>NW_026606143.1:17000000-19930000 GCF_029834395.1 Sorex fumeus | reverse complement strand
TCATAAGCCAGTTTTCTGATTGAGTCTTTGATGCCATTAGTATAATATGTATAACTTTAATGCCCACTTGGGGCCTATCAGTTGATTTTTCTTTCTCCTGCTCCTCAGGTATGCAGCTCACAACTCAATGCTCTGAATGCAGTAAGAGAGAAATGTATTTTTTGGCAATGTCCCACTAAGATGGGTAATCCAGGAACTCACATGATCTCAATTTCCCAGTGGGAGAAATCATGGCCAGGAAGGTCTCTTTGAGTTGTGTAGTGGAGGAGGAGTGATGCAGGCAAAGTTAAACTTTCTTTTACCCTTTCTTCTATGGCCAAACACTTAGAATTTGTTTTTCTCAAAGGCATATAGGATAGATTTGCTGGAAAATGAAACTTCCACAAGACCTTCTTCCTACAGGGGATTTTACAAGATGGTATTTGTTAGAAGTTCCCAGGCTATGACCAGGAAGGGCAGAGGTGGTTCCTAGGTGACCGCAGGGTCCACAGTTCAGATCAAGACCTGCAAGCCTGTCACGAGCTGCATGGGGCGGGAGGAGGACGATCCTCCCATAGTAATCAGCTAAACACTAGATCACAGGACTCCAACAAAGGTACTCTTATCTATGGAACGATGCCAAGTTGTTGTTCCTGAGGGGGAGGATGAGAATGAGTTCAGTCATATTGTCTTAACCAAACCACTTTTGACTCATGATTTTAAATGACTGCCCTGCTCCTGATTTCCTTCCTTCCTTCCTTCCTTCCTTCCTTCCTTCCTTCCTTCCTTCCTTCCTTCCTTCCTTCCTTCCTCCCCTTCCCTTTCTCCCTTTCTCTCTTTTTCTCTTTCTTTCTTTCTTTCTTTCTTTCTTTCTTTCTTTCTTCCTCTCCCTCCCTCCCTTTCCTTCCTTCCCTTTCTTCCTTCCTTCTTCTCCCTCCCTCCCTTTCCTTCCTTCCCTTTCTTCCTTCCTTCTTCTCCCTCCCTCCCTTTCCTTCCTTCCCTTCCTTCCTTCCTTCTTCCCCTTCCTTCCTCCCCTTCCATCCTTCCTTCCTACCTTCCTTCCTTCCTTCTTTCCTTCCTTCCTTCTTTCCTTTACCTTCCTTCCTTCCTCCCTTCCTCCCTCCCTCCCTTCCTTCCTTTACCTTCCTTCCTTCCTTCCCTCCCTCCTTCCTTCCTTCCTCCCTCCCTCCCTCCCTTCCTTCCTTCCTTCCTTCCTTCCTTCCTTCCTTCCTCCCTCCCTCCCTCCCTCCCTCCCTCCCTCCCTCTCTCCCTTCCTTCCTTCCTTCCTTCCTTCCTTCCTTCCTTCCTTCCTTCCTTCCTTCTTTCCTTCCCCTTCCCTTTCTCTTTCTCTCTCTATCTTCCTTCCTTCCTTCCTTCCTTCCTTCCTTCCTTCCTTCCTTCCTTCCTTTCTTCTTTCTTTCTCACTTTCTTCTTTTTGGTGGTAGGTCATATTCAGCTATGCTCAGGGTTTACTCCTGCTCTGTGCTCAGAGACCATTTGTGGCAGTGCTTGGGAAACCATATATGGTGCTATGGTGCTATGGATCAAACCCAGGTAAGCTGTGTGCAAGAAAAGTGCGTGCCTTATGAGTGGTACTATCTCCCCTGTCTCAACCTTCTACTTTCAACAGACCCATGATATGCAGAGTTTCCAAAGAGTTAACAGTTCCCAAAAAAGGTTTTACAAAGCTGGGTGTTCCTAGAAAAGATTCCTAACTCTCATTTATTCAGCAAATAGATGCAGGAGCAACCTACTAAGGAAAAAGGTGAAAGCTTTTGTTTCAATAAGAGCACATAAAAAAAAAGAAAAGAACCTCCATAAACTTAAAACTTTATTGAACAAAAAAAATAAGCTTAGAACTTTATTGAACAAAAAAAGTGCACATAAAATTTCATCTCTGATGTCAATCAAATACTAAACAAGTAATGTGTAATTATAACTTGTGACAAATTATATGAAGTAGAATGAATAAATTATAGCAGGAACCCCCACACCAACAATCTAAATAAGATCGGAAACTACAAGTATTGGTGAAGATGTAAGAAAAAGGAACCCTAGTACACTGTTGGTGGAAATGTAAGTTGGTGCAGTCTCTAGGGAAAATTGTATGGAAATTCATTTAAAAACTAAAAATGGAGCTGGGGAAATATCTTAAAGGGCTGGAGCACTTACTTTGCACACAGGAGACCTAGGTTGCATCCGTAGGACCACATGGTCCTCCACGATCGGTATGGTTCCCAAACAAGCAAAACATACATGAATTATAAAGTAAAAAGTAAAAATGTAAATATGCTATGATGCAGAGATACTACTCTTGGGCACTTATTTAAAGGATATGAAAACAGTGTTTTGAAAGGCTAATATCTGTGTTCATTATAAAACTTCTTACAGTAGTTAAAACATGGAATCAGTCTAAATGTCCATCAGCAGATAAATGGATTTTAAAAAGCTGTAATACAATCATTCTATGTTTGCTATAAATTCTCTCGGAACAATACTCTCCATGTCCATCCATGTATAAGCATATTTTATGGATTCATTTTTCCGAACAGTCATGCCATGTTTCACTGTGTACCCTGGTTTCTTTACCCATTCATCTGGATTCGGGAACTTGAGTCGATTCTAGATTCTGGCTATAGTGAACAGTGCTGCAAAGAACATAGGAGTGCAGATGGCTTTTCTGAATTGTGTTATTGGGCCACTAGAGTATATTCCCAGGAATGGTGCTACTGGAAATGTGCACTGGTAAAGGGATGGGTGTTGGAATATAATATGACTAAAACTTCTTCATGAACAACTTTGTAACTGTATATTTCATAGTGATTAAATAAAAAGGTGTAGTACATATCCTCAATGAACTACTACTCTGACATTTAAAAAGATGAAATTGTGCTTTGAGGGACAACATATATGAAACACAAATTGATTATGTGAAGTGAAAATTACCAAATGGTTTTACTTAAAAGGTTATTACTGCAAGGAAAGTGTGGATGTGGGAGGAGGGGTCTTTTGTTGATGGGATAACATTGGAACTTTGGTGATGAGGCTGAGGAGGTGGAGGGGAGGGAAGGAGGGAGGGAGAGAGAAAAAGAGAGGGGGGAGAATATAAAATGATGTATGAAAAGCACATTGGGAGCCTGAGACATAATACAAATGTTAAGCCCTTGCCTTAGCATGTAGTTGTGGCTGTGAGCCCCAAACACAGTCAGGCGTGGCTCCTGAGAACTGCCAGGTGTGGTAAAAGCACATTCCACTATATCTATTTGGATCTCACTCAGAAATGCTCAATAACATTTGTTATTTTTGATAAAATTATTTTAAAATTTTTGCTATGTAATTTCAAATCAGCAGTGTCTCATTGGTGATTTATAGTAATTGGGTTCTATTAATGTATTGTATATTATTATGATTAAATATTGTCTACAGTTGATTTACTAATTTGTTATGTAACCTTCTTATAAAGTGTAATTAAGTATGTAGGCTTGATACCCTAATCCTAGCATATGTTTATTGAAGGCATAGAGAAATATTTTCCAACCCCATCTCATTTACTCTGAGGCTGGATAGACAAAGAAACTAATATCAGATAGATTAGTTGGAGAAAAAGCTAAAATTTTAATGACAAGTACGGGCAGTTTGCATGGCTATACTGTCACTGTCACTGTCCTCCTGTTCATCGATTTTGCTCGAGCGGGCACAGTAACATCTCCATTTATTTGAGACTTGTTGTTACTGTGTTTGGCATATTGAATATGGCACGGAGAGCTTGCCAGGCTTTGCTGTGTGGGCGAGATACTCTCAGTAGCTTGCCGGGCTCTTCGAGAGGGGCGGAGGAATTGAACCCGGCTCCGCCGGGCTGGCTGTGTGCAAGGCAAACGCCTTACCACTGTGCTATTGCAGTATAAAGAAATATGGGTTGCCTTTGGGATATTTGTCCTGTGCTAAGGAATCTTGGCCATCAGGTAAAGAGGACAAGAAACTTCTCATGGCAAGGAGTGAATGACCTTCGCTTCTACTATGAGTGAAAAGATGAGTTTCTTAGATAGAGGGGTTATGATCACAGAGAAACATACATCTGGATGTATCCCAAACAACATTCTTTTGTGTCAGAGAAAGGAGGTAGGACAGTGATTCCTTCTTTGATTAGGTAAATCACATAGAATAGAGACAAGGACAAGAACTTCTCTGCCTCTGGAGTCTTCCCTGATCTTTAAATGACCTCCAGTTCTGAATCATAGTAACAGTTGCTCCAAGTTGAAATTTCCTGGAAGAGGACTATCTGGACATATGGAAAAAAATTTATCTGACCTTTTACAGGAGAGCAACCCCACACCACAAACATTCCTCCCCCTCCCAGTTTCTATTAATGCAATTGCTGTCAGAGAATTGACAAGTGGTGGCTATTATTTTCTGTCCAGATACTAAGATCTTATATTATTTATGTCATGTAAAAAAACAGATTGATAGCTAAATCATCCTTGCCAGTTTTTACTATCACTTATTTATTTGGGTGTATTTTCAGTGTTTTTTTCCCAGTCATGTAGGAAACATTGTTGGCACATGGTGTTGAGGGGAGGGCTGCTCTCCCATGGGCTGACTGAATCGTTCGTTCTTGAGTATTCCTGTATGACGAGAAGGTATCAGAGGGCCTGTGCAGCACAGCCTGACCGGACTTCAGCTGTAACCTGCTTGTGGTATTTTCTGTTCTTTATTTCTGCTCATTAATTTTCAGGCAATAAAGCAGGTCTGACGCAAAATTGTAGGCACACAAGTGCACTAAAGTTCATCTTGCCAGATCATCAAAGATCATCTTCTCAGTTCTCCCAAACTATCTCATCAGTTCCCCAAAGTGCACTCAGGTACCTTCTTAAAGTATCTTCATATCAAGTGGCCATTCATTCGAATCCAGCTTTCCCTTTAGAAGTACTCTTTCATCTATTTGAGAACTTGATGAACAATTTAAGCACTACCTTAAATGGGATCAGAGTGAACTTCAAAGACCTTTATAAACTGTAAAGTAGAATTCCATTTTAGGGAAAGAGCTTCTTGATCAGTCATAAAACTGAAGATAGTACAATATCTCCCAAAGAACAATAATAACAAGACAATAAAATATTAAGAAGAGTAGCTAATGTTATTAAATCTTTAATGAGTGTCAGTCCTACATGCTGAAAGATAAACACTCTATGATTGATGTGATTTAAGCATCACAGGTATGTGGATGGACTGTCATTTGTATGTACAGATGATCATGAATAAGGGAAATAGCTCAGTTGTAGAATTATCACCATACACATCAACACACACACACACACACACACACACACACTCACTCACATTCCCTATGTACAGGTAAGCAAACTTATGCTTGGAGAAGTTGCAAAAGCAGTTAGGAACCATGACACAAGTTACATGTTCAAGAATATTTTTCTAAAAATAATGTTACATTTGCACATCATGTTGCAAACTTCTTTCAAAGTCATTACTTCCCTTGATTGCCCTCCTCACAAGTTTTCACAAGTGTATTCCAAAAGCACCTCACCTGTCTTCTCTTGTGCCTTTCCTTAGAGAATCCGGCACACATTCTTTTTAGAACATTTTTCACATCACAGAAATAAAGGACTTAACTTTGGGTGTACAACTTGCTATGTACCTTCAATAGGTTCTCAACCTATTCAGGGAATGGTGGTTTGGGGAAAGAGGAAAGGAGTGTGTGCCATCTTATCGAGATGTCTGGTCAGCAGTCAAGATACTTAGTATTAGTGACTCCTCAGCCCCCTTATCCTCTCCCAGTCCCAGTGAGGCCAGGCAGAGCTAGCTCCTCCGAGGCCCCTTCCTGACCATTAGAGGCCTGCTAATAGCATTGAAGACCTTCCGAACTGGAGCATGCCCCTCCTTAAATTATTCCCAGTTCATTCAGAATGCAAAAATAATGTTGGAATAGGAGAAAAGGCGTGGTTTCAGTGTGTGCCATTGAGCTGCTTCCCATTTCCAAGGCTTCCTGAGACTTCCTTGAAAGTCTTAATTAAATGATCCCACAAAGAACCAATGTCTTTGGACTGTATGTCCACATTTTTCGTCCCACCTCCATGCATTTCTTTTTCTTCTTCTTTTTATTTATAGTTTGGTGGCCACACCTGACAGTGTTCAGGGTTTCCTTCTAACTCTGCACTCAGGGATCACTGCTGGTGAGGCACGGTGTACTATATGGGATGCTAGGGTTCAAACTTGGGTAGGCTATATGCAAGGAAAACAGCTTACTTGCTACACTATTGCTCCAGACCCCGGTCCACTTATTTTATTATAATGCTTTCTTTCTTCCTCTCTAGCTCTGTTTGAAACAAAAAGCAAGTGTTTGATTTCTAGAAGTGATTGTGACTATTTCTCTCTTCTCATGTTTTGAAGCCAAATGTTCTGCCACCCCTGTCTCTTCCAATTATTTCTTCCTCTGACCCCACTCTTCTATCCTTCTAGAAGGGACTAAAGGAAGGCTATTGAGAAAGGGTAAATGGGAGAGGCTCTTTTAGTCGAGAATGGTGCTGAATACTGTTCTCAGATTCTCATGGTCATATGTGGAGGGACACCTCTTCAATAATTTTAAAAATCTCCTCTCTGAGAATATTCGTATACCAGGAGTTTATAGATAAATAAACTATTCACTCCTGGGTGCTCAGGGACTATATGGGGTGCCAGGAATCAAATCCAGGTCAGTTTCACCTGCAACACAAGCTCTTTACCTGCTAAACTATCTCTCCAGTTCCTACTTAGACAACATTTAAAAATATTTAGGGTACAGAACCATAACATATGTTATATACATTTCATAAAATTTATTCTCAGAGTTCAGGACCTTACAGGTCTGGATATATAGAACAATTTGTAAGTAATTGAGGCAGTGTGCATACATAGTTAAACCATATATGGAGACATAAAGAGAGAATGAGAGCACAAATAAGAAAGCAAAGGAAGCAAATGTTAGCAATAAGAGACCCAGGGTAAAGGGTCTGTTGTTTTGTAGACTATTCATGTTTGTATAGTTCCTATTTCTGAAATCAACTTCTAAAGGAAATGATAAATTCCAAAGGTCAAAACTACTTTTTATAAATGAAGAATTGGAGTGCAAATATCTATTTTTGTTTTTCCCTTCTAGGTTTTGGCCCTCATATGCTGGGACGCCTGATATGTAGAGCCTGTCTTTCTTCAAGGTGCACTCAGGCAACCCTATGAGAACAGGCATGGAATTTAGGTTTCCTGCATGCAAAACCTGTGTTCAATCTGTTGAGTTCTCTTCCCTTATCCGCTACTTAAAGTTTTATTTTTTTTCTGCTTTTGGGTTACATCTGGTGGTGCTCAGGGCTTACTCCTGGCTCTGTACTCAGGGATCACTTCTGGCAGGGCTTGGGGTGGGGGAACCATCTGGGATACTAGGGATCAAACCCTGGTTGGCCACATTTACTGCAAGAACTCTGTCCACTGTACTATCTCACTGGCCCTCCCATAACATCTGCTTTTTTTCTTTTTGGTTCACACCTGGTGATGCACAGGGGTTACTCCTGGCTCTGCGCTCAGGAATCACTCCTGGCAGTGCTCAGGGGATCATATGGGATGCTGGGAATCAAACCAGGGTTGGCCGCGTTCAAGGCAAATGCCCTACCCGCTGTGCTATCGCTCCATCCCCAACATCTGCTTTTAAAGCCATGCTGCCCACATTGCTACCAGGTCAACCTCAGAGTGACCGTCGCCTCCCTGAGCTGATAGTGAGATGGAAAAGGAGTCATAGCTCAGAAAGAATCTCCTCAATTTGTGCTCCAAAGCTGGCCCCTCCAGGTCTCCTTCCTCACCTACCACACTCCTCAGGAAAAAGAAACCCTCCCAGTCCCCCACCGCCCCTTTCTATCAACAGACATGTAGACCTGGATGGCGCTTTCTCATCCCCCATGTCTTCTTTATCTTTTCTTCCCAGGTATTTACTTAACACAGCAGAGCCAACAAGAGGCAGGTCAGGAAGGATTCTATGACAGGCAGGCAGTACAGTCTGATTTTTTTTTCAGTCTCCTGTTTTTCTGTTGTGACCTTCTGAGATGGTTGGTGATTCAGGAAAAAATAATTCAGGCAGGCCAAGGAGCTGGTGGCTAAGGCCTGCTGGCATATTTGCAAAAAAAAGCCACAAATTCTTCCCATCCCAGCCTCCTCACCCCTGTTCAATATGGCCTTTATCTTCAAGACAGAGCCTTTCCCCCCTCCATCTCCTGGATCTGGACCAGCCTGGTCTCCAAAAAGAACCCAAAAGAGGCTTGGTAAGGCCACCCTTTGGGATTCATTGTCTTGTTCTCCTTGGCACCCTGAGAAGAAGCCATATCTAGTCGGCTGGATGATGAGAGATTCATGGGTTCAAGGTCAGCCTGTTTTGCCCGGACTGCTGCCAAGCCAGATGTCAGACACATGAGAGAGACCATCTGCACCCACCCATGCCCTGCAGAGCTTGCGCTGGACCCCAGACACCAGGTGTGTTCTGTAGAGGTCAGGGAACTGGTCCAGGGCAGAACTGTCCTGCCAGCGCCCAGAGAGTAAGATGGAACATGCATCTGCTGTTGGAGGTCACTCAGTTCTAGAAAGGCTTGGTTTGCCTCCAAAACTGACTGCAACCAGGCCTGCCCGAGCCAGCGGGAGTAGCCTTTGGGCTCTGATTCCCTTACCGCCGTCTCAGGTGCTTCCTGGAATGATGGCTTTCCTCTGCACGGGCTGGGCCCCAGCCAGGTTCCCTGGTTAAAATAAAGATTAGGAGGATGTTGTTGTGTGGAGGCGCTCGGACTTATTTATTACAAAATTTTCTACTTGGTCTGACCTAGCACACTTCCCCTCTAAGGTCGGAAAATCATTGCCTGGAAAGAAGCAGTCGATTTTTCATTATAAGCTGCTATTCTCTTCAAGAAACCAAACAGTTAAATGTATATGTGGCCTGCTTGTCTTGATGACAGGTTCTATCTAGAGGGTGATATCTTTATCAAGACGAGTCAAGATGTAGATGAGTACCAGAGGGATGACTGGAAAAACACCCCTCTGCTGGATATTTCATAACAGCAATGGCCCCATCTATCTCCAGAGAGGGAAGAGGCGTCAGCCAGAGCGGGTTTTGTAGTTCTGTGAATAAAGGTTTATTACTTTCCTCTACCTTCCATCAATCAGCTCAATGTTAGGAGAACTAAAAAGGAAAAGGCAAACCTAATCTTTGTGTCTGCTCATAAAATAAAGTGCGCAGAATATTCCCTCATTCCTGACCTTGAAAATAACTTTTTCAAAGTTGGATGAAACCAGGGAACATGATTTGGTTAGAAGTGGAAACTGGAAGGTTTGCTTTGGACCTCAGCTTGTCCGTGTCTCTAGCCATCACAGTTTAAGCCAGCCAACTTCGATGGGTAGCTGCTCCCCGTAGGGTGCCGGTTCTATGGCCTGGATTCCACAGACTTGGCTACAACCCATGCCTGTCCATTCTAGACACCATAAAATACCAGGGTGTGGGGAACGCAAAACTCTAACCTGTAACACGTCACACTAGAATCAAAGGTCAAAGGAAATGGAGAAATAGAAGGCACAGATTAAGTATGTTAGGGTCGGGACAACTTAACAGGCTCTGCAAAGGAGCTTTTCATTTGGGTGCCAAAGTAGGGGGAGGAAGTGGCTGCTGGGGGTTGGGACTTGATTTAGGGACCAAAGTCCTAGATTTTCTTTCTACCCTTGAGCTATCTGATAAGAGCGAAATAGCTTCTCATCTTATTTAAGTCTTTGTTTTTAAAAAAGATGGCTGGAGGAACCTGGTTGGGATGGGAGATGTATGCTGAAAGTCGATAATGGACCAAACATGATAACCTCTCAGTGTCTGTATTGCAAACCATAATGGCCAAAAGTAGAGAAAGAGTATGAGGAATATTGTCTGCCATAGAGGCAGGGGGAGGGTGGGAAAGGGGGGTATACCGGGGATATTGGTGGTGGGGAATGTGCACTGGTGGAGGGATGGGTGTTTGATCATTGTGTGATTGTAACCCAAACATGAATGCTTGTAACTATCTCGTGGTAATTAAATAAAATTTTTAAAAAATAAATTAAAAATTATATATATTTTACACACACACAAGAGAGTGGAAAGGGAATTTTAGATAAAGGACAAAAGCCAGAGCAGAAAATGGGAACATGTATACAGTGAAGATCAGATGAGTAAGTAGAGGGACAAGGCTGTGAAAGGGGAAGGATTAGAAGCAGTTTTTAGAAAGGTAGGTACAGTCAAATAATGCAGAACCTGCCTCTTGAGAGCTTCAGACTCGATCTGAAAACATAATTTACCCCTCACCCCATTTCACCCCTAAGAATTCTCTTTAGTCTTAATAGAGGCCTGGTGGTGGGGGGTTGGGGGCAGGAGGAGGGGTTGGAGAATAGAATTAGCAATTCAGGTTGGATGTTGATTTACAATTCCGTGGTAGTTTCCTTTCTGGCTTTGTCTGAATCTTAGAGTGGATTATCAGGGCTCCTACATGTACAGGTCCTGGACTCTGACTTTGGTTCACTAGTCAGGCAAATCTGTCAAAGTGTAACTTGCTCTCTTGGCTGTCTGGTCAGGTTTTAAAATGCCACCTTTGGAGCAAAAGCAAACTGGATCCTGACGTCACACCGCTAGTTTCCTTTCAGATCAGTCTCTCATTACTCTTTTGTTTCCTACTTGACGCTTTTATGAAGATTAAAAAATGTTTTGTTCAGGTCTTCAATTAGAGCATTGTTCTCAGTTACCTACTTTTTAAACTGCTACGTGGTCACTTTTAGCATATGCTATGTTCTGAATGTGTTCTTTCTTCCTGGAAATCTCACAGAATAAAATTCAGACTCACTTAAACGCTTTGTTTTTTTGTGGACCACACTGGTGGTGCCCAGACTCTACTCCTGGTCCTGTGCTCAGGGATCATTTCTGGACATGCTCAGGGAGAACATGTGTTCTTATTTGCTTATGTTCTCCCTACCGAGAATATCTTGTCCGCATGGCAAAGCCTGGCAAGCTACCCGTGATGTATTCGATATGCCAAACACAGTAACAAGTGTCACAATGGAGACGTTACTGAGTCCGCTCGATTGGTTCCAGAGGTTGAACTGGGGTTAGCTGCATGGAACCCAAGTGTTTTACCTCCTGTACTATCTCTCTTGTACCTCATCTTATACATGTTAGGTCCTATCCCAGGAGTCTGTCATTTTCACAGGGATTCTTGACTCCTTTTAGTGGGAAATGGTTTCCAGAAACAAAGATTCAGTGCTATGTGCTTTCACAGACACTGTGGCATTTTGCTTATTTCACAGTGAATAGTGTTTGGGGAAAACTGGTATTCACATTAAGTCATCATAAAAACATTCCTCCTGGGGGGCTGGAGCGATAGCACAGAGGGCAGGGTGTTTGCCTTGCACGTAGCTGACTGGGGTTCGAGTCCCAGCATCCCATATGGTCCCCCAAGCACCACCAGGAGTAATTCCTGAGTGCAGAGCCAGGAGTAAACCCTGTGCATCTCTGGGTGTGATCCAAAAAGCAAACAAAAAAAATAACATTCCTCCTGGTCTTGATTCAATTCATATTTACATCTCCCTTCTCCAACAGTGATTTAAAAATTGCAATCTCATCAATGGATTTACTCATTTGCTCAGTCCTACAAGACTAAATACATTAAAGAATTTCAGAATTTTGTAAACCCACATTATTAAGAAAAGCAAAATGAAATCCATTAAGATTTATTTGGAGTTCAAGGTTTTTTTCACAGTTCATTTTGCTTTTAGAGAGAAACTGTATTCTCAAAGTACTCTGTTTACATGTTAACCTCTCTTTTCAATTTTGTGTTCAATGAAATCACATTGATAAGCACAAATATCAACCATGAGGTAAATAGCACACATTGGAGGCTGACAGATCGTGGTTACATTTTTTTTTGTCATTGTTACCCAGTTTCCAGCTGCTCACACAATTGCCTCAATTACTCAGGTCAAAGCCCTAGAAGCATCTTTGATAAAATTTTTACTTACTTTTTATATCCGATCCATAAAATTGCCTCCATTATCTGAGCACTTCTGTTTTGGAGTGAATGTTTGTGTGTCCTTCATATAATACATTGAATCCTTAATTCAAGAGGTGATGAATTAGCCATTGCTTCTCCTAGAAGGGAGCATAAAATGAGGTCTCCATAGCCATGCCACTGGACTTTGTGCCAGGCTGTTTTCACTCGGGGTGCCCCAGAATGGGGTGGATGAGAGCCCTCCCCGCTCCAAGGGACCCAGCCCTGGCAGCCGACCTTTACTACCCAACCACCGCCACGCTCCAGGATGCTCCCCACTCGCTCAGGCCGAGCCACACATATAAGTGAACATATTCCTGGACACATCATATGATACTCCCTACCCATTCTCCATAATTGCCACACCATATATGATGGGGTTTAGACAGTAGGCAACAAATCATAGAGGGAAATATATATGCATATATACATATATTCCTGGCAAGCTCCCTGTGGTATATTTGATATGCCAAAAACAGCAACAACAAGTCTCACAATGGAGATGTTACTGGTGCCCGCTCAAGCAAATTGATGAACAATGGGATGGGACTACAGTGGACTACATATATTCAGATATATACATATATATGTATATATGTGTGTATATATATATATATACATATAAAACAAAGCTCACATCACCCAAATTTTAACATGTTAGTGATATCCTATAGAGTCTTAATGGCTCCTGCCAAAATAGAACAATCTTCACACTGTTTCCTATATTGGGTTGGAGTGATAGCACAGTGGGTAGGGCATTTGCCTTACACGCAGACAATCTGGCCGACCCAGGTTCGATTCCTCCGCCCCTCTCGGAGAGTCCAGCAAGCTACCGAGAATATCTTGTCCACACACAAAGCCTGGCAAGCTACCCGTGATGTATTCAATATGCCAAACACAGTAACAAGTGTCACAATGGAGACCTTACTGGGTCCACTCGAGCAAATTGAGAACAATGGGAGGACAATGACAGTTTCCTATATGAACACTTTTTTGTAAGCATGTTCAGCAGCTCTTCATAATAAACGTTACAAAATATATTCTTCCAGTTACGTTTTAGGACAGAAATTGGGGTTTGGGATGGAAACATTCCGAATTTGATGGTGAGAAGGTGTAATGGTGGTGGGATTGGTGATTGAATATTAAATGTAATCAAATATTGTGAACTAACTTATAAAATAAAACATTTAAAAAAATAGCACATAGAGCCACTGGGAGGTCATTATTAAGATAAGATCATGAGATTAAAGACTTCATTTTTTTTTTTTGCTTTTTGGATCACACCCGGTGTTGCACAGGGGTTACTCCTGGCTCTGCACTCAGGAATCACTCATGGCGGTATTCAGGGGACCATATGGGATGCTGGGAATTGAACCCGGGATGGCCGCATGCAAGGCAAATGCCCTAGCCACTGTGCTATAGCTCCAGCCCCAAGACTTCATTATTTTTTACACATAGCCAGCATGGCATACTTTGCACATTTTATATCTTTTTGCATAATTTCCTAAATATATACCTTTTTAAATTTACTTATCTTTCAGTTTTGGGGTCACATCCAGTGGTGCTCAGGACTTGTTCTTGACTCAGTCCTCAAGGATAACTCCTGTCAGTTCTCAGGGATCCATATTCTGGGAGGTGGAACCTAGGTCAGTAGCATGCAAGGCTGTCCTACCAGTTCTACTATCTCTAGCCCACTTCAAGAGCCATTAGATGTATAAAATGAATTAAAACTCTTAACCATGTACATTGGATTACATTTATTTTTCACTCTCTCCACACCTGTTTTGCTATTTCTGCCATAATGAGAACACAGTATAATTCCCGAGCCCATGTCACTTGTATTGGTAAATGGAATTTTGTTCATATGGTGTGAATAGACCTTAGATGTACACATGTGGTTTGGATCCCCCTCTCTGGCTTCAGTTATTGTTAACAGAAATATATGCCCAGAAACACAATTACCATATGGGTAGCTATTGGTCCCAGACTGAGACATGTGAAGCAGAACTGGTTTGCAATTTAGAATCAAGCTCAGCTGAACTCAAGCAGGTCCAACAAGCATCAACCAAAAAAGCCAAACCTCAGCAGACTCACCTTTGAGTTAGAAAATGAACAAGATAAACTGAGAAGATTCTGGAGGATGTTTATTACTGGTTGTTTGCATTACTTTGCAAGGTGCTTTGTTAAACATCATTACTGCAATAGTAATTGTACATACAAGCTTCCTACCGTCTAACCTCTGCCATGTTTTAGTGTCATTCTCAACTTATTTTCTTTTGTGCATCATAACAATACTTGTTCTTCTGCATTAAGAGACCCAATACTTTTCACATCAGATTGACTTGCTCAGGACTCCAGCTAGTGTATGAGTAGCAGAACTAAGGTTTAATGCAAGTTATATCCAGAGAAGTGTATATTTTTCTCATAGTTCTATTCTGTTACTTTCTTCTCTGGTCATAGTTGCTTGGGACTGTTCACAGAGGCCTTTAACATGATAGCTGTATGTCTCCATTTACTTTTGCAGTCCGAGTCTCAGGTTACCTTTTATGTCTAATCTGATAATATTAATAGTGACGAGCATTCCCAAATGCTAGGTTCCAGACATTGTTCCCAGTTACTCATTGACTGTTGGAGTGACCGCAGGAGAACGGTTTATCATTCTCACCAACAACAGAGGAAACTGCAATATAAAGAGGCAAAGTAGCTAGCAAGTTCACCTGGGCCTCTGCTCTTTTATTTTGCCACACTAAATTGTGATCAGAGCTTACTCCTAGCAGTGTGCTCAGGGATCATTCCTAAGGAACACCAGGGACCATGTGCAGTAATGGGAATTAAAGTAGTGTTGGTCCACGCAAGGCAAGCTTTTAATCTATGTACTAACTTTCTGGCTCAGAGATTCTTCTCTGAACCACTATACTGAACCCCCATATACAAGTGATATTGAGTCTCTCTTTGCTTGTACTACCCTGCACATACCTGTATTGCAATTCTGTACATTTCAGAATGACTACCTAACCTACAAACTCCCCTACCCTATTTGACCAACTCTTCAATATGAATTTTAAGAAGTCAGGGACTTAATCTTAAGTGTCCTTATATGCCTTTTATCTAGTAAGGTGTCTATTCAATACCTACTTCACTCTGAATATTTGTGGATGCTAATGGCTGTAGAATTGCTTTTCTCATCAGTCAAACTTTTACCACAAATTGCTAGAGAACTGGTCCAAATTGTCAGCAACATGAAAATGACAATGTACTTTGAGCTTGATTTTTTGATCCTGTATTTCACACAGTTGGAAAGGATACAATGATAAGTAATTTTTGAATTTCCCCTTAAGCACTTGCCTTTTCAACATCAAACAATCAACAAGTCATGACTGAGTGCCTCCTCTGCATGAAAAACAAGCCAGCCATTTGTACTAGGGGTGTCTATCTAATTTGTGCTGTGGTGGCTATATGTCTTTCTTTTTTTCCAATTCAGTCTTCTTTTTGTGCTGTTAAGCCAGTGGGATCAATGAATACGAAAAGAAGTTAAGATAATATAAAAATTTTACCTGACATTCTTTTCTGGAAGCTTCAATGGCTATGGGAGAATTTATTGATTTCTAAAGAAAAAAATACCTTTCTCTTTCAAGGAAGGGTGAAATAAAGGAGGACTTAGTGAATAAAAGGAATAGAGCAATTAGCATATCCTGTAAAATCCGGGATTATCTCTATTGATTAGATTGTCTTAGAATTGTTGAAGGTAATGGAAACTACATACTTGTGCTAGACAGAAGTTAGCTCTACAAACCAGGCCCCACATCTTTGAAGAAAAAGGCTCAGGGTTAAGAGAATTCAGTCACAAAAGGGAGGTGAGAATTCCTGAGAATTTCAAGTGCAGCGCCAAAAATATCTTTTTCTTTATAAGGTTTGTAGTGCATGGGCTTGTGATCAGAGTTCTGAGACCAAGTACAAGGTTCTTGGCTTAAAAACAATGAAAAAAGGGAAGGGAATAAAAAGGAAATATTTATTCAAGTTAAACATTCAAAAATGAGCAGAGTGGGTGGCACTAGTAAAGAAAGCCTCCTTCTTAAAGTTCAAAGTTTGCTAACTTCTTCTTTCAGGGAATGCATGGATATTTTTCTTCATGGAAGATTTGAGGGAGATTCATTATATGAACCAAGATTAGAAAATACATGCAATGTGATCCAAAAATTTCAGCCATTTCATTGAAGACAAAAAATAGATAAGCAAAATTTTCTTCCTTAGAGTTGACTTCTTAACACTTCTGTATGAATATGCTCAATAAAAAGTGTATTTTTGAATGGCCCTCTGATTTGTTTGGTCAAATCTTGCCTGGGTTTTAGGGAATAAAAAAATTGCACATTTCCCTTATGGTACTCATTTACTGTACCAACGGAATGGTGTATATCCCAGATGTCAGGAATGCAATTTAAGAAAAGTGAAGCTCAAGGTTGAAAAAGGAATATAACAATTAAAAAACACAATCGGGGCAACATGGCACCAAACTCAGTGTCTTGTTGGTTTCAGTTATTTAAAAAAAGCATTTATGTATAAAATGAAAAAGGGAAGATGATATTTTGATGGTTCCTTATGTGGTGTGCTGGCATATGATGAATGGTACACAATTAGTGCATATGTAGAATCATATTATAATGAAAAAGAGGAAGAGTTGTCTTTGGAAATAAGCCTGCATTTACAATGTATGTCAGGCATCATTTCATCAAAACGCTGACCTTCATCTGTTCCATCCTATGGCCAATTGTTTGCTATTTGTGTGGTCATTATTCATTCATTGAGTCTGTATAATATACTTGGTTGGAGACAATTCTTTTGTTGTCCCCAAACTGTCACTATTACCATTTTTCCTTTTGGAGTAGAAGTCACGCTCTGTCTTGTCTTAGACTTGGACACAAGACATGGCATTCCTGCCCTGTGACCTGCCTTAAAGAGGATCCCATTTGGGCCCTTTTTAGTCACAGCCTTTACCAGGAAGATGAGGAGTCCAAAGGATAAGGGAGATATGCTCACTGAGTTCAGTATCCAAGAATTTGTGCCTTCTGTTAACTTGTCCTCTTACAACTACAGACAAAACTCTGAGTAAGGGCCAAATTCATAGGCTTTCCATCCATGGGTTAATATTCTACTCTTGCTGCCTTGAAATTCTTAGTAATTTGATCTTTGAACTTGTGTTTTGTAAATAGTCTAGGAGGAAAATGAACATGTGAACAGAAAAGATAATATTGTTAACTCTTTTGTTTATTTGTTTTGGGGTTAAACCAAGCGATGCTCAAGGGTTACTTCTGACTCTGCACTCAGGAATTACTCCTGGAGGTGCTCTGGGGATCAAATGAGATTCTGGGAATCGAAATTGGGTCAGTCATGTACAAAGCAAGTGCCCTACCTGCTGTACTATATCTCTGACCCCAAGAAGACATATTGCTAACTATATGCTAAAGAGTTAAACATATTTTAGCATATTGCTAAAGATATGCTACATCTATGCTGTCCATGGCCACCCCTTTAGCAGAGTGTTTGCAATGCCCCATGAGCATAGAATTCTAGGATCCACTTTCTCAGGAATTTAGTGAGTCTCAAACTTAGGTGAGCTTGCTATATTTCTGATTGAGGAAATGAGGGACTTAGAATCTGAATTAGAATTTTGTCCAAATACAGAAATAAGGCGATTCTAAGAAAGCAAAAATGACCAAGTAATTGATCTTATCCTTTTTTAACTCATTTATTTCTCTGTATTAGTCAATCTATTTTGCTGAAAATGAAGATAAGGAAAGGAAGAGATAGGCTATACACAATTCCCACTCCTTTCAGCTTTTCCTCATGAGTATACAGAAGGTAGAGTGTTGGTGTAGAAAGTGCACATATCAACAAGTGAAATAAAAATGGTTTATTTGGGGAAACTGGGAGGTAGCTCAGCCAACAGAGCAGTTGCCTTGCATGTGTGAGGTTCCTGGGATTGAACCCTGACACTGCCAGTCCCATAGTCACACCCACCCCCCGACACTGGTTAATTATGTACAGGCCTTTCATTCTTTTCACAAGAATGAATGAAAAATCATAGAGTGATTATACAATAGGAATTTTTATGACTATTTTTTTAAAATTTTATTGAATCACCATGAGAAAGTTACAAGCTTTCATGTTTGGGTTACAATCACACAATGATCAAACACCTATCCCATCACCAGTGCACATTCCCCACCACCAATCTCCCCAGCATACCCCCCTTTCCCATTCTCCCCTTGCCTCCATGGCAGACAATATTCCCTATACTCTCTCTCTAATTTTGGGCATTATGGTTTGCAATAAAGACAGTGAGAGGTCATCATGTTTGGTCCGTTATCTACTTTTGGCACACATCTGATGCCAATTAAAAACTGGCTTTGCATGATAAAAATGATAAAGAGTAAAATTCATGTTACTAATTTAAACTTCTAATTTCTCTTTACTTATCTTGTCATTAAACAGAAAATAAATAACCCCGCGACAAGCTGAGAGACAACAGAGGGAAGGGACAACGCTTTATATTTTAGCAGTCTTAATGGCAATTTTCCCATATGTTTTGAATGAAGGATTTTGCATTTTCATTTTGCAGTAGACTATACAAATTCAAATTAGGTTCCTGGTCACACTTAAGATGTTACGGGTCAAGAATCCCTTGCCAAAAGTTTCACTACTCCTATTACAGAACTTTCCATAAAATGCTTCATTCTGAGGGCAGACTGCATCCTTTACTCTATGTATTTCTCCACAAAGGGGTGGGGGCCCAAGAGTCAGCTTTGAGAAGAATTTGAACTTGCAAGACAGGAACCCACACCATATGCCACTAAGTTTAGGATCATCTGTTAGGTGGCAATAGAAAATAAAAATACATGTATTTTAAAATTCTTTGGTTTCCTTCATCAAGCTCTGAGTAAATGTGGCACGTAATTTGATGATGCATTCCTGACTACTAGAACAGAACCTAATTCCAATTAGGTGCTTAATACGTCCTTGCTAAATTAGTGAATGAATGAACAAGTATACAGAGGAAAATTTCTGCCTTCAGTGGTTTAAAATTGACAAGACACAAAAAGCAATAACTATATTGTTGAGTTAAATTTGATCACACGTAATGAAAGGATGAAATAAATAAGTGACTAAATAAGGGTTAGGGGCTCTGAACCACAAATACACACACTTAATTCATCTTTGATACAGTCTAAAATAGTGGTCCTACACTTTGAGTGAACATTTGAATTACTTATAACTTTTTAAAAGTAAATATGACAATTGGCTATATCTTAGATCAGTGAAGACCTGAATGAATCACTGAGACCAGCATCTAGAAAGCAATTTTTAAAAAAGCACTTAAAGTGGGGCTTAGGTGACAGTACAGCAGCTAGGGCAATTTTCTTGCTTATATTCAAACCAGGTTAGATCTCCAGCATCCCATATGGTTAGCTAAGCACTGCCAGGTGTGACCTCTAATCACAGAGCCAGGAATTAGCCTTGTGAACTGCCAGGTGTGGCCCCAAAACAAAACAAAAAGGACCTTAGATGAAGTTAAAGCTGAGAACTGCAAGTCTAGGCTGGGTTACTTAAGATCACTAAAATACAGGGAAATGAAGAGGGTAGTCAGAGTGGATGATAAGATAGTCAGAGAAAGGGGGTGATTGGAGGGTAATCAACTTCCTTAAATTCTTGGAGCCTCTTTGAAGAGATGATTCTCGTAAGGTGCCTGGTTAAGAGGTGCTTAAGAATATAGGATTTGAAACATTTGTGTATATGACTGTTGATGCATACATGTTTTTTGATTGCACAGAATCTATTAGTAAAACTCTGAAGATTTTCTTCCTGGAGACAAGAGCATGCTTAAGGCTGGCTCCTTGGAGGTGTCCCTAGAAGCAGAAGCAAACCTTTCTTCCAAGTTCTAATCTATCTCTGGCTTCTTCTGGTTTCCTGGTAGAAAACTGCCTTGTCATTCAGACAAGGAATTCTTGTCCCTTTTCTCCTTGTCTCCTTAATTTTCAGTCTAACTCCTTTGTTTTGTCCAATGCATTCTATGTTCTTAAAGAAAAAGAGGATCTGGAGCTATAGTATAGTGGGTAGGGCGTTTTCCTTGTACGCGGCTGACCTGGGTTTGAATCACAGCATCCCATATGGTTCCCCGAGCACCGCCAGGAGTAATTCCTGAGTGCAGAGCCAGGAGTAACCCCTGAGCACTGTTGAGTGGGACCCAAAAAGCGAAAAAAAAAGAGATATTTTCATCAGCCTCTCTTGAAATACTCTATCATATTTTTAGTTTGGATTGATTTAGAATAGATTTCAGAAGATTCAAGAAGTTGAGGCTATATGAATTGGCCTGGGAATATGGATGCTGGGGAACAATTGTTGCTAAATCTTTTTGGTTTTGTTTTTTGTTTTGGGGTCACACATGGCAGTGATATTGAGGATTCACTGCTGGCAGGGTTGGGGGACAATATGGGATGCAAGGCTCAAACCCTGGTTGGCTGTGTGCAAGGAAAGAACCCTACCCATTGTATCTCTCCATCCCTATTGCTAAATTTCTGATGCAAACCCTCATGAATGGGATCATCCCAAATCTAAACAACTGAGATGGATACATATTTGCTGGTAAGTTAATTTACTAACTAACTTAAGTTAATTTCATACCATAAATGGAGATAGGTAAGGCAGTATGTCTCAAGTCATCTTTGGTATAGGATAAGATATATATTTTTTAAATATCCAGTTCCTGTGCCAGGGAGATAGTTCAACCTGTGACTGAGTAAATATCTCAGACTTTGCATGCAGAAGCCCTGAGTTTGATATCCAGCACTGCCGGAAGCACACCCTGATCATTGAGCAGGAAGTAGTCCCTTAGCACCACTGAGTATGTTCCCACTGAGTATGTTCCCAAAACAGACCAAAATTTTTCCTTATTCAAATAGACTTTGACAGTTATTATAATTAACACTCTAAAAAGATATGGGCCAGAGCAATAGTACAGTGGATAGGGTGCTTGCCTTGAATGTGGCCGACCTTCTTTTGATCCCCTGAATCTCATACGGTCCCCTGACAACTACCAGGAGTGATTTCTGAGATTTCAGAGTCAGGAGTAACCCCTGAACATAGCTGGATGTGGCCAAAAATAATAAAAGGAACAAACACAAAATTCAATTCTGCCTTATTAGATTTGACAGACCTAAAATTCTATTTGAATAAATATAATTAAAACAAACATAAGAGAAAAGCATTGTAGAAACCATGTATGTTGTTTATGAAACTGTGTATTTATCTGATAAATATAATCATTATTACACAGGACTGTTTAGTCCAACCACAACTGAACAAATTTTGAGTAAAGTAGCAATATCCCATGTTAAATACCTAACAAATATTGTATGTGTCAATGTTTGAAATTTGATACAACAAATGTGATTGTTTCTTGCTCATTAGCAAATTTAGATACCACTATACAAAAGGCATAATATATCTAAAATATTTCTATGTTTTATTTTAATAACAAATGTAGTAGAGAGATAAATATTTCATAAGTGTATTGGGGAAATGGAGGGAGTGATTTTAAGGCATTTTCAACAAATTTTAGGATTTTTTTTAGTTTTAATCCAAAACAAATTGATAAATGCTGTATTTTTTAAAAAATCATTTTCAGTCTTTTATTGGTAGTCAGTTCTAGCAATTAATCTTGTAAAGCAGAATTGAATTTTAATAATCTGTTTAATGAAAGAGCTAAATTTCTCCATGAGTTCCAAAGATAAAAACATGCAAATTTTGGGAAGTAAAGTAAAATTTTAAATATTCTGCCAGGTTTGTAAGATTTTCAGAGAAATTACTCTTTGCTTACATAGAAAACTAAGATCATTATCTAAGTCAATGATAATTGTTAAGTTATGAATATAGCCTAACAATCCACAAAAGCTTTGTAGTTCCAACGTTCTAACTTTTTGTTTTAAGATCTAATCTACCACTGAAAAACACGTTGTACTGTGTCCTAGCATGGGTAAACAAAGCTTAGATCATAAATTTACTGAAAAATATTTGAAAATCAAACTGCTCTTCTAATTTATGTCATTAAAAAGTTGTGTTATAATGCCTTCTTATCTTTAACAAATCCAAATATTCTGCAGCTTGAATATACACTACTTTTTTCTTTATTATCATCATACCACCATGTGATAATCATTGTTGATGTTCAGCTTCTATGTTATCACAGAAATATAGAGAATGACCTATGATGTAATGCATTCTTTTATATAGATATAAAATTTAGTAAAATTCTCAGTTTTACCACATCAGTAACTACCCTGTTTGGTTCTGCTCACATTATTTTTGTAGCAAGATTTACTACGTGAAGGAAAGTACATTTATTTATATTCTGGGGACATCTTAATTTGAGTAACTACTCAGAATATATTCCTTATCATTAAAGTTACACCTTCGGAACATTACTTCTTCATAAAGCCTAAACTTTTAGCTACATTTAGTAACAATGGTTCATCATATGAAATATGTCTTTATAGTTTAATACAATCAGCGCAGTGCTAGTAGTAATTTCACCAATGAGATTGAAAAAAATAATTCTTAGCATTTGCACTATATTAATATCATATACCTGCTAAAGTTTCTATATTTTAATGATATTTTAATATTTTAATGAAAACTGTTGTCATTGACTAACCTTCACAGGTTAGTTTGCAAGCTTTATGTTCTTCATGAGTTTCTTTGCCATAAATTTTCTGTTGAAAAGTAGTACTTGCACTACTTTCTTTGCAGTCAATTCAACCAACATTTCTAAGCAATCTCTTTTTGCATCTTTCTCTGATGTCTTGCAGTTGTGTATGGATTTGTAGTCTTAGCACACTAAACTGCTACTTTCTAAGATGCCTTCACACAACAGTAATGTTCATTTGTGAAAAAATTGAATATTTGCTTCTGTCGATTGTTTATTTCAGGGCTCTTTTTTTCAAAGATGCTTTGGGTTTTCGGTCTTGTCTTTGTTTGGTGCACTAATACTGCTTACATTTTGATATTCTTACTGCATTCATATTACTGTATTACTGATATTACTGTAGCCATAATATCTTCACAAATAATATTCTCTGTTTTACCATCCATACTTTGCCATCAGCTATGGCTACAAAATTGAACTATCCATTTGCAGGGAAATACTTCTGAATAAAATGGGTTTAGACTTTTGGTCTTTGTTTTCCAGGACTCCCTTTGATCTGCCTCATTTAATTGACTACTGCAGCTGCAATCTGAAATGGTGTTTGTCTCTTTGTCAAAAATAAGCCCAGCAAAGCTTATTTTGTGAAATGTATTTCAGCATGAATATTTATTTCCTTAATTTTGTTAATAATGTTATTCTCCTCAAATTAAAGTCATTGCATTTTTTTAATCAAAAGAAATAAATGTCTAAAGTGTTTCTGATTTTCCCACACTTTAGAGTTCCAGTTGATGATGTAATCTTTAAATATGACATACTGTCATACTGTTGCTGTTATTGTCATATTGTTACTGCCCATGACTGTGCAACTTGCTTGATATGTTTTTCACCAGGAGAATGTGACAACCTCTAAGTTGGTCAATGTTCTTTTCAGTGAAAGAAGCATTTTTCTTGAATGTTGCACCAATGTCAAGCTGACACAAATTTTTTCCAAGGCTTACCCTCAGTTTCATCTCAATCATACCAAACAGTGCAGGGAATAGTAGTGGTCTGGAAACAACTCTGTATAAGATTTGAAGTCTAGAGAGATTTGATTCCTGAACCAAATGTTATTAGTTACAATCTATGTGCCCTCTGGCAATTTTTGCAACCTCATTTGCAATCTCTTCTCTAAGATGGAGATAATAAGGTCAAACTCAATGGGTTGTTGTAAAGATGAAATCATGCTTTCACAACTTTGTTCCTGAAGCAGATCTTTACTGAACTTTATTGTGTGCCAGAAACTGTTCTAGGATACTGAGTTGCATCAGCAAATAAAACAGATTACCTTGGGAAAGAGACTGATGTTAATAACAAGAATCAGGGCAACAGCAAGGCAAATATATAAACTATAAGGTCTGTTAAAAGGCGATTATTTTGTGGGAAAAAGCATACAGAAGATTATGAGAAATGCAATCAACAGTAGGCAAGAACTAAGGAGTAGATTGCAGTTTGAAGAAAGAAAAAACAGGCAGTTTGAAAATGCAAGACCTGTAACCAGCTCAGAGATTAGTACTTAGTAAATGGTAGCTTTATCATAATCAGTTCATGACTACTTAGTGTTGCCCTTCAGGAAATTGAAATACCTTTGTGCTGCAAAGTTTCTTGTTAAGAATGAGAATATGCACACAAGTATGAAAAGCACACTCACATTCACATATGATATAAAAAATTTTAAACGTGTATTGAGATTTTATAGTTTACATTGCTATTAATAATGATTTCTCATGCATATAACTACAATGCCACACCCATCACCAGTGTATCCCCTTCCTCTCCCTAGGACTACACGCTATAGAATTTTTATTTGCACTTAGTCAGCAACTTCCACAGAATATCTTTTATTTGCATTTATGTTCATTTGGGGATGCAGAAAAAATGGAATTAGATTATTTTGGGGGTAGCGTAGGATGAAATGAGCAGCTCACAAAAGTATTGCTGATTTTTTAAAAAAAATTTTTATCAGTGAACTACCATGGGGAAGTGTTGCTAATTTAACTAGCACTGAGGATCTGTGAAAAGGATAAGATCAGTGTCTGATTCTATTCCAGTTCCCTGTGTCTAATGGCATTGTCTGTCCTCTTACTTTTTAAAAATGTTACTGTGTTTTTTGATCCTGCATGATGTATTACATCTGGCAGAAGCCATGGATGAAACTATATGAAAGAGGTAAAAACTGTTGTCAGTGACTAACCGTCACAGTTGATGTTTCTTGAGGATTCAACTGACCTTCACTTCCTTTGCAAGAATAACGTACTCCTAAAGAGTTGTGCACACAACATGATTAAACTTTCATTAAGAAATATACAGAATAGCTGTTGTTAGGGGGAAAAATTGGTCATTTGAGAGGAGTGGTCGGGTTATAGATATTTTCCAGTTGTTTACTATCAGTATGTTTTTCCAAATAATGAGAAACAGCTAAAAGTGTCATTTGTTGTTTTAAAGAAAGAAAATACTTGTACAATACATATACAAGGAAAAGCTTATTCTTTTGTATTTTATTTTCATCATGGGAGAGATGAAAAAATGGAATTTATTGGTTTCAGATTGTTTTGAAAATATCTCTTTTGCATTTCCCACCATATTCTCTGGAAGATTTTGTGAATTTACTACACAAACTGCTTTGGTGTTTTATTATTAGACCATCTTCCTCTAAACTTGGCTGGAAATCAAAGGCCCATCCAGATAAAAATCTCTACGACATGCATTTTCAGAGCAAGTCAGAAGCTGCTTTGTTTTAACACTCAAAGAAAGCTTTTGTATTTTCAATTTCGAGGACTCTGTAGTAAACCAACAGACTATATAGATTGTTTGAGAGGGTCATATTTTGTACAAAAAGGTCATATCTTGGTTCGTGCCTGTTTAAGTGGGGGAAGGGGGAATCACTGTTGAAAAGCAAGTGTTTAAACAAGGAACTGACAGCTGCCGGTCCATTAGATCCCACTATGGGACTAACTCCTGTTCTTTTCCATTTCACTTTATCTGTAGATACAACTCTTCGTGGCTGAGCAGGTGGTGATGGGCTTTGTTCCAATCGCACCTGCACTTATCAGAGCAATACTTTTTATCAGAGGCCTTACACATAAAGCACTTTATAAGGAAGGGAAACCACCATCTTAGAAAGGGAGACATAGTATATTCCTATTTCAAGTTCACGTTGACCATTTAAGTACTTGTAGAGTTACAATTAAAAGCTCAAAACATTTGATTTATACTGTGTTGATGGCCATTTTCAAAAGTATCAGCATCTCAATGCCTCTTTTACAAACCACAACACCCAAAAGGAGAGAGAGAACAAAAGGGAATGCCCTGCCACAGAGGCGGGGTGGGATGAGGGGGGCAGGGGGGTGGGAGGGATACTGGGATCCGTGGTGGTGGGAAATGGGCACTGGTGGAGGGATGGGTATTTGATCATTGTATAATTGAAACCCAAGCACAAAAATTCATAAGTCTACAACTGTACCTCATGGTGTTTCACTAATAAAAATTTAAAAAAAATTTTAAAAAGTATCAGGATCTATCCTGAGGTGAAGTTTTGTCCAAATATGCAAACCTCATAGGTAGCTTACACCTAGGTGCTTAGGTGCTAATTTAACAATAGCATATGTATTTATAAAAATTAAGTCAGATCTTTCTAATAACAGACAAAAAGATGTGATGTGCAAGAATATTTTCTTTGCCTCCTGCTTCCAGAAACTGCAATTCTTTTTAATATTCTCTTAAAGTAAGTCAGATATTCATAATTACCGGCAGTTTTGAAGAGGCTAGGGAATCTGGGTATCTGGGTATCACAGAGTAAATATACCATATGAAGACAATTTTTTGCTTCATTACATTTAGATGTTTTCTCACCTTTGATTTGCTCCTCTGCTGAATTCTCTAGACTGTTTCTCTTTGGGTGTAGATGTTCAGTTGATGTTTACACCTGTATTTGGGCCTGACCAAATCTCAAATCTGCTGCATCTTGACTTCTCGTTTGATTTTTTTTCTGTTTTGTTTTGTTGGTATTTGGTCACACCCAGCAAGGTATTCCAGCTATGCGCTCAGGAATCACTCCTGGCAGTGCTCAGACTATATGGGATGCCAGGGACAGAAACTGGCTTCATTGGCATGTGCAAATCAAATGCCCTACCTGCTTCTTTGCAGAGTATCTTGTCAGCCCACTGTTTATTCAGCTCTTAACCCCAATGTCCTCTCTCATTCCCAATTCTTTGTGAGATAAGGAGCACACCCAGCAGTGCTCAGAGGCTATTCTTGGCTCTTGCTCAGGCGTGATTCTGGTCATGCTCCACAAAACCACTTGCGTTGATAAGGATTCCAACTAGTGTCCCAGCAGTCACATCTACAAGGCAAGTGTCTTTACTTTTTTTACTATCTCTATTTCCCTTGATCCCAATTCTTAACAATTCCACCTCTCCTTTCGTAGACCCAGCTTTTTTCTGCAACAGCCTGTGCCCAGAAGTCTAATAAGGTTTTGGTTATCCTACCAGAGTAAATTGAGAAATCAGTTTGGCCAATCAGTTCCATTTACTTTCCCAAAACAGTTACACTTTTTCATCCAGTTCAATGAGTTTACCTTTTTTTCCCATAATTAATGAACACAGTTTTTTGTTTGTTTGTTTTCTTGCTTGCTTTTGGGTCACACCTTGTGATGCTCAGGGATTACTCCTGGCTTGTGCACTCAGGACTTACTCCTGGTTGTGCTTGGGGGACCATATGGGATGCTGGGAATCGAACCCAGGTTGGCCACATGCAAGACAAATGCCCTACCCGCTGTGCTATCGTTGCAGTTCAATGAGCACAGTTTTCACAGCACTAACTGATGAACTCAAAATAAAAAACATGTAAAGTCTCAACTAATATCCTTTATTCATTTAGCTATTTTATTTTGAAACACCCGGGTGCTCAGGGCAGTTGTTCTCATCAGTCGTAGGGGACACACTATACCAGGGATCAAATACTTTGACAGGTAAAGGAAACACGCCATTTCAATTGCATTGTGTCAAGTAATTTGAAAATAAAATAAAAACAGTAAATTTCCCCAACAATCCAGAATTTTGGTAAAAAACAGAGTCCAGGAGCCTGCCCAGAAGTATAGTCTGGCTCAGAGAAGAAGCCTATTAGCTGGCCAAACGTCTCAGAGGACTGAAATTTTCCAATCACTGCTTGTCAAATTTTCCACCAATTAGAAGGGCACTGATCAACAAACCTCATTTATTCATGAAATGGGAACTTGCGTACCTATTTTTGTGTAGAACAGGCACTTCTCTGTTGGGGCAACTCTAATATATATCTCAAGTACTGCTAGTGTCTATGTCTTCACAGTCCTCAAAGCCTGGATACATGTTTATCCTTTAATGTGACTAGACCAGATTTCTGGTTTCATAGCCTAAAGTGCTAAAAGTTCATAGATTGAACACAAAACAGAAAGAAGTGGCCATATTTTGTCAGAGAAAAAATGTGGGCAATAGTGGACGATATCCTAATGACTGATTAGTTGAACCAAGGATTGAAGGTATGGGTTAGATTTAAATACGAACAGCAAAAGACAAAATGGATGCTATGAGGCCTGTGTAAGTAATGTGTTACCTACAACTCTCCTTCTGAAACCCAGTTTTCAGGTTCCTTTCCGTTCAGTGGTTATTGGAATTTGAGGTCTTCCTCAGGAGAAGTGAAAGTGCCTTCAGACAGGACATATCCAACTCATTCGTACTTCATATGATATCTGGAACCAAACTCAGTGCCCAGTAAGTCCTCCAATAATCACCGAATTGACTTGCTTTAATGGTTAATTTGAAGAAACAAATTTACATTGAAAAATCAGAGAACCATGCCATTTTGTTAAGGTAGTAAATGTTTATAGAATACAGGAAAGAGGAAACTTGCAAATAATACCTCAGCAAAGTATCTCAAAAGAACCTCAGGGAACCTTTAACCACTGAGAAATGATTGATGTCATATTACATTTACTAGTGGGAAAGAAAATAAAAATAAATTTAGTGTTCAGTTACTTAAAAACGCAAAGATGCTATTAAGTAAATCCAACATTATATATATATATTTATCTATATTGCCAATATAAATCACAAGGCATCAGATGGAAAAATATTATTAAAAATTTATTAAACGTATAATCCTTTCAGAATGAAATGAACTATAGCTACTTTATCTGGACATGGAAGCATCTAGCCTCCTCTGTATCAAATAGAATCATTCAATGCAACGAGATAAATGCAAACACTAAGAAACATTCTCTGTGTATCATCAGAATATAGTCACATAAGATATATTTTTAAAAAGCAGAGCAAACTCTGAAGCACTATTGCTGTCAACATGATGATGTTGATTTTATTCACTTCTTGAGATCTAAATTGGAAAATCAAAAAGGATCAGATAGAACACAGGTCTTTATGATATACTATAATCAAAGACAATATAGGACTAGGATGACAGTGTATAATGGAAAGTCTTGAAGGATGGAATTTGATGATTCTGAGATGGAGAAATGAGCTGCCATTATCAGAATGAATTTTGTTCCACAACTTAGTGATTTATTACTTATGTTGCCAACTCACAGATCATTGTCATGCCACTCAAAGAAATCGGAAGCTTTGGAAAGAATAAATAAGGAAAAAGAAAGACTTAAACCCACAAAATTATGTGCAAATAAAGAGAAAACCAATTTGCTAGCAAATAACTTTAATTTCCACTTTCAAAAATGATTATGCCACAAATAAGCAATTTTTCCCTGTGGTTATGTGTAAAAGCAGAGTTACTTAAAAATTTTGAAGAAATTAGCTTTTATAGAGAAATTTATTTATAAGATAAAAATAAAGATGCCCAAATGGAGTTGGGGTGTTCAAATGTGCATCTCTGGTTTCTTTGTCAGACAATTGCTCTATTAATGAGTACACTAGGTCTGGAGTTGGTTTCTGTAATACCCAAGGGCTAAAAGTGGTTAGGAAAATGATAATTTTATGGAAGCACAAGCCATAGTCGTGGGCCTACAAATGGCCAATGACTGCTTTCACAGTATAAAGGCCAAGGTGAATGGTCAAGATCGGACCTGCAAAACCAGAAGATTTTCTTTTCTATTCTATTCTTTCTTTCCTGAGGAGTTGAGGGGCTTTGAACACCTTGCAGTACTCAAGTACTATTCCTGGCTCTCTGCTTAGGGGTATGTGATGCCGGGGCTTCAAATTGGACATTGAGGTAAGCAAGGCAAACATCTTAACCTCTGTACTATCTCTCCAGCTCCCAGCAATAGTTTCTGCGTGGCCCTTTATAGAAATTTTTGGCAGCTCCTGCATGAAATCCTTAATGACCTATTCAAACTCACAAAGAGGATGTGTTTAGAAAAAAAAGCTGGGTTCCATATAACTTTACAGTTGAACGGGAAAAGCAGTCACCTAGGCAGATATGCAGAAATCCTTAGCTCGATGCTCACGCATAGATGGTGCCCACAGATAACCTGCAAGGGCAGCTAATATACCTCCTGAGTGCTTTTTGATAGGTGGGTGAATTCATGTATTGCCTAGAGAGCTACTTATGAGGAGATTAGCATTTGGAACATATCCCTAGTTTTTCTTTGTTCTTTTTATGACTGGAATACACTGGCAGTTATTTGACTGGGCTGTTTCATAAAATTCTAGACTCACGGTCAGATGGAATACCAAGGTTACATCGTTCTAAATTTAAATATATTGACCAGCACCAGTACAAATGAGACCCAAATTGTTATTAAAACTTGCACTGTTGAAACAAACAAACAAACAAACAAACAAATCCTCTTGGCACCATGCCATTATACCCATAATCCAGAAAGTATACACATTATGTGCTTTCTGAATACCTGAAGTGGCCAGTGAGAAAATAAACCATGCATACAAAACTACTACTATTGAATTTCCTGCTTGTGGCATTCTTCTTTCTGACAACTCAAGTATAAAATTAATCCTGACCTTTAAATAGTCACACAGAAAATGTGTGAAAAATATACAATATAAGCAATAAACAACCAGCCAAATATTATATTTCTAATTTAGTCCATGGCTGTCTTATAGAATGTCAATTTGCCAAATCTAATTTGTAGTATTGCTGCTGGGCAGAAAGTCCCAGCCCACATGTTGGCTCTCTGAGTGAAACTGTCCCATAACATATACTTAATAGAGAAATACATACTTTTAAAAGAATTTTGCTCACCGTATGCATGAATGACCCTGACAGTAAAAGCAACCAGTGCACAGTATAATATATAAATCAGAGGGAAATGTGGGCAGCTAGTTATTATTATTAGAATTTTATCATGTTGCAATACTCCGATGTCTTCATAAGATCCAATGACTTAAAGAGGCAGAGCAAGAGACCCTGGGAAACAGGCAAGGGAGGCATTCACTATGTCCTGTTTGTGGGTGAGGAAGTCGATTTATATTTGCAGGACCCTAGGCAGAGTGCTTCCAAAGAACGTTGCTCCTGCCATAGACAGTGTGATTGATTGCAGAAAAGGCCACAATGTTCTGCTATCTCTGTATGCATGTCTATTGCAAGTTAATTTTGTTGTTCCTCCCATCAAGAGGTGGAGCATATTTTTCCACCCCTTTAAACTGGACTTGGCCACAGGTCAGTAGCAAATCTGACACAAACAGAATCTTGAATAGCCTCTGCCTTCTCTTGGTGCTTTTGCAAGCCTCAGTCCACTAAGCTTGAAAAAGCATAGTCTACTGGATTTCTTGGGAGCAGAGATGAATCATTCCAGCTGTGGCCCCTTAGACCAACCACTCTGACTACTCTGAGACGTGAGTGAGACCATACCATGCATCTTTGACCATAGCTTCTCAGCTAGCTCACAGAAACCAGGAGAATTAAAATATGGTTATTATTTTGATTGCATTATTTTAAACTACAGTTTAGTTCCTGCACTGGGATCCAACAACACTGTTTCTTATCTGGAACTTACCTGACCTTGGGAGATCCCCTGCACAAGTCCAGTGAAGGCCTCTAGGCTACATGGTGATTGCTGGGGATGATTCTTGGGATACAGATCCACCCAAGTAATATGGGATCGTGTGATGTCCTAGGGAATCTTCTTGGGCTGAAAGTGGTCTCTGAAGTCATCTAAATCCTTATGTTTTAAGCTTCCCACTAGTCTGCTGGAATGACTCAGGCCCATGAAGTTGGGTAAGCTTCTTGAACTTTTCCCACATGTTGAGAGTTCTTTGTACTCTACACAGGTTCACAGGGTGGAATGGGATCAGGTTTTCCAAAAGAAGAGGGTTTGTCTTTTGGTCAGCAGACAGGAAATTTCATTGAGTGTATGGCGCTGGTTGGGCGAAAAACCAGCTCTACATGTTTAACAAGAAAAATAACCCCCCCAACCCCCTACAATATTCTGGTCTCAGTTCCCAAATCTATGAAGTGGGGCGAAGTGTGCTGGGTGCTCTTTACCATCTCTTTCAGGTTGAATTGTTTTCTGGAGTTAGCTCATGGGCTTCACACCATGTTCTTCTCCACCCCTGACTTATTTTGATTTTGTAAGCTGTCCCCTCACCTCACCTCAGCTGAATTTTTGAGGTAGAATAATGCAGAATATTTAAGAATACTCACTCTCTCTGTTTCTCTCTCTCCCTTTTTGTCCCATCTTTCATTCCCAACCATCCTCCTATTGATCAACTGATCTGGCAAAAGCAGGCAAAGTCTTCAACCTGTGGATTTACTCAATTTCCTCTGTGAGTTATGCTATCCCAACAAAATTTTTGTCTCTGGATCAATCGACTAAATATTCTAAGTAAATATGTTTTAAGGGGGTAAGGGACCCCCCAAAAACCTATAAGGAAGCATATTGATTTAGCTTAGAGGTTAGTCATTTTTAATAGTGAATATTTACAAAGTTGTCTTGTTTCAAAATCAACCAAATGGAATCCCATGAAATGAAATCTATTCTAGAGTCCGTGGCCTGAGAGGTACCTTGGGGTAGTCCTTGCTAATTTCAGTACCCACCACTCTGATCAGTGTGCAGTTCTTCTTGCTGATACCAGATTGCCCCCTGTCATGAACTTTGTCCTGACTATTTTCTAGAATACTCCATCCCCAAGTCTTCTTATGATTTGCTGTTCTACTTGGAATCAAAACTTTTCAACTTTTCCATAATGTTCAATTTTGTGAACCGTACTGACAAAATAGAATGTTTTTTGATTAAAAATTGCATGCAAACCACCTCCCATTGTTCATCGATTTGCTCGAGCGGGCATCAGTAACGTCTCACAACAAATTGTGAGACTTCCTGTTATTGTTTTTGGCATATTGAATACGTTAGGGGAGCTTGCCCGGCTTTGCCGTGCAGGCGAGATACTCTCGGTAGCTTAACCACCTAGAAATCTTATTTCGACACAGGTTCTGATTCAGTAGTTGGGAAGTGTTTGAGATTCTCTGTTTCTAACAAACTTTTAGTAGATATTGCTCCTCCAACCTGAAGGCGAGTTCTCTAAGACCTGTAAATGATCTAAATTAGTACCAATTTTCAAGTAGCAAACATTCCTATGAATATTTGCTAACAGAAAGTTTCATAGTTACTACAGCTAACATTGATAGGTTTAGGCTACCACTAGTAGGTTCTGATGACCTAAAATAAGATGAGATGCTTAATCAAGATGTCAGGCTCCATAATGTACATATGGATGTTATAAAAGGATTTTATACCAGGTGAACGTTTTATATTAAATTCTTACATTCCAGAGTCATAACGATTTTGTACTGGCCGAAGAATGATGCTTTCATTTCTCCTGGTATGATAAAATGGGCTCTTGAACTTCAAATCCTTCCTCATAGCTATTATTATCCCCTAAGTCTTGCTGGGTTTGACATGGAATGAGGTAGTCTTCAACCAGAGAGATTTTTCTGAGGGAAAAAAATGGGGAAGTAAAGATGCTGCTCTCCTTTTGGTATCCAATATCCTCTGTATATGGTCATAAATAGCACTGAATCCTGACATCCATACCACATAACTAGATTTCCAAGTCTCAGATCTGTCAACAACTTCATCAATTGCCTTTATAGCCTTTTCTTCGGAAGTCTTCTTTGTGCCACTTTATATATCTTCCCTGCCCAGAGTGTCCTCACCCAAAGACATCCCTCAGGCACCCCATTTAGTCACCTGCTAAATCCAAAATGAAGTCACCTCTGGTCTCATCCCATCTTGCATCAGCAGAGAAGATAATCTAATTTCAGGGGCTGCATTTTCTCTCCTCCCCAGAGTATAAGAAAATGGAATTTCTTCCTAACGAGGTTAACAGGGATATTGTTGTTTCAGTCTTTGCTGACAGGCTAAAGATTTATCCTCTCTCCTCTTTTTCCTGACTCTGAAGAGAATTGCAGACCTGGAATCTGCAGTGCCTCTGGGTCACTTGGTAATTTAAAATTGATGACTAGGAAAGAGAAGAAGCTGTCCTGGGATGTATCATTTTATAGAGAGGTATTGTAATTTGGGGACAATGTTCTCTCATGCAACTCTGCAAAATTCACACACATGCACAGGGCTATTTAGGAATGTGCTTCGAAATCAATGACTTAATCAGCCAGAGACTCATGGCCACACCTTTCTGAGCATAAAGACAAAGAGACACGATTTACTGATTAGAAAAGGGACTCTTGAAAGTATGAATTAAAATCTTACGTTACAATAGTGTCTGATTCCCGTCTGTGATCTCAAAACCTGACCAAATGACTGTGCTTTAAGAAGTCAAAACAAATGGCTATGCTGTTTGAAATCAAAACAGAAGTTACCTTGGAGTGGGGGTCAATAGCTGGCAGGGCACAGTATTTTCTGGATTCTGGTAATGTCTGATTTCTTGAGTTTTTTGCTTGGACTGGTTCTCTTTGGGATTTACACCTAGGATTTTGTAATTCTCGTTTTAAAAAAATACATGTAGCATTTGTGTGCTTCTTGAAAATGTTGACCACTAAATATCTGATAATTATGAACATTTAAAATGTTTTCTGCTTATGAATAAAACATAAGTTCAAGAAGTCACTGTCTCAAAATGTATTTGGAAAATGTTTGTTTGGTTATAAGATGGATTCTCTCAGCCTCTGAAAGGGACATTTTCCCACTCATCGTCTAGTGTTCTATTATGGAGGTGTCAGTCCTCTTCCTGATCCTGACAGCTTGGCTTTGATTGTGCTTAATGCAAGAAAAGCCACACAGGACTGGAGTACAGCGGGTGGGGAGTTTGCCTTGCACGCGGCCAACCTGGGTTTGATCCCCGGCCCCCCAGATAGTCTCCCAAGTACCGCCAGGAGTAATTCCTTAGTCCAGAACCAGAGCAACCTCTGAGCATCGCTGGGTATGACCCAAAAGGTCAAAAGAAAAAAAAGCCACACATTGGAAAGAGCTGTAACTGTCACATGCTTCTTCATATTGTTGACACAGTTGCTCTTAGATACATGCTTAATTAAAGTATGCAGCCTCCATCAGTTATTCATCACTGAACCTGAGCCAGAACACAGAGCCATGGCTCACTGCCAACACCTGTGCACAACAATTTGAGGAACCCTGGTAATCAAGCTCAATTCTTCCTGGAAATTTATTATGTCTCCACCTAAAGGATCTGTCATTCCTTACAAACTTCATGGATGAATCAAAATGTTGAGACAGGTTATCCCAGTGCCTGTTTTACTCCCTTGGAACGAAGAAGGTGTAATGCATAAATTATTGGTCTTTTTTTCCTTTTTTCTATTTAGAGGGCGACCTCTCAGGCAATTCTCAGATGACCCGGGGAGGGGGGGCTTCCTGGTGATTCTTGGCCAACTGCACCATCAGTTTAAGAAGAAAGCCTGAGCATTGCCTTGCTACTGGGTCACATGGTGCTGGGAATTATCCGGGTCCCTCAGGTGGTACTCGGGGGTTAGGGTGCCCTAACCCCTGTACGATTTCTCCAGATCATTAAAAATTTATTCCAGCATACATTTATTTATCTGCCTCCTGGTCTGGGTGTGCTTTCATGGCTCATGAATAACAAGCACAGCTAGTATTTAGGAAATTATATTTCTCCAACCTCTGCCCTCCACCAGTCAGTGTCTACTTCGCATGCTTTCATATATCCAAGATACTGTTAGTATAAATTCAATTAAAATTGGTACATATCAAGTGGACCTTGCACCTCAGAGTGAGGTTTTTAAATCAACAGCAGCAGCAACAGTTGGGATTTTTTAGAAATGTAGAACCTCAGACCCCAACTCAGACCCTTAAATCAGAATATGCCTTCTGCTAGATCACCAGGATTTTTTTTTTAGCTTTTTGGATCACACCCGGTGATGCACAGAGGTTACTCCTGACTCTTTACTTAGGGATTACTCCTGGTGGTGCTCAGGGGACCATATGGGATGCAGGGAATCAAACCCGGGTGGGCCACGTGCAATTCAAACACCCTACTCGCTGTACTATTGCTCCAGCCCCGACACCAGGAGATTTTTTGTTTGGTTGATTGGTTGTTTTTTGCTTTGGGGCCATACCTGGCGGTGCTCAGGGCATACTCCTGACTCTGCTCAGGGATCACTCTGGTGATGCTCAGGGGAACCGTATGCAGTGCCAGGGATCTAAATCTAACCAGAGTTAGCTGCATGCAAGGCAAGGGCCTTAACCCTTATGCGATTTTTCCATGTATTAATCTCCTGATGATATAACCATCATCAGGAGATTTGTAGCACCTCAAAGGGGAAGAAACAACACATTAGGGGAAAAAGGACTTTAAATATTTTCAAGATCTGTCAGTCACAAGGGTAAACAATTTTTTTCCAAGGTTTTTGCTTTGTGGGTCAAAATGAAACAACATTGTCTCATTATCCTGGTCATAATTTCCTTGGAGAATTTTCTGTGCACATGTTTAGAATAATGTACAGTTGTCTTGGACAGACATCTGTAGCCTTCTGAGAGTTTGCCTCTGTCTCTATCTGTATATTATTTGAATATTCAATTGCTGTAGACTATAGTATAATACTTAGCCTGAGAATGGATGGACCATAATATTGTGTGTCTGAGTGCTTGTAAATATGTATGATTCCTCAAGGAGTTGATCCCAGTGACTTCTTAATCAGGAAATTTGGTACAGTGCTGACTTCATATGTATCTTCCTCCACTCTCTAAGACACTGGTTTTGCTCTCTCCTGTTGGTTATCTCTCCTTGTCTTTCTTTATGCCTTGATATGGGGACTTCAATTGGAGGCAACAATGGAGTTCTTTCCCGCCGTCATTTTCATCAACATTTGATTTTTCTCTGCCCATTCCTCTTGGGTTCAGGAATTCTAACCATAGATCTTAGACACATCATCTTTTCCAGTCTGATCATGGAGACAGTTTATCAACATAAACAGGGAACAGAACTTGCTTTAAAACTATCATTGCTTTTGCCAGAGAGATAGTTGAGGACGTAAGGCATTGGCTGTGATTCTGGTTTAAATCCTCCGCACTGAATATGCTATACTGAGCACTGCCAGGGATCACTCCTGAGCACAGAACCATGAGTAGGCCCATGAACACTACTGGTTATAGTCCAAGAGCAAAAAAACTTTATAAAAACCTAAAATGTCATTGCTTCTTTGAATAAGTATGTTAAAATGTTGTTAATGCTTTCATGGAGTTCAGAAGAAATTTCTTGAGTTGGCTGCATATTGCATTCCTAGGCAATATTCTTTTTGTCTATTGGATGAATGTTTGTATCGTTCTATCCTGGTTTCTCCAAGAAAAGACATTCTTAAATAACATCCATTCTCACTTACTTTGCTCTATTTAGGAGGGACAGGATTCTTTTCTCTATAGATATTAGCCACAGAATACACCCTTATCCCACTTAGTCATTCACCTCTGCTCCCGATTTCCTTCACTGCAATTTACAGTCATTAGGCATCTGTCACAGTCTGATGCTGAGGGTTTTCTAATGATTTTGAAATTGTTGCTTTAATTTATTGTGGTAAGAACATTTAACACGAGATCTATTTGCTTAACAAAATGTTAAGTGCAGGATACATTATTACTGACTCTGGGCACAATGTTGAACAGTGGATCTTTATTCATTTTGCCGAACTGGAACTTTATGCCTGTCAAGTCAGTTTTCATTAATTTTTTGGATAATACAAAAAAGTCACATATAATAAGTGCACAGCTCTGTGATGTTTCAAAAAATGACTATAGCCAAAAAACCAGCACTAACCTATATTCAAAGAGCAGAACATGACCAAAGAAGTTCTCTGCGTGCCTCTCCCATAGCCCCACATGGCTTAAGAGTAACCACTCTCTTGCCTACTAGCACATTATGTCAACTTGTATATGCCTCACGACATATGTTCCCACTTTTATACTCTTGCATGTGGCTTCTACCACTCATTATGTTGATGTAATACCACTGAGTTAGGTGTAAAGTTGTAGCTTATTTTTTCTTGTTAGGTGTATTATTTATTCCTTCTACTATTGATGTATGGGCTGGAGCAATAGCACAGTGGTAGGGCGTTTGCCTTGCACGCAGCCAACATGACCGACCCGAGTTCGATTCCTCCGCCCCTCTCGGAGAGCCCGGCAAGCTACCGAGAGTATCTCGCCTGCACGGCAGAGCCTAGCAAGCTACCCGTGATGTATTGGATATGCCAAACACAGTAACAACAAAGTCTCCAATGGAGACGTTACTGGGCCCGCTCGAGCAAATCGATGAACAACGGGAGGACAGTGACAGATCGATGTATGTTTTGTGCTTTCCAGGTTGAGGCTATTATGAATAGCTCCACTACAAAAATTCTTGCACATGTCTCCTTATGAAAATACATCAGCATTTCTGTTGGGTATTTACTAAAGGTGAAAACTGCTGGGTGACGCTGAATTTTTAATGTATCAAGACTGATTAGTTACGGCACATCAATGCCAAAGAAGCAAGGTATGTGATTAGGTGGGCATGTGCACTTCAGACCCCTAAGCCTAAGAACAGGAGCAGATATCTCTTCTCCCCTCCCGTGTAAAAAGGGAACTTTTTGCCTACCAGCAATTTCTGAGCTCCTGCCTTATTCCAGCTCTCCAAGGATGCAGTGTTGATTGCTTTAGTTTATTTTATGATTTTAATGAGATCACCCCACTGCTGCAATAGCTTTTCCAAGCATGACACATCCTGGCTCCATAGTGAGAACCGAGTCAATTCTCAGTTGTGTGCCAGCGGCAGCTAAAAAATTGCTATTCATGATTTTCTGCCTTAGCATCTCCATCCTTGAGGGTAAATTGTGGAGACAGGACAAGCCATAAGCAGAGGAGATGGTTAGCCTACATGCTGTCATTGGAAACTCTGCCTGGCCCTTAAATAGCTCTGCCATAAGCATCCTCTTCCTACAGACCTAGAATTTTTTAGCTAGCTTTCTCAGTGATGCTACTGAGACTGGGGAGTAGGCTTCTCGGGAAGCCTATTGCTGAAATGTATAGGTTTCCTGCAAGGAGAAAGAGGGGTTTTCATTATCTCCCAGGGGGTTGATAAGTCATAAACTTGGCAGTTACAAGGGCAGTGCATTGGGAAAGGAATAGAGATTTTGATGGAGGGGGCCAGGCTAGGAGACTGAAGTTGAGCTTGTGGGCAAATAAACTCTTTTAGGGCAGTGGTTAGAAGGGCCCAGCTGACCACCTGGAAGGCAGCACCGAGCTGAAGAGAATTCCCAGAAGCAAACTGGCTACTGGCCAAGGGGATCTATATCCCCATGGTCTTTATCTCAGATTCTCAGATTTCATTTGCAGAATAAGAAGTTATTTTGACCATTTCATTCAAAATATTTTCTGTCTGTACCTTCCTTATTATGCAAATCCTATTTGGATAGATTTTATCATTTCTTGCTAGTAAGAGGAATGGCATAATAAGTTGAGGCTTTCTTCTTGACTCCAGGCTGTTCAAGATTTTTTCCGTGAAAATTGTAATATTTTTCTTCACATTCATACATAATATATGCATTATATACATAGATACATATTACATGTGGATTTCTAGTGTTGCTGCTGTTATTAAATTCCATAGAAATGGTATAAGTTTTGAGGGAGAGAAGACTTATGCACCTGGAACAGACATTAAAAATCTTTATTATTTTTCGGGTCATAAAGTAATAAGTAAAAGAAAATCCATCTAAAATATTTTTTAGTTTTATCTTAGGCATATAACTTAGAATTCAGATAAAGATAGGGTTCCAAACATACACTGTTCCAACACCACACCCTCCACTAGAATATCCCCCTCAAGCTACACCCCCAATCCCATCCTCCACCACGGTAAGCTTAGTTGGCTCCATGGTATTTACTCACTTATTTTTTCCTCTTAAGTTTCTTTATATCCTTCATATGAGAGAACCCATTCTGTGTCTGTCCCTCTCCTTCTGACTAACTTAATTCAGCCTTATACCCTCCCAGTTCAGTCCATGTAGCAGCAAATTGCATGATAACAAATTCAAGTCTTATGGAAACAAAGAAAGTAGACTGTAGCTGACCTGTTTTCATGGAGAGTATGTTAAAATAAAGTCAGTTAGGAATGTCTATTATTCCTCTTTTATTTTACTACCCTGGTGGCCCCAAAACACAATGCAGTAAAGTCATCTACACTCCTACATTCATTGCAGCACTATTGACAACAGTTAGAATCTGGAAACAACCCAAGTGACTGAGAAAAGGTAAGTGAATAAAGAAACTTATGGTAAATCTACATAATGGTACATCTAGACTATGCAGCTGCTAGGAAAAATGAAGTCATGAAATTAGCTTATACATGGATGGCCATGGAATGTACCATGCTGAGTGAAATAAGTCAGAGGGAGAAGGACAATTACACTCATTCGTGGGATATCTCTATCTATCCATCTATCTATCTATCTATCTATCTATCTATCTATCTATCTCTCTATCTAATCTGTATGTCCCACACACTGTATAACAGGCTCCCATAACCATGCCAAAGGACTCCACACCAGGCTGTTTTCACTCAGGGTACCCCAGAGGCGAGTGGGTGAGAGCCTTCCCCGCCCTAAGAGACCTAGCCCAGGCAGCTGACCTTCACTACCCAACCACCACCATGCTCCAGGATGCTTTCCACATGACAGGCCGAGTCTCACACATGCGTGAACATATTAAATCATAAGACACTCCTTACCCATTTTCCATAATTACCACACCATATTTGATGAGTTCAGACAGTAGGCAACAAATCATAGAGGAAAAAAAAATATATATATAAAAGCATATCAGCTACCGAGAGTATCCCACCTGCATGGCAGAGCCTGGCAAGCTACCTGTGGCGTAGTCAATATGCCAAAAACAGTAACAACAATGGGTCTAATTCCCCTGACCCTGAAAGAGTCTCCAATACGGCAGTGATGGGAAAGACGAGTAAGGAGAGGCTGCTAAAATCTCAGGGCTGGGACAAATGGAGACGTTATCGGCACCTGCTCGAGTAAATCGATGAACAATGGAATGGCAGTGATACATACACACACACCATAGTGTGTGAATAATACCCAAACACAGAAACAAGGGTCTTGAGGACTAGTCCATGGTAGGAAGTTTGTGGGAGGGATAATGCAGATAGGACAGAGGAGGGACCACTATGACAATGACAGTTGGAAATCATCACTCTGGACACAAACAAGTACTGAAAGGAGGTAAATTGATATGCATTATACCCTTTCAGTAACAGTATTGCAGACCACAGTACCTAAAAGGAAAATAAGACAAAGAGAGATGGGGGAGTCACTGCCATAGAGGTAGGTTGTGGGGGTGGGGGGGTGATAGGGAAATTGTGGACATTGGTGGCAGTAAATGTGCACTGGTGAAGGGATGGATATAGGAATATTGTATAACTGAAACTCAATCATGAATAACTTTGTAAGTATGAATTTCATAGTGGTGATACAATTAAAAATAAAAACAATAATACAGAGGCAAATTAAAAACATTTTAAACACTTGCTAAACAAGTTATACAGCATGATTACATATCTTAAATACGTTCCCTTGAACACAGTGTCCTGCCTGGCCATAGGCTATAGAAACCCTTCTAGGAAATAGAGCAAAATTTCACCTCTCCACCTCTCCTCTCTGGCTCCTTTTCTGCTTTCCACTAAGATTCATTACAGAAACAGAGAAAGATTATAAGTATTGAGACCACCCATCTCCATTACAAAGAGATTTTAAAGAGAGAAAGGGAATAATGCCCACTAAAAATTGAACAATAATGTTCATAAGTTTCCCTCATAATAGCAAGAGCTGGCAAGGATTCAAATTTCCACCACTAGGATGGATAAACAAATTGCAGTGTCATTTTACATTGGAAAACTTCTCAGCAATGAAAGGGAACAAGCTACCGATAATCCAATATCATAGTTAATCTCAAAAATGTGCACTTGAGAAAAAGAAGCCAAAATCAAGGGTACCTATTGCATGATTAAATGTATGTGCAGCTCTGAAATAGTCTGAATTAATAAATGTTGATGGACACCATAACTTGGGGTGGGATGTGGGCAGGGATTGACTACAGGGTGCACAAAAATATTTCTGTGGCAATGTAGATAGTCCATCTCCAAAACAAGTTGATCTTTTCATGGATATATGTGTTTGTCAAAACTCATCGATATGTCCTCTTATGATCTGTACCTTTTAGTGCATATAAATGATACTTCACTGTCACTGTCACTGTCCTCCCATTGTTCATCAATTTGCTGGAGCGGGCCCAGTAACGTCTCCATTGTGACAATTGTTACTGTGTTTGGTATATCGAATATGATATTATTCATACTCATATTCGAATATCGAATACGTCATGGGTAGCTTGCCAGGCTTTGCCGTGTGGGTGAGATACTCTCGGTAGCTTGCCAGGCTCTCCGAGAGGGGCAGAGGAATTGAACTCTGGTCAGCCATGTTAGCCGCTTGCAAGGCAAACGCCTTACCTGCTGTGCTATTGCTCCAGCCCAATGATACTTCATCTGATGTAATTATAAAACAATCTCATAGTGAGTGAGGAGGCACATAGCATACAGCTTCATTATCTATGTCAAGTTCCTGCTATATGAGAACAGAACCCATCACCTCTGCTGCTCTGTCTGCCTGTCTGCCTAAGTGCCTGATCTCTCTTATGCCAGGAACACATACAACACACACTAAAGTTCTTTCCATGGTACTGCATGGTACCTATGCAGCTGGAAGAAAGCCCCATTTAAAATAGTTTTAATTAATCTCTCTGAATTACAAAGTTACAAAGATATTTGTGATCAAGTTTTAGGCATACAATGTTCCAACATCAATTTCTTCATCATCGTTCACTAACCTCTTCCAGTGTCCCTGGTTTCTCTTGCACCATTCAGTCTGCCCTGTGCCAGACATATTTCCCCTTCCCTATTGTCTTGGTATTTTCTTCCTAGCTTATTTCACCCTGCTCCCCACCCCAGTCTCAGTCTTCCTACTGAAAACAAGTTCTTCTGTTCTTCCTTTCTATTGCCTTGGGTATTTGATATTCTCCTAAGAAGCTTCTTTATGTCCCACATATAATAGAGATCATTCTGGATTTGTTTCTCTCCCTATGAAAAGTCCCATTTTTACAGGATATTTCTGAGACTCTTTAGAGATGCTTATGATTTGGTATATTATTCTGTAAATATGCTGAAACCAATCACTTCTTTTTTATTGAAGTAACATTGCTTCATAACATTATATAAATTTCTATTGTATAGCATTTTAGTTCAACATTTGTATGTGCTATGCTGTGATCTCTACCACAAATCCAATTTCATTCCACCATACACTTGACTTCTTTATCTAATTTTCTCACCCCTTATGCACAATAATATATAGAATGAGGCACTCTTACTTGAGGCACAGTGATCCACATGCAAGGTAAGTATCTTTTTTTTTCTTTTTTTATTAGTGAAACACCATGAGGTACAGTTGTAGATTTACATTTTTTTGTGCTTGGGTTTGATTATACAATGATCAGATACCCATCCCTCCACCAGTGCCCATTTTCCACCACCATGGATAATATCCCCCCCATCCCCCATCCCCCCCCCCCCTTGAGGGCTTATGCTTTTGGTTGAATTGGATAGTGCCCCTAACTTAGAGTTTAGGGACATAGAAACTTGTTTAGTGAATAAGTATGGTCAATGCATTGACTCTAATTTTCCTATTTTTTATACTCTAATATTTGTTGCTTCAAAATTTATGGGTGATTTTTTAAAATTATTTTTAAACGAATCACATAAAATACAGTTACAAAGTTGTTCATGATTGGGTTTCAGTCACACAATGTTCCATCACCCATCCCTTCAGCAGTGTACATTTCCCACCACCAATTTCCCCAGTTTCCCTCCCACCCCTTCCCCTCACCTACCTCTATGGAAGGCCCTTTTCTTCTCTCTCTCTCTCTCTCTCTCTCTCTCTCTCTCTCTCTCTCTCTCTCTCGGGAAACCTTTAGGCATTATGGTTTGCAATACAGGTACTGAAAGTTTATCATACTTGTCCCTTTACCCACTTAGGGCACTCAGTTCTTGTCCAGAGTGATCTTTTCCAACTATCTTTGTTATAGCGGTTCCTTCTCTATTCTATCTGCCGTCCTTCAACCACCATTTGTGGCAAGCTTCCAATCATGGACAATTCCTCCGGGCCATTGTTTCTACTGTCCTTAGATATTAGTCTCATATGTTTTTTTTATATTCCCACAAATGAGCCCTGTCATTCTATGCCTGTCCTTCTCCCTCTGACTCATTTCACTCAGCATTATACTCTCAGTGTCCATCCATTTATATGTGAATTTCATGACTTCATTTTTCCTGGTGGCTGCATAGTATTCCATTGTGTAGATATACCATTGTTTCTGGTTGATGGGTGATTTGAGGTTATTACCAGCCTACATGTGAATGGAAAAAAGGATATTTATGACATAGTGTTTGTGTGGTCCAAGTCACGGAGCTTTCTCAGTGAAAGGGATTTAGGAGACATCAGAGAGTGTATGTGTAAACCTGGATAGAAGTGAATAATTGAGTTGAGTCATATTCTTTTTTGAGGAATACCCCTGTGGCTTATACAGATGGGATGTAGGGTAAGGGTCTTAAAGCAGAAAGTTTATGAGTGTCTTTATGTTATTGTGTGGTCTCTTTCTTTTTTAAATGAAGTAAAATTTCTTTTTAAAAAGAAATAACTGAAACCCAAGCACAAAATTTGTAAGCCTATAACTGTACCTCATGGTGTTTCACTAATAATAAAAAAAAATGTACTTTGAAATATGTGAGATGAGAGATATGATGTGTTCAAGAGAAAACATGAGCTTCTCCATAAGGGAATAAAGCTGAAAATACACACCTCTGGTCAAGATTCTGGCCAATCTCCAAGGTGGGGGATGAGCCCCCCCCCCCCCCATTTCCTTACAAAGTTGTTTTCATACTAGGGCTACTTTGAAACTGCCCTCGCCTGGAGTTCTCTATGTACATAAGAGTGAACCTGGGTGTTGCCACAGGGTAAAAAGCCTAGGACTTTGAATAGTCCTTTTACATTCTTGTTACAACCTTTTCATCCTCTTGAAGCTTTTCCTTTTCTGAAGGGGTCTGACTCTTCTCTGGGTGGTGCCTCAGTTTTTACATCTGGGTTCCTTTTCTGTATCTCCTAAAATGTGTTCAGGATTTACATTTCAAAGGTCTTCATGCCTTTGGGCTAAGCCCCTTTATCTTCTACTACAACAGTTTACTTTTTGGTGGAAGCCACAATCTTAGTTGCTCAGGTCTCACCCCGGCACTGCGCTCAGGAATCACTCCTGGCGGGCTCTGGGGACCATATGGGATGAAAGAGATCAAACCCAGGTCAGCCACATGCAAGGCCAGCACTCGACCTGCTGTACTCGCGCCCCTTGGACAGGGATTTTTCAGGTTGCTTCTTCAGTCAGGATGACTCAGGTAAGACTCTACCATGACCCAGAGTTCAAAGTATAGTCAAATCAGCTTGCTGTTTAGCCATTTCATGTCAAATGAAGGGGAAATACATATTTGTTGTTGTAATTAACATGTGTGTGTTAGGCAGCAGAACCTAGCATAGCAGACCACTTCAAGGGTAGAGATAGAATTTGAATTCAGGTAATATTGTTTGAGAATTCAGGTTCTTAGCCACTTCACCCAGGAATATTTCAGCTGGGTTCAGGAAGCCTTGGGAATTCTGAGACAAAATGTTATCAAATTTATTGATAAACTGGATAAATGGGTCTTTCTGCTTCTTGATCTATTCAGTGGGACATATCTCTCACCTCTATCCTAACTTAATGCACATTCAAATTAAAGAAATTCTAAAATTTCCACTTTTATTATTTACCCATTTTTTTTCAATCTGGAAACAAAGAATATCAAAATTAAATTAGTCTTTAAACATAACCGCCTCTCAAATTAAGATTGTAAACATTTTTTTCTGATATTAAATATTGAAAGAGAACTGCTAAAACTTGTAAAATTTTAAAGATCGAAAGTTTCCTGTCCAACAATATTTTTTAAATTTTTATTAAAAATGTATTTTTTTGTTCAACAATCTTAACAGTTAGCTCTGAGTTTTAAAACATTAATGTTTTAATGTTATCTGACCAGTCAGCATTATGAGACAGAGGAGGGTGCTGGTTATCCATTAAGCACATTTTCTTCATGTGATTTGTTCAACATTGCACTCGGGTATTTTCCTACCTTCCTGGTTCTTTTGTCCCTGTCTCTTTTCATTTTCCCCTGTTCTCTTAAGAGTGAAATGACCCAGAATTCTGCTTTTAATAATTTTGTCCCCCCTATCTACACTCACCTTTCTGATAAATTTGTTTTTAAAATAATTTAAGTAGATTATATTAATTATTTTAAATTTATTTGTTATCTAGATCTTTCCCCTCAACTCCAGGCATAGATATCCAACTGCTTATTTGACATCTCCATTTGGATATGAAATAGACATCCTGGAATCACTATTCCAGGAGCCCAACTCAATGACAAAAGCACCTTCTTGTAAGTCTGAAACCAGTGAGGCCAAACCTTTGATGCCCAGTAACTTCCCATGTATCTGAATGCCAGCCCAACAGCTATGCTGTTTGGGTCTTGGCATCACCACAAAGTATGTGATCTCTGATGCACCACAAACCAGAGCACTGTAACTCTGATGCACCACAAACCAGAGCACTGTAACTACAGAGTGCAGTTACCATCCCTAACCCTGTGAGTATGCATGCAAGCACTGCACCCAAGGGTGTGTGATGGCCAGTCATTACAATAAGAACAAATGAAAGGGAAGGGAATGCAGATTAGTAAAAAAGTATTTCTTAAAAATAATCATTTCATGGCACACAACAACAACAAAATGGGTAACAATCCATGTTGGTGAGGGTGTGATGGAAAAGGGACTCTCATCCACTGCGGTGGGACTGTTACCTGGGTCAACCCCTATGGAAAACAGTGCAGAGGGTTCTCAGAAAAGTAAGAATGAGTTACCATACAACTCTGACATTCCACTTTTTGATATTTATCCTCAGGACACAAAAACAGTCATTCAAAAGGGCATATGAAAATCATTATATACTGAAGTATTCAGCACAATAGCTAAGATATGGAATCAGTCTAAATACTTGGATAACTAAAGTATGATGTATATACACACAATGGTATACTTTACAGCTTCGAGAAACTCGAAGTCATGCAATGAGAAGTCATACAATTCATTGCAACTTGGGTGGAAATGGAGATTATCATGTTAAGTGAAGTGAGCTAGAAGAAGGACCGATACTGGATAATTACACTTATCTGTGATGTAGAAAGTAATAATAGAAGGAAGAACACATGGTTGCAATGGGGGATACCCAGATTACTCTTGATCCTTGATTATAGAAATGAAAAGAACAGGGAAGGAAAGAGACGGAGGTAGGAGAAAAGGAGAGATAGATGGGAGATAATAGGCGTAGAGTTCAGGGCCTCAAGTACAATAGTGGTGCACACGTGTGGCATAGGCATATATGTGTACATATGTGATATACTCACACATAAATACAGAGCCAACAATGTCGTGAGCTTGAGATCCAAACTGCAACAACCAAACAAAAATTTGTCAAGGAGGCAGGCTGTGGGTGTCAGGGAACCTGGGGATGGATGTAGCAGCGGGATTGGTGTTGGAACTTTGTACTCCTGAAACTCAACTACGAATAACTGTGCAAACCAACAGTGCTCTTATACTGATTTCAAAATAGCACAAGCTTATTAGGGAAAATAAAGCAAGGGAAGAAGAGAGGTAGCTTAAGATACATATTCAAGAGAAAACACAGACTTCTCCAGAATGGAAACAGCCTATGCCTTAATATTTAATTAAGAAAACTAGTAATTCCTAACCGAACTCATTTCTTCCCACTCTACTACTCAATGGCTTTTTTTTGTTTCATCACAGATAATAAAAACTCTATCATTTGGGGGAGTTTCTTAGGTCCAAAAACTTGGAGTCATCCATAGTTTCCACTTTTATATTCTGCATTTAATTGTTCTGCTTTACAAATATGTGCATAATCCTCTCTCTTCATACTACCTACTCATAACAGGCCCTGGTGCACCTCCATCATCGCTCACCTGACTTGTTTTTATAGTCTCCCTGTGAACGTTCTTGTTTCTAACTTTGCTCCCTTTTAGGCTGCTGTCAACACACTAAACAGACTGCTACTTTGAAATGTAAGATCACGGCCTTTTTCTGCTTCAGTGGTTTTCATATCATGCTAAAAACCCAAAGTGCTTACTTGGACTTAAAAGACTTTTTTATGATCTGGTCCCCACCAGACAGACAAAAACCTCATGTTGTATCCCAAGTACAGGCAGAGTTCTACAAGTGCAGTCAGTATATCAATATATAATGATGAAGTAAAGGAATGATGCAAGCTATAGGGAAATTATTCAACCCCCGACTTCTATATAACTTAAAAAGTGTCACAGAGTTGCAGGGACTAGCTCAGTCACTTATGGTCCCCGGCGTTGCATGTGTTAGGCTGACGGGTCAATCCGCAGTGCTATCACATGTATCAAGCAGCATCCCAGCAGCTTCACTGTCTGTGATCTCAGGTGCCACAATCCACTTTTGTCACACCACAGTCAGGTGTGTGTAAGCACTACAACTAGAGAGGCATATTCCTAGGTCAGCAATAGGTGTGCAACAAATAGGTGTGCAAGCACCACAGGCAAGAAGTGTGACCCTTGGTACACACTGTGGGGGCACCACAACTAAAGGAATATGACCTCCAAGAAAAGCACCATGACTGAATGTGCAAACTCCATAGCCAGGCTTGCGTATGACTCCTGGGTCTCAGTAACTACAACAGTAATGAAGGACTAAGGGGAGATTAATGCACTTGCAAATTAGAGCATGAATCCTTGTTTTTTGTTTTTAAATTGACGTTCAGTAAGGTATAGTCCTCTTTTCTCACAGATACTGGTAGGAGAAAAAAAAAAGATGGAGAGGAGTTTGGCCGACCTCACCAAATTCTTTATTTTCTTCTGTTCCCATGGCTGGGTTGAATGAATTCAGCAGCCTTCAGCTACACTTTAATGGCACATGGCCACATCTGGCTTCTCTGAGCTCACACAGCTGTTCTGTCAACTCCCTGCGGGTTTATATCCCCTCCTCTTCTAGGAAATTGCACTGCCTATTGGCAATTAGCCCTAATGAAGCAGCAGGAGTTTCCTGAGGGGAATGCATTGCTGACAAGTATAATTACTATTAGCAGCTGTGGGGCCTCTGGCATCGTGAAAGTAACCCATCCACCTGTCAGAGTGTGCAGCAGGACTGCTAAAGCTGCACCTCGCAGCCCGTCCAGCTCTCTGAGCCAGGCCACCGTGATGGAAACAAGGAACTGGCATTTGGAAGCCAAATGAGAGCATTTACTTCAAATGCTCACATTTCTGCAACCCAGCTGCATGAGTTGTAGAGCTGGAGCAAATCGCCCATTCGCATCTTTCAGCTCAGTGTAATCACTGTCTTTTGCAAGCAACCACAAAGCCCGTCTATACTTAGAAAGGAGTGGGTGCCCCCTTCTCGAGAGATGCAGCTTCTTGTATTTTTTTTATACCAAAAGCAAGCAAACAAGCTTTGCTAATGTTTAATGATGAACTGACATCAGTCTCTTTACTGGGTCAGTATGAAAAAGTTATGTCCCACTTCTAAGGCAAGATTTGGAGTTCTCTAGCAAGGAGGGTTTACAATGAATGGCTCCCCTTTTGAGCATATATTTCTGTGGAAAACTAAATAAGCCTCTCAATGTTTTTCTATTCTTCAAAGATGGAAACTCTTGCCCTTGCACTGGAAGCCAGGTTGGCTGTAGTGACTTACTTTACCAAGAGCGAATGGCGGAAGTGACTTTATACCAATTACAGGCCTTGCCTATTGAAAGACAAATGGCTTTTAGACTAGCCTCAGGGCAACAATTTGGTGAGGGAACCCAAGCTAGCCAAATGGAGGTGCTATGTAGAAAGATAGGCTCAGCAGGCGCTCTTCCATCTCATGGAATATCACATTACCTCAGCTTACTTCCAAACATCACCAAGTGGAGACAAGCTGTTGTTCTAACTGTGCCTTGTCCAAATTGCTGATCGACCACAATTTAATATTTAATAATCATACTAAATTATTGCTTTGAGCTCCTATACTTTGCAGCAGTTTCGAGAAGTATAGATAGAAACAATCTCAGTACTTATAAGCCTAGTTGAGACGATTTGTAGATTTTATTAAGAAACTTAAATGAACGCTTGAGACTCTCAGAAGGGCCTCAAGAGGTGCTTTCAGAGAATCTTCCAGTGGATTAAAAAAAACTCTTACAAGAAAATGGAGGCGCTGAAGACCAGTTAGAACTTGGTCTTCCTCATTCGTGTTGTGAGGCAAAATAAGTGACAAACTTATGAAATCTAACAAGAAATATTTGAAAAATCATTGGAGAATAGCATTTGAAAAATTAAGGTACACTCATTGTATTTAACACTAGCTGTTTGTCAAAATAATGAGAATTGATGCAGTACCTTCAATAATATCAATCATAAGTCTTGTAAAACTAATATCAAGCTATCTAATTACAGAGACAGTTAAAGCTAAAGATTCAGAACATGAAATCAAACTTTTATAACATGACAGCAGAAGCAACTATTTTGGAACCATGGGGAAAATTAGAGAATATTTTGCATTATTCCAATATTTTAAAAATGTCTGTTTTTATGTGTTTTATAATTACTACATTTTAATACAAAACTTGAATACAAGACTATGGATAAGCCCATTCTTCAAAAGACCATTATTATGAAGTATATCCTATATACAAACATACACATAACGATGTAAAATATGTACATGCAGAGTACAACATAGTACCTACTACCCTGCTTTCAAAATAGAGCATTATCAGTGACTTAGAAGCTCTCTGTAGATCCCAATCCTGAGCCTCTAGTTGACCAGTATGCAGAGTTTTGAAATTATTAATTATATGCTTAGTTTCATAGGTTTTTCTTAACCACATATCTTTGATTATTTTAAGGGGAACACCCTGTGGTGCTCAGGGCTTACTCCAAATTCTGTGGTCAGGGATCACTCCTGGTGAAGCTCAAGGGACTATGTGCTGCTGAGAATCAAAGTGGCATTAGTTGCATGAAAGGCAAGTACCTTACCTCTTCCCTGTGAGTACACATGTTAACAACATCTAGCTTAGTTTTTTTTAATGAATATAATGATAGACAAAGTCATATGGGATGCATGGCTCAGTGATCTGCTCCTTTGACTAAACCCTGTTTCTTTGAGGTCTTTATCACTGATGCGCATGGGTGCAATTTATTCATGTCTACTACTGCAGAGCATTCAGGAATATCCCAGCTTAATCACCTTTTGTACTGATGATGCATATTTGATTGTTTTGAGCATTCATTCTTTCTCAGAAATAAATAAATAAATACATAATTCTTTCAATGTTTCCTGGTTCCTATGCAGAAAGTTCTTTAGAGTAGATGAGAGCCAGTTATGAGGTCATAGATATTTGCATGTTCAGTTTCTCTTTTCCAAAATCAATGAGCTACTACTACAGTGGATGGAAATGCATGTTATTTTACACTTTGGGTCAACTCTTGATGCTTTCTGACTTTGTGATTTTCCAGACTGGTGTGTAGAAATGGTATCTTATAGTATTAATTTTCATTTTATCTCATAGGATGTCTTCCCATTTTATTTTTATTCTTTAAAAATTGAGTGTTTTGAGTACTCTTGTTCCATTCTCTTCTATATAACCTTAGAGTCAGAAGCCAAAGAGATAGCACCGGTGTTAAGAAGCTTGCCTTGAATGTCACCAACATCAATGTTCAATGTGATTACCACAGATGATTCCCAGACTATCAGCAGGAGTGACCCCTGGCTAGGAGTAGTTTTGAGCCAGGAACACTGCTGAGTGTAGCCTCAAACCAGAAAACACCGCCAATCAAATCTTAGCATGAGATTGTCAGGTTCCAATATTGAACCATTGGTTGTGATAGTTTTGACTGCCTGTACATAACTAAGAAAAATTGACATATTTATAATGTGAAGTCTTCCAAATCAGAAGTATACTGTATTTCTCCACTTAATTAAATTTTCTTTAATTTGACCTTTTATTTTGAGGGGTCATAATCAAAATCAAGGTTGTATAGGGCTCATGTGGTACCTGACATGGAACTTGGGCCTTACACATGCTAGGCAAGAACTGTACAATTGAATCAAATTCTCACCCCCTATTTTTCTTTAATGCCATTCTATATAGTAGTATAATTGTTTTATAAAGAAAATTTTTTTCTAGATTTAGATTTTTCAAGACATTGTATATTTAAGCACAGCGGTGGGGCATTTGTCTTGCAAGTGGCCAACATGGACGACCCAAGTTCGATTCCTCCGCCCCTCTCAGAGAGTCCGGCAAGCTACCGAGAGTATTTCGCCCATACGGCAAAGCCTGACAAGCTATCCCTGATGTATTAGATGTATCAGATATGCCAAACACAGTAACAATTGTCACAATGGAGACATTACTGGGCCCGCTTGAGCAAATCGATGAACAACGGGAGGACAGTGACAGTGACACTGACAGAATTTACTAGGGCTTGAGAGGTATCATAAAAGACTGCTGTGCATATTATGCATGGGGAAGGTATGCCAAAGTTCCACACATAGCACCACATGGTTACCATATAACCTGCAAGCAGTCTCTGAGCACTGTGGAGTATGACTAAACAGCAAAACAAAAATAAAAGAAATACTTGTCTCTACTGTTGATTTAGGTGGAAATTAAAGAATGAATACATTCTATAACAAATTTTATCAGGTATATACAATATACTGGTTTTTATAATTTGAGGTAGTAATGCTGCCAATTCATTTCATTAATTATAATAATTTATCTGTAAATTCCCTTCATCTTCTTTCATGGGATATTATAACTACCTGTTAAAAAGGATTTGCTTTTCAGAACTGGGGAGACAGTTCAAGTGGTAGAGTTGATACCTAGCACCATATGGCTGACTGTCACCCCTATGAAATTAATTTTTTTGCTTATTATTGCAAAGCCTATTTTTCTGGTCTTATTGTGTTGACTAAAAGTTCCAAAGCAATGCAGAATGGAAGCTCTCTTTGTCCATTGATTTATATTATACTCACAAGTAACTTGAAAATTTCAATAGCTTACCCCACAAAATATTAGTTTGTTTTTTTATGTTCTGGTCCATATTCGGTTAGCTGTAGTTACTGGGTCATTTTCATTTTAGAACCAAGAGTGAATGGGTATTGCTAGAAAATAAAATTAGGAAGAATCTCAAGGTGACTCTTTTATGTGTGTGTTTTGGCCACACTCAACAGTGCTCAGGTTTTACTTCTGGCTTTGTGCTCAGGCCTCACTCCTGCTGGGTTTGGGGGACCATATGGGATGTCAGGGATCAAACCCAGGTGAGCCATGTACATGGTAAGCTCCCTATAATTCCAGTGACTCCTCAAGGTGACTCTTAAACCTTTCTTCAAAACTGAAGCATATCACTTCCAATTAATGTATTTTGCCTAAGCAAGTCTATTGGCTAATGCTGACACTAAAGGGTGAAGATGTATAATGCTAAACAAGATGTCACAACAAACATTTTGAGCAGTAGTACAATCTGCCTCAAGAGCATGTACCTCCAATATTGTACTAAGAGTTGTCAGCAAAAATGTTTGAAGACCACTTTTCTGCCCTTTTGGTGTTGTCCATACTCCTACTCTCTTTTAGGTGGAGTAATGGAGAAATAACTCTCTCTGCCCCCAAATCCTGTATGGAATAAATACAGCTTTCTTTACTGGAACCTCTAGAGTATGACCATCAAATCCAGTGTTTATCAACACGGGGCCATATGGCTCCCTGTGGGCACCCAGAATATGCAAGGGGAATCAAGTGAAGAGGGTAAAGCAGATTTGGGGGTCAACTTGCAGGATGGGGGTGGGACATAGGAAGAAAATAAGGTGGGAAGGAGGCCAAAATCGTACAGAGGTTGAGAAACACCGAAATCTCCAAGCCACTTACAGCTATACGTTGCTTTGTGCCATTCCAAAACTGTTCAAAGCATGTAACATGCCATTTTTACTTCATTGAATAAAACATGTGGATTTAATGAGAAGGTTTGCCCTGCTATTCAGAAGTAGAACATTCTTCTTTGGTATGAATTGGTAACTTAGTTCTGGAGGAACAACCCCAAACAGGACAGTGATTGTGTGTTATTGGCAAATTATAGCAGTGGCCGGGCCTACTTTTCCCCTGGTTTGACCAAGGATCCAAATGGTGTTATCTTCTATATGTTGCTTATTGCTTATTATCAACTCTGTCGTTATCTATTCTCAATGTGTGATATAGCAGAGTAATATAAACTTTGTACACCCCAGGATTCTTTTATTGTGGTCATTCTATCCCACTTATATCCATCAGAAATGTGTTGACCTAATTCATCTATTTCCCTTTATTTCTCACTATATGCTCTAATCAAGTCAAATGTCATTTGACTATTGGGTAGAAAAGTCTTTCTGCTTCTGATTCTCTGGAAAAGTCGGTCTGATAATGTATGTGGAGTCTTCCAATTCATCAAGATAATTTCCCACCATGACAGATCCTATAATGTAGGAGATTGTAATCAATATTAATTACTTTCATTTCCCCCCACTATATCTTTGAAAATAACTTTTTTTCTAATGATCTCCCTAGCCAGAAATGGCTCAAATTGCTGGGTATGGATGGAGGAAGGAAAAAGTCACATGATTGGTCTCTTTCTGAAGAAGGAAAATCTGAAGGGATCTTGTAGTTATATTTAGTCTTCAGATTCTCAACAAGTTTTTCACAGAGTACTGCATATAACAGTGGTCCATGAATTGGTGTCACTCTTCTCTCCCATGAAAAAGTAGAACACCAATGACCAACCAAACACATAATGAATCTAATTCAAGTCTCTATTGAGTCATTACTACCATCTTTTTAATTCTGTATGCTGTCCTGATGGTCACATGCTCAAATTCAAGCCTTTCATCTTTAATTTTGCCCTGATATTCAACAATTCCTTAGTGGTCAGCACTGTCAGCACTGTCTTCCTTTTGTTCATCGGTTTGCTCGAGCGGGCACCAGTAGCATCTCCATTGTGAGACTTGTTGTTACTGTTTTTGGCATATCGAATACACCACAGGGAGCTTGCCAGGCTCTCCCGTGAGGACGGGGTACTATTGGCAGCTTGCCAGGCTCTCCGAGAAAATGGAGAAATTGAACCCGAGTCAGCCATGTGCAAGGCAAACGCCCTACCCGCTGTGCTATGGCTCCAGCCTTTCTTAGTGGTAACTGGTCTTGTTATACTTTCTTTCTACTGTTTACTTACACTCTGGTTTTCAAAGACTTTAACATCAATTTATGTTTATTTAGGCCTATCTAGTTTTAAAACTAAGTAAAAATATATATTATTCTTATTTGAGCTCAAAAATTATTTGAAAATATTAATAATCGTAGTTTCCAGAAAGTAAACACTTGCCTGTGGTATCTAGACACATTCTAGGCAATCAATAAATATTTGCTAAATGAATAAACATGAATCAATAAATATTTGCTAAATGAATAAACATGAATCAATCATTTTATAATAAATTATAAAATGTAGGCCTTAAAATTATAACATCTTCATCTCCTATATTTTCTGTTTATGCATTTTTTAAAAATCTAAATTATGCTGAGAAGTATCTTGCAGTGTTCACTTTTTTCTTTCTTCTTTATTACCCTAATCTTTATTATTTAAGGAGCTCATGCCACATACTAGGTAGATCACAAATGCCATTTTATGTATTCTTTAAATTAAAATTCGAAATTAATTTTATTTGGGCTGGAGCGATAGCATAGCAGGCTGAGTATTTGCCTTGCACAAAGCCAACATGGCCAACCTGAGTTCGATTCCTCTGCCCCTCTTGGAGAGTCTGGCAAGCTACCAAGAGTATCTCGCCCACATGGCAAAGCCTGGCAAGCCACCCGTGACATATTCGATATGCCAAACACAATAACAAGTGTCACAATGAAGACGGTACTGGGACCGCTCAAGCAAATCAATGAACAATGGGAGGACAGTGACAGTGAATTTTATTTAATCCTGAGACATAAAAGCTATTTATTCCCATCCTAAAACAAAGGAAGTTTCCCAGCAATTATTCTATAAAATGATTGGTATACTTTTAACAATAATATAAACATCACAAAAGGAAAATAAGAAACTAAAGTGCTGTAAACTAAATATAATATATGATGCTTGCTCAGATGTTGGAAGAGAAGCTTACTTTTTTATTATAAATGACATTATTGGAACAATTGATATTTTTGGTTTGATGATTAAGTTAAAGTATGGTATCAATGCTAAATTTCCTAAATTTGATAACTCTATTATGACCATATTGGAGAATATGCTTACACTTAGGATAAACTGAAAGCACTACAGGGTTAAGAAGCACGTGGATAGGAGCCCAGAGAGGGATCAGTGCTACAAAGCAGCCTGCACGTAGGAGGATGGTGGAGGCTATGAGCTCAATCTCCATTGCCATTCCAAGTATATCCTGGCTCAGCTTGGGATCTCTGCCACCACAACTAGTCTGTGTGTGAACACTTCAATCAAGTGTTCAGGTCCTGGTCATTGTAGAAACAGCAACAAAGAAGGGAATGGACAAATAAATTAGTAAATTGTAGGAGAAACATCTTTATTTTTAAAAAGAAGCATGCAGAAGCAGTGTATTCTTAGGTCCAGAGTAAAGTGCACACACACACAATGAGCCAACAAGAACAATAAAGCTGAGGGGCTGGAGCAATAGCACAGTGGGTAGGGCATTTGCCTTGCACTTGGTAAACCCGAGTTCGATTCCCGGCATCCCATATGGTCCCCCGAGCACCGCCAGGAGTGATTCCTGAGTGCAGAGCCAGGAGCATTGTCAGGTGTAACCCGAAAAGCAAAAAGAAAGAAAGAAAGAAAGAAAGAAAGAAAGAAAGAAAGAAAGAAAGAAAGAAAGAAAGAAAGAAAACAAAACAGTAAAGCTGATATGGCAAAGTGTTCAGCATGACTGAACCTAGGTAAACATCATATGGAAGTTCTTTGGGCTCTTCTTGCTGATTTCTGCAGTTGCATCTTTTTTCTTTTCTAATTTCTTAAAACTCTATTATTGAGGCACCATGATTTACAAAGTTATTCATAATTGAGTTTCAGGCAAACTATGTTCCAATATCAATCCCACCAACAGTGTTCACTTCCCTCCACTATTGACTCAAATTTCTTTCCCAACCTCAGTCTACCTCTATGACAGGTACTTAAAACATCAGGAAGACTGCTCCATAGCTGGAAGCCTACCTCATGAGCAAAGGGGAGAAGGCAGCTGGAATAGAGAAGGAATCATTAAGAAAATGATGGCCTGAGATGGTCGGGAAGGGAGATGTGTGCTGAAAGTAGATAAAGGACCAAAAATGATAACCTCTCAGTGTCTGTGTATTGAAAACCATAATGCCCAAAAGTAGAGGGAGTATGGGGAATATTGTCTGCCATAGGGGGAGGGGGAAGGTGGGAAAAGGGGGTATACCAGGGAGATTGGTGGTGGGGAATGTGCACTGGTGGAGGGACAGGTGTTTGATCATTGTGTAATTATAACCCAAACATGAAAGCTTGTAAATATCTCACGGTGATTCAATAAAATTTTAAAAATATGTTAATGTAATAAAGCCATTTGTTAACTGTAAAAGAATTAGGCGCTCTGATCTGTACTGCTGTTGTGGACAGGGTTTTATGCATAACACTTTACCACCATCCAGCACTACCTCCTCCATCACAATGACCATTTCTATCCACTGTTGTCTCAGAGTCCCCCTCCTTATTCTCCTCAAACCCCCACCCTACTGAAGACCAGTTTTCAAGTTTTCAGTTTCAGTTGCCTTTGGGTATTTTGTTATTCCACTACTACCATTAGTTGAAATATTTTCAAGAATACAATAACACCTCCCAGAATAACAGCGGAAATAAAAACAGGACAAGATTTAAAATTTCCTAAGGGCATTCTCCAGTTAGCACCCCAACCCATCAGGATCCAAGGTGTTCCCAGTGCTGGAACTGAAGTTGTTTCATCAAATACCAGGAGAGTGAGCTCTGTCCTTCTCTGCCAAAGGACTATACCCGTCTCAGCAAAGGTGGCCCCAGGATACCCTCAGTTCTGGACCAGTTACCTTGCTTGGCCACTTGCCCCAGGATTTAGCTCTTCTTATGTGTACTGCACAGTGAGTCTAGGACTCAAGAGAAGGAGAGTACTTAAGGCTTCCCTGAACTCTGGGAAGCTAGAATCCCAGTTATATCCTGAAAGTAGCAACCAAACTGTTCCTAAAAAAGATCAATCCTGTTATTATGATCTGACCACCAGCTAGTGTGATGAATGAGCTAGAACCCAAACTTTAGTCCAGTGATCCCTATGTCCACAGATTTACTCCCAACCTACTCTACTGGTATTCAGTGATTACTAATAAACATCTACTTATTTTTGAATCATTCTGAATTACAAAGCTACCAATTTATCCATAATTAAGTTTCAGTCATACAGTGTTCCAACACCCATCCCTTCACCAGCGTACTATTCCCACCACCGATGTTCCCAGTTTCCCTCGTACATTCCCTCCCCACCATTATAGCATTATAGCTTGCCTTTATGGCAGACACTTTTTAATGCTCTTTTCCCTTTCCCTCCTTTTCCCTTTTAGGCACTTTGGTTTGCAATACCGTTAATGAAAGGATATAATGCATATTACTTTACCTCCTTTTAGCACTCATGTCCGGAGTGATCATTTCCAACTATCATTGTCATAGTGGTCCCTTCTCTGTCCTAACTTCATACCCAGCATTGCGGCGAGCTTCCTACCATGGACCAGTTCTACTGGCTCTCATTTCTATTGTCTTTTGAGCGTTATTTTCATACTATGTATTTTTATTGAATCACCATGAGATATACAGTTACAACTCTATTTATGATCAGGTTTCAGTCATACAATATTCCAACACCCATCTCTCCAACAGAGCACCAGTGTACATCTCCCACCAACAATGTCTCCCTTTTCCCTCCTGCTAACCCCCCACCTCCTGCCCTGGCCCATCTCTATGGCAGGAACTTTCCTTCTTTCTCTCTCTCTCTCTCTCACTCTCTCTCCCCCCTTTTGGGCATTATGGTATGCAATACAAATACTGAAAGTTCATCTTGTTTGTTCCTTTACCAGCTTTCAGCAAGAAGCTCTTATACAGCATGATTATTTCCAACCATTCTTGTCATAGTGGTTCCTTCTCTATCCCAACTGCCTTTTCTCTAAGCACTTGAGGCAGGCTTTTAACTGTGGACCAATTCTCCTGGCCCTTGTTTCTAGTGTACTTGGGTATTAGTCTCATCTTATTTTTCTCACTTACAACAAATGAGTGCTTTCATTCTATGTCTGTCATGCTGAGTGAAATGAATCATGCTACTTTTTGTGTCTCACAGATGAGTAAGATTGTTTATGTCTGTCCTTCTCCCTCTGAATCTTTTCACTCAGCATGATACTCTCCATGTCTATCCATGTAAGCAAATTTTATGCCTTCATTTTAATGGCTGTGTATTATTCCACTGTGTAGGCATACCATTGTTTCTTCCTCATCTGTTCTAGGGCACTTGGGTTATTTCCAGATTCTGGCTGTTGTGAACAGAGCTGTAATGAACATAGGAGTGCAGATGATTTTTCTGCATTGTGTCTTTGAGCTCTTCAGTTTCAGTTGCCTTTGGGTATTTTGTTATTCCACTACTACCATTAGTTGAAATATTTTCAAAAATACAATAACACCTCCCAGAATAACAGGGGAAATAAAAACAGGACAAGATTTAAAATTTCTTTGGTATATTCTTAGGAGTGTTATTGTTAGGTCCTATGAAAGCTCAGTTTCTAGTTTTTTGAAGGCCAAAATATTTTCCAGAAATGTTGGACCAATCAGCATTCCCAAAAGGCAGTAAATGAAAGTTTCTTTGTATCTGCATCGGTGTCAGCACTGGTTGTTCTTGTTCGTTTTTATGTGTGCCAATCTCTGTGACATGAGATGATATCTCATTGTTGTTTTGATTTGCATCTCCCTGATGATTAGTGATGTAGAGCATTTTTTCATGTGCTAGTTGTACTTCTTCTTTGAGGAAGTTTCTGTTCATCACTTCTCCTGATATTTTGATAGGGCTGGATATCTTTTCTTGCAAAGTTCTACCAGTGCCTTTTGTATCTTGGATACTAACCCCTTATCAGATGAGCAGTGATGACTTTCTATGCAGCAAGCACTCTCTGCGGCTCTCTGATATAGCTCTGAGCAAAACAAATGAGATCCTTGCTCTCATGGAACATAGACTGGGGGGAAGACAGCTGATGAACAATCGGATAAGAAAGCAAGAACAAAAGGATAAAAAAAGGTCTCCCAGAAAGTTAAAATGGAGTGAAGTGACAAACTATGCCTGGATAGCCCGGATGACAACTTTAACTGGGGAAGTCAAAAGCAAACTTACTGTTTAAAAAGGAAACAGCCAAGGAAGTTTGGGTATAGATATTGCTTTGGAGATACAGCAGCTGCAAAAGCCCAGAGGCAAGAACTATTTTAGCATTTTCAAAGGACAAAACCAAAGCAATGCAGCTGGATTGTGGTATGTATGAGTGAGTATGTGTGTGTGCACGGTGCAAGAAGGAGGGAGAAAGAGAGGAAACAGTACAAGAAGAAGGAGCAGAATGGGCAGAAGGAAAAGGAGAGAAGTGGAGACAGAGAGACACACAGAGATCTGTGCTAAGAACAGAGAAACCATTTCAAGTTTTTAAGAGATCAGTGATGTGATCTCAGTATTTTTTAAGAAGTTTTATTGGATCACCATGAGATACATTACAAACTTGCATAATATATTTCAGTCACACAATGCTGGAGCACCCATCCCTCCACCAGTGCGCATTTTCCACCACCATTATTCCCATTGTCCCACATGCCACCCGCACCCCACCCCACCCTGCCTCTGTGGCAGGTACAATCCTTCTTAGTCTCTCTAATTTGGGGCATTATGGTTTGCAACACAGATATTAAGAGGTAATCGTGCTTGGTCCTTGGTCTACTTTCAGCATGCATCTCCCATCCTTGGTGATCCCTCCAATCATCATTGATTTAGTGATTCCTTCCTCTCCAATCCCAACTTCCTTTTCCCCCAGCATGTGGGGCCGGCTTCCAAAACATGGCATGACCCTACTCTATATTCCACAGATGAGTGCGTGATCTTAGTATGTTACAGCAGAGGGAATTGCTGTATGCAGTGAATTAGCTTAGAGACAATGGTAGCTTGAATGCTGGTGCTGGTACTGGAGATGAAGAGAAGGAAAATTGGAGGAAGAGTTAGTAAAGTGGACTGAAGGCTTGGCTCTCATGGGTCAAGAAAGCAAAGCAATCAAGGATACCCCTAGCACTCCTATTTGAGTGATTCTCTGGAAGCCAATGTAGTTTACTAAGGTAGGGAAGAGGGGCAGGAGAGGGTGAACTCACTGATAGGTGGGGAATCAAGAGTCATGCTTTGGACAAAGAAAGTCAGATGGTCACATGAAATTGTCAGAGTCAAATTGTCCATGTGAGCTCGCAGTTTGAGTGAGAGGTCCGAGCTGGAGATTTAGAGCTGGAAGTTCTATGCATAGGGCAAACATCCTTGGAACCCAAAGAGAAGCCCCAGGGTCTTCATTGACTTCCATTTACTATGGGGAGTTTGCAGCAGGCAAGAGTATTCAGTGACAGCAACACACCTTGTGAAGTTAAAGAGCACGAGAAGTGAGTCGAAGAGCTTATATTAAGGAACTCCACTCTGTCTATGGAAAATACATGCCTAATATCATAACCTGCTTTCTTCCCTTCTTCCCTCCCTCCCTTCGTTCCTCTCTACCTCCCTCCCTCCCTTCCTCCCTCTTTCTCTCTCCCTCCTTTCTTTTCCTTCCTTCCTTCCTTCCTTCCTTCCTTCCTTCCTTCCTTCCTTCCTTCCTTCCTTCCTTCCTCTCTTTCACTCTTTCTCTTTTTTCTCTATCTTCCTTTCCTCTCTTTATTTCTTTCTCTCTCTTTTTTATTTCTTTTTTCTTATTTTTCCTCTTTATTGCTTTGTTTCTTTCTTCCTTGCATTCTTTCTTTCTTTCCTTCTTTCCTTCCACACCCAAATGCAAGGCACAGGCTCTATCACTAAGCCACATCCCTAGTCCCTTACATAATAGTATTTACATCAAATAATAGTTTCATTGATCGAGGTTTTTTTCTCAAGTATTATCATTTTTAAATTAGTTTTTTTGGGCCTCCCAAGCAGCATTTGAGGGTGCCAGGGGTCACTCCCCGCATAGTTTGAGGTCCTAGAAGTATTAGGGATCCTGAGGTCCACATTTACTGGTCTTCTGGGGGGAGTATATGGTTCAGGGGATAGAACTTGGAGCCTTGTGGATACACAGCACATGTTTCAGCCCTTTGAATTATCTCCCTAGTCAAATACTCTCATTTAATCAATAAAAAACTTGCAATCTGAGCATTATAATCGTCATTTTGAGTAAGAGAGAATAGAGAACAGATTTATTAAGTGAACATCCAGGGCCTTGGTGCCTCTTCGCTGGGGGTCCGTAGGAGCTGCACCTGAAGCAGAAATTCTCATTCATGTGGTTTATTGAAGTAAGTGCTCCTGGGAGAAGAAGGGAAAGGGAAGTGGGATAAGGAAGAGGAAGAGAGCTGCACAAGAATGTGATTAGAATGAGAGGCTGAATTTCTGTCCATCTCAGGGGATACTGGGGCTTAAATAATAACACCGCATAATTTTCCCCACCACAACCCCAGCAAAATCATTGGCCTTTTGTATTCTTATGTGAATCAGTCATTGACTGACTGATCCTGGGAGTGGGTAAGAACTTAATCTCCTAGCAGATGGTGCTCCCAGTTTTCTGAGAGCAATTTCCTAGTAAATAGGCGAGGAACAGCCTAGATGTATAGCTTCTGTGACATGAGTGAACCAGGGAAAAGGAGCTACACGCACTCACCCATAAACACTGTACTAATAGTCATTGGGATTTGAACCCAAGTGCCCCGAAGCTTTGTCCCTTGTACTTTCTTGCCAGCTTCACTCTGTACTCTGAGATGGTACATAGTGCCCTGATCAGGTACAGACCTGACCTAAGTGTAGATTTTTTTTTACTGAGAGACATGAAAGAATAAGAAGTCCTTCTGAAGTAGGAAATGGGCAGGATGATAACTCAGATGTTCTAGTGAAGGGGAAAGTAAGGAAAGAGCAGAAATGGAAGAAAAACCTTATCGGTGATTAATATTACTTATGTAATTCAGACAAGTTGTGTGTTCCAAATTTGTATCTAGATATTCCCAACCTCAGTACCATTTTTATTTTGTATTTTGGGCCACACCTGGCAGTGTTCATGGCATCCTCCTGGCTTTTTGCTCAGGTATCACTCCTGGTGGTTCTCAGGGCACTATATGGGGTACCAGGGATTGAAACGGAGTCAGCCACATTCAAGGCAAACACCCTACTTTCTCTTTGACCCTCATTGCTGTGTTATTACTATATAAATTAATTTTCAAAGCTGGTAACATATAAAAAGCCTCAATTCTGGACAATGATAATATTGGAAATGGCAGGCAGGGTTGTCTGGTAAGAATGCATCTATAAATATTTAAGACCTATTTCACTATATAAAGTACCTAACTCAATTTCAAATGTTTTTATTATCTTCTCTTCAAGAGCTCGCCCCTGCTCAGACAATGCTGAAATTAGTTATACTTTGCTATCAAACCCCCAACAACTTTTCAAGTCCATTTTCCCCTTCTTCAGTGACCTCAGGATAATTAAGTGTCTTTTTCTCCCAAGAAGAAATGTGAGGCATGTGGCGAGCCTGCTGGCCTATTTGGTGATTTATGGGTCACGTCTCCAGTTATTACAGACAAAATTTGAAAGTCTCTGATTAAGAAACCCTGCTGATTTAAGGATCTCACTAGAAATATGTGCATAATGAATAATCTACAGATAATAATTCAAATTGTCCCTGGGTGATTCATATCACCCACTTTTATTAAATTATCCATTTTCAGGGGAGGGTGCAGTATTCAGGTCTGCACAAAATAAGATGTTGCGATTCACATGATACTCTAAGAAACCATTCTGAAAACAGTGTGATCACAGTAGAGCATGTATTCAAAATTTAAAGCTAATTTTTTTTCTGGGCAGTGAAGATACATGTGTGTATGACTTATACAGATGTTTTCAAGAGAACTTTTGGTTTGCACATGCTGACCTACTTGGCATATTTTAAAATGTGTGCATAAAGATAACTATATTCTTGTGCATGGTGATGAAGATAGAGAGAAGCCGAATAGAAGTCATCAAATTATTTCTCAGGAAAAAATGGAAACAGCAGTCATCAAGGTCCATTTTTAACAAAGCACACAGACTGACAGGGCATTACTTAAAAGAATCTGTCACCGTTAAATATGTGGGTTTATTTAACAATGGAACAAGGAGATATATAAAGAACAGAGCTCAGTACGGAGAATTCAGAAAGGCCTATTTTCCTTTGCAATTTTCCCTTAGGAATAAAGATTCCTCCTACCCCACCCCATCTCACGTTTTGTGATAACAAAAGCAAGAAAAGAAAATCTTCACAAAACAGATGCATACATATTCAAGGAGGCAGAAGTCAGGTTCAGGACTGAGGTTCCCCAATCTCTAGCCTCCTCTTATGGTGTCCTCGTGGTGGGAGGGTTGGAATGGGGTGAGGGAGGTGGCTTTCAACAGGGGCATAGAGCCATTTTCACCTGAAATCTGGACTCAGGTCTGCTCATGAACCTGATTGGAAATATTGAGGGGGAGTAATTGCAAGCAAGCATACCAACCTCCTGGAAACTCATGTATGCCTTCTGCTTCTCCTCTGTGTTTTGATTTTTCAGGTTATTTTAAGGTTTCCATACCTCAGGCAAGGTGATTTAGTATTATTGGGACTTTATATAATGCTCTATTTTTGCAAAGTGCTTTACAGTCATTTTTCTCTCCTTATTGTATGCCATGCTTTCCTCTCCTGCCACTCTAATTGGTTTTGTGGGAGGTGGCACTACCTTTCCATGGGAAACGAAGATGCAGTTTCTGATATGAGGCACTTTCTGAGGTTTTATCTTTGCTTCTCCTTTGCTTACTTCCTTTTTAAAAAATTTTTATTAGCATAACTCCATGAGGTACAGTTTGTAGTCTTACAAATTTTGTGCTTGGGTTTCAGTTATGCAATGATCGAGTACCCATCCTTCCACCAGTGCCCATTCTCCACCACCACTGATCCTGATCCCAGTATCCCTCTCACCCCCCATATCCCCAGTACCCCCACCCCATCCTACCTCTGTGGCAGGGCATTCCCTTTTGTTCTCTCTCTCCTTTTGGGTGCTGTGGTTTGCCAAAGAGACATTGAGTGGCAATCATGTTCAGTCTATAGTCTACTTTCAGCATGCATCTCCTATCCTGGGAGGATCTTCACAACACCCTTTATTTGGTGATCCCTTCTCTGTCTGAGCTGCCTTTTCCCCTAGCACGTGCAACTGGCCTCCAAGCCATGGAGTAAACCTCCTGGTCCCTATCTCAGCTATTCTTGGGTGTTAGTCTCCTATTTTGTTACTTTATGTTACCCAGATGAATGCAATTTTTCTATGTCTGTCCCTTTCTTTCTTTTGATCTCATTCCCTGAAGTCTCCTGTCATCACCTGTGTCTTCACTCTTATTCAGACTCGCCCTCATTTCTTTCTCACTACTATTCTCAAACCCACCATCTCGTGTTTGGTCCCACTTCCCCAGCTGGAGCATTCTCTCAACTCTGGACTTCGAGTTGTCAATAAACAGATTGATAGAAGTACTTGGAATTGGTTCCTGCCACAGCTACTCACCCTGAATACCATGACACGCTATGATACTAAGTACTTCCTGCTCTGATCATCAAAGAGATTAGAGCTATAAACAAACAGAAAGCAATAGTCCATTTATCCCAGGCCTTTACTTATTCCCTCATGACCTGAGTATACAGATATTCTTAGGTTGAACAATATGATGTCATATTTGTAGAATAAAAATAATGAGTTGGAGTGACTTGATAGTCTTCACACTAAATGCTATTCACATGTAACCTTAGAGCTCATCTGCAGGATGCCTGAGTGCCACAAGATTCAGAACTAATACTTCACCCAGGCACCAGAAGAAATCTGCAGAAAGTTCTTTGAGAACTTTGTGGTCAGGCAAACTCTCCATGTCAGTTTTCTTTGATCCCTGTTGACTGTAACATGTGAGATTTGCCAGTTATGGCTCATCTCCACTCGAACTAACCATTTTCTACTGAACTATTTGCTACCGTTCTCACAGAAAACTTCTCTCCGTCCTCATTCATTCCTCATTCACCCCATAAGTGCTAACTGGAATCCCTGTCTCTTGTATGTGGGGGATCTCTCATGTAGATGGACTCCATTTTTCACTCCTAGGGGAGCAAATTGGGAGTGTAAAAGAAACAGCGTACTTCTCAAGAGCCCATGCTGCTCTTTGTCTCTCATCTCTGTCAGCTTTTCATTTCCAGGTCGTGCTCCTGTCATCTGTGTGTTGTTGTCCATTGTTTCTTTTAGACTTCCCCCTGTGATTGTTCTCTGACCTTTATGACCCATATTGACACGCTTATCCTTTCAAATTGGTCATCTTCTTGTGGACATGGTCAGCCATAACCTTTGACAATACTTCCCTTCGCTCATTCATTCTAGGAACTTGTGCTGAAGCTTGACCTCTGACAGAACCTTCTCTCTGACCACAGTCTCTTTAATGTCCCCCAACCCCTTCCTAAATTGTACATACCCACAAATGTTGATCAACTTCAAGGAAGCTCTCCTCACCTAACCCACTGTTTTCTGCTTACATATTAGCCTCTTTTCATCTTCTTTGTCTCATCTAGTTTATATTCAGTGGGACAAATAGAAACATTGCTGGCACCTGCTTGAGTAAATTGACGAACAATGGGATGACAGTGATACAGTGACAGGGCTACTTGTATCTGAAATAATGTCTTTTTCTTCCTTACCTTCTATAAGAAATGTCCCTCCTTTCTTTCTTTTAAAATGATTTATTTATTTAAATGATTTTTAAGTCTATAATCTCCTCCAGAAGCTTCTATTTTAGCACCTGTCCTACATGGTTCAAGGTTAAACTTTTTTTGAAATTTTATTTGTGTAGTCCTACAGATTGAACCCAGACCCCACACCTGCAAAGCAGATGTCCTACTGCTGAAAAGGCTAACCATAAAAAGGATCAGTTGTACTTGCTGCCTTTATCTTCTACCTCCCATGGATAACTCAACCTTCTAAAATCTCATTCCTGCCTCACCATGCCATGGAAAATGCTGTGGTGTAAGACACCAACAGTTTCTTTTGCTGTCAAATTCAATGATGTCCCTTTCCCTCACTCCCTACTCCCCTTTCATTTTCCTTCCTTTTTGTGGCAAAGAACTAGCACAGGAGACCCTGTGCTCTGTTGTAGTGCTGGGGATCACAAACAGTTCTGTAGGCTGATATTGCTCTTGGCATGTGGAAGGTGCCAGGGATTGAACTCTTGGCCTTAAACCTGCAGTGCTGTCAATTTACCCCTAAGTCTTCCTTGGACCCTTTCTCTAATTTCCTAGGGCTCTCTTGGCATCTTCCTTCTGTTAAATTGCTCTTTTCTTTGGGTTTGGTGATACTCCAGCTTTTCTTCCTCTCTCTCTGGCCACTCCTCATTCTCCTGATATTATTAATTTATTTTGATTTTGTCTTTGTTTTCTTTGTGGCATACCCTCTGGGGCTCAGAGATTTCTCCCAGCTTGTTGCTTGGAGGTGGCTCCTGGTAGTTCTCAGGGGATCCTGGAAAATGTGGTACTGGGAATAGACACACAAAGAATCACTCCAGCTTGTTGAGTAATCTCTTGGGTACCTAAGCCTGTACTTTTAATATTGGTCACTTTTGGAGTTCTGTCCTTGGAAGTATTGGGTTGTTACTTTCTAAATGCCCATGGGAGAGTGATCCTTGTTCATAGCTATTAGCATCATGTCCATGCCTCTCTTCTCTATTTCAGGTAATGTCTTCCTTTCTTCTTTGTTCTCTACTGGTTGTTCATTTTCTTCACCATTTGCTGCCAGGACCACTTGTACACATAGGACTATATCCAACACCTAAAATTTTTTAATTTTTCTAAATTTTTATTAGTGAAACACCATGAGGTACAGTTGTAGACTTACAAATTTTTGTGCTTGGGTTTCAGTTATACAATGATCGAATACCCATCCCTCCACCAGTGCCCATTCTCCACCACCACTGATCCTGATCCCAGTATCCTTCTCACCCCCCATATCCCCAGTACCCCCCATCTCATCCTACCTCTGTGGCAGGGCATTCTCTTTTGTTATCTCTCTCCTTTTGAGTGCTGTGGTTTGCAAAAGAGACATTGAGTGGCAATCATGTTCGGTCTATAGTCTACTCTCATCACGCATCTCCCATCCTGGGAGGAACCTCCCAACACCCTTTATATGGTGCTCCCTTCTCTATCTGAGCTGCCTTTCCCCCTAGCGTCAGCACCTAAATATTTTTAATACAATTTCAGTTTGTACTATCGATCATGGACTGGAGCGATAGCACAGCAGGTAGGGTGTTTGCCTTGCATGCGGTTGACCTGGATTCGATTCCTCTGTCCCTCTCGGAGAGCCTGACAAGCTACCAAGAGTATCTTGCCAGCACAGCAGAGCCTGGCAAGCTCCCTGTGGCATATTTTATATGCTAAAAACAGTAACAAGTCTCACAATGGAGACATTACTGGTGCCCGCTCGAGCAAATTGATGAACAACTGGAGGACAGTGCTATCGTTCTACAGTGCTACTATCTATCACAGTTCCATTACAGTTGTTCTATTGATCTGGTAGTATAAGAGGATTTCTGTAAAGTTTGTATTAATTGACTTCATGGTGATCATTTATAGGCTAACTTTGATTTTTCTTTTTTGTTCTTGGGCCACACCTGGTCATATTCAGGGCTTTTCCCTGCTTCTTTGCCCAAGGATCACTTCTGGTGCTGCATGAAGGATCATTTGGGGTGCTAGAAATTGAACCCAGGCTGTTCGTGTGCAAGGAAAGGTCTACACCCACTGTAGTATCTCTATAGCCCCTGATTTCTTGAATAAAATGAGAAATTACAAATCAGATGCAGAAAACCTGATAGGCTTTTAAAAAGGCACTTGGGGCCAGAGAGATAGTACAGCAGGTAGGGTGAAATTGTTCAGTGCAAATGAAGATATTCAAGCCTGAGAAAAGGAACAAGCAGTCTGAGACTCATTTGGGATGGCATTTTGAGATATCCCTTTGATCCAATTCAACTTAAGTGAGAGATTTAAGCGAAAAGATTATGTGGTTCTCTACACCAAAAATAGTACCAGAGCCATCTCATAAAGTGTGTGTGTGTGCGTGCATGTGCACGTGAGCACAAACACAGGCACAGAAGTAATATGTGACTTGAATATGGTACATCAACCTTGCAAATAGTTACTTACTCCCAGAGAGACTTGCAATTTGCTGTATGTCAAATGAATGGTAAAACGGCTTTGCTCATTCATTATACAATCTCTAAATCTCTCAGGGGAAGGTAAAGGATGGTTTGAAAATGCTTGGTTTTATACTTGTTTCACTGACGACAGGATCTGGATTTGATAGAAACCCCCTGCACCTTGTTCCAATGAATGAGGCTTCTCAGATAATGTTTCCAGATGACAGTGAGTCTCCTCTCACCAAACATGTTTAGCAAGAGGAACAACACACTTTGAAAATGCCTATCAAAGGAATTTAATCACAGTTTAAGCCTCCTGGAGTGAACCTGGGTAGCACAGTTCTGCCCTATTCACCGCTACAGGTTTATTTAATATGTTCTGCACAGTAACACTTCATAGGGCAGTGAGAATGCTTGATTTGGGCATTGGGATGTTTCTGATCCCCCAGAAAGCTTTACTGCCTCAACAGTCGCTAGTCTCCATGGCTGCCTTTGATGAGGCTATTTATCTTGGTGCCAGTAGCAGGATGGTGAAAGAGGACACATGGGAAGGTAGGCGGCAAATGATACACACATCTGTGGAATCGGGAGATTATTATTGGTAATTAGCTCGGAGAAGACTTAGGGCGTATATGCTTCTACATAAAGCTGTGTGAAACAGAGAAAGTTGGGGAAATAAGGAATGATTCTTTCATTCTCACCCCTGATCACTTGCAAAGTGATGGTAGAGTGATTTCCAGAGGGCACAGTAGCTATGCAACGAGAGTGTGACTGGAGTGCTTCACAGCAATCTCTCTTCATCTGTAGCACTGTAGCACCATCCTCCTATTGTTCATCGATTTGCTAGAGCGGGCACCAGTAAAGTCTCCATTGTAAGACTGATTGTTACTGTTTTTGGCATATCAAATATGCCACGGGAAGTTTGCCAGGCTCTGCCGGGCGGGCGAGATACTCTCTGTAGCTTGCCAGACTCTCTGAGAGGGGCGGAGGAATGGAACCCAGGTCGGCCGCGTGCAAGGCAAACGCCGTACCTGTTGTGCTGTCGCTCCAGCCCCTCTTCATCTGTAACCTGCCCTTTTGAGTAGTATCTTTGAAAACCATAGAACTCATGCTCAAAAAAATATACCACCTTAACTGGTAGCAAGTCAGTAGAATCTGGTTCAGTTAGCTTTTGCTGAATTATAAACTTGCCCCAAACTTGGTGACTTTAAATAGCATTGAGGTAACTGATGATTTGGGGGGCTACCTGAGCTGTTCTTCTGGTCTAGGTTGGCTTGATGGATTCCTGAGGATGTGCTTTATGAGTCTGAATGGCAGTCTGGCACCCACCTACCCTTTAACAGATAGATGGATGACTATGGTTCTTCGTGTGACATCTTATTTTCCTTAAGGCTAACTGAGGCTCAAGAATATCAAAGGATCCCAAGCACAGTCGTAGAGTAAATCCCAATGTACAAGTGGTCTTTAAACTTCTGCTTGGACATACTGGTTTGTATCCTTATGACCAAAGCAAATCACCCAGCCCAGATTCAAGGAATGGAGCAAAGTACTCCCCATCTTGATGGAAAGACTTGTAACTAAGTCCTTTAACTAGACCAAAAGTGTGTATCTGTGTGTGCTTGTGTGTGTGTGTGTGTGCGTGCTGATTCAGTATGGGATTTGGATATAGTGTATCAGCCTTGCAAATAGTCACTCTCAGGGAATACCAATTTACTGTATGTCAAACAAATGACAAAATAGCTGTATTCATTCATTACAATATCTCTTAAATTCTCTTGGAGGAATGAATTATAATGCTGCAACAACATTGTAAGGAATAGGGTATATAGTTTGGGGCCACCACAGGGTCATTTAGAATGACTTTTAATGTGCATTAACACTAACGACAAGAATGAGAGACAGAAGCTATTGGTTCCCATTTTACAGATGCAAATAAATTGGTTTAGAGATTAAGTAACTTACCCAGATGATATGGAATACTGCTCTTTTTTCCCTGGAGAATGAAAATTTTAATGTTTAATGTTTTTTTTAAATTTTATTGATTCGCCGTAAGATATAGTTACAAGCTTTCATGTCTGAGTTACAATCACACAATGATCAAACACCCATCCCTCCACCAGTGCACATTCCCCACCACCAATATCCACATTATACCTCCACCTTCCCCCCCCCCACTGCATCCCTGGCAGACAATATAAGGGATACTGCTCTTATCCCACATCACAGCAGTCTGAATATTAAAAACAGAGAAACTGGTGCTGGAGCAATAGTACAGCGGGTAAAGCATTTGCTTTGCATGTGGCCGACGAGGGTTTGATCCTTGGCATCCCATATGTTCCCCCAAGCACCGCCAAGAGTAATTCCTGAGTGAAGAGCCAGGAGTAACCCCTGAGCATTGCTGGGTATTAGAAACCCTCTGTTACATTATTAGCTTTAAAAGCATGCCCTTAGTAGCTCAGCCTTTTTTCTTGTCAGGTGGTTCTTAGATTTAATGAAAATCAGAATTGTCTTTCTGATGCTTATTAAAATTCAGATTCAGGGCTGGAGCGATAGTACAGAGGCTAAGGCACTTACATTGCATGTGGCCACGCATAATTCAATCCCTAGCACCGTATATGGTCCCACAAGCACTGCCAGGGATCACTCCTAAGCACTGAGCCAGTAACCCCTGAGCACTACTGGGTATAACCCAGCTTCCCACCCCAAATTTAGATTCTAGAGCTCTGCAGAGAGATTCTGCTTCAGCACAGTAGGCTTAGAACTGAGGGTCTGTATTTGTAGCAGCTAACTACAGGCGATCATGATGCAGGTCCTCCCCTTGAGAAAACAGTGGCTTATATAATGACAGTGACACTCCCAACATTACACTTCGATGCTGTTGTAAAGAGCCCAGCCACTGCAATTCCTTTGGTCACTTTTCAAGATCCATGAATCAATCACACTGGAATAATTATTCAACTCATCAGAGACTCTGTCTTGATATCTACAAAACAGGATTAACCATGTGGACAGCCCACAGCCCACACCCCACACCTGGGTTATGCTTAGGTAAATGAATAGAGGATATAGCACTGATCCTAGTGTCCAGAAAATGTTCACTGCTATATTTCTCGTTTTTGAAACCCATTGACAAAGCAACTCAGTGTGGTGGGGGCGGAGAGATGTTTCCATAATGCTTTGAAGACTTGTGCTGTCAACGCACATCAATGAAAAATGATGGTAAAATATTCATTAACTCCTCAAAATGCATGGAGGTCTGTTCGAGGAGAAAAGATTTAAGATTCTTCAGAAGCTTCAGAATCATGACTGGAGACAGTGGCAGGGGGGTAGGCAACAGCTGTTGTCATTAGAGACCAACTCTATGCACAAGAGGCACAGAAGGGTTGGTCATGCCTCACCCCCTCCAGTCTTTTCCAAATTGCTCTGAACTTACGGCGTCAGCACTATTGTGTGAGTGTCCGCAGACAATGACAAAACATATAATCCTTTTTTATTAAGACTTAGCTTTGCCCAAGTCAGTTGTGTCATTGCAGACAGGATCCTTTCAAAATAGTTCTTTATAATAATTTAAAGAAAGGCTCTAGAACATAGCATCTAGTTCTATTATGTCCAAATCTTGTTGAGGGGGCATATTTTGTAAGCTCCTGGGTTAAAATTATGACCAAATAGCTTGTCTTCTACAGTTTTTCCATCTTTGGTGCATTCTTTAATAAATTTAATGCTGCTCATCTGATTGTGTTGCTGAAGAGTATATTTCTCTTTTTCTTTCATTTTAACTCTGCCTTTGTCCACATCATGCCTTTTCTCGCTCTTTCTCTCTTGCTTTTTATCTTTCTTTCTCTCCCTTTCACTCTTCCTCTCTTTCTTCCTTATTTATTTTTCTTTCTCTTGCTTTCTCTCTTTTTTACTTTAGAAATATATCATTAAGGCACTATGATTTACAAAGCTTCTCATTGTTGAATTTCAGGCACACAATGTTCCAACACCAATCCCACCCACAGTGTCAACTTCCCTCAAACAGCGAAGGAATTTCGGTTGAGATTCTGTGGTTTTATAATACTATCAATAATGTTTTCTCATGCTCAAAAGTCTGACACTATGCCCTTCTGCACGGTACCCATTTCCCTCTCCTTTTTCCTCCAATTAGAAACTGATTTCAAAAGTGTTCCTTGATACTGTTTTACTGCCAGTAGATGGCATACATCTCCTACGTTAAACACCACTGTAGGTTCCAGGGTTGGGTGTTTTTCCCCTCGTCTGTCATTTTTGCTCTGGTGAAATTGTGGTTGGAAGCTGGTATAATATAAAGCAAAACTCCTAATCTTGGTTAGAGTAAAGCATATACTTTTCTGACTCATGTTAGCAATGCAGGGATTAACAACAGCTGATCTATATAGGTGGTAGCTTAAAAATAATGAGGGTTTGTGCAGGTGCGTGTGCTTGTAGATTTTTTTTGGTACACTTGGGAGGTGGAGAGGGCTGTTAGGGATTAGTCCAGAGCCTCGCACATGAAAAAGCCACCACTAACCACATCCCCTTTACCCTCCCTTTCTCCCTGTATCTCCTCCTCATTCTGCCTTTTGGATGCCCACACTCTACCCCTTCTGTTTGTCTTCTTTAGTGCCAATGCCTACAATACACAGAACATATACTGTGTTTTAACCCTAAAGACCTCAAGTAATGTATTGCATGTTAAAACTATAAGAAAACTTAAACATTGCATAATACTAAAAACAATAGGGTCCAGATTCACAAAGAATTTGTGCTGGGAACTGTGGCAACCCTTATCTTTATCAGGGCAGGCTTCTAAACAGTGTTTCACAATGCAGGGTATGATCCAGACTTTCTCAGGGGTTACCTGGGGTACATTCTGTGCTGTTTAGGGGACCGGTGGGTTCCTGGGGGTTTAAGTGAAGACTTTGTGTGCTGGTCATTGCTCTAGTCCTTGGACTGATTTTTTGAGAAACAGCTTTTATCTATTATCACACTGTTCTTTTTGCTTATTCTGATTCGGATTGTGGGGTGGAGAATCTTCCAACTTGTTTGCTTAAAGGAGGCAAACCACTGCAGTCAAACCACTGATTTAACATTTTTCGTCACATCAACTAGCCATTGAATCTTTGCTGTATGTTGGGGGGAGGAATGCAGGCTAGCTTTGGAATACAGTCACTCCTTATTAAGTTGCTAGCTTGCAGCATCATGGACACTTGAGTTCTTGATGGGTATATTGATCCTGTCAAGTACATCAGATTCAGTGGGGGTGACTTGAAATGCACAAATTCTTGCATCCATCTTGTTCCATATAACTTAGGTCTTGGAAATTTATTTTTAGCATGCTGCCGTAATTGTGGTGTGTCCAACTGATGGCTCACCCTCGATTGTGACTTAATTAACAAAAGTTAAGCTCCAAAGTCAACCTGTTTAAGAGTGTCTTCAAGTGTGAGAGAACATCTGAAATTTAAGCATCTAAGACTGAAGAAAGGTTGATCACTGATTCATGATTTATCTTACTTGTTTGGACTGGGCCTCCTTTACTTTTCATTCCCACTCGGGGGAAAGTGAAACTTTGGGGCCATATTCAGAGGAGAAACTGGGACTGGGAACCATAAAGTCAAGTTATTGTCCATTTTTTCCTAGTGAGGGATAGTATTTTCATTTGTAAAATATAGTTAAGAGTTTGTTTGGGTGGGCAGCCAAAGAAGAAAGACTCATTTAAATGATTTTCTTTGGGGATAAAGTCAAGCACGTGTTTCTTCTTCCTTTTTTTTGAGTGAGAGGGGCACATCCAATAATGTTCAGGGATTACTCTTGCATGCAAGACAATCACTATACCTACTGTACTCTTTCTCTCTGGAGACACTTGACTGATTCTTCAACATTCTTCAATGTTCTAGGACTCTCCCAGGTGTATCTTAGGAGTTATGACAGAGGCTTCTAGGTATTACGTCATAGGAATCCTGCCTTTTGTCTTACTACTAGAAACCTTGTTATATCTCAGGAGTGCAAAGAAGCCCCAAATCTAGTTAAAGGTCATATTTCTCAACCTCCTTTGCAGATAGTCGGGGCCATAAAAGTAAATTGTGGACAATGAGAAGTAAACAGAAAATTCCATTGGCTTTCTGTTTAAAGGTCGCCAACTGATTTGGGAAGAACGCCCTTTGGACTTTTTCCCCTTGCTTCTTTCTGTGCCTGTATATTTGCAGTGTGGGAGCAAAATATTGTGGAGCATTAAGGATGAAATCCTGGGTAGGAGAAAATCATATGATGAGTTTTGACGTGTACAGAAAAGTATACATTTGGTGTTCCTTGCCACTAATGTTTTGGTTATGTTTGCTTTTTGTCTTGAGGCCACACACCCTGTAGTGCTCAGGCATTACTCCCAGTCTGTGCTCAACGAACCTTATAGTGCCAGGGATGGAAACCAGGCCTCATTCTTGCAAAGCACATACTTAGTCGGTTAAATTTTCTATCTCACCGCTAGTTTTATGCTTGATTTGTTGTTAAAACTTGTTCTCATTGATATACATTAAAACATTTCTACAGAAGTTCTCCAACTTTAATCCTGGTCAGAATCACCTGGACGACTTTATTTATTTTCTTTATTTTTGTGGTGCCAGAGATCAAATCCAGGATCTCACACAACCAAGGCAAGTGCTTTACCACTGAACTATATCTCTGGCCCAGACTTAAAAAAATTTTTTTTTATTATTGAAACACCATGAGGTACAAACTTTCATGCTTGTGTTCCAGTTACACAATGATCAAGTACCCATCCCTCCACCAGTGCCCATTCCCCACCACCAATGATCTCAGTAGCCCTCCCACCACCCCCATCCCACCCCACCCCACCTCTGTGGCAGGGCATTACCTTTTGCTCTCTCTCTCTCTCTCTCCTTTTGGGTGTTGTAGTTTGCAATAGCGGTCTTAAGTGGATATCATGTTCGGTCCATAGTCCACTTTTAGCCTGCATCTCCCATCCCAAGCGGGCCCTCCTAGCACCCTTTACTTGGTGGCCCCTTCTCTATCTGAGCTGTATTTCCCCCCAGCATGTGAGGCTGGCTTCTAGGCTGTGGAGTAATCCTCCTGGTACTTATCTCTACTTTTCTTGGGTGTTAGTCTTCCATTCTGTTACCTTTTATTCCACAAATGAGTGCAATCTTTCTATGTCTGTCCCTCTCTTTCTGACTCACTTCACTCAACATGATACCTTCCATGTTGAACCACCTATATGCAAATTTCATGACTTCATCTTTTCTAACTGCGACATAATATTCCATTGTGTAGATGTACCAAAGTTTCCTTAACCAGTTATTCTGTTCTAGGGTTTTTTTTTTCCAGATTTTGGCTATTGTAAATGGTGCTGCAATGAAAATATAAGTGCAGATGTCAATTCTACTATACCTTTTATAACTCCAGGATATATTCCCAGAAGTGATATTGCTGGGTCAAATGGGAGCTCAATTTCTAATTTTGCTTGATTTGGTTCTCCGTGTCTGTGCGTGATTAGTTTCTATCTTCAGTGCATCGTGGTCTGAAAAGATAGTTGATACAATTTCTATCTTCCTGATTCTATTGAGCTATGTTCTGTGACCCAGCATGTGATCTGTTTTGGAAAATGGTCCATGTGCACTGGAAAAAAAATGTGTATTCTTTCTTTTTGAGATGCAGATCTCTGTATAGATCTATTAGCCCTTTCTCTCCTATCTCTTCCTTCAAAGCAAGCGTTTCTTGCTTAGTTTTAATCTTGTTGATGTATCTAGAGGTGATATGGCAGTATTGAAGTCTCCAACTACTATTGTATTCGTAGCAACACCCTTCTTAAAATCTGTTAGCATTTGTTTTAAGTGCTTAGCTGGTCCCTTATTAGGTGCATACCCATTTAGGAGTGTGATTTATTCCTGCTGTACATATCCCTTGATTAGTAAAAATGGCCTTCACTGTCCCTTTTAGTCTTTTTCAACCTGAAATCTATGTTGTCAGACACTAGTATGACCATCCTGGCTTTTTTGAGGGAATTGTTTGCTTGCAGGATTGTTTTCCATCCTTTGACTTTGAGTCTGTGTTTGCTCTAACTGTTGAGATGTGTTTCTTGTAGGCAGCAGAATGTTGGGTTTAGTTTCTGAATCCATTTTGCCACTCTGTGTCTCTTAATTGGTTCATTTGGACCATTGACATTGAGGGAGATTATTGTCATGGGCTTTTGTGCCATCTTTCTGTAGGGGGTTGGTTGTGCTTGTAGGTTTTTTTTTTTACAGTAGTCCCTTTAGTCCTTCTTTTAAGTTTGGTTTTGAGTCTATGAAGTTCCTGAGCTATTGTTTATCCATGAAATAGTGTATCATTCCTTCGAGTTTGAGTGAGAGTTTAGCTGGATAAAGTATTCTTGGTGAGGCATTCATTTCTTTGAGTTTTTTGACTATATTCCACCATTGTCTTCAGGCTTGGAGGGTTTCCTCTGATAGGTCTGCTGTAAATCTAAGGGGTGCTCCTTTGTATGTGATTTCTTTCTTTGACCTTGCTGCTTGCAGTATTTCGTCTCTATCCACGGCATCCATCATTCTGACTATGATATGTCTTGGAGATTTTTTTACTAGGGTCTCTTTTAGCTGGCGCTCTTCGGGCTCCTTGCATGTGGATGCCTGCATTATTGTCCAGCTCTGGGAACTTCCCAGCAATGATATTTTTAACTGTGGCTTTTTCATTAGGATTGTCTCCCTGTCCTTCTGGTACTCTAGTGATTCTAATGTTGTTCCTCTTGAAATCATCCCCTAGGTCTGTGATTTGCCTAAGAGCTATTTTGAGGTCTTTTTCCCATTGTTTGTTGTTGCCTGTAAGCTTCCTGCAGTTTATCTTCAAGCTCTCTGATTCTGTCTTCGTCTGTAGCCATTCTACTATTGAAGGCATCCACTGAGTTTTTAATTTCATCTACCGAGTCCTTTATTCGTGACACTTCATTTTGTAGCTTTTTAATTTCTGCTCCCATTTCTTCCTGTATTTTCTTGGTTGCTTGTTCCACTGTTTCTTGCATGTCGTCCTTTAATTTATTGGATGTCTGTTTCATCATTTTTTTAAAATTCATTGACCATCTTCAACATTTTGTCTCTGAATTCTTTATTGGGGAGATTGTCTTTGTGGCTAATCTTTGTTGAGGCATCTGGACCCTTTACATCATCCTCTCCTTGTGGTGGGGATTTTCGCTGTTTCTTCATGTTTTTGTAGTGGTATGGTGGTGGGACCTTCCAGTTCACTATCAGTAATCCCCTCTAATTGTGAGAAAGGGTTCTAGATGAGTTCAGTTGATGGTGGCTACCTTCTCCCCATTCTAGAGTTTTACCTTCCTCTCGGGTGCTCCTCAGCAGCTTATATGAGGTCTCTAGTGAAGCTTTCAGGGGATGTGTTTTATAGTGGTCTTATAGAGCTTCCTGTAACCTCCCGTATTTTGGTACATTTGGAAGAATCTACTGGATATTGGCCTAGAGTGTTTGAGATGGCCAGGATATTTTCCACAGAATTACATGAAGAAGATAAAGATGCGAGTCCAGAGTGCTGGGAAAGAAGAAAATAATGGACCCCCGCTGCCTCCAAAATAGGACACACCCATTTCTGCGGAGGCCATGTCCCCTATGGGTGCCTGGTTGGCAGGGGGCTGGGGAGGTTACAGGCACGGCACAGGGGATGTGGCATCCTGGGTCCAATTATTCACTGACCTGGGAGAGTTAGAAAACCGGGTGCAGCCTTGGGGACGGAGAGGAAGTTGCTCGGGGATGGTGGGTGGCCCAGGGTCCGAGTTGCCCAGACTTTTTTTTATCACACTTTGTTATTATGAACTTTTATAGGGAAACTTTTGAAAACAGACTCATGGACCATATCCCCAGAATATCTGAGCCAGTGGGCTTCAGAATCCTCATTTAAAATGTTTTGATTGATGTAACATTGCTTTATAACAGGACCTAAATTTCAGGTATGGATTATTACATATCAACATGTATAGATAATACATTAAGCTCACCACTGAAAATACACTTCTATCTTCATTGCCCAGTTGACCCTTTTACTCAACTTACCCTCCCTTCTTCCCCTTCCCTTCTGGTTACAGTTCATTTGCTCTCAGAAAAAAAAGTAGTGACAAAGTTTATTTTTGTTTTATTTAGTTAAAAGAATTTTATTTTGCACAAATATTCATGTAATGCTACTGTTGCTCATCTAGGGCAATAAGAACCTATTGTTCTATCAATATCATCTTATATTTGAAGATAGATTCCTAATATAATAGTTTAGGATCAGCATAGACCAACTAATTTCACATCTCCAAGCTGATATTGTTTTGTGTTTTTGTTTTCATTTGGGGATCCACATTTAGTGGTGCTCAGGGCTTTCTCCTGGCTCTGTGTTCAGGGATCACTTTTACATTTGCTGGATGGACTACTAGTGTCTGCCACATGCAAGGCATGTGCTTTAGCTTCTGCACTATCTCTTCAGCCCCCTCCTGGTTAATATTGTTATAAATTTATTTTGCCTCAAATAAAATGAATGCAAATTCCAATGTCTTTTGGCTCAGAGCCAACGCACCTTGAGTTGACTTGGCACAGGAACTGTGCTGGTATCTTGTTTCCATAGGAAAGTCCTTCACTCTACTTCAAGCAGGCATTCCTTTTTCATTTATTCTGGGTGAAAGACCCCTTTCTTATATCTGCTGGGAGGCAAAAATTAAATAGGAAGGATAGATTTGTTCAATTTTCAGACGACTGGTTAAAGAAACTTTGGTGCATCAACAAAATGGAATACTATGCAGTTGTTAGAAAAAAAAATGAAGTCATGAAATTTGCTTATAAGTGGATGGACATGGAGAGAATCATGCTAAGTGAACTGAGTTAGAAAGTGAGGGACGATCCCGGAGGAAAAAAAAAAAGAAAAAACAGGTTCCAAAAAGAGCCGAGTTCACCCGCAAGTTCCAGATGGAGTAGGTGCCGCATCCCGCCTCCCCCAGATGGAACCCCGGTGACCAGAAGCCTCTACAAACACAGCTCGAGTATGCGGGAACGAGGACTTTTTCTCAAAACCGCGCGGCCACTTACGCGGCCGCGCGACATCTCTCTATATACAAAGTGATCAATGAGAAGTAAACCACCCAATCTTTCTCCCTGAAAGTCAGAGTTAAGTTTGGAGCACGGCCACAGCCCCAGAAACACAAGGACTTAATGCAGAACCCAGCAGCTTAGAGCAGAAAAGTGAAAGGACTATGCGTTAATCCAGGCCATCAAGTCTGCCGGAGGGGAAAGGGTGTTGCCCCATTCGCCCTCTCTTCTCTGGAAAGAAGGATGGCGGCCGCATGGGAGCCTTGTGGACAGCAGGTATGAGCCGGGGGTGTGGGGGCGACTAAAACCTCATGGGAAGGGGGGCGTTCCGGTCCGTCCTTCACGCCCTACCGAGGTCACCAGTCACCCCCCACGAGCAGCTCTCCAGCACAGCCACGGCCCCAGAAGCACAAGGACTTAATGCAGAACCCAGCAGCTTGGAGCAGAAAAGTGAATGGACTATGCATTGACCCAGGCCATCAAGTCTGCCGGAGGGGAAAGGGTGTTGCCCCATTCGCCCTCTCCTCTCTGGAAAGAAAGATGGCGGCCACATGGGAGCCTTGTGGACAGCAGGTATGAGCCGGGAGTGTGGGGGCGACTAAAACCTCATGGGAAGGGGGGCGTTCCGGTCCGTCCTTCACGCCCTACCGAGGTCACCAGTTGCCCCCCACGAGCAGCTCTCCAGCACAGCCACGGCCCCAGAAGCACAAGGGCTTAATGCAGAACCCAGCAGCTTGGAGCAGAAAAGTGAAAGGACTATGCGTTAATCCAGGCAATCATTTCTGCCCAGAGGGGAAAGGGTGTTGCTCCCTTCCGCCCTCCTCCCTCTGGAAAGAAAGATGGCGGCCACATGGGAGCCTTGTGGACAGCAGGTATGAGCCGGGGGTGTGGGGGCGACTAAAACCTCATGGGAAGGGGGGTGTTCCGGTCCGTCCTTCACGCCCTACCGAGGTCACCAGTTGCCCCCCACGAGCGGCTCTCCAGCACAGCCACGGCCCCAGAAGCACAAGGACTTAATGCAGAACCCAGCAGCTTGGAGCAGAAAAGTGAACGGACTATGCATTGATCCAGGCCATCAAGTCTGCCGGAGGGGAAAGGGTGTTGCCCCATTCGCCCTCTCCTCTCTGGAAAGAAAGATGGCGGCCACATGGGAGCCTTGTGGACAGCAGGTATGAGCCGGGAGAGTGGGGGCGACTAAAACCTCATGGGTCGGGGGGCGTTCCGGTCCGTCCTTCACGCCCTACCGAGGTCACCAGTTGCCCCCCACGAGCGGCTCTCCAGCACGGCCACAGCCCCAGAAGCACAAGGGCTTAATGCAGAACCCAGCAGCTTGGAGCAGAAAAGTGAAAGGACTATGCGTTAATCCAGGCAATCATTTCTGCCCAGAGGGGAAAGGGTGTTGCTCCCTTCCGCCCTCCTCCCTCTGGAAAGAAAGATGGCGGCCACATGGGAGCCTTGTGGACAGCAGGTATGAGCCGGGGGTGTGGGGGCGACTAAAACCTCATGGGAAGGGGGGTGTTCCGGTCCGTCCTTCACGCCCTACCGAGGTCACCAGTTGCCCCCCACGAGCGGCTCTCCAGCACAGCCACGGCCCCAGAAGCACAAGGACTTAATGCAGAACCCAGCAGCTTGGAGCAGAAAAGTGAACGGACTATGCATTGATCCAGGCCATCAAGTCTGCCGGAGGGGAAAGGGTGTTGCCCCATTCGCCCTCTCCTCTCTGGAAAGAAAGATGGCGGCCACATGGGAGCCTTGTGGACAGCAGGTATGAGCCGGGAGAGTGGGGGCGACTAAAACCTCATGGGTCGGGGGGCGTTCCGGTCCGTCCTTCACGCCCTACCGAGGTCACAAGTCGCCCCCCACGAGCGGCTCTCCAGCACGGCCATGGCCCCAGAAGCACAAGGACTTAATGCAGAACCCAGCAGCTTGGAGCAGAAAAGTGAACGGACTATGCGTTGATCCAGCCCATCAAGTCTGCCAGAGGGGAAAGGGTGTTGCCCCATTCGCCCTCTCCTCTCTGGAAAGAAAGATGGCGGCCACATGGGAGCCTTGTGGACAGCAGGTATGAGCCGGGAGTGTGGGGGCGACTAAAACCTCATGGGAAGGGGGGCGTTTCGCTCCGTCCTTCACGCCCTACCGAGGCCACCAGTTGCCCCCCACGAGCGGCTCTCCAGCACGGCCACGACTCCAGAACACAGAAACCAATTTCTTAACTATCTGACTTTCAGTAGAAATACTTCCAGGGTCAATAGGTAAAATAGCAGAAATCCAAAACCAACATTTAATTCTTGAACCCAGCTGTAGAAAGCAAATCACTTCACAATGCTTTTTCAGCATGTCTGATTTGGGGGGGGGGGTAAACTCTAAATAATAGTGGTGAATCTTTTATTGAAACAATCTAATCAAAGCAGATAGAGTGTTAACTAGAATTCATCTGCCTCACAGGGACGGGGAGGGGAGGGGGGTGGGGTTTTATTGGGGTTCTTCATGGGAAAAAATAAGTATTGGTAAAGGGAAATGTGTTTGATATTTGCATGACTGAGACATAAACCTGAAAGCTTTGTAACCTTTCCCACAGTGATTCAATAAATAAAAAAAAAAAATTAAAAAAAAAAGAAAGTGAGGGACATACATAGAATGACTGCACTCATTTTTGTAATATAAAATAACATAGTATGAGACTAACACCCCACAACAGTAGAGACAAGGGCCAGGAGGAATAGTCCATGGTTGTAAACTTGCTTCAAGTGCTGCGGGGAGAAAGCAGTTGGAATAGAGAAGGGACCACTAAGTCAATGATGGTTGGAGGGATTGCTTGGGGTGGGAGATGTGTCCTGAAAGTAGACAAACATCAAATATGATTGCTTCTCAGTACTTATATTGTAAACCATAGTGCCTCAAAGTTGACAGAGAGTAAGAAGGGAATTGCATGCCATTGAGGCAGGGGTGGGGTGGAGTGGAGGTGGTAGGAGGAATACTGGGGACCTTGGTAGTAGGAAAGCTACACTTGTGGAGGGATGAGTATTCGATCATTGTATGACTGAAACTCAATCATGAAAGCTTTGTAACTGTATCTCACAGTGATTCAATTAAAAAAATTAAAAATAAAATAAAAAGCAGGTTTGAAATTGCTAGTGGTTTCTACTCCCAGTCAGCACTGATCTGCCACTGATTACCAGAACTTCTAGGAATTGCTGCTTTTCTCTGATCTTTTTTTTTTGCAAAAATTCTTTATAAGTTTTGCTCGAGGTAAAGGTAAAGGCCCTCCCGTTGATCGTCGATTTGCTCGAGCGGGCCCAGTAACGTCTCCATTGGAGACTTTGTTGTTACTGTGTTTGGCATATCGAATACGTCACGGGGAGCTTGCCAGGCTCTGCCGTGCGGGCGAGATACTCTCGGTAGTTTGCCGGGCTCTCCGAGAGGGGCGGAGGAATCGAACTCGGGTCGGCCATGTTTGCCGCTTGTAAGGCGAACGCCCTACCACTGTGCTATCACTCCAGCCAATTTTTAATGTTATAATTTTTTTCTTTTTTAAAAATTTTTATTTATTTATTTTATTAGTGAACCACTATGAGGTACAGTTGTAGACTTGCAAACTTTCATGCTTGGGTTTCAGTTACACAATGATCGAGTACCCATCCCTCCACCAGTTCCCATTCTCCACCACCAATGATCCCAGTAGCCCTCTCAACCCCCCACCCCATCCACCCCCCACCCAACCCCGCCTCTGTGACAGGGTATTCCCTTTTGCTCTCTCTTTCCTTTAGGGTGTTGTGGTTTGCAATAGAGGTATTGAGTGGCCATCGTGTTCGGTCTATAATCGACTTTCAGCACACATATCTCAACCCGAGTGAATCCTCCAAATATACTTTACTTGGTGTTCCCTTCTCTGTCTGATCTGCCTTTCCCCCAGCACGTGCTGCTCGCTTCCAAGCCGTGGAGCAAAACTTCTGGTACTTATATCAACTATCCTGGGTGTTTGTTAATGTTGTACTTTATTGTTGAGTGGGTTAGCTGCATCTGTTACCTTATGGATGTTCCTCCCCTAGCCCTCCAAATCCCCAAAGAAATGTTCTCTGTGACTATCTCCAAATCTTTTTCCAAGTTGCATTATTTTTTCCTAATTCCATTATATAGTATATGTGGGAGTTAGACATACCTGAGTAAAAACAAGATTTGATCAATTATTTTCTATGTTAGCTTTGGCAAGTGAAGGGTCTTGCTAGCTTTCAACCTCATTTGTAAAAATGCGACTTGTCACGTGCTCCTCACAGAGTTTAGATAAAGAAACTAGATGGCACATAGAAAGAACTCAGCACAATGCCCTGCCTCTGGTCGTGCATAATACATAGTAATCATTATCAGTAAGCCTAGCATTGGAATCCACTAAAAAACTTCAATCTCATTACATTACACAAAGCACAATCCACACAAGAAATAAATGGATATATGTTGGACTTGATCAAATTATAAATGTTGCAAAAGACTTCTATGAGGATGAAAAGAATGAGCTACCATCAGGGAGGAAATATTTGCAAAGCACATATCCAACAAAAGATTTGGATTCAGATCTAGATAAAAAAAAAACTCCCAACAGTAAGAAAACAAACAGTCCAATTAGAAAATGGGCAAACAAGTTGAACAGAAACTTTGCCAAGTTATTTAACTTTGATAACCATTAGGGAAATTCAGAACAAAATCATGAGATACCACTGCATTAGAATGACTAAAATAAAAATTACTGCCAATACCATATTCTGGCATGGATGAAGAGATATGGCATATTATACATTGCTGGTGGAAATACAGAATAGACAACCCTCTGGGAAGCAGTATGGAGAATTATTTTTTTTAAATATTCTGCTGGGGAACTTGCATGCATGAGACCTGCATTTGAGCCCTGGCACCAGGTACAACTAAAAATAATGTAACTGAGTATTCATCACGCACTTAGGCATTTGTATTAGAGAAGGGAGAATGGATGTTTCCACAAAGGCTTATATGTGAATATTCATAGAAGCTTTATTTGTTGTAGCCCCAAATGGGAAACAACTCAAATGTCCTTCACCAAGTCAGTGGCTATACAAGTGATTCTACACCAAAAAGGCATGAACTAATATTAATACACACAGCAACTTGGATTGATATTAGGAGTATTGACCGCATACATTTTGACCACTACTGTCTCCCACCTCCACTAAATATATTCTTGAGAATGCCACCCTTACAATCTAAGCCCCTGCCAAAAGTCCCTCCTCAAACACCATCAACTTGGGGGTTATGATTTTAACAAATGAATTTGAATAGTGAACACATGGAGACCATATCATTGAATAGAAAAGGTCAATCTCAAAAGGCTGAAAAACTCATGATTCTGCTTATATGACATTCTTGAAATGACAGTATGAGAGAGATGAAGAACAGTTAAAGTGTTTCCCAGAGTACATGAAAGAAAGGGAGGGAAGGTGGGAAAGAAAGCATAGTCCTAAATGCACCAATACACATTTGTGGTGAGGGCATATATCCTTGTAATAAGTGTTGGTTCCATAAATCCACAAATTGTGACAAAGTGCTATGAAATTACACACAGACACCCAATATTTGTATCTGCAAAAACAGGTGAAATCTGGGGCCAAAGAGCTATTACACTGGGTAGGGCACTTGTCTTGCACTCAGCATACCTGGGTTCTAATTCTGGCACCACATTTCAGCTTCTGAGCACCACCAAGAATGATTCTTGAAATGGCCGAGATTAGTACCGGAACTTTACTCCATGGCTTGGAGGCCAACCACACATACTAGGGGAAAAGGAGCTCAGATAGAGAAGGGAACACCAAATAAAGGTGTTGGGAGGATCCTCCCAGGATGGGAGAAGCATGCTGAAAGTAGACTATAGACCAAACATGATTGTCACCCATTGCCTCTTTTGCAAACCACAACACCCAATAATCACTTAATCACTTAACTTAACTTCCCGTTAGTCGTCGATTTGCTCGAGTGGGCGCCAGTAACGTCTCCATTTGTCCCTGTCGCGTACTAGTGTAGCCCAATGGCATCTCTTCGCTCCGGGAACATGAAGGACCTCAAACCGATCGTTCATGATCTTGACGAAGAAGTCTGACCATCTGGTAGGTGGGCGGCCATGAGGTCTTTTGACATCCCGTGGAATCCAGTCAGTAACAGCTCTAGTCCAACGGTAGACTTTAAATCTCATTACGAAAATCAGATGGGCTGGTCACGTAGTGAGATTTAAACACCCAATAAGAGAGAGAACAAAAGAGAATGCCCTGCCACAGAGTCAGAGTGGGATGGGGGGGATGGGGGGTGGACGGGATACTGGGATCCGTGGTGGTGGGAAATGGGCACTGGTGGAGGGATGGGTATTTGATCATTGTATAATTGAAACCCAAGCACAAAAATTTGTAAGTCTACTACTGTACCTCATGATGTCTCACTAATAAAAAAAAGAATGATTCTTGAGCACGGAGCCAGGGGTAAGTCCTGAGCACCACAGACTGTGTCCCCCAAACCAACCAACCAGACAAACAGAAATAAAAAATCAATGAGTGGAATCAGAGCACTTTTTTTTTCATTATTTGAGGTGGGGTGGGGGGGCACACCTGGTGGTGCTCAGGGTTAACTCCTGACTTTATGCTCAGGGCTCACTGTGCTGGGGGAGGAGACCATATGGGATTCTGAAGATTAAACCCAGGTCAACTACGTGCAAGACAGACACCTTACTCGCTGTACTATGGCATTGTTAAAGGAAGAACTCTTGTCTAGAAAGACTGTGTCACATGAATTATTTTTCTGAGCTTTATGATGTGCGCAGATTACCGCTGGGTGAAGGTCACATTGTCCTCTCCTGTTCTCACAGTGTGTGTCAACATAAAATGATCTCACAATGAAAACTTTTGAAAATTGAACAACAAAGTTGCAGCCCAGTTTCGGGATAACAGCAGCCAACTGGAACAGCAAAATGAGTGAAACGGGATCTCCAAGTAATGCTGGTTTTCATGTCGAATTCACTAGATAAATATTACATTTTTTTTTTGCTTTTTGGGTCACATCTGGCGATGCACAGGGGTTACTCCTGGCTCTGAACTCAGGAGTTACTCCCGTTGGTGCTCAGGGGACCATATGTGATGCTGGGAATCGAACCTGGGTCATTCACATGCAAGCCAAACGCCCTACCCGCTGTGCTATCTCTCCAGCCCCAATATTAAATTTTTTGAAGTTTTCTGATACTGAGTTTCACTGAAGATAGTCATAAGACTGTGTTTTTATTTCATTCTTGGAATAGCTTTATCCAATATTATTATCAATCCTTTAAGATCCTACCAACCATTGCGTGGCAATAAGTCTTTTATATGAGGGTCAGACCCAGCCTTCTTTGCTCTGTGGGGCATGCTGTGTCTACCGGTATTCAGTAGTCCGTAGGGCTATACTCAAATGTGCTAGAGGATAAGGGCAATAGTACCTCTACTGCCCCTGGAGATCAAACTCAGAGTCTTACACATGCTAGGTATGTGCTCTACCCCACTGAGATACTCTCCAACAACAACTGGGAATAAAATGTGTTATATGAATTAAGTATTGAGATTCTTCTCAGATTATAATATGTTCTTCCTAACACACAAATGTTTGCTTTTCTGGCCATATTTCCTATGTGTCTATTTCTTGAGTCACTTTAAAATTCTGTGCTGCCATGCTATAGGAAAGGGCAGCTCAAACAGAGAAGGGAACACCAAGCAAAGGGCGTTGGGAGGTTCCTCCCAGGATGGGAGATGCATGATGTAGAGTAGACTATAGACCGAACATGTTTGCCACTCAATGCCTCTTTTGCAAACCTTAGCATCCAAAAGGAGAGAAAGAACAAAAGGGAATGCCCTGCCACAGAGGCAGGATGGGATGGGGGTATGGGAGGGGTGGGAGGGTTACTGGGACCATTGGTGGTGGAGAATGGGCACTGGTGGAGGGATGGGTACTCAATCATTGTAAGACCAAAATCCAAGTACAAAACTTGTAAGGTCAACAACTGTACCATATGGTGTTTAGCTAATAAAAAATTTTTTTTTAAATGTTTAAAAACTGAAAAAAAAAATAAAATTCTGTGCTGCAATTACATCATAAATTTTGTGGCACTTATTCTAAATACAAAGAGTTAAATGTAGTCGCTAGTGTCAGAATTAAACTATAACTCCAAGATCTGACTGGTGAAAGGACAACTTAAAAGAGCAATAGAGCAGTTCAATCCTTAAGCAGAGATCTAATGCGGATGCCACATTTCAACTGTGAATAGATTTTATGACCAAATCTTAGCTGCAAAAATGAAGTCTGTAATATAAACATCCTAGCAGCATTAACTCTAACAGCACAAGGCATGCTGACATGTCCTTCTATTTATTATTTGTTTCTCTTCTGCATGAAAAGCATTTCAGTAGATAGTGCAACACTTTCATTTATGTGTTTTGCACTGCTATCTCCCAACTTTTAGAGAGAATTCCAAACGGTGTGTAAAATTGGGTTATAAACCTTATTGATTATTTTAGCTCATAGAATGAAGTTAAGGTTTGAATTCTGGACTGGATTTCCCTTACTCCTTCCTCTCGAGTGAAGCAGAGTTTGGAATTTAGGATGTCTTTAAAAAACCTGAAGGGTTTTGTTATTTAAAATGTATCCTCAATTCTTTTTGTGATCTAAAATATACATTCACTGTATCACTGTCATCCCATTGATCTTTGAATTACTCGAGCGGGCACCAGTAACGTCTCTATTCCTTCCAGTCCTGAGTGTTTAGCAGCTTCTTCTTACTCGCCTTTTCCCAACGATTGGAGGCTTTTCAAGGGTCAGGAGAATGAGACCTGTTATCGTTTCTGTATTTGGCCTATTGAATACACCACAGGGAGCTTGCCAGGCTCTGCCTGTGTGGGTGGGATATTCTCGGTAGCTTGCTGGGCTTTCCGAGAGGCATATATTTATATATTTCTCTCTATGATTTGTTGCCTACTGTCTGAATTCCATCAGATATGGTGTAGTAATTGTGGAAAATGGGTAGGAAGTGTCTTATAATGTGTCTTATAAAATATACATTAAGGTTTATAATTCAAAAAGTTTCATTCTGATTTGCTCTCTAAATTATTTTCAGGAAGAGGGAAAGGACTGGAACTACTGTCTATTTTCAGGTTACTGCCTACTTTGGTTAAATTAAGGTCAAGAATATAATAAAAACTCATTTAGTCTGCTTTCTCTATAGCACGCCTCAAAGCATTCATGGATGCTATTCTCTCTCATTGGTATGTTCTTCCATCTTCTCTCCTCACAAACTAAGTCCCTATGCTTTTTACTTGTTTTGTTCTCATTCTTAAGTATTTGGCCAAAAAGATATCCTGAGGGAAGCTCTAGGCCAGATCAGACCCCCTATTTTACTTTCTCTTGGTATCTGGGAATTTTCTTTCATGACATTTACCACAGATGTAAATAAATAATTCAATAGCTAATTTTCATATGATGTCTTCTCTAGCATACCATAAAATCCACTGGGACATCGAGGGGTCTGACTAATATAAACCTATGTCCCCAGTATACAGCTCGGTGCCTGGCATACAGGAGACTTACAACATTTTTTTTGGTTAAATGAAACAAGAATTAATGAAGTCAAAAATATAATCACACAAAGGTATGGTAAGAAGCATCATATCTAACTTTTAGCTAACGCTTACTATTTATTTATTTATTTTTGCATTTTGGGTCACATCTGGCGATGCACAGTGGTTACTTCTGACTTTGCACTCAGGAGTTACTCCTGGAGGTGCTCAGGGAACCATATGGAATGCTGGGAATCGAAACCGGGTCGACCACTTGCAAGGCAAACACCCTACCCGCTGTGCTATCTCTCCAGCCCCAATGCTTACTATTCATTAATGCTGGGGATTGAGTTCCATGTTTTGCATTTATTATGCCCTTCAAGTCTTATCACAATCTTAAATAGTATTCTTTGGCAGGGGGCTCCCAAGATGTGCCCAGAGAAAGGTACTGGGTGACCTTGAGGTGCTGGGAATAGAACTCATGACCTAGTGCATGAGTTCCATCCCTCTGAGCTGTCTTCCATGCTCTGTGTGCAAGTAGTTCTTTGTTTGTGGGTGACAAGTGCCAGTGCTCAGGGCTTACTTCTAATTCTGTGCTCAGAGGAAATTCCTGGAAGTGCTGGAGAAGCATATGCGGTACTGAGGATCAAACTCAAGTCGGCTGTGTGCAAGGCAAATGCTTTACCCACTATACTAAATTTGGGCCAGAGAATTACTATTCTTATACCCCATTTGACAGACAGGAAAACTGCCGCCTTAGGAAATTTAAAGAACTTGCTCCAGATTGCAGAGTTGTTAACATTTTGAATCGCATAACAGATTTTCTCATATGCCTTTTTGCTTCCGTCTTCCTCCTTTTCCCTCTTGATATCTATGCTCAATATTTCTCTGCAAAGAAAAGTCCTGTTGCGAATGTTAGAGAGAAGTGACTTTGTTCTGGACAGTCTTTGAGGACATTGCTCCCTAGGGACAAGCTGCTTCTGGAGCATACGTTTGACGGTGGGGACCAAGGGCAGATCAAGTTGCTTGATTCAGGGCTTCAATATTAGCTCTGTGGCAGTCTGCTTGTGCTTGGATGATATGCAGTGGCAGCTTCAAAAGCACTAGTCTGCTAGTTCTAATATATATGATAATATTGTATATTAGTTTATGCTTTTTTAAATCCTGGGGTCCATAAGTTCTTTTTTTTCCACAATATATCAATTAAAAACACAGTATAGCTTTAAATACAGACTGGGGATGCTACTGAAAATCAACTATGTGAGCACTGAGTAGCCAATATTTCATTTTTATTTTCCAATCTTGCTCCTGCCCCCACCCCACAATGCCAGCTCGAGCTATCATCATGGCTATCACAGTTTAGCAGCTGTAAAATATACACCACATACCAAGTAGGCTGCGGTAGTTGGCTTAGTGGCATTTGGAAGCACATTAAAAATACGCGTCTTGACTTTTCATCCCCTTCACACCCTCTGCATTTCCCTTTTGGAGTGATCAGAGGGAGGCATCGTGGGAAGAAGATCAGCCCCAAGAAAGAAAAAAAAATTACCCGGGTAGAAAACAGTGTATAAAAACCCCAGCCTAAGAAAGGGGGGCATAAAAAACACCCAGTCTATTGTTCTTCATTTAGGTCCGGGTTTCCATGTCTTTCCTTTTATGTCTATCGTTTTATTTTGGCTTTAGAGTGATTTTTTCCAGTAGTGCTTTTATTTACCTCTCTTGATGCTGTCTTGATTCTCATACTGCTTTGTTTTCTGCTCTAGCTCCAGCTTATTTTAGAACAGTGCTTGGCAGTTCTCTCTCTTTCCAAATTTCTCTTGCCTTCTTTCACTTTATCTGCCTTCTTTTATCATCCACCATTCTGTCCTTTTTAGCCCCTACTACAATATATTGTTTCTGAACCTTAACCCTTTGGGTTCATACACTTTCTTTCCCTAATTAAAGCCTAGGTGTTTAATTTTGGCAATCTTTCCACAATATTTTCTAATTGAATTTCCAGCTCCGTGTTCCCCTCAAGGTTGACTTTTCTCAAAAGTTTCTGGGTGTTTTTTTAAAAAAATATTTTATTGCTGAGTGTAACTGGCAAGACTTTCATCACTAGTTTTAGTCTGCAGGTGTCTGTGTACTAAAGATCTTGAAGCAGTGAGTGAAGACAAATGGGAGGAGCACTGGATTGGGAGTCAAAAGGCAATGCTGGGCGGAACACTTCAAAATGACATTACTGGGATTAAAGAGAAAATGAGACAAAGTGATGTAAACACAATGCGAAAGTCTTCTTGAAGAATTTTTAGTTTCTATGGAACTGTCATTTCCAAAAAATAGCCTCTCCTTCCCAGTTAACACAAGGATAGAAGAAAATTGAATATTCAAAGTTAAAACCTTATGATATTATCCAAGAGGGTCTTCTTCACTATTTGGTAAAAATACCTTGGTAAATTCTAGTAGAAAATGGTGGTGACACTGTCTATATCCCTCACCTCTAGCAAGGACACAAGAAAGGCTGGGTAGGAAAAGACAGCATATGAAAACTTATTTGCAATATTAAAATAAAATCAGAATTAAAAGGTGTTTTAGGCTCTAGCATGCAGAAACTATCATTCCAGTTTTCCATACAAAGATGGGATCTTAATCATTCACTTAAGGAGGCTGTGAAAACTGTATAAACACTTTTAGTAATGGATATTTGCTATTTAAAGAGGCAGCCTATTTTCTCACCATATGGCAAGTTTTGTGCAAAATTACACATGAGTTTCATCCACTACTTCTAGTAATTTCCAGAAAAAGTTCAATACTTAAAAAAAGTTTTAATGGTTTTGGGGGGGCATATCCAGTGGAGCTCAGTGCTTAATCCCAGCTCTGGGCTCAGGTAGCATTCCCAGCAGTGCTCTGGTGACCATATGCAGTGCCAGGATCCAATTAGTGTTGGCTGAGTACTAGGCAAGCACCTTAACCCCTGCATTATCTCTCTGACCTGCAACTCCAGTTCCTGTCTGGTAGAGTGCTTTGATGTTTACGTACAGCTTCTGGGTTATACTAATGGTTTTTCCTATAATGTAATTTTTCATCTTCTTCAACATTCCAGACTATTCCATTTGTCAATGATTTATATCAAAACTTAGAGATGAATGCAGTTACTCAGCACCTATTCTCACCATAGAAATTCTGACAATGATGTGACTAAGGAGGCTTATTTGCCTTGGGAGTATGGGTGCTGTCACTGAGCTTAGAGAGTATTTCAGTGTCAGGGAGATAGTTCACATGACAAAACTCATGCCTAGCCAAGTATGATTTTTGGCACTGCAATGGATCTCTGAGCTGAGCACTACCAGGTGTGATCCTGGTGGTCTCTGCAAAGTCCGTCCTGGATCACTGGGTATGATCCACGTGAGTGTATAAAGAGAGCGTGACAGTCCATACTTTATTATAGCAAGAGCAGATAAGCTACTTTTTATGTTTATGAGCTTACTTCCATAAAGGATTGTCTTTTCTTAACAATATTGGGGAGGGGGATTTAGGTCACACCTGATTATTTCTCAGGACTTACTTCTGGCTCTGTGCACAGAGATTGCTCCTAGCAGTGCTCCAGAAACCATATGTGATGCTAGGAACCAAACCCAGTCATCAGAATGCAAAGCAAGGACCTTTACCCCTAGTTTCCCCATCAAGGAATTTATTTACAATCAGACTGTGGAGGTTTAAGTGAATTGATCAATAATGCATTTGTTATTGATATGTAGAAAACAGATGTCCAATTATATTTAATTGAAGCCATGGAACTACTTAAGTTTATGATAAGCCATATGGCATTTTTATGCAAAAGACAAAACACTCAGTGTCAAGCTCTCCTTTATCATAATTTTGAAACTGTATTGAATTTTTTCTCTGCTCTATGCAGGTACATTATATTACAACCACAACAACCCTGTGGTAAAACATAATTATTCCATTTTATAGCTAGGGATACTGAGGTATAGAGAAAACTATTAATTTGGCTAAGGTCTTCCAGTTGGGAAGTGAATCTGAATCCAGGATGTCTGACTCGGAGCTCTTTACTGCCTTACTGAACAATGCATTATTGGAAACTGTTATTCATGTCAGTGTTGGGAATTTTTCCTCTACTAAAAGAAAAGATGCAAACAAGGCTTTATTCTTAAGTTTCTCTTTTCCTTATTTCCATGCTCCACTTCTTTTTTTTATTACAATTTTTTATTACTGAATCACTGTGAGGTACAGTTGCAGACTCACAAACTTTTGCGTTTGCATTTCAGTTATACAATGGTCGAATACCCATCCCTCCACCAGTGCCCATTTTCTATCACCAATGAAACCAGCATCCCTCTCACCATCCCCATCCCATCCCCCACCACCCCGCGCCACCTCTGTGGCAGGGCATTCCCTTTTGCTCTCTCTCTCCTTTTGGGTGTTGTGGTTTGAAATAGCCATCATGCAATAGCTCATCCAATTGAGCGGCCATCATGTTCAGTCTATAGTCTACATTCGGCACACATCTTTCAACCCGAATGAGTTCTCCCAACATCCTTTGCTCTCTGAGCTACCATGGTCCATTTCATGGAACATTGTTACATTAAGATTATCTAAGGATTGGGCTGGAGAGACAGTACAGAGTGAAGGGCACTTGCCTTGCATGTGGCCAACCCAAGTTCAATCCACAGCACTCCACATTGTCCCCTGAACCCTACTTGGAATGATCCCTGATCACAAACAGGTGTGACCCCCCCAAAAAAAACAAAAAAAGTTCATTTGAGGATGGAAAAAGATTATCTGAGGATGATAAAAGAGTTCCATATTTGAAGCCAGAGAGATAGTTCAAAGAATTGGAGCGCAGGCTTTGCATGTGGGAAGCCTGGGGGCAATCCCCGAGTACTGAGTTGGGAGTAGCACCTAAGCCACTGAGCACCGCAGCAATGGTTATTGCCTAAAGGTGAACAAAAGAGAAAAACATAATTCAGAACACAAGGTAGTTGTCATTCTTCTTAACTTAGCCACTTTGGTGGTGCTATGCTATGACCTGCTTCAAATGTAAGTCAGTCATATAGGAGTCCCCAAGTGTACTTCTAGTCATGGAATACATAGTATATGCCTAATAACTTCTCAGCCTTATTTGTGAACTTGTCATGCTTAAAACATCATTTAAATTAGTTGGGTTTTTTGATCAGTTATAGTTTCTTTATAATGTATTTTAAAACTTGGTCATTTTATGATTATTAGCAGTTGCAACAAATGTAATAATGGTGAACTTGGGCAAGAGGGATAAGTACAGTGCCTTGCAGTTGACTGATCCAGGTTCGATTCCCAGCATCCCATATGGCGCCCCAAGCACTGTCAGGAGTAATTCCTGAGTGCAAGACAGGAGTAACCCCTGAGCTTCACCGGGTGTGACCCAAAAAGCCAAAAGACAATGGTGAACTTTTACATCCAATTGTGTAACCTATTTAGAATAGAGCAGGAAAGGCAAGAAGGTAAACATTCCTTATATCTATCTATCTCTCTATATAATTATTATTAAAGCACCATGATTTACAAAGTTATTCACAGTAGACATCTATATTGCAATATTGCAGCACCAATCCCACCACCAATGTCAAATTCCCTCCACCAATGTTCCCAAGTTTCCTTCCTCTGCACCCCGCCCCTCCAATCTGCCTTCTTGACAGGCACAGGAAGGTAAAAATTTTAATATTACAAAGGCATTTTGTAATTATCGAAGGCAGAGGTAAACTCAATTGTCAAAGATTGTCAAAGATACAAGGAGGAGAAATTTACCTTAGGCACATTGGGTCATTCCTGCATGTACGTCTATCGCAACCACACAGTCACAGTAAAGACTGAAGTGACTCTAAGAATTAAAATTGTGTTTTAATGGGCCAACTGCTACGGATACCTTTTTAGTTTTTAGTTTTTGTTTTGGGGACACACTGAGTTGTACTCAGGGAGTACTCCAGGCTCTGAACTCAGGGGTCACTCAGGGGGAATATATGTAATCCTGGAGATAGAACTGGATACAAGGTAAATGCCTTAAATCGAGATTATCTTTTAGGAATATATTTTGTCCACATTTATTCTAACATCTCTGCCCTATTTGTTAGCTAGCTTCCTTCAGTGGATCTTTGTTCCACTTACACTATGAATAGTTCTTTCAGTTGTTTCTCCCATTTCTCTTCACACGGTATATTACTGAATTATCATGACCTACTCATAAGTATCACTTTAGGAGACAAAACAAATTAAGTCTGTTCAATTTCTCAGAGTAAATGAAACAAGTTGGAAAATATCAACCAATTAGATACAAGAAAGAAACATAAAAAAATGTATGAAGGCTGGGTGAAAACTCAAACCAAGCAAGTTGGTACATTTTTTATTATTATTATTTTCCCAAAATGGAAAGTAAAATAGAAAATGTAAGAATCTTAATTTTGGAGGCCAATGTGGGAAATTGTAATTACATTAGCAACATCCACCAGTGTTATCACCACTGAGCAATTCCTCTCATCTCAACACAGCAGCCAACTCAGAAAATCACACCTTCTAGCTCATGGGATTTGTGACACTTAGTAATGCATGTGTAATTGGGTAAAAATAGTCATTACCATAAGTTTTACTTTTTATTTCCTTCTTTATTTCTCTAAAGAAAAGAATTCACATAACATTCTTCCTGCTTCTTCAAGAGAGTAATGACCAGGGTGTGTTTGAAAACATTGGGGAAGAAAAAGGCTTCCCCCACACAGGTTGTTATCCTACAGAAACCTCACCATAATACAATATAAATTAACAGGAGAATAATAAATAGACATTTATTAACATGTTGCACTTCTTATACGTGGGAGACTTAGTAAAACGAAGTATGTTTCCCTAGTGATCCCAAACCACCACCTTAAATACTGTCTCCAGCTAAAGGCAAGGGAAGATGGGGGTGGCAATCCGTCATGGCAGGTTACCAGAGAAATCAGAGTAAAGCAGGGTAAAGCTGTTAGGCAAATTTAACTTTCTGCTTTCTCCATTGAGAAAACTTTCTAGAGATTAATCATCTTTCCCTTTCAGAGTCAGAGAGGGAGTGAGTCTTACAAATAGAGTTTTGTCTTATAAATCTAAAAGCTTGTTAAAAAGTGGAGCTATCATCACTCTTGCAGAGCTTCTCCTATGTCTGCTATTTCAAAAAAAAAAAAGACACACCTCCAGCTTATCCTTTTGCCAAAGAAGCATATTTTTGGGTGTCAAATTCTGCTTCCCTTCTGAGATTCTGAGAATGACTTTTTACATTCCCATTTACCAAAATTGCTGCCATATTCCTGACAGGAAGAAGGAGTGATAGCAGAAATCATGAAAATCATGTACCCCCTTACAAAGTTGGGGTTGTTGAAAAAACCCTGGTTGCCTCTTACTCAAATCTCCTTGCTTTTGCTATTGGCTCTTGTTTTCTTGTTTCTGTTTTATTTATTTATTTATTTATTTATTATAATTGAATCAGTGCGATACACAATTACTAAGTTGTTCCTGTTTGGGTTTCAATCATATAATGTTCTAACACCTGTCCCTTCACCAGTGTACGTTTCCCACCACCAATGTCCCCAGTTCCTCCTCTCTCTCTCTCTCTCTCTCTCTCTCTCTCTCTCTCTCTCTTTCTCCTTTTCAGCATTATGGTTTGCAATACAGATACTGAAATGTTTTCAGGTATATCATTTTACCTACTTTTAACACTGAGTTCCTGTTTTTAAACCTGGACCATAAATATGAGCCATATTGATGTAACCCGCGGTGGGAGAGAGACTAGGGTTTGTGGTATATTCCTTACTTGAGCTGAAGCGATAGCACAGTGGTAGGGCATTTGCCTTGCACACAGCCAACCCGGCCGAGCTGGGCTCGATTCCTTCGCCCCTCTTGGAGAGGCTGGAAAGCTACCAAGAGTTATCTTGCCCATGCGACAAAGCCTGGCAAGCTACCTGTGCCATACACAGTAACAACAAGTCTCACAATGGAGACGTTACTGGGCCCGCTCGAGCAAATTGATGAACAACGGGAGGACAGTGTTTGTTTGTTTTTTGTTTGTTTCCTTACTTGAGGTATGATAAAAAAGGACTGAGGCAAGGCAAAAAAATATTCAAGTATAGCAATAGATAGAACCTCACATAAGGCCAAAGGTGTGAAACCAAGTGGCTGTTCAGGTGGATTGGCTAGTAAGGATTCTTATAAACAGTGTTAGGATTGTCCAGGAGAGGACTAGAATTGTCTCGTACATAGTATGCAAAAAGCAAGCATTGGCTCTCTCTCTTTTAGTTGGGGTGCCCTTTGGTGGACAGATGTGCTTGCTGTGCAGGCTGTTTTCTAGTACAGTAATTTGCTTGCAGGGTAAAAACTTCCCTGAGTTCTTGCATTTCGTTACTTTAAGAGATATTTGCTTTCTGCTTTAGTATATGTCCCTATATATCCACTGCCCTTTCTCTCAGGATAAGCATCCTCCGCTTAACCACCTACCCTGGCATCCTTTTGCTAATTTGTTAGCATCAGAATTCCCCACCATCTATCCAGAAAATGAATTCCTCTTGATAATGCTTATTTGACTCCTCTACATTTCAAACCCTCTGCATTTGCGTTGCTTGCATTAAATCAAATCCAACCAAGCTTGTTTGTAAACCATCTAATTGACTTTCTTAAAGATTTCCTGAACTGAGCAACATCCATCCAGCAAAGATTTTGCAAAAGCTTGTACAAATGGAGGTAGTTTGTAGTCTGAAATAGGGTGAGCTGAGGTCATTAGAAAAAGAAAAGGATTACTTGAGCTGTGCTACCTTCCCTGAGGGGGCTCTTCTTGTGGAGATCCCTCAGTAATGCTAACTAGCTGATCTGGGAACTCCTGATGGTTTCATTTAAAATTCCACTTAGGAATTGAGTCCTATCTAAGTTCTCTGGCCTGGGAGCGATAGCACAACCAAAGGGTAGGGCTTTTGCCTTGCACTTGGCTGACCCGGGTTCAATTCCTCCGTGCCTCTCGGAGAGCCCGGCAAGTTACCCAGAATATCCCACCCGCATGGCAGAGCCTGGTAAGTTTCCCGTAGCGTATTCGATATGACAAAAACAGTAACAAGAAGTTGCACAATGGAGAAGTTACTGGTGCCCGCTTGAGCAAATCGATGAACAACAGGACAGTGCTACCAAGTTCTCTGACTGGGAAGTTTCTTTTCCTTTTCCATCTACTTTTAAATCTTTCTATTATTTCCAAAATAAAATAAAAGTGCCTCTAGAATGATCTCTCATATGTGAGATAGAAAAAAAAACATAGCTGGGGAACAACAAATGCCCCAAAGCTACAGAAACTGAAACTTGGTCTTCAGTAGGAAGCTTACTACAAAGGGGATGGGGGAGGAGGGAAGGAACTAGGGCAGTGGTGGAAGAAAGGGGACACTGGTGGAGGGTGCGGTGCTGGAACATTTTGTATATGAAAGGCTGCATTAACACGTTTATAAACCATGTTGCCTAAAATTAAATTAAAAATAAACTCCACTTTTAGGAGAGACTGAAACTAAAATTAAGTTAGGTAGTCAACCCTAGAAGGCTCAGACACTAAAAAGTCTATTTGTGGCCTATATTTTTTTCATTTTCATTTCATCATCCTGTTATTCGTCGATTGCCTCGAGCAGGCCCCAGTAACGTCTCTTTCATCCTAACCCTGAGATTATATTCAAGACTCTTTAGGAGAATGAGACCCATCATTGTTACTGGTATTTGGCATATTTGGTACGCCATGGGGAGTTTGCCAGACTCTGCCCTGTGGGCAGGCTACATTCGATAGCCTGCAAGTTTGTCCAAAGTAGGAATGAGATGATAAGATGTCATAAAAGATGTCCTGATAAGATGTCATTCGCGGCCGTGCGGTTCCGGGAACTGGATTTTATAGTCTCTGAGTCTTGGCCGTTGATGGGATTACACGGCGCCAGGGGGCCAGGTGGTGGGTGTGACCCCCGCCTACTGGAATTTGGAGGATCTGGGTGGAGGATGCTCGACTCCAATCCGAGTAGGCTGGGAAATCTCGGCCCCGGAACCCACGTGGATTTGTCCCTCTGCCAGTACCTTCAAGGTGTGCAGAGAGTGGTCTCAGCATGGTGGTGGCTGGTCCTGGAGGTCTTCGGCTGCCGGAGCCCTGGTCGGGGCGGGGAGGAAAGCTCAACCCGCTCACCTCCAACGGGCCCCAGCGAGGAACAGCCAGGCGCGGGGGCAGACTGCCCCCGTGGCCTATATTATTTTATTTATTTATTTATTTGTTATTGACACTTAACTTTGTGCTATGTTCTATCTCTGGTCTCTGAATCGCCCTTTTTGACGTCTGTTTTTTCTAGTCCCAACCACCATCCACACCATCCATGAGGACTTTCATCACCTTTCCATTATTTGGATGGAGCCTCCATAAGATAGAAGTCTGGATAAAACAGCAATGGGTGGTGGGTGGGGAAGTTGAATCCAGATTTTTAATTTCTTGAAGTCCTTTCCAGTTTCAAATAGCTGTCCCATAGCATCTTGAATTTGAAAATTGTTCTACTTGTTTCTTAAGTTCCATTCCTACACGTGTGTCCCCTTTCTTTAAAAATGATGTCACCCTCATCTGCAATTGTCTGTTTATTGCAGCACTTTTTACAATAGCCAGAATCTGGAAAAAACCTGAGTGCCTGAGAACAGATGAGGGTTAAAGAAACTTTGGTACATTTACACAATGGAGTACTATGTAGCTGTTAGAAAAGATGAAGTCATGAAATTTACATACATGTGGTACTACATGGAAAGTATCATGTTAAGAGAAATGACTCAGAAAGAAAGGGATAGACATAGAAAGATTGCATTCATCTGGGGAACATAAAGTAACAAAATAGGAAACTAACACCCAAGTATGGCAGAGATTAGTACCAGGAATTTTACTCAATGACCCGGAGGACAACCACACATGTTAGGGGAAAAGGGAGCTTAGAAAGAGAAGGAACACCAAATAAAGGGTGTTGGGAGGATCCGCCCACGATGGGAGAGCATGCTGAAAGTAGACTACCGACCAAACATGATTGCCACTCAATGCCTCTTTTGCAAACCACAGCACTCAAAAGGAGAGAGAGGGAAATGCCCTGCCACAGAGGCAGGGTGGGTTGGGGGCTAGGGGGTGGAAGGGATACTGGGATCCGTGGTGGTGGGAAATGCGCACTGGTGGAGGGATGGGTGTTTGATCATTGTATAATTGAAACCCAAGCACAAAAATGTGTAAGTCTGCAACTGTACCTCATGATGTCTCACTATTAAAAAAAATAAATTAATAAAAAAATGATGTCACCCTAGGGGAAAAGGAAGCTCAGATAGAGAAGAGAGCACCAAATAAAGGGTGTTGTGAGGATTCTCCCAGGGTGGGAGAAGCATGTTGAAAGTAGACTATAGACCAAACATGACTGTCACTCAATGCCTCTCTTGCAAAACACAGGACCCAAAAGAAGAGAGAGAGAACAAGGAGGAATGCCCTGCCACAGAGGCAGGGTGGGATGGGGGGACGGGGGGTGGGAGGGATGCTGGGACCCGTGGTGGTGGAGGATGGGTGCTGGTGGAGGGATGGGTACTTGATCATTGTATAACTGAAACTCAAGCACAAAAATTTGTAAGTCTATAACTGTACCTCATGGTTTTTCCCTAATAAAAAAATTTTTAAAAAATGATGTCACTCTCTACCCTGATGCCCAAAGCTGGAAATCCAAGCATCGTGCTTCAAAATCCTTTTATGCCCATTTGGTCACCTGCACTGTGGTCTTCAATATCTTTCAAAATTTTTATCTTATCTTCATTGCTTTAGTCTTAGTCAATCTTATACCAGCATTCGTCTAATCTCAAGACTCCAAGTCTCATCCACACTCAGATATATAATTAATATTCTGTATTTATCTTTCTTCAGAAGGGGAAATCTGATCACTTGATGAAAACATTTTGCAATGATATGCCATTTCTTTTCATGTAAGAATAAAACTTTATAGTTGAACTACCAGGTTTTCTCTAATCTGTTCTGCTTCTTCCAAAATCTTTTCTCTTCTCTTCTCTTTTCTCTACCATATATCATTTTGATTGTGAACATGGGGTAGTCCTTTGTGACTTAAACCACTCTTTATGCCTACAATATAGCCTTCTATTTTTTCTCCTTAACATCTTCTATTCAGTCTTACACATTCTTTTCAGGTATTACAAGCAAGGAAGCTTCCTGGACATGTAGTTCTCCCAAGGCAAAATAACATTTCATTTCTCTGTGTGTACTTAATTTTACTACAGAACTTTCATATTAATTTCAGTGTTCATTTCTTTAACTAAAGTATGGTTATGTCTATAGAGGGCAAAACACAGTACTTGACCAAAATGAATGAATGAATGAATTAATTAATGAATGAATAACATGCAGCTTTGTTTTCATATAGCACTTTGGGGGTGAATTATATACTAGTTTACAGACCTGATTATACTTTCTAAAATTATAAGGATCTTAACAATCCAGACTGGAGTATCCTCATACCTACACATGAGAGAGTGTGATAGATACAATAGAGATCATGACTGAGAGTAAAGGATCAAGTATGTGAACTAACAAGAGGTTACATTTACATCTTATTTTGCCTCCCTGACTTGTGGTTTATCAAGCAGAAGTATAATCATTTTGCAGGATATCACTTTCAAGTTTATCAACAGGATCCATCATCAGCTGTGTTTGATCACCACTCTAATTTGCTGTTATCATTGAACTCTTATTGTAAGAAAGGTTGACTAAGCAGCAATCTTGTCTGTTTCACAAATAGAGGTTCTCTCTCTCTCTCTCTCTCTCTCTCTCTCTCTCTCTCTCTCTCTCTCTCTCTTCTGTGTGTGTTTGTCCCCTTCTGTCATAGGTCTCAAGACTTTTCATTTTAATGTCTTGGAGCATTAGATCAGGTATAAATAACCACTGAGGAAACAGTTATATAGAGACAATCCAATGAGCCAGAATTCTGCTTTTGAATGGCCAATTAAAAACATTTTAAAAGTCTATGGGCATACTGGCTTCAGTTTCTTTAACATAAGTACAATTTAGAGAAAAAGAGAAAATATGTGTAATTCAGGAAGAGGAGTAAATGGAAAAATCACGATGCATGAGAAAAGCTGATCATGGGGCTGGAGCGATAGCACAGCGGGTAGGGCGTTCGCCTTACAAGCGGCCAACATGGCCGACCCGAGTTCGATTCTTCCGCCCCTCTCGGAGAGCCCGGCAAGCTACCGAGAGTATTCGATAAGCCAGACACAGTAACAACAAAGTCTCCAATGGAGACGTTACTGGGCCCGCTCGAGCAAATCGACGATCAACGGGAGGGCCTTTACCTTTACTTTACTTTACTTATTGTCTGTCCATTTCTAGTCAGTTTTGTGAATGTTTTCTTTCAGATACTTGGTGCACCTGGGTCTTGAATATGGTTTATGATCTTTCAAAACATGGCCTTTACCATGCATTTTCCATATCCCCACTATATTATTTTGTATCATATGGCTCCTTTATTATAGACAAATAGTGCAACATGTTTTTTTGCTTGACAACCAACACCTCACATTATGGCTCCTGCCTAGAATTCCCTTATCTGTTTATGCCATCTCTTTCTAAGCCATGTCCTTTGTTGAAGACATAGATAAACTGATATATAATGTTAGAAAGGCAAAATGCAAAAATAATTTTTTGACAATGAAGGGTATCAAACTCAAAGTCTGACGCATACAGCGCACACACTCTGCCACTGACCCATATCCCTCATTCAGACATTTAAGCAATTTTGTTTGTATTAATGGGGATTGAACCCAGGCCTTCTGAAATGCAAGGCACATCTACTGAGGTACATCCCTGTACCTTATTAATTTGGGGGGATTGGTTTCTTACACAGAAGAGGGAAGCTAACTGCTACAGTGCTGCATGCAGAGGAAATCAGATAAAAAAGCCCTGACAAGTGGTCCCAGGATGTAGTTTAGTGTCAAATCCATGAGACCTGGGTTTTGTCCCTGGCACCTCAAAAAAGGGAGAAAAAAGGATTCTAGGGCTGATAAGGTAGCTCAGAAAGAAATGGTAGCCAGAACATAATAGGATGGATGTTTTAGAACAAAAGATATTGTGGTTTTGTTCTGAAAGAACGTTCCAATAAAGAGTCAGAAAATGATAGAGCAAAGATGAGGTCACCTCCAAAAGCAGCCAACTGAAGTCATATGTTTAGGGTATTGGCATGAGTATCTCCTCATGTGAACCAGAAGCAAGGACCTAGAGTAGACAAGAAGGGCAAAAATGAGGGCTTAGCCTTAGTGACATGAAGGGTTTACTTGGTTGCAAGAGAAGAGAGAACAGTAATGTGCCAGATGTGTATGGATAGGAGCTATGATAGCAGGTGGAAATCCGTGGAAAGTTTTAGAGTTTCCATTTTCTCAGTAAATTACAAAACACAATTGTTAGCTGAATGTGAGGAATGGAAGCATGTGGGCGTGGTTGGAGGCTGACAAAAGTAGTAGAGTGTTCCAATAATAATTCCCAGTATATCATCCCCTACTATTCCTCTCCCTCACAGGTGCTTGGCCTGGCCATGTTTTTTGCTCTATCTAATACAGTTGGAAAATATGATATAAGCAATGAGTTCTTAAAATTCTGCTTCTGACAACAACCAATACTATTTGAGGAAGGTCCAGCTACCTTGCTGGAGACATGTGACCCATTCAACAGCGAGTACCAGATGACCACAGCCACGAGTGATCCCAAGTGAGTCCAGAAGAAGGAGCATTCAATTTATCTTGGTCCAAATTCATGAGCAAATAAAACAATTACTGCTGTAAACCATTATACATTGGAATGGCTTGATATAGAGCAGAGGTTAAAGATACAGGAAGAAAGTATGATTTATGAACAGGGTTACATGGAATGAAAGTAGAATCAGAACTATATTATGACTGCTGGAAGTAATGTGACCCACTTAAAAGTCATATGGAGAATGGAGCAATAGTACATCAGATAGGGCATTTGTTTTGCATGCAAGTGACCTTGGGTCTATCCCTAGCACCCCATTTTGTCTCCCAAGCCCACCGGAAATGATCCCTGAGTGCAGAGCCAGGAGTAATCCCTGAGCACTTCCAGATGTGGCCTAAAAACAAAATAAAACAAAAGTTATATTCATTATATTTAAGTATATTCAATCAATATGACTGGGTTTTTCTCTGCACATGGGTGCAAAAGTGTAGAATCAGGGAGAAAATATATTGAATCAGGTTAAGGGTTTTTCTTAAACAAGTACAGCAGAGAAAAAGTGTCAGGTAAGATGGAGATGTTTTATCATTTACCACGGGATTTAACCTGAGAAAATAAAGGAGATCAAGGAGTCCAGATGCAGTGAGAATGTTGTTGGACCAATTGATTGGATTTCACGGAGGGGGTTAAAGGATATATGGCATCAAGACACTGAGAGAATGAACTATAAAAATAGAAGGAGGTAGTCAGAATCTGAGGCATCAACTAGGGGTCCTGGGAAGAGAATAATTATCACAGACGGCAAGATATATAATTGATCATAACAATGAGAGTATCAGAGTAGATTGGAAGAAATTATCTTGGGAGAATAAGAAATCAAGAAAAGGTCAGTTTGTATGGGGTTAACCTGAGGGATATTGAATTGCCAGGAATTGGGGTGAATATCATAGATAACCATCAGTCAGGAGTTAAGGCAGTAAAGAAAGTTGTGGTAGGAGACTGGGTGGCTCAGTGGTATAGAGTGTCTTCCTCTTTTGTAAGTGTGTACTCAATCCCTGACACCGTCTCACACCCAGCACTGCCCTTTCCACCCTTGCCATAAAAAATGTGACCTCTGATGTGCACCAAAACCAAGTGTACATGAGCACTGCAGCCAAGAGTGAAAGCTCCACAATCAAGTGTGTGAGTATCACAACTAAATGTGTGTGAGTACTATAACAACCAAATGTATACCCCTGACATTTACCCAAACCAAGTGCATGTCACCCAGACATCAAAACAAAACACAGGGAAGGGAAAGATCAGTGAGAAAAGGGGGCAAGGACACCTAGATATCTACAAAAAGAAGGGATAGTTTGGGGTAATAATATTATGACCTTAAATTCTAAACTGGGGGATTTAAGAGAGGAGGGACAGGAGAACGATTATCCTGAAAGTGTCAACTAAGAAGTGTCAACCAACCAGCCATGCTTTCCTTTTGGCGCAGAGTACTCGGATTATTCCTGGCTCCATACTCAGCGGTCACTCCTGGAGGAGCTTGCTCATGCTCAAACAGGCATATGGCAAACAATGAACATAACTCAAGAGAGTAACTGAGAAAACAGTGTCATTAGCAGAACTAAGAACAAATTGTAGTTGGAACAAGGAGGTGAAGGGAATGTTCAGAAAACAGGGTAAGAGCCTAGGAGATCTTGCTGAGAATAATCAGTGATCAGCACTGAGTTCCAAATAGGATGTAGAAAGACTTCTAGAGATAGGGAAGGGTGAAAGAGGAAAAAAGGTAGAGCACAGCCTTGTGAGGTTGAAAGCAAGTGGATGGAGGATAACCTGGAAAATGGTGGGAAGTGTGATTCTTGCAGTGGTGAACGTATGCAGGGTAAAGTCAACTAGAGACAGGATCTTGTGGGTACAGAGCACACCCTGATGGTGAGCCTGTTGGTTTGGAAGTCTGGGGAATTTTCCATAGAAACTCTTACATCTGCCTATGGGAATGAGAATAAGGGAAGAATCAATTGGGCAAGTGCCACCTTAGGTAGACACATCATTGTCCCCTATGTCTCTCTTTATTCACATTCATTCCGTGGGAATGCACACTGGTATTTTTATCCAACCTCAGAGGTTGCTGATAATCTTCCTTCTTGCACATAACTGGCAAAAACAGCAAACAGCATTTTTCAAAGAGAGACCATAAATGCCAGAGCTGAACCTGATGTTCTCTCCTGGAGAGGAAGGGGATGAGCCCTGTACTTCTTTGCTGTTGCTCTAAAATTCTTGTTCCAGCCCTCATCAGGGACTGCATGTTCCTTGAACGCTACTGTCTGACATTCTCACCTCCGGACTTGGACTCTGCTTAAACAGCAAATTGAAACAATAGTTAAATGCTGGTAGGATCTTTTAGAGAACTTTTGTTTTGAGGGGGGGAGTAGGAGGGCGGGAATTGGGCCAGACCCAGAAGTACTCAGGGACTTATTCCTGGCTCCATACGCAGCGGTCACTCCTGGCGGAGCTTGCTCATGCTCGGACAGACCATATGCGGTGCTGGGGGATCGAACCACAGTCAGCTGCAGGCGAGGCAAGTGACAAACTCCTTCCTTCACTTATTTATCTGCTGTTTGTACATGTTCATGTATTTGAAAGACGAGTAGAAGAAAAAGTGCCACTAGCTTTATGTTACTCAAGTTGCTTTGCTCCAGGTGAATGTCCCAGGTGAAATCCTCCCAGACTGGTCATATCTGCCAACTTGAGTACCTTTAGGAGTTAATGATAATTATTATGATTGTGAATGTGTTCAATATTTTTCTGCCTCTTCTTCTCTCCCTAACAGCTTATAAAACTTGGGCATGCTTCTTTCCTTCCAAATCTCTTTCCGTTTGCTACCATGAAAAGATCAGATCAGTGAAGTGGGTTTTCCTGGTTTGTTCAGGGGGAATCTTGCCCTTATCTCCTTCCAAAACTCCCTTCTTGCAAACATCTTTCTTTTTAATACAATACAGATGGACATATCACAGCAAAACTCCCCTGCAGGTGCCCCTGCAAATGTCACAGGCTCCTTGGAGTCTTGGAGTTCAGTGCTTTCAAAGTCTTCACCTAAGGCCCTCAAGTCTGTTAACTGTTTGCAAAAGAGTCCTGTCCAGTCCAGGGTCATTACTTCTCCATTCCACTAGATTCTTCTGCGCTAGAGGACTGCTGCATCCTGGGTGGTCCTGGAACAAGGAAGCTTGTCCAAGGACTCCCCAGAGTGGGGACAGATCCCAAACACTTTAGGGCTCTAATCGTCTTTTTCATTTTTCTCAGTTGCATTTTAGCAGGAGATTCCTGGTAAAGAAGTGAGGTTCTCTCTGATCAGAATTCTGCTTGTGAAGAAAGACGCCAGAATACAGAGAGAAGGTAAGCTCAGCTGCCTGGTAGTGAAGCCCCCAGTGAGTCTTCATCAGAGCTCTCCAGGATGTTTCTCCTGTCTGGGAACTGAGACGGAATTTCAGCTTCATTCTTGGTCCCGAACTTATTCTGAGTCATTCCTTGATTTATTCTCCCAATGACCTAGATGGAACATCTCTAAAAAAATGGAATTTAATATAAGATTGCTTGTTTGAAGACCAAACACAGAGGTGCTTAGGGTGGGCATGCGGGGTCAGTGGCTGATCCCAGGGTTCTGGTGTATAAAACATGGGCTCCAGCCTTTGGAGCATCTATCTCTGTAGCTTCAAAAAGGAGTAATTTTCCCATTTCCCTTCCATTGATCTTGTGATGACCAGTGAGAACACACATGCTCAGCTGTGATGCTTGTGGTACTGCTTGCTGCAGGTGCTTTTATTTCACTTTGATTTCAGTGCCTATATGCAACAGTGGTTATGGTGCTCTCACTGCTCATCAGGGTTGCACTACTGGCCATGGAGTTCTATTTCAGTGCTTACTACGGGGCAGGCTCTGTAGTTGTGGTGCTAGCGACCTCCTGGCTAGCAATCAGATATCTTACACTGTTGTAATGCCAGGGTTCCAGATGGCAAAGTGGTCGGGACCATGTTTGGTGCATGTGGACAGCTCCAGAGATCAAATTCATGGAGACATTCTCATAAGACAGATACTTTTGTGATTGAGTCACTGCGTGGGCCCCAAGAAAATGTAATTTTAGGGGCTGGCATGATAGTGCAGGTTGTAAGGGAATGTGAGTGACCTGGGTTCGATTCCACATGGTCCCTTAAGCATCGTAAGGCATAGCCTAGGACACCCATGAGCATTGCCATGGTGGCCCTAGTAATCCCAAGGAGCACCATACCCTCTGGCCCTTCTATTGAATCCCTGAACCGGCCACCTCCTAACTCATCTCTGTGGCATTGGATCCAGTACTGAGCAAAGCATCTAGTCAGGGGTGCCTCCTTTCAGAACAACAATGCCTCTCAAGTTTCTGGATCAGTGAATAGAATGAGGTCCTCAAGGTTCTGGGGTTAAAGGAATCAAGGACCCCTAGGAAAAATAGGTCATAATTGCCTTTATTGTTACCTAGTTATCCTCCTAAGAGGGCGTTCAGGTGGGAAGCAGATTTTTCAGTCAATAGAACTACAGGAACCCCCTCACAATGTTCCACTGAAGTCGCATGACCCATCTCCTGGCCAATTCATGTGTGAAGAGCAGAGTAGAAGCAATCGTATGAGTTCCTGGTTGTTGACTATTTATTAAAGAATATTCTTCAGTAGTGATACAGAGTACCTTTCATTTCATTATAAAGCATCTTTTTTTTTGCATCTTTTAAATTAAATTTTAGCATGGTCACAGGAAGCTACCGAGAGTATTCGATATGCCAGACACAGTAACAACAAAGTCTCCAATGGAGACGTTACTGGGCCCGCTCGAGCAGATCGACGATCAATGGGAGGGCCTTTACCTTTATTCTTCAGTAGAGAATAAAACCAGAAGAATAATGAAGTGTACATTAGTCTGGTGAGACATCTTAGACTAAGATGAATTAGGCAGTGACTAGGAATATGTGTCCAGAATAGGAAGGGTGAAAAGAAGCTAGCAGATACCAAGTATTCAGGAGAGTTGTGGCATCCTTAAATAGGAGCTCATAAGAGACACTCATATTTTGGTCCTACATTATTTTTAATCTCCTTGGTGGCCAGGAGAGAGCTCCAGTGGCTCTCCCCCTCACCCCCACCGCATTAGGTGGACTTGGGCGCTCCCCCACCTGGGGAGGCCCAGGGCATGGGGTAGATGGAGGAGGAAACAGGGCCAATTGATCAGTTGGCCGTTTATTCCATTCTCCCCATGCACGTGTTCCAATCTCTCTGAGGCCCCCATTCTAGTCTCACACAGCCCCTCATTCCCGTCTCCTACTGTCTCTCCTGCTCATCTCTCCATGCTCCATCTTGCTGCACTGCTCTCTCTCTCTCCTCCCCTCCAACTCTCTCATCCCCCCCCCCCACACTCTGGGCCAACGTTCTTTATACCCAGTCAGGCAGCAAAATCAACATAAGAAAGCCCTTCCTGATTGCCCACCAAGCGGAAAAATCACCTAGGGGTGTTCATCTTCTCCTAAGTCCAATAACTTAATTAACATCTTAATTCTACTTCTTAATATTAGTTATTTTTTTCCCTTTATTTTATTTTTTTTACAGTTGTAGATTTACAATTTTTTGTGCTTTGGTTTCAATTATACAATGATCAGATACCCATCCCTCCACCAGTGCCCATTTTCCACCACCATGGATAATATCCCTCCCACCCCCATCCCCCCATCCCCCCTGTCTCTGTGGCAGGGCAATCCCCTGTGTTCTCTCTCTCCTTTTGGGTGTTGTGGTCTGCAAAAGAGGCATTGAGTGGCAAACATGTTCAGTCCATAGTCTACTTTCGACATGCATCTCCCCTCCTGGGAGGATCCTCCAAACATCCTTTATATGGACACAGTAAAAGATACATTGAGGCTTGTAGGGCGGCTTTCCTGGGAACATCTTGCCACAGACTCAGACTAGAGTGCTAAGGTCAGATTAATCTTTCTAACCCTAGCAGGGCCTGAATCTAGTTGTTACTTTTTGGATCAAGACAGAATTTGTCCATGACCATGCTCTTAAATCATAGTTAAGCATTATAGCACTTAGGCCAGGCCCATCTCGATGCCAGGGTAGCACATAGTTCACCGCTTGCTATGGGTCCATCCAGTCCTTCGTTGGGACCCTGCTTTGGGGGAGCTAGGAAGTAAGGGCAACTGAGGCTTAAGTTGAGAGAACAGATGTCCAGGAGGAAAATATCATTCAGAGTCAGTTAGATCCCAAGTTACAAAAGCATAGCATTAATTGTCTTCCTGGGTCCATACAAAAAGGACATTGCTCTGAATTAACTATGCAAAGGACTTAAGAAGAAGAGAAAAACAATATTTACAAGTTAACAGAGCACAAAGAATGAATTTACAAACAAACACTGAGGAATGGGAGCACTGTGATGGGAGTAACCCAATAAACCTAAGCTCCTGCGGCAAGGCAGAAAGGACAAACCAATGTATCCTACACTACATGTCCCTTTTCCTTCATACTTGGAGCACTTGCCTCTGTGTCTGTCTGATAGAGTAGGTGTATATTGGCTTGAGACATCTTCATATGGGTTCTTATAAACACACAGTCATGGTCAGTGATGGAAGTCTAAAGTAGCAGAGAGAGAATAGGGTCATGTGGCATGCGGGCAGAATTCAGGCTTCATAGTCTTTACATCCATCTCTCCTTGTCTCTCTGTCTCTATCTACACACACACACACACACACACACACACACACACACCCTTTTCCTTTCCTTCCCCCTCTTGATTTTCACTGTTCTAAATGATCTCGTGAACAGATGATTTGAGCATCTGTAGACCTTTTTTCTATTTTTTTTTTGTTCCCGGCATGGAATTTTGGAGTTGCTGCTGGCAGTACTAAAGGTAACATACAGGGCTGGGGATCAAAGCACTGATCTGTAGACTTCAGATTTCTTGTCTTTCTCTGGTGATACATTCGAAGGCTGCAAAACATAAAACATAATGGTAATTTCTTATTGAAATGAGGAATGATAACAAAAGACAAAGGAAGATGAGTATTTGGGCCAAAAAGAAGAAAAGAAACAAAGACACTTGTAGACTGAGCTATTAGCTGAGCTTTTTTAGCTTCCAAGCAGCACAGAAACAGAGCCCAAGGCTCCCTGTTTAACCTGACAAGTAACAACAGAGACCCCGAAACATAGAGGCATACACCAACCCAAAGGTCAGGAACCATGCTTTGCAATAGAAAATCCATCCTAAATTATTGACTGCTTCACTCTTCATGGTATGTGAAACAGAAAGTCTAGGTGTACCAAAACAAAAGTTAGTTCTTACAGGGCATAGCAGGTAATTTAAATCAATAAAGAGGCACAATTGACACCTAAGCTATACTGCCTGAGTGAGACATTGTGCAGTGAGTTGGAAGATGTGTTTGCTTTAAGGGGACCCTTGAAACTACTCCCTATGAAGGTTCCCATCAGAACAGGGTCGAGTGTCTCCAGATAGGCGATACTTTACAGAGAAGTCAGAAATAAAGAACTTTAGGGAAACTGGTTTTGGTAAAAACTTGTTGATTTGTTAGGTTGTTAATTTTAAGTACTATTTGCCCAATAAAAAGAATCAGCATTGCACTTGAAGCAGCGAAATCACATCATGGATGTGAATAATCTGGTAGTTTGAGAGTGGAAGCGTTAGAAATGCTAAACACAACACAGCACAGTGAGCACACAGGGATGGAAGTATGTCAAAAAGGTAGAAACAAGCTAAGTGTCCATCGACAGATGCATGGATTAAGATAAGATACTGAGGCTGGAGAGATACTACAGCAGGGGATATCACTTGCCTTGTATGTGGCCAAGCTAGGTTTGATCTCCGGCAGTACCCTGGGCGCTGTCAGAAGTGATCTGTGAGTGCAGAACCAGGAATAAGTCCTGAGTGCAACTGAGTGTTGTTCAAAAATTAACACATGCACACATGCACGTGCACACACAGTAAAAAAGAAGAAAATCTTTCCTTCCATAACAAGGATAGACCCTGAGGACATTATGCTAAGTGAAATAAGTCAGAGAAAGACAAATATTGTATAATGTCACTTGTGTATGTGTCTAAAAGGAAAATGTAGAAACAGAGCCGCAGAGAGTAGGATGGTGGTTATCAGGGGCTTAGAGTGGATGCTGGGGACAAAAGGAACATATTGGTCAAAGGTTACTAATTCCAGTCTAATTCTAGTTAAAGGATAAATAATTTTGGGGAATCTAGGGGTCAGAGAAATAGTACAGCAGGTAGGGCACAAGCCTTGCATGCAGCAAAACCAGGTTCAATTCCTGGCACTGCATATAGTCCCTTCTGCACTGCCAGGAGTGATTCGCGAGAGCAGGGTCAGGAGAAAGCCCTAAGCTGGGTGTGACCCCAAAACAGCAACATCAAAAATATAGGAACTCTAACGTCCAGTATGGTTACTGTAGTCAAAAAATATTGCATTGCATACTTCAAAGTTACTTAGAGCATAAATGTTCTAACAATAAGGAGCAAATATAATTATGTGAGCCGTAGGATGTGTTCATTAACTTTTATTCTAGTGATAATTTCACAACATACACACATAATCTGATGGTTGCTGGGCACTGTTGTTTAAATAAAATCTCCAGTGGATAAATGAGCCACAGAAATTCTGTGAATTTTGCATGTTGACTGTTTCTCCTCAGCAGCTTTGATAGCCAAGTCAATATATAGAGAAATAAAGAAAAAAGTATTTACGAAGTCACTGCATTGTATACCTTAAATCTATACAATGTGCTATACAATAAAACTGTAATAAGTTATTAAAACACATTTCAATCTTACTAAATCACTTCTGTATTCAAATTCATTGGGATTTCTTATCATTATCCTTCGTAGTGATCAAGGGTATGAGCATTTCTCTTTATAAAATTTACTTAATCACCATGGGATACATACAAGGTTAAAACATTGTTCATGATTGGGGTTCAGTCCTATAGTGTTGGAACAACCATCCCTTCACCAGTGTCCACTTTCCTCTGCCAATGTCCCCAGTTGCACTTGCAACCTCCAGCCTTCCCCTATTGCAGACACTTTTCTTTTTTTCCTTTTAGGTACTGTGACTTACAATACTGTTACTTAAAGGGTATCATGCACATCACTTTGCCAACTTTCAGCACGCAGCTCTTGTCCAGAGTGATAATTCCCACGACCATTATCATTGTGGTCCTTTCTCTGACTTATCTGCACTCCATGCATTGTGGCATGCTTTATACTAAGGACCAGTTCTCCTAGATTTTGTTTCTATTGTTTTTGTGTATCATTTACCTAGTGTGTTTCTTTGTATCCCACAAATATCCAAGAACAGACCAGTGGATAAAGAATCTATGGTACATCTGTATCACTATCATCCTGTTTTTCAATAAAGAATCTATGGTACATCTGTATCACTATCATCCTGTTTTTCATTGATTGCCTCGAGCAGGCCCCAGTAACGTCTCCTTCGTCCTAGCCCTGAGATTTTAAAAAGTGCCACAGTTGAGGCTCTTTCAGGGCCAGGAGAATGAGACCCATCATTGTTACTGGTTTTTAGCATACTGAATACGCCACGGGGAGTTTGCGAAACTCTGCCGTGTGGGCAGGATACTTTTGGTAGCCTGCCAGGTTCTCCAGAGTAAGAACTAGATAATAAGATGGTACATCTATGCAAAGAAATATCGCACAGACCCAGGCGTAAGCCCTGAGCTTTGTCACGTGTGTCCCATACAACAAACAAACAAAAAACTCTGAAGCATAGTATCACTTCTAAGATTAGTGATAATGCCTTCCTCTACTGAATACTTGATTAGCTATGTTCCTTGGAGTTGTGAAAAGAACCAAGAACTGAGGGCAAATAAAATAAGTAAAACGAGGAACTAGAGTGATAGCACATTAGCTAGGCTATCTGTCTTACAGGCGGCTGAGCTGGGTTCAATCTCTGGTACCCCATATGGTCCCCCGAATCCACCAGGAGTGAGTGATCCCTGCGTGCAGAACCAGGAGTAAGCCCTGAGCACAGTTGAGCATGGCACAAACATGAAAGAAAAACTAAAATAAAATGTAAAAGGTGAAAGAATTTACAAGTCAGAAATGTACAACAAATTTCAAGAGTAGAAAAGATCCAGAAGAAATTAATGGGTGCTTTCTACTTCCTGTCACATTTTTGAGGGGAAAAATACTTTTTCTTTTTCTGGAAAATGAAGTGCAAGTTGTCAGTGACAACTATCTATTAAGAAATTTCCTTTTGTGATATAGAGTACTTCCACCCCCACCCCCAGAGGTAAATTATTCAACACAGTTAATTTGAATCTGTGTTTGAGCCTGAGATGAAGTTATCACTTTTATCATTTTTTCCTCAACCTGTCCTGATATTATCATTGCCTAGGACTCGTACCCATAGCAACAGCCACTTTTTCAGACATCATTCACCCAAGCAACAAAGCATGGGCAATGATTGACATCCTCCAGCTGTGCGTCTGAAGTTGGTATTTTTCAGGCTGGAATACCAAGTCACAACTCACTCCCATGTATCCCACTCAAGGAATCAATTTGTTGTCAGATTGTGGGCAGGTGGTATGTTCAGCACAAGTTTTCATATCCATTTTGAGAAGTAGGTGGCATGGAAGGGTGGGAAAATAACAGGACTTCTATCCATGACCCAGGGTGCAACAAGTGGCAAGCTTCTTCAGCAGTCTCTGTTTCTTTCCACTTATGCAATAAAATTTAAAGCAGAGGGGAAGTTTCATGGAGGTCTCCTTTTTAGTCATGGAAAAGTGGAAGGGGGGATTTTTTGCTTGATTATGAAAAAAGTGATAACCTCTCTACATCCCAGCTTTTTGCTAGGAGCATTCTAGCAAAAATAGGTCAAGACTGGGCCAAGCATTCTTCTAACATTCTATCTTATGAATGATCATTACCTTCTGATTTGCATTTCCTCACACCTACACTGTTTTTCCTGCCTTCTATCCCAGAGCCCTGAAGCAGTTAGTTTTTTTAGGTCTGCCAAGATGAACCTATCAAAAGGCAAACACTTTTGTTTTTTCTTAACTACTGCTTCAAATGTAAATTTTTCCTCCACTGAGACTGTCCCACTTGCCAAAATAGTATCCAAACTGACGTCATATTGAGGTATGTGGGGAAGTCACTAAAGCCAAATTTCTTCCTCCTGGCAGTCCTAACCTTTAAACTCTGATGAATAAATTTCTTTTTTCATCCATGTAGCAGAATTATTTTTAGTCAACACACACCTACCCCAATAATCAAAAGGCTGTTTGTGGACCCCAAATATGACCCCCCAAAGCAGCAATTGAGAGCATTCATTGTTTTGGCCTTTTGGGTTACACCCGGTGAGGCTCAGGGGTTACTCCTGGCTCTGCACTCAGGAATCACTCCTGGCAGTGCTGGGTACCATATGGGATGCCAGGAATTGAACCCGGGTCAGGCATGTGCAAGGCAAATTCCTTACCCACTGTACTATAGGTCCAGCCCCTCATTTTTGACTGGTAGAAGAGCAAAGAGAGAAACAATCCAGTTGCTGCTGGAGGCACACTTCCTGCCAGGGATTCTGAAGGAAAAGCAGTGATAGGTGAAGCTGCAAGCAGTGATTTACAATAGCTGCTGGTGTGCAGTCACAGTTCTGTTTGAGTCTTGAAAGTGAGGAAAGCTTTCCGTTCTAGATAAAATAAAAGTACGTAGATCCCAGGGGAATCTTTCCATTCTTCCAGGAAGGCCCTCTGAATCATATAAATGAGACAGATGGGATGAAGAGGGGGCTCATTGGCCAAGACAGTGACTGAGGTCAGCTTTAGAGCTGAGTGAAAAGACCACAACTTGTAATGGTGCCATCTATAGATAACGGCACCTCTATTATAGCAAAAAAAAAAAATGAAGGGCTTCTTTGTCCAGGCTTTAAGAGGAGCTGGATTTGCATTCAGAAACGTTATTTTGCACCCCGTCTACGCAAACCACTTGACCTATTATTCCCCCAAGGAAGCCACTACTATGGAGTAATCTGGGTGGATGGTGCACTCAGGGGATTTCCAGGCCCAGGGGCTTCCCAGATATCCTCCTCCGGTGACAGTCTTCCTGCCTGTGTGGGAGATGCAGGTGTTCAGGTGATGAGTGCCTTCCTGTGAGGTTACCTCTTACACACTCTGCTTCTAATTGTGAAGACTTCTTTCATATGAGAAGGGGTTTTGGCTGAGGTTTAGAAACTCAACCCACCCTAGGCTGGAAGGCACCCCTATAATTAGCAGAGAGACTCTAGTGATCAGGGTTGTCTTTAAAAATGTGGGGGATTTCCCTCCCTTCCTGGACTGATTATCTGGCTGGAGTCCCAGGGAACCCACACATTCTTCTTTAACCCACTGCTATACCTGCGGGGTACCAGGAAGAAAATGAAATGTGGCATCAAATCTGCATTCATATCCACATTCTGTAACTTTATACTTGGGTGGCCTCCCTTTTGCTTACTGGTAAAGACAGAACACCTACCTTTGGACTTCCTGAGATTCTTTTAAAAAGAAAACAAGATCATGTAAATAAAAGGACTTGGATTTGCCAAGTGCCTTTTCTATTCTTTTAGTTTGTTAACCCTTTGGCTCTGTGGGATCTAGCTGACTGTTCATGTCTCATTATCACTGTAACTGAGGGCGAGCTACAATGAGGTACTCATCCAGGTGGCTTTGTGAAGGTATCTTGCTACACAAATGCGGTCACTATTAACCGCGGTGCAATTTATTTCTAAATTTATTTATTTATTTTTGGGGGCCTTTCATGTGGTACACAGGAAGTCTAGAACCCCCCCCCCCCACCAGTGTTTTTCAGCCAACTGGGCAGCAGTTCAATGTGGGGACTTCAGGACTTGATGCTGCTCACACTCTGTGGTGGGAACAGGTATACCAAGAACTCTCAGTGCTTGGAGGACCCCAAGGCTGCATCTGGCAAAGCTCAAAGGGATGCAGCAATGCCAGCTAGAAATTGAAGCCAGGTTGAGCACATGTCAGACATGTATCTTTTTTTTTCCCTTTATTTTATTTTATTTTTTTTTAAGTTGTAGATTTACAATTTTTTGTGCTTTGGTTTCAATTATACAATGATCAGATACCCATCCCTCCACCAGTGCCCATTTTCCACCACCATGGATAATATCCCTCCCACCCCCATCCCCCCATCCCCCCTGTCTCTTTGGCAGGGCAATCCCCTGTGTGTCAGACATGTATCTTAATGACTCTATTTCCCAGCCCCACCTTTGGTTAATTTTATCTGTTTTAATTTTTTTATTTTAATGTTTTAATTGATGTATCAGTTCATAACAGTATTGGGGTTGTTTACAGCTACAAAGTACTACTGATCATTTCAGATAAAGTGAGGTCTCATTATCGTACTTCTTCCCAGAGACAAAGATTGTTGAATTTGAAATGGGATTCTCCATTTCTTCAGCCCCTCCTCCCCATTGCTCACCTTCCCCTACATTGTTTGGAAAGGGGAGGTAGAACTCTTGATTTTTAGGGCTCAATGAAATACATCCCAGGTTGGGGAATCTATGATGCTTGTTTTATTTATTTATTTATTTATGCTTTTTTTGGGTCACACCTGTGATGCTCAGGGGTTACTCCTGGCTCATGCACTCAGGAATTACCCCTGGCCGGTGCTTGGGACCATATGGGATGCTGGGAATTGAACCTGGGTCGGCTGTGTGCAAGGCAAATGCATTACCTGCTGTGCTATTGCTCCAGCCCCAGATGCTTGTTTTAAAATGTAAAATGTAAGAAAGGAATTTACAGACACATCAGTGAACTTTGGTTTTTTTTTTTTAGATTTTTATCAGTGAAACACCATGAGGTACAATTGTAGATTTACAAATTTTTATGCTTGGGTTTCAGTTATACAGTGAACGAGTACCCATCCCTCCACCAGTGCATCAGTGAAAAAGTCATTTGGAGAACCAAATGACTATAAGAACTGGGAAAAACCCCGGGACACTGGTAAAGGGAAGGTAGTGGTGGGATTGGTGTTAGAACCAATGCCTTAAATGCATCTATGAGTAACTTTGTCAATCACTGTGTCTTTAAGGAAATGATTTAAAAATAATAAAAGATGGAGCTGAAGAGATATGACAGTGGGTTGGGTCCGGGGTAGGGTCCCTTGCCTTACAGGTGACCAGCCCAGGTTCAATTTCAAGCACCACATGATATGGTCCTCTGATCACTGCCTGGGGTGATCCATGAGGGTAAAATCAGGAATAAATCCTGAGTACATCTGGCGTGGACCCAGCCCCTCCCCCCCCCACACATACCTCTATAAAGGTGAAATAAAAATCTGTTCGGTTTGCAAGCAGAATGTTAGAAAAGGTCTTAGTCATCTAGGAAAGTCATCTGAAGCTATAGGCAATGGGGTCCAGGATCAGGACCAATTTATCTTAAAGATACTCTGCCGAGCCGGCTTTCTGGGAAAGTGGGTGGGCCCAATTGCACGGGTCCGTCCATAACATGGCCCTCTAGCGCTTTGGTAGTGTTGACTTTTGCTTTGGGCAGTTAGTGGTTCACCAGGAGCTCACAGGTATAGCCATTATTCCTTCCTGTGGCCAGTTGGTGCAGGTTGAGCAGACGTAGGTTGATGCCCTTCTCTAGGATCAACTAGCGTTCCGTGACTAAGGGTCGCCCACACATCACACTCGAGCTCTTGTAAATTGCGTCATCAGATGCGACCATCGCTCCCCACGCGGGCTCTGTGGCTGGTAGTCTGACGTGCTCCCTGCCCACGTGAGCCGTGACCTGCCTACTATCGCGATAGCTGGGTGAGACGAGCTTCGAGCTTCGTGCGGACACCATTTCAGTTGGAGTAACCGTTCCTCAACGGACACACCTAACGGTACGGTATGTGGTAGGCACGTAGAGCTCTAGATTGATCTTCTCCTTACAGCGGCTGTCTGGGTGGCGGTTGGAAAGGTGGCAGTGGGCTGGCCATGGTGGAAGCCATGGCAACAGATCAAGACTGAGGGTGAGGGGAAGCCGGGGCAAACGGTTGCGGGCTAAGGGGGTGTGAACGACCGTGCTGGGTGACCGCTGGGAAATTAACGGAGTCCTAGACTACAGTTTGTTTCCAGGACGGAGATGGATTTCAACGGCAGCCTACTGGCGATGCCGTTTGGCCTCAGTGGCCACAATGAAGCAGTTTGGGCGAGGACAAAACTATTCTGAGGGGCCCGGCATGAGTGTGCTGGAGTCCCTGGAGACGGTTGGCTGACTGGGATGTGAGTACTCGCAGACCCGTTAACTGAGATCACAAATGGGATTGTGGGAAGAGAAAGGGACAGAATTTGGGTCCTTGGTGAACTCTATCTGTGTTTCAGAGTCCACCCAGCCCAGGTGAGACATTCCTATTCATCGTCTCTAAAATTAACGGTTGACAGTTTGATCTTGAGCTTTAACGGGGCTTTTACAACAGAACCTGGAGATGTGATGTTAACACTGTCGTCACTTTCAGGTCAGTTGAAGCTTTGTAAAAAAGAATTCTCTAGCCCCTCGCTCAAGATTTGGTTGTACTGATTGATTTTCTAGAGGTTTTTCTTTTCTTTCCTTAGCTTTTCCCCCATCTTTTTAACTTTTTGAGTCACACCCGGTGGTGCTCAGGGATTACTCTTGTCGGTTAGCCGGGGACTATATGGGATGCGGACAATGGAAGCCGGATAGGCCACGTGCGTGCTGTACCATCACTCTGCACCCCTACCCCTGTTTTTTTTTTTTACCTCCACACCTTCCTTCTTTGAGGCTGTTATTGTGAAATGGGGGTTACACAAACACTTAACTGTGTGCTGGTACATTTCCTTGTAGAATTCACCAAAGAATATCAAGTACCCACATACTGCCCCGCAAGACTGGCCAAGGCTTCTCTCTTTTAGCTTTGGGGCTTGCACAATGCTTATCAGGGGATGTACTCTTTAGTTGCGGTTCTCACACACATTTTGGCTGTAGTGCTTGCTGGAGTTGCTGCAGTACTCATACGTGCACACCAGGATTTTATTTCCCCAAAGCAATAGCATAGCAGGTAGGGCAGTGCCCTTGCACTGGCCAACCCGGGTTTGATTCCTCCGCCCCTCTCAGAGAGCCCGGCAAGCTACCAAGAGTATCCCCCCTTCCCCCCCCCAAAGCCTGGCAAGCTCCCCATGACATATTAGATATGCCAAAAATAGTTAGTAACAAGTCTCACAATGGAGACATTACTGGTGCCCGCTCGAGCAAATCGATGAACAACAGGGAGACAGTGACAAAGTGATGCTTGTAGATATTTTTTGTTTTTTTAATTTTTAATTTTTTATTTTTTATTAGTGAATCACTGTGAGGTACAGTTACAAATTTATGAACTTTCTGTTTGTGTTACAGTCATACAATGATCGTTTATCCATCCCTCCACCAGTGCCCATTCTCCTCCACCAATGTTCCCAGCATCCCTCCCCCCACCCCCACCCCATCCCCCCACCCCACCTTGCTTCAGCTGGCAAAGCATTCCCTTTTGTTCTCTCTCCTTTTGGATATTGTGGTTTGCAATAGAGGTATTGAGTGGCCATCATGTTTGGTCTATAGTGTACATATTTTACTTGTGGTGCTTACACATAGGCTTACAGTGCGGATACCCCTTTTTATGGTGCTATGCAATGGCTTGAAAGGACTTTGTGTCTGGGCTCACAGCCATTATAGCTACCAGATTCAAATAGGGGATCTGACAGGATCGCATCCAGAACACAAGGTGATTGGAGATAGAACTCTCAATTTTATGTTTGCAAAGCAGCCATTCTAGCTACTGAGTTTTCTGTGCTTTTTAAAAAATAAATGTAATAATCTTTCATGTAATCTTTCATAGCTGGATATTTAGACTTAGCTTGTTTTTATTCTTCACCCTGCTTGTTCAATAGTTGAGGAGTAAGTAACCCATTATATGGATATCCATTTTATTTACTCTTTACTGAGTTGATGGACCTATGTGATATTTACATTTTGTTGCTTTTGTGAATACTTTTACAATAAATGCTTGTATATGAGCTTTTTGTAGATATTTATCTTGGTTTTTTTTGAGGGGGTTGATACATAGAAGTCAAATTGTTGGGTTTGTTTGTTTGTTTTGAGACCAATCCCCAGGGTGCTCAGAGTTTATTCCTGCCTCTGCACTCAGGGATCACTCCTGGCGGGTTTGAAGCATGATATGAGGTGACAGGTATTGGACCTGTATCAACCACTTGCAAAGAAAGTGCCTTGCCTGATGCACTATATTTCCATCCTCCCCATTTCTCTTCTGCATCTTTTTTTTGGAGGCGTGATAGCTTCCACCCCTGGCAGTGCTCAGGGATTACTCTTGGTTCTGTGCGCAGGGATCACTCCTGAAAGTGCTTAGTGAACCAAATGTGGTTCCTGGGATTGAACTGGGGTCAGATATGTGCAATAAAAATGCTTTAATATTTTTACTATCTCTCTAAATCAACATCAGATATATGTTTTTATATATAAATTCAACAGAATTTAGTGTATTGACTTTGTTGTTGAATTTCTTTACAGGTTTATTGTTCCTAGGAGTTTTTTTCGATGAATTCTTTAGCGTTTTATATATATGTATATATATATTACATCATTTAAAATTGTGATAGTTTGCCTTCTTTTTAAGCTTAATCCCTTTAATTTCTTTAATTTGCCTAATTGCTATGACTTTACTTCCAATACTATGCTAAATAATAGCAGTGAGAGCGGATATCCTTGTCTTGTGCCTGATCTTAGAGGAAAGACTTGAGTTTTCACCATTGAGTTTTATTAGTTGTGGGTTTGTAATACATGACCTTTATTATAATGAACTATGCTCCTTTATTCCTGTTTTGTTAGGAGTTGTTAATCATAAGGTGGTTTGGATTCTGTCAAACACTTTCTGTATCAATTAATATGATCACATAATTTTTACTTGAAATTTTGTGGCACATCACATGAGCTGACTTGTAAATGGAATCATCCTTGCATCCCTGGTATAAATTCCACTTGGTTATGGTGTATGATCTTTTGAATATTATTGAATTAACTAAGCTAAGATTTTATTGATGACCCTTAAATCTATGTTCATCGTGGATATGTAATCGTATTTTCCCATGGAATATCTGAATATTAGGTTCATATAGAAGCTGTTCAGAAATGTCCTGTTTCTTCAATTTTCTGCAGGAGTTTGAAAAGGATAGGAATTAGAACTTCATTGAGGATTTGGAAGAACTCACTACTAAACCTGCTTTGCCCAAGGCCATTAGTTTAAGGAGACTTTTGATTACTGTTTTGATTTTCGTGTTAGTAATTGGTCTCTAGGTTTTTTACTTTCTTCTGATGCAGTCTTGGGAGATCCTAAGATTCCAGAAATATTTATCTAGAAGTATCTATTTCTTTGTGGTTATTCAATTACAGTTATAGTTGTTCACAGTAGCCTGTATTTTTTAAAAAGTAATTATTTTTATAGCTGGTTAAGTAAAATGGTTCCAGTAGTGTTAATTTGCATGATTCAGATGTAACCTTGCGTTAGTGTCTGTTGTAACTTTCCCCCCTTACATTTCTGATCTTCTTAGATTTCTTTCTTTTTTTCTTCCTGAGTCTAGCTAAGGGTTTGTTAATCTTGGTTATTCTTTTTAAAAATTGGCCTTTGTTTTAATTGATCTTGTTTGTTAGTTTTTATATCATTTATTTCTGCTCTAATTGTGACGTTAGAGCATTTTCTTGTTTCATAATGAATATCAGTACTACTACAAACACCTTTTACAGCATTCAACATGTTTTCATAGCTCATGTCCTCATTCCTTATTCATTCCAGGAATCTTTTTATTTCTTCCTTTATTTCCTCTTTGACCCATTTGTTGTTCAGTGGTATGTTGTTTAGTTTCCAATTATTTAACTTTTCCCAGTTTTCTGTTTATGATTTATTTACAACTTCAAAGTATTGTGAACTGAGAAGTTACTTTAGATGATTTCTTCCTTCTTGATTTTATGGAAACTTGTTTTCTGTCCCAACATATGCTTTATCCTTGAGAATGTCCTGTATGCATTGGAGAAGAATGCGTACTCATCATTTATGGGGGCGTAAACCCTATTAAGAACTGGGTCTATTAAGGCCCAGTTCAATTTCTTCCTTTAAGGCCATTGATTTTTTTTTGGTCTGGCTGATCTATCTAATGATGACAGGAGCGTGTTGAAGTAATCTACCCTAATTATGTTGCTGTTGATATCTTTTCCCAGACCTGTTAATAATTGCTTTATATATTTTCATGCTCCTTCATTTGGTGCATATATGTCAATGAATGTTGAGTCTTCTTGATGAATAGATCATCATTTAATGTCCATCTCTGTCCCTTATCACATTTTCAAAATTAAAATATATTTTTTCTGATATAAGTATGACTCTTCCAGACTTTTGTAGGCTACTGTTTGCCTGTACTGTAGTCTCCTCGCTTTTTACTTTGATCCTGTGCTTATTATGACAGTTCAGGTGTGTGCCTTGTAAGCAGGCAAAAGATAGATTCAATTTTCTGATACACCTTGACCACTCTGTGCCTTAGACTGGTGGGTCTAGATCACTGACATTAAGCCAATTAATTTAAATAAAGGAAATTATAGCCCCCCTTTTTTATCTGGCTTCTGTGTATTTGTGAAATTTGACTTTGCTTCTTTGGAATTATTTTCTTTCAGTACCCTTAACTTTGCTGTCTGCCTTTTATGTGGTGTTAAGTTTTCATTTGTCTCTTCTTCATGGTAATTTTGGGTTTGTCTTGAGGTTACTATATAGTTTGCTTCTGAATTTATGAATCTGTACTCATTCTAAATTTTAGCTATTGTGCTTCAAGTTCATTCTGTGAGACTCCACAATTACTCTCATCCTTTCTCACATTTTATGTTCCTAGTGTCTTACTACCTCTTAGTAGTGTTTTTCTCTGCAACTTATAAAAAAGCATTTAGTGCTTATTATAGAACTGATATTGTGGCCATGAACATTTTTAGCTTTTGTGCATCTGTAAAATTTTATGTCATTCTTTCAGATCCTAGCTGGATTGAGTATTCTTGTTTGCCTGTTTATTTCGTTCAACATGTTGGCTATGTCAACATGGAGAAACCTTGGAGAATTCTCCCTGTTTTTTCTTCATTGTATTTTATGAATTCAGGCCTAACCTTGAAATATTTAATCCATTTGGGGCTTACTTTAGTGAAGTGTGTGAGGTACGGTTCTAATTTCATTTTTTATATGTGGCTATCCAGTTTTCCAAACACCAGTTTGTTTGTTTTTAATTTTTAAATTTTTTTATTAGTGAATCACTGTGAGGTACAGTTACAGACTTACAAACTGTCATGCTTGCATTATAGTCATATAATGATTGAGTACCCATTCCTCCACCAGTGCCCATTATCCACCACCAGTGGTCCCACCATCCCTCCCACCACCCCCAAACAGTCTCCTCCACCCCACCCCGCCTCTATGGCAGGGCATTCCCTTTTGCTCTCTCTCTCTCTCCTTTTGTGTGTTGTGGTTTGCTATAGAGGTATTAAGTAGCCATCAGGTTTGGTCTATAGTCCACTTTCAGCCTGCATCTCCTATCCCGAGCGGGCCCTCCTAGCACCTTTACTTGGTGGTCCCTTCTCTATCTGACCTGCCTTTCCCCCAGCATGTGAGGCCAGATTCTAAACTGTGGTACTTATCTCTACTATTCTTGGGTGTTAGCTCATATTTTGTTACTTTATAGTCCACAGATGAGTGCAGTATTTTTATGTCTGTCCCTCTCTTTCTGAATCATTTCACTTAACATGATATATCCATGTTGATCCACCTATATGCAAATTTCATGACTTCATCTTTTCTAACCGCTGCATAGTATTCCATTGTGTAGTTGTACCAAAGTTTCTTTAACCAGTCATCTGTTCTTGGGCACTTGGGTTTTTTCCTAGATTTTGGCTATTGTAAACAGTGCAGCAATGAACATACAAGTGCAGATGTCTTTTCTACTATACTTTTTTTGCCTCTCCTGGATATATTCCCAGAAGTGGTATTGTTGGATCAAATGGGAGCTCAATTTCTAATTTTTTTTGAGAATCATCCATACTGTTTTCCAAAAGGACTGAACCAGTCAGCATTCCCACCAGCAGTGAAGGAGAGTCCCTTTCTCTCCACAGCTGTGCCAACACGGATTGCTCTTGTTATTTTGGATGTGTGCCAGTCTCTGTGGTGTGAGATAATATCTCATTGTTGTTTTTATCTGAATCTCCCTGATGATTAGTGATGAAGAGCATTTTTTCATGTGCCTTTTGGCTATTCAGATATCTTCTTTGAGAAAGTTTCTGTTCATTTCATTTCCCCATTTTCTGATGCGGTTGAATGTTTTCTTCTTGTAGAGGTCAACCATTGACTTGTATATCCTTGATATCAACCCCTTATCCGATGGGTATTGGGTGAATATCCTTTCCCATTTTGTAGATTGTCTTTGTATTCTGGTCACTGTTTCTTTTGCGGTGCAGAAACATCTTAATTTAACATAGTTCCATTTGTTTATCTCTGTTTCCACTTGCTTGGCCAGTGGCATATCATCTTTGAAGATACCTTTAGCTTCAGTGTCGTGGAGGGTTTTGCCAACCTTGTCTTCAATGTACTTAATGGATTCTGGTGTGATGTTGAGGTCTTTAATCCATTTTGATCTGACTTTTGTACATGGTTTTAGGTAGAGACCTGAGCCCATTTTCTTTGCATGTAGCTGTTCAGTTTTGCCAGCACCATTTGTTAAAGAGGCTTTCCTTGCTCCACTTCACATTTCTTGCTCCCTTATTAAAGATTAGATGATCATATATTTGGAGGTGTTTGTCAGGATATTCCACCCTGTTCCATTGGTCTGCGACTCTGCCTTTGTTTGAGTACCATGCTGTCTTAATTATTACCATTTTATATTAAAGTTTGAGGTTGGGAAAGGTTATGTCTCCCATCTTCTTTTTCCCAAAATTGCTTTAAGCTGTTCGTGGGGGCTTATTGTTCCATATGAATTTCAGGAGTGTTTGCTCCATTTTTTTTGAAGAATGTCATGGGTATCCTTATAGGGATCGCATTGAGTCTGTACAATGCTTTGGGGAGTATTGCCATTTTGACAATGTTAATTCTTCCAATCAATGATCAAGGGATATGTTTTCATTTCCTTGTATCCTCTTTTATTTCTTTAAGTAGCATTTTGTAGTTTTCTTTGTACAGGTCCTTTACTTCCTTAGTTAAGCTGATTCCAAGGTACTTGGTTTTCTGAGGCATGATTGTGAACAGGATTGCTTTTTTCACGTCACTTTCTTCTCTCTCATTATTTGCGTATAGGAAAGCCATGGACATTTGGGGATTGATTTTATAGCCTGCAACTTTTAGTATACAAGTCTATTGTTTCTAGGAGATTCTTGGTGGGGGCTTTAGGGTTCTCTAAATATAATATCATATCATCTGTGAATAGTGAGAGCTTGATTTCTTCATTTCCTACCTGAATGCCTTTAATATCTTTTTCTTGCCTAACCGCTGGGAAGGAGCAATAGCATAGCTCATAGGGTGTTTACCTTGTAGGCGGCTGACCTGGGTTTGATTCCTCTGCCCCTCTTTGAGAGTGCGGCAAGCTACTGAGAGTATCCCGCCCACATGGAAGATCTTGGCAAGCTCCCTGTGGTATATTCAATATGCGAAAAACAGTAACAACAAGTCTCACAATGGATACGTTACTGGTGCCTACTCAAGCAAATCGATGAACAACGGGAGGATAGTGCTACAGTGCTAAAGTGCCTAACTGCTATTGCGAGTATTTCCAGTATTATATTGAACAGAAGTGGTGAGAGTGGTAATCCCTGATCTTAGAGGGAAGGATCTTAGTTTTTCCCCATTGAGGATGATGCTTGCCATAAGCTTGTGGTAGATGGCTTTGACTATATCGAGGAAAGTTCCTTCTGTACCAATTTTGGCGAGAATTTTCATCATGAATGGGTGCTGGATCTTGTCAAATGTTTTCTCTGCATCTATTTATATGATTATATGCTTTTTATGTTTTCTTTTGTTGATATGATGGATTATGTTGATTGATTTCCAAATGTTAAACCATCCTTGCATCCCCAGGATGAATCCCACTTGGTCGTGGTGTATTATCTTTTTGATGAGTTGTTGAATTCTATTTGCTAATATTTTGTTGAAAATCTTCACATCAGTGTTCATCAAGGATAACGGATTGTTGTTTTCTCTTTTTTTGTGGTGTCTTTGTTTGCTTTTGGTAGTAGGGAGATAAGAGCCTCATAGAAACTGGGAGAGTTTCTGTTTCTTCGATTTCCTGAAACAGCTTGAGAAGAACTGGCGATAGATCCTCTTTAGGTATTTGAAAAAATTCGCTTGTGAATCCGTCTGTCCCTGGGCTTTTGGTTTGCAAGAATTTTGATTACAGTTTCAATTTCCTTGATATTAATAGGTCTATTCAGGTATTCCAGATCTTCTTGATTCAGCATTGGGAGATTATAGGAATTCAGGAATTTACCCATTTCTTCTAGGCTCTCTTGTTTTGTGGCATACAAACTTTCAAAGTAGTCTCTGATGATGATTTGAATTTCTTTAATATCTATTGTAATGTCCCCTTTTCATTTCTGATTCGGTTTATTAGATTTTTTTCTCTTTCTTTGTGAGTCTTGCTAGTGGATTATTAATCTTATTTGTTTTCTCGAAGAATCAGCTCTTGCTTTCTTTGACCTTTTGGATTGTTTTTTTGGGTTTCCATGTTGTTGATTTCTCCTTTAAGTTTTATTTTCTCTTTCCTTCTGCCTGATTTGGGCTCCTTTTTTTTATCCTTTTCTAAGATCTTGAGCTGTGAAGTCAAGTTATTTATGTGGGCCCTTTCTTCCTTCCTGAGAAACGCTTGCAGAGCTATAAATTTTCCCCTTAACACGGCTTTAGCTGCGTCCCATAGGTTCATTTGTTTCCAGGTATCTTTTGATTTCTTCCTTGATTTCATTCCTGACCCAGTAATTCTTCAACATTGAGTTGTTTAATTTCCAAGTGTTTGATTTGGTGTTCTGCCTCTGTACATGATTAACATGTATTCTCAGTGCATCAGTGGTCTGAAAAGATAGTTGTTACAATGTCTATCTTCCTGATTCTGTTGAGGTATGTTTGGTGGCCTAGCACATGATCTATTCTGGAAAATGTTCCAGGTGAACTAGAAAAAAAATGTGTATTCTTTTTGGGGGGATGTAAAGTCCTCTATATATCTGTTAGCCCTCTCTCTTCTATTTCTTTCTTCAAAGCTATTATTTCCTTGATAAGTTTTAATCTTGTTGATTTATCCAGGGGTGATAAGGTGGTGTTGAAGTCCCTAACTACTATTGTGTTACTAGCAATGTCCTGCTTAAAATCTGTAAGCAGTTGTTGTAAGTATTTAGTTGGTCCCTCGTTAGCTTTGTATAGGTTTAGGAGTGTGATTTCTTCCTGCTCTACATATCATTTGATTAATAAAAAATGGCCTTCACTGTCCCTTCTAATCTTTTTCAACCTGAAATCTATGTTGTCAGATACTAGTAAGGCCACCCCAGCTTTTTTGAGGGTGTTGTTTGCTTGCAGGATTGTTTTTCATACTTTACTTTGAGTCTGTGTTTGCTCTGACTGTTCAGATGTGTTTTTTTTTTAGGCAGAATAAAGTCGGGTTCAGTTTCTGAATCTATTTTGCCACTCTGTGTTCCTTAATTGGGGCATTTAGACTATTGATATTAAGAGAGATTATTGTCATGTGGTTTTGTGCCATCTTTCTGTAAGGGTTTGTTTTGCTTATAGGGGTTTTTCTTCTCTTGCAGGAGCCCCTTTAGTACTTCTTTTAAGTTTGGTTTTGAGTCTATAAAGTTCCTTAGCTGTTGTTTATCCATAAAATAGTGTATAGTTCCTTGGAGTTGGAGTTAGAGTTTAGCCAGATAAAGTATTCTTGGTGAAGCGTTCATTTCATTGAGTGCATGTGTGTGTGTTTACTATATCCCACTATTGTCTTCAGGCTTGGAGGGTTTCCTCTGATACATCTGCTGTAAATCTAAGGGGTGCTTCTTTGTTTGTGATTTTCTTCTTTGACCTTGCTGCTTGCATTATTGTGTCTTTATCCGTGGCACCCATCATCCTAACTATGATATGTCTTGGAATCTTTTTATTAGGGTCTCTTTTAGCTGGCACCCTTCAGGCTCTTTGCATCTGGATGCCTCCATTGTCCAGCTCTGGGAACTTTTCAGCAATGATTTATTTAATTGTGGTTTTTTCATTGGGGTTGCGTCCCTGTCCTTCTGGTACTCCAATGATTCTAATGTTGTTCCTCTTGAAATTATTCACTAGGTCTCTGATTCACCCTAGAGCTATTTTGAGGTCTTTTCCCATTGTTTGTTGTTGCCTGAAAGCTTCCTGCAGCTCATCTTCAAGCTCACTGATTCTGTCTTTGGCTGTAGCCATTCTGCTGTTGAGGGCAACCACTGAGTTTTTTTTTTTATTTCATGTACTGAATGCTTTATTTGTGACACTTCTGTGAATAGCTTTCCAATGTCTGCTCTCATTTTTCCCGTATTTTGTTGTCTGTCCATTCCACTGTTTTCTTCATGTCTTCATTTAATTTACTGGATGCCTGTTCCACCGTTTCTTTGAGTTCATTGAACATCTTCAGCATTTCATCTCTGAATTCTTTGTCGGAGAGCTCATATTTGTGGGTAACACCTATTGAGGCTTTTGGACTCTTTTAATCATCTTCTCCTCGTAGTGGGGATTTGCGCTGTTTCTTCATGTTTTTGTGGTTGTAGGGAGTTGTGTCCTTCCAGTTCACTATCACTATTCCCTCTTGTTGCAAGAAAGGATTCTGGATGATCACACACCTGTGGCGGGGAACAAGGTGGCAGCGGTGCTGGTGAATGGCACCCTGCCGGCCAGGGCCTCAAATACCATTTTTTGAAGACATATTCAATTTTGAAGACATATTCTTTGCTCCACTTCTCGTATTTAGCATATTTGTCAAAGATTAGCTGACTTTGTATGTATTTTAGAGGCCAAAACTCAAATCTGGGTGTGTGACTTGATCTTCACATTAGCAAAGTTCTTCCAGAACTTCTATAATCTGGATATAATTTTTCTTGAAGCCATTCTATAGGCCTCTGATGCTTCTTCATTTTTGATAAATAGTTTCTACTCTTATGTTATTTGGGGGTGTTCCTATGGGAGCTAACAGTGATTCTTTATAAAATTCTTAATTTCACTCCTTTTTATTGAGGTACCTCGATTTATAATACTGTTACTAGAAAGTATTTTCATGCATACATAGTTCCAACACCACACCCACCACTAGCATACCCACTTCCTGCCATCAGTGTCTCAGGGTCTCTCCCCACTCCCACCCACACCCCTACCTTGTAAGTTCAATTGTGTGGACCACCTTTCCATTTCTGTTGCCTTTGGATATTCGTTACTCTATTACTATGTTTCTTTATATCCCACATGTGCAAGAACATCCTTTATTTGCTCTTCTTCTTCTGACTGGCTTCATTCAACAGGAGACCTTCTCGTTTCATCCACATACAAGCAAATTTCATGATTTCACCCTTTCTTGTCATTGAGTAGAATTCCAAAGCATAGTTTCTTTGTCTAGTCATATGTTCTTGGACACTTGAGCTAACCATATATCTAGGATCTGTCTCTGGGAAATCAATTCTATTTCATTGGTCTGAGATTCTGACTTTATTTCAATACCATACAGATTATTTTAGCTTTAGAGTGTAATTTAAAGTTGGTGGGGGCAGTCTCTGATCTTCCTTTTACCTAGGATTGTTTTGACTTCAGGAAATTTTAATACTCCATATAAGTTTTAACATCATTTGATCTTAAGTCTCTAAGTGATGCTGTGGGCATTTTTTAATACAACCTTTTATGTATTTATTTATTTATGTTTAAATTTTTATTAGTGAAACACCATGAGGTACAGTTGTAGACTTTACAAATTTTTGTGCTTGGGTTTCAGTTATATAATGATTGAGTACCCATCCCTCCACCAGTGTCCATTCCCCACCTCCAATGCTCCCAGCATCCCTCCCACCCCCCACCCCGTATCCCATCCCACCCCTGTGGCAGGGCATTCCCTTTTGTTCTCTCTCTCCTTTTGGGTGCTGTGGTTTGCAAAAGAGGCATTGAGTGGCCTCGATGTTTGGTCTATAATCTACTTTCAGCATGCATCTTTCATCTTGGGAGGATCCTCCCAACACCATTTACTTGGTGTTCCCCTCTCTATCTGAGCTGCCTTCTCCACCAGAATGTGCGGCTGGCCTCCAAGCCCTGGAGTGAACCTCCGGTACTTGTCTGGATTATTCTTGGGTGTTGGTCTCCCATTTTGTTACTTTATATTCCCCAGATGAATGCAATCTTTCTATGTCTGTCCCTCTTTTTCTGAGTCATGTCACTTAACATGATACTTTCCATGTAGTACCTGCTGTGGGCATTTTTATAGGGACTTGTTGAATTTGTGAAGGACTTTTTCCAGTGAGTCCTGACCAACAGGGCTGGTGATTCAATGTAAGGATCCAAGGGTCCAAGGGTGTGGTGCAGTAAGGGTCCAAGGGTGTGGTGCAGCTTGGGCTCTGTGGAGGTCACTGTGGAGGGCCACAGTGTCAATATCCAGGGTCCTGCAGTGCCACACTCAGTGATACTGAGTATCTTCAGAGCTGGATGTCTACTGGGGAGTTGTGCATGAAAGTAGCATTTAACAGTTAGAGTGCTGAGTTCTAACTGGTCTGTATTTTGGCCCAGAGCTCACAGTTGCTTGTGTCTGGCAATAGATATGGAGTCAAAGTTCTGCTAGTATGAGCAGTGAGCAGTGAGAGGGATTGTGATGTACAGAAGACCAGAGTAGTGACCTATGGTGTCATATATTTAGTTGTAATATAATTGCTGCCCTGCTGGAGCAATAGCACAGTGGATAGGGCATTTGCCTTGCATGCAGCCAACATTGCTGACCCGAGTTCAATTCCTCTGCCCCTCTCGGAGAGCCTGGCAAGCTACCGAGAGTATCTCGCCCGCACGGGCAAAGCCTGGCAAGCTACCCGTGACATATTCGATATGCCAAACACTGTAACAACCAAGTCACACAATGGATACGTTTTTGGGCCTGCTCGAGCAAATCAATGAATAACGGGAGGACAGTGACAGTGACTAGTTATTTATATTTTGGGGGACCTCCCAGTGGTGTTAAGGGGACCAAAAGTCCACTTTTGGCAATACTTGGCTAATCAGACAGGTGGTTCATTGCTAGGACCTGAGAATGTGATGCTCTTGGGTCCTTTCATGTTGGGAACCACCCAAAAACTTCTTGGGGGGCCTCCAAGGTCACACTAAAATGCTCATGTGTCTTCAAAGGCACACCTGATAGTGCTCAGAAAGTCATGTGGTACCAGGGATTGTACCTGAGCTGGGCACATGCACCCTTGTCCCCTGGCTTTTCTACTAGTTATTTTTTTAATTTTAAAATTGGGGCCAGAGAGATAGAGATAGTGCAGTAGGTAAGGTACTTACCTTGCATGCAACTCACCCAGAATCAATATCCACTGCCACACATGGTTCCCCAGGCTCCTGCCACAAGTAAGCCCTGAGCATAGCTGGGTGTCACTGAACCCCGTTATTTAGGTGTCAGAGAGATAGTGTTGGGGTTAGGGAATTTACTCTGCATACAGCTGATTCTTGTTCAATCTCCAGCACTACAAAGAGCCAAGAGTAGCTCCTGAGCAAGGTTAGGTATGGTCCCAATCTCAGCCAGTCCAAAAAAAGAAAAACAGAAAAATAACTCTTTAGAAGTCATAATTTTGATCACTGTTGTTTACTTATTAGTGTTTATTTATGAGAAGAGTTCTTTTGGGGGAAAGTATATAATTTTGAGAGTGCATTTGTGTAAGTATACCAAATAAGGCAGCTTATTTTGTCCCATGCCTCATAATTGCCTCTGGCATTCCACTAGTGTCATGTGTCTCTTCCATTATATTCAGATATCCAGCTTCATCTTCTATCTAAAAAGCTCTTCTGTGTGAAGTGAACACAGCCTCATCTGAAGATCTGTGGATGGGATTAGTGCCCATACAATTAACATAGCAATCAATCATAGACCTCCCAGTGACAGCTTATCTGTAATTGCCTTGAACTACTAATCGTCTCCTTTTCTGCTGTATCATTTCAGTGCAATATTTTCCCTGACTCAGAAGCTCCAGTAGCTTCTCAGTCAGGGAAACATACTTTCCTCAACCCCCAATCACCCAACAGCAAAGACTAGTGCACAATAGGTGCTCAAAAACAATGGGCTGATTTAATGGTATTGAGAGAGTTAACAAACAGGTATTAACTATCTAAGTACTATTTTCAGGGATCTGTGTTAAGAACTGGGGATAAAGAGGTGAATCATATATAATTGCTTATTCTCATGAGTCTTTCAGAATTCCAGGGAAAGACTGAATAGAAAGCAGGGTGTGGAAAGTTATCACCAGAATTGGTCCCAAAAGTTCCCTGTTTGTTTGGCACTTATTTCTCCTGCCCAGTGACTGTCTTGACACATAGAATGTCATTGAAGTGGCATTATGAGACTACTAAAGTGATGGGTATGTTTCTCTTCTATGTTTAAGTTTATGAATCCAGCCTCCACCTGTGAGAAGAATAAAGCACATAAAGTGTCAACAAGAAGTTTGAAAGAAGTTTAGTTCACAGACAACAGCTAATATCAACTGATAGCCACTTGAGTGAGTAATTTTATATATTCCTAATAAAAACAGCCCCACTTGACATCACACAGAACAGAGTGAGTATTGAACTGAATCACTTCATATGCACACACAATTATGACCAATAGCTAAATGACATTTGTTCCAAACCCCAGTGTTTTAAGGGGAAAGGGAGTGGATTTGTGGCAAAAATAGGATTTAGGAAATTTCGCCATTATGATGGATCCAAAAGAAGGAAAAGGGTAAAGGAAGATTCAGAATACCTTACAGAAGAGAAATGTGAGCTGATGAGTAGAAATGCTCCATATTGAATGTGAAGGGAAGTTAGTCACTTAGTGGACCCCCATACAAGGGAAAGCTCAAAAGTGTGAAACTGTGTAGCATGTGCCAAGAACTATAAGCAGTTTATGGTGGATGAAGGATGAATGATAGGGGAGCTACAGGCATTGTCTGCAAACACAGCAAGCATCTGTACTACCCCTCCAGACCCTGCATGATTCTTATTTTTTTTAATGTGGTTTAGGTGGGCTGGAGGAATAGCACAGCAGGTAGGGCGTTTGCCTTGCACTTGGCCAAACTGGGTTTGATTCCTCCATCCCTCTCAGAGAGCCCAGCAAGTTACCGAGAGTATCCCTTCCACATGGCAAAGCCTGGCAAGCTCCCTGTGATGTATTTGATATGCCAAAAACAGTAACAACAAGTCTCACAATAGAGACGTTACTGGTGCCCACTCGAGCAAATCGATGAACAATGGGAGGACCGTGCCACAGTAGTTTAGGCAACGTGATTGTGAATATTAACTTTCATAGTTCTCCACCAATGTGGCCAAGACCCTTCATAACTGTTTTTATGTCACCTCTAGTCTGCTTCTTCATTTCTCCCCTTCCTCCATTATTTGGTTATCTAAATTCTTCAGAGATCAAGGGTTTGTCTTCATTCAATACTGTTTATTCCATACTTTTGCTTCTGTATACCAGAAATGAGTAAGAGTGTCTGGTATTTGTCACATGTATTCCCCTGCTAAGTGGGAATACTTGGGAATTTTTTGAACAGAGAAGTATCATCCCCAGATTATTGTCTAAGGCAGATTACTCTGACAGGTGTCAGAGATAAACTGATGGGGTGGAAGACTTTATGGAAAGAGACTGCCTATAGTGATGGAGGGTAAAGCATGGAGAAAGGCAGTGGCCAGGGAAATGGAGGTGAAGGTTGGAGTGCGGAATCTCAAAAGAATTTGATCATGGTTGTGGGTCCAGTGAGAATTTGATCATGGTTGTGGGTCCAATGAAGAGAAGAAAGGAATCACAAACTTGCAGACTTTAGGGTTTGAGGTGCCATTCTCTGAGACTGGCAAAGCAGAGTACCAAGCTGGTGGAGGAAAGTGATAACCTATGTTTTATTTGACTTAGAATTCTTAGAGTTCTGAGACACCCAAGAGAATAGGGCATCTCTTTTGGAACGGAGACTGTTGGCTCAGATACACCTTTTAAAAAGGTATTCCGGACTTATGCTGTTGCCTTTGTGGCTATTTTATGTAATATTTTAGGGAAGAACATTTCCAAAAGGTAGCATGTTAGTATAAAGGACCCTGGAGAGATGATGCAACCAGTAAGAGGAGTGTTAAGAAATTTTTCCATTAACAAAAATGGTTTTGGGAGAGCTGTAGACCAGCTTATCCAGTCTCCTTGGTGGCTAATTTGACAGAATTTGTCTTAAAATCACAATTTTTGTGTAGTTTGTGGCCATGAGTATTTTCTCTGTATGAAATTAACTGACCCACCTGGGCTCAAGCTCATTCTTGGGCTTATTAAGCCCACTCTCCAAGCACCAGGCAACCTACTAGACTAAGGCTGAATGGTATGTCCATCATACTAATTATATGAGGTAGGTAAAGGTTTGCATCGAGGGGAAATTACTTTGATTTTCTAGAAAAAAAACCTGAAAGCTCATCACAGCTCTGTGATTCCAAAGAATCTAACTTTGTAGCACTTGGTACAAAAACTAGGCAATTGTGTTTAAGATGAATGAAATACTTTTAGGCAGGTATTAAGGCACTAACCTAAAACAAAGTGAGGTCTTTCTGTCTTATAAGATTTGTTTATACCCATCATTGTGTAAATGAAGAGCTTGTTATGACCCTATCATGGGATTTGGGGTTGGGATCTAGGTACATGTTAGACATGAAATTTTACTAATTTTAATGGACCTAGAGATGAGCAGAATTGGTGTTTGGTCAGAATATTAACCAGCCTGCTTATTTACTTGCTGTTTTTGTATAATTTCCTACCCTGGAGTGATCCACACTTATGCTATCTTGCTTACTTTTTTTTTCTGGCCATGCCTGTCACATAAAGGAATATATATATATATGGAATATATATATATTCCCTTGATTTGATTATGTAAAACATTTTAATGTTTTTCAAATGTCATGGTTTGCTTATAAATAAAAACAGAAGTTATTTCAGAGCTGGAGCCTCTGAATCATGGAAATCTCAGGCCCATTGCTGGATTCTGCTTATTCTTCCTTTTCCAGAGGAGAAATGTTTTATTAGACAGAATGGCTTACAGAGCTCTGTAGCAGTCAATCAGTAGACTTAATTTTATTGATGATTTGAATGTGCTTTTTGGTGATAGCGTGGATCAAACTCTAAAATTGTGATTCTATAATCAGGTTCTTGTTTCTTCATGTTTGTTTTGAGACAAATTTGGCAATACTCAGAGTTTACTCCTTTTCCTATGAACAGGGATCACTCCTGTGGAGCTCGGGGGGACCACATGGGCTGCCAGGGTAAGTACTTGGATCAAGTGTGTGCAAGGCCAGCACCCTACATGTTGTACTATTGCTCTGGGCCCAGTTGGGTTCTAGTTGGATATATTTTCATTATATAACATAGATTTGGCTGAACATTTGCGTTGAGCTTTGGGGAAGAAGATGGGGTTAACGATAGAGAGTATTTCAGTTCAACTGAAAATAGTGTGATGTCAGCTTTGTACAAAGCCCTTTATTTATGCAATGTAAAGTACATGTGGGCCCAGAGTTAATAGCGGTTGAATGTGATTGCAGATCCATAGCCAAGTTGAGTAGGAAGGATGAAGGGTAATATTCTGCTTCATTTAAAACTTCCTGGATTCTGTGAATTCTGAAGCTAAAAATTCATTGTATCATTGGGGAGATAGCATGTTAGCTTTAGAATAACTAGGGCCTAATGCTAAGATTATTGAGGCTATAGGGAAGATAAACTAGTACAAGTAGGGCCAGGAAAGCTAGCTCAAATAGTAGAAAAGATGCCTTGAATGTTCAAGGCCCTGATTTCAATATCTTGTACCCCATGGTCTTTATGAGCACCTCTGGGTGTGGCCTAGTGAATCCCCAGCACTGTTGCGTGTGGCTTTGGTTGGTCCCCAGTACTAGGAATTTAAAGTCATGACCAAATGTTCAAATGTTTTCAAGTCAGGCATTCTAAGCCACTACACTATCCCTCCAAACCATAAAATGTGGGTGTCTTTACAAAATTTACTTAAAAGCTCAATGGTAGAGCACTTGTCTTGCAGGCATAAGGCTTCAAGTATAATCCCTGGCACTGTGTCATCCTTGAAACCACAACAAAGTGTACAATGTCTGTCACACTGCAACCAAATGTGTAAGCACTGCAGCCAATTGATATGAATGACCTCCTATACTAGTGCTCTGATCCAGAAAGAAATTTTTCAAAGATCAATGACATCTTGGCCAGAGAGTATATTGTGTAAGGTACTTGCCTTGCATGGTCCCTTAAGCATTGCCAAAAGTGAGGAGGGATCCCTGAGCACAGCAAGGTGTGTCTCATTATCCCTCCCAAATAACCACACACATTGATATATACGTCATGTAGGCTTTCAGAAATTATAACTTTTATTAAAATGTGTGGGCTGGAGCAATAGCACAGCATGTAGGGCGTTTGCCTTGCATGCAGCCAACCCGGTTCAGTTCCTCTGTCCCTCTCAGAGAGCCCGGCAAGCTACCGAGAGTATTTCACCTGCACGGCAGAGCCTGGCAAGCTCCACATGGCATATTCAATATGCCAAAAACAGTAACAACAAATCTCACAATGGAGACGTTACTGGCGCCCACTCGAGCAAATCAATGAACAACAGTGCTACAGTGCTACAGTGTGTATTATTTATATCATATCACAACATTCAGATCCCTTTAAATAAGAAACCACAGAGTCTAAGATGCTTATCTTTCCCAAGAAGATATTGCCATATTATTTTCATAGCCAGAAGTTTTGCATTCTGCTGAAAGACTTGAATAACTTATAAAGAGTTTTGGGCCAGTGCATGCATATAAAATGTTTTTTAATTATTAAATTTGGATCATTTTAAGTAAAATAAAACCAAAGCATTATTTTGATCTTTATTTGACTTCCATAAACTTTTTTTTTAGGTTTTATTAGTGAAACACCATGAGGTACAGTTGTAGACTTACACATTTTTGTGCTTGGGTTTCAATTTATACAGTGCTCAAGTACCCATCTCTCCACCAGCGCCCATTTTCCACCACCACGGATCCCAGTAACCCTCCCACCCCCATCCCCCCATCCCACCCTTTGTTCCATATAAATACATATTTGGTCCTCTCTTCTGTTTCAATCCTCTGTTTGACAGGATTATGTATTCTTTCTGTGTTCTACGATAACACTCTTTCCCCCCCATGAAACATACCATATTAAAATTATCTCTCAGGGTGCCCCAGAAGGGGGCAGGTGAGATCCCTCCCTGCCCCAAGGGACTCAGCCCCGGCAGCCAAAAACCTTCAGAACCCAAACATCGCCCTGATCAAGGCTTGGGCTGAGCCTCACATAGGAGTGAACCTATTCCTGGACCATGCAGATGAATTCACGGCTGTGTGATATATCATAAGACACACCCTACACACACTCTAAGAGTACTGCACCACATCTGATGAGGTTCAAATAGTTGGCAACCAATCATAAGGGGAAATATATATATGTGTATATATATGCATATTTGCAGATATATATACAAAAGTTCACAAGGCTCAATCTTTAACAACATGTTAGTGATATCTTATAGAAGGTCTTAATGGCCCCTGCCAAAATAGAACAATCTTCACACTCTTTCCTCTAAGGATGCATTTTGTGTAGCATTTTCAGCAATTTTTCAAATTTTTCATAACAAGCAATAAAAAATATATTACTTCAGTTCTTGTTTGGGACATGGATTGGGGTTTGGGATGGAAACATCCCAAATATGGTGGTGGGAAGGTGTAATGGTGGTGGGATTGGTGTTTGAATATTAAGTGTAATCAAATATTGTGAACTACCTTCACTATCATTGTCCTCCCATTGTTTGGGAGGGCCCAGCAACGTCTCCATTGTGACACTTGTTACTGTGTTTGGCGTATCAGATACGTCATGGGTAGCTTGCCAGGCTTTGCTGTGTGGGCGAGATACTCTTGGTAGCTTGCTGGGCTCTCCGAGAGGGGCCGAGGAATCGAACTCGGGTTGGCCATGTTGGCCACTTGCGAGGCAAACACCCTACCTGCTGTGCTATCGCTCCAGCCCGTGAACTACCTTATAAAATAAAAATATTTAAAATAATATAAATATTTCTAAGGGTTGGAAAGATAGTATATCAGACAGGGTGCTTTCCTTGCAAGCAGCTGATGTAGTTCAATTTCTAGCACTTCATATAGCTCCTTGAGCCCTACCACGAGTGATCCCTGAACATGGATCCTGGAGTAATAACTGAGCACCATCAGGTGTGGTTCAAAACCAAAACATAAATTATTCTCAGGTAACACGGTATATGATAGTGTCAGTGTTTATGCATTTGGTATACATTATCAAAATGCCAAATCCCCCCACTAATGTCTCAAAGTCACTTTGGTCCACCCCAGTTAAGAAAATAGTGTATGAGCTCCATGAGAGATAGGCCATGTTGTTTTTCCTTTTTTGTGGGTTTTCTAGTGTTTATCCCCTAGGTGCTCGTTTTATTTATTGGTATCATTTCTTCCAAAATTATTTTGTATTTCTTTAAGTCTCCTATGACATAAATTCCCGAGAAATTAATACAAGAACAACTCTGTCCTGTTGGCCTTGATGGAGTGAAATAACTACCAACCCTTGGCTAAATTTCTTCTTTGGCATCAAGCCTTGTCTGTAATAATCATGAGTCAATGTTTATCAGTACTTCCCTCAGAGATGACTTCCTTAAAGTTAACAAAATTCCAAGGAATTAAATTAGGTCAATGTGTAAAGTAATCCTTCTGACGGATTCTTCCAAATGCAGCCTTTGTACTTAACATGGATGTGTTGGGCCAAGTTCCTTGGAGAATCGACTGTAAGTTGGAAATTATGCTTGTATCATCCACTATGGGAAAACACCTAAATATGTAAAATACTTAGTTAATTGTAAGGTTTCTGGGTCCAGTAAGAAATCTCTAGTTAGGGGTCAGAGATATAGTACAAGAAGTTAGGTCATTTGCTTTGCATATGGCTGACCCCAGTTCAATTCCAAGTAGTAGATTTGGTCACCTGAGCACTTCCAGGAATTACTCCTGAGCATAGAGCCTTTAGAAAACCCTGGGCACCACACAGTATCACCTCAAAACCAAACTAAATGAAATTTGTGTTTAAAAAGGGCCTATCAGCCATTACGGATGAGTAGATCAAGAAGTTGTGGTATAGATCCAACAACTTGGAATATTATACAGCTCTAAGAAATAATAAAATCATACAATTTACTGCAGCATGGATGGAACTAGAGTATATCTTACCAAGTAAAGTCAGTCAGAAGGAAAGGGTTAGATACAGAATGATCTCACTCAGATGTGGGACTTAAAGATACACAGCAAGGTAGGTACACTGTTGAGGGGTGTGATGTTGCAGTTGCACACACAGCAAACCATCATTGTGAATTATAGAACCTCACTTTAAAAAGTTTTTAAGAAGTGAGCCTACTGGACTCAAAGGGATTAAGTTAAAGTTTTGCATTAGAAGGGCTGAGTCGGTTGACCACATAACCATGAAAGTAGAAATTAACCATAGAAAGAAGATAGGAAAAACATCCAACACTTGGAAGCTGAACAAAACACTGCTAAAAAAATAATTGGATCAAAGATGAAATCAAGGAAGAAATAAGAAGTTTCCTTGAATATAATCTCATTAGTGGCCATGATCCAGAGACTCAATATGAATCTCTCAGAAGAGAGCACAGAACCATACACCATAGACATGCCTCCAGACCCTGCGCCAGGCTCTTTCAATCGGGGCAACCTGAAGTGGCGCAGCTGAGGCCCCTTCCTGCTCCAATGGAGCTAGGAAACTTCCAGAACTCAACTGCCGCCATGCTCATGGCTGCTCAACATACGCTCAGATGAGCCTCACCCATGAGTAAATCTATTCCTGGACATCTCATACTTTACAATCACCAATATACCAAGAGTAGCACACCACATTTGATTAGGTTTAAAGTAGAAGGCAACCAATCTTAAGGGGAAATATATTGATACATATCTACATATATATGTATATACATATATGTATGTATATAAGTACACAAGCCTCAACCCTTAACAACATGTTACTAATCTCTTATAGAAAAGCATAACGGCTCCTGGGTGAAATACAACAATCTTCACACACTTTCCTCTAAGAAACCTTTTCTGTCTAATTTTTAGCAGATTATTTGAGCTAATCGATGAACAACGGGAGGACAGTGCTGCAGTCCTATTTATAACAAGCAATACAAAATGAATTATTTTGGTTCTGCTTTGGGGGCAGGATTTGAGGTTCAGGATGGAAATATGGTGGTGGTAAGGTGTAATGATGGTGGAATTGGTGTTTTAATATTAAATGCAATCAAATATTGTGAACAACTTTATAAAAAAAGATTCCTTGAAAAAAATAAAGAAGGACTAAGTGGGGCATAAGGTAAGAGTGAGTGGCATACTTCACTCTTTTTTTCTAATAATTTTTCTAATATTCTTTTGTAGTGTGTGAATAAATTTTTCTGAGATCTGGGCTGCCAGCTGCATTTGGAAAATTCTGAAGTGACCTATTATCTATTACCATACTGTAGTGATTAGGGTAAGTAAATTCTAGGGATTATTTCCTTCTTTAACATTTTAGAGATTTTTCTGGATTTCTCGGTATGAGAAGGGAAGACATCTACTCATCGAGTAAAACTATTAATAACAAAGCAATATATATGCATTTTGCATTTGTTTGAAATCAGGCTTCCATTATTCCCCCAGAGAAGTTCTTCAGTACTAAACAGAGTGAGTTACGATAGTAGGCCTAGAATTTCCAGTAGCTTCATTAACAGGAAACACAGAAAACACAGCTCTAAGTTACCTCTTTCACGACCCTATTTAACTCTTTCCCACAGATGATCAGTCCGAATAATATGAATAATAGTTAAAGCATCTCTTCCCAAGTAGGAAGCCATTTCCAAGCTGCAAATTCATAAATTTCTTTCCTAGTTTATTTCCAAAAAGATGGGAACTATCTCTAAAGTTCAGGGGAATGACAGTCCATATAACCTATCATGTCTTACTGGAGTGAGGACATCCAAAGACAAAACAATACTAAGAGACAGAGTGTAGAGGGATTCAAAATTGCATCTTTTAGATCTAGAACTGAACCAGGCAGTCCTGCCTGATATTTTGAGTTAGTATGTTGTGTGGATTAGGCACTATAGAACAGAATTGGAACAACTCCATCATTGACTGCTCTAAGATCACTAGCCTGTAGCCGCCATATGGCTTCTTTGCTGAAAGGGTTATGTGTTCCACATCACAGGGGATCTGACAAGACAGCAACAGTACATGTTTAAAAGTTTCGCTTATGGGCTGTAGCCTTCTTTTCCCTTCATGCTCAATGACATATTGTCACCTGTAAGGAGAGGCTATATTTCCTCTGAGGTTGAGCCTCACCTCACCTTTTAAGGTGCATCTGGGATTTATTCTCTGGGGTATGATTATCAGAACTCCCTCAAACGACTTTTATCCGTGATGGATAAAGTTGGACAGCAGTCCCTAAGTAGCACATTAAATCCTCCCCCAGTAAAGGGACTTGGACATTCTGGCACAACCAGGGCAAAATGAATGAAAAGTAGCATTATAGGACTGTCCTCCCATGGTTCATCGATTTGCTCGAGTGGGCACCAGTAATGTCTCCATTGTGAGACTTGTTGTTACTGTTTTTGGCATATCCAATATGCCACGGAGAGCTGGCCAGGTTTTGCTGTGCAGGTGGGATACTCTCCATAGCTTGCCAGGCGCTCCGAGAGGGACAGAATAATCAAACCTGGGTCAGCCGTGTGCAAGGCGAACGCCCTACCCACTGTGCTATGGCTCCAGCCTGAATGAAAAATAAGACCAGATAACTTATATACAGTAGTGAAGTAAATTTCCTCTTTGGAGATATGTCATATCCACCCATTATTTCCAAGGAGTAGACTGAGAGGAGTCCTGGAAATTGACTAAGGACAGAGTAGATGGCTTGCATATCAATTAGAACATTAATATTTCTATTTGCCATGTCAAGTATAACCCGAAGCGCAGCTGTTGTAGTGGACAGTCAAAGCAGGGAGCCAGTGAGGATTTCAAGCATCTTTCATCATGCAGCATGAATTGAAGAGCAGGGACAGGCCAGATCCTCTGCACTGGGGATAGGGACATATCTTCTCCAGTGGTCTTTTTTTTCTTACACCAACAACTGCTACTCTTGCCCCTTAGACCTATCCCTTTGGACACTCTCAGATTTCTTGGTTTGATCTCTATTGCTAAATACACCAAAATTGAGATCAGCCATTTGGCTTAGAGGGGTTTAGGGGCTCATAACTGACTCTTGTATTCTTATGTTAGGACAGATTGGTTAATGTAATAAAAGGCTATTAAGACTATCCCAGCTTCATTTTGTGGCAGGAAGTTCCTCTAGGAGTCACCTGCAGTGACTTTTTACCTTCTCACGTCCTCAAATTATTGAAAACAGGTGCCAAATATTTCACAGGGTGCTAAGGAGTAAAAACATTTATAATAGTATTTTTGTGTATTGGTTTTAAATCTAATATTATAAAGTGAAAAGCACATATTAGGCGGCAGTAGTTTTACTCAGATGAGCAGGAAGTTACTATAGACTGATGCATGTCCATAGACTAGCAATAGTGATTAAAAACTAGGGTAAGGTACATTTGTGGGGGCCTAAAGGCATCAGGGTTGGGGAGAGTTGGACTGGGAACCAAACTGCTCAGCCAATCCTGCAGGGAGCCTTAGAATTGCCCGTCAGTGACTGGAACAAGGAAACATGGGCCTTCTGCTTACCAGTCATTGTATTAAGGCTGCACCTAGGGAGACAGCATAGGTTTGAAAGATAAACCTACTTCCATCTGAAGGTAATTTCTAGAGAGACCTGAGCCATGAGTCAGTACCAGTGAACATTGCCAGTTGCTAGGAGATGTGTCCTTAAATCCTGAATGCAGAATCTGCAGAGGCACCAGAGCCACCACAGTAGGAGGAAATAGTCAGTTCCAAAGAGAATGATAGAAGAATATTGGCAGCTGTTATACATGAATGGAGCCAAGCATCCCATCCCATTCAATTGCATTCACAGTGAACTTTAGAAGGAAGTCAAAAATTGAAAGTCAGAGGAAGAAAAGACTGAGGTACACCTCCTTCCAATTTTTTTTTTGGATTACACCCAGAAATACTCAGGGGTTACTCCCAGTATTTCACTCAGGAATTACTCCTGGCGGTGCTTGGGTGACCACATGGGATGCTGGGGATCGAATCAGGCTGGTTGAATGCAAGGCAAACACCCTACTCGCTGTGCTATCACTCCGGCACCTCCTCCCAGTGTTTGGTGTTTTCTGGATGTTTTAAAAAGAAACAGTTGTCTGCCTCCTTTCCCTGGAGATTTCCCTATTTCACTGCATGATTTTCCCCACAGCTCTTTCCTCATTTTGAAGCCTGGGAGATAGAGGCAGGACAGTATAATAATATAAGAAAGATTGGCCTTAAGTGTTAAGAGTCATCTCAGGGACCTCCACCAGTACCCTGAGGTGGGCGGTGGGCCTGCTTAATCTGCAGACATCTTTCCCTCAACAAACTGCCACCCGTGATACAGTTTCCAAGGAAATGTGGCCCCGAGTCCAAGGAGACTAACTTGGAAGACTGAATTAGCTTGTCTATAAAAAAAGCATTTGAAGCAATTTGGATGGACTACCTAAATTGTTGATCTAAAGTATTACCTCACCCTGAAGTGGATTTCCTGAGATAGAATGAGCTAAATATTGCTTCCATTCGAAAATAATCTTGTCATGAAGTTTTTCAGCATCTAATGTATATTTTCATTAGAGGTTGGATGCAAAGGCATGCTTGTTGAGGCAACAAGATTATTTTTCACATAATTTTAATACATTTTCCTTTACTGTCTTTTAAAAATGGATTATGACTTTTGTGCCACCCAAATTATACCTGGTACAGACAATATTTAAATGAATAATTTTAGACTGGAAAAATCAGTCATTCTATCAACATTATTTAACCTTAATTATTAGGCAACAATAATTATGTATATGCATGTTTTAACAAGTTCTCTATTAGAATCTAAGTTCCCTGGATACAAATATACCAAATGTCATCCAGGATTTCTGCAAAAGGGGTTTTCAGGTCACACACAGTTTCAGGTTTGCATAGAATATTCTACAATATAATGCCACCACAGTGGCCATTTCTTTTAGAGTTGGTTACAGGAGATCAGATTCCTCTTACTTAGACTGCTGCTACAGTTTCACCAAAGACAGGGAATGATTTCTCACCTTTCCATTAATATGAAACCAATGAGTTTCACAGTATTTGACTGTTCGTGAGGGGGCTGTTGTAGGAGATGCAAAATATAGCTTCCTAAATACAATTTAGCTCTTTTTTCCCATCAATGCACAATGAAACTCACTGTATAAGATCCTCAAAAGGATTGATATAGGGGTAGAGGGTTACTGTCTTCAGGCTCACTGCATCAGCAAGACCAACTGCAGACAACCATGGCTTTGAGGTTATGTAGTCACTCATTCTTTAACATTTTGGTCAATGATGGATAACATAATATGACAGTGATCTCAATAGACTATACTATCTAGATTTGTGGAATTAATACTCTATGACATTCACACAATGATGAAATAACTTAAAATGCATCTCTCGGGTCATATTCCTGTTGTAAAATGATGCATGAGTCCATTTTCAGCATCCACTCCTAGACCCATCTCTATATCATTCAGGTTTCTTGCAAGGCAGAACTTACTTTGTTAAAGCTAGAAAAGAGACTAGAAAGTTCATGTTCTCTCCTGGGAAGCTAGAAGTTCTGTGGAACTTCTCCAGTAGCGTAGGCGTTACTGCCATAATTTCTTGGGACAGGCAGCACCTGTCATATCACTAATGCTAAAAATTTTGCCACTGGTGCTTCTGGAAACAGGATGTATTTACCCTTGTCACAGTGATAATTCTTGATTCTTTAGGTCACCAGTTTCTAATTACTGTATTATTTTAACTCTTAAGCATATTATATTATTTTAGCTTATTACTTTCCTCCTTTCCTTCCCTTTGCTATTGTTATTACAATGGCCAAGGGTTGCACACTTATCTAACAGGGGTGCATGCCCATTTGACTGTGTTGCTGGGTGGAGGGGTGTCACAGGGCTGGTTGCAACAGTTGCATGTGAAGCCACCATCGGTCACACTCTGAGTTGTATTTGTGCACTGTTGCATTGAGTCCTTGCTGAGGTCGCTATAGTGCTCATGGCATGCTGGTGGTGTGGAGGTTCTGTTCATGTAGCATGAATATATTTAGTTGTGATGTTCACTAGAGTAGTGTTTTTCAACCTTATACTGACTGGCCGTGGCCCCCTTCCAAACTTGTTTTCTTTCTATGACCCCCTACTCTCATACCAGGCCCCAATATTCTTGCAAGTTTTACCTGTGGCCCCCTTGAAATACCCTGGCAGCTCACAGGGGATCCTGTGGTGCTGGCTGAGAAATGCTGCCCTAGGAAATTTTACACTTCAGTTGTGGTGCTTGCACACGTGTCTGACTGTGGAGGCCCAGAGACCATGTGTTATGTTGTGGTACCAGGACCCTTAAATATGAGAGTGGTGGGTGGAAGCGGACAGCATCAGGGATCAGTCTTGTGGCCTCAAATTTGCAAAGCAGGTGCTTTTGCTGCTGCAAAAGCATGGGCCCTTAAGTCTTTTCTTTAAGGTTTTTTCCTTTATTTTGTTTTATTGCATTAAGAATTATAACTGAAGGCTTTGTAGATTAGCTTCTGATCCAAAGACTAGCACATGTCTTTTATTAATAACATATATGTTATTAGTAAAGGTTAGAGTTCTCTGCCTGTATCCTTGTGTCTGCTACCTCCCATGACTTATAAAAGTAACTTCTCTTACTTTAAATTGGTTATTTAAATGGATAAAATGGAGATGAGCTCTAGAGTTAGAGTCAAGAAAGGCAATTTTAAATATTTGACTACTCTTCACATGCCACTAAACTTTTCAGCTATTAAATGTTTGTTAAACAAGGGAGGTATAAAATAGTCATCATTCCCATTAGAAGAAAATTTAGGCCATTATTTATTCTTGGGTGAAGCAATTTCTAAGTGTGTCATCAAAGACAGAAATCATTTAAAAATATGGATAACCTTTAGCACTTCTAAAAAAATCATAGACAGTGTTATTAACACATTTGACAAATGGGAAAATATTTTCTTTTTTTTTCTTTTTTTCTTTCATCTTAACTTTATTTAGGGCCATATAAATTCAGACTCATAAAATTATGTTTTCCTTTTTTAAAAATTTTTATTAGTTAAGCACCATGATGTACAGTTGTAGATTTACAAATTTTCAGTTCATGTAAGAGAAAACAACGTCTTCAATATGAATACATAATGATAGCACTGTCCTCCCGTTGTTCATCGATTTGCTCGAGTGGGCCCAGTAGTGTCTCCACTGTGAGACTTGTTGTTACTGTGTTTGGCAAATTGAATATGTCACAGATAGCTTGCCAGGCTTTGCCGTGCGGGCAAGATACTTTCAGTAACTTGCCGGGCTCTCTGAGAGGGGTGGAGGAGTTGAACCCAGGTTGGCCAGGCCGGCCGCGGGCAAGGCAAACGCCCTACCACTGTCCTTTCGCTCCAGCCCTTAATATGTAATATAAAAATATAACAGATTTATTTTTTCTTATCCATTATGTTGGGCTGGAGCGATAGCACAGCGGTAGGGTGTTTGCGTTGCGTACAGCCAGCCCAGCCGAGCCGGGTTCAATTCCTCCGTCCCTCAAAGAGAGCCCAGCAAGCTACTGAGAGTATCTTGCCCTCACAGCAAAGCCTGGCAAGCTCCCCGTGATGTATTCAATATGCCAAACACAATAACAAGTCTCAAAATGGAGACATTACTGGGCCCGCTCGAGCAAATCGATGAACAACAGGAGGACATTGACAGTATTTACAGTGTCCATTATGGTGCTTACTTAGTTTATTATTAGAACAAGATAATCATTTTTTAAAAATTTTTCAGTGACTCATCATGAGATACAGTTACAGACTTACAAACTTTCATGATTAGGTTTTAGTCATACAATGATCCAGTACCCATCCCTCCAACAGTGCCCATTCTCCATCACCAGTGTTCCCAGTATTCCTCCCACCACCCCCATCTCAAACCCTCCCCCCACCTCTGTGGCAAGCACATTCCCCTTTAGTCTCTCTCTCCTTTTGGGTGTTATGGTTTGTAATACAGGTAGTAAGTGGCCATCATGTTTGGTCTATAGTCTACTTTCAGCATGCATTATAATACACCAATACAGACCAATACAGATATTTTCAACAGAGCCACTGCAAACTGCCCTAAATCAATTTTCAGACAAACAGATATCAAGGTCCTTTAGTGAATATATTGAGGCTAGTGGCTAGACATACTTGCCATCACAACATTGCCAGTGGCTGGTTTCTTGCTATGAAGTTAAATATTAACTCAAATCCTCTCAAACATCCAAATCTGTATTCGCGAGCCAGTGTAAAAAAGGATGAAAAGCTTATTCTGGGGTAGATATTCTTTCAGTCCTAATAACATGAGGGGCTGTTTCTTTAAGACAAGTAAGGAGCCCAGCATCCTGTTATTTCCTCTGTAGAACTGGAATGCCACTTCAGTGGAAGTAGACATCTGGGATGGAATTTGACACCCCATTCTCTTACAGATTGCTGAGAATGTGCAACATTCCTAGCCAGAAACCACTTCACTCACCTAGAAAAAGATTTCTTTCCATTACAGAAGTGCCAGGTCACCACCTCTGAAGGCGTGACACATGAAATGGGGACACATGAAATGCTCCTTAGAAATGCTCTCGATACTTCAAATGTCAGCACCTCCACCCACACACACTCAACTTGAGCACCATAGAACTGTCTTGGATGCATGATGATAATATAACAGTTGAGAATAGGTGGGGGAAACAGTCCTTGCATGTAAACACCTTTCAGAAAGGCAATTTGTCAATGTGTGTAACAATGTCAAGTGTACATCCTTTACAAATTAGAGATCCTTGGGGCGTTTTATCCTAAGGAAGTAATTGAACACCTTATGCAAAGATCAGTCCCTGGATGTGCATAATTGAATTATTTTTAATAGCCCAAGGTTGCAAGTAATCAACATTTTGTTAGTAGGAGAGTGAAGGAAAACGGATAAGTGGTTGCTTGGTAATGGGAGGGGACTGAGATTGTGGGAGGGGTGGGAAGCAGGATTACAAAGGGCCAGATTGAAGTTTTGAGGATTGATAAATATGTCCACTATTTTGGTCATTGTGATGATCCGCAAGTACAGGGATATTAAAATCATTTTGTTTTTCTGCCTTAAAGATGTGCCATTTATTATGTCAGTAACAACATAACAAATCTCTTTAAAAGAATTCTGTCAGTACAGAATGGATAAATAGTAATAGCACTGTGGCACTGTTGTTCATAGATTTGCTCGAGCGGGCACCAGTAACGTCTCCATTGTGAGACTTGTTGTTACTGTTTTTGGCATATAGAATATATAATGGGTAGGTTGCCAGGCTTTGCCGTGCAGGCGGAATACTTTCAGTAGCTTGCCGGGTTTTACGAGAGGGGTGGAGGAATCAAACCCGGGTTGGCCGCATGCAAGCCAAATGCCCTACCTGCTATGCTATCGCTCCGGCCCAAATAGTAATGTTGAAAGGAAATTTTATTCTGTTCTTGACGTGATAATATTCCAGGTGTTCAACATAGTATGTCTTCTGCTCACCCTTCCCTAAGTTTTTTTATTCATGTGCTTATCTCTCATTTTCATCTTTTTAAAATTGAATCACTGTGAGCTACAGTTACAAAACCTTCATGTTTGATCTTCAGTCATACTATGATTGAACACCCATCCCTCCACTAGTGTACAATTTCCACCACCAATGTCCCCAGTATCTCTCCCCCACCACAGCCCTCCCCCTGTCTCTATGGCAGACAATTGCCCTCTTACTCTCTCTCTCTACTTATGGTTATTATGGTTTGCAATACAGATTACACATACTGAGAGTCCATCATGTTTTGCCCTTTATCTACTTTCAGCACACATCACCCATCCTGAGCGATCCCTCCAACCATCATTGACTTAGTGACCCCTTCTCTATCGCAGATACCTTCTCCCCCAGCTCATAAGGCAGGCTTGCATCCATCCTTCCCTGTGTTGATGTTGTTGACCATCAACTAGCATGCAGTACCTGCACTTTCAACTGAGATGCTCACTATAGGGTGACACTCCTTTACTTTCACTGCTTGAGCACACTCTGGTTGTTGTGCTCCCCTTTAGCCTTGGTGTTCACACAGTGTTCATTGCGGGATGTGGTCCAGACCATGGTACTTACACATGGTTTTACTTACTGGGCACCTAACCCTTTCATTATGAAGCTTGCATACACATCTGACAGGAACTCACTTATGGGAAATCATTGGACTGAAACGGGCCCAGCACTGCCAGCCACAAAGAACAGAGATGCCAGTATCATATTCGGCACATGCAGGCAGCTCTGGGGATGAACTCATTGTCTCATGTTTGCAAGGCAGGAGTACATTAACCACTGAGCAATCTCTCAGTCCATATAGTGCCTTTGTTTCTTACCTTAGCCCTTTAAATTTAGAAATATACATAAATTTTATTAATATTGCCTCCTTTTCTTACAGATGAGGAATCTCTTTGGTTAAACATTATAGATTTTTCTGTGGAGGCTTTTGAAGGCATTTATTTTCAGTAACTTTGAGTATAACAAATGGTCCTCCCTGGTGTAGGTGGGCATTATCCAGGTCATAGAAAAAGACTGGCTTCCCTTGAGAAAGAATCAATTCTGCAAAAAGACTGAGAGAAGACTTGGAATGCAACTCTGGGTATCCCACCTTACAGAAACTGGACCTGTTACTCTTTTTTTTTCCCCTTTATTTTATTTCATTTTTTTTTAAAGTTGTAGATTTACAATTTTTTGTGCTTTGGTTTCAATTATACAATGATCAGATACCCATCCCTCCACCAGTGCCCATTTTCCACCACCATGGATAATATCCCTCCCACCCCCATCCCCCCATCCCCCCTGTCTCTGTGGCAGGGCAATCCCCTGTGTTCTCTCTCTCCTTTTGGGGGTTGTGGTCTGCAAAAGAGGCATTGAGTGGCAAACATGTTCAGTCCATAGTCTACTTTCGACATGCATCTCCCCTCCTGGGAGGATCCTCCAAACATCCTTTATTTGGTGCTCCCTTCTCTATCTGAACAGCCCTTTCCTCTAGGATACCCGGCTGGCCTCTAAGTTATGGAGTAATTCTCCTGGTGCTGATATCAGCTATTCTTGGGTATTAATCTCATACTTTGTTACTTTATATCCCCCAGATGAATGCAATCTTTCTATGTCTATCCCTCTCTTTCTGACTCATTTCGCTTAGCATGATACTTTCCATATTGTACCACTTGTATGTAAATTTCATGACTTCATCTTTTCTAAGAGCTACATAGTACTCCATTGTGTAGATGTACCAAAGTTTCTTTAACCAGTCATCTGTTCTTGGGCATTCAGGTTTCTTCCAGTTTCTGGCTATTGTAAAGAGTGCTGCAATGAACAAACAAGTGCAGATGTCACTTCGACTATACATATTTGCCTCTCTGGGATATATTCCCAGGAGTGGTATTGCTGGGTCAAATGGGAGCTCAATTTCTAATTTTTTGAGAATCGTCCATACTGTTTTCCAGAAGGGCTGAACCAGTGGACATTCCCACCAACAGTGAAGGAGTGTCCCTTTCTCGCCACATCCACGCCAGCATCGGTTGCTTTTGTTCTTTTGAATGTGGGCCAGTCTCTGAGGTGTGAGATGGTATCTCATTGTGGTTTTGATCTGCATCTCCCTGATGATTAATGATGTAGAGCATTTTCTCATGTGCTTTTTTGCCATTCGGATTTCTTCTTTGAGAAAGTTTCTGTTCATTTCATTGCCCCATTTTTGGATGGGGTTGGATGTTTTCTTCTTGTGGAGTTTAACCAGTATTTTGTATATTCTGGATATCAACCCCTTGTCAGATGTGTATTCGGTGAATATCCTTTCCCATTCTGTAGACTGTCTTTGTATTTTGGTCACTGTTTCTTTGGAGGTGCAGAAGCTTCTTAGTTTAAGATAGTCCCATTTATCTATCTCTGTTTTCACTTGCTCGGCCAGTGGCGTGGCATCTTTGAAGATACCATTAGCTTCAATGTCATGGAGGGTTTTGCCAACTTTATCTTCAATGTACCTTATGGTTTCTGGTCTGATGTTGAGGTCTTTAATCCATTTTGATCTTACTTTTGTACATGGTGTTAGGCAGAGTTCTGAGCCTATTTTTTTGCATGTAGCCGTCCAGTGATGCCAACACAATTTATTAAAGAGGCTTTCCTTACTCCACTTCACATTACTTGCACCTTTATCAAAGATTAGATGAGCATATGATTGAGGAGAGATGTCAGTGTATTCAACCCTGTTCCATTGGTCTGCAGTTCTGCCTTTGTTCCAGTACCATGCTGTTTTAATTATTACTGCTTTGTAGTACAGTTTGAAGTTCGGGAGGTTGATTCCTCCCATTTTCTTTTTCCCAAGAATTGCTTTAGCTATTCGTGGGGGCTTATTGTTCCATATAAATTTCAAGAGTGTTTGCTCCATTTCTTTGAAGAATGTCATGGGTATCCTTATAGGGATTGCATTGAATTTATACAATGCTTTTGGTAGTATTGCCATTTTGACAATGTTAAGTCTCCCGACCCATGAGCAGGGGATATCTTTCCATTTCCTCATGTCCTCTTTTATTTCCTGAAGTAGCGTTTTGTAGTTTTCTTTGTACAGGTCCTTTACTTCCTTAGTTAAGCTGATTCCTAGGTACTTGATTTTCTGGGGCACAATTGTGAATGGGATTGTTTTTTTCATGTTGCTTTCTTCTCTCTCACTGTTTGCGTATAGGAAAGCCATGGACTTTTGGGTATTGATTTTATAACCTGCAACTTTACTATACGAGTCTATTGTTTCTAGGAGTTTTTTGGTGGAAGTTATTGGGTTCTCTAAGTAGAGTATCATATCATCTGCGAATAGTGAGAGCTTGATTTCTTCCTTTCCTACCTGAATGCCCTTAATATCTTTTTCCTGCCTAATCGCTATTGCAAGTACTTCCAGTACTATATTGAACAGCAGTGGAGAGAGTGGGCATCCCTGTCTCGTCCCTGATCTTAGAGGGAAGGCTCTCAGTTTTTCCCCATTGAGGATGATGCTTGCTGTAGGCTTGTGGTAGATGGCTTTAATTATGTTGAGGAAGGTCCCCTCTATACCTATTTTGGCTAGGGTTTTCATCATAAAGGGGTGCTGGATCTTATCAAATGCTTTCTCTGCATCTATTGATATGATCATATGCTTTTTATCTTTTCTTTTGTTGATATGGTGGATTATGTTGATTGATTTCCGAATGTTAAACCATCCTTGCATCCCTGGGATGAATCCTACTTGGTCATGGTGTATGATCTTTTTAATGAGTAGTTGGATTCTATTTGCTAGTAGTTTGTTGAGGATCTTTGCATCTGTGTTCATCAGGGATATCGGCCTGTAATTCTCTTTCTTTGTGGTATCTCTGTCTGCTTTTGGTATCAGTGTGATATTTGCTTCGTAGAAACTGTTTGGAAGTGTTTTTGATATTTCAATTTCGTGGAAAAGCTTAAAGAGCATTGGGAGTAAGTCCTCTTTAAAGATTTGGAAGAATTCACTAGTGAATCCATCCGGGCCAGGACTTTTGTGCTTGGGGAGACTTTTTATTACCATTTCAATTTCCTTGATGGTGATATGGACCTGTTACTCTTTTACAATCACATCAATCATGTCCTTCAAATGAATCTCTTTGGGGTCCTGGGGATGTGTCTCAGTGGTGGAATGCAAATACTATATGTGTATATATATAATTATTTATAACAATCTCTTCTTCATATATGTAATTTATATGTATAGATAGACTTGTTGGCTCTCTTTATCTGAAAAAGCTGATTAATACAACTCATGAATCCCCAAATATTTATTATTAGGTCCTGTATAGGTTCTTGGCAGGATCAGATATGGACAACTTGAATTTAGAATGTGCATGCTCATTACACTCTGTTCTGGCCCAGTAGACAACACAGGAAGCAGGGCAGTTATTAAAAATGGTAGCACTTGGAAACACGCATGCACCCAAGGTGCAGACACACACAAGTCCTGTGAGTTTGGCATGGGTAGAGACATATGTACATGGTGAGGGCAGTGTGGGTGTGGATTGGGAAGGGGGGTGAGAGCCTGTTCAGAGGAGTGAGGCACAGTGTGGGTAAGGGGGGGTGTATTTTATACCAATATAACAGCAACATTAGTGCTGTAGTTCACTAGATTAGTTGATGGGGAGGCAAGTAAGGGACCATAGGCTGGTAAGGGCAGGTCACCAAGGTGGTGATGGTGAGTATAAGTGATGCTTTGATCAGCTAGCTAAAGTCTTCTCTGGTTCTTATCATTGACAGATACCAGAGCCTATTTGAGTAGCTCTTGACGTGGCAGTCCTGCTTGTGAGTCAACTCTTGAGTGTTGGCCATGGCCCCAAAGTTGCAGTTGGAGAAGGCAGCCTGGCGCTGGGTGGAGAAAATTATGCCTGAGAATGTGTCACAGGAGCATGTCGAAGCTGCCTACCGTATTTGGCTGGAACCCTGCATCCGGGGTATTTGCAAGCGAAACTGCAAAGGAAATCCAAATTGTTTTGTGGGGATTGGTGAGCATATTTGGCTAGGAGAAATTAATGAAAATCGTTTTCATAAGGTTGATGATCCTGAAATTAGGAGGAGAAAAGAGAATTCATTTGTAGGTCTGACTAACCTGGGAGCGACTTGTTATGTCAATACCTTTCTTCAAGTGTGGTTTCTCAACTTAGAATTTCGACAGGCACTGTATTTATATCCAAGCAGTTATAGTGATTACAAGATGGGCAATAGAATCCAAGAAGGGAAAGATTATGAGCCTCAAACAGTTTGTGAACATCTACAGTACTTGTTTGCCTTGTTGCAAAACAGCAATAAGCGATATATTGATCCATCAGGATTAGTTAAAGCCCTGGGCCTAGACACAGAACAACAGCAAGATGCCCAAGAATTTTCAAAGCTTTTCATGTCCCTTTTGGAAGATACTTTGTCTAAACAAAAGAATCCACGTTTGAGTAACATAGTCCAACAGCAATTCTGTGGGGAATATGCTTATGTAACAGTTTGCAATCATTGTGGCAAAGGGTCTGAACTTGCATCAAAGTTTTATGAGCTCCAGTTAAATATCGAAGGCCACAAGCTGTTAACAGACTCTATTTCAGATTTTTTGAAAGAAGAAAAATTAGAAGGAGACAATCGATATTTTTGTGAAAACTGTCAAAGTAAACAAAATGCAACAAGGAAAATTCGGTTACTGAGCCTTCCTTGTACACTGAATCTGCAGCTAATGTGCTTTGTCTTTGACCGAAAAACTGGATACAAGAAAAAGCTGAATACCTACATTGGCTTCTCAGAAAGTCTAGATATGAATCCTTATATAGAACAGAAAGGAAGATCCTATATGTATGAACTCAGTGCAGTGCTCATACACAGAGGATCGAGTGCTTATTCTGGGCACTATATTGCACATGTCAAAGATCCTAAGTCTGGTGAATGGTATAAGTTTAATGATGAAAACATAGAAAAGCTGGAGGGAAGTAAATTAGAATTAGGAATTGAAAATGATATTCCAGTATCTTCTAGGTTTCGTAAACCAAAGTGTGACAAAGGAACTCACTGCTCTCGAAATGCATACATGTTGGTTTACAGACTGCAGACACAAGAAAAGCCCATGACTACTGTTCCATTACCAGATTTTCTTAAAGAGCTTGTAGACGAGGATAATAGCAAGTTTGATAAATGGTGTGCAGAAATGACTGAGAAGCGTAAACAAAATGTTTGTAAAGGAAAAGCAAAGCATGAAGAATTTAAGGAGCTATACCCAAAGTTAGTGGTTGGAACGAAGAACGAGCCCTATGAATTTGTCTCTCTTGCATGGCTGAAAACATGGTTGAGTGGATCCAAAACTACGCCACCTATTGATAATAATGCTTACCTATGTCCCCATGACAAGCTTCATCCTGACAAAATGTTGATCATGAAGCGAATATCCAGTCATGCAGCTGACGTTTTCTACAGTAGATATGGAGGAGGGCCAAGACTAACTGCGGAATCTCTGTGTAAGGAATGTGTTGTTGACCGTTGTCGTAAAATGCATCAGAACAGTAAACTCAATGTAGATTACAAAATTATTACTAATATGCTAAAAGAAACTGTACTGGATAACCAGGGATTCTGGGTAGGAAAATTCTCCTTGAGAAATTGGCGCCAACTAGCTCTTGAACAGATAGGTGAGCAAGATCTAGATCAAAACAATGGAAAAATGAGCAACTATATGTCAAAAACGCAAGAGTCAAAGGAAGAAAGAGAGAGAGTAAAATTTAATGAAGACATTGTTTGTCTACATGGAGACTTAGTAATAACTGAGAATGAAAGAAGGCTTGTTTCTCAAGAGATTTGGAGCAAACTGCAATATTATTTCCCAAAGGCACCTGAGTTTTCAAGTGACAAAGAAAGCTGCCCACAATGTAAGAGTATAGAAAAAGAAGGGGAAGAAAATAATGCCTTATATAAGGAGCTTGCAAATGAGCAAAAGTCTTCTCTTATGCTTTTGTTCAAGGACAAGAGTAGACCTTATCTCAGTTACTGGCCAGAGAATACAGATGTCTTGTACATTGTACCACAGATATTTGTAGAAGAATGGCGCAAATTTATTAGAAAACCTACAAGATGCAGTCCCGTATCATCAATTGTAAATAGTGCTCTCCTGTGTCCCCATGGGGGACTGATGTATACAATAGATTCCATGGCCGAAGAAGATGCTAAACATGTAACTGTCATATGGCCCAGTGAGTGGGAAATGTTGCAGAAGTTCTTTGCTGTGGATCACGCAATTAAAATAATAAGAATGATAACTGAAAAGGAAAATGATATAGAAACACATTATATTTCAGAACCCAATGTCTGCTTGGAATGCAGAGAAGGCTTATTATGTCAAAAGCAGAGGGATTTGTTTGAATACACTCAAGCCACCATCTATATCCTTAAAGTTGTGGATGATAAAAAAGTGACGAGAAGTTCTGTACCAGTGAAGTATGACAGTGGTTTTCAAACACAGGATAGGGATGACACTGTACACGATGATGGAGTAAAGGATCCAGACTATGAAGACAGCAGTGGAGGAACAAAGCGGCAAAGGCTATTATATAACTCTCAGTGTTATGTAAATGATCCAAAGCAAGTTCGACGAAGTACACGGCGTAAGAAAGCCCGTGGTGAGAAAGCACTGCTTGTTTCTGCTACTAATACCTTAAAGGACTTGAAAATTCAGATTATGCATGCATTTTCAATTGCTCCTTTTGATCAGAATCTTTCATATGAAGGAAAGCCCTTAAGTGATGACCAGGCCACACTCGGCACTCTTGGTATCATTCCTGAATCGATCATTTTGTTAAAGTCCGATGAACCAACTTTGGGTTACTTCGAAATAGATACCTTGCCAGTGCATTCTCCAGAAGAAGGATTTAAAGGCACTTGTCTGCTTAAACATTAATCTTAACATCTGCTGGAAGCTAAGGAATGACCTTAAGGAGAAAGATTTTTTTTAACGTATTAGGACAATAAAGAAAAGACGGACATCACAAACTATTTCATGACTCTTTAAGAAAAGGAGGTTACCATGTAAAGGTAACTCATCCAAGTGTCTTATGTTATGTAGAGAATTTCATACCAAACAATATCAGATGTATGATAAAAAGCCTACACTTACAGTTTTAGCAGAGAACTATTTACAGGTGAGTGTCTCAAGTGCCTTATGTCATCTAAAGCAGATTACAACGAAGGACAGATTTTTAGCAAACTATACTTATTTGGGGGAAATGGTCAGAATGTATTGCTAAACAGACAAGCGGGTTACATCTCTGCTGATGACATAATCTCATTTCTGCTAGAAAAACTGTGCATAGAAAAAGAATGTGGACACTTATACTGTTAACAATGATTTTCACCAGATACTGAAAGCCTTGATGATATTTGCCAGTCCTTCTTTATTGTTTTTCTAAACATTTCACTGTGAGAACACGATCATAAAGCAAACAACAATTAAGTGGCTTTTATTTTGGAAGTGGAAAGCGAGTATTTAATTATTTACATTTTTACTACCTATTACCCATGTCAAAATTCTCAGATAAAAAAGTCTACATCAACATTTACTTGGTAGCATAACTGTGGCAACTGTATAGTAGTCAGAGTCCAGTCCCCATTCTGCCAGTTTATTTCACACGCAGCATGCAATGGAGTGATCTTTTAACTGCATTCCTCTTGTTCTGTTGCTCCAGTGCTAAAATTCCTTTAATAGAGTCCCTCTCAAACTATTGTCAGCATGGCACACAAATTCTTGGGCCTTATTCATCATTGCACCTGTCTTTTCCACCCTGTTCTAGGCTATATATATGCAGTTCCTGAAAATATCCTGGGTTCAGTCGTCTTATTATTGCCACTGAGAGTAAGAGCAGTTCTCCAGATATATTTTGGGTTGGTTGACTTAGGAACCTGATATTGATAACTTTGCTTGAACAGAAAATGTGTTTTACTTTTTTTTCCTCCCTGGGTCAGAAACTGGCTAAGGTGCTTGCTAATTAATTAAAACTGTTAAGTGCCTGGCCTGAAGTAGAAACCCAGTGAGTGTTTGTTTTAAGAATTTTGATACAGTTTAGATTGTTAATTGATAACTTGGCCTGCAACAGAAACCCAGTAACTTTCTGCTTAATGGATTTTGATAAAATTATTTTTATGGTTTAGTGACTGGCCAAAAGTAGAAACCTAATAAATTGCAGTTCTGGGAATTTTGATAAAATTATTTTAGACTAATTGACTAGCCAGAGGTAAAAATCCAGTAAATTCTGATTTTAGGAGTTTTGACAGCATTATTCTAGATTGGTAAGTGCCTGGCCTCAAGTATAAACTCAGTAAATGCCTAAAATACCCATTTTAGATTTTTATATAATTATTTTAGACTCTTAAGCGATTAGCCAGAAGTAAAAACTCAGTAAACACTTGTTTTATGACTTTTAAAATTATTTTATACTGTTAGGTTACGTGCACTGAAGTAGAAACCCAGTTAACGCCTGCCTTATAAATTTTGATGTAGACCTTGAAAGTACCTGGCCTGAAGTAGAAATTCAGAGATTGTTTTATAAAATTTGATACAATGTGATTTAGGCTATTAAATGCCTGACCTAAAGTGAAACCAAATTGTCTTGTTTCGTGAATCCAGATAAAATTGTGTAGACACAAGTGCAAAGTCAATAGAAAACCAAAATATTTGATGACTGTTGATACAATTATTTGGGCTATAAATAAATGAATTTCCTGACCTCAAGTAGAATCTCAAAAATACCTGTGTATTTATTATGTATGAGTTTAAAACCATTGTGAACTATTTGTTTTCTGGCCTGTAATAGAAATAAAGTGAATGCTGTCTTATGAAAATTGATACACTTTTAACTGTCTGACTAGTAAATGCTTTTTTTTAAATTCTGGCAAAGTTTAAATGTCTGTTTAATTATCTGATATCATTTTACACTAAGTGCCTGACCTACTGTTTTGCTTTTAGAAAATCCTCTTAAATAAATAAACTTTTGTTCTTGTATCATTTGCATTCATTGTTTTGTTTTTCCTCTGCTTGTGTTCTCTTCCCTCTTTTCCGCTCCCTTTCCCTTCATTGCTGTCCTAGTCAATCATTGTTGCAGTGTCCAGGGATCACACACTGGGTTACGTGCATTTAGCTCTGGTGCATCAAGTTTCGCACATGTGATGCAGGCTGGGGGTATCATACGACCGTCTGGAGATCACACCAGGTGATGTTGTGCATTGCCAGAGATTGAACTTGCACTGTCACCTGTGCCAGGCATACCTATTCCATCCTGAGCCACATCACCCAATACACTGGGAGCAGTGTTTTCATAGGGGTCATCCCCAACGATGCTCAGCTTGGCAGTTTGGGCCTGATGATTCAGTACATGGGTCTAATACTGTGGTATTCAGGTCCAGCAGTGTGGGGGCAAGCAGTGCTACTGCAGTAGTGCTCTGGGACTAACAGGGCTATGCTCTGTGTTGCTAGAGGGAGCATAGAGTGGCATGGAGTGAACTCAGGGCTTCTTATATGCCACGCATATGGCCACTGCTTGAGACATATCTCTGTCTAATAGTAACATTTTTGTTTGGAGGCCACACCTACCTGGCTCTGTGCTCAGGGAGGGGGCAGAAACTTTATGTGATACCAAGGAAAGAACCTCTGTTAGCCACAGGCAAGGCAAGTGTCTTAACTCTGGTACTGTCACTTCACCCTTCAAGCTTAGCTTACACTTAGGTATCTGATACTGATAGTTTATTCATAGATGTCACACATATAAATAAATTATAAGTCAGCCATATAAATTGCATTTATTTGCAAATTTATTTTATCAACATTTTAAAGAGAAATAGGGTGAGAAGGTGAAATTTTGAGGAAAGATTTAAGGAAGAATTTTATATCACAGGGACTGGAGTGGTAGTATAGCAGGTAAAGCTCTTGCCTTGAATGCAGCCCACCCAAGTTTGATCCCTTGCATCCTACATGGTCCCCTGAACACTGCCAGAAGTGATTCCTGAGCACAGATTCAAGCTCCTTATGCCTCCTTATTTTCAGTTCACCTCTGTAGGGTTGGTAAACAATTTGTCATTCATTACCTTGTATGTAGGAAGTCAAATCACCCCAGATACAAAATCTGTATGAAATTCCAGTTACCATATTTATGTAAGATTTTGTGTCCTACGCAATCCTGTTGTACTTAATGTCCTGTGCCCTCTCTTTCATGGCAAAGCTCTAAATACAACTCCATAAAAAAGTGACAAATGCCCAAGAAAGAAGATGCTGCGTATGAAATAAATAAATGTCACTTTCCTTTGTCTCCTCCTAGTACATTTCCTTTGTCTCCTCCTAGTACATTCACTCATTCTGAGCCAGGAGTTCTAGGTGTTCTGGTATATCAGAGTGAACAGAACCGATCCCAATAACTATTCTCACAAAGTTTACATTTTAGTTGGGGGTAACTGATAAGACACAAAACTATGTCAAGCATCTTGATAACTTTACAGTTTCAATATTGCAAACCACAATGCCCCAAATGAGAGATAGAGAGATAGAAAGACAGAGAGAGAAGAAAAGCGCCTGTCATAGAGGCAGGCAGGGGTGGGGGTTGGCGGGTGATGGGAGGGAAGGAACCTGGGGACACTGGTGCTGGGAAATGTAAACTGGTGGAAGGATGGTTGTTGGAACACTGTACGACTGAAATTCAATTATGAACAGCTTTATAAGGGTCTATCTCACAATGATCCAATAAAGTAAAATAAAAATATATGTCAAGCACCAAAGCAGGTATACAAATAAATTTGTATATTTTGACATACACAAAAATGTAGTGGGGAAGGAGACAGTTGATGTTTAAACATCACACTTCATTTAGTCGTCAGGAGAGGTTTGACTGAGATGCTTGTTTTATCATTGTATAATTGAAACCCAAGCACAAAAATTTGTAAGTCTACAACTGTACCTCATGGTGTCTCACTAATAAAAATTTTTAAAAAATGATTAAAGAAGACAACTGAAAGGATGGCAAGAAAATTGTTAACACTTAAAGAAATGGTTTCCAAGGATTCTGAGACCTGATAGTTAGAGTGGCAGGTAAGACACTTTTAGAGGATGAAGATTAAATAAAAGAAAACAAGTAATTAGTCCAGAAGTGGTTTTCTATTTGGAGGTTGATCGACAAGATATACTGGATTTTGGACTGAGTTAAGTATTCAAGGTAAGCGTGCTTACTGTGCACACAGCTGACCCGTGTTCAATTCCTGACATTCTCGAATGTTCTTCCTGCTGTTCTATTGCTACAGGCCCCCATAATCCATGTTCTATTTTCTTCTCCTCACTCTGCTTCAGACATCTTACTGTCTCCATACTCTTCCTCTAGTTCAATCTAGTTGCTCTGTGTGGCTGATATTCCACTTCTTGAGGTGTCTATTCAAAAACCATTTTGTGGAGAGGCTAAAGTGATAGTACAGTGAGTAGGGTGCTTGGCTTGCATGCAGCCAACCTGGGTTTGATTCCCAGCATCCCATATAGTCCCTCAAAAAAAGAAGTATGGGTCAGATTTAGCAGAATAGCATTTCTCAATCAGGGGGTATATGGGTCCTCAAGATATTCTAAGGGGGCCATTGGTGAAAATTGCATCATTGGGCAGGGAGGCAACTAGTAGGACAGGGTGGGGTGCATAGGAATGAGAGAAGGTCAGAGTGGGTAATGGTTGGATAAAACAATAAGGAACATGGGTGTAGAATCCTGTACGCTGCAGGAAGGTCTTTGGCTTTTTACTCAGGGATGGGAGATACTGGTGGTTTTTTTTTTGAGGGGGCAGGGGTTGGGCCACACCCAGAGATGCTCAGGGGTTACTCCTGGCTCTGTGCTCAGGGGAACAAATAGGATGCCAATGATTGATTACGGGTTGTCTGTGTGCAAGGTAAGCATATTTTCCACTGTACTACATCGCTGGCCCCTGTTAGTGGGTATTAAATAAAGGACTGGGCTTGTCTCATTATTCCTTAACAGCATCACCCTGTGCTAAAGATAGAATGAAGCCCAATCAAAGAGTGTCAGTACGGAGGCCAGCTGACAACTATTGGGAATGATTTAGCTACATGATTAGGATGTCTCAGTTGAGTTTAGGCCGGATTCTGGACACTCTGAAGAGTGAGCCAATAGAACTTGATGATAGAAAGAACAGGCAGAATAAAAGGTGATATTAAGGCAATTTGAGGGATTACAATGCCACAGATGGCTGAGATAGAGAATATTTTTGACTCTGTTGGGGAAGTGTGGTAGTAAGTGATGGGATGGCGAGGTGGTGGATGAAGCAGGCGGGTGGATTCATTTTGGATGTTCCACATGATGAAAGACTATTTAAACCTCTCATAGAGATGTTGAGGTCACTGGAATCCATGACAACTAAATGCCAGACCTACAAATCTGAAATTCATGGATAGAGTTCTGCCTAGAGATACAAATCCTGGCACCATCATGGCAAAGGTACAGATCACCCTGAAATAAGTGCAATCATCAGGATAGCATACACATTAAGGAGAGTCAATAGCATGCCACATGGGAAAAGGTCACACAACTATAGGACTTATCACATAAGCAGCTTGGTAAAAGTAAACTCTGGAAAAGGAGATCAATTAAGCTTTCTACAGAGGAAAAAAAGGATACCCATATGTGAAAAAGGTTAGATGAGACTTTGAAGAAGATTTTGGCAATGAGTGGAGAAGGCAAGGTTGATGGAACAATGATCTGTCAGAGACAGCGTGTTGGAGAGACAGATGGAAAGGTTTAAGTGACTCTCATTTTGCAACGCTCTTTCCCAATGAAATTAACCATTTGGTTTAGATGCCACTCTCTGGCAACAGCCCCTGATATCAGGTATTCTCCACAGCTTGGTCACTTCTCCATAGAGTTTCTGGGGCCTGCGCACCTGTAGAAGGTTTGCTTCTGAGTGCCCACAGGAGAAACTCCTGGAGCACATAAATGAGAGCAGGCCGGACAGAGAAGCAGAAATGTGATGTGAGTGCAACTAAGGACTTGCTGGATCCTACAGGATATGCTGGAGCTGGGAGAGTCCTTCAAAATTGAGGTAATGTTGCTTTTGGTGTCTCATACCAACAACCAGTTATTGGACAGTTTGTTCCTCCAGGACAGGTGGTCATACGTTGTCAGTAGCAGAAGGCAATGTGAAATGAGGGGAAAAGCAGGGAGACTTGCCAGCCTATATTATTAAAAGTTGGGGTGTGGGTATGCTGACCCTGCAGATAAGAGTGGATGTCCCAAGCACCAAACTGCTCGTTTGGCAAAGTGGAAAATGTGCAAAAACATCTCTATGTTTCAGTTATTTATTTTTGCCACACTGGCTGGTGTTTAGGGCTTACTCCTGGCTCTGCCCTCAGGAATCACTCTCAGTGGGACTCAGAGGGCCCCTGTGGGGTGCTGAGGATCAAACCCAGGTTGGTTGTGTGCAAGAAAAATGCTATGTTGTTGTGCTATCTCTCTGGGCCCCGTGCTATATTTAAATGAAGGCAAAGGAAAGAGGATAGCATTTTTTTTATTTTGGGGGTCACACCCAGCAATGCTTAGGGGTTACTCCTGGCTCTACACTCAGGAATCACTCCTGGAAGTGCTTGGGGTCGGGGTACCATATGGGATGCTAGAGATTGAACCCAGGTTGGCCGTCTGCAAAGCAAATGCCCTACCTGCTGTACTATTGCTCTGGCCAAGGATAGCTTCTTTAGGCATCCTTGGAAGATCTCTTTTCTTTTTCTTAGAGGGGCTACTACCAGCAGTGACTGTGGCCTGGGAGACTATGAGGTCAATACCCAGTGGTGCTAGGGGGATCATACAGTGCTGGGGATAAACACATGCTAGGAATGTGCTCTACCACTTTTGTTATCTCCTCAGCCCCTGGGAAACCTACTTACTGGCTTTTATTAGATAGTCAGTATTTTTGTTTAGGCTGGCGTCACTGAGTGACTTCTGACAAGTGACTAGAGGTCCCTGACATAATAGATGAAGCAGGCCAGAAATAATGCCATTCCAAGCTAAGTTCTGGAGTCTGCCAGTTTGGGAAACCTGAAAAGGATCCAGCCTGTGTTCTGGCGAGAAAAACAACTGGGTCTTCGCTTTTTCCCCTTGAGGTATTTGAAATGAGTGGAGGTGGCATTAGTGTCACAATGTCTGTGAAGACTGCACACCGAGAGAGCATCTGTGCAATGAAAAATTCGATTTAACCCAGTCCAAATGCTACAAGTGCCTTTACTAAAAACCACTCATGGTGGAGGACAGAATGAAGGTACAGGAGGTCAGATACATGTCTTGCATGCACCTCTACCTCTGGTTCAAGTCCCTGACACCATATATAATCCCCTGAGCACATCAGGTGTGGAGAAAACCATTTGTGGTGGAAGGCAGTTACGTGCAACCTGGTTACAGAGAGGACATTCAAATAATTTATTCTTTAAATTTTTGCTTTTTGGGTCACACCCAGCAATTCACAGGTGTTATGTCTGGCTCTGCACTCACATGGGATGCTGGGAATCGAACCCAGGTTGGCTGCATGCAAGGCAAACACCCTCCCTGCTGTTCTATGGCTCCAGCCCCTCAAATCATTTATTCTAACCAGGACAATTTGGAGAGTGAAAGGGGCTAATAACAATCACATCAAGGCAGCATTGACAGTGAACAAAGTTGGCAAATTTGGGCTGATGGGAAGCCTAGTGTTAGGTTTGCAGCCACCCAGTTGACAAAGGGAGATGGCAAAGTAAGCAACTGTCACTGTCCTCATTCATCGATTTTTTTTCTCGAGTGGGCCCAGTAACGTCTCCATTGTGAGACTTCTTGTTACTGTGTTTGGCATATCGATTATGTCACAGGTAGCTTGCCAGGCTTTGCAGCGCAGGGGAGATACTCTCAGTAGCTTGCCGGGCTCTTCAAGAGGGGGAATCAAACTCGGGTCAACCATGTTGGCTGTGTGCAAGGCAAATGCCCTTCCCGCTGTGCTATCGCTCCAGCCCAAAGTGAGCAACATATGATGTAAAATATCAATCCTATTTTAAAAGGATATAAAAACTGTGACTTGGAGTGTCCCTATGATGATATTGACTATAAAGATGAGTTAAATGTTTATTCTCCTGTGCCATAAGATGTGTTACCAACCTTAGTCATAAAATTGACAGATAAAAGTTGATAACAGTGTGAATAGTATTGCAGTGAACATAGGAGTGAATATGTCTTTTCTAAATTGTATTTGGGGGCCCTTAGGGTAGGTTTACAGGAGTGGAATTGAAGTTGGTGGGCCCACGTGGGTAACTTATGAGAGGCAGAGAGGAGAGAGACAGTCACTTTCTCCTGATCCCCTTCTGCCTCGCCAGGACTAGCTGGGAAGATTAGGTCGGATAAAGTCTGGAAGTTCAGTCTTAGGTTTTACCCGGGATTTACAGGTTCTTTGTCTTTGTTGCAGAAAGAAATTTCAGGAGCAGATGAGCGGTGAAGTAAAACAGATTTTATTTGAAGGCTTAGGACAGGGAAGGAGGGAAAGCGAGAGAGTAACACACTCAAGGGAGAATGCGGGCTTCTCCGGAGACAGAGAGGGCCCCTTTACACATCCCAGCATTATATATGAAAGCATGAAAGTACACATCTCAAGAGGGGAGATACGGGCAACACTTGTGCTTGGACACCATATGTGCTCGGTCATGTGGGCACAAGCAGCCCATGGGCTCAGGCAGCATATGAGCTCCCTTCCTTTGTTCAAGGTGGCTTTTATAGAGTTCCTCCAACCCTCCCCCACCTGGGGCTTTCTAGCTAGGTAAGAGTTGGTTGCTATGGTGGTTGTCAAGGGGATAGAGTAGGGAATGGTTGATGGTACTCTTTAAAATTCCTTTCCGGGGGGCTGGAGCAATAGCACAGCGGGTAGGGTGTTTGCCTTGCACCTGGCTGACCCGGGTTTGATTCCCAGCATCCCATATGGTCTCCTGAGCACCGCCAGGAGTAATTCCTGAGTGCATGAGCCAGGAGAAAGCCCTGTGCATCGCTGGGTGTGAACTCCCCAAAAAACAAATAAAATTCCTTTCCTGGCTTTTTGTTCCTGTTGAAGTTTCTCTTGGAGGAGGTTCCAGCCTTTCCTGTGTCTCTTACTGGAGCCAGGTCAAAGTTTTAGCAAACCTTAGTTCCTGCACTCAGAAGGTGGGTCTTGACCTTAGGGCTAGATGTTTTTATTACATCCTAGGAAGTCCATTGCCATGGGGGCCCTTTCCCTGTCTTGCCTACATCAGAATTGCTGGGTCACATGGAAGCTCAGTTCCTAGTTTTTTTTTTAGCAATATCCATATCATTTTCCAAAATGGCTGAGGCAGTTGACATTCCCATCAGCAGTGAATGAGGTTCCCCTCTTCCCTGCAACCATGTCAACACTGGATGTTGTTGTTCTTTGTGATGAGATTGTTGGAAGCTGGCCACAGTGGGGGTGAGGGGTTAGGATAGGTCAGGGACAATGATAAGAAATGTTCAGCAAAGAATCTCAACTCTTCTGATGGTGCATGTATTCCTGCATGTTTTCACAGCATAGCACTCAGACTCAGATTGATTTTTAGTGCGGGGCATCCTTGGTGAAGTGCAGGAGGCTGAAACTCAGAGGCTCCATCCTGCTGACCCCAGGAGCCCAGGGACTCTGCTCTGGGTCTGCGCAATCCTGGTAGGATGAGCACAGCACTGTGCAGTCCTGTCTTACCACAGGTCTAGGAAATGAAGAATAAAAATCAGAGGTGGCAATCTGAACATTTCCTGGGGATTTTCTATTTTTCTGTTGAATTAAGGAACAATCCGGTTATTTCAAGTGCTTAAACGTTTTGTGACAATTTGGCTTATCAGGCAATTGGCAAGATTATACTTGGGTTCCACTTGGAAATGTGTAGTTTTACAAAAATGGTTCCGAAGTGAACAGCTTCTGAAAATTGGATTCTCATTATGCAAAATATGGCATCAGATTGATGCTGAGAACTTGTAGTTCTCACCTGTGTAGTTCTGGCTCCTATTTTGCCAGCGGTGGGTAACCAGGCAGGGAAGGGCAGGGCTAAGGTATTTGTGGGGTTTTGTCTCTTAGGAGGACTGCCTTTGGCTGCTACAATCCATATTCCTAGAGGAAGCAATATTCTCACCAGGTTGGGGGAGATCATGGGTGAGGTGGGTGTTTCCTGACATAGAAACATCTAGAAGCTCCAAGGGCTAGAGGCCTTTTATCTTCAGCCCTGTCCTTGTGGAGTGTGTCCAGCCCATCTCTCACATTTCAATTCCCCTTCCTTAACCCCCATAGAGTCCACCATGAGAGACCCTCACCCCAGAGCTCTGAAAGTTATGGGGGCTGGGATCTGGCTGTGTAGATTTGTGACTGCCAGAGACGGACACCAGAAGAGGAGGGAGTTGCATGAGCACAGGTCTAAAGCCTCAGCCTTCACAGAGGACCAAGACCTGAGGCATCCTTGTAGGCTTCCACAGCAGCTATCTGGACAGATGTGTGGTTTAAGCATTCGGCCAGTAGCTATGTCCTTCAGGAAGACGGTCCCTTTCAGATCATCCGACAATTGGTCTTTCTGCAAATAGCCATTCTAACCGGCGTTAGGTGATTTTTTTCACTGTGGTTTTGCCTCCCCATTTTCTGATGATGAGTGGTATTGGAAACCTGTTTATGTATATGCTGGCCATTTGACTGTCTTATCAGGAGGCCCAGGGGTCACCCCTGGTGATTTGTGGCCAACAGATCAGATGGTTCAATGCCTGGGCACAGCGACAGAGTGCTTCTGAGGCGTTGTAGTGCTGGAGCCTACACGCAGTCTTGCTACATGGTAGATGCAATACTGAGACAGGAAATGGGATCCCTACCATGCAAAGCATATGGCCCCAAACCTCTATGCTACACCTGCAGCCCTTCTCTAATTTTAATCAGCTTTTGTTTCATTTTGCTGTGGAGTTGGATGAGTTCTTTATATGGCGTGGATATTATTCCTTTATCCTTTATATGGTTCCTTGCATTTTTCTCCCCTTTCATGAGTTGTCTTTTATTTTGTCATTGGTTTCTTTGCTGCACAGAAATTTTTAAGTTTGAAGGAGAGAGAGAACAAAAAGGAATGCCCTGCCACAGAGGCAGGGTGGGATGGGGGGTTTGGGGGGTAGGAGGGATACTGGGATCCGTGGTGGTAGAAAATGGGCACTGGTGGAGGGATGGGTATTTGATCATTGTACAATTGAAACCCAAGAACAAAAATTTATAAGTATACAACTGTACCTCATGGTCTTTCACTAATAAATTTTTTTTAAAAAAAGAAATTTTTAAGTTTGATGTAATCTCACTTGCTGACATGAGCTTTTTCTGACTTTGCTTTTGATGTGACAATCAAAAACCTTATGAAAGCTGATTTGAGTTTTCTCCATAAGTTTTGTTCTAGCAGGTTTTTGTTTTCAGGTTTTATGCTCAGTTCTATTCAAGCGTTTATTTTTGTGTATGGTATATGTACCATTTTCCCGTTTGCTAAGTGGTCCAATTTACCCAGGCCCATTTATTGAGGAGACTGCCCTTTTCCCAAGAATATTTTTGGTTTCTTTGTCATAAATTGAGCATATATATTAGTGAGTTTATGGATGCTATATTCTGTCCACACATCTATAAGTATGGTCTATGCTTTCATTTTTTTAATTTAAAAATAAATTAAAAATTTTATTTTTATTCAAGTCAAGTCAGCACCGCACTCCTTCTTTCCGCGTCCTGCAGCCCAGGCGCTGCGGGAGGGGCGTTAGAGGCGCCGTCGGGGAGGCACCGGGGAGAACCCAGATAATGCGCCACCGCAGCGCTAGCAGGGGAAGAAAGCCTCTGCGCTCTGGGTCCTGGAGGAAGAGATCCGCTAGTCTCGGATGCCTCCGTCCCGGATTGGAGAGACGCCCGGACACAAAGGTTCAAACCCCGGGCCTCCCCAGCCGGCTGTGGCGCTGGTGGTGGTGGTGGGGTGGGGATGCCCAGGTCCTCCGACCGCCCCGCCTGGAGCGATAGCACAGTGGGTAGGGTGTCTGCCTTGCACGTAGCCAACATGGCCGATCCGAGTTCGATTCCTCCGCCCCTCTTGGAGAGCCCGGCAAGCTACCGATATGCCAGACACAGTAACAACAAAGTCTCCAATGGAGACGTTACTGGGCCCGCTCGAGCAAATCGATGATCAACGGGAGGGCCTTTACTTTTTACTTTACTTATTTTTATTAAAACACCATGATTTCTGGTGGAGGGATGGGTATTCGATCATTGTATAACTGAAACACAAGCACAAAAATTTGTAAGTCTACAACTGTACCTCACGGTGTTTCACTAATAAAAATTAAAAAGACAAAAAAAACACCATAATTTATGAAGTTGTTCAAAATACAGTTGTTTCAGGCATTTAGTGTTCCAGCACCAGTAGTGTGACATATGAATGTCCCCAGTTTCCCTTCCAACCCCCCAACATGCCCCCTTAGCTACATAACAAATTTACTTTACATTGCTTGCTCCAATAAAACTTAAATGGTAAATAGATTTATAATAAAATAAATCAGTAAGAACCAATTTTTGATTGCTATATGATTTTGGCCTATTTGGCCTATAAGGAGATTAGTGCAATATAATAAAATGCCTATTTTCATTTACATAAATAAGTTTTCACCTCTGGAATCTAAAGAATATTTCATTAAATTTTGTTTTATACTTGGATCTCATTATCTCATTATAGTAATAGTGTCATTAATAAAAACTGAAAAAAATTCTGTACTAATGTATTTTGGAGTTTACAAGAAATAGGTAAACCTACAAATGAAAATTCCACCCCCTACACTTTATTTAAATACTGTGATTTACAAAGTTGCTCATGATGATTTGTTACAGGTATTCAATATTCCCACACCAATCCTACCATCACTATCACCCTCCCTCTACCACTGTCTCTGATTTACCCAACCACCCCTCAAGCCTGCCACTGTAGCAGGCCAACAATAATTTATTTTATATTGCTAAAATTTTATTACCAATAAATTGCTAATGGAATGATAAAAACATTTCCTTAGAAGAAAATTAGTGTAAATTGTATCTCACCATGGAGATATCAAGTCCTTGTATGAGGGCTTACTAAAATGTTGTTATAAGTGAACTTTTGTGTTAATGTTTTGTTAGTCAAGATTGGTTGCCTTCTATATTATATCCCATCTAATCTTATGTACCACTGCTGGATTATAAATGTAGAGTTTGGAGATGTTACTCCAGGAAGTCCAGAAGTTTTGACTGTGTGGTACAACTGGAATTGAAATTTTAACTGGAATCCAGCGTTGGGTGTGGATGTGACTACAAAGGTTTCTGGAAGTACAGAGGGTGGGGGGATGTAGCCCATCCTGACTCTGACAAAGCCTGGAGATTTCAATCACGTGAACCTGCATACCTGAGTTCTCAGCAGGTTAATTTTTCAGTTAGGCTTTGTCCCAAGACAATGGAGTCCAGCTGAGGCATGGCGGAAGCTTTGGAGTGTGGGAACAAGCAGCTTCCAGGGCTTTGTTTGGTCGGACACTGCCTCCCCTTCCCTCCAGAGTGTCCCAGATGTTTCAACCATGAGCAGGTATTCAAAAAAAATGTTTGTATCTTGTTGTTCTTTTTTGAAATTTGTTCATGAGTCTCTGGAGCAAGGCCGGTAGATGAGCTTACATGGCACAAGAGGTGGTTTGTGGGTGTGACTTTGCTTTCAATTTTTCATGTCCGTTATCTATATAAGTTTTTTAAATATATTATGGAATGCTACTATAATGTTGGTTATTAGCTGCTAATCTTTGAATGGTAAAATACAATGGTGAAATTTCCTTTTAATATTAATGTATATTTGCTTTAGGTGTATAACATGATAATCCTCATGATTTTAATTATCACTCAACACCATGAATAGTTACAAATTTATTTTTCTCGTAATAAGAACTTTTTAAAAAATTTTTTTATTAGTGAGACACCATGAGGTACAGTTGTAGACTTACAAATTTTTGTGCTTGGGTTTCAATTATACAATGATCAAATACCCATCCCTCCACCAGTGCCCATTTCCCACCACCACGGATCCCAGTATCCATCCCACCCCCATCCCCCCATCCTACCCTGCCTCTGAACTCCCTTTTGTTCTCTCTTTTATTGGGTGTTGTGGTTTGCAAAAGAGGCAATGAGTGGCAATCATGTTTGGTCGATAGTCTACTTTCAGCATGTCGTGTAATAGGAACTTTTAAGATTTACATTTCTAGCAATTTTACAAATACACAAAACTATTGATAGCTATAGTGACTTTGCTATAGCATTTTATAACAGGGAGATTTGTACCATTTGACTCTTGATTCCATTTTTTGTCCTCGTACCCTCACCCCACATACGAAGACAACCTATGTTCTGAGTTTCTGAGCTTTGAGCTTGCTATTTGTTTTTAAAATTCCACATATAGGTCTTGCTCTATCCGACTTAGCATAACACCCTCAGTTCATCATATTGTAGCAAATGGCATAATTCACTTCTTTTTCTAACAGGTAGCATTGTATTGTGTATATGCTTATATAATAGATAAATATCCCATTTATCCATCCATTCATTCATCTATACTTAGATTTTCTTCCTGTCTTGTCGATCATAAAATAGGTTTAAATAAATGGGTACAGACAGCTATTTTGTCTCCTTCTGGTAAATAGCTAGAAGTGGGATTTCTGGCTTATATGTTCTACATTAAAGTTTTGAGGAAACTATTTTTTTCACAGTGGTTACACTAATTTTCATTCAAATCAATAGTACAGCAGAATTCCCTTTCCTCTACATCCGTGCCAATACTAGTTTTCAGTCTTTTAGAGAATATGCATTCTGGTAGTTTTGATTTTCATTTTCCTGTTCCCTTGTGATGTTAAGCACTTTTAAAAGGTGCCATTTATATGTCCTCTTTGGATAAGTGTCTATCCTGATCCCATGCTCATTAATTGGGTTGATATTCTATTGACCTGTATGAAGTCCTTATGTCTTTATATTAATCTCTTATCAGATTGATGGATTCACATATATTTTTCCTATTAAATATGCTGCCTTTTAATTTTGTTGCAGTTTTTTTTTTTTGCAGTACAGAAGCTTTTCGTTTTATGTAGTCCCACTTGTTTGTTTTTGCCTTTGGTGCCACAACCAAAAAATTCACTGCTAGTATCAATGTCTAAAAGTTTACCCCCAGTTTTCTTTGAGCAGTTGTATAATATCAAGTATTTCATTTACTTAGCTGATTTTTGTGTAAGGTATAAGATGGTGCTCCAGTTCCGCCTTTTTGCAAGTGGCTGCCTAGCTATTTCAGCACCATTTATTGAATACACTTTTCTTTGTGTCATATATTCTTACTCTGTTGTGTGTCTATTGAACATAAGTATGTGTGTCTATTTCTGGGCCCTCTATGCTGTTCCATTGATCTATACAACTGTTTTCCTGCCAATTTCATGCTGTTTTGATAAGTAATACCTTTACAATATACTTTGGAATCAGGAAGTATGGTGCTGTCAGTCAAGCTCTGGTTTTAAGATTACTTTGGCTATTTATACGCTTGTTATTCCATATGAAGTTTAGTATTGATTTTCCTACTTGTGAAAAAAAGTCATTGGGACTTTGAGAGGGAACGTACTGAATCTGTAGATGGATTTGTTTCAGGTAGTGTAATGTTATGATTTGTATGAAAATTATATTTGGGTGCTGGAGATATGGCTTAGAGGGTGGTGCACTTGCTTGCATGTGTGAGGTGGATGTGATAACCACTATAATATGGAAATTACTTGCCTTGCATGTGGAACACTGGTGTGGTCCTCAAAGCTCCCTGCACCTCCAGGCCTGAGCAGTACTGCATCATTGGAACTGGAGCGCTGAAGCCCCAGGCCCACAAAGTCAAAAACTATCTAGGTTCCCGGAGCAATCATTTTGATCAGCCCACTACCCAAGAAATGTGTAATTTGGTAATTCAGATGACAGAAGACTTAGAATATCCTAAGTGTTGAGAGTGATAAAAGATATCTCTTGTTATTAACACCTGAGGATAGGGAAGATTGCCAGAAAGTTAACTGATTACATGGAGCCTTGCTTTTTATTTCCTGGGAGGAAAGAGAAGCTAGAAGTTGAATTAAATTGCTAGTGGTGCAGGAGTTAACTTGCAATGCCTTTGGAATGAAATTACCCTAAAAACCTACGAGAAGGGGCTATAAAGAGCTCCTGAGTTGGTATTGAACATATGGAGATATGGAAAGAATGGCCCATCTGGAGAGGGTATGAACACTCCTCATATCTGACCCAATGGATCTCTTCTATTAATTATTCCTGAGCTAAATTATTTGTAATAAATCGATGGTCTGGTGACTATGTGGGTATCTTGATCGTGTGTGGTGTTTTTTAAAATTTATTTATTTTATTTAGATTTTTATTAGTGAAACACCATGAGGTACAGTTGTAGACTTACAAATTTTTGTGCTTTGGTTTCAGTTATACAGTATGTGCTGTTTTTGAAAATTAGTACTGAGAAGACTGACTTGGTGTCTCTTATTTTTGGATGCTATTTATTTTATTATTATAGTTGAGGTTATGTGTTGATAATAGTGTTGACATTCATGGTGTTGGTGTACACTGAAGTGCTCATGAGCCTGAGTAACTTTTAGGGCATCTACTTCTGGCTAATATAGTACTCCGGACTCCAGTACCTACACAATGGTAGCAGGAACAGAATGGTGTGCTGTTCATTGATACTGTCTCTAGATCCTTGTTTTATTTCCTTGTGTTCCATGTCAGAAGCAAAGGGAATATCCTGGGTTTCTGGTACAGGAATCAGATTCAGTTGCTATGAACATTTTAATATTATCAGTCCTTCCAATTCATGACTATAGATTTATTTATCTATAGTCTCTCCATTTAGTCTATTTATGACTTTCAATTTATTTTTGTTATCCCAATTTCTTTCATAATGTATTACAATTTTCATTATGTAGTTTTTTCATCTTCATTAAATTTATTCAGAGTGGTATTTTTTTTGGTTTGTTTTGGGGCCACATCAAGTTATGTTCTGGGCTTACTCCTGGCAGTGCGCAGGAGACCATTTGGGATGCTGGGTATCAAATCTAGGCTGGCAGCATACAAAGCAAGTGCCTTACCTGCTGTACTATCCCTCTGGCCCATGGAATTGTTTTTCAAATGTCACTGTTATTAAGGTATTTTTAAAAGTTTTCCCATGTTTGTTTGTCTGTAGAGTATTTCCTCTGTTAGAACTAAATCTCGTAGACTTGAAGGCATGGTCTTGTGTATGAGGGGAACTGAATTGTTCATCCCTGCTCACCCCTAGGTTGTCTCTCATACCTTCATGATTGTTTTAGCAGCCTCTTTGTTATTAAAGGCCCCTGTTCTTGAGTATATTCCATTACCTATCATTGTCCTAATGGGGAGGCTCCAACCAACACCTGGATGCAGGTTATTGGAAGTGCGAGCCTCTCTTTCAGGGTGAGGATATAAGATGGAGATTCTGTCTGTTGCCTCTATATTATGCCTGGGAGCCTGACTAAATATATTCTTAAACAAGAATAGATTCTTTTAATATCCAAAGACAATAGAAACGACAATAGAAACGAGGGCCTGGAGAATTGGTCCATGGTAGGAAGCTTGCTACAAGTTGGGGGGGGGGGGAAGGAGTGCAGTTATGACAGAGAAGGTCTGCTATGACAATGATAGTTGGAAATGATCACTCTGGAAAAGAAATGGATCCTGAAAGGAGAAGAACTGGGTGATGAAAGGAGGTCAAGTGATATACACAGTACCATTTCATTAACAGTACTGCATACAACAGTGCCTAAAAGAAAAAATGGTGGTGGTGTGGAGAGAGGTACCTAACATAGAGGAAAACTGGTGATCAGGGATACAGGAGGGAAACTAGGAACACTGGTGGTGGGAAACCTACACTAGTAAAGAGTTGGGTGCTGGAATAATGTGTGGTTGAAACCCATCATGACTGTATCTCATGGTGATTCAGTAAAAATTGTGTTTTCAAAAAATAGATTCTCTAGGTAATGACATTGTGGTATATATACACAATGGTAATATTATGAAACTATAAGAAAAGATGAAATCTACTGAGCTTATGGGGGGAGGTTGGTGGAATGTGTTTGGGGGATATTGGTGAGAGAAGTGGGAAGTCCCCTAGTGGTGGGGTGTGGTGATAGAACGATGTATGAATGAGTGTTTCATTAATGTTATTGTAAATCATGGTACCTAAATAAGATGAGAGAGAAAAAGATGGAATCTTGCAGTTTGGTTCAACTTGAATAGAAATGAAGTGCATCACGTTATGTGAGATATGCCAGAGGGAGAAAAACACATTCCAGATAATGTTACTTATCTGTAGGATGTAAAAAAACAAAGAAGTGGGCACTACTGATGGATGCCAGAGAATTGGCTTTTGAACACAAAACTAAATTTGGGGATGGAAGGAAGGAAAGATAAGTTAGAAGAGACCGAGGTGAACTGTCTTTGACACTTTGGTGAAGTGATTTTATATAACAAAAGTATTAAAGTTATCACTACTATAACCATGTTACCTGAAATACAATATACATATATAAATATATTTCAACTTGGTTAATAGAGGGCTGGAGCGGTAGCACAGCGGTAGGGTGTTTGCCTTACAAGTGGCCAACATGGCCGATCCGAGTTCAATTCCTCCGCCCCTCTTGGAGAGCCCTGCAAGCTACCGAGAGTATCTCACCCGCATGGCAGAGCCTGGCAAGCTACCCATGATGTATTCGATATGCCAAACACAGATACAATTCTCATGATGGAGACGTTACTGGGCCCACTTGAGCAAATCGATGAACAACGGGAGGACCGTGATCGTGACCGTGGTTAATAGAACTGGAGGCTAAGGATGCAGCTTCTCTCCACTATTGGGACAATGGTGGGGTATCCTGACACTGGAGAAATTGGTGTAGTAGCACTGAAAGTATAAACCAGTAATCTCAGTATTACTGTAAACCACAATGCCCCCCCCCAAATGGATTAAAAAGTAGATTTCTATTTACTATAATCTTGAGGCACTGTTGACCATACGACTCACTGGCAACCCTAGTAATGTATTCAAGAGATGTTCCCTGGGAATTCTGCTCAACAAACCAGGACACCAGTCATATGCATAAAAATCTTTTTTTTGAGGGGGGTGCACATTGGCAGTGTTCAGGGGTCACTTTCAGCTCTTTTTTTTGCTTTTTGGGTCACACCTGGCGATGCACAGGAGTTACTCCTGGTTCTTGCACTCAGGAATTACTCCTGGCGGTGCTCAGGGGACCATGATGCTGGGAATCAAATCTAGGTCAGCTGCGTGCAAGGCAAATGCCCTACCCACTGTGCTATTGCTCCAGCCCCTCCAAGCTACACTTTCCGGAATCATGCCTGATGGGCTCAGGGGACATAAGGGACCATATGGGATGCCAGGGATTGCAAGGCCAGCACCCTACTTATTGTACTATCTCTCTGGCCCCAGTGCACATGTTCTTTTGTAGAAGCTAGTAGCCACATTGAGTGAGAAATAGGGAGGGCATGAAGACATTACCAGTTGGCCCTGGTGATAATATTTTTCTGGAAGTGTACTCTAGAAGTTTCTAGTTGTATGGTAGATGACAAGACTGCTTCTCATGAAGTAGCATGTACGCTATGCAAATAGGCCTCTTTGAAGGAAAGTCTTGATATTGGCTGTAGGTGTGCAGTGCTCTGGGTAGGTAAGTCATAGAGTGTCCATTGGAGCCTTGTAGCAACAGTTCTTAATTCACCTTGGCCTTGTAGGGCCTATGCATGGATTTAAGTTCTGTTGCCTTTCAGAACTAGATATTGTGGGGGACTGAATCTCAAGTAGAAGTCTTCAAAATTCAAGTTTCTGATGTGGCTTCCAAACCCTTTGTTCCTTGGAGAAAAGCTGGAATTGAGTTAATTTGCCCCCTAGTTTATGTCCCCTACCAGGGGTGGGGTTTTTGGCAAAATTGTGTTTTGGCCTATCCTACACATTTCAATTAGGGATTTTTTTCCTGGTTCCTCTCATGTGCTGATAAGCTACTTGAGAGGTTTCCTTCAGAGGGAGCTGTTGTGGCTGTACCTGTAGATTCAATTTGTCCATGGACAAAATGAGTTTGTGATCCTTTTCACTCACTCTTGAAAAAGAACTATCATAACGTGACTTTTTATTTTAAACAATCATCTACAGAATACATACAAAAATGGTAAGATTTTAAAGTTAAACCTAAATATTTTTTTTCCCTTTATTTTATTTTATTTTTTTTAAAGTTGTAGATTTACAATATTTTGTGCTTTGGTTTCAATTATACAATGATCAGATACCCATCCCTCCACCAGTGCCCATTTTCCACCACCATGGATAATATCCCTCCCACCCCCATCCCCCCATCCCCCCTGTCTCTGTGGCAGGGCAATCCCCTGTGTTCTCTCTCTCCTTTTGGGGGTTGTGGTCTGCAAAAGAGGCATTGAGTGGCAAACATGTTCAGTCCATAGTCTACTTTCCACATGCATCTCCCCTCCTGGGAGGATCCTCCAAACATCCTTTATTTGGTGCTCCCTTCTCTATCTGAACTGCCCTTTCCTCTAGGATACCCGGCTGGCCTCTAAGTTATGGAGTAATCCTCCTGGTGCTGATCTCAGCTATTCTTGGGTATTAATCTCATACTTTGTTACTTTATATCCCCCAGATGAATGCAATCTTTCTATGTCTATCCCTCTCTTTCTGACTCATTTCGCTTAGCATGATACTTTCCATATTGTACCACTTGTATGTAAATTTCATGACTTCATCTTTTCTAACAGCTACATAGTACTCCATTGTGTAGATGTACCAAAGTTTCTTTAACCAGTCATCTATTCTTGGGCATTCAGGTTTCTTCCAGTTTCTGGCTATTGTAAAGAGTGCTGCAATGAACAAACAAGTGCAGATGTCACTTCGACTATACATTTTTGCCTCTCTGGGATATACTCCCAGGAGTGGTATTGCTGGGTCAAATGGGAGCTCAATTTCTAATTTTTTGAGAATCGTCCATACTGTTTTCCAGAAGGGCTGAACCAGTGGACATTCCCACCAACAGTGAAGGAGTGTCCCTTTCTCGCCACATCCACGCCAGCATCGGTTGCTTTTGTTCTTTTGAATGTGGGCCAGTCTCTGAGGTGTGAGATGGTATCTCATTGTGGTTTTGATCTGCATCTCCCTGATGATTAATGATGTAGAGCATTTTCTCATGTGCTTTTTTGCCATTCGGATTTCTTCTTTGAGAAAGTTTCTGTTCATTTCATTGCCCCATTTTTGGATGGGGTTGGATGTTTTCTTCTTGTGGAGTTTAACCAGTATTTTGTATATCCTGGATATCAACCCCTTGTCAGATGTGTATTCGGTGAATATCCTTTCCCATTCTGTAGACTGTCTTTGTATTTTGGTCACTGTTTCTTTGGAGGTGCAGAAGCTTCTTAGTTTAAGATAGTCCCATTTATCTATCTCTGTTTTCACTTGCTCGGCCAGTGGCGTGGCATCTTTGAAGATACCATTAGCTTCAATGTCATGGAGGGTTTTGCCAACTTTATCTTCAATGTACCTTATGGTTTCTGGTCTGATGTTGAGGTCTTTAATCCATTTTGATCTTACTTTTGTACATGGTGTTAGGCAGAGTTCTGAGCCTATTTTTTTGCATGTAGCCGTCCAGTGATGCCAACACAATTTATTAAAGAGGCTTTCCTTACTCCACTTCACATTACTTGCACCTTTATCAAAGATTAGATGAGCATATGATTGAGGAGAGATGTCAGTGTATTCAACCCTGTTCCATTGGTCTGCAGTTCTGCCTTTGTTCCAGTACCATGCTGTTTTAATTATTACTGCTTTGTAGTACAGTTTGAAGTTCGGGAGGTTGATTCCTCCCATTTTCTTTTTCCCAAGAATTGCTTTAGCTATTCGTGGGGGCTTATTGTTCCATATAAATTTCAAGAGTGTTTGCTCCATTTCTTTGAAGAATGTCATGGGTATCCTTATAGGGATTGCATTGAATTTATACAATGCTTTCGGTAGTATTGCCATTTTGACAATGTTAAGTCTCCCGACCCATGAGCAGGGGATATCTTTCCATTTCCTCATGTCCTCTTTTATTTCCTGAAGTAGCGTTTTGTAGTTTTCTTTGTACAGGTCCTTTACTTCCTTAGTTAAGCTGATTCCTAGGTACTTGATTTTCTGGGGCACAATTGTGAATGGGATTGTTTTTTTCATGTTGCTTTCTTCACTCTCACTGTTTGCGTATAGGAAAGCCATGGACTTTTGGGTATTGATTTTATAACCTGCAACTTTACTATACGAGTCTATTGTTTCTAGGAGTTTTTTGGTGGAAGTTATTGGGTTCTCTAAGTAGAGTATCATATCATCTGCGAATAGTGAGAGCTTGATTTCTTCCTTTCCTACCTGAATGCCCTTAATATCTTTTTCCTGCCTAATCGCTATTGCAAGTACTTCCAGTACTATATTGAACAGCAGTGGAGAGAGTGGGCATCCCTGTCTCGTCCCTGATCTTAGAGGGAAGGCTTTCAGTTTTTCCCCATTGAGGATGATGCTTGCTGTAGGCTTGTGGTAGATGGCTTTAATTATTAAACCTAAATATTTAAGAATGATTAGTTTTTAGAATGTAAGCCAATAGACAAACATGCAATAACCACCTTAACTGCATGACAAAAACTTAATACTACATAATCTCCTGCTTCCTGTTCTGAAGTGCTGAGAATCTATCCTCCTTTTTGTCTGTTCTTGCCCCAAACACATAGTCTAAAATAATTTATGAAAACACATCAGACAAATCCAGATTGAATTCTTTTTTTTTTGCTTTTTGGGTCACACCCAGCGATGCTCAGGGGTTATTCCTGGCTCTGCACTCAGGGGTTACTCCTGGTGGTGCTTGGGGGACCATATGGGATGCTGGGGATCGAACCCAGGTCGGCCGCATGCAGGGCAAATGCCCTACCCGCTGTGCTATCGCTCCAGCCCATGAATTAATTCTTAAATAGCAAGGTCTTTTAAGACTATGGTAGAGACTATTATGAGTAAAATGAAATCAAATATAGCACTGTAGCACTGTCCTTCCATTCATTGATTTGCTCGAGCAGGTTCCAGTAACGTTTCCATTGTGAGACTTGTTACTGTTTTTGGTATATCAAATATGCCACGGGGAGCTTGCCAGGCTCTGCCATGCATCGGGATACTCTTGGTAGCTTGCCGGGCTCTCCAAGAGGGACGGAGGAATCTAACCCGAGTTGGTCGCATGCAAGGCAAACGCCCTACCCCCTGTGCTATTGCTCCAGCCCGAAATCAAATATACATGATAAAATGTTAGATCATGATTTAGATCTTGAACTAAGGAAACAGAAGTATGAAAATCACCATTGCACAATGATATTTTAATATGGGCTGTGTGACTGGTTATAGGTTGGTATAATTTTAAACTTCTTTATTTTGATAAATGTTAAGTGGTCTTGTAAGAGAATGTCCTGGTTCTCTGGCGATACATGTGAAGTTTTTTTTAAGTACAAGGGATTACAGTGTCTGAAACTTAACTTTCAAGATGGTTCAAGAAGAAAACAGTACATGGTCTAGAATTTAAACTTCTATACATAATCTTGTGCACCAAAGTTACTCTTCACATTTCACATTCCCAAACTTCACATGGTAGTATTATTATAGTTTCTGGCAAGTTGCCCTTTCCTATCGAGAGCACAGCATACTCTAAGGAGCATTAGAGAATGTGTTTGTGGTTCTTACTCTATTGGTTTTGTTGCTGTGGTAAAGAACTCGAGTCATGTTCTTAATACACTTAATTTGAAGGCAAAGTCTTTACAAGTGTGCCAGTGCTGACCTTTGTATTCCATCCACCATGAGCACATTGCAAATGCCGAGAAGTCCCGTAGTGGCTTCATGGAACACATCCATTAGACTCAGTGCTTTCCCCCAAACACACATTTTGCTTGCTGGTGCACAATATGTGCCAGCTTGATCCATTTTAATTTTTGACTGAAACAATTCCCATCCCTGCAGCCTGTGCCAAGTATGGAATGGAAAGCCAAATGCCCTTCCCCTCAGGGTCATCCAGACACAGTGGTATTAGACATGGTGAAATGTGTCATTTCTTGGTGACCTAGCTGAGTGCAATCAAAACAGCCAGTCTGGTATTGGTTTCAAACAGTGGTGTGAATAGCAGGAGGGCTTCATGGCTTTTCAAATTTAAGTGTGTAGGTCTATGTTGGACTTCAAAGGCAGTCCTTCAATGTAGCAGTCACTTATGTGAGCATCATCAACCTACCCTCAAAATCTGACCAATTCGAATCAGAGGCCACACCCACTTAACATCATCCTTCATAAACTTATCTCTCTATTTCTAGAATCACTCAAACAGGCTGTTATCTAATGGGCATTGGTTCATTATTGTAGACTCTCAGTCTTTGGATCCCACTGGGAGAACTTCTTACTATGATCAGCCTCTCTTAGAGCTGACATTGTTACCTATTTCCCCAGCCTCCTCCGTAGGTAGGGCAGAAGAGGATGGGGTGAGTGGATTTTCCTCTGAGGTGGTCCTGACTATGGAAGAGGCATTTTTTAAATTTTATTTATTTGTTTATTTATTTTATTAGTGAAACACCATGAGGTACAGTTATAGACTTGCAAGTTTTTGTGCTTGGGTTTCAGCTATACAATGATCAAGTACCCATCCCTCCACCAGTGCCCATCCTCCACCACCACGTTTCCCAGTATCCCTCCCACCCCCAATCCCCCCATCCCACCCTGCCTCTGTGGCAGGGCATTCCCTTTTGTTTGGAAGAGGCATTTTTAAATCCTGAAAGTTGGCTTTTCCACTGATAACGCAAGTGCTTAACTAGGCTTTGGTCTAAGGCATCCACTCCAAATAGAGTTCCCTGGTAACACATAGTCACTTCTGTCTGGCAAAAAAAAGAGTCAGGCTGCCTCCCTTCTCAGAGGTTCTTCGCTTTACAGGTCTTGCTTAATGTAACTGATCCTTTGTGATCACTCAGGTTTTCTGGCTCTCACTTCCTTTCTCTCCCAGTGCTCTAAATTATCCAGTAAAGATTGAGCATACAGCTACTAAAATTTTTTTAAAAATTATTTTCATTGATTTATCAATATTCTTATAGATATGTCTGACTTTATTTTCTCTATTTTGGGTCTGTTTCAGTGCATTTCAGTTTGGTGTTTTTGTCGATTATCTCATTTTCTGTTTATATTTGAAATGTACAATAAAACTTATAGACTACAAAAAAAAAAGAATGAGCCTACAAAACTCTAGACCCCTACCTTCAACCCCAATAAAATCAAGACTCATGCTTATATGCTATTCCTTCTCTCTCCCCCTCCTTTCCTTTCTCTCTCCCTTTCCTTCTCCCCTTCCCCCCTGACTGTAGCTTCATTCCATGGTCCACATTTGTTGTGTAATTTCCAGATCTTGTAAGTTATAAACCTCTGTTTTCAAAGTTTCTTTCTGGTTATTTCTGAAGGGCATTGTCATTCAATTTTAATAAGAAATAGAATTCTAATAACAAACTACAAGAATGAGTTCAGTCACAGTATCTGTTGATAGATTGAACGCAATACCTAACTCCTCCTAAGAATAAGTTCTGAGGCATTGTTTTAGGTGGGACACCTACTTACACCTCCCTTTAAAACTGTATCACTGATAATAATAGAAATGATAAACAGTTCTCTTGGAAAGTGTAGATTTCAACCTGGTTAATAGGCATACTTATCCTTTAATAGAAAACAGACAATGATGATACTACTACTGCATACAAGTTATCTTCTGAGCTACAAACACTTATTAAACCTGTAGTCTAGAACTCTCACTTGTAAGAATTTGTCCCAGAGTTAGATATTTTTCTTTTTTGTACAAGTGAGCTGGAGCAATAGCACAGTGAGTAGGGCGTTTGACTCGAACTCGGCTGACCCGGGTTCGATTCCTCTGCCCCTCTCGGAGAACCCAGCAAGCTACCGAGAATATCTCGCCTGCATGACAAAGCCTGGCAAGCTCCCCGTGACGTATTCGATATGCCAAACACAGTAACAGCAAGTCTCACAATTTGTTGTTGGATGTTACTGGGCCCACTCAAGCAACTCGATGCACAATGGGACGACAGTGCTACAGTGCACAAGTGAAATGGTGAAATGATGGAGGGGGCAGGAGGAACAGCAAGTAGGGCATTTATGCTTTGAATGCAGCAAACCCCAGTTTGACCCTAGAACCCCATATGGTCCTTTGAGCCTGCCATGAGTGATCCCTGAACACCATCAGGCCACCGGGTGTGGCCCCCAAACCAAAACAAAACAAAAAACCCAAAAATGGTGAAATGAGAAAAGTGTGGTGTTATTTATCATAGACAAAGACTAAAAGCACCCCACATATCAGACAGAGAGGAAACTTAATAGAATCTCAGAGATATATGTTAGCATATTATGACACTAAATAATTTGTTTTGGGGCCACATCTGGCAATGGTCAAGGGTTGGCTATGCCCTCAGGAATTACTCCTGCTGTTATTGGGGGTTTGTGTGAGATGCTGGGGATCAATTCCAGGGTGGCTGCATGCAAAGCATGTTCTTTACCTGCTGTACTCCCTTTCTCACTCCAGAAAAATTGAGAAACCAATTGATACACTGAAAAGAAAGACCGACTTGCATTAAAATAAAGAATGGATCACAAGTTGGTGAATTAAGAAAAAAATCAGTCTATAACAGGATGCATAAAATGCCTCTGTGTAATAAAGGGGAAAAGGAATATATGTTTATATATAAAGAGATACTTTGGAAATATGAAGAGATACTTTGGAAGGACACATGAAATTAATATTTACTCATATGGCAGAGAAGATAATGTGGGAATAGAATTATTAGGGTCTTGCCATTGTTTGCCTTTCTAGATTTTTTTTTGTTTATTAGCCAGGCACATGAATTATATACTGTGAAATTAATTTGGATTAAAATTACAAAGTACTGCAAGATCACAGAGATAGCTCAAATGGTAGCTGTGCCTAACACATGTGAGGTTCAGATTTTGATCCTGGGTGCAACATGGACGCCCCAAGCACCTCTGCATGTAGCCCTTTTGGTCTTCAAGCACTGATGGAGAGATGCTCACCTAAGAACGACTGGGTTGTGAGTGACCATTGTTGTGAGTGACCTCTTCCCCGCATCATTAGTGGCCCCCAGTTAAAAACAAACCCCTGACTCCACAAAGTATTGTAGTCCACTCAATGTTTTTTTGTAACATAACTGCGTGCTTTATTGAGATACACAGTAAAGCAGTAATATAATACAATAGTAAGGCATATATTTGGTGAAGTCTGATATGTTGTGAAAATGCAGTAAAACTGAAGTTTAAAAAAATAATTAGTAAATGTTACAGTGTTGGTGTTAAAACACAATATATTATGATACTCAAGTGAGAACCCAGTATCTGAAAACAATGACGTAACATGCCATGTGATGTTTACACTTCAGTTACATTATGATTTACATTTTAATACTCAGTGGTTATAAAGAACACGAAATAATGTCCAAATTATGCTTAAGATGTAGCAATAAAGCTCTCAAATTTTATTCAAATATTTTGACAGACTCACTCCAGAACTAATGTCTAAAAGATAAAACAAAAAGATTAAAATTACGCACTCTATTTACCTCTGATTTAAGAATAAAACTCAAAACTTCTTAGTAGGAAGTAAAATAATCCCTAGTTTTAAGTTGTGGTTAAAAAGATTCCTGGGTAGAAGTCTAGCATCACAGAATGGAAAAAATCCAAGACTAAAACCAAATCATATATAATTTGTTACCTTAGAACTTTGGGTTTTCTTTTGGAAATTATAAAGAAAAAAGAAAATAGAGAAAATGCTCACACAATTGACAGATGGTGAAGCTGTGAAATCAGGTGTGCACAATTATTAGGAACACCCCAAAACCAAAGTGAGGTAGAAATAGCATGAGAAGCCATGTTTGATGTTAATTATTATTAATGAAACAATGGACAAAATCCACTCTCCAAAAGTTAATTACACTTGATGTAAGAGGTAACAGATTTGCAAAATAGGTCACACAGTGATTTCTACTGGAAAATGATTTTTAAAAAACAAAGACTAATAAGATGAAATGAAAGAGTAAAGCTTTTTCTAGCAGTCCTTAGCTTGTCCTCTTGAGTGTTTCTTCTTTTTGAATGATTTTTGTTTATTCATATATTTAACCTGCCTGATCCCCTCAAAAGGCTTTAGAGTACCTTTCATCTGACAGTACCCATCAAGAACATCTGAATCAATTTGCACTCTCACAAACCTGCATGGAATTGTTTGTAGAGTAATGCAAAGGAGGGAAACAGTTCCTGGGCTTCTCAGCCAATACTTAAAAAAGTCTCACAATGTGATTAGGACTACTGTCTTACACGGTTTCCCCAGAGTTATTTTCAAATTAAGCCTTGTGAAATTTGAAACTTCACTGCAGTGGAATAAAATCTTTTAAAGAAGAAAATCTATGGCTGTTTGACTGTGAGAAGAGGGAAGAATAATTCCATTGTAATTCTAAAGATCTCTATGTATCTTTATACACATCCACCCGCTGCTTCAAGAATGGTTTTTTCTTTCCCTGGGGTCAGCTGGGACTTCATCGTCCTCCAGCCATACCCTATTCCTCTCACAGCTTAGAAGTTTCACATGCCTTCTGATGCTCTTACTTCCAATGAAGAATCATTAAAACTATATAGAGGCATTGCCAGCAGCAGAAGCTGAATATATCAACTAATGAATTACTCTGACATAATAAGTCCTGTGTCCTCATTCATGTTTCTTGAAAAAAATTCAGTGTTGTAGTTGTCAGTGAAAAGTTTAAAATGAGAAACATCTGGAGCCTCAGACGCTGTTTACGTGGTAATTTCCTTCCGGTATTAGGCTCTCAGGAAAATTCGTTGTAGACCAAGCAGGTAAGCTTGGATGACCAGAAGCAATTTCTTTCCACTAGAAGTGGCAAAAAACATTTGAACAAGAGATTTAAAGGTCTCCAGAAATGTTTCTATATACCTATAGTATTTACATACTCATAGACATATAGATGTATAAAACGAAACCCCACAGCGACTCAGTCGAAAACTCCAAAAAGGGTAACGGGAAATAGTCATTTGATGGTGTTAGAGGAAGTCCTATCTTTTATACTTAAGAAAAGGAAAAACCATGACTTTAATTATGGATATTATGTTAAAAGGATGCAAAACAATGTGTTGCCTCCAAGTGTGTGTGTGTGTGTGTGTGTGCGCGTGTGTGTGTGCAAGTGTGTGGGTGTGTGTCTGTATCTCTGTGTTTTTAGGGGTTTTTATAAACAACTTTTTTTATAAAGCACACTTTAGTTTACAATCTTTCTTTATAACTGTTATAAATTTTTAAACAACCCAAAATGCGTTCCATATAAAGAAATGGCAAGTTATTTAGCTATCAAGATTTTACATGTAGTTTTCTTATAACTTTTTTTTGTACAATTGCATAGACGTGTAAAACCTGCCATTGTTAACAAAACAATAACAGACTTAGAAACTACTGAAATCTACAGTATAGTACCACTACCCTTCACAAAAATATAGATTTTTTTCTTGTAAACTCTTACTGTCTAATCTTCTTTGTTGTATGAATATTATAAAAACCATGCGGGAATCATGAGTTGTAAAACACTTATTCTGCCCCTTCTTCATCTGTCATCACTGAAACTAAGGACTCCATCGCTCTGCCCAAATCATCTGCCATATGGAAAAGGCTTCCTACATTGTGTCCTGGAAAACAAAGAGAAAAACAAACTTTATTCAAGGTGCAGGTATTATCACCTGGCTACTTGCCATTTGGGAAGGCTCTTCCCATTTCTGGGTGAAGAAAACACAAAAGATGCATCAAGGGTATTTGCAACATGATTTGGTTTACTTAGCTTTGAAAAAAAAACAGTTTTCACAAAGAAGCAAAGCCTTGTTAATGAAGCTATTCTACCTTGTTAGTATCAGCTCACAACAGGATGAGGAGATTAGGCTATGGGTGTCATTTGTATAGAGAAATGTCAGACTTATTTATCTTACCGATTTTAGTATCAATTGGTTTCTATGGATAAGCACAAAGACTCCTGTCCTAATAGCAAGATTGCATGATCACGTAACTTGTCCACTTTGCTGCAAGAGATTCACTATGTACTTGCACTGATTTTTGGTTGGCTGTTTTGGGGCACACCCGACGGTACTCTGGGGCCACCAAGCAGCAGTCCAAGTGCTGGGCCTGTGGGCCTGTGTTGCGGTATGGAATTCAGTGGCATGTCCATGCCAGGCATATGTTCCCCCACTTCATCTAATCCCCCACGCACCCCACCTCACTCCCCTGTTTTTAACTATCGAACCGCCACCACTGTCACATCACTGTTGCTGGGCTCTTATGATTGTCATTAAAAAAGTCTTTGTTTCAAGGTTATTTCAAGCTCTTGGCTCCCTTCTGAGGCTATAGCAGAGGCATCTTCTCCCTGCGTTTACTTGGATTTTGAAAAATAAACTCGTGTACTGACCTTTTCATACACTATTAACATTTGAATTAGGAAGCTTCAGAATAAAAATCACACTTCATTCCAAATTACTCTAGAGCCTAATTATAATATGACCCATATGTCTAGCATGGATTTGGCTCGCTTGTGAAGCCATTTTGATCTCCTCCTAAATGAGGGTTAACTATCACACTAGCCTTTTAATAATAATGTGATCTGACCTAGCATTAATCCCCCAGCATGGAGCATAAAAGCAGTACAATGTTCCTGGGTAAGGTTGCAAAATTCAGATCTAGGGTAAGATAATCTGAGACATTATTGCTTGCCTTTCTTGTATGTGTTCCATATTTTATGTAGCTAATTTCAATTCTTGGGCATTAGTAAATCACTCTATGATTCAAGTATTGCCTCTGGAACTGAAACCACTTTCCTATGCTATTACTGTCTTGTCATGTATCAACTTTGCAGATTCCCAGGATAGTTGCTAAAAATCCCTATAAAAATTAGACTAGGGCAGGTATTCTATTCTAATATTTATTTAAAGAGACATATTTTAAATCTGTGATCTCAAGAGAATTCAAAAGCGGGCACTTAAACAGTGCTAGAACTGCTCAAGTTAAGACATTAAAAGTCTAATGTTATTCAGTCATTTATATTAAGGTGATAGAGTCGAGTTTGTAAATCTCTTTAAGCTTTATTAGTGCAGAGTTTCAGTGATCACTAAAAGCTTAAAAATCATGTTAGATTTAATTGAGCCTGCAAATATAAATCTTTTAAAAAGTCTATGTACTATTCAGAGAGTGGCCCTCTAAGAGTTGGCTACCTTCTGTGAAGAACTGAAATCCTCTGACTTTTCTAGCCCACCATAGTGGGCCTTTGACTACTCTTTAGAACACAGAGCTATAACTGATGCCACAAGGTTATAGATCTTCCCTTGTATCTATTTTTGCCCACCCAGCAACCCTGGGAAATCAGCACAATTATTCATGCATAACTGAAAATGTATTTCTAACTGCACATTTTAATTGCTTGTATTTTTAACCGCTATTAACTAATCCAGTAAAACCAAAACCCAAGGTCCTGATACCTGACCTGATACCAGAGAACCTCTCATTACCCATCTCTGACTTTAGTAGAATCCTGTTTGGTAGCGAGAACATGTATTATAGAAAGAACATAAGCAAAATAGGAAAGATTCATTCCCCCAACTTGTTGGTAATAAAAAAAGTACATATTTTATACTTGTGCTAGGGGAGGCAGATGGCAGTTGAAAGATCAAAAAGGTCAGTGAATGTATTTAAACCTTATACACCCAAGTAGTACTTCTAATCCTGAATTAATACCGAGTTACTACTTCGAAGGAACCTCCTTGAGTCTTGGCAAGAGACACCGGTTCTAGGCGTATTTGCTATTAGTAAGCAGGCAGAATGAGGGCTCATTATTCTTAATACAGTGTACATATGCCCACGAAAATCTCTCACCTGCTGTGGCTGTTTAAATTTTCACAAATGATCTCATGGCTGTCCCTATACTGGCAAGACAAATGTTTAGAGTCACCTCCCCATATCTTTATTATGCCTTTAGTTATTTCATTTCAAAATACTCTTTTGTCTGTAGAATAATAGCAACAGATTTCATGGAGGGTTGGCATGAGAATCAGAAAAGAAATTCCCACTCCCTGAGAAAAACTGCTGCCCCCAAGAGTCCATATGGAATCATCCATTGGAGGCAGAATGCTGCACTGTGATATGGATACAGAAAACAAATGTGCACACTGGTTCTGTTATCCATGTATGTAAGGCAGAGCATTAGTGAGGACATTAATTTTACCTGACAGGTTTTTCTAAAGTCAAAATTTAAAGCTCACACTACAAGTACAAGAATTACTGGAAAAGCAGGCAGGATCCGGGCTTTTGCAATCAGCTGCGGGCAGAAGTTAACACAAAAATACTTCTACAGAAAAGCATTAATTTAATCCATTCTTAAGCAAGGACTGTAGAACACAAAGGCACCATGCGTTGAACATTAGGGCACTTGTATGTTTTTCTAAGTTGGCGCTAACTGCAACACATTTAGTCTCACAGGCCACTACTGCCTGAGGGAGTTGTTTTCCACAGTGATTGGAACTGAGACTTTCTGGCAGAGGTCCAAGACCTCAATAGCAATCTGGCATTCTTTTTTTTTTTAAGAAAAATACAATTCTCAGAGAAATGATTAGCATTGCGTTGGTCAAAGCAAAGCCAGAACACAGCAGTTAAATGTACTTATGTATTCTCCATATTTTCACCTTAAAAAATGCCAGGTCTACAGTACATTTGGGGTATTTCATAGCATTAAAATCACCAGCACTTAGACTTTCTAAAAACTTCTCTGACCATCAAACGCTTCACGAAATAAACTTTCCAAATGCCCATTTGCCTGAAGGGATATATGTTTCCCCCTTTTGAATAACATGCTTATGAGTGAAACATATTTGGGGGGGTCAAAATTATGTGACAACAAGCTGAAATAAACTGTAAGGGGCACTTACCATAATAATGAACCCAAGAAGATTCACATAAGAAGGACACGAACGAGGCAAACTCTCAGGAACATTTAGAGCTTCAAAGATTTCATGTTTCCTTAATTTCTCCTCACAACCTACCAAGCCCTCCCTTGGACCTCACTACCCCAAGTCTTGGAAACCGTTATGGGTATAGACACACTGAAGGAACATATTATTAGACTTGCATGACTGGAAAGATGTTGGCAGAATTTCCAGGATGACTCTAAATGTTTAAATGAATCAGTGGCTACTCTTGTCCCTTCCTGTAGCTTAGGATCCAGAGTCTTCTTATATAAGGACTCTCTACCGATCCAATCTAACTCCCAGAATAGTTCATGCTATTGTCACCCACGGGACAGCTTTCCTTCTCACGTCCTTCACACTAAACTCTTGGGAAAGACAATCTTGTTTCACTAGGACTGTTATGTAACACTTTGTCATTCAATATTCATTTGATTAGGTAATTCAATGTTTAGATAATATTCCTGGTAGAATAAGATTATGAAGGTTTCACTGCAGAACCCCAAACTGTAATCACTGATAATGCTGTACCCTATACCTCCTATTTTAACCAGGAGAAAGTATTAAAAAAACATTTATGACTCCACTGTGTTTTAAAATTACCTAATTGGTTATTGTTCTATCTGGCCCCAAAAGCCAAATACTAAAAGAGCATCTTCTAAAAGGTAAGCTCAGATGATATAGGCTTTCAAACATGTCTGTAAAGCATACGTTTTAAGCCTATGTTGGCTATCCTGACTCCAATTCTGGTCCTATCCCTTTGGCCTTACCACATCATTGCATATGATTCAGTTTTCTTGTTTGTAAACTGGGGTTAGTGAGAGTCCACACCCCTAGCTTTCCCATGAAGATTATATAATGAAAAAGATGACAAGTTCTTAGAACAGTGCTTGGCACAAGGCAAGTGTTCAACACCCTTCAGCAAAAGTGGGAAAGGAGGAATGTAGAAAGCAGGAAGAAAAAAAAACAAAATGAAATGACTCCAGAAGAATAAAAGGCAAGGGCACAGGCTGCAAATGCTAGGGTCCTGGAAGTAAAAGGAAGCTTTATGACTCATCCATTATGCTCAAGGCTAAATTCATTTGAAAGATTTTGTTTGTGTTGCTAATAGCAACAGATGATGAGCTGCAGGATTACAAACTAGGACTTCGAAGGGTTGCCATTGCAAAGAGATTCTGGCTCCCCCAACCCGATGTCCTGTCGTCCTGGGGATGACAATGGCAATGAACATTGAAGAAGGTTCCTCATGAGCTGCAAGTGGGGAAGTGACTACCATCCTTACATGATGACAGGTGTGTTACATGCGGGTGCACAATAACAATTTTCACACAAACACTAAACATAGAAAGCGAATGAAACAGACAGAAGCTATGGCCGTGAGCCTGAATCTCACTAACCTCTCTCACTGGCTTTCCAGGGGTATTTCTTCCTTTAATAACAGAAAGAGGAAGAGGCAGAAATATCAGAAAGGAAACAAATTCCATGCACAAATATACAGTTTCATAACCAATTTGATTGTTTTACCAAATAAATGTTGAGATGACAATTCATTTAAGTACCTTCTGGGGAAAAAAAGGGAAAAAAAAACCCCAAAGACACATCCAGTCAAATAACCTTTACAATACACTTAAAGTCAGTGTAAACAGATAACATAATCTAGTACAGTGTTTCTCAACATTTTTCCCCACCGCAGCCCTCTTCCAACACTGTTTCCTTCCCATAGTCCTTCATATATGTGATTTTTCGCCTGGGGCCCCTTTGGAATATTCTAGGGGCCACAAGTGGGGTCATATGGCCCCTAGTTGAGAAACGCTGATCTAGAAGACATCACTTATATATAGAATCCATAGAATTCACATGTTAGAAGTGGATGAAAACTAGCACACTAGAGAAATGTAACAAATCAAGCATTGTTTTTTTTTCCAAGGGTGATCGCACAATCTCAGGTTTAATATCCAAACATCTCAGACTCCACTCTCTCTCTCTCTCTCAACTGGTAATCAACACACAATGATATAAACAGCCTCTGACTTTCATTTAACAAAGAAGCTAAAATTCTTCCTCTTGGGAGGGTTTTACTCTCTGGTAGAAGCTGAGCATGTGCATGGTGGGACTAGGGGCATTTCTAGAATGCTCTACGGGAAGAAAAATGGGGAGAAGGACATAGTCCCACTGATGGTTAAGCTACAGAGCCAGATATAAGAATGAGCCATCAACTTACTCTTCATTATTTAGCAACTACCAAGGAGCCTTGAGAATTGATAGCTAAATGTCTTGTTTATGGTATCCCATACCTGTATGCATTTATTTATGGGTTAATAGTAGGTTCTAATAAGAGAGGTACTAGGAGAATTAGAAAATGAGGGACCTGTGACTGTACCCATATGCTTTGGGAACATGATTTTCTTTTCTCTCCCAAGTTCAAAATAAATGGTTCAAACTGACCCTTTAGCAATGAGACTTCCGAAAATACTCTTATCTGAAATCCTGGTAAGTAGAGTAGACAAAAGCAGAGATGGGTGAGATCCTGGCTAGCTTCTCCCTTTCCTCCAATCCATCCTGCTTAGAGCTAATAAAGACTAAATCTCCATGAAAATATTGAGAACTGCTAGTTTTGATGCATTCTAAAAGATATCTTTCAAAACTCAAGTTTAGGGTGTGAAATTTCTAACATACATCGAAAGGTTTTCTAGGTATGGCCCATCTCTTCCTGCCTAAATGTGCCCCTTGCCCTTGTCCTTCCCTCTGAAGTTTCGTGAGTCAAAGACACCTTAGTATAAAAATCGCAAGCATGGTTAAGGTATTCATGATAGTTCTCAAACCAGGTAAAAGAGGTAAAAGTGGTTACTGGCCCCTTAGTGGTGGACATTACTGTGATAAGTACATACCAGGCAATTGTAATAAAGAAAGGGAGAAAATTTCATTTGCGGGCGGGGGGTAATATTTGGGTATTACTCAGTGGTACTCAGGGGCTATTCCCCCCTCTGTGCTCAGGAGTGACCTCTGGCAGTGCTTTAGGGGCTGTTATGTAGTGCAGAGAATCCAACCAAGGTTCACTTCATGCAAGGCAAGCACCTTAGTTCCTGTATTATCTAATTCATCATATTTCTAATGAATCCTAGCATTACTCATTTTGACTCCTTTGACAAATTGAAAAAACACTCATCTACAATTCACAGTTATATTTTCTGACAACAGAATTAATTCACTTGACTCACAAGCTCCTTGAAAGCAGGGCTCCCAAACTGCTCACTCCCTTTTCTCACCCCAGGGCTTCATACTGCACCTCCACCATAACGGTATTTAAATAAATACTGACTGAACTGCATTTTTTTTTGCTTTTTGGGTCACACCGGGCGATGCACAGAGGTTACTCCTGGCTCATGCACTCAGGAATTATTCCTGGAGGTGCTCAGGGGACCATATGGGTTGCTGGGAATTGAATGTGGGTCGGCCACATGCAAGGCAAATGCCCTACCCACTGTGCTATTGCTCCAGCCCCTGAACTGCATTATTAAGATAGCCTAGGTACTCTAATTATTAAGGCAGTCAAAGCCAAGGGTCCTTCTGCGTTTCATGGAATTTGGCTTTGCCTATTACCCTTTGGCCTGGAAACCAAGGGCTGGAAGCTTGTTTAAACTTTTCTCTTGGGTTTATTTTTAAAATTCTGGACATCAGAAAGGATAATGTTGTTAGAATGATTTACTTTGGGGATATAGTTGTGGTCTTGCTGATGATAAAGGCTATGCATCTTTAATTCTACACCAAGCAATTGTCAAAGTAAGCATCAACTGAATTCTGCATTCTGAACACACAGCAAATTATTTAGGTTTTATTTTCAGGCATTTCATTAGAAACCGTGTTTTATGTAAAACATACTTCACAGATTCATTGTTAACCGTGGTCTCTTTCAAAATCCCTATTACTTTAGTTTCAATGTGCCTCATTAATACAGGGCAAAAGAAAGGTATACTTTTGATTTAAAAGTTAAAATAGGGTACAGTGGGTAGGGCTTGCTCTTCATGTGGCCGACCCATATTCAATCCCTAGGATCTCACATGGTTCCGTGAGCACCTTCAGCAGAAAGTCCTGGGTGTGGCCCAGACACCAGAAAAGTTCAATGTTTTTTAATATGCAAGGATCCTTTCTATACTAAACAATGGCTAATTGATTGCAACATTAAAATAAATACAAATATTGGATAGCAGTCTCATTTCCTAAATATGTTGTTTGGAAATAGGTTTCCTACGTCCTTCAATTATAGTGACTGTCTGGCCATGTGGTATGTTGTCAGGAAATGAATCCAGAGGAATAGGAAGTGTGCTGGTGGAGTCTTGAGCCTAAACAGAGGTCTTGGTCAGGTCTAGAAAAATCAAGTTTTCTCAGGCTGAATGCACTTGAAATGACTGACTGTAATTCACTGTCTCGGAGTATGAATCCCAGTGCATTACTGCATCTGGTTATCTTCATCTTTCTCTCAGTTCAGTCTTTTTAAAAGAGTTAAGGAAGAATGAATCTCTTTTTAAGATTTCTGTTTCATTGCAAGTGAAAGAAGATTCAAATGGCTATAACTTCCAAGTATTAAAACATAAGGAACCATGGGTGAAAAGGACAGAAATGCATTAATCAATGTCAAGGAAAGTTTGCTGAGGTGAAAGCTGACTGATATCGAAATCTGGGAAATAGATCTATATATCTTTGTAATGAATTAGAATGGATACCATGCAGCAGTGTAAAGCAGGGACTATCTTTTATTTTTTCTGTATTTGGGGCTTACTGCTGAATCTACACTCACTGGCAGGGCTCAGGGATATGGGATGCCAGGGATTGAACCCAGGTCAGCCATTTGCAAGACAAGCACCCTACTCTAGTCCCTGGCAAAGTTTTCTTCAAGGATCAGGAAGTAAATAATTTTTAGGCTTTGGAAGTCACACACACTCTGCAGCAAGTTCTTACCTCAGACACAAATACTCTGTCTTTGCAGAGAGAAAGCAACCATAGATATATGTTAATAAGTGGATGTGACAGCATTCCAGTAAAGCTTTATAAAACCAGGCAGGGTGCCATTTTTGGTCCTCAGACTATAGTATGCTGGGGTAAAGGACTAAGTAGTCAAATCCTTTGTGGAAGCAGAGGAAATAGAATGGCTTCTGAAAGAGAGCACATGATGCTTCTGTCTTTGTTCTTTATGTTGCTCTTCCACAAAAGAGCCCCAGACAAGGCTTGACTTTTAAGGAATGGCAGGTTTTTTGCAAAGCTGTTGGGAGTGGAAACTCAGAGGCGTTTAATAGAATGTGTGTGGGTTTATTTAGGAGGAGGTAGCATGAAAGGCAGAGGATGGTATGCATTGTAGGAGATAAAAATAACGTGGCACAGGTCAGCAGGTAAGAGATTATACAGACAGCAGAAATAGCAGCATAGCACTGCTAACTGCTCTCTGAATGGTCTGACTGTGAGCTTATCTTGGATCTCACTGTTCTTTAATCTATATAGAATAGCACCTCCTTTTTAGAGAGCCTAGCACTTTAACAGTGACCAGGGAAGCATGTTTTTCATTAATGCCCATGCTTGTAAAAATACCTCTGTCAGACTGCTAAATGAACAGAGGTGCATAGACAGATCACTTAAAGAGTTTACTTTTAAATTATGTATTGTTCTATCTTATAAAAATGATTTTTTCACTGTGGAATCCTATTTCTACTTCAAGACAGAGCCAGGTTATACATAAATAGATTTGATAAAAATGGGCTACTGTTCTGTGCTTAATATAAACAGATCCACTCAAATCTCTAAAGTGGTTGTGAACAGCCAACTAAATCTGGAGATAGATCAGGAAAGATATAATCACAAAGCTACATGTGCACATACTCACACCTTGAACACTCAGGGGTTTATATTTCTATTATGCAGGATATACTGGCTACTGGTTTATCAATAAATAGAAAAGCATACAGCCCTTTTGTTAACTTGGATAACAATTTAGCAAAGGTCATCAAGATAAGGTGGAGGCCTAATTTAACTTGCTAAATGGCCAGGAACAAGGTGCATAATTTCTTTGGGATCCCAGGTACTTAATAGTGAAGCTGAAAGATAAAGATTAGCTGACACCTTAAGGCTTAAGTTCCAAGTCAAAAACTGTACCAAAGGGTAATAAAAAAAAGTTATTGGTTTAAAGTTCATGTTAACTCTATCTATATACTGTGCATTTATGAAAAATTGTGATATTTATTTATTTAATTGATTTCTTTGCTTTTTGGGTCACACCCGGCGTTGCACAGGGGTTACTCCTGGCTCATGCACTCAGGAATTACTCCTGGCGGTGCCCAGGGGACCGGACCATATGTGATGCTGGGAATCGAACTTGGGTCGGCCACGTGTAAGGCAAATGCCCTACCTGCTGTGCTATTGATCCAGCCCTCCAAAATTGTGATTTTTAAAGAAGTCTTTGTGGATGATTATCTAGCAGGGTTAAGTAAACCAGGAAAGAGATGGTATTTAATATTTACATTTCCACTAAATGTCAGACCTCTGGCTCTGACATATGTTTTGATTTACTCAAACAGCTGTCCGAAACAGCTGGAGCAACTGAGAAGTTCAGTTTTTGTAACTCAACGATGAAAAACATGAATGATAGACTTAGGTTAAAAGTGCAATGTCCTCTAAGATATTAGCTTTCTATGGACTAGGCATAACTTGGTCTGTGTCCTTCAAGAGAGTGTGGGTCAATGAAAAGTGGACTCCCATTACTTAAGGTGCGATTTTGAAAAAGACACCTGCATTATTTGAGCTAACTCCTTCCTATTTTTATATAAAGGGGTACTTTGGGAATTCATTCATCTTGCAGAAATCTCCGTGACAGCAATACTACTACTGCATTGTGATGGGGACATCTTTGAAAGTCGACCATGAGCACCTTGAAGGCAAAGAATGGTATTGCTTCTTTGTAACCCTAAAACCTCTGCTGGCAATAAAGGTGAAAGCTGGTGGGATAAAGGTGTAAACACCTAATTTATATCAATACTGTTTGTGGTCATCTCATCATAAATCATAGCATTCGAGAAGGGGACTCAGTTAAGATAGGTTGAAGTGCTGGGGGGGGTATTGGGTGGGTAGAAAACATACGATTTTTATCTCTTGCAATCAATACATCAGAGACACTCTGTGATGGAAAGATGGCTGGCGCAGACATTTAAAATTAGCTTTTCCTGACAGTTCCTTAGCAACGCTCTATCAGAACATTATTGCTTTTAATGCACACTGTACAACGTTCACTCATACATCAAATAGCTAGGAAATGGCCATTGTTAACTGACACTCAACAAAACGATAAGAAAAACACACGACTCAAACACCCTTCTCATTGCCCTCATGGAGAGCAACAAAGAGCTCAAATTTTCTGCCACCCTTCCTTTCAGGGCAGACTATTAGGTGTGCCAATTGGGCCATAAAGTCTAGTGTTTTCCCTCTTCTGCTTCTCTTTCTTTGGATATCTATTTGATCATAGGTGACTGCTACCATTCTTGTTATTCACTGAAGGGAAGGGAAGAATATCAAGGCAATAAACCCAAATAAATACTCCAAGAAATAAACAACAGTGGTCATGGTTCCTCCTAGAATAAGGCAAGACACTTGAAACTTATACTGGCTGATGTGAAAACACAGTTGGGGTAAGATATTGCTTTGTATGAGGGGCAAAACATGCAGTGTCTAAATGGTGAGAAATAAAGGCATCATGGAATATGTTGTATTCCACTTTACAGACGCTAGTATAAAGATTTAATTGTACCTATACCTATATGATGAGGAAGAATGCAATTTTTTTATATGTAAAAAGTTTCAGGACTGTGGGCCAGAATCATCACCACTAATTTCACTAGCCATGTTCTGGGCGTTGCTGTGTGTCGCTGGCAAAGGCACTGTTAGGGCATTAATTTCCTTGTCTGTAAGAGTCACATCATAATTGAGCTTAAATAAAAGCCATCTTCTAATTTATCTTCAGACTAACGTGTCAAGAAAGTGAAATATTTTCTAAGTATTTATGATTTCTAGAAACATCTGACTCACACAGTTACTTCACTTGAAAATCACCTCAAACTCCAAGTCACCATTCAAAAATCAAATCTTCTCAGGAGCCGGCAGTTTGTCAGAAGGTGTTGACACATGAAAAATACACAGACTAGGTGGGCAGGGAAAGGAGTTGCCTACTGTGGGGAAGTCTGAGGGACTTGTGAACTCACCTCTCGAACTAGGGAAGGAGTTGTTGAGTTGCTCCATTACTTCCTCTAACCCTGTGCTTGTGTCCTGGGGAGGGCTGAGAAGATCCTCCTCTCCTTTATGAAAGCAAACACAAACACATGGCAAATCACACTGAGGGAACTAACAGAGATGCCAGAGAAAAAAAGTCCCATGGACTCATTTTAAAACTCATTACTAATTCATTTTTTACTTGTTTGCAAATAACACAAATAGAGCTTCTCAGGCTTAATAATTAAGGAACAGTTCCTAAAAGGGAAGTATGCCATGTAGGAAGTACTCAAGTTTGGAGACAAAAACCATGCATCTATCTATTAGAGCTCAGGAACAAATTGACAGAAAATGCTTATGCCTCATGAACACAAGTGAAGTGTTTTTCTCTTTATTAAATTTCTTTTATAAAGGATGGAAGGCACTTGCATGTGGCTGATTCAGGTTCAATTGCCATCACCTCATATGGTCCCCTGAATCCTGCCAGAAGGGATCCCTGAGTGCAAGGCCAAGAGAAAGCCCTGAGCACTGCTGAGTGTCACACAGAAACAAAAAGAAAATATCTTCTGAACACTTGTGCTGTCTCTTCAACACAAAAGAAATAATGCAACATTTTGCACTCACTTTATAAAGAGTGGAGATTTTGTGGTATTATTATTCTTCCTCTGAAATTTAAGCAAAAAGTCTCAATGTACCTTTAAAGTACAATGTGATGGGGAGAAAACTATGAATTATAGATAATTAAATATTAATATTCTAAGGGCTATAGATAACAGGCATGCTTGGGAGTTCTGTTCCTTTGTTCTGTTATAATGATGTATGTGGAGGCTATAAGGGGGAAAAAACAAAAATTTGGAGATTTTCTTATGACAAGTAAATGAGTTTTTTGGATAGAAAGTTGGTGAGGGGTGGGTGTTCTTCTGAGGGAATCAAAGTTCCCTTCCAGATGTTGTCATTCTGTGCCTCTATTATTTATTCATGTGTTAAAATACCAACTGGGACTGGCCAGATAGCACTGGCATTAAGGTGTTTGTGTTGCATGCCAACAACCTTAATTTGATCCCCTGAATACCATCACATGTGATCCCTGAGCTAAAAGTCAAGAGTAAGCCCTGAGCATCGCCAGATGTAGTCCATACTCACCATGCCCCCTCCCAAGAAAATATACCTCATACACTTCAAATAGCAAGAGAGAGTTTTTTGCTTTTGTTTTGTAACAGGGGCCTATGCCCAGCAGTTCTGGGGGAGGTGAATGGGTATGGGAACATACAGTGCCAGAAAGTGAACTCAGGGTCTCATACATACTAGGTAGGTGTTCCACTACTTTTGCTATCTCCTGTACCTAAGAGGGTTCTTTTTGTTTGTTTCGGGGTCACGGCCAGCAGTGCTTGGGGATCACTTCTGGTGGGGCTCATAAGACTTATTTTGTGCGAGGGATTGAACCTCGGTCGGTCAAGTCCAATGCATGCACTTCACATACTGTTCTCTTTCTATAGCCCCATATTTTACTTAGGTGACACATGAGAAGGTGTGGAGATTCTTTGAAACAAACTTTTGATAACTCTCAACCTCCTAGGAGTGAAAGTAACTTCTTTAGTCTACTTGTTGTCACTTCCATCTGAAACAGGCCCTTGTTTCAGCAAGTGAGCAGTAACCAATATGATGGAGGATAATCTCTGGTGTCAATCAGAGCCAGAAATGAGGGGGCGGTCAGTGATTTAGGGACTTAAATACGCTTGCCACCTCCACTGATCTCTGCCACTTGGGCTTTCCTCCGTGACTGTAATTGTGCTAAGTTGCTAATTGTGCTATGTGTTAGTAAGTTTTCATTCTTGTTTCTTTCAATAACATCACAATATTTTAAGTAACATTTTATCATCAATGTCCAAATATGTCTATCAATTAGCAATACTGTTTAAGAAACATCAGTGAATTTTTTTTTCTACGCAATGTATCCCTATTCAAGCTCTGCTATAGTGAATTTTATAAAAAGATTTTGTGTTTTTTTGCCATATCTAGTGCTCCTCAAGGATTACCCCTGGCTCTTTGATCAAGGCTAACTCCTGGTGGGGCTTGGGCAACCATATGTGGTTCTGGGGATTGAACCCAATTTTGCTGTGGGCAAGGCAAAGGTCCTACCCATTGTACTGTCTATCCAATCCAAACTATACGAATTTTTAAACCTTATTTGTAACACTCATGTTTAATATCTTGGCATATGTATATATAAAATGAATAACAGTATAAATTAGATTCAACATGGAAGTATATGAAGGAGATCCCATTTTCCAGGAATTTCCAGGAATTCTTGGTTCAAACTTAAACCAGCCAGGGACTGAGGATATAGTGCACTGATATAGCACTTGCCTTATAGTTTTGAGGCCCTGAGTTTGATCCCTAGCACCAAAAATATTTAAAAATATCCAGGAAAATTAAACCCATTATTCTTATTTTTTTATTTCACAAGGAACCCAGGACAATGCTCTCCATTAAAAAATTGTATACCTTGAATGTGAGGCCCTGAATTCAATCCCTGTCACCATACATGTGCAAAAAAGACAGAAGCATATCCTAGGTGGGTACTGAAAATCCTTGGTTTCAATTAAAAAAGAACTTTCTCTGATTCTTTGAGTCTATATGGTAACATGGCACAGGAAGCTCTTCTGAAATACTAAGAGAATTAGGGTCGTAAGGAAGAGAGAGAGTTATAATATTCACACATACAAACTACGTATATGCTTTAAATGATTACTTCCTATCTCATGTGAAGTTAATCTACCGTTATCTGTTTAGAATAAAATGAATGAAATATTGCCAAGAAGAGAAGTATATCTGAGAGGTATACTTATATTATAAACCTCCATGGCATGGGCCACATAAAAATGTTCTTAGGTGAAAAGGGGGTGCAAGTCAAAAAAGTTTGAGTGCCCTGTTTTATTATGACTTTCCTGCATTCTCCTTTTTCATATGAAAACATATGATAACCGGACCAGAGAGCACAGGGGTTAAGGTGCTTGCCCTTTATGCGACCAATCCCGCTTTGCTCCCTAGCACCACATGGTACCTCTGAACACCAGAAGGATTACAGTGTCAGGGTGGTCCCCAAGAACTGCTAGGTGGGACTCCAAAACAAAATGAAAGTACCCCATAATTTATTCCATACTAAAACTTAGTTTCAATAATTTATTGCTTTACATTTTGCTTTTGACAGATGCTCTTAATTTTATATATTAATACTGCATGTAAATTCTTTATTATGGCAGCAATTATATTGATTGTGGCAGCTATGCATGGTGAAATATATTGAAACCAACAGCTGACTGAGATATGATTAACATAAGTCATTGTATTAATTTTAAATACATAAAATAATGGTCATCACAGTTAAGTTTTAATTAACATTCAGCACCACATAGGGCCATAGGGCTACAAAATCATTTTATTATGAGAGCTAAGATTTACTCTTAGCAACTTTCACATATATAATTCAATACTGTTAACAATATTCACCATGTTATACATCATATCTTTAGGTTTTTAATCTTAAAACTGGAAGCAGGTGCCTTCTGACCCTCTTCATACTTGCCTCCACCTCAGCTCACTCCTTGCAACCACCAATCTGTTCTCTGTATGTATGAGTTCAGTACTTTTGCTTTTTTTTTTCCTTTTTGGGTCACACCTGGCATTGCACAGGGGTTACTCATACACTCAGGAATTACTCCTGGCGTTGCTTGGGGGAACCATATGGGATGCTGGGAATCAAACCTGGGTCGGCCACGTCTAAGGCAAATGCCCTACCTGCTGTGCTATCACTCCTGCCTCAAAGTAGAGTACTTTTTCTTTTAAGATTCCATATGTGAGTGAGAAATATAGTATCTGTCTTATTCTATCTGACTTAATGTACTTAGTATAATGTTCTCAAGGCCCGTGAATATTGCAGCAAATGGCAGGATTACCTTTTTTTCAGCGGTTGAATAATATTCTATAGAGTGTATCTGTCTGTATATATGTGTATGTATGTATATCACATGTTCTTATTTGTCTTTTCATGGTGCTGGGTATCATGCATACAAGACATATACTCAAGTGCTGAGCTATATAATACCCCTCACATATTCTTTATATAGCTGTCCATCTATGGATAGTTGGATTTTTCTCTGTTCTATCATAAATAGTGGTATGGTGGACAGACAATTTTTAGAGATTGTAATTTAGTGTTTTTTTGATAAATACCCAGAAGTAGTCTTGTGGAATCATGTTAGTCCTATTTTTAATCTTTTTCTATTTTATTTTGGGGTCTCACCCAGTTGCTAGGCAGTGGGGGGGGGGAATAATCTCAGTGGTGCTCAGGGAACCATAAGGTGCTGGGGATTGAACCTGGGCTTCCAGCATATGCTCTGTCAGTTGAACTATCTCCGTGGCCCCCTATTTTTTAATTTTTAAAAGAATCGTACATGTTTTTCACAGTGGCTGCGCCAATTTACATTCTAATCAATGATATGGCAGGGTTTCCTTTTCTGTACATTTCCTCTAACACTCATCTTTTGTCTTTTTGAGAAATTATATTCTAATAGTTTTGATTTACTTTCTTCTGCTGATTAGTGATGTTGAGAAGCTTTTTAGGTACCATTTTTTGTAGCTGTTTTGCAGAAGTGGCTATTCTGATGCTATACTCACTTATTAATCGAGCTGACTTTTTATTTGACGTTTATAAATTCTTTATGTAATTTAGATGTCACTCCTTTATCAGATACATGATTTGTAAATAATTTCTCCCATTCAGTAGACTGCCTTTCAATTTTGTTACAGGTTCCCTTTGCTGTACAGAAGCTTTCGCTTGATGAAGACCTACTTGTTTGTTTTTGCCTTTGGTGTCACAACAACAAAAAATCACTGCCAAATCTGATATCCATGAGAATTCACTCCCTATGCTTTCCTCTAGGAGATTATAGCTTCAAGTGTTTCATTTATTCACAGCTGACTTTTGTGCATCGTTTAAAACAGTAGTCCAGTTTTATTAGGTATTTTATTTTCCATTTATTGGCTTATTGTAATTTTACTTTGAAATTTATTTTGTGTATATTTTCAGCCCGATTTTAGATAACACTGAATTATAAAATTACATAAACTGAAGGTGTGCATCATGAAAAAACAACATGTATATATGCTACATTAATTTAACTACTAACAGTCTAATTCTATCCTTCACCATATGGATGTAATACTGCTTGGAACCAGGAAGTGTGGTAACTAACTCCAGCTATTTTTGTTCTTTCTAGGACTAATCTGGCTATTTGGGGTCTTCTGTAACTTCATATGCATTTAGGACTCTCCTATTTCTGCGAAAATGCCATAGATATTTTGATAAGGAATGCTGTGAATTATAGTGTATATTGATCTGTGTAGTATAAACATTCTAACAATAGTCTTCTAGTCCATAAGCATAAAATATCTATTGTATTATCTTATGTTATAGTATGTTATAGTCCTCAGTGTACAGGCTTTTCGACTTCTTGGTTAAATTTATTTATTTATTGCTTTTTGTGTCATACCCGGCAATGCACAGGGGTTACTCCTGGTTCTCCACTCAGGAATTACTCCTGATAGTGCTCGGAGAACCATATGGGATGCTGGGAATCGAACCCGGGTCGGCTGTGTACAAGGCAAATGCCCTACCAGCTATGCTTTCGCTCTGGTCCCAGGTTAAATTTATTTTTAATTTTTCAGTTGAATCACTGTGAATTACAAAATCACAAGGATATCTGTGATTGAATTTTAGATATGTACTTGCTGCACTGTCCCTCCAACCCAAGTCTTTTATTTTTTGGATGAAATTGTAAGTGACATTGTTTTCAATAATTCCTTGACTGTTACTGGTATACGGGAATCCACCAATATATGTATTATATCCTGCAGCTTTACTGAATTCCTTTATTGTGGACTTTAATGGTGTCTTCAGGGATTCCTTAATATGTAAGTTATCTGATCAGTGGGACAGTTTACTTCTTTCCAGTTTGAAGTCTTTAAAATTTTTTGCCTAACATCTCTGCTAGGGCTTTCAGCATGTGTAGAAAAGAACTGGTAAGAGTGGGCTTTTGTTGTAATCCTGATCTCTGAGAGAAGGTTTCAGTGTTTTACTACTGAGCATGCCATGGGTTTGTCACATATGGCTTTCAGAATGTTGAATTATGTTCCCTCTACAGCTACTCTCTTTTTACTTCCCCCCCCCCCCTGTTTGGATCACACCAGGCGATGCTCAGGGGTTACCCCTGGCTCTGCACTCAAGAATTACTCCTGGCGCTGCTCAGATCAGTATGGAATGCTGGGGAACAAACCTGGGTTGGCCATCCATATGCAAGGCAAATGCCCTACTCACTGTACTATCACTTCAGTCCTCTCTACAGCTATTCTTTCAGAATGTTTTATTTTTTTTTTAAATCACAAATAGATTTTGAACTTTGACAAATGCTTTTCCTGCCTCTACTGAGACGATCTTATGATTCTTATGTGATTTTACAAAATCCTCTTTTTTAATGTGTTGCATCATGCTGATTTGTGGCTTAAAAAAAATTGTGGCCTTGCATCCCTGGAATAATTCTGTTTGATTATGGTGTATAATTTTTTTGGTGTTTCATTAAATTTGGTTTGCCAATACTGACTGTGTGGAGAACTTTTAGGTGTTCATTCCAGGATACTGGTCTTTAATTTCTTTATAGTGTCTGTCTTCTGTTTTGGTTATTAGGATAATGCTTTACCATAAAATGTATCTGGAAGTATTGCTTCCTCTATTTTACAAAAAGGATTGAGAAAAGAGTACCATTAATTCTTATTTAAATGTTTGGTACAATTCACCAGTGTGAAGTATCTGCTTTTGGACTTTGGTTACTGGGAGATTTTTAATAACTGATTCAATCTACTTACTAGTGATTTAGTTGTTCAGGTTTTTTTTTCTTTTGGGGTAATACCCAGAAATGCACAGAGGTTACTCCTGGCTCATACACTCAGAAATCACTCCTGGTGCTGCTTGGGGGACTATATGGGATGCTGGGAATCAAACTCGGGTCGGCTGCATGCAAGGCAAATGCCCTACCCTCTATGCTATCGCTTCAGCCCCCTGTTCAGGTTTTCTTATGATTTACTCTTATAAATACTCATACATAATTTGTATGTTTCAAGAGATTTACCCATTTCTTCAGCATGTCAAGCGGGTGGGTATATAATGGTTCACAGTATTTGTATTTCTTTGCTTTCAGTTGTAACATGTTATCTTTCATTTCCAATTTTGAATCCTCTTTTGGTAAGGATAACTAAAATTTTGCCTGATTAGGGGTGGTGGTCTCCCAAACAGTTCTCAGTAATCCTGAGACCTTTCCTGGGGATTTTCAGCTACTAGGTGGTTTAATTGGAGGCCTGGTGGTTAGGGGACCATGTGGATGCATATGCCTTGACACCTGTTCTATCTCTCTGGCTCCTGTTTTCAAAAGACATTGTATTGACATTCTAGTCTTTATTTATTCCCTTTTCTTGTTCCTTGTGATGTCAAGTGTTATTTGAGATATTGCTTCATACAGGTACCACTTATCACTATGAACCTCCATCTTGAACTACTTTTACTGCATTTCCTGTTGAGGTGTATGCCCATGTACATATGTTTCTAGATATAATTTTAGTACTTCTTTTGACTTCCCTTACCCATTGCTTGTTCACTAGTATGTTGTATAATCTTCAGACATGTTAATTTTCCAGCTAATTTCTAATTTCTAATCACTATGGTAAACTATATAATTAGAATCTTCTTAACTTTGTTAGGACTTGTTTTTTTTATTTGCTTTTTGGGTCACACCCGACAATGCACAGGGGTTACTCCTGGCTCTGCACTCAGGAATTACTCCTGGTGTCCTGGTGGTGCTTGGGGTACCATATGGAATGCTGGGAATCGAATCCTGGTTGGTCACATGCAAGGCAAACACCCAATCCACTGTACTATGGCTCCAGCCCCAGGACTCGTTTTATTTGACCCAATATATGCTCTATCATAAAGAATGTTCCATGTATTCTTGTGGAGATGTACATTCTATTGGATTTGGATGGAATATTCAGCCTGTGCATGTTCAGCTCATCAGGTGTAGAATGTCATTTCAGTCCCATATTTATTAGTGAATATCTGTCTGAATGATCTAATCATTGTTTAAAGTGTGGAGTAGGAAAGATACCATAATGGTTAAAGCACTTGCCTTCTGCAAACCCTCTTTTGAAACTTCAGCACCAGATCTCATGCTCTGAGCATAGTAGGGTGTGGCCCCAACCCTTCCACCAAAGTAGGGGTATTAAAAAGTCTTATACTATCATTGTATTTCTGTCCTTTTAAGTCTGTAGCTAATGTCATGTATTTGAGGTACACATGTGTTGTGCATTAATATTTATGCACAACATTAATATTATGGCTGGAGTGATAGCACAGCAGTAGGGTGTTTGCCTTGCGCACAGCCAGCCCGGCCGAGCCGGGTTTGATTCCTCGCCCCTCTCGGAAAGCCTGGCAAGCTACCGAGAGTATTCAATAAGCCAAATACAGTAACAAGAAGTCTCAATATTTACAAATGTCATATTTTTTGCTTGTTTTATAATCTTTTAATTATTAGCCTGTGTGTGTTTACTTAATGCCGCAGCCAAAATGAATTTCCTGTAGGTAGCATATACTTATGTGGTTTTTAAGTCTATCCAGCTACCCTGTATTTTTGGTTAAAGAATTTAGTCATTACATTTAAAGTAATTATTAATAGGTAATGGCTCACTGCCATTTTGTTCACAAATTTCTGGTAGTTTTACTATTCCTCTGTTCCTTCTCTTGCACTCGTTGATACATTTCTATACTGATATGACTAGATTCCCGTTTATCTTTCTGTAAATATTATACATTTTTATTTTCTGGTTGAGGTAAAGTTTATGTAAAACACCTTTTGTTAATAATTGTCTATTTTTGAGGCTTGAGTTATGGTACAGTGGGTGCAGCACTTGCTTTGGCACATAGCCCACCCATGTTACATCCCTGACATCCCATATGGTCCTCTGAGCACTGCCAAGGAATGATTCCTGAGTGCAGAGCCAGGAGTAACCTCTGAGAATCGCCAGGTGTGGTCCAAAACACAGAAACAAAACCTGTCTATTTAAAATTGACAATTTAAATTTTAATGCAGTTTAATCCTTTACATTTTAACTTCTCCCGTGTATTTTTTATTTGTATGTTCACAGGCTGGAGCGATAGCACAGCAGGTACGGTGTTTGCCTTGCACATGGTTTAATTCTTCTACCCCTCTCAGAGAGCCCAGCAAGCTACCAAGAGTTTCTCGCCCACATGGTAAAGCCTGGCAAGCTCCTCGTGATGTATTTGATATGCCAAACACAGTTAACAACAAGTCTCATAATGGAGACGTTACTGGGCCTGCTCGAGCAAATCGATGAACAATGAGGGGACAGTGCTATAGTGCATGTTCATTAACAAATTATTGTAATCAGTGATTTTTATGACTTCCGTCTTTTAACTTTTATATTTATATGTAATTTTCCTATCATTACTTTATTCTGAATTTCATTTGGCCTTTACTGATAAGATCCATTCTTTTTTGGGGGGGTTTGTCTTGGGGCCATACCCAGTGGTACTCAGGAGACCTTATGGGGTTCCATAGAATTGAACTCTTGATGGCCACCATTTGTGAGGCAAATACCCTACTTGATGCATACTCTCCAGTCCCAAGATTTATTCTTTTATGTGATTTATGTTGCTAACAAGCACCCTTTTGTTTTGAACACTGGTGAAATATATGTGTGACTGAGTATCAACTAGGTTTGAGTAGAGTCAGAGATCGTTTGAAGGAAATCACACCTGGATTGGAAAAGGAAAGTGGATTTGAATACCATACTAAAGGGTGTGGAGTGCATTCCGTATGTCACTAGGGGACATACAAATGCTTAAAGAGAAGAATGGTACTGTAGGATCTAAATATTAGATGATCTGCAAGCATTTAAAGGATGGCTTGTAAAGATCTCCATTAAAAGTGCAGGCGTACTGTTTGTTCTCCTGATGACACAAGGGAGAAAAGCAGCTGAAAAATTGTGCTTTTTACGAGATGTGCTAATGGTGTCACAGATGTATTCTTATTCTCACCTATATGTATACAATGTGCAATTTTTGTATACCCGTGATACTTCAATGAAGGTAAATATCGACAGCAGGTTAAGGAAAAAACTTGGTGATATTCTGGAGATTGATCATGATTTCAGATCAGGCTGTATTTTTCTCCTCAGCTTCATCCAGCAGATACTTAGGAGAGGTCTGTGTTGCAGTCTGGTATAAAATATTTATCTTGAATCCATGAGTTAATGAGCAGGGAAATCCAAATTGCAGAACATTGAACACTTTACAAATAGCCTGACCTTTTCCGAAATGTTAATATTATGAAAAATGTAAAAAGGATGTTGGAGTGCTGTAGAATAAGGGAGACTAAAGTGACATGATCACTATGTGATCAAAGTGTGATTCTGAATTTGGGATATGTGAATAGATATATTATTATTTTATGTAATTATACGTTAATTTCCTGAGCGATACGATTTAATCCTGGTTATGCAATATAAGAGTGTAGCTTTCACCTTGACAGGTGGGTGTTACTGTTATATGCATAGTGACACTTAGCTCTAATTGTTAAGTGAGTCAGCCAAACTATGTACACACGAAAATATTGAATTAAAATTTGCCATGCATTTGAAATTATTTTAAATAAGCTAGGGAATCATTAGGAAGTTGTAGATTCCAATGTGAACAGTCCGTGAAAATCAAAGGAAGATAAAATTTGCTAATTTATCTGTTTCAAGGTAAGCCTCATTAGGACACCGACCCATTAAGTAACATATAAACACATCTATGGTACACACATTTTATCAGTGTGCGAAGCATTCAAAATAATTGGGTCAGTTAGTATGATTTCATCCACATTTAACTTTAAAATGACCACCTCTCTCATTGACTTTGTATGCAACTCTGTATCCAGAATATGACTTGGCAAATTCCAGCCCTATCAAATTTCAAACCTTCAAGGCACAAGATATAGTCAGTCAGTCCTCCCGTTGTTCATCGATTTTCTCGAGCGGGCCCAGTAACGTCTCCAGTGTGAGACTTTATTGTTACTGTGTTTGGCATATCGAATACATCACAGGTAGCTTGCCAGGCTCTGCTGTGAAGGCACATATCGATATGCATTGAATTTATTTAAACACCTGTGTGCAACCTTTAGGAAGAGTTTTTTTTTTTCTGAAATGAAACTGGTTTATACAGGTAGGAGAAAAAAGCACCTTTGAATATAACCTTTCCTCTTAGAGAAAAAAAACTCAAGAGTGTACCCATTTTACATCAGCAAGTTATCCTAACTCAGTCACTGGAATGTAGCACTTCATTTTATGCTCAGTTCTTACAATCTCCTTAGCTCAATAAATAATCAGAACAACAACCTGATGTGTATTTTAATTTGGGTGCTTTCATGGGCACTGCTACCTCTTTGCCAGTGTTGACACGCCTAAATAATTGATGCTTTCAAGCACCCAAGGCTTCTAATCTCACCACTGAAATAGGCAACTCGATTTCACACACTTTGCTTACTTCCAAAACAGAGAAATTCTGCAGTGGGAAATAATAACAACGGTACTAAAAGTCAGTTGTTGCTGGAATTTATAGTCTTTTCAAAGACATAAAAAATTTAATATGCTAAGCTATCAATGTACAATTCCAACAGCCCATTGCACATATTCAGGGCTCATGTGCATAATGAGAATCTGATACAAGAGAACACCCTAAATTTCTGAGGTGTGGGACGACCCCCTCAAACCTTTCCTCTTGAACAAAAGCATTAAAGCCTGGCTTTCTTATAAGACTTGAAGTCTCTGGAGGATACGCCTCTGCCCACTTGAAGTTCTTTCACTTCATTAGATTTACTCTGACAATCCATTCTGGTCAATCACTGTCTGGACCTCACCACCATGTGAATAAGACCAACAGTCCTGCTCTTACAAATTCCACAAATCACACCCCTCAAGGATCACTACACACAATTTCCAGCCGTTAACTGGATGTTACATCTTAGATGTTGGCATCTATTTAAACATACTTCCAGCATGTCCAACTTCTGTATTTTTCTTGACTATGACCGCCTAATTACCCATGAGCAAACATACACCCATGAGGCTAGAGAAATAACTCAAGTGGTAGAGTACACGCCTACAATGTGTGAGGCCCAGAGTTCAATTTCCATTACTGCATGCCCCCACCAGCAACACTCTTGACTCTTGTCTCACTGTTCTGGTTAGGCACACTGCCTTACCATGAACCTAAAGTATTAAGAGTTCCTCCAGGCAGTATGGCACCAGAAAAGAGTTTTAATTGTGAGGAATCAAGGAGTCACGGATCTCTTCTGTAAAGATCAAGAAGGTCAAGCATAATCAATTTAGGACCCAGGGGAAAGAAAACAAAGGGCAGACATCCTGTGTGTTAGGAGAAGAAATATGAAGCAATACCAAGGGACACAGAAGATAAAACCAATTAGCAGATGGCTGGTAACTCCTATCATGGACGTTTTAACAATGGATTGGTTAATACTGTCAAGGGCTGTGCTTGCTTTTACCTTCTATTATCCTTTAAAACTCATGAGCTCTAGTTTTCTTAAATCCTGGAGAACAATGCTGAAGGATTATACAAATCATACCAACTATTTCCTCAACAAATTCATCTTTTTCCTTTTTAAATGATTGGCTATTCCTTTATTTCACTGAAAAGACAAAAATCATCCAACTTTCCCAGATTTCTCAGAAGTGGCCAATGAGCCTCTTTTCAGCATTTGATCTTTTGCCCACGTTTTTTTAAAACTTAACCGTCTTCCTCACTCCTTCAATACGCCATGACCCAAACGGAGGTCTTCCCCAACACACAGCATTCATTCACCTATAATTCTCATCTCAGATCCCTCAGCTATCAATTTTCCAGTCAATACCTGAGTCCTCTATTTTCCAATTACAGTCATCTCTTCCTGGCACATCATTCTTATCTTTCAAGCCAAGACCTGCAGAACTCCCAAATGTTGCATTTTATGTAGCCTCCGAACTGCCTTCTCTACCTGTAAAAGTTTATAGCTACGAGAATGCATCTCAGAATTCTTTTTAGCTATTTCTCACCCTGTGGATATATGATTTTCAGTGGCTTCTTGTGGCCAAATGAGTCAAACACTTCTGGTTGGATTCTACTTTCTTCTAATTAGATGCTTGGCTCTTTCCTGTCCTTACCCAGCACTCATCACTACATCTTCTCTTAGGCTATTCCTTCATTAAATTATGCTTGGTTATTATGCCATCAACTGGAACCCTTGCAGAAAGCAATGCCAAAACACCGGCTCTGGTTTCCAAAATGAGTGAAAAAATATTAATCAGGCTGGTTCTGAATGGCTGGTGCTTTGAGGTCTAAGGCTACATGACATCTTTTGGCATCTTTCTATGATGCCTTCTCCAGCACTGGTCATGTAACTGCTGATTTGAATTGCTGAGCAAACATTTCACCTTTTCCAAACAGTGTGAGATAATACAATCTGGGAGTAGTTAAGAAACTTACCCATGGATTCTGAAGTTTGACTGCCAACCACCCGAAGCAGCATAGGCTGGCTGCTGTCTGACCTCTGAAGAGAAGTAGAAGGAGAGGACACGGTTGTACCATTCACCTTCGCCTCAGCCTGGGGCTAAGGCAACCAAGAGAAAACAGAATTATTTTTCCTAATAAACCTTCAAACAAACAGACACCTAAAAAATGTTACAAACACTCAGGACTCTGAAATGATGACTTCAAAACCTCTCAAACATTATTTAATTGGGAAAGTTTCACTGCGGAGGAGACTTATCATGACACTCATATCTCATTATGTCCCCTCATAAATTAGAAAAAAATGACAGCTACAAGGGAACAAAATATTTGAAAGATTAAGAACACCCTGTGAGAATGGCAAAGATAGAAAAGACATGTCTCAAGATAAAATATTGCCAGAAAACCAGTCCTGTGGGCAGATAAAAGCCTATGACAGTATCTTGGTAGGTTTTATAGGAGGCTTAAAAGTTAGGTTTTAGGGGTTAAAAGTAGAAACAGCCCAAAGGACTATCAGGAGATAAGGCTAATAGCTAAAAAGAGTTTTACTTCACGAGGTAAAAACTTATACTTTTAAAAGAACTAATAGAAATCTTTAGGCTGTTTTTTGAGGCCATATCCACCAGTGCTCAGGGAACACTCCTGGTGGGCTTGGAGGTAGTGGGGGTGGGGGGCAGATATGGTGCTGGGGATTGAACTGCTAGTAGACTGCCTGCAAGGCAAGTGCCTCACCTGCTGTACCTCTAGGCCTCGGCACAATGTTTCCCAGGTGATTTTCAAATTGGTCAGAGGGAACACATTTTCATAGGCATTGATTTTGAACATTAAAATGGCACGAGTTTGCCTTCTCATATCCCTTGATACCTACTGCTTGGTTAGGCACCTACTCAGTACTCAACAAATTGATATTTGCTGTACAAAAGGACTCTATGTTTATGGGTATTTTTTATTGCAATGGAAAGTGACTTTTTATAAATATCCCATGTCAGAGAGATGTGTGCCTCACTTGCTCCAGCAGCTGCCTGAGTCTATTCAACTGTGACTCCAGCTGTTTGTTGTGATCTTCCAGGATTTGCATCCTGGCTTCCAGGCGGCCTTTGTGTTGACGCAGTAGCTTGGCCTCAGCAATGAGCTCAGCATCCCGGGGACTCTGGGGAGAGGTGGGCATCATTTCAGGAGGGGATGGCAGTGGGGACAGGCCTTTATGTTCATGCTGCTGCTTTAGACGATCATATTCTGCTTGCAGATTCCTGTTTGCATCAAAAAAGTAGAAAGAAAATAAAAAGAAAGTTGACTATCATCACCAGATTTTAAATAGCTCAGCAGAGAGACACATCTGACCACCACCAAACACAAGAGCAAGCAAAAGAGAGGCACTTAATGAATGGTTTTTATGACGATGATCTTAACAATGCTTAAAAAAAAAACAAAATAAAATTGGAAACATCTGCCCGATGTGTGAGGGGAGATGCTTTCAACTGTTTACACTAAGAGCCTTATGAGGGCTATGTTCAGATAAGTGAGCAGCAAAGGATTTAATCCTTTGCAAATATTTCTCTATAATGTCACAAGCTTGTAAGTTATAGCTCTATCAACAGTTCAGTTTGCTTTTAAAACTCATCAAACATTTTCAACAGCAAAGTATAGGAACATGGCAAATGAACAGTCATGTTCCCACCACCATGCCGTAGTAAATTTAACATTCGCCAGATTTCTTCAAAAACTTTTTGAAGAAATAATCTACTACTGTTAAAATGGAAGCTCCCTTACTTACTCTCCTCACATCCAAGGACATAAAGCCATACTTAATATTCCGTGTCCATCACTAGCATGTATGTATCCACAAATAGTAGAATTGGACTTAATAAAAATGCTGCTATTTGGAGACTTTTTGTCAACAAAAATGGCTATTTAGACGATTCACCCTAACAGCATTATTTTGCATATTCTAGAACTCTATATTAGAATGCACATACCATTATAAGAGTTGTATTCTGCCTTCAACACCATCTGGAGATTTAGCCATGCTGATATATAACATTTTGTGATTTTAACTGCTGTATGGTTTTATTATGTTCTTGAATATGCCAACAACTTTCTCCTATCAGTGTATATTTAAGTTGCTTCCAACTTTTCACTATCTCAAACACTGATGCAGTTAACATGCTTCTGTCTCTTTGGATACCCATTTATCTTGATGTGGAATTGTTGAGCTTGGGCAGCATCTTCCACAAGGCTACTCATTACAAAATTGCCCTCCTACATGGTTAAATGGTAATTGATTCCTTGACCAGTTGTGAATCGTTTTTATTTGGCCATATTTTCATCAGACACTTGGTGTTATCAGATTTGTCTAATAATAATAATAATAATAACAATAATAAGTTTTGGCTAATCTTATAGGAGTGTTTTAACTTCTGCACATCATGATTATTGATACGGATAAATCCATGTGTAATACTTGGTTCTTCATGTTACCTTAACCCATTTCCTGACTGGATCATCTTTTGTTGTTTTATTTTAGGGCCATACCTAGTGGTACTCAGAGAACCATATGCAATGCCAGAGATAGAATGAGAGTCATCTTCATGTAAGGTAAAGTACCTTAGCCCTTGTATTATCTCTCCAGCCCAGGACTGCAATTTAAAGATTTAAGTTTCACACATGATCTGCATGTCTATTATTTTCTAGGTCTGTGCACAACCAATAATATCCTACTCATATTTTAATTTATCTTTAACTTGGTTTATGGCATCCTTGTGTGCAAAAACATTGAATTTAAATATAGTCATTGTTGTTTCCTGAGTTTTATGTTTTAAGAAACTCATCCTCATATTCACATTTTAAACTTTAAGTTTTTCAGAGTTAGAATTTTATTTTACCCAGAGTCTTTTGTGCTTGTTGTGATCATATGATCACACTTTACTGGCAATCTCTGATGGACATATATTAAACCAGTCTCTTTCAGTGTATAGTCCATCATTTCTAAGGATACCTCTGTAATATACTGTTTCCATAAACACACATGTGTACTGAGCACTGTCTCATTCCATTAGTTTCTTTTTGTATGTCTCCATGAAGATTCCACACTGTGGCATTAATAACTTGGTTCTGGTAGGTCCTCTTCCTGGCCATCCTAAAAAATGCCTAAGCTCTTCTAACCCCTCATTATTTTACTGTCAAATTTTCATGTTTCATGAAAATTCCTGTTAAACCAAGGTTTGAATGATACTGAACTTCCAGGTGAAACTGGGAAGAACTGATTTAATTCCTATACTCTTTCACATTCAGACAAGCACTGAAACAGTCTAGCCTTGTTTTATTTCCATTAATTATGTTTTTCTCACTAATTATGTTCTTAATATACACATTTAGGAATAAAAATTCCTTCGTGGTATCACTTTAACTGTATACTAAGTTCTGGTACATATCTTTTGATTTAATTCAATTGACTGGAATTCTTATTTAATTCATAGTCATCCGGGAGTGCAGTTCTTATATTTCCAAGGATTTATCCACTTTATTTAACATCTATTTTAATTACATTTTATTCAGAGGACACTTGTATTGTTCTGATCCCTCAAAATTTATTAACATAAATTTTGTGACCTAGGTCACATCACTGTAAATGAGTGTTCATTAAATACTTGGAAAATGTGTCTCTTCTCATTTAAATGGAAAAATTGTAAATACAGAGTAAAGCTACAGACAACATGTTCAGCTTTTGCTATATTTTGCTAGAAGGATTTTAAAACATAATACTCATACTTTTTCACTTTCTCCTTTAAATTGGGATGTTTCTTATGTTTAGTTTAACTTTTTATTCAAATGTTAATTGCCATGGATTGTTTTCTTTCTTTTTTGTTTCAAGGTCACTCCCAGTGGTGCTCAGGGATTGTTCCCCACAGTGCTTGGAGTGACTGTATGGGGTGCCAAGGATCAAACCCAGGTCAGCCACATCCAAGGCTAGTGCCATGCCTGCTGTTACTATCTCTCTGGCCCTGCCATGGACTTATTTCTTTCTATGGCTAATCAGTCTTTTTTGGGGGGACGATTCTTGGCTGTGCTTACGTGACCATATGTAGTATCAGGGATTGAAACAGGTCAGCCATGTGCAAGGCAAGTGATTGACCAATTGTACTATCTCTCTGGTCCCTATTCCAGCTTCTTTTGACATCAGCTATAAACAGTATTAGCAAATGCAATGGCCCAAAAATACTTGAAATTTTGCTGAGACTATAGCTCCAATTGAGATACTTCTGTTCTTTGCTATCCTTCTTCTAGTTAAATGCCAAAATAAGATGACAGTCTCTGTTGTTCACAGGTAAGAGAACTTCTTATCCACAAATATTGGAGACCTAGATCTATGAGCAATGACATGAGATGCAAGAGATGACCAGGCAAGAAAAGTGCTCCCATTGTCCAGTTGAAGAAAGTAAGATAATCCCATGACCAGGATTTCAATTAAGAAATATTTTCTGTTGTTCCATACCTGGAATGAATGCTCCACAGTGGATGACAGGTCTTCCAAAATTCTGGATCTCTGCTTCGAAGCAGAAATAAAATACAATCTACTCTTCTTTAAATGCTAGCCTGTACCTAATATTACAAGGTTTCTAGGAATTTGCTTAACGTCATGCAGGAAATCAATGTCTGTTCTTTTTCATCTATAGGAATATAATCTATGTGTATGAATTAAAATTCTGTTTGCTATATGTCTTCAAGAATGGTTGTGTTTGCACTCTGTTTCAATACAATCTATGATGACAAAGCAATCATAAGTGATATCTTAAAATAATGTGTACCCTCATGCAGGGACATTGGTCCTCTGAGTGTAAGCCAACTGTATACATAGTTGTCTATATGAATTAAAATCCGATTTATAACCACGAAAGTGATATCTAAATGTTTCTGTGAACTTGAAGTTATATCCAATATTCAAAAGGTTTCATTCAATAGGAAAATCTTCTGCTTTTTCCCTTACAATTATTTACTGGGGAAAAAAAATCCATCTTCATTGAAACTGACAACAGCTTTTTACTCTCGAACCCTAGTCAACAGTTTTTCTTTCTTCCAATTGGGTAATATAGGATGTTCTTTTTGAGGACATTGTTTTAAGACATGTATTTTTAGAGAGCACAATAAGCAAACACAATCTACCCTCCTACTTTTCACAAATATACTGACAGGAGACTGTTTTCTAGAGAGGTTTCTGTTGGTATCTTGATGTTCTGGGTCTAGTTGTCCAGCATGTGTCTTTGTTTTGAAAACATGTTGAATATATACATTACATTTGTTATGATATTGTCCAGTGAGAAACAGAAAATGATCCTTTGAATCAGCCAGAGTTTCCCAAAGCTGAGCTGTAAACAATATAATTACTCTTATGAAGGCCTTCCAGCTGTTTTAAAGTTTTCTTGGGAGATAATTTCCTTTAAGAATCACAACCTTCAGTTCTGGAATATTCTAAGCTAGTATTATTTTTCTGTCATTTCCTCTACTCTCTCTCACCAGGTATATGTTAGCCTCATGGCCAATCCTCCATAGTTTGTATTATCTTCTCTCCTAGGGTCCAGTCTAGCATTTTTTCTGTCTATTGAGCTACTTTACTCACGAGTTTTCCTTTCCAAAGATGTTATATTTTTTATATCCATCTGTTCTTTGCCTATTTTTCTTGGGGTGTTAAAGGAAAGAAAAATAATGGTATTTACAATCTTTGTCTTATCATTTTACTTTTATCTAAGTATAAATCATTTTTCATGTCAACTGAGAAGGGCGATGTTTATTTGTTGGCGTTTGAAAGGAATATGGGTATGGTGTTTTGTTCTTAGTCTCCTTCTGAATTTTCTTGATCAAGTGGTTGTTCCTATATACTATTCAGGGACCTTAAGTCTGGAGTTAGATTGTGGCAGTCTGTAGCTCATAAATGATCATAATTATCAAGAATTTCATCACCAGTCAGCAAACAGATTGGTTCTGGTTTCAAGACTGATGTTCTTCTGCACGAGTCTCTGTGCATTAGGTCAATGGCTGAGGAAAACTGTCCAAGTTGTTCTTCATTTTCCTTTCTAATATAAACATGGAAGCACATGTCTCTCTTCACATGTGTTTTTATGAGGCCCTCACCTTGTGAAGGACTTTAAATTCCTTTTATGACAGCAGAAGTTGAAATCCCACAAGCTGCTCGCTGTTATCTGTTTTTTCATTTCTCATCACAGAAACATTCATCTGTCAGAATATTGAGCTATGTGTTTGTCATGTTTACTCTGTATATAATCTACTACCACATAAATGGTAGGAGCAGGCAGAATGAGAAGAAACCTTGTGTTTATGATATCATAATTGGAAGTCTACCATTACATTTTGTAAATCAAGGTTCCTAAGTATACACTCAAACCTAAATTCACTAGGACAAGATTAAATGAGTCAAACAAGTGTCTTTTCCCTAAACAAAAAATGTGACATACATGAACCTTCCCGTAAGCTCAGTGTCAACCGATTTTGAGGGTCTAGATTTTCTTCCCGAAGCTTTGAGATTGGACAAGCTGTCATGGCAAAGGTTCCAAAAACCAGAAATAGCTCAAAAAAGTCATCTTGGCTAGAAACCAATCAAACTGTTGAGTGGAGCCAAAATTCTCTTTTAAAGTATTAATAGATTTTCATGAAGATTATCCAGAAAAATTATTGAAATAAACATTTTCTAATAAACATGATCATAGTGACTGAGAGATGTTAGGGGGTAGGAAATGAAGCCATTTTCTTAGACTTAAAAAGGTATACGACACAATGTTTTTAATTTATCATATTAGATTTCTTTTTGAAGACAGTTTTGACAAAGCATGTACCAGAGATCGTGTCTCTTAAAAAATCAATTATAACTTACCTCTTATCCCTGGAGAGTTGTTTTAAAGCTTAATCAAAAGTACAAAATTTAACCATTTTAATAGTTGGCTGTCAATTTACTTAGTTACCTATGCATATTTTATTTTCTTGAAAGTATATATATATATGTATATACCCCACTAATTCTCTAGTTATTAGAATATTATTTATGGAATTACTTCAATACAGACAAGTATATGTCAGTGATCCGACAATGACTCCACGGAGAATCTATTTACGTTCTTGATAATCTTGTAAATTATATTTCTCTGGTAGTTCCCTAAAGAACACTAATTCAAATTCACGGCACACGGCTTCTGTCACCACAATTTCTTCCCTCAGCCAGTCATCATAAAATAGTCTCCCATCCATTATTAATGTCTTATCTCTACAGAGTTTTTAGAAAGCCTTTATGCTATGACTATGTAGATCTATCTGATTCATTTTATGTCATCGAGTATATAAACATGGCTATCCAGATACAAATTTACACGAAATTTTTAACCATCTAAGAGACAAATTGGTTTTACTCCTACCTGCTGAATACATGAAAGTAACTGGTCCCTCTAGCAATCATAACTACATGTATGTTACGATATATAATACAACTACAATAATTTTGTGTCATTTCTACTTATAGAAGTCAGTATAGGTATAGACTTGTATAAATGGTATTGTTTAAACATGCAACTGAGTCACTTTTCAGTGACTTATATTTTCTAACAGTATTATGTATTAAACCAAATATGACCATGCACAGGGGCTATATATTCGTCTCACTTTATACAGTGAGAACAATCCCAAATGTCTATCTAAAAAGAATAGGCCCAGAGAAATCCAGCTTTACCATCACATAGTATTAAAAGCAGCTAAATCAGATCGAGTTATAACAGCAACCATAAATCTGGCAAATTAGCAGTGTCTAGATAGAGAAATTCTGCATGATGTAGTCTAAAACCAGAAACAGTACAGTCTTTCATTATAATTAAAAGTATTTAAAGCTCCACTTTAAAATTTTTGTCAGAAATACCCCTAAACTGGATGGTAACAGACATTAATGTACTTCAGCATTGCCAGTGTTAAATAAGGAGGAGCTCAGAGGCTGAGAATTAAATGATACTTTTTTAGGGCTTTCTTGAGTAGAACACTAAAATGGCAGGAGCTCTCACCCCTAACCTCTGTTTTCTTAAAAACACCCCCCTTTTAGACAACTTAATTCCATTCCTTTCCTACTGGGATTTATAATAATGTGACACTTTTCTGTTTTGTTTTGGGGCCATAGAGGGCTATGCTCTGGGCTTACTCCTAGTGGTGGTCAGACGTCCACATGTGGTGTCAGGGATTGAACCCAACTCATATGCATGGCAAGTGTTCTTATTTCTCCTACCCCAATAATGTGCCACTCTGATATATTCTCATTTACGATGAGCTATTGAGGGGCTGGGAGAAAGTACGGGATTAGGGCACATTCCTCACTCTAGTTTTATTTTCAGCACCACATGGAGACTCCCCCCCAAGAAAGAAGTTGAAACAAAATCAATTGGCGTGCGTGGGGGGCGGGGATATATCATTGCCTTTTTTGTGTCATTTACCACCAGTGGCTGAGAAGAGAATTAGAATGCATTTTGGAATCATAATAAAATCTCAATCAAGAGAGAGCTCTGCAATTTGCTGAAACTAGGGAATAGATTGAAGTGGGAGATTAAAGAGCCAGGTATGGTCAATATTCTGAACCCTCCTAGAACGATTCTCTCAACCCATTCGGGATGTTCATTATTCTCTCTACTATGGTTTTAGATTTGTAACCTCAGGTGTACTGAAAACTTTGTGTCCTTCCCCCAACCCGCCCCAAAAGAAAAAGAAACACACATACTTAAATGATCTGAAAGAAAAGCAATCTACTAAGAATCACATGGCTTGGCAGTCCCTACATATATAAAGTGCTTTGAAATGGATTCATCATTCAATACTTGCCCTCTTATATATTTGTGATTGCTAGCCACAGTTAGACTGTAGGTACCCTAGAATTTCTATGTCATTGTATTGCTATAGTAAGACTTATCACAGCTAAATGAAATCACTGAGCTAACATCACTAGGGTCAATTTTCTTTAGGATGTGACAAAATCAGATTATGTCCCTAGAGAACACCTCCAATAAAATGTCTCAACCAAGTCTACAGGGTTAGTGTATGTACATAAACTATATTTCCGGAACATGTCCTTGAAATTGAGCCTATATCATGATTGCCAAGTGACAAACCTGGCACTGTTAATTGGCTTTAATTTCTTTCTCTTCTATGACATACTGTTTTCACAATTTTCAGATTGGGGACTAACCCATTAATGTCTACAGAATAAGGGTATTAATCAAAAGTTCAACACAAGAAGCAAGGGATTCATTTTAAAATTCTGCTGAAGTTGGAAGTGAGGCAGAACAATAAAACCCCAGACAAAAATGACCATAGTTAGTCTTCACTATTCAAAAGGAAAACTAGCCCTGGAGAGATTTTTGAGGGGGGGAAGGCTAGTTCCCAGAAAAGGTACTATTGGGAAAAGCACATTTCAATTTTCTGACAAATACAGTAAAATATCAAATTTTCATTGTCTGTGGTCAGGAAAAAATGATAGCAGTCTCTAGAAGAATCGTAATTTTAAGCTCCATGTGTCCCTGTTTGAGTCTCTTGTGAGCAGTTAGACTCAGCCTTAAATTCTCCAGTAAATTTATCTAGATGGCCTATTATTCACTTCACGGCATGTACCATTGCATTTTCTTGCCATATTTTACTCTACAGCCTCTTCAATTACAGTGACAGAAAGCACAGAATTGTTTCTTTAAAATAAGTCCCAGTACGTGTACACAAATGATCGTGTTGGTATTATCTATGAAAGCCAATAAGTGGAAACAATCTGAAAGGATTTTTAAACTGTGGGGTATTTATATACCAAGACAAGTATTCAGGAACGAAAAAAAAATGCAACATCAATGTCTCTTTAAAATATGCAAGATGAGAGGGTTACAAGAGATCACAAATACTATGATTCCATTTATATGAAATGTCCAGAATAAGCAAATCCTCAGAAAATAGAAAAGTAGATTATTAGGATAGGGTAATTAAATGATTCTAAATGTGGGTACTGATAATTGTACGACTTTATAAATATAATAATATTCAATGAGTTATGCACTTTAATTGGGTGGATTGTATGGCATGTTGAATTATACTGCAACAAAGCAATCACAAACGTTCTGTATTAAAAATAACTCTTCGAGTCACAAAATATATTTCTCTACAAACCAATAAATTTGACTGTCCTTTCCTACTAGGGAGGAATCAAGTTTAACCTATGTACAATAAAAGAAAAATGATATGTAAATGCCTACATAATTATCTCTATAAATACTACTCAATATTTTCAGATGATGAATTTTAAAAGGAACCTAAAAGCAAACTCTGGAAAACATGCATGTCTAGGTTAATCCAAGCAATTTAAATCTTTTACAAACTAATAGACGACCTAAACAGGAATATTAGAGCTGTTGAAATTGTAACATGAGAAAAAAATCCATCAGGGAACAGAAAAACTCAGCGTTCACACACTTATTTACCCAACACATATTTCTTCACCCGGTACTACAGAGATTTCCTTTTGGTGTGAGATATTGTATTGTACTGGTGTAGTGACAGTCCTTACACTAACTAAATGGGGATTATCTTCATTGCTATGGCTAAAAGGACATTTTTTTTGGAGGGAGGGGGTTACAACCTGCAGTGTTTGGGACACCATGTGTTATCGTATCACTCTGCCCCAAAGACAGATTTTATCTATCTTTGCAACCTTTGAAATTATAGTCTTTTGTAACTGGGCACCTGCAATTACAGTTAAGGACCAGGTGGTCCTTGATCTCCTCTTCCTAGGTTTTTTAGTTCCTCTGAGACCATGACCATCCTTAACCCAGTTCAGGCTAATCTAAATATCAGGCCTTCCTTTCCAAGTTTCCATCAGCCACAGGCTTGGCAAACAGAAATTTTTGCTAAGTACCAACCCACTGATACAGCAATCACTTATCCTAATATTTCAATGTCAGAAAAGGAGTCAAATGTTGTATACCTTAATTTTCTGTTGAGATGAAATCTATACCCTGTACTTTTGCTATAAGAAGGAGAAATGGCTTCACTGTGTCAATTCTGAGAAAATAATTTCATCTTCAGTTTTATATCATGGACTAGGGAGAGACCTGTCTTTGCTTCTAAGAAGAGTCTAGAGTGGTTGTGACAGGAGCAATAGTTACTATACAGTTGGGTAGAAGTCTTCAAAATGATAAGGGAATGGAGTTAGGTCAAAGTGCTGCAATGTATGCACAGGACCACATGTTGGGGGACCACTAGGGATGCATCCCCAAGGATAAAAGACAACTGTAGAGAAAATTATTTCTATCAAGTTATTGATGGAAATTTTGGTTGGTATTTTGATTGAAAAATCTATGTCCTAACTGGAACATTCTATGAAAGAGCACAACATATTTTCTTTGACCACAGGAGAAGACTTATAAGCTACCTTTAGGTTTTCCAGTCCGTATCACTGTGTTCTCTGGCTTTATAGGGCTTTACTACATTAGAAAATCAAAAGATTTTTTTTGAGAGTAATCCAGTTTTATTCTACACAAAACCAAGTAAAGACACCACAGCTTCCTGATACTGATACACCCTGATACTCTCAGAAAGACAATGTCTAGGAATTTGACCTGTAGTAGATAACACTGATCTTCTTGTCTAGCTTTCAAAGTTGATTACAGCTATGAATTTCTTACCAAAATGTGCCCTACCCAACATTACACATGAGCTGAGGCCAAATATATATATATATATATTTATATATAATATGTATATATGCAAATGTATACATATATATTTGACCTCAGCTCATATATATACAGGTATGTGTATATACACATATGTAACACTGGGTTAAACAAAGCAAACTGTATTTCTTCTAGACTTCTCAGTACAAATGACAACTAATTATGACTTTCTAGTACAGAGGTTTGCAAGACTTCTATTTACTTGAAATCATTTTTCTTGGAGTAAAGTAAGTAAAGGCCCTCCCGTTGATCACCGATTTGCTCGAGCGGGCCCAGTAACGTCTCCATTGGAGACTTTGTTGTTACTGTGTCTGGCATATCGAATACTCTTGGTAGCTTGCCGGGCTCTCCAAGAAGGGCGGAGGAATCGAACTCGGGTCGGCCATGTTGGCTGCGTGCAAGGCAAACGCCCTACCGCTGTGCTATTCTGCAGAACATATAATTATCAACTGTGACCTTTATTTCTTTGGTCTTTAATATTAAGCTTTCCAGAACTATCAAAGGCCACTAGAAACATACATAAATTTCCTTTGGTCTATGTTATAAAAATATTGATCAGGACACTTGCAAGTCTAATATTATTTAGGAGCACAGGAACCCAGGCTCCCTTCCTTGCTAGCAGTATATTTATAATTTCTTTTTGCTGTTTTTCTTTAGAACCAGGTAAATTACAGTGTTTCTAAAAAGCATGCTATTTTTATGCATCATTTTGAGATAAATATATCATATTTCCTTGTATCCCTCTGGCTGCAGGGAAGCTCAGATTAATTGAAGTTCAGTGATATCAAGTATGCTAATCCCTACAACAGTGATTTACTATTTATATTGCAGCAATCTATTGCTATCCTTTTTTTTTGCAAATTCTTTTTGGAAAGTGAATACATAAAATCAATATAGGAAATTTCCACTGGTGTGTCCTTGTGCAAACAGAATTCAGTATATCTGATATGCAGTTCTTTATCCATTGGCATTTGCAAACTGGTAGTGTTTCCTGTGAGCACCATTGTTTTGTTTACAAAGTATTATCTCCTAGTTTGCAGGTTAAACACTTATCACCTAGCTCCTTCCTTTTCCTTCTCCCTGGACTTAATGACCTTCTAATTTCTCCACCCTTTTCTTTCACCTGCTCAAGGCATCCTTAGTTCAGAATTTAGACATCTTTCAATGAGCAACATATCCACTATTCTTCTGACAACCTCCAAGGCTTTTTCTCCCTGCCTCTGGTTATTTTTTCAATCTTCTCTCAATAATCCTTTACTGTTTACAGGTTAAAAACCCAAGCTCCTTCATATGTATAATGTGAAAGTCCTTTAAAATTGAAGATTTCACTTACCATTGTACTACTCTCCTATTTTCCTAATTCTGGGATATAGTACTTTGTTATTCAGTGCTCCCTCAGCCTAGAAAACTCATCTGGTATTCAGCCTTCAAGTCTTCTTGTCAACATTTCTCAAATTCCTCAAGCAGAATCATTCACCTCTGTCCCCAGATCACTTAACACTGATTAGTTTACATGTTTCATATATATATTTTATTAAATTCTGGGCTTCACGGGGTAAGAACCAGATTTATTCATTTTTGTAGTCCTGGCTATTTAAAAAGCATATTAAGCATTCACTACCTCTCTGCTGAACTGAATGGATTATATCCACAGGCCTGAAATTAAACGAAAGTTACAACTACAATCAATCTGACTGTGGCCGAATGATCTGATAATGAAAATAAGATGGAGGATGAGGGTCTTCACACAAAATCTAAAGAGAAATTGAAGTTTAAGAATTTTAGGGTTTTTATCCTGCCTGTTCCAGAGAGATGGTAGCTATACTTCAGCTCTCTTGCAGTATGAAACGGTCCTTAAAACTATCAATGGCTTCTGTCAAGAGTGTAAGCTCACCAGACAACAGTGTGACTTTCATTTTGATTTCCCAAACATCAGATTCAACAAAGAGGCCCCTGCAAAGGAAGGACAACTCTAGTCTCTTAAATCTAAGGGATTTAGTGTTTAGGCACAAGCTCCAGGCTAGTTCTAAAGTGGCTTAAGGTAATGTCAGTACATTAAAAAAAATGACAAGCTAAAGAAAGAACTAGAGTGAAGGGAGAAATCAATCGTTATTCTAGATGATCTATCCACTTTCATGTATTGGCCGGTCACCTTTAGACTTCAGTTAACTGTGGATAAACTGAGCCTCTGGCTTATGGGAACTCCTACTCATGTACCTATCCTCCCTGTCTGAGTAGAGCTCGGGTGGTTGACTCTTGCAAAACTTATTGAATGCAATGTGCATTTCCTACAGCTTCTTTTTACATGGCAGCCTCTCTCCCTATAAAAGATCTTGGCTGACTTACATGGAAAAACTAGTTTCTTTCATCTAAAATGGCTCTTGAGGCTTCTATGAAGATGGAGCATGGATACCCACTTTCATTAAATTTCTCAGACTACTCTCCCACCCCTAAATACAAATTAAAAACGGATAGACTTGCTATGAGAATCTGATTATTCCTTGCTAATGATTTCTATTGGACATCTGACATTTATTCTGCTACATTCCCCACCTGCCATGAGGTCTTCAGAGACAGTCCTTTTTATCATTTCTGACAAACCTCTGTCCAAGTGCCCTTAACTCTTCCTGCTTCCTCTGGGAGAATGTTCCAATTATCCCTAAGCTTACCTGACTTTTTATGGTATATTCCTCCAGCTTGTGAAGATGGCCAGAGTGAATAGCCTACCGCAGTAGGTGAAATAGCCCTAACCAACCATCACAGATGCATTTGCACACAGAGTATTTTAAAAGGGTACCATACCGGAGAAACCCAAGGTAGAAGCTTTCAAAATTGGGAACACTAGTGTTGCAGCAAGGGTAGAGAAAGACCATAGTGTATCAGATGAGTATCGACTTTCCCTTATGACTTGGGAACAATATAACTCATTCACTAGTGCAGAATGATATTTCATCTCTCATAAAAGGCTACCTTTTCATTGCTAGATTCATATTTAGAATTGTACTTTTCTCTCTGTTTTGAGAAAACATGTTTTCTCTTCAGCTCTCAGAGAGGAAGCACACATTACCTATCTGCCAGAGTTCTGCCAAGCCAGTGTTCCTGGCAACAACTCTCCCTAAATGAATTCACACAGGTTCGGACGACCACTCACAGAGTGAATGTCTGTCTTTAACTCATACTCTCTTGTAAGCTTCCAAGTTTCACTTCTGACTCTCAGACACTTACTTACAGTGAGTATGTCATTGGGACATCAACATCCAAATTCAACAGCTCCGCCTCCTCTAAACATGACTCATCTTTCTCATTCTAAGAGGTCAAATTTTAAGCAGAACCAGCTCTTTGCTGGGTTCCAATGTTACCTCCCATTTGATGTCCCACTTCTCATTTTGTAGTCCATGTCTCACTGCACACAGCAGCTTGAGTGATGCAGAGAAAAGGGGTACTCTAAGAACAGGGTTCACGCTCCTTGGTGGGGGTCGTGCTTGTATGCAGGCTGGCTTGCTCTACCTGTTGAGGAGGTACCAACTCCTCAGTGGTTACTCCTGGTGGTGCTCGGGGGAACCTATGGGATGCCAGGGATCCAACCTGGGTCGGCTGCCTGAAAAGCAAATGCCCTACCCATTGTACTATTGCCCCGACCCACAACCTGCCCAGTTTTATCTTCACCTTGGCTCTTGCCTCATCCTAATCTGACAGTCACACAAAGACCAAAAGAAGGAGCATGGAACCAAGGTGTTTGGAGACCAGAAGATTCAAAAGTACTAGTATCAAGCCCAACATCACATCATGCTGGAGTTATGAACATGAGAACCCAGTGTTACCAGTATTGTTAACAGAAGAGTATAAATTCAAAATTTAAAAAATAAGCATAAAAATTAATAAAGTCACCACGACACTTATTCAGTGGTCTGTCTTTGAAAGCAATATTAATACTCTTGTATAAACACTGGATGAATAAAAATAAGCAACAGAAAACTCCAACTTAGGTTTCCAAATGCCAGATCACCCAATCAGACATGTGCAAGGTACAGAGTAGGTACCAAGAATTTGCATTGTTCCCCACTGCCATCTACTAACAAGTTTAACTTTAGACTTCATAGTGAATTATGTTAGTATTTATTTACCTTCATTCTAGTCTTAGGAAGAGTATAATCAATTTGCTATGCAGGTAACGGAATAACAATGAGTATCAGTCTCTCTCACAAAGAGAGACTGATACTTCCCTTTCATACGTAGGATCCTACCTAAAATGTCAGAGCAATTCTTAGTTCATTTAGACAGCAAAAGGAAAATACACCAGGATTTGATGTTACAGATTTAAATCACAAGATTGCAGGCTCTAATCTATGCAGGAAAATAAAAGCACACATTAAGTTGGCAATGCTAAGAGCACACAATGAAGCATATTCTCAACATCCAACTAGTCTCCACCAAATAAAGATGATTTCAAATTACCTGTGGTATGAGGAAAAGATATTATGCAGAAGTGAAGCATTAAAGACTGCACACTCACTAGTCACGCGAATTTATGAGCAACAGTAGTGGTATAATTCAGAGTGAGATTTAGTTTTCACTCTAACATACAGGGACTGGGATTTGGAAAATGAATTTTTAACATTCTCAATTTATGACAAAGCAATGCCTGGTGCTAATCAAAGAAGTATGGGAGAGGGTAGTATTTTTTTAAGGGCAGTATTTTGAAAAGCAAGCAAAATAAAAGCTTTTGACAGTCTTTCTCCATGAAAGAGTAGCTGTAAAAAATATTTTCAGGCAGGAATACATGCATGAGTGCCACAATTAAAATTCAGCTTCATTTCCATTCATTAATTTATTCGACAACTATTTATTGACTTCTACATGAAACAATCAGGAGAAATGCAATTCTAATGACAGAGATAAGAAAGGCACTGTGGAAACACTTCTAAATTAGCCATTCTCTATTTTCCAAGGGGACTCTGGGGAGGTGTCATGAATATGAATAATTAGCAGATTTCAATAACACATCTAGTCAAGAATGGGGACCTCCAAGCCTCTGTGCTAAATGTCATTTGGAGATAAGTCGTAGGTGCAGAACAATGGCACGCAAAATATGCACGGATATAAAGTACATATCCAAAGGACAAGGGACAATTTCCATTTTAAATATCATTTTCCATTTTTTTTCCAAAACATGCTTGCATCTGTCTGAGTATACAGCCGGCTTGGCAGGCGCCAAGACAGAGAAATCTCATGACCTCTTGGGTTCCTGCTGAGCAAACAGTGGATTAAAGGCTCCTTAAGCACCACTGAATTCAAGGCCATGAAGGTAAATCTATGGCTCTGAAGTGCTTTGAGCAGAATTACATGAAGACGAAAAAAGACAGAACCTAGGAAATCAGAGAGCCTATTTTCAGGAAGAAAGCCCTGTGGAAACATTTTTTGAGATCTGTTAGGAAGTAACAAGTAGAGGGAGAAAGAATCAAGCTCATTTTGAAGACCAAGAGAGCTTACAGAAATACGTGCACCAACACTTGATTCTTCACTTCGGAATGCTAAGCAGCCCTGGTATAATTCTTTTTTCTTTCAGAGCATAAGCCACTACCTTCTTGGGATTTGGGATAGCTTTCCGAATAAAGTGGTTATCACAATTCTTTGCGTAAATGAAACAGTTTATTCTTGACTAGTCCTTAAAAATACTCCCTCAAGTTCAAATCAAGTACCTTTCAGGCAATATGTCACTGTTTTACGTAAGTGATACTATATCTAAATATCATTTACATAGAATGACCTTTTAATAAGTCTTTGGAGTAAGGAAAACGTTGCCCTTCTGAGTGAGGAAAAATGGACTTGCACTTGGTTTTGTCACCAGCTGATCAATGGGTCAAACCATTTAAACCTTCCTGAAAATGCATTTTCCTATTTATCTTCACTACAGAGATTTTAGGAAGATTGAATGACCACCCCCCAAAATAGTAAAGTGCTCTTAAAATAACAATCATATACAAATGGTAGTTCTCAGTGCTCAAGAAATATGGAAGGAAGGAGTCTGCTAACAGCAAAGGAGAGAAACCATGACCAATGAGATAAAGGGAGGTGGGGAATGGATACTCTGCTGGAGGGAGTGGTGTTGCAACAACACATGCTTGAAACTCTACCATTATCATTAATCATGGTGCCTCAAATATAAAACTTTAAAAAACTACAGAAAAAAAACACATTATCAAACACCAATAATCTTACAGTATAAAAATACTTTTATTCCTAGGTAACATCAAGTTCTATTTATATCAGCCCCAACGCCATCCCCTGCCCATTGACATACTTAAAAATTTAAATTCTATGGATGTTAATAATGCTTCTAAATGAAAGAGAGGGAAATTTGTTTTCTACCATCATCTTCACTGCCAAATAGTCTCAATGCTCCCTCCCCCATGGTATGCCTGTGTTTTCCTTGCTATTTTCTCACTTAGGTTTTTTTAATCACAGTTCCTGCTTACTCACACTATGCTGCGTATCAAAGATGATGGGAGGGCGGGCATTAAAAAGGTACAGAGACAGGCTGGGAAATAGCTCAAAGAGCTGGAGCACAAGCTCTGTGAGAGCCCCAGGTTTGAAATTCAGAATTCCTCGGAGTGTCCCTCTGGACAAAACAAAAGAAAAACGAAGACACGGTCCTTGTCCCAAAGAGTCACTATCTGTTAGTAAATGTCATTAAAAATAATTGATAAAAAGGCAAACTGCCAAGTAGTTCTCTGAGAAAGGGCCAGCGTGTTCTGAGAATGCAGACAAAAGATAGATTATATCCAAATGCAGGAATATAACTGAGCTCTGTGTGGAAAATTATTTGCAGGAAGGCACTGTCAGATACAGGTCAACGAGGAAAGAGGTTAGCACTAGACTGAGAAGCAAGCTTGAACTTGACCCAGAAAGTGAATGCGAACAGGGTGTATTCATAAATAGTATCTACAACAGCATGGTCAGAACACAGGTACAAAGAGGAGATAAAGTTGTAAAAGGGAGGTTATGGGAAAACTATGAAAGGTTATAAATGCCCAGATGAGAGACTGAATTTTTTGAAGTAGGAAAACTGAAGGAAGAATGTGGTGATGGTTCTTGGTTCTGGGAAAAGTCAGAATGGAGGATTTATTGGAGGGGTAGGAAAGAGACTAAAGGGAAGCCAACTGAATAAGTAGTTCTGGCCACAGGTCAGAGGTATTAAGAGCTAGAGAAAGGGCAGTACAGCAGCAGAAGCCAAGGATGAATGGCAGTTTGCTTTTTCATCTTGAAGTGACATACTCCCTGAGGGCACTGGTCTCAGACATACTGTGTTGCTCAGATTAAGAGGTCTTGATGCCTTGGGCTAAACCAAAGAGATGAAAGTACTCAAGTCCCACAAATTCCAGCAATGTCTCCTTTAAAGACTCGCCTGGTGGCATTTGTCTAAAGAAGGCACACTGGGTTAGAAGTGATCATGTACAAAAGCCTTTCTTAACTTCTTGTGATACAGCAAATGTAATACAAAAAGTGCAAGTCGAATGATTTGCATTATCCTGACACTACACAATATCCCAGAGTTTTACATCTTTGTCCTCTCTGCGGTCACTGTGAATTTCCGTTAGCCTTTTGCTTCTCTTATTTGTACTTTTACATGTGAATCTTTCTCAGGTGATGAGTGACAACTGGAATCAACGCCCTGATCTGCTGTGACAATGACCATAAAGGATTTCTGTATTTGACGGAGAAAATCAGGATGAACTAATATGTTTCCAAACATAACCAAGCCAATAAACCTACTTTCTTAAATACTTAGACATATATACAGCCCGACACATATACACATTATATCATTATAAAAATTAAATGACCTACTTCGTTCTTAAATTCTATTCTCAAATATGAAACCAAAGCCTCTGGAACACATGTAACAAATCAAATACCGCCATCAGTATTAATTCCACTCACCCCTAAAATATGAGTTCTTAATTGCACTATTACATTTATGTTCTTCTTTCAGGTGACAAAAGAATCTGTAAATGGAGCTAAACAGATTATTGTAGAAAACAATTTAGACATAGAATGACTCTAAGATTCCTGGCACTTTTCTATGTGTGCATGTGGATGCACTCTGCATACCAATGACAAATCTAGAAATAAAACTCACCTGTTTTCCTCCTCAAGATCTGCTAGGATTCTCTCTAGCTCCCCTCTTTCCTCACTCTCTAAGGAAATCAAGATCTGGGCAGGACTACGAGGCTGGCTCAGGGGGGAGTCCTGGTTCAAACTTTGGCAGTAATGCTGGATTAACAAATGTTCATCATCTCTGGAAAATAAAATCAAAGGTTTTGGTTTTTGCCCCCCTTATTTGGCTTTGGGGGTCAGGGACTCAGGTGTGTACTTAAAAATAGAAACATTTATTTGCTCTTAACAATTACCCTTTTTCCTGCTTCTAAATACATTTGGATATGGTCGGGTTGAAAACTGGTCTACCAAACTTGAGACAATTCAGTGTTTCTTGCTCAAGTGTTTAGTAGACTCGGATTGGCCTATTTACATGGGTAAATGAGTGGCAGAACTACAGAAATACTGGGACTCTATGCTGACAGCTGAAGCAATAGTTAATAAATATTAAAAGGCATAATAATGACTGTATAATGTTTGTTACTAAGCCTGTCAAGAAAATCTGTTGAATATTACTGATACTGACCAGGAAAATTACTGCAACCCTTAAAATAAGAGTAACTGTCTCTTAAATGGGAGACAGTATAACTGAAAAGCATTATGCTGATAAGCTAGTTTGAAGTAATAAAAACCATAAAGGCAGGACTGAATTAATAGTGAAATTACAGACAAATTATATAATTTGATTATAGTTTAAATGGGAACACAAAAACTGGACCCAAAAAAAGGTAAATAATTTTTTAAAAAATTAACTCACTGCTAGAGGCAGCTTTGAAGGATTAATCTTGAGGAACAAAAAGGCAAACGGGTTGGGGATTTGGCTTAGTGATAGAGCACCTGCATTGCATGCATAAGGCCCTGGGTTGAACGCCTGTAACACACATACACATGCACACACACAAAAGTATTATTTTGGGAGGTAGATGCATTTTTTCCTTGAAACTAGGATTTTTCTAACACAAGGAGAAATTATCTTCTAAATATATTGCTCCTGAAAAGCCTGTGTGCTTCCAAGTTATAAGAACTTCATTCTGTTCTTCATGAGAGGTTACAGCACTTTGCTTCTGGCTAGATATCATTAAAATGATATATTCGCATTCCCTTTTTCACACCCACTTAATTTCCTTTTCTCATCTCCATGCCTTCCGAGTTGGGGAAAAAAAAACACAAGATTTTAGGGTAAAATCCTCCCGATTTAAAAGACTTTGGTCTGTCAACTCAGATAACTGGTTGAGAAATGATAAGTTGAACAAAAATAATTATTGGGTATTAAAAGCAAATATTTAAGTGAAGTCAACCAATAAACCACTAACCACTTCCCCCAACTTACCCCTAAATTATCATGATTTTACCACACAACACTGGGTCAAAGTGCATGTCCTCTAAATGAGTTAAAACTATATTTCCTTTAAAAGAAAACTGAAAGCACTTTTACTGCCTACCTAATTTACTGTCTTTCTACCCAAATTTTGAAGTTTTACTGCTAGAACTTCCCATTCTTAATGACATCTAGTTCTAACTAAACCACTCTTTTTCTTAGGCAGTTGCCATTGTTACACACCTAGAACTAGCATTCCTTTGCAAGTGGTAGAGCTTCTAACACCTTTCTGTGATCCAAAGAAGCAATTCATTCAGTTTATTTACCTTTGATTGATTCTTTCATCACATCCTTTTCTGTCAAAGTATTTCCTGTACAGTAAATACTCTTAACACTTTTTTTTACCATAGCTGAGAACGCAACAAGCTTTGTTGAGTTTTCATTGAGTGTTCACTTGATTCTTTATTGTTATGTATCAGATGAGATAACTAATTCTCATGTCTTGAATAACCAGTTATGTATACATGCTCCTTTGATACGACTACTCTCGGCCAAGTCCTCCTAATTGCTCTTTTCTCATCAGAGTGTGACCTTGGGCCACCACACCAAGTACATGTGACAAATGAACCATTCTTCCTCTTGTTTAGCTCTTCTGTGACAGAGGTGCAATAACCATAACTTCTCGAACTAAAAGCGTCATTTGATTTTGACTAGATTTGCTCTCTCTTAATTACCAATTCAGTGAGTGTATCCTTAGTTTTCCCTTCTTACTAGCTTCTAAATCTGCTCTCTTTCCCTCAGGCCATATCTCCATTTATGGCAATATTCCCCATGCTCCTTATTGTGACTATGTAGAATATTTCTCTAGTCATGTTCTCTATGAGCTTGAGTAGTATACTCTCTCCTCCTTTTTTAGTTTGACTTAAGAGCTGGCTATTACCCAACTAAGAAACTATGACCTAAACCTATACACTCTCTTATGAAAGCTTTAATAAAACTGCCTTACTTTAACTCATAATGATGCTACGTCCAAAAAAAAATCTATGACTTCAGATCGCTGAAGGAAGATGGCCAAGCAGTCTACTGTGTGGGAAGATCAGGGTAAATATCCTGGGATTCTATTTCCACTGTCCATGAGTGGAAAAACATACTATTCATCCTCTACTTTAAAACTAATATACATTTCCTTTAAGTATCTGTAGGGTTTGGTCAAAAATTAAACATTTAAAATGACTGAAGAATTTGGGACTCCATAATCTGGTATGATATGGTATTAGATCAGAATCAGGAATACTGTTTTTGCTAATTGGAATCCCAATCATGCCAGAATTGGGGTGAGCTCATTCTCTGTCAGACTGTTGAAAGTTAAAGGGAAAAATGTTAACAGAATGGCTCTTTGAAAGATCGAATGAATATAATGCTTACCCTATCTGCTGTACTATCCTACCTCTAAATCCCTCAAAGCAATTTCATGGTCAGGAACATTTTGTAAAAAGAGATGGGATACTTACATGCTCTCATTAGGAGAGATGCTATCATTTAGATAAGATCCATTGCTGTTTTCCATTTCTGCTAGCCTGATAAAAAACGTAAAAGCTCATTAAAACTTATGTGACTTCTTAGAATCTATTCAAGACCTAATCGAACATTCCTGAAAACTAAAGGATAAATCATGTCAAGAGGAAAAAGGAATCCTTCAAACTAAAGGATGAGTGTGCTGGCCTAGCCGTTTGAGACAGTGAGTGGTAGACCACAGCTAGTTAGTAGCTTCACATTTATGCTATAAATTCTAAGGGAAGTTGTAATTCATGGCTGTTTCTTTCTTCAGTGATCGATCTCCCTTTTGCTGAGAACAGGCCTTTGTTTTCAGAAGAAAAGCTCCCCTAACAACAACTTGATCCAGACCTTACACTACCCCTTGCTTTTAAAAGACAATTAAAGATTTTCACTGATGAGAGATTTATATATGTGTATTTTGTGGCATGTACATGTATATATAGCTAGTTACTGCTTTCCACTGTTGATAGACATGTTGGTTCAGAAGTCAGAATATCAATAAAGGATGGATTCACAGTACGCTTTCTAAACTTCTGCTATTCATTTTTACCTGTAAACGCCTCCATTACCTCAGACAATAATAAAATCTTTTTACAGCTTAAAAAAAAGTTAACCAAACTCTTACAGATTGACTTAACAAGCATAAGATATCTTATAATTAGCAATTCAGTTTTTAAGTATAAAACTTAATCTCAAGCACAAAGCAGGGGTGTGGGGATGTGGGCAGAAAGGTTCAAGGATTAGGAAAATTAATTATTCTCTTCTTTACAGCAAATTATGTCAAATAAACACACAAATGGAAGGTCAATGCTTTCGTATTCTCCCCTTAATACAGAATATCACTTATTTACATATTTATGTTTGGTCTGGCAGTTTTCTAAGGTTAGACGATTTCTAAACCAAGTTATTACACGTGCTCAGTATACAAAATAGAACAAAGTTATCAGGATTTTTCAAGGTCAGGGTTAGGGAAATTGCTCTGGACTAATGCTCTTAGTGATGTTCAAAAACAACATGCAGTGAAATGGCATGCACGTTAGGGGGCAAGTTGATTAGTAGAAATCAGACAAGATCAGGGGTGGGAGGGGAGATTGGTTTAAAATCATTATAGGTTAGCTTTCCTTGGTTAGTTATTTCAACCAATATTTGCCTGGCATTCAACTAGTCTCATACCTGCTAGCATAATGTTCAATGCGTGAATGAGTATCATCGTGTGAGAGCTGAGGGGACGAGGCAGGCCTATAAGGCAGAAAATGTGATTAGTCACAGATACCATCCTTTCCTGGAGAAAAAAAAACCCCACCATACAGAATGCTTTTATTCTAATTCTACGGATAATGTACGCATTTAGTTGTTCCTGCTTCTTAGAGATATCAAGAATTTTAAATCCAGGTTTGAAAGAGGATTTCTCATCCTTCTACCTTTCTCAAAAGCCACAAAGAGATTAAAAACTCTGGGATGTTTCAAATACAGGAAAGGTTGGGGTAGACAATTTCTGTGTGACATTCCACACTCCAACCTTGTCATTTCTCTTTAGTAGTCCTTTGTGGCTTCACGTTTTAAACGAATTATGCCTGTGCTAATTACTAGCTGCCATTTTATTGAGTGGAAACTATATGTTTGTCTAGAACGTTTACAACAAACAATTTTAGTTCCAATAAGGCCACTGCAGTCCATGATTCCTTAACATCCCATGTAGCAAAATATCTTGGTCCACATAATTTTGTAAAGGAAGTATATCTACCAATTTTAGCAACAGAACCACTATGCAGTTCACAAAATACAATCGAATGGTCCACAATCACTCGCTGATGTTATTAAAAGAATGACTAGGTTAAAGAGAATATCACGTTGTCTAACATCTTTTATTAGGGGTACAGAGGGGAAATGAGAGGGAAACTTAGAAAAAAAAATGTCTACACACTTTGGCGGTTTGAACCCCGTCAAAAATTTCCCTCACAGACTAGAATTTTTATGGGGTTAAATTTTTTTTCTACCCTTACATATCTGGTCTATTAATTATCCTTGAAATTTTTATAGTATCTTTTAGATTCACCTTAGGGAAAATACCCACTGCTTTTGAAAACCAGTTTGGGCTTGTGCTATTTTGTTTTAATTGGAACAAGACAAAAGGGCTCTTCCATTTCTCTTTTGACACAGAAAGCCCTTAGGTAAAGGCTTGATTCCAAAAATCGGCAGCAATCTATTGAATGAGGACTGTTTTTAGTCTGACATCCAAATGGCATTCAAACACTTGGTCAGGATATTTAAAATAATATCTTAAATATCAAGTCCCCCCATACATTAAAAATATGTAGTTGCCTAGGTATACATACGGAATGTGCTGGAAATCCTTATTTCTTAAAGAAAATATGTAAATAAGATGACTACAATATATGGCAGCAAATATAGAGTATTCTCTGAGAAAGAAAAGTCTTATTACAAAGCCAATGCTATTGTATAGGTCAAATGTCACCATTATCAAATTTGAAATGAATTTCAAAGATTTTAGAACATCTCAAAGAAATAAAAGGATGACTACCTAATTTATTAGGCAGATCATTCACTATCATTTTGGATACTTAATTTGTTCAATTGCAAGAACCCTGAAACATCCCACTAGTAGAAGGATGCTATGGTTTATATTGAAATATTCACTGTAGGTCAAGATAATTTAGTGTTAGGATTTACAGTTTAGATAATCCAATCTTTTATCTTCAGTTTTATAAGCCAAAGGCCTATTATCAAGGAAAATACATTAGTATTTCCCCTTATTATAATTGCTACCTTGGTAGTGCAGAGAAAAAAACTTGAGACCTTGGGGCAAAACTACACCAAGAACACCAGGTATATAAATCTAGAACACTTTAAAAAGTATCCACTAGAAAACCACATGCAGAATTTTCACTAGGCCTTGAGATTAATTGCATGTTATTTTTCTTGTTAATGTGTATAACATCCAACAGTGCGCATGAGCACAAAAACTCATAGTAACTAGAAGTCTAAAATATATGCATGTGTGTGTATTTACATTAAAGGAACGACTAACAAGATGAGCCAAAAGGAGTACTGGCCAGAGAACCATTTAAAAATAGAAAATTAGTATAAGTCCAAACTCTTTACTCCAGAAACAAAAGTAAATACAAAGCCTTATAAAATATTTTCCGGGGGAAGTATAAGTATTGTTCTCCTCTCCTACTTTCTAAACACACAAGAATACAAGAAAGACAGTTTCTCTCAGTAGTTGAGCCAATTACATCCCTCCCACAACCATTTTTCTCCTATGTGAAAACTCCGTTAATAACTTTTCATCCACTCATCTTTCAAAGCAGAAGAGCTAAGTAACACTGTTTCACTGTCCTCCATGTGGACAATCACTATAAAAGGTTTTTGCTCGGTTCAGTTCCAAACAGTATCACAAATACAGGTAAGTATGTTTTTCTTCTAAAGAAAACCAAAAGACCTGCATCTTAGTAAACTCTTCAATTCTGTGATTCATATGGAATGGGTTAAATGCTGTCACCATTATAGGATTTGTTAACATCAGATAGAATTCTTGCCAAATTAAACACCCCAGAGCCTGGCTGTTCTGCCTGAATAGACTAGCTTTACAATCTATTTTATACATTATTTATTATCCTATGAGCAAATATTTAAAAAAAATTAATGGCATTAAACAAAACAGGAATTGTAGTTGCTAGTTTTGTTTCCTTCCTCCAAATCAAAACTTGCCACTATTATCTAAATAATCTAACAGACTTTTTGTAAAAAGGTAAGTAAAGCAGGAGTATTTTCTAGTTGTTAGGTACTGTTGTCTAATAAAGGAAATTATTAAAATCTTTAAAATTTAAGGACAGCCTCTAAGATAAGCAACATTAGAGTGGTCATTAGGACTTTCCTTATTAGCCCGCATATCACCATATTCTTTGTTGTTATTTATCATTTGTGCCACTTCTATCCATGCATCTAAAATGTACTTCAGTCATTTTGTCTTTCACACCTTTGAACTGGTTAAAATTTTTTTCAACACGGAGGAAACCATTTGCTGATGAAAATCCAATCAAGTCAAGGATTTCTGTCTACCAGTAGCTCAAATATCTTATATATTTATATAATTAAATATCTAGCTTTAATAAGAAATAAATGACCCAGGTTAGGGAAAAGAATTATTCACGACAAGGAAATAAAATAATTGAATCTAAATAATTCCCCAAGTTGCTTAAGCATGATGAATAAAAATGAAGGCATATTGATACTGTATCTTAAAACTAAGTGGGGAGAAGCAAAATAATAAAAATTAGAACAAGTATATACTTCTTTAGGCTGACATAAATTAAATCCCAATTCTTAATTTAAATTCATTACTACAGGATTTCTTTAAAAGTATAGTATTTAAATTATGGGGTATAATAATAAAGACAACCCAGTGAAAATAATCTGAATTCTTACATAAGCTCACCTTTCAAACTATTTATTTCTTTCTTACATATAATAGCTATTTATCTTTAATTATTTTAATAAAATATAATTTTTACATACAAAAGATGTCATATAAACCATATAAAACAAAACTTTAAAACATGCACATTCTCCTAATATATAAATTACAGAGGCTCAAAAGTGTTCTGACATTAAAACTATGAAATTATCCTATCATTGTTGGTATATTAGTATTATTAATACACACCAGTAATAATAACAAAGACTATGTTAGGCATTCCTTCCAGTGTTACTGTTTAACTATTTATGAGCTGAATACTTAGCTTGGAGAGGAGAGCAAATTGAGTTTAGTTCAAAACTGAGAAACTCATGCCTATAAAGATTAGTCAAATTGCACGACATTACTTGACAGAAAGCCCACACACCACACTGAAATGACTCAAGCAAACTCAAACATCATACTAACAAACAAATCGTATTAGTTTTTAAAGGTCCACTTATAACAAGCCCAAAAGAATAAGCCATTATCCATCTGAAGGTCCAAAAGCACTGACTCTCAAGAAAAATAGCTCAAGAATGTTCTTTTGTAATGTGAATATTCTTCACTGAGTATACTGGAAGGGTTATAAACACTTCTCCTAGAAGTACGACTAACAACAAACACAATGTCTTTGCTGCTAACTTGTGCGCTTTCAAATGTGCCCAGGTGGAGCCCTGAACACCTCACTCTGATTCTCCTGATCCATGGCAGATGGCACTCTTGAAAGTCTCACCAAGGGGAGACAAATAATCAGAATGAAGGAAGGGAAACTAATGTATTTAATACAAAATAAAGAAACAGAACGAAAACTTAAAAAATCAAGCAAGCGAATGTGTTGGTGGTAGTAGCACCCTTCAGCAGAAGTACTCACGCAGAATCTACTGGCCAGAAGTTGATCAGAGTAACAGGACTGCAAAACAAAAAATGGGGTGGTGAAGAGAGACACAGGCAAACTCAGCCGCAAAATAATCACTGAAACGCCAAATGAAATAAAATGCAACCAATAAAGTATGAACTATGGAAAGCAACAGCCAAACAAAGGTGGAAAGTGAATCCAAAGGAAAAAAATAACAGTTAAGTTATTGGCATACACATTGTAGCAAAAAAAATTGAGAAGGAAAAGGTTTTAAAAAGGTGAAGACATCATCTGTTTGATCATGAGAATCATTACTACTTACTGTGGAGAAACTTCCTGCAATTCTCTTTGCTTTCAAGTAGAAAAAAAAGTGACTAGATATGACCACACAACTGGATAAAGAAAGACACACATCTACTGATTTGTGAGGAAAACCAAAATGAAATATTGGAATCACTCATTTGTAAACAGTCCCATATTTCTTAGAAGCCTTGAGATGTAATTAGTAGCTGTGAAATGTTGTTTCCCCACTCCCCGCCACATGAGATAAAATTTAATATTTGGAAAAGGTCATTGTCCTGGGACAACTAATATGGCAACATGGCAATCAGACAGCAGCCTGTTTTTGTCTTTTCAGTTGAAGGAAGTCTAAGGAAAGAAATAGGAGAGACTGTTTGCATTTCGGAGTGAAAGAGAAGAGTCAGCTGAGAGGAGCTCCGATATACATCAAATGAGAGGCGGTTGTGCTTTTGCCACTACTCACGTTTCCATGTTGTCCCCCTCTAAGACAGTCTGTACTGGCAGGTAGCCCATTCGGGGATGCTTCGCAAAATACCTTTTGGTTCGAAATTTGTTTTTCAGTACCTTGGCAAAGTCGCGAACATCTTCTCCAGATGTAGTCTGAAAGAAAAATTGCTAGACATCAGACTCGGGAGGGTAAGACATCAACACAAAGGATCATTCCACTGTTGGCATCCTGGTGGTGGTAGGATGGTTGTAGGTTGTAGTAGGGAGATCGAAAACAAAGGCTTTGGGAATCCAGAAAAAACTCACAGAGGATCAATCAAACAGAGCAAAAGTCAAATGCAGTGGTTGTCAACTACTGGCGCATGGACTACCACTTGTTGGCAGGTGTCAAAAGGTTGAAACGAATAGACTGTGGTGAATTTTGCAGGTCATCACATACATTTTGAGATGTGAAATGGAACCCCTAAAATATACACAGTCTCATGAATTGTTACATGTCAATAAAAGTAAAATATTAAAAAGAGGAAAAGTTAAAATCATGCTTTCAGAAAAAGTCTTTACATGGAATAGTGGAATTTATCTGGACACATTATTTACCTATTTGAGACAAAGATCACAAGTGAAGTGGGGGCAACTGCCTCTCACATAGCTGTTTGAATGAATGAAGTGTATCAACTACTGGGCTACTTGGGAAATGGGAAGTTTATATAGGGATCCTCAAGATGAAAAGTTAACCTGAATTTTCACCATCCTCCACAGCATTTCAGAACTGTTTTTCCAACAGTGACATCCTCTTTCGCCAGCTAAATGTCAGTCCATGGAAAGCATGGTACACTCTCCATCACTCAATACCTTTGTGAAAGGAATCAGAGTGAGCACGATAATTTCATGGGGAGGCTCACGCCTATGGTGATAATAGAGATGCTCTGAAGCAGAGCTTCTCAAACTTTAATGTGTATAGCAATGCCCCTGCAAAACTTGCTAAAATGCATGTTGAAGTTCAGGAAGTCAGGGTCTTGATTTCTAGGAAGGGCCCAGGTAATGAGAATACTGCTGACCAACTTTGACAGAGAGACCAGAGTTCAGTGAACTTAATTTACACTACAACAGAGTGGTTTTATTCCATTCCACCTGTATTTTCTAAGTTATATCAGCCATGAACACTTCCCCCAAACAAACCCTTTCCCCACTGAAAACTTCCACCCCTCTTGAAAACAGAACCTTGGGCAATCTGTTTCATCTTAGGACCTGAGAGTCCTCTCAGAGGTAAAAAGAGGCCTATCATCATCATGATTACTTCACACAGAACAGTGAAAAGGGTAAATGCTTAGCATTTAGTTTCTAAAGTGTGAAAGAGACACATAATAAGCAAAAATGATTGAAAATTGTGGATTATGACTATTGAGAAGTCTATATCACCTCCTCACTTTATATTCAATATGTCCCACAGCCACAGAAATCCTTCCCCTTTGTACTAGAGGTGAACAAAACAAACGTGAAAAAAATTCATCCCTGCAAGCATGTGAACAAAAGCAATGCTTATCCATTCAAGAACATCTGTTGAGTGGCTGTGATGTTCTGCGCGTGCCATGCATTGCCCCTATGCACTAGAGATGAGGTAAATCCTGGAGCCTACACTTGCAGCCATTTTAGCCAGGTAACATCTGGGGGAACATCTGGGACACTTATAAATCACATCATTACACATGATCTGCAATACTGTACAAAACTGAAACGTCTCCCAGGTGAACAAATTCCCATGTTGAGGAAGCATGGAACTTACCGGAGTGCAATATTCCACCATGGGGTAATGCATTTTATGGCCCTTCGCAACTCGACCAGAAAAAAAGCAACTTTGGCAGATGTCATAATTAAAGTGCTTTAGACTCCTGTACCTGGTAAAGAGCAAAAAAAACACATATGTATTTCTTCAGATCAAATTCCCCAGGAACACTCTTTTATGATCCTTCTTCCACACTATCTTAATTCTAGAAGCAAAATGCAATATTCATTGATCCCAAAAGGTAAGTGATTCACTTCCTACCTCCAGATTTCTCTGGTACGTCTCCTACAGTATCAAAATATTTTGGCAGAAAGATTATCCTATAAACATATGGAGGGAGGGAAGAAAAACTCAGCTCTTATTTAAACTCCACTAGAAACTCTTTGGGATTAAGTAGGACGGCTCTGGCAAACTTCCAGTCTTTTGAAGACCAAATACTAAAATTTAAAAGAACTTCCAGAACAGAGAGAATGATGCATGACTGCACCCCCTACCCATTATGGGGACATGTTTTTGAAGCAGTTTTCCCACAAATAGAAAGATAAAGCAATTTTGTAAGACAAAAGAAAATTAAACAAGAGCGCTCAATTAAAACAAATCTTGCTTTAATTATATTTGTGATTGAGTTATAAGAATCCTCTTTTTGGATAATCACTTTTATTTCTCACAAAAATCCCTATCTTAACCACAAATGATAACAGAAGTCTCAAGAAAAGATAAAATTTGGGATAAGATGAAAGAATTTATAATCCTTACATACTTGAGACATTCCCCCTTCTCAGGATATTGTATTCTTTGGTCCCTATTTTTCTTTCCTTTTGCCAATTCATATTCTTTATAGCACATAAGGGTCACTACCTATTTTAGATCCCTATCACCTTTTAACTGGGGGGAGGAGGGTGGTGGGTAGGGAGGAGGATAGGAAGTGCTGATTCCTAAAATAATCTAACCTGATAAGGGCAAAAGAATTGAAAATGCTTATACCCTCCAAAGCATTGTTCCATTTAGATTTTATAGAACTCTCCCTGGTATACAAATCATTAAGCTGGGGATGCTGAGAGTAGATTGGTAAGAATTTTAATGCAGACCCTTATGTGTCCCCTCTCTATCCCACCATAGTGTCATTCTTCCCTGCTCAAACCCAAAAAATAAAGGTGTCCTTTGCAATGCCTACTCAATGTTGACTACATAGGGTTTAGAAAGCACTAAGGGTTTTTTTTTTTGGTAAAAACTCTTTGTAAACAAAATGGAGTATAGAAGAAAAAATAGCAAGGGTAAAGGAGCATTGTGAATAAAAACCACACAAAATGTACAAAGTAGTTATTAGGAAATAAAGTAATAAAACAAGTTCAAGCATAACCAGAAAGACTGTTTACTTAGCTGTTAAGTGGTTCCTGAATAGGCACGGACTATATTGCTAGGTTCTGCACTGGGCTTCATTCATTGCTATGGAAACACGGATGTGGCTCCAGATGTTTAAATATATCACTGTTTCAGATTTTGGATTAGAGATTACTGTACAATAAGAGGAGTACATTTCAAAAGATCCTGTCTCCCCAAACAGGTCAACAAGGCTGAGGGTTTAAGAGCCAACTGCCTGCTGTGACATTTTAAGAATATTTGAATAATAACCTGCTAGGTTTCCTATCTCTTCCACGTCTAAATTTATCAGGAGCACTTCTTGGTGCCTTTCTGAATCTTCCATTTAGCTGTATACTTTATATTCCCTTAGAAGTTCATTAGGGCACTATGTAGAATGTATCTGATTCACAGGTAAGTTTGAGGGTGCTTGAAACAATCTGCCTTACTTGGAGGGGAATCAAAAGTGGTCCAATGTCAGAAATAGACTTGAGCTTCCATAAGGGACACCCCAAACAGAACTATCTCGAGTTTTAGAACTGAGTCTGGGAGAATTTCTACACATAGGGGAGACCTTGACAAAAAGAAATGGTCAGAATGCTTGGGATGAGTGACCCAGCTACTATGGTCATATATTCTGACAGAGACAGCATGCAGCTCCATTCAACCAAGGATATGTCTCTGAAAAGTATAAAACGGCACTGCCTAATGAGTCAGAACCACCAAAATAAGCAAATAAATCAAAGTGAGTGACAGGGGTAATCAATGTCCCAGTCCAGTCACTTCTCCCACTGTGAAGAGGAACCAGCACACAGCAATGGGCACAGGAAACCACAGATCAAGTCATTAAATAGTGAGAATCAATGAGGGGATGGATGATGACACAGGAGCGTTTGGGTGGCTTGCTAGTACCTGAATCCAATGATCGGGCATTCCTTGCAGATGTTACACTTGGCTTGATGCTTGGCTGTTTCTGCAGCAGCTACTCTGTGCAACACAGGCAGCCACACCATGGACTGGGGCTCCAGTCGCATCCAGTCCAGGAAGAGGGCCGCTTCGATCTCGGGCTTGTTATTAGCCTACAAAGACAGGAGGGAGAGTAAAGAGGAGGCAAAGAAAGCAAAAAGGGGCAGGCGGCAGCTATCAATTCAGGCAATATATGAACTGACAGACACAGACAAACAACAGTTGCACAAGGAGGCTTCATTTACGTGGCCTGTTTAGAGAACCATGCTCTGATGGAAGCCCAGCAGCCAACTACCCGTGAGGTTTGGGGAAATTGCAACAACTCTGTTGAGTAATGCAACAACCATAAAGCCACACCAAACAAATTTAACAGAAAAGGTAAAGCAAACTACACTCCTGAGTGAAACTATCTGTAAGTTCATTGCTGAACGGATAGCTTAGTGTTAGCCAGGATTACAATGCTTATGCTTATTGGAGTCATTTCAAATGAGTGGGGAATAGGACATGGGGCTACTCATTTCCTTCCCCCACCAGAGCATTTGTTTCTCCATCTTGCATGAAATCAAAAATGAAGAAAATTTACAAGTCATCTGGTGTGGCCAGGGTCAGGGGGATTCAATTACCTGGGTGGTGTTAAGGAATGATTAAACTAAATATCCCAACCACAAAGTCAACAACACTGAAATCATGAGACCCAAACTTAAAAAGATGCCTGTCAAGATGACAGGCTGGTTGGGGCCAGAGTGATAGTACAAAGGGTAGGAAGGGTAGGGCATTTGCCTTGCACGCAGCTGACCCAGGTTCAATCCCGGGCATCCCATATGGTCCCCTGATCACTGCCAGGAGTAATTCCTGAGTGCAGAGCCAGGAGTAACCTCTGAATATTGGTGGGTGTGACCCAAAAAGCAAAAAACAAACAAAAAAACAAAGATAACAGGCTGGTGATATGGTGAATGGAGGGGTGTGTGTGTGTGTGTGTGTGTGTGTGTGTGTGTGTGTGTGTGTGGTGGGGACTGCAAACACTGGTTGGAGCCTCTATTTCTTTGCAAAGACCTTCCTTACTTTTCCTCCTTTATGTTCTTCTGTGCTCCATTCTAGTAATTTTTCCATTTGATTGCCTGGGTATTTATATCTCTCTTTGGTGGCCTCCCAATAAGAGCTCATATACTTTTAAATTTTGATTCTTGCACTTTAAAAAAGATTTCTAGATGTTATATTGAGGTGATTTTTAAGGTCACTTCTAAAGTTTGTAGTTCCCTAGAGATATTTTTCAGAGATTTTTCAATATTGCTTTTTTAAAAACAGAGTAGATTTAATTTTCATAAAATAATCTGCATAATTATTCCAAGATATACAATTAGGTCAGTTTTATGGCCCTCAGATCCTCACTCACGTCAGATGTTTTGTGGCTTGAATAGGGGCCGCTCATGGTGATGCTTGGCCTGAAGTTATGAGCCTGATGGTTCAGTACTCAGGCTTGGCAGTGCTTAGGTGCCACTAGGAATACACCCATCAGTACTCAAGAGGTCATGGAATGCTGGGGATCAAACTCAGGGAGTGGCACATGCTAGGAACGTATGCTACTACTTAAACAATATCCCATCCCCTAAACTCTTATTTTCTGTGTTTGTTAACTGTGTACACCGTGAACTTAAAAAATATTTTTCTAGAGATGGGGATGGAATGATAGCACAGTGGGTAGGGCATTTGCCTTGTATGTGGCCAACCCGGGTTTGATTCCCAGCATCCCATATGGTTCCCTGAGCACCACCTGGAGTAATTCCTGAGTGCAGAGCCAGGAGTAACCCCTGTGCATCTCCAGGTGACCCAAAAAGCAAAATATATATATTTTTCTAGAGATACTTCCAGTTCGAGAATGAAGATGGCTTTTGCAGATGACTGTCATTTGCTTTTGTCATTACACAAAGGGTGCGTCCTCTTAGGAGAGCAATGTAAATGGACTCTACAACCAACAGGATATCTAGTATCATGTAAACAATGACTATTTGTACTACAAACCCATGTTGCTTCTCTTGGAATATGATTCACTAGTAGTGAAGCAATTCACACTTCACACCAAAACACACTTGGTTTTGAACTGACAAGGTCATTGGCTTGCAGCCATGACCACTTCAACAGAACTCTCGTCATTACCCTGAAAATAAATTAAAACAGCTTTCTAATGAGCAGTTTAACCTTGGACTTCCTAACTGCAAAATGGTATCAGTTCAAGCTACTAATCCACAGCTTCTGTTGAGTACCTTTCTGTGTGTTGAGGGCCACTACAGAGGTAGGAGGTACCATGTATAAAACTCTGTAAAACTTAAATAATTATAGGGGCTGGGGAGACAACTCAAAAGACTGGACTGCATGTATGGCTTGAATGAAACTCTGAGTTCTATCCCTCATGGTGCATGGCCTATGAGAGCACTGTTAGACATGAGCTTTGAATAATCAGGTCGTCTGAGCCAAGCCAAGTGTCACTGGGAGCGGTAGCTGGGTCCCCTGTGCATTAGCCTTGGAAACAGCCTCCTCCAAGGAAAGGGACAAAACTAAAGAATTACAGAACAGCACCCAGAGATGCAGTTCTGTAGTAGATTACATACTGTGCATGGGACCTTGCAAACTGAAAATACTTGAACATCTATGCACAGATAAAGTGCTTCATCACACAGAGCTGTCAGCAGAGTAGATGTGCCCAAATCAAACCACGGTTCCAAACCCAGCTTTGCCATTTGCTGTTGCTGCGACTTTATGAAAAGAACTCTCTCTGTTGCAATTTTCTTATAGTACAAAGTGGAATTTTTATTTGTGCCAACCTCACAGGGTTGATTCAAGATCAAAATAAATGAACAAAGGAAAGACCCGTAAAACAGCATTCTTGCACTCACCAAGAGCCACATCAGTATTATTATCTCAAAACCCAGATGTTTTTGAAATTTGTGAAGGGAGATGCTAGGTCTGCTCATGCCCCTTTATCTGTATGCATTTTATTTCTGCATCATAGGGCAGATCTTGGCTTGCCATTGCCCTGTAGAAAATCGTTCTCCAAACAAGAATTGCTAGAGAAGGTATCTCCCTTTCTCTGGACAGTCTAATTGGATGGCTTTCTTTTGTTCTGTACAATAGACTCACAAAGGGTTTCTACTCAACTCAGATCTCTGGGTCACTGTTTCCCAGTGCATCTAGCCAATCAATCATCCAGCAAAAATGCTTAATGAAAAGAAGGTCAAATTAGTTAAGGAAGCATGGCACATTATAACCACCTCTTAAAATTCTTAAAGCATGCTAACTATTAAAAACTGAGAAGGTTGTCGCTACAGAAAAGTATTTGACCTCAGAATTTCACCCACTAGTTACTCAGGGATACCGATATCATTATCTCTCACTTTCTTTCCAATTTGTAAGTCCTTTTAGTTGTAACAGTACAAGGTAACAGTATAAGGCATCACGCCCCCTCTCTCATACATGATAGGAAATGTGGTTTTTGGCTGTTTCGAGTGACAGATCAATTCTGTTACTGGGACAAGTTTCCTTTCCTTTCTGTTAAGGTCTTCCCTGTTCATTTGCTCCCATCATTCAGTAACATCAATCTCTTTATGATTCTTAATTATTACAGCTAACAAATTAGCTATTCCTTCTGTCTTAGTACAACTGTTACATTTTTTTAATGTGTTCTGTCTTCATCAAAAAATTTCTGTTTAAAATATCAAAGGCACCAAGGACAAACATGAGTCATCCCTAAAGCCAGCACCTCAGGTCAACACAAAGCCAGACTCAGTCCTCTGTGTTTGTTGAACTATAACACTTTCGAGTTTTAATAACAGTCATTCTTTACCGTATACAGAGACACAATGAGAAACTGTCGAAAGACCCGCATGTTTCAGCTACACCATGTCCTATAACAATTGTCTTCTTCTAGTCTATAACTATCAAAATAACCATGTCTAACTAGGAGATATCCCAATATAGAAAGGCAGTATATTTAAAGGACCACTAATTTATTTCTCTTTAAAATATGGGGTTCTTGCTACTTAATATGAATATGTATATTATTTCTGACTTTGGTTTAAATGAGAGTTGATTATGAATTCAAAGATATGCTGCAGAGTACGAATTAGGTTTGATATAGAAAATGAAATAAGAAGAGAAAGTTTCTGTTTATTCTGGAAGACAGAAAATTCTCATCATGAGTCAGCAATAAATGTAGCACCGTAACACTGTCCTCCCATTGTTCATCAATTTGCTCGAGTGGGCATCAGTAATGTCTCACAACAAATTGTGAGACTTGTTACTGTTTTTGGCATATTGAATATGTCATGGGGAGCTTGCCAGGCTTTACCACATGGGCGAGATATTCTTGATAGCTTGCCGGGCTCTCCAAGAGAGGTGGAGAAATCGAACCTGGGTGAGCCGCTTGCAAGGCAAACGCCCTACTGGCTGTGCTATTGCTCCAGCCCAGCAATAAATGAGCGATGAAAAATTAAAAAAACACAAGGGCCCTTGGCTGTGGCTCAGTAGTAGAGCATATGCTTCGCATGTATGAGGTCCTGAGTTCAATCACTGGCACCAAAAATTAAAAGACAAAAAGAAACCCCGTATCAGTGATATCTAATTAAAGGCATAGCAAGTATAGTGTGACGAACAGATATTATTACCCTCAGTGCTGTTCAAACCCTTCTTAAAAAACAGTATCTCATTCTTGTTACAACTGACCCAGAAGGCTCAGCAGAAAGGTATAATGATAATTAAAGGGTTTAAAACACCTACAAGAACAGCTTAAGGGAATATGATTATTTAACTCTGTGTGTATGTGTGTGTGTGTGTGTGTGTGTGTGTGTGTATGTGGTGTGGGGGGTTGGGGAAGGAAGTGACTTAGCAAGAAAGAACGGCTGAAGGGGCGACTTAATAACAGTTTTCAATTATGTGAATGGCTCTGGCATAGGGGCCTGTGACCAGCTGTTCAATCCTCCACTGAGGACAGAACAAGAAAAAGCAGGCTTAAGAAGCATGAAGAATTTTGGCTATAACTCACATGGAAGAATTTCCTGATGCTGAATGTGGTTAAAGCATTAGTTTGAATTACCAAGGGAAGCTATAGAATGCTCTTTTATTTCAAAATACTATAGATTCTCCTGTGCTTAAAGGTTGGCAATTGTCAAGGTTCTTTCTAGCATTTAAGGACCAAGATTTATCATTTTGGCTCTTAAAAAACTGCTTGCCTATGCTGACTGACATAGCTGAAGATAAGAAATGGACATTTATCTTTTCACTCTGCATGATCTTTCTTTTCTTTTTCTTTTTAAAAAAATTTGGGGGGGGGAGTGAAGCATACCCAGCACTGTTCAGGGCATACTTGTGGCTCTGTGCTGAGGGGCCACTCTGGGTGGTGCTTCGTTGGCCATAAGCAGTGCTGGGGACAGACCTCAAGTGTTGGTCACATGAAAAGCAAACACCTTACCCCCTATATCTCCAGGCCTGATGTTTCATTTTTCACTACAAATCCATTATGTATCCTCAGGGTATTTTTCCCTCCTCTTGTCTGGCAATAAAGGACAGAATTAAAAACCAGGACAGGCTCTAGGAAAAATTAATAGGAAAGGACTGGAATGGGAGAAAAAAAAGTGGAGGTCTAAAGACATGTCTGGTGGTACCAGTGGATTTCATACCTGCAGACAAACACAAAGACCTCGGACATCTTCTCTTGGTATTAAGGGTCACTTTATTGTCGGTCCTAAATACCCAGTTCATTTTACACAAGCTAAAACTTTTAGGAGACTCCTTTTAGTCTGGGGGTTTAAAGTTTTACTTTAGGGATAATCAAATATTGTTCCCAAATGACATCCCCACAATCACCTTCCTTTTTCTCTTCAATAGCACGACCTTGGGTTTCCAATTTTAGTCTGTGGGTGCTCAAATAACAGCTACTTTCCATAGCTTGAAGGTCAGAGACAAGGTCACTAGTGCTGCCCCATCGCAGCAGATAAGAATGGCTTTATCCAAATGTTTTCCTACTAAGGCATGAAGACAGTTAAAGGAATCCTAGTTTCTGTAATTTTCCCTGAAATGAATGTAATCGGGAACATTCTTTCCCTGGAATGAATGTTACATAGCATTTAGATTCTGTGAATTTTCCAGGGTTCAGCATAACCTTTGTCTTTTTTTTCACTTTGTACTTTCTATAAACCAATATGCACTGAAGGATAAGGCCCCCACAGACTGCTGGAGGTTTATCTGAAACATAGTTTTCTCTAGGGATAAACAGTATGAATTCAGGGCTACAGAAGAAATGCCATGGGAAGGTTTCTTCTTAGGCCATGCACCAAAGTGCCATACACACATAGTGTGTGTTTTTAAGAGACAGCAATTGGTAGTGCAATTTTGAGGCTATTGGAGGTAATGGGTGGGGAGATGTGGGTGCATTTGTAATAAATTTTGAAAAATAAGAGAGAAGTAAAATTATACAAGAGATGGTCTCCTATCCTAGCTCACAGACATTGAGCTACTGTCCTGCAAACAGTATTTGCTTAAATCACCTCAGTTTCTCGGCTAGATTGCCGAGTATTTGGAAACAAGAATTATGTTTCTATAATCTCTATCAAAGTTTACTGAAATGAATGCTGGGCAGCAATCAGACTACAATGCACTCACAGTAAAAACAATTGTAATATCTGAATGATTTTAGAAAGGAAAGAAAACTCCCTAGTCACCCGGATGAGCAACAAAAAATAACTATGTAGAACTGGCTAAGGAGTAGAAGACAACTAAGCACATTCACAAACTGTCCCAGGTTAACTTTTAAATAGGTTTTAAAGTAGATGCTCTTGTTGGTTTGTCTGCTATAGTATCATACACTAAAAAGGTAAGTAATATATTGCTTCCAGATTTGAAGGGCATGTTAGAATGATCTGCTTTAAAATATAGGAAAGAGCAAAACATAAATTCATACCAGGGAATGCAGAAATTCATAATAGGTTAGTGGCTCAATTGGGATAGTTTTTTTACCACAGAGAACACCTGACAATATATAGGGGTGTCTTTGAATGAGCCGTGTGGTGCTGCTGTTATCAAGCATACAGAAGTCAGTATCTTACAGAAAGTCCAATAAAACAAGGTCCCCTACAGTATAGAATCATCTAGGCCACCATGTGAACAGTGTTAAGATTGAGAAACTCTATCCTATTGCTAACATCTTACAAAAACCGACACAGATGCCTTGCCAATGACTAGAGTCCACTTCCCTGAGCATTCTGTAGGGTAGCTAATGGACAAGCAACTATCCTCTACAACATAGAAATGGTGAGATCAAATGAGATCCCATCATGGTTGTGGGAATTCACTAGGAAAGCACATGACTTGTAAATGCCCTAGGTTTTATCCCTGGTTCCACATGCTCCACCCCTAACACCACCCATGTGGTTGTGATTTGCTATCCCTGACCTCCCTCCACACATACACAAAAAGAGATGCTATGATATGCTTGACCAACTACTGATCTGGAGAGAGGAAGAAAATCAAATAAGAAACCTCCCAAGCAAGAAGTTACATGGCAGCATGTAAAAATTTTATGCCCTGTTCTAGATAACTCTATGTAGTATATTACAGTATAAACAGTAGCATAAATTTCTTTAATCATGGCAAATAATTATACCAAGCAAGGCAAGGCAGGTTAACAGGTTAGCTAGTATACTTTTGTGTGTGCTCCTGTGTTAATTTTTTAGGGCCACACCCACCAGTGCTCAGGGCTTACTCCTGGATGTGCTCAGGGATCACTCCTTGTAGTCATCAGTGGTCTATATGCAGTTCCGTGAATCAAACCAGGGTTAGCCATGTGCAAGGCAAGAGCCTTAATGCTCAAACTATCTTTTTAACCCTAGCATTATATTGTCACTCTATTAATTCTTACCCATTTAGAAGAAAAAAATTGTATATATATTCATATGGGATACAATCACTTCATGCGTACAATTTCCAAACATTATTGATCAAAGGTAAATGTGTGACAAACAGTAAGAAAAAAACAAAGATTACAAATAAAAGGTTAATCTTTCCTTCTTGGTGATTTTCATCTTCTGTTTTCACTAATGAAATCTTTCCTACACAAATCCAAGCAACTATTTCAATATCACCGCCATTGTTACTAGGTGATGGCATTAATAGCTGACAGCCCAATTTTTCAAGCTCTCACTGTATAAAAAAAGCCCCAATGTTTGGAAAGATGTGCTGATCTAACTATCAAAAACTGTTTAGTGAATTATATTCTGTACACAGACTTAAAACTACCAGCAGAGTAGCTAGCCAGGGTCAGACAGTGTAGGGCAGGCAGTTCTGGACCATTCCCTGAGCTGTTATTACAATTTCTTTAACAACCTCTAAATCTACCAAGGGCATCAGTGGAATGTTTTACATAAGAGAGATGTCTGTACTAGTGACGAACATAAAAGGAGAAACAAGAACAAGTTGTAAAGAATATTAATGACTTTTCTTCCAAACAATCCCCATTTTTATGAAAAGCAAATGAGTGATAAAAAAACTCCTATAAAAATATTTGAAAACTGCATGTAACAACTAGAGGCAGGTGACATTTTGATCCTCTCAGACACCAGACCCTTGGGTTTCCCTTTGGAAGAAACTGAAGTGTAGGGACACAAAGATTCATTTATATGAGGTTCCACACAAGGCTTTTTCACATCAGGCTCTTAGTCTAGGCTCCGTGTCACGGTGAAATATAGAGAGGAAAGGGAAGGGTGCCAGGTAATCAAGTGAATCCGACTGGTCATTTTCAATTGCATCTGCATGGGGGAAACCTGTTCAGGAAACAGGAATATAGTGGAGATAAGTAAGGCATGAAAATGGCATGGAACAGGTAACTTTCTCTTTGATCCCACGCAAAGCAGCAGTTCTCACACATGTGTGTGGATGGAGAACAAAGAAACAGCAACGGGACAAAGGGCAGCAAGGAGAAGCAGACCACAAAATACCCAAGGACAGACCAGCAGACCTTTGTGGGGTAAGACAATCACAGAGCTGGCATAATACCAGCGCTTCCTACATACATCACGAGAACAGAGACTAGTGCCAACAACAGAACTGAACCTACTGACGCTGTAAAATAAAGAAACTATAATACCCAAACATCTGGGGACTGTGCTAATTTTCCACATGGTTTCCCCAAGGACTCACTCAGGAGCTAGCCAACATTCATGGAACAGCTGCTCCCATGTGAAAGGCCACACTCTATGTGCAGGACTGTTTTCTGTCTCTCCTATTTCACTCACAAAAATTGTTACCAGGAGATTGGGTAAGACTTTGCTGATAATGACCAAGCTTTGGAAGTAATTCTAGTCATCCATCCCCTTTTCTGTGTTATCTATCTATAACATTCAGCATAAGATCAAAGAAACTGTGGACAAGCTGCCACTGAGATAATCTGTTTATGTTATAGACACCAAAAGAGGATCAAAGAGGTTAAGGAAACCGTTCTGGATAATCTATTATTTTAATAGATAATCTAAGCTAAAATAGCTATGTTCAAAGTAGTCTGAAAAGAGAAGGACAATGAGATTTCCTATGGGAACATGCAGATGCTCTTTGAGAACTTTGAATCTTGATCCTATTTGAGAGTGCTAGCAGCCCTGAAATATAAGTAAGGCCTACTGAGGATAATGCCTAAGTAATATATTTTGAATGGAATTCTCTCCTGATCTATTTAGAGTGAGATAAAAGTACAAGTAACTAAACAGATAAGCCTTGTGACAAATGCATATTTGTTTCTACGATGATCACCTCTCTCCCCTTCTCAGCATCATCTGTCTTCCTCCTTCTATTAGGGTATATGGCACATACAGGTTATGTGAGCCGATGGGTGAAAACACTTTCTGGATGCTCATTAACACATAGCACATATATGTTTTGGGCAACTTTTCATCTCATAAAGTACTAGATGAATTTGGAAATATATTTCTCAGACATAGGTTTACATGGTTTCTAAAAGCAGCATAGTCAAGAGAAGTTCCAGTCTTTGTAGGTTCAAAACTAACTTGGATGACCACAGTAATACTAAAGAAAAGAAAGAGGTTAAGTGTGAGCTCGTCTTTACAAAAGAGACCTGGAAAATACATGCAGAAAGTGAAAATCATGACTATATATCCACTGAGATTAAAACCACAGGGTGAAAGGCTACTGAGATGAGGCTATTAATAGGGTCTCAAAGTATCATCAGAATGACTTTCTTATTAAAGAGGGAAAACGGTAATTTTCCCTTTTCCAATGGCAATATCCGGTAGACTTCCACAGGTTTAATGTTCTTAATGTGATCAAGAAGAACAGTGTTATCTGGTCCTTCCAGAGGTAATGAAGTGAGAAGTAAACACTATCACCTCTGTGGTCATCTTGCAAAAAAACTTAAACTTGAATCTAATCTAGTTACAATGAAGGCAGCAAGCAGAAAAATCCAGATTCTGGGGCTTTCTTTAAGTGAATTGGTCTGGACGCTTTACAAACGTCAAAATCATGAATGAGGGGAAAAAGCATGCTGTGATACTGTTCTGAGAGTCTAAGTTCAGAGATGCGACAAGAAAAACCTTCAGGAAAAAAAAAACCTTGACTGGGTCCAGCAAGAAAACAGCCAGCATGAAGAACATTCTGGAACAATGAAGAAATTTTCCCACATGGACTGCAAACTAGATGATATTACTAGCTGGTGTTAAATGTATGTGTGGTGAGGACATTTCCAGTAACGTAGGATAAATTCCTCCCAAAAACAATAGAGAGCTGGAGAGAAGGTACAAGAATCAAGGCATTTTGCCTTGCATTTGGCAGCCTGAATTCAATCCCCAGTACCAGAGTATAGTTCCCTGAGCCCCATCAGTCATGATCCCTGAGTGCAGAGCCAAGAATAAACACCAGAGAATGTGACCCCTGAACAATAACAAAAAGCTGCGTGGTGAAGGGTCCTCGGGCAGTGGTCTTCAACCCCAGATTCACAAATCAATGTTGATTCCCACAGATAGGTTGAAAACCACAGGCTAACTGCCTTGGTTTTAACTGCTGGTCAATAGACCCATATACACGACAGGTGCTGGTCCATAGGTACAAAGTGGTTCGAGAATACTGGTCTAGGAATTTTGTTTTATGTTCTTATTCTTTTACTTCAAAATGGTAAGGGAGAAAAACAGATTTGTGGGTATCTGTAAAAATGCAGAACCCATAGATGGACACGGTAATCTTCCCAAAATAAAATGCTGATGGAAAACCTTTGTTTCCTCCAAGTCTCCATTCATTGGGGAAAGCAGGCGAGTGGGTAAGAGGGGTAAGAGTGATGTAATAACTGTAAAAGGGGATGGAAGGATGGCATTACTGCCAGTGGGACAGCAAAATCTCCCCAGGATTAATATTAAAATGTACAAAACTGACATCCATTTTCTCCCTGTCCTTCTATCTTCCCTGTAAACACTCTACCTAGATATGGTTTGTCCAGAAAACTTCTGAATTTTACTGTGGGGAGGGGCAGATTTGGGGGCCATACTCAGCAGTGTTCAGTCTCTTCCTGGCTCTGCACTTAAGGGTGACCCCTGGTGGTGCTAGGGGTTCCACATGCAGTGCCTGGGATTGGAACCTGAATTGAGGCTATTGCAGCCACATGCAAGGCAAGTGCCTCACTTGCTGTACCATCTCTCCAAACCCTGTGAATTAAAAAAATAACCCTTAGGCCTTAAGACACTCACCCCCAGTTTGAGGAAACATGAAGCTTAAGATAGGAATTCAGAGGTCAAGTTGTGTTCATGGAACAAGAATAAAAAGGCTTTCCACAACTTCTGTCTTGGGTAGAAATCAAGAATTTTATTTAAAGTTCTAAAGATAATGAGCAGGTTGGAGGCCAACAGTCACTGTTTTAAATATTAATCAGGACTCCGAATTACCCACTAAAGACATAGTCAGTCCAAATAATAACACACAGACTGATTATCTGTTCCAGGACAACTATACTGACCTCAGGCTCTCCACCTGACTAATAAACCAATTAACATCAGGGCTTCAGGGAACATAAGTGCAATTCTTAACTCTGCAAATCTGTAAGTCTCAGTGCTATTAATTTATGCCTGAGAATTCCTATTTCAAAGAAAAGTGTTGTGGATATCTAGTAGAGCCCATCCATATGTGTGCAGATACAATACACCTTTCTCAAGTATGTAATGGGACACATTGCACTCAAGTAAAGATAAAGGTAAAAAAGCTAAAGGTCCTCCCGTTGATCATCGATTTGCTCGAGTGGGCCCAGTAACGTCTCCATTGGAGACTTTGTTGTTACTGTGTTTGGCATATCGAATACGTCGCAGGGAGCTTGCCAGGCTCTGCCGTGCGGGCGAGATACTCTCGGTAGCTTGCCGGGCTCTCCGAGAGGGGCGGAGGAATCGAACTCGGGTCGGCCATGTTGGCTGCGTGCAAGGCAAATGCCCTACCGCTGTGCTATCGCTCCAGCCCCAAGTAAAGATGTACAGTTAAAACAGAGTCCCAGAGCTGGGAAGATATTAAAGGAGTGAAGCTGACTTCCTTCCCCCCGCCCTGTAAACTGAAAGACCTCACTCCAGCTTGAAAATGAAGGCTCCCCACAAACTCGGGTGGCTGAGGCCAGCTCCTGTGCTGCATAGGTGTCAGGTGTGGCCTGATTCAGGGCTGCTTCTGTGAGGCTGGCAGGGAAGAGGGTCCATGCTACAAGAGCTCCTGCACACTTTACTAGTCCCCTCCTTCCTGGGTGTTTCACTGCCAAGGTTGTAGTGGGTCAAACATGAGGGCAGTGAAGAATGGCTATAATTCTCCCCCCACCCCACTTCTTGGCTCCCCATGCTCTCTACTGGCAGCAAGAACGGTGAAGGACCACTTTAGAATACTGAGGAGGGAAAACTGAATGGCATCTGCCCTCCCTTGGCAGTTAAGTACATGAATGAAATAAAATTCAACTACAGAACAAGCCTATCTTCAAAATATGGGCAAAGAAGACAGCCAGTACTTGACATCGAGAAGTTAATCAAATTGCAACGAACTGAGCTAGGACCACCACACAGTAAGCATATACTGAAAACAACAGTAGCAACCGACAACCAGTAGTCAAGATGATGTTAATCATCTTCTTTCAAAATAGCTTTTCTAAAATGTCCCGGAATTGGGGCTGGAGAGATATTACAGAAGGTAGGCCACTATCCTTGCATGCAGCTGACTAAGGTTTGAGCTCCAGCATCCCATATAATCCTCTGAGCACTGCCAGGAGTAGTTTCTGAGCACAAAGCCAGGAGTAACCTGGGTATCACCAGGTGTGACCCCCCCAAACCAAGAAAACTTAAAAATAAAATAAAAACTGCAGGCATTCTAACTGTCCCTGTGTAGGACCAGAAGATGCTCAGTGATACTATTTGTTTGCAAATGCCATATTTGTAGTAACTTATTAATTTACATAATTTACATATTGTACTTTCTAGTGAGCATCTATCAACCCATCAGTCCAGAGGGGCATGAAGAATGTCTGGAATCAGTGGCTCCATACCTTAATTGCTAAAATAAGAAAAAGAGACAAAGAAAAACTAAGCAAAGTGTATTTCGCAGGAGTCATTTCAAGGGTGGAAAATATATAATAGGATCAACTGGCACTAGAGATGCTGTCAAACAGGCCACAAGAATCCTGCCATGGTTATTTTTCACAGCAGAGAAAACAGAATCTCAAGCATCTCTAAAATTGGATCTAGTGATGTTTGGCTATAGAGGAAAAGAACTGCTCATCTTGGTAGGATGCTGTTATGTTACGATACAATTTAACAAGAAGCAACATTCAGTGAGTGTCTCCTGTGTTCCTACCACAACTGCTCACTTAATGTTCACAATCACCCCACAGAGCTGAGGGTCCAGGATGGTTAAGAAACATGCTTGAACAAGTTCCAGGAGGATCTCTCCGTGGTTTGGAAGCCTGCCTCATGTGTCAGGGGAGAAGTCAGTTGGGAATGAGAAGGGACCAAAGACAATGATCGTTGGAGGGATTGCTTGGGTTGCGAGATGTGCTGAAAGTAGACTAATGACCAAACATGATGGCCTCTCAGTATCTGTATTGAAAACCATAATGCCCCAAATTAGAGAGAGAATAAGAAGGAAGGTGCCTGCCATAGAAGCAGGGGCTGGGATGGGACGGGGGAGGCAGGAGGGATACTGGGGACATTGGAGGTGGAAAATGCGCACTGTGCAGGGAATGGGTGTTTGATCATTATATGACTGAAACTCAATCATGAAAGTTTTGTAACTGTTATCTCGTGGTGATTCAATAAAAAATAAAAACTATACATTTCTGGTTTTCCCATTCTGGAGAAGTCTGTGTTCTCTTGAATACATATTTCTTACCCCCTCATATTTCTAAGTCAATTCCTTTAAATAAAATTATCTTACTTAAAATAAGAAAAAAAACATGCCCAAGAGCCAGAGAGATAGATCAGGAGGATGAATGAGTGCAGACATTGCATGCTGGAGTCCCAGGTTTGATCCCCGCCACCACCGCTCCCTACCCTACCCCATGCATTGCATGGTCCTCCCAAGCACTTCAGGACTGGCATCCCTAAGGTTTGTGCACCCCACCTAAATCACGAACACAAAATTAATCACAATGTCATCCACCAGCAAATGGCAGTGATGACACTTGAACCCAGGTAGTAAACTTCAGGGCATATGCACTTAACCACTCTGACACTCCAGATATTCTGGAATGATTTATTTTTATATATGGTGTGTACCTATTTTTACATATACTTGTTTTCAATAGCTGAGGACATAATTTATTCTCATTCTATATTACAGCAACTGAGCATAGATATTCACTTTTGTCATATTGATATAAAAATTCAGAAGACATATAAAAGCGACTTATTCATTTTGAATGCATGAATACAACAGGAGGCAGAAAACAGATGTAAAATAAACAGGTTTTGACACAAAGCTCTTGTAGGTGAAGCATATTGAATGTAAAGCTGGCATACTTGATTCTATCTAAACAATAAAGTGTTGGGGGGAAAGTACTATACAAAATACCATGGAATGGGCAATGTTTCTCAGGTTACTGCCAAGCATCAATCTTCAGATACATGAGTTTTTTTCTGGAGTCACTTAAAAGTGTAAACATTTCCCAACTGAAAAAAAAACATTTGGCTACATTTGAAGTTATACTCCACATAGTTTCCTGGGAACAGAGTACCTTAAAGTGTGTGTGTGTGTTGTGTATGTGTGTGCTGGAGTAGTGGTGTTCATTTATACATGTCAACCTGCTACAACTTAAAATCAGTTTAAGAGAACTTATGTATACTTTGTTAGTTCATTTAGTATTTGAATTTATTAGTGATGTCTTTCTACTCAGATGGTTTAGCAGAATGGAAATACTGACTTGGAACACAGGGAGCTTGGACCTGATGTTTAGTTCTGACATGAGAAAATTACAGGATGTGGAATATATTCATCCTATCGCTCTCTTTCAGTGTTCTCAACTGACAAAAGAGTCAATCTCCCAGATTCCTTGAGTCTCTATGATTCTCTGCTAGGACAGGCTGATCATAACAAGGTCCAAAGAGTGGTTTATTGGCTGGAGCGATAGCAGAGTAGTACAATTGGCATGGCACTTTCCTTGCTTGTAGATGACCTGGGTTCTCTCCCTGACACACGTATGATCTCCTGAGTACAACCAGAAATTATACAAGAGCATGGAGTAAGGAGTAAACCCTGAGAACTGCCAGATGTGCCCCCCCCCCAAAAAAAAAAAACAAAAACAAGGAGTGATATACTCCAGAATTTTTCTATGGACACCAAAGAGGAGTAACCGGATGGTGCATTCATTAGTTTAAGTTGTCCACTTAAAAAAATTAGGCTCAATACCACTCCTGGGAATATATCCCAGAGAGGCAAAAAGTATAGTCGAAGTGACATCTGCACTTGTTTGTTCATTGCAGCACTCTTTACAATAGCCAGAATCTGGAGAAAACCTGAACTCCCGAGAACAGATGACTGGTTAAAGAAACTTTGGTACATTTACACAATGGAGTACTATGTAGCTGTTAGAAAAGATGAAGTAATGAAATTCACATACAAGTGGTACTACATGGAAAGTATCATGTTAAGCGAAATGACTCAGAAAGAGCGGGATAGACACAGAAAGATTGCATTCATCTGGGGAACATAAAGCAACAAAATAGGAGACTAGCACTCAGGAGTGGCTGAGATTAATACCAGGAATTTTGCTCCATGACTTGGAGGCCAGCCACATGTGCTAGGGGAAAAGGAAGCTCAGATAGAGAAGAGAGCACCAAATAAAAGGTGTTGGGAGGATCCTCCCTGGGTGGGAGAAGCATGCTGAAAGTAGACTATAGACCAAACATGATTGCCACTCAATGCCTCTCTTGCAAACCACAGGACTCAAAAGGAGAGAGAGAGAACAAAAGGGAATGCCCTGCCACAGAGACAGGGTGGGATGTGGGGGATGGGGGGTGGGAGGGATGCTGGGACCCGTGGTGGTGGAGGATGGGCGCTGGTGGAGGGATGGGTACTTGATCATTGTATAACTGAAACCCAAGCACAAAAATTTGTAAGTCTATAACTTTACCTCATGGTGTTTCACTAATAAAAATAATAAGCTCAAAACTCTACTTCTACTACAACCCATAAGGCAATATCCCGGTAAACATACTGACTGCAGCACGATTCTGATAGAGAAACACATCCAACTTCCTCCTTCAACATCAGTGACGATACTGCCATCAAATCCATACATTTGTAGTAAAATTTCCTCTTTTACAGACATGAAATTACTTCATTACCTATCTTAATGAATGATGCCTTAAATAACTTATCCTAATACTTAAATAGACAACATTTTATTTGGAATTGATGGGAAATTTCATTTCCTAAGTTTGGGGGTATTATTCCTGTTTCACCTTGGAAAAATATAGTAAGACAAAATTTACTCTCAATTATTTTTAAGTATTAACTTTGATAGTATCAACTACTCATATTGTTGTATAATTATCACCAATATTTATCTCTAGAAAAAAGGGATATGGGTTGAGAAAGGCTCTAAAAAATCATCTTCAGAGGGCTCGATAGATAGTTCAGGAGGTAAAGTGTCCTGCTGAGTTGGATACAGTCATGGTTCAAGTTCCCTAAGCACAGCTATGGGTTACTCCTGAGCACAGAGCCAGGAATAGATCCTGAGCATCACCAGTTGTGGCCCAAACCATCAATCCTCTCCAAATCACCTCAAGAACACTTCATAGAAAACCCTACCTCTCTTCCAGCCACCAATTACACCTTGACTGAATCTGAAGCCTAACCTTTCCAATAGTAACAATCAGAAATAGTTTTCCAGTTGGTGACAAGAAAACAAGGGTATAAAAGGAACAGAGTCTGAAGCCTCAAACCTAAGTTATATACACTTCGCCTGGCATAATATCTAATTAGAAACATCCAATTTGTCAATACCCAACTTTTTGAATCGTCAGCTCCGTCAACAGAAAACTCTCTTATATTCTATTTTCTATGCATTTTATAATCTAGAAGGAACAGTAAATGTCTACTATTTTATCTTAGCAGGTCACAGTGGAGTGACAGCAAAAAGTTCCTATTTGGGCCTTGGGGCTTGGGGGGGTGGGTGGGACATTGAACTAGATATCTAACTCAAGTTGAGGGACTTTAGGGGCACAGATAAACTGTTTCATCACATAAACAGCTCTGAAAAAAGTCCCTCCCCAAACCTGTCCATTCTATTCTCCTAAAGGATTAGTAGGGATTACAAAGGGGAGAATACTTGTGAATAAATCTAAAGTATTCTTATCAGTGGCAACAGTAAGAACATTATTTATAAGCATGGCAAGTACAAATGAGAGAAAGAATCCTGTTTACAGCAGGGAAAGCTAACTAGATGGTTTATGGAAACAGATTAGGAAAGACTTGAAAGTTACTCAGAAGATAAGGGTAAGGAGCTGGAAATTTCTAAGGAAGGTATCACGGGGTTGATCCCATTACTTCAAAAGTAGTACAAAAATCCATGGACCAGTAAAAGAGATCAGGGTGCAGAGTATAGCCCTGCTAGGAAGGAAAGGCAATTATTTGGGCATATAATGAGGAGCCTGAAAACAAAAACAGCAGCAAGGAGATAAGCCAAAGATGGGTTTTCCTCTTTTTATGAAAGCATTTTACTCCTTTTTCCTAAAAGTTCCTAGACACCAGCTTGGTAAGAGAGAGAGAAGAAAATAAGACACTTGCTACCACTGTCACTGCCTTGGTTTATTTCACTCAATCTCACCAAAGATATTCCTACAAACTTGATGACTGGTTAGCTATGACTGTTGGATTAGAATTTCAAGCATTTTAGATTTAACACTGGGTTGTCCTTTTTCCTCCCACAGGGAGCTTAGGTTATTTGAATTACACATACCACAGTGCCACCGAGACACACACAATTCCACCCGGGCACTCCAAACCATCTGTTTATCTTTTTTTTTTTTTGGCTTTTTGGGTCACACTTGGTGATACACAGGGGTTATTCCTGGCTCTGCACTCAGAAATTACTCCTGGAGGTGCTCAGGGGACCCTATGAGATGCTGTGACTTGAACCCGGGTCAGCCGGATGCAAGGCAAATGCCCTACCCGCCGTGCTATCACTCCAGTCCGCCCCCCCCCCCCCGGATTTATCTTTAACCTCTCCTTTGTGCTCTTCTTCCCCTGTTAGTCACAAATCTCCAAATCAGACATGGTAATTTGTAAAGTCAAACCTTCTGATAACTCTCAAGTTTGTATATGCGAGTGAAATATTGTTTTTTTCTCTTTCCTTCATGTCGCTTGCATATTTTCACTTTAGAGGAATTCCTTTTTGTATAGACACAGGAAGACAGTTAATGCTATGCTTTTTTTTCCCCTTTATTTTTTTTTTACAGTTGTAGATTTACAATTTTTGTGCTTTGGTTTCAATTATACAATGATCAGATACCCATCCCTCCACCAGTGCCCATTTTCCACCACCATGGATAATATCCCTCCCACCCCCATCCCCCCATCCCCCCTGTCTCTGTGGCAGGGCAATCCCCTGTGTTCTCTCTCTCCTTTTGGGTGTTGTGGTCTGCAAAAGAGGCATTGAGTGGCAAACATGTTCAGTCCATAGTCTACTTTCGACATGCATCTCCCCTCCTGGGAGGATCCTCCAAACATCCTTTATTTGGTGCTCCCTTCTCTATCTGAACTGCCCTTTCCTCTAGGATACCCGGCTGGCCTCTAAGTTATGGAGTAATCCTCCTGGTGCTGATCTCAGCTATTCTTGGGTATTAATCTCATACTTTGTTACTTTATATCCCCCAGATGAATGCAATCTTTCTATGTCTATCCCTCTCTTTCTGACTCATTTCGCTTAGCATGATACTTTCCATATTGTACCACTTGTATGTAAATTTCATGACTTCATCTTTTCTAACAGCTACATAGTACTCCATTGTGTAGATGTACCAAAGTTTCTTTAACCAGTCATCTGTTCTTGGGCATTCAGGTTTCTTCCAGTTTCTGGCTATTGTAAAGAGTGCTGCAATGAACAAACAAGTGCAGATGTCACTTCGACTATACATTTTTGCCTCTCTGGGATATATTCCCAGGAGTGGTATGGGAGTGGCTGGGTCAAATGGGAGCTCAATTTCTAATGTTTTGAGAATCGTCCATACTGTTTTCCAGAAGGGCTGAACCAGTGGACATTCCCACCAACAGTGAAGGAGTGTCCCTTTCAAAGCTATGCTTTTTTAATATGGAAGTTAATTCACTCCGAATAATATTTACTCCTGGGCATCCATCATATTTACTTGACTTAAGCCTCAGTTGCCCTTAGATTGACCTTAGTTCCTCACACTCCAAAAGGTGAGTCTTGACGAGAGACTTGGATGGACTGGGGGCAAGCCAAAAGCTACCTTGGCTTCGACATGGGACAAGTTAAGTGCCATAAGAAGTATAAGTTAAGAGCATAGTCATGAACAAACTCTGACATGACCCAAAAAGAAGTAACTGAATAAAGACCTTGTTGGGATTAAGAAAAACTAAGTTGGCCTGAGAAGTGTAGTCTGGGAAATATAGTGAGGTGTCCCCAGGAAAAGCCACCCTCTACCATGAGTCCAGAGAGACCATGTTAAGCTTAATCTCGGGTATAGATAAAAGCCTATGTCTCATATTGTGTTTAAACAAATTAATATATACAATATTATTAGGAAGTAAATTTAATATGATTGCTTAAATGGAATACCAGTAAAGTAAAGGAGAAATCAATGTGCCCGTATTTTGGCTTTGGGTGGATCTCCTTAAAGGAATCTAGAGTGCTGGAGCCGCTAGATGGAATAATATCCTTGGGTGAATCTCCTGGAAGGATTTCCCCTGAAGGAGTGGCTTTATATTTGTTCATTGTCTATGTTAATGTTCAACCATGTACAAATACACCTGTATGCAACTGCTGCCCCCCAACCCTTCACAATTTCTCTATAATAATTCTGATTGATCTGAATAAACTGCCTCTGATTACCAGCCTGTGACCCCGTCCCTTCATCCATCAGCCAGGGGGACAGTCACGGGGTCCAAACACAGCAGGGGACCCAGATCACTGGAGATGGTGACTCTTGAGATAGGACACAATCACTAAGCATGCTACAAAGAGCTGGTCTCAGAGTGTGACAGTGAGAAATGTGTCGCTATTATCTGAGAGCAGGAGAAACAAAAAGACATGTAGGTCTAGGGGAGAAGTGGGATTGTTAACAGAAGGATGTGAGAGACGGCACCAGGAAAAATGGAGTTAAGGGGCTGGAGAGATAGTATAACCACAGCTCAACTCCCAGCATGGCACATGGTCCCCTGAGTGCAGTCAAAAGTGATCGCCGAGCATCAGGAGTGAGACTTGAACACAGCCAGGTCTTACCAACAACAACCAACAAAAACAACAACAAAGCAAGGATAGGGGGGTCTGAGCTTCTGGCCAGCAGCCCCTTCTGAAAACCAAATTAAAACCAGCCTGAGTCTAGATTGAAATTTTCCCCCAAGAAAAAGAAATGCTAATTGTGTGATGTGATGGATATGTTTGTGATTACTACTAAAGCTATCATTTTTACAATATACAAATTATGGATGTGCCCAGAATCTTAAAGTTACCCAATATTATATGTATACTAAATAGGTTTCAATACAAGAGAGAGCAGGAGCACAAGGGTCTACAGTGAAGGTGGCATTGGCTGACTAAATGTCCAGTCAGGACTGTGGACTGAAGAAAGCCGATGGCTGACTCTCGGACAACCATAACTGTATATAGTAGTCTGGGGACAGATTTGAATTCAGATCCTTATTCGCAGCCCAGTTTACCATACGTGTTACAATGAAGTCTAGACACATATATGCATCCCCTTGTGTGTTTGACCTTTCCAACTAGGGGGTCAAAAGTTGGGCTGGGGAGTGTGGGGGCGACTAAAACCTCATGGGAAGGGGGGCGTTTCGCTCCGCCCTTCACGCCCTACCGAGGCCACCAGTTGCCCCCCACGAGCGGCTCTCCAGCACGGCCACGACTCCAGAACACAGAAACCAATTTCTTAACTATCTGACTTTCAGTAGAAATACTTCCAGGGTCAATAGGTAAAATAGCAGAAATCCAAAACCAACATTTAATTCTTGAACCCAGCTGTAGAAAGCAAATCACTTTACAATGCTTTTTCAGCATGTCTGATTTGGGGGGGGGGGGGGAAACTCTAAATAATAGTGGTGAATCTTTTATTGAAACAATCTAATCAAAGCGGATAGAGTGTTAACTAGAATTCATCTGCCTCACAGGGACGGGGAGGGGTGGGGGGTGGGGTTTTTATTGGGGTTCTTCATGGGAAAAAATAAGTATTGGTAAAGGGAAATGTGTTTGATATTTGCATGACTGAGACATAAACCTGAAAGCTTTGTAACCTTTCCCACAGTGATTCAATAAATAAAAAAAAAAAAAAAAAAAAAAAAAAAAAAAAAAAAAGTTGGGCTGGAGCAATACCACAGCAGGTAGGGCATTTGCCTTGCACACGTCCAACTCCAACCCAAGTTCGATTCCCAGCATCCTATATGGTCCCCTGAGCACCGCCAGGAGTAATTTCTGAGTGTGTGAGCCAGGAGTAAACCCTAAACACTGCCGGGTGTGACCCAAAAAAGCAAAAAAAAAAAAATAGTTAACTGAAACTTGACCAACTGCCCCCAGCGCCATGTAATCTCATCAACAGCCAAGACCCAGAGACTATAAAACCCAGCTCCCGGAAGAGAAGAGCCAAAGTCTCCTGCCTCCACACCTGGCTGTCCTCACCGGGGCCCCTTGGAGGAGGGTGGGTTGAGTTTCCCTCCCCACCCCGAGCAGAGCCCCGGCAGCTGAAGACCTCCAGTTCCAGCCATAGCCATGCTTAAGACCACTCTCCACACATTTGGACGAGCCTCACGCATGAAGGAACCGGCAGATGAACCCAGGTGTGTGGGACCCGGGGCGTAGATCTCCAGGCCTGCTCAGATTGGGACTGGGCCTCCTCTAACCAGATCCTCCATCGTCCAGTATGTAGTCATTACACCCACCAACTGCCTCCGTCGCTGTGTAATCCAATCAACGGCCAAGACCCAGAGACTATAAAATCCAGCTCCCGGAAGCACGCAGCTGCATTTGCGGCCACACAACATCTTATTTTCTAGTTCTTACTCTGGAGTACCTGACAGGCTACCAAAAGTTTCCTGCCCCCACAGCAGAGTCTGGCAAACTCCCCGTGGCGTATTCAATATGCTAAAAACCAGTAACAATGATGGGTCTCATTCTCCTGACCCTGAAAGAGCCTCAAATGTGACACTTTCTAAAATCTCAGGGCTAGGATGAAGGAGAAGTTACTGCTGCCTGCTGGAGGAAATCGATGAACAGGATGACAGTGATACAGTGAAAACTTGACCTAAGAGAAAACAGTATTTTGGAAAACAACTCTCATATGACTGGAAATTGTTTTATAATTGGATTGAAAAATGAAAATGGAGTTAAGAAGATAGTTCAAATAGCTGGAGCACATATTTTGCACATGCAAGCCCCACATTCGGTCTCTGGCACCACACAGTTCCCCAGAACTACTTGGTACTGTGCCAGAAATAGCCACCCCTGAGGATCACTGAGTGTGGTCCCCAAACAAAAGAATCTAAATTATTTGTGGTCACTAAAAGTAACTATGTGTGAGTTACATGTGTGTAGTCTGGGGAATGAATAAATATTAAGAAGCAGCATGCAAAGAAAATCTAGAATTGATAGTCTATTTACATTTGTGGAGATTTGGGCAGGGGGTGAAAAACTGCATTTATTTCTGCACATCTGTTTTATAGTTAAAGCTAATCTGTCATAATTTTGGCAAAAAAAAAACCCTAAGCAGTATATCCAGCTAATATGTATATGGTCTTATTATTCATGCATTTAGTATGCTTGCCTAGGTGGCCATTAAAGAATTGCTCAAGAGCTTTTGGCATCTAAATCTTCATGACATTCTCCATCGATGTCTTGTATAGTTTTCTCCCACTCTCCTCAATCATAAAAGGTCTAGCCCTTTAACCCAGTTCTCTGTATTGCTTGTTTTATAGCTTATGGGATTGAAATGGGTTGAAAAAACCCATAGAGGAAGATAGTTCTTAGCATTTAAAATAAACATAAGAACACTGAATTATGCAATACTTGAACTATCTCAATCCTTTGGTGCTGGTGGCATTACAAATCAGAACAGCATTTTACACAAAGCCATCTGGTAATATGAATCAAATGCCGCAGACTCTTTAGATCTCTTAGTCTGCTGATCCCATTACTGAGAATTTCTCCTAAGGAGAAAACATCCATCAAAGAAAAACACTAAATATATAAAGATGTAACTTATAAAAAAATAGAAAGAAGTTAAATGGACATCAAGGGTCAGGTATTTGGGAGGGAGAGGGTGGTTTTTATGGGGGAGATTGATTCGAGGTTAGACAAGACAATGGGGTGAGAAGCTGAGAAAGACAATGAACCAGAGTATGCTGAACTGGTGATGGCCAGTAGGGGAAGGCACACTTGGGATCTGCTCAAAGTCATCACTCAGGTATGGCAATAAAAGAGGAATGTCACCAAATTTGGAAGGAAAGATGTCTTTTTAAAAAAGGAAAGCAGGGGCTGGAGTGATGGTACAGCAGGTAGGGCATTTGCCTTGCACGCGGCCAACCCGGGTTCGATTCCCAGTATCCCATATGGTTCCCGAGTACCGCCAGGAGTAATTCCTGAGTGCAGAGCCAGGCGTAACCCCTAATCATCTCCGGGTGTGACCCAAAAAGCCAAAAAAAATTAAAAAAAATAAATTAAAAAGGAAAGCAGTGCTGATTACCTGTAGCTACCAAAAAAGGAAGCTATGATAATGGAGCTGGGGTCAAATAAACACTTAGAGAATAACAGACTCACCTACAAAAGGCGAGTCTCTGATTTACAAAGGATTTCTGAGTCTAGAGGGTATATTTCCTCCCTCAACTGCAGAATCACTTCTGTTCCAGTACCTCAGTTAATAGTCCAGTGCCTGCCGCTGCTGCTGCTGCTGGAGATGTCTTTGCTTTCTTTTGCACTGCCCTCTCTCCCCAAACCCAGTTCCAGAAGCTACAGACAAAGAGGTTTCAAATATCAAAAATCCCCGACCAACCAACCCGCCTACAGAAAAGCTAATGTGAGAAAGTGACATATTTTTTCAATGACTCTCTAAAATACCAGAGAATAAATATGTTACTGAAGAAGGTGAATCACTTACAAACTGGAAGCAGCTCCGGACACTCGGCTCAATGTTACTGCCCCCGAAGGATGCGACTTCACCCAACTGTCTTGGTATTTGGATTGAATCATGCAGGAGAAGACCCAGTCTGCGCTGGTCACAAAGTCCTGTCGCGCTTGCTACTTGCTTGAAAAGGTCTACAAGAGAATGAGGAGAATTGCAACAATCACAAAGCAATACCCAATGGACCCTATCAGAGCCTAGAGACTATTTTTATTTCAGTACTAATTCTCAAGAGTAGCAAAGGTTCTCAGGGAGAATGGTTAATTATAATTTAGGCTAATCTGGACATTTACTCTATATGGACATTTACTCTATAGGCTTAGTTACTCATCAAGAGTGATAAACTCCAGCAATTCAAGGATTATGACTTTATATAGTCACAATATCTTAATCTTTCCTAAGTCATAACACAGTCCTTTTGGAAACACTCATTCCATAGGATGCAAGCTTAATCAAGAAATATATATTTTAGCATAAAGAAGCACACAACTGATCCAAATCACCATGCTTGGTTGAGATCAGATTTTTTAAAATTTTCCCCAAATTGGGTCTTTATGAAGTCATGAAATCATGGAGACTCTTGTATATGTTATACAGAATTCTATGCATATTAAAACTAGCTCCTATCATGTTACATTGTCAAGGATTTACTATTTATGTCTTTGGAGTTGAAGAATGATGTCTCAATGAGGGCAGGGAACATTTTTTGATCAACTAAGCCGTAGTAGTGTCTAGAGTACAACAGTACTTGATGGATAGCAGATGCCTAAAACATATACGTTCCCAGCGTGAAGGAAAATATCATACTTGCAACACGTTTTAATCTTAGAAATATAAAAGCCCAAACCTATATTCAAACAGAAGTTGCATGCAAAAGGTAGCACTGTAGCACTGTCCTCCCGTTGTTCATCGATTTGCTTGAGCGGGCACCAGTAACATCTCACAACAAAGTATGAGGCTTGACAAAGTGTGAGACTTGTTGTTACTGTTTTTGGCATATTGAATACATCACGGGGAGCTTGCCAGGCTTTGCCATGTGGGCGAGATACTCTTGGTAGCTTGCCGGGCTTTCTGAGAGGTGCGAACGTATCGAACCTGGGTCGGCCATGTCGGCCACGTGCAAGGCAAACACCTTACCAGCTGTGCTATCACTCCAGCCCGCATGCAAAAGGTAAATCCAAGAAAATGTTTTCTACTCAAAAAAGCACATTTTAAATTCAAATAAATAAAAGATGGCAGTAACAAAAATTGAGATTTTAAGCACTGTTTATCCTTTCAAAGGTACTCATAGGTGTGCTTCTCAAGATTATGGATTTTTGTTTTGTTTTGAGGCTATACCCAGCATTGCACAGGACAGCTGGTTCTGCACTCAAGGATGCAGACTGGCTCTGTACTTAGGGAGGTTCTCAGGGGACCATATGGGGTGCCAGGGATTGAACCTGGCTTGAATGTTTACAAGGCAAATACTCTATCTGCTGTACTATCACTCCAGCCCCTTCAAATGATAGATTATTTTTAAATACACTAGTTTGAAGTTAATTTTTGTTTCACCAGTCTCAAACATGTTTGCTCTGAATAGTTACCTGAAAAATCAGCTTCAAGTCTCCTTGATGAGTCTAACATTTAGTACTAGGATGTGCCAGTACCATATCACTAGTAAAGTTAATATATAAACTCACCAAAAAATAATGATAATATTTACACGAGGAAACTCCTCTGAAACACTGTTATCCAAAATGCAGTTTTGAATGTTTAACAAAAGCTGTTCCGTGATTTTTCTTTGATTCTTTGAATGAAAAACTCAAGTAGAAATGACAGAAATGACAGAAAGAGTTAAAAGGGCTTGTGTACTTGGTGGTGATGGTGATGGAAGACTCCTAGGGGGGAAATGAGCAGTAGGACACAATGGTTTGGGAGGAATTCAATCTCTTTTATCTCCTGCCCATCATTAAGCTCAGAACATACCCTCATCCCGGTGTGGGTAGGCCTTAGGGGAAATGAAGAGACTAAACAGTCTAGGCTTGTTCATAATCCTACCAAAGGGATTTCTCACAAGTGTACTTAAAGGGAAAAACAAGGGCAGTGCTTCACGGTGGGAGTGCTCCTTTGCCCTCAACCTTTACAATTCTAACATTTGTTGTTTATTTGGATTTACAAACGTTAAGAAGCACACTCATTGGTAAATCAAAAGGAAATTCTATAAGGTGATACTTACCCTGTAAAAAAATGACGAACTATTGGCCTTTCAAACAATAAAATTCTAGTTGCATTACAGTATTGGCTAGGTCAGGACAACTTACAATAAAGATAATTATAAAACAATGCTTCTTGAACACAAAAGCTAGATAGGATGTTTTGAATAAGAATCTAGAGAGGTGGCCAGTGCAGGGATGACACTTTCCCATTTCTCATTTATATTTCAGACTTACACAAGTGGGTTAGCAAATCAGAATATCCCCTAGGAACTTATATTTTATTTGGACACAGTCAGTGTACAATACACTTGGGCCAGAGAAGTGAATCCTCATTCCCTATTTAAATAGCTGCAATTGAGTATTTGACAGGGAACAGCACAAATGAAATTTTATGATCCTTTAAAAGCAGTTCTACGTTTTACACAAAGAATCTGCTGTCAAACAAGAACACTGTGTCATTCCCCATCTAGAACGGAGGTGATTACCCAATGTTAACAAAAGAATATAGTTTATACACATGACTTACATCTGTACTTGTCTTCCAAGTGTGCTTTACACAGAGAAATGATGCCAGTTTTAAAAGACAGGACTCGGATCCTCCCAGTTCGTCCCCTGTGATGAAAAATCAAACCAGAAAACAATTACTGAGGCTTCAACAAATGGTAAATGCTTCTAGCTGAGGAAAAAAGAGGACCAGAGAGAGTATAGGGATTAAAGGCATTTGCTTTGCATATGGTTGAACTTGGTTTGCTTTCTGGTACCACATATGGTCACAGGATTGAAACCTAAGCACGGAGCCTACAGGAAACTGAGCTCTACTGGTTGTGGCTCCAAAATAAAAAAGAAAAGAAGTACAGAAACTCCATTAACCATCACTGTCACTGTCCTCCCACTGTTCATCGATATGCTCGAGCAGGCCCAGTAACATTGTGAGACTTGTTACTGTGTTTGGCATTTCAAATACATCACGGGTAGCTTGCCAGGCTTTGCCGTGTTGGCGAGATACTCTCTGTAGCTTGCTGGGCTCTCCAAGAGCGGTGGAGAAATCGAACTTGGGTTGACCGTGTTGACCATGTGCAAGGCAAACGCCCTACTCACTGTGCTATCACTCCAGCCCTGCCCATTAACCATAGTTTCATTTAGTATAGTTTCATTTATTTGTCTCCCAATAGATCCTCAGGAGGCCCCGGGGGTTTGATCTAGATAGGCCAAAAATAGGGTGCTGCTTGTGCCCCGCAGTGCTGAGGATTGCACTGATCCACAATGGTGAAGGCTGAGGGCCTCCAGGGCTATACCCACTGATGTATGTGGATACACACACACACACACACACACACACAGAGGATCATGCTGTGCCCATGATTGAATCCAGTTCAGGACAATGCTGGGCATGCACCTTAACTGCTATACTAGTTCGCTGCCCCTAATCGTTGTTTTATTAAAACATTCGAGAATTTTTTAGTTCCTTATCTATCAGGCTTAGAATGTGGAGAAAGAACTGGACCAACTCAACTCATGAATAATCACCGAATTTCAATTTGAAAAATCTCTCACTTGAATTGCAAAAGTAGTTGCAAAAAGTAGCTCTACATGAAATGGGTGTGTAGGGGAAGAAACGCTTCTATTCATCTGTAGAGAGCCACCTGGGCGTAAGTCAATAAGAGGAAGAATTACTTCTATCCACTAAAGTATTTTGGTTACTGAAGCAAATTACCGACTTTGGTTACTGAAGCCAAAAAATTCCCAGCAACTAACTGCTCTGTTCTCTTGAATACTCTTTTAGATTTTCATCAGATTGCCCCTTATTGAGCAGAAAATTAATCACTTCAGGCTATATGACATATAAAACATAAATATCTTCATAAGAAAAATGATACTCTTTGAGACAGCATTCAAATATATGACCTTAAGGAGCAATTTAAAATAACATATTGCTATATCAATGTTAATACACATATGCTTTCACTTTAATATAAAGCCAAAAGAAAGCATTCCACATAACAGATTTATTAACAAGCTCTTTTTTTGCATGGGAAAATTTTAAATATTTTTCATTTTCTAAATATCCTTCAATAATTTTCAGCTTTTATATAGTTAGTTATGAAAAGCAATTCAATTTTAGATGTTGGTAAAAATATTTAAACTATTCAATTTAGCATTTAAATTTATAAAGGATAGGCCTCAAATGTGGTTATTTTGGGGAACAACGTATTGAACTTTCAATTGGAATAATTTAATAAATCTCTTAATGAAAAAGAAATCCTGAATCCTAGTGCATGAACAAAATTACTAGAAAATTAGAAGATTTTCTTTTTATTCTTTAAATAAATGGTGTAACATTTCTTTTCCTTTTTTGAGGTCACACTCAGTAATGCTCAAGGATTACATCTGAGTCTGTGCTCAGGGGTCACTTCTGGCAGTGCTCTGGGTATCCTATGCCGTGCAGGAGATTGAAGTGGGGTTTGCTGCATGCAAGGTGATTACCTTACCTCCCTGTATGTACTGTCTCTCCAGCCCCCAAACTGGCAAACTTTTAAAAAGATTTAACAATCATTATAAAATAACTCAGGTCTTCAGAAAGCTTAAATTGTCCCCAAATAATTTTCAGGCATGCATAGGGGAAATTACAAGCTCAGGATTCATTTGGAAGGTCATCTGCAAGAAAAATGGTTCTAAAAATAATGGAAGGTGGCCCTGAATACAGATTCATATCAAGGCAAAGCTAAGTATAATCCCCAATTAAAATCCACTATGTCCAATGGTCAGAATTCAATAGCCAGGTAGTTTTGGGATAGAAAAATCCAAGACCTTATTCAAAACATCAATCAAAAAAAGGTTAGTAGCAGAATTCTACAATAAAGGGCAAAAGGGGGGAGATGTTCTTTCTACTTGACATGTGAAATGGGGCAAGTAATAACCTTGAAGTCTAAGAATGCAAAGTTAACACCAATTTCTTCTGTCCACTTCCTCAATTGTCATCATTAAAATCCAAAGAGAAATGAGTACATTGGGGCTATCCCCTGTGTTTAATCCAAAAGTAATAAACAAATCTTCTCAAAGAGTGATGAATGGAAGTGCCAAACTGAAACTTCATTAAAAAAAAAGGTCCTTATTTTAAAAAAAAAGTCTCCAGTTTCAGGAGCTGAGTTGGCAGCATTTAGGGTTTGTTTTCATTTGGTCCAGCTTCTCCAAACTGAATCTTCTGCAAAAATCTCCCACATATCAGCTAAAGCTATTTCCATCTGCTGATGGGCGTGTGGGCATCTCCAGAAGCACATTCATTTGTACTGAGAAAGAGCCACCCCTAAGTGCAAGGAGGAATTCGAAACACGCAAGCCAGAATGGGAAAAGAACCCATGGCTACTTCATTCTATGACTGGAAAAAAAATGAATGCTTCAACAGTTTGGTCTCTGATCTCAGAGCACTCTCTGGTTAGCTAGCTCTTATCTCCTGGCTTACTAAATATGTTTTTCAGTTCCAATAAATGCAGACATGATTTATCCCAGGGACACCAGGAAGTCCCACGGTTTCATAAAACTTTCTTTTTTTTCCTTTTTTCTTTTTTTTTTTAAAGTTTTATTAGTGAGACACCATGAGGTACAGTTGTAGACTTACAAATTTTTGTGCTTGGGTTTCAGTTATACAATGATCGAGTACTCATCCCTCCACCGGTGCCCATTCTCCACCACCAATGATCCCAGTAACCGCCCCACTTACCACACCCATCCCACCCCGCCTCTGTGGCAGGGCATTCCCTTTTATTCTCTCTCTCTCTCTCTCCTTTTGGGTGCTGTGGTTTTCAAAAGAGGCATTGAGTGGCAATCATGCTCAGTCTATAGTCTACTTTCAGCATGCATCTCCCATCCTGGTAGGATCCTCCCAACACTCTTTACTTGGTGCTCCCTTCTCTATCTGAGCTGCCTTTTCCCCCAGCATGTGTGTGGTTTCATAAAACTTTCATCCAGTGGACTGAGTTTCTAAACCAAAACCCCGCAGCAATGCTAATTACATCTTTGCCCTTTGTAGACCGCCTGTGTCAAGAATGAGGAAAAAAAAAGCATGCCATACATACGTATCATAAACATTCAGCAGCCAGTTCAGACACATGTCCACGCAGAGTGGGACATTGACCAGATTGTTGTGCTCTTGCTCCAGGCGATCATAAATGGTGGTCAGACAATTAATGATCTGCAGGATATCCATAGGCTGGTCATTTTGCTTGAGGTTATGCTCGTCCAAGGCATCGCAGGCAGCTGACAGATTCAAGAGATCCACTGCAAAAGCCACAGGAAACCATATCACAATGGTTCAAAGGAGAGACTCACCCTCACCCCCCCCCTTCCCTCCTGCGAGCTTTTTCCTTTGGGAACACCCTGGCACAGTTGTTTTCTGTTCTTTAGTACTGGTGAATAGTTGAATGAGGGGGAATTAGCCTAGTCTTTATCAACACAGCCATTCTACACAAGTATCTCCTCCCCCAAAAAACAACCAACAGTTTTGCCAGAGATTTAGAGTTCCTGATATTTTCACATATTAATATTAGAGGTCAGTTTGATTACCCTGTATAGTCAGGGCTGTGTGACCTCTATACATCCAGCCATGTCGTTAAGATCATGAAGTAATTTTCTCCTTGAGATCTTGGTCACCTCACAATCTCAATGCTACCTTAACATCAAATGAAAAAGCAATCAACTTCACTGAAATTTTCAATAGGCCAACTAATGTTATGGTATAATTAACCTATCCTGTCTTCAGACCTGATATATAAGTTTTTCAAGCTGCTTTTTTATTTCTTTTTCCCACCCTGCAACCTCACCTTAAAACTATACCTTATAATGCACGATTCAAGTCCTCTAAGAACTTCTTAGAACTGGGAGAGGAGGGAAAAGTCCTCTCAACTGGGGTGCCATCAATTCATATGCAAAAAGAAACAGAACCAAAGGGAACCCTCCATTTTTTAAAATTCACATCAGTAAATCACGCGCTTACCCCTCAAGAGGTCAAGGAAAGATGCTTTTCTCCAAAGTCAATTTATTACCCAAACAGGAAAGGTAACATTTTCTTTCCCTTCATAGCATGTTATACCTCTAAACTCAGGTCTGAATTATCAGTCCTCTGAGAGAAGGATTAGATGGTGATTAAGCAAACTTCTCACATGTGAGGGAGGGAAAGGTAGAAACACAATTCTAAGTGTGACTGCAGGCATCCTAGGCAGCATTCAGTAAACAACTTCCCTGATACTAAACAGATGCGAATTTTAGATTTTAGTGTAGCTCACTAATTAATTGTAGTGAGTTCCAATTAGGGGCAAACCCCACAAAAATTATGGTTAATACCTATATTGTTTAACAGCTCTGTGGTGCACCTATTTTGTCTTAATAAAGGAAAATAGTAGCCTTTAAAGTTTCCCTGGAAGCATGAACGAGGCCTGGTGATAGAAGTAGGAGGGATTTTTCCTTCTGTCTTTCATCCCATGAGTAAAGGTCTGTGTTTCCCACAAATGCCTGGGACTAGCCATCATCCTATCAAAGTAAAGGGCTCTCTCCTTTGGCTGAAAAAAATACTCGAAAGACAAAGAAGCCGAGACCTTGTATAAAGTGGCAGAAAGGAGTAGGACTTGATTTAAGGGACTCAGGAAGGGAAGAGAATAAAGAATAAAAAATAACAACGAGGGAAGCACACAGGAAGACTTGGGGGAGGGCGAGGCAGACCAGGCAGGGGATGCAAGGGAGAAAGGTACAGACACAAAGGTTCCAACTAATTCCCTCCTGTGTGCACTAGACTTTCTCTGTAGCCACCACATCAAGTGCAGGCAGTGAGAACACTTCGCCCAGCATACAATTTCCATGAGAAAAAGAGAGGAATGGATTTCTTCCAAATACCAATATATCCCAGTGCTATTTCTTTATACCCACAGCTGAAGGAAGCTATGGGCAGCTTAAAGTTTTTGTACAATTTCCTTTTTCCTGTGTGACTCTACCCTAACCACTGTAAGTATATTTGCTTCATATTAAAGAAATAGCATAAAGGATCAAAGAACTAGCAAGTGAGATTTTAACTCATTTTGTATTAGAAGTTGGATTTTCCCATGCAATGGCAACAAACAGCAAAACCACATGAATTCCTTTTTATTGGGTCTATTCTTATCTCTCTACAGGTGAATACGTAACACAGAGAATAGAAAATTTGGAGTATAAATAGCTCAAGGGGGAACAAGCCAATGGCTTTGAAATAACAGGAGGAGCAGATCACAGTTAGGAGAGATATACTGTTCAGTATGCTTTGCTAAAACCTGATGTGGTTAAACACCAGAACAATCCCTCACAGAAGAACCATGAACACCTTTACCAAAACAAACATACTAAGAACAATACCATTTTCATAGAAAAACATTTAAAAGACACCTATGTAATTCTACAATGCTGATATTAAGGACTTGACAAGCTATGTAAAATTGATTGGTACTATCGAAATGCCACATGGACATATACTTGTTCAAAATGAATATGTTGAAGGCTGTAGAGAAGAATTTTTGGTGAAACATTAGCACTGTAGCACTGTCCTCCCATTGTTCATCGAATTGCTCGAGCGGGTAGCACTAACGTCTCCATTGTGCAACTTGTTACTGTTTTTGGTATACCAAATATGCCAAGGGAGCTTGCCAGGCTCTGCCCTGGGGGTGGGATACTCTCAGTAGCTTGCCAGGCTTTCTGAGAGGGACGGAGGAATCGAACCCGGGTTGGCCGCATGCAAGGCAAATGCCCTACCTGCTGTGCTATTGCTCCAGCCCTTTTCTAGTAGCCTCAGAAACAACTTTGTGAAACTCTCTTTACCTCAAGCCAGAAATTTCCATTTAGGGAATCTATACCTTTGTATATTCAGTAGGGAAGATATTTTGGAGCTACATAAAAGCCAAGGGTGTTCTGAAATACTGTTCTGTTGTCAAAAATGTTTTTAAAGAGGATGCTGATGAAAAGGAACTATTTGATGGCTCAGACAGTGGGGGTGAGAGCTAAGGAGGACAGTACAAAATGCTCTGGCCTCCTCCAGTCTCTCTGCTGTGCAGGAAAAACAAACCATGGAAGGAAGAAAACATTAGCACAAGGATGCCACTGATGGTTCCTGAGACAATGGTTGTGCCTACTCAATTCCTTAGTACTCTAGTTTGTGCACTGGGGTAACTCCTGGTGATGCTCAGGAGATTAGATGTGTTGTTGGGCACTGAATCAGAGTTAGAAGTATGCAAGGTAAGCATCCTTCCTGCTCTACTGTCTCCATAGGCCCAACACTAGTTTCAAATGTAACTCTACTCCTTTCTATATATGCCACTGGTAAGATGCTGAAGCAGATTTTTGGCATTTTTTGCCTAATCTTGGGGTTAAAGCCCAGAAAGTATAATTTTTGCAGAAAACTGACACTAGAGAGAAGTAGTCTTGCTCTGGGTGTTATGGCACGGCAGCGTGGTTCTTTCAATTCCTCATGGAAGAATACATAGTGATGTAGATAGACGGATGGCAAAAAGAGTCCTGAGAGACTTTCTAGAGAAAGGAAACCATCTCACATTCACTTGTACGACTTCCTTTAGCATTACAACTATTATCACCAATACACAAAATCATGATGATGATAGTGAGATTGAAAAGCTTCAGAACTTAGGACAAGTCATGCAGTGTCCATCCAACAAGCTCATCCAACAGGCCGACCTGGAAACTCTGCTAATACAAATAATCCTGAGACCTAATTATGAAGACAGGGTGTCATGACATATGGATAGCTGCAATGCTGAACAGTTTTTGCCCTGGCAGAAGGAGCCTGTGGGAAGAGGCAGCTGCTGTTGACATCTCATCATTCTATAGACACTGAATGCTGAAGGACATTGAGAGCAAATCTTTGCACAGAAAGAAAGCCAATATACTTTGATGTAGTTATCTATGCTGTGAAGTTAAATTCTAGAGGCTGTGGCACTGGCATGAAGAGCTCTTGCTAAGACAGCTTACACAATGCAGGACCTTGATCAAAGCAGTGAACAGGAGTGACAGACTGTGTAGTCATAGGTTATATGTTATCATCATCATTCACTGCTAGCAACAACACTGACCCATGAAGGCCTCTGGGTTTGGAGTTTCCTTCTATACACAGAAGGCAGAATATGGCTAGATAAATAGCAAGTTATAAGAAACTCTGGGCAGGATTCCAATGCCAACGTGTGCTCCATCATTTTCCCAAGTGGTCTGTGCTCAGAATAATGGTTCTAGATCAAAGCGGTAAAGTATATTCTTGTATGGCCTTCACAGAGAGAGGGCATTTACAGCATTCCCCTGGTTTGACTCTCAGGACACTATGCTGGAAAACAGCCTGTGATTATGGACCATATCCTGATACCCTGACTTTAATATTGCTGGGATACTATAGGCCTTTCCTATGATGAACTGTAGTGCTTTATAAGCAATGTCCTGTGTGTTATTTAGCAACGAAGCCCTAAGCTGGTGCAATTAGGGTCAGACAAGAGATTGTTTAGAAGACTCCTACTCACTCTTAGTGAAAGATATGACTAAGGCGTTGTTTCCAAAATAAAAACTGATTCTGATCAGAAGGCTGGAAATGAATCATGGATGCTGGTTGCCAAGCTACCCTTATTTGAAATAGCATAGGCTTCCTAATGGTTCTTGATAAAGCAACTTTCTACTGGTATCTGGCAATGGTACAATATCAGGGGCTAATAAAATGAATTAGAAGGGAACTGCGAACTGATAGAAGAAAAGCACCCAGGTGAAAATCTCCTCCAGTTGAATTTCACCTTCTCTGGCCTGCAGGTGGAGTGCCAACCAAAGGAACCTGGGAAATTACCACTTTTGCTAACTGGGGGCCAGTTTAAAAACAATTCAACTGGGGAACTTACAGATGTTCCCTATTTTATTTCCACTTTCTCTTTCAATGCCATACTCTGTAGTCCCTGGAATAGGGCTACAATAAAGAGTCTTGAAGGCTGGTAATATTCTGAGACAAGATATCTAGGATATTAGTTGGAACGTAAGCATAAGGATTCCATGGGTATCAGTGGAGTGAATTACTTCTTCCTCATACCTTGCCTAATTGGGGCTGTCACAAATGTTTTGTTACCTGGTGGACAGAAGAGTCCCATTCTTTTTCTGAACTGACACAACCTGCCTCCTTACCATTGGCAGGAAACTCAACAGTGTATCTGGTCATTTCAGCTAAACATGGACTAGCCTAGTGGCTGAACCCAAGGGACACATTGTGTGTGTGTGTGTGTTGGGGGGGCTGTATGTGTGAAGGGTTAGAGAATAATTAATAAGGAAGAAAGGTAAGGTTGCCACTGAAGGGAAAACAGTCACCCAGTCAGTGTGAAAAAATGAAGATTCTAACATAATGTTGTGACCTAGAATGAGACTGAAAATAAGAGAATACTATGCTCCCTTAGCTATGAGTCAGATGCCCTTTGAAAGAGCCAAGAAACAAGCAGGACATCTGGCCAATTTATCACACACATGAGCTGAATAGATGGGAGTTCTGGTTATGACCATGAAACCATGGAGCAATATTAATGTGGCTGCGTCTTTTGGTTCATCTTGCACAGGACAGCTTTGCTATTAAGGACCTGTGTCACAAAAGCATCCTGGGGGAATATTTACACAGCCTAATCCAGGGAGCACTTATTTATAATAATCTTAATGAAACATGTGTAGCCACTAATTGTGATGACGAAAGTATCAGGGGAGTGTTGCTGAAGCAAATGAATTGGCAAAAACCCAATGAAACAAACCCCTAGACGGGTGAAAAGTAGGTGGGTATCAAAGAGAAAGTGGGTTGGAGGAGGAATGAGGAGAGAAGTCTTTGTGGTGGCTGAATGACTCTGGAGTTTAGTGGTGGGAGTGGTGAAAATTACACATATACAGAGGCATGAAGCAAAACCACTAAAATTTCATAATATTTCAAACCAGTGATAATAAAAAACATTTTTAAAAAGGTATGGCACGCAAGGTAGGTGATATAGTACAGATCTCATTTGCCACACTATTAGGCATAAAATTATCTGCAAAATTATTATGGGAGGAAAGCTATAGGTAGCTAGGGGAATACTTAGGTCACTTGAGTGATGTCTGGTGGATCAAAGAACATGGACCCATTTGAAATCTAAGAACCTCGGGAGTATTAGAAACTGGACTAGAAATACCTGGACAGTTGAATTTACTTTGAATAAGAAAAGATAAAGTGGTGAAAAAGACCATGTGTAAAGACAGCTCTTTGAAAGCATCAAATTAAAACCAGAGAGAACGATGAGGATGGCAGTTGGCTAGAACAATAAAGGACTGAGCCTATGAGGAACTCTGTACCAGCATCAGCACCATGATCTTGGACAAATCACTTTTATGCATTGTGCAATACCTGGGGTTATAAACATTCTTCTTATAAAAACCCATTTTAAACAGGATTATGCTGCTGTCCTGGTGATAGGGTGATGTTATGGGAACCCTCTCTTTGGGCACTAGTGTCTGCTCAGCCATGCAAACCGAGAAAATTTATTTGACTGTGTCATCAAGGTCTTGAGAATTCTAAAATAACCACAATATTGTCTCTATCTGAAAAAGAAAACATTCTCTATGAGAAAAGAACTTTTTTGGGGGATAGGGAAGATAAATACATTAATCTCCTGGGCTCCCTTGCTATGAGATAGCCTACGGTTCTGGATCTAAATCTGACCTGAATAATACTACCCTTTTTAATTTCCCTGCGACAGACTGTAGATTTATAGGCCAGGTTATCATGAGTCCCTGAACCTTCTTTAGCAACGGAACCCTGTCTAATGCTACCCTAAGTGAGCTCTCAAAAGGTGAGATGCATTTAGCAAAGAGAGAGCACATTTTTCACCTGGTTTGTTGCAGTCAAGGTGAGTCTGCAAGCTCTGACTTTATTCAGATGACTCGAGGCTGTTTAAAATCTCTTTGCTGTGTGATTCATTTGCTGAACAGAAGCAAATTGTTCTCTATTCCTTGCTTGCAGAATATTTGTCACATTCATCAACTGCAGTATATTTAGCTCTATGGTTTGGACTCTCTCCAACCCAACATACACTAATAAACTAAATACATGTGCTGTTAAGTTTATTTTTATTTGGTTCTTAGAAGTTGGCTACTTTTTTTATTTTAGACATCACACACCTATAGATGTCATCGGAACTCCAGAAGAATAAGGCAAAAGTACAAGACAATCTCTCAAGTCAAAGGGATATCAGCCACATTAACTATCTTACAAATCCTTCTCACCGGATTTTCTTTTTGTCTCTGCTTTTCTGTCAAGTTTCATTTTCATTCACAATGTGTTGAAAGGCAGTACGGAGTCATGCAACATTAAACCGATTACAAACCGATTACATTATAGGCCAATGGCGATGCTCTCAACTTAAATAGCCAGTTCTCTATAGTGGATAATATTGTATTATTTGGGTTTCTATAATATTGAAGCTTGGATAGTGAAGTGAAAAAAAGACCAAGTGCTTAATGGCAGTAGCACTGCATATTTTCTACGGCACTGGTAATTCAACCTCTTCCCTGGCATCAGGAAATCACTGGGAGAACATCATCCATTTTCATTAAGGTAACAGTTAGAGGAAGCTACCTTCAGCTGGAAAAACTAGCCAGGACAAGTTTTATTTGTCTGTACTATAGACAATAGCTCTTTATCGTCGTGCTGCAGGCAAAGAAATGATACAAAGGCCACAAGATAAACCTAAGTAAATAAAAAAATTAAGAAAAAATCCTCAACTCTTGGGCTGAACAGTTAAATAGTGCAACTGCACATTTTCAATAATAAAAATTGGCCCATTTTTCATCCTATATTCATACTAGACATAGACCCTCCCAGCTTTCTTGAAAATCCAGTACTTAACTCAGATAAATACTTTCTAAATTTGCTACACCTAAAGCTGGTCTAAGTGTGAGAAAAGACGTCCGCTGAAAGCATATGCAGGCTTCTTCATACCGGCTTAAAACTCTACATTCTACACTTGAAGCTTAACTTTAACACAACGTTCTAACCTCAAGTATCCAAAATTCTTCACAATATCTCCTTCCTCATTTTCCCAGTGTTGGGTCAGGCAGGTTCACATAAAAACTGAAATGCTAGACAATGAGACACATAGGGTAAATGGAATTATTTTTGACAGGATAATTGAATAATGCCCACATCCAGGCTCAAAAGGAACATGAAGCATAGGGGGCAGTCATTTTGTAAAGTTTTCCAGAGCATCTATTTCTATTTCTGGGCATTTTCCTACTATAATTTGGAATATTCAACAACCCTTTCAGAATTTTGGAATGGACTCAAACAATAACCAGTTGATAATTACTCTTTTATCAGTGGATACCAGTATGTTGGGTGTCCGGGCCAGAAGAAAGGACATTTTCCATTCACTCTCTGACTCCACCCACTGCACCCCATCTGAAACTGCTTCTTTCCAGCTACTGACATTAACAGGTTCCTACGGAAATCCTGATCCTAGCTAGGGAGGCCTTTTGAAACCATTTTCAAGTTGGCAGCTTTAGAACTGAAACCTGATAGCTGCAGACTATAAGAGAGAAGGAAAAGAAAGCAGAAATTTACTTTCCTCATGCATCCAATTCCATAAAAATATATTAAACCCTTTTCTGTGGCAGGCGTCGTCCTAAGCACTACAGACCAAAGTGAAGAGGAAAAGCCTAGTTACTTATACAGTATGTGTCACTGTAACCTCTTCATACTCTCCTTCAGTTCCTCTGTCTATTCCTCTGCAGCTCACCCTCAGGACATTGTTCATCCTGTCCTAAATATTCTTATACTCTTCCAGAGCATACATATGCTTTTGAGTTCAAGCATTACTTGTAAATTTCTCCGGTGTGGCACAAATATACTATACCAAAAGCCTACTCTTCACCAAAACCAAGCACATAGCCTATTGCCCTAGATTCTCCTCATCCAGTGCATCAAATTTATTTCAAAGAATTATTCATTCTATGGGGTCTGGGGTGATAACACAGCGGGTAGGGCATTTGCCTTCCACGCGGTTGCCCTGGGTTCGATTCCCAGCATCCCATATGGTCACCCCGAGCATTGCCAGGAGTAATTCCTGAGTTATAAGCCAGAAGTAACCCCCGTGCATCGTCGGGAGTGACCCAAAAAGCAAAAAAAAAAAAAAAAAAAAAAAAAGAATTATCCTCTATTTCTTCAAGAGTTCTTAATTCTCTCCAATCAGCTCCATTCCGATTTGGCTAACTCAGGTCACCATGTTAGCTGGTTTAGATTACTGAAACTCCTCATCAGTCTCTCTTCCATAAATTGTGCAATACCCTCCCCACCCCTAATCCACATACCAGAATGATCTTTCTGAAAGAAAATCCCATTATGTCATCCCCCTGCCAGAACTCCTTGAATGGTTTCCCACAGACATCTACATTCTTTAACTCCAGTTTAAAATGTCCTTCACAATGGCCTACCACTTCACGCTCTAGCCAGATATTACACCAGAGGCCCTTGCTAGGCCCTCCCTAATACACAATACTTTAGCCATGTGTATTTTCAGTTTCTAAATGAATCTCTGGAGTTCAGGCCCTTTTCAGGCTCAAGTACCTTAGATATCATATCTTCAAACAAATTTCATAACTTCGCCACAGTGACTAGCTGCTTCCAGAGCAGGCAGTTCTCCCACTGTCACATGACTAAATACAAACACATGACCTTGAAATTGACTCCTCACTTTTCCTCAGGGTTCCCACAAAGTCTAGAAATGGAGACCGCATCATTTTCTGTTTGTTTTTAACAAACTATAGTTATTCTCAATGGACCTATATGTATATGCACCTTTGTCTCTAGACTCTGGGTTAAGCTATCTCTCCATCCCATTGGACTGCAAATTTCAACCAGGTAAAGACCTTCTTGTCTACTTCATGGTGTTAATCACCAATGCATGTAGGTACTTAAGAAATGTTTCACGGGGCTAGAGCAATAGCACAGCGGGTAGGGCCTTAGCCTTGCACGTGGCCAACCCACGTTTGATTCCCAGCATTCATATGGTCCCCCGAGCACCGCCAGGAGTGATTCCTGAGTGCATGAACCAGGAGTAACCCCTGTGCATCGGCGGGTGTGACCCCAAAAAGCAAAAAAAAAAAAAAAGAGAGAGAAAAGTTTCACTAGAATTTCTTTGTTGATAAGTTATATAAGTGATTTGATAAAAAAAAAGATAACACTGTATGACACTTCAGGATTACCCCCACTGATAGGCTATATAGAAAAAGCTTAAAACTACTGCTATCTTTCTTTCATCAAAGTATTCATCTGAACATTAGTATTCAAGTTAATAATCACACACATACCTGTGAACTTTGGCTTAGATAAAGCAGTCCCCATCCTCTAATACTAAAGATATCTTGTAAGAAGAAGAAATGAAAGTACACTAGGGGGAGATAGTTCAAGTTTCATAAAGAGAAGTCTCAATGCCAATGACATCAGTTGGAAAATAAAAAGTATCAGTACCTTATCAAATCAATTGGTATCTGAGGATTAGCAACAGAAATAATGCCAGACAATTTAACAAAAGCGTGTGAGCCAATACTAGGCCAATGTTTTTTTTTAAATGAATTAAAGAGACTATAGAGAAAGTGCAGGGATTAAGGTACATGCCCTGCAGTACAGGTAATCCCCATTAGATCCCTGGAATTGCATATGGTGACTGGAGCACAAACAGGAGATTACTCCTGAGCACAGATCCCTGAGCACTGCTAGGTGTGGCCACTGTCTAATAAGTAATAAACAAAATTAAAAATGAATTCAATGCTCTAACCAGACATGAGGCAATGATTCCTCCCCTCTCCAAGTGAAAAATACCAATAACCCATTTTTGTAGAGCCAAGAATATCTCTCAGTCTTCCTGCCCGATGGATACTTACAGCAGAGAGCCTTCTGCAGTCTCCGGAGCTTCATAGCTGTCCGATAAGCTGAGAACCTGACATTATTCAGGTCGGCTAAAGAAAAAGGGAGGAAACAAACAAAAAAATGTATTACTTTATCTGAAAGCACAGAAAAAAAGCATCCACTGAATGGCCCTCAATGGCAACAACAAAAATAGATTTGTTTATGCTCCTAGTTTTTAAGAGGTGAAATTCTGTTCATCTGAGGAAAAGAGGCAAAAGACACTTCTTTCTGTTGTCTGACAACCAGGAAAGTCAAATTCTATGAAGAACCACTGGTGTGGTATCATCTACAGTGCATTTGTACACTCTTACAGGGAACTCCAAAGCCCTAAAATGTAATCTTGGCTCTCCTGTAGTGAATCTTTGCTATACAAGATTAGTGAGAACAAAGAACGTATTCCAGAAATATCTATGGGAAGTTAGCAAACAATCAAGAAGCAATGAAATACTTTTAGGTTATGAAAGCCAAAGTTATTCATGGTAGAAAATTTATAAATAAAAGAAAAATATATAATCAAGTAAACAAATCATCCATAATCCCATTACCTAGAGATCCACACTGTTAACAGTGTGAATTCTCCCCAACAGAACTCTGCGTGTGAGATGAATTTTAATACACAATTGGAATAAAAATACACAAATCAGCTTTATGTTTTAACCTGCAATCATTCTAATCTTCAACACAGATTAATAATTTCAGTCATGGTATCTGTATCTACAGTTGCTTATCAAACCCCGATTCTCCAACCCAGGGCACTATATATAGATTATGCTCTTACTCCGGTTGGTGAAAACCTTCATATGCTGTATTTTTTTCTAGGTTTTCTGTGCATTTATGCTTCAAGAGAATCCAAGTGCCACCAGGCTCCTTAAAGACAAGCACCCCATCACCTACTTCTGTCACTTTCCTCAGATTATGTACTACGCCATTGCTCCCTGAAAAAGGTTTAATACAGCTTAAAAACTGGCTGACAGACAGAATAAATAAAATAGAGAAAGAATGAAAACGAAATATACTGGCACAGGTAACAAACTGCTGTGACTATGTAGCTTCCACAAAACCAATTCTAATAGGGGGTAAGGTAAGGCAGTGTTAGGAAAGCTATGCCATGACCCCTATGCAAATCACCTTAGTCCACACTATTGTGTGTTAAGACTATTGAAGTCACCGGGCATAAAAACTTGAATTGAAAATAGGAGAAAAGAAAGTTATAATCTGTAAACTTAAAATATTAAACATAAGAGGTGTTAGATAGAACAAGGGTTAACATGTATGTTTTGCATGTGGCTGACTCCAGTTTGATCCCAAGCACTACATGGTCTCCTGAGCATCATCAAGTACAGCCCTGGAAGTCCCCGAGCACAAATGGAGTGGCAGAGGTAACCCCCAACACTGCAGGCCCCAAGGAGAGCTGCATCCACACGCTGGTGCATTGAACTACTGGCCAGATTGGCTGAGAATTGCCACGAGTGATCCCTGAGGTCTCGGATAGCATGTGGGAGCATCCCCTCCAAATAAAATAAAATAAATGATTAGACATAAGCAAAAAGAGAGTAAGAAAAAAATCTGAATGACTTCGTTTCTATATAGATTGTATAGAATCAAACCAAAAGTACAGACAAAGTGAAATGAACACAAACCTGCTTCTGAACTCAGAACTGAGGTTACTAAAGGCAAGTTGAGCATGGAGGTGGGGAGTAGGAAGGGGGGGGCAATGGACTGTGATGGAGGAATACAGGAGGGTGGCATGAAACTATACACTAAGAATTAGGTTCCTGTATTAATATTGCACCATTAAAAGCAAAACTAAATGAGGAAAATGGGGTATCTAGCACCAAAATAAAGACTCAGGGCTGGAGTGATAGGACAGTGGGTAAAGAGCTTGCCTTGCACACAGCTGACCCAGGTTCTATCTCCGGTATCCCACATGGCCCCTGAGTATCCCCAGGAGTGAACCCTGAGTATGGAGCCAATAGCAAGCCCTGAATGCTTCCAGATGTGGCCCCCCAAAAACAAAATTTTTAAAAAATCTTAATATCACCAAATGGTGTGGAAATTATAGCACTGAAATTCTCCTATGCCGCTGGTGAGAATGTAAAATAGTACAACTAGTTCATCAATTCCTTATTAAATTAAGCACACATCTTATAGAACCCAAATATTCTACTCCTAGTTATTTACCCAAAAGAAATAAAAACACAGAGCCACAAAAGACACATAGATAAATTTCTATAGTGGCTCTATTCATTTATAAGAGCCAAAACCCAGAAGCAAACTAAGAGAAGGAATACATTGTGGTAGGGATACTGCTCTGTAATAGAAAGGAACAAATTCCTGACCATGCAACAAAAACACATTACACTGGGTAAAAAAAAGCTTGACACAAGACACGAAAGAGTAAATACGGTTTGATTCCATTTACATGAAATTCTAGAATAGGAAAAACTTGCCTATAGTCATATCAAGGCAGATAGATGGTAGCCTGGAGTAAGGTTAGGGGTGCATAACTGCACAGAACTCAAGGGTGAGTTTAGGTAACTGAAATATTAGACATTTTAATTGGAACAGTAGCATCAGGAGTATAGATATGTGCAACATCTAAAGGACACAATTTAAATATATGCCTTTTATTATGATTAAATTATGTTTTCATGAATATATCTTCAAAGCACTTAAAAAACCTTCTCATGGGTAGTACAATATGATATATGTGTTTTAGCTTAAGCCCCACTACTGAGGCGGTCAGTTGTCTTAATCAGGAATGCACACTCCAGGGGTGGTTGGCTAGCAATTAATCAAAAAGCCTCGCTCCAGAGGTGGCCACTGTAAGTGCTTCAGCTCTATCTTTAGCTCTGATTACACCAGGGGTTTCATTAATTATCCTAATTAACGTTAGATGGGCTTACACGGGTGATACTAGTGGTTTGCAAAACACGAAAACTCTTGGGAAAAGTTGAAAAACATTCCCTACCCTGACATGAACAGGGACCTAAAATGCCCCCCATCTAGTAAATGGTGCCATAGGCTGGATTTCTTCCTGTGCATTTGCTGTCTTGTTGCCCTGAATTCAGTTAGCTGGGTGACTGATTGCTCTTGTGATAGCAGTGTTTCTCAAAGTTGGATATATGTCAGAATCACCTGGAGGGCTAGTTAAAACTAAAGACTCCCAGGCTCTATTTTGACTCTATCAGTCTAGAGATGGTCAAAGAATCTGCCTCGACACAACTTCCCAGGTGATCCTGTTGGTTCTGGGATTGCACTTTGAAAGACATCATGAGAGAATTCAGTCAAGCACCCCAAAGGGCAGAGCTGTGACTTTACTGGACCTTTCACATAGGTTTTAAGATTATTTTCCATATTGTGGTTCAGGAAGGGACTAAGCAACAGATGGCTCAGAGGCTCAAAGCACTTGCTTTGAGTGGAACCATGAATTCAATCCCCAGTGCCACCCACATGCACTAAGCACTCTTGACAGTTCTGCAGTCTGGGATTTCCAGTTAAACTATAGATATAGAGTGTACGCTCCCCAGTGCTCAGTCAGGCATGTAGGAGCACTGCAACAAAACTGTGCCAATCTGGTGAACACAGTTCAACCATAACATGACCGAGTGCCACCACATCTATGAACTCAAATGCATGTAAGCACCACAGCTAGAGTGTGAGGTCCCTGGTAAACACTGCTATTGGGTGTACAAGCACTGCAATCAGATGCTCTCCCCCTGGTGAGCACCAGAGCCAAGTGTGTGAGCACCACAAACAAGTCTTCCTTGTTAGTCCAAGCATGACTCCTAGACCAATAGCAGCTACATCTCTTTGGGGCTTCTTATAAATGCAGACTCTCAGGCTCCATCCACAACCATGAATCAGGAACAGTTTTAACAAGATCCCCAGATGATTCACACGGACAAGCAAGTACAGTCAAGTCTTTAATTGTATATTTTAATATGTTAATAGTTTCTGGTCCCCTTGTTGTTCAAGAAAACTTTTTGTATATAGATCTGGACTGTTTTTCTTATCTTTTTTTTACATCATCGACTCTTCCAAACCTCATCTCTGGAATCCACTTGTGAATCTCTTACAACTGTGATGATAAACGGCACAACAACAAAAGGCAGTCCATAAAGCTGAAGTGTCTAAAAGGTATTGCAACTATAAAATACTATCGTAAACTATGATACCTCAAAATATTAATTGTATGAAAGGGCTTTGAAAGGCTCTAGGAATAGATTCCTTCTCATTCAAGGAAGTTAACTTTTCCCTGGACTTGGTTCTCTGATGAGAAGAACTTGATTAATGTGGATCCCTCTGCTAGTCCTTCATTTTTCCCTCTCACCCTCCTCAAGAGTTGTGCATCTTCCTTTGTCTCTCTTCCTCAGAAATCTCTACTAATCTTTTGGGGTGCTTGTAGGCAACTCGTGGTATGAGTTGTATGGTGGAACTCATTCAGCAGGAACTCCTTCCCCTCTTCCTGTAACGCTGGTGTAGCAGCATTCAACAGCATTAGCAAACTTTTCCAACACTCAGTAGAGCAAAGTCACACAAACTCAGCCTTGCACCCTGTTAGCACTTCATAAAATAAACAACAGAGACCCAGACACCCAGAAACGAACTGCTAGTTCTGTACAGATCACAGCTGGTACCCCTCTGCCGAGCATCAGCCTGGAGCGGTTTCCAAGGTCTCCAGCTTCTTTCAAAGTAAATTTCCTTGCATTCATTTACTTATACTAAAGTGTGGAGTGTGAGATACATACCAAACAAACGTTGTGGCTGAAGATATTGGCAATTATTTTCTCTTTTCCTCTTTCTTTTTTTCCCTTTTTGGGTCACACCTGGTGATGCACAAGGGTTACTCCTGGCTCTGCACTCAGGAATTACTCCTGGTGGTGCTCAGGGGGACTATATGGGATGCTAGGAACCGAACCCAGGTCGGCCATGTGCAAGACAAATGCCTCACCCACTGTGCTATGGCTCCAGCCCCTCCCCTTCCTTTTTTACTCTCCTTTTTGATTGCTTTTTAACTTATTTGTCTAGTTTTCTTGTATCTTCTTTCTTTCATAAAACTAAGGTCCCGCTCTGAGTCCAATCCTCTCCCCCACTTCTTTCCAAGTTTCCTGGTTCTATTCAGGATTCAGAAACCCAAGGTCTTGAGGCCAGAGTGATAGTACAGTGCTGTGTACATTTGTACTGCATATAGCCAAACTGGGTCGATAGCCCACATCCCATATGGTACTGTGAGCACCACCAGGAGTGATCCCTGAGGGCAGAGCCAGGAGTAACCCCTGAGCATGGAGGCTGTGGCTGCAAACCCCTCTGTCCAATGCCCCCCCCCAAAAAACCCAGATGGTATAAATTAGGTAAGAAGCGCCACTCGAGTCTCACTGCTCCTATCAAGAACTGACAAATTTGTGGAGCTTGATCCTCCCCCAGAGGGAAGGTCTAGGATGATCTGATTCTTCAAAGGAGTGGCTCACTGGGGAAAACTATCAGATAGGAGCTCTGAAACATTTCTGCTCTAGCAGGGCTCTCGGCTTCCCCAAAGCAGTTCAGATTTTCTTCTAACTCTAGCACATTCTACTCCAGTTATTTCTTCATAGCACCCTTTTCAACATACCTCCAAGCCACTGCAAAGAAGCTTTCTACCCCCGCTCACAGTGTACCACAGTATAACCAGGTTTCACATCATGATTCAGGAACATCACAAGCAATCAGCATGACAAGGTTCTCCTTTTCATCACGAGTGGACAAATTAAAAACATGTCAGGCCTACATGCCAGTGGCTGGTGCAAAGGCCCAGTGTTTTAGTATGTGTGTCTGTTAGGTAGAAAGAATAATAAGAATTGTACAGGAGTTCTGGTGTCCTCGAGGTCCTAGTCAAAAGAGTTAACCATCTGTGTTGTTCGAGTCTGCATTTGTTGCTAGGAATCTGCTGCACCACTCCCTCTGGCTTACAGCTGGAGGAGATAAGTCTCTGCTTAGAGAAAGCATGTAGGGTGCACACAGCAACTTCAAGATGTCACCCAGCTGTGGACAATGTGACACTGTCCTTAGATGACCTTGTCATCCAAGTATGCATGCAGATGGAGGGATAAGACTGCCCCCTCCCGTGTAGGAGGCTGCTTTCCACTTCCCTCGGAGCTGCCTTTCCAGGATGCTGATCCAACTGGTAATGAGCTCACTAGTTCACAACCGGAACTCAAGAGGAGCGAGACTATGCAAGGAATGAGTTACACAATGTTTCCATGGCAGCTGGTAGAAAGTGTTCTTGAGAAGGAGAAAAATGCTGAATTGTGTCTTCCTCTCTCTTCATGACTTGAATGATTTTATTCAGGGCTGGTTCTAGTCTCAAAATAGAGAAATCTAGAAATTTAAAGAACAAGGGCTTTCCAAACCAGGCTTTCCTCTCGAGCTGAATCACCAACCACTGAAGTGATGGTCTATTTAACTTTTATGTTAAGGCATGAAACAAAGTAAAAGAGGTGTTTCCCGCCCCCCCCCCCCCCCGCCCGCTTCTTTGTTTTAGCCTATGAACTTTTCTGAACTTTGCCAATTATTTCTGTTGTATGATTCTTTCATTCTGTGGAGGGTAATAATGGAAGCCGTTAACTTCAGAAAAGGGGGTGTCAGATGTGGCCCAGTGGCCAAGTGTTTGATCCTCAGCACTACAACCAAAGTGCATGATTTCCAGTGCGCTACAACCAAGTGTGTTCATGATCCACAACTACACTGTGATCCCTGGGGAGCATCACAATGAAGTGTGCCAGCAATAAAACTGAGTGTGCAAACCCACTAGATCCACAGCCAAGTGTGTCTGATCATCACAATAAAAACAAAGAGAAGGGAAGGGGCAGAATTCCCCAGAAAATAACAATAAACCATCAAGCTCAAGGCTTCAATCTACACTTTGGACATGCTCCTGCAAAAACTCTGCAAAACACTCCAGCATTTCAAAGTCATGAAAAAAAATCTGGAAAATATTATAGAAATAAAACATGAAGCCCTTGCCACTTCAGCTGCTTTCTGCATTTTATTCATGCTTCAGAAATGCTGCTATCTAGGACTGAGCTGAGGTTTGGAATTTAAAAACATTTCAGGCCTATTTGCCAATGGCTGGTGGAAAGGCCCAGCATTTTAGTACGTGTGTCTATTAGGTAGAAAGAATGATAATGACCTCAGTAGACCTCATGAATGAGTGGAAAGAGGAAAGCAGAAAGTGGAAAGCCACTTTGGATGGCTCAAGATTATTCCAACAGATAAATGGGTGTTGTGGTCTTTGTTCCTTTCTACTAACTCTATTTCCCAGAAAAAATTTCAATCACTCGAGTGCTCATGAGTGAAAAATAAAATTTAGAGGAAGCATACTATTTTATTGGTACAGTTCCAATATCAGTGCTTGGCACACAAACAGCCCGAAACTATGACTGCATGCTTAATTTTTAAAAATTACAAAGTTTCCAAAGAAATAAAAAGCAAGATGGTCTTCGCCATATATGCACTGATTGTATAAGAAGGTGGCATACTTTTCAATATAGTAATACATCTCATTTTCCTTACACTTCTGAAAACAATCTAATGGACTCTTCGCATGGCGGGTATTAGTCTGGCCAGCTCAAATTCACAAGAATACACGAGATCCACAGGTCTTAATGAGGCTTGAGATAAACTGAGTAACTTAAAGACTGGCTTTAAAGCCAATTAGGCCAAGATGTCCATCCAGACTCTGGAGGTTTCGAAGTATCATGTCAGCTTACTAGGAATGCCTCAAGAGCTCATCATGAATGGGGAGGGGTTGGGGAAGCTATCTTTAAGGAATTAGGCAAGAGAGAAGAAGTACATTAACATATTATACTTGCTGTATAATTTTTTAGATATATTTGAGGCCTTTTAATATCTAAGCTCATTAAAACCTCATCATCAACATAGAGCTAAATGGGAAAAAATAAACCTATATAGAGATAAATAGGAATTACACATTTATACTTGCATGAACTGCAGAAAGCCGAGCCTGTGAATTTATAATTACTATATCAAGATATGTATCCAGATGTGAAATACTACTCATCTGCCAGCAGTAACTCTTAAAATTCTTCTAAAAAAAAGAAGGAAAACAGGAAAGCACTTATAACGGCACAAATAGGGAAGGTTGGGAATTGTAGAAAAGACAAACAGTCTTATGCCAAAATTGAATAAAAAGTCGAGAACTTCAACTGGGACATGAAAGATTGCAACCAAATCCTGACCATGGATTGTTTCAGAATTGCCTGGATCCTTCCTCTTGCTTGTTTCTCCTCAGCAGAATCTTACAACTACTTAGCAACACAGTTATCACGGAAGAGTAGCAATTCAAATTAGCTTTGCCCCCTGTTGATTGTTCTGGTGGAAGGCTTGATGGGATGACCCCTTTGTAGCGAACAGCCGATATAAACTTCTAATTTTTAGGAACTGTTTATCTGAGTTACCATTTCTGGGATAAGGATTCTCCCCCAAGTAATGGAGATCTGATTCCTATAAACACAGCTATGGCCAGATTCTTTTGACTTAAGCTTCCAAATACCTGGGCTCTACTCAAAATCTCACCCAACAAAATGTATGTGTATGCGTGTGTGTGCGCATGTGTGTGTGTGTTTCACAGATGCCTTTGGCAAGTTGCCTTATCATTTTGTAAAAGATAATAATGAAGCCAGTCATAATCTCTCCCTCTGTCATTTGGAAACCCCCTGAGAGTGCAAACACAAGGAAAGAAGGGCTAGGCTGGCATCTCTGAGAAAATGCAGTTGGAGCAAAGATCAGAAGGGTGACGAGAGCTGACCTGAGAAGAGTGGAAAGAGCCAGCAGAACAAAAGCAAGTGCATGCAAGACTAAAGTTCTTTGGTAAAATTGAAAGGGGATCATTAAGGAGGACAACACTGCTGAAATCTCAGAGAACCTGGAAAGAAAATGGCCCTTCCATAATTCCTCACTTGAAGGGAGGAAAGAATCACTACAGGCCCTTGACCACAAGTTCAAACATAGCAGACAATACATTCATTTCTCTCACATTAATTCCTGAAAGTCTACTCAGATGTCAAAAAGGCAAATATGACATCCACCCCAAGGAACCAAAACTGTAGGGGGAAAGAGAACAGATTAGAGCATCTTGAAAGCTGGGAAGAGGATAGCTGGAAGCCTGCCTCATGAGCAAAGGGGAGAAGGCAGCTGGAATAGAGAAGGGATAACTAAGAAAAAGATGGCCGGAGGAATTGGTCGGGATGGGAGATGTGTGCAGAAAGTAGATAAAGGACCAAACATGATAACCTCTCAGGGTCTGTGTTGCAAACCATAATGCCCAAATGTAGAGAGAGATTATGGGGAATCATGTCTGCCATGGAGGCAGAGGGAGTGTGGGAAGGGGGGGGGTAATACTGGGGATATTGGTGGTGGGAAATGTGCACTGGTGGAGGGAAGGGTGTTTGATCATTGTGTGATTATAACCTAAACATGAAAGCTTATAAATATCTCATGGTGATTCAATAAATTAAAAAATTATTTTAAAAAAAGAAAGCTGGGAAGATGGTCAGATGTTAACTAATTGAGGAGATAAGAGAAAGGTCAATCTGAAATTAATGGGAGGCAAAGATTCACTTGCAGGAAGGGACCGAACAAAAAACAAGAAATAAGCCAAATTATCCAGCCAGGAAATCTCAAAAATTAGAGGCTCTAGGCTCCCCTGAATGTTGTAATGTGGCTGAAAATACCTGGACTGGTGGTTAAGTTATTAGAGTTCTAAACATCTCTATTGCATGTACTGCAGCTGAGCATCCCAGCCACTTGCTGGTTCATCCTGACAGAAGGTTGGACAGTGACTCTTAGGAAAGTTGCATCAAGTGGGGAAGGGAGGGGGCCATGAAATAAATCACTGAAAACAGACAGAATGTAAAACTTCATTTTTTACTCCGTAATTCCCCACCACCACCACCTTCTATCAACTCATTGTAAGCTCTTCTATCTAAGCACTTCCTGTTTTTGCCCAACTTGTCATCCAAGGAACTTCCACGGGGAAGGTCACTAAACACGGTCTTAGTCTCTAATCATCCTTATTTGTTATATTCCTCATACCCTGATTACAGCCAAGCCAAATGAAGCAATTACTCTTTTCTTGTAGGTTCCCTCTCAACAAGAGACCTGGTGCTCTCAATACTGACATGAATCCTTTTACTCCCTTTCTTAAAATTCAGGATCTTGCACAAAGGGAAAAGGAGAGTGCAGTTAGAACAGAGAAGGGAACACTATAACAGTGATAGTTTGAAATAATCATTCTCAACAAAAACTGATTGCTGAAAGGAGGTAACGTTATATGCACGATATGCTTTCAGGAGAAGTACTACAATCCATAGTGCCTAAAAGGAAAATGAGAGACAGGGTGAGGGGGTAAGAGGAAGAAGAAAAAAGAAGGGAGGAGGAGGGGGAGAGAAAGGGAGAGGGAGGGAGGGAGAGAGAAGGAGGAGTAGGAGGAGAGAGTGGGGAGGAGGGAGAGGAGGAGGATCTTAGTCACTGCTCTCCTCCTTTGCTATCATATGGGTAACTGAACTGGTGACAAAACTATCAGAACATATAAGCATCAGTTCTATCTGAAATTTCATCATCCCACTCACAGAAGTGAACACGCAGCCTAAACTTTTCAGGGCAGAAATCATTTACATTTTCCTCTGGAGTTACAGGGACAGCTCCACAGGCTGGAGAGCATGCTTTCCATGATGGAGGTCCAGGTTCAATCCCCAGCATCTCAGGGTTCTTTGAGCACTGGGAGGTTCTCTGAACTCCAAGCACAGAGCTGAGGGAAGTTCTGAGCAACACTTGGTGTGGACCAAAACCAAACAAACATAGTTTTGTTTTATAAGAAAGTTGACACATTAAAAATAATCAAATGTGAATTGATTTTTTATAACCTTGAAAACCTTTGTAGATAAGCAAATTTACCCATCATTTAAAAAATGTGCCTTTGTTCGGACTGAAAAAATATACTTTGTAAAATGATTGACATTACCTATTTTTAATCTACTATCCTTTCTCAAAGTCAGGGAATTTGTGGGAAGCCTACTTTATTGGTGACAATACACAGCAATAAATTTCTTCATCTCTCAATGCTAGTCTCATCTCTATGAGTTCCTCGAGTCAAAATGAGTGATCAGATTTTCCTAAATCCTAGCCTTCTTTTCACCTTCTGTGCTTACTGATTTTTCGCCCCAATATTTCAGCACAAGATTTTTTATCCTCAAACTCTGATCTCTTTCAATGACTTCTCTTTTAATTAGAGAGCAATAGTCACTAATGAACAGGATTTAGTTTTGGTTTTAGTTTCTTTTAATTGTTTTGTTGTAAGAAGGGGATAGAGTATGTGACCTCAGAACATGCCACTTGGTCCTGTGATTATTTTATATTGAAGGCAATTGAAACTCATAGTTTAGAAGTTTCCACCCTCACCCCTCTTTAGCTACTAATATACTGTATTTTTCTTTTCTCTTTTTAATTTTCTTTTTATTTTCTTTTTCTAATTTTTTAATTTTCTATTTTTTAATGAATCACCGTGAGGTACAGTTACAGACTTAGAAACTTTCATGCTTCCAGTCATACAATGATCAAGTACCCATCCCTCCACCAGTTCCCATTCTCCACCACCAATGTTCCCAGTATCCCTCCATCCCCCCACCTGCCTCTCCACCTCTGTGGCAGGCGCATTTCCTTTTTATCCCTCTCTCCTTTAGGGTGGTGTGGTCTGCAATGCCGGTATTAAGTGGCCATCATGTTTGGTATTTTTCTACCTAAAATTTTTAGATAGTTCTGTTCCAGGAAATCAGCTATCATTGGAGTTAATTCCAATGAATACTAGTGAAATGTGATAAACCAGGTAAACTTTTTTTTTTTTTGCTTTTTGGGTCACACCCAGCAATGCTCAGGGGTTACTCCTGGCCCATGCACTCAGGAATTACTCCTGGTGGTGCCTGGGGGACCATATGGGATGCTGGGAATCGAACCCGGGTTGGCCGCGTACAAGGCAAACACCCTACCTGCTGTGCTATCGCTCCAGCCCCTAAACCAGGTAAATTTTTAAAAGTGCATGTTCAAAGTCTTTCCTTAGTCCATTGTTCAGCAACTGGGCCTACAAATAATTATCAAATATCTGCTCTTCTCCTTTGCTATAAGCTCCTGACCTTAGCTCCCCTGACTCTTTCCTCTTAGGTCTGGATGGAATAAATGTCTCCATTTTTGTTTACTATTTTTGTTTTTGAGCCACACCCAGCAATGTTCAGGGCTTACTCATGGCTCTACACTCAGGTCTTATACTTGGCAAAGCTCAGGAGCCCATAGCTGGTGCCAGTGATTGCATCCGGGACAACTGAGTACAAGGCACACACTCTAACTGATTTTCTATCTCTCCAGCCACCTTCATCTTGTTTGCATGGCTTTGGACCACTCATGTCATTATTACCTCCTTCCAAACCATTCCGCAAACATAGGTAGTTGGTTTGTTTTTCCTCCCAATCACATGGTCTCATGTCAACTGAATTCTTTTCCAGTTGAAAGAACCTAGAAGGGCAGAGGACAATTTCTTCCTTCCCAAGTTGCCTTTGTCTCATATCACGACTTCGGATATTGTTGAAGGACTTGCCAAGAAAAAATCTGAAGTTTTTCAGCTGTCTAGCTTCTCCAGAACATTTTAAAGACCCACATTCTTGTATGACAGTATCAGCTGAAGCTGAGGCACATTTTGCCACAACAGAAGCTTTGGAGATTGCCCCAATTCTCACCAGGACACCTTCAGTTATTGAAATGACTAGTCTGGCCCAAGAAGGTATTTGTATTTTACATTCTTGCCTCAGCCAGATCACTGCCTTTTCCTCTAGAAACTTCAAGGTGCCCCTTCAATTATACTTTCTTTTCCTTATCCCTGTCTACATTCTTGCGGCAGGAGTTCTTCAGATAACCAGCGATTATCTGGCTTTCACTCAAATTGCTCTATGAAAGCGGTGCTTGCTGGGTTTTCCAAAAACTTTCCAGCTATTAATTCTTCACACTCCACCTTTTACTAATAAATTCAAACTAAATGGCCATTCCATGAAAAATACAGCAATCATGTACTTACTTTTCCAGTACAAGACTGGATAGAAAGACCGAATAAATAGCCATAATATAGTATAGACTGTATTTCATTAAGTGACAATTACTTAAACACTTTAAGAATCATCCGTTAACATTAATTTAAGCACCGACATTGGTCTTGTGTTGTACTTAGTTCAAGGGTTAAAAATTCAGGTAAAATGCTGGGCAAAACACAAAGGTAAACTATTCTATTTCCTGGATACAAGTGGCAAGCTACATTTAATGCAAACAGATTATCATATTTTTATAAATTTTTACATATCAAAAAAGTCATTCTTATTAGACTTAATGTGTATTTCTTGAACATTATCTTTTACTGTGGTGGGGGCAGGGGAGTGGAAGGGTCACACCCAGATGTGCTGGGGGGGAAGAAAATGTGACAACTGGTACCAAGGATCAAGCCAGGGACTCCAAAATGTAAAGATATGTTCCAGTCCTTTGAATCACTTTCCAGTTATGAAATATTAATTTCCAAATCAACCCATAAAAGCTTAAGCTTCTTCTACGTACTCAATGTATAAAAATAAAGTAGTATCCATAATAATAATGATTTTAAGTGTTTCTTAGAAGTGCAATTGTCTTCTCTTATCCATGAGAATATGCTACAAGACCCCCAGTAGATCCATGAAACTATGCACAGTATGAAACCAAATATACTTGATTTTTCCTATGAAAAAGTTTAGTTTATAAATTAGGTACATAAGAGTTTCACAACAAAAAATAATGACATAACAGAATAATGAGAGCAATATGGTGATATCCCATGATCTGTGATTTCAATTTCTGTGCTTTCAGTTACTCATGGTTCAACATTTTCTATTACCTCTAATGAGACACATTTACATAACTTCCACTACATATATTGCAAGAATTGTCCTTGCTACCAGAGCTAACACTGATAGACTACTGGACAGTTAATTTAATGTTGAAAACAATGTCATGCCAGAGACTTATGCATAAGACACTCTTCTAGACAGAAAGAGATCTGCAGAGGGACTAATGCCACAATTATTTTAAATAGGACACTCACAAGTCTGATTCTGCTCAGATGCGAGATAAGGATTAGACTTTCTATATACACAAGTCATTGCTCTGGAAATTAATGTCTGGAAAAACATAAACATAGACTTCATTTTGAAGGAACATTATCTTTTTAAGTTCTGATTTTTATCTCTTTACCAGTGCAAAATCTCCTTAAAGCCAAGCACCATCTTGCCCTACTCTAGGTCTTCAGATATTTTTTTAAAAACTTTCTTTTGGTGGGGGAGTTTGGGCCACACTTGGTGGTGCTCAGGAACTGGTTTCTTTTTAGGTGGGAGAAGAAAAGGCTGCGCTTGCCTGGCAGAGCTTGAAGGACCATGTAGGGCGAGGGCCACGGCAAGCAAACACCTTAACCTAGATACTATCTCTCCGTTCACTCTTTTTCTTTGTATTTAAGGCTTTGATATCTTTTAATGATTCAGAAGTTTTGAAACTCAAACTAAGATTTCCAAACTGTCATTTTATCAAGCAGCACAGGCTTCAGGCTCTAATTGAAACTTACTTAAATTCTGTCTGTCTGTCTTTATTTTCTCTGGTCTCCAATAGCCATCCCCACCCCTACTACCTTAAAGAATAAAACGGATGCAAATGAGTATCAGTGGAAATCAGACCTAAATTACCATGAAAAAAAAGCAAATTAATCATCTTGCAAAAAAAAACCATTTTGGGGAAAATTGCTGCCTTAGGCTGGCACTAACACTTTAATCTTATTAGGGAAAACAAATTGTTGGGGTTTTCATCTTTTCTATAGTTGCTGTTTGAGAGATGGAGAAAGGAAATTTGCAAAATTCTTTAGCATGAACAATTAGTTCAAGAAATTAGTTCAAGAACAATTAGTTCAAGAACAAAGTTCAAGAAATCAGACAAACCGAGCTACTGAAGCAATGAAGGTACTAGTGAAATATGTGCATTTCTGTATTTTATCTATTTTACTGAGGGAGGGAAATGATATCAGGATTCAAATTGCCCAAAATAGCCAAAAGCCTCATGATTAAAATAAAGCATGTGGCAGAGAATGTTTTCTCAGTGTTACAAGTTAATTTTTCTGGAGATTAGATACCAGTGATTAAATCCCGATAAAGATGCTAATGTGTAAACCATTACTTTAAAAAAAAAGAGGCCAATCGCTGAGTAGCTGCAGCTGTTATAAAATTAATCAATGGCAGGAGCTTTTCAATTTGATAATGGGCTGCCTCGTCCCCTGACACAGATTGAACTGCTTTTAATAAGAAAGGACGCTTCCGGGATGAGGCCACCTTCACCCATCTGTGCATCTAGGCAATACATCTGCATCAGAAAATGACATGCTCAGTGTTACAGAGGAAATGCTCTCCTGAGCACCTTAAACCTATGTTGTAGGAGTTTTGGAGATAGCTCAAAGAGCTGCACAACCTGCATAGCACACTTGGGGTGCCGATTTTATCCCTGGCACCACACATGGTCCCCCACCACCAGACTGACTGTGTATGGCCCTGGTAACTCCGAATAACATGGGATCTGAGAGTCTGAGCACAAAACTGTTGGGCATATGGCCAAGGCAAGTACTGTCTAGAGTGTCTTCCTGAGACCACTGGGGAGGGCCTCCACAAAATGTAAAAGCCCACGTTGCACTTGAATATTGCTTGATACAAAGCATGTCCTCCAAAGCATGTCCTCCAAGTTGCTCTGCAAATCGCAGGGCCCACCAGGCCATCCCATCCCCCCAGATCACTGTCCTGTTTTCCAAGTTCAGTAGCCCTATCCACCTTTTCCCAATCTACTCCTACTTCAAAGCAGGCCAAAGACACGGGCGGCTCCCTTCTCTACCCCTTTCCCTCTCTCCTCCCCTCCACTTCCACTCTATCTGAATCTATTATCTGTCTTTCTCAGGCTCCTGAACCAAAATACCAGGGGAAAGCAGCCTTTTCTATTTTGTGTTTTGGGGAGGCTTGGGCCATACCCAGTTATGCTCAGGGTTTACTTCTGGCATTGTACTCAAACATCACTCCTGATGGCATTTGAGGACCATACTGGGTTCAAACAGGGGTTGGCTGCACGCAAGGCAAACACTGCCCTTTCATTCTTCCCCCTAAAATGCAGGGACTCCTACCTATATGCTCTTTGTATCCCTGATGACCTGTGGAGATTAAGAGAAACAGAAGTGGTAACCAGTGGCCAGGGAATGCTACCTTTAGTTTTGTGTTGTTTTTGTTTTTGCTTTTTTGGGCCACACCCGGCGATGCACAGGGATTACTCCTGGCTCATACACTCAGGAATTACTCTTGGTGGTGCTCAGGGGTCCATATGGGATGCTGGGCATCGGACCCGGGTCGGCCGCGTGCAAAGGAAACACCCCACCTCCTGTGCTATCGCTCCAGCCCCAACTACTACCTTTAGGAAACATCTCCCTACCACAGTCAGACAAACCTTCCGAAGATGACTTGAGCTTCTGTGTAGTTTATGCTGTGACCAGGCAGGGTCTGCCAGCTCAGAGAAACTAGTGTTCTTTTAATTCCCTAGAAGAACAAAATTAGGGGGCATTCCCCAGTATCAGAACTTTTGCCGGAAGTAACCTTACTAAAAAAAAAAATCCATCTACATGACACAGCAAACATCCCATTGCAGAGCAGCTAGCATTCTCCCTATCATGTGAGAGTACTCCTACACGCCTCTCACCTTAGAACCCCAGCCCCCTACACCATGCCTTAGTTCAAGATTTATGCCTCGCTGACCTTAGAATCTACATTCACGTCTATTTTCTCTCTTTCTCTCTCTATATATATGTATCAAATAAAATTTCTACTATGTTTATGTGAAATTTTTTCTCTTCTCCTTCATGATGTGTAACTGGATCATTTGACCAGCACAAGAAGAACCTAGAGGAGTAAAGGAAAATTTCCTGTCTTCCTACAGATGCATGCAGCACTCAATGGCAGATTAACAGAGTGCCCAGTGCTGTCAAGTACTCACAAAATCCTGAAGTCTGCACCACCTACCTTACTAAGGAGAAGTCAAATGAGGCTCAAGAGTGTAGAGTAACTTCCTTCTTATAAAGAGAAATAAGAACCATAGACAGGGAAGCTAACAGGTCAGTGTCACAGACAGAGACCAGGAAGGTTAGCTAGACCACGTACAATGAAATGCTCAGTTGTTTTTATTCAGAGAGGCTTCAAGGGGAGAGGAATTATCCCCCGCAATGCAAGTTTCTACCAAGAAAGCACTGTGTACCCATAGGAACATGGAGTTGCATTCTCTTCATACTTCAGAGTGCATCAGGGGCCGCAAGGGTTAACAAAAATCCCATGACTTGGGGACATAACCACCATTTATAACACATTTTATTCCAAGTTGTGAAGAGAACCAACAGATCAACTTTTGGAACGAAGCCCGGGGGTAAGTTCAGAAAAGACTAAATCTTGTCTCCAGGCGGGAACCTGGATCTTGCCGACTGCTGAGGGATTTAATGGTTACTGGGCAACCAGGAATTAAATTCTTTAGGTAGCTTTCACTGATCTCTACCTGCTCCTTATAGATATTCTTTGGGGGATTAAGAAGAACCCCATAATTTTATCAATTAAGAAAATGTAATTATAGCATTTTAAAACGTAGAAAGCACTCATTCTAGATCTTCAGTTTCCAAATGAGAAAGCTCAGGACTAGAAAGCCTTTTCTAACTTGCCCTTGATTCCCTAGTCAGCAATAAGAAAAACAGGGACCAGACGCCGTATCATTTTCACTCTCATTCATTCTTTCTCTCCCTCTCCCTCGAGTGCCTTAGTCCAGTTCATAAAGTGGTTAAGAAAAGGTCTGGAGTGATAGTAAGTGGGTCAGACATTTGCCTGGTGCACAGCTGTCTTGGGTTCGATTCCTGGCAACCCATATGGTTCCCTGAGTCAGCCAGGAGTGATGCCTGAGTGCAGAGCCAGGGGTTAGCCCTGAGCAAAGCCAGGTGTGACCTCAAAACCAAAATAAGAAGAGGAGCAATAACAATAGCATAGCTGAGTAACTCAAACAAAAAAAATCATATAAAATTTTTGCCTAAATCTAGAGCATCATTTTCCTGCATACTCTCCCACATTCAGTCATGAATATATTTTAAATATATTTTATCATATATAAAAGAACACTTCACCCTTGTGGCCCACTCCTTCCCTGGCAGAGCCAGAGAACACACAAAGGCTCATTGTATGTGGGACTTCATATTTACTGTGCCAATAACAAGGTCTTCTGGTTATTCACACCTTGAACTGAAGCTATAGATTTCTAAAGCTTTGATAAATTTTGACATTCACATTAGTGCTGGGAAGTGAGGCCAGTGGCAAGGAAGTCTCTTCTGCTAGAGTAGATGCTATACCTTTGGAAGTTCTCACATGTTTAAGACTCATCTCCTCCTAATCCTGCTTCTTGAGTAGATCATGGTATAGGAGGAAGTTGGGAAGTAAAGGAGAAGTCAAGCATTTTATTGAAGAGCATCAGTAGTTCAAAGCTTGTATCAAGAAGCCAGGTCCTACTATAGACTAAACATGATTGTCACCCATTGCCTCTTTTGCAAACCACAACACCCAATAAGAGGGAGAGAACAAAAGGGAATGCCCTGCCACAGAGGCAGGGTGGGATGGGGGGGGATGGGTGGTGGGAGGGATACTGGGATCCATGGTGGTGGGAACTGGGCACTGGTGGAGGGATGGGTATTTGATCATTGTATAATTGAAACCCAAGCACAAAAATGTGTAAGTCTGCAACTGTACCTCATGATGTCTCACTATTAAAAAATTAATAAATAAATAAAATAAAATAAAATAAAAGAAGTCAGGTCCTAGACACTTCCATGTTAAGAGTATCAGCTTGTGGGGACAGAGAGAGAGCACAAGGATTAAGGCACTTGCCTTGCATGCAGCTAACCCTGGTACTATCCTCAGCATCATATATAGTCCCCAGAATACCACCATGGGTCACTCCTGAGCACAGAGCCAGGAATTGGTCCAGAACACAGCAAGATGTGGTCCCAATACCCCTTTCCTGAAAAGAAGAGTATCAACTTATAAAAACAGATTATCAAAGTGCTGGTATTATTGCTCAGCAGCATAATAAATGCTTTGCATGTGTGAGGTCCTGGATTCAATAAAAATTCTCAAACTAGGAATGAGAAAAAATTAAAAATTAAAATTTCAACACACAGCATTGAAACACAAATAAGGCAGTTGATCCTCTGTACTTTTGATAATAATCTTCATTTCTTAGTTGGAATAATAACTTTGGGGAGGTCTATTTTAGACAATCATGTGAACTGGTCAACATTTATAAAATTTTGAACATTGCCCAGTTTGACTTAAAGGCCACAAGGTGCCAGTTGAAAAGTCTTACATTTGTTTCTGAGCTGGAATCTCATAAAAATACTAACATAAATCTCTTTATAGAAAATTCCCATTCACAATCTGTCAAGCTGTTACTCCACAGAAAAAAAGGCTTTTTAATTATATAAAAGGTGATGGAATGAAAGAACAGAACAGTGTGTCTATTATACTATCCATGTGTAAAAAGAATACTTATATTTAGGTTTTCTTGAATATGCATAAAAGAACTACAAATGGAAACAGGAAAACTATGCTATTCACTGTCTCTAGTAAATGAAATTGGGGGACTGATATTATAGTGAGAGAGACTTACTTTTCATGCTACCCTATTATATAGCTTCCTTTTTAAAAATCATGTATATTGATAACTTTTAAAATATTACTTATATTCATCATCTTCTTTTATTTACTTCTTTTATGATTCCTTCCAAATTTTTAGTTTTATGCACTATGCTCTGGGATGGGCTGGAGCGATAGCCCAGCGGTTAGGGCATTTGCCTTGCATGCGGCCGACCCGGATTCAATTCCTCCACCCCTCTCGGAGAGCCCGGCAAGCTACTGAGAGTATCTGGCCTGCACGGCAAAGCCTGGGAAGCTACCCATTACGTATTCGATATGCCAAACACAGTAACAAGTCTCACAATGAAGATGTTGCTGGGCGCGCTCGAGCAAATCGATGAACAATGGGAGGACAGTGCTACAGTGCTCTGGGATGATGCTTTCCATATTCTTATTATGAAAATACTAATAGAGAAGGAAAATTGATAGGTTTTAGTTTGACTTTCAAACAAAGTAACAGTAATAATAGCTATCATTAAGTGCTGAGTCTGGTAACAATAAATACTTGAATTCTTAGCTGACAACCCAACTTTGATAGTTATTTTAATCCCATGTTACAGAGAAGGAAATAAAAAACCTGAGGATTAAAACAAATCTGCCTGACACTAAAGCCAGTCCTCTTAATCACGATATAGACTCCCAGCGTGCTTGGGTAGGCAACTTTACCTCCCCAAGTCTTAACCTTCAGTTTCTTCATTTGTAAAGGGAACAATAATAGTAGCTGTTCAGAGGGCTATTGTGATGGCTACATGAGATATTGTATCTTAAAAGCTCCTATGAGAGCTATATACAGAATATATACTTGTTCAGAAAAGTTAGGAACCTTTTTTGCAACCAGTATTTCCTATATAAAGCTCCATAAAAATACAAGGAATTTTTTTATGTTGATGATCCTGAAATATTTCTGCAGTTCCTTTTTCCAACGGCCTTGAGGATATTTATTATTTCAAAATGCCACTATCACTTCCCAGAAACAAAGTTTAGCTCAGGGGCTAAATAAGTGGTACAGGAGTTCAAAGTGTATTTATTTTTCAGCAGGGTTATGTACCTATTCTCCCTGAGTCTCTATCTCTCTGCCCCCAAAACAGATTTTTGCAAAAAGATTAACTATATAAATTCATATGTATACATAGCACTAAGATGTGAATCTATTTATTCTTGCCCCATCAATTTGAAATTTTCTCTTTTTGTTCAGTAGAATTACCTTTCCATGGGGGCGTTCCGGTCCGTCCTTCACGCCCTACCGAGGTCACCAGTTGCCCCCCGCGAGCGGCTCTCCAGCACAGCCACGGCCCCAGAAGCACAAGGACTTAATGCAGAACCCGGCAGCTTGGAGCAGAAAAGTGAACGGACTATGCGTTAATCCAGGCCATCCTGTCTGCCCGGAGGGGAAAGGGTGTTGCCCCATTCGCCCTCTCTTCTCTGGAAAAAAGGATGGCGGCCGCATGGGAGCCTTGTGGACAGCAGGTATGAGCCGGGGGTGTGGGGGCGACTAAAACCTCATGGGAAGGGGGGGCGTTCCGGTCCGTCCTTCACGCACTACCAAGGTCACCAGTTGCCCCCCACGAGTGGCTCTCCAGCATGGCCACAGCCCCAGAAGCACAAGGACTTAATGCAGAACCCAGCAGCTTGGAGCAGAAAAGTGAACGGACTATGCGTTAATCCAGGCCATCATGTCTGCCCGGAGGGGAAAGGGTGTTGGTCCCTTCCGCCCTCCTCCCTCTGGAAAGAAAGATGGCGGCCACACAGGAGCCTTGTGGACAACAGGTATGAGCCGGGGGTGTGGGGGCGACTAAAACCTCATGGGAAGGGGGACATTCCGGTCCGTCCTTCATGCCCTACCGAGGTCACCAGTTGCCCCTCGCAAGCGGCTCTCCAGCACGGCCATGGCCCCAGAAGCACAAGGACTTAATGCAGAACCTGGCAGCTTGGAGCAGAAAAGTGAACGGACTATGCGTTAATCCAGGCCATCATGTCTGTCGGAGGGGAAAGGGTGTTGCCCCATTCGCCCTTTCCTCCCTGGAAAGAAAGATGGCAGCCGCATGGGAGCCTTGTGGACAGCAGGTATGAGCCGGGGGTGTGGGGGCGACTAAAACCTCATGGGAAGGGGGGCGTTTTGGTCCGCCCTTCACGCCCTACCGAGGCCACCAGTTGCCCCCCACGAGCGGCTCTCCAGCACGGCCACGACTCTAGAACACAGAAACCAATTTCTTAACTATCTGACTTTCAGTAGAAATACTTCCAGGGTCAATAAGTAAAATAGCAGAAATCCAAAACCAACATTTAATTCTTGAACCCAGCTATAGAAAGCAAATCACTTCACAATGCTTTTTCAGCATGTCTGATTTGGGGGGGGGGTAAACTCTAAATAATAGTGGTGAATCTTTTAATGAAACAATGAATCTAATCAAAGGAGATATAGTGTTAACTAGAATTCATCTGCCTCACAGGGTCTGGGAGGGGTGGGGGGTGGGGTCTTATTGGGGTTCTTCTTGGTAAAAAATAAGTATTGGTAAAGGGAAATGTGTTTGATATTTGCATGACTGAGACCTAAACCTGAATGCTTTGTAACCTTTCCCACAGTGATTCAATAAATAAATAAATTTTAAAAAAAAAGAATTACCTTTCCATGAGTCATTGTGGATGAAAATAAAAGGTATCTTACAACTTTTTCCCTTAAAATCAATCTATGATTACTTCGAAGCAACTCTACTGTTTTCTTTCCCCATGATGCCTAAGACCCTTCTCAACTTGACTGCCACATAGCAAAGTAAAACCACCAATTTCTCCTCTCTCTAAACATCTTTAAATCAGCCCATCAAATTCTTACTCCTAAAAACAAAATACAGGTATGGTCATCTCTCTCTTGAAGATTCCACAATGTTTTCTCCTTACCAATCAAATGATTTTATTTTATTTAAATAAAAACTTAAATTTTTTTATTCTATGATTTAAGGCAAACAATTTAGCCTTAATTTAAATGCACTAAATCACATTTTTCTTTAAAAAATGGCGTACAGTGTCAGAGCAATAGTGTAGCAGGTAAGGCGCTTGCCTTGCATGCAGCCGACCCCCAGCACCCAATATGGTCCCCTGAGCCTGCCAGGAGGAATCCCTAAGTGCAGAGCCCAGAATAAAACCTGAGCATAACCAGCTGTGGCCCAGTTTATTTTAAGTAAACTGTAATGTATTTTTATAGCACAATGTCCACATTGAATCTCGAATGGATTAGTTTTTTCTCTTAAACAGACCTTTTCTTATGGTGCTCCACTATTTTGAATACCCTCCATATGAATTTGCCTGTCTTTACAAACTCCTTTCTAGAGCAATGTTTTATTCTACTTTACAAATGCCTTCTTCTATGACTAGTAAATGTTTCCCTAACTATATTAGGTACCATACAATTTGACCTTGATAAAGCTGAGATAGTCATATGATGTTTATTAATTTTATGTATGTTAATTTCATTACTCAGAGTAGAGAGTCTTTTATGAAGGTAAAAATCATATACGACAATTAGAAAAATGCCAAGCAGTGAAAGGACAAGAGTGTGGGCTTGTATGGTCTGAATTTAAAATTTTACCCCCAATGCAACTTGAAACATTTCATTTTGCCTAGAAAACCCAAACGGCTATATGCTGGCATTAATAAACATTAATACCAGCAAGGAGGGAAAAGAATGTTGTGTTTTGAGTTCCAAAGACAGAAGAATTTAAAACTGGCCAAAACATTCTTTTATCAGTTACAAATAAGGCTGATTTTTTGCTCTTCATTCTCAAAAGCAAGAATTTCTGCCACATCTTCAGGTCAATAACATGTCTGGCCTCATACCAGCTTGAAAGATGGAAGGAATCATGACTCTTTTGTATGGTACTCAGAGAAAGACCTGGAATGTTCTTAGTATTCCAGTCCTATTGTGGGAGGCGAATCAATGCTCCGCTGGATACTGTAATATTAAGCTGTCTATACTTATATTTTCTATCACTCAAGTGGCAGGAAGCAACTCTCCACTACACATAACTGAAAACCCTGTGTTAAGGGAACAACTTGTAGATCAGGGCTTTGCAGAAGGAAAAAACAAATATGAGGAAACTGAAGTTGGCATAGATAATAATAAGACCTCACAATATGAATGGATAATAAATCTACTAAGGCTGGAAAGATGGGATTAGGCTTGTTGAGCTAGTAGAAGACAAAGCTAAAGCCTAATTCAAAAACCACTGACATTATCAGGACTCTCATGACCACAATAAAAGTTCCTCAGCACAATAAAAGAAATCTGGTATTATATCAGAAAAGTTTGGAAGTGCGATTTTTGGGCTGATTTTTTAAAATTTGACATTTTTTATAATAGAGAAAAACAGTTTAGCAAATGTTTGAAAAACACTCATGAAACAAAAGAAAATGTCCATGATCACAAGCAACCAAATATGCAAATAACAAGATGGTTTTATTTTCCCTCATACAATCTTAACAGTGACAATAATTTTCCTCTTTGATGAAGGCGTGGTTAGATGAGCATTTTCAAGTATTCAGGGCATAACCTTTTCAGAGAGCTTTAGTTTCAGACCAAGAAACTGAAAAATATTAATACCCTTGACTCACTGATTACACTTCTAGGAATCAAATATGGAAATTAAATCTGGAAACAACCATGGAAATAATCACTCACTTCACACTCCTTACTGGGTCTGGGCCAGAAAAGAAACCAAAACAAGAAACTATGAGCTTTCACTGACAGTGTAATACAGGCCATTGAAAACAATGTCCTAATTCTTAGCACAGTTTTGAGATGATAAAAGATGCTCTTCTAGTCATTCTCTTTTTAGATTGGGAAGGAAGAGGCAAATGGACTTTAACATATCAGTTATTGTCAAGATAAAATTTAAAGAAATTTATCACAAAGTCGAGTTTCTGTCTAAATTTGTTTGTGAAGAAGGGCAAAGATCTTCCTGCAACACTTAAAGTTTCCAGAGATAGTTGCCTTGTCTCCTGAGACTATAAATATTTGGAGAAAGAAATTGTATTCATTCAAATATTTGTGAGAGAAAACTGTTCACATAAATTCATACAGTACATTTATCAGACGAGAAGTTTGAGTCATCAAGTTTCCAAGTGACTATTTCTGACCACAGAGACTTTATTCTGAAATTATCTCTAATATGTAAGCATCCTTTTGGACACAAAGCAGGGTAACACTTCATCTGCCTTTGATGTCAGATGATTGTTGGTCATAAAAGTCCAGAATCTTTAAGATCTGTTTCCATAAACTAACTCACCACGAATTTGATCTTCCTCAGTCACAAATTACTTTTTGACAGACAGAAAATTATTTTTGTGAAAGTGAGTCTCTCCAACTGAGATGACTCAAGAGGAAGAGTGTGTGCCTAGCATGTTTGAGATCCCGAGGTTGATCCCTTACCCCACTGAGTGCCATCATTTCTGAGCACCAAACAGTGATTCTGGCGGTATACAGGTGTTGCTACCGGCAGTTCTCAAGGAGATTGAAACCAGGGCTCTTGAGTACCAAGCATACACTCAAATCTTTTGAGCTATCTTCCAGAACCCATATCTGAGGTGGGTTTTACTTTGAAAAAAATACTTCAAGAGCTCCTAGAATGAATTATGTTTAAAATTAAAAGTATTTTTAAATGTTATACTTTTAATGGGCTGGAGCAATAGCACAGCTGGTAGGGCGTTCGCCTTACAAGCGGCCAACATGGCTGACCCGAGTTCGATTCCTCCGCCCCTCTCGGAGAGCCCGGCAAGCTACCGAGAGTATTCGATATGCCAGACACAGTAACAGCAAAGTCTCCAATGGAGACATTACTGGGCCTGCTCGAGCAAATCGACGATCAACGGGAAGGCCTTTACCTTTACCTTTTATACTTTTAATAGACCTTATTTGCCTCAACTGGTTTGTTTTGGGAAGCCACACCTAGCAGCGCTTGGAGACTACGCCCAGTTCTGTATTTGAGTATCATTCTCGGCAGTGCTCAGAGGACCATTTCATACCAGGGATCAAAACCCAGGCCTGCATTGTTCAACGCATGCGCTTAGTCCATAGAACTATTTTTCTGGATCTTCTTGTTATTCTGTTGTCTTTAGAGCTTAAGATTCACAATGCTTGGCACATTCTTAAATGTTTATTGAGTCAAGTATCTAGTGAATAAATGAAGCAATAGCACATCAAATTGTGTTCAGTGTTTCTCTTCCTTGTTATTTAAATGCCAGATCCATAGTGACACTTTCTTCCAAGGATCTATCCTTGATGATCATTAACTATTCCTTTTGGGGCAAAAGTAATTCCAGAATAACAGTTCACCTGGTTTTCCTAAGATAAAAAATTTCCAATAAAATATACAATATAACTATTATTCTCGACATTTTTTATTACTAGGAGGCCTTTTGAAAAGAACTTTGTCTTTCCTGAGAGTTCCATCTTGCTAGTTTAATAATATGCCTTAGGAAAACATCATCTATATCTTTCCATCTTCCTGAGTGGTATTTGTCTTCTTCTCCCGTAAATTCACTCTCCCTTGCTCTACAGTGCTTCATTGAATGAATATTTATTTATTCAGAGCCTCTCACACACCAAGTACTGGTGACAAAGATGAGGAAAGCAATTCCTGCTTTAAAGAACTTCATTAGCGTTCCTTGAAAGACTTGAATGTAGACATTCATACACAATTCAAGTACTAAAACCAACGTCATTATTGTTAATAGTGTTTGGGACTTTTGTGCATATAACTTTCTTGCAACCTTTTCTTTATTTTTAGGTCAGTTTGCTGTAAAATCTTCCCATGCTTTGTTTAAGTTACTTTAAGCTCAGAAAGTTCTAAGAATGTTTTTAAGGCTCTGTGTTTCTCTGCCTGCATATTGACATAAATGGTTGCTCCCTCTCCATTCCTGAGGTCTCCCACACTTGAATCATTTGCTTATTGGTCTCTGATCCTTTCTCTGACCTTTCTCCGCTTTGATCTATATTACAGAGAATCACAATTTCTTGTTTCCCAACTAAGAAGTTTGGCCAATGGGAATCACTAGTAGAAGACCAGAAGGCACAAGAGAGGGTTAGGCTAAGTGTGACGTGTTTTCTGCCTTTATCAAAAGTTATGGGAGTAGATGTGCCTCTTTCTCAGCTCCAGCTCCCTCTAATCAACCTCTTGAATGATCACTGGTTCTAGCTCCAGCCAATGGCACTGTCTTCCAGAGCTCCACTGAAACCAATATTCAACAGCCCTACAGAGAGCAAAGGGCCATTTCTGTCCATTTGGTTACATAGCTCTTTCATTAGTAAGTAACTAAATTCCCTCTGTCTTAAACAGCTAGAATGGTTACTACTTTCTGACTGGACCCTCATTGACCCATTGTTCAAGTAAAAAGTCTAAGCATTAAAACCGCCAATATGTCATATAAAGCTTCTGACGGGCTTATTCCTCCTTGCCTCCACACCTGTTTCCTTGTCCCCTCCCCTACTATAACTGTGTCATCATCACTGATTAGGCATAAACTACATCAGGCATTTTCCCAAGCAATCACTTATTTTGTGGACTTTATTTTTGCTAATAAATTAAAAGACAGAGGTTGAAGTAATAGCACAGCAGGCAGGGCGTTTGCCTTGCATGCAGCTGAGCCGGGTTCATTTTCCAGCACCCCATATGGTTCCCCGAGCCCTGCCTGGAGTAATTCCTGAGTGCATGAGCCAGAAGTAATCCCTAATCCCTGTGCATTGCTGCGTGACCCCAAAAGAAAAAAAATAAATTGTAAGACATGTTTTTGTCTTATAATTTTGCTGCCTTTTTGCTTTTATGCCATTCTTATTTGATTGTCTTGTACTTAAACTTTTAAGGTCTTAAAGGTATAGACATTCTGAAAAGAAAGTTGGCCACTCACATGATGAGCACAATCATTTGCATTTATTATTAAAACTGTGATATATCCCGCTTTTTAATTAAAAATATATTGTCATGGGGCCTGAGCCACAGTTCAGCACCTAGAGAGCATTTGTATTGCATGGGCTCGATTCCTGGCACCCCCTATGGTCCCCGAAGATTTTGAGGTGTGATCTGAGTACAGAGCTAGGAGTTAGCCCTGATCACAACTGGGTATGTCCCCAAAACCATAAAAAAATAAAGAGGCATTGTGCTGGAGAGAAAGTACAGGGGTTAAGCCTTGCATGTGACTGGTCCCAGTTTGATCCCTGTAACCACATATAGTTCCCCTAAGCACTGTCAAGGGTCACTCAACGATACAGGAATTGTCCCTAAGCATGCCGAGTGTGGACCCCAAACCAAATATATATTATACATAGATTTAGAATTAATAAAAAGGTAAATAACACTAAGAAATATCTTATAATTTTCATTTAAAATTAAAAAATGTGTTGGGACTGGAGATGTGACTCACTGGTAGAATACTTGCCTCTGGTGTGGAAGATTCTGGATTTGATCCCCAGAACCAAAATATAATACAAAAATAAACATCAAATGAAGTGGCTAGTTTCTCACAGGATAAACTGTGATCAGGTGAACCCCGATACCTTACTTAAGACCTAAACTACTTCAGAAAACTTAAGTGTCTCCTTGAAAGCATAAACGTAAGTTTTCCCTCACAAGATAAACTTTCAGTATCTAACTTAGGAAGTCAACAGATTTTTAAGATTCACAGGTTGATGATAGTATTACTACTAGTAATAGTTCATCATTATCATGCTTAATAGTAATTATAATTTCTTAGTCTATTTTTCTATCACATATTTTGTGTTTTTTCATATATTTTCTCAAATCTCCACCACATTCCCCAAGGAAAGGATCATGATTACAGCTTATAAAACAGTATCTAGGGTTTCAAAATTGTTAATGCCTGCATCTTTGGTGATGAAGAACTGGTGACAGAATCAGAGATCAAACCCACATCTTACCAACTCAAAGTCAATACACTCTTTCGGTGCTGCTTCATCATACCACTTTGAATTCACAAACTGACAATAGTAAAATTACATATAATGGGCTGCCCACTTAATGCTGCACACAATATAAAGAGAAGATATACTGCATTTGATATGCTGCATTAAAATGAACTTGCATTTGCAAAGGATCACCTTCTATACCATACCTTTAACTGTATGAGTGGCAAAGGTATTAAGATAGTAGGGTCATGCCACTTAAGAATAGGCCCTTTCCTGTAACAAGATTAGTACAGTATGCTGGCCTCCCAACATTGCTAAGATGGAGTGTGAAATGGGAAAGCAGATCCCTAGTTTCATTAGAACTTGATTCAATTGGAAAAATATAAAATCCCATTAATAATGTTTTCAAGTGCCTTTGTGTGGTTTAAATTAAGTACTTCTCACCCATACTCTGAGACACCTGATTTGAGCTTACGTTTATACTTCCAAAAATTCAGTGCTCTAGAATAGTACATGATTCCTTCCAAGGATAGAGTGTGCTAAAAATTTTCACAGTCACTTAACATTCCATGATACCCAAATGCATGATCGATGGATTCACTTCACCCGACATGCTTTTCACTCAATGTGTGCATTTCAACAGACTGGAGACCAAGCCATGTTACAGAAGTCACATGTGAGATACAGGTGATATGAATACATACTAATCAGCTTCAGTAAGTCTACTGGAAAGTCTGCCATTCACTATGTGGTGGTGGGAAATGGGCACTGGTGGAGGGATGGGTATTTGATCATTGTATAATTGAAACCCAAGCACAAAATTTAAGTCTACAACTGTACCTCATGGTGTCTCACTAATAAAAATTTTTTAAAAATAAAAAAAACCAATGTCCTTAACCATATTGAGCAGCACTGCTTAAATCTTACAGTCTCTCTATAGGACTAGAAAGCAAATGATATAATGAATCATTCTCTTACCAAATTCATACTTGATGAAAATATATATGTAATATTAAGTGTGCGGGTTAGTGCATACACACATACATATAAATTTAGCATTTGTCCCAGTTCCATAAGCTTTGATTTATGAGGGGGCACAAAGACTTCCCTGGAGTTATGCAAGGGATCAAGACTTTGTGAAATGGCAAATTCTGAAATCTTCTCACAGAATACCAATTCATAAATGAGATAATGATTCATCCACTATGTCATGAGAGCCTTTCAGAATATTTTTAGGTCATTTTATTACTACCATGGAGGGTACAGACTTTAAAAACTCACTATCTATTTTATGTGTTCTGACTGCTCTGAATCTCTTTCAGCAAAATTGCAGCTCCCGAGAGATGTACAGAGGTAATCAGACTTGTGTGCTTAAAAAAGAAATATTGAAAATGTCTGAATAAGAGCAGACAAGTTTTTAGATGCCTTTCCTTCGTGTGCAAAAATCATCTTCTGCAGACCCAGCTACATCAAATTGTACACATCCAGCACTTTTCTCACAGCTGCAGGTGTAACCTTAATGCTCCTCTTATTTAGACCAAGTAAACTACAATCTGGCAGCTTTTTCAAACTGTAAACCAGCCAGTTTGAGAAAGACTCCTTTTGCGGTTCCTTCTGATAGAAGCTTTGGAAGATGCAAGTCAGAAATATCTAGTCATTTATGTTCTTCGATTAGAAGATTTAAATCAAATTACTTGAACAAGAAAAACCATTCCATTAAAATGCCATAAATTTTGATCTGAAAATGACATTTTTATTTTGCAAATGGGGAAAATCAATTGATCCTGTCTGAAGTTAAAAGAGCAGAATATTTTTCCTTTTTTTTGCTTTGATAAGCAGGCTCAGAGAAGTAAAGGAAGAACATTTATAACTGCCTTAATGTCTTACATGTTCTATTTTGCAAATCTGAGTAAATCTCCTATGCTAACTTTGTCAGCTAGGGAATAAAGAATGTCATTTGAGATTCCATAGATTAATTATGCTGATAAAGCAGTTTTATAAAGCATGCTAGGGGGAACGAATATTCCTTTGAGAGCAGGAAACAAGAAGCCATAAATGTATGTTCTGGAAGTGGTTCCTTATCTTCTACCATATGTCAGAATGAGTAAGTCAAAGCAAGTCCTGTTCTAGCCCAAAATGAAAGCAAGCAAGAGTTAGCCCATCCACTGATACAGACACATTATTTTCCAAGTTAAAATTCAGGTCATACATATACCTCATTAATAACTGTGTAAAGTTCAAATAGTGGGATCTCCGAAAATTCTCTGCATATTCAAAAGTGCTACAAAAACAAAAGCACAAGTATAATCAATGTGATAATTCTGGTTTTCTTCTAGGCTGGTGGTAACAAAGAGAAATGAAGGGAATCAGGGCTGGACATTACATTCACAAGACCAAGCATTACTTGAGCTAGGAGTTAGAGTAAAAGCAATGAAAAGAGGGAGACCAGTTCTCAACCTGGTTAAGTCAGACATCAAAGATCAAGAAGAGGTCGGGGCCAGCATTACACTCAAATTGGACTCAAAATTGAGACTGTCTTTCCAGTTCAAGGCATTATGTAGGGAAAGCTGAAAGATTGAAGTTTTAACAATCAGTAACGGTTAAGGAACTAGAAACAAGAGATGGAAAGGAAAATACTAAATAGTGAATAACTTAGTTGAGAACAGTTTCATTTGCAAAATATGCTGAGAAAAGCATTGGGGCAAACTCCTAATGCAAAAGGAATTCACAGTTATTGAGAATCCCATGGTTCCTAATAGAGAGCATCCTCAGGAGGGAATACTTAATGCAATGCAGAAAGCCCATGAAAAGAGATGAAGAGGCAGCTAAGTTCTTCCCCTTTCTCTTGGGCAAACTGAAAAAAGTATAGCATTACTATGGCAGTATTCCTAACTGCAATTTGGCATCAACAATTATTTATTAACAATAATATTCTTGTATCCTGAAGAAGCTTTTTTCTCAAGGGCGAGACTTATCTAAATACTCCTTCATGGAACTGCTGAAGCACCCCACCAGCCTCAAACCTTTTAGACCAGGAGTAGGGTATGTACAGCTGGTGGTCCATATAAGCCTATGAAATTCTGGAGTCTAGTCCTGGTCCCTAACCATATAGACACTCGTGCTTCTCATCAGCTGTTGTATGGCCCATGAATGATACTGGAAATATCCAAATGGTGCTTAGTAGAACAAAGGTTTCTCCTCCCTGCTTCAGTCCCCAAAACTAAGCCCTCCTTCTAAAATTCTAAAATGAAGCTCCTCTCTGGCAAAAGAAATAAGGTTTAAGACCACATGTTGATGGGTTTCCTTTCAAACCAAGAGGTTTGAAACCAGTCTTCCCAAGAAGTCCCCAAATATTTCTGAGTATGTTTCAAAATATATTCTACCTCATTTGGGAGATAGGAACTGGGATGCCAAATTTGGCTAGGAGCTTCCCAAAGCAGTAAGTGAAGAGAGCCAATGCTGAGAGGAGAAACTGGGGGCTGAAAGGATTTTAAAATATGAAAAAACAATGCAGATGAGTACTTTCTGATCATCTGGCACATCAGATTGCAGTGAAATATTTCAAATGAAATCAGTTAACCTTCTCTTCATGTTAATATTACTTAAATGCCCCCCCTCTTTGATAACTGCAATTACTGTGCTCTACTGCTGAAATCACTGTAGAAAAGAATCATTGTTGTTTCTTTTGAAGCCACACATGATGGTTTTGGGGGGAATCTTATGTGGATGGGGTCTCCTGAATGCAAAATATATGTTCAGCTCATAGAGCTGTCTCCCAGGCCTCACATAAAGATTGTATGATCTGGGAATGCAGTTCAGTGGTAGATCTCATGCCTCACATGAGTGAGGTCCTAGGTTTAATACCTAGAACAAAACAAAGCACAAACACACAACAACTACCCTTTCCTCCCTCCAGCAGTCCCTCAATAACCAAACATATTTTTAATTTTAAAAACCTTGTTAGGTTTGATCTCCTTAATAACAATGTATCCCCCAACAGGAATGATTTAAAAGTACTCTAAAAAGTATTTTTAAGCAGTGCATAGAGGTGTACGTATGTGTGGAGTGCAGGGCGGGGTGAGGGTAAATGTTTAAAATTTCAGTGATGAACTTAAGAAGCGAGGCATAAATTGTGAGGAAATGGCAGGTTCTTAATCATATAGTGGTGTTTCCATAAATCAATACTATATTAGTATTTCAAAGTAAATTCCAAAGCTCATTACTACCTAACATCTACTGATTTTGTAAATGCCTTGAAGAGATAAATTTTAAATCACCAAGATAACCTATTTGAACAACAATCTTAGTATTTTGCATTTGTTAAAACATTCACAGAAACCTGATTCACCTCATGAATGACAATATTGTTACTTCTACGAGTTCATGAAAAATATGCCTCCACAAAGACAAATGGATGGTCTAAAGATCTTTGGGGAAATATCACAAGAGCCTCCCCCTTGACAACAGTTTGTCTCATTCTACCTGTAAGACATGGGTGTGAGGCATGATCTTCTTGTTATTCTGTAGAACCCACATTTAAAATATAGAAATGATTAAGCTTTTAGAAATTCATTTGTGTCTGCAGAGTCAGCCGAAAGGCACTTGAAAAATTATAATCACAGCAAGTTTGGGAAACATCTTGCCCCACTCTGAGCATAAGATAAGAGACAAACAAAATTCTTGCAGACATTTTTGTCCAATACTTTCCTTCAAAAGATAAGGATACCAAGACACACATAAATATAGATATGTGATTCCTACAGATATGGCTCATGAACCAGAAGTCACAGGAGAAGATCTGGGTCTGATCTCTGGCACCACACACACAAACTGGCATGGTAATTTGTGAAGCGGAAGGTTTGTGACCTACATGAGGATGCTTTGGGGTGGGAGCACTTTGTGGTTGGGCCATCGCTCCCAGCACTGCCAGGAATACAGAAGAACCTAGTTCTCCTGAATGTAAAGCATGCACTCAACCCTTTGAGACCTTTCTCTCTCTGGTCCTGGAAATTTATTTTTAATAGACCACTTCCCTCATTACAATGGGTAGTCCTAGGAAAAATGCTGGAAGTGTTTTTGAGTCGTTCTTACTTATGAAAACAAGACAATGATTTTGCCAAATGTTATGAAAAAAAAGTTTCTGGAGACCTTCCAATACTCAAATTCCTAACGACTGTCAGGTCATCATTGTGAACACTGAAATGATTTCTTCACCTGGCCTTGTTTTGTGTTTGTGTGGGGGCATAACTACTGGTTCTTTTCCCTCAAAATGTGGCAGTTTTTGAAAGGTCAGTAACTTGAAGATAGGGGGAAGGCACAAATCTTTTTAAAAATCTAATGAAGGCTCCAAGCTATAAAGCTGTTTTAGATCCTTTGAGAATAGTCTGAAATGAATTATCTGTTTTTTTCAATCACAAAATTTATTCTTTACTACTAAAATTTTTTAATTCTGCTTTTTTGCATGACTGGGCATTTAGACTCAAGTGTAGAAGATGGTCTCTGTGTTTTGATTTACCCAACGAAATCTTTAGGAGACAGCACTTTAATATAAATTCTGTATGTACACATTTGTGTGTGCATGATTTGTATGATGGGTGTGTGTGTGTTAGCTATTGATGACTTCTGTACAGGTTCTCATTGGTTGATGAATTAGAGTTGGAGGGATTATAAATAATAGGGCAAGGGGACCTCAGAGATAGTATAGAAGGTAAGGCTCATGTCTTACATGCAGGCGACCCCGTTCAAACCCTAGAGCCATATATGGTGCCCTCAGCACCATTACAGTTGACTCCTGAGCAAGAGCCAGGAATGGCCCCTGAGCACCGCCAGGTATGACCCCAAACTCCAAGTGCAGACAATAACAATTCACTGTAGAAAATTGAGGGGGGGATATTCACTAGGAATTTCATTAACTAGAGAGCTCCAATATTAACATTACACGTATATCCTAGCCTTTTATCAGCTAATGCTCAGGTTCACTCTGGCATTCCTCCCAAAATGTTTTTGACTTTGTAACACCATGGTTTTCAGATAATGGGAGTGCAAGAAGGGACACTTGAGTGATTTTTGAGGGGGAAACAAAATGAACCTAAGGAAATACCTCTTCTGTTAAAAAAAAAACTCTTTCAAGAATTCAAGTGTTTCTGGTGTGTTTTATGTCTTAACTTAGCTTAAATACTTTAGGGGATAAGAATGGCAGTAATGGTACTTAATTTTGTAAGCTATCTCAGGGATGCAGACACATAATAAATCAAATCAATCATTCCTGTGTGCCTGGCAATAGTGAAAGGAAGAATGCCTGCTCTCTAGGAACCTAACAGGTTCTTTCTAGAAATGTAATGGTTTATTCTGGAAGTATCGTACAAGCAACTATCTATCCCTGGGAAAGACTATCAACTGATATAATTGTTGCATATGCATAGTAACGTATTTGGACATACTTTACATAGTTCATACAAATCAATGAGATTATATACAGGGCAAAGAGTAGTGTTACACCACACAACTGTGAACCCATATAAATGGTTTCTTTGCACCTGACTTCATAGCCCTGTGAAACATGGCTACTGATGCCACTCATCACGCATGATGATGTTTCATGTTTGGTGCTTGGTGCATACAGTAGGCTCTTAATAAATGAATGTCCCAATGACTCATTATTTGAATAGAAGGTAACTCAAGTATTATAACAAATACAGGAAACACCTATTCTGAATTCAACATCTAATTAATTCACTTCCAAGTTGTTCTTTTTTTCAAGGATAGCAAGGGGCAGACTTTCAAAGGGGGTTGGAATTTACTACGTATTTTATGATGGTCACATTTTATTATATCTTAATTATCTCAATTGAGTTGATTAATGAAAGCAAAGGTATGTTATGAAAGAGTTCTAAATTCCCTGGCAATTGTAAAACCCCATTATCTTACAAAAGTCAGGTGATTTGCTCAAGGTCACACACCATGCCAGATTATAAGTCTTGAGTTTACCATTAAATTCAGACTAATGAGAAAACTTTAGAAACAGGATGACAAGATGTGTATTTCATTCCTATTGAAGATGCAAATATCTATTCATTGATAGTTCATAATTAGCTTTTCATCAACTGTGTTTGTGATTTCTCATTACAGAGTAATTATAAGCAAGCCAGTAGAGAATACATGCAATGAAACAGAAATATGGCCATGCTTCATTGCCATTAGGTGAAAAAAGTGGATGACAGAATACTCCAACTTTTGTAAAAATGAAAACTGAAACTATCTTCTAGATTATGAAATATCAGTTAACTCTAAGAGATGTTAGATTCTTTTAGAGATGAGTTGGTTCTTTTTCATTTATTACTTTATCAACATGTTTAACCTTCAAAATGAATGATCACAACTTCTCTAATAAATCACTGTCACTATCACTGTCCTACCATTGTTCATCGATTTTCTCGAGCAGGTACCAGTAACATCTCCATCATGAGAATTGTTGTTACTGTGTTTGGCATATCGAATGCGTCACGGGTAGATTGCCAGGCTTTGCCGTGCGGGTGGCATACTCTCGGTAGCTTGCTGGGCTCTCCAAGAGGGGTAGAGAATCGAACCCAGGTCAGTTGAGTGCAAGGCAAACGCCCTACCTGCTATGCTATTGCTCCAGGAGAAAACAGGACATAAAAAAATAATCCGTCATTTCTCACAAGAACATGCAAACCCACACTAAAAGTTCAAAAACTAAACAGGCAATTTATTGAACATGTATTTTTAGAGTTAAAAAATGAGGTGAAGAAATAATAATTGTAAATGAAAGTAAAACTTTTATAACTAGAGCTCACTGTGATTATGGTAGGAAAGACGATGAAGGAACTGAGTTTCTATAAACCAGAATTTACAATCATGAAGTCCACAAACAAATTTAGATTTGCTCTTTCTTGACAGATTTCTAACTTCTCTAGAAAAATCTGAAGTGCAGAGAGCCCTGGGCTAGAACAACCAGCACAGCTGCTGCCCACTTCAGATGAGCTCCTTCACTTTCTCATTTGCCCAACATTATAACCATGTTAGCTCTCCACTTCTGGTCTAAACAATGCACCATTTAAAGCCAGAGACCTTCTGGAGGGGCTGAAAATGTAGCACTCGAAAATGAGTTGATTCTGATTTCCTTTAAACTTTTAAAGGTAGGGGGCTGGAATGATAGCACAGCGGGTAGAGTGTTTGCCTTGCACGTGGTCGGCCCGGGTTCGAATCCTCCATCCCTCTAGGAGAGCCCGGAAAGCTACCTAGAGTATCCCATCCGCAAGCTCCCCATGGCGTATACTATATGCCAAAAATAGTAACAAGTCTCACAATGGAGACATTACTGGTGCCCACTCGAGCAAATCGATGAACAACGGGAGGAAAGTGCTTTAAAGGCAGGTATGTGGCTCTGTATGCATGGGCACACATGTACACCTAACTGCTAGAATGAAATAAAAATATGATTTGAAATGTACTTGCTATCTCTGGGTAGCAGAATTGTACATGGCATCCTTTTCATGAAAAAAATGTTTATTTTTTCCTATTTTCTAGAAGAAATTTATATCATTTTAATTTTGGGGGGAGGGGTCACACCCAGCACTGCACAGGGGTTACTCATGGGTCATGCACTCAGGAATTACTCCTGATGATGCTCGGGAGACCATATGAGATGCTGGGAATTGAACCCTGGTCGGCCGCATGCAAGGTAAACGCCCTACCCGCTGTGCTATCTCTCCAGCCCCAGAAATTTATATCATTTATAACTACAATAGTTTAGGAAAATATTTTTGTTGGGGAATATCTCCTAAATCCCATTCTTTACTATTTCTATCAGTACAATTTCATTATCTGGAGGAAACCTATGATTTAACATTTGTAAGCATATTCATTTCAAAAATGCTAGAATTTTTTTAATTGTAGAAAAAATAGAACTAACTTAAAAATAACAGAAGCGAGTAATATCATAGGAAGTTACATTTCAGGTTCTACCCCAACAGATGTAAAATGGTATAGAGCAGACTTGTCAAGTATATAAAGGATAGGTGGTTTCTCCTTATTTGGAGGCTATATATCTGCTACCAAATGTCCTAGCTAGAGGGAGGGATAAAACTGTCAGGCTCTCACACAAACACAAAAGCAGCCTTAGCAGAGAAATCATTTAAATGTTCACACTGATTATCTGACAGGGTTAGGAATTATGAGCACCAGAAAGACTGCAGATAATCCCCTTCACACAAAATTCGTGGTTTGGCAAAAATCTTGGTCTTGGTTTCACAAGGAAGAAATCAATAAGAACAACTTGAAACAGTTTTCTTTCCTGGTGGTTGAAAATGTTGTCAATTGCAAGTAATTTTTCCCTCCTTTTGGGGCAGCAGAGAAATCCACAAAGACCTTAGGCCTTCTCAGGTTATACTGAATCTTCAGGAATCATTAAAATGCTAAAACCTATTTTTCAGGGACCTAAGAAAGAAAGCAGCTGACCCATCAGTTTTGGATTGAAAGGCATCAGTCATTCACTTTTTAAATCACCTAGTGATATTTGTAGGCAACAGATTACTAGTACACGACCAACTACTTTATCCCCAAAGTTGCCCAAGTCCTTACCTAAAGACTGGTAGAGCTCTGTCATTTTAGGATGGTCCCAGCAAGTTGTTTGGGTCTCATGGCTGAAACATAAAATACAAAGAGAGACTTTAGGATTGATTATGAGTAGTAAAGAAAAAAATAATGCATGCTTTGCTCTGAAATCATTCAGCCAACATCATCACTTCAAAGGACTTCCGTCATGCAGTGAAAAACATTTATCTGAGAATCAAGAAAGGCCCCTACCTTGGCTTTTCAAGGGAAAGGCAATTCAAATATTATTCGGTGATCAGAATGGGCTGCGTTTTTTGCACCCACAACTCGCCTGTACTTCTATTACAAGAAAATGACCTTGTTCAAGTCATTGATAACTGACAATCAGGATTTTTTTCACCTGCCTGATAGAGAACATTCAGAAAGGACACTCACAATTGCCAAAGAGATCCTAGACATTAGTTCAATACAGAAACAATAAGTATCACAATGGAGATGTTACTGGGCCCACTCGAGCAAATCAATGAACAGCGAGAGGACAGTTCTACAGTACAGAAATAGCCACACTTCAAGCCGGAAAGTACAGCATGGGTAGAGCATTTGCCTTACATGTGGCCAACCAAGATTCTATCCCCAGCAGCACATATGATCCCCAAGCCAGGAGTAATCCCTGAGCTCAGAGCCAGGAGTAAGCCCTGAACACCACAGGGTGTGGCCCCCAAACAAAACAAGCAAAAGGAAATTGCCTCATTTCTCAATTGCTTTCAATGCCCCTGAGATTTTCCATGTCTTTCCTCCAACTACCCACATAGCAGATCCGTGGTACCTGTATTTCATTTCAGCTTAAGGTATGTGCCCAGTGCCAATCTCTGAATTACACCATCCCCCTTGGCATTACAGTAGAAGGACTTAACTCCGTGCTCTCTACACGACTACACCTTCCCCCCCTTTCCTCCACTTCCTATATTTACTTGGGCCTGAATGAAGTATTCAATTCCCGTCCATTTCTCCAAGTTTAGCTAAGTACAATCGCTGACTATCAACTCCTGCCACAAAAAAAAAAAAGAACAAAACACCTTTGTTCCTTGTTCAATTATATGAATACACTCTGGAGAGATAAGTACATATACTTTTCCTTACTTTGGCCCATCTACATAAATCATTATAGCATCATATTTCCAGTTGGTGGGGTATTATGAGACAGGTTTTGAGATAGCCAAATGTAACCTCAATCCCCCCTTCAGTGGGAGTATATACAACCTGTCCATACTCTGGAGTGTTAGAGTGGAGCGAAGAGAAATAGTTTAACTTTGGCTATTTCAAGGGCACCAGAAAGTACTGCATCTAAACCAGAAAGGGGAGTTTGTGGAGGCATTCATCCACATCCAGGGTCTTAGCAGAAGTTGCAAATAAGAGGAGTGGATTCTGGTTCTGTGCCCAACTACTTGTGAAATTTGGTGTTAATCTGCTCATGGAGAAGTGCCATGGGATTAATTAATACAGAGGAATAATCTGTATTTTGGGGTGCTCAATAACTGATCATTTCTCTTTATGTCCCTCAAACCACTGCTCATGAATAGTAAGGCTTTTATCACTTGATTATAATAGTGATATGGATCCATTTATGGTCAATCAGTCCAGACTAAGATCCTGGGTAGAGAGCAAAAGTCACTCGATATGCATTATTTCTAGATTTTAAAAAAATTAAAGCAAGGCTGGAGAGATAGTATAGCGGGAAATGCATTTATTTGCCTTGCATACGGCCAACCAGGGCTCGATCCTTGGCATGGTCTCCCAAGATCTGCCAGGAATAATCCCTGAGTAATCAGGAATAAGCAGAATCAGGAATAAGCCTTGAGCAACACTGGGTGTCTCTCGAACTCCACACCTGCCCACCCCCCTGCTATGTGCAAAAAATGTGACCTTTTCCCCTGCACCACCAGGAGTGAGCCCTAAAGACAGTAAGCCCTGATCACAGGTAGGTGAGGTGGAAAAAAATATCGCCCTCCAAACAAACTAAAAGGGAAGAAATACTTCTGGTTTGATAAACATAGGACTTCAAAGACCAGTTTTCGGATATTTACCATTCAGTGACTGAACAGTGCAAGCTTTTAAAACTCAATTTATAAGACGAAAATGTCCACTTGTAAAGGATTGCTTGTCTCTTCCAAAGACTTTCATTTGTTTTTACTTTTCCGCAGAGAAAGCTCCCATTTGATGCATGCAACAGAGTTTGTCGGTCCAGGGAGCGTACCCGGAGCTTAGACACCCAAGTCTTAACAAGCAGGAAGAGCGGAAGACACAGTGGCAGCTTGAACGGCTTTTAGGAAATCCCATGACCAAGCTGGATTCTGATCTGGAAGAAGGGGTGGGCGGGACTGATACTTTATATGCACAGCACAAGGAGGCTGCAGCTTTGCAGCTTCATGGAAAAAGTGTTGCTTGTTCTCGGGTGTTTTTGAGCTGGCAAAGTGATTGTGCACTGATCCTGTACACAGTTGCCAAGCCAGGAAAGGTTTTCTTCTAATGAGACCACCCTGTATTTAGGCCTTCATCCTCTCTGAAGACCATCCATATGTGAGCTTCAGGGAAGGAGGAAGAATGGGAGGGAAGTCTGTGTCTACTCTGTATAGACTGTTATCACACACACAGCGCAATAATAATGTCGCAGGTCCAGGACATATGGGAGGAACATTGTGTCTTCAACAGATCGGGAGAAAGCCTTCTGCTTCTGCGGACAAACCTGACCAGAGGCAATCAGAGAGAACCACCTAGGAAAATCACTATTTATAATACACTTCAATCAGAGGAACGTGGGCAGGAAATGAGCTTGTACCAAACACAATTCCTAAATGGAAGAGAAATTTGCATGCAATTGATAGGAGAATAGCACAGGGAGGGAATGGGAGCTTCAAGTACCACCTCTGATCAAAACCATGAATTAAACTCAAAATCAAAGAAAAAATTAAACCACTTCCACCCCGTCATGGCTGCTAATATATCTAGGTTCTACCTTTCTAATGAACTTATTCCAGTATATTAAATATTGTGAAAAGGGTACTAGCAATCATTTTTGAATCTGTCAGTCTTTATCTAAACTGCCACCTCCTTCACTGGAAGACCTAAGAAAAGTCGAAGGCTGTTTATGTTGCGAATGACTACAAGAAACTAGCCATTTCTAAGGCCTCCTTCTCCCTGTGATTCTGGAGAACATGAATAACCTAGATAACAGAACTCAAATAAATCCCAAAGCCAATCTTCTTATACCTTTGTCCCCTCCAACACACAACCCCTTCTTTTTAAGCAATGCAAAGTAGAAAGACATTTATATTTCACCTTTGCAGTCTTAGTTTCACTTCACTTGCAAACCAGCACTCACTGAGAGAGGTGAGCACAAGTGGAAAGGAGAAAAGAATAAAGGGTGTGACTGATATACAGAACTAGAAAAATATTCTTCTAATCACTGAATGCTAAAATTTTAGGTAGGCAGCTTAGCTGGCATGACTTCAGATTTGGGGAGTAATGGTGAGATGAAGCAATTATTCACTTCAGTATAGGTAGCACTTTCCATCTGGGTATTTTCTGATTGCTTTTATTATTTGATAAAGCCTTAGAGGTACCTCCCAGACAAAAAAAGAAAAAAAAAAGATACTCGGGAATGGGTGAAAGAGTAAACACAAATCTGTATAACTCCTATCTAGATTCTACCTTACCTAACAAACCAATTTTTATCTGTAATCAATATAGCTTTTACAGCTATATTTCTTATTCTGTGCCTGTCTTCAAAGCCAGTAGAGAATTTGTAATCACATCATGAAGAGCAGCTCAGGTTTGCTTGAAATATGCAGAAAAATAGAAAAATAAGCGAGGCTGGGGATGTAGTGGTAGAAAGGTGGGTGGTACTGTTTTTGGTAACTGTCTCTTCTTTTTTACATTTTACTTTTTCACATCGGAAATGTGCTCTCATATACCATATCCAACCAGAAGGAGATTGTGAAGCCTGTTCACACTTCAATGAATACGTCTTTGTTCAGTATTCCTGAGAACACTGATGCTCATCATAGATCAAAATTCTGATGTACATTAACACAAACTACTTTCATATACAATCTGTACAGTGCTCTTTAAAATCTTTGAAAATTTTTGACCCTGCCGATTCCAAAGCTTGGCATCAGATATACCTTTCTGAACTGCCTTCCAAACTCTAATTTCCTCTTTTGCTCTCTCTCTCTCTCTGTCATGTGTAGAAGCTACAGTAATCTCTTTTCCATTTTTGAGACCATGAAAGGAACTTGATGCAAATTAAAATACAAAAATCACTGGATGTGACAAAAAGACTCCAGCTACACCTACTTGTCAATAATAAGAAATTAAGGCATTACCCTACTGAGCACATGGCTGACCTAATTTCCTACCATACAATTTAAATTTTCTCTCACCTTCTTTAGTTTCAAGTAGTGTGCAAGGTTATAATAACAACCTTAGAGCTGTTCCTGCTGTCAGTGCTGGAATAATCAGACTTATTGGAATTGCTTTTTTAGTTTCTTAAAAACAAACATTAAACACTTATAAAAAAAGTAACAAATTTCTACTGCGCTTGCCTAGGGAAATGGCAGTTGCCTAATTAAAATGAGATTTCTTCTGCCACTACTGTTATTTGGTATTGAAAATATTCCAGTTGCCTTAAAAATATCATTCCACTACTTCCCAGGGAGGGAACAGTCCCTATACAGGAATATTAAAAGGTGGTATACCATTGCGACTCACAGAAAATTCGAGTTTGGTTTCATATACAATCTGAAGACACAGATTCACACACACACACACACACACACACACACACAATCATTTGCCTTTAATGCGGGGCTCAGAGTCTTTCTAGAGGAACCTTGGCATGTACATGCTGAATGTTGAACTTGGCTTGCAGAGCTGCAAGACTGGCAAGGTGGGAATGGGAAAATATATTTAAAAGTTTCTGCTACTGTGGGGAGGGGGGATGGAGGTGGCTGAAGCCAATCTAAGCAGCAAAATTCCTAACTCTCGCCCCCTATTCCTTGTTCCCTGGAACATCTCACAGTTTTTTTTTTTCTATTTGGTTCAGGCTAGGGCAAAGATGATTGCCTGGGTGACTGTTCCAGCTGTTACATGCCCTCAGTTCTGTTTGCTTTTCAGGGTTTAACTCCCACCCACCCTTAAGTTCGGCAAAAGCAATTTCACTTCAGGGTCGTGTCCAATCCATGATCAAACAATGATGACTGAAACCAATTCCACGGTGACCAAGGGTCAGAAACCTTTCATAAAACCTTACCATTTCATTTGTTCCTGTCCTCTCTGGGAGTGACTATATGCTCCAAAGAGGGGATTTGGCACAGCAAATGGAATTTGGGGTAAAACAGAAAGGGTGATAGAGATGACAGGCTGAAAACAGCAGCAGAGACCCAAAAGCCAAGGGAAAATGTAGACTTTGGTTTGCCGTTTCCATTAGAAGGTTTTATTTCTAAGTGATAGGAAAGCATTTCATAATTCATAATCTGCCTCCCTCAAGCAACTAAATAAACCCCTTCAATTTAAGACTCAAAGTTTGCTTTAAATGTAACTGAAACAGTGTCCACTGCCACGGTCGGACTGAGTAACTGAGTAAGACAAACTTTGTTTAAAGTCACCTGGAGAAATACAAGAGAGAAGGAAACCCCGGGAAACCACGCTCAACCCCAGAGGGCAAAATAAATAAATAAATAAAACAACCCTCGATCCTCAATTTCCAATCCTCCAGGGGCTGAGCTGCAACGGCTTTTTCTTTCGATCCCAATTTCTGCAAGTTTGGGGCGGGGGCATGGTCCGAACAGTCTAAAATGCAGCCAGGGAAATGTCACATGGAATCCTCGGAAGAAATCAGGCAGAAAGTTGACCTTTTGGCACTTGAAGTGCAATGGAAGGTAGAGTCAGCCACGCGCCCCTTCCTTCCACGAGGTCGAGCAGGGATTTAGGAACAGCTTGTCTCGCTCCCATCTAAACAGACAGCCCGGAAAGGAGCAAAAAAAAAAAAAAAGAAGAAGAAAGAAAGAAAAAAGCTCCCGCGGCCGTCCCCGCGTGGGGGAACGCGCTGTCCCCCCTGGGGAAGACAGGAAATGAGCTTTTCTCGGGGTAGCCGTCCCGAAGCCCGGGGAGCAGCGGTGCTCCCGGAGCCGGGGCGCTGGAGGACGGGCAGGGGTGAGGACCTGGCGGGGGGGGGGGGGGGGGCGGGGGCGCACCTGCAGCGATGCCACGGGGACCACACGGGGGCGGTCCTCTGGTACCCCGCGGCCGCCCGGCGCCCCGGATCCCAGCACCCGGGGGCATATCCAAGTTTGGGCCGCCTGGGTGAAACCCCGGCTCGCGCCACAAGTGCAAGGCTCGTGGCGATCCGAGGGGGCCACGATTACACTTACCCTTTGAGCTGCTCCCTCATGGCTGCAAGGGCTCTGAGGTCTTCGAAGGAGCGAGCGGAGGAGTGAGTTTCCCAGAGCCGCCCGGCTCCCCGAAAGTGAAGTGCCGCCGCCCAGGCTCGCAGCTGAAAGCACTGCGGAGGAGCCGGCGCGGGCGGGCGGGAGGGGTGGGAGGGCGGGGAGGGGGCGCTGCGGGCAGACGGGGCGGGGCCGGCCTGGCTCCGCCCCCACCTAGGGACCTGGGAAGCCGGACGCCCTGAGACCTGGCCGTTGGGGCTGTGAAAACGCCCGGGAAAGAAAAGGAAAGGAAAGGGGGGCGGGGGGGGTAAAGAGGAGGGGATTTAAGGTAGCCCCGGGAACCTGCAAGCCACACACCCCGCCGCCAGCACCCCCCCTCTTAAAACCTCCCGCAAGACTACTTGTTGCCTAAATAAATGACCTAGGTGCAAATGACCTCATCACAGATAATTAAGTGCGTGGGCTCAGAGTTTTCTTTTTAAAGAAGGAAGGAAAAAGTGCCAGCATTAAATCTCCCCCCCCCCCCCACTCCACCACCTCCCCGCGCCATCATTTCCCTCAGTTGAAGATTAAAGTGTTGGAGCTGTAAGGATATGAAATTCGGGTTAGGCTCATCCTGGGCTAAAAGGGCTTCTGAAGATGTATGTGTGTATTAGTGATACGGTCAGGGTTTTCAAAGCGTGTCGCAGGATCTGCATCGCCTCCGAACTTCTCAGAAATCAAAACTCCAGGGCCCTAGCTCAGACTTGGTAAATCAGAAAGTCTGAGCATGCCGAAGTTTTCCAGCTACTCGGATAGACGCTTAAAAATAAAACGCCAAAGCACTGCCAGCCATGGATGGCATAGTTTTGTCTTTCAGCATTCCCTTAGAGAAATCTGGAAAGAATTTCCAATTCCAAGGAACATTTTAGTGGAACAGTTACAAGGCTTGGACAGTTCAAATCTTTCTAGCCTTAAAATTGGCAATATGGTGATAGAGATTAACTGCAAAAATTATCTCAACCTTGAAAATATTCCGACCAGAAGCAACCCCTTTCTTTTAAAATTAGCACATGAATTCCTCTACAACCTTTACATAATATCTTCTATCAGTGTCCAAAGAGTATCTTATAATCTTATAATAAGTTCCCTTAGTGGCTGCATTGTTCCTCTTCATCCATTTATTTTCTTGGCCTGCTTTTCTTTTTTTCTTTTCCGTTCCTCTTTCTCCCTCCAGTTAAGTCATTCCACTACACTTTACAATTTAAAATGTATTCCTCCTTTTCTCTTTAAAATAATCTTTTTGTATTCAATATTTCTACACATAGAAAGTTTCCAGCTGAACAGCCCGTGAACTCCATCCCCATGCTTTAGCAAGGCAAAAGAGGCAAAAAATAAACAAAAAAAGAGAAGACAGCACCAAATTCCTTCACTATAGTTAACAAACCAAATAAAACTGCAAACGTTATCACTAAAGACATGTGCGTGTAGGTGTGATTGGGATTGCTATTTTAAAGCAAATATGGCATCACTGCTGGTATTTTGCCTCATCAATTAAGATGTTAGTGCTGTCCCTTAGCAATTTTGAGCCAGTGAATTGTGGAGGCAGCTGCTATTAAGGTCTGGGGTATTTGGGGTAGACTAGGATTTGCTTTAGGTGAGGTTGTGCCTTAATCTAACAATAAATTCCAGGTTTTCCTCTCTCTTTGAAGGGGAAGGATTAGAGTTCCTAGGGAGGGAGGCATGACCTTCCCATTTAATTAGTGATATCATCTCTGTGAATGTAGCAAATCACTTAAATACTGTTTATAATTACTGCAACAGAAAAGTTCCAACTTCATGACAAATGCTTTTATTAATATTAAATCAAAGTTTTCCCAGATATACGTGGTATGATGTGCCATATTTATCTTCCCAGCTTTTTGTTTGCTCACTTTCTATTATTTTTTAATTACCTGTTCAAGATTCATGAATTCTGATATATTTTACTAAAGAGCAGTTTCACTCTTGCCTATTTTCTCAGTGTCCAATTCAAAAACTACCAGGAATTTTTTGATGAAAAAATTGAAAAGGATAACAAATAAGAAATCACTATTCATATTTTTTCCTTCAATTTGACAGATGGCAATCCTCAAAAATACATCTTTAAGTTCTTTTTTTTAGACTGGAGTTATAGGCACTTGAAGAATTGTTCCCAAATCTTGGTGTTATTTTAGAAGTTAAATACTGAAAGTATCATTAAGAAATGACATGGGTATCACAGCAACTGTTTTGCTGTCAACTTCACTTAGATTATGAATTTTGCTTATTAGGGAAAGGCATTCAGAAAAGAGCATAATTTATATTTATTTTATATGGAAATTACATAGTGATGCTATGTATTACTTTAACATTGACTGTCTATTATTATATGCTATTAGCTGCTTATGTCTATTAATTTTCACTATTATCACTGTTCTGAAGTTAAACGGATATAAAAGGAGCATGGGGCTCTGCTGCCAGGAAAAATCCATAGCTAAAACCCTGAAAACAGAACCTATCATAAACTAGTTAGCCCCCAAACCATAGCCTGAATGTGTAGTACCAAGGATTGAAAGCATGGAAGTTCATGGTTTTACCACTCTGTTATGCTGCCATGGAGTGGCATGACTTCTTTTACTGTGGGGTGTGTGTGTGTGTGTGTGTCTGTGTGTGTGTGCATGGGTGTGCATGTACCCATGTGTGTTTATTCATGCCCATAAGTGATCTCAATGATGGCTGAGAGGAGAGCATTTGCTAGAATAGAGATAAAGAAGGAATGAGATGGGATAAGGTTTAGTAAGGAACCAACTAAAAATTATATCCTACATTCTAGCCTTTGAGCCACTAAAGGTTGTTGATTTCAAAAATAAAGACCTTTTCCCTCCAGTGTTTTTTTTTTCACTCTGCTCCATGCCCTAGGAAGTCGAGCTTCTCTGCATGCATGGTATCAGTGAGGCTTCCATTTATCAATAGGAGGCAATGACAAAAACCCTATAGCAAGAGATGAAAGGGCAGGAGGAGAGTGCTATGGGGGTATTTATTGCCTACCTTATCTACTCTGGCCTTGGCCTTGCCAGTGGGTGAGTTTCTTTACCCACAGATACCAGTCTAGTTGATCAGTCATTTCCTAAGCAACCGCATACTCTGCCTTTCTCCAACCCCCTTTGCACTCTGCTCTTTCCCCTACCTTGCCAAAAATTTTGTAAATAGCCTTTTCATGACACTCACTTCAACTAACACTTTTGAATGCACTGGTTTCTTCCACGATCGTGACCCACCTTGTCAAAGTCATCGTCTAGGGCACTTGGTTGGATGGCCAGTGGGGACTCCAGATAGAAGAGAAAGGTCTTTTAGTACCTACTGGAGCTGAAAATGAGACTAGCCTCATTCATTGAACAAATATTCCTAGAAGTGCCCTCTATAGACTCTCCCAAAGGAGTTAGGATCTAGCCTATTGGGAGGTAAAGACAAATCAACAGTTATGCATGATGGTAACCGTGTGCAATGGTAAATAAGAAAGAGACCACAAATAGCTCATTCATTCAAAGAGCTTAAATGGTCTGCTTGGTCTTTGAGAAAGAAGAAGTGTCAAGAAAGAATTAGCGAGGTAGGACAACTGAGAAGAACAGAGTGTGACAAACCAGAGCAGCCCTCTATCCTGAAAAATCAGGAGCTTAACCATGAATTAAAGAAGGTTAAGCATGAGTGTAGATTTGTCCCATTTGTCTTTCACAAAAGTCATTCAGGGTCAGAGAGACAATACAGTGGGTAAGACATTTGCCTTGCTTGTGGTAGATCCAGTTTCGACCCTCAGCACCAAAGATTGCCTCCTGTGCTTTGCTAGGAATGATTCCTGATCACAGGAGTAAGGAGCCAGGAGTAAGCCCTTAGCACAGCTGCATGTGGTCCCCAAAACAACACTCCCACCCCCCCAAGAAGAACAAAAAAGAAAAATCACTCAGACAGTAGTGTGGGAGCTGGATCAGAGAGGTGTGGAATTAGACCGGAGACAAGGGGACTGCAGTCATATAAACAAGGGCAACGATAGAACCAATAAAGGTGACAGGAGTCAGGCCTGATTTGATATATGAATGGAGCCAAGGGAAGACTTAGGCAAAGGTCCTCTAGCTCTGTGTTAAATCATTTTTCCAGCCATGGCCCCTTCCAAGTTAAAGAAGGAAAAGTCCTTCCTGTGGCCCCTTACCCCATTGTTGGCTGCCTAGGCTTATGCCATGTCCCCCTATTGACCCAATTTTCATCTCTGGACCCCTTGAATATTCTGGGGGCCCACAGAGGGACCAGAGAGTCTCCATTGATTCTAGAATCTGCTGTAGCTTAACCATGCACTGGAGTCATCCAGAGGAAGCTACAACTGCAGCTGCTGGGTAGCACATACACACCCCTCCTCCCCCCCACATTCTGATTTAAGCAGTCCTAATTAGGGCCTAGGATTTAAAAGACGTTCCAGGTTGCAAATGCAGCAAAGGTTGGGGATAATAATATTCACCCAGCCAAGATTTCCAGAATGAGTGAGTAGGTTTAGGAAGAAGAGATTCAGGGAGGGATGACTGTAGCCTTGAACATGAAGACTTTAGGGTGGCAGTGAGATATATAAACCAAGGGCACCAGACACTGGGGCCATAACTCAAAGGGCTGAGCACATACTTTGCAAGCAGGATGCCTGTGTTCACTCCCTGGTACTCCATGGCTCCCAGAGTACCTCTGCAGAGTGTCACTCGCTTCCTCTAATCCTGTGCACAGAGCCTGGCATGGCTCCTGAGCACCACTGTACATGGCCACGAAGCAAAACAAAACAGAACAAAACAAAGCAGCTAAGGGAGCCAGGAGGCAGCGAGCCATCAGAATATGGGGCTCAGAGGGAAGATGTGTGATTGGCTTCATTGGTTTGGAACAGCAGTGTTGTCATGCCAGGTGTTTGGTTGAACCCATCTACCAAAGGACATGAAGGGCCAAGGCCAGTGATCTGGCTGCTCCGAGCTCCACGAAGATGACCTTTTCCTTTCCAGACTCTTCCTGGTTTCCATATTAGCCCTTGTTCACATGCACAAAAATATACACTGTGGCAAGAGAAAGAAAGAAAAGAAAGAAGTGGACACTGGACGCTGGCTGGGGACTGCTGTCCCCAAGGGACTCATCACCCTGGAGGATTCAGCTTCCTGAATCAATCAATCCTCAGTATAAGCAGTTTCATTCTATAAGACTCCGTTTGAGTGAGAGGTATGGCTTCAATTAAGTATCATACCTAGCTTATGGTAAAAGATCAACATTTGAGTATCCAGTAAACATAAAAATTCCACATTTCTTTTTCAGACAGTATAAGGATTAGCCGTGAACAGTGAATCAGATGTACGACAAATGCTTACTGTGATGGTGAGTCACTGCTAGGGCAAATACCATGGTGTACTAATTAAAATATGTCTAACAATCCCTTCAGATCAATTTGAAACCAGCATCTTTTGGCTATAAGACTATCTAGTTAGTTAAGGCCTCAACATTCACACTCTGAGCGCTTCCCACCCCCCCACTCACACGCATATGAAAGCCTATTTTTTTCCAGGCTCTTCTCCCAGCAGGAAGACAAAGTAAGGCAGGCTGAGGAAAGTTCTCAGAGCCAGCTGCCATTTCAACCAGAGAATTTTTTTTTACCAAGCAGGTTCTAGGAAAACCAAATGTAGCTCTCCTCTCTTCCAGATTTCATTTAATAAGATGTTTCAAAGCTTCACAGAGGCACCTCTATCAAACCCAACATCTAAAAAGATGGGAAGTTTAGCATGTTCACTAAAATAAAGCCACACTTCATTAACCTCACAGGCCGCTGGTTGCTTCATGGGAAAGAATTCACAGTACTTATTAGCCTGCCAGCTATAGCGATACCCCCAGTGTAGGAAGAGCACAACCTCTTATAAAAAATGGACAACTGGTTAAGGTGTTTTAAGCAGACCTGAACACAGTATCTCCTGGTCCACCTTAAGGACAGCTCAGAGCAGTAACTCTTTGTCTGCCTTTACCCAAACCATTGTGCCAAAATAACAGGAATTTCAAAACTAGGCAGAAATTCTGACACTCTGCTTAATCTGCCTTCCTCTTCAGCTACAAATAAGGCTTTGTATTCGATTAGACGCACAGCAGGTGAAAACCCCAATTAGTGAATTCATTCTGGGGCCTCTTTCTACCTTCCTCCCACACACCAGTTTAAAAAAAATAAGGAAAGTCTCAGGTTTTTTTCTCAAATCACAAGTAAATTTAACCCTTTGATCTATAAACCATTTACCACATGAAGAGTTTTCACAGGAAAAAAAATGGAAGGAGGTTGAAAGATTTTTCTTTTTTAATGGGGGTAACAGAAAAGTTTATTTTACCAGGTTATATTATTTTCTTCAAATCCATAAATACTCTTCAATTTTCTGATCTATCTAGAAATCACAGTCTTTATGGTTTCTACCAAAAAGTCTCCCAAAGTCAATACTATCTAAAGAATGATTAATGGACAGTGTGCTACAAGAGAAAATTATTTTTATGTTCTTATTTTTGTGTATTCGAGGTGTGGGAAAACATTAAATTTTAGTTTAAACAGTATCCTTTGGCCTTAGGAAGTGCACAGTCTATATTTCACACTCTGTAAATCTTTATTTGTCAAAAGAAATTTATTATTGGACAAGGATAGTGGTTTAGTTTGTGCATTCAAAAAAATCAAGACAGCTTTAGTTCTTAAGAGTGATTTACTTATACTTTGTCAATTGCTTCCGTGGAAATATTCACATCCCAGTTTTATTTATGAGTAGATGATTAAAAAAGAGCAGCTTTGTCTTTTTTAATTGTTTTAGTCCTGTCGCTTTTCTTGAAACAAGTCATAGAACTTATTATCCACAAGAAAATACTGAACATATATCAAATAGTAATGTAGCATTTTGAAGTAGTCATCTGTTACTGTCAGAAGTTCATTTCATTTTGAGGCTTTTTAATTAAAATGCAAAATTCTACATACATGCCTGCCTAAATTACCCCTTTTTGAAATACTTGAATTTCATAAAAAATGTTAAATGCTAATGTAACCATTTTCAATACTTATGACTTGGTTCTTGAGATTTGGGGAAAAAAGTAAACAAAGGAATATTAGTCAATTAAGCAAATAAGGAAGTCATTCAAAGTTGAAATAAATAAGGAAAACAGTATTCAAATACTACAAAATGAAGACACCAGTTTTTTTCTCTCTTTGAGATGCATATCTACCAGAATCATAAACAGCTTCTTAATCCTTAGCAAGAGTAGCTGTATATTCCAGAAGCAGTGTTAAGGTAAACATCTCCAAACCAATTCTGCCTTTATGAGGCCAGTCACTTAACCCTTCTGGAACTGTATTGATTCTTTGTAAAATTCATATAATACCACATACACCCATATGATGTCATATGATGTAAAAACTACGAAGATAATTTGAATACTTGGGGACTACTATGTTAATGCACAGCAGACTACCAGCAGGTATAATTTCATCAAAGAAAAACCCAAATGTCCAGAAACATTAGAAACAAATCATTTTAACTGTTGTGTGGGGGAAAATGAGAAGCCTAAGAGTTTGTCTTCCCTTCTCACAATCTGCTAAAAAGAACCGTTCTTCCATTAAATTTTCATCTTTGAGAAGAGAGCAATTGAGCAAAGAGTACTTTCAAAGGGGGGAGGCAAGAGAAATCATATACTGTCAGCTTGATAGAGGAGCAAAATTCAAGCCACTTGTTTTCATTCTTTGGACCCAAGGTTAAGTTATAAATGCTTCTCACACATGTTAAGGGGATGTTCGTATTCATGTTGTCAGAGAACAGAACTATGGAACAATGAAAGGAGTGAATATTGGTCTTTTGGGGGTACAATGGGAGAGGAAGACTCCTTAGACCCTGATGTAGAATCCTCTGCAGGCCTGAAGCAGTCAGGACTTGGGAGGTAGGAATTCTCCACAAAGACGGGAATCCATTAAAAGAGAAATGGACATAGAAGCCAATTTAACCAATTAATGATTTACCAAGGGCTGAATCTTGTACTACAATTCTGGCTTATTTTTTGTCAGGGAACTTGTTTGAAGATGAAAGAAAATATAACTGTAAGGAATTCTGATTAATCCACAAATTTCCCAGAAATATTTTTCATACACTGTTAGCCAGGCTAAGTTTACCTATTAAAACTCCCCACCAGGGCATTCAAGTCCACAGTTGTCCCCACTGCAATCTGAGGGAGAATCATTTTGATACTTTGATGGGATTCTGTCCCTCCTATTTCCTCAAATGAGTTCCTTCACTACTAGTAAAACAAACATATATTCACCAGGTTAATTTAAATAACCATATTCATGGTGTTTTTAAACATTTACATAAAGATCTCCTCTATTTCACTAAACTTTTTCTAAACTGATAGTCAAAAGTGGAAGAGATTCGAGGATGGGCATAGAATATATAAAAATTTAAACACTGGAATCAGCTTTCTCTACTAGATAGACCCAAATATGACTGTAATGTTAAGGACCTTACGATTTGATATGTGTTTTTGTAGGGGAATATAGACACATACATTATAAAATGGTATATCTGATAGATTTTAAGTACGTAAATAGAGAACTAAAATAAATGAAAAAGAAAAAGTTGATTATTTTGACCTGTTGGGATAGGGACCCTACAGTTCAATTAGGAACTAACCAAGTCACCAGATTTCATGCATATTTTTGTTAATGTTTGAAGAACTGAGGCAAATTTCTTAAGTTGACTCTGAGAACAAGTTTCTAATATTAATAATTTGCTAAGGTACAAAGTTTTTTTTATAATGTTAACATACCTCTGTGTTATGAGATCAGATTATACTCTTTTGGAATTCAAAATAGCATTGAGTAAATATTGGGTGTTGCATTGTAGAAAGGTTAATACACAAAACATACTGTCCCCATTGGAATATCCAATCACATTCTAGAGTTAATATTGAGACTCTTGCTTAGTGGTTACTCCTGGCTTTGCAAGCAGGTATTACTCCTGGTTGTGCTCAGTAAACCATATGGGATGCCAGGGATCGAACCTCGGTCCTACAATGGATTTTATATAGCAACAATAATGGGCAACTTCACCGCTCACATTTTAAGTGAATCTGAGCTTTAAAAAGCCAGAATCAAGAGCATATGTGAAGTATAATTTCTCTTACATTAAGTACAAAACCAGTTGGATTAATTTTAGACGTCCAAAGTAGTAAAAGTGATTATCTTGAAAGTGACTAATGATTGATGACTTTTGGGTGCTGGTAACATTCTCTTTCGTGATCTGGATGCAGGGTTCATGGGCTTGTTGAGAGAGACTGTGAAAACTCATTTTCCTGCATATTTAAAATTAAACTTTTTTCTACTCATCAAATATTTTAAACGGGAGGGGGTCTTGATTCGTCTATGGGCTTTCTGTTAGTTTTTTTTTTTTATTTTTGTTTTTGGTCTACTTCCAGCTGTGCTCAGGACTTACTCCTGGCTCTGAACTCAGGGATCATTTCTGGTAGATTTGGGACCATCTGGGATGATGAGAATCGAACCCAAGTCGGCTGCATGGAAGGCAAGTGCCTTTCCCACTGTACTAGAACTCTAGTCCATCTGTGCGTGTTATGGATGCCAAAGCAAACAGTTAAAAAAAAGGAAATGGGATTAATTTTATTATGTAAGTTAAAATTACTATGTGGATTTTAGTGTCAGCCTTCAGCAAGATACCTATAGTGATTATCTCTATGGTGCTCCTCAACTTAAAGGTACAAGGTACAGAAGTGAGAGTAATATGATGGAAACTAGGGCAAAGTGGGCAATAATGCATTTTTCATTCTTTCTTTAAAAGTTTTTCCCACACCTAGTGGTGTTTGGGGTTAATCCCAGTCTGGTGCTCAGGGAATCAAGGAATTTGTCTTTCAAAGTGCCAGATATAAGATAGGGAAAAACATGGCAGAGTATTTTCTGCAGCTGCAGGTTACCACATTTTACTAGCTCAAAATATCTATATAGTGCATCATCATCACCATTATTCCATTTAATTAAAAGGATCAAAATATGCGAATAGACTATATCATAAGAATAAGTAATGTTTATGAAACTCTTCTTTCCATTTTACAAATACAGAAAAAGATTGCTAGGTATATATAACTGTGTGTGTATTTGCTATGGGACAGAGAATAAGATGTAGCTTTTACCATGCTTAAGTCCTAAAGACATATGGTAGAGGGTTTTATTGTATAGAAAAAAATGGACATTCTGTATGCTTACTGGGAATTTTACATAAACATATTTTCTCTGGAATGGAAATTATTTTATGTTTTAAAGCAAACTTTACCAGTTCACTGTTGGATTAGAGTACTATAAAACTTGGGATTCATGCCTTTCTAAGTACCCACATTCTAGCACCATCAATTACTCTATTCATCCCTTTCGCCCTACTATCCCTTTTCTCTCTGTGATCACCACATTTTGTCAGTCCACTGGTGATTTATGTTGTATTTTGCCACATAAGTGGGGGCTAAGAGTAACCGAAAGAAATGAACTAGTTACACTAGGATTTGGAAGTAGGTCAAGGATTGTTTGTCCTTGGATGCTTAGGTAAAGGTTAGAGCATTATAGGAGTCTGAAAAGTGATTCAAGATTCAAAAAGGGTAGCAAACAGGGAATTCTAGTCACAGGAGGCACATCAGTGGTGAGATAATGCTTCAAGATTTAGGGAGTGTCTTCTGTGCCAGCTGCTCATTTGGGTGACTGTTTGAGAATTTACTTGGAAGCACTCAGCCTTCCTTCTTATTCCAAATGGCATGGTGATATTGTAACACTGCAGAAGGAAAAGCATTGCTGCTAAATGTATTGTCAAGGGGAATAACAAGTAGCTCACACCTCTATACACAACTGCGTGTTTCCTGTCTGAGCAATGCACTTCAAAACATCGGCTGTGAAAGTAACCATTCTGTTCTCTTCTGTAGTGAGAAGCCCTTGCAAGCATGTCTAGGACTAGGACAAAAAATGGCAGTTGGGTGACTCACAGAACAGTGATATTTACAGGCTGAAAGAGTCCTATACTATTAAATACCTAAAAATTCACACTACTAAGTACTTACAGGAAATGTATTTGCATAAGAGTTTGCAAAGACTGATAAAGATTATTCTCTGGTAAACAAAAAAGAGGTTCATAAATGCATGGCCATTTTGACATGTGAATATATGAAGAATACAAAGAGTTGAAATATGGCTAGGGTTGTGGCTCAGGAACAGAGCACATACTTTCATGGATGAGGCCCTGGATTTGATCCTTAGCACCAAAAAGGAGTAAACATTGTAACTGCTTTGAGAATAAAAGAACGAGCAGCCAGGAAAGAAATCATAAACTTTCTTCTGTACTTAACCACAGCAGTATTCATTAACTTCCCAGAAGTAATAAGTGCTTAATTAACTATATTTCTCATCAGTATTTACACTTGAAAATAACTAGACTCTGGATACTGTAATTCTTTCATTGACTGTGAAACCATTAACCAGTTGCCTAACTCTACAGCGAGTATTCACAAAGAAAGAATAATCACAGCACATTAAATTTTACCTATCCCCAAATCAGAGTTCTCTCAATCTACAAAAGAACCCGCAGATAACTTTTTCCCATACCCGGTGCCCCACTACAAAAGTCAACAATTCTGGCATTATCTAACTCTTGCTATTTGACTTTGTTTTTCCTCACATCAGAAGGTAACGTGTTTTCCCACCCCTTGTGTCTGGAATGACCCTATGACGTGACTTGCTTTGGCCAACAGATCATACTAAAGGTAGCGCAAGTAGAAGCTTGAACATTCATCACGTGAAAAAGCCTGAGCTAACCTATTTAAGATGGATGAGACATAGAGACTTAGGTACTTGTATTCCTAAAAAATACTTTGTCAACCATCAGGCACAACCAACATCTCGCTGACCACAGATGCATGGGAAGGCTCTATAAAGACTAGTACTGGGAGCCTGAAAGATAGAATAGGAGGTAGGACACTTGCCTTGCACACAGCCAACCTCAGTTTGATCCCTGGCACCTCATAAGTTTTCCTGAGCCTTTCAGCAGTGATCCCTGAGTGCAGCTTTAGAAGTAAGCACTGATCACAGATGGGTGTGGCCCCAGAACAAAACAAACAAAAGACAGGGATTGACCTGACCATCAAAATGGGCTTGTCTAGTCTGTCCAGTTACTAAATAAAGAATTAATAAATTAGCAGTTTTGTCATGCTCAAAGATGTAAACGAACTACAGCTCATAGACAGAGTCTAGCCTATGGCCTGTTTTCAAATAGCCTCCCAGCTAAGTGCTAGTTTACATTTTGAAAGAGTTTTTTTTTAAAGGAAATGTAAGAGAGGTCATACGTGCCCCAGAAAACCACAAATATTTACTATCTCTTTCTTTACAAATGTATTTTCTGGGGGATAGAGTGAGAGAGTTCAATTGATAGAATTCATATTTAGCATGTTCAAGACTCTGATTCCATCCCAGGGCCCTTCTAAGCATCACCTGATTCCATCTGCAGGGCCCTTCTTAGCATCACCAGTTTGAAGCCCTAGTGGTCGTGGAGCACTGGAAGGGTGGCCCTGCTGTCCCCCAGCACCATTAGTTCCTGACATCTCAATATCTACTACTTCACTATACTATCAGACCCCAGCAATCCTGGGAGTGGCCTAGACTTACTGGCACGGCTGAGGGTCGCCCTTATTATACAGACAGACAGAGAGCAGACAGACAGCTAGCTAGAGAGCTAGTTTTCTTACCTCTATGCTAAGTCATTTAGTTTTGGGGTAGCTTGTTATACACCAAACAATATTTTTGCATTGACTCCATGAACATCATAGACTAGCACTTTCTCAGAAAACTCAGTTGACACCTACTTTTGTGCCTTTGACATTTGTCACACAACTTCTTGCTAATAAGATAACAATTAAAATGCATATAGTACATAATCCTGTAACCTGGGGAGTTGTTTCCTTTTTTGTAATTCTGATTTCTAAGTTTAGACAGGAGAATATCTATATGAGAGCTGCTTTATTAATAATATTCCCCTACTGAAAGCAATCTAAATGTCCATCTTCCAATTGACAATGGACAAACAAACATAATCTATCCATACAGTAGAAAGCACCCCACAATTAAAGAGGAGTAAACTTCTGAGTTTCCAACTATTGATGTTTGGAATCATTATTCTGAGTCTAAGAAATCATACATGTATAGATATATAAAGTGATATATCATATATATATGAAGACTTAAATACATCCTCTTACATAAAATTCTAGAAAATGCCAGGGAGCGAGCAGATTGGTCATTATTTGGCATGAGGGGTGATGAAAAGATGGCTTGCAAAGAGGATAAGGATGCTTTTGGCGGGGGTGGGAGGGGAAGAGAATGTTTCGTATATACTTTGATTATCGCAGTGATTTTGTGGGTACATGTCCATCAAACATCAGTAAATTGTATACATTAATGGATACTTAATTGTGTGTTAATTATCCTTTAATATTGTTGATTAAAAGTTGTTTTTAAAATAACATTTCCTGTAAAATCGAATTTAACGTTAAACAATGTATACAGTTGGGCAGAAGATGAGGTGCATTACACAGGATGTTTACATAAATATAGGACAGATTTAGGTCATGCTGTCATTCCCTTCTGATTAACTCTGAAAATATCAAAACAATAGATTCAGAGGCAACCTTAAAGGTTAATGAATTATATCCTCTTATCCAGTACGGAAATTGCTGAAAATTGCTTTAGGGTGAGACAGTCATTTCAGCCTTGAATATTTACTGTATAAAAAAGTTTGCTGCTTTTTAAGAAAATAGATTATTTTGGGTAGCTTGACTATACAATTTTCTTAACTATTTAGTTAAAATTTGCTTTCTTAAAACTTCCACCTATGTAGCTGAATCTATCCTCAGGGCAAAAGGGGAAAATAACAAGGAAAAATAAACACAAATGAAAAACAACAATTAAAAAGCAATAAAACATCTCTTCTAACCTAAATATTTGCGATCTTGTTACATTTTCCTTAACACTGCTTCTCTCTAAGCTAAATATAAGTACCTGCATTTCCTTTCATTCCTCTCCTACAGATCCTGGGCTTGGCTGATGATACTGTGAGAAACAAGTTTCTTTTAAAATGTGATATTCTGAACTGAGTGTGTGGCTTACATTCCTTTTGTGGCCACCTAGAACTGTTAAAGCATTTTAATTTTATAAATGCCACATTATGCTTTTTGCTCATCCTGAATTGGTGGATGAAAAACCCAAGGGTTTTCAAACATGATGTGGTATTAATGAAGGTCTCTTCACTCCCATGTTTTGAAATTGAGTCTGTGAGTGAAAATTGATTTTTATTATGTCTTATTCTAAAATGCTTTCATACTTCAACTTGTAATAAGAAATCATCTGATTTACATCTATTTGAATTTTGATATTTCTCATGTATTAGCAACTTTGGTTCATCAATATCAAATTTCATAGTTAGGATCATTATTTTTTACAACAACCCCTCAACAATAGACTACCTAGTGAGGACTGTCATATTAGAGAAAATTTCAAACTCACTAAGTGGTACTTTTCTTCCTGGAATTCAAAGTCTAGAGCAGGAAACAACTGTATAAACAAACATGTTTTCTTATTTGGGGACCACACCTGGAAGTGCTCAAGGATTATCCCCTGCTTGTTTGTGAGGGTATCATGTGGTCAAACTCAAGCTGTCTATATGAAAAGCATGTGCTCCAGCAAGTTGACCTGTCTTTTTGCCCCAGAAACACAATTTAATTATATAAATGCTGGTGAAAACAAAGTTGTACTCACTGGATACAATCAAATCAGGGTTCAAAGAGGTACTGATTCCTGTACATCTTCAGGACATACGGAAGGCCAAAAGGCTTGTGAAAAAGAGTTTACCATCACTCATGATTAGTGAAATTCAAATCAAAACAACAATGAAATATAATCTCACCCATGTGAGAATGGTACATATCCCAATATATGAAAATAGCTAGTGTTGGCAGGGTTGTAGGGGTTGTGGTGAGAAAGGAACCCTCATCCAATAATGGTGAGAGTGTTGTCTGGTTCAACTTCTATGAGAATCAATATGAAGATTTCACAAAAAATATAGGAAGAGAACTCCCATGTGACTTTGTGTTAACACTTCTTGGAACCTATCCCTCAAAAACAAAAACATTAATGAAATGATATCTGCATATCTGTTTATCTGCATATCTGTTTTCATCACTGTACAGTGCAGCAGCCAAGATATGTATATAAACAAAATATCCAACTACAGATAAATGGAACACGAAGCAATGGCATATATACACAATGAAATACTATGCAGGTCTAAGAAAGAACAAAATAATGCATTTCGAAGCAACATGGATGGAACTGGAATATATAATGCTGAGTGTATTCAGAAGAAAAGACACAGATATAGAATTATCTTTCTCATGTGTGGTACTAAAGATCCACTTTGAGGTAAGCAACAACAGTCCAAAGGCAACATAATGGCAGAGTTGATCCATACAATTGAGTTGGGGAGGAGATGAGAGGGAGAGGGGTTAAAGTCCTTGTGGGAAGAAGAAGAGTAGATGGGCAAGAGGTGGCAAGAAGATGAATATACTGGCAAGTAGTGTTGGAATTATTTCCATGAGAAACCATTTACTTGTAGTATTGTAAACCAATAAAATAAAATATTTTAAAAAATATATTAAAATATTTAACCTACCGGGGCTGGAGTGATAGCACAGCGGGTAAGGCATTTGCCTTGCACGCGGCTGACCCACGTTTGATTCCCAGCATCCCATATGGTCCCCCGGGCACCGCCAGGGGTAATTCCTGAGTGCATGAGCCAGGAGTAACCCCTATGCATTGCCGGGTGTGACCCAAAAAGCAAAACTAAAAAAATAAATAAATATTTAACCTATCAAAAATGTATTCAATGGTAGAATTGGAAGGCAGGATATGTGTTATTGCCATAAAGAGCATTCTGACTCATAAGTGGATTGATAATTATATTTCCAGTATATAAAAATACTGGTAACTTTAGTTTTAAAGCTTTATTTTACTTAAATCCATCAACTTTCTAAAGTCTTATGATTCAGACTTTTCCAGGGTACCTACTATACATGAAACCTGTAGTTTAAGTAGTGAACAAAGAAATTTCATATACTAAAAAACTGACATCTTCAGGGAAAAGGTCTGAGCATAGTTGATTGAAAACGAAACAATATGTGCAAAGACATGGATATCCAAGTATAGAGCCAAGGGGAGAAACTCAAATGCATATTAATCCTGATCTATTGCCCTTCTTTGGATGTTCATCTTTATAAATTTACCCTATGTCACTTTATGTTCTCTATCTTGTTTCTTAGAGATCATGAAGAGAATTGAGGAAGTGTATAATGAAATCATACGACTACAGTGTTAGATGCACACTGACTACAGTTAAATGAGAAGATCCAAAATCTTCTCATCTAACCAGAAAGTAGCCATAACTAAAATGAAAAAAAGAGGGGTTTTGGGGTGTAGCAATAGTATAGTGGCCAGGGTACTTGCCTTGCACATGGCTGACCCAGGCTTGATCCCCAGCAACCTATATGGTCACCAGAGCTATAAGTAAGTTCTAAGCATAGCCTGGTGTGGTTCCAAAGCAACAAAACAAAAATCAAACAAAAAGATGAATTTGGAGTGAAAAAGTGTTTTGCTCTCTTGGTTAATTTTTGGGGGCAGGGGAGTGGGTAATAGGTGGATGGGGACACACCAGGTGTTCTTCAGGGGCTCTTACTGGCTCATTATTCAAGAATGACCTTCTGGTGGTATGTAGGAAACCATATGTGGTTCCAGGGATCAAATCTGGTTGCAGCAGAAGTTGTCACATGCAAGAGAGGAGTATTACTTCCAATAGTATCTCTCTGGTTCCAGACATGACAAATTTTGAGTGCATGCTAACGTCTAAGAGCACATTTTCCTAAGCGTTGATTACTAACACTTCCAGTGTAATTTTCTAAGATTGTATTGATCAATATCTAGCTTATTGGTTTGTCATTGTAAGAATTCATCTCATTTATTTTTAAAATTATTTTCTTTGCTTTTTGGGTCACACCTGGCAATGCTCAGGGGTTGCGCCTGGCTTTGCACTCAGGAATTACTACTGGCAGTGCTCAGGGGACTATATGGGTTGCTGGGAATCGAACCCGGGTCAGCCACGTGCAAGGCAAATGCCCTACCCACTGTGCTATCACGCCAGCCCCTATTTTTAAAATTATTTTTATTTCATTTTATATTGAATCACTGTGAATTACAAAGTTATTCACTATTGCGTTACAATAGGCCAACACCAATCCCTTTACCAGTGTCCAATTCCCTTCACCGATGTCTACAGTTTTGCTCATGGCCTTCAGCCTGCCTTTATGGAAAACATATATTTTTCTGCTTCTTTCTCCCTTTCTCCCCTTTTAGTCACTGTGGTTTACAGTACTGATACCAATGGGGTATCATGTATATCACTTTACCTCCTTTCATCAAAACAATGCTTTCTTGTATACTGATATCACACCCCTTTCCATATTTTCTCCTAGCTTACTAGCACTCAGTCTTTTCGGGACAAAGAATAAGTCTTTTCACCTTTCTATGGAATAGGTGAAAAACACTCCTGCTGAGTGCAAAGAGGCATTAGTTACCCAAATAAGGGTTGGATGCCAGAATCACGTGGTAGAACTAATAATAAATTAGATCTGGTTTCTGAATTGATATTTACTTATTTCATTAAAAAGGTATTTTGAACTGAGATTATCTCTAGTCTAGGAAAGACTCATTTTCTTTAATTCTGAATAAAAAAATCAGATGGGGGGGGGGGGGGCTGGAGCATTTGCCTTGCATGCCGCCATCCCGGGTTCAATTACCAGCATCCCATATGGTTCCCCAAGCACCACCAGGAATAATTTCTGAGTGCAAGCCAGGAGTGACTCCTAGGCATCGTCAGGTGTGACCCAAAAAGCAAAAAAAAAAAAAATCAGATGGATTTATGTCATTTTAAAAGCCAGAGAACTTTCATAAAAAGAAATTATTTGAATATTTCAGATTGTTTTGAGTTGTTCTATTTTTAACTGCAGCTACTAAATTTATGATCTTCCATAAATAAGTAGTTCTCTATTTCAAACTGAGAAGTCAGCGTCATGGCAGTGGAAAGGTTAAGAAGGCGAGAAGAAATGTTTCATTGTGTATTGGTAGTTGTGTGTTTTTTGATGAGTAAACAAGTCAATATACCTAAGCTCTTTTTAGTAATCAAGCAAAATTAATGTTTACTTTTCTAAAGTTCTACCCTTAATACCCAATTTGCATCACACAAAAGTTTCTTATTCTGGTAGATTGTAACTAGAGCTAAATAATTGACATATGTTTATATTTAATTGTAATGAAATATAAAGAAATGTGTGCAGAACAATGGAGCTCAAAGCTTACCACATTGATGAAATGTGTCTTAGAACTTGACAACAAATCATTCTCTGCAAGGGAGGAGTGAGGGGAGATGTTTGAACTATTTCTCCTTCCTCTATTTTCAACCCTTTGGTGAAATAGGTTATATTCTAATAATCTGAATGCTGTAAATGGAACATTTTACTGAAGAAGCATTCTACCTATGGCAAACTGAAATATGCTATCTAAGACTAATAAAGATGTTGATGAATTTTGATGGACAAACACAAATGGTTAAAATTCTATTATTTATCAGCCGTAAGTCTAATATTGTTTGGCAAAAGAGTTTTCACAGAAGCTCTACTTCTGTTAGCTTTTTACAACTTGTCAGTTCTTTCTATATATATAATCAAGGGAATTTTGTTTCAGAAGAAAACTTCTTATCGCTGTAAAGGACAGTTAGAGGACAGGCTGGGAAAGACAAGAAAGACTGTGCATAAGGATTAGGTGTACAGGAATGAATTTATTTTCCTTTAATTTCATGAGTGAGTTTGGATTTCAACCATTATTTTAAGTGACTTATCTGGATGATCTGGTTGGCAAGCGCTCCTGTGGTAATTAACACTGGATGCAAGTTGCTTAGAGTTTGAGAGTCCAGTAAAGAAGAGTTTCAGGATACGGGGCCTGTTTTTATTGGTTTGCATGTAAAAAGGTTCATCAACTTGCCTTGAATATAAATTGGTGAGGAGAAGTTCCTCCAGGATCAGCAAGACATCAAAGCATTAAAATCCATAAAATTGGATAGAAGGTAAGATAAATATTCAAGGTTCCATACCTTATCAGTAGATAATTGTTTTGGAGAACACTCTTCTGCCTAACACATATCATTCAAGTATGTGATGTTGCCTTATAATATAGATATTTCTTATTTTACACTTTTACTTATTTCCTGTCATGCTTTTATTTCAATGGTGAACAACATTTAACAGGATTTTAATCTCCAATATTAAATTTCAGCCATCAGTTGAAATATTTGATACCAATTTTGATTACTAAAGTAAAGCTTTTATTTCTACTGCTTTGTTTTTTGGTTGGTGTTTGGTGGTTCCCCCCTCACTCTCAAACAGAACCATTGCAAACATGCATAGAGCACACAGTGACAGTGAATATGTATTAACAATAAATATCAGATTTGTGATCCTTGAGGTACCCATTTTCCAAGACAAAAAATGATTGATGACCAATTCATGTCCCACACTGTCTCACTCTCTTTGAGTTCAGAGGAACCCTCATGTTAATTTATGTGTTGAAGAATTTGAGGACATCTTTGGACTCTCCTATGACTGGAGAGACACAGGACTTCTTTGTTGTAATTGTGTGGACCAAAGGGATTGAAACCAAGGTTTTATACAAGCTAAGTCCAATTATAACATTAGGCCCAAGGGTCCAACTTGCTGTGGGGAAAACATCTTTCTTATGCAAACTGAAAAATCCAGGACCTTTGTCACATCACCTACATTAAATCACACATAGCAAACCAATATTTCACCTGCCCTAAATAAAGTGAGGCGCAGGTAGGAGAAAACTGGGGATAGCAAAGAGATACCAGATTCTACTCACTTTCAGCATGCTTCTCCCATCCTGGGAAGATCCTCCCAACACCCTTTATTTGGTGCTCCCTTCTCTATCTGAGCTCCCTTTTCCCCTAGCATGTGTGGCTGGCCTCCAAACCATGGAGCAAAATTCCTGGTATTAATCTCGGCCACTCTTGGGTGTTAGTCTTCTATTTTGTTACTTTATGTTCCCCAGATGAAGGCAGGGTGGGATGGGGGGGAGAGTTGGGGGGGTGGGAGGAACACTGGGACCTATGGTGGTGGAAAATGGACACTGGTGAAGGGATGGGTACTTGATCATTGTATAACTGAAACCCAAGCACAAAAATTTGTAAGTCTATAACTGTACCTCATGGTGTTTCACTAATAAAAATTTAAAAAGATAAAATAAAACCTTCTTTAATGATAGGTACAGAAGGACAGAACAGATTTTGCTTTGATTTAAAACATGGACATAATAAATTCAACAATCCATAGGGAAAAAAAAGAATCTCTGTCAAGGGTCTTTGGTACTGACTTTTCTGACTACTACTGCTTCCTAAGTGAGTAATGACTTCTTATCTTGAGATGGATCTGCAACTAATAAGCCTTCAGTAGTAAAACTAAATAAAAGTCCTATCTGAGTTTATATTTATTTGGGAGTGCTTAGGATTGGGTCACACATGGTAGTGGTCAGAGCTTACTTGTGCTGGCTCTCTATTTAGAGATCACTCCTGTTGGTGCTGGTGTGTGTGTGTGTGCATGTGTGTGTGTGTGTGTTTGTGTGGTGTGGTGTTGTGAACCATATGAGTGACCAGGGATCAAGCCTGGGTCTGATGTACAAGGCAAAAGCCCTAAACACTGTACTATGTTGTCAAACCTAAGCACTGTAGCACTATCCTCCCATTGTTCATCGAGTTGCTCGAGCAGGCCCAGTAACATCTCCATTGTGAGACTTATTGTTACTGTGTTTGGCATATAGAATACATCACAGGTAGCTTACCAGGCTTTGCCGTGCGGGCGAGATACTCTCGGTAGATTGCTCTCTGAGAGGGGCGGAGGAATTGAACTCAGGTCGGCCAAGTTGGCCATGTGCAAGGCAAATACCCTACCGCTGTGCTATCACTCCAGCCCCTAGTCAAACCTAAGAGTGTTTTAAATTCAAGTGGACTCTGATCTACAGTTTTAGACTACTTCTAAATTTAACAAACATATCCACTATTCTGAAAATACAATTAGACAGAAATGATATAAATGATAATGAAAAAGATCCCTATTTTCTTAATTTCATAAATTTCTATATGAATCTAGTAATGTTTGCTTTCTAGCTTCTTTATTGATTTTGGTTTGGAGACCATACCTGGTGGTTCTCATGGCTTATTCCTGGCTCTGCACTGAGGATTAACTCCTGGCAGGGCTCAATGGATCATATATTTGCTCGAGCGGGCCCAGTAACGTCTCCATTGGAGACTTTGTTGTTACTGTGTTTGGCATATCGAATACATCATGGGGAGCTTGCCAGGCCCTGCCGTGTGGGCGAGATACTCTCGGTAGCTTGCCAGGCTCTCTGAGAGGAGCGGAGGAATCGAACTCGGGTCGGCCATGTTGGCTGCATGCAAGGCAAACGCCCTACCACTGTGCTATCTAACCCAGGCTGGCCATGTTGCAAGATAAGTGCCCTATACAGTGTACTATACCTCCAGCCCCTTGTTTTTAACTTTTCTAAAAGAAACTACAATAATATTCAATAATAATAACAATAATAAATCCAATCAAAATATAAGTGTAATTTATTTGTGAAAGTGCCAATGTGTACATTGTAGGAATGCCTTGTGGGAACGGTCACACCTACTCAAATGGATGTTACCACCACACCCATCTCCAAAGTCTAACAACCCTTCACAGCAGTGTATTGAACTCACTTGGTCAATATAGTAGATTTAAATATCAGAGAGGAACTCAAATATTGGTACCTCAATAGTGGAACTAGTCCCAATTATGGTGATGCTTATGTGCCCCACTGAATTAATTTATCAAATTATATTTGAAGTTCAGGAGGTATCTGAATTTTTAGGGTTAGCTCTAAGAAGCAAGTATTGTTGCTGAATTATTAAAATAATAATACATTTTTACACTGCAATTAGATAAAGGAAGCAAGGGAATGAACAATATTCAACGGAAACAAACCCTTGATCTTTTGCTTTTTTTGCTTTTTGGGTCACACCCAGCAATGCACAGGAGATACTCCTGGCTCTGCATTCAGGAATTACTCCTGGCAGTGCTCAGAGGACCATCTGGGATGCTGGGGATCGAACACAGGTCAGCCATGTGCAAGGCAAACGCGCTACGGGCTGTGCTATCGCTCTAGCACTAAACCCTTAATCTTTGACTACAGAACTGAGTGTTCCAAGTGGTGGCGGGAAGAATAGAAATGACATGGGGACAGTGGTGGGAAGTTCAGGGCACTTTGATGCTAGTGAAGGATCAGTTATTTTGCCCCCCCAAAGAATCTATGTTAACACTATTGGAACCATGTTACCTCAACTCCAGTTTTTTAAAAAAAATATTTAAAGTATATTAATTAATTTTTATATTTCCCAATTAAAATATTTATTCATTTGTTTATCCCTCCCCCCTCAATTTATTCAAACACCATGGCTTACAAAGTTGTTCATGATGATTTGTTACAGGCATTCAATATTTCAACACCAATCCCACCACCACTGTTACCTCCACCATTGTTTTTACTTTCCCATCAGCCTCTCAAGCCTGCCTTCATAGCAGATCCATAATCATTTATTTTATATTGCTTGTGACCCCTAAATGGCTCACAGAATGATCCAAAAGTTTTTCTGTCAAGAAAATTATTGAAAGTTGTTGTATCTCTCCATGGGGACATTAAGTCTTTGTCTGAGGGTTTACAAAGCTGGTGCGAGGTAACCTTCCATGTTAATGTTTTTGATTGGTTGGTTTATATGTTATATACCTTCCATCTACTACTGGAATGTCCATGTTGTAGATGCTGGAGATGTTGTTGCACTACTAATGCAGCGACACACTTCAGAAAATCCAGGATTTCTTAACTATGCAGTCTGGTTAGAGTTAAATTTTTAACTCGACAGTAGCTTTGGAATGTGAGAGAAGCTTCTGAGTCTTCATTTGGGTGGGATCTAGCCCACCCAGATCCAGGAGCACTTTGTAGGGCTCAGCCAGGAAAGGGTGCCCAAGAAATTTTTGTAACTTAATGACCTCTTTTGAGATTTATTTGAGTCTCTGGAACAAGGCTAGTAGAAGAGCTTACGTGGCAGGCAGTGGTGGGACATGGGCATGGTTGCCAGGGCTTCTGAAAGTAGAGGGAGGTGGGAGGAGGTTGGCCATCTCAACTCTAAGAAGGCCTGGACAACTCTAATTCTAAAACAAGTTTCTCAATACCATAAACATTAACATTTTTGTAACCATGTTACAAACAATAATAAAAATTAGTGACATAATTTTCTAACAGCTGTATAGTATTCCATCGTATAGATGGGAGGTATTGGTGGTGGGAAATGTACACTGGTGGTTGGAACATTGTATGACTGAAATCTGATCACTAAAACTATGTAACTATATCTCATGGGGACTCAATTTTAAAAAAGGGAAAAATTAATGACATAAAAGTTTCACTTTGTCCTAAAACTCACACCTAATTTGGTCCTCATAAGTACTCTGGCCTGGTCTAGTTTTTATCCTAGATACCATTTATTCTTTGACATGAGAAAATTTGTTAGAAATTTTGTTAAGAATTAGCATTCAGTTGAGAGTGATTAAACATGGGCTATTTTTACATTTTTGGTGAAGAACTCATTTGTAGGGAGAAAAAAGCAAACTGAAAATGAAAATAAAGACATTTTTACCTCATGGAGAAATGGCAGCATTAGTAACAAACCCCTAACACCTTCCTCCCTAGTGTAATGACTTGACAAGAGCAAACATGGGCGGTGGCATTCTGAATTGAAAAACTTGCTATGTGAAGGAATTACTAGTGATACATCTGTTCAACCAGATACTTTATTCCTAGTGAGAGTCTGCATATGAGGGAAGAATGGGAGAAAGTCAATTGAACACACAGACTTACTGTGAGAGGATTGTAAGAAAGAGGACTAATGGAAGAGGTTTATGGGACTCAGAGGAGTGAATCTGAGAGCAGGAGGCCTGAGTTTATCTACTTATAGTCTTGGGCTACACCCAATTGTGCTTGGGGCTTATGCCAGGCTTTGTGTTCAGAGTCACTAATGGACCAAACGCTGTGCTGGGGATCAAACCAGGTTGGCCGCATGCAAGGCAAATATATACCTTAGCCACTATACTATCTCTGACCTTGGAAGAGGCTTTAGTTTGATCTTCAGCAATGCATGGTCCCTGAAGCACAAGCAGGAGCAAGCCCAAGCATTGAGCCAGGAATAGCCCCTAAGCCCCACTGGGTGTGACCTACACTCCTCCAAAAATAAAACAACCAAAACCAGAGTATATATTGCAGCAGAAAACGCAATTTGGTTATCCTTCCTTGTCTATTGCTGCTATGGTGAGTAGTCAAAAGGTAAATAAAAACTCCTTTAAGAATGGCAATAAGGAACAATTTTTCCTGTTCTTTCCACCCTAACTTCTCTTAGAGATCATGCCAATGCCTCCCCCACCCCGCCTACATGTGTATTTCTTCTTTTTATAATTGCTCTCCTTCTCTCCCTCTTACAACTTTCTTTGGAACCCCACTGGTGCTTTGTATCTTATCATTTATCACACACTGTGTATACGAGGTTTTAGAGATGAAACCATTCAGTCTGTCAATCTACGTAGCAAGCACCCTCAATGTCTTTAAAATGCTATTCTGAAGCATTTAAAGTGGGCCATCTGCAATAAGAACGATCATTAGATGATGATAAACAGTACTGGGTCACAGATGGAGAAAGTAATAGTATTTGAGAGCCATTTTCATGTTAATGTTATAGATTACATATTAAAGAAATGTGCCAGTAATGAAGCAAAAAACAAAGAGGGCCTTTGGAGAAGAACAGTTATGCTACTGAAAGCAATGATACAATAAGCAGAATGGCCCCAAGCCATCTGCTTTTAAAGCTTATCATATTTAGGCTGCTAGGACCATTCCATTGCTTATAGAGGTGCTATTCTGAGATTACAATGAAGTGAGCAAGGCTAATATGAATTAAGATATTTGCAATGATTGTAAGACTTTGTTATTAATTGTCTTTTCCTCACAAACAAATCTAGTGTGCCTAGAGCAAACCATTATGAAAAATATAAGCTGCTCCTGTAGAACTCGTCCTACTGACTTGATCTATTTAGGGCAATTGATCCTTTACTTACCTACCCACCCATCGCCCACTCTTTTCCTTCAGAAGCTCTTTCCTAAGGCACTAAATGCAGTTATGTCAACTAAAGATAGTTCCCACTTGCGTGAAGAGATGTAAGTTCTTAAGCACATAGATGCTTGTGTGTGAGGAAACGAACATTGCAGATGGTTCTTCCCATCTTAGAAGCATATCTCTATGGAATATGTAGTTATATAAACAAAACTGGAATGCCTGGAGAAAACATGAGAGTATAGCTTAAGGGCTACCTTTTAGATTGATGACCTCCATACTGTATACATTGTTGAGTATATGACAAGTGGAAGGGAGTTAACGTCTTTTCTGTACTTGGGATTGTTCAGTTTTCTCATTCTTGCCTTATGCATATCACAGTTCAGGAGAGACTAGAAAAGAAGCCTAAACTATGAGGTTCATGGTCTTGAAATGAGGCTTTTAGGTATTGATTTTCATTAATGCTCTTGTTGAAGATGGTTTTAGTCTTTTGTGCTTCCCAAAGCAAAAGTTTATCCCTTAGGTTTTGCAGTTTGGAAGTTTATTAGGAGATAAAGAGGGGAAGAAAAAGAAGTTTATGATTCAAGAGCATAATAAACCCCAGCTGGCATATCATGAGCCTAGTTATGTCAAAATAAATAAATGATCAAAAATATATTGGGACTTTGGAAAATAAATTTAGGTAAAACAAGTAAAAAGAAAACAGAAAGGATATTAAAATTCAGGACCTGATTGATTATGTATTAGCCAGATCAAAGCCTCTGGGTGATAATGAGCCAGTGAACAGGGATTACCACCTGTCCTGTTAAGCTAGCAGCTGGACCTACCAAGAACAGCTGGACAAGAACACATATAAAATTAGCCTTTAGAAGCATAAGCTAAGATTTTCCACCTGCTTCTCAGTTCTGCATCTTTATCACTCAAGCCAGACGTAAAAAGCATTTTAAATTTTGATGCTGTTTTTGCCTACGGGAAAACACAGCTTTGAACACCAATATTCCCAATAGCTTGCTACCAAGTAACAGAGGTTGTCTTCTAGACCATAAGCTAAGATGTCAGATACACTAGGGTTTTCCTGTCACTGACTCATCTTGCGCTCTTATATTTAAGCTACTGCAAATTCTTTCAAAAGCGAGTAGACATACTCTAAATGAAATAAACCAAGGGGTTATTATTTATTCCAATAATCCTACTCATTGAACATTATTTCATTGGAAACTTATTTAAAATGACAATAAGTATACACAACTGAAAAGCTTAGTAATTTTGAGTTGAGGCAGTAGATTAAAAATAAGACATGGAGCCATCCTTATTTAGTTCTGTACCCTCTTTTCAAGTTAGTTATCCATCCTGAGAGTTATAATGGACCAAGTGAGTGGACAAATCAAAAATCACTTCTGTTTAAAATGTGGCACACAGAACGGCAGTTGCAGAAATACAGAATCTCAGGACTCACTCTGGACTTACCAAGTCTCAATATGGATCTTAATAGGATTCTCTAGTGCGTTATAGGCATGCTGAAATTTGGAAAGCAATGTTTCTATTTTCCTCGCAACCTCTCTTTGTTCAACTCGTATTGGAATGTGACAGTTTAGAAAAAACCAGAGCCTAGGAAGCTTGGTTATTAGAGTGACTAATATTTGGGAATCTCTACATTGTGCATAGCCCACATTGACTTAAGATGAAGAAGAGGTTCAGCCGAAGAATATTCTAGGAGGTCTCGTGATGTTAGGACATGCAGACAGCTGCAGCATGGAAAAGGTTTTGTTCTAAACTGGATGTTTCTATCTCTGCTGAAAGGAAGTCAGAAGAAACTCTTACTTCTACAATGAAAAGTAGAAGACAGGAAGGGAAAGGAAGCAGGACACGAAAGAAGAGAGAGAAGAAAGAGGACAAGAGAGAGTGAAAAAGGTTGTGGTAGAAATACAAGCGAGAGAAACAATCTCAGCAACAGGAACTTAACTGGTAGCCAGTACTTCATCTGGCATGCCTTGGAAGTAGCATGCCTTGGAAAGTTGATTCTTTATTTCTTTATTTCAGAATCTGAATGCAGAGCAAGAGTAGGGTGACCAAGAATTCTCACCAACAGGTATTACTGAAAGAACACAGGCAGCTCAAAACTGAAGAAAAAAAGCACAATGAAGGGAACCATAAAAAATAACTGGATTTTTTGGGGGGTATACTTTACAGAAAGATGAGGATAAAATAATTTTTATGATTTTTATCATATTTATCAGTTCATGCTGGAATGATAGCACAGGGGGTAGGGTGTTTGGGGGGTAGGGGGTACCCCCTACACGGTAGGGGGTAGGGGGTAGGGGGTAGGGCACACGGCCGACCCGTGTTCGATTCCTCCACCCCTCTTGGAGAGCCCGGCAAGCTACCGAGAGTATCCCGCCCGCATGGCAGAGTCTGGCAAGCTTCCCGTGGGGTATTCGATATGCCAAAAACAGTAACAACAAGTCTTACAATGGAGATGTTACTGGTGCCCGTTCGAGCAAATCAATGAACAATGGGAGGACAGTGCTACAGTGCTATATTTATCAGTCCAGTTTTTACTATAGGGTCATTGAAAGCTAGTGGCAGAGAACATCAATATGCGTTCAGGCATACAAACTCTGTTTATCTATTTATTCAATTTTGTAAGTTATACATTTTCTATCTAATCAGGTTTAAATTAAGTATAGAGTAAACAGTAAGAAAAATCCTATATAGCACCAGTTCAGTCATTCACAATGAATTTTTCTGATCCTCTAACATTTCCAATTAAAGATTAGCCAGATACTTAGGTCACTAACACTGATTAAGTTAAACATATCTAAGCCATACAATCCTCAAAATGATGACCAGTAAGCAGATTCCCAAGTCAAGGGACTTTGTGTGACAATGTTATTTATCTTGGGTTAGAGTGACAGAGAAGGACAAATTCAGAGCAACTGGAGAAAATATAGAAGAGGAAGAAAATTAAAATGAGAAAAGAACAAGGCTTCAAAGACAATGGGGTATTAGATAGTGTGTAATGATTTGAACCTGGGAAAAAGTCAGGGAATAGAATGCCAAAACAAAGGAAAAACCAAGATTGTTTTTGTCTCTCTTGAAATAACAAAAAATATATAGACATCATAGACAAGCATATGTTTCACTAGCTAAGTCTTTGGGTGTCAGCTACTTTGGGTGTCAGCAAAAAGGAATTGAAGAATGTACTTGTTTTTTTTCCATAGAGACATTAAGGCAAACCAAGAGATTTTCCTCAGATTATCAGGAATCTCAGGTGAGTTTATCACATAAAATCCTGCTCAGAATGCTAGTAACTATTATTTTTAAAGTTAAATATTTTGTCTTTTTCTAATTTCCTGAATTTCCCCTAGAGGTACACAAAAATAGGTAATGCCTTTGATGAGGTAGTTAGTAATGTGATGATAGCTAAGCTTTAAAGAAAAAGATAAAAATTACCTTTCACACATGTTTGTCCTATAAATACAACTATTACATGTCAAATAAACCTGATTTGAACATGGTTAGATAGCTCTTGCTTTTCAGTGTGCTCTTTGATATCAGTGCACCATATTCAATTACAAAGGCAGCATCTTTATGTATCTTTGTGATCCTGACACCTGCTTAATATAGTAACTATAAATGCCTGCTGATGATATGAAAATAATACTCTTAAGAAGGTATTCATATGAACAACTTTTCACCTTAATTCAGCCCTGAAAAATTTACTTTAAGGATCTCAATCAAAAGTTATTAAGGTACCCTAAATCAATGAAAATAATCTGAGACGCCTTCATTATATAAAACTTTGAAACGTGGCTGGAGAAAACATACTGGAGAAACAGCACTTGTCTCACATGTGACTGGACCTGGTTCAAGCCCCAGCACCATATATAGTCCCTTACCACCACCATTGGAATCTGAGCACAGAGCTAAGAGTAATCCCCAAGCATAGCCAAGCGTGGCCCAAGTTCCCACACCCCCTCCAAAACAGTAAACAAATAAAAATGATTGAAATATAATAAGCCAAGGCAGGGAGGTGGCACCATGGGCTACAGTGCATCGTTTGGATATCTGAAACCATCTGCAACCGCACATACTTCCCTGAGCACCACACAGAGTGTAACACTCACCACTGAAAAGTGTGGGCAAGTAGAGTAACTTTCTTTATAGGCAGGGACCAGATGACACTCCAGAGGTTAAGCTTAACAAAACTGTAAATCAATGATAAGTTGAAAACTTATTTTTCAAGAATTGTATCTTTCTCTTTTGTAGGTAAATAAAATTTTAAAAAGTAATAGTGTAAACAATTTCATGCTAAGAATTATTTTCTTTTTCTTGGGGAGGGAGGTTAGGCCATGCCCGGCAATGCTGGGGATTGGAGTTACTCCTTATTCTATTCTTGGGAGTGCTCCTGGCAGTGCTCAGGGGACCATATGGTACTAGTGATCAAACCTAGCTTGGCCACATTCAAGGCAAGCAGCATAACACCTGCACTATCTCTTTGGACCCCAGTTTCTTTTTATTTTTCTTTTTTATTTATTTTTTTGCTTTATTGGGTCATACCCGGCAATGCACAGGGGTAACTCCTGGCTCTGCACTCAGAAATTACTCCTCGCGCTTGGTGGGGGACCATATGGGATGCTGGGAATCAAACCCAGGTTGGCCATGTGCAAGGCAAATGACCTTCCCGCTGTGCTATCACTCCAGGCCCCAACCCCCCACCCCACCCCCCCAAAAAAAAACCTCAACATGTAACTATCAGGATTTGTTTCTCTTATTTTTTTTTTAGGAAAAACTTAATTTCTTCTTATTTAAATGGAATGTTTTGGTCATATTGTGCTCTCATTCTTTAGTTTCCTGTTTCCTTTTTTTAATGCCCTCCCCCTTTTTCCCTTTGATGCAATGAGGGGGGCGGGGTTACGTGGCATAATTGGTTGCACTGTATGGGAGAACACACTCTTTATTGTAGAGCCAGAGATATGAAACAGGAATGCTGCTGGTATCAAGTGCCATGTAGGTGGAGCTAAGTTTGAACACTCAGCTATTCCCATACCCTGGGGAGCCAGTCTTTTGTTTTCTTTGGGAGGCCACTCCTGGTGGTCCTGGGGTGGAGTGGGAGGTCTGCTACTGAATAGGTGCTCAGGAGTCAATTCTTACGGTGCTAGGAAACCAGGAGGTACTGGGGATTAAATTTGGGATCCCTACATGCAAAGCAGGAGCTCTAACCTTTTGGATTATTTATCTCCCTGGCCCTGGGCTCCAATTTTTATATGCTAACTGACAGATAACATTTTGAAAAGGGGCATGCACTCTGTATTTCCCATCAGTTCTTGTTATCTTATACTTAGTGAACCTTACTCACTAGCTAGGCTCTGCTGGTAATTAAATTTGCAACCTCTGCATAGACCAACAAGGCTGGGCCATAACAAAGTATTTGAGTCCACCTTAGGTCAACTAACATGTACACATAAAAAAAACACTGAAAACTGGAATAGTACAAGAATGTTTAAAAATATTTAAAAACTGACTGTAAATTTAAAGTTTTCTTCAAAAACTCCAGGATTATATCATGTGGCTAGCAACACATCAATTTTACAGACATTTTCTCAGACACTAGAAAAACATATACTTATTTATTTTCTTTTATGAGACAAGAATGATTCCAAATCCAAAGTTTACCATGTATTCCAGGTTAATATCACTAATGAACATGAATGCAATGGTACCCAATAAAATATTAGCACATAAAAACCAAAAACAAATGCTTGAACTCATATGTCACAGCAAAATTGGACTTCTTTCAAGATTGGAAATGATGCTAGGCCAACTGGATTATACATATTGCAAAAAATTAAACTGGAACTGGGGAGATATATTAAAGGGTTGGATCAAGTGCTTTGTATTTGTGAGTACCAGATTTGATCCCTGGCACTATGAGGTCCCCTGAGCACCACTAAGAGCAATCTCCAAGCAAGGAATAACAATAAAATATGAAGGCAAAATTATACATTAGACTACATTAAATAAGGTTCTTCTATCAATCAAAAATAAACTGAACAATGGGGAATATATTTGTAACACATATAGTGAACAATGAACAAAGGACTATTATCCAGACTATGTAAAGAACTCATAGAAATCAATATAAAAGAATGAACCATTTCAAAAATAACTCAAGAGACTGAATAGATGATTTGTATAAGACGATAACAAGGATTGGTAATAATTACACACAGAATATACAACTTGATAAGTATTCAGGGGAATAGAAATTAAAACTACAATACGATGCTGTGTATACTCACTGCAATGCACATATTTTTAGACTGAGAATGCAAAATATGGTTAAATGTGAAGCAACTATAATGTTCGTATATTGTTAGTGGTAACATAAACTGGGACAATGACTCTAAAAAAACTACATATCTAATAAAGATCCACATTAGCATCAGAATAGTTTTATTCATATATACATATATTTATGTCCAGCATAACTGTGTGTGTATATATATGTACCCAAAACACAAATAATATTCATTTTACCTCCAAACTGGAAAAAAATCAAAACATCTATCAAAAACAGAATGACTGTTGTTGATATGATATCATATATTTTCATTTAGATTAGAGACACAAAGGTTTAAGTATGGTATGATTCCATACCTTAAGGTTTTTTTGCCTATTCAAAAATAGGCAAAACTATATCATGGTATTAAAAGGCAAGGTACTGGTAACCTTGTCTTATAAGGTTAGCAGTACCTTATAATGTAAGAGGCAGTGATAAAGGAAAGGGCACTGGGGTCAAGTGGCAGGCACTGGGGTGAGGTGATGGTTTCTGGGGTGCTAGTGATCTTACATATCTTTCTCTCTAAATTTACTTTGAAAATTCCAAACATTTCCCTATAAGTAAAAGAATATTCAAAATCCATGCACCGACACCTACCAACTGTTAGCATCTTGTGTCTTTGCTTCCATTATTTTTCAGATAGATAGCTAGATAAGATAGACAGAATGAGGTTGATGATGGATATGTGGGGAGTTAGGTAGACACCTCTTTGGGGATGCTGGCAATATTGTATTTATTATCCTAGTGAAATAGTGCACATGGTTGTGTTTATTTTGTTGTGGTTGCACTGAATTGAATATCTTACTTCTACACTTTCCAAAAGTGTTATTCAATTAAAAACTCATATTTAAGCAACTTAATTTGAAATTCCTCTAGAAAACAATGTATTCGCATAACACATCACTGAAATTCTACTGCCTAATTGTTTGTTGTTGTTGTTGTCCTGACAGCATTTAGGAGAAACTGCATCATATTTTCAGATCCATTTATTGAACCAAGATACTTGTATGTAGTATTTGACTTAGGTTAAAATTACAGTGTCATAGCCTCACCTGCTGGTTGTTTTCCATAGCCATATTGAACACTTGTTTCTGTATCATACAGGAATTCAGAACTTCACCATGCTTATTGCTTTTAAAATGTAAGTAAGAGAGAACTGTCTTAGGTACATAAACAGTAGGCAGCAGAGTTGAGTGTGTGGACATCAAATGGTCATATCAGTTAAGTGCACAGAAACAGGTTTGATCTTCAAACAAATGCTTAAACCATCAATTCAAAGGAAGGACAGGACTTTTTTCAAAAGTGTATGTGGAAAGAGGAATGAATAGCTGGCTTGAAGAGGAAAGAAAGACATGATCATAAAAGTTTTTCCTATCAAGAGGAATAAATGTGGTAGAACAAAAAAAGTCACTTGCTTAGAGAAAAGCCATTTAGATCCTACTTTTTACTCGATGGTTTAATCTTAGGTAAATCAAACCTCCTCGGTCTCAGTTCCTATATGTGTAAAAATTAGGATAACTATATATGTTATCCAAATCCTTCTCAGGCTATGTAAGAATAAAGTGGGACAAGAGATACGATACTATTTTATAAAGTGGTACATAGACACACGAGACAGCTTATACATTTCCAACATATATCTGCCTTGTACTCCAACAAACAATTTATAGGAAGACCATGGAACCAGGTATCATGAGAACTGTTGTTTTCTAGGCCAGTTTAACTACCTTTCCAAAATTACTTTTCCCTTCTGGAAAGTTTTCTCATTTTCTTAATTATAAGATGAAGAGTTTAACTTGGATTATCTCTAAAATTCTTTTTCCCATTATATTTCATGAGTTTTATCTTTCTACACCTGAGTAAAACCACTTCTGCAGTCATATTAGCTGACTAAAGATACCAGGCTGATGACATTATAGAGGAATACCATCAGAGATAAGTTAAAAGACAGGTTTTAATTTTCAGGTCTTTGGAGATGACTCCATTCATTGAATAGCAATAGGAGAAGGTGACCACTGAAGAAAGGCAAGAATGATGTGATTTATAATGAGTTAACAGGTTTCCTTAAATAGAACTCAAATATAAAGTGCCCATACTTTGTCATGTTGACTAAACAATGTCAATCTAGAAGATTCTCATTAAAAGTCCAGTGTGCAAGTGTGTTTTAGTAGAGTGTACTCAAAACTGTTTGTTTTTATTAGAGACCACACCCGCTGGTTCTCAGGAGTTACTCCTGGCTTTCCACTCAGGAATAACACCTGGCAGTGCTCAGGGGATCATATGGGATGCCAGGGATCAAACCCAGCTTGGCCACATGCAAGGCAAGTGCTGCACCCTACTTAAAGTTTTTAGTAGAGAGAAGCAGATATTTGAGATAGGATATAGACAATCCAAAAAGTAACCTTTATACCACAGGAGTCATTAAAATGTTTGGCAACTAACTCCTTAAAATTGATTTCCCTGAGGACAGGTCAAAACTTTAACATCAGAAAAGGTATTAAAATATTAAAAATATTAAAAATTTTCTTTAAGTGTTAAACACAGAACATGGATTATCCGTGAAAACATTTCTCTTCTATATCAGAAGAGAACAGATTCTCTTCTAAATCAGAAGAGATCAGATTCTAGTTGATCTGTGATCATTTCAGGTTAGCTCTGCAATGAGAATAAACAAAATGATTGTCCTACAACCGAATAGCCCTTTAAAGTATACTCTATAAATTTCATAACTATCCATAAATATGGCTTCTAAAAATAAGACTAATAGCTTGAGGGCTATTGGTTTATTTTTTAAAAACTACTGGAAGTGTTGCTGAGATGGCCCAACTTTTACAGTTTCAAAAAGCTCACAGTAACCTATTTTTTAATACAATGGATGATCACTTCAGCAAAGACAATTTTGTCACAAAGATTTTTATGGAGACCTGCAGTATATTGAGCAGTTCCCCTGAGAAAATTCTGTTTACTGTTCCCTTTACAGTGGGTCAAGATACTGATTTCCAGCACAGAACCATTTTATAGGCATCATTCTAAACCCCATCTAAGGGCAGACAAGCGGGTCCTAATGTTACAAAAAAAATTTTTCAGTTAAGTGAAAGAATTAGAGTGAACAAGTGGGAACAAATAACAGGGTTTGTAACTGCATTCAACACTCACACGAATTTTACTCACATTCCTGATTCCAAAGTTTACATGCTTTCACTGTTTATCTGATGGATAGACCTTTCTTATTGGCACCACAGTCTCTAGCTTTTCATTATTCCCTAGGTCTTATGCTTTAACTATGATTTGGCATGGCTTTCTAAAATGGATTAAACCTTAAAGCACTAGAGGTCAAGCAGGATCTTTCTAAACCATTAGCTTTTCTTAATCATTTGGGTTTCTGTCATAGCAGATACTTTGGTATTTGTGGAGTTGCTTCATCCTTAAGCAAATTAATCTTGTCTAAAGTCTGCATTTACTTTCTTGTCCCTTACTATACTGATAAATGCTAATGACTTAGTAAAACTAATTGAAAAAAAACTGTAGAGAAGCCCTTTGAAAAGTAGTGTGTGATTTTATGGTACCAAAACAGAACTGTATCAGCATCTACGTCATATTCCTCATTTAGTAGGAAACTAAGCCCTGTTTGCTATTTTATATACCTAAATAGAAGAGGTACTGATATGAAACAAGAGGTGAAGAGGTGTAGATATGATCTCAACAACACCATCCCTAGAGTGACTAGTAGTGAATGTCAGGAGACTTGTGTTTATGTGGGTTCTTTGAATACCTATGAACTTCTATGTTATTAGAGAAATCATCATAGGAATCATCTTAGAAATCAACATAGGAAGATGTAACATTGAGGGTTGTTTCAACTGGCTTTTAAAACAGCTTGGGGCTTTGCTACACCTGTAAGAATGCATTCATGACTGAAATCTTATCATTATGAAGAGAAAAAGATTTTAAATGCTAGTATTACAAAACTGGACGTGGTTTTCTTGTTAGTCATGGATCCCTGCCTAATGGGTTTCAGTTATTTTTACATAGTACATATTATGTACAAAGACATCTGATTGGTTTGTCCTGCTTCAGGATCTTGAGAGATGGAAAAACCAAACAAAAATATCTTTTGTAGTCACTGATGAATAGGCATGGATTAGGTAAAGATTGGGTGTAATATTGAATCCAATATGGGATGTGGGCCTATATATACACATATACATATATATATATATATATATGCTTACATGTGAGTTCTATTTTCCTATTGTCCTAAAGCATGCATTGGGAAATGTAACTTCTGCTGGGGGCTGCCTTATTTTGGCTTTTTGGCTCATACCCGGCGATGCTCAGGGGTTAAGTCCTGGCTCTGCACTCAGGAATTACTCTGGCAGTGCTTGGGGGATCATATGGGATGCTGGGGATCGAGTCTGGGTTGGCCGCATGTAAGGCAAGTTCCCTACATGCTATACTATCATTCCAGCCCTGGGAGGGCTGCCTTTTAATACATAGGAACATTGGGTTGTCACCTACTGGCTGAGAAGATCAAGGGATAAAGATCAGTGTTATTTTGGGTCACTCCCTGTGGTACACCAGACTTAATATACATTATATATATATATATATATATATATATATATATACATATATATATATATACCCACATCCCATATTGCATTCAATATTACACACTGGTTCTGGGCTCAGGGATCACTTCTGATAGTACTTAGGAGACCACAAATTGTGCCTTGGATTTAACCAGGACTAACAGCAGTGCAATACAAGCTCTTTAATCTCTGTACTATCTTTCAAGCTCCTAGATCAGAAATTTCCAGTCTTGTTGCATCATGAACTAGCAGCTGAAAATCACTGATTAAGATATTCATCCAATGTGGGACAATACTGATAAGAGCATAAATGCACCCTTAAATAAGTCATGCCCTCAGTTCCATTTTGTTTTTGTTAGTATAGGCTAGCACAGTCTTGTCTTTATGTGCCTGAGTGGAATGTAAAATTCGAGTCCTTACATGTAATATGGAAGACAATGATGATTCATGTGGAAAAGAAAAAGTTGCATGAATACCTATCTACATCCAAACTTAGAGCAACACTAATTTGAGCTACGATATTTGTGTATAATAAAAGAAAATGAAACTTAATTTTAATTTCATAATGACCTACTATGGGTATGATTTGCAAGCAGCTGGTAGGTCAATATGTTTTTCTTTTATGCATTTTAGTACTGAGAAGAAAACGATGCCAGATATACCACTTTTAAAGTTTCTCAAATATTAGAATTCACATAACACATACACACCAATTCAAATAACACATACCATTGCCTGAGATTCAGCAAATATAACATTGGTCTCTATTTGACTCAATTTTTAATTCCATCTAAAGATGAATGAGAAGAACCATTGCTCTATAATTACAATATGGTTCTATTGTTTTCCTAAATGAGTTCACTGGAGGCTCTAACAGCATAAATCTATTTCCCACGGATTAAATGCAAAAATCATGAATGCATATAACACTTTCAGATGGAACCTAATATTTTCATGAATACAGAGTCTCTTGGTCCATGTAGGAAACCTATTGGTGAGCAGCGGGTTGGCAATGAGTAAATGCTACTCAGCAGGTCAGACGTGTACAGCTGGAGAAAGATCATGAAATTATGTTAGTACACTAATGAAAACACAAATTTGGAAAGAAGAGATTCACGTTGCATTTAAAAATTCTATATGGATTTAGAGATATAGTATAGCACACATACACACGAAAAACTACACCAAAACAAGCTAAACAAAAAACCAACTACCAAGAGAGTTTCAGTAGGTTTCGCCTTTGAAGATTTTTTTTATTTCTTTCTTTCTTTTTTTTTTTTTTTTGGAAAACAAAACACAACAAAACACCTCCTGTTGCCCTGAATGCTAATGATGGAAGATTGTTGCTATGGTGATGTTAATTTCAACACTGTTGCCTGTGGACTTCACATGAACTCACTGTTTTAACTTCTGCAAATGTCATTTACAAAATGAAAACCCATTAATGATTAGCGAGGGCACAATGTTCCACTTTAATTAGAATAATAAGGAATGCTGATGCACAGAGTACAGGTTTGTGAATCGCTACTGAGCCTACACTGTCAAAATTAATTACTACCGATGAGAGTTTGGTTCTATTTTTTAAAAAGGAAGCTTCAGAATAGAACAGTTGTATTTTGACTTAAAGGGAATTTAAGGTACTCTCCTTTTTAATTTGAAGGTTATAAAAAAGAACATCTCCCAATAGTAATCATAAAAACTAACTATGAAGAAAAAAATCCAAGTTCTAACTAAGGGCTAGATATTTCTAACCATGTAAGAACTAAAAGAAATCAACTAACTTATTTTTTAAAGGGCAGGGGTGGGGGATGATAGCGATGAGTTAATTAAATATTTAAGAAGTAAATTTCTAAGGAAAAGTGCTGCATATGGCAAATGTCTTGAGACAAGATATTTTCTGACTCATCTTCACACAAGAAAATATGGAGAATACATAAAAAACTTGAATACAAGAGGAAGTAAAATAAGTGATATTCTCTCTGATGGCAAAAATTGAATTATTGTAAAACAATTTTTTACTTGCTCAAATTTTGAGCCAAAATTAAAAGATGGGCTGGGAGGAGGTCAATTCCACATTTCCTTTCTTTCTACATAGTTTGTTGCAAAGGTTGTCTTGAACAATTTTATTTTTGAGACTTCTGAATTCCCATTCCCATCATTCTCTAATAAGAGAAATCATTTTATGCCACAATTTCAGCCAAGTAAATCTGGGGGTGTCTTAACTGGATGTTGAAGGAGAAAAATACATTTTTATTATTGGACATATATTCTTACAGATGCTCCAAACCTGTGAACTTTGGAAAGATATGAAGATGGGGGTCATACCAATACTCTATTATATAGTTTCTAAGATGATCCTGAAAAAAATCCCATGATGCTCAGGGTCTTGAGTCAAGTGATATTATCAGGTTTGTGTATAACTAACAAATTACCTGTGTTATTGACAGTAAAGCTGAATTTGTGATGGTCTTACTTGAATACCTGACATTAAGTTCAGAGTAGTTAGTTCATTTGGAAAGATAGCTGACATGTACTTTTAAAAGGGTAAAGTCACCAGTCAGAGCTTTGGTGTATTTAAATTATAAAATCACTCAACAAAAGGTAGGATAGAGATGCTACAAATGATATCTTCTGTATTTTATTAGGAAAATGGTAACCTGGAAGAGAAATAACTAACATGTTGATAGCAGCTTTCTGAATAATTCAAAATAATTTTAGACTTTATCTTTTTTTGAGAACAGAAAAAGTGTTTCTGTGAACAAAAGAGAAACAGCGAACATTTATTACTTTTGTGATAAGAGGAAACAATTGCAGCCCTTAACTCTCCAAAATATTGTTCAGACTTCTAGTTTCAACTGAGAGGCGTAGACAACTGCAAGGAGGCATCTCCCATACTTACAACAAGAAAAAATTTAGACAGATAAAATTAACAACTATTCATCCACCCACTACACCTTTGAAGAAGGGCATGAAAAATTGAGAAAAATAGGAAAGTTTTAACTCTGAAGCAACTGTGAGGGCTACAACCAGAGATCTCAATTGGGCTCTGTACTAATCAGAAAACCTCTGTACTAATTAGACAACACCCCTACCCCATACCTCCTATCACAACACTGGTAAGTTTATAGTAATATGACAAGGTTTCCGGAGGAATAGAAGACTCCAGTATCCTTAGTAGCAATTTAGGGTGTAGAGAGATAGTATAGAGGGTAGAGCCCTTGCCCTACTCACTGCTGACCTGGATTCCATCAATCCCAGTATTATATATGGTCTCCTCAACACCTCCCTATCCTGGAGTGATTTCTATTTTCAGAGCCAGATGTAAGCCCTGAGCACAACAGGGTGTAGCCCCCAAACCAAAACAAACAAGCAAAGAATATTTCTCAAGAGGCAAAGCTACAAACTTCAAACAAAACCCATCTCCCAAACAGATTATCACATTTTCTACTAATCTATACAAGATGCCCACATTGCACAAAAAATATCCAAACAAGCAAACAAAACCCAGGCTATACCCAAAGGAAGAAAAACCACAGTCTAAAGAGACAAAGTAATCATGAGATCCAGATTAATACACAGTTCAGATGTTGAATATATCAGATGATTTTAAGAACCATAATTAATATTTTATAATCTCCATAACAAAGGAAGATGGTATGTAAAACCAGGGATGCAATTTTAGCAGATGGCTGAAAACTTAGAAATGGGCACTGGTGGAGGGACATTAACATTGTGGGATTGTTACTACTGGAACATTGTATGCCTAAAACTCAACTATTAATATCTTTGTAAATTACAGTGCTTTTATAAAAAGATTTAAAAAAGAATAAATCCAAAGGAAATACTAGAAATAGGTAAGAGTAACTGTAATGGCAAAAATCTTAAATGGATTCTTCTGTAAATTTGATTCAGGCAAGGAAACAGGATCAGTAAGCTTAAGGATAAGGCTACAGAAATTACAAACTAAAATGTGACAAAAGTGAGTAAACGTCTGTAGCTATAATGTGAAAAAATAGGTTTTCAGCATTAGGACACAATCTAGCCAGAGCTACTTTCATACTAAGTTTGGTGCAATTATGCTGATCAAATAAAAAGAGCTCTGATTAAAAACTTTACCCACCAAAGATCTCTAATAGGCAATGGAGTTGGAATAAAGCATTTAATGTGTTAGTGACTGTCACTGTCACTGTCCTCCCGTTGTTCATCAATTTGCTCGAGCCAACCCAGTAACTTCTCCATTTTGAGACTTGTTACTGTGCTTGGCATATTGAATTCGTCACGGGGAGCTTGCCAGGCTTTGCCATCAATTTGCTCGAGCGGGCCCAGTCACGGTCACGGTCCTCCCGTTGTTCATCGATTTGCTCGAGCGGGCCCAGTAACGTCTCCATAATGAGACTTGTTGTTACTGTGTTTGGCATACTGAATTCGTCAAGGGGAGCTTGCCAGGCTTTGCCTTGTGGGTGAGATACTCTCGGTAGCTTGCCAGGCTCTCCGAGAGGGGCGGAAGAATCAAACCGGGATCAGCCGGGCTGACTGTGTGCAAGGCAAACGCCCTACCGCTGTGCTATTGCTCCCGCCCTGTGTTAGTGATGTCCCAGTTATTTATAATGATGATGCATTTTTATAATGATTGATTTTTTTAAATATTTGCTTTAGATTAAGAGTTTTAGGAAATGAAAAAGGGTCCAGAACACAAAACATTTGTGCTTTCTTCAACTGTAGTGCCCAGAATGATTAATACTAGCATGTTACTCTCTTTTTATATAAATTAACATTGAAGTTGAAAAGTAGTTCCCTCTATTGCCTCCTCCTCTAAACTACAACCACTTGAATGTATTCCTTCTAGGCTATTAAACCATTCTTATTTTCAGTCTCATAATGGTGTGATTTTTGTTTTTCTATTCCTTTGTTTATTTGTTTGGGTCACTTCCAGCAGTGCTCAGGGTAATTCTTGATTCTCCCAGAAGTGCATCAAGACAATTCTGGGATTGGTTTGTGATGATGCCCAGGGGACCAAGCTGTACAAGGGCTCAAAACTTGGGCCTCCCACATAAAAAGCTTGAGATCAATCCCTTTGAACTATCTCCCGGGTCAGTCAAAATTCTGTTTTTCACATTCTAACTGGCCTTGCATATAAAGCATGTAATCTAGGCCTTTGAACTATCTCCCTGCTCCCTCAAAATTTTGTTTGTAACATTCTAACAGGGCTTCACAAAGCAAGGAGCTTTAAAAATTGCCCTTCCGAAATTTAGCATTATTTGAATCCCTTCTATTGATAACTTTCCTTCTTAGAAGAAGGGGTGTGAAACAAGTTCTTTCCCTCTCCTCTGAGTTAATGGTCATACTTTAGGTCTACTCTCTGGTGATTACATGGTAATCACATGGGCACTGCTTATGAAAGAATTTCTTTGCATCTGGCACGGTATGTGGTGAGCAAAATGTGGTAAATAGTTTTCTAATGAAAAATTGAAACAGTCAAGAAGAATGTCTCTTAAAAAGAGTTTGAGATTTACATGAGGCAAGACAAATCCAACTATTTCTTAAGTGCTTTTGGAACTAAAGGACCTTTTAGTATTTGTGTGAAATTTTGAAAGCAGTAAAAAAGCAGTTTCTGTTTTTACAATTATAACTGAGGTTTAGCAAAATAGACCAAGTGAAAAATAACTTCATACTAAATTGGCTAATTATGGGTGAAATGGCTATTTATGCTTTGACAGTGATCAGAGACACTTCTATAAACTATGCCTCCTTAACGAATAATAATGCATTTTATAGTTTCATGCTTTAATTTTAGCATTTTAGAACAGATCACAAATATAACAATTAAGCTCTTCAATGGCATTGTACTTTTATATTAAAGGCCAATTTAAAGAAATAAATCACATTACAAATTTCAAGAGCACAGGGAAAATTTTTGGATGTTTAAAAAACCTCTGTGTTTTCTGGGTTGGGGAGAGATATTTCAAGGGGCTGGAACTCATTGGGAGTCCCCTCATGGTTCCCTGAGCACTGCTGGGGTAGGAAAAAAGTACTGAATATGATCCCCCAAATAAAACCAATAGGAAACAAAAACTCTCTGCTTTCTATATGGAAATCTATAAAAAGTATAGGACTAGAATTTCCATGTGTTCCAGCAATAACACTTCTTGGTAACTATCCCCATTATACAAAAGCATTCATTTCAAAGGATATATACACACCTATATATGTTTGTCACTGCACTTAGTACAATGGCTATCATGGATAAAAAAACAACCTAAAAGTTCAACTATGGATAAATAGATCAAGAAGCTGTGGTATATATACATAATAGAATACTATGCATCTCTACAAAAAATCATGCATTTTGCAGGAATATCAATGGAACTAGAGAATATCCTGTTGAGTGAAGTCACTAAGAAAGAAAGGGATAGATACAGAATGATTTCTCTTATGTGGGACTTAAAGATACACACCAAGGTAGCAACAAATGTTCAAATGTAACACAACAGTAGAACTTAACACACCACGGAATTGGTGATTGGTATCGAAAGGGTGTTGTGATCCTTGGGGGAAGAAGGTAGGTACATTAGTGATACACTGGTGTGGTGTTGGAGTTATGTGCATGAGAAACCATCATTAGCAGTATTGTAAATCACAGAACCTCAATCAATAGAAAAATTAAATTAAAAAACTCTGTTTTCTATACCTTGTTTATATATACTTGTGTTGCATATGTATATGTACATATGTCATTAATATAGATATTTTTACAAATTGAAATGATTAGTTTGGCTATATTATTTAAGTCTTATGACAATTACTTAACTTATTTGGGTGGCATTTTTTAAACTGATTTAAAATACTGTGTAAGTTTCAGAAGTATAGCTTCATACCTGAATACATATACACAACCTATCTCATTTTAATGATTTTTGGGGCACTACTGACAGTGCTGAGGGTATACTCCTGGCTCTGCATTCAGGAATAACACCTGGCTGGCTCAGGAATCATATGGGATGCCAAAGATTGTATCTGGGTCAGTTGAGTGACAGGCAAGTGCCCTACCAACTGTACTGTTGCTCTGACTACAAATTTATCATTTCAACCACTTAAAGCATGAAATTCAGTAGCATTAAGGATATTCACAATGCTGTGCAATGACTAATCTAATTTCTACATCTATGAATTCAACTATTTATCTACCTAAGTGACATATATAATATTTGTTCTTCCGCAACTGGTATCTTTCATTTAACATTATGTTTTCAAAGTTCATCCATGTGATATGATGTATCAGAATTTTATTCCTTTTAAGGCTGAACAATATTCCACTGCACATATATATTCTACATTATATTTACCTTGATATCTATCAAAGGGATTTGAGTTGTTCTCATATTTTGGCTATTTTGAATACTGCGGCTAGAAACATTAGTGTACAGGTATCTGTGTTTCAGTTTTCCTTTCCTTTGGAAATATACCTAGAAATCCAATTGCTGGTTCATATGGTCATTTTATGTTAAACTTTTTCATAGACAAACTATTGCTTATAGTGTCTGCACCATTTAACATTAATACTGGGAATGCACAGAGGTTTTCCATTTTCTTTACTCTCCAATAGATGCTTTTTTATTTCCCCCTTTCTTCAAGGTAATGGGGACGGACAACAGCCTTCCTGCTGTATGTGAAGTGGTATTTCACTGAGGTTTCCCTTTAAACTTCCCTAATAACTAAATGCTGAACATCTCTTTACCAATTTCCTTTTGTTTTGTTTTGCTTATTTGTTTTGTGGAGGTAGGGGATGTTTGGCCCATACCTGTCTGTGCTCAGGAATTACTCCTGGATCTGTGCTTGGAGTTACTTCTGGTATGACTCTGGGGACCATAAGTGGTGCTGGAGATTCGAACCCTAGTCGACCACATACAAGGAGTGTGCCTTAATCTCTGTAGCATCTCTCTCACTCCAAACACTTTTTCAAAGGTAGTCTCCATTCAATTTCAACATTAAAGATGTTGAATAACTGGTGTTATTCTTTTTGCCAAAATATATCACATTTAAAAAGCGTATTAAAGTAGCTCAGATCAACTGCCTTTATCTCTGGATCATCTTAGGTTCCATATCCTATTTATTCCATGTCTATTTCCTCCACAAGGAGGACAGAAGCAGTTCTGAAGTTGTAGGAGTTTCAGAAGAACAAGGGCTATGCCTGTATTGCTTGCTACATATCTCTTATGCCTATGTACAATGCTTGGTACATCACCACAACAAATACAGTTTGGGCCAATTAATTTAACAAAAGCATTAATCACCACATTTATCTTTAGCACAGCAGAAACAAGATTACTATTTAGACATTGTAGTCTCTACTCTGTCAATGTGATAGCATCTCATCTCTATGACTCTATGAAATACATACAAATATATATGTATATAAACATATGCATATATACATGATGACTGCAAACAGTATAGCCCTTGGCCTGATTGTTTCCATGAACTTTAGATTCTATTTTATGACTGCATACCTGGACTCAATAGGTCTCTCAAGCTAAATATGTCTAATGCGGGCGCTGCAGGATTTCTGTAGAGTGGAGTGGCTATCAAATCAGCAGCTGCATTCTCTAGTTTAGAAGATATTATTATCTCTTATTCTGATGGGAAAGACTGTCTATTGGGCATTATTGGAGAGCAAGAGCTCTCCAAGCCAATCCCTGGAATCATCAGTAGTTTAGGCAGATCTCTTGTTTTTCCCTACCGAACATATTCAAGTACCTGATCTAGCCCAAAGCCCCAAAGATATCTACATTACCCTCTGGCCCGTACTCCTGGCCTCCCATGTTAGAAAATGACCTGTTAACTGTTTCCAAAGTACGTCCCCTGACCACATATCCCTTGACCACATATCCCATGGCCACTTGTCATGACCTTCATTACTACAATGAAGTAGAGTTAATCTACCGCCATTGTTAGTCACCATTCCTAAAACACGCCTATCTGGTCTCTGTGCTTCCATTGTGGCTCGTCGGATATCCTCATATGTTCCTTCAATCAAGTACATTCTCATAACAGTCAATTATGTACTGACAAGTTAATCAAAGCATCCATATTAAAAATAAAAGCAAAAACTCATCCATTCACTTGGGTACAGTTGAGAAAGGTTACTCTGTGTATACAGACAATTTTCCTCTTGGGGTTGCAGAACAGTGCATTCAGTTCTCAGCTTCAAGAGGCTTCCGGTTGTCAAAGCAGGGTGATTTTGCTAATTTGTTATAAATTGAAAAGCATGGTCAGGCAAGAAGTGCACTTTATATGGGGAGCAATGAAACAAAACACAGCCGCCAAGCAAAAATGTTTGACTGTGGCTGTGGTTATTTATGATCAGATGATTTGAACTATTTTATAATACAATCAGGGGAAATTTCAGGCACTTTAAGATTATCTTACTTTCATTGAAAATGATACACAGAATTTAGAAATTGGAAACATTTGCTGTAATACTCAAGTTGAGTGTTAAGAATTGCCCCATTAAGGTTTCTCTATGGATTTAAAATTTTTAAAAGACAATTAAAATATACCTTTAGAGGATATGCTATACATTTAAAAGTAGTCCGTGTATCTGCAAATTGGTTGACAAGCTGAAGCTATTGTGCATAGGATTGTTCCACTTATATCCCTAAATCATGGAATTCAAAGAATAATATAATTATGTCCCCATGCACATATTGTTTTATACACCTAAGGAATTTACATCTTCACACACTCATGCCTAAACTTAAACTCCTATGACTTTACTGTTTTATCTCTGCCTTACATTGGTAATGTTATATCCCAAACTCAATCTCCCAAAGATTTCCTTAATCTTATTAGTGATCTATACCAGTGGTTTCAGCCTCATTACATCTGTGGTCTGGCACCAATAGATGACTGGAATTGAAAACCACTGGTACATATATTAATCTGGTATCTGTTGCCATAACCATCACTTTAATGCCCTAGGCAATTTTTTTACCCTATCTCTACTTTTGGTTTGTGATACATATATTTATGCAAGAAAAAGCAAAAAAGAATACCAAATTGATAAAATACTTTCAATAAATTCAGCAGAAATTGGAAGTCAAGTACAAAAACTCTGAACAAAGTTATCATATTTATGAAGCATATCCAACAAGCCTAAGTATTATTTTCTTCATTCTGCCATACCTAAAACTGAACAATAAGGTGCTTGCTTACTACAGGACTAGACATAACATGGATAAAGATAATGCTGATTTGGGTTTCATGCTTCCCAAAGCAATATTGATTTTCTGGGTGATTTTTCCATTATTATTCAGTGCTCTTAATTTAAATATTTCATGTTTATGTTGTTTTTACCCCACATGCACTGCATTGCACTGCCCTCCCATTGTTCATCGATTTGCTTGAGGGGCCCAGTAACGTCTCCGTTGTGAGACTTGTTGTTACTGTGTTTGGCATATCAAATACGTCACGGGGAGCTTGCCAGGCCTTGCCATGTGGGCGAGATACTCTTGGTAGCTTGCTTGGCTCTCCGAGAGGGGCAGAGGAATTGAACTCGGGTCAGCCACATGGGACATGTGCAAGGCAAACACCCTACCCGCTCTGCTATCGCTCCAGTCCTTTTACCCGACAAGTTTTATTCTATACTTTTCAGGCAACAACTGGTACTATAAAAGTGAAGTCCAAATTATCAGATAATATTATTCAACATTCCTCTGATCCTCTGAGATCCTTTGGAGGCAGTTCATTTCACACTTTCTACTAGACATCAGTATTTTTAGGTCTTAATTTTAAAGAAAAGCTCCCCATCAGAACCCTCTGACATAGCTCAGTTGTAGTTACTGTTACAATTAGGTAACTTCTCAGGAAAAAGGACTTTGTAGTTTGAACATGTTTTGTTCATGCTTCCATATTAATGATTTTTCCTATTCACAAGTTGAAACAAGATTATTAGGCTTTGAATTCTAGCAGACAGTACAGAAAGATCAAACCTCTGCTTCAACACTGAAGTGCTTCCTTGCACGGTATATATCTTCTTCTTTAGAAATACATTCAAGGATTTAGAATATAACTGGAAATTTTTTATGGTGGAAGAAAGAGACCTAGCAGAGTAAAAATGACTTTTGCTAGTCCTAGTAGCACTGCACTGTAGCACTGTCATCCCATTGTTCATCAATTTGCTCGAGTGGGCACCAGTAACGTCTCCAATGTGAGACTTGTTGCTACCTTTTTGGCATATCGAATATACCATGGGGAGCTTGCCAGGCTCTGCCATGAGGGGCTAGTGCTAGTACTTACAGGAAAAAGAAATGGCCAGGTATTTGAACATATAAAATGGGTTACATGAATTTCACTATTTATTCATAGGTAAGGTAAAGGTAAAGGTAAAGGCCCTCCCGTTGATCGTCGATTTGCTCGAGCGGGCCCAGTAACATCTCCATTGGAGACTTTGTTGTTACTGTGTCTGGCATATCGAATACTCTCGGTAGCTTGCCGGGCTCTCCGAGAGGGGCGGAGGAATCGAACTCGGGTCGGCCATGTTGGCCGCTTGTAAGGCGAACGCCCTACCCGCTGTGCTATTTATTCATAGTTATATTAAAATATGTAGTAAGGTAACATTTCCCCTACAAAACCAAAACTAAGTCATACTTGAAAAAAGTCCACTTTTTAATCAACATTTTGACCCAGTGCAGTGCAATGCTACAATTAATCCATTTTTAAGTTTCCTTCTATTTTTTCTTTTTTAAGGTCACACCCAACTGCACTCAGGCTTTACTCCTGGCTTTGTGCTCTGGGACCATGCCTGCAGGAACTCAGGGGAAACATTTGATCCATGAAACCATGGATCAAACCTGTATCAGCTGTGTATAAAGCAAGTCCCTTTATCCTTATACTATCTCTCTGGGTCCTAATCCACTTTCTTTTCTAGTTTTTGTTTGTTTGGGGGCCAGACCTTGCAGCGCCTGCGGCTTACTCCTGGATCTGTGCTCAGAGATCACTCCCTGCATACTTTGGGTAAAACATAAGGTGCAGGGCATCAAACCTGGGATGGCAACTTGCAGTGCCCTATTCGCTATATTATCTCTCCCACACCAGCCTCTAATCTATTTTCTATGTGCTTGATAGATACTGATATTTACCAGGAAAAGTCAAGAACTAGTTGAATGTAGCTAAACCCTGCTGGAATTTTTTTCTTCCCCAGTGGATACCAGCATGGCTCTGCCTCAGTGTTGCTCCAATTCTACTAACTGTCTCACTCTAATCCCCTTTCAAATTATTTAGTATGAAGCAATAGGCTTATCTCCACTCATTGAACAGTCTTGCTTCTTGAAGACAACCTGTGAGTTTTGAAATAAGTAGGAATTCAAGGCATTTTTTAAAGATGTCCTCAAAACACTTTTGACCACAGTGTTGCTAAAGCATTATATTTCCTTAGAAACATTTTCTCTAACACAGTAATTTCCAAAGATTGTCACTTTAGAGGTCAGTTCAGCCAGGCAACCAACTTCATAAAGCAACTGTTGAATTAAATCACTTTCAGAATATAACACAATCAACTGCAATTTCAGCAGGATTAGCTAGCATGGAAAGCCTCATATATGTCTATCTAAAGTCTATGCTACCTAGTCCTTTATTGCAAGAATGTCAGGATCATAGCACAGTTCTTAAAATTTGCCTATTCTTCAACAATCAAAACAAGTGATCAAATATTTACTCCTAATTTTTTACGTGAGAGAGACAATAAAATGCTAAAGCACTGTAGTACTGTAGCACCGTCATCCCGTTGTTCATCGATTTGCTCGAGTGGGCACCAGTAACATCTCCATTCATTCCTGTAGCATGCTAGTGTAGCCCAATGGCATCTGCTCGCTCCAGGAACACTAAGTAAGACTTGTTGTTACTGTTTTTGGCATAGGGAATATGCCACGAGGAGCTTGCCAGGCTCTGTCGTGCAGGAGGGATACTCTCAGTAGCTTGCCAGTCTCTCTAAGAGGGATGGAGGAATCAAACCTGGGTTGGCCACGTGCAAGGCAAATGCCCTACCCACTGTGCTATCACTCAGCCCAAAATGCTAAAGAAAATGTCAAAATATGCATCAGGCACAGGCATTGCCAAGGGATTTACAGTTTAATTGGAGGAGACAAGAGAGCTGGAATGTGAAAAAAAATAAGCTGAGATAAAACATAAAGATACCTTAGAACTTTCTGGCAATTAGAGTTCCTTGCTAAATTCTTGGTCAATTCCAAGGAAACTTTGTAAAGAGTCATTTATATAATTTTCACTATAGAAACGTATAACAGTTATATCCCTCACTTGATGATTATTTTAGTTTTTGGGTTACATCTGTTAGTAGTCAGGGGCTACTACTGGCTCGGTGCTTGGGGGTTGCTCCTAGCTTTGCTCCAATGACCCCACAGTGCTCTCCTGTATGGGAAGCATGCACTCAGCCCATCGAGCTATCTCTATAGCCCTGTCCCTCATTAGCCTACACTCTGGCCTTTTCTTAGACCTGTGATTTCCTGTAACTGGGACAGTGATATGGAGAAATCTATGACCTCATCATTCTTATTTTTATTACAAAAGGAATTTTTGAATGAAAACAAATGTATATTGAATGCAAGCATAAAGGACTGAATTTCAAGTTGCATTCCCATGAATCAGATTCTTACTCAGTCCTGATCTTTGATAATAATTCAAAGAATTATAGGGAAGCACACGGCGCAGATAATACATCCTTTTCTTGAAAATATAAATAATCAGAATTTATAACCAGAAATCAGAATTTATCATTAGAATAAAAAAATAAGCAGGTCCATCCCAAAATATCTCTCCTCTTTCATATAATAGCACACTTTGTTTAATATAAACAATTTAAAAAAATAATGTCAAGCAAGGTCCAGAGAGATAGGACAGCAGGTAGGGCATTTGCCTTGCATGTATCCAACACAAGGTCAATCCCATGTACACCACTTGGGCCCCTGAGTATCATTAGGAGAGATCCCGGTGCTCAGAGTCAGGAGTAATCCCTGAACTCCAAAACCAAAATAAAACAAAATTATGCCAAACAATTGACATTGAAAAAAAAGCATGTCAGTTGGGGGAGTGTATCCGAGTGGTGGAATACGTGCTTCGCATGTGTGATGTCCTGGTTTTGATCCCTAGCACCACAAATAAAAAAGAAAAAAAATGCGAGTTCAGTCTCCAAAGGCTTTCATTTTATATTCTGTTAACAAGAAAACAGAAAAAAAGCTCATGTGATTATATCTCATTTTCTGTCCAGTCATGATCCCAAATTCCCAGGTTTATTTACAATAAATGAACTTAGCTATATCAGATATATATGGCTAAAACTGTTTTATATATAGGAGGTTTCAGGTGTCATTTTTCTGCTAAATGCCTTTAACAAGATTTACCTAGAGATCTGAGAGGTCATTAGTGTGTTTACTAAGGCAGGATGTTGAATTGAGGTCATTCATTTCCCTCATATTCCACAGAGAATAAATCATAAACTTGCTGTTAAAAGTTTTTTCTTGCTGATTCTTATGTACCCCCTTTCTTTTCCTCTTTCTATATATTTCTCTCTCTCTAAATCATTATCTAGACACAGATATTATATATACACGTGTTCAACATGTCCACAATTTTTCTATTAATTGTAGTTATCAAGATATTTTCATATTAGAGATTGGAGAGAGTTTAGTGGGGAGAGCACTGGCCTTGCACTCATCCAACTAGGGTTCAATCCTGGGGCACTGTATATGGTCCCCTGAATATCTCCAGGCGTTATCCCTAAGCATAGTCTGGAGTAATCCCTGAGCATTTCCTGGTGTGGTTCAAACAAAGGAAAAGAGAGAAACAGAAAAAGCAATGGAAAATTTCAGAAGGCCCAGGGAAGCTTTCCCACTTCATCCACCGGGGAGTTAATATTACAGATAACATGACCATTTCCTATGCTCTTAGGCCAACTAAGCCCCATAAAGAATCCAATTTTAGGAGTTTTCTAAACTGCAGAAAGCAGAAATTTCCCCTCCACACCCCATATCTCTATAAGAATTTTAAAAACTATGACAGCCCTTATTGCAACAATGATGGCCCTCATTGCAATAATGCACTTGGGTTTTTTTTTTTAAGAAAATAAAGAAATTGTGTGAGTATTTATTTCTTCCTTCAACCTTCTAACTTTTCCCCAGGAATGGGGGAGAATGAGACTGAAAGGGATTTGGAGTTTTCCCACTGAGAAGGGGACATTTTCTGCAAGCAGGTCAGTGTTCAAAGGATTAATACTCTAAGGAAATAATCCAAAGGGGAGAGGCAGTTCGAGGTTATTATTTTCAAATGTTGTCTGGACTGCTGCTGACCTTTGTGAAGCTAACAGGATGCAGCTTCCCAGGGGGCCAGGATGAGAAGCAATTAAAGGAGCCTAGGAGAGGCTCAGGAATGTTTGGGAATTCACACATACCCCAAACTGTGTGGGAACACCCAGAATAAAAATAAACTAATCAAGGTCATATTTGTGTACTAAAAATAAATCTAAATATGTGGCTAGTACTAGATATATCTGCATGAATGTTTCCTAAAACCCAACATTCACTATCTAGTAGATTATGGATAATTAGCCTTTAGTTCTATTTCTGAGAAGAAAAAGAATGTTAATTCATATGTTTTGAATGATATTTCTTATGTGCCAGAAATTAGAATGGACATTAGGTTACACTGTGCAAGTAACAGTCACAATGGGATCGAGCAAGGTTTTCAAAGGCAGAATTGGGACCCCAGATCATAGTTTATCCGCCCCCTATGCATTTATGTAAGAAAGTACATATACCAGAAACTTATTATGAAGAAATAGGTGACATATTCTTCCTTTGGAGAAAAGTAAAAAGTAAAGTAAAGGCCCTCCCGTTGATCATCGATTTGCTCGAGCGGGCCCAGTAACGTCTCCATTGGAGACTTTGTTGTTACTGTGTTTGGCATATCAGATACTCTCAGTAGCTTGCCGGGTTCTCTGAGGGGGCGGAGGAATCGAACTCGGGTCGGCCCTACCCGCTGTGCTATCGCTCCAGCCTTTGGAGAAAGAGACCTAAATATTTTAGGGATGCTTTCATATTCCCCATAACAGGTTTTCTTTTAACCTATATAAAAATTGTATTTCAGCTGTCACATATATGTATATTTGTAGCACTGTAGCACTCTTTGTAGCACTGTCCTCCTGTTGATTATCGATTTGCTCGAGCAGGTCCAGTAACGTCTCCATTGTGAGACTTGTTGTTACTGTTTTTGGCATCTCGAATACGTCACGGGTAGCTTGCCAGGCTTTGCCGTGGGGGCGAGATACTCTCGGTAGCTTGCCGGGCCCTCCGAGAGGGGTGGAGCAATTGAACCTGGCTCGGTCTGGTCAGCTGCGTGCGAGGCAAACACCCTACCGCTGTGCTATTGCTCCAGCCTGTATATTTGTATACAAATATAAATATGTTTCCACCTATAACTATTGCACATAACACATAGAATCAGTCTAAGATCTTCAGTCTAACGCTCTCCCAACTGAATAATATAAAATATTAGAGTGATAGTGGGCTGGAGCGATAGCACAGTGAGTAAGGTGTTTGCTTTGCACGCAGCCAGCCCGGCCCGACTGAGCTGGGTTCGATTCCTCCGCCCATCTCGAAGAGCTCAGCAAGCTACCGGGAGTATCTCACTTGCGTGGCAAAGCCTGGCAAGCTACCCGTGACATATTCAATATGCCAAACACAGTAACAACAAGTCTCAAAATGGAAATGTTACTGGGCCTGCTCGAGCAAATCGATGAATAACGAGAGGACAATGACAGTGACAGAGTGATAGTACAGTGGTTAGGGTGCTTGCCTTACATGGCCGACTGGGTTTGATCTCCAGTACCACTTATGGCCCCCTGAGCCCTGTCATGAGAACCCCTGAGCACAGAGCCAAGAGGATGTCCTGAGTATGCCAGGTATAGCCCCAAAGCAAATAAACAACTGTCACTGTCACTATCTTCCTGTTGTTCACTGTCACTATCCTCCTGTTATCCATCCTGTTGTTCATGTTTGCTCGAGTGGCCCAGTAACGTCTCCATTGTGACAATCGTTACTGTGTTTGGCATATCGAATATGTCACGGGTAGCTTGCCAGGCTTTGCCATGGGGGTTAGATGCTCTCAGCAGCTTTCCAGGCTCTCTAAGAGGGGCAGAGGAATTGAACCCGGGTTGGCCATGCTGGATGCTTGCAAGGCAAATGCCCTACATGCTGTGCTATCGCTCCAGCCCAAATAAACAAAAATATTTTTTTAATATTCTGTGAAATAAAGCCTTGTAATCAATGTCATTCTTTGAAGTGTTAATGGCTACCAGTCCCAGGTTCCTCAGTAGATTGTATATACAAATGCTTAGTGAAACCCCGTGCTTGATCAATTTTAAAGATCTGTTCACCAGTGTAAAATCAGAAGCAGCAGTTTAAGTGACATTTGGTAAAAACAAAAGACACCAATTTGACGCGAATGAAGAAAGCTCATAGTGATCTCAGATTGTTTCCATTTGCATCCTCCATGCTGATGAGGAAACTCAGTCCTAGATGGGGTGGTTTATATTCCAAATCATATTTTCAGGTAAATAAAAATATAATCTAGATCTCAGGATTTGATTATGTACTAGTTAGACATACACAGTAAGGGTTGTTTACTAGGACAATACTAACTATAAGAGTTGTGAGAAACTGAATAATAGACTCATTATACATTAAGGTAAAGTCTAGAGAATATGAGACACACATAAGATCTAAACTAATACACAGACATTAGAAGATTTTTCAATGATAAATGGAATTAAGAAGCTGTAAAAACATGGAATCTGCACATTCCAATCTAAAACTATGATAGAAAAAAGTATTCTAGAGCTTTTCTTCCTCATGGAGACTGATTTATGGCTAGGTGATATTTTTCAGTTTATGAAACTTTAGAAAAAGTTATGAGATATTTGCTTGAGTCTGTGAGCCATGGAAGACACCAACATCTACATCTACTTACAAGGTCTGTAACACGGAACACCAGAATCAGAACTTGACTTAACACTGTAGCATCTCATTCACCCTCTTTCATTGATAATATCTTAAACTGAGTTGTTTTCATGACTCTATCATCAATGATGCATTACTGACTAGTCTGTCATTGTGGTTCCAGAGCTTAACAAGTCTCCGTTTCTGGGACCTTTGGAATTATCAAACTGTGGAGGAGAAAGCTCAGCAGAGAAGAATGACCTCCGGGTTATCTTTGTGTACTAAAGCCTTTTGAAAAGTCAGAGCACGAGGCTTTTGGCAGCGAATTCACAAATTTAATTACCCAGCAATATTCACCAGTATCCTCAAAGACTGACAGCTGAAATTAGACAGCTGACTCTCTATTGCATCTACTTCATATTATCATTGGTGCTAAACAGTTAAGTAAAAGGTTTAATAGTATTTGTCCTTTCTATCCTGGGAAGATTGATGGTGCAATAAGAATACTCAAGGGCGATATGAAGATTCATTTTCACTCCTTTGGAAAACTGTCACCAACAATTTCTGTTTCAAAGTCAACATTCATAAAATCAGAGAATGTCAGAACTGGAAATGACCTGTGATATTATGTGATTTATCCTCCTTAAGTGGCAGATGGAGAAACTGAGGTGCACAGAATATAAGTGGTTCAAAATTGGTGGAATAGCTGGTTAATAGCAAAGCTGGAATTAGATTTTAAGCCTTCTGGTATTACTATTTCTACTATTTCATATTGTCTTTTCAGCTACTAGAGGCGTATTCTGAAGGAAAATATACATGGATAGGCTCTTACCAGAAACAACACAAAATTACAGACACACAAACAAAGGAGACACAGAGTTTGTCTCCTAAGAAAACCTCTGCAAAGTTCAACTGTTGCTTTGTTTGAATGTCAGAAAACTAGTATCATTTGTAGAACAGTGAGGCACCAAGAATGAGACAGCTTGAATTTCACACTGCAGTTTTCCTTATTTTTTAAATTTAATTTTTATTGTTGGGCTGGAGCGATAGCACAGCAGACAGGGTGTTTGCCTTGCAAGTGGCCAACATGGCCGACCTGAGTTCGATTCCTCCACCCCTCTCGGAGAGCCCGGCAAGTATCTACTGAGAGTATCTCGCCCGCATGGCAAAGCCTGGCAAGCTACCCGTGATGTATTCGATATGCCAAACACAGTAACAATTGTCACAATGGAGATGTTACTGAGCCCGCTCAAGCAAATTGGTGAACAACAGGAGGAGAGTGACAAAATTTTTATTGTTAGGGTTTGGAGGCCATACCCAGCAGTGCTCAGAAGGCTATACGTGGTACTGGGGATTGAAGTGCTTCAGCTGTGTGCAACGCAAGTGCCCCAATGCCTGTGCTATGTTTATGCTCTTTTTCCTTTATAAGAGCCCCTATCTTGTTCAGATGTATCCATAAAAGCAGCCAACATAGATAATTAGTATTTTGAACACTGTTAATATTGAGATATTGGTAACCACTTCTTCCTCACTCTGTAAATAAATACAGGTGCTGAAATAACAATCCATAAGTCAAAGGAACAAATAAATTTAACAAAACTGAAATTAGAGAAACACATAGTATAGCAAAAGTAATGGGGAGCAGGAGTGAGAATGAAGGAAATAGATGCTTTAAATATGCGAGGGACTTGGGTTATGAAAAGTTGTCCAGAAAGGAGAAATAGAGCTGATAAGGTATGAAGTGAGGCAGTATCGAAGTTTCGATGCTACTGAAGATTGAAAGTACGAGTAAGATTTACAAGTTTCCAAGAGAAGGTAGACCAAGAGAACATAGGCACTGATAGGTAGATCTGGGTAGATCTAGGCAAATGGCTCCACTTTCAGGTACGAAGTCAATTGGTTGTACTACTAGAGCCATAGGAAAGGTAGCCATGAGAATATAGGAGAGTAAAGTCTTCTAATCAGAAATTTTGGTAACACTTATAGCAAGTAATAAAAGTAGATTGAATTGATTATCAACTGAAGCCCCAGGGAGGTTTATGTTGGCGTCTGCTAAACAGGAACCATCAGAAAGTTATGAGCAATGCCAATGTGGCTGTAGAAACATGCCTGAGATGAGAGTGTAACGAGGAATAGATGATCATGTCCAATAGACAACATCAGTTGCAATATGCCCAACTTCCCAATTAACAGGCATGGAAAGACAGATGCTCCTTTGGATATGGGTTGCTTTTAGAGCACTGGATTATTGAAAAGAGCTGACTAGTTAATATGTTCCCCAGAACCCCATTTCCCCCTCTATCATGAAGTACCTCAGAGATATTTAGAAAGGGAACCTACCAGGTTTCATTAGTGTATGCCTCCAAAGATTTAGCACTACAGAGCCTTTAAAGGAGGAAAAAGACCAGCTTGTCAAAAACTCAAATCCTTCCTAAGGGACAGCTGGCAGAAATAGAAGGTCAAACACTTCAGCTGGCATTACAAAAAAGAAGCAGTAAACCAACCTTCAGAAGTAATACAGCTAGAACTAATATATGTAGAACAGGTTATGACCTCAATTGGTTTCTCCATTTCTGCACCAATGGGAGGCAGCAAATAGCATTTACTTCTTTCATGACTGAGTGGAGACTAGAGACACTGCTAACAAATTTAATAACCAATATTTGGGCCATTTGTATCATGACATCCCAAGGAAGATATAACAGAGCTGGAAAAGATCCAGAAAAAGCAGCTAAGATGATCAAGGGGAATGCTTATCTTTCATTCAAGGACAGGCTGAAACACTAAAACGAATTAGACTTTCTCAGTCTGGGAAGATGAAAATGAAAAGGGGCTAGTGAAGGGAATCAAGATTAAAGTCAACTCTCGGTAAATAGAATTGTGGTTACTGGATTCCACAGCAATTAATCGTGGCCATCTCTTGAGGTTAAAGTATGGAGATTAAAAAAGAAGTGAAATGTAACTTTATTTCTGTAGAAATCAGTAAATGTACAGAAACATTTCTAAAGCAAGCTTGAAGTGGAATATGGGGAATACTTAAGAAATCACTGAAAGTCTCAATGCTTTCAATGCATTCTGAAGAAATGGTCATAACAAGTCCTATTTTTGTTTGTTTGCTTATTTCAGGGGCTACACATGGTGGTTCCCAGGGCTCATTTCCTTGTTCTGTGCTCAGAGGTCACTCCTGGAGGTGCTTAAGGGACCTCATGTGATGCTGGGAACCAAACCCAGGTCAGATGTACTATCTCTCTGGCCCAAATGCATCTTAATATTTTAAATGAAAATTGCTAGGTTAACTGACAAAACAGTCATTGATACCTGTATTTGGAACAGAGTTCCGGACTAACTGGCCTGCTGGTCTGACCCAGCGTGCTGTTTCTTATGTCTTATTGTATCATTTATACAGAAACACACTGCATGCAAGTTTGGGATTTCTAAATTCTTTTTGACAGTCCAGAACATAGAAGAATAATTTTCTAACTCATTAAGAAAGCGAGAGAGTCCCAGCTCTTGGCTCTGTTTGGTTTACCCATATGGGAGTATGCAACATAAAAAGGTGAAAGAAATCCTAACAGAATGCAGCAGCTGGTGAAAGGCTATTATATTGAAATTTTCATGAGTTTGACAGTAGGCCAAAAAACTACAAAATGGCAGAGAGTGGAAAAGGCAGTTGTAACAGGTTGAACATTGTTGGTGATTATTTTTTCAGTGGCAATGAAAGCTGTAATCAAATAACCTGAAAGAGATGCTGGCAGGAATAAGAGAGCCCCAAGGGAGAGGAAATATGAAAACTGTAACAATGATGTATGCTATGGACTAATAAACTAGACAAACATGTAGTTTGAAGTATCAAAATCAAAGTTTTTAGCATCATATGCAAAGCTGGTGTAGGGTTGCGAGCATAAACTCAGTCTGATTTGCAATCTAGAGCAAAAGATGCTGCTAATGACTTACAACCCCAAGGATGAGTACACAACTCAACAGCCAACAAGAAACTGCATATAATATTGTTACATAGATGATCGATTTATTCAGCATTTTAAAGGAAACATTACAAGATATTTTAAGAAATATCTGAAAAACAGGTTATACAGCTGGAAATGTATACTAAAATCTCTTGAATTCAGGGTAAAACAAACAAGGAGGAGCTATAGGACTGTTTGATGTAATGCCAATACAGTGATGTAATTTTGGACCTATGAGGCATCTTAGATTATGAATGATATTTGTCAGTGCATTCAGTCCACTGAACCTTACACATCACAGTAATTTTTCTGTGAGTACAGTATTTTTATAATACTATGTAATAGATTGCAAATTATAATAATAGCCTGCTTATTAACTATGTTAATTTTATGAAAGTTTGTTCTGCATACCTTAAAGCTTAACATTTTGGGGGATTTTTTTTTGGCTGTTTGGGTCACACGTAGCAATGCTCCGATGTTACTCCTGGCTCAACACTCAGAAATTACTCCTAAAGATGTTTGAGGGACCATATCGGATGCCAAAGATTGAATTTGGGTTGGCTGCATGCAAGACAAATGCCCTACCTGCTGTTCTATTGCTCCGGCCACAGCTTAACATGTTTGAGGTATATTTGAGAAATTTTATAATCCAATAATGAAAAAAGGTATTTCTCTCCATAAAACCTTTGCTATATTATTGAGATACTATCTAATTCCTCATTACAAGGAACTGATCGTTTTTAAGGCTTTTTAAGGTCCTCACCTATTTACTAATTTTTCCCATCTAGTATTCTACGTATCTTAAACCAGGAGGAATAATAGTCCTAACCTATATACCAATACTTGTGGTATTTAAAAAGCTACCTAGGGAAATTGGAGAGGGTTAAGAGGGCATATGTGAAACTCATTAGAAAGAGAAGAAATGGAATTCCTATGATTTTTAAAGCTACGAATTTATATTATCTTAATAACTATAACAAATAAGCTTTAAAGTTGAAATTCTCAGAAAAAATCTGAGATCTTGGGTTTTGAATATGGACAAGACCATGGTTTGTGTGACCTTTGAGTCTTAAAGCAACAAAGGACCTTAGATATCATCTAGTCCAACTTCTCATTTTATAAAAGAGAAGCCACCAAGGTTTGAATAAATGACTTGATCAAATTCACACAATCAACAAATAGCAGATTCAGGACAAGAACTCACATTTTCTTTTTTTGTAGATGTGTCCTTATCAATTATGTCACTATGATTTAAGTCAGTGAAGGAGCATTGGACACACAAAACGACAACGAGAGCAGGAGCTCTCAAATTCCACCAAGGAGTAGCAAGCAGCTATTAATTCACAAGAGGAAGTACTGCTTTTTAGAATACTCTCTCATTTTTATTTTTTAATTTTTTAGATTGAATTCATATTCATGTCCTCAAACCAGTATCCTGGGTTCTTTTGTAGGTGATTGTACCATCAAGGAGAAGATACATAATTAGGAAATGGGGGTGGGCTCTAGTAAGCTCCAAGAGACACTATCTCCCAAAGAGGTAATTCTTTGGAGAACAATGACTTAAAGAGATCTTATATTTTTATGTGGTCCTAAAACATTATCCATGATACGAGAGATTTTACTTCAGCTCATAGAATTAGACAAAGTGAGACATTTATAAATGGGTTGAATAAATAGAAGGTCTCAAACTTTGGTGAGAAATAAATATTTGTGATGATGAGAACAGAGATGTTGAAGATGACTGTGAAGAGTTCAAACAAAATGGCGCCATAATACAGATGTAATACAGTAAATATAAAGCAATAGTGCACATATTAATCAAAATATTATTTAACACATTGGGTGATAGAAAGTAAGTATAAAAATATTGTGGTGACTATTGTATGTAGGAAAGATAATAAAATGGTATTTCAAAATCAGAAAATTATTAAACCAGTATTAAGCATATTAAAGGAAAGTTTCAAAAATTAGAGATGTCTTGATTGGGGAAAAGGTAGTAAGACAAGCCTTTCCTGAAGGATGTGACTCTCTTTGAAAAGCAAAGCTTACCCTTAGCTTCCATTCTTTTGAGTTAACAAAATTGAGACATGAAATCAAATTTCTTGAGAACTGTAGTAATGAAGATCTAGAGCTGCAGTTATTGCTTTAGAACTGAATTATGAAGAATTGATGGGCAGCAGAAGAATAAAAACAGACTCAATAAAAGATGGCAGGCCAAAAAGGGGAAAAACATTGAATATTCTCAGATTCATGGCAGAAGGATGTTAAAAGAATATAGGGACTATTGGAAGAATATTTTAGGAATCTGATTAATTTTAATGGTTGGTGTGGTAGCCAATTCAAAGTTAAATTTAAGTTTGGCTCTATTGCTCAATCAATGAGAGACTGTTAAGGTGTCATAATAATTCAATATCCTCTCTTCTCTCTCTCTCGTATATCAACACAATGCATCATAATTTGTATTTTACACAGCATCATGGAGAAGATGCTTCAGAACACCTGCATGCCTTTGATTGACATAAATGGCCCCAGAAAACAGTATCACTCTGTTGTTGTTATGTGAAAAATGCTGAGTGCCTTATATCGAGAATGAACATCTCAGTCTCACAAATCTGGGATTGCTGCTGATTGCCTTTTGGGCACAAATACCCATTCACCAAACACAGTGCATATGTGCGGATGCAGAAATCTTCCACATCTCAAAAATAAATATGTGGGAAACCCCTCAATAACTAGTAGAAATAGTGTATGAATATTCAATCCCACAATCAATCCTATAAACAGTGCCTTTTTGTTCTCCGATGAAAATGCACATGGTCTCCAATCATACAAGGAAAGAGAAAGGAATTTTTCCTAAACACAGGTCCCAATTGCATCAGCAAATTTTCAGTGTTAATTTTAGCATGAGCCAATAGCCCAAGCTTCCCTGGGGAAGATAGAATGAGGTGTTTTAGGAATTAATGGCTAAGGTTGCATTTTAAAAAATCATTTGTAAAAATGTGGATTTGTCCCAATAAAAGATCCTTTAAGACAGTGATGCTTGCCACTTACTTGATGTAGTAGGGCACTTTGTTTGGCGAGATGGCTCTCTCCCAGGGACCCTGGACAGAAGCTGAAAAAGAAAAAAAGAACAAGGAGGTCAAGCTCACTGCAAACGGGAAAGACAACATTAATCTCTAGAATTACAATTTTACACTGATATTCGTCTGTTTGCTCAGTTGCCCATGAAGGCAGGACGGATTAACCTGCTGTTCTGAAGTTTCTATCCTAATCTAAGTGAAATTGAACTCATTCAGGCACAAAGATAAATGCAAAGGGGTGTGTGTGGATGTTTCATTGCTAAACTTATAGAATAGATAAGAAAGTGAATGAGTAGACTGACAGGTTTTCTCTCCTGTGTCTCCATTGGGTGCTTTTCTTACAGCACTCCTGTTGCTGCTTCTCAATATCTTATACTATTTGACTGACTGAGTTTTATTAGTTTAGCAGTTCAAACATCCCTCTGTGATAGATTTACATTTGAAGTTACTGAAACAGAAGTACTAAATGTCTTATCATTCTGATACGCTTGTTTTTTTCTCTTCATTTGGTTTAAACAATCCAACTTCATTTGTCAATTATATTTTTAATTGGTGTCTCAAATTGTCAGCTAGCCAGTATGATCTGATTAAAAAAGGAAAACAAAAGTGAGAGACTATCACCCAATACCAGAGTATAATAAAACTTTGGTGATGAGTGATGAATCATATAGGTGAGATTAAATTTCACATCCTGGGAATTCATTTTATAATGACTTTATTGTGTATTAGTCTAATCAATCATTTTAAAACTATGCTTTAAATACTTAAGTTGTAATGTTTTCTCTTTGCCAAGTAGAACATCTAAAAATACTGCTTGCATACTGTTGAATATGTAGGTGCTTTCTTTAAAAGAAAAAAATTAGATTAGGAGCCACGGTAACATTTCCTCAATATTAAAATGTTCACCAGAACAGAATTTTAAGAAGTTAGAGTTTTAAGAGACACAGATTATTATCAGGAACATAAATATAGGAAGCATCCTTATGAACAGTAAGCAATTTTATGTCTCTGTCCATTCTTTGCCGGTATTTTCATCATGATTATAATTTGATGTACAGCTGATACTGACCACTATTTTCTCCTATGAAAAACTCTGTTCTAAATTAGTCTCACAGTAAATTCACTCCAGAGTATTGAGATGTAAGAAAACATCAGAGCTAATATATCTTTGACTACGCTGTATAATAGGAAAGAACAGCTTCTAATAAAAGTTAACTTCACACACTGCCAGACAATTTAAAGGTAATGAAACTACAGATTCTTTGTTTTATATGGAGTAATAGAGGAATCGAATCACCCAAACTTCAACCAGACAGGCTGCTTTGTACTTTGGTGATCTGTCATTAAAAGATAAAGTACATGGCTTTGTATTTAGCTGCTAACTATGCCTTTTAATTTTGTCAGACAGATTTTTAATAGGGGTGACATTTATCTGCTGTTCTGATGTAGCCCCTCACCTTCAATCTCTCTGTCCTCCTTTCTCTAACTCTCTTCCCTATTGTGTTTCCCCTTTTTCCTTTGTCCACCACCGACTTCCTCATTTCTCTGCCTAACTTGTCAGATTTTCTTCTCTTGCTCAGATCAGTTTACAGAGTAATTAAGATTCGAGAAGTTCACTGGCCTACCTAGTGAGAGCCGGACACTTTAGGGAACCAAAAATCCCACACCTCCCCTAGCAGGAAATGTGGTGGGTAATTATGGCCCTTGGCTACTCAGGAAACCTCTTTCAAATCATAGCATCAGAGAAGGTAGAAGAGCACTCCACAGAGTGGTTGGTCCTGCTGTCCCTGGCTTCACTGCTATACCTATGAATGAAAGGCTAAAACCAGGAAAGGACTAATGTTTGCTTACAGATCTATATGGGCTGAGGTCCCATATTTTCCCCCATGGTCTTTTTCTAATTCATTTGGGGAGGTGGGAGATTGGGCTAAACTAGTGGTACTCAGGGACTACTCCTGACTCTGGACTTGGGGGTGCGCTAGTCCTGGTGTTTTTTTTTTTTAATATGTAGGAGTACTGCTATTTATTCAGCCACTGATTAGCTGATTGAATTGGGCATGAGCTCCACCTTAATTTTTTCCATAGTTTTATTTATTAACCCCAATATAAACCCCCTCCCACTCCACCCAATGCCTGTGAGGCAGATGATTTCTACTTAACTCTTCTCTACATTGATTACATTCATCATTTCGACAAAAGATGCGTCATTATTGTTTAGAATTCCCCCCCCCCCCCCCCAACAATCAGAATTGCTGAAAAGGCATTGTGAAATACTTTGTATTCTATAGCTGGTTATGACAATCATATAATGTTGCACGGCCGCTATTATGGCAACGCAATTTTGGATTTCTGCAAAGATAATTTAGAGATTGGTTTCTGTGCGTCTGGTATTATGGCTGTGCCAGAGAGCCGCTCGTTGGGGGGCAACTCAGGACCTCTGTAGGGCGTGAAGTACGAGCCGGTACTGCCCTCTTCCCACGAGACTGCAGTTGCCCCGTCACTGCTGGCTCATACATGGCTTTCCAATAAGCTCTGAGGAGGCGGCCACTTTGCTGCCAGGGGGGAAAAAGGTGGAAGGGAGCAACACCCTTTCCCTCCTGGGGAGGCATGGTGCTGGAGTTTAATGCATGGTCCATTTACTTTTCTGCTGCAAGCTGCCGGGCTCTGGACTAAGTCCTTTTGCCTCTGGAGCCATGTCTATGCCGGAGAGCCGCTCGTGGGGGGCAACTCGTGACCTCAGTAGGGCATGAAGGATGAGCCCGTACTGCCCCCCTTCCCATGAGACTACAGTTGTCCCATCACTGCCGGCTCATACCTGGGTTTCCAAGAAGCTCTGAGGTGGCAGCCACCTTGTTGCTGGGGAAGGGGGGAGAAAGGCGGAAGGGAGCAACACCCTTTCCCTCCCGGGGAGGCATGGTGCCATAGTTTAACGCATGGTCCATTCACTTTTTTGCTGCAAGCTGCCGGGCTCTGGATTAAGTCCTTTTGCCTCTGAAGCCATGGCCATGCCGGAGAGCTGCTCATGGGGGGGCAACTTGTGACCTCGGTAGGGCATGAAGGATGAGCCGGTATGTCCCCTTTCCCATGAGATTGCAGTTGCCCCGTCACCGCCAGCCTATACCTGGCTTTCCAATAAGCTCTGAGGTGGCAGCCACCTTGCTGCTGGGGAAGGGGGGAGAAAGGCGGAAGGGAGCAACACCCTTTCCCTCCCGGGGAAACATGGTGCTGTAATTTAACGCATGGTCCATTCACTTTTCTGCCGCAAGCTGTCAGGCTCTGGATTAAGTCCTTTTGCCTCTGGAGCCATGGCCGTGTATGCAGTCCAGATGCATTACTGCCAAAAGTCGCTGGGTTTCGAGATTTGTTTCTGAGTCTCTGGGATCGTGGCCATTAATCAGCTTGATCAGCAGCCAGAGAGGCCATTTGTAGGCGGCGACTTGAGGTCTCGCTGGGATGTTAAGGAAAGGGCCGGTTCCACCCACATCTGGTGAGGCCCCAAGTGTCTCTTCACTGCAGGCCCAAACCTAACTGTCTTGTGGCCTCTGGAGGATGACGGTCACCAGGCCGCCAAGGGAAACAGGCCATGGCATGAAACCTATTCCCACCTGGAGTGGCCCAGCCCCAGTAACCTACTGCAGGAATAGGATGCATTTCTGCCAAAAGCTTTTGGTTTCCAAGATTCGTTTCTGAGCCTCTGGGATCATGGCTGTTAAGCAGTTCGATCAGGAACCAGAGAGGCCATGCCTCGAATTATATAGCTGAGCCAGAGGTGGTTTGTGGGTGTGTCTCCCACATACCTAACTTTTGGCTGATTACTTTCTTGCTAAACTTTGCCCCAAGTTTTTGGGGTTTGGCCAAAGGCACAGCAGCAATTTTGGGGTATCTGAAGACCTGATGGTGCCATCAGACTGCTGATGTACTCACCTCACAGGTACAGATTGACCTGCTGGCAGCACCATACCCCCTAGTCCTGGTGATTCTTGGGGGACCATGGGATGCCAGGGATCAAATATTTGCATGCAAGGCAAGCACCTTCGGCCTAGTACTACCTCTCCCATATTTTTCAGTTCTTTATCATCACTTTCAGTCCCTGTTTTGTTGTGTTTTTTTTTTGTTCTTTTTTGAGGGCTACACCATGAAGTACTCAGTGTTCACATCTGGTTCTGTGCTCAGGAGTCAATCATTGTCATACTTAAGGAAGACTTGCCATGTTAGGAATCTCATGCAAGACAAGTGTCCTAACCCTCTGGCGTATTTTTGTCCCTTTTATGAGTCTCTTTTCCTCAGTTTCTATCAACCAACAGTCTGGAAATTCTGAGTTGTGGGATTGTGGACATGCCATCTGCTAGGAGAAGAGTCAGTTTGGATTTTTGACACTATTCCTGGACATCTTGTAGAAAGAAGGATGCTGTGGCGTTTACATAAATCTATCCAGGACCTGGGCACTATCCCTAATCAGAACCATCATCAAGTCTAATGAGAGGCAGAGGGAATGGAGTAGATGGTGGAGCAAATGGCAAGATCTCCACAAATCATTTGAGTTGGCTTTTTATTAGTAAATATAAAGAGGAAACAAAGCTCTCATTGAACTGCCAGAGGAATGATCAGAATACACTTGAACTAAAGAGCTGGAAAGATTTAAAAAGATAATTCCAAAACTTTCTAAGTCCAGACTGAAATTTTAAGCTTTTGTAAAACTTGAGTTTGTGACTTTAAGTTTTTGAGATTGAGTTTGTAAGTTATATATATAGAAATCATAACTCTTTAAAAGAAAAACTACTTTGCCTTTATGTGTCACTAGTAGAAGTTAATGGTGAGACTGAGTGGATTATTTCTGTTGAAAGATGTGTTTTCTTCCTTTGACTCATAGTTCATAAATGCAAGTAAGCAACTGTTTTGCAGTTAATGGAAACTTTCAAATTTTGTACTAAGAATGTCCTAGATGTAATAATAAAATGGAAAATAACAACACTCAATGCCATTCCCCATTCATTTCCCTGCAGCCCCATTCATTTCCCTGTGTGTGTGCACACACACACACCACTGGAATTACTTGCTTTAGAACTAACACACAATTGGATGGTATTTCATGATTAGAGTCAGTGCTCCTTCTCAAGAACTTGTTAAAGTTTTGCCACCAATTTCACTTGGGATTGCCAAATCATTCAAGTCTTTCATATATTCAAAAGTTGATGAAATCTATGGTACCTCTCATAAGTATGTCCCAGAATTATCATTTCCTTTCTTGAAGCGGTGCCGACATTAACAGCTGTTTCTTATCACAGTGTACCAGTGCAAGCCTGTCATTTCTGACAAAGCTAGTCTATGTAATAGACACACACATCTTTTATGCTCGATATGTCCATTTATAGTGGCCCATCAAATGCAGATATATTGGAAAATATTTTTATATGACACTGTGATGTCCTTTGGTATTTTCTTAGACAGATGTTTCCATAACCACTATGTGTGATTTCAATGAAGCTTTGTGATTCAGATTCTCAAGTATAAAAATCATCCATTATCATATGGCACCAGCACCATGGGGTATTGTCTACTGAATTTAAAGAGCAAACTACATGTGAGTTTATTTATTCCAAAACAGATCTCTGAATTTGCCCCTTGTGTTTGCCTCTGAATTTGCAGTGTGTTATTAAGAACAAGAAAGGGTAGCGGATCTACATTCAAATGCTTTTCCTCCCTCTAGGTGACAGGACTCAATATTGTGCTCAAGGTGGTTTAAAAAATCACAAACACAGACCACATTCTTGAAGAGAACTTCTTATTTCAATCACTTTTTTTAATGCATGATGAACAGAATGTGCCAAGAGATACACCCTGTTACTAAGCCCTATTTAATTGACAGGGGTCTAATCAGAAAATTAAAAAAGAATGTTAAGGTTACTTAAAGCATGCCAAAAGAGCACTCTCTGGAATTCAGACCCCAAATACATTCATTAATCATATATATATATGTATATAAACACACACACATATATATACACATATATTTATATATAGTGGGTCAGGAGTTTGACAACACCATCATGTCAAAGAAAATGGGGGGGGGGGTCATAAAATAAGCATGATTACTTTTATAATGAGGACATAATAGAAATCTCACATTTGGGGTTAAATATATATTAGGGAATATCAACTAGCCACTAGCACTTGGCTGCTCTTGTTATGCAAATTCCAGAACATCTTCTGGACATGCTGTATCGAAAGCTACTCTAGGGCAGTAGTTTTAGTACCTGTGGATGTGTGAAAACAGGTTTATTTTGCTAATTTTTAAGGCAGATATTAAAAATTACATTATTTAAAATAGTACATGGTGTATTTTTTCAACTTTAATATTATAAAATTAAAAATGCATCCAGGAGGACCATGCATAAAATGGCTATAAATTTAGTTTGTTTGGGGGTCACTCCTAGAAGTTATTGGAGGGTTACTCCAGGTATTGTGCTCAGAGATAACTCTAGGCTGTGACTGGGGGAATGAAGTGCTAGGGATAAAATCCAGGACTTTTGTGTGTAAGCTTGTGCTCTACCCTTTGAGTGGCAATAACTTTGGCCCAGTGGCAATAATTTTTTTTTCAGATCAGGAGGAAATTTCTGCAGACTGGCAGCTCCACTAATGTAGAACAATGTTTATCAACCATTTTCCCACTATCTCCTTTAGGAAACTTTTTAGATTTTTAATTGCCCTATCCTCTCTACACCCATGAAAATTTTATGACATGGATGTAGCATATGTTCTTAGAAACTTTTTACCCCCTTGGGAATCCTGTTACTCCAACTGATAATTATTGATCTGGGAGGAGGTATTGAGGTGGAGTTAGTGAGGAGACAAGAAAACCATCTAGGGGCACAACACATAATCTCATGCAGTTTATACAACACTTATCTGTGAGGCAGGTATTGTTTTCATTTTTCAGATGATGAAAGAGCTACAGTCATAGGGAATAGCATGTCTAAGTTCCTCAGTCAGTTACACAAAAGATCTTAAAATTTGGGTTTATTATTTGAACTGGAGCCAGATGAGTAAGGAAATGAAGAAAGTAAATATAGTATATATCTATTATCTATCCTTCACTGTGTGTTCCTTAATATAATCCTCCTAAAGACTGCATTAGGTAATGCCATTCCATCATATGAATAAATTGAGGCTCAATTGAGGTTCATTAAACTAACTCATATCATGCATCTAGTCAGGAATGCTTCCAGGATTATAACCAGGTCTAGTTGTAGTCTAGTGTTTGTACTTCATGACTTTGTGGTATTTTATCATGCATTGTCATAACAAGTAGTCTATAAATATTTTCAAAACGGAGTAAATGCATCTTTAAAAGGAATACAATGTCATTTACTCCAAGTTTCTACACTATATCTGATATCTAACTTTACCCTTTCTGTGATTTCCCCCAAATGATTTTCTAGGAGCTGCTTGAACAAATTCATCATTATCACATCCTAGAGAAGCTCTTTTGAATTCACCATACTTGTGTGACACTTAAAAATCATTTGCTTTTTATCTTATTCAAAACGCTCCTCTTTATGTCATTGCTGTTCTAGATGTCTACATTAAATCATCTGATCAGTTCCAAAATCCCAATTCCAACAATGCAAGGAGAAACCATTCTCATCAGAAAGACCGAAATGAAGACTTTAATTACCAAACAAACAAAACAATGCCCAATATCACTTTACTCACCCTGTAACACTTTGGCACAAAGTACCTACTAAGCACTATGCAGAGTACCGACACTAATACAATAAATAAGACAAACACAGTTCCTACCATACTGCAATCATTTCAGTCTTGACACACCCAATATTCCAACATTACAATCAACTGAATACACATATGGGTTCAGTTCCATTCTTGGCATTGGGGATGGAGAAAGATGTCCTTGCGTGAACATGCTCTAAAGAGCTTTATTTTACAGATGGATAAAATTTTGTTTGGGTGTCATACCTACAGTGCTCATGGATGCTAGGTGGAAAATGTGGATCTAGAGATTAAACCCCAACTTCTTGCATGTATTCTATTCCTTTGAGCTATATCTCCAGTATGCAATTTTTTAAACTTACTCCACTGTAGGATAACACTGTTCTGTCCTTCCTGCATAACCTCAGGAATAGTTGATAGTTTATTGGACTGAGGAAAAGAGAAAAACACCTTAAGAGGTATTTTGCCCTTGGGCAGTCAGGAAGGGCTTTCTTATGTTGATTTGGCTACCTGACAGGGTGGAGTGTCAGCCCAGACTAGAAGGGAGCCGGAGAATTGAGAAAGCAGGGCTGAAAGATGGACCACGGAGAGACTAGCAAGGAGAACTTGTGCTTGAGAGAACCTAGGCTCTCCATAACGTACATTTCTTCTATGGGATAAACTTCCTTGTAATAAACTGCTACAAAGATCAACTGGCCTGGCCATCATCTCTTCCTTCGTCTGCCCCTGTCCAACAGCCATCTCGATCCAGGACACACACAGTGGCTCTAGGGCACCGAACGCGGGTGGTCAGATAGAGCCGTCCAGAGAATCCGCGAACACACCACCTTCTGCGTGCATAGTTTTTTACACTCCACTTACTGTATTTATTTTGGGTCTCCCAAGCATTTCTCAGGAGGCCAAGGAGTCCCTCCCAGTAATTCTAGTCTAATTGAGTTGGTGATTCAATGCCAAGGCCCAACGATGTGGTGATGTTTGGGCAACTTAGAGCAGGGAGTCACCCAAGCCACCCAGGGCTTCCAGATTGCACCTGGTGGGATTCAGGGAACTCTGTGTGGTGCCAGCAATGCAACCAGATATGCACTCATGCAAGTTATGTGTCCTAAACACTGTTTGATCTCTCCAGCTCTGGGTGGGCTTTTAGAACTGTACTGGGATTGTGTACCAGTCAGGGTCCTGGCAGGTTAATCACAGTTAATTTAAAAAAGCTTATCTCAAAGCTTATCTCCATATGCATGAAGGTACCAGCAGAAGAATAAAGGCACGCGGGTCCTGGGGCTGAGATCTCCAAGTCTGCTCAGATCGGGGCTGAGCATCTTCCACCCAGATCCTCCATCTTCCAGTAGGCTGGGGTCAGACCCACCAGTTGCCCCCCCCCCCCCCGGTGCCATGTAATCCCATCAACAGCCAAGACCCAGAGACTATAAAACCCAGCTCCTGGAAGCGCGTGGCCTTTATTTTTTATTTTTATTTTTTTTGACATCTTATTATCTCATTCTTACTTTGGACAACCTGGCAGGCTACCGAATGTAACCTGCCCACACGACAGAGTCTGGCAAACTCCCCGTGGTGTACCCAATATGCCAAATACCAGTAACAATGATGAGTCTCATTCTCCTGACCCTGAAAGAACCTCGAATGTGGCACTTTTTAAAATCTCAGGGGTAGGGCGAAGGAGACATTACTGGTGCCTGCTCAAGGCAATTGACGAACAACAGGATGATCATGATCGTGATCTAAAAGTATGTTAAGGTATAAAGAAAACACAAGAGATAATATTATTACAAGAGGGAGTCATTACCAAACCCTGAGGTGTGAGGGGCAAGGAATGAGTTATTACTAGAACCTAGAAAGATAGGGAAGGAGTTTCCTGCTCCCACCTTCCTGGAAGGAGTAATGTGCACCTGTGTGCTGGGTGAAGAAGCACATGTGACAGGACTGTTGCTCAAATAACACAAACACAAGGAGTCCAAGGAATCAGCATTGGTGATTCACTAACAACTTGTTAGTGCATCATCCCACCTCTCTACTACCTTGGCTATCCCTAACTGAACCTTAGCTGAAGCTCCCATTCAGACAGTCACTCCAAGTTAGCTTTCCAGCACTGAGTGAAGTAAGGAAGTATGAAGAGTGGAGTCACGGAGAAGTGCCACTATACCATTAGGTTACTACTAAACCAATATCGCTTTCGCTTTTATTATGGTCTCTCATGTCTCAGCTAATGCAGCACAATATGCCAAGATGGAACTTTCTTGGAGCCACAATTATCTCTTAGTTAAAAATCTGACATGTGAATTACAAATAATTAAAGCAAATCAACTGCTGTCTGGAGACAATAAAGCTCCTAGCTTTGTGAAATCTCTGCTAATTGTTAATGGGAAGGATGAGAAGAAGAGGCTTTTTGGTGATGGGATATCTCTGGGACTGTGATGGTGAGTATTATAAGTGCACAAGGTGTGAAGTCAAACTGCTTAAATTTTATAGTGTTGTAAGCTTATGATCAATCAATAAAATACACTTTAGATTTACTCTAAAATAAACAAAACTTTCCATAAGCCCTCCTCTGTAGAAGCTAATTTTAAAATACCTGCTCTGGAATCTAAGTCCCTTTCATATTCCAAATTTTTTTCCTGTCAGTCCTCCCTTACACTGCCCCAGTGCTACTCTATACGTTCAAATTCCTGCATTTACTTACAGATATAGATGCCAAAGTTAGACATATTCTCTTCTTCAGTAACAGAGTTTCTTTCTTCTTCTGTGCAGTGCCAGTAATTAAATCCATATCCTCATAAATGTGAGGCAAATATGCTGTCACTGAGCAACACTCCTTGCTAATCACTCATAGAATTTTTAACTCTTGGGTGATGAGATCTTCCTAAAGTCTATTGATGTCAGTTGAGGTTCACAGGGCAAGACTTCCCTCTCATAAAGCTTCTTAAAAGGGACTCATTTGGGGGCTGGAGAGATAGAACAGTGGGTAGGGCACTAGTCTCGCATGTAGGAGGAAACATGGATTCAATCCCTGACACCTCATATGGTTCCATGAGTGCAGAGCCAGCAGTGAGCCCGGAGCACCACTGGGTGTGGCCCAAAAATGAAAATAAAAGGACTTATCCAGGACCAGAAAAAAGAATACAGTGTGTAAGATGCTTGTCTTGTATGTGACGAATCCCAGTTCAACCTTACTGCACACCACTAAGTGAGGTTCAACCTCCCCCACCCCCAAAATAGTGGGTCACTCAACTGAGAGATATCTCTTGACATTTCCCTGCCTAGGACATGGGAGTGACATTTGCTAGGAGGTAATAATCAGAATGGGAGTTGTGTTGGCTGCAAGGCATCAGAAGCAGACACAGGGATAAAGATGTGAGGCAAAAGGATTTGGTGATTCTAGAAGCACTAGCACAGGAGCCAGAAGTGACAGGGAAGAGAAGCCCATTGATTGCAGCTGTCTTACTGCTCTGGGAATGTTGGGGGTTAGTGTGGCTCGGATTTCAGTGTACTGGTAGAATGGGATCCCACTGTGTTTGTTCACAGGAGAAGGTAGAGTTTCAAGAGGACACAGTAATTTTTTTTGCCTCTAAAGGGGGCTAGAGGCCAAAATAGTTTGGGAAGCTCTGTTGTAGAGCATGCTTCAGAATTATTCTACCTCAGGGGTGATGGAACTGGAGTATTTATCTAGTATTGCTTGGGGGCTACTCCTGGAATCAGGGGATTCATTAACTTCACAGCACTTCTGGCCGGTGCCTTGTGCTGCTCTGCAGACTCCAATGGCCAGCGAAGGCCTTGAAGGCAGAGTCACAAGTCTGTGTAATTGGAAGTCTACTTTTAGCATGCCTGCATGCACAAAATACCTTAGGGGATACGGGCAGGGTCCTGACAACTCATGCTACAGAAGTCATGAACTAAGAATGGCCCCAAAAGAGGAGAGGAGAAATTTGGTTTCCTGATGAAAATGCAGTTGCCATTCCAGCTCATGTGGGATTTCTCTATGGGAACCTTATAAACTCCTACTTGGCGGAAGTCATTGATATGTGTTTCCTGTAACATGCAGCCAATCTTGCTCTAATTGAAGCACTCCCACTCACCTGAACAACCTCTGGCTGCTCATAATTCCTGGCGCAGCTTGGGTATCACCTATTGCATCTGGCTGTTCATTGTTTGATAATGGTTTTCTTTTTTGTGGGTCAGGGGTGGGGTGAAGGGAAGGCCACACATTGCAGTGCTCAGGGCCTATTCCTAACTCTGTGCTAAGGAGTGAACCCTGGCGAAACACAGAGGAACATATGTGTTGTCAGGGACTCAAACTGGGGTTGGCTGCATGCAAAGCAAGTGCCTTACTCCGTATGATCTCTCTGGACCCCAAATGGCCTTTTTCTTGACTGCCAAAAATTAGAACCATGTACACAGTAAAATGAGACATTAGAAAAATGAAAATACCCATTATTCTCACCACCCAGGTAGAACTTATAAATATTTTCATGTAAGTCATTTCAAATATGTACATATTTAATTAATTTATTTATTTTTGCTTTTTGGGTCACACCCGGTGATGCACAGGGGTTACTCCTGGCTCATGCACTCAGAAATTACTCATGGAGATGCTCAGGGGACCATATGGGATGCTGGGAATTGAACCTGGGTTGGCCACGTGCAAGGCAAACATCCTATCCGCTGTGCTATTGCTCCAGCCCCTACATATTTATTTTAAAAATCCAAATATTAAAAACAGTTTCCTATACTTCCCTTTACACATAAAATACACTGTAGAAGAAAGTATGTGAATGATTTCCCACATCCTCATATATTCTTTTACAACTGATGTTTGTTATTATAATTTTACATATAGCAAACTTATTTTTCTGTGAAAGAGTTGTGAATTTTAATACATGCCATAATTTATCAAACTTGGGAGACAGAACAGTTCTCTTGCCTCCCCTAAATTTCCTTCTGCTTTGTGGCCAACTACTCCTTCACCTCCAGCAACTGATAACCTTTGACTTGTGCTCTGTTTATAGTTTGCCTTTCCCAGAATGTCATGCAAATGGAATCATGCATATGGAACTGTTTGAGAGTGATTCCTTCTACTCAGCACAATGCATTTGAGACTCATCCATATTGCTGGATGTGTCAGGAATTTTAAATTCTAAGTACCGTATTTCTCTGCATAATCATTATAGATTTTATGCACTTTTTTTTGCAAAAAAGGAAGTGGTGTGATCATTATGTGATGCTTTTTAATAGGTTATAAGCCAACTTTAGGGCTAAAAAAAGCAGCATGTGATGATATCGTGGTGGCAAATATTATGCAGTGATTATACACCATTGTATAGGTAGGCTATCATTAACTTTTAGGGGATACACCTGGAGCTACTAAAGGATTACTCCTGGCTCTGTGCTCAGGGATCACCCCTGGTGTGCTAAGAGGACTCTGGGATGCTGGCAATCAAAGCCGGGTCAGTCATCTGTAAGGCAAACACCTTGCCCAGTGTACTATTGCTACAGCCCCTTAAGTTACCCACTCAACTGCTAAACAACATCTGGGCTATTTACAGCATTAGGCAATTATGAATAAACCTAGTATCACATTCACGTAAGGTTTTCTGTGCAAGCATAAGTTTTCATTTCCCTAAGGTGAATACTTAAGAGTGGGCTTGCTGGTTTATGACACATTTTGAATGGCTGAACAGTATTCCACTAATGATCTCCATGGTTTATTGAAGAAATCCTCTCTTTGGGAATATTTAGGCTGTTCTCAGATTTTTATTTTTATAAGTAAGGCTAAGAATGAACATCTTTGTTAATAAACCTTTGCACATAGTTTTGTTCATTTTCTTAAGCAAAATTCCTAGAAGTATATTTATTTGATTAAAGATTGTGAGCCTTTTCAAGGCATTTTATATAAATCGCACTCCTGCCAGCAGGAGTCTTTCTTCATTGATTTAAGTAGTAAGAGAAAAATCCATTTTCTGCAAGTCAATGGCATTTAGTTGACTTGTTATTTATTCAAGCATGCTATTTATTCATTCTGATAGTGGATTATTTGAGAACATATCTCTCTACCCCCACTTTTCCTCCAATTGCAATTTTTTGGGTATTTTCCCAAGCAGTGCTCATACGGCCCAGGGTTCACTCCAGGAGATACTTGGCCTGGCTGTGCAGGATGGATGGTTTGATGCTGGGGCCTTCAAGTTTGGTGCTGCTCTTGCTCAGCAGTGCCAGGGACTATCGGGCCACCCTGGCAAATGCTAAGGGACCAGCATGGCTATACCTGGTGGTATTTGGTGGGTGTACGCAGAATGGGTTATCAAACTGGTGGCTTTATAAATGCGAGGTATGTGCTTTAGTGCTATGAGTGATCACCCTGGCCCTATAGTATAAACTTTTCTGGGGAGGTAAAATAGATTATTTAGGAAACATGAGAGAAGAGATAACAAAAGTGTTCTTTATAGCAAAGGAAATAAAAGTAAGTCTCCAAGCTGGGATGAGGGCAACTCCAGAAACAGAATATGTTAATGTAAGATTTTGAACTCATAAAGGGACTTAGCAGGTTGACTTTCTATCTTAATGTGAAACCTTGGGGGCGGGGAGATAGCTCAAAGGGCTGGAGCACATATGTTGCGTATGTGAGGTCCTGGGTTCAATGTTCCACACTAGATGCCCCTCTGAGAAACACATCCCTGATTTTTACCTGGAGTTATCCCCCCACACCCCATGCCACAAAAGGTATTTGGGTCAAGTAGAAAGTCTCTGAAGCACAGATTCAGGACTGACTTTGAGTTCTGACTCTACGTTACTCTTAGGAAGTCTTTATCCCCTACTCTTATTTTCTTATACACAACATGGAAATAATGATAGTTCACTTACCAAAATGCTGATGAGTCAAAATATGAGAAACAGATATATTATTTCTTTGTTAAATTCCACTTGCCATGCAAATAACATCCATGATTGCATATCTATGGGATACTACTTGAATGATGGTAATCCTAGAATCCATATTTTTTGCTCAATTGGGCAGCATTTATCTTTAACCCTTGTATCCACCCCTAACTACTACTAATGTACATATGGTCTAAAATGTGGGGGAGAGAGAAATATCTTTGAACGCTATTTATCTGCCTCAGGTTATGCTATTTCTTTCTACTTCTATCAGCCTAAACCAATTGCATCGGCCTAACTTATCACTCTGATCTAGACTATTTGTCTTTTATTCATTATCATCAATGAACAGATTAGTTCATGTCTGATACTATGGGAAATAATAGGATATTACTTTTTGTAAGTAGACTGTCATGACACAAAGATAGAAAGAAGGGCCAGAAAAATAACTAAAGTGGTATAGATTATATCTAGCACATGCCAGACCCCAAGCTCAAACCACTAGGTATGACATCTATAGAAACGGGTAAGATTATGATACTACATATGATACATTGTAGAGTAGAGTTTGAAATGTAGTTCATAAGTCGGTTGATTATACATTGAAATTAAGAAATCACAGATGATTCTATTGTTCTAAGATGTAGTTACTGGGCACTGGTAGAAAAATAAGGTAGAAGGTGAATTTTTGGTAAATTACATATAAAAATTAAAAACTTGGGAAAATGATTTTCTTTGAAATTCAAGTGAAAGGAAAAGAACCTAAGTTCTAGATGATAGTTGAAGCCTTGGTAATAGCTGGTCTCTTTTTTGGGGGTGGGGTGGGAGGCACAAACCCAGTGGTTCTCAGAGCGTACTTCTGGTTCTGTATTCAGGGATCACTCCTGATGGGCTCAGAGGAACATATGGGGTGCTGGGGATGGAACCTGGGTCAGCCGTGTGCAAAGCAAACACCCTACCCACTATACTACTGTTTCAGTCTCTTTAAGCAAGGAGGCTGTACACAAAAGAAACCTATACTGGGAATATTCCCATATGATGTGGCCACATAAAATCTACCAAAGAAACACAGTATAGAAATTAGAATAAAATAAGATGAAACAAAAGAAGAACAGTCATTTGTGAGATTCAAGCATGGTAGGTTCCAATGGACTAAAGGTATAGACAAAGAAGATACAGTTGGTTACACGTTCACTTATCTCAACAGGACAACCTCATAAGAGTAGTAAAAGCTGAACCAGATCAAAAAAGTTGAAAGAGGGAATAGATGGGCGATATCATTGATTTAGGTCCCAATGAAGCATTTTCAAAGTTGCATATGGAAGGAGAATATCAGTGACAAGAGGGTACATCTGAGGGTTGATCATCCCCCTCTCCTGTGAATAAGTTCATTCAATTAACTGATTTATGGAATTTGTTTATGGTCTTAAAAATACTAAATTACACAGAAACCTATTTTCAACCTTTTTACTTTGGGGAGCATATCCAAGAGGGAACACAGCATTCACATTTTCATGTAGCCTTTAATACAGAATGTATACATATATGTTCTATATCTATAATTTTTTCTCTCATTACAATTGTTTTCTGTATGGTTTCCATTTTACTTTGATGTGATGCAGAGTTCCTATAGCACAAGTAAGTTTTCTGTCATTTAACTGAAAGGCCAAGTTAAATTTAACACTTACTAAAACATAAAATTAAAGTAAGAATAGAGCTTTTTATGTCTCTATCATATATCAAAAGTAAAGATTCAATGAAAACTTTAAGATCACTTGCTAAACTTTCAAAGATGGGCAGATTTTCCATAAAGATTTCACAGCAGAGACAGATGGGCTACATTCCAGAGGGGAAGGTCACAAGAGTGATGAATGAGACCTCTAATGTCTGCCATAGCTGTGAAAATCTTTATGGCTAACTAAAATTCCTCACGAATAGCACCCTGTAAATATTATATGAGCTGTCAGACAGATAACACTGAGCTCTGAGACCATCACACATGGTGAACAGAATACCACACCATGGGATTTGTCAGTAGATTGCCAAGTCATTTAGAGTACCAGGCTTACATTTGATCTGGAAAGCCAAGAGTTCATAATAAAGTACTTGGCAAGGTGACTGAGTTGCAAGGATAAACACAGTATCTAATATCCAGTGCTGCTGGCTGTGCAGTCACACGAAGTCTAGCAACTAATAGTAGAATTGCCCAGAGAAGCAAGGTTCCTTCAAAAAGACTCAGTCACAGCTTTAAGAAACTCATTGTTATTACTCGGAGCATTAGAAAGAAATCAAGCCTCCTAAGGTAATAAGATGTAGGAGGATATGTCTCAATATAAATACAGAGTTATGATGGGCATACACTCATGGAATTTCCAAATAATTTCAAGCAGAATTGAGAGATTGTATTACCACAGAACTTCCTTCCAGGTAAGGTGACTACCATCTTTCAGTCCTCTGGGTTAAGTTTGGTTCCTAACAAGTTACTGCAATATTGCCAGATGCCTCTCTCCAGATGTGCTCTTAAAAGACGGCAGGCAGTCAACACTATTTGCTGAATGCTCTCTGCGTAAATGGCATAGTATTAGGCACCTGGGAAATTTCAAGGAAAGTAAAATGTGAAACCCAAGACAGAAGGCAGCAACTCAGATATTAAAAAGCAAATGACTAGAGATGGGATGTACATCCATTTACAAAGCAAGGTAAGAATGAGGAAGAACAAAAACTGTGATAAGGCAATGGAAGGAATAAAAGGTGGGAAGAGATTAAATTTTGTTCTCAATGCTTTCCTGTGAGAGAATCAAAACTCTACCATAGCCAAGTCTCATGGTGGGCAGATTGTGCTTCTCAGCCCCTAAAGTGTGCATCTGACCATCTGACTTGCACTTGAAGTCCCAGTGGAACATCAGCAGGCTTGGTATCGCCAATACCTGGTCCTCTTGTGCTCTGGTGATCTGCCATGAGAACAAGTGCTACATGGCCTCTGATTCTTCAGTGTAGTCCTCAAAACCCAATTAATCTGGAGCAAATTGGCACTGAACTCAGAACTTGAAGTCAAATCTAGTCAATGTGTATCCTAGAATACAGTGTGCTAGCAGAATTTTCAGGTAGTGCAGGGTGGCAGGAGGAAGAGTCAGGGATCAAAGAGATTGCAAAGTAGAAAAAGGTCAAATCAAAATCTTTCCCATTTTTAAAATTATTTTTTCAGTATTTTATTAAAATAAGTATTAGAGGTATTTTACACATTTTGTTTATAATACTATCTTAAAAGTACAGTGTAAGTTTTAAAATTTGCACTGTGTAACTGAAACCCAAGCACAAAAATTTGTAAGTCTACAACTGTACCTCATGGTGTTTCACTAATAAAAATTTAAAAATAAATAAATGAATAAATTTTCACAGGTTAAAAAAAAAAGATTTGTTACTAAAGAGCCATGATTTAGAGAACTTGAGTTTTAGGAATCCAAGAATTCAACACCAATCCCTCCACCAATGTTCCCAGATTCCCTCTCCATCCCACTCCCACTCCACTGCTGCCTATCAACTTGGGTTTTGCATATGACTATATCCCTCACTTTTATTACTGATATAACTAAAGTCCTGACGCCTATTCACTTAATACTTCACGTTCTCTTCTCCCCACCTTGATATTTTTTTGATTACTAGCCATTTTCTCTATCACGTAAAGAGTAATAGGCATTAGCCTCTTTATGTAGACAAAACTTTTGGGTTACCACTTACTCAAGTTTGAAGCCCATTATCTGAAGGTGATATTCCATAACAGTTATAAGTAAAAGGCCCGTTGTTCATCGATTTGCTCGAGTGGGCCCAGTAACGTCTCCACTGGAGACTTTGTTGTTACTGTGTTTGGCATATCGAATACATCACGGGGAGCTTGTCAGGCTCTGCCGTGCGGGCGAGATACTCTCGGTAGCTTGCCGGGCTCTCCGAGAGGGGCGGAGGAATCGAACTCGGGTCGGCCATGTTGGCTGCGTGCAAGGCAAACGCCCTACTGCTGAACTTAAATATTTTACTAAACTTCTCTAATCTATTTCTGTATCTAAGAAATGAGGACAGCAATCCTCATTTTAAGTGTTGTATTGAACAGCTTAGCACTGTAGCACTGTCCTCCCGTTGTTCGTTGATTTGCTCAAGCAGGCCCAGTAACGTCACTGTTGTGAGACTTGTTGTTACTGTGTTTGGCATATTGAATACGTCACAGGTAGCTTGCCAGGATTTGCCATGCTGGCAAGATACTCCTGGTAGCTTTCTGGGCTCTCCGAGAGGGGCGGAGGAATCAAACCAGACTCAGCTGGGCTGGCTGCGTGCAAGGCAAACACCCTACCACTGTGCTATCGCTCCAGCCCATTGAACAGCTTAGTCAATATAAAATGCTTCCTCAATGGTCAGAGAAAAAATGCTCAATTTTTTAATTCCTCTAACTTTCCTTATCATAATCATTAATTTAGGGAGTCTCGGGTCAGCTATGCCATAAGCTAATTTACAGATAGTATGAGGAATTCCAGGGGAAAACAGCAAATGGGGGACTCCATGGTTCTCGACTTAACTTTACTGTTAACTACTGAAGTGTGGGCATAGGGAGCAACTACAGTAACTAATCCCTACTTCTCCTCTCATAGCCATTTTCTGACACTTCAAGATTTTTATGTAGTTCTAAAAGTAGAAAAAATGAGAGGTGACAAACCTTGCTTTTTGGCACTTTGATGTTGGTGTCAACTATGAAAGTCAACCATGTTTCATCATTTTATATTGATATTACTTAGAAATCATAATGAAAAGCTCAGTATTTTAGAGACATTTTTGTATGAATTTATAATTTTATTTTTAAATTAAAATTCACATAATCCAAATAATTTTTCCTATCTGAATTAGTGTGGCTAGCTCATGTTGGAGAAATTATTTGAACCAAAGCTATTTAATATCTTGTTAAAGAAATAAACCTTCAGTCTGTTATTTTTTCATAAGACAAGGTTATTTTTCCATAACACAAGTGAGATTTTTTGGTGGGCTTCAGAAAGAACTGATGATTAGGTTCAAAACATTTCCTCTTTCTCCAACACTTCTAATAGTGTATCTGCTCTAGAAATCCTGGACCAAGTCCTTTGAATTAATGTCTTTAACTTGATAGCTAGCCTATGTAAAGTTGGACGATACCAATTCACTTTTTACCTTTCAAAAAGAAGCCACTGTCCCCTTAATTTACATCATAAACCAACTCATGTCTCTCCATTTCTCTTCTATTTTTCCCAGAAATTTCCTGCTCAGATTTTCTTCTTCGAAGTGAAATTGACTGTATGTTGAAAAATACCTCAATGATTTTTTTCTCTCATCTACCTATTTCTAACTCACAAAAACATATTTCATTCTTGAAAACCTGTATTTATATTTGTTATATGTACAAAAGAAATCTCTTTTTTGGCAAAAAGTTCTGCAAGGAAGCTACATGTAAAATTGAACAGGGGACTATTTATTCTATCAAAATGGTTGAATAAAAGAGCAAAGACATTCTCTTCACTGAAGACATCTTGTGACACAAGCCAAGTGAAATTAAAGGCCAAGCAATTACAATTGTTCTTTGTTAGGTACTTACCTGATAAAATAGTTTCTCCCTTGAATTTACATGTAGTCTCAGTGACAACGTGCATCAATCTCATCTGCATAGAACCTGTCATGTACCAGCCCTATAGATTTCAATCCTCTTTCCAATCTTCAATACCCACTATTTACCACCACCGTAAAAAGCCATGGGTTTTTGTTAATATAGACCTGCCTCTTTTGGTTAGAATTTGATTGTCCCAAGTCCCAAGAGTTGGATTTTCTCACCTTCATGTTCCAGGTGTCTAATGTTTTTTAATAAATACACGAATACCACACAGATGTAAGGAATGATGAAATCATGAAATTTGTGGCAACATGGATGGAACTGGAAGACATCATATTAAATGAACTAAGCCAGAAGAAGGTCAAAAACATGGACTCATATGTGGTATTTAGAATAACCGGATGAGAGAATGCAAGTTTTAAAGGGGGAATTCCTTGATCAATCTTGGCCCCATAGTAGAGTAAGACGGAAAGAAAAAGTGGAAGCAAGGTGAAGAAGAGACTGATGAGAAACAACAGGGAGGGGCCAGGTTAGGGGAGTCAGGTAAAAAGTTGGTTTTAAGGAATGATGGAGCCAAATATCCAAACCACAGAGTCACCAACACTGAAATAAAGAGAACCAAACTTTAACAACCCAAATTAGAAAGGTGCCTATCAAGTGGGCAGATTGGAGAGGGCATGGGATATGGGAAGGAACCTAGGAAAACTGGTGAAGGGAAGTTGCCACAGCTGCTGGGATCGGTGCTGCAATATTGTATGTCTAAACTCGACTGTGAATAACTTTGTAAATTATAGTGCTTTATAAAATTGTGGAAAAATAAATACATGAATATGAATAAATAAATGCTACAGGCACAGTAAGTAAATGCTATAGGCAAGATAAGTAAATCATACTATGTTTCTTCTTAGATCAGAATCCTCCTAAATTTTCCTTTGCTATTAAGAAAAAAATTCAAGCACTAGGGAGATCATACAGGGGTTATGTTGACTCCCTTGCATGCAATAGAACCTGGTTCAATCTCAGACACCGCATTTTGTACTCTGACCTTCACAGGAAGGTAAAGAGTAAGCCCTTAGCATTGCAGCACATGACCCAAAAAGCAAAAAAAAAAAAAAAAAAAATTCAAAACTTCCTATTATTTCTTAGGATCATACACAGTGGTGCTCAGGAGTACTCCTGGATCTGTGCTCAGGGTCACTCTTTTTTTTTCAATATTTTTTTCTTTTTTTATTATTAGTAAAACACCATGAGGTACAGTTGTAGATTTACAATTTTTTGTGCTTGGGTTTCGATTATACAATGATCAAATACCCATCCCTCCACCAGTGCCCATTTTCCACCACCATGGATAATATCCCTCCCAACCCCATCCCCCCCATCCCACCCTGCCTCTGTGGCAGGGCAATCCCTTGTTTTCTCTCTCTCCTTTTGGGTGTTGTGGTCTGCAAAAGAGGCATTGAGTGGCAAACATGTTCAGTCCATAGTCTACTTTCGACATGCATCTCCCCTCCTGGGAGGATCCTCCAAACACCCTTTATTTGGTGCTCCCTTCTCTATCTGAGCTTCCCTTTCCCCTAGAATGCCCAGCTGGCCTCTAAGCTATGGAGTAATCCTCCTGGTGCTGATCTCAGCTATTCTTGGGTATTAATCTCATATTTTGTTACTTTATATCCCCCAGATGAATGCAAAGGGGTCACTCTTAATGGCACTTGGGGGGCTGTATTTAGTGCTGAGGCTTGAACCAGGGTTGCGTGACTCAAGTGCCATACGTAATTCCAGTCCAAATCCTACAGTTTTTTAACCATGTTTGTTACGATCCTATATCTGATTTGTCTCATGGGAGCTCCCCACTAAACCACCTATCACTCAGCATCTTGGTTCTTTGGCTTCAGTCATACTATAGCCTCCTTGATCCCCAGCTGTCCTAAGGAGGGGACTATGGCATCTATTCTTTTCTTTATCTCATGTATGCCTGACCTGCTTCCTCTGCTCAAGTGTTACCACCTTGACTTTCCCATTAAAGAGTAACCTTATCATATCGCCTTTAGCCCATTTACTCTGTTTTATTCATCAAATTGATCATGGCTGGATTGTCTTCTATTAAAATTTAAAGTCCATAAGAGAGATATTCTCTTTTATATTTGGCAGTTTCTCTAGGACCTGGAACAGAGTTTGACATCTAAATTGTCATTGAAGAGACACCAGTCGAGTGACAGAATGAGACAATTCTCTACTTTCTTTTAAGAAACTCATGACTTTTCTTTTAAGAAGCCCACGACTTTCTCAGCACTGATATTAGGCACTAGAGAGAGTACTTTTCTGCCATATGAGAGTGAGAATCATTTTTTAAAATAGCCAAGGTTCATTCAACCAAGGCATAGCCTGCATATCTGCAAGGTGTTAGATGCAGAAAATAATTCTTTAGAAAGCAATACAAGCTCTTTACCCAATGGGCCTGAAACTGTGACCCATTTCCTTTTATGATCTACTTTAACCACTATCCTTCATTATCACTCTTGCCAGTCACAGCTATATGTGTGGCTGCACTTAATGTAGAAGGTCAAAAGCTGACGTAATGTTATGCTGTCCCCAAAGTCCTTACTCATTAATGGAGACCATGAGGTCAGACACCTTAAATAATGATCCTTTCTACATATGCTGAACAAAATCATCAGCCTCATTATGAAAGCAAGAGTAAATCAAATTACCCAAGTCCCAGTGACTGAAATGGGCCTATTTCTAGGCTTTTATTTTTTTAGTCAGACACTTCAAAATGCCTGTCAAGAGTTATATCCCCTTACAGATCAGGTTTCCCAGGAAGTCAGCTCTCCAACCAAGTTGAAAGAGCAGGATATTTAGGAAGTGGGGCTTTGGTAGCAACAGCTGTTGAAGGGAGAATATAGCAAGAACAGGAAATGGGAGTTCAGCTTGAATGCAGGCTCAGGCACAGTCTCAGTCAAGCCAATGGGTAGTCCTAACGCAAGAAAGTTCTGTGTGTTCCTGAGATGGGGCCACCATAACCAGGTCTTTCTACTCCTCCAGTGATCAAAAATATCTACTTATGGAAGGGGTGTGATCTGATGACAGAAGAAATTCGTAAAGATAAAGACAACTGATGATTGTCTGCTGAGGACAAATCTCACTGAAGGTACCCTGGGTGTAGGGAGAAGTAGTTTCATAAGATTACTTAAACGTGGGTCATTCTACTCAGTGTTCCATGTGACTTCACTTATATGGTTACAAACAGTCCAGAGTTGTACGTGGGGGTAGGTCTCATCAAGGGTCAATTTCTAGGAAACGTCCATAATATTTGGAGACATTTGCAGTCGTTACAATGGAGGGATGGCACTGTTTCTACTTTTTAGGGGAAGAACTCAAGAATACTGTGAGAGAACTTACAGTTCACAGGAAGGTCACTCCAGTCATGTTCTTAGAGGCTCCACATCTCCAGTAGAGCACTCACATCTCCAAAGTCTGGTTTACACTCTGACCTGAGGCCTTAATCTTAAATAGTAAATAAGTGACCCAAGCTGGTGCTCTTTTGGGGGAGAGTTTGATCATAATACAGTTTTAAAAGTCAGATATATAGAGAAGAATACAGAAGTCACAAGGAAGTAGAGACTAGGAGAATAAGTAGTTGGTGGAGAGAAGAGGAAGCTATGATCTTTTGATGGATTGAAATCTACAGCAGCAAAGGCATATACAGAGAGAGTAAGCATGGTGGCTGTTGTTATACAGCCTTCCTTAAGTTCCCCTGCATCCTGAAGAGACCCCTCTTTTCCTCTGCTCACCCCAGTTCCTTACAGCCATTGAGATACACAATGCATAATAGAACAGTTTCTGCAGTCAACTAAAATAAAGATGACTTTAATTGCTGATCTCCAAAAGTATATTTGAAAATCCCATAGAATGGCTTTAAACCAGGAACAGTTTATGTAAGTTTCCGAAAGAACAAAATGCTTTTGTCCTCATCTCAAAGATCTTACCAAAAAGCATTTTGTAATCCCAAACTGGTTGTGTTCTGAAAATGGAAAACATCCAAATGGAAAAACAAAACTAATGATTTTGCCCACAGGGATGTGATTCCACCATTGCTGTGGAGCAAAGCTTTTGTATTTTGGGACATATGACAAAATGCTACCCCAGGCAAAATGTACAAATGCCTTCATTTTCTGGAGAGTGTGAAAAGATACCTTTTCGAGCCAGCATGCCACAAAAATAGTGCCCGTGCTTCATGAAATGGATTCTAAACTGTGGTCTCTATCTCCCTGCACCAGGGTCTGATGAGGCCCAGAGGAATCTGCACTGAGGAAGGTAAGAAAAACAGGCAATGGCTGTGTCTCTGTTGTGCCACCAGACTCATTTCAACACAGATATGTGAATAAGCAGAAGGTGGTTTGCAATTGAGCTAAATGTTACCATTGTGCTCCAATGGCAGATTATGCATGAAGGAGAACAGCAGCTTCGTAAGTCTGGAAGAAATGAATGCTACTCCTTTTTACTGTGGCTGGCATATGCAGCCTCTGCTGTTTTCTATGTCAGCTGCTATAGGCCCCTTGTCTCCCACCTCCAGAGACTATCGATGGAAGGGGAAATGGCCTGGTGTTCCACACTCCCCAGCAATGCACAATCAATGTCTGAGTGATGTGGGAGCTTTCTCCAGCACAAAACGGGGCTGTCACCGTCATGATAGCCTGTATGCTGCCTGTGGGATGGAGCTGAAGCCCACTTGCTCCACTTTTCCTGGTCTCTCTGGCCAGTGTTCCCTCCACCACCTCTTAATCCCCCCTTCAGTGGAGATCTGCAGTTTCCATAAAGCACTTGTACCAGAATTCCCATGAGCAGCTCCTTTACCATGGAACTTGACCTAATGCTAGAACAACCAATGACCCAAGTGGGCCTAGGTCTGAGCAGAGACCTGGGAATTTCAGTGTGAAAGCCAAGAACATAACCAGAGTAAGTCAAACCAAGTACACAGGTTTGCATCCAGGCTTTGCAAACTTTGGAAAACACAAATGCAGTCAGTTGTGTTCTGGTAGACCGTATCTACAAAATAAATAAATAAATGACAAAAACAAAATGAGAAGAAGCTCCGATTAGCAGCAATTTGTTGTTTTATTTTGGAGTGCCAGGGTTCAAGCCCAGGGCCACAGATGGGACGCTTGCATTCTACTGGAGTTACATTCTGAACCCAGCCCACAAATTTGCCAATTTGTGAGGGGTAAACATTCCCATTTAGATTAATTTCAAGCTACCACAGGAGTTTAACAACCAGCTCACAGTGCTGGCCAATTCAAGCCAGCTCCAGCAACACATACCCACAGTAGAAACGGAAAACTCTCTGCTTGCCTGCTCCACCCTTGCAGTTGAGATTAATTTCCAACTGAGATCTCTGGCCCTACTCTGAACCAGAGAGGAGGCAGAGTCCTTTCCTTCTGGCTAGGACCAAGTAGCCTCCACAGGATGTCTCCACCATATTAAAAGGCCCATACAAAAGCTCCTTAAGTGTGTGGTATTAGGTCCTCACATGCCGAAAACAATCCTACTGTGAACAACCTTAGAAATCAGTGTCGGGAGCTTGAGCGATAGCATAGTGGGTAGGGTGTTTGCCTTGCATATGGCCGACCCAGGTTTGATTCTCTGCATCCCATATGGCCCCCCTGAGCACCGCTGGGAGTAACTTCTGAGTGCAGAGCCAGGAGTAACCCCTGTGCATCACCAGGTGTGACCCTAAAAGCAGAAAGAAAGAAAGAAAGAAAGAAAGAAAGAAAGAAAGAAAGAAAGAAAGAAAGAAAGAGTGTCTTTTTGTTTGTTTTGAACTACAACCATTGATGTTTAGATCATCCTCCTGGTTTGGGGGAAACTTATGCAGTGAAGGGGATCAAATACAGGCTGTGTGCAATGGAAGTTCCCTACCTACTATACTATCTCTATCTCTTCAGCCCCAAATAGTGTCTTAAGAAAAAATAAATGAATAAATAAATAAAAACTATGAGATGTTGAACCTAGTATTTTGATCTGCCTTATTAATGACCATTTTAATGATTAGAGAAGCATCTATTGCATAATTTAATGTGTGAAGAATAATAAATGATTGAATAGACTGAATAAATGTTTTAAGATGACTAAATGAAAGCAGGAAAAGGGATATACATGATGTCTTTCAGTATCTGTATTGCAGACTATAATTCCCAAAAGAGGGGAATGGGGGAAGAGAAAGAGAGGGTGAGAGAGGAGAAGAGAGAGGAGAGAGCAAGAGTGAGGAGAGAGAGAAGAGAGAGACAGAGAGAGATGCCTGCCATAGCAGCAGACTGGGGAGGTTGGTGGGAGAGAAACTGGGGATATTTGTGGGAAAGTACACTGGTGAAGGGATGTGTTGAAACATTGCCTGACTGAAAGCCAATCAGAAACAACTTTGTAACTATGTATGTCACTATGATTCAATTAAAAAAATAAAACAAAATATGTGAAAAAAGAATTTAGATCTAAAATAAGGAAAGAAACTGAGAACTCTCCTAAGCTTCCACATGTGTTCATATCAATGCAACATAATGCAAAAAGGCAAAATTTTGTTACTAAGGATACTGTGAAGCACCTAAGTCTAAAGACTTAGCAGACTATATCAATTTAACACAAGAAGAAAGATCCACTGAAATAGGTTTTGAGAGATGGGCATAATTGCATAATTATGATCCCTGTGATTTATTTCAGTTTTTTTGGTGGGCATCTGAGAAGCTGGCTTTGAATATAAAGGTGTTAGCAGCATCCCAATAGGTTAAATGGCATTTGTTCCATGTTCACGACACTCAGGACATCACCTGACTGCTGAAAAAATTGGCCTTAATTTCTTTTTTCCCTGAGGTTTTATCTGATAGAAAGCTTTAGGTCGAAAATCATCTCATATTGTACCTGCAAGCTTCTTCCTGACTGTAATCATGAAGGCTTTTTAAAGCCGACGTGAAGCTTTAAATTATTGGGCCACTCATTTTAAATTCTTCCATCCCCCAGGACAATGGTAACACAGATTGCAGCACTGTTAAGTGAAATGCCAGCAATTATCGGATGTGCTTACATTTTCTCCCTCTGCCTTTTCTTACGAAGGGTGAGAGCTGAGAGTGGGGCACTGGGAGGTGAATTTCTGAAAACTTTCAAGATAGAAACAAATTTTCCGTCTGAAGTAGCAAGGGAAACTGTAAAACACTCATGCTACCTCAAAAAGAGAAAGAGTTAACTCAGAATTTGATGGAGGCAGTTAAGATTATAAGGCCAGCAAGACACAACTGATCAGTTCTTTTACAGTGTCTCATAATCTGAGAACAAGATGATCACTCAATGAAACTCAAAGCTTTTACATTCAGGATAAATAGTAAAAAGGAAATTCATCTTATGGAGTTCCAGAGCCATGAATAGAGTTTAATATGCTAGGAGGTCAGTGGGTTAAAAGCTAGAGAATAAAAGGTTTTACCTTTATTGTTTTTTCCATTATAAAAGTAATGCAAGATTGTTATAAAAACCTCTGTAAAACTAAATGAAAGAAGATAGCTGATTACATTTTCATGCATTTTCCCTTAAATCTTAAATGTACCCTTCTGTGTTCCTATTTTCTTTTCTAATAGACTTGCAATGATACTTTAATATTAAAGTCAGCTTACCCACTTAACAGATTACAGAGAACTGTATACTTTGGGGGCTCAGTTTTGGGTTTCCCAAGATCCACAACTGCTTAGGGCTGCCCCCAGTGTGGTGCTGCAATGGAGGCTGCTCCCTGCTGTGCTTAGGGAATCAAACCAGGGCTCGCACATGCAAAGCCTGTGCTCCAGTTCTCTGAGCGATCTCCCTGGCCCCATGGCAAGTAAACTCTCAGTAATGACCCTGACGCTGCAATTTTTGCTAATGAAGGCACAACCAAATGTGAACCACAGGTGACATACACTGTTGTCAATGGGTTAAGAAGAAAGACAGTCTGGATACCACAATACCGGAGTTAGATTAATGAAAAGCATGTTTGGAAAAGAGAGATCTTCTCAGTTGAGAACTAGATGCTTGAGAATGGTGCTTTGACATCTAGTTTGACTGTATCAGGCAAATAATGTTATCTTTTTAATAATGATAAGGATATAAATACTAATTGCTAGTTAATAGATAGCAATTAATATGTTTTAAATACTAAAAGTTTTGGATATATTAACCTTATGATCTTTATGGTGACTCCCATGGTATGTGTAATAATAATACCATCTTTCATGAAACTCAAAACTCATTTATCATAAGAAAATTCTTATTTCAGTGTTGTTGGAGCATGGGAGTGTGTTAAACATAATGAATTATGTTGTTATTGTCTGAATTTTACAATTGACGAAAAAAGAGATTAAGTTTCAGATCAAGTATTTTAACCCATTCAGTCAAGTCCAGAGCCTTAACTCAACCAATAATCACTGGGAGATGACACTTCTTGTCCAGAAGTGTCATGATAAAATTATAGGCTTGAAAATCAAAAGCAGTATGATCCCATTCAAGAGGATAAGAAGAGAAAAATATCTGTGGCACTATCAGATAGGACCAAGAGCCATTTAGTACTTGTTCTTAATGAGTCATGTGAAGCATCATTTTGGACATTCTGAAACTGGGTTCCTGACCAAAATATATTATAAATATCCATGTGACCTTGGCTATATCATTGTATCTTTATACTCCTATTTTGTCGTGTGTAAAATATGTGAAGGGATGAAATAATTCCATGTCTCTCAGACATTTTTGGCTATGATCTACAGAATGAAAACATCTTCCACTGTGATATGCCATGCTCATGCGTGCACACACGTTCTCATGGATATACACACATACACACTTATCTTGAGACTAAAGTGTCAAAACTCTACTTAACCTTGATTGTGCAATGTACTCTGATATTCTCTAATCGGTTCCATTCCATTCCATTAAAAATTTGTTGGTTGCAAGTCATTAAACTGATTTCAGGATTCACTAATGAGTAGTTTGAAAACAACTCATATAGATACTCTGCTTCTCTCTAGTTAGGACATTCTACATAAAGGGACTCTTGGGGTGAGAGTGGGGGTAGAAGCCTCAGGAAAGAGAGTTGACTCTTTTGCCCTGTAAGTACTCATTTTCTTTTTAATTGGATTGTGTTCTTACTTATTTCAATAGAAATTTCTTATCATTAGACTACTTAGCAAATCCCACATTGGGGCAAAGATTCCCTCAATAGATTTCACAGAATATTTAGTGAGAAATTAATTGGTGTTGCCTGAAATGGGTTTCTACAGTCAGATAAGTATGGAGAAGAATGACTGACTCTATACCCTTCTCAAAGTCTCGGTACGTATTAAATGGTCCAAGAAGTCCAACTGGAAAGAAGCTTGCTTATCTTTATAACCTACCGTTGTCCCGGTCCTACTGATTGCAATACTACTTAATTTATTTTAATTTTTCTATTTTTTGCATCCTCTAAGTGGTACTCAGTAGTTCTGGAGGACTTATTGGTGATTCTTGGCTAACACATTCAATACAAGGCCCCAAGGATGCATTGCTTATGGGGTCGTGTTGTGTTGAGGTTACATGGGCCACTCCGATTCTTTGGTCCTTGGGGATCTTGATGGCTATACTTGGTGAAGCTTATGGGCCTCTAGGACTACACCTGATGATATTTAGGGGGACCACGTGATGCTGTAAACTGAACCCAGGTTAGAAACATATCATATGTTCTAATGACTTTACTATCTCCTGATACCAACTATTTAAAGGGAGAATTATTTAAAATTGTACAGAATAATAATGTTCTGAGAAACTTAGCTTAGAAAATGCTTCTCTAGGGGATTTCAGAATTTGTAAAATATTAAGATGACTATAAGGTTTTTTTTTTGGTACAGAAAGATTTCCAATTATACTCAAATATATTTTGGAGCTAAAACTAAAGTTTAGAACAGATACACAGAAAATTAAGAAAATAAGCCTGAAAAAAAACTAGTTTTAAAAGAGCATTTGATTCTTGCAAATAACAAATAAATGGACAATTGTCAGACTATGCTAATAATACATGTATATTAAGTCCTCATTGGGATTTAGCAACCTCATTATTTTCCTATAATTGCAACTTTATTCTTTGGGATTTCTGGCCCATACCTGGAAATGCTCAGGGTCTACTCCTGGCTATGTGCTCTGGACTTACTCCTGGTTGTGCTCAGAGTACCGCATCTTGTGCCAGGGATCAAACCTGGGTCAGCAGGATGCAAGATAAGTATCTTAATCCATGTACTATCTCTCAGATTTCAGGAACTGCAATTTTAAAACAAAATGATATCTAATAGGAAGAAGTTCTGCTAATAATGTGGATTTGCTCAAATTTACCCAGGAATTTTCTTCTCATCAACATTATCAGGACTCGATAGTGAAGAGTTCCAGGTTGCCTGAAAACATGCTGTACTTTCTTAATTATTGACAGATGAAGAGAAATCATTGTGCATCCTGTCTCTTTTTCTGTGTATATATGTGTGTGTGCATGTACCCATGTGTATTTATGCACATGTCTCTCTATACATACACACATACATGCACACACAAATATATATACAAAATATGTATACATTTTAATAGTGCAGTTTATAAAATTTGAAGATCACAGTATTATAATATCTTTTCTCTGGTTGAAGTTGCAGAAGTTAATTAGAAGTTTTAGACTATTAAAGCTAGAATTAAAGGCAGGCTATCTATGTGTCAATGGATAAGGGTGGTCTTTTTACAATGTATTTTCCTTTTTATTATTTTCTTAGATCTAAGATAAAAGAAACAACTTCTTTAACAAGTAGAGATTGGACCACCAAGAAGAAACAGTGAATACTTTTCTTTAGTAAAAAAGACTGTCTCTCTCTACTGATAAAACTACAGACAGCTGGTAATGTAATTTTCAAAAGCGAGTGTGTGTGTGAGAGAGAGAGGAAACAGAGGGGAATGGGGCAGTGAAGAAGGGAAGAAGGAAGGGTGGACAGCAAAAAGAGTAAGTGAGGTTGTGGCAGGCAGAGGGAATAGAGGATGATAAAGAAGAGACAGCAAGCACTTTGGTTGGGTATGTAGTTAGTGACTCATTCTTACTCTATATTTTCTTTTCTTTGTAATACTACAACTTAGAAATCACCCAGTATTATACCTACTAACCTGCAAATGAATTACTAGACGTCTATCAATTCAAACTCATTTAACGTGACTTTAGTGATATTTTAAAAATTTGTTTTGGAGGAAAAGCTATTTGTCTTTCATGGAACACAGTTTAACAGCAAATAAGTAATTTGAGAGTAGCCCGGACTTAAATATGGTTTTGATGATGTACCCAATTTCTGATGCAACTTGGTAGAGGTCAGTGTGGCAATACATATGAAAAGCCTTATGAATGTAAATATTCTTTAACAGGGCAGTTTTATTTTTTGTTCCAGGCAGTTATTGTATAGAAATGATGTGAGATGTTTATAAAATTGTATGAAGGATGTTATTCACAATGTTGCAGACGGTTAATAGTGAACATTTCCAAATAACTTTAATATTGAGTGATTCAAGATTGTTCTAGTAAATCTGGCATTACCACAAGAGTGAATGCTACCAGTCATTAAAAAATCACTTCAATATAATGAAAAAACAAAACAAAAAATGACTTGGTAGAGAAATATGTAAATACATAAAAATATTTTTATCATAGTTTTAGGTGGAAAAAAACAGGCCATAAAAATGAAAATCTAAATTTTCAAACAAACATAAAGGTACACATATCTAAAGAAAGACAGAAAGTATACAAATAACGTTTTTGGATAGTGGTTATCAATGAATATCGGGGTTATTGGCAATTTTTCTTTTCCTGTTTATACTTTCTGCTTTCCAAAACTTCCTTCAAGGTGTATATTTATCTCTAAAATTTAAAAAAGGAAACATTGTTTCTTGAGTCTTTAGTCTCTTTCTACTATTTATCAAATATTTCTGAAACTATATTGACATTTTGGTACCCACAAGCGAAGTTTCTAAGTATATATTAAAAGTCCTCATGAGTATTGTAGGGGAACAAAAATAATCACCCCCGAATTCTGTTTTTGTCAAAAGGTGAATTTCATGGGAGTGTTCTTAAAGGTGGGACAAAGGTCACTTCTTAAAGACATGTAAATACCTCCCTAAAGGCAGTGGGGTCTCTCAGGAAGATCTTATCAGAACTGAAATCTGCACTCCTTTGTTTACTGTGCCTTGTAACCTACCCAACTGACCTTCCCTTATCCCCAATGTCCTTTGCTTTAGCTAAGCTCTTTAAAGATGATAATTAAGACTATGTAGTGAGCCACTTAACTCTGCCAGAGACTTCCTTGTGTAGGAGATATGCAGATATGCATGTTATTAATAAATTTTTCCTTACCTTTGTCCTTTATCTATCTGTTGGATGCTTGATTTATTAGTCTAGTCTCTAAAGAACCCAAAGCAGTACACAGAATGTTTTTTTGCACCCTTATAATATCCAAGGAACTGGGGATTTATAGGGCTGGCCACATTTAGGGTAGTAGAGATTGGCATCTTTGAGCAACTGTGTTTACAGGTGTGACCTTTCTGGAAATGGGCATCTGTGTGTTATGGCTGTGTTATGGCTGGAAAAGTGTGAGGAAGTTCCGTCCAGTTCCTCAAAGTGAAGAAATTTGAGGCATTCAGAGATTAATCTCACAGTTCCAAAATTATGGCTCACATTCTACAACCAAAAAGGCTTTTCCTCTGGTTTATAGCTTATCACCCTATTAAAATGCAAATAATCCAGAAGTACCCATTAAACTTTACTTGTCACCTGGGTTAAATGAGCATAACATACTCATATCTGAGAATAAGCTTTAAAGGAGAAGACATGATAATTCTGGTGGGGAAGGCAGATAGAATAAAGTATGAATGAATATACGTGGTGTCTGTGGAGTGATTAATATTCATAATAATATTTTTATTTACGACTTATGAGTCACTTAGAAATATGTTATCACATTTAATCTCAATTTAATTGAATAGAATGGAAATTACCAAGGCAATTTAAGCAGACCCAAGATTTGGAAAAATACAGAAGACAGACTCTACAGGCTTTAAGTTCCGTAACTATTTCAAAAAGCCACAATCCTGCTCAATTACATAGCTTTAATTTGTCACTTTTCTTCTTGATATTTCTGTGCAAATAGCCAATGCATATGGACAAGTTTAGATTCAGTAAAGAAAATAGTACAACATTTTGTTTATATATAATCAATGAATATCAAAAAGATCTAACCATCCTTTTCTGGATCTTTGCTTTAAAAGACTCATGGCCACACATGAAGGCATCTAATCTAACACTGAAAAGGTTGGTGAGAACTTTTTATTAACCTGAGTGATAGCACAGCAGGTAGGGCATTTGCCTTGAACACGGCCAGAGTTCGATTCCTCCGCCTTCGATTCCTCCACCCATCTTGGAGAGCCCGGCGGCAAGCTACTGAGAGTATCTCACCCGCTCGGCAAAGTCTGGCAAGCTACCTGTGGTGTATTCGATATGCCAAAAAGAGTAACAAAGAGTCTCACAAAGTTACCGGGCCCGCTGGAGCAAATCGATAAACAACAGGAGGACAGTAACAGTGACAGTGACGGTGTGACTAGGAATAAATGAAAGGACCAGAAAATAGCAAGGGAAGAAGAAGGCAGAAGAATGGACATACTATGCAATAATTTTCTCTCTACAATACATAGACATTATGTAAAAGATGGTTCAGTGTGGTTATTAAAAATAAATTCTATGGTTGGGTTCGAATCGTTTTTGCCACCATTCATTGTATGGCTATAAGTATCATTTTCCTCATTTTTAAAATGGATGTAATGATTATAAGAATCCCATTGGTTATTATAAGATTTGAATTAATTTATATTTATGACAATGACAGCGACAAGGTGATTACCTTAAAATGATAGCTAAACCCTCACAGTCACATGTAACCAGAAATATACCAAAAGGCAAACATGTTAACTCCATGTGGTAGAAGTATTTCATTTAAAGACCAATAAAACTTATCACATACAATTTTACACTCAAAGAAAGCAAGGCACAAATAAACAGTCAGAGGAAAACAGGATCTTGACAATTTGTTATGCATTACTGGATCAATAGGACTTCCAATTCATTAAGGCTATTATTTCTCTATTGTCTAATATATTGTAACAGTGCATGCATAATGTCAAATATTTTATAAATAATTATCAAACATATACTAATAATAGACAACATAATTGATTGTAAATTAGTAAATACTTCAATTTGTAAAATAATATAACTGGAAAATGAAAAGAGTGAATTAGGTTCAAGGCTAAAATAGGGATCAGAAGAGTTAAGAAAACATGATGGGCTGAGGTTCCAAGTTGGAGTCTGGGAGTACTTAACGAATTATAAAGATAATTACAGATTCTCAGTAATAAATAGTTAATTATATCATAATTGCATGATATGATAATGATCAGTTTTATGAAGTGAACTCTATAAGCAGAAGTATACTCAAAAACATTAGGCAAGCTAGCACTGGAGAATATATTGCAGGAAACAATTATGCCAGGGCCAAAAACTGGACAGAACAGTCTAATTGGTCCTTGTCTTCCTAACCTTCTAAACTCACCCACCAAGCTGTATTTCAGGATGATTTATGCCTTCAGAGCATTTGGCAGAGACTGTGATTCAAGTCTTTAATTCTTTCTCACCAAACTGCAATGAAGAGGCTTAGCAAAGTGACACCACTTACTGGAAAGGAAATGCTGGGATGCGGGGCCAAAGTCCCTGTGGGCTTCATGCAGCTGCCGGATGCGCTCTTCAACAGACACCTGGGGGAAAAAGGAGAGAAATGATGTCCTCTCATTGGATATAATGAGGAGCAATTAAAATAATGTATCCATTTTGGTAAGACATTTTGTGTCTCTAAGGCTGCAGTACTAAAGCAACAATTTATAACCCTGGTTTTAATATTCATTTGCCTTAGATGGCCGTGGAGACCCATTTTGATCAAACCAAGACCAAACAAAAAAGATGTGTTCCCTTGACAATGTTAAAATGAGACTTAGAAAAGAAAACTCTACTCATTGGCAGCCATACATGAACTACTGCTCCAATTAATGCCCTCCAAAATGGAAAGTCTAAATCTTTCCTGGAAAGTTTAGGAAGGATGCCATTTGCCATTGTACTAGGATCACTGAAATGAGATAGAGTGTGTTCTTTAAGCTTTATCCTATTGTTTTGATTATAGAATATTGCTTTTTTAAAATGATAATGATCAATAATTAGTGATCATTAATAAGTAACCAATACTTGATTAATAACCTAAAAAGAAAAGAAATAGACTAGGCCTATATCTAAGATAACTATAAGGTAGAAAGGAGAAAAAGTCATTATTAGATTTCAATGTTTAGTGAACTTGGGAATAAGGGGGAAACATATCTTTAGGTGACATTTTTGTCACCTCAAAAAGTTGTTATTTCTCCCCATCAGGCAGGTCTTTCTATAATACCTAGTGTCCTATCAGTTTAGTGAATTCCTTGTGGGGTTGGAAAAGGGAAGATTTTTATGGGGGAAATGGCATATGATTTCATCTGATGTTTTGCCATATTAGTGGCAGCCCCAGGCATCTTCCTTGCTCTATAACTTGGTATTTTTATTTGATTCTGAACAGTTCAAGCTTCTGAGTTGCTCTCAGAAGCTTGCCCAGAGCCTCAGAGCTTAAGTGGGTTTGGTTCTGTGGAATTCATCACTCCCAAGATGTCAAATAGATCTTAAATTCATCAGAAAAGTAGTTAAGGTAAAGACAACTCTGGCTTTCCAGTCTCAATCTAGTCCTCGCCGGGGCCCCTTGGAGGGGAGCGGGTTGAGTTTCCCTCCCTGCCCAGACCAGGGCTCCAGCAGCCGAAGACCTCCAGAACCAGTCACCACCATGCTGAGCCCACCCTCTGCACACACGAAGGTACCAGCAGAGGAACAAAGGCATGCAGGTCCCGGGACTGAGATCTCCAAGCCTACTCGGATCGGGGCTGAGCATCCTCCACTCAGATCCTCCAAATTCCAGTAGGCGGGGGTCACACCCACCAACGTAATCCCATCAATGGCCAAGACTCAGAGACTATAAAACCCAGCTCTCGGAAGCGACGTCTTATTATCTCATTCCTACTTTGGACAAACTGGCAGGTTACCGAATGTAACCTGCCCACATGGCAGAGTCTGGCAAACTCTCTGTGGTGTACCCAATATGCCAAATACTAGTAACAATGATGGGTCTCATTCTCCTAACTCTAAAAGAGCCTTGAATATGGCACTTTTTAAAAAATCTCAGGGCTAGGACGAAGGAGACGTTACTGGGGCCTGCTCGAGGCAATTGACGAATAACAGGATGGTCGTAATCGTGATCTAGTGCCAAGCACAGATCCAGGCCCATCTTCTCTTTTTACTTTTTACCTTGCCCATTTCTGTTTGGATTACATATCTGGTAAGTCATTGAGTACCAAAAATTGCAGACTATGCCTCACTGCTATGCACATAAAATCAGGTGGAACATTTCCAGCCTCCCTTTCCAGTTATTATCCTATAGCACGGTAGCACTGTTCTCCTGTTGTTCATCAATTTGCTCAAGCAGGCACCAGTAACGTGTCCATTGTGAGACTTGTTGTTACTATTTTTGGCATATCTAATACGTCACAGGTAGTTTGCCAAACTTTGCCATATGGGCGGGATACTCTTGGTAGCTTGCTGGGCTCTCTGAGAGGGATGGAGGACTCGAACTTGGGTTGGTTGCATGCAGGGCAAATGCTCTACCTGCTGTTCTATAACTCCATGATATATTGTCCTATATCACAAACTCTACCTGCCTGTCCTCTGATAGTCTATCCAATATAACACGTGTGGGACTTATTCATGCTACTTCTTCCTTTGGAATGTTTTTATCTTCGCCCTCTCCCAGGTTGTTCTGTGTTTATAGGCTCATTTTCCAGTAGATTATAAGTAATTGCTTCTTATATATATGATTGCTTTCTTAGCGTTCCCACAGCACATGGTTTATATTTGGAGAACTTCTATCATATCATTCTTTGTAGCTATATGGACATGGGTATTTCTGATAATGTATTAGAAATGCTTTGGTAGCAAAGACCACTACTTCTTTTTTGTCTCCTACTTTGTCTCCTTCAGAATACACGGAAGCTTGCACATGGGATGTGGTATCAAATATTTATCTAACAACTACTTGACTGAATCAATAGATGACTATGTATATGCAAGAGGAAAAGGAGAAAGCCATAGAGAATGAAAAAGATGTGGGTGGGGGAGGGAAAGGGGGTGAATGTGAAGGTGGGGGAGAGAAAGAGAGAACACACAAGGAAAAAGAATGCCCACTGACATGGACTAAATGTTCCCTGGTAAATTACTCTAATACTAACTTTTATTTGGGGGGTTTGTTGGGCTACACCCACCTGTTCTCAGGGGTTACTCCCAGCTCTTTGCTCAGAATTTGCCCTGGGAATGATCAGAGGATGATATGGGATGCCGGGGATCGAACACAGGCCAGTCACATGCAAGTCAAGCACCCTCCCTGGTACTATCAGTTGGCCTATAAACTTTTTTCTTACACTAAAATGGGGACAAAAATATGATCAACTTCACAGAGATTTTGTAGGAAATAAGAAGAAACATGAGAAATCTTTAGCATAGTTCTTGTCATTGGATAATTGCTCAATTAATGTTAGTAGCTACTGCTAGTGTAGCTATTATAGTTAATAAATGCAGAGGACTACAGTATGTATAATTTTCTAGGCACCCAAAATGGCCAATATTATTTATTAAGTCCTCTAGCATAATGATTGAATCTTTACTATAACTGTGGTGGGAAGTAAAAATATATCCCTACTTCACTGTTGTAGAAACTGAAGCACAAGTAGTTTCAAAACCAACCCAGGCTGGCAATGTGGCTTCACGTTTTGTTTGTTTGGTTAACTATTTGTTTGGTTTGTTTGGTTAACTATGAGGTTTTATTTGTTTGGTTTGTTTGGTTAACTATGAAGTCCTGGGTTCAATTCCTGAAAGGTCGGTCCTACAAGCCCTGCTAAAACCAGGACCCACGCAAGCAAAAACTTGATAGTACCTTCTGAGTCTTGCTAGGTGTGACTTAAGTCAAAAAATGAAACTAAAGACAAATACCCAACCAAACAAAGTAAACTAAACAACCCAAAGCAAATATTGCCTAAGCATGGACATTAGTAAATCAACCAGCAAAGCCAGTACTCAAAGTTATTCAGTCTTGTCTTAGCTTTTCACTGTTCTCCTAAATATTAAAGCTGAATAAAGCATAAATTTTGAATAAGCATTTGGGCTTTTAATTTATTTTTAATTATTTAATTTACTGAATTCAGATCAAACCTGCTACACACATTTATGCCATAGCAGTCATCAGTGTATTTGCTAATCCAATGTTAGGGTCAGTTCCTCTTTTGAAGAGTATTTTACCATTCAACTACAGAGAAAGGTTGCATAAGAAATAATGCAAGCAAAGTTTTGGACTGTAATTATTTCTAACAGCTGAATGAGTTAAATAAAATAGAAATTTATCAAGAGATGGATGTGCAAGTTTGAGCTTGGGCTGGAGAATGCCATATGGCAGTGGATAATGCCCAAAGGTCTTTGCACATACTGAGAAAAAAATCACAAGGGGAAAAGGTGGATGGTGAGAGAGCATGACTGTGTCACTGATCATGTGCTCTGGCAATAACGTTTGTAATGCTTTTGGCTTCAGAGAGACCTCATGGGTACATCATCTGAATCCAAAATAGGCCCCCAATCTTACAGATCTCTGACCTCATTCCAAACTTTATCACAGATCATTCTTTTAGACATAACTCAAACAAAATTCAGAAATAGAACAAAGGGTTTTCAGCAGCAAAAAAAAAAGTTTTTCTGAAAGAAAAAAGAAATAATCAATTTTGGTGCTGGAATGTGAGTTTTGAAGAGATGAACAAGTATGGAAGGCAGGGGGTAAAGCTATTGGTGATGGAAATGTGGAAATTAGACCATGAGGGGTGTATTTATGAATTCATTCAAAACATGAGTTTGACCTAACAATGAAATCTTTGAGTGGAAATGTCATGTATCTAGCTAACTTAGAAATGAAATTTGTCTCTCAGTCATTAAAGGAACTGGAAGAAAGAATGAAAAGAATAAGAGTGTGTATTCAAAGGTGAAGAGGGAAGGAAGAGTCAAGGAAGTTTAAATAGATTTAAAGATACAAAATTAACTCAATTGCCTCTAAATAGGCAACCTCTCTATTTCTTTGTATATAAAAAAATGTGACACGAGCATAACATCTTTTTGGAAGCATGCAACTTGTTTCTATTATTAGATCATGAAATTCTAGAATGGGAAGAAATCTGATCTATTGATATATGAAGATATATTCTTTAGAGCTATACCAGATCGGAGAAAATAAGCCACCTGCTCCATGAGTACTCATAATTTAGTGTGCAACAGTTCTTCAATAAAAACATACTGATATTTTCCCCATGAAGATAGGGACATATACTTTCTCTATTATCTCCCTGGCACTATTGCACCATACCTGGGCTATAGTAGGTGCTCAATTGCCAGTTGAATGAATGTAGAGTTTATTCAAGCATCATATAATGGCAATATTTTTTAAAAAAAAATTCTTTTCCAAGATTCCCAGCACAAGTATTTGGAAAGACTTCTTCCCTTCCACCTCCTCTTTCTTTATACTGACCAAAGTTTTACTTTAAAAAAGAGGAAAAGAGTTTATATTTATTTTGCTTACAATACTGGATTAAAATATTGCTTAAAGTTATAATTTGTCAGGCAAACTCAAAGCCCAAATCTCTCCTAGACTTGTTTTTCCTCTAATTTTTTAAGAGCTCTGAGGACAAAATTTTACGGGTTTTTTTTTTTGCTTTCTCATTTTTTTGATGATTTTTTAAAAATTGGGCCATACCCAGTGGTGCTTAGGACTTACTCCTGACTCTGTGCTTAGGGATCACTATTTGTTGTGCTGGGGGACCATATAGGATGCTGGGGATTGATGCCAGGTCAGCCTTGCGCAAGGAAAAAAACCCTACTTGATGTACTATGGCCCCAGCCCATCAGATGAGTTCTGTTGGTAGTTCTCTGCAGAGGCATCCCTTCTTTCACTTCATTAAAAAATATCTCCATGTTCATTCAAAAGATAGATACTATAATGGAATTTTCTTGTTTATAAGGATAGGGAATGTGACTTGACTGTCACATTCACAGTTTAGCACAGTGCTTAAAAAATCAGTGATGCCCAGTAAATACTTAATAGTTGTAATAACACAAGGCATTGGGAGTTTCTGTTATCTGTTAGGCACAATGTGAAACTTATTATGGTAGACTTCAAATTGTAATTTGGGGGATAATGAACAAGCATAAAGTTATTTGACTGCATTAATGATAACACAGTCTCTTCCCAACTGTGACTATTTCTCAAAGCTCAGTCCATTCCTCTTTATCTTTAGAAAGATATCTTTATTTCATTTTCCCCTTCAACACTGCTTTCAATAAGCTAACATGAGAAGAAAGAAAAAGATTAGATAACATTGCGGCTCCTAGAAAGGATTTCAAATATATCTATCTGAACCCAAATATTTGTTACTTAACATGGTTTTAAAATTCTCAAGGGCTTCCACCTTTTCTTTGGCCCTGTTAATTACTTTGAAGTTTTTTATCTTCACTCGAGGCTTAGGATCTAAGGATTCCCTTCTGATATAGATATGCATTGCTAGGCAATGTGATTTCTTCTGGTGTCCAGTGTTGATACTGTTTGCACAGTTTGCTGGCTCTCAGATGGTCTAGACCAGTGTTTCTCAACCTCTTTTTCCAATAGATTTCCCTTTCAGATTTTGTTTCCTTTCTGTGGTTCCCGTTTTACTAGTTGGCCCCTACTCTAGTACTGTGGTCCTCATTTACACTATTTTCTCCTGTGACCCTCCCCCTGTTGTAACATCTTCGGTATCAATAAGGGGGACCCTATGGATCCCAGGTGAGAAGCAGTGGCCGGCCCTCTGAGAAATATCTATGGGTATGCAAGAATGTGATTTCACATCTCCATTAATGAACCCATTTAAAGAAAAACACTCAGCTTAGTGATGTTCATGAATAAATTCGCACATGCACCCTAAAGACATTATACAGTCTGCTTATGGGTTTTACTCTGGCAGTTTTGTAATTTATACTTCTTTCTGTATGCTCGTGTCTGTGTTAAAGGGGGACTTTATTCAGTCTTCCAAAACCTTACCTATAACACTCATATACTAAACATCATTTCAGAAATACACCTGAGACCTGTCAGTATTTCTGTTCAACTCTTGACTAATAGTAATCACTATCAGTTAAAATCCATTGTTGTTCTCATTCTGATTTCTCTGGGGTTGTGGCTAAAAAAAAACAGTCTGAGATAAGGTTCAGAGCGAGAACATATAATAAGTACAGCTTTGTGGCAAACCAACCTGGGCTTGATGAATGCAAAGATGACTGAATTCTCTTTTCCTTAAATTAGTTTATGTATTTTCTTGACATTGAGACATGGAGAGTTTCTTGCATTTGACTAAAGGATAGATTACAGGAAAGCAACCAGTGCTAACATCATGCTTGCTTTGAGTAGGAGAATAATTATTAGTTGATTTTGTGTGATTTATGGCATGAATGCTAATGCATACCATTGGAGGAGATCATCAATCCACCTCTCTTTATGTTCCTCTCTTAGGACTTACTAACTTTCCATTTCATATTGCTGTTCTGATTTCCTTTGCTCTTAATCTCTGACTCATTTCCTCATTTCCTTTCTCCTCTACCCTCTTTCCCAAAGATGTTCTGTACAAAGTACCAGAAGAACATATAGGCGTTATAGGGGAAAACAGGTTGACAAGGAAGTCACTGGGTATCCTGGTGAGTAGATGAGGTATGTATGATGTGAACAGCAAACTTTGTTTAGAGCCAGTCTGAAACTTTTTCAAGAACATTATTCCTCTAATACTGAATAACTCTTGCACCAACAGGAAAACAAGGGAGGACTGACAAGTCCTTAGTCCATTGTCAGGTCTTTAACTTCCACCTCATGGATTTCTGACATGCACCTTGACTGCTTGTTTATTGGTTTTCATGCTCATGCAACCACCTCATTCTGTGATAATGGAGTCAGGTTATATCAACATTAAGTTAGCTTCAGAGATCCAAGTACCTTAAGGGCATCATTAATTTTAATTTAGAAAAGCAGCAATCAACCTCCTATCCTGCTTCATTTGTCAGAATCTTTCATTTTCATTACAGCTGCGGACTTATGAAAAATTACAATGGAGCAGGATGAGATCACAGAGAGGTTTTCTTTAGCTTTTTGGGTGGTAATTGTTTCGAAGAGATAAAAGTTGAATTCTTCTGCTGACATTATGTAACCCGATGCAGATTTTATCTTAAAAACTAGGTTCCCTTTTAAAAGCTTTCCTACTGGATCTCATGATTTGTGGCCAAAAACTCAAGTCAAGTGGTTTTCACCTTGTAACACCATTACATTAAATCATTTACATTTCAGCTTCAGCTATTTATGCCAGAGCTTTATTTATTCCACATCTGAAAAATAGCATTCCAATAAAAAAATTCCAAGGCCACTGAAGCATTATTTTCTTAGGGCATTTTGGGTCATATGTAGCACAATGCTCACACGGTAATGACATGATTATGACCCCTGGTAGTAGAACATGAAGAGTGTCCCCAAGGAAAAAAGGTGGCAATTTAAAATAACTATCAAAGGAATAAAAGAGAACGAGTATCATCCGGGAAAACAAAGAATAAATAGTTCATACAGCAGGTAACCAATTCGTACTTAAAGATGACCAAAAGCAGGTTAAAACCTTGTGATAAACAAGACAAGATAAATCACACCTATCAACCATTGTCTTCATGTCTCATCTCAATAGCTAAAGTACACTTACTGCTTCTTCAGAATTTTACTAGTAACTTTTCCCATAATGATTGGAAGGAAGAATTTGCTTAAGTATGCATGCAAGTATCCTTAACCAAGGAAATCAAGGCTCCTTCCATTCCACACTATCTTGGCAGCCTTTCCAAAGCTTCCTGACCTTGACTCTTCACAGTCAATTTGACTGCACCAGCCATGGTTTCCAGTTCCCAGCTCTTGCCACTGAAAAGCCTCTTTCTTTTCTCAGTGACACCGAGCTGCCAACCTAGTAACAGACCACAGTTCTTAACAAATCACTAAGCTAAAAGATCTTCTTTACTGTAGGTCCGACTCCTCCCATGTTCAGGTCCCTTTCCTTTACATTGTAGAAGATACAACACAAGATCAACCCACAGCACAATGCCTATGTTTTAGTAAAGGATAGAAAGGAGCATATGGCTATGTACGTCTGCTGTTTCCTGGTGAAGATGTCAGGAGTAGAATGAAAACTCTGACCTATATTCACTCCTTCCTCTATCTATGTGGTCTCTATCTCTGGTCTTTAGGCTCTTTACCCGGCATCTTTCTTTCATTTTCCTCTTCCTTCCTTCCTGACTCCCCCTCATGCCACACTGAGGTGGTCTGTAAGCTCCCTGAATAGCCGTAAGACTTCCATGCACCATTTCAGATATTTTCACTTCAAAATGAAAGCTATTTTTAATGTGTCTTTACATAGTATAGGAAACTACAGGGAGAAAAAATTTCCAAAATATAGTGAGATTTTTTATAGAAGAAACAAAAGATTGACTTTCTAGGTCATCTCCGAAGTAGGTATACTTCCTAGAGCAATAATCTGAGGTATTTTATGAGAGTCTTCCTTTCACTAAAGCAAGAAATCCTAAAATCCATCAGGATACGTGCACTCTACCTTTACTTTCTTTTTAATCCTCAAGTGAAACCAAGACAGTAAAGTGTAATAAAAATGCATATAGCCCTAGGCTTTGTGCCTTAGCAAAGAGAGAAAAAAATAAGCTTCTTGACTTAATATGTCTACTGTGAATAATCAGTCACTGCATTTGGGGATCTTGCTTTATAATCTTAACATAAAGCAGTGAACTCCATGTTCGTGGTGTGACAAGAATAAAGAATTTTCCCCTTTCTTTAATAGAGAGATCTCCCCCCACCTACCCCACTCCCAGTTTTCTCAAACAGATACATGTGTCAACTCAAAAGAAATGACACAAGAGTGAAACTAAATCTCTTGATTGTTAGTCATATATTTTTCCTCATGTTTTTCCTGAAGTGGTTAACTGAGTGAAGGCAAGGCAAGAGAAGAGCCCTAGGCTGTATGATGATGAAGTGATGGAGGGATGGGGACATTCTTGTTTAGGACAATCTCTCCCTCACTCCCCTCTGCTTTCTGCACTAGCACTTATCAGTACCCGAGACCATGTGGCGCCAGGGGATCAAACTGAGGGGAACTGCAAACTGAGTCTTCTGGCCTGTCCTTCCCAGGAAAATCCTGATTCAATGGTAATTCATAAATCCCTAGGAAGATCAATGATAGCTTTTAACAGCCTTCCAGTACCACAGCTGTGAGTTATTTGCATTTTAAGAGCAACTTTAATTAAATAATTAGGCAATTAATTACTCAAATACTTATTGAGCGCTTATAACGCATTTCACTGGGAGGGAAAAAAACGAGGAAAATAAATACGTCAACAAAGTGTTGATCCTTAATGAATTTATGGATTTGATATTTACACATAGGCATAATAAAGGAGCAGAGCACTGTTTGATGTTGATTTGCCTGTAACACCACACAGATCATTCTTTTAAAACACAGATCCTTATCTCCTCTCAGAATTTCTCCCTTAGTGCATGTGAATTGGTAGGCTTGAGAACCTGCTTTCTTTAAAGGTGTCACTTGATTCTGAGAGTTTGAGGGCTCACCTGTGTCATGGTCAGGCTTCCCATGTATATGGGTCAGGAAGACCTTTACTGGAAACCCTTTGTATCTATGTCACACTCATCATCTTTCTTCCCCATTTCCCCTTGTGGGTTGCAAAGATTGGTGGACACATGTATTTTAGCTATGGTGTTTATGGGGGCAGGGGAGGATGTTACACATGAGACTAAGATGCTCTCACACTTGGTCGTGGAGGTGGCACTCCAGTGCTTACATACATGCTTGCTGGAGGACACACTCCTCTAACTGTGGTCTTCACACACATTCTGGTGTTCGTTTTCATGTTTGACGGGGGCCGCACTCTTGGCCTCTGTGTTAGTTTCTCTTGCCTTGCAATTTTTGCACTCATATGGCTTTGGTGCTCTCAGAGATTACACACTTTGCTTCAGTGTTAGGGGTTCTAGTAAGCAAAGCCCCAAGGACTATGATTTGATCCATGTGGGCACACCATGGATTGAACTCATGACCTGAGGTCTGCAAGACAGTTGCTTAGTTTCTGGTTTGAACTCAGTTTGAACACTCTACCTGGTGGTTTTCAGGGCTTTCTATGGGCTCTTCATTCAGGAATCACTTCTGGCAGTACTCCGTGAACCACATGAGGTGCCAGTTATTAAACCCAAACTGGCCATGTGCACTGCAAGTACCCTACCCAGTATACAATTTCTCAGGCCCCAAGGAAAGTACTGTTAGTCACTTAGACATTCCTTGACTTTCAACAATTTATATAAGTCTGTGAAGATTAGTATTGGTATATACAAACATAAATATCAAATAGCAACATTGATAACAAACGTGTATGGAATAGTTATTATGTTTCAAGAGCTATTTGAAGAGCTTTACAGATTTTCTCCAAATTGACATTTGATTATCCAAAAGTCACTTTTGGATAAAGCATAGGAAACCAGTTCTCTGAATTTTCTGATTTAATAGTACATGCTTGGAAGCATACTCAACAGCATAAGGAAAGTACTCCCACTATGATCCATTTACAGATGAAAGAACTGATGCACAGAGAATAGGACATTGGAAAGTACAGAGTTGGAAAGCCCCTTTCTGGTTCTTCAGTAAGCAGTCACACCTTTCGTCTCCTGGGAAGTGTGCTAAGAGTGTTCACAAAGAAACACACATTAGCTATGGGCAATACACATACTCTGGATGAAGAAAGAGGTGTGAGAATGAAAGAGGTTTCCTTTAAAGCAGGCCCTCAAAGATATAGAAGATTTTGATGGATACCCATACAAAAAATAATTGGTATAGCAAGAACAGAACAAACAAATCTGTGGCATCAGGAAAGGCCTGTCTAAGCTGAGAGAGAGAACTGAAGAACATAAAGTCAAAAACGTAGCTTGGAGTCACATTGGCAGGTTGACTGTCAGGTTTCACAACAGAGAGATTCATTTTGTTGTTCGTTGGGATGCATTCAAATATTCCTATTAATAATGAATTACTTTAAATTTTCATTTTATTAATTTTAATGCATTTTGCATCACAAAATTTAAAAAGAAAATAATTCCTTAACCAGCAAGTTTCCCCTTTACTATGGCCTTCCAGCCAACTTGATCCCCACCTTGATGGACAAACTACACAGGCCTTACCATACTCCCATACTCTATTCACTTTCAATGTAAGAAATAATAACTTGGTCAGAGTGGTGTTTTCAGATGTCTGAAAGGTGCAGGAAGGATCAGCTGCCAGAAATATAAGATATGGAATAAAGGACTTGATGTGAGGGTATCAGATAAAAGAGGAGGAGCCTAAGAAACCTCCATCTTAGGGGCTGGAGCTATACTACTGCTGGTAGGGCATTTGCCTTGCACGCGGCTGAACTGGGTTCGATCCCCAGCATCCCATATGGTTCCCTGAGCACCGCCAGGAGTAACTTCTGAGTGAAGAGACAGGAGTAACCCCTGAGCACCACTGGGTGTGACCCAAAAAGAAAAAAAAAGAAACCTCCATCTTAGGTGCAAAAGAAGATGGGTAAAAATCAGGAGGAACCACTACTTTGCCAGGGCATCATTTGCCGTAACCCAAAGTAGTAAAACAAAGTTAAACAAAGTCTGAAAGGGCTGTTGGAAAAACGAGAGTGGAAAGGCAATGGATTCTATACAAAGTCTCTCAGATCATCTATTCTAGTGGTTAGCAAGATTTCCACTGACTTGAAAGGAGAGTTGTGTTTTACTAAAGAAAGAAAACCTGTGAAACATTTAGCAGCATCTGCTACAAGGTAAGCCCTTAGTAAGTGGTAGCTATTTCTTAATTTGTGTTAAATGGCTGGTGTCAAAGCAGAAAAGGAGTGGGTGTATTTAGCAGAAAAATCTCTGGAGGAAGCTCCTAATCTTGCAGATCTCTGATACTAAATACTCAAACTGGCTAGTTGGTGTTGGAAAGTTGACTTTTCTCATTTGGCAGGACCTAAGTAAGTCTAGAGTAGGGTATGAGAGATGAGCCCACTGGTCAACTCTTTCACAAGCATTCATTTTCAAGTGTGTTTAGATACAATACTCTTTGTATTCATCTTTGGAGGAGGGCAAAATGCAACACAAAATGTTTGCTCTTCAGAACCACAAAATACCATGGTTCCACTTTAGAGCAGAGCCCCTAGATCTTAGCCTCTCATGTTCCTGGAAGAGTATTTTTTCATAGGTATGTTATGTGTCATTAGTGACAATCTCAAGGGATTTGAGATTTGGAGAGATTTTGAATAGTATCACACTGTCAATATTTTATTTTCTTTTGGAAAACAACAATTCATCATTTTCCCTTCTCCGTTAAACATCTCTCATTTGTTTGCAAAGAGCTATCAAAATACGGTGATTAGAATGGTTTGTTTTCTTGTCTTTCCATCACTGTAGCATTATTGATTTTTTATGGTTGTGTGAATATAAGTGGTTCGATATAAAATCACCAAATGATTTTGTGTTTAGATAAAAACAGTGGATTCTGCAAGAGTAAAAAGCTGTTATCAATACCATTTCTATTTGAAAATGATTTCACTGCACTGATAACAAACAATCTTGTAGACTTTTCCAAAGTAATGTTAAACCTTATACACAGAACTTTGAACATCTAGTCCTTGATCTAGGATTGAACACACATTTCACATTTTGGGGAAAAGTTTTTTTTTTTTTTTGGATAGCTGATCTTTTTATCCCTTCAGGCATTAACCAGTCTTTTCATTTTCCTAACAGCAGTCCTAGAGACAAATTCCCTGAAGGGTAAAGCATCTACTGGATGATTCAAAATGTATAATGCTAAAAGTTTGCTTTTGTTGTGTTATTTTTCAGTAGAAACCCTGGGATAAAAAATATGTTCTTGCATTTGAAGGTACATTGCAGTAAATTTCAACTTATTTCATCCTGATTTTAAGTTTTTACTGTCTCAATCTGAGAAGGCACTGATGATCAACTTTACAATATGTAAAAAAGAAAGAATATATCAGAGTAAACTTCCAGAGTAAACAAATCTATGGTCCAGGGATGTTTAAATATATTAGAATGAAACTGATACTTATGAAATAACATTCTCATAAAGCAATTTATATGCTAAATAAGACTTGTATCTAGTCACCAAAGTACTTAAGGACTTTAAGTATTCAATAGCATATAAGTTAATATAAATTAATATTGATCTTAAAAATCTAGGATTTATAAATTTCAGTAATGCAATTTAGCATTTCTATCCAAACAGTAAATGAGTTAGATGGATTCTTAGTCACAAGTATTGACAGATGCAAATAGGTACAAAAACTCATTATTATTAGCAATTTATCAAAGACAAAGGTTTTTTTTATGACTTCTCAGTATATGTTTGCATATCAGGTATGAATCCTACAGAAAGGAGTTCTGAGTACTGTTGGGTATAATTAAAAAAATAAAAAATGTGCCTTATTTTGATTAATAATGTAAATTATACGTTCAAAAATATTACTCCTAAGAGCAGGTAGCAGGAAGAGCAGAGCTATCACATAAAATTTGGAATTTAAATAAAGGTTTTTCTCCTATTCTTAGTTGGGGTAGAAAGGGGTTACCTTACTGTGCTTAATATTGTAACTCAAAAGACACCAAATCATTTTTCATTTCTCAATTCTGAAATACTCTTTTTGATACCAAGGCATCTACAAAAAGTATTTCTTGTGAAGGTTGTGCATTTCTTTTTTATCTTGCTTATTCTTTTGGTTATTTTCTTCCAAAAGAGACTACTGTACCCCCTTCAAGTTAAATGTCCCTAATATGCTCTAAACTTTCCCATTTTAATATGCAGTATATCTACTAGTCTCTAAAAAACAAAGTGGATAGCATTGGAAATGATATGGCACAAAAAAGGTACTGGTGACAATTAGTTGTATTAATAAGGAAGTCATAAATATTTCAAAGTTTTGAGTACTGTGTTCATTATTATTACCAACAAGGGAGGAAGGTGTCCTCTGTCTCCAGTTGAACACCTAATCATGGCTGTCAAAACCTGAACCACAATCAACAGCTCCAATGTACAGTCACAGATACTGTAAGACACCAGATGGCTCTCTGAGGATGGTCTTCTGGCACAGATATTCACTGAGTGTATTCACCAACCTTGCACTTCTATTCACTGTCTCTTCACATATACATGTCCTCTCTTCCAACCTCAGTGGTGGTTATTAAGACCAGGATCAATCTTGTGTTTCTGATTAAATGGGCAAGTATCTACCAAAAATTATCAGCCTTCTGATTGTACTAGTAGAACTCATTTAACATTCTAAGCCTATTTCTTTCTATATCTCCTAGTAATATATATATATATATATATATATATATATACATATATGTATTAGAGCGATAGCACAGCAGTAGGGCGTTTGTCTTGTGCGCAGCCAGGCCGGACGAGCCAGGTTCGATTCCTCCATTCCTTCGCCCCTCTCGGAGAGCCCGGCAAGCTACCAAGAGTATCTCGCCCGCACGGCAAAGCCTGGCAAGCTACCCATGACGTATTCGATATGCCAAACACAGTAACAACAAGTCTCAAAATGGAGACGTTATTGGGCCCACTCTAGCAAATCGAGTGGAAGGACAGTGACAGTGAAATATATATATATATGTATATATATGCATATATATGCATATATATATTGCCTTTTGGGTCACACCCAGCGATTGATGTTCAGGGGTTACTCCTGGCTCTGTACTCAGGAATTACTCCTAGTGGTGCTCGGGGGATCATGTGGGATGCTGGGAATCAAAACTGGGTCTGCTGCATGCAAGACAAACGCCCTACCCACTGTGCTATAGCTCTATCCCTTGCATATATTTCTTAAGCCAATGTAATCAATGATTATTTTCTATATATAGTCTTGTATATGCAAGGACTAGTTGACTGTTAGGTGAGGATGAGAATGGACATGAAGGAGAATAGTAGAGTTTCCATGGTTGGTTTTCATTGCGCCCTGACAATCACCCTTTGATCATCACCAGTAGTATCTGTGACCTTTCTGATCGCTGACCTACATAACACTTTAGTACTAGTACTTTAACTAACCTAGAAAGACTTTAAGGTTCTAAAAAGCATTAAGTCAAATAGATTCTGGAGGTGTTCAATGCTTTTTAAGTATAGAGACTAAATGAGAAATGGGGCATATGTTCTCTCATTTATTTCAGCAACTATTAATTCTTACCCATGCTAAATTTCTACAATAATTTAATAATATATTTCTTGCCTGTAAAAATTTTATGTATAAAAACAAAATGCACTGTCCTGTAGCACTGTCCTTTTGTTTTTGATCAATTTGCTCAAGTGGGCCCAGTAACATCTCCATTGTGAGACTTCTTGTTACTGTGTTTGGCATATTGAATACGTCACAGGGAGCTTACCAGGCTTTGCCGTGTGGGCGAGATACTCTCAGTAGCTTGCCGGGCTCTCCGAGAGGGGCGGAGGAATCGAACTTGGGTCAGCCAGGTTGACTGCATGCAAGGCAAATGCCCTACCCCCTGTGCTATCACTCCAGCCCATAAAAACACAATATAAAATATATTGAGTGGTTGTTAGTCCTCCCTTCTTCTCTCCAGAAAAGAAAGATTTATTAAAAGAAAAAGATATGCACCCTAACCTATAGAGCCTGACAACTCGATTTTGGCCTACCCAACATTTGACCAAAAATACCAATTGTTGTTATCTTCTGTTCATTAGAGAATGGACATCCAGAAGCATCTCTGACCTCCACTTCACTAGATGCAAGTAGCACTACCTGCCCAGTTATGATAACTAATAATATTGCCAAACATAGCCATGTCCCCTGCAGAGGGACAAAAATCACTTCTGGCTGATAACCCATGTGAAACATCACTCTCTCTATACAGATATATATGTTTGAGACTTGAGTTTTAGTCATTGCCTCTAAGTAGTGGGGGAGGAAAATGTAGAGTTTCAAGTTCATGCACACTATATCTTCAGATCTGCCTAATTCAGAACTTTTCACTGTGCCCTATCTAATTGACCACCTTTGCTTTAGAGCTCCTCATGGGGCTGGTATAGATTTCCTAAGAGCCACATTGCTTCTCTTGCCCAGCACTTCTTCCTTCCCTTTTTCTTCATGGCAGTTATTCTCCAGTATATATACCTTGGCATCTGCTTCCTAAAGGACCCAAGGTGCACTACTGATGAGCCAGTCAATCCATCAATCCAAACACTCTGCACCTTTAATCTAGAATGGCACGTGGCTCATTCAGGTCACAAGGAATGAGATTCAGACAATTTAAATAAAATCTTGGGCAAGGCAGTTATTTTTTTTTATTTTTTCCATGGTGGGGGTATTGAGGTTTCTGAAAGTAGGAGGACATGTAGCACCATGGCCACTGAATATAATTTTTCCCTTTCTGGAATAATCTGAGTCTTCTATCACTTACAGCCAAGAGTTCAATTCAATATACTTTATAATAAAGGGAATAGTAGAAAAGCATTTAAGAAAATTAACGCTGAGCCTAGAAGTTGTTATAAATGAACTCATCACAATAACCATTAAGAGCTAGATATACAAGTTGTTCAAGAATTACAAAGCATTCCACCTTATTAAATCTAAAGATACTTCATAAAAAGGTGGGACAGGGCAGAATTATACTCATTAAAGTATAATGATTTTACCAATTGCTGTATTAATTCTTTAAAGAGTTTCTCTGATCTCATCATAGAGAAATAATAGCTCTAACTAGCTGCCATGAGGTCGTCAATGCACATTAGTTTCTTATCATGAGGCAGACGCAAACTTGGGTTGAGTCTACCCAGAATATTCCCTCCTTCCCATTTTCTATTCTTTAACTAATATTAGGAAAAGAAAACATTTACACAAGCAAAAATATTTCAATTGAACTAACCCCCAATTTAAATAATTTGTGTGCATTTAAATCTATGAAGTAGGGGGCAGTAGAGATAGTACAGAAAGGAAGGCACTTGCCCTGTACACAAACTAGACTAAATTTGATCCCCATAACCACAAACAGTTCCCGTTACCCTGACCGGAGCAATTCCTGAGCACAGAACCAAGAGAAAGCTCTGAATACCATTGAGTGTAGCCCCCAAAACCAAAGAAAAATTTGATGAAGTATGCCTATATTACTATCTCTATTTTTCAGTAGAATGATTTGTTTGAAAACTCCATTTTTGACAAGCTACATTTGTGAAAAAAAGAAACACTGACTATAGTTTCAGGAGATCATTAATGGGAGCTGGGTCTTCAAAGGGGGTTCCAAAGTCAGGGAAAGGTTAAGTTGCATCCATCCAGGCTTTGGTCATTTGAAAGGAATTCATATAGGGCTTCCTTAGATTCCACATGTCAGAGGTGTCATGCAGTACATTTGTCTTTCTATTTGACTTCTATCAGTCAGCATCATGCCCTCAAGGTTCACCCAGGTTGCTGTAAATGGCAGAAATTCTTTCTCTTCTCATAACTAGACAGTATTCTGGCACAGACAGATGGGGAAACTGCTGCTTAAAGGCACATACTTACAACAAGGAGATAGAAAAAAGTCCTGGTGACTTTGGATACAGTTTAGTAATTAAAGATAACAAAAGTATGATAGACACTGCAGAACATATCACTTTTTAGCCTCACAGAGGTATTGGTTAACACCATTATGCACAATCATAGAAACTCCTAACTTAATCAGATTGATAATGTTTTATACCTGAAACTTACACATTGATTCATATGAAATACTTCGAAAAAAGGGGGAAGGAATGTCTTAAAAACAAATATACATATTTCAAGTAATGTGAAAATGAGGGCATGAATTGGTGCCTTTAAATTCCATTTCGAAGAAAGTACCTTAACATTTTAAACATCAGATTTGCAGCAGCGATGGCCAGTAAATTTTGCGTCTCCATCATCTATGTATGCTGTGTTGGAGAGAGTTGTGACAAATGTGGGTGAATAAGGGAATACACGCACTGGTCAGATTCTAAATCAATTAAAGAGGAACTCTTGCTCCTATTATTTCAGAATGGCAGAGTCCAGGAAAAAAACAACAACCATGCAACAAAAATGCTACTCAGATATAGAATCACTATTATCTAGCGGTTGCACAATTTGTTCCTATATTCCTACAGTCACTCATTACCACGGGCAGACACTCTGTTAAGTGTCTCTCTTAAGCAGGATTTGGAATACAGATCAAGTGCTAGAAGTGACTCCCCCTGCCCCAGATGTCTATATCAAAGGGCTTTCTGAGTATGGTTTTAATTGCAAAAGGACTCAGGCACACACTTGGGTTTCTTTCGGATGCTAATCATATTATGTACAAAGCTGGCATGGATTCTTGATTTCTCAGGCTATGCATCAGTGGAACACAAACTGCAGACCCAGGAGCAGAAGGATCCAAGTCGAGGAAGGGAGAAGAATGAAGTCTTGAAACCCTGAGAATAGCTTTCAGCCACTGTGGAATTCTTGGAAGAGGATTAGGAGAACACTACCCGCTGGCAGAAAGCCACTCTCTTATTCTGAAGGCTTCCTCATCTCCAAAAGAAATGGGGAAAATAAAGTAGAAAGGGAAGTCAGGAGTTGGCTGAGGTGAAAGGATGTCAAAAGAACTAAAAGGTTTTCGGGAATCCAATTCTGTTTTAGTAAAGATGATGAAATCCAGTTCCCTGCTCATTCATTCCTCTTGGAAGCTTTTCACCTTCATTTTAACTGTTTGCATTTAATCTGTGTAACAATCGCCACATTTGCCTCTTATGTTGTGGGAGTTTTGTCTATTTCTATTTTTTTTATTTTGTGGGAATTTTTTAATTTTCTTTTTATTTTGGGAGAGTTGTGTCATTTTTACCTTTCCTTGATATTACCTATGTATGCTAAATCATATATTCTTTTCTCTTATTGCTTTATTTAATATTTCCCAGCTGTTAGAATGTAACTGCCCATCTTTACCTTTCATCTTTTTAAATTAGGGGGTCCCTCTTTCTTTCTATGCAGCATCCTCTCTTCAGCATGGTGTCCTCACTTTTCTCTATTGTACGCTCTTTTGTGATTGGCCAATTGCTAGATGAAACTTACTAGAATCCAATTCTAAAAGCACTTTAGAAGGATGGAATCTTATCATTGACTCCCTGAATCACTATCATCAGTATAGTTGGTACAGAACGGTATTCCATTTTGGGACTCATTGGATAAGTATGAGTTCAACCTGGCAGCCAGAAAATAACTGGGGAAATATTTTTTTTGTTCCTTTCTTTCCTTACAGCTCAGAGTTTGGTGACTGGCCTTACTTCTGTATTTCTAATTATGCCCTGTGGAAAAATAATGTTTTTTCCCATTTATATTGTATAGTACCTAAGATTTTCCTGGGACTTTTATAAAGACTAGTACAATTTCATTTTCATTTTACAGATTATGCAATTTAGTTTTGGAAAATTAAACTATATGCCTGAGGAAGGATTCAGCATTTCTAAAGAATCTAGTTTCCCAGAGGGTCAAAATTAGATCCTGTTTTATTGATTGTCCCTTCTGCATTGAGTTCTATGTAATGGAAATGCTTCCATGTTCTTGCTGACAGACCAATCACCCCCTATTTGCTGATGTGGGGGCTGATGGGTTCTGACAATCAACAATGATGCATATATATATATATATATATATATATATATATATAAACATGTATTGAGTACCTACTCTGTGCCAGGCACAGAGCAAAGTGCTTTCTAATGATTGTTCCATTTGATTTTCCCAGGAATCCCCATGGGTAAAGAATACAAATATTCTAGCCTATCAGAACTATTGCCATTTGATGGCTGATTTAATAAAGATTTTTTAACTGGCTATTAAGTAACCTCTTAGAGCAATGGCTGCACTTACGATACCACTCCAGCTACATGATTCCTACAGGACTTGGCATTCTCCTATTATTATTACACATACCAAATATTATTAAAAATGAACAAATTGTCGAAGACTGACATGATTTGCTCTACTCTGCTTTCCTATTCTTACAAACTGGTGTTTGTAGTAAATACTCATGCTTCTTCTATCCTATCCACCTCATCATCCCACCTCTGGTTCCAGTTTGGTAGTAGTGAACAGCATGATGCAAACTCAGATTCATCCTCAAGCACCTCAAACACCTCAAAAGTGACCCCTGGGGGGCCAACAAGATAGTAAAGTGGATAGAGCATTTGCCTTGCACGTTGCTGACCCAAGTTCCATCACCAGCACTCCATGTGGTCCCTTGAGCCCAGCAGGAGTGATCCCTCTGCACAGAACCAAGAGTAAGCCCTGGGAACCACTGGGTATGGCCCCAAACCATAACAAACAAAAAGGTGGCCTTGTGAGGACGGGAGAGATAGCAGAGAGCTTAAAACATTCACCTTCCAAATGGCTGGCCACAGTTCAATCCTCAGCACCACATATTCTTCCTCATCACTACCAGACATGACCTCTTTGTACAGCTTGTATTTTCAAGTGTGGCCCCAAATGAACCTGAATCTTCTAGTTTTCTGTTGCAGGGTTCTCCCCTTGCCCAAATGCTTACTCCTAGGTAGGCAAGCACAGAAACAAGGGCTTAAACACTTTGATAGCAGCCCTAAGCAAATGGGAGACAGGGATGGGGGATACAAATTCTGGCTTTTGGCATTCCTGTCTCCAGTCTACCTACATAAGTTCTTTGTTCTGTATATATAAACATTTCTCACCAAGTTTGGAGGACAGCCTGTGTTTCTTTCTTTTAAATTTATTTATCTTATTCTTCTTACTCTTAATCCTGCTTCTTATACAACATTTCAAATAAACTTCCACTACCCATGGTCCACTCTAGTTTGTGATGGGTAACTCTAAGATATCACATCTTAGGGTGCATTTTACTTCCATTAAACATGACTTTGAAAGAATACCGATGCCAACATTATTAACACTGAATATATGATGAGGACAAGGGAAATTTCACATTGTTCATGAAGTAAGACTATTACAAAATTAATTAGGGGAGACAATTCTTCATATTTGAACTCTAGAGGAATACAGTAGCTATACTATAGTGTGCAGAGTGGATTAGGGACCAAATCAAAATTGAGGGAAATAAAACAACAAAACTTTTTTTTTGTATTTGAGGAAAAATTATCTTGAAGAGAAGGGAGTGCTAAGTAAGGGAATATATTAAAAGATGGCAAAGATTCATAAGTTATATTTAAAGATAATGAGGATTCGTGAGTCAACTTGACAATTGGCTTTTTGGCTTGGGTAATATGGAGAAGGGTTGAGAGGATAATGATTAGCTCTTCTGCGGAAGGATAAAAGGTTGTGCTGCTCAGGAGTCCAGGTCGTGGCTGGATCTGAAGCCAAGTAAAGAGGGATATTCTTCACTTTAAAAATCAAGCCAGTCTATTAAAAATTGTATTGAAGTAGTTGTACATCCGCATGCAAATATGAAGCTAAAGCTCTACTTGATAACAATATACAATGAATCACAAACTTAGATGAAAAATGAGAAACCATCCAGAATAAAAAGCAGGAAGAAATAGAAATCTTTGAATACACACACACACACACACACACACTCACATACTCATAGTGAATGAGTAGAGGAAAAGTCGTTCAACATTGCAACCACTAAGTAAATGACAAAAATTAAAACTTCAACAAGATATTTCTAGGTATTAGCTATATCAGAATGGCTAACATGAAAACAGAGAACACCAAATGCTGGTGAGGATCTAAAGAAAGCGCATCATTCATACGTTGCTGGTAGAATATCAAATAGAACACAACTTTGAAGGAGTATAGCAGTTTCTTTTAAAGATATTCATGTTGCCATATGACCTAGCCCTTATATTCTTGGGCACTTGACTCACACAAATAAAAGTTTATGTCCACACAAAATATACATGAGTGTTGACAGCTGATTCATAATATCCCTAAACCAGAAATATCCCAGATGTCTTAGAAGAGGTGAATGCTTAAAAAATAAGGGTATAATCAAAATATAGAATATTACTCAGCAATAAAATAGAATGAACTAATCACTACTAGCAGAAATCTGGGTTGATTCTCTAGGGAATTATATTGCGTGTGTATAAAGGCAATCCTAGGACAAAAATGAGAAAGAGAGAGCAAGCTCAATGGAATGAATGTATGCTTTATATAAGGGAGTCCTGGTTTTAATCCTAGCACCAAATGGTTCCCCAAGCATCACCAGCAATGACACCTGAGAATGAACCTCAGCATAGTCCCAGAGCATCATGAGGCATGGCCCCAATCCCCACCCTGAAGTTAATCTTAAAAGATTATACTGTACTTGAGTCCCCTTATATATAATATTCTTCAGATAAGAAAAATTATAGAGAATAGATTAGTAGTTGCAGGATATACGGGGTAGAGGAGAAGCAGGTGGATGTTACAGTAAGAGGATAATGAAAAGGATCCTTGTTGTGATGAAAATGTTCTCTATGTTAATTGTATCAATGTCAATATTGGTTGTAACATTGACGTATGGTTTTGCAAGTTGTAGCATTGGGATAAACTAGGTAAAAAGTATTTGGGATCTCTATATTATTTCTTACAAGTCATGTGAATCAACATGTCTCAAAATAAGAAAAATTAATTTTAAAAAGTTAAGATCATGGGCTGGAGTAGAGCAGATAGGGTGCTTGGCTAAGATGTGGCTGGCTCCTCTCTGGCACCACATCTTCAAGGAGTGATCCTGAGTGCAAAATCAGGAGCAAGCACTGTTTGGTACCAGGGGTGGCACAGAAATAAAGAAAAACATTGAGATCTGGTCACTGTCACTATCACTGTCCTCCCGTTGTTCATCAATTTGCTCAAGTGGTCCCAGTAACGTCTCCATTGTGAGACTTGTTGTTACTGTGTTTGGCATATTGAATACGTCATGGGGAGCTTGCCAGGCTTTACCATGCGGGCGAGATACTCTCGGTAGCTTGCCGGGCTCTCCGAGAAGGGCGGAGGAATCGAACCCGACTTGGCCGGGCTGCTGCATGCAAGGCAAATGCCCTACCACTGTGCTATCACTCAATAATATGCCAAGGACATAATTTTAGTAAGATTACATTGAATATAATATGGTTATGTAACTATCATTTTTCAAGAGCCAATATGGTGAGGCTAGAAAGACATTTTGGGGGTAAGCCTTGCATGTCACTGACTGCAGAGTGATCCCTGTCTCTACATAAGGTCCCCAGAGCACCACCAGGAATGATCTGAGAACAGAGCAAGGAGTAATCTCTGAGAACCATGGGGTATGGCTCAAAAATCCATTGTCCCCCAAATAATCCATAAGGTAAGATTTATTTTTAAGTTGTATTTCATTATTTGTTTGGGCATTGTTTGGGGGACACACTTTGCTGTACTCATGGCTTATCCCTGGCTTTGAACTTAAGAATTACTCCTTACTGGGCTCAGGGGACCATTTGGTCACCGGGATTGAATTCAGGTTGGCTACATGCAAGGCAAGCACCTTGCCCACTCTACTATTTCTCTGGGCCCCTGGATTTCATTACTTTTCATGTGAAAATTTAGACTTTTACACTGAACAGTTTATTGATAACATAAGAACTAGTTTATTTTTTATTGGAAAAAAAAAGACATGCAGCTTAGTGACGGAGGGCATGCCTAACATATGTGAGCCCTGTGCTCAATCTTTAGCATCACAAAACAAAAAAAAAAAACTAGTTCTTGAAGCAATTAATGCTGGTGAGAAAGGAACACTCATTCACTGTTGGAGGAAATGCCATCTAGTTTAGCCTCTTTTGAAAATATTATGGAGACTTTTCAAAAATAATTAAAACTAGAACCTCCATATCACCCAGTGATTCTACTCCTTGGCAGCTATTCTAAGAACTTAAAAACATAAATTCAAAAAGTAATATGCACCTGTGTGTTAATGATAGCATTATTCACAATAGCCAAAATCTGGAAATAATACAAGTGCCCAACAACAGATGTATGGATAAAGAAATTGTGGTATATGTACACAATGTAATGCTACTCAGCTATGAGAAAATATTTGAAATCTTGTCCTTCACTTCAACTTGGATGTAAGTGGAGGATGTCATGTTAAGGGAAGTAATTCTTAGAGAGAACAATACCAGACGATCTCACTGATCTCTTGTAGATAAACAAAACAAGGAAATAGACAGAACTGAATGATAACAAACCCTTGGCTTTTGATTTTAAAATGAAACTATTTAGCAGTAGGAGATGGGTGATGGTAATGAAGATTTGGACTAGAAGTGATGTAAAGACAGTGGTGGAGGGATTAGCGAACTTGGGTAGAAGCACAGTAATTATATAACAAAGCATGAGCACTGTAAGATTTAATATTTAAAAACCATGCTGTTTTGAAAGAACTTTCAGGCAAAATAGGAAAATACCTATGGATATTGAAGAGTAGACATTAGCAGAGGGCTTTAGACTTCTAGTTTAGTTTTGAGAGTACTTAGTTGAAGCTGGATCTATAATCATATGTGCATTGAGAGAATCTTTCCAACACTTGGCAGAAGCAGGAGAATATGCCAGAATCAGCAGGTGTTAGGTTTGGAATCTTGCCACATCAAGGAAGAGAATTTGTTTAGTTGGTTGATGCAAAGGAAGAGACAGGAAGTAGATGTTGATAAGAGAAGGATGTAGGTCTCATACTGAAAATAGTGGGAATCAAAGATATATGTGCGTGGGGGGAGGCATGTGCGTGCATGTACAGGGCACCTACTCAGAAGTGGTCATAGGCTGGCATGCTCAGAACCACTCCCAGTGCTATTCAAGCCCAGCAGTGCTGGGAGCCACTAGGGTGCTAGCAGATGGTACGTGGGGATTTTATTTGTGGGCAAACAGGCACTCCAGTCCTTTGAACTTTCTCCCTCATCAATGATATTTGGAAACTTGGGGCCAGAGAGATACTACAGCAAGCACAGCACCTGCCTTATATGCAGTTGACCTGGGCTGGAGCCCCAGAATCCAATATGGTTTTGAAGCCTGTTGATTAAGCACTAGAGCTGGAATGCCTTCTCTGACTGTGTTATTTCTCACCTAAGAGTTCCGGGCAAGTTACTTCATCTCGCTAAGCAGTGCTTTGCATCTAAACATGGGAGAAACAGTATAAGACTTAAGGTGTTAGCTTTGTGTGCAGCCAACCCTGGTTGGATTCAGCACTGCATATGTTCCCCTGTGGACCACCAGGACTCACTCTTGAGCACAGAGCCAGGAATAACCCTTGAGTATAATGAGGTGTCTTCTATCCCCGCCCCCTTGACCTCTATACACACATAAAAAATAATGTGCTTTCCGTGAGTAGTGCTCCCAAGTGATATTCAAGAGTCCCAAGGGCCCCACTGATGATGTTCAGCCTGGGGTGTTTAAATGCAAGGCCTCCAGGGTGTGATGCTGCTTGGGCTCTGCAGTGTTATGGATACCTGGGTCATCATGGGGATGCTAGAAGCTTCCAGGGGTATACCCACAGAGGCTTGGGAGACCTGTTGTTCCTGGAATGGAACCCAGTTCAAATACATGCTAGGCATATGCTCTAACTACTACACTACCTCCTGGCTTCCAGGTAAATACTCAAGAAGTACCTCAGAAAGAAGTTGTTAGGCTTAATGAAGATATTGTGCGCCAGGCCTTTAGCACAGTTTCTGGCTACTAGATGCATATATCGGACTCCGTGCCAGGTTGTTTTCACTCAGGGTGCCCCAGAGTGGGGTGTGCAAGAGCCCTTCCCGCCCCAAGGGACCTAGCCCTGGCAGCCAACCTCCACTACCCAATCACCACCACGCTCCAGGCTGCTTTCCGCACGACACATTATAGGACACTTTCTACCCATTTTTCATAATCGCCACACCATATTTGATGGGGTTCAGAAAGTAGGCAACAAATAATAGAGAGAAATATATAAATATATGCCTCTTGGAGATCCCAGCAAGCTACCGACAGTATCCCGCCCGCATGAGCAGAGCCTGGCAAGCTCCCCGTGGCATATTCAACATGCCCAAACCAGTAATGACAACAGGTCTCAATCCCCTGACCCTAAAAGAGCCTCCAATCATTGGGAAAAGACGAGTAAGAAGAGGCTGCTAAAATCTCAGGACTGGGAGGAATAGAGATGTTACTGGTGCCCGCTTGAGTAAATCAATGAACAACCGATGACAGTGATACAGTGATATAGATGCATAAGACTAGCAGCCTTCTTGTTTGGAAGGCACACACAGATAGTAGTCCACACTGGCCAGGAGCTAGGTGTCCCTGTTGCCAGGGGTCTACTGGGCCATCTCATCTAGGTTTGTTCCCTGTGTAGTCAGGCTCTATGATGCTCACAAAGGAATATCATGGATCACTGGCACATTTCTTAGAATTTCTTAGAATTCCCCTCCTTATACATCAGTGATTCATAATTCTCATCCCCCTCAGTCAAGAGTAGCTATTATGAACAAACTAGTGGTCTAAGTGGTGACAGTGATAGTTCGCTTCAAAGAGGGCATATGGCTTGTGGGAAGAGACCAGAGCTTATATGTGACCTTCTAATTCTGGCCACAAGTACATAGGGTTATATGACTTAATCAAGTTGGAGAAAACCAGCTCCAGCATTCGCGGCCGCGCGGCATCCTATTATGACATCTTATCATCTCATTCCTACTTTGGACAAACTGGCAGGTTACCGAATGTAGCCTGCCCACACGGCAGAGTCTGGCAAACTCCCCGTGGCGTACCAATATGCCAAATACCAGTAACAATGATGGGTCTCATTCTCCTAAAGAGCCTTGAATATAATCTCAATGCTAGGATGAAGGAGACGTTACTGGGGCCTGCTCGAGGCAATCGACGATTAACAGGATGATTTGTGATTTGTGATTTTGTGTGAAGTTGGAGAAAGTGCATTCTTGGAAGATCCTCCTGGCATTTTAGCATGGATTTGCCAGGCTCTCCCAGTGAGATGAGTTCTCCTATGCAGCAGTGGAAAAAAAGTATGCTGTAGGCAAGGATGAGGAAGAGTTGGTCAGTAATTAAAGATGCAATGAAATGTAGAGTTTTAGGGCTTTGGTTGGAGGAGAATTCCCAAAGAATACTTTTAATTGATCCTTGGCTTACTAGGCTGGAGATGGTTTAGTACGGGGCCAGGTGGTGCTAGGGCCCACCAGGGCCACATCCAGTGCTTATCAGGAAGTTTCTGTACTTTCATTCCATTCTAACCATGCATACACTCTTGTATTTTTTTTAAAAAATCCAACTATTTATTTAGGCCGGTTTGGGGGTCACATCTAGCAGTGCTGAGTGCTCAATCCTGGGTCTGTGCTTAAAAATCACTCATTGCATTTCTGGGGGTAACATATACTGACTAGGGATCAAAAAATGGCTGGCCACATATAAGGCAAGCACAGATATTTTATTATTGTTTAAATTTTTAGAATTTTAGTCACCAGCACTATACCTTCTACAAAAGTGTCCACTTTCCTCACCACGGTCTCAAGGTCAGCCCCTAAGTACTTCCTTCAAATACTACCTCCCTCACTCATCATCCACAATGATAAGCTCATTTTTGTAAACCAGTTCGTAGGATTTGTTGCCTTTGGCCACTTATTATTCCCTTACTACGTTTATTTATATTCTATGTATGAGAGAGGCCATTTGGTATCTGTCCCTCCCTCTTCTTCTAGTTGTCTTAACTCAGCACAAGCTTCTCCATATTCATCAACACAGTCCACACTGTCACACTGTCCTCCCGTTGTTCATAGATTTTCTCGAGTGGGCCCAGTAACCTCTCCATTGGAGACTTTGTTGTTACTGTATTTGGCATATCAAATACATCACGGGTAGCTTGCCAGGCTCTGCCGTGTGGGCGAGATACTCTCGGTAGCTTGTCGGGCTCTCCGAGAGGGGCGGAGGAATCGAACTCGGGTCAGCCATGTTTGGCTGCGTGCAAGGCAAACGCCCTACTGCTGTGCTATCGAACACAATGGTAAATTTAATGATTGTGTCCTTTTTTTAAAGGCAAGTAATATTCCATTGTGTGTATGAACCATAGCTTATTTTTTAAGTCTTCTGTTCTTGTCTTCGACATGTGATTTGTTTCCAGATTTTGACTATTTGACTAATGTGGCAATGAACATTGGAACACATATGCCTTTTGGGGAAAGTTTCTGACAAAGTATTTATATCCAAGATATATAAAGCACTGTGTACCTTAACAAGAAAAAAGACAATGTTTGTGTCTTCTCTCCAAAAATGAGGAGAAGAGATAAACAGAAACATCCTTAAAGAAGACATACAGATGGCCAGTAGCTATATGAAAAGATGCTCTGCATCCCTCATCATCAGGTAAATGCAAATAAAAATAACAATGAGTTATTGTTCTTTTTTAAAAGAATGAGCCCAAAGTGTGAGGGCAAGAGAAGAAATAAGGCACTCTCCCCATTCTCCCTAATACTCCATTCCTTTGATCTAGTTATAATCTATACAGAAGCTCTGGAAGTTGGGGACCAGAAAAAACCCACTCAGTGGGCTAGTGACAACTCAGGCCCCTCTGTGCCTTGGACCGGCTCTATCCACTCCCCAGGGCATTGGCCCCAGTGCAAAATATGCAGGAAGATTTTACAAGTGGGGAAGTAGGTGGTGACTTAGGTCCCCCTGGGATTTCCCTGGGTGACCGTGGGATAGCTGTCCAGTTCAGGGTGCATTCCTCTTCTCCACATGCAAGAGCTTGGATACCCAGTTGCAGAAGGCAGCACCTGACTGGCAGGGGCATTTGAGGACTTCTGTGTCAGGCTGGGAAGTTGTAGAGTGATGTCCAGAGGCCACTGAGAAAAAGGAAGATGGAGCCAAAGTTCACCCCAGATGGCTGAGTCCACCTGGGTTAGAAGCCTCTGTGGGGAAGGGGACCCAGAAGAAAGCAAGTCCCTTTGGCCAGCAGGCTGCAAAGGAATAGAATCAAAATCTGTGGGTACGGCCGATCATGGCATACCTGAAGTAGGGGAATGTCAGGCAATAGTAGAGGCAGAAACCTGGAGTGTGGAGAAAGGTGCATGGTGAAGAACTACTCCCATTGATTCACTGACTGTAAGTACTGAGAAATCTGGAAACTGATCTTGACAAGCTACTCAAGAAGCACTCACTGTCTTAGTGCTCTGGGGATAGGGGAATTGTGGGACTAGGGGAGGTACAGGAGCTGTGGTCTGTGAGATAAAAGTGAGGGTGTTCCAGGGCAAAAGCCTCCCTGGTTTATATATAAAATGAGAATCCACAGTTTCCCCTCACCCCACTAGATCTGGGAGACCAGGAAGGCCAGAGCTGCCTTAGGAGACCTCCAAGCATGGACCATAGGTTTTGCAGCTATGGATGTCTTTTGGAGAGAAAATCCAGTGTAATAGAAAGAACATGGGTTATCAAGTGAAATTCCTACTGGTCTTCTCTTAAGAAACCCATCTGCTATATTTTGCTTCTGTAGTGGACACTGTGGTGCTCTAAGCCAAAACCCCTTCCTCAGTGACTTTGTATGCAAGTTTCAGCTCCATTTTATTGGCTGCTGACTCACGAGCTGAGTCTCAAATTTTTAACAATTTCCTCTAAGAGTTATACATAATCCCCAGGAGGTGGATAGAGTTTCTACTCTTTCATTCCTTTGGGAAAATTTTGCAAAGTCAAATGAACCTAACCCTTCCTAACAGCACTTTGTCATCATCTCAGTTGCAACTCTACTTTGCATCTGCTTTGCCCCCTATCTATAGTCATCACCCTCACTTCCTGAGAAGTACAAATCTGGAGGGCAATGCACAAGTGAGCGTTGCCACAGTCCTCCATTTTTTAAAATGCACGCTATCTGTGGACTGCAATAAAACAAAGAATACCAACACTGCAACCTTGGGCACTTATCGCAGAAAAATGAAAACTTTCTAATCTGTATAATGGAAAACAGCATAACTGTCACAAACTGTTGTGAGAATAAATAATGGGATCGTGTGACTTGCACAAAAATGGTGTTCAACAAATGTTGGCAAATGGATGGAACTTCAGGGCATTTTTCTGAGTGAAATAAACCACTCACCAAAATACAAAGACTAAATGATCGCATTTATATGAAGTGCCTAAAGTAGTATGGAGGATCAAAAAATTGCCGCCCAAATGTGCCTTGGGCAAAAGGTAAATTTTCTGAGAAATTTTCCCCTGAGAAATATGTCTCAGGCAAATCTAATCTCCTTATCTCTTTTCCTAGGACAAGGAAGAACTGAAATCTACATATCCTTTTTTACTGAGCTGTTTCTTGTGACAACCACCCTACATTTTTTTTTGTGGAAGGTTCCTTGTACAAAATTTTCTTTTTCTTTTTCCCAGTATCATCCACAATAGGTAAGATGTTTAAATATAGCATCGATGGCCAGGTGGTGAGTTATTCAGTTATTGTGGGTCTTGCGCACATGTACAAAAAATATACATCCTACTGATAAATTTTCTCCTTAGTTTTTCCCTCTTCCTAATCCATTAGACACTTGATTATCAGTCCAATTTCTGCAGAACCCAGAGGAGTACAGGATCATTTCTATTGTACCTTAAGAAAAGTCATGGGCCGTAGTGATAGTATAGTGGGTAATGCACATGGCAAACCTGGGTTCGATCCCTGGCATTCCATATGGTCCCCCAAGCATCACCAGGAGTAATTCCTGAGTGCAGATCCAGGAGTAACCCCTGAGCATCGCTGGGTGTGACCCAAAAAGCAAAAAAAAGAGCAGTCATATTCATGGAGGCAGAAAATACAAAGGTGGTTGTCAGGGATGGGGGGAAGGGAGATAAGGATAACTGTATAGCATGCATGAAGCTTTGGTTTTGCAGTGAGGAAGAGCAGAACATACTAGCCAAAATTTGTCTAGTGGCATAGAGGAAAAGCTCTAAAAACTAAGAACATGTTACCTTTTTGTAAGAGACCTATAAAAGTAGCCATTTGTAAGGGTTTCTTCCTCTGCATCAGGGAAGCAGAATATGGCACACTCTAGGAATTTGTCAATGGAGAAGGCATGGACTTAAATCTGATAGCAACTAACCCTTGTTTACTCTGCTACTCTGAGTAGCCTCCCTTAACTGGCTCCTCCCTCCTCTCAATATTTTCTTTTGTCTTTAACTGGAGATTTTATTTAAGGTGGTGGCTTGGATCATTTCGGGGAGTTACTCATTTATTCTGCGATTCTCACATGTACACCAGATACACTAGATGTATACATGTTGAACTTCTGTTTGTTTTCCTTCTTTGTTTATCTTTCATTTGGAGGGATTCTCAGCCAAGAACCAAGAAGGGTATGGAAAAATTGTTCTTCCTCCTCTGCAGCAGGATAAAAATATCTGAGAGATATTTATAATAAAGCAAATATCCTTCACACTAGTGAACCATACACAAAAATATGGTTAAGACAGTACATTTTGTCATGAGTTTTTAAACTACAGTTACAAAAAAATTGATACTTGTTGATGCAAGCAGGCAGATGGGTTGGGGTGAGCTGTCACTAAGATGTGAGCTTAGGAAGTTGCTTGGACACCAGCTCTAAAGTAGCCCAAAGGCAGTGAATGTAGGACCCCTTTGGGGTGCGGAAATTGAGGTCTGATAAAAATCTTTACTGGCATGACTACACAGGCCCCGAGAAAGCTAAACTCTTTTGGAAGAGGAGAGGCTTCATTGGGAACAAAGGGCTGTGATAAGAACATGAAAGAGAGTCACTAAAAATTTGAAATATTTTCTTAGCACCTTAGGAAAGTCTCTTTCTGAATAGAAACACCCAAGGGTGTAGGAGTTTGGAAAAAAACACTATAAAGTCAACTTTGCAAAGAGAAATGGTAAAAATCCTCATTCTGCAGTAACCCACATCTCAATTTGGGATGTCTAAGTTCTTTATTTTATTTTATGAGGTGTTGTTGGCTCTCTTCCCTCTGGAGGAGTCTGAATTCTCTCCTGAATGAATTACACACAGTCTCTCTCTCTTTCTCCCACCCATGCTACCTAGAGTCCCTAAATAAAACTCTTTTATTATTCTTTATTATTCACTATTATTCTCCTTCTGAAATTCTTTTCTGTGACAACAATGAATGCAGGAAACTTGGAGGAACTTTCCTTTTCTTCCAAAGAGCAATTCCTTGCCTCAAACCAAGGTCATGGGATTCCTGAGAACTCAAGTGCTATCAACCAAGTCTTACACCATGCAGATCAAGTGGACCTCAGGCCTAGCTGGGTTTGGTGGGGAACCAAGGGTCCACACTGTGCAAATGCTTGTGGAAGACTTTATCAGTCTTAATACCCACTCACCGCACTCCCTGGAGAGAAGGAAGTAGATCAAGTAGGAGGGTGGTAGTACTCTCTATCTTAAAACTATTACCTTCCTGGCTTTTCTCTTCCCCCATGGATATCATTTAGGGAAATATTCAGGGATCTGACATCACTTCCATACCATGGTTTCTACTGATTTGACTTCACCCCACATTCAGCTATCTTTTCTGGGTTCCCCTCTATTTCTCATCCCCCTTGGACCCATAGTACCAAACTTGATGGAAGCTCCCTGCTCCCTGCCCTAGATACTGTGTCTCTTTAATCTGATCTATTCCACTTAGGGTTCGAATCTCCACACAGCTTCTTCTTGTCTCAACTTTTTACTGGAATCATGCTGAGAGTGGCTCTGTAATTCTAGCCACCAGCACTTTTGAAACTCCTTTATCAAACAAAAAACTCTTTAAAATTACTACCATAACCTTTTGAAAAGCACATCAAGTAGGATCATGATTTAAAAGAAATTATACTGTGTCAATGCCAGATTGGAGTCTGGAGGAGCTGACAGATATAATGATGTGGTTAGACATCCTGATGGGTTTTGACGCAGATTCCCTGTGCCGGGGTGGGATAAGTGTGATTATTATTTGTTTTAAGAACAGAGTCAAGGTCATAAAATACAGTTGAAGGGCCATCAAGCTAAATTTAAGAACTTGAATGTATCTTGAAAGTGTGTGCTCTTCAAAAGTTCCAAAGGGTTAGTAGAATACAAGATGACCCAAGGTTAGGGTATGAGCATGGGTCAACATCTAGAAATTCATGACTAGAAATAATGGGAGCAAATGTCAAGAGTGTGGGTTGGAATATGAGAGGGGGAAAGACATGCAGTGTGGAACCAGAAGGGATACAAAATAGAATCAGGAGATTGGGGGTGCGAGGACATGACTTGAATAAAAGAGAATGTGCCATACTAAATTTGAAGATGTATCCTAAGCCAATGATGGTCTTTTTCTGCCCTAGTTTGGTGAAGGTAGATAGGGGCTAACAATTCTGGGCTTTTCCCCAGGGTTGACCATGATTCTATAAGTTTTAATGATTGCAGTGCAGGGGTTGGTCCCCAGGAAAGCTCTTGGGGTTCTAACTCAGCAAAATTAATTAAAACTGACAGGTTGGTGTCAGCCACCACTGGTACCAATGTCTGGGAAAAATGCATTGTTTGTAAACATAGTACATGTATGAGGTTGGGGGGAATTATACTTGCTATATTAAAAGTTTTTTCATTTCTATTTATTTTTCATTTTTATGCCTGAACTTTCAATTAAAAAAATTGATACTGATTATAGGTTGGAGGGATTCAATGCTTCCAGATATTCAAAGGGCTCTGTGTTAACTGAGAGTTTACATGTACTGTTTGTAACTCCAAAGAATACATACAGTTAAAAATATTGATATGACGGGAAGATCAATTTCAGCTCAATGCTAGAGAAAAATGCCTAATGATTAGGGTACTTAAAAATAGAATGAATGTCCACACAAAGTAAGTTCTTCATCACTTCAGATTTTAAGGTCAGGTAAAAGACTTTTCTAGAAGAAATGGTATAGTATCTTCTGTACTGGGAAAAGAATTAGACCAGACCATGATAGGCCTATCTTAATTCTAAGATTATGATATACAAACTTTCTATTATGTCATCTATACTACATTTAATAAGTTAACTATGAAAGGCAACCTACCATAAGAGTTAAGATCACAGGTTCGACTAAAGTCAGACTATCCGGATTTGAATCTTGGGTATTCATTAGCACTGCAACCTTTGGCAAAATGCTTAGTCTCACCATAGTCTTCGCCAAGTGGAAATTATAACACCACATACCTTCAGGACTGTTGTAGCAATCATATTGTAGTACTTAGTATTACTTTTGCTTTGTTTTGCTTTGGGTCCATATCTAGCAGTGCTGAGGGCTTACTCCTGGCTCTGAGTGCAGGATCACTCCTGAAAGGGGTTGGGGAACCATATGGGGTGCCAGGGATTGAACCTCGATAAGCCATGTTCAAAGCAAGCACCCTACTATTACTACTAATAGCACTGTTACTATTACTCTCAATATTGGTTCTTGGATGTCAATGCTAGTTTATTGGTTGAGATTTGATAGCTTGACAATCAGTGGAAAATGAGGACTTGAGGCTTATACATTTGTAGAATATACACTTGTGATGACGTTTTTATAAGCATGTTAAAAATTCATGAAGAGCACCAAAAGGTGGGTTATTATTTTCCCATGCAAGTTGCTGGTTTGCAGGGAAGGAAACTGGAGTTGTGAAATGCGTCTAAATTGTGCTTAATTCTTAATGTATCATACTATACCTTACAGTCCCAAAGCGGTGCTGGTCAAAATCCTGTGCTGTAATATCTATTATTTATTTTCCCTGTTTCATGGCAACCATGACCAGATGCCTAAGTCCATCATCGGGAAAACTCTGCTCTTCTGAGCACAGAAATAGGCACATTTTATCATGCCCTACAAAGAAGATCCTATGAGTGTAAAATAATGTCCAGCTACAGTTAAACTTGTGGCTGAGAAAAATTGACACAATGACAGACCCACTCTTGGGATCTACCCACAGGGACAAAAGAGCATTCTTCCAATGGTGTCTATAGAATATCTGTGTTAGGAAAAAGTGATAAAGAGAAACACGCAGGTCTTCAAATAATTCTTAGGAAATCTGTTCTTAAAATGGCAAACTTCAAAAGCCCCTTAGGAATACTCAGGTCACAGAGAGAAGAAAAAGCAGGTAATAAAACATAGTGCTTGCCCAAAATGGCCCATTTCTCCTTAAAATTCTTACACAAAGTCTCATAAGGTTTACTGTACAGGTTGTTGGAAGCACAGACAAATATACCTCAAGAGAGTTAATTCACCTCAGGACCAATTTCTCCTCTGTTTGTACATCTACTATTCATTTCACAACCCTGTTAGGATAAAGCACAGAGCCATTTCAATGGCATAAAGGAGGAATAGTCAGGGAGTTGTCATCAGTCACTTTTGTCTGCACCTTTAACTATAGAATCAATAATCTCAGTACTACGAAGAGCACCTTCACATCCTGGTTAGGATGTCTGCTGCCATCATATTAGAGAGGAGAGAAATTTTGGAAAGACATTTGTTTCAGGAAGTATTTAAGTATTAAATAGCCACAGGGTTCTACAGACATCACTGTTTATAAACACAGACAAATTTATGGATTTAATTTCAGCCGAATCTTGTAGGTCTTCATTGTTGTTTTTTATATTAAGAGGTGGTGTTGATTAGGGTTGCTTTTTTATATATCTGTGTGAGGCTGAAAAACTCATGATTGGTTCAGCTTTATTTTATAAAGACATGCTTTCCTTTGGGGCCCTCAGGTCTTAGTATTACTATATTCATAACACATTTTTCTTTGTTTCGGTGCCATGCCTTATGGCACTCCGGGGCTACTTCTGGCCCCATGCTCAGAGTCACTCCCAGCAGTGCTCAGGGGACCATGAAGTGCCAGGGATCAAACCTGAACCTTCTGAATATATCCAGCACGCAAAACAAGTGCTCAGTTCATTCAGTTATTTCTTCAACCTTCTCTCTGACCATATCATAGCTCTTTAATACTTTCCTTCACATAAACTTTATCTCTGGAATATGGAAAGAGGTTTATTCCTGATATTCTCAAGATTACCAACTATAGTAGTCTAATCATTCTCTGGATTTCCAGAAGTTATCACAGTGCTAGGCACATAATGGAAGCATACTATTGCTTACTGATGATAAATGATTGCATAATGAATGGCTTCGCAGACTCCTGGACTACCTCATCACAAACAGTCAATCTGTGTTGGACTCAAGTCTATGAATTAGTTGTGGTGGTCACAATGGTTTCCAGCTGTCTTTAGTTCTGCAGCATTTTCTGTATACTTCATTCTAGACACATAAACTCAAGTGTTACTGAGCTGCTTCCTTAAGGCATTTCTTCAGTCCAATTCATTTATGGTTAACATCTTATCTCGCTTAACACCCTCACCTTGGGAATATTACTCTTCTCTGCATAATGTCTGGGCCAGCAGGCTATGGACTTGAGCGCAGTGATTAGGACAGGCAGACTTGGGGACTCCCTTGGGGACAGCACTGCCAGTGATGCAGAGTCCTTGGTTGACATTAAGTACATTCATGGATTTGATGCTGACAAATTCAGCTAGCTTGACACATGTGGGAAGTTTAATTCTTATACTCCATAGAAAGCCAAAAATGGCCACCATCCCATGATTATCTTTTATAGTCTGAAATCCACAGCCACGTGTCCTGTTAAGATTTTCAAAGACACACTGATTTTATAGGTAGCATCATTTTAAGATCTGGGGGAGGAATCCCAACCCCAAGCTACATTAACCAGCTGTGCCACCTTCACGGAATATTATCTTCTTTGTGTCTGTACCTTAGGAGCATTTGGCTAGCCCATCTCATGATAACCAATTCATTTCTTTAGGCTATTTTATAACCAGCTTAGTCCTGCCTCAGGAATTTACCATGTGTAGCTTCCTCTGGAATGACTTCCTCGTGAACAGTCAGATTCACCCTCCCTAACTTCTTACAAGTCTGCTTAGATGCCACTTCCCCAGAGGAAATGTCTCTTATCACCTAATATATTATGCTTAATATCTTCTTCCCTTCATTACATCATCACTATCAGAAATTTGTTGCAGATATTTGTTTCTCACAGTTCTGGAGGTGGAGAACTTCAACATCAAGGTGACAAATTCAGTGTTGAGTTAGGAACCACTGATCAAAAGAATACCTGCTTTAGAGAGTGCCACCTTCTTTCTATCACCTCCTAAGTCAGAGAGAGCCAGGGAACCTTTTCTATAAACATACTAATTCCATTCATGATGCTCCATTTCATGAACTAATCAGCTACCAAAGTTCACTTCCGATTACCATCACCCTGGCTGGTTGGGATTTCCAAATAAGTATTTGGAGAATATATACACATTCACTTTGTAAGCTATACCAAATTAGAAATGACGGAATCATTAGGTCTTTAAGTGAAGGGGACACTGAAGTGACCTAGCCCAATTCCTCATATGTAAGATGGAAAACTGAGTCAGAAGTGTTAAGAGACTTTCCTCATGCCACTGAGTCAAGAATTAGCAGTTAAACTTGGGTTTATTGACCTAATTCTGGATCCACTACACCTGTAAAAGTTAAAAATAATGCGTATTTCACAATATATTTATAAATTATAATGGGAAACACATTCACAATGGAGAAAGTCCATAGGCATCCCCTTAGCAAAGTGAAAACAGTGGTGAGCATCACCACTAATGAAACCTATAAACATTCTACCCATTGATAGGATGCCACAAAAAGGAGCATGATAGTTGTGTTAATCTTATCCCATATTCCAAATATTCAATATTCTCCCTACTTTAAATATAGCAAAGACAATACATTAGACCAGCCCAACTGAAGGACTTTCTATAAAGTTACTGACCAGTACTTTACAAAAATGACATGGTTATATTTGTGGTGTGAAATGGGCACTGATAAAAAGATAGGCCTTAAAACACTACATGACTGAAAGCAAATCATGAACAACTTTGTAACTGTGTATGTCAGTATTTATGTGATTCAAAACAAATGCCATGGTCATCCAGTAGTGAATCCAGGATTGGACAAAGAAGGCAAAGGAGAATAGTAATTAATTTTGGTAGTAATATCTTGAGGAGACTAACAAGATATTACTATCAAAAGCAACATAACATTTTGGATTGCATATTGAAAAGGCCATAGTAAAAGAAACAAAAATATGGTAACATTAAAGCCTGTAAAAAATAGGATTTTACCAATATTAATTTCTTGGTTTTGATAATTAGGCTATAGTTATAAGCTATGTCAGTATCGGGAAAATTGGAATAAAATTACTGTATTTGAGAATCCTCCATTCTTTTCTCTTTTTTTGCTTTCTGGGTCACACCCTGGTATGCTCAAGGGTTAGTCCTGGTTCTGTACTCAGGAATTACTCCTGGGAGTGCTCAGGGGGCCATATGGGATGCTGGGAATTGAACCCAGGTTGGCCACATGCAAGGCAAACACCCTACCCACTGTGCTATTGCTCCAGCCCCCATTATTTTCAATTAAAAATTTAGACAGCTCAAAAAAACATTCTTGTTGATTCTAGACAAAAAAAGTATGCGTTTCAAGGTACCTATAATGTTTGAATTCCAGTTATTCTAGGATGATGGTTTTGAGGAGTTCGGATGGTATTTAAGCTATGCCATGAAACAATTTTCCCAATGACTTAAAACAAATAAAGATACAAAACATGGTAGCACCAGAGTAATATAAGACTTTGAGAGACTATAAAGAAGATCACTATCCATCATTCATTTCCTTTATTAAAAACACCTGCAACAAGTGGGCGATTATCATCCCAGGATCCCAGTAGAAAATTAGTCTCCATGATCAGAAGGCTCCAAGAGATTTTATAATAGCTTTATTTTGAGTCTCTCCATACTGGAACTTGAGTACCCCCAAATAACTTGTTCATTATCATTGAGGAAGTCTATCTGACCTGTAATTATACTGCTCTATCTAACTGCACTAAGTGATTTAGCAATGAACTTAAATTTGTGAGAATGTTTCCTTATGCATAATGGAAGGTAACTTAGTTCAGGAATATAGCTAAAAATCATGTATTTACCATTATTTTTAACTTAATACTGATGATTGACATTAATAATCTGTATTTTGGGGAGGTTTCTCCATCTGGGGAGGCATGTAATGCTAGGGATTGAATCACAGGTCCTAGGTATGCCAGGTGTGTACTCCAGCCCTTTGAGCTATTATTGTGGCTTTTATGACACTGTTTTCTATTCCTTCTCAGCCTACTCTTGAATTCTTCACAAGAGAGTACACCAGATAGTCAATTCTGGTGGAAAGTAATTTAAATGTGAGATTACAGGATTACAGACATTCACCACTTCAAATACAATATGATAAAGGGAGCAGAGCAATATTACAGGGGATAGGACTGTAATATGTCTACACATATTATCTTGAATATGGCTGACCTGGGTTCAATCTCTAGCACTCCATATGGTGCTCTCAGCCTTCCAGGAGTGATCTCTGAGCACAGAGCCAGGAGTAAGCCCTGAGCACCATCAGATATATCCCCAAATAAAAATCAAAATAAAAACCCACAAATACAATATTACCCTCCCGTTGATCGTCGATTTGCTCGAGCGGGCCCAGTAACGTCTCCATTGGAGACTTTGTTGTTACTGTGTTTGGCATATCGAATACTCTCGGTAACTTGCCGGGCTCTCCGAGAGGAGTGGAGGAATCGAACTCGCGGTCGGCCATGTTGGTCGCTTGTAAGGCGAACGCCCTACCCGCTGTGCTATCGCTCCAGCCCCAAAATTAAAAATTATACAACAATCCAAGATTTTCTTGTATAAATTTTGTGGTTTTAGTGGCTTAAAAAATTACAGTGACTTCATTTCTGTGTCCATAAAATATGAATCCTACAAGGGCTGAAGCGATAGCACAGCGGTAGGGCATTTTCCTTGCACGCAGCCAACATGGTAGACCTGAGTTCAATTCCTCCGCCCCTCTCGGAGAGCCCGGCAAGCTACTGAGAGTATCTCGCCCGCATGGCAGAGCCTGGCAAGCCACCCGTGATGTATTTGATATGCCAAACACAGTAACAACAAAATCTCCAATGGAGATGTTACTGGGCCCGCTAGAGCAAATCTATGAACAATGGGAGGGCTTTTACCTTTTCTTTTTTTTACAAGTGCCCACATTATATAGCTACAATGAGTGCTATAACTTAGTAGGGCAGTCAACAAAATAAAAACTAGAAATGCATTTCTCCAACCCGCTTGAAAAATATTCTGTTTTCCTTTGCATTTATCCAGTCTTCAACTTCCAATTTTGACCCATTTTTACTCTCCTATCCAATGGAATTGAGGCAATAGTGTGAGTCCTTCAGTCAATGACTAAAATGATAGTGAGTGCAATGATCCAGCTCATATTCCAGGGAGAGCATGATAAGAGCCGAGTCAGAAAAACATACTTTAATCATGGCTCTACCTACTTAATTTGAAACGGAGAGTATACAGAAATAGAAGTGTACTAAGTCCTCTTTTAATGTCATCAGTAGGTTTTTAAGAACTGGTAACTTGAAGCAAATGACTTACAACAAGATCAGTGCTCGTCATAAATTAATATATTTCAGTTCAATGACTGTTAAGACTTTTTCCTCAGCAATACAATAAAACAACATTGAAACAAAACGTTATTTGAGAACTCCCTGTACATGATTTAAAGAACAACTTCTTTAGGGGCCAGAGTTGTGGCTCAGGTGTTGGACTGCAATCCTTTCAAATTTGAGGCCTTGTATTCAATCCCTGGCACTATATGCTCCATCCATGAACATCTCTTGGAGTGACTCCAGGCTCCTGAATGCAGCCAGGTGTGTCTCCCCACAAATACTTTAAAAATGCCTACTTTATGATGAAGCATCAATTGATTGCCCCAGATAATCTGGGAAGCTATGGAATCCTGAGCTTAAATTCAGTAAAAAGAGAAATTTACAACAGAAATAAATACTAGACTCAAAGTAATTCATTGATCATACATTTATTTATGCTTATTGTTTCTGAGATGTCATAGTCATTTGATTTGTTCTTATATCTTATCCAACTTCTACTAGTCATTTTTATTTGGGGTTTATCATAGGTTGGTCCTACAGTCTTTTTCACTTTCTCTTCAATGCTAGGTGATTACAATACTGAAATTCTGATTTCCTTTCATGGCAAGATCTATTTATATCTTTAACTTAGGGCTCTCTTCTGAGATACAACTTTATTTGACTTCTCCACTTTGATGTATTAGAAGTTTCAAACTGAAAATGTCTAAAATAACAAAAAACGTAATTAAGATAATTGACATAATATTATATTACATTGAAGTGTACAGTTTAATGACTCTATTCCTGTTTATATTGTGAAATAATCATTACACTATGTTTACTTAACATCTTTCACCATATATAGTTACATTATTTTGGGAGGATGAGAACTTAAGATCGATTCTCTTAGTTACTTTCAAATATGCAATACAGCACTGCTATCTATAGTCAACGTGCTGCACATGATATCATTTTGACTTATTTTGTAAATGAAGTATGTTCTTTTAGAACTGCTTCACCCACTTCAACCACCCCTAAAACCAAACTCTTGCTTTCCCCCAAACCTGTTTTATCTTCAATTACAATAACAACAAAATATCCTCAGGACTCATCCTTAAGACTGGCATCTAAGCCATGCAGATTTTACCTTAAAGTACATTTCAAATATATTCAAGTCTCTGTATGTTCATTGCCACCATCTTAGTCCCAGGAACTACTTTCATACATCAAGACAACAGCCAGTGCATCTGAATTGGTCTTGCTTTGCCTAACATCTCACCTCTAAAATGCAGGCATTTTCTATTCTACGTATTTTGTAGGTTCCCCAGCTTAGGTTCACTTTTTCATCTTAGTATATTATTATTTTACTTGGGGGCCATATCCAGCTATACTCAAGGCTTACTCCAGTTCCTACTCCTGTGCTCAGGACAATGTGCTCAGGGATCACACTTGGCGGGGCTTTGGAGAACATATGCAATGTCTGAGATTGAATCTGTGTTGGCCAAGTGCAGGGCAAGTGCCTTATCTGCTATACTATCTCTCTAGTCCCTCAGGTGTATTATATAGGGATGTCAGATCAGACAACTTTCATGTCCATCCAATAAACTTTTCAGCATTGTTCTGTACTGCTCACTACCTTAATCTATTAGTCTTTAGCCAATTGAATTTAGAATCATGTAATTCTTTTCTCATTTACCTCATTCTTCATGTGCCAGATCTGCTTTTAGGTAGAAACATCACTGCCAGATATTAACCCTAAGTGTTTTAGGCTTTATCAGTGAATTGCCCTTTTTTCTCCACCAGAGTTTACAGTGCTCTTTGGAGCACTCCTAATCCTCCAGAGTTTATCTTTAACCTTCCCTTTGTGCTTAACCTCTCATTCTGTTAGCTGCTTTCCCAAATCAGGCTTTGTTACTTATAAAATCAAACCTTCTGGTGACTTTGGATTTTGTATTTGTAGTGAACTTTTTGCTTTTCCCTTCCCCCTATAACCCTTTTATATTTTACTATAGAACAATGATCTCTGCTTAAACACAGAAAGACTATTAATGCTATGCTCTATATTTGTGAGTTAATTGACTCGGAAATATATTTACTCTTGGGCATCTGTCATAATTACTTGATTCAGGCTTCAGTTGTCATAGTTCCTAACACACTCCCTCCCAAAGCTGGTTCCTACCAAAAGATCTCTGGATGGACCCGGGTCAAGCAGCAAAGCTACCTCAACTTCAATATGGGACACTCTAGAAATCATAAAACATGGTCTTGATACAAGTCATAATGACAGGGCTCCATGAAAAAGCTAAACTGGCCTGAGGAGTTAGTCCTGAATTTATGGTTAAAGCACAGTTGGCTTTTAACCTTACTCCCTGGAGCCCAGAGAACTAAGTTTTGGAATCTATATTTCTTACTCTGTATATCCAAATAACTTCACATATTAATAAGAAGGTAGACTGGGTCTTTGTCCTCTTCCCGAATCACAGGGCTGGAGCCATAGCACAGCGGTAAGGTGTTTGCCTTGCACGCAGCCAACATGGCCGACCCGAGTTCGATTCCTCCGCCCCTCTCGGAGAGCCCGGCAAGCTACCGAGAGTATCTCGCCCACACGGCAGAGCCTGGCAAGCTCCCCGTGACGTATTCGATATGCCAAACACAGTAACAACAAAGTTTCCAATGGAGATGTTACTGGGTCCGCTCGAGCAAATTGACGAGCAATGGGAGGGCCTTTACCTTTACCTTTTATTAATAAGAAGTCACAGTCATGGTCCTCCTGTTGTTCGTCGATTTGCTCCAGCGGGCCCAGTAACATCTCCATCGTGATACTTGTTGTTACTGTGTTTGGCATATTGAATACGTCACAGGGTCACAGGTAGCTTGCCAGGCTTTGCCCTGCGGGCGAGATACTCTCAGTAGCGCTCTGAGAGGGGTGGAGGAATTGAACCTGGCTCGGCAGGGCCAGCTGCGCACAAGGCAAACGCTCTACCACTGTGCTATTGCTCCAGCCCAGTAAGAAGTAACTTACTAGTTTAATATGTACAAGCAGCAAGGGAAAGAGAAAAGCTATATAGATGCTTGTCGCCCCTGTGCAAATTTCTCTGTATAGTCTCAGAATGTGACCTTGAGTTAATCCCCCCCCCCAAAGAATTACCTCTCCTGAAATTCTTTACCTCTGTAAATGATCAAAACACACCTATGTGCAATCCTATACCTCACCCCCCCTCAGATGTTCTATAAGTAAGCTATTTGGTTCTGAATTAAAGATCTATGATCCACTGATTTCAGTTGCTAGGATCCCCATCTTTTTGTTCCTCCAAGGAGGTGGCTCTCGGTCATCAAACATGCCATACCAAAGGATCCCCAGATGTACTTTTCTCCATATCTGGAGTTCCTGAGTGGGAACCATTGAACTCAGAAACATCACTATCTACTTTTGTGAGGAAAAAAAATAAAATACACTGACACTTCCCTATAGTCTTGTGAGTAGGAACATACAGTTAGTCTTGTGAATAAGCTATCCAGATGACTCCACAGAAAAGACTGGAAAAATGAAGTGGACATACTATCCCTATATTTGAGCCCAGTATAGCCTCTCTGTTCTCCCTGATCTTTTCTAAGACTGTACCCAGGTTGCTCTCCCTTTGTTCTGTACAGTATATAATTCCCTACCTGCATGATAAAGCCCTGAGTCTCCTGCCCCCACGCCTGGCTGTCCTTGACGGGGCCCCTTGGAGGGGAGCGGGTTGAGTTTTCCTCCCCACCCTGACCAGGGCTCCGGCAGCCGAAGACCTCCAGAACCAGCCACCACCAGGCTGAGACCACTCTCCGCACACATGAAGGTACTGGCAGGGGAACAAAGGCACGCGGGTCCCGGAGCTGAGATCTCGAAGCCTACTCGGATCGGGGCTGATCATCCTCCACCCAGATCCTCCAAATTCCAGTAGGCAGGGGTCACACCCACCAACTGGCCCCCTGGCACCGTGTAATCCCATCAACGGCCAAGCCTCAGAGACTATAAAACCCAGCTCCCAGAAGCGCGTGGCTGCATTCGCGGCAGCGCGACATCTTATCATCTCATTCCTACTTTGGACAAACTGTCAAGCTACCGGATGTAACCTGCCCACACGGCAGAGTCTGGCAAACTCCCCGTGGCGTACCCAATATGCCAAATACCAGTAACAATGAAGGGTCTCATTCTCCTAACTCTGAAAGAGCCTTGAATATTGCACTTTTTAAAAAATCTCAGGGCAAGGATGAAGGAGATGTTACTGGGGCCTGCTCGAGGCAGTGGACGAATAACAGGATAGTCATGATCGTCATGATGATAAAGCCCTGGTGCTGTTAAGCTACCTGATCCAGTGCAGAAATAGTGCCAGGACCAGTCCAGCATCACTGACTTTGCTGGCTCAACTGGTTCTACTTGTCCAACTAATTTTGATGGCTGCTTTCATAAGTACACAGAAGTAAATCTGTTTCTCTCACCACTGCTTCTACCCCCACTCCACCCCCACTCAGCACTTCCTGTGTAATCATTATGCTCAAGCTAGCAAAGATCTATGTTTGCAGTATTACACCTTTTCAGCATGCTTTCCTAGACCATTAAGAAGTCCCTGCTATGTAATTTACTCAAAGCAGCATATTCTTTGCCTTCAGACTACTTGTACTGAACAATATGGATATTTTTGTTGGCTTACTTCTCCACTGGATTGTGCTATTTGCTTTGATGAGGTTTTAGTAGGGTTGGGGAAGGAGAAAGAAGAGAAAGCAGCCAAGCAGAAGACTTTTAGGGCAATGAAACTATTCCATACAAGTCAATCAAGGTGGATGTGTGTCGTTTTACTTCTGTCAAAATCTGTAGAACACCCCAAAGCAAGAATGAAGACTAATGTAAGTTCTAGGTTTGAGTGAAAAAAGATCTATCAGTGTAAGCTCATTGACTGTAAGATATATACCACACTGCTATAAATGTTCATGTTGGGGGGCCTGTATTTGAGTAGGGGTCAGAGGTTATGTTGGAATTTTTGCAAATTTTCAAAAACAAAAATTTTCTTCTACCTTGTGCTAGATAGTGTGGTAGGACTTTAAATATTTATAAAGAAAATATCTTGAAATTACAGATACCCATGAAGTAGGGAAAAAATTAGGAAAAGTTCTACAGATAGGGAGGAAAGACACGGAGTCTATTTAAAAAATACTAACATGTCAGTTAGTCGACTTCATAACCTTTTTTGTAGTTTTATGCAGTTGTGGAACTCAGTTCTGGCTAGAGTTGTTTGAGAAGTCAACGGGGGCTTCTGAAAATAGATGAGATCAGCTACTCTTCCCATGGTAATTTCCTGTAGTTTGACAGTCACGGTCTTGCCAGGAGTACGCAAACCCAATGACCAAAGGCAAAGGGATCAGAGTGAAAAGACAGAAAGAGACACAGTCTCCTGAATAATATGGTTGTGCTATTCTATCAACACTAGGAACCTTTTCCCCATATTCTTATTCCATGATGAAACTAAACATTTACAGTAAAGGGATATACATGATGACCTTTAAGTATCTGTATTGCAAACCATAATGCCAAAAAGGAAAGAGAGAGAAAAGAAGGAAGAGGAAGAGGAGGAGGAGGATGAGGACGAGGACGAGGAGAGTGCCTTAGAGGCAGGTAGGGGTGGGGGAAACTGGAGACACTGATTATGAGAAACGTATACTGTGAAGGGATGGGTGTTGGAATATTATATGAATGAAACCCAATCATGAACAGTGCATCTCACTGAAATGAAAAGGAAGAAAAGCAACATCTACAGTCTAAGATTTCATTATAAATTCTGTTATTAGGTGTCAAAAGACTCCAACCTGAAAATGTTTTTTTTTAACAAAAATATAGCCAGTACAGTCCTTCAAAGCTTCAGATACTCTTGATCCTGGAGTCAAGACTGGGTCTCTTAATCCGACATCTGGGAAGTCTAAGAAACGCTATGACTTCTATTAATATGACTGAAGCGTGGGTATGTGTGTACACTGTACACACCCACACCCAAATCACTCCACAATAGAAAGTTGAAGTCTATAAGATAGCTGTATGTAATAAAGTACTAATCTTCTATTAGGCTCCTGAAATCTCGGATTTATGGGTTAGTGATGCTTTCATTACTTCAAAGACTCAGACCTGGATCCCGTAGAGGTCTCAAAAATGCCTCCATAGAAACAGAATAAATGTCACACCAAGAACAGGAAAATAAAAAGAAGAAAAAGGAAAAATCATAGTGAGTTACTCATTAATAGAGATGTAAAGAGACTACGGGAAAAATGTCAAGAAATTACAGAAATGACAGGAAAATCTCTTGCGCGAAAAAAAGGTATGTGAGACAAAAGACTGGATAAAACAATGGCTCCTCGGTTGTACAGTGGGTAGGGCATTTGCTTTACATGCAGCCAATTTGGGTTTGATTCCCAGCATCCCATATGGTCCACTGAGCACCACCAGAAGTAATTTCTGAGTGCAAAGCCAGGAGTAACCCCGGAGAATTGCTGGGTGTGACTCAAAAAGCAAAGCAAAACCAACCAACCAACCAAACAAACAAACAAAAAACCAATGGCTCCTCATTTGGATTTAAGCTGTTGTTAGTCTCTCATATGTTTTAATACTTTAATTTAAATATGCAAGTATATTTTTCCACAAAGCTGGGCAGCACTTGAAATAGACCTAATCAACATATAAAAATGATTCTTTGTAAAAAATTTATTAAAATAAAGTCTTCGCCTTTCTTAAAAACTTAAATTCTACAAGAGAGCATGGTGGGTAATGCACTAAGTTATGAAGAAAATATATTAGCATCATGTTGCCAATATCTACAATGTAAAGAATACTTACCATAAGCTAGACACTGCAGTTTACATTCACCACCTCATCTACTCCTGGGTGTAGTTATTCCTACTGAAGATGAACAACTGAACACACAGAGAAAAAGTCACTTGCCACTAAATGAAGGGTTCTAATCTACCCTCACACAGTAACTTCTGAGCTCTATGAAAGGTTTTCAGGGGAGTTTTAAAATGGCAATAAATAAATGAATGAATGAAGGTTCTTAACTAGCCAGACAGGAGTCTTCAACTGATGTATGCTAAACCCTGTTACTATGTTCCAAATTACCTTCTATAAACAGCCTTAGGAGATTTGATGGCTATTTTGTGTATTAGAAAATTGAGATTTCAAGATAAAGTCAGCTAGTTATAGCAGTTAGATCCAGAATGCATTTTATTTATTCTAAAGCTACACTAATATTTTCTCTTTTTTTGCCAGTGGTAATAGTACAGTGGTTCTTTAATGAAATCATATTCATTTTTTAGAGCATGATATTACCACATTTGCCATCAACCTGAAAAAGACGAAGTTATTTTCAAAAGCCTGACATATGAAGATTGTGATACAAGAATTGCGATGTGACTAGAGCACAGATGAAAAGGCTTATGTGCATTAGAATCTGACTTCAGGTTTGAGATCTTATTAGAGAAAGAACTCAGAAACTTATGATCCTGGTGAGCAGGGCATCTAACATTGTTTTAAGTTTATTTTAGTTTTAGTTATTGGGTTGGAACGATAGCACAGAGGGTAGGGCGTTTGCCCTGCACACAACTGATCTGGGTTCGATTCCTCCATCCTTCTCGGAGAGCCCGGCAAGCTACTGAGAGCATGCCACCTGCACAGCAAAGCCTGGCAAGCTGACCGGGATGTATTTAATATGCCAAAAATAGTAACAACAAGTCTCACAATGGAGATGTTACTGATGCCCACTCGAGCAAATCAATGAACAATGGGAGGAGAGTGCTACAGTGTGCCATTGGGCGACACTGAGAGGTTTTCAGGGGTTATACTTCAGGAATCACTCCTGGCACTGCCTGAGGGACCTTTTGGGATGTTGGGGCCTGAAATCAGGCCACGTGCAAGGCAAGCATCTTACCCTCTCTTTACTATTGCTCCTATCCCTCTAATATTCTTTTTAGAACACTTAGAGCATTAGAAACTCACTAATCAAAAAATTATGCTTTTGAAAAGATAACATTAAAAGTAATTTTAAAAACTGGGGCTAAACTTACCACATAATAAAAACTAGTGCACCTTTTCCTAACACTATACTGATGTTCCATTTCTTTTTGTTTGTTTGCATTTGGTATTTGGCCCACAGTGGCAGTGATCAGGGAAACATATGGTGCTGGAAAGGAATCCAGGTTCCTGCATGAAGAGCATGTGCTCCAGCTTTTTGATCCATCTACCTGGCCTCAATATACCATTTCTTTTCTAGCAGTTTGAGAAAGACATTTGAGGAAATCATAAGGATTACAGAAAATTTTAATAATTTGGGATTTTTACTTTAGTTTTGTCCTCAAACAAGCATGAAGTAGAGCTACAGAAGGTGTGAATTCATCCAATCTTGGTGAGACGAACAAAGATAATCTGTACACATTAATATATTAACTGCCTGGATGTTTCATTCCTTTGGAGAATTGCTTCTTCCATGTTTCTTGAAGTTATAGTAGAACTGCCAGCAATATTACCCCTTTCCTTTCATTAATTCCCCTATGGGGTTGGTTCAAAAACCCAAATAAAGCAATTCAGCCTCTGCCACCAAGGATGCTGACAAAGGCGGGAATGACAGAGTTGGACAGAGTTTGGAACGGATTATTCTAAATTCTACACTTAAAAAAAGCCTAGTGTGTTTCACTAACAAAAATTTTTAAAAAATATAAATGATGGAGAATGGAAACTGGTGGAGGGATGGGTACTGGATCATTGTATAACTGAAACCCAAGAATAAAAATTTGTAAGTCTACAACTGTACCTCATGGTGTTTCACTAATAAAATTTTTTTTAAAAAGTCTAGTGGAGGTGGGGTTGGGGTTAGAAGACTGAATGCCTGTAAACAAATGTATCATGAAAGATAAAAACCTGAGTTTCAGCTTTCTTTTTTTCTGTTGAGAGCGTTGGGGCCATGTCCGACTCCTGGCATTATTCATAGGGACTATATGCAGTGCTTAGGGATGGAACTGGGGTAAGTGATGGACACTGAAAATGCTTTAACCCTTGTACTATCTCTATGGCCTAGTTCCATCTCCATTTTTCCTATTTTTTTTCTTTTGCATCACACCCGGCAATGAACAGGGGTTATTCCTGAATTTGCACTCAGAAATCACTCCTGGCAGTACTTGGGGGACCATATGGGATGCTGAGAATCAAACCCGAGTCGGCCCTACCCACTGTACTATTGCTCAAGCCCCATTCATCTCAATTTTTGAGTGGTGGGCCATACTCAGTGATACTCAGGGGTTACTCCTGGATCTGGAATTACTCCTGGCAGTGCTCTAGGGAGTGAATGGTATACTGAGAATCAAGCCTGGGTAAGCCACATGCAAGGTAAATGTCTACCCACTGTTTATTGGTCTGGCCTCGCAGTTCCAGCTTTCTGAAATCTTAGAATGTTGCCAGTTTATATTTAACCCCAATTAAAATCTAGTTTTTAAGGTATTCCCTTTATTTCTATGGATTTTTTGGAAGAGGAGAACACCTACAGTGACTAGGGCTTACTTCTGGCTCTGTGCTCATGGATAAATATGGGTGGGACTTGGGGGCCATATGAGGTGCTGGGGATCAAACCTGGATCAGCATGTGCAAGGCAAGTGCTTTACCTACTGTACTATCTCTCTGTCCTTATGAATATCTTTTAATTTCCTTATCCTCATTGTTTTTCCTGACTTGAATTAACCAATTTGATGATGTCATAACTTCGCCTGGCAAATAATGCTGGTAAATCACCTCAATCCCCAGCTACAACCACTTCTTGTCAGCCATTTTTCCCATTGGCAGTCATCCTGTGACACAGTTCTGCCTAATGGTATAGAAGTCTCTCAGGAAAAGTAGTCTGGGAAATCTTTAGCTTCGTGATGAAAAACTGGTACACCCGGAGCCCCTGTCCCACTGTTTGGTGCAAAATCTATCTTGTGTCCATGAAGAGAAACCAATAACAATGGTACAGATGCCAGCCTTGACATTGTTGAGCTTATAGCCCCTTACTTCCACATAGCTTTATATTGGAAACAAATAAATCTGTATTTGTTTAAGTTCTCTGAAGGCCCCGCCATTCGAATTGATACAATCCCAAGCTAATAAAATGGGGATATGGAAAACAAACAAAATAATATGAATTCTTTCAAACTTTGAGAAATTTAATGGGAGGAGGGGAAGATCTAGTCAGATGAATATCAGCATCTCTCTTAGTAGCTGACCTCTGTTCTTTTCCTAAGTCAGTGGATCAGTCCTGGACTGCAGTGAGCCTTGGAGCTAATATTAATGCAGACATTCAGGCTGACTCCTGGATACAGGTGCACTCTGATACAAGGTTCTTGGCTTCTGAAGATGGAGATTATATATGCGTACATATGTGGCTTGGACGGAAGAGAACAAAGCTCAATCTTATCCAGAGGTCAATCTACGTAGGTAAAGGCAATCCCAAGGCTTTTTCATCGGTCCATAATGTGGCATTAAAATAAAATGTGATTTTGTCAGTGCCTTTTTCATTTTCTTCCAATCCTGGACTGCAGAAAAGATGCATGAATTCCCATCAGAGATGGAAAAAGGTCAATACTAGAAATGTTTTCCTCCCTTGGCTAACTGATTAAATATCTCACGGGCATACGGATAGCTACACATATGCTTCAAAAAGACGATCATTCAAGGACTGCATGATTTTCAGAGGTGACCTCCTGGGTGCTGAAGAGTTAGACAGTGTAAAGTCTAATGTAGCCCTAATAAAAGACAGAATCTGTGTTAGGCACTTTGAGAGTTTGGTGGTGAGTGACAACACAGCCAAGGGGTGTAGTTCCTGGGAGAGGCAGGTGATGCATGTTTATGAGTCTCTCTCTGTTGATGAGGAAAGTCTTCCTAAGAGAATAAACTAGATTAAGGGCTTGTACTATGAAAATTGTTATTTCCCCCTAGTTAACTCACTTGCCTAATTTGGGGGCTTTAGCTCTGATGGGGCTACTTTATTTGCAGCATTTAGACTAAGTTAATGACTGTTTTTCTCATAGCTAAGGGCAGTTGACTAGAATTAGGAGGTCACTGGCTATTAGCATTTGATTTCCTTTCTGTTGCCAGAGAGAAGAGCTAGGGGGGGGGTGTGGGGGCTCTATCACTCATATTTTAATTTAGTCTCATTAGGTGAGAGTCCCAAATGATATCACAGGGATGACTTCAAATTTCCAATAAGCCACATCTGTCTTTGCCTTGGGGTCGCCTGTGATGCACAGTGATCCTATCCACTACTAAGATAATCGATGGAGAAACATGCTTGCGATTCCCAGTCCCAGGGGAGAAGGAGATCAGGCTTGACTGATCATTTACGGTGATTGAATTGCTTTCTGACAAGAAAGCCTAACTTGACTGTGGACTTTATATTCGGCGCTCTCAAAAATTGTTCAGTTAATCTCTTTAACTGTTGCATCTTTCCTAGATTCCATTGTCTCCTTCATAAACGCTGTAAAATTGAGAAATGAAGCTTAAGCAAAATGCAAATGTAGCTCTGTTTCATAGGGAGTAGCTATCTACAACAGCCTGAGACGGCAAGGAAGAGAACAGGGTGGCACTTTGAGAATCAGAACAGAGGAAATAGGATGGAAAAGCAAGAAGTTGACATAAGGCTGCAGCAAGGATAATTACTGAGAGGGAATATGAAATTTCGGGACAAGCAGAGAGATGCCAGGTTCCAGCTACCTACCTGATGTAAACTTTCTTTTCCTCTCATTTCAAGCCTCAGGGAACCTGGGATTTATTTGGTGAATGAAAAGAGCAAGTCCCCTTATGATAGCAGTTGTCATAGTTAATGAACAAAGCAAGCAATTAAAAAGGAGTAATTGATTTGCCAAGAGTAGAGGAAGCATAATTTCAGTTATGTACTAGGAATAATAGGAAAATACATTGCTAATGCTGAGCATTAATAAGTGTGCAATGAAGAGAGTAGGAACTGTGCTATGCTCATGAAGTTTCATCTCACCTTATCTGTACTGTAACCCTTATAAGCAAAACACTTCTGCATTATTATTCCCATTTTACTTAAGAGGCCTGATACTCATTTGTTGAGGTTACCAAACTAGTAAATGACAAAACTGGAACTTGAATCCAGAGCCTGGAGGCCAAACCACTCAATGTTACTTCCACACACTTTTGAAGAAAGAATAGATAATTCCAGATTCAGAAGGATATTCCAGGAATAGAAGACTATGAACAAAGGCACAGATAGCAGGGAAGAATAGTAAGAAGGTCAGAAACCCAAGTGGGTGAAGGGAGAAAAGAGTATAATATGAGGCAAGATAGGTGAATTGGAGTAACACTTTGACAAACTATGTACTGTGAGCTAAGGGAAAGAACAGATACAGATATAGTAGCTACTTACTTTGAAACAAAAGCATAACAGGATCGAATCTTTGGTTTAATAAGATACCTAATAATTATGATAAAACTGAACAGAATTTGGAGGCAGAAAGACTATTAATGGTCTAACAAAAACCGTTGAGAAAGAATGAAAGAAGGGCAGCATTGTTGGAGAAAAGTAACTATTTCAGAATTTAGAGACAATTAAACAAATATAATGGAAAATGATAGAGGAATCAAATATGATACCAAATTTTAAAATGTACATCAATGTCATTAATAGAACGTATAAATACAAAATGAAAAATAGGCTGGACTATAGCATGGTATGTAGGTAACACTAATTTCAACTGATTAGGTCATAACTGCAATATTGTGATCAATTCTAGATAGCTCATATTAAAATAAAACCTACTGCTAATTCTTGCTGAGAAATGCCAAGTGTCAAATATGAATCATTATGAAGAGTGACAGAAGGACTAGAAAAATTAAGTTCAATGGAATGATTTCACAAAAATATTTATGCAAAATGCTTCCTCTGAACTCAAGTTCTGATAGTAAGGTTTATAACAATGATGGAAAAACTAAGCTTGTCTTAGCATTTCAACTCTTTCAACTTAGTAGAACAACAAACTGAAAAAACAAACAAACGGGCTCGCAGTCATACTAAGAAGAAGAAGTCAATATGACAACAAATATTTGAATACATAGAAAGATGATAATCCTCTTTGAGCTCCAGTGCATACAAATGGATCAATACCTAGAGATTTCAGGAAAGTCAATTTTCATTTAATATAAAAACTTTTAAACAACCAAATATGCTCTCTGGGTAAAAGTTGATTTTTATCATAAGAACTATAGTCAAACTGGGTTTTAATGACAGAGATTTTGCAAAGGGGTGTTCCACCATCATATGGAGATGAATTATTCAAAATCTCTTTCATTTCTAAAATTGCATGACAGAAGCATGATGCAGATATTATACATAAGAGCAGATTGATTTTAGGAATCAGAAGATACCATTTTCCTGGCCCTAAGTTTCTTTATCTATAAAATGAATTTAGGTGAATAATTTTTTTCTTCATGAATGTCATTTATTGTTGAACTTTTTTCTTCTAATAATTTATTATTATTATTAACAATTTTTAAAAAAATTATTAGTGAAACACCATGAGGTACAGTTGTAGACTTACAAAGTTTTGTGCTTGGGTTTCAGTTATACAATGATCGAGTACCCATTCCTCCACCAGTGCCCATTCTCCTCCACCAATGATCCCAGTATCCCTCCCACCACCCCTTCCAACCCCCCTCCATCCCACCCTGCCTCTGTGGCAGGGCATTCCCTTTTGTTCTCTCTCTCCTTTGGGGTGTTGTGCTTTGCAATAGAGATATTCAGTGGTGCAATCATGTGTGGTGTATAGTCTACTTTCAGCTTGCATCTCCCATCCTGAGTGGATCTTCCCAACACCATTACTCAGTGTTCCCTTCTCTATCTGAGATGCTTTTCCCCCCAGCATGTGCGGCTGGCCTCTAAGCCATGGAGCGAAACTCCTGATACTTATCTCAACTATTCTTGGGTATTAGTCTCCTATTCTGTTACTTTATATTTAGGTGAGTTATTTTTAAAGTTCACTTTTGCTTTTAAAAACCTCAGTGGGAGCAAGAGAGATAGTATAAGATTTAAAGCACATGCCTTGCATAAGTGACCTCTGAGCACCACTGGGATGACCCAAACCCTCAATAAATAAAAAACCTCAGTGATTTTACAAGCAGTTGCTTGATATTGCTGGAAATTTGAAATGCCAATGTGTGCACTATTTAATATGTAAAAATTTAAAACTCTGCTTAGAAAATGGACTTGATTTCCTTTATCCAGTTCTCTGTTCTGGAGCACTCAGGTTGTTTACAGATTCTGGCTAATGTGAATAGTGCTGCAATGAACATACAAGCGCAGATGGTGTTTCTGCTGTGTACTTTTGGTCCCCAAAGGTATATTCCCAGAAGTGGTATTGTTGGGTGAAATGGGAGCTCAATTTCTAGTTTTTTTTTTGAGGAATATCCATATTACACAATGGAGTACTACACAGTTGTTAGGAAAAATGAAGTCATGAAATTTTCCTATAAGTCAGAAGGAGAGGGACAGGTATGGGATGACTGCATTCATTTGTGGTATATACAAATAATATGAGACGAATATCCAAAGTTAAGGAAAACAGGGGTCAGGAGGACCGGTAAATGGTTGGATTCTATCTCAAGTGTGTGGGGCAGAAGGTAGGTAAGATAGAGAAGGGTCCAGTATGACAATAATAGTTGGAAATGATCATGCTGAACAAGAACTGAGTGTTGCATGTAGGTAAAAAGATATACGTGATAATCTTTCAGTATCTGTATTGCTGAATGAGAGTGAGGGAGAGATGGAGGAAAAGAGGGAGGGAAGGAGGAAGGTAGGGAGGGTGAGAGAGGAGAGAGAGAAAGAAATAGAGAGAAGCACCTCCCTCAGAGGCAGGCTGAGGTGAATTGGAGCGGGGGCAGTTGGGTGGAGTTGGAGGGTGGTGGGAGGGAAACTGGGAACATTGGTGCTAGGAAATATACACTGATGGATGGATGGGTGTTGAAACACTGTATGACTGAAACCCAATCATGAACAGCTTTGTATTTGTCTATATCACAGTGATTCAATTTTAAAAATACTAATCAATGAGGGCTGGAGCAATAGCACAGCAGGTAGGACGTTTGCCATGTGCACAGCCAGCCTGGCGAAGCTGGGTTCAATTTCTCCGCCCCTCTCGGAGAGCCCGGCAAGCTACCAAGAGTTTCTCGCCCACACGGGAAAGCCTGTCAAGCTGCCCAATATCGATATGCCAAAAACAGTAACAACAAGTCTCACAATTTGTTGTGAGACATTACTGGTGCCCACTCGAGCAAATCGATGAACAAAGTGAGGACAGTGCTACAGTGCTACTAAACAGTGAACAAGAATCTACCCCAAAATTGCACATTTGGACAATTTGGCAACAATGAACAACAATATGCCATTTGGCATTTATTAAACAATCACAGCAGTTATGAGAAACACTTAATATAAATGCTTCCATAATTCCCATCACAACTTTGTAACATAGGAGTTATTGACAATTAAGGAAGGTAAGACTTGGAGAAGTCATTTGCCCAACGTCATACTATGAGTTTTAAGTGATAGAGGCAAAATTGGTACCCTGGCAAACTGACTCAAGTACAGATATTAGCAAACTTTTTCTTGTAAAGGGCTAGAAAGTTAATATCTCAGGCTACAGTGCTGCCTATCACATGTTCTTTTGTTTTTTTCTTCTTTTACTCTTAAAACCTTTATTTAAAAAGAAGCACTTAATTTTAGTTCCTTTGACATATAAAACACAGGTGTCATCATTGGATTTGACTTGAGAACTCTGGTTCAAAGACTCAGTTGTTTCCTTACTATTTTGCCAAATTGCTGACCACCTCCCCCTACCCACTCCCCCCCAAATACTTGCAAAGAACTGCTTATGGACCTTGTGTCAGTGTTACATACTTTACATGTGTCATATCATACAATTCTAACCAACTTCAGTGCTTAGTTTCACTAATTTTTATAGATGAATAAAATAAGCTTAGAGAGTTTCAGCAGCACAGTTTACAGTTACAAGGCTACTAAGTCCCAGAGTACTGTGAATTCAGACCATGTGCTTTTTGCAACAATAAGAAAGTCTAGTAGTTTGAATTGGGACCAAGGATGGAAGGGAGTAGACTGAGAAGACTAGCGTGTAGAGTTTTGCACTAGTCTGGGAAATTAGGGTATTGTGTGAAAGTCCCTGGAGCTTCACAATCACCTGGTTTTACCAATTCATTGATTATTAGAAGGGATGAATTAGTGGACAAACTGAGTTTAGATGACCTAGAAAACTAACCTAAGGATGACAGGTACAGTGCTTATTTGGTGGGATAAAGTCAGACTGATCAAGCTTGGAATAGTGGCAATATCGTATATAGCGAGCTTAAGTTGTATAACTAGCTGGTACCACAGGCAAATACTTGAATATATCTTGGCTTCAGTTCCGTGTAAGATGAGGGAGATGAATGAGATGGTGTCTAAGTTTCTGTCTTCAAAAGCCCTAAGTCAGTAAGAGTCAGAGAAAAAGTCTAAGAAATTACCAAGACAAAGAATCTTACAATGAAGGAGAAAAGATTTCAGGAAGGATGCTAAGATGTATATTGTGATTTGTTTGCCATTATCAATTAATCAAATATAATGAAGGATGATGCAGTTTTTGCAAGATTAAAGAAAATTAGTGTCCATCATTGAAGAGGCTCAGAGACTAAAATAGAAAACATATGGGAAAAACAAGCAGAAAGAATGATAAACAGAAGGATATAGTCTGTGCTGGTTCCAAAGACTTTAAAGAAAATGAGAAAAGTTCACACTGGTAGGATGGCTGATGTTGAACCATTTTATGCCCGAAATTATATTATGGAAAGCTTTTCAAATCAGGAAACCTTAATACAAATATAATAAAATTAAGAATTTAGGGGAAATGGGAAATGAATAAAGAAACAGAACTTAAAGTTCCTGAATCGAAGAAGAAGCAAATGTACAGGTCACCAGTTGCATAGGCAGGGAAGAAAAGAAAATATCAATAATCTTTTAAGCCATTGAAGAAAAATAGAAAAATATCATCAATATCCATATGAAAAAACAAAGAAGAAGTAGCCCGAGGATTGTAAGAAAATAAGCTAGTAAGTTTAATTTTGTAGAAATAAGTGTCACATTAAGCAAATGAAACTGACTAGCATTATGAGGAATATAGCTGTTTGATAATATGCCTCTTTCATTAAAGTTTTAGAAGAAAAGGACCATGGTTTTTGAGGGTTTGTTCTTGTCATTTTTTATTTAGACAAAATAATTTACCAAGATTTTAATAACAGAGTTTTGGGCATTCCACGTTCCGACTCCAAACCTATCACCAGGGGTACAGTCCCTCCAGTAATGACCCAAAGTTCTATAGGGGTTAGAGAACAAAGACCCTGTTATTTTAACATTCTTTATTTGTATAGTGTTAACAATGGATTTGACATGTGGAGAAGAATATCATTTATAATGATAGCATGTAGTGTCAGGACTTGTCGGCAGATTATAATTTGTTGTGAAATCATAAGTCATCTCTAGAAACAAAAATAAATTCCAGTTATATGAACATGAATGAGAATCCCCCATTTGAACTTGTTCAAGAAACAGATAATACAAGTTTAAGATCAAAGAAGTTTAAATTATTATTTCTTCACTGGATGCAGATGCTGTTTCTCAACACTAGATATGAAAAGAAAAAGTACTCTTAAAAATATAAATGAAATATACTTCTCACAAAATGAGAAGCTATTCAAATGGCATCAATCTAATAGAAAACTATTAGTTGGGTATAAAACACTATAAATGAGATCTCCCTTAATAATTCCATTTCTCCTTGAATTTCTTAAATTTTATTTTGGAAAACCTGCCTGTGTTCATTAGCTTTTCTTTGGATTCTTTAGTGATCTTATGAAAGTTAGAAAATGTATAGGGTAGTTTTTCCTAGAATGGATCATAACTGGAGCAATATTTGTGTACAGTTTGGAGATGGGAAACTAGTTCTTTCAAAAAACACAAAATGAAACATTTTAGACTGATTAAAACCAAATGTATCATCCTATCTCTCATCCTTACCACTTCCTTACTCTTTATTTCTTCATTTCTTTTCTTTAGTTCTTTCTTTCTTTTGAGGGGAGAGGGTTCTTCCCTAGTTGTGTTCAGATCCTTGGTTCCCTCCCCACAATAGTAATGCAGGCAGGTCTAAAGGGTCAGTGCTTGGCCCTGAGATGTGCTACTACTCAGGACCAGAGGCACCAGGGCAATACCAGGCAGTACTGGTGGGGATCGATGTGCTTATGGGATTCAACTCTGGGCTTTCTGCTTACAAGTCATGTATTTCAGTTCTTTGAAATGCCTCCACTTATTTCTTAACATAAATAGCTAAAGTATGCAAACTCATTAGTACCAGAAATTTTGCTCCATGGCTTGAAAGGCAGCCGCACATGTTAGGGGAAAAGGGAGCTCAGATAGAGAAAGGAGGACCAAATAAAGGTTGTTGGGAGGATCCTCCCAGGATGGGAGAAGCATGCTGAAAGTAGATTATAGACCAAACATGATTGCCACTCAATGCCTCTTTTGCAGACCACAACACCCAAAAGGAGAGAGAGAAAAAAAAGGAATGCCCTGCCACAGGGGCAGGGTGGGATGGGAGGGAAGGGGTGGGAGTGATACTGGGACCCGTGGTGGTGGAGGATGGGCACTGGTGGAGGGATGGGTACTTGATCATTGTATAACTGAAACCCAAGCACAAAACTTTGTAAGTCTACAACTGTACCTCATGGTGTTTTACTAATAAACATTTTTAAAAAATAAAGTATGCAAGCTCATTGATTATCTCTCTTTCTTTTTGTCTATTTTTATTTTATTTTTATAAGGTTCTTCACAATAGTTAATTACATTTAGTATTCAAACACCATACCAACCCATGCACCTTCCCACCTCCATAAGAGAAAAGCTTGTGAAGATTGTTGTATTTCATCCATGAGCCATTTAAGCCCTCATATAAGAGATTACAGGTATGTATGTTAAACCCAAACAAATGTGTGCTACTTTTGGCACGTCAGTGGCCGTGCGCTCCAGAACAATCTATGGTGGGCTCTTCTAGAAGCTTTATTTCAGGGTCTCTGGATCCTGGCCGTTGATGAGATTATATTGTGCCGGGGGCAATTTGTGGGTGTGACTGCCAAGCTACTAGAAAACTAGGGAGCTGGGGGGAGGAGGCCCATTCCCACTCCGAATGAGCTTGAAGAAGTCAGTCACGGGTCCCACATACCTGAGTTTTTCTGCAGGTTCCCTAACAGGTGAGGCTCGTCCAAGCCTGTGGAGAGCAGAGTTGAGTATAGCTGCAGTCGAGTTCTGGAGGTTTTCAGCTCTCTCTCTTTCTTAAAACAAGTCCAAGGGGAAAAAGTACTCAGGTGGGTCTATGAATGGGTCAAAGTTATGGGCCTCTCTGCTGTATACCTAAACATGAACATATTTAAATGTGGGATGAAAAGTAAGGCTGATGAGGCCTAGGAAGCAGCTCAGTGATAGAGCCTGTATCTTGCAGACATGAGGTCAGGATTTTGATTCATGGCACCACACCATGTTCCATGAGCTATCACCAAGTGGCACTACTTTTTGGGATCCACAGCACCACGAATAAGCACACAATCTCCATCAGCATATGTGTGCAAACATTGCAATCAATACATGTGACCGCCAGTAATTCACCTCAACAAAAAGAAGAGGAATAAAAAGGACTGTATGTTTAATATCAAAGAAAAATGAAAGCCATCCAATATAAGTAAATTTTTACACCTTGAATGTGGATGCATTTGGAAGTAAAATCTTTTATATATTACTGAGGATCTAGACTTTGCATGTTTTCTACCTCCAATCTTCCTTGGAACCTCTGACTTGTCAAACTGCTGTTTTCTCCATTTCATTTATGTGGAAGCATGATGCATACTAATATATTTTTTCTTTCTCTACAACCATCCACCATATGCATCCATTATTTTATTAGCCAATATATATTCTGGATCTTACATTCTGTGAATTTGGACATGGACAAAATGCAATGAAGGAATCCATAACATTGCACAGATGTCTTGAAGAGATTGGTAGAAATCAGTCACCAAGAGACCAAATTACTAAGAACTGTAAATGGCATTTGGATTGAAAAGTCAGAATACAGGTCAAAAAGAAGTAGGACAATTTGTAATCTGTTATTTCATTAATGACAATGGGATGGAGTCAAAGAATAACTGGAGCCAGCAATTTGCATTTAAATACAACAAATTGCAAAAGACATCATGTGTACAGGAGGAAAAGCAATATAGGTATAAGAAGAACAAGGAGGGAGAATTCCAATGAATGATCTTCAGATGAAAAGAATCAATCAAAAATATCCAGCTGTGAAAAAATGCTTTCAAATTTTCATTTATACAATTGATACATGGAATAGGTATTTCTTGGTGCAGAGATTTCTAACCGAAAGTTATTATGAAACAGAGCAGGATCCCTGGCAAAACACCAATGAAATATACTTTGCAAGAGTAAGGAAATGGAGGGTGTGAAATAATGTCAATTATAGAGTAATGTCTGCTCTTGGAGACTCTCAGCACTTTTCCTGGAAGAATAACCACCCCACTTAGAAACCCTGAGAGTTCTGGGAAACAATGGCCACAGAAACAAGACTTATTGATTTAAATGAACACTTTTGTTGTATTTAAGATGCATGCCATGATTAGAATTATGTCATGTGACAAAGAAAAATATGAACGTGCAGGCATGATGTTCCAGATGTTCTACTTAACCATTGGGATGGGGTGGACACAATACAATCAGGCATAAACAATCAGGCATAAGCCTTACCAACAAGAACAAAATGAGAGAGGGTTTCAGATGAAAGATACTGAAATAAAGTGGCTGAATATCAGTGCCAGATAAATGCAAGAAGAGAAATGTATAAGACAATTTTCAGGTGCAGGATGTAGCTCGGTGATAAGATGCATGATTTACACGCAGAACTGAGTATAATACCCTGCACAGCAAACAAAATTTTTTCAGCACACATCTATTGCCTTTTTTACTAGAATTTAAACTCATAGGAAATTCAAAAGCAGTATAGATGGTCCAAAATCTCAACTTTCAAGAATCACATTCATATGACACTTGCTAAACACCATTACATTTTATTGACTACAGTTGTCAAGAAATGAAACAAAGTTCACTCCAAAGTCACTGCAAATATCCAGAAAGATATTTCTGAAATATATGAAATTTCTTTGTGGAAAAAAATGATAAAATTCTTTCCCCTTTAAAAATTTCTCCTCCAAGAGGCCAGAGTGATAGCACAGCAGGGAGGGCGTTTGCCTTGCAGATCTGGGTTTGATCCCATATGGTCCCCGGGCACCGCCAGGAGTATACTGAGTGCAGAGCCAGGAGTTAACCCCTGAGCATCACTGGGTGTGACCCCAAAAGAAAAAAGAATTCCCCCCAAATATTTGCTTATGCAAAATTCAGAACAACAAATTATCAGCAATAATGGATAAAAATAGGCTTCTGTCCATGGATTTAAGTGTCATTTAAGAACATTTTTTTAAAAGCTAAAAGAGACCACAATGATAAACAGTATGCTAAAAGCAATCCATGACAATTTCCTACAGACTATGCAATCATTAAACACAAGCACTCAACAGTACTGCTGAGAACTGTAAGTTCTAATAACAGATGTTATGCTTTGAACACTATTAAAGCAAAAACACATGAGGGCATATAAGGGTTCCATACCTTGGGAAGATTTAACAGCACAAATTTGTTTAGCTGGTAAATTATTCTATGACACTAAATGAAAGCACATAGATCTCAGCTTTTCAACTTATAAAATATGTTAGATTGAGCTGAATATGAGTTTTTGAGGCTTCCAAACTGAAGATTAATTAAAGAACACAGGTTATATCTATCCTCATAATACAGGTTTATTGCACATCTGCTAAGTGCAAAAACAGGGAATACACAAATGATTTCCCAACACTGATCCACACTTTACAGTATGGGTTGTGTACTTGGGGAAAAAGTACATGGGACAGGGTATTGAGTGTTCAAATGGGATATGGCTATTTTCATCAGAAAGAATTTGGGAAGGTGTCAAAACAGAGATAGAGTGGAACTTTGTTTTGGGGGCATACCTGGCACTGCGATGGCACAGCGGGTAGGGCGTTTGTCTTGCATATGGCCAATCTGGGTTCAATTCCTCCGTCCCTCTCAGAGAGCCTGGCAAGCTACTGAGAGTATCCCACCCACGCTGCAGAGCCTGGCAAGCTTCCCGTGGCATATTTGATATGCCAAAAACAATAACAACAATTCTCACAATGGAGACGTTACTGGTGCCTGCTTGAGCAAATTGATGAAGAATGGGAGGACAGTGCTACAGTGCTACAGTGCTACCTGGCAGTGTTCAGGGCTTATACCTAGCTCAGGGATCATTCCTGGCAGAATCAGGGGATGAAACCCAGGTCAGCTGCATGCAAGACAAACACCTTACCAATTTTACATTACTCTGGCCCAAAGAATAGGAGTTTTCGGGTAAGTTTAATACATGCATAATTGATAAGAAAATTGTATGTATTTAAAGTACAAATTGTCATTTTGTTACAGATATATAGTATGAAGTGATTGGATCAATTAAACTTATTCCAATTACCGTGGTGTTACTTTTTAGAGTAGGTTTTGATAGGTAGAGTGAATGTAATTGTAGCTCTAGGTAGAGGAAATAACCAATAGTGGTGATAATAATAAACAACATTATTTTTGATACCCCAACTTTGTATGTGCAAGGTAATTTTAATTCTCTGTAAATCTTATAAAACCACTCTTTATTTATTGCACTTAAAAGATGGGGAAACTGCTGCACAGATAAACTCCTTGATCCCGTATCTGTCTAGGGAGTATATTGGCAGTAGAATTCCATCTGATTATAGAGTCTCAGCACTTATACTACCTTCTCATAAATATAGAGAGTAGAAGTGGCTGATGGGTATAGCTTAGTTTGAATGGGTGTCTAGTATGGTGTTTAGCTGAGGGTAGGTTTAACCCTATTCATTGAAATTAAGAGGGTACATTTCAAACACTCTTATCTAAATCATGTTCATCTATAGAAGCTTTGCTAAACTTTTTCATTAATAACACAAACACAAAGAGAATTTAGCACTATCATCATTGAATTCCATAAATGTTATTATCATCAATAAAAATGATACTTCAAAGTCCCGAAACTCTGCTTATGAAATTAAAAGTTCTTCCTTGAATGCTATGCAGAATATTTAAAAGCTTTAATGGCACTGAACTTGTGATACTTTATCTTATATTTTTTATTATCACTCAAGACACAGCTGAAGTCTTTTATAGTATAGTTTTATTGAATTTCAGAATGGATTTGCCATTAGTTCCATGACCCCTGTTTTTCTCTTCTAACTTTAGCTCTTATGTGTAAAATATTTAACCAGGACATAGTCCCATTAAAAAGATAGTAAATGTTGAAGCAACATTAAACTGGGCATAATGGAACAAATAAATAAATAAATAAATGAAACCCCCCCTCCCCACACACACTGCAATCCATGAAAACCTGCAGAGTGGTTTAACATTTTTCTCTTAAGTGATAATAATTTTTTTAAATCCAGGGAGACAGCACAAAGGTCTGGAGCACATATCTTGCCTTTGGAGTCTCCAAGTTCCAACCGTGGTACCATAGGGTCCCCTGTGTTACCAGTGAGCTTGATCCTGGTAGCCTCCCAGCATCACTGGATGCTAACACCAAACCTTCAGATCAGCACAGCAAGGTGAAATATCACTAGGAGAGGCCCCTGAACTTCCTTGGAGTCCCTCAACCTCCTCCTCCTCCTCCTCCTCCTCCTCCTCCTCCTCCTCTTCCTCCTTCCCATCATCATCATCATCATCATCATCATCACCACCACCACCACCACCAACATCATCATAGCATAATCATTTATGAGAGAAGACCTCACTTGCATATCAACACTAGCCCTTTTGAGCAGGAAGGGAAATTAAACCTTAGTCCGGCTCTCTTCTTGGTCTGGAACCTCTGTTAAGAATACACATTTATAAGCTCTGGCCACAGTCAGAAAAAATTGCATTGCACAGAATGGGACTGAGCTTGGCAAAATGCTCATGTTAGCCACTTAATAACAGGCAGGGTTGTTCTTAAAATCACAATGTTTATGTAGGCCTTGTTTGCTCTGTTAAACTAACTACCCTTCCCTACATAATGCTTCCTAAAGCTTGGGGAAGTAACTCCCTCATCTGTGTAATTTTGACTTTGGTATCTTATTATTGTCTATTCCCAGTCACAGAAAAGGATCAGATGTATTTTTCTTTGAGTTTAGTTCCTCTTGGTGATCTAAAGAGTCTCCATCTTAGAAGCACCCACATGCTGTGTAGGATAATAGCATTCTGGATTCATCAAGTGAACTGTCTTATTCCCTCTAAGGCCGGTGCAGAAACTTGAATGCTTTATCCTAAACACAAGCACAAGAACTTTACCTGAATGTGCTCTTATTACACTGAGAGGTCCATTTACTCTACATCAAGAGACAGAACACCTTTCCATGATTTGCATCTCTATGGGAAACGGTGGCAATTTTCTAAGCTTGCCATTTGAAAGTGCTCAACCACCTCAAAAGTGCAGCACATATACAGAGTATTCTCAGTAATAACTGAAACAATTTATTTTTAAAATTTAATCTTTTTGTTCTGAGGCTATAGCCTATAGTGCTAAGGGCTTACGCTAGACTCTGTTCTCAAAGATTACTCCTGGAAGTGCTCAGGGAACCATATGTGGTACTAGGGCTCAAGCCTGGGTCAGCCACATCCACATTCAAGGCAAGCACCCCAACCATGGTACCACGGTACCACCACTCTGTTCCAATAATTAAGATATTCTCAAGTCCTAATACAGCCATGAGGAAATCAGCAAGCATCTATGTCGTAGCAAAAGAGATTCTCCTTATTAAAAAAAATTAGGGTGTGTCCAAAGACCTCAAGGATAAGCAATGAATGAAGTTTTTAGATGTTTTATTCAATTGAGGCACATCTTGGTGTGAGATGATTTAATCATCTTTAAAGTGATATGCACCTTTAACCTTTAAGGTCAAAAACATGAGTGTGTTCATATAATGCTTTATGAAAGTCAACCTTGAGTTTTCCTATAAATAACAAATCTAAAAAGACTACCACCATTTTACTACAGAATTCTGCATCAATGGATACCAAGAAACAGTGTTTGCTGCATTGTGCTCCTAGTAAAATATAGCTTTGCATAGTATTTAAGGAGTTGTCCTTTATGTAATGGAACTTTATGCTTACAACAGCTCCACAGGGAGAAGCAATATAGCTAGATGTAAAAGTTTCCTCCATTTCACAATGTAGAAGTTTACATTTTTGCGGTATAATTTTCTGCATATGATCATATTTTTACATGTTGGATAAGAGTTCCTATGAATTCTAGATTGGGTGTCTTGACCTCCTGTTATCTTTCTTTTGTTATGCTCCCTTTCCCATAGATGCAATGGAACAGAGTGAGTACTAGCCATTATAAATTTCTTCCAATATTGACCTGTATTATAGTTGGAGAGTTTAAAATATTTGGGGGGCAGATTGATGAGGTAACTCCATAAACTGAGTCAACGCTTTGCATGCAGAAGGCCTGGGTTTGATCCTCACTGCATGGTACTCTGAGCATGGCTGAGAGCAACCACATCTCCAAATACAGAGCCAAAAGTAGGCACTTAGTAACACTGGGTAGTTTCTCCACAGAAAAGAATAATTGTGACCACATGAAAATACTAATCAAAGAGTTATGTATTTTTTCTAAGTATGGATATAGGTGTTTAGTATAAAATGAAAACATGGAAATAGCAGAGAAAACTACTTAATTAACTTTATATAACCTCATTCTTTCTTACCTTCGTTGCTAGTTCACCTTTCTATAGTCAAGAAAAATCTCTTCTTGCAACCTCCATCAACATTAGTAAAGCACCAGGCACAACTGAGGACTGGCAATGAAAAAATGCCACCAACAGAGAATATATGTACTACTTTTAGTTTTTGAAAGCCCTGTTTTTAAAGTCTATGGAAAATACAAAATAGTGAGAGAACTGCTTTTAGAAAAGACATAAAATTACAATGGCAACAAGAGGGAAACTGAAGCTTCATAGAAGGACATATAATGTGAGCATTGGTCACTTGTATCTGTCACTTGGAACTTAGAAAATTAACTTCCAAATAGTTGTTGGGAAACAATTCTAAAGGTGTTTTTGGTAGAGGAGATTCTTTACTGTCTGTAATTGTAGGATCATAGACTCCGGATAAAGTTTCTAGGTAAAAGAGCAATTCTCTCTAAATTTTCTTTTAGCCAAGATTACTGATTGTCTCTGATGTTCCCCTGCCTTCTTCCATATCAATGTAAGATATGGGCTTTAGTTTGATATATGGGTGCCTGAAAAATTGACTTCACCTCACATACAGGCCAATTATAATCATATGACAAAGTTCTGGATAAGAAATGAGAAATGCGGGCTAGAGCAATAGCACAGTGGGTAGGGCATTTGTGGCTAACCCAGGTTTGATTCCCAGCATTTCCAGCATCCCCGAGCACCATCAGGAGTGATTCATGAGTGCAGAGCCAGGAATAATCACTGTGCATCACCGGGTGTGATCCAAAAAGAAAAAAAAGAGAAGAAAAGTGGATAATTTCTATATTAGTTCGGAAGAGTAATGAGTTTTCTTTAAAAAAATATGGTGGTACATGGCTTGCTCTTCAAGCACATGTTCTCCCTTGAACACATATCTCACTTGCTGGTCTCTGTGTTCCTTTGCTTGAAATTTCCACTCTGTTCTCTCTTGAACACATTTCCCTCTCTTTCCTCTCACATCACATCTTTCTAAGCAAGCTTTGTTCAATAAAAATAATCTTGCTTCACAAAAATAAATAGAAATATGGTGTTGTGTTCATTTTGCAACCTCTCTTCCATGCTCCATCTTGCTGGGAGCTGAACTCAGATGTGATGGCTAGAGTTGACATATTGGACCATGCAGTGATTTCAGAATCGTGGACAGCATGACAGAACAAGAAAGAAATGAGAACTTTGTGAAGCAGAGCAGCCTACTGATTCCTGGACTACCTATATTAGAGAGAAATACATTTCCAAATTGTTTAAGATATTGTTCTTTCCGAATATTTGTTTAGGCACCATGGTTTACAATACTGCTGATAATAGAGTTCCAGGCATATTAGGTTCCAACTCCACATCCAACATCCTTCACCAATGTCTCAAGGCTTCCTTCTCCCTTCCACCCCCTCCCTTGGAAAACTCATTTTGCAAACAAGTTTAATTATTATAGTTTGGGTCACATGGTTACAATAGTATTGTTTTTTATGGTTTGGGGAGGACATTGGTCATGGGTTTTGGACGCTTTGATGGTGGTGAGACGAGGTAACTTTAAGCTATCATTATAGTGTGCCTCTGTTAATTTTAACTGTGCAATGTATAGTTCCTATTATCTAATAAGTCATACTCAAAAAGGATGAAATTTTTGAGACATTCTATGCCACATAAAAACAATTTCAATGGTTAGGTATCACTGTAGCACTGTAGCACTGTCCTAACAATGTCCTCCATTGTTCATCGATTTGCTTCAGCGGGCACCAGTAATGTCTCCATTGTGAGACTTTTGTTACTGTTTTTGGCATTTCGAATATGCCACGGGGAGCTTGACAAGGCTCTGCCGTGTGGGCAGGATACTTTCAGTAGCTTGCCAGGCTCTTCGTGACGGGCAGAGGAATCGAACCCTGGTCGGCTATGTACAAGGCAAACTCCCTACCTGCTATGCTATCTTTCCAGCCCCAATGGTTAGGTATTCCATCTTAATATCGAGCCTCTCTATGACACTGGCTAACGGTTCCCTTCCACAGTCACTCTTCTTTTTAAATTTTGGTCTTTGCTTATTATTATTTTTAAAAAATTATTAAAAAAACTATTTATTGAATCACTGTGAGAAAAGTTACAAAGCTTTCAGATTTAAGTCTCAGTCATACAATGATCAAACACCCATCCCTTCACCAGTGCACATTTTTCACCACCAAGAACCCCAATATATCCCCCTTCCCATCCCTCCCAATGCCTGTGAGGCAGATGATTTCTACTTAACTCTCTCTCTCTCTCTCTACTTTGATTACATTCATTATTTCGACAAAAGATGCACCATTATTATTTGGGATTTCCTCCCAACAATCAGAACTGCTGAAAAGGCATTGTGAAATAATTTGTTTTCTATTGCTGGCTATGCAGACCATATGATGTTGCATGGCCTTGATAGCGGCCACGCAATTTTGGATTTCTGATATTTTACTAATTAAGTCTGGAGGGATTTCTGCCAAAAGCCGGATAATTATGAGATTGGTTTGTGTACCTCTGGGGACATGGCCATGCCGGAGAGCCGCTAGTGGGGGGTAACTCTCAGCCTCAGTGGGGCGGGAAGGATGTGCCTGTTACGACCCCCCCGCCCATCCCATGAGGCTGCAGTTGCTCCGTCACCATTGGCTCATACCTGGCTGTCCAATAAGCTCTGAAGCGGTGGCCACTGTGCTGTGGGGTTGGGGGGAAGGCGGAAGAGACAAACACCCTTTCCCTCCGGGGGTTGGGGGGCGGGCACAACACTGTAGTTTATTGCATAGTCCATTCACATTTCTGCCACATGCCTCTGTGGCCATGGCCATGCTGGAGAGCCGCTCATGGGGGGCAACTCGTGGCCTTGGTAGGGCGTGAAGAACGTGCTTGTTACACCCCCCATCTCATGAGGCTGCAGTTGCCCCATCACTGCCGGCTCATACCTGGCTGTCCATACGCCACTCTGAGGCAGCGGTCACTGTGCTTCAGGGGTGTGGGGAAGGAGACAGACATCCTTTCTTTCCCAGGGGGGCACAGCGCCATCATTTCTGTCGCAAGCTGTTGAGTTCTGATTTAGATCCATGTGCCTCTGGGGCCATGGCCGTCTCCACAGTCATTCTTAACTATTCTGTCTCCTTCACTCACTCTCCCCAGATGCTTGCAGAAAGGGTCCAGTGTTTTCAAGTGTCTTCTTATAATTGCTAATCTTTTAAGTAGTTAAGTAGTCCTCATTGTAGTCTTTCATAGTCGTTCTCAGGTCTACACCATTTAGATTCTGGGCTTCCCTTATCTGGATGAATTTTCATTTGTCAGGATCACTTATTCCAGCTAAATATGGTGGATATAACTCCAGTTACTACAGATGGGATTGTAACCAGCATGGAGTACATTGGGAACTTTGTCAGTTTCAAAAGTGATTTAATATGATATTGACTTTATAACAAATCATACCAAATCATAGTGGAGATGAATACTTAGTCTATGATCACAGAAAATTCTTATCTGTTTTTCATATGATTACAAACAAGACAAAAGGCCCACAATAGATTTGCTGTGCTAAACCATATCACTACTACCACAATGAATCTTAATGACTCTCAGATCTCCCAGAAGTAGAAAGTTAAGTGTGTTAAAGAAATCACTTGATCGGCACCAGTTAGGTGATCTGATTTCCCTAAAGGACAGCAACCCTGAAATAACCCATCTTCCTTTTTTGTAGTATATTATCCTTGTTCCTGCTTTATTATGCCTATAAAAGTCATTCCATAGAGCATTTCAGAGTTCCTTTCTCTCTGCTCAATTGAACACTGCCTGATACACGAATCACTAATAGAGCTTAAAAGATCTCTAAAATTTACTCTGTTAAATTTTGTCAACAAAATAAATTGCCATGAAGTCACATGTTCCTTAGTCCATATTTGTATACTAGATTAAAAAATCTTCACAGCAGGGTCTAGTATTTGCTCTTATTAATTTTATTTTAGTTTTAATTTGGCTCCAGCATCTGACTCTGTTGCTCTCTTACTCTGAATCTTAACTTTTCAGGGTGTTAATATTCTCACCTTTGTGAAAGAAAAGCTAACACTTGCCTAGTCTGTGTTTTTATCTAGATAACTGACTGAAAATGTTGGATTGGCATGTAGGCAAGGGGGCTCTATCAGGTTGAGCAGCTTGTGCACTACACACCATTTAGGAGGTACATATTGTGTCAAGACAATGAGAAGCTATGCAATGAAGTCAACCGAATTCTCATCAGTGCACTATTCCTTTGGTAATCAAATTGTAAATGGGGGAGGTTGTGGAAACTGGCAACAGTGAAAGGTTCTGAAAGTGCAGCAACTAAAATTTATTTCAAAATCAACCATGCACTAAATCCGAGATACTTCTGGCTTCTCTCCCCTGTGGTAATTCTTGGGCAAAAAAAAAAGGTCATAAGTGGGAAAAGTTCAGGAAGTCTGTGATCTGCACCAAAAAAAAAAAAATCTAAGCCTGAAAACACTCTTTCTTGAGTATAGTTACTAAAATATCTCCAAATCTACCTAACTACTCCTGTTGTTATATAATTTTAAAGCTATTAAGAAGATACTGTGAAGATGCACGTCAAACATATTGGCGAAATTCAGATACAGATCTATAGCAGAATACTTCTTTAGAAATGTTGTTGGTAAAGTAAAAATAGTCTATAATATTAAGATGGAAACTTTAAAACATGACTAGTGACTGTTAAAATCTAAAAGGAAATATTTGCTCAATTTTTCAAAATGTGGTTTCTCCTAGATTTATAAATCATTAAATAAAAGAGACAAGCTAAATGAATGTTTTAAAACCTTGAAACTCTAGGAGAAAAATTTAACCAAGCTCTAATGGTGAACATCTAGCTAAAGGATGACAAAAGTAGTTACCACTGATGCTTTGTTATTTAAAAATCCTTTGCCCTCAAAGAGTAAGAGTGATAAATTGTGAGGAGTATCCCCATACATTTTCAATTAAATGACTAAATTAATGTAGAGACATTTAATTAAAGTTCCACTAGTTTTTTCCAAATGCTGTTAATTATGCTTCTATCTAAAATTAAATCTCTCCCCAAACCCTTTTACATTTGTCCTACTCATCTGATACACATACAATTAAAATGATGCCAGTTCACCTAAATGCATCCAAATATTATAAAAGAAACTACAAAAAATTAGAGCTTCAGGAACTATTTAAGAAACTGATATTTTAATGGGATTTCTACAATCCTTGAGGAAAACCAACAGCGTTAAGTATGCATACACACACATATACCACAGACAATTTGTCTCAAATCCCTCTGAGAAGAAATTTTCCTTCATATCCAAAGCACTGCAGCGAATACCAGAGACAAATATAGTTTCAAAGGTTTTCCACCAGCAAAAGATAAGAATTTTTTAAGACTCTGGGTAATTAATTTCAGGAACAAGACATATGTATTCCAGTTATAACTGTTCTGTGCTACCATTTTCTAAACAATACAAAATCCCCATTGCATACCTTCAATGGTATATTTTAAGAGAAGTAATTCAGAATTCAGGCTTCCTGATAATTGTAGCCAAACTCCAAAGTAGAACAAAGTAACCCAAATAATTCTTGCTGGGCCCCATGTGCTGGTCATTCTCTTGTGTAAAAGAAGGATCAATGGAGTGCCCAAATTTATTTTTAAATTCATAATTTTTAGTGTTTGGGTCACATCTTGGCAGTGCTCAGGTGTTATTCCCAGTTCAGTATTTGTTCAGGAGGCTCCTGGCAGTGTTTCAGGATCTGGTGCTGGAGCTCAAACCCCATACAGCAGGCACTCAGCCCACTGAGTACTCTCTTCTGTCCTACTCTCAAACTTATTATTTTATGCATATGCAGAGTGGAAAATACATTGATTAAAACTGTTCTGCCAAATAAGACTTCTAATTTCCTTTCTCTGGGGATTGTATTTGATTCTGACAGTCATCATTTTAATTGCTCTGCATGAAACAGTGTTCAGTCATCTGCAATCAACATGTTTTCTCTCAATCCCTAATCTGTCACCCAGCCCCTAAAGAGCCATTCTATATGTTTAAGAAGCAAGAGTTTGTGAGGGCTGGGGTATAGCTCAGCCGTAGAGGGGGCTGCCTTTCTGGATTCATCTACATCCCTTGCCCTCTCCCACATGGTGAAATGGATTTGATACTAGTGACTTGCTTTTTGGGAACTTGTTTGTCACAAGGAAGACATTGATCTCTGGAACAGTGCAGGCCCTGACCACTGCAAGAACAAAACAACAATGGGACACAAAAGGGAGGAAACACTTAAAAAATAAACAAGGCTTGTTTTGGAGTAAAGTGTGTAGGTCAGAGGCAGACAGAGTATTGTCTTTTGCCAAATAAATTTCTTTTTCTTCTCTGGTCGCACCCTGCCATGTTCAGGTACTGGGGTCAGCTGTGCGCTGGGCGAATGCCTTAACCCACCACATTATCTCTCTGGTTCCTTTCTTAGTTTTATGATGAGCAGTTTCAGTCAATCATGGCCAACCATGCTTTGAAAATATTGCACATAAGATATTTAAAGAGAGAACAAGGAGCCAGAGAGATAGTTCAAAGGACTTAGCACATGCTTTGCATACAGGAAATGTGAGTTCGATCCCCTGGCACTGCATTGTCCCCTGAGCACTACGAGGTCTGAGCCCTTAGCACGGAGTCAAGAGTAGTCCCTGAGCACTGTGAGCTGTGGCCCCATTCCCCTGCCTTCAAAAAGATAGAAGAGAGAAAGGAGAGAGAGTGGAGGGAGGAAAGGGAAAGTGTCAGTTTTATACATAAATACGGGAACAGAATATGCCACCCAAAATATGCTTGTATGGCATAAAGATTATATTGAATTTGTTATATTTACCATATATCAAACACAGGAGAAGCTCTGAAAACTAAATATAAATTGTTCCTTTGTAAGAAAGTGGGGGCAGAGGAATCGAACCCGGCTTGGCCGGGCTGGCTGTGTGGAAGGCAAACGCCGTACCGCTGTGCTATCACTCCATCCAAGCCTACTCGGATTGGGGCCGAGCATCCTCCACCCAAATCCCCCAAATTCCAGTAGGCGGGGGTCACACCCACCAATTGGCCCCCTGGCACCGTGTAATCCCATCAACGGCCAAGACTCAGAGACTATAAAAACCAGCTCCCAGAACTGTGTGGCCGCGCGACATCTTATTATGACATCTTATTATCTCATTCCTACTTTGGACAAACTGGCAGGCTACCGAATGTAGCCTGCCCACACGGCAGAGTCTGGCAAACTCCCCGTGGCGTACCCAATATGCCAAATACCAGTAACAATGATGGGTCTCATTCTCCTAAGAGCCTTGAATATAATCTCAGGGCTAGGATGAAGGAGATGTTACTGGGGCCTGCTCGAGGCAATCGATGAATAACAGGATGATTTGTGATTGTGATTTGTAAGAAAGTAGTATACTTATCCAGTTAGTCTATTTTAAGCACATCTATCTCAGGAACCAGGAAGAAGTGGATGCAACTAAATCTCAACAAACACTTATAAGTGGGGAAAAGATTTAAATCTACATAACCACCATGTTGTGACTTTCCCAGTATCCTCCCATATCTTTCCCTGACCTTTCCAAACACTGTCTTTTTACCTTTAGCTGGAGATAGTATTTACAGTCTTCCTGACTCAATCTTGTATAGGAGACTCCTGTATAGGAGTAATACATGACAAGTGATTATTTTTCTCCTATAAATTTGTCTTTTATGATAGGGGAGATCCTAGACAAGAACCAAGAGGACTAATTGGAGAATTCTCTCTCTTCTGATCTAGGAGATTTAGGTCTGAGGTTACCACTTTTCTGCGGTTCTGCATTACTCCCATCACCCAAGGGTCATAGTAGGTCCAACCTTAATTAAGTCATTTCCCAGCAGGTGGGATTTAAGGTGCCCTGCTAATAAAAAGTAGTAAGAACTAAATAAATATTTGGAGCCAAAGAATTTTCTGTACAGCTATTAACTACCTCTATGTGATTTCTTAATCTCCCTATTTATAAGCATAGCTCTGACATGAAAAGGGACTGAAATGATTTTTTCTTTTTTTTTCTTTTTTTTCTTTTTTTTTTTTTTTTGCTTTTTGGGTCACACCCGGTGATGCACAGGGGTTACTCCTGGCTCCGCACTCAGGAATTACGCCTGGAGGTGCTCAGGGGACCATATGGGATGCTGGGAATTGAACCCAGGTCGGCTGCATGCAAGGCAAACGCCCTACCCACTGTGCTATCTCTCCAGCCCCTGAAATGTTTTTTTAAAAAACAACTTTCAACTAATATTCTGCTTTCAGCTAAATAAATTCCGTCAATTTATTCAAGGGTATACTGAGAGGAAATCCAGAGGAGTCCATATTACAACAGAGGCTTTTAAATTCACCAACAGGAAAAGCCAGAGAATACCTTGTTCTTCTCCAGGGCTCTTTCAGCTCACTTGCTTTCCAGGAATGTTCATTTGTTCCAAATAGCATTAGAGATTAAAATGGTAAGTGCAGGCTAAGTATAGGTGATAGATACAAAAGCTTTCTTCTTGAGTTTCTGCCTGAGCACTCAATAAGCCTACAATTTCTAAAGTTCTGAGAAATAGGAATTGTAATGTAAATTGGCTAATGACTACAGTGGGAGGGTATTCTCTATACATACTTCAGAAACAAGTAAATAGCACTTGGCATAGTTGCTGATAGCACAACAATACTACCTGTAGCTACTACATCAAACAAATAAACCACATCATCCTGGGTTTCTGCGGGGACTTCAGAAAGAAAAGGAAAGAAGAAAGCCTGACTTTCCAATAGAGTAGACTACACATATAGTGAGATAATTTGAGTACAAGGCAGTTACACTTCAGACTAATATACTGGTGGAATCACAAGAAGAAAATTGATATCAACTTCTTTACCTCCTCCCCAAATATTAGGGAAATGTAACTTCATGTGTAACTCCAGTGCCATGCTGGCTACTTTAAAATTATATAAAAGGTTTCTTTTCTAAAAAAATATGTCTACCATAAAGTTTAGCATGTTCACCATTTTGATTTTTACAGTATAAAATTATAAACCAAATTCATAAGTTTCTTCAAATATGACTACCATCTTCTCTATAACTTGTTTAATCTTGCAAGACAGAAAATCTCGTTTTTGACAGCCATCAATCTACTTACTGTTACAATGACTTTTGCCTACTTTTAGTACTTAATACAAGTGGAACCATACTCATTTTACTATGCATAATGCCCTCAAAGTTGGTCCATATTGTCACCTATAGATTCCCTTCCTATTTAAAGTATGGCATTTAAAAGAACAGAAAGTAACAAGTGTTAGGGAGGATCTGGAGAAATTGACACTTGTGTTCTTTTAGTGGATTGTCCAGTGGTACAGTTACTGAGAAGAAATATAGTAGATCCTCAAAAAAATGGAATTATTTTTAATAATTATATGAAAATCATATATTACATAATAACCATATTCAGCAACTTTATTTCTTATAACACACCCCAAAGAACCATATTCAAAGTCCTGAAGAGATACTTGTATCTACAGTTCCATTGAAGCATTTTTTTAATGATAACTAAAACCTTGAGGAAAATCTGATGACAGATGTCATAAATACAATGTGCTCTAGATATCTAATTACTCCTACACTTATGGGTTGCCACTTCCATTGTTTAGTACAATTCATACATCAGTTACAGAAGGATGATGTCTTGAGTTATAGAGAATTCCACTGAGGTCTCAATTATCAGTACAACATTGACTTATTGACACTCTTGGGGGGGGGGCATATGATAATCTAGTTATGTGACCATTACTCTCCCTGGAATTACAGGAGAGTTTTCAAATTTTTCACATGACAATAGCAAGAAATATATTTAATTATAGCTACTCAGGATACTTTCTGCATCTAAGGGAATGGGATTCTGAAATTTCACTTTCCCAGTATCATGTTAAATGATGATGGGGAGAAGAGATATAAAGGAGAGTATAAAGGCAGAAATTCTCAACTTATAGAACAGGATCAAGACTAGCACATCTGGAGGATATTTTGTGATTACAAAGTGAGACTATGGCCATCTCAAAATATTCCAAATGCAATCTGTGGTTACACCATGTAGCCCAAACATAGCTGCCTCTGATAACTTCTGCTTCTTTGGGGTTAATTTGAATTATGGACAGAGGTCTATTTTCCTCATGAAATGAAATATTTTTTTACAGAATCTTCTACATGCTACCCATTTGTAATTTTATTAAAATAAGATGGATTAAGTTGCACGGATATGTCCAGAGTCAATTAATGGGAAACTGAGAAAAAGGATACACGTTGCTCCTGTCTAGGTCCTTTTTCTGAAAAGTAAGCACACTCCACTCAAAGACAAATGACTATTGTCAGGCAAGGCTTAAGTCATTAACTCTTCAAGTAGGACATTGATCCAAAGGTGAATTCCCAACCTAACATCAAAGAAAGGTCCTCTAGGATCACCCCACAGGAACATAGCATTAAAAAACTCAAAAAAGCAAGGCAAGACGATGTCATTTTGCTCATTATGCAAAGCAAGATGTTGCCAGGCTATGTGGTAACTGTGGTGTCCGCAATCCTTGTTTCCATTAGTTTTCACTTAGAATTTTATGTCATAGAAAATAGTAAGTTAGATGTTGTTGATTCCCACCAGCTTTGTGCTATGCAAAAGTTGCCATTAGGGATTAATAGCAAAGGCCTTATCCAGTAGACATACATATCTACCCAAGGCATGGTCTTTAGCTGTAACTAAAGCCATGTACAGTTTCAGCCACCAACTAACTTCTCTTTCTTATCCATCTTGAAGTCAGTACCCTGCTTCCATGCATGACTGCAGATCCTGGAATTTTGATAATGATGTGAAACAGGAGAGATGGTATAGGTGAAAGATAACCAAGGAAGCTACCTCACAATATTTCTCTTGGAATGACAGGATAAATTTCCACAAAAGGATGGGATTTTTTTTCACAATATACTGAGAATTGGTCTCTTTATACAAGTGTCACCTTGGGTCTGGGGAACTAAGGATCAATCACATTCCTGTGAGGGAGAAACTCTTAGCATAACTTAGGAAAGCAGATAATATTTAGTTAAGAGCAGCAAGGTCCAAAAGGCTGAGAAACTCTTATCTTATCACCTTTTCCTAAAACAGCAGTCACTGTTTCCCCCATTTTCTAGAACCATGCAGTGTGTGAGAGGGAACAGCATATCATTCAGGTGAAAGTTTTTTTGTGAGGATGCCCTTTATCTGAGAAATTCATCATTTTTTACTGTGAGAGCAAATATGAATCCATCCCCTGCCCCTTGTTTTATGAAATCCGCACACCCCTCCCCCACCCCATTCCTCTAGTTTGGAAGCCCAGGCTCCTTAATGTAGGATAAATATGCCAGGTTTGCCCTATTTTCTTTTTAATTTACTGCTATGTAAATTCTCCATATGCGTGTTTTTATTATTTATTTTATTTACTTTTTAAAAATTTTTATTGAATCACTATATGTGTGTTTTTAAACTGATTCTTCCTTTGTTCCCCTGTATATACTGTTGTGATTACTTTTACAGTTCAAGAAGAACCCAAAGATATCATGAAATTTCCCGTCTAAGCTGATAAAAATACTAGTTTGAATAACTGTTCCTTTAAAAATCTCTATTTCCATAGGGATAAAAAGAATACAAGATAAAATAGAAATCTATATTGTAAATATACCTATATGTACATAAATATATTCTAAAATGTAAATCTATGTAGATTTCAAACCAGATAAACAGACTGAAGAACAACTTAAAGATTGCATTGGAAAACGATGTCCCCACATAGAGTACTATGACAAAATATGAGGTAAATAGGTATATTTGGTTTACAGATAAACATACATTTTTGAACAGGATATGTTTATTTTCCATAAAGAATGAAAAACATGGTGAAGTGAAGAATAATGCATTGAGTCTGACTTTTAATCTTCTTTATGAGAAATGAGAAAAACCTGGCTAAGTCAACTAGAATCTATTTTGTAATCTATAAAGCGGTTTAGCCTAGGTAATCTCTAGATTTTTTCTGGCTTCAACAACTCTTCAACACAGATATATATCACTTTAAGGCTGCAGACATATATAACAGGTTGGCTTGTTTCCTAAAATTATTATCAACTTCAGTAAGCATAGCTGGTCCTTTCAATAACCTACTCTGGTTTAAGATGTTAAATAAATAGACCAAAACCAAAACCAAACAAATAAACCCTAAGAAACAAAAACAAACTGGCAACCACACACTACAGGAAAAAAGAAATGAACAGATCACCACTGAAAGTTCAGAACCATTTTTTCTGTTATTGTTTCTTGCCTTTTGTTGGAATATAGCTCTAAACATTTTAGGCTTAACATTGGTTTGTCCTTTCTCCTTTGCCACAGCGAATTTAAGATTATTGGATTACACCAATCACAGTGCTCCTGAGTCCCTCCCATTCCTCTGTGCTTATCTGTAACTTCTTTGTGTCCTCATCCCCAACCTGTCTATCACCTTTTTCCCCTAATCAGACTCTGTTAACTTGTAAGGTCAGATCCTTCTAAGGACATTCAACTTGTATTGTAAATTATATATTACATTTCTCCTCTCCTTATGTCTTTTGCATATTTACTTTAAAGCAATGTCCATTTTGTGTAGACACAGGACAACAGTTAATATTTTGATTTGTAACTTGGGAATTAATTGACTCTGAATAAATAACTCCCAGGCATCTGTTTTCTTGACTTAAGCCTCAGTTGCCCTTAGTTTCTAGCACCCCCAAAACAAGGTCCTGATGAGGGACTGAATGGAACAGGGCAAACTTTGAGCTACCCTGGCATCAAAATGGGCTAGGCCAAAGTACCATAATACTCAAATATAAGTTAAGAGCATGTTCATGGACAAATGCTGTCATGATCCAAAAAGTAACAACAATGTATACATATATCAAATCATTATTATTGACCTAAAAATAATACAATGTAAGGTGTCAGTTATACTCCAATTAAAAATAGATAAATTGATAAAAGATGTAAAGGACTGATAAAAGAAAGTAACAACAACGAGATTAGGACTCTGCTAGGGTTAGGAAAGACTAATCTGACCTGAGTACTGTATTCTGAGATCTACAGCGAGATGAACCCAGGAGAGCAGTCCTATAGCTTAATGTTATCTCTTACTGTGTCCACACAAAATGATATTATGAATGTTTATATGTTTGTTGGAAAAGGAGAGGAGAAATACACCCATGGTATTCCGCCCTTGGGTGGGTCATCCTGCTGGATGAGAATCTGTTCTAGAAGAAGCTTTCCCTGAGGGAAGGACTTTACCTCTGTTGATTGTGACCACACCTATGTGTAAACCCCAACCCCTCCTGCTTTGGGATTTAACAAGGAGGTAAGAGTGGTCTCTGGGAGGCAGAAGGAAATAAAGTAGAATGGAGAGACAGAAGCAGGAAGTATGACAGAGCAGGATCCAAGAGGAGGGTGAGGGGAGTCGGGGAAGGGGGACCATAGGAGAAACAGAATGGAGATGGGAATGGAATAAACTGCAATGGACACCAACCAGCCTGTTCCCTTCACTATTGACCTCCCTGGGGTGGGGGAAGTGACATGAGACCATCGAATGTAGGCAGCGAGAGAGAGAGAGAGAGAGAGAGAGAGAGAGAGAGAGAGCCACTGAGGCTCTTTTGTAATTTATTTTTTTGAATAGACACCTTTAAAAGATAAAAATGAAAACTTTAGAAGATGGAAGTTCTGAGAATTTAAAGGGGTAAGATACATAAGCGAGTTCACACATTCCCTTCACCAGCTACTTTGAAAAGTATGATCCAGCTATATGTTTCTCACACTCTTCTCTTAGTGAAAGTCAAAAAAAATTAAACTTGGCCACAAATTTAAACTAGTTAGGAGCAAATAAAAACTTGGCTCCTTGGGGCTGGAGCAATAGAACAGCGGGTAGGGCATTTGCCTTGCACTCAGCCAACCTAGGTTCGATTTCCAGCATCCCATGTGGTCCCCGGAGCACAGCCAAGAGTAATTCCTGAGTGCACGAACCAGGTGTAACTCCTGTGCATCGCCGGGTGTGACCCCAAAAGCAAAAAAAAAAAAAAAAACCAAACCAAACCAAAACAAAACAAAACTTGGTTCCTAAATCTAAATTGTCCCTAGGGATCATCTTGATAGCATTTCTCAACCAGGGATCATATGGAGCCCTGGCAGCCCATAGGATAATTTAAGGGGGCCACAAGTAAATTTCCACAAATGGAAGCTGGGACATAAGACACAGGGATAACCGGTAGGATGTGAGTAGGATGTAGGGGCCACATAACATCATGAGGGGACCATAGTGGGAGTAAAGCTAGAAAACACGGCTCTGTTGTATCAGGGGTTCTCAATTTTTTTTGCACCTGTGGACCATAGCCTGTCCAAGAACAGGTAGTTGAAAATCACAGATATCTATTGTCGTGTTGGGTGGCTGGAAAGGTATTTAACACTACTAATCACATACATTTTTTTACTTCATCAAACAACACAATTTCACATTAAACTCATCCTATTGATTTATGTTTGATTCCTCCTTTAGGGTGATGAATCCATGAAGTCAGAAATTCTGAATGTCTTGATCACCATGTAATACCCAGTTACTAGCATGTAATTAGACAGGTTGTGTGTTTGGGGGTGGCATTTTAATAAGAAATTAATGATAAATTATCCATATAACAGAAAACCAATAAATAATAAACTCATGGATGACTATGTGAATAGTATGTGTGTTTTTTGAGAGTCAAGGAGATTACCAGAATTTGAATTCATGAAAGGCAAAGGTTATTATTTTTGGTTGAAGAATAAACTACTAGACACAGTTATTAGAGTTTTAAGCTCAAAGGTAGGCCAAGGCTGGCAGGGTCCATTCCTGGACACCAAACAAAGCGGGTCATCATTTTATCTTTTTTTATTGCTGTCTTAGTTTTTGGGTTTTGGGAAATCCTGGATCTGCACTCAGAAATCACTTCCAGTGGGGCTCAGGGAACCATTTGTGGTTCTAGGGATGGAACCTGGGTAGGCCCCATGCAATGCCCTACCCATGAAACGATTGCTTTGGCCACTTATTAAAGCCTTTAACAACACAGACATATACACTAACACAAAGACCCTTGTTGCAAAAGTAAAGACATTTTTTCTGGACTAGGTCAAAGTCAAATGAGTGAATTGCATGCTATCATCTGTCTTCAACATCCTTCCTGCAAGGCTGAATTCCAACTACTTGGACTTTGGCAATTTGAAAATCTTAAGTCTTTATGTCCTCTAAAATCCCTACATTTTAGAGCTTAGATTTTAAGGACACCATCCCCTGACAGGGAAATGACAGTTTTATCTGCAGCAGTGACTAGATTTGCTGTGATAGTTAAATAGTAATCAAAATCTAATGATAATTTTTTGAGAGGAGGATATTGGAAAAGGAGAAAGACAAGAACAAAGTATATAGCATTCAAGTTGGTTTAAAAACCGAATACACTGTAACTTCCCCTGCCTCTTAATTTTACTGGGGAAAAAAGCCCTTAGCAATTCATCTTCCTTTGGGTACATGAATGACATTTTACTGTGATGTGATTATAAGAAACAAAATTCCTCAGAGATGCTGCCTTAAAATATTTCTCTTTATAATGTTCTGAGCTCGACAAACCTTGGTAGAAAACAGAATACTCTTAATTATGAATAAATTAACTAAATTAGTAACATGAGATGGATATGCAATTAAGGGATTGTTAATTGAAACTGGAAACACAGCTGTATACGGCTTAGAGATGAATCATACCAGTAATGACGCAGATGTTTATAAAATGTGATTATCTTTAGTGGAGACAGCGCTGCATCTCCCAAGCCCATTCTTATATTGTGTCACTGAAATGGTTTTTAAACCCATGAACACCAGGAATCAGGATCTCAGGGACAGCCAATTAGGCTCCCTGGATATGGGAATTAGTGTTGTCTGAATGTCAGCAATTTGATACTTGGGCTTTCAAAGAATGTAGATATGGAGCCAACAACAAACATCTGTTAGTTGCATGGTCTTCAGAAACAACAACAACCAAAAGTTGCTGGCAGACTACTGCCTGCTTCAATCTGCGAAGACAGGAAAGTAGCTGTAAGCAGTTACCCTGCTGTGTGTCAGAGTAAGAAACTTCTAGAGAATGCAGTCCGGAGGGGGCGGGGGGGCGTGGGCACTAGACCTTCCACAAAATTGCTGAATGCATCTTCTGCTGTCAGAGGTTCTAAAATCCCTTTTGCTAGTTTTCCAGAAGAGGAAAAACAAGAAACTTCTCAACTATAGGAAGGAGGGGGGAATAGCACCATTAAACCTGCTACATGCTTCAGGGTACTATTTTTTTTATAGATTTCAGTCCAGATAAATAGATTCAAGCATGACTTCAAAATCTCATTGGAAAACAACACTACCAATTTTAAGCAATTCTTCAGAACTTTGGAAACTTCATTTCTTGCTTACTACATGCAATTTTGCTTTGGGTTCTTCTCCCATATGGCCCATGGAAGCAAAATGTTCTTCTGTTCTGGGTGTTCATGAACTTGCAGGTGTTTCAGCAAAGCATTGTCCAAGATTGGGATGGAGAGACTGGAGGCTCTGTCCAAAGAATAGTTAATCCTTAGCTGAATAGACTATAGCCTGAACTTCAGTTTCCAGGTCTCTAGTCTGTGGTGCTACTCAAATCTAACAACCTCAGAAGGATGGGTAGGCTTGTAGAAGTAGTAGGTATCAGTTTCATTATGTCCATTGGAAGTAGTGGGGGGAGGAAAGGAGAAATAATTTCAGATACTGACCAACAGGAAATATCAGTCACCTTAGCTCCTCGGTCCAAGTTATTAATTTACTGTGTGTGGGGAAGCTCATTCTTGAAAGGAAACAAAAACAAAGGAGGAGATAGTATCATAGTAGTTACTACCTAGAAATGAATCAAAAGAATGCCTAAAACTTAGGAGATTGTTCCTTGTGGTTCAAAGGAAACTTCACATAGATTGCGTAATGAAGCACAGGGATTACAGGAGACTCAACAGGCCAGAACATGGCTGATTTTTGTTTGCTAAAAGTACACTTTCAGGTGTAAATGAAAAAAGAATGAAAACATAAAAATGACATACCACTCTACATTGTTTTCTACACTGGGTATTTATAAATGTAGAATTTGTTAAATGTTGGTCATAAAGTCTTTCTATCCTATGTGTTCATCTTTATAAGTACAGGCCTTGCCAATGACTTTAGCTCTACAGGTTCTAACTTGTCTAAATTTCATTACCTGAAGGTACAGCTTGCAATCTCATATAAAGTTATAATAAAAGATGGCTACATGTACAGTGAGATTTGAAAAGGCACTTTTCCCAATATGCTGAGCAAAATTTTTCACAAATCTATTAGCCTCTTGCAAATGGTAGTGACAAAGTTAATACCATCCATTATTTAATAGGATTTGTATTAATATTTACAGTCTTTAATGTGACCACAGTAGTATCAGCATCAATGAGATTACCAGCATTACTAGTTTCAGAAGCCATTTGTGATTTATCAGCTCATTACTTAACATGAATATTCATATATTCCTTGTAAGGAATATTCATGTAAGTTCAGATATTGGACATCAATAGACCCAATAGTGGGGAAAGAATTCAAACCTGGTCTAAACCAATGACAGTCATCCCAATCCTTCTAAGTCAGTGACTAACTTAAAAGCACAGTGAGACACAGCTCTAGCTAAGGACCAAGGGGAAATCAGCAATTTGCTAGGGACAATCTGAGAAATTCTCCAACACACACATAGAGAATTATCTTTGTTACTTTGTTTTATTACTCTTTATTCTTATTTTGGTTTTTTGTTTGTCAGTTTTTGAGCCATACCTCAGGATTTAAGTGCTCAGGATTAATCCTGGTCTGTGCTCAGGGGTCATTCCTGGTGGTGATCAGAGAAGTGAATTGGGGTTGGTCACATGCAAGTGCTTTACTCTCTATGTGGCCAGTTCTGTTACTTTGTTAGTTACCTTACTCCTTTGTAAGTTGTTTTACTCCTTATTCTTTTTGATATTTTAATATGTAGACTGCATTTCCTTTGACACAACTTTTAGATAAAAATAATTTAGTCACAGTGATTTATAATACTACTGACGGGGTTTCATGTATAAAACATCCCAACCTTATCCATGCATGGAATAGTGTTGGAAACCATTTTGCTTGGTTCATGGAAGTCATAATGGGATACTGAGGAGAAAGCCAGAAGTTTCAGGGAACTTCAGAAAACAGGAGTTCCACAGTATTTTAGTTGTTGAATTCATTAGCCCCAGTAGCTAATGAATAGCCCATGACCAGTAGCCCATGACCTTTGAACTTCTAGTTATGTTATACAGGTTGCTTTCAAAGTGATTCCTGCACACAGTAGCATCAGCACAGCATCTGGGATTTTATGAGTCACAGGATATCAGACACTGTCGCAGACCCACCAGATCAGAAACTCCTGGTGGGTCCATCTATTTGCTATAAATCAGAATTCCAGGTGATTCTAATTCACGTTCAATTTGGGACCATTATGCTAGTTTTCAGCTGTTTCTCTTATTTTAAGATATTATTTTCAAAACTTGCCTGGGTAGATCAGGGCTAAAAATAAAGATTTCCAAACCTACTGAATTAGACTAATCAGTGAAGGGGCTTGAGAATAAGTCATTTAGTCAAGAACCCTTGGGTATTCTTATGACCAGAAAAGTTTGGGAAAGACAAACATGAGGGTAAGTTGGGCATTGTATTACTGATGGCTGAAAGCATTCTAACCAATATACCATCTGCAAACCCATTTCAATTGGCTGCAGCTCCTGAACCACATAGGTAAATAGACGCCTGCTCTTGCCTTGGCAAGTATATTATGAAAGTCCTAGTTTGGAGAGCCTTTGACTTCAAGTAAAATTTACATTTCTTTTTTTGTTATTTTGCTTTTTGGGTCACACCTGGCGATGCACAGGGTTTACTCCTGGCTCTGCACTCGGGAATTACCCCTGGCAGTGCTTAGGGGACTATATGGGATGCTGGGAATCGAATCCAGGTCAGCCGCGTGCACGGCAAACGCCCTCCTGGAGGTGCTATGACTCCAGCCCCCCCCCCCCCCAACTTTACATTTCTAACAGGTTGGTTTCTTGACTTCACTGTCAACTGGAATTCCAGAACTTTTCTATTCAGAATCTATTTATCCTAACTCCCCACTGTAACTTTGGTCTGAATTCCTAATCTCATATACATTCTTGACCTCTGCAATCTGGTGGCCCTATCAAATCTACAGAGATTCCAGAATTCCCTTTCAAGTAATTATAGGAGTAATCATGCATTCCTTAACTCGTAGGCTATATTCTCAGAGGCAAGATTCCTACCTGACGAATTTGAACCTGCTTATGCCCATGAGACTGGAATGAAAGCTGAAGCAATTAGTCTGTCTGTTAAAAAATAAACATCTATTTTCAAAGTCTGGAGGGAAAATCTGCTCCTCTGAAAATGAATATTTTAGAATGATAAAATATTGAACATGAAATGGTCTGAAATCATCCACGTTCTTTTAAGTTGAATGAATAGTTACATTAAACACCTTTATGTCCCTTGTTAACCTGGGATAAATTTGCTAAGATGTTATAATCATCTGAACATAATAAAGTTGCTTTGTACGTGACAAAAGTCAAAAGGAGAATTCAAAAAAAATTCTTGATGTCTCTACTCCCCTGATTACATGTACTTCATTAGCTTAGATATTTCTTATTTCCCGCTCTGCTGGCCCTGCCCCGCTATATACTCTCTAACTTATTCATACCTGACTTATGAACTTTGATTATAGCAGATTTACCCAGAGAGCTAGAACATTCCTTATATTGTTCCTTTTCCTTAGAAACCCAATTCATTTATCTCACTATAGTTTGAAAATCCTATTTATTGCTATTCAAGTTTGGGTTGAAATGTCATTTCTGGTTCAGAATTAATTACTGATTCTTCTGCACGTTAACACCACTTCCCACACCCTCGAATCTCTAGTGCAGCCCTTGAAGTATTGTTTATAGTTCAGGTATCAATGATCCTTGAAGGGAGCTGTATTCATTAGCATCTATATCCACATTGCTAAGTAGAGTACCTAGCATAATACAGTCACTTAAAAATATTGAACTGAATTGCAGGCAAAGGTGGTTTCTGGACAAAAGCATTAACCAACATGTGACAGTGTAGCTGCTGGTTTTGCAGATTTGATGTCATTTACTGAAGTTGAATTAAATTTGCAAATAGGAAATAATGAATTATGGTTTGGGGGTGGGTTACTTGGTGGGGGTTCCAGCTTGAGTGACATTTTGGTGCCCAGCTAAAGTCTCAGGAATTCAGGTAAATGAGAGAAATAAGCAGGAAAAACATTGTATTTCACAGGTTTGGAGAAAAAGCTCAAGCTGTTACCTCTCCTGGCTGCAGTCACCTTTAAAAATGTGTGGCTGTCTGGATACCTATTGCAGGGACACAAGAGGGTCTCTTGGGAACAAAGTCTATTGTAAACTAGGTGCTTTCCCTCAAAGGAAAAGCCTCAACCAGCAGGAAGAAGCATGGTTCTGAGATCATAGTATGCACCATTTGAATTCACACTCGGCTTCAGCCCTGAGGCCTATGGCTATAAATGAGAATGAACTGAAAGGCCTTGATGCCAGATAGGACACTTTCTGCTACACATAATATAAAACCCAACACAAAATGGATTGAACAGCCAACAAGTGCCGAAGCGTGGCTGCTCTAGGACTGGGTAATTCAGGTGTCCTGTGTCATTAGGCTTCAAGTTCTTTCCAGTTTTCCACTCTGCCATTTCTCGATGAATTTGCCATACACTTGCAGAAAAAAAAGGGGGACTGAATGTCTGCTTCATTCATTCATTCAGTCTACAAATATTCCCCATGCTGGGAACTGTTCTCAGCGGCTTTGGATATGCTATCTAACAAAACAGACAATATGTTTGGATTCATGAAGCTTGCTTTCTTATGGTGAGAAGCAAAGAAAAAGACAACAAAAAATGTGTTAACTGTTAATCTTTTAAGTGTTGTGGAAAGAAGAAACCCAGGAAAACCAAGCTAGTATTTCCAGTGCTGCACAAAATATCACCATACATATACCTATGTACCTATCTATATCTATAACTCCATTTCCACAAATTTTGTTTCTGAGTTGACTGTATTCAGGTCAGATTTTTTAAAAGATTTCTTTGGGAAGGCTCACATCCAGTGATTCTCAGGGGCTAATCTCAGCTCTGTGTTTAGGAGTGGCCCCTGGCAGTGTTCAGGGAACTATCTGCAGTGCTGGGGATCGAACTTGTTCAGCTGCATGCAGGGCAAACCTGCTGAATGGGCAGTTTTTGGTACGACGTCTTTGATGTGTTTGCAATCAGAGGGCAAGTAACAGCTGCAGTGATCCGAAGGCTAAATTGGACTGATATTCTAGACAGTTGGTTCACGTACATACTGGGCATCTCTCCTTGTGGGCTGCCCAAACATTTTGGGTCTTTTTGTGTAGTTTTCCCTGCCACTAGCTTAGGGTTCCTCAGAGCATAGTGGTCTAAGGGCAGTCAGACTGGTTTTACAGGTCTGGCTGTTTGGGAGCATCTTCCTCCCAAGGGGAATGTTTCAAGTAAGGATATAGAAGCACCAAAACTCCTTATATAGCTTTAGATCTTGCAGTGTCATTTCTGCTGCCAGTAATTGGGTTTACAGCGATGGGCAAGATTCAGTGTGGGAGGGGACCACACAAGATATACTGGAGCATAGTTGGGGTGCTCATTTGTAGAAACACTACAGCAAGCAAAGGGGGAATGAACTCAGATGACTGGGGAAAAGGAGGGAGAGAATGCTGCTGGTTAAATATGGTGATAAATTTTCAAGATTTCTTTAAGTAATCGTGATCTGAGGGGGGCTGAAGCAATAATATGGCTTGCCTTGTGCACAACTGACCCCGGTTTGATCTCTAGCACTCTATATTGTTCCCCAAGCCCACCAGGAGTGATATCTCAGGACATACTCAGGAGTAAGCCCTGAGTACCACCAGGGTGGCACCCCTCACCCAATCCCCCCAAAAAAGAGAGTGGTGATTTGAACAAGACAGAATTAGTCACCTAGCTATCAGGGTGGAAGAAAAAAGCAGACACAATATCCATAAGAAAAATGTTGGTTTTAAACCCTGAATGAGAAACACCTTTCCTGCCTCCTCCCCCAGCCTCGGAGACTTTCTAGTGTATCTGAGACTGCAGAAGATGACAAAGGTAATTCATGCAAGTTGACTGGCACTGCCAGATCACCACAAATTAGTTCTATGCTATTATTATTATTTATTAATTTCCTCCAATTGAGGACTCTCTTGGTATCCACAGCCCCTAGAGCACGGGAGATCCTGATCATGCCAGGTCTCTGACAGCAAAGGATATGGGAAATATTTAGAGGGAGTAGATGTGGGAAAGGGAAATAATAGTGTCCCTAGTATCTGATCCTCCACCCTCTCGGAGAGCCCGGCAAGCTACCAAGAGTATCTCGACTGCACGGCAAAGCCTGGGAAGCTCCCCGTGGCGTATCCAATATGCTAAAATCAGTAACAAAAAGTCTCACAATGGAGACGTTACTGGGCCTGCTCGAGCAATTAGATGAACAACGGGAGGACAGTGCTACAGTGCTAGTGTCTGATATCACCTTGGAGCCTAATAGAGAACAATGGTCCCACTTTAACAGCTAGACCTGACTACCAGCAGCAGAGAAACTTCTCCCCTCAGGTAGGAGAAGAAAAGCTTGGAATGGAAGCTTAAAGTGACCAGAATTGGCATCTAATTTGCCCAGTAGCAAAGGGGACACTACCCATGGTGAAGAAGAGGTCTTAAGAGCTTGCACTCAGTAGAGAGGCTGCGAGCAGCATTCTAAAAGAGGATAGGCAGCGTTCTTTCATGGACAGAAAAATCTACGTATGGCACATCACTCTGTTTAGAAATCTGATGAATGGGAGGCTTCATTTAGAGGCTAAGGAAATTCCCAAATACAGCATCAGAACTGTAGTTCTCTGGAAATCTTTATTGCCCGTGAAGTTTAAGTGTCATAGGAAAGCTATGCTTTAGAATTAAGGGTCCTGAAACTGTTTGGAGCAATTCAGATTTTTTAAAAAATATTTCCTAAATGCCACATATAGTAATCTATGCACTTGACTGTTCCAGATTATGAAAAGAAAGTACATTAAGAGGCAGCTCTATAAATATTTCTTGATGGAAACAGAAGTAACTATTTATAAAGATTAAGTCAAACAGATAATAAAGAAATGTAAGCTATAATTCAGAGGAAAGGAATGCCAAAAATGGCGGTGGGGAGAGGGGGTGGGGATCTGAAGTTCATGTCTACACTGATCATTTTTTTCCTGCCAAGAATAAGCATCTGCTGCTAGAAATCATTACATTAACCTGGAAGTCTGTTCCATTTTAAATGAGAGGTGAAGATCTGCCGCATCTGTTGAATTCAAGACAAATTCAAACAGTTTTCATTGCAAATACAGAGTAGCAAGAGTCACCGTATCTAATCTTTGACATACATTTTCTTTTGGATAATCGTAACTGTTTCCTTCTCACATATCTAAACACAAATTTGACTCTGTTTTATTTCCACATGTACTGAATGGGAAGCCTTCAGATAAACAGTACTATAAAATATCCGTAGTTCTAGAAAAGCCACATTTTCCTGAATCCAGAAGCATAGAACCAATTAAATTTGCATAAGGGAGAACAAATTATTTGAAAGGACACTGCATAATCAAGTGCAGAAAAATGAGAAAGTTTACAAAGCTTTCATACAAATGAACTGGAGTTCTAGTAATAATAAATTACAGTTTATAGCATTTAGTAGAACTGAAGCACTTTCAATGACTTTATTTCATTGTTTCAAGGGGACTTCACAAGACCAGTGGGATTTGGATAAGTAACACAATCCCTTTAAAAATTATTTTAGAATATAGAATATTTGGACTGAGGAATGTCCTATTTTAAACAATAAAACTAAAGTGTGTGGGAGAAGAATAAAAAGCAACTGTGTTTCTCATTCCATTGTTAGCTAGTCATGTGAAATAGGACTTAACAGGCAATGTCTTTGCAAAGACAAGGGTTGGATTTTGAGACTTTCAAAACTAAAATCCTCTGAATTAATCAGTGATAACAACAAAAACAGGCTCATTTTCCTAAAATAAAATTCATGCATGGTAGCACACATTGATCATTAAATGATACAGTATTAAAAATAAATCGAACCTGCTCAAGAATGATCACTGAGTGTATTGTTCAAAATATTTTAATTCAATGTGGCTATTTTTAACATTATGAGATACATTGATATATTCAGTTGTTTTAAAAGTAGACTTAACAGCTGTGCTGTTGGCTAATTTATGCTTGGAGCATCTTAATACACAGCCATGGACAGATTTTACTACAGAGGCAAGAACCTAAATACAAGTAAAGGTAAAGGTAAAGGCCCTCCGGTTGATCGTCGATTTGCTCGAGCGGGCCCAGTAACGTCTCCATTGGAGACTTTGTTGTTACTGTGTCTGGCATATCGAATACTCTCAGTAGCTTGCCAGGCTCTCCGAGTGGGGCGGAGGAATCGAACTCGGGTCGGCCATGTTGGCCGCTTGTAAGGCGAACGCCCTACCCTCTGTGCTATCGCTCCAGCATATGATGGGTTGCATACAAGACAACTGCTAACCACTGCTAATGTGAAAAGATAAGAATGATGTGTGATATTGGTAAGCACTCTGTGTCAGGAAGCTTGCATATTATCAACTAATTTCCTAAGACATTCTTTGCATACAATCTCTGAATCAGGAGCAAACCCAGTAACAATAGTCCTTCAAAAGCAATTTTAGGGTCTGCACTCTGGAACAAGATAGAGCAATGAGGACCAATTTTACTGTTTTAAAATAATCCAAAACAAAGACAAAATGTAGATAATTACAGAGTGTAAGGCAAGGGACTTCAGGCAAAGAAGGATCATAATCCCCGAGAGATAGGGAATATGAGAGGCAAGTTCTAGTGCATTGTCTTGAAAGTATCCAGCCCACAGCACAAGGATGAAAATAAACGCAGTAGGATCCCTGCTGAATTTTGGAGTTGAGAGAGCTCAGGCTGAGTAAACAGAGTTTACAGGACAGAAATCCAGATGGAACTGCAGACCGGAAGTGGGAGGGTAACTAGAGCCACTGGTGGTGGAGAATAGGCAGTGGTGAATGGATTGGTGTTAGAACACTGTATACCTGAAACTCAATCGTGGATAAATTGGTAGATTTATAGTTCACAGTGATTAAAAAAAATAGCACAGAATTTAAAAAAATCCAGACAGGAGAATGATGTACAAAAGAGGGCACACGGAGATCTAGAATTGTTCCCACTCTACTCCTCTACCCAGTACTGATTAGCTATTATTCAGCAAATGACCACTGGACACCAGGAAGGACTAAAGGGCACAGTGTCCATCAAGCATCAGAGTAGTGCATATTCCCTAACAGACTGGAGTCTTCCACAGGATTTAGGAACGTTACACAGGAAAGTTCATTCTTAGTAATGGGAATCATTAACTCTGAGTGTTGATGTAATCTCCCTAATCTTCACTGACCACGAATAGTCAAGCAATAGCATATAGTTGAGAAATGGAACAATGAATATATATTGCTGGAAGATTCTTAATACCACATGTGAAGTAGTCTATGAGTATTTGAAAGCACATTTTGCTTTCAAAGTTTAACATGTATGCCTATAGCGGTCATTAAAATAACAAAACAGTTTTAGCTAATATAGCAACAGAGAAGATAAAAGGATCCATTAATTTTAATTAATTAAGAAGACAGAAAAAGAGGAACAAGTAAACAAAGAACAGATGGGACAAAACAAAAACAAATAGCTTGATGATAGCATTACATCTAACCATATCAATATTCACATTAAATGTAAATGGTCTAAATATACCCAATTGAGAAATCATAAGACTGGTTTTTTTAAAAAGTGAAAATCCAATTATATGCTGTCTATAAGAAATGCACATTAAGTATAATTATAAACGCTAAAAGTAAAAGGATGAAGAAGTCATACCATGTCAATATAAAAAAGCTGGAATGGCTAAAACTCTAGCTTGTAGGGAAATGCGAATTAAAACCACAATGTTGTGCCATTCCACATTCAACAAAAGAGTTAAAATTTCAGATATTGGCCTATTACTTTTTAGGGAGGATGTGATGGAGGTAGAGTGTTCCTCCACTGCTGGTGGGAATGTAAAATGGCAAAACTGCTTTGGAAAAGAGTTTGGTAGTTTCTTAATAATCTCATGGTTATCAAAAAATCTAGCTGTTCTTCTCATAGGCATGCATTCAAGGGAAATGCAAACAAAAGTCCATTCAAAACTTGTACATAAATGTGCATAGCTGCTTTATTTGTAATCACCCCCAACTGGAAACAACCCAAATGTCTATTAGATGGTGAATGAATAAACAAACTGGATTATTTCCATACCACTCAGCAACAAACAGGGATAAACTATTGAGACATGTAACAACATGGATGAATCTCGATATACTTAGGGTGACTGAAAGAAACTAGAACAAAATGAATATATAGCAGAGACCCATCATTTACTTGAAAATGAAAATATGTAAATTCATAGGTAATGACAGAAATAAGATCAGTAGTTTCTCTGAGGTGGTGGAAGAATAGAAAAGTGCAACTAGCAAGGTTTTGAGAAGTTTGGGATGAATAGATATGTTCACTATTTTGAATGTCAGAATAGTTTCTCAGATGTGTACACAGCGCAAGCATCAAACTGTATTATTTCCTGTGTATGAAGTATACCTTCTGAAAGCATTCATAGAAAGGGGGAAAAACCATTGTATTTGTTTTATTCCCAAAGTTGCATTAAGAATAATCCACGTGGGGCCTGAAGAAATAGTACAGTGATAGGGCATTTGCCTTGCATGGCCAAGCCAGCTTCAACCTCCAACACCCCAGGTGGTCCCCCAAGCCCTGAGTACAGAGCCAGGAAGAATCCCTGAGCTCCACCAGAAATGCTAGAACAAAATATCATGTGCAGAGTACACAAATCATTAATTGTTGATAAAGGCAAAGGAGATGAGTAAATGATGCTCAACTCAGAAGAAAAAATATACTTTGAACTTTTGATCAATTGTTTTCAGAAATTTTGAGCAACTATTTGTGTGGTTAGTTGAATCCACAGATCAAACTATGATCATTTGTTTCTTCAAAAATGATAGTTCTGTTAGTCTTATTCTGTGGTATACCTTTCTGATTTTTATAGTTTTCAGTATCTTTTTGGCTGAATGTTCTGCATTCAATCATTTGAGAAATATTTGTTGAATATTTACTATGGAAACAATGCCTGTGAGTGTTGGGATCTAGTCTCATGGAGCAGACATTTAGGTTGCAGAGAGAGAGACACTGAAGAATTAAGTTTGCAGAAACAGAGGAATCAAGATTTTCATGAGAGTGGTAAAGAGACAGTGTGCTGCAGTCTGTGATAGAGAATGATAGGAAAGCTTTCAATGTGAATTAATTATACATTAACTCTGCAGTTCATTACTTCAAATGATTCCTAGTTATTAAATTTACGTACTGGAATTTTATTACTCTGTTTAGTTTGTTAGTCCCAAGCTTCAGGCCATTGAAAATAAAAGCCAAGGATGAAAAGTCACTCAGTCCACTTGTCTTCATTATTTGGATATTGGCTGGGGTGAGGAGGGTCACTTTTTCTAGGCAGAGTTATCTGCCTTCCTCTCTTAGCACAACACATACATACAAGTTAAAACCTCATGACATGTTCTTCATTTTCTCTCATGACACTTATTATAACATGCAGTTAGATGAGGTATTTCGTCTTACGAATGCCTGTCTTCCGAAGGTGCTGTAACCTCCATGAAAGCAGGGATAGTACATGGTCTTGCCAGGCTCACTATTATCGCAGAGCCTGGCAGAGAAGCTATGTGAGAAGCATAGTGATCAAAAGGACGGCTGAAGAAATATTTTTGCAAATTTCAGGAATTTTAATGATAGAGCCATCCTGGTTCTACAGAAGAGAGTCTAAGTTTGACTCTGTGAATAATGCAATTATTCAGGAGCTTCCATAGATTGGGAACCTTAGACCACCACGACATCAAGTTTCCATCCCCTTTCTTTCAGTGATGAGTGCACCCTCATACATTCATAAATGAGTGAGGAAGTCATACTGTTTGTTGAAAAAGCTGAATGCTGAAAGGCCAGAGAGACAATACAGGGGTTAAGGTGCTTGTCAAGCAGGTGGTGGACCCTGATTCAAATCATTGGTGACCCAAGCACCACCAGGGGGCACTGCTGAACACAGAGCTAGGAAATAGCTGTGAGTACAATTTAGTGTTCTCTACACCTAACAAAGTTTACTGATAAACAAAGAGGAAATATCAAACTTGAATATTCTTGCAGATCTTCTGTTAGACTTCATGATTCAAATCCTGGTTCTCTCACATCCCAGTTATGGGACCTCAGGCAAGCTTTCTGTTCTCTTGGTTTCTCATTCTGCTCAGCTATAAAAATGAGGCCAAAACATTGACTTTGCCTCAAAGTGTTATTGCAAGACTGAATCACATTATGACTCCAAAAATTGCTTAGAATGGGGAATGGCATGCAGTAAGTGCTAGATAAATGCTTATTTTTTAGTTTCAGTGATGCATAATACTCGCTAAAATGAACTTGTCTCAAAGTTATAGTGTGCAAGTACTTGGACCAAATCGGATCTTGTGTAAAAGCTGCATTTCTACTATAATAACTGATTTGTAATTTGATATAACCTCCATTCTTATATCTATCTTTGAAATGAATGGTGATGTTAAATGAGGGGAGAGTTTCTGTCATAATGATTGTCCTGAGAACCTTATAAAAATTAAGAACGATTACAAGAAATTATAGTGATTCAAAATTCACTTTGTGGAACTGACCTTTAAAATCAGCATTTCTGAATTTCAGAAGCTAATTTCCAGTACTGCTTACAGAGTCGCCTTTCACATTCGGCTTTTCATATGGTCTGAAAGAGGGTTATTGCAAGAGGAATGTGCGGGGAAGGAGGAGAGGGGGAGGCTTTCTGGTGGAAATGTGAGAACAGCAGCTCTTTGAACATTGGCCATGACGTAGCATGGGAAATGTGAGCAGCTGCTGGGTGAGCGTTTCACACGCAGTGGGACAGTGGGAAAAGCAAAGAAGCAAACAAGCAGTGCAAACAAATGCAGGAGAAAAGGTGGGGCGGGGTCAGGCTGGAGAGAGAGGAACACTTTACTGAATAAAGAACAAAACAGAGCAATTTGGGGGAAGGGCAAAGGTCATTTGCAGAATAAAAGAGGAAGAAAATAAAATGTGAGCACTACAGTGATTTTAAGTACTGTATTTACATGTGTATTTGTGAAAAAGAACTAAGGTTGTAAAGAAACAAAAAGAAATACACACAGTCATACATAAAGTTGTTTAAATGCTTTAAACAGGAGCCTTTTTAAAGAATGGAGCACTTAATACCTAATTTATGAACTAGCAAAAAAATTCCCAGAATAAGTCAAATAAGTCAAGTCATATCAAATAATTGGGTAAAGAATAGTTTTGATTGGTTTATAAAATACTGAAAATATATAGTCATCATTTTCTATAATCTCAAATATTTTTGGATTCCAAATTACTTAATTTTCACTTTGTATCTCAAGGACTTGTTTTTTTTTTTTCCTTTTTTTTTTTCCCTTTATTTTATTTTATTTTTTTTAAAGTTGTAGATTTACAATTTTTTGTGCTTTGGTTTCAATTATACAATGATCAGATACCCATCCCTCCACCAGTGCCCATTTTCCACCACCATGGATAATATCCCTCCCACCCCCATCCCCCCATCCCCCCTGTCTCTGTGGCAGGGAAATCCCCTGTGTTCTCTCTCTCCTTTTGGGTGTTGTGGTCTGCAAAAGAGGCATTGAGTGGCAAACATGTTCAGTCCATAGTCTACTTTCGACATGCATCTCCCCTCCTGGGAGGATCCTCCAAATATCCTTTATTTGGTGCTCCCTTCTCTATCTGAACAGCCCTTACCTCTAGGATACCCGGCTGGCCTCTAAGTTATGGAGTAATCCTCCTGGTGCTGATCTCAGCTATTCTTGGGTATTAATCTCATACTTTGTTACTTTATATCCCCCAGATGAATGCAATCTTTCTATGTCTATCCCTCTCTTTCTGACTCATTTCGCTTAGCATGATACTTTCCATATTGTACCACTTGTATGTAAATTTCATGACTTCATCTTTTCTAAGAGCTACATAGTACTCCATTGTGTAGATGTACCAAAGTTTCTTTAACCAGTCATCTGTTCTTGGGCATTCAGGTTTCTTCCAGTTTCTGGCTATTGTAAAGAGTGCTGCAATGAACAAACAAGTGCAGATGTCACTTCGACTATACATTTTTGCCACTCTGGGATATATTCCCAGGAGTGGTATTGCTGGGTCAAATGGGAGCTCAATTTCTAATTTTTTGAGAATTGTCAAGGACTTGTTTTGACCCCTCTTCCTATACCATTTATTTTCTCCCTCTAGTTCCACACATTCTAATGTATTTTCAAATTTTAACGTTTTTCCTACAAATTAAAAAAGCCATTGGGAACTAGACTTTTCTTCAGTCTAGGAGAAGGGACTTTGGAGCATCTGGACCATGTTAATTTTGAGGTTACCTGGTGATTTCAGTATCATTTCTCCCGAATAAAGTTCAATTAGCTGTCATTGGAAACCATATGAGCTCAGGAAACCATCTGTATGCTTGGTAGTGAACTTTGACCTCAGCATATTCCAGAATCTAACTGACCTGGGCATTTAGATTCATACATTTACTCTTCAGATATTTAAAGGGTTTTATTCACATCCTTTTTCTTTTTTAGCAGAGGTGAGACTAAGCATTAATGATATTCTCTCCTAGTGAAAAGGTGTTTTTCAAGAACTTAATTGTCCTTTTTCATGGGTCATTCTGTTCTTAATATCAACAAATCCTCTATGACTTAACCTTTTCTATAACAAACACATTGTTCTTTCCTGTGTGTTCTTTTCATTTCTTTTACCTTCAGCTTTTTAAAACCTCCTGCCCTTGGGCATATCAAACTAGATGCTACAGTTGAAATCTTTTTATAAGAGCTACCTATAGTTTACAATGTGCTAGAGTCGTTTTTCTACATTACTAAAACAGTTTTGGTTAGTGGCTTCCAATCTTTTCAAGCCTAAAGATACTTTATTAATATTCTAGTACACAGAAGCTCCCTAAATGATAGAACTACTCATTATCTGTTAATTCAGAAGAGTGACGAGCTGAGAAAAATCTATAAGAATTTTGTACCACAATGCCCATTAACTTATATGGAAAAGAGTGATATACAGACAACACCATCTAATATTTGAACTACAGACAATGCTTGATACCAAATTCTTTTGTACCCCTCTCCTGTGAATTTTATATTTTGTTGGTTTGGTTTTAGTTTTTGGACCATACCCAGCAATGTAACTCCTGGCTCTGCACTCAAAAATCACTCCTGATGGTGCTCTCAGGGGATCATATGCGAGAATGTGAATCAAACCCCAGTTGGCCACATGCAAAGCAAGAACCCTACCCAAGGGTGTTTTCCTTGCACACAGCCGACCCAGGTTTGATTCCCAGCATCCCATATGGTCCTCTGAGCACTGCCAGAAGCAATTCCTGAGTGCAGAGACAGGAGTAATCCCTGTGCATTGCTGGGTGTGATCCAAAGAGCAAAAAAAATTAAATAATAAAAAAGATTTGCTTGAGCGGGCCCGCTCGAGCAAATCAACGATCAACGGGAGGGCCTTTGTTTTTTTATTTTTATTTTTTTTTAATAAAAAAGAACCCTACCCATTGTATCATCTCTCTAGCCCCACCTGAAGTTTGGGAGCTTCATTTCTTGGGAGATTGATCAAAATGCACAGTCACGGACTGTATCCGATCCTTACTGCATCATAGAGGCAGTTTAATAAGCTCTGCTGGTGGATTGTATTCATTCTAGCTTTTGAGAACTGTGTTCCACATATTTAATGGATGCATCGTGAGAGCCACATATCATTAAAATTTTTCTAGTAGAACCATGAAGAAAGTTAAAAGGAAACACTGTCTGAAGTATTACTTGAAATGACAGGCTCACTTTGTTCATTTTAAAGAAAACATACATAGTTGAGTCATTGTAATAGAAAGATGAATAAAATGGTACATATATGTAGTCAAATATATAAAGACATTATCAGATCAACATGTTAATAAAATAGTAATGAGAATTTAATTGGGGGGAGGGGGTTTCAAAGTCCTTGAAATCTGAAATGGATCACAACTCCTCTGTCTGGAGTGGCTACATTCAAGGGCTCAATTTCTACATGTAGCTGCCAGACTAGACTGTATCAATATCAACATGTGGCTTACTAAATACACTTCCAGATGGCATGAAATTGTGCAACTATTAAATGTTTCTCACCACCATTTAAACACCCATAAGGTGCTTCAAAGATAAGGCCTGGGTTTCTATGTTTCCATAGCTCTGTACCACTCCTCTAATATAGGACTTCTTGCAAGGCATTATATCTTCCCACTGCCCCCAATAACTGGACTCAACTCTTCAGTTAATTTTATCAAAGTCACATAAATATTTTTATTCTTTTAAATCTTGTTCGACCCAGGAATAGCTAACGGTAGGATAATTGTTGACAAAGGGCAGTCCCAAGATCAGCAGAATCAACCTTACTTGGGAAATTGTGGGCAATGAAGAATCTTAGGTCCTGCTCCAGATCTAGTGAATCAGAAAGTCTGGAAGTAGGACACAGCAACCTGTGTTTTAACAGGCTTACAGTTGACTGTGATGCCCTTTAATATTTGAGAACCACTGATACAGGAAAACGTTCCTTTAGAGAATCATCTCAGACACATCATTTTCTGCAGTTCTCTGGTCTACCTAACCACAATAGAATTATTTTCTGTGTTGTTAAACAAAAAATCCTAAGAAGGATGTGCTGAAAAACATCAGTAGAACCAATTATTGGCAAAATAGAAGTGGGATGCTTTCTCCTCACCCTTACTTCGTGATAGGGCCACATTATATGTAAGAACAGATGGTGCAATTGACCTGGGCTCCATACCTAGGAGGAAATTCCACAACCCAAAGGGATCAACACAGGAACTCTCTTTAATAAAATATGAGGAAAATGTTCAAAATTCTTGAACATAGTTAATGTATTAAATCCAGTGCTCAATGAGAAGGTCATTTACACTGCTTGGATTACCCATCTCATCAAAGTAAGGACATAAATTGTTCCACTGGAATTTTAATTTTTTTTAATTTTTATTAGTGAGACATTGTGAGGTACAGTTGTAGACTTACAAATTTTTGTGCTTGGGTTTCAATTATACAATGATCAAATACCCATCTCTCCACCAGTGCCCATTTCCCACCACCACGGATCCCAGTGTCCCTCCCACCCCCCATTCCCCCCATTCCACCCTGCCTCTGTGGCAGGGCATTCCCTTTTGTTCTCTCTCTCTCTCTTATTGGGTGTTGTGGTTTGCAAAAGAGGCAATGGGTGACAATCATGTTTGGTCTATAGTCTACTTTCAGCATGCTTCTGCCCTCCTGGGAGGATCTTCCCAACACCCTTTATTTGGTGCTCCCTTCTCTATCTGAACTGCCTTTTCTCCTAGCATGTGTGGAATTTTAATTTTTAAATTGAATATGTCCTTTGATTTTCTTTAAATGTGAAGCCACTCAATAACGTTTCTATTGGCCAATAAGTTATGATTCCAACTCCTTCCACAAATCTTCCTAATTTGATTAGATAGACCAAAGTCTTATTCAGAAATTATTGAAAAACAGTACAATTAAAGATGTGACAAGGTCCGACTCTCATAGTACTAGTGTTATACATTTATATGGATTTTCTCCCTAACTTTGAGAAAGGGAGAGGGGATGTAGCATTGTGAAGAAAAGAAAATCCATTTCTATAACTTTGCTTAAGGCATAAAGTATAAAAGGGCTTGGTGAATATGCCCTTGGACTAGATAGGATAATTACAATGTTTGCTGGATATACAGTAGATAGCCAATCCACACTAACTAAATGCAAGAAGGAAAAAATGAAAGAATAGATGTGCAGTAGATGCATGTCTAAATCTTTGTGACAGAAAGTTACAGAAATGTGAAGATTAAGTATAGAATTGTTTGAATAACTTTGGAAGTATCTTAGGAGACCTTTAAAAGCATCCATAATTCATGACACTGTCCATATATTTAAAGAATCTCACACCTGGAAATGTCTTCATATTCAGTATTTTTCAAGTGATTACATTGCATATGCCTTGCTGTCAATAAAGCCTGTACTATTTGTGTTAAAGTGTCTTTGGAGCTTATGTGGCTTTATTATGTGTCTATATATATGGGTTTATTTGGGATGCAGGGATATGAGTAAAATATTTTCTTGAAGTACTTTTGCATAATAGAACATTCCCTATAATATTTTTCCTGGTAAATAAAGAATATATTTACTCCACAAAACTTAAATGAATGCTTAAAATTAGAAAGGCCTGTCTTGAGGTGTGGGGAGGGAGTTTGAGACACACCCTGCAGTGCTCAGGGAGTCACACCTGGAGATGCTCAGTGGACCTCCAGGTATTGAATCACACAAGGCAAACCTCTTACTTTCTGTACTATCTGTTGGGTCCAAAAATAGAAATGGTTAAGTAACATAAAGATAGCGTTGGAGCACCATGGCGCTTTGGTTAGGAGCTCTGTGTACCTCAAAATCATATATGTTCAAAGTGTGATAGACATGCAGACTAAACTATAATAATTCAACTTAATTCTTTTTTTAAAAAGTGTATACTATGAAAAAATTTGAAAGGTTTATTGTCAGTTTAACATTTCCATTTAATTCTGGTACTTATTTCTACTGAATCAAATACTAGCTTTGCTTCTGCTATAAGTACTAATTTGTTAAAATCACTTTGGTTTGATTTTAGTGCAACTGCTGAGTCCTGAAGACGATGAGGAGTATATTGCTTTATAATATTACATTTGAAAGTAAAAGCATGGTTTTAAGAGAGAGATTGCACTGGGCTCATTAACCTACTTGTTTGTGAATGGAAGATTTCAAAATTAATATCCCTGAGAATCATTTTTAATAGTGGGGGAAGTAAGAAAAATGGAAGTGTTTCACATATGTGTGGCCAAAAATAGCTTCTACGTTTGATTTTTGGTCCTTACCTGGCAGTGTTTAGGACTTACTCCTAGCTCTGCTCTTAGGGGGCCTGGTGAAGTGTTGGGGACATAATGAGGTACTAGGGATCAAACTTGGGTAAGCAGTAAGCAAGGCAAATGCCCTCCCTACCTTTTGTACTATCTGTCTAGTCTCTCAAATAGCTTTAGAATATTTCTTCCAAATGGTATAAATCTAAACAACTGGACTTTGGGAAGAGGAAACAAAAATGGTATAATTTAGCTATTGATGGATACAGTCTGGTGACTATTATGTCACTTAAATTCTCCAGGTCTTAGTTTTCTTTATTTTATTTATCTACTCATATTTATTTAGTTTTTTGTTTTTGCCACATATGCAGTGCTCAGGGGCTATTTCTGGCTCTGCGCTCAGGAGCAACCCCTGGCTGTGCTTGGGGGATCATGTGGTGTTAGGGATTTTAACTGTGGTAGGTGGGATGCAAGGCAATTCTCTTATCCCTGATACTAGGACTCTGACCCCTTCTTTATTTTAAAAGAGAATTAGAAATACTGAAAATCATAATAGTAATTATAATGATCACAGTAAATATGGAACAAGATAGTGTTAGTACATGGAAATTCCTTTTGCCAAAGAAAGATGGGTTCTTAAACCACAAAAATTTTGTTAAATGATCTAGTAAGAACATTCACATTAATGTTTCCACTCTGAAGGGTGAAACAGGATTGTATCTCCACAGAGAGTATCCAACAAGTAAGTCAGTGTATCTATACTTCTATATTCTAAATTCACTATGCAGTCTATTTCTGTGTGCAGATAAATGGTGTATGGAGCTTACTCTGCTATTTTTGGGAGGATCACATTTGGCTGTATTCAGGGCTTAATCCTGACTCTATGCTTAGGGCTCACTCTTGGGGGTGCTCCGGGAACCAAATGGGGTCCCAGAGATTGAATTTAAGTTAGAGGTGTGTGCAAGACAAATATCGTACCCACTATACTATGTTACCAGTCCTCCTTACTCTGCTATCTCATGTTCATATTTACATTGTTTCTTTTTCTCTCATTTTGATGGTTATATATATTGCTTAAAAACCAGCATGTCTTTTTTTCAAAAATCAAAATGAATACATAATGAAACTAAACTTAGAACACTCTGATAAAAGTATGCATAGTTTCTTCTCTTATATTCTTTTTCAACAATTTAAGACTATTTTGATTATTTCTTTTGCAGCACACACCTGACAGTGCTCAGGGTTTACTCCTGGCTCTGTGCTTATGTATGCTTGGTGGTGCTTACATGGAGGACCACATGTGGTGACAGGTATCAAACCATGGTAAGCTGCAAACAAAGCAAGTATCTTATCCCTGTACTATCTTTCTGACACGCAAGACTTTCTAGATTTTTATCTGCATTTCCACCACTTCAATTCTCTTCATTTTCTGATTTTGTAGCAAAAAATGGAGAAATAGAGATGAACTAATGTCTTTTTTAAATCGTGGTTTTAGTAACTAAAGTAACACTGTTCCTTATATTTATAGAAGTATAATGTCACCATGATAGAGAGCTTAAAGTTCCCTATACAGAAGCTGTGTAAAACGTAAAATATTCCTGACAGGACATGTAAGTTTCCATTGTACTAATGGGATAAGCTTGCTAGACATGAATCTCATTCCTTATTTTGTTCACTTTCCAAACAAGGATATACATTTATAATATAGCAGAGTGGTTAGACTCTTGGCAAAAGAAAAGAAATAAATCAACCTAAATTATGTGCAAATCAACCTGAGATGGATCAGCTTCCTGCAAAACACACTTTTAAATCATATCCCTAGGGTCAGGTTCCAAAATAGCAGCATGCAAAATTTGCTACTGAACAAGCAGATACCACAAACTGACCAAACAGTTTAATACAACAAGGTGATGTATATGTGGATTTTGGGCTGAAGAGCTTAAATATAGAGTTATGAAAAAGACACAGTTCTAAACAACTCCATTGATTCTAAACTAAGTTTTGCCATAAGACCACATTCCCCAAATATCTACATACGGAAAGAATCACATCATTGAACTGGATGTGACCTTAGACAAAATAGATGGTCTTGTTTTACAAAAGAAGACAGTGAAATTGAGAGAGGTTAAATGGCTTTCCTGAGATAACAGGGTCACATCACAGTTGAGCTTCAATTTGAGGTTAGGCCTTCTAATAACAACTCTGATGCTCTTTTTCACGATCTCACACTATCATCTCCTCATGCGTAATTCCCTATACTTATCACTAGGTCCTATTCATTTTAATGAACAGATAAAGGAGGTCAGAGAGGCTGCACGGGGGTTAAGGCACACTCCATGTGACCCATTCCAATTTGATCCATGGCACCAGGTGCAGCTCTGCAAGCCTGAGTATCACTGGTATGGCTCAGGTAACCCCTGCCCTGCTGGGCCCTGAGAGTAATACTCTCAGCCCCTCACACTGAACTTTCCCCAGACTCCTGAGACCACTTGGGAGCATCCCCCCAGAGAACAGATAAATGAAGCTATCAAGTTATTTGCATTTCTTCCCATTTCTATCTAAATAAAATGAGGCAAATAAAATGACTCACTTATTGAATTTTCAAACTTTTCTTAACTCTTTGACCTTATTGTACATTTATAGGCTACGGTCATAAATCTTATACCACATTCAGAAAATAAGTATGGCATATGTCTCTATAAACTAATTGTTGGGTGTGGCACAAGTAACAGTACTTGGAGGCTACTCTCAGCTCTGTCCTTGTTGGACTCTCCCAGTGGGGTTCAGGAGAACTTGGTGACAGATCAAACCTGGGATTGCAACATACAAAGAGTGTGCTCAGGTCATTGTGAGCTCTCTCTCTCTGGCCCCTATAAAAGAAATTTTATTTTTATTTGCACTTCATTTTATTTTGTTTTATGGGCCATACCTGGCTGGGCTAAATAAGGGCTTACTACTGGCTTTGCACACTGAAATAACTCCTGGCAGTTTCAGGGAATCCAACCCAGATCAACTGCTTGTAAGAAAAGTACTCTACACGCTGTACTATCTCTCTATAAAATAAAATATAATATTACTATATGGGTACTTGAACAGAACAAAGGTGGCTGATGCCATTCCTTGGGCATTTATTCCTTCTTTTATTTCTTTTTAATATGGAAAAAACATTAGAATAAAATTGATGAGATTTTACCCATACTTCACCACAATGGAGCAAACAGACAAAAAAAGACATGGACTCCCTTAACTGTGCCACTTCAGTCAATGCCACTTGTAACAATCTATCATATAAATATTTCAAGGCTATTCCTCACAACATAAATTAAAGTTTACAGGCTCTCAAGAGATCTTGAATTTGGAACGTGTTTTTATAAGAATCCAACAATTTTTAACAGGGCTTTCAATCACACACGTAAATCGACTGCCAATAAGAAAGTTAATCTGGGTTATTGTGTTTTCCCCTTTTTAAAACAATGAAAGCAAATATTTTAAACCTTGTTTTAGCTCTGTCCCAAGAGCATGCTCTTTGAATCCTATAAAATGCAAAGTACACAAGCAATTCTCCAATACAATGGTGAAACCAGTTTGATGATTTTGAGGTAGAACAGTGTCCTTGATATAGAGGCCCTAGACACCTCCTTCACCATTCAATACAAAAATGTCTGAGTGCTTTCTGGGAGCAAGAGCTTGTGCTAATAACCTTCTATAAATTAGTAATTGTTATAAGAAGCATGTAAAAATGTAAAAATTATGAGAAAAGTCAAGTGGCTTCAAAGTTCCTAAGTTTGATTCCAAAACCTGCTATCCATAATAACAGTACCAGAAATAAGAGCTTGTGTTAATACAGCAATTGTGTGGCTAGTATTGATCCAAGTATTTTCTATATATTTTGACATACACATCCTAATAAGTTGATATGATAGAAGTATACAATATTTCCTTTTTCTTTAGATAAAAGAATAAGGCATCGAGAGCAAATAACTTACTCAATGCTCCAAAGCCAGTGGGCATAACCCTGAATATACTTACATTAATGAAGATTTTATACCTATATTCCATGTGTTTATTATGAAAACCTATGAAAATTTCCACATTTAGGTTTGTGATAGGATATACTTTCTTTAAAAGGTTTCACATAGTATGACTGCATCTTACCATTCATTGACTTTTATTAAGTTTGGGATTTAAAATGTTTTAAGAATTCTAGCAATCATAGTGCAAAAGAATTGCTGATAAATTTAGTAAAAGTATTTTGATGCTTCTATCCTAACTCAGTATATCTTCCATGTTTACTGTGTGATATAGAAAAAAATCAACTTAAAACTATCAATAAATTTAATGGGATCAAAATCACTTATATAGGGATATACATTATATATGGGCTGGAGCGATATATAATGGTAGGGTGTTTGCCTTGCATGCAGTCAACATGGCTGATCCGAGTTCAATTCCTCTGCCCCTCTCAAAGAGCCCGGCAAGCTACCAAGAGTATCTCACCCAAGAGTATCTTGCCCTCACGGCAAAGCCTGGCAAGCTACCCGTGACATATTTAATATGCCAAACACAGTAACAAGTCTCACAATGTCACTGGGCCTACTCGAGCAAATCGATGAACAACAGGAGGATAGTGACAGTGATACATTATATAAGATATCCTATACTAAAAATACTATGTACAGCACATGAAGAAATTCCCTTTATTGTTCTTAATATAAAAGCTTTAGCTGCATATTAGCTTGCTGGATCGAGAAACCATAATTCTCAATGTGGACATACCTGCAGAAGCTTCCATCTGGTGTTCAGATCTTCAAGAATGTTTAGATTATATGGTGATAGTTGAATGCCCAATGTGGTGAGTTGACGAGCAAGGTCATTGACGTGACTTACATTCTCTTTAAGAGGTGCAATATCTCCTCGAAGTGCCTGTGTGAAATAGCCAAGGGCAAATCAGAAGGTGGAAACATTTAAAGCAAAGAAACATGCATATGGGAACTCAACGAACTCTTATGATCTTTAGGGAGCGATGACAATGCTCTATTCTTGTGATAATATTATAACTAATAGTTCTGGGTGAATAATAAAAGGTAAAAGGTAAAGGCCCTCCCGTTGATCGTTGATTTGCTCGAGCGGGCCCAGTAACGTCTCCATTGGAGACTTTGTTGTTACTGTGTCTGGCATATCAAATACTCTCGGTAGCTTGCCGGGCTCTCCGAGAGGGGCGGAGGAATCGAACTCGGGTCGGCCATGTTGGCCGCTTGTAAGGCGAACGCCCTACCCGCTGTAGTTAATATTTACTGAGCACTTCTTGAGTGATTAATCCTATGGTAGAATCTGTCTACTCTTAATCTGATTTTACTCCTACACAATAGAGATAAACCATGGAGGTTGACAGTTCAAACTTGCCCAAAGTTTTATGGGTAAAAAAATGGAAGGGATTGGGATACATTCCCAGGGTATCTGCACCTAGCATGCTTATTTGTGGTTCCTATACTATAACTCTCTCTAAAGAAATTCTGGATTGGTAAAGTAACAGGCAAAAGAGAGGGCTACTACTATATTTTAGATTCTACTCATCCCACAGACAGAAATTTATCACCTTTCATACACATATCTATATACTCAATCATAAAATATTACATCCACACTTTGCACCAACTACACAATAAATTGATTTATTTGAAGATTAGACTATTTTGTCAAGTTCTAAAAATGACTTCTTCATCTCCTGGTATTTCAGTCCTTGTAACAATGACTTTAAAAGGCTCCCATGGGGCTTCTCAACTGTCTTAAGCAGTAGAACAAGATTCTCCACCGCAATGTATCATGGCAGACTGTTAAACAGAGGAACTCTATGCAGATATAAGGAGAATATTACCATGTATCATATCGACACTATTGAGATGACATTTATGGATCTTTAACATGATGCATGATGTACAAATGTTTCAATGAGCCATTTCGAAGGGACAAATTTCTTCACTTAGAAGAACAGTTTGTGTAATGTAATGTCTGTGCACGAGGACAGCATCACTAACTGGGTTCTACTTGCTGTTTTAACTTGCCATATCTGGCCAAGTATTATTTTTCTGGTGGATAAAACCATTGTTTACACTGATTCCATCTATTAAAAAACATCATTCCATCCTACACAAAATGGGAGGAGTCATCATGTACAAGTTAAAGAAGAAAAATACATTTTCATCTCAAATAGCCACAAAAAGTGATATTATAAGATAAGATTCTGACATTGTGCATAGCCAAGATAAGACATTGTGAAAAGTGCTCTGTTGAACTAGCAGTTATTTAAAGTGGTCATTAAAAATGTTAGGGAGCCAAGAAGTTTCTTTGGGATGTAATAAAATATTTGTATAATTAGATAGCAGTGATGATGACTCAATATTGTAAATATGCTAAGCACTACTACATACCTTAACAAGGTGAATTTGATGGGATCTAGGTAATCTCTCAAACTAAAATAAAAAGAAAGCCTTTTGGACAACCACACAAGTGAAAAAATACTTTACCCTTAAAATGTATAAACATTCACACCCGTTTCAAAGAATTTTACTTCACTAATTATAATTATATGACAAACTAATTCTTATGTAGTCCCTTATTAGTGAAATATCATAGGGGTTAAGAAGCTAAGGAAGGGGCTGGAGCAATAGCACAGTGGTAGGACGTTTGCCTTGCACGCGGCTGACCTGGATTCGATTCCCAGCATCCCATATGGTCCCCTGAGCACCACCAGGGGTAATTCCTGAGTGGAGAGCCAGGAGTAACCCTGTGCATCGCTGGGTATGAACCCAAAAGCAAAAATAAAAAGAAGCTAAGGAAGTTTTTATAGAGACTGATTATAAATATTTTCTTTACAAATAGATGGACTGAAAAAACAGTAAGGATACTTGGCAATAAGTGGTTAAAATTCCTATATGTTAATGCATCTCTAAAAGGAAATTATTTATAATTAGATAATGAATAATTAGATAATTCATCACTAGATAATGAATTTATTAAATGTCAATGGTAGAACTTAGACTAGGACAATAATAAAATAGAATCATTCTCTTCAGAATAATAACATGTACTTCTAGCAACTACAAATGTGTCATGTGAGTTGGGACTATAAATGGGAAACCAATGAAGAGATGTGAGGATATTGAGGTAGAATATGAAAAACTACAGATTAATCCTGTTAGTTATCTGACTTTACAGTGCGTTTTTCAGATATTAAGTTGACTATGTATCTCACTTAAGTCATATCGAGGAGTTTTCCTTCCTTTGAATGACATAATGCAAATAGTAAAATGTCTTTTATTCAAATATTTTTATTTTCACTTCATCTTTTAAAGTCCTGCACACAGAATTTTAAATCTACATCAGTAGAGAATGATATTAAAGATAAGCTCCACTACTCAAATTAATCATCACAACACACACTTTCTCTTATCTCCCCTGCTCCCACTCACACTCATTTAAATATAATCTGGTAATTTTATTTTATTCATATATAGCAATTACTAAAGTGATCTTAACTTAATATCCACCTAATTAAAACTTAAGGCTTCATTCCTCTGTGAAACACACTACCTAGGTCCCTCAACAGATTCTAAGTATTAGATCAGAAGCATCTATCAATAAACATGGCCCCACAGCTCTCATTATTTAAGTTGTGTGTATGTTCTTTTCTTAATGCTTTTTTGGTCACACTTGTCGATGCACAGGAGTTACTCCTGGCTCTGCACTCAGGAATCACTCCTGGCGGTGCTGGGGGACCATATGGGATGCTGGGAATCGAATCTGGGTCAGCTGCGTGCAAGGCAAATGCCCTACCCACTGTGCTATCGCTCCAGCCCCTGTGTCCATGTTCTTAAATGTGATTTTGACAGTATTGCAATCATACAGACTAAATATTTCAAACCAGAGAAGAAACTCTAAAGAGAAAACAAGTTATCATTTTCACAAAAGTCAGGTTAAATAGCCTGGCAATTCGCCCTCTCCTCTCTGGAAAGAAAGATGGCGGCCGCATGGGAGCCTTGTGGACAGCAGGTATGAGCCGGGGGTGTGGGGGCGACTAAAACCTCATGGGAAGGGGGGCGTTTCGGTCCGCCCTTCACGCCCTACCAAGGCCAATAGTTGCCTCCCATAAGCGGCTCTCCAGCACGGCCACGACTCCAGAACACAGAAACCAATTTCTTAACTATCTGACTTTCAGTAGAAATACTTCCAGGGTCAATAGGTAAAATAGCAGAAACCCAAAACCAACATTTAATTCTTGAACCTAGCTGTAGAAAGCAAATCACTTCACAATGCTTTTTCAGCATGTCTGATTTGGGGGGGGGGGGGTAAACTCTAAATAATAGTGGTGAATCTTTTATTGAAACAATGAATCTAATCAAAGCAGATAGAGTGTTAACTAGAATTCATCTGCCTCACAGGGACAGGGAGGGGTGGGGGGTGGGGTTTTATTCGGGTTCTTCATGGTAAAAAATAAGTATTGGTAAAGGGAAATGTGTTTGATATTTGCATGACTGAGACCTAAACCTGAAAGCTTTGTAACCTTTCCCACGGTGATTCAATAAATAAATAAATAAATAAATAAATAAAATAGCCTGGCAAATTACTTTAAAAAGAGTGTAAGTATTACTGAACTTGGCAAGGACAAGACAACTATCAAATACTCTGATAACAATGCCCCCAAGTTAGAAGGATTCTATCTACAGAATGCTTCTTGTGTTTCCAGATGGACTCCATCTACATGGAAGAGTCTGGAATTAGGAATCAAAGCATTTGAACTATCATCTAATTTATAGAGGATGCCAGTCAATTAATTGATAAAAAGAAACTGACATTAAAATACTGGTGACTATTTTAGGTTAAACTCAAATATTGAAGACATATTTTTTGTTATTACTGTTGTTTTTGAACCAAACCCAGTGGTGCTGAGGGCTTACTCCAGATTCTTCACTCAGGGTTTATTCCTGGAGAAGCTGGAGAACCATATGGGATATAGGGATTGAATCTGGGTCAGTCACATGCAAAGAAAACATCCTGCCTGATATACTATTTCTCCATTCCTTGTTGAAGATATTTTAGATGCACTAGTTTAACTGACTTTTCAATTTATTGTACAACTGAGGGAATCCTGTATAAATTTTTACTAGTACCATTTTGCTACCATTGCTACTACTACTACAGCTGTCACTACTCAAGGCGGGAACTTCATGTGTTTTGGTTTAATCCAAATGCCTAGATATATTTTAAGATGTTTTCTAATAGAATCTTTGATGGGGACTGAGCCATAGGTAAAGAAATTATTTTGTGTTAAGTTTGACTTGGGGAAGATATCTTGATGGATGTGGATGTGCAAGATGTCTTGTGGATGTGTGAAGAGACGGATGGATGTGAAGAGAATGATTTCAGGAAGAAACCATTGTGAGGGAACTAAACATGTCAAGATCCAGTAAAGGAGATAACCAGAGCTAGAAAAGAAGATATAAAGGAATAAGGACTGTGTCTTCAAAGTCTTCACTTGTGGTGCCAGTGCTAGACATCAAACTCAAGACCTGATACATGGAAGGCAAACACTCTACTATTCTGGTACATCTCTGGCCCACAAAGTCTTCACTTTAGTATCTGAGCTAGGTTCTGGTAGAAGCTCTATTACACACAAGAATTGCTCACTGCTATAGACTACCAATGCCCTGAAGTGTACATAATGAGACAGAGATAGTACCCCTTAAATACTGAATCACAAGACCTACTATATGAGGGGGAACACAGGTACCATGTCATAAAAATGAATATAACATTCTGTGACTCTATAATATTAGAACTATAATACTGCGCATATAAATTTAGATTGAAAGCACTCAACACTAAACATAAAATGTCAGAAAAGCACAGCTAACTCTGAACAATTTGAAATGTTATTTAAATACTACCAGAATTTCCTTAGATTTTGTTCTAATTTGGAAGCAGTGGGAAAGATTACAGGAAGCTATTTTACTGTGGGTTTTCTTGGAATCATTTAAACATCTGGGATATGTTCTCCATGGAAGAGCAAACCAAGTCTAATTTTATTATGACTACTTTTATGCAGGCAGAATTTGTTGTCTGATTATAGATACAAAAGTACTGATTTAGAATGATATATAAGTCTTGATATGTCAAGTTTGTCTTCTTTTTATGAAATTTAATTGCTTGCCAGATCTTTGCTTATCTTTTTTTGTGGTTAAAGTTTTGTCCAAGTATATATTTAGAACTTTAGTCATCAACCACTTTGTTAAAAAGGTATTGTCTATTAATAAGGGAATGCTATTTCTGAGGAAATAATTTTGACCTACTGGTGGAGAGAATATCTCGAGCACATTATGCAGAAGGTCAGTTGGAGGAGCAGAGGTCAAGGAAGCAAAGCATGCTGTCTAGGCTGGAGACTAGCATTAATCTGGTCATATGGTTAACTCAGGAGTACAAATTAAACCATTGTTGGGGCTGCCTTCAGACAAAGTGTTTGTCCTTTTCTATCCTAGGGTCTTTCCAGTTTAGGGGTCACTAGCTGCCACCTGGTGTATTTAGGATGAAGAAAGGAGGTATTAACATTCCAGGCAAAGTGGGTGATTACATTTTGGCTGAGACAGATTCACTGGAAAAGAGTGCAACTATGAGTCTTCAGTAGAAATGAGTGTATCCACTAATCCAATGGTTAGGACACCAACAGCATCTGCAAAAACTACATCCATTTCTGTTTTACCCTAGACTTCAGATACCACACACACACACACGGATTCTTAAATTAATTCTCCCTACGAATATACTATCATGGCTGTGTTTCAGAGCCTGTATCAAGAATCCATTGATCGCCAACACTACCCTTTACAAACCAGGCCAATATTTTCATCCAATTGACAAGTGATATAAACTGGAAATGATGCTATAAAATGGAAATGATCAGGACAAAAACTCATCACTCAGTAAAATGTTTACTGGTGCTGAAAAAACAAGCTGTATATATCCTCATTACTTTATTTTCTTTGGAAACTTGTTTCTATAATCCTAAACCTGGTTGCTAATTATTTCCTTTTTCATAGAAAAAAGAGCAAAACAAATTGAAAAAATGTAAAAACATTTCAAGATTCCCATAGCTTTCTAATGGCACAATTAAAACAAATAAAAAGGTAGTTCATGAGCATTTTTACAAAGGCTAAACGCAAAATATGCACAATTAAAAGAAAAAGGTCTCTAATGAGTATAAATAAATCATTTGAGCAAACCATGTTTTTAGGCTGCCGAGGAAACAAGAAATGCCAATATTTTCTTTCTGAGAAATTTTAATTATATGTGACAAAACACAGTAAAATAGCAGGTAATGGATTATTTTTACTCATCTGAAAATAATAATTGGAACCCATTTCAACCGCTAACAAGAGGGATCTGATATTCAAATTCAGGAGTTATTTTAAATTACATGGCACATTTAGCAAGGTTTTAAATTTGTCAACATTTTTGCCTTTCAAAATGAGGGCTGGGGCTCATTCCCAGGTTTGTCCCTCCTGTTTGCCCTGCTCACTGTATCTTGCTCACTTTTCTTCCAATCCTCCCAAACATCAGTATCAGGCTCTGATTCACAAACTATGGCAGGCATGATCATCCCATGGAGGAACTGCATTCATTTTGTGGGGTGCTTGCTATGCCACTGTTTTTGATTCAGTGAGTCCAGTGTGAGTCTGAGCATTTGGTCTTCATCACAAGAACTTAGATGTTGCATTCCTGGAAACTACCACAGGCTAAGTTAGAATTTTCACATGTAATCTTCCCTATGTCTGAAACCCACCAGGCAAGGAGCTATTTTTTCCTTGCTCTTAGCACTGTTTTTCTTCTTAGCTTCAATCATAGTTTGTATGTGGACATTTCTTTCCCAATTTACTAATTGGCTGTTTTTTCTCAAGCCCTAATCATCATGAAGGTAAATGCATATTATTTTCCCCACCAGAGTAATTCTATATTTCCTTGATTTATTTTGTCTTAGGATATGTGCTCATATCAGAAGTATCTGTATCCTCTGAGCAAGAACACACTCTTCTCGTTTGTGGTAAGTGATTTATTTGAGAAAAAAATATTTTTGCTCCATAGTTGGAAGTCTGTCTCATGAGCTGGGAGAGAAGGCAGCTGGAATGAGAAGGGATCACTAAGTCAATGATGGTTGGAGGAATCATTCGGGATGGGAGATATGTGCTGAAAGTAGATAAAGGACCAAACATGATAGCCTCTCAGTATCTATATTACAAACCATAATGTCCAAAAGTAGAGAAAGGGAAATTGTCTGCCATAGAGACAGCCGGAGGGTTGGAAAGAAGGGAGGTATACTGGGGACATTGGTGGTGGAGAATGTGCACTGGTGGAGGGATGGGTATTGGGGTGTTCGATCATTACATGACTGAAACACAAACACGAAAGCTTTGTAACTGTATCTCACAGTAATTCAATAAAAAACAATAAAATATGATATATAACAAAAAAGAAAAATGTTTTGTGCTAATAATGATACAAATTGTTCTCACCTTCTAGAAGGCATTTTGCCAATACTGCATGAAAGGCTTTGAAAGATTTAGCTTGGAAGCGAAATGAGTCAGAAAGAGAGGGATAGATATAGAAAAATTGCATTCATGTGGGGAACATAAGGTAACAAAATAAGAGACTAACACCCAAGAGTAGCTAAGTACCAGGTTAGATTATGTTTGTTTTCTCTCTTTCCTTCTCTCGCTTTCTCTTTCCTTCTCTTCCTTTCTCTCTTCCTCTCTCCCTCTCTACCTTCTCTCTCTCCTTGTCCCTTCGTCTTTTCTCTCTTTCTTACTCTTGGAGTTTTACACGAAAGAAAAAAAAGTTCAGTTATAATTATTTTCCATGCATTCTCTCTTATATGAGAAGGGGAGAGGAACATGGCCACAACAGGGCTATAAGAATGATGAATGAGAGGTTCTAGTTCTCCTCCATTTAATAGTAAAGCATTGTGTCGGGGAACTGTGATGGAAAAGTCACAGATAGTTTCCTTCAAGGAGACTCTCCAAAGCAGAGGCTAAGAAACTCTTTCATGAGAGAGCTACAAATTAAGATCCTTTCTCTGGTAGCTGTATCTTTGCAGCCTGTTTCAACTTTTACCAAACATAGCCTTTTTTCCTCACTCCTGTAACTTTGCAAAGTATTCTTGAACTAGGCATTGGAAACAGAGTGCATAAAACTGATGAAGGAGAATGGTGGGTGGAGGAAAGATATCTGTTTACAGCTTGGACAAAGAAGACAATGTAGGAAAGCCTAATGGGCTTGAGAAAAAGCAAATAGTCTTTAATAAATTGAAGCACAAAGTGCAGGGCAGTCGTGGAAGATGAATTGTGAGTGTCTCCTTGGAGCAAGACTACAGTATGTTTGAATGAGCTAGTCTTCGCAAGGTGGCTAATGAGGATTTCTACAAAGGGGAATGGCATATTATCGCAATATTTTTAGTTAAATTTAATTACTGAAAACTAGACAATGCTTAATTTTCTATCTACTATATACAATGCATCAATGTACTGTGTATACACCTATTAGGCACTAGGAAACTGGAATTCGTCTTACAAATGCACCATTATTAGCAGGGGCAAGTTAGTATGATGTTTAAAATAATGCAATCAGCCAGTCAAAGGCATATGATATTTCAATGGGCTGAGACGTAAAAAGGGATGCTAAGGAAGTCAAAAGAGGCACCCTTAATAAAAAATGCTGCTGAACTCATTCAAAGAGGGAACAGCATTAAAATCATGCTTATTTGGGTGTGGCATATTCAACTGGGAATTTTTCTGTAAATCAATGAAAGGCTGTGGTTATTTTTGGAAAGGAATAAAAAAGCAGACATTACTACTTGTCAATATGCACAACAAGCAACAATGAGTAGAGAAAGGATGTTGGCAAATTATTTGAAAAATAATTTTTGGAGATGTCTCATATCTGAATAAGAGTATTTTGCAGTATTGCATTTTGCACATTTATACAGTAATTCCCAAAACTATTGTTAAACACCTATTGTATGTCAAAAACTGTTCCAAGTACTAGGGATATAACAGTGCTCAAAATAAACCAAGTTCCAGTGAACAAAGATCTTAATTGCTGTGAATAAAATTTGTTGTAAATGATGACTATGATTATACAGGCTTATACAGAAATAAATTCCCAAAGCCAAGCTACAATAAGCAATATTTTTACTAAGAAAACACAAGACAAAGTTTGGTATTGTACATCGTCTTCCCAGGGGATTCTCATTTTCCATTAAAACAAATTAAACTACCTTTGCAGTTTGAATGTATGAATAATGATGAATAAAGGAATTCAGGGTTGTGAGCTAACCAGTGCAATATGCTACACCTAGTTTGCTTTATACCAAGCACATAGATTTAATTTTAGCTCCATGGGGCAGATACCCACCAATGAAACAAAATGAATTTTTGCTGATTTGATTTTCTATTCAATATATTGTTATCAACTTAGAAATACTACAACAGAATTGAATCAGAGCTGAATATAAATTTTCTATGAGTTGAGATAAAAAATAATTAAATGGGAGAAAATTGAAAAGAAGTGTAAAATGCCTTTAATATCCATTTTTACTTTCAGATTATTGTAGCTCCTGAATTTAATAAATGTTTGCAGTCTTTCTGAAATGCCTTTCTTTCTTACAAATAGAACAATAAAAGAACAAGATATTCAACTACTTAAGAGTCAAACAAAATGAATATTAGATGGATATTTTTCATTAAAACCTACACAATAGTATGTTTAAAAATTATATTGGCTCTTTTGGGGAGAGGATAGGCTTGGTTGACACTCATGGTGCTCAAGTCTTACTCCTGGATCTCTACTCAGGTATTACTCCTGATGGACACAGTGCTGGGGACTGAATAAGGTCAGCTGCATGCAAGGCAACTGCTTTACCTATACTCCTGCTCTAGTCCCTAGACTGACATTTGTTATTATCAGTACCTTCATGATATCTGCTTCGAGGCTGAAAAGAAAGTCTTATGTATATATTACCCAATTATACGCTACTCCAGATAAATTAGTTGTTATTGTTTTTACCCATTTTTTCTAATAGATCCCTAGATATGTGTGTGCATGTATGAAAGATAAATACTTTTTGGTGGGGGTGGGACAACACACAGCAGTGGCATGGGGTACTGGTCATCAAAGCAGAGCCATGCAGAGACAAGAGGTGCTGGGCATCAAAGCTGGGGCACTGACTCCACAATCTACTAACAAAGAGTCAAGAGTTTGCTCAGCCTTTGCATTTTCTTTTGAACCATATATTAAGAACTTTTAATTTCTAAGATATTCTGATTACATCTTTCGGAAATATCTTTGTTCATATCCTGCTATGTTATATTATGACAACTACTATGATGATACTGTCCACTTAAATGCATTTCAATGGTGAATTAATTAGACTTGCTGTCTAATCAATATACCATCTAATCAATATACTCACTGTTAATGCAAAAAAATATTCAGTCATTGGCAAAATATACTCTTTAAAATGGTGCTTAGTTTTCAACTAATGAAGATATAATGCTCACATATAGCAATGGTTTTATTTTACTATTTTCAAATAAGAAATATGACAGTATCTTCAGACATCTGTGGGAGTGACTCTATCTATAGATGCTATCATCTAAAGGAGAATGTTTTTTCAGTTGAAAGGGGCTTTAAAAATCTTTTAAAAATTAAGTTTTTAAGACATAACATATTTTTGGAAGAGTAAATGGTGTTAGATTTCATTAAACCACATTTTTGCAAAAGTCACTCAACTCCAAACTCCAGGCAATTTTAACACAGAGACAATCTTGAAAACATCTTCCTTCAACCTTTATAACAAAAATGTCATGGTGTTCCAAAGGTAATATTTTATTCACCTTGTTGGTCAAACAATCAACAGAACTTATGCTCATTTGTTTAGATTATATTTCTTTAACCTTATTTTTTTATTGGACGCACAAAGACACTATTATATTTTAACCCTGTGGCAATTCTAGTATTGAATTTGTGGAGGATGAAAATAATAAACCATTTTATAGCTCCAGTCCTGTCCCTGATAGGTTATGTGAAGGTCAAATGACTAGTAATGAGTGAAAAGGTGAAATGTTGTTTGTGGTCCACTTATCCTTAGGACAGGCTAGAGCCTTATACCATGACGTGATTACATGAGCATTATTTAATGAAATCTAATGCGATTTCATTTAGTTGCAATATATAGATTTCAAGTTGGGTCAAAATGCTTTCAAGTAGAAAAATACTAAGACTAAACTCAGTGAAGATTTGTCACTAGTTCCAACAAACCAACCAACCAATTGCTTACTTCCGTTAATCACTTTAATATTCGTTTAATAACTGCAATTTTGTATATATTGTTGATAAATTGACTTCATTCTCTTCGCTAACTTGCTTAATGCCATATTAGAATATGATAATAGGATTTGAATATTTGATAATAGAAAATATTTAAATGAGCCCACTGAAACTATAATAACGAGGAATTGCAGTGAGCAAGACTTCTGAAAACAAATGTTTTGAAATAGGACTGCCAGATTCCTAACTATATGAAGAAAAAAAAGTCACCATAAAAATCTATTCTTTCAAAGGAAGTAGTAATCTTTCTTAGTGTTAGATTCTCTATCTTCATTCTGGCAAAGAGAGCTTGACATATCCAGGTTAAACGCACTATGGAAATTGAATAAATATTGAAGTTTACAAAAAAAACATAACAATGACATGTGGACTGAGTTTGAAGAACAATGAGAATCAATGTGCTCTTCCCCTTCTAATTCAGTTTACTCAATCATTCAATGCATACCAGATCTGAGTGAATTTTTACGTAGCTATTTCAATTCTACATGAAACATGAACCATATTAGCCATAATGCAAAATTTCCTTTGTTTCCCCCACCTCAGGATCCAAAGCAAGAAAGGTTTTTTTGAATGTTTAAGACTTTGTTTCTATTATGATTTTTTCCATAATTCACATTACATATGCCAATTACTCAAAACCATAACCATGGGAGAGAATATAATGGGCACTTGCTTGGACCATAGCCGGTGGCCCTGATATGATCCCTGGTACTATATGTGATCCCCGAGCACTTATAGGATTATTTGCTGAGCACAGAGCCAGGAGTATCCCCTGAGCATAGCCAGATGTGGCCCACAAATCAAAATTATAACCATGAACTTCTCCACAGGCATTTAAAATACAGTGATCTGTATCACCTCCTTCCTCAACTCTTGCCATTAAGAGTACTTCCTACTTTCTTCCAATTGTATGATATATTCAATCACATACACACATACACAGACACAAATACACACAGATCCCTCCTACAATGAACATAGTCTCAACAGATTGACAACGTAATTTACAAAATGCAGGAACTCCTGGAACAGCTATCAACTGTCTATATCTATCAAGCAGTCTATAATTACTTAAAAAGAAATGATTGAAACAATTATGAATGTCCCTGGTTTCCGAAATTCTATAAAGAAATTCCACATAATCATGATGGTTGGCATCATATTAGGAATAAAAATTTAAAAACTCATTATTACTAAATGTGACAACATTTTAAACAAAGGGAACAGTCACATGATTAAAAAGGTTTTAATTTTGCTCTGTTTTGATTTTGGGTCACACATGGAGATGCCCAGGGCTTACTCCTTCCTCCGTGCTCAGAGATCACTCCTGCTGGTGTATGGGGGACCATATGTGGTGCCAGGGATTGGACCAGAGTTTACAATAAGTAAGGCAAATTCAAAAATGCTTAACCCCTCAAAACTCTTTTAATTTCAAAGTATTAATTGTGGGAAGGCAATTTAAGTTCTAAGTCACTGAGCAACCCCCAAATTGTGTGAGTGCCATTAAAATACCAAAAGAAAAAACTGGACTAAATAACTGTGTCTTTCACAAGAGAAATTCAGAATATGTAGGCTATTACTCATTTCAAGGTTTCAGAATGAAACTAGGCTTCGAACCTAAGCTATCAATCACTTTAACAGGCAACCATGTATGTCTGCATTCATTTTAAAATAAAATTTGCTGGATGTTGTTGGATAAAAATTAAAATGCTATAGTTATTACTTATAATGGAAGAATTACTATAAATAAAAAAGTGGTAGAGTTTTACTATTGAATGGAGCTTTTTCAAGTGTCCCTGGACAAATACCACCACCATCCTTTTGGAACTGGTTAAAAAACACAGATTTGAAATGCTTTTCAAGACCTCCTGAATCAGAAACTCTTGGGAAGGATTTTAAGATAGGGGTTTCCTCAGCCCCACCAGATAATCTGATGCATTCTGAAGGACAACTGTCATAAAATATTTTTTGTTATTTCCTGATTTGGGACCAAACTCAGCAGGACTCAAGGAGCACTGCCAGTATTGGGGATACCATGCAGAACTGGGATTGAACTTGGGGAAGCCCTTTGAGTCAGCTCCCTGACTCTGCCTTAGAAAATTGTTGATATTTTTCAGTGACTAGGTCTAGATTCCTTGCACTCTCCAATTCACAATTGTCAAACCAATTTCTATTCTTAAACATTATATAGAGATAAAACCATGAGTGTTCTTCACTTTCTTAGAACTCCATTGCCAAAAAGTACAAGATGGGGGTGGGAGGTTTTAAAAAAAATCATCATTTCTAAAGAATTATCACATGTGCAAGAACAAAATGGCAGTAAAAGCCAGGGTGAGCACATTGGTAAGGATGTTCACGAGTTATAGGGGGCAACTTTTGGTGAGAACATCCATCCTGCAAACGCTACAACTGTTGGTTATGAATATCTTACATTTGCCTTTTTCTTTATAAAAGTGACCTTTGCTAGAGGAAGTCTACTAGCCCAAGAGGTAACCCATACCCCTGTCCTGAGAAGCAACTCGTCCCCATAACAGGTCATGACAGTGACCTGTCGTGCTATAGTAGAACCAGAGAGTTAACTATGTGCTTCTCTTCCCAACTCTACACACAGTGAGATCAAATTGATGATTTGAATCAAACAGGAACTACTGAAATCATTACAATTGAAGAATGCTACCAGTTACCAATCATTGCTTTCCCCCCTCAGGACTAGCTGATAGGTCAACTATCATATTTTTGGCTACAGTCAATGACTGCTTGGGTATAATAGAACAAATCTGCTGTGTGGTTTATATGCTCAAGCTTTTTCCCTATGAATCAGGATGCAACACTAGATTTTGCCTGAAATAATATGTTTCCTTGGTTCTTTATTTTTCTCTCCCTTATTATGCTACTATTCTCTTCCTTATTATGCCCCCAATGAGAAATCCTGTGCATATAACCTTTGTTCTGCGATTTGCTTCCAGGGAACCTGGCATGTAACACAAGTTATTAATTTGCTGACCACTGCACAAAAGTCTCAAATAAAGTACATTTTAAATGACGAAGAGCTATAAATCTCGAAGATTGGATTCATAAGGATAAGTTCTGAAGAGTAAAAATAATGAAATGGCAAGGATCTACCATTTGTGTATGGGTAGCAAAAAGAAAGTAGCTGAGGGGAAAAATGAAGCCTTCATACATTGGGCAAATTTTCTTATCATGCTTCTTAAGTTATGCTTGTATCCCGTAGGTTAATATTCTGGAGGATTTTTTTCACTAAACATTTTGAAGACAATGAATTTATCAAAAGTAAATTATGCAGATGACCCCTAATTAGGCATGAGATTTAAGATACATCAAAGAAATTTCATGCTCATGGAAGAAGGAGGCAAGCAGGCAGCTTGGGAAGATGGTGGACTTCATCTTCGTGGCCATTAAGAGAACTAGGGTAGAAAAGCTTGAGTGATGCTACTTTTTGGAAAATGCTTATAGAAAAATCTGCTGTAGGTAAAAAATCTCATTATGAAAAAGCTTATTCTCCTTAAACCCCATTAAAATGAAAGGGTTACAGTGGTATCATAGACACATCTAATCCCAGGATACCCAGAAACTGGTTTATTAAGAATAATTATTCAATGCCATGCCTTAACCCAGTTAATATAAGGTTGTGGAAGGCATAATATTGGTGTCAATTTTAACTGAATAATTTTGAAAATTGTAATTTCCAGGCATGACAGGCCCACAGTAAAAATCTACTCCTTGGGTTGTTCTTCAATCAGTCCTTGTTTTACTACAGGTGGAGAGTAACATAATTATGATCTTTACTTTTTATTTTTAAGATCCTTTATTTATTTGTTTATTTTTACTTTTTGGGTCACACCTGGCGATGCATAGGGGTTACTCCTGGCTCTGCACTCAGGAATTACTCCTGGCGGTGCTCAGGGGACCGTATGGGATGCTGGGAATCAAACCCAGGTCGGCCGCATGCAAGGCAAATGCCCTACCCAATGTGCTATCACTCCAGCCCCCTAATTATGATCTTTAAACTTGCTACAGCTCTAGTAGGTGTCAAAGGATAATGAAAATATGTATTGGTTGTGTGTCCCATTCTCAAAGGAAATGAGGAATTTCAGTTAAACACCTCATATTTCCCTAACTCTTTTTAATTAATGTGTATGTGCGTGACTACATCCATAAAACCTAATAAAAACACTTGGTTCCCTCAGCTTGGTGTTAAATAATAATATTCCTGGGACAACAATGATATTGCTAATATCATTCCCAGTATAATTTTATTCAGGAAACAAATATTCAAACTCTATAATAACATCAGACTTTCCTGAGTATAGTTTGCAACCATATTAAGAATGAACAGATGTGTGAATGAATGATGTTTAGATGTGGTATTGCTGACATTGTATTCTTTAGGATTCAGTTTGAATACATTGTTTTTATTACCTAGGACTCTTGAGGAACGGTGTTTATAATTACTACCAACCACAAACGAAGCTACCAGAGTAAATCCTCAGTAAACAGGATTGGCATTTTAAAAGATCAGTTTCTGATATGATTGTTTTGAAATAGTAAGACGGATAATATTCTTTGGAGAAATTTCTATTTTCTAATTAAATACTTCGAAGTAGAACAATGTCAGATGAACTCATTAGCTGAACATTTTGATTATCATGTTCTAAATATCCTATGACCAGAAGAGAAGCTGTACAACTCTGATTTAATGCAGTAACAATAGTAACCAATTCTAGTTCCTGCTTTTATCACAGTTCATCAAAGGACTACAAAGATGTCCAAATTAAAGTAAGTCCAACAATAAAAAGAACATGTTCTTTTCCCCAACTGTTGTAAAGATTCTTCCTATCTTTAAGCAAAGTTCACCCAGTAATTATCTTATTTATGAAAGCAAAAGAAGAAGGATGTTTCTTTTATAAAATAAATGACTTTATGCTTTGAATGTGGAAAGCATCTTGAAACAGTCAAAAAGAAAGCGTGTTAAATGTCATCAAGTCATTTCCTCCCACCCACTGTTTTAAATCGTTTGCTTGGTTCCAATGTATACTACACTTACATAAGTTGTTTATGAAGAGCCAAATTAATAGTCTTTGCAATTGTTTTCGTTGGAATTTGGAGAGCTGACAAATGAATTAGTAGAAAATGGCAATTCTACATGAATTAGCTTTTAAGTCTCCCTAAGAGGCTGATGCAGAACTTAATAAGAGACTTATTAGGAGAAGTAGGACAACTTAATTCAGATTGATTATAGACTTCGGTGAAGACAGCTGGGGTTCAAATGAAACTGAAAAAGAACTTATATGCACTTCAAAGTATGCTAAGCAGATGTCTGAAACAATTACTTCTTACTGCCTTTTCAGAAGTTTCAAAGGCAGGATGGGAATAGCATGGTAAACGAAGGTTCTATTTGCCTAAGTCGAGGTAGGGGCTTTTAAAACACACACAGTGCTATATAAAATCAGATGCTGTGGGTAAGGAATGTGATTCGACACTGCTGTCCTAAGTCATTTGCTTTTTTTAAGCTCTATAGAGAACACAGACAATGTTAGAGAATATATAAGAACTAAGTAAAAAGCTCTCCTGGCAGCATTAACTTTCCATTAAGTTTACATCGGACAAAAAATAAACCCATCTAAAAGGATTTTAAGGATTTGAGAAACTCCAAGTTTAGTCCATAAGATAGCTTAAATCAACAATGGCCATTCTATTGAAAAATAATATACCTTAAAATGTACAATTGATACCTTACTATAGTATGCTTTCTTATGGTGCATTGTCAGATGTGAACAGACAAACTCTATGCTTTGAAGCATTACAACAGCATGGTTCGAACATTCATTTAAGAACCTGAATACCCTACGTGACAGGCATTAGTTGCATATTTAAACTAGATTTATAAAGGATTATATCTTTTCTGCTTGTATTTTCTTCTTGATCAAAGGCTTACTTAATATACATAACATTTGTATAAAATCAACAATAATTAAAGTCTTCAGAGAGCAAGATATTTGCAGTTAATAACAAAGTGCTGTTAAACTCCTCTTCTGACTATGTAGGTACAACTCATTCATTATGGAGCTATCATTCCTTTATTTGAAGTGTGGAGCACAGGCATATTTTAAATCATTTGTAGGGTTTTCTATTTGTGATGGGTCTGTCTAAACAAGCATTCTCTATCTCTGTAAGAAAAGTTTATCATTTTTTCATAATGTTTCTGAGGATTTAATGTTGACTCATAAGCTACAAAAGCAGCAAAAAATTAATTGATGAATAATGAAACTTTAGAAGCAGGTTTAAGAAGAGAAATGTAGTAAGTTAAATGCAGAGTTATGTGAACATGGCTGCGTGTTTCCTGCTTGTCAAATTGAGGATGTCATACTAATGTCCCATCATATTTCGCATTATCTGTCAAGTGGAAACATACTTGGTTTGCTCAATATCAAAATTTGAGACAGCATTTCTTGGGCAAGTTTCTAAGATAAACCAAACCACTTAAAGACGGAATGGTAGATTTTAATGGATAGGAATATTTACCAGTTTTCTTCTTAAGATTGTAGATCTGATTGCTGAATAAGGATGGCATGGGGGAGCTTTATCCTAGTCTCTGGTATACCACACGTATTACTTTCAATTGTGTATTTTGGTGATACTGGGGATGGAACCCAGGTCTCATGAATACAAGGCATTAGCTTTACTGCTGAGTCACACCTTATATTATCTTAATTCCAAAACGTCAAATCAAATCAAAATATTTCATTATAAAATTCTGAGATATAATACCAGATTTAAGGCCTTGCATGCAGCTGACCCTGGTTTGATCGCTTAACATTTCGAACTTAAGATATGTAGATTAAATGTTTGATAAGAAAACAAAAAGTCTGTTTAACTACAACAAATGGAGATGTGATAAATTTGATTATTCCAGGACATCAGTCTGAGTTTTATTATGGTATGTGAAAATGCCTTATTTCCATAGGCAAATAAGGGCAGCATAATATTCCTGGTTCAAGAATGACATGCCACTTAATATGTTAAGAAACCATAGCACATTAAAGCATCAACAATAGCAACAAAAACTTGGAAAAACAATTACAAAATCTTTTCTCAAGGAATTTTTCTTAAGTACAAAATGTTGTATGTAGAGACTAGGTTATAATAGTTATTATTAGTTATTAAAAACTCTATGTACCCTACTTATACATCTATGTTTGCAGAGTGACTAGAAATTAAAAGAGGTATTTTTTCTCCTGCTTTTTTAATGGGGAGAGTGTTGGACCCCACCTGGAAGTAGTCAGACTCTGTGCTCAGGATTCATTCCTGGAGATGCTTGGGGGACCATATTCAGTGCCAGAGATCAAATCATGGTTGGCTGAATGTAAGCCAAGTTATTTTACCTCTATACAAAAATCTTCACTCCAAAGAGTTACTTTTATTCTTCATTGGTACAAAGAAAGTAGAATTATGTGTAGTCAGATTAGCAAACAGGATATTTCCACTGAAGGAAGAAATCATAATTCTGTCCTTAAAATATTTGGTAAGTAGTATAAATCAAGAATTTTCAAAGTAAAGATGTATTTAAAATGTAATTTTTACTCTAATGGTTATGCCTATGGAATTTGTATATACAAAGTTTAAATTCTCTTATTCAGTTGATATTAATGTTATTTTACTTTCTCTTGGTTTTCTCTGAGTTTCTCTGTGTTTCCTAAAGAAACTTTGTCTTCTGTGTGGCCAACTAGGGTTCAGTCCTCAGCACCACATATAGTCCCTTGACACCCACCAGAAGTGATCACTGAGTACAGAGTCAGAAGTCAGTCCTGTGTACTACTGGGTTCGGCTGAAAAAATAAAAAATAAAAAACAAAAGAGAAAAGAATAATTTCTAGCAATAAATAGCATTTCCATAGTATTCCAGAACTCTTTGTTCTCAACTTTATTCTCCAAATCCAAAAAGCCAAACTGGCTAAAAATGATATAATTCCTAATACTACAAAAACTCATATTATAAAGTTACTTGAATAACAGCTACCTTAATAAATATGATCAGAATAGAAGTGGATATTATGATAAAATCACTAGTAGTGAGGAAAATGAACTGAAATGGGTATATAAAATATTCTTCTGGATAAAAGCCTAACTACCAGTTTGGAGTTTTCTAAGGCATGGATATTCCAAGGGTTTAAATTGTGGAGTAGTAAAATGAAACCAGTGATTTTAAGTACTTTTCTATTTCTTTTAAAATGTTAAATTTTAGTTAATAAAATTCACTTCTTGGAAATAAATACCACCAAACTTGGTGTCATTGAGAGGCAACAAAGAAATTGATTAATTTTACTCCCACTACAAAATGAAAATAAATGACAGAAGGGAAACACACACATACACACACACATGTACACACATACAAATTCAAATACACACAAATTCAAATAACTCTCTTTAAAATGTGCACTGAATATTCTCACAATGTCGGTTTAGAAACCAAAATGATCAATCATAATCACCAGTACATGAATATTCAGGTAAGTACTATAACTTAGTATGTTGAGTTAGGAGAAAAAATACAAGTGTTGGTATATATAATTTCATTGTGAGAGAAGTACTTAGTGTATGTTTTCATGGCCTCAGAATGAGACTTACCAATTAGGATATAGAAAATAAACTTGGTCTTATGATCAACAACAGAAAAGGTGGAGTGTAAGGAAAAAGCAATACTCATCCATTGGGTAAGGGTCAGCTGATATTTGAGCTGTTGTGGTTTTTAATACTTTTATTATTAAATCATGCTGCCAAAATTTCCCTTCTAAATGCAGTATCTGACAAATGCTCCTATGATAAATAAGGTGAAAACTCCCAAAGCTCTAAAATCTATCTATTTAGCCACTTAATTTATTACCTAATTTGTACATTTGGAATCTGTTCCTAAACTTGCCATTTGGGTTAACGTTTGTAGAAAATTAGTTCCTATATATTTAGAAAAGGTACCATTTTAATGCTGTACAAAGGCTATGTAATTTTCGGTGTTAACTGTTGTATTCAGAGTTAAATATGGGGTTATAGACTGTTGTGGTAGAAAAGATTTTAGAAGTTATAGAGTCAAATTTTAAATATTTTCCAGTGATATTAAAGAGCCATGCCATTCAAAATTAGATGTTAGTTTTCATAGAGAAAAAGAGAAACTCTACTTCATCCATTTTGTTTTGTGGGGCAGAAGTACTTGGGGACTCAAGGTCCATTTACCATAATTGTCACTTGGTAATGTGGGCCTGACAGTTTAGTGCTTAGGATGGAAATATGGTACAGCTCTGGCTTGCAGTTCTGGGGGTCACCAGGACCAGTGGTATAGGGTTGGGGCATGCAACACTAGAGCTATAACTGGGGGTCTCTGCTTCAGCCCTTGAAGCTCTCATCCTAGTCTCAATAACTCCATATAGAGAGCATTATATAGTGACTCGCATACAATTGCTGAGTGAAGAGTGGAACCAAACTGATTGTGTGATACTAGCACTGTACCAGGAATGGGAAATTCAAAGCATGACCCTTGCTTTTAGGAATGTAATTTTCTATGGGGAGAGAAATCCAAAGTGACTTGTGACTGGCTATAATATAGATGAAATTGGATAATGATAATGTAACTATGCTTGGTGACCTATGAAAGAACTGAATTGAGAGAAGTTTATTCTGCTGGGTGGGAGTTGGGGAATTTTCATGAAAAATTACAAAGACATAAGCATGTGAGCTGAATTTTGAGGTGCTAAGTGGAAGATTACCATGCAGTGAAGGTGGGGTGATCCAAGACAGTAGAGAAAAAAATGTTCAAGGGTAAAGGATTGTGGAAAAAGATGGCCTCCTTGGCTAAAGGAATGACATGTCCAGAGTGAGTGAACTAAATAGCCTAAAAGATGGTAGTGGCAGTCCGGAGTTTAAACCAGGGCAATGAAGCAAAGGACCACAGACACAGACATTTTTCTTATTGGACTGCATTCCTTCGACCAAATATTTGGCATGGAATTGGAAGAGAATGAATAAAACCAAAAGAGCAGTAAAGTTATGGTTCAGTCATGCATTCATTAATCAAAAATTGAAAATGTAGCATTTATTATATGCCTAGAGCACCATGTGCTAAATGGACTTTAAAGATGGCACTGTAGCTCTGTCCTCCCATTGTTCATTGATCTGCTTGAGTGAGCAGTGGTAATGTCTCCATGGTGAGACTTGTTACTATTTTTGGCATATCAAATACGCCACAGGGAGCTTGCCAGGCTCTGCTGTGTGGGCAGGATACTCTCGGTAGCTTGCCGGGCTCTCCAAGAGAGATGAAGGAATTGAACCGGGGTCGGCCGCATGCAAGACAAATGCCCTAGCCGCTGTGCTAATTGCTCCAGGACTTTAAGGGTAGGTAGCATAATAATCTGAATAAAAGATGATGGGGTCTAAAACAGCACTGGCTGAAATGGGAAAAACATACAAGACGCATTCTGATTTCTAATGAGCAAGCTAGGGACTGGAGAGAGTAGTAGGGGAGAAACCAGTTATACTAGCAACACAAGGCCCACTACCCAGCATCAATGGGCGTAGCCCTGGTGGTCTTTCACATCACTAGATTTGAGTACTGTCAGTCGGAATATTACTGGGAGTATGGATCTTGGGCTCCTCAGGATGGCTAGGGAGGCTGCCTCCACCCAACAGCATATAAATCAGTGAGAAGATAGAAATTTGGGGGTCATCACTTCTCAATGCATACAAAAATTAAAACATTATAAGAAACACCTGATGCACATATAATGCTGCTTGGCAACTGCATGGTGACTTTACAAAAAAGGAAAATTAAATCGGAGTAATAGTTTAATGAGCTGAGCTCATATTATACATACATGAGGCCCAGTTTGGATCCTGAGTACCACTAAGGGTGGCCTGAGGGAACATAGCAAGGAGTCTGAGTACTACCAGGTGTGGTCCACTCACTCCTCACCCCACAAAAAGGGCAGAAAAATAAAATTTAAAGATGAGCATAAGGTTTCACCCCGGGGCTACATATTATTATATGATGAGTTAACTAAAATAGGAAACACAGAAATAAGGGCAGACAGAATAGGCTAATAGTAGGAGAAGGGACCAGAGTGGAATAAATAGCAGAATAACCCAAGATGAAAACTTGGTTGCAAAATGGTTACATTTTAAGGGTTTTTTTTTGCCACACCCTCTATCCTCAGGACTTATTGCTGACTCTTTTCTGAGGGATCACTTGGTAGTGCTCAGGAAACCTTAAGAGGTGCAGGGGATCAAAGCTGGGTTTGCTGCGTGCAAGGCAAGTGCCTAACTTGCTGTACTAATTCTCCAGACCCACATATTTATTCTTTTTAATTTGTTTTGGGTTTGCCCAGCAGTACTCAGGGCTTACTCCTGAGTAAGGGATCATTCCTGGTGACCCTTGGGGGGTAACTGGCATGCTCAGGATTGAACCCAGGTTGGTGGCATGCAACACAAGCACCTTACCTGCTCTAATATCTACCTAGCCCCTCATTTACTTTTAATTTTTAAATTTTTAATTTTAATAGATTTTTTAAATTGAATCACTGTGAGATAGACCCCTACAATGCTGTTCATGATTAGGTTTCTGTCATACAGTGTGAAAACACCTACACCTCCTCCGGTGTACCTTTCCCAAATCCAGTGTCTCCTCACCCCTCATTTTGATTTTTAATGCCATCTGGGTTAGAACAGAAAGAAGAGTCAGGCTACATTTTTTATTTGTCCCTGTCCATATCATTTCTAACTGAGGCCTCTAGACAACCAAAAAGAAAACTGAGTTCAGGTTAGAAACTTCGGCTCCCAAACATTTGAAGTGTGGGTAGAAATTCAGAATCTAGAAGAATAAAGGATAAAGAAAATGGATAAAACTGTGTCATGAGAGCAAAGGGAGAAGGATCTTGAGAATGGGGTGCTGTCAAACTTGCTAAGGGTGGGGGCAATTTGAGCTTAAATCTGGGGGCTAGGCTTTGGTTGGTTTTGATATTAGAGGAACAAAACGTATTTCAAGTTACTGGTTTTCAAAATGGTATTCCTAAATATATATTCTTTCTTTATAAAAATGTTTATAGTCTTTGTACCACAAGAGAACTTAACTTTGTTCTCCTGAAAATATAATGATATCACTTCATATCTGTAAGGAGTAAAAACTCAAAATCACATTATGTGCATTGCTTTCTAGAAAACACACAACATTAACATATTCATTAGAAAGTACCATAGCTCACCCAAGTCAAATGATTTAATTGAGAAAAAGCCGAATGTTTAGTCTTCTGGCTCTTAATTCATTGTATTTTTCCTTATAATGTTACTTAATATTATGAAAACACACATCACATCACATCACACACTTATATCCCAATTCACTTTAAAACAAACACATTCCTTTTCTAATCACAAAATCAAAATACTTTTTGCCTTTGAATTTTTCAATATGTCACTTCATATTATGCAAGACAGGTAATTAGATCACTAGCTTCTGAAAGGAAAATAACCCTGAACAAGAAGACTTTGAATTGGTCGAAGGTAGATTGATTTCTGTTGCTTAAGAGCCCAATTTTTTTATCTTTGGGCCACACCCGGCAATGCACAGGAGTTACTCCTGGCTCTGCACTCATGAATTACTCCTGGTGGTGCTCAGGGGACCATATGGGAAGCTGGGAATCGAACCTGGGTTGGCAGCGTGCAAGGCAAATGCCTTACCCACTGTGCTATCGCTCCAGCCCCAAGAGCCCTATTTTTAACTAAGACGAAAAAAACTGCACTCCAATTGAGATTAGAATCTTTTCTAAGTCTCTCAATGGACCCCAAGCCAAGCAGTAGATGGTACCTTGACTTTTTCGAGGTGATCTTGGAGTGTGTCAATGAGGAGATCGCCCACAGGCTGCCATGATCCCTTGATCACCTCTGCCTGACGGAGTTTGAGGTCCAGCTCATCCGTTGCCTCCTGAAGTTCCTGGAGTCTCTTGAGGGCCTCATCTATTTTTCTCTGCCAGTCAGCAGAATGCAGGTTCAATTTTTCCCACTGAGTGTTGACCTCCTCAGCCTGTTTTCGTAGGATCCTTGTGACATTCTGGACTCTCTCCTCAGGAGGCAGCTCTAAATTGGTAATAGGACAAAGTTTTAGGCCACAGTAATTTTTTTTTAAAAAAAACACTGCTGAAAAGGTCACAGTGAACGAAAGAATGAAAATACAGTTTAACACGAGGCCAGCCAACTGATTAATGGTTTTTTTATACTTTGGCATAAATTTTGACAGATTCCCACATATCTAAAGTCTGTCTTCCTGAGTGAATTCATTCTGCATCCTATCAGTCATGTAATCCAAGACTCATTTAAACAGCTGAGTAGCAAAATGTTAGAACGCACACCACAAGTTCTCATTTACTTCAGCCAGGATCTGATATCAAAAATTAGCCTGTAGTCTTTAAAACAACGGGATTCCTTCTTGCAGATACTTGATTTTGCTGATAATTTTCTAAATGTTTCAAGAGCCGATCACTAATCTTTCTAAATGTTTATTTGGTGATGTGAAACAGATTCACGCATGGGGGTTTATGACTCCTTATGCTTTTGTGACATCTATGTTTAATTTGAATCGATTCTATTTAACATAGAAAATATGAGAGCTATCCAGACCCTGGCAGCAGGAATGGATGGTTTGCTCTGTCATTGCTGATCCTTCTATCAATATGTTATTACAGCTCCACATTCAATTACCTCTGGGCTCCTGGTAGAATTTCTCTAGTCCTTCCAAAGGTGGCTCTGTCAGAAATATTCGTACCGTCTCAAGAGTACTCATGATTACAGGTTCTTTCGTTTTCAATTCCCTCTTGAAGGCCTGTGAAATGAGATGGAAAGAAATGCTTATTTGGCTTGTGGCATTCTTCTCAAAATTAATCCTAGGTGCTCGGAACTTGGTTGTGAAACTCCCAGGTCAACGTTTATCTACTTTATTTATAAAGTGATAGTCTTAAAATGATAACAAAGGCACTATGGTTCTTCCCGGTAAAAAGGGAACTTGTTGCTTGTAAACCAATTCTGAAAAAGCTGCTAGAGTTTTCCATGTATGTTAATGTCCTTTCTTTAAGATAAGAATGATTTATTTATATAGTCTAGCTGCCAACCTTTATATCTCGAGGTAAAGTTGAAGAATAAAAACAGCAGAAACTCTAGCAGGGCAAACAAACACACAGCCCAAAGAATGAATATAGGACATAATCAAAAGTGTGAAGGGCCATTTGGAAGAACTTAGGCTAAGTTAAAATATACAACCAATCTAATGTATTATCACATCAGTCCTGTTAAAAGGTCTTACACTTATATATTAATAATATACTAAGAACAAACTCAAAATTATTGTTAGATTGTCCATTTCTACTCTTTTTTCCTTTTTGGGTCACACCCGGTGATGCACAGGGGTTACTCCTGGCTCATGCACTCAGGAGTTTCTCCCAGTGGTGCTCGGGGGACCATATGCGATGCTGTTAATTGAACCTGGGTTGGCTGCATGCAAGGCAAATGCCCTACCCTACCCGCTGTGCTATTGCTCCAGCCTCCTTTACTACTTTTTAAAGTTTACGGAAGTTTTAGTTACATGCTGGGAACAGGAATCTGAAAAAATATATTAGGTCTAGAATACATGATGGAAGTCATTCAGATGAGGGCTTCTGAAACTTTTTCCATTTGCAAACTATTTTTGCCCAAGAAATTTGTATGGGGCTGTTGGTATATAGGTATAAAAATAGAAATACAAAGCAAGCATTTACTGATAATAAATGATAAGAAATTTATTTTACACAATCCCTTCCTTCAGCTATGTGACATTATATGGTATTACAACCCATGGTTCAAGAAGCTATAATCCAAGCTAATTGTAATATTGTAATTTTTTAATCACTGGCCCATACTGTTCTTTGATATAGAGAGTTAAAAGAAAATGCAAAATGCAGCTTCTGCCTTGGGGATATTTATGGTCCAAAAGAAGGGAGAAAATGAACAGATTAGAAAGAGTAAAATAAATCAAATTGATAGATAATCAAGTGCTAAGATGCTTGTAACACATACTGTGAAGGTAGAATCAAGTAAAAGATACTCTTGAAACCACTAAAGAAAGTTACTGTCTCAGAATTTGCAATTTTATAAATTCAAGTATTAAGTGCCACAAAAATGACAATTAGATCAGTATAAAAACACCAGTAATCAGGGCCTGAATATAGGCATTAATTATTTGCATCTATTTTTCAATTATATCTTAATTTTAGTAATGGTGTTTACTGATTTCTTCCTATGAGAAAAGTGAGTGGTATTTCCATTAGCCTTTACATAAACCACTATGATGCAGAAATGCTCCAAATTATAATCACTGTCACTGTCACTGTCCTCCCATTGCTCATTGATTTGCTCGAGCGGGCCAAAATGATAATATATGCCAAATTTATAAATAAAATCCTAATGGTATTCACATTTGAAAGAAATTCTGAGTTTAATACTTAGCAAAAGGATTTTTCATCCAGAGTTATTTACAATTCAATAGAGAGGCAAGACATTTGAACCACAATAATAAGATTATGTAAGTTGTGGTGTGATTTCTGTGTAGTGAACTATTCCAATATCCTTGAAATTATACAGAGTAAGGTGGGTTGTTTGCTCTGCTTATGTTCAAGACTGATTCTCCCTTTAGCAAATTATTTTAAATCTGTGTGTGCATCTGTGCACACATGCATGCATGGTTACATGTGTGTAATGCTTTCCTATTTATGTAATTTTTGTCGTATATAAAAATTTTTAGCTTCAAAAATATTATTTTGCCTATTATTTTGTCTCCATTTGGACTTGATATGAAGGAATTGGTATGACAGAACTAATTATAAAAAATAATACTGGTTCTTTTATTGATATACCATGAGTCAATAGTTGTACTAGAGACTAGAAAGACAAAGTTGGAAGCAAAAGGGCCCTTATATTTAGGAATTTATATACACAGAAAGAATGTCAATACAGTGTGGAAAGTACACAAACTTGTAAATATGGTAAATTAGGAAGAGTTTTTTGAGCAGACAAACAAAATACGGTAAATTTAGGAAGAGTTACAAAAGAGTTTACAAAATATGGTAAATTTAGGAAGAGTTTTTTGAGCAGATAGTACTCACAAATAATTCTAACCATAAAAATGGCTTCACTAGGAAAGAACAAAATATACCTGCAAAGACACTGGACATAATATAGTGTGACAAGTATAGTAATCTCAAGTAGGCCAGTGAGTCTAGAAAAAAGAACATGTCTGAAGAAAGAGTGGGACACTGTTTCTCTTAAGCATGTAATACCTTTATGTCTAAATTTGAAGCTCTATGGCCATATATGCCCTTTAATAAAGCCTAGGTGATGTCAAATATATGGTTAGGAATCTTTGAAACGTTTTAAGCAGAGTAGGTACACAGACATGTATGTTTCAAGTAGATCTCCCTGGCAAAAATGATAACAGTATATATTTGAGAAAGTTAGAAATGGATCAGAGAACCCAGCTTAGAGGCAACTGTAGGAAAGCAGTGAAATATTATGGATTTGTAACTCAGGGCAACCATATAAAATTAAAAAAAAAGAGAGACCAGTGAAAAGTTTAGAAAATGGAGGGATGAGGATTTGGTGGCTGAAAAAGTGCTAGAGAAAGGAAGGCACAGAGATGACTATAGTTTCTATGTTGAGTAATTAGATGACTGCTGGGTGCAGTGTGATACTAAACCTGAGAAAATGTCTCAGGTCTCCTATGAAAAGCTTCAGCATCCCAAGAGTCTTTCCATAACAGGAAACTTCTGTTTGACTAGACAAATCAGACATTTGTGTGGATAATTTCTTGGACCCAGCTGAGATGGTCATAGACCAAAACAAGTACCCAGGTAAAGCAACAATTTCTAGAAAGCCTGGGGTGCCTCTCTCTCTGGGTATTGTCACTTTTAAAAATAGAAAGCCCAGACTTTGGAGGCATAGTTAGTTTCTACATTGAGACGTATGCTAGATAGGTGCTTCATTGAGAAGCGGCCAACGGCCTTATTTTTCATAGGAAGAGCAAAAACCTTTACCCTGGTCCCTTAACTATGGAATCCTATGTTGCTCTTGTGGGAAAGTTTTTCATAAGTTCTCATCAGGTCTCCTTGGGGTACATCGCAGGGCAATGGAAGGAGACTAGTGGTGACATGGTATAATGAAATTCACAGAAAACTGTGTGTGGTTTAGAATAGCTCATATACATGATCCAGATAAAATTAATGAAGACAGAAAGGAAAAGTCTTATTATGAGTGGGGAATGTGCATGCTCACAGGGTAAGAGGGTATGAAATGCTCAACTTAGAAAGACTACATTCTTTCAGAAGGAAATAAACATCAGAGTCTGATGTTTAGAGAGAACAAAAGACTATTTTGGAGTCATTCTCTCGTGGAGGTAATATTCACTGAGAAATTACTATTATCATATAGCCTAATATTAAAATAATATAAGAAGATGAGTTTACTTATGAAGTGGAGTGATATGAAAAGAAACTTCTGGAGAATGGGCAAAAAAAGACAGTGGGAAGTCAAGAAATTAGGACTTAGGAAGGCCAAAATATAGGAAGCTATGGAACAGGGATGTGGGGGGAGGGGGGCGAATACTGGGACAATGTAAGCAGACATTCTGGTGGAGAGTTTGGTACTGGACTGATTCATGCTAGAAACTCTACTATTAATGTACTATAAGCCACAGTGGCTGAAATAAAATTCCAAAAACATATATATATAGGAGGAACTGATCAGTAAGGGTAACCAAGATTCCTGGTTTGCCCATGACTTGGAGAATATTTCATGATGTAGAACTTCCCATGTTGAAGGACAATCTCAAGCAAACCAGGGCAGTTGGTCACCATAGCACACACTGTGAAAGAGTAAAGATCAACTGGCAAGAAAATGGAATAACTATTGGAGAAAGGTCTGTGTAATACGAAAGTGGTTGGTTGAAGTCCCATGAAAGTTCAAATGCCCAAGACACTCTTTGACGATGCAATGAAATTTCATTGTTGAGACTGAATAACAGATAATTCAGGGCTAAGGATCATCCATCCATTGTAAGAGACCACTTGTTTGCCCCTTGAATTGTTGCCAAGGACTTATAACCACCACAGCTGCACAGTTCATTTCTTAAATATGAGTCACTGAGGATTAAAACGAGTCTAAAGCAAACACAAAGGAAGTTCTGTCATTACAAAGACATAAGGACCTTTATTTTCACATCATTGCCTGAGATTAAGAAAAGAAAGTAGATGGGATGGGGGGAGGGTTAAGACTGGATCTTCAGAATTTAGGAAGATTTAGACTAATTGCAAAAGAGTAAAAACCCCAGAAGAACAACTTGCTTGAAGAAATTGAGATGATAAAGGAAATTTTAATGTTTCTTATTTGATGTGGGAAAAATATAAGTTGAAGCATTTTTTATATCATTGGGGGGCCATGCATAGCTGTTCCAGGGCTTATTCCAGGTTCTATGCTGAGAAACACTCCTGGCAAGGAATAAGGTTCCAGAGATCGAACATGGGTTGGCTGCATGCAAGGCAAGTGCCTTACCCTCTGTACTATCTCTTTGGGAATATCATTTTAGAATGATCATATGAAGAGCTCTCTTCCATTATTCACCCAATAATTCTGAGCACCTACTAAGTAGCAAACACTGTTGCATCAGTGTTTTTTAAGGTGGAATTTTAAAGTGATAGATTTATGTCGCAAAAATGATGAAAACATAACCTCACAAAACCTGCATAAAATAATAGAAATATATTTTGCACTATATAATTAATGTACCATAAACTGCATGTTGTAATAGTTTATCAGACTCTGAAAAAAAAGAAAATGGGAGTCATTTTAAAACAAAAACAAAAATAGAAAACATCAAGATACTTGAAGAGTGTCTGTTCCCTCAAAAAAAGTATTTGGGGCAGGAGGGTTAGTTTTATTTGTCGATCACATATTATATATACAGGAGGCCCAGGTTACATCTTGAGACTGCATGGTCCCCTGAGCACTGTCAACAGCCACCTGCAAACATGCCTGGATATGGCTTCACTGTTACTGTCCTCTTGTTCATCGATTTTCTAGAGCGGGCCCAGTAACGTCTCCATTTTTGAGACTTGTTACTGTGTTTGGCATATTGAATACATCAACAGGTAGCTTGCCAGGCTTTGCTGTGCGGGCAAGATACTCTCCATAGCTTGCTGGGCTCTCCGAGAGGGGCGGAGGAATCGAACCCGGCTGGGCCAGGCTGGCTGCATGCAAGGCAAATGCCCTATAGCTTCAATAAATCCAAAATAACTTTTTAAAAAGTCTATTTGAATGCTATCTGGGGAAATGCATATGTTCATATACAATACTGATTTTTTCTCATAAATTGCAATTCATATTTTTAGTTTGAAAAATTCACTAAGAAGACTCCAAGAAGCTATCATCAGTTCTATCTGTAGTTTGATCAGTGTTTAATATTTTGGCCATTATACAGTATCATTTAAATTTCTGTATTATTTCTACCTTTCCTGTATGCTTCTGACAGTGTTTTAGTTTTAATAGGAAAATTGCTAAATACATTCTGTCCTTATAATGGCTTTGCTCATTTAAAGAGCCATTTAATTTATTGCATTTCAAACACATCAGAAATACTTGATTAAATACCAACTTAGAGACATTCAAGTCCTCCCAAATTTAAAACCACGAACTTAGAACTGTGATAAGCCAAGAGGATAACTGGCAGGTCACAGTTTGGCCCTCTAAGGAGAATCCTAAGGATTCATGAAAGAAACAAAATTGAAGTAGCAACAGAACAAAAGACAAAAAGAAAAGATTCCATAGTATTCTATCTTTCTCTCTCACACACATACACACACATACATGATCAGAGATAGTAGAAAATTTATGAGAGTAGACTGTAAAGAGAGGGAAAGGCAATAATCACCTTTCAATTAAAAATTGTGCTTAGGACTGGAATGTCTGTTCAGTGGGTAGAACACTTGCCTTGCATAACGCCAACCCAGGTTGAATCCCTGGAATCACAAACAGTCCTCTGATTGCTCACAGGAATGATCCCTGAGCACAGAGACATGAGCACCACCACATGTGGTCTAAAACCAAAAAAAAAACCCTATACAAATAACACTTAAGAGCAGTACTGTTTTTTAAAAGTTTAAGTGTGGGGGCTGGAGCAGTAGCACAGCAGGTAGGGTATCTGCCTTGCATACAGCTGACCTGATTTCGATTCCCAGCATCCCATCTGATCTCCTGAGCACTGCCAGGAATGATTTCTGAGTGCATGAGCCAGGAATAGACCCTGTGCACTTCCAGGTGTGACCCCAAAACCAAAAAAAAAGTTTAAGTGTGTATTACAGTATTACTTATTACAGATATGATTTTACTTTCGAGTTTATGTCTACACTGTCTATATGCCTCTGACTTTGCTTTAATTCTATGAAGAAAGTTGCTGAATATATTACGGTGCTATTAAATATTTTAGTATATTATTTTCATAATTTATTTTATACAGTGTGATTTATAATATTGATAACTATTGTGCATGGTATAGCTCTAGAAATTCTTCATCTCATATAAATGAAACTTTGTGCTTCTCTTGAACAGCAATACTCCATTAACCCCTTAAGCCACATCTATAATCTCAGTTTCTAGTTTTCTGACATCACTTTCTTTATATACAGTGAAAAAAGTTCCATCTTATTTTCCCTGCACTTCTACATAAAAATGAAGATAAGGGATTGCAATATGTGATCCAGCTAGTCATTATTTTATAGTCAACAGTATGATCAAAAACATTAATTTATAATTGAGATGAAATAGATGTGAAATAAAGTTGAAAAGTGAACCAATATATTTCAAGCCTGAGAATATTTTTTCATAAGTCTAACTGTATTCAATAAGAAAAATATCGTGAGTGTCTAAGGAAAACTTGTTTAATAAACTCCTGGTTGAGATTTGTATCTTTGGAAATCTTTGAAATGAAAAGTAGTATTCCTGAAATTAAGAACTTAGACTTGAATATAATTGAGCCTGCTTATAGATCTCTCATACTATGAAGGATGGTTAAATACCCACATAGCAGCATCTTTAACAGCTGTTTGACTCTCAAGCCTACGGCTGGGCTGCTTCTAACAAGCATCGGAAAAGTCATTTCCTACAGAAAAAAAATTCCTATGTTTTGAGTTGATGTTAAAAAAACACTAGTGAAAATTCAACATGTTTCCATGGTCATTATAGCAAATTAGGTCTTAGGTCATGGAGGCCAACTGTACATATTGGAGATTCCTTCTGAAGCAATAGTACAGCTGAATGGGTTATAAGGAAACTATGACAAATTAATTTACATCCATTCTTATGAGGCTCACTCACAATTTAAGGTGTCAAGTGTCACTAATGAATAAGTTCTGAATCAAGCCACTTGTCTCTGTTTTTCAAAATAGTCCAAAACTTGTAGTCATGTTTCACTCCTCATCCATGATCATTTGAAGTCTTTTCTATCTTCATAAATGACATGATCATCCCTTATTTTTCAAACCATAGACTTATGAGTCACTTTTAATGTTTTTCTTTCTCTCACATTCCATAACCCCTCTAAATTCTGTAACCTATACTCTCAAAATATTTCCCAAATCATCCAACATAGCTATAATTTCCACTATGGTCTAAGTAATAATTATCTTCTTTCTATATGATTTCAACACCCACCTTTTTTTTTGGAATTTTTTTCCCCTTTATTTTATTTTATTTTTTTTTACAGTTGTAAATTTACAATTTTTTGTGCTTTGGTTTCAATTATACAATAATCAGATACCCATCCCTCCACCAGTGCCCATTTTCCACCACCATGGATAATATCCCTCCCACCCTCATCCCCCCATCCCCCCTGTCTCTGTGGCAGGGCAATCCCCTGTGTTCTCTCTCTCCTTTTGGGTGTTGTGGTCTGCAAAAGAGGCATTGAGTGGCAAACATGTTCAGTCCATAGTATACTTTCGACATGCATCTCCCCTCCTGGGAGGATCCTCCAAACATCCTTTATTTGGTGCTCCCTTCTCTATCTGAACTGCCCTTTCCTCTTGGATACCCGGCTGGCCTCTAAGTTATGGAGTAATCCTCCTGGTGCTGATCTCAGCTATTCTTGGGGATTAATCTCATACTTTGTTACTTTATATCCCCCAGATGAATGCAATCTTTCTATGTCTATTCCTCTCTTTCTGACTCATTTCGCTTAGCATGATACTTTCCATATTGTACCACTTGTATGTAAATTTCATGACTTCATCTTTTCTAAGAGCTACATAGTACTCCATTGTGTAGATGTACCAAAGTTTCTTTAACCAGTCATCTGTTCTTGGGCATTCTGGTTTCTTCCAGTTTCTGGCTATTGTAAAGAGTGCTGCAATGAACAAACAAGTGCAGATGTCACTTCGACTATACATTTTTGCCTCTCTGGGATATATTCCCAGGAGTGGTATTGCTGGGTCAAATGGGAGCTCAATTTCTAATTTTTTGAGAATCGTCCATACTGTTTTCCAGAAGGGCTGAACCAGTGGACATTCCCACAAACAGTGAAGGAGTGTCCCTTTCTCGCCACATCCACGCCAGCATCGGTTGCTTTTGTTCTTTTGAATGTGGGCCAGTCTCTGAGTTGTGAGATGGTATCTCATTGTGGTTTTGATCTGCATCTCCCTGATGATTAATGATGTAGAGCATTTTCTCATGTGCTTTTTTGCCATTCGGATTTCTTCTTTGAGAAAATTTCTGTTCATTTCATTGCCCCATTTTTGGATGGGGTTGGATGTTTTCAACACCCACTTTTTCCTCCTAATTTTCATTCCTTTTCTAATCCCCAATTCTCCATAAAAATAAGAGTCAACTTCAGAACACAATTCAGATCACCATCATCCCTGCTGATGGTGTTTGAGGAACGTCTCATCACACAGAGAATAAAATCTCTCTTCAAACTCTCAGTAACCTTCTAGTTGTCCTTGTACTTATTTTTGAAGAGCACAACACTATTCCCATGGCTGGCCTTTTGTGTTTGCTGCTCTTCCTGTGATAATATACTTCATTCACTGTCTCCGCTTGTATTACTCACTGACACAGGCCTTTGCTCAACTATAAACAGGTATATCTCTCAGTCTTGCTTCATCACAGTTTTCTTTATGTTTTATTCATAGAACTGACATGACATGATTTGATTTTATTTTATTATCTTATTAAATTAATTTATTGGTCGACTGTAAGTTTTTATCACCAACTTTGAGGATCTGTGGTGTTAGTGTCTTATTTTGTTCAGTAATATGTCGTCACTCACTGGCATAGAGCAAGCACAAAACAACTAATAACTAAAAGAGTCAATATAATATAGAGGGCTGAGATATATAGAGTATAGTTTATTTTTTAAAAAATCATTGAAAATGGAAGAATACAAAGATTAGGAAATCATTTGTGAATAAATGAATCTATGTAAAAGTGCTTCACAAAGGCAAGGCACTATGGAAATATTAAATATTTTTTCAAAAATATGAAAATATTTTGACATAGAAAGGACTTTGATGAAGAAGTTAATTTGAGAATTTTTTTTATCATAACCATTAAAGCAGCCAATCCTTGATGACTCTGTTCAAGTTTTGATATAGCTAGCTTTCAGAAAATGCCCTCACATGCCTAGAAATTCAGTTTTAAAATATTTTTAAATTTTCTTTGCTTTGCAGTCCTTAATCTGACTGCATAAAACATCAAACTTTGACAAAAACAGCTATTTTAATTAGTGTGAAACAGAGACCCAAAATGTCTCTTTTTTCTGACATAGCCAAATAGACATCTGAAACTAGATATAACTAATAGTAAACTTTGCAGGGAAACCAAAGTCACATAGAAATTCAAAGAGGCTAAGATCTCTAACACTGAAATACATTAACTCTATCACAACCATTTTTTGTTGTTTTTCCAAGCAACAATACATTTTGGGACACAATTTACTTGAATCCAAATGGTCACAAATAGTACTCAAAGACATTTGATATTTATATACAAAGAAAACATAGGAAACAAGTTAAACTAACAAATATATGAAAATATTCCCAAAGTAAGCAGGTCAGCATTGATAAAAGAATTAGCTTAGATAAATGTATAATCTACAACATGATGTCAGGATAATGTTATTGGATTTCTGAACCTCTTCCTTACTTTGTGGTAACTTCTGAGGAAATCGAACATGCATAATATATGACCTGACAAATGAACAAGTAAACTACTTTATTCAAGCCTTTTCATTTGTCAACAGCATACAGACAATAATGGCTTTCTGTCCACTGTTTTAATAATGTATGTATTGATTAAATCCATCTAAATCTTAACCAGAAAATCTCAGAAATATTTGAAGGTGCTCTGAAGAGTCTCTGGGATAGGAATTATAGAGATTTTTAAACTGAAAGATGAAAACCTAATGACAAACACTTTCATTAGTTAACATGAAAACAAAAAGTCACTATTTACATTGTTATAATCAAGACCTAATCTCCATTTGGGTTCGGGGTAGGATAAAAAGAATTAAATAGGTCCGTGGTTTATTGCAGTTCTCCATAAAAATTCCTCACTATGACTTGCTCCTTTAAAACTCTTCCTTAGGTTAATCACAGAAGTAGACAAGTAATAAATATCACTTTAGTGACTGCTCAAGTAAAACAAAGGAAGTCAGTTTTTCAAATATATTTAGACCAGAATAATGCACTCTAATTGAAAACGGGTCAGTCTAGTAAGGCAGGTAATGAGGAACTCTAAATGCCACGATAAAGTATTCAAAAGATATAAAAATTGGTCAGTTTATATTTGCTAAGGCACATTTGAGCTTTAATTATTTATAATACTTTGCTGCATGTAGAGCATTATTTTATTAATTAGTTTTGAGAGCCATTGCAGTCTCAATTTTTTTTGCTGCCCAGCTGGTTTGGGGAACAGAGATCTACTTCCTTGGGTAAGAAAACTGCTTTGGGGAGGGAGACTACAGTTCTCAAACTACCTGTGTGAACTGTCTTGGAACTGTACCCACAAGAAAACCAAATGCCCTCCCATCACAATAATTGGGACTGACTCTGTGTTTTCACTTTTAGAAATGAGTCCGAAACATGTAATGTTTTGCAATAAAAATGTCCTTAAGCTGAAAGCATATAGAATAAAAATATAAATTATCTCTTTGTTAAGTTCCAGATTTTTTGAAAACTAAACAAAATTTTGATTATAGATTCAATTTATGACCTTTAATGGGATTGCTTTTTGTCAACAATCAAGGGAACTAAAATTTATAGGGTAAACAGACTATTTTATAAAGTGATCATCCAAATATTTGGGGAGCAATTTGATGAAAAAAGGTGACATTTTGACACAAAATATTGTTCCAAAACATTACCTGAATCAAGAAACTCCTAAAGAGAAAGCCCACTTATAAGCCTGGAAACATGGTAAAGTAATACAAAAGTTAACAAAGATAACACTGTAGCACTGTCCTCCCATTGTTCATCGATTTGCTCGAGCGGGCACCAGAAACGTCTCCATTGTGAGACTTGTTACTATTTTTGGCATATTGAATACAACACGGGGAGCTTGCCAGGATCTGCCAAGCGGGTGGGATACTCTTGGTAGCTTTCCAGGCTCTCCGAGAGGGATGGAGGAATCGAACCTGGGTCAGCTGCGTGCAAGGCAAATGCCCTACCCGCTGTGCTATCACTCCAGCCCAACAGAGATAAAATCTGTCAAATATTAGATTTTGATCAAGTTTTGTAATGATTGGTGTGTCTTTTCTATCAGAAGATCATAAAGACCCAATTTTAAGGAATTTTCTTTGTTTTTTCTGTCCTCGAAAAAAGTGCAAGCTAATCAAATGGCATTCTACTACAACTTGAAAAGGAACACTGCAGAAATATGATGAAACTATTGGAACAGTGTGCTAAATTGTTCTCTCATACACTTAGGTATAATATGTTCTTTGAGGAAGACGAGAGCTTTATAAACAATATGTTTATTCAGGATATAAGGAGAACTTTGTGAAAATACTGAAACATACCAAAGTAACAACAGTGAATGTACACTACAGAAGTATGCTTAGTTGGAAATTAACAGAAAAGTCTTGAGAGAAGAATGAATATCACTCTCTTATTTTTCCCCATATTTGGTCTCATACACAAGAGATGGCGAATAAGTGAGCAAAGTTAAGATTGGCTTGTAGGTATATTAATCCCCCTCACTCTGGCCCTTTATAATTTCCTTCCTTAATTCCTCTGTTTATCTATTTAGTGTCTTCTACGCACTAGGCACAGGTATTCATTTTAGAACGTGACACTCCACTCCAACCACTGCAAAGAAAGCTTCTTCGGGTACACAGTTTAGTGGATGTGACTGACATTAATCCAATAGCCATGCATATACACGATGATGAGAAAAATGAGAGAAGGGCAAGTAGGCTATGTTCAGAAAATACCTAATAGTGAGCTTGTCAAATTTTATGGAAAAGGTTGTATAGTGTCTGAGCCAAGATGCAAGGGATTATTTGATATTGGTCAGGAGATTAGGAAGGGGCAGTTGTGGGTAGAAAGGGTTTACAGACAGGAATCAGCACGTAGAAAGCCACCTGAATATGGAAAAGTGGAAAAATACCAAAAAAGGTAATATGTACAGGAAAAACGAAAGAAGAGTAAGACAGGAAAAGACTTGAACAACTAGGCAGATGGGGCCTTAGTGTCCTTCCTGGGGATATTTGCCTTTTTCCAGAGGAACTAAGAAGCCACTAAAGATGGATTCAGTGAGAACTAACTTAATTCAACACTTGAGTTTCACATAGATTGAAGTGTAGAGATTGCACTGTAGGTTGTAGGGTGGTCAGAAGTAACATAGAAAGGATAAAGAAATGAACTTTTGAAATTGTAGGTATGCCAGCACTAGAGAGTCACAAAATACAGGAAGTAAACTGAGCTAGTGATGTATTTGCAGTGGAAGAGGGACAGTAGAGCTAATGTAAAGAATAGACTTCTCTATGCTCTGCAAGTCCTGATAAGTAAAGAGAGGTATCAGCTGGATACCCAAAATAAAACACACTAGCCAAGTGGAGATAAACTTCAATCTGATGTACATTACTCATAACTTTATATCATTGTCTCCCCAAAACATGTTACTGATGAGGGTCCTGAGTTAGAGGTCTGAGAACAAGCACCAACATTTTACCACTTTGCAGGCTACCAATGCCAATAATCAGGGATGGTAAGGCAGTGGAGCGATAGCACAATGGGTAGGGCATTTGCCTTGCATTCAGCCAACCCAGATTCTATTCCTTCATCCCTCTCAGAGAGCCCAGCAAGCTACTGAGAGTATCCCACCCGCACGGCAGAGCCTGACAAGCTCCCTGTGGTGTATTCGATATGCCAAAACCAGTAACAAGTCTCACAATGGAGACATTACTGGTGCCTGCTCGAGCAAATTGATGAACAATGGGAGGACAGGGCTACAGTGCTACAGGTAAGGCAGTATAGATAACAAAATTCTGACCAGGAAGGACTATAGGGATTTATTTTCATCAAATTCCTCATCTACATCTTGAGAACAAAGTAGCAATCATAATTTAATTTATGGAAGAATATGACTAGATTCTTATCTCCTGGCTCCCAGAATGCTTGTCCAGTGACTTGGAAATTAGAAAAAATTACATCTCTTATGGAAATTCAGTGTAATTTCATTATATAACATAATGCACTATATTTTAAATGTTCATACACCTCAGTGAGTGCACTTCTACATATACACCAGAGTTTTTTTTTCTATTCCAAGGGCTGGAGCGATAGCACAGTGGGTAGGGCGTTTGCCTTGCTTGCAGCCAACATGGCCGATCCGAGTTCGATTCCTCCGCCCCTCTCGAAGAGCCCGGCAAGCTACCGAGAGTATCTTGCCCACACAGCAGAGCCTGGCAAGCTCCCCGTGATAAATTCGATATGCCAAACACAGTAACAACAAAGTCTCCAATGGAGACGTTACTGGGCCCGCTCGAGCAAATCGAGAAACAACGGGAGGGCCTTTACCTTTACCTTTACCTTTTTTGTCTATTCCAAGTTAGAACATTGAAAAATAATGTTCACAGAGACAGGGGGGATGGGGGGATGGGGGTGGGAGGGATATTATCCATGGTGGTGGAAAATGGGCACTGGTGGAGGGATGGGTATCTGATCATTGTATAATTGAAACCAAAGCACAAAAAATTGTAAATCTACAACTTTAAAAAAAAATAAAATAAAATAAAGGGAAAAAAATTTAGGCAAAAGTAAAAAAAAAAAGAAGAAAAATAATGTTATATTCTACCCCAAATTAAAAATCTAATTTGACGTCTTCTACAATATAAAGGGATAGGTGTAATGGAGAAATTAGGAATTATACTAAACAGACAAAAAGTTGTACCAGTTTTGTCAAGCTTTTCCCATTTGGTAGCAAGTTACTCAGTTGCTAAAATTCATGTTCATATACTGTGTGTTTTCACTTCAGAAATATGTAACAGTAGCCACTATATGCCACGGACTTTGCTAGGTAAGAATATTTGAAGGTCAGCAAAAAAGAAATTCTTACATTTTCTCTCAGACACTAGTAGAGATGACAGAAACATGATGGAAAAAAACAAAGCCTAAGCAAAAACTATTACTGTCAGAAGACACTAGTGAAGAGCCAACTCATTATTCTGAAGACTGGTAGTATAGAAACACTTAACCTTCATATCGAATATAAATGGTATATACCATGTACCCAAATAATGCACAAACTATTTTAATAAAAGTATTCCAGATAATCACTGTATCACTGTATTCCCCTTGATCGTTGAATTACTTGAGCGGGCACCAGTAATGTCTCTATTCCCCCCAACCCTGAGATTTTAACAGCTTCTTTTTACTCATCTTTTCCCAATGATTGGAGGCTCTTTCAGGTTCAGGAGAATGAGACCTGTTGTCGTTACTGTATGTGGCATATCAAATACACCACGGAGAGCTTGCCAAGCTCTGCCCAGGCAGGCGGGATACTCTCAGTAGCTTGCAGGGCTCTCCAAGAGGCATAAATTAATATATTTTATTCCAGCTAATAGATGAAGAAATTATAAAATAATTATCACACTGCAATTTTAAGTCACTGACAATAAGCAGCTAGCAAATTACTCCCCCATGAAAATAAAAGCCATAAGTACTTTCCAATTATAAAAGAATATACCTATAAAATAGTCTTCCCTCCAAAAGTTGAAAGTGAATATTATCAAATTTGCAAAATTTGAAAATTCAGTATGTTCAGTATGCTAGTCTTTGGCCACATCTGGCTAGTGATTGCTTGAAATGTGACTAGTATGATTTTGTGCTGTTGTTGCAAATTTCTAAATAGATTGTATGTTAAGTAATTCTAATTGTTGTTCTTCAGTTATATAAGAGAAAATCATAGAGGAAACTGGGTGAAATGTACAGGGAAACTACTATTTTGGCAATGTACTGAGAGCCTATAATTATTTCAAAATATAATGTTCTTAAAAAGACATTTAAGAAACAAATTAACCAACTGCAATGTGTGGACCTTATTTCAGTGCTTATTTAAACCCCAAACAAAACAAAACAAAACAAAAAGCCTGTTAAAACATTTCTGATATATATGTGAGACAAATAAATTTAAACACTGCCTGGGTATTTGTTTTAACTAACTATTAACATTTTATAAGTACTACAGCAGCACTGTGGTTACTTTTACAGAGCGATACTTATCTTGTAGCGATACTTTATCAAATATTTATGAATGAAATGATCCATGCCTGAGATTTGCTTCAAAATAAGAAGAACAGGGTAAAGGTACAGAAACGAGAGCAACTATGAATTGATAATGCTTGAAGTCTTGGTGGGTACGTGGGTGTTTAGTGTAGGATTCTGCCTGTTTTTGTGCATGTCCGATGTTTTCCATAATAAAATATGTTTAAAAATTACCAAATGAAGCTGGCAATTTCTTAAAGGCTAGTATTAATGCAGACACATTTGACATTTAAAATATAATGGCTTGCATTATGTATGATTGGACTAGAAGAGCAAAAAAAGGATTTCTATTCAACTTAGTTTCAATGAAAACAGGTTTAAAAATAGTCATTGCAGCAAGAAGAGGCAGCCAGGAAGTAAAGAGGCTGGGGGGTAGGGCAGAAGTCAAGAGCCACGGATACATTGGTGGTGTAGAGTTGTATAGCAATATAACCAAATTACAGAGTCAATATCATTGAAATCAGGAGATCAAACCATAAAACTAAACTTATAAACGTGCCGGTCAAACATCTGCACTTCTATGTTCATTGCTGCTCTGTTCACAATAGCCAAAATTTGGAAAATTCCCGAATGCCTGAGAACAGATGACTGGTTAAAGAAACTTTGGTACATCTACACAATGGAATACTATGCAGCTGTTAGAAAAGATGAATTCATAAAATTTACATACAAGTGGTTCTACATGGAAAGTATCATGCTAAGTGAAATGAGCCAGAAAGAGAGGGACAGACATAGAAAGTTTTCACTCATCTGGGGAATATAAAGTAACAGAATGGGAGTCGAACACCCAAGAATAGTTGAGATAAGTACCAGGAGGTCTGCTCCATGTCTTGGAAGCCAGCCTCACATGCTGGGAGAAAAGGCAGCTCAGATAGAGAAGGGAACACCAAGTAAGGGATGTTTGGAGGACTCGCTCGGGATGTGAGATGTGTGCTGACAGTAGACTATAGACCGAACACGATGGCCACTCAATACCTCTATTGAAAACCACAACACCCTAAAGGGAAGAGAGAGCAAAAGGGAATACCCTGCCACAGAGGCGGGGTGGGGTGGGGGTTGGGAGGGCTACTGGGATCATTGATGATGAAGAATGGGCACTGGTAGAGGGATGGGTACTCAATCACTGTATAACTGAAACCCAAGCTCGAAAGTTTGTAAGTTTACAACTGTACCTCATGGTGTTTCACAGATTTAAAAAAGGGGAAAAATGTGCTGGTCAAAGAGGATACGTGGGAGGGAAACCTGGGGAGACTGGTGGAGGGAAGCTGACACTGGTGGTAGGATTGGTGCTAAAGCTCAACTATGGGAAATGTTGTAAAACACTGTGGCTTTACAAAAAAAATGCAATTTCCAAGCAGTCACTGAATGTTTCATATATGCAAGGGACTTAGTTTAACAATATCCCACCAGGGTTCATGGAGATAACACAAAGAGCTGCAATGCATACTTTGCATACAAGGCCCCAGTTTCTATCGCTAGCACCTCCTGGATACCCAAGCCTGACAGATGTGCTCCCCAAGCACTGAACCAGAGGTAGATCCCCCCAAAACACTGAGTGTGCCCCTGACAAATGTCCTACCCTGTGGACATCATTCTGCTTCTGAACTGTTGGAAAATCGCCTCCAATAGGAGCCTGGCGGCTTAACTCGTCATCTTTCAGCTGCAGCCACACTAGAAGTTCCTGAAGAGAAAGATGCAGGCGCTTCCACTGGTCAGAACTGGCTTCCAAATGGGACCTAAAAATAACAGAAGCAAATGATGTCAGAACATGAAGAAGCACCATTGAGGATTCTACAGATGCCATTAAAGGTTCTTGGGCTTGATGAGCTCCATAGTGAATAAATGTGCTATGAACTACAGAGCAATCCTTAATAAAAACCTGGCTTTTGAGAGTCACAAAATGGAGGATATTGATGGCAATTTTGAGGAAAAACAGTATTTAGCCATATGTTTATTTCCACATGCAGAATTCTGACACTTTTTGGCATGAAATTCACACTGGAATAGATTGCTTTCCCCAAGAGTCGCAGTCAATGATTCTTACTGTTTCTGCTAAAAAAATTGTACCCAATGACTAATAAAAACCACTCAGCTTTCAAGTGACTCATACAAGTACTGGAATTCTTTCTACTTTGAGAAATAGAAAGGTCTCTCCCCACATTTTGACTTTTCCATTTATACACCCTAGGCAGCTCTTCCATTGACTCCTTCCATATGGCATCTGTTCCTTTTCGCTCCTCTCCCCATATGCTTCTCCTTTCCCTCTACCCTTCTTTATTCTTGTGCACCTGGGATATGTTTTCACCAAGTCCCAACATTTTCTGCTTTGTTTCCTTTGTGTAAAATGTACTGATACAACAACTCACGTGGAAAAGTAAAATCAGACATTTGCCCGAAAGCTTCCTCCAAACATGAATAATTTAAGCAGTAGATTGAGTGCTTTTACCATCAATTGTATTTGGAGCTTGTTAATCTGTAGAAGCCATTTAAGAATATACAAATGAAGGATCTGTGCTATAAAATCTACATTTCATCTGAGGATGAGACTCTAAACGAATAAAATAAATCATTATCTAGAAAATAGAGGAAGCACAGAATGTTAGCAAAGCACTATCCTCAGGTAAGTCAACACAGGTGCCATATTACTCAAACATTATAAGCAGTTACTAATTAATTAATAAAAATTAATGCTGCCAACTCCAAGAATATAATCTAGTTTCTTATACCTACAAATTGAAATACAAAGTGACTGTGTAGAACAACATTTCTCCTGGCCATTTTGTAACTTAACTTGACATTTCATGTACAATTCTGCTCTGCTTAGTCAAACAGAATCACCAAGTCTGTACTGAGAATTATATTGCTCCAAACTTTCATAAGGATAATATTGTGACATGTAGAAGTTTTTTAAATGTGAAAATGCAATAACAGCTTAAATTAAAAGACTTAAATAGAAAAAGAATGCAAAGATATATGTATAAAACCATCATTTACTGCATTTCTTAAGATGGACACAAAGCAGAAATGACTCAAATATTCATTACTAAGGAACTGTATATTGACATGTGTAATGGTGAACTTATACTGCAATGTTCAAGTCTTCTAAATCCTGTGTATTGTTATAGGTGATGACACAGGCAAATATTTAAAGAAGTGGAAAAGATCAGCCTGTCAGTTGCAAAGACAGAAAGCAGGATAGAGAAAGAAAAATAATCTAAAACTTTTGTGTACCTACATATATTTGCATGCAGACACATGATAATAAATGAAAAAATTATAAAAAGACAACTAGTTAAGTTCCCAGAGGTTAACTTTATAGGTGATTTATTATTTCATATTCACCCTTCTCCAGTGCTCAGAATGGTTTTTCCAATGTGAGTGGTATAACATTATATTCATAAAAGCGAGGTTATTTTCATCAGAGAGATTAAGTAGTTCTGAACTCTGAGAACATTATTATGCAGTCAGTGAATCAGGAAATAGAAACATGACTATGCAAATAGCATAACATATAGTGGTCACTCCCTTTATGTCTCCTTTCTAGTCATCACTTCTCCATGATTATGTCTAACAAAGAAATCTTGATGCCATATTTTAGTTATTAAATTATATGCAATGAAGACTGGTTACAGGGATTTCCTGGGATGTCTGAAATTTGCTCCTTGGTCCTCTTGAGGGTAAAAGAGCATGCAAAGCAGGACATTTTGAAAAGTAAATAGAAAGAAGCCTAGTTCAGACATAGCAGCAAATGGGAGAAGAAACAATGATGTAATAAATATTTATCAAGTACTCCTAAGTTTCAATAGGCACTGGGGAGTCAGAGAGGGGAAATGAAGTAGAATGTAAGATGTCAAATGCTTGGCATCCCTGTGTCTGGAAAACAAACATCTCTGAGGTGAGCATTCAACTCCATTCTAAGTTAAGCAGGTTCTGACCAATTATTAGTAGGATGATGAAACCATTTTGTTCCTCTAAGAAATAAAAAAAGTAGATCTGATGAGGCCCAGGGAATTTCCTTTTGAAAGGATATAAAAAGCTCCATAATAAGAACTAGGGGAGCTCTTCAAAGCCAGGGACAAAGGCCAATCCAGAGAGTTGATGGAGAAGCAGAAAGAGAACTTGGAAACGCAATGAGAAATAGGCTATGAAGATGGAAGGAAACCTTAATTGCAAAGGTATAAAGACAGATGCTGAAGCATCTTACTAGAGCAGTCATATTTAGACATTCAAAATGAAAATCACACACATTATACGAGGAAATCCTTAAGCAGAGTGGGGCTTATATAAAATATTTTAAATATCTGAGCAATGAAGGTTTTCCAAATTGGAAAATATTCTCTCTCTATGCGTACCTACTCAACAGAATATTCTGAGGTTTGAAAGGGCACATTTAGCTTCTATACAATGTCCATTAATCTTTATTACCAATGACAAGAGCTTAGGGGTTATGAGCATTTAACATGGCAAGTGTTGATCTTTAATAAGCAGATAATTTGTACAACTTGTAAGGCTTGGATAAAATGCAAAACCTTTAGGTGTGTTGGGATATGCTGCTTGGTCTTCAAGGATCTCCTGGGTGTCAGGACTCCAAGAACCATAAGGGCTGCTAAACTGATTGTTATTTCTCTAGACACAAATATTTCAAATATGATTTGGTTGATGCCTAGTTTGAAATCCTTAATAAAACTTTACTCTGAAAGGCAAAAATTCTTAAAGAAAAAATGTATTATATTGAAATCATTCTTCACTGACTTCCTTTATAAAACTAATGATATGATATATTCTTCTATATCTTTGGTGCCCTTGTGTAATAAGATAGCATTTAAGTAAACAGACAGAAAAGGTGAGAATACAGAAATAATAAGGAACCACAGGAATAATGTAGGAGCTATGGGGCTTTAAATTAAGAGTGAAAATTAAACTCAAGAGAAGTAAACATTTTTTTCCAGATAGGGGCCAGGAACATCAACTTTCAAAAATAATTAGCATACCAAGAGTAAGAAAAAGGTCAAAGATATTTGATGTCCAGCCTGTGTTTTACTCTTAGATATAGATTCTACATTTTTTCTTTCTTTCTTATTTATATAAAACTCTCTAACTTCTAAAAAACATTATTCCTTAAGAGATTTATTGTGGATCCAGATAATATAAAACTGGTATTCTCAACTCTCAAATTAAGGTTCAAAATTTTCTATGTATAGTTTTCTATGTATAATTTTGTATAACATAAGTATCTCCCCCCAATATCTCACAGAATGTAAATCTTGCTGAAATTAGGTTGATATGTGGTCTTCAGTTAATAGTATATATAACAATATAGAAAATGTAATCGGATTAAATCAAAGTCTTCATACATGCTTTTTTACATAAAAAAACTTGATTTGACTACTTCTCAAAGGTGTTTATATTTTAAAATTAAAATACAAGGTGTGTGGATGTGGACTTCTTGAGAATGATAAATAACTGTTTTCAACCAATGAACATGCTGAGATTAGGTGATTGCACCAATCACTCTGTGTGTGTATATATATATATGTATATATATATACATATATATAGGTATATATGCAAATATGTATCTATGTATGTTAGCATGTTTTGTTTTATTTTGGACATCAAGTGGTGCTCCTGCCTTTGCACTCAAGAATCACTCCTCTGCAGGGCATGGGACTCCATATAGGGAACCAAACAATGAACCCAGTTTTCCCATGTTCAAGGCAAGTGTCCAACCCATTGTACTTTCTCTCTAGTCTCCACATAGTTCTGTTTTGAGGCCACATTGGTGGTACTCAAGGCATATGGCTGGCATTGTGCTCATAGTTCATTCATTCCTGGTGATGCGCAGGGAATTTTTTATGGTGTTAAGGGTCAAACTTAGGTTTCATGCATACAAGGAAAGCAACTTATCTACTGTAATTTCTCTCTAGCTCCATGAATATTAACATGTCATGGTCCTCCCGTTGTTCATCGATTTGCTAGAGCGGGCCCAGTAACGCCTCCATCATGAGACTTGTTGTTACTGTGTTTGGCATATCGAGTACTTCACGGGTAGCTTGCCAGGCTCTGCCGTGCGTGCGGGCGAGATACTCGGTAGCTTGCCGGGCTCTCCGAGAGGGGCAGAGGAATCGAACTCGGGTTGGCCATGTTGGCTGCGTGCAAGGCAAATGCCCTACTGCTGTGCTATCGCTCTGTGGGTAGGGCATTTGCCTTGCATGTGGCCAACCGGGTCAACCTGAGTTCGATTCCTCCACCCCTCTCGGAGAGCCCGGCAAGCTACCAAGAGTATTAACATGTAAGTAAGTTTTTTCACTTTATTTCTCCTTCAATTTAAAGAAGTTAACATTTTACTTTCTTTAATGGTACTCACCTATCCCTGAGTATTTACTTTTATTTCTTGGGCACTTGTAATTTGGTAGTATATGTGCAGTGCATAGTATATGATTTTCCTTAGACTAAATTATAAAAAAATACAACTCAATTGTTATTTTTTCTTAGGGATACCTTATTTACTTCTTTTAAACACTTTATTTTTGTACTTAGTTCCATTTAAGTATAAAAAATAGCCATAGTAGAAAAGTTCAGTAATTTGCAAGGTTCATAAAGGGTGCTTGCAGAACTGAAACTAGAATTGAAAAACTGTTTTGGGAACTTGAAGTGACCACCACCCAGGTTTCTGTTCAAACCTCCCCACTTCAGTGCAAGTATGAAGCTGACAGGCGGTTTGTTAAATATTCTATATTTGGCAGTTAGTAATAGAGCCAGAGAAATCTCATTGGCCATCTAGTAGCAGACTCTTTCTACTCAACCTGATTTAGAGCTTGGAGTTTAGGGATTTTTTTCAATCAATTTTGCTCAAGTCAGCAAGCATATAAACCTACAAAACTCATGAGGACTTAAAGGAAGTTGACATCAAGTGTAAATGAAAATAGCACAGGAATGATATGGTGAAGAAAGAGTCTACGGAGAAAAATTCAAATTTTGGAATTTGAGTGAAAAATTGGATGCTGGGAGGAAATAGTGTTCTGGGTGAGAGGACCAGCAAATATACATATGCATATGGTAGGATGAGAAAACTGTGGGACAGTAGAAAACTGTGGGACAGTAGAAAGCAGAATGTATCTGGCTCATAGAATCCAATGTCAAGGAGTAATTATATTGGGGCTTGGCAAGGTAAGAACGGGGATGCAAAAGAGCAGAGAAGGGAAGGGATTAAGTTGGGCTTATTAGGCAGTTAATAGGGAGTAGAAGAGCTGCTGGATATTAGAGACTAAATACAAATTTCATGAGATTAATGGTTTATTTTTCCTATTTCATTCACTGTGTGAATCTCAGTGCCTAAAAGAGTGCCTAGCATAAATAAAATGTTAAAAAAACTAAAAAAGGAATAAACTAAATATGACATCAGTAAGTTCAACAAAGCAAATAGTATGATATAAACCGTGTTCAAGAAAGAGTATACTTGTAACTGTGTAATGGGTTGTCTAAGAAAATAAGGGGAAAATGTTGAATCTGTCAAATGGAAGGAAGGATGTGTGGATGCCTGAACAAAATTGTAATCATAGGAGAAAAAGCTACAAAACAGAAGGGAAATCAGTGGAAGGTCATAAAATGCAGGTGGAGCTGAAAGCGAAGGATACCTCTTATGAGTCAATTAATGCAAAGAGCAACTTCAAAATCATTTGGATTCAATTTTTTCATGAAAAATAATGCTTTTGAAAAAATTTCTTGAAATATAAAAATGCATTGAGGAATCCTTATAAAACAATGAACTTCTGAACCTCTAAAATTCTTTAGTATGATAGGTTTGAGCAAACAGGAATTTTTTTCTTGGGTAACTAACTGGATTTTTTTTGCTTTTTGGGTTACACCCAGTGATGCATAGGGGTTACTCCTGGCTCTGCACTCAGGATTTAGTCCTGGCGGTGCTCAGGAGACCATATGGGATGCTGGGAATTGAACCTGGGTTGGCCGCGTGCAAGGCACACGCCCTACCCACTGTGCTATCTCTCCAGTCCACTAACTGGATTTTTTAAAAAGAAAATGATAACTTTTATAAAACACCTCACATGGAGTTGCTGACTACCTTGCAATGTATGTAATATATATTTGCAAGTGCCATAAACGGTCTTATATCTAAACCCTTCTGGTGTTCATATGTTCTATTTCATAGCCATCTCAAATTATTACTTTACCTATGCTTCTCTCAACTGTACCCTGCCACTCAGGATGGATTGGCTGTTACCTTTATTTTAATCACAAGTCAGGAAATAAATGAAATCATTTGGATGTCAAGAATTATTTTCCTCTATTTTCCCCTCTAAGAGCTTGCTTATAACAGTCTGAATTATTAGAGAGGCCTATTGAAAAGCCCAAACCATTGATATGAATATATAAATTCTAGAATTCGCAGCACCTTAGATAAGCAAAGGTAACTGTTTTCTACTTGATTAATGACAGTAAGAATTAAACTGCAGTAGCTGGCATATGGGAACTTGCTGAGAATGAAGAGCCCATATTTTGGCTGACATGCTGTTTGCCGCTTTCAATTCTCCTTATATTTCATCAAGTTCACATGAAGGAGAGAAAAGGCACTGAGTGATGTGCAGAACAGTTTTAGTACCTTTCTTTTTTCTTTCTACAAAAAAGCATAACTTACTTTTCTTTATCTAACAATATCTTTTCCAACTCCCATGTTTCATTCCTTGTAATGACAGAGACTACAAATTTGGCTTTTGTTATTATACACACTCTGAAGATTTAAGCTGCAGAAAGTGCTTAGGGCCTCTCTAGCTTTTAAAATGCTTATTGTTACTGCCAGCAACACTTGGATGGGCCAAAGACGTAGATGAGCGGCATACTTGAGGCAACAATCTTATAAATAAAATCAAATCCTTTTCTACTCCTGTAACCTGCCCACACGGCAGAGTCTGGCAAACTCTCCGTGGCGTACCCAATATGCCAAATACCAGTAACAATGATGGGTCTCATTCTCCTAAAGAGCCTTGAATATAGCACTTTCTTAAAAATCTCAGGGCTAGGATGAAGGAGACGTTACTGGGGCCTGCTCAAGGCAATCGACGAATCACAGGATGGTCGTGATTTGTCGTGATTCTACTCATGAAATATGCTTCTACTTCATCCTTTGATTTACTATATTTTTGTGAAAAAGATAGGCAAATCTTATATTTTCTTTCTTCCTTCATACCTAATGGTACAGTAAAACCACTAAAAGCTCAAATTCTCTATGTTCATATCTTGGGCTTGCTACACTCGGTAAGGTAGTAAGATTCTCTGTACCTCACATTCTTCAAATACCAAGAAAATTAAAAGAGAATTTATCACTTACTGCTGCTCAGAGCATTGAACAGGTCAACAAATCTAAAGTCTCAGGTGACTGAAAGTACTTGGCACCACCATAGAAGCAGGAGTCTCTAGCATGATTTCTTATTAAGTATAGATTTTCACAGCAAAAATGTTTTCAAATTTCAGTTCTGTTTCTTTTCCATTGTAGAAATAAATATGGTGCACATCCAATTTGTTTTAAAGCTTAGAAAATATGTCAAGAAGGAAACATAACTTCCTTCTGTAATCTTATGACCTAGTAGTAATAAGTACCTGCAATAATGAGGTTATTTTTCTTAACTACTAGGAAGCCTATTTATCCTCTTCTGCATTCCTCCACTACCAGCCCTCTTCTCTACATAGAAGCAAGCAGAAAGTAGTGCTATGAAGTGAGATGAATTAGGAAAAGTACTGGTTCAAAGGTAGAATTCCACTCCCTGGACTTAAAAGGTCATTTTAGGAATGCTGGGAAATGCTCTCATGATCTTTGCTCTTCCATTTTCCTGTTGAACTTCTGCAAAAACAGGAACATCAGAGCTTTGTTCTGTTCTCTTTATACCAATGTCAAAATGCATCCATTAACTTCTCAAGAGAGTTGATATATATCAGGGGCAAAATACAATACGGGGACATAAAGTGTAGCTAGGGGCTTTGTCCAAAGAGAATGTGGTAAGGAAATTAGAGAGGATGCTACTGGAGAGGAAACAGATAGGAAGTTACTAAGGTGCCTGTACTAGCGAGAGGTCTCCTCAAAATTGTTAATTATAACACATTATGGTAATTAAAGAATGTCCTCTGTTAAGCATTTAGAGTAATACCAAAGAAACAATTCCATAACAAATATACATTATTTTTACATTTTTTGGTCTAACCCTGCAAATAAGCCAAGAGAGAACTCTATGAAATTAGGAAAGCTGTGTTCCTCATTTAAATTCACTCTAATGTCTTAATATGCATCTCTCCTGTGGTTATAAAACATCACCATTTTAATCTAATCTGAACCCTCAAGTATCATCTACATCCAAGCAAATGAATGATTCATTTATTCAAAATAAAATGAATCATTCTGAAATTGGGTAATTTACATAAACATATGAGATATCAGCTACTTGTGCTAAGAAAACGAGGGAATTTTTTTTCCATTTTCATTCCTGTCTTTTTTGTTCTTTTCCTACCTAATGTTGAGAGATTTTTTCCGCAGCTCACTCCACTTGAAGTTCATGTTATCCAAACGTCTTTGTAACAGGACAGCATCATCTGAACCTTCCAGGGATTTCAGTATTTTCTGGCCATTTTCATCCAGGTTGTGATAGATATCTGTGTGAGCTTCAATTTCCCCTTGGAGGTCCTATAAGACAGAAGAATATATGCACAATTACCAAACAAAAGAAACCAGCCATGAAAGTATTTGGAGAACTAAAAAAAACTATTGATTAAATATGCAGTTCAATGGGATCTGCTAACAAGAAGATACAGTTCCTCCCATTTGCCTTGGCGTATGGTTGTTTCATGTTATGATGTAGGAAAAAATGGGCATATTACTAGGTACAATATATTTATTACTTGAGATTAGAAACTAGATTAGAAATACACTTATGACTTCATAAATTCCCTAAGCTATGTATTCTTCCAGTAAACACAATAAGCTGTTTTACTAGATTAATAGGACATAAAATCTCATTTCAACCCAATTTCAGTAGGCTATGGGTCTAGCCATAATTCCACACACATGATAATTTGCTGAGTTGATTCTGACCATGAACACTTAAGACAGACTAATAAACAAGGCTGTCCTTGATGTCTATGCACCAGCATATGCATGGAATTCTAGCCTCAGAGAGAATATCTTGACAAGAGACATTAAGTTCGCCTCAGTATTAGAGCGACACTGAGCCAGAGCATCAGACATTGATTAGTGAGATTTTCCATTTAAAATATCATCCTATCATTAGGCTGGATGGGTGGAAAATTCACAGGACCATGATAAAAGTTATGCTAAGAGGTGACACATTCAACCTCACTGGTATCTAAACACATCAAGAAAATTATCAGAGTAGAAGAATCTGACCTTTACATGGTATGTCTTCCTGTGTAACATTTTCAGCTTGAACCGGGGACTACAGCACTGATCCTGTTGCATAGCAATCCTGAGAAAACCCGGCGACTGAAAGAGCGGTGCTTTAAAATGCCAACTTTGCTTACATTCTGTTGACAGAATGAATTTCGGAGCACAGGCCTCACTAGTCAATAATAATAAACAGTCACTTTGTACTCCACACTAAACGGTGGCCAGGCCTGTGGATGTGGGAGGGACCTCAAAGGGAGGAGGCCTGGAATATGCAACTGAGAGTTTATATTAAACAGCCAACTTTTCTTATCATTTTGCCACTCGAATCCAGAGACATTATAAATTCATTTTATATATGTGTTTCCCTCCTTGTTCCTAGCAGAACGGTCAACGCCAAAGGAACATTCCTTAGAGAGCTGCCGGGTACCCACATTCCTTTCTGCCTACACAATGAATGGAGGCTTTGTATACTATCTGAGTTGCTTTTAGAGATTTGTATGCTTCTGTTCAACAAGTTTAAAAATTCATTCTGAAGCTACAAACAATTGGATTGATCTGTGTAACTAGAAAAGTACTCCTCCCCTTTCTGAAATTGAATTAAATGATTTCTAAAGTAAGGGGAAAGTGGCAGCAGTAACATGTCAGGAATTCTGAAGAAGTGGCCTATGTTTTGAGTCACAGACTCTTAGAGGCAGAATTTCAGATGCTGTAGAAATCGGGTAGATGGACAATGAATGTCTCCTGTCACTATTTTTGGCAGCCAAAGTATCACTGATGGACTCTAAAGAGAACTCTGTCCCATTCTCTTTGACTAGAAGACAGTAAAGGGAATATGGATAGACACACATCTGAAGTTGAAAAAAATGGAAGCACTCAAAAAGATGCAATAACATCTATCAAAAATGGCTTGTTCTGGAAGGAAACAGTCTGATTTTGAAACCAGCTTCTGTGGTTAAAATCTAGTGGTGGACTTCTTTCAGGATAGGTAGATCAGAGACACATTCACTTCGTGTTTGTGTGCCTACAAGGCAAACAGCTCTGCTGAATATCTCACTTCTTCAGCAGAAAAGAAAAGTGAGGTTCATTTATTTTTTTAACCATTTGGGGAAAAAAGCCCAATGGATCAAAGTTATTCAGACAATTCCCCATTCCTCATTCTGACTTTACTTTTTGCTTGGTTTGGAGATTAAAATCAAACTTTTTGCTGTATAAAAATGCTTTGATGAATACAATCAGTTTTCTATATTAGTATGCATACAAATGATTAAATTTTTATATCCTGCATTTATAACAGAGTCTCGGGCTCAATCAATAGTCCCTTAAGATCGTGTATATCATGAAGTCATCAACATGGTACTGAATACACTAGAGATTTTCCCAAGCACAAATAGGATGTTGATTGATGACTTGGCTAATCTTCATCTTTGCTATCTACATTCCACTGCATATAAACATTTGTGTTGTATCATTAAAAAGAAATTCTCTAAAACTATTAAGAAACCAGTTCTTATTGAGGAATGATTACTTATCTAGTCTTCAAACTATGACAAATACAAGGCAAGTGCATGAAAAAATTATGCTTTACTTTTCCTAAAACCTACTTTTTTGGGGGCAGGTACCCTCACTAAAGGTATGGAGGGGTTCCAAGTATCACTCCCACTGATATTTAGAACAGTAATGGGGGCCTGATGATTTGGTTCCAAGGACTGCTGATGTGGTGTCATTTGGGCCCTGAATGCCATCAGAGTCACCTCAGCAGTGCTTAAGTGGGGTTATATAGTGCCAGGGTCAAACTCAGGGCCTTGAGCATACAAGGCATGTGCTCTACTGCATTGAGCTATCTCTGCAACAGTTCTAGTGTACATTACTTAATTCATTCATATTACCAACTAAATAGTGACGAGAACCTCCTGCTGCTTTGTAGATATTGGAATACAAGATTCTTCCTTTGGGCATTGGATGCATTTTGGCATTGGTGTAAAGGGCATTCAAAACTGACTAAAGTGAAACATTACTATCAGAAGTAAGGTAACTCTGGGTTACCTTTTTTATTTTTTTATTATTTATTTATAGCACTGTTTTTCTAGGTCCTGATAATGGTGTAGAGCAACCATTATCAGAATAATGGGTATTAATTAGAGTTTACCAAGCACCTATGAATGCACTGCTTTAATTCACTTTAATTATTCCTTCTCCTTGCTCTGTGAAGTCCAGTCTAACTTCTTTTTTTTTACTTTTTGGGTCATACCTGGCAATGCAAAGGGGTTGCTCCTGGCTCATGCACTCAGGAATTATTCTGGTGATGCTCGGGGGACCATATGGGATGCTGGGAATTGAACCCGGGTCAGCTGCATGCAAGGCAAATGCCCTACCTGCTGTGCTATTGCTCCAGCCCCCAGTCTAACTTCTTTGTTTTATAATCAAGAGCACAGAAGTTTATAGTTGTTCAATCGATTTACCTGGATTTATCATATATCTGATAATCTGATTTATCAATCTGATAAGCATTAGAACTAGACAAAGGTTTCGGATCTTTTGAATCTAGAAGTTCTTGAGTGCCACCATCACCTATTTACTGTAAGTATAGATTGTGATGGTAGCACTTGAAAAATCAAACCAGTCTATACTAACAAGGAGGGGAAACAACCATGGAAGGAGAATCATAAACAACAATACTTCTTTTGGTTAGAAATTTACACTCATGGATAGACAATCTATAAATTAAAAAAATGAATTTTACTACCCCTTTCACCTCTCATAAGCATCCAAGATAACCTGTTAGCAAAAAATCACACTGAAAATGTCTCTTTACTTAAAATATCCCTCTTTCTGAGGCCAGAGAGATAGTATAGGGGATCTGTCACTGTCACTGTCATCTCATGTGACAGGGATGAATGGAGACATTACTGGCGCCTGCTCAAGCAAAAGTATAAGGAATGATATATATATATATATATATATATATATATATTCTGCTAAAACAAATTAATTTCCATCAGTAATTTATTCCTTTGTCTCTATAAACCATGTGTACATTCCATGCTATCCTAACTTGAAACATAAGCCAAAATATGGCCATGTTGCTTTGGGATGACATCTACTAGGAAATCTGGAGAGTTCTTGCACTCACGTCGGTTGCTCTAAACTGGAAGTATGCGTGAGGAACACAAGACTTTCTTTAAATGACTGGCACATTGTTGTGGAGATTTTTCAGTATAAGCCAACAGCATGTGTCCTAGGTGGGGAGGAGGAACCTGTGAAAAACACTAACATGATGGCATTTATCTTAGGATTAATTTTACATTCTGGAGCCAGAGAAAACAGGTGATTGCTATGGAGAATCAAAGAGTTCTAGAAGACAGTCACTCTGGACAAAAAAGTAAATTTCACCATTCCTTTCAAAAAGTTTTGCTGCTTTTTATTTCTTTCTAGTTTTGGGGTCATACCTGGTGGTGGTTGGGAGCTGCCCCAGGCTCAGTACCTGGAGAGCCACTCCTGACAGTATCTGAGGGACTATGCAGTGCTAAAGATTGAACCTATCCACTGATCTATTTCTCTGACCCTCAAGTCATCTTATTTTACTTCTGACTTAACTATATTTAAGTCTTCGTCACTGCATTCGGTATATTCTATTTACTTGTTCTCTTTTTTGAAATCATTCATTAGGAGGAACTTTAATAAAAGAGAGGAAACAAAGGTGTTTTGTAACAAAAGTAACAATAGCAAGTAGCAGCAACAATAACAACACTCTCAAGACTTACTGTACACCAATCATTATCCAAAGCACATATAAATATGACTTATTTAGTCCTCTCAGTTTTCCTTAAGGAGAGGCACTATTATTTTAATTTTACATACAAGAGAATGAAATTACAGAGAGAGTAAATAAATAAAGCTGTGCAAGAATGCACAGCTATGGGCCGAAGTGACAATCCAGTGGGTAACGCGTTTGCCTTGTACAAGGCTGACCTATGTTCAACCCCTGGCATCCCATATGGTACCCTGAGCAGCGCCAAGAGTAATTCCTGAGTGTAGAGCTAGAAGGAACCCCTAAGTATCACCATGTGTGACCCCAAAAGAAAAAAAAAGAAAAGTAAAAATAAAAATGTTTCCAGAACATGCTAGCTATTCATTCAAAAAAAAAAGAATGCACAGTTAATCTACTGGGTGGACAGATGTCCAAACTAGACAGTTGTACTGTAGAGACTGCCCTCACCCACCAGATTTGGAGTTTTTCCATATTAAATTTTTAATTAATAATAGCCCTTTTAACATTTCAGCAAATCTAGCACCGCATCTAGAAAATGCAAAATAACAAACACTGTTTTCAGTACCCTGAGGGTAATTTTATGGTCTTAATAATACAAAGACTATTAAATGGACCTCAAACAGTGGACAAAGCTATTCAGTACAAGAGATACCATAAATTCATTGAGAAAATTTGTACAGATGGAAAAATAATATGCACTTCCTTCTTGCAAAATACAGTCTGTATTTTTGTGCAGTATGACCAAATTGCAGCTGTGAATACCACCTGAGGCAGACGAAGCTAGCAACATGTTCCTTATATGGTGGGGTCATGAGGAGGCAGTATTCTGCTTCCTGGAGAGCTTTTAAATCCATCCTTCCTTCACTATGTGTCTACTCTTTTCATGAGTCCATTTTACAGGACATATCTTGCAAAGTGAAGCCAAAGAGATGCAGATTGATTTGTCCTGCTCTTTTCCTTTTTACCTAGGAAATTTTCAAAATTTTGAATCTCTCCTACTTCAAAAGACACTAAATGATCATGCATGTACAGGGTTGTTTTGAATATTACATGGAATAGTTTTTGTAAAATCCTCAATGTACAGAGATCCAATGTGAAAATCAAGTGTTAGACACAGATGTTATGAGGTCCTAGGATTTACTTTGAGCCTTGAAGTATAGATAGAATTAATAAAGGTACAAGGAAAGCAGAGAAAGGAGATGTGTGAAATGGTAGATGGCTGGGAGTGAGTTTAATTTATGAGAAGGGACAATGGATTGCATGATCTGATTGGAAGGATGATGAGTATTAGAGAGTGTCAGATCCTTGAATTAAGATAAAAAACCTTTCTGAAGGAAGAAATTGAGAACAATGCTAATGAAAAAGCAAAGTACAAAGATATCATTATATATCAAATGCACATATGTCAAATTTTATTGTATATATGTGGGTGTCATGCTATGTCACAGGAGGTTAAGTAGAATGATCTCTTGTGTTTGTGAACTGGGAAAGGACATGGAAAATTACAAAACTTTCATTAGAAGAAAAAAGAAGTGAGATGACCAAAATTAGGAAGTAAGGTATTTGGTTTATTATAAAACAAGATTACAATACTTTCCCAAAACCTCATGGATGATAGTACATATTTTTCCTTATGCACAATGGAATGATTCATCACTCAAATAAACAAATGAAAAACCTTCCACTAATATGAAATTCCTTATGTCAAGTATAGCCGAGAAGCAAGTGTAGGAAGAATTAACATAAATTACCCGATCCCCTACAAAGTTCTGAAGAAACAAACCATCTCTAATAGTTTCCAAAAGTAAGGAGAGCATGAAGAACCTCAAAGCAATTAGTTCCTCTTTACGGCAAAATTTTGATTCATTCCAATTGGCTTGATAGGGAGGAAAAGGATGCGATTTCTAAGAATTTCAAATGTCAGAAACAGAAGATCCAAACTGGGATTATCCTTGAATGCTAAACAGTGAGGAGCAAAAAGTGACAGCTGACAGAGAACCAGAAAGGTGTGAAAGGAGCTGCATTGTGTGCACAACTGACCAAGAGAACACAGTGTGGAAGCCACATCCCCGAATCTACTATTGCCCCTTAAAGGCATCACCTTGCTTTCTGGTGAGGAAAAATAATTGTTCATGATGGTTAACACGAATTAGTTAGAAATAGCATGTGCAGTAAACTATTTAAGACAGAGGCACTTGGCTGTAAACCTGCAATGAATTCGTTCAACAAAGCAATTATGAAAATGCGTTGCTGCTTTTGAAAGCTTAAAAAAACACAAACCAAGAGCAGACACCCTTAGCTTACTTAGCTTAAATAATTAGTCAAACTTAGGTGGTAAAGAGCTGAGTTCTGGTTGGTGCATGGGCTTGTACACATGAACACACACATACTCCCTTCTGAGAAGAAAAAACAAGAGTTAGGACACCAGCAATAGCAGAGAAAGCAGGGTGTTTCCCTTGTAGTCTACCAACCTGGGTTCAATTCCTTGAACCCCATATGGTCCCTGAGCCCTCCAGGAGTGATCCCTGAGTTCATATGCAAGAGTAAGCCCTAAGTAGAACCAGGTGTAGGCAAAAAGAAAAAAATATATATAAAGTCAAGACTCAAGTTTCAGAAATATTTAGAACATCTCAAAGTAAAATCATGGTGTGTAAATTAAAAAGTTAATTTAAAAATGTAAGAAGCATGGGCAAGTGTTTTAAATGTCTGCTGTTTTAATTTGGGGGGGAGGTTAATTTTTAAAGTTGCTCATCATTTTCTATCACATGCTACAAAAGTATCAGTCTGTCATGAGTTGAAAATAGGACTAGCAAAATGAAACGGGCATCATTGTTCTTAATTCATTTTTGAAGACACACACCCCTCTAAAGGAAGTGGTCTCCACTCTGGCCTTAGAAGACCTCTAACTTAACCTCTAGAGGCTTCTAACTAGCTCAGAAAATGCAGCTGGGTATTTTGTGGCTTCACAGAAGCACTGTGGAGGGTGATTTTTTTTTTTATTTTCTTATTCCACATGTGACCAGTGCCATACTTTTAAAAGCAGTAGAGTTGTCAACCCAAGAGAAACAAGAGTTAATTTGGGGACTGCTGCTTGGCTTGGAGCCTGGTTGCTCTGAGTAGATAAGGAGTGAGTTTTCAGGTCCAGTGCATCGCAATGCATCTTAAACGCACAGCTATGGATTTAGGAGTCCACAGGCTTTGCTTTAAAAATGGCTGTTATTAAGGTCCCCAGAGACTATTATCCTGCAGGGTTTGTTGTCTTTGCTTTCATATCTCATTCGAAAATTCCCACACTTTAGCACTAGAACAGGAGTGGGAAGGGATATGCTCTCCTGCCTCAGTCCATTCCCAGGTGCACAGCTCTATTTCAAAATCTAATCTTTAAAAATGCCTGGCCTAGGGTGGATTACCCCTGGAGGAAACTGAGCAAAATCCCATGTATCAGATTGCCTCAAGCAATCCCAAACTGGGGACACGTGATGCATTCTCCTTGTCTGACCCTCTGGCTTACTCCATTCTTAAAATTCTTTTATCGAATTGAACATTTCGTTTCAAGTATACTGTGTTGGAAGATGAGAAGGTTCTTTAATGCATCTTGATTTTCCTTATTTCTTTTTATTCTGCCACAGTACAAACATTTTCAGCATATTTACTGATCCAAAAAACATTAAATACCCACTGAAGATTTCATTGGGAGCTATGAACACATAAAAACTAAGAAATCAGTAGTTTCAGCACTTACTTCCCTCCTTTCCTTCCTCCCTTCCTCCTTTCTATTTTCCCTTCCTCCCTTCTTCCCTTCCCTCTTTCATATTAAAATTTTAAGATCTTAATATCCAGGTGCAGGAGTTTAAAAAAACTTCTTTCCTTTTTATACACAAAATTTATAAAATTAGAGACAGTAGAAATATGGTAAAAGGATAAATAATAAGAAAATGTTTTGAAGATAACCAAGTTGAAGCTAAGGTTAAAATAATAGTGTGTATGTGTATTGGTGATAGGATATTCTTTGGTTATTATGGTTGAGAAATGCCTAGGTGAGGCAGTTCAAAGTTAGTTCAAACTTTAAGAATGAGAAGGTGTAAGTTACAGGAAGACCCAAGGGCATCAAATTCCTCCTCTGTGGTAGGAAAGATTTTGATTAGAACTCAGTAAGAATGAAATGTGGCTTGAGATAAGAGAGGCTTCAGATAATGTGGGGACTTGAAGTCTCATGGTGAAGTGTTTAAATTTTATTTCAAGTGAAGTTGGAAAGCAGTAGAAGCTTTGATGCAGGATGGTGACATGCTCTGATTTAGGCTTTAAATAAATCACTGTATTGCTATGAGAAGACGAAAAGAGGTAAGAGCGAAAACAAGAAGTCAGGTTAGAGGTCAGAGCCTCTAATCCAGGCAAGAGATAATGGTGGTCTGCAACAAGGTATTCAAAGAAGAGAAATAGACTGGTGTGAGAAATAATTTAGATGTTATATTTAATATGACATATTTATGATAAAATAATGAGTCATCTTGAAAAAGTAACTCCAAATTTTTAATTAAAACAACCTATGGATGGTAGTGCTAATTACTGAGGTGATAGAAACTGGGGAAGAGGTATGTTTTGGGTTTTATTTTCAGCATGTTAGGTTCAACATGATAGTGAGTCATTCAAGTAGAGATGATATATATATATTTACATATATAATATATAAATTATATATATAATATGTGTGTGTGAAACTCAGAGAGAAGTTCTGGGTGACTAGCTTTAGGAATTTAAGATCATTTAAGTTATTGAAATTAATAAGCATAGTTATAGAGAAAGAGAAGATGGAGATGATAAATGAAAGGAGCAACAAATCCTGAGTACCAGAAAACATTGAGAGGTTATGTAGGGGTAGAAACCTGGCAAAGGAGACGAAACAAGAAGAGAGCCAAAGAGGTAGAAGGAAAACTAAGAAATGACAGTGTCATGGTTGCCAAGTGAAGGGAAGAGGTTTAAAAGTTAGAAAAGAGTCAATAATGTCAAAAATGCTGAGAGGTTGATCACAATAGAAGTTTGTCTGGGGTCAGAGCAATAGTGCAGTGGGTAGGGCGCCTGCCTTATATAAGGATAACCTCGTTCGATTCCCAGCATCCAAGATAGTCCCCGGAGCTCTGCCAGGAGAGACTCCTGAGTGTAGAGCCAGGAATAAGCCTTGAGCAATGCCATGTGTGGCCCCCAAACTAAAATAAATAAATAAAGTTTAAAAGAAAAGAAGTTTGTCTACTGGATCTGGTAACAAGGAAGGTCACTGGTTACCTTGAACAAATAGTTTCAGAGGAGAGGTGTAAACAGAAATAATTGCAAATAGACATAAGGGTGTTGACTAAAAATACAATGGAACTGAAAAATCCGGCTATGCAGTTTAGATGAAAATCAGGGTACTGCCTGATTTTATCCCTGAACAGTATAAGGGATCAAAAGAGGTCCTGGGGATGATTTTTTAGTGTTTGTTTTATTTTTAGAGATCATACCATATATGTAGAGGATATGATTTAAGGCACTTAGAGAAGAATTAAAAATGTTTATATACTGGGTAAATAAATGTGGTATATATACACAATGATATATATATATATAAGAAATGATGAAACATTACCTTTTTGTAGCTTGTATAGAATTATAGGAGATTATAGGGGATCATGTTAAACAACATAAGTCAGAGGGAGAAAGACATATGCCAGGTGATCTCACTCACATGTGGACTATAAAAAAACATAGCAAAGAAATAGACAATGTTCAATGAAAATGCCTTTGGACTCTCACAGCAGAACTAAGTTTATCAAGTAAGGGAAGGGGTGGGGAGAGATGGGGTACACTAGATAGTGACTAGGGACAGTGAGGAAGGATTTGCAGCAGTTTGGTGGTGATTCAGGTGCAAGAGCACATAGAGAAAATACAAATAAAATCTGGGAATGGTAGGGCATTAATATAGATTCAGCTCAAGTATGTCAAGATGGGAAGATCCTGGTCTTTGGCATCATAAGCTGTGTTTAGATTTTAATTCTCCTAGATATTAGCTTTCTTTTTATCTCCGGAAAACATAGGCTACTTCAAGATCTGTTTTTTAAATTGATACGTGGGACTAATAATACTACTACATAAGGTTCCACATAAGGTTTTGGGAAAGATTAGATGAAATAATGTGGGAAGAATAGCTAAGTTCCTAACCCAATGCCTGATCTACCTAGTGTTTCCATTTAAACAGTGCCTCTCCGGACTCCTTTCACCTTTATTCATGGCTCCCAGCTTCTCTTTGCAGAGAAGACACAATGCCTTTCCAAGGAAAAGAAATGCCAAATGCATAAACATGAAAGTCAGAGACAAAAGCAGGAGCTAAGATGTAGCACTGACATGGGTCAACACTGATGTTCCATGGGTAGAGGCAGTCATTGAGATCTCTGAGTACACAGGACTTCTAATTGAGCCTATGGAAAGAAGATTAGATAGTAGCTTTCTGTGTGTAGATAGAACATGTTAAAGGAAGTGCTTGAGACTGATTATTCAGGAGACAATTCTCAGAGAAAATTAGACAAGGGAATGATTAGAGACAGGAAGTTTTGAGGTAGACCCAGCCAACAAAATGGTGGTTCCAGAACAGAAGAAGAAATAAGGAGCAGGGGTATCTTGTCATTGACTACTCATAAATTATAGAGGTAGTGACTCAATTTACTCCTCTCTGCTCTACTTTTGGAAGTTGGAATTTCATAAGGTACAGTATTCACAAAATCATTTTTAAGACAGAAGGACTGTTTTATTTCCCTGTGATTAAGAAAAACATGTTTTATATGTTTAAAACACACACACACTCACATGCAAACACACACAGACAAACATACACACACCCTTGGTATCAAATAAATTACAATATTGCAATAAGTCAAAGGTATTGACACCAAAAAAATTCTAACAAAGTGTATTCTGTTAGACATTCCTAAAATATGCAGGAATGAGTTATATTTACTTATTTATTTGGTTTTTGGGTTACATAGAGCTATGATCATGGCTACTCCTGGATCTGTGCTCAGGGATCACTCAAGGCAAATTCGGGAGACCAGATGGTATGCTGGGAGTTGAACCTGGGTCTGCCGCATGTAAGGCAAATGCTCTACCCACTGTACTACTACGACTCTGGATCCTGGGACTGAGTTTTAAAGGACACCAAATCCTAAAAAAGTGAGCAGAGAAACATTTTATAGCATCCTGTTAAAAAGTTAACATGCCATGAGCTCGATTGGGTATTAATGTTAGCATCCATTTGCCTTAATATTTAAGATTTAAAAAAATGAATGGCATGACTTCAAAATGCTGGTGTTGGAAGATAAAACAAGTCCTTAAAAGGCTGCGTTTTTTTCTGTTTTCTATTTTCCACTAATATGTCTCTCTCTACATATGAATATACAAACTTATGCTGTTTATATATATAAACTTACATATATTTAAACTTACATATATATAAACCTACATATGTATATAAACTTATACTGCTTTGAAATATTAAGATTATTATTTAAGATAATATACTTTGATAATCCACTGTCCACTGTCCTCCCATTGTTCATCAGTTTGCTCGAGCGGGTCAGTAATGTCTCCATTGTGAGACATCTTGTTACTGTGTTTGGCATATTGAATACTCTTGGTAGCTTGCCAGGCTCTCCAAGAGGGGCGGAGTAATAGAATCTGGCTTAGCCGTGGTGGCTGCGCTCAAGGCAAACACCGTACAACTGTGCTATAATATACCACTTTGTTGCTTATAATTGGTAAATGTTTTTTACTATGAGACATCTTTTAGATTATTGCCAGTGTAAATCTTGATAGTTCATTTCTTTTGATAGTTCATTTTACTTAAACCTTAGATTGTACATTTTAGTCACAGAGAAAACAACATACAAAAAGTTTACAACAGATAAATAAACAAATTTATTCACAAATAAACTTTGGAAGAGAGCAACGCACTGTAGAGATGCCTTCAGACCCAAAATCACCATCCAGTTAAAATTTTAACTCCAGCTCTAGCACCCTAATTAAAATTTTAAAATTTCTGAAGAGTGCGGCCACTTTCATACTTTAGGCCACTGATATACCAAGAGTAGCACACCACATTTGCTGGGGTGTAAGATAGAAGACAACCGATATTGATCAAAATATTCATAAGAAATACAAAATAAATTATTTAGCATCTGCCTTTGATGCAGGTTTGGGTCGTGGGAAAATTTGAAATAATGGTGGTGGGAAGATCTAATGGTGGTAGAATTGGCATTTGATGTATTAAATGTAATAAATTATTGTGAACAACTTTATGAAAATAAATTTTTAAAAAAATTTAAAAGGTTTACAATGTTGAAAGTACTTTGAACTTTCAGGTAGGGCATTTGCCTTGCACGCGGCAGACACGGCCTACCCGTTTGATTTCTCCAGCCCTCTCGGAGAGCTCAGCAAGCTACCGAGAGTATCTCACCCGCATGGCAAAGCCTGGCAAGCTAAGCATGATGTATCCGATAAGCCAAACACAATAACAAGTTTCACAATGTTACTGGGCCCACTGAAGCAAATAGATGAACAACAGGAGGACAGTGACAGTGACAGTGTTGTTGTTATTATTGTTACGTTGTTCGTAGGTCATTCAGTGCTGTACATAAAACCCAGGGCTCCACACATGCAAGACAGGTGTGCTACAACTGGAGCCCCATCACCGGCCCCTGTGTTAGATTTGCTACCTGCACAAGAATCAGAGTGCTTGAAGAAAACTATCCTTACGTAGGAAACACAAGAAGGACCTTTCCAACATTAAAACACTGATTATTGCAGAGCCACAATGAGGGAAGGAGTGGAGCAGGGGTGCTGAAGCTTGATAGGAAAATACTTTTACCCCTTATAAATCATTTGTAGCAACTCCATCAAATAGACCTTCTCATCCTTCAGTTGAAAAATCTATCCTTTGGGGATATTAAGAAACTTGCCCCAAAATGACAGTTATATACAGGAGCAGAATTAGAATGCACATCTATCTGATTTTACATTCTGCTTACTCCCCTTTTTCTCCCTCACCCCTCAAATACAAAGCAAGTGACATCTGGTTTGGGCTACCTATAACACAACAGAAAAATGGACTCACAAAGGCATCTGCATGATATCCAGTTTCAGAGGTTCACTGATTCTCTTGGAGAAATGGCCAGGCCAGTGATTTGTTTTCTAGTTGAATATTCACTTACTTATCACGGCATATCACGGTATATCACGGTCCTCCCATTGTTCATTGATTTGCTCGAGCAGGCCCAGTAACGTCTCCATCATGAGACTTGTTGTTACTGTGTTTGGCATATCGAGTATGTCACGGGTAGCTTGCCAGGCTCTGCCGTGCAGGTGAGATACTCTTGGTAGCTTGCCGGGCTCTCTGAGAGGGGTGGAGGAATCGAACTCAAGTCAGCTATGTTGGCTGCGTGCAAGGCAAACCCCCTACTGCTGTTCTATCGCTCCTTCCTTAGTCAACCTGGAAGTAATACCTTTAAGGATTGCAAGTGGCTGCAAATGAACAAAACGCATTCTTATTCTTAAAAGAATATTCTTATATTCCCTTGGACCAATGCACATGTGGTTGGATTTATCTGTACAATTTATCTGTACAAAATTTCTCTATGATATAGAGTCAAAAGTAAGACAATCTTAGTCCCTGAATCTTTTAGTCACAGAGCTTTTTTGTCCTCAAGGGAATCACTGTGGTTCAAGATTGTATATTAGAAATAAGCAATTAGTGGATGTCAGGTTTCATCTTATCTGAACAGCAGTATCTAAGAAGGCAAGAACATATGGCAAAGTGCCATAATTATTTCTGATAATACACTAGAAATCATAGCAACATGGAGCTAATATCCTCTGGCTTGCTTTAATTATGAACATTGTAAATGTAGAATAACAACTTTATTCTATCTCTTATCTTCCTCACATAACATTTCAATACAATCCCCAAATAACCCTACAGGAAAACAATTATTTAGGATAGGTTGATGGTACATACAATAAATCTAAGAGGACTACATTTGTGTTCACTTGGACTAGTTTTCAAATAATTCACAAATGCAATTAGACACAAGGATTATATGTGGGTAATCTTTGGCTTAAATCTTAGAGATACTATCTTTAAAATGAATTCTAGGTATCCGTAGTTAGAATGTTAATGAAGGTTCCAGTATCATGATGTTAAGTAAAGTCCTACTGACATAATTTGGACTGATTCCCTGGTGCTCTTTGGTGAGCTGATTTCTATCTACTACCAAGTACAGCAAATTACTTCTTCTGGAGAGTGTATTATTTTTAGTGCCTAGAGAGTTACCTCATCCTATCTAGAGTTCCTTCTCCCGTGGAATAAGATGGATAGTAATGGAGAGCAAAACATCACTTTTTTAATATATAAGGAAAGAGGGATATATATATGAACATTAATATAAAGATTCTGCCATAACTATCCAACAAGAAAAGTGCATGAGAAAAATGATGGAAGAGTGTCAGATAAAATATCTAGGATATTTCTTCATTCCTAGATCCTATTTTGCTGAGGCCAGAAATCCATTTGAGAGTTTTCTATTGCTGCCCAGTTTTCAACCTACCTACTATTTCCCAGAGGCTTATCCCACTCAGCCAATTACAGGTGAGCACCTTTGGGTGTGCAACCTATGGAAAAACCAGAATCCCAGGACAAGACCACAGCCTGGAAACCAAGTCTAGCTGCTCTGCTACAACAGAGGAACCCCAATTCTGGCCTGTCTGCTGTTTTCCAGTCTTCTCTAGACCAACCAATTAACAGTAGCCTCAAAGAGAACAGATGAATCCATACCTCACCATCCCCTGCCATAATATTTAATCATGTGGCCACATATATAGCTTCACATTACTTCTATTCCTTCAACTTTATACTGAAGAGACAACTGTACCTTGTGTAAGTCCACAGTCCTGGGGAATGCCTTACTTTCTCTATGAGATGAATCAGTAAGAATGCTCTCATAGGGTAAATTACAAAGATTCACCCCAGAGAATAGCAACCACAATAAATAAGCTGTATAAAAGCCTACCTAGAAGACTTTATCAGCACCAATCAGCTCTATAACCTCTCAGATAAATATTTTAGGGACACAATGATGCAGATGTTTAATGAACTCAAATAAACAGTAGTATAGGTATAAGGAAACATAATAGCAGCTAAGAAAACTACAATCAGAAGTGACAGAACTCAAGAGTACAGTAGGTGACATAAAAACTCAATGGAGAGTCTTAGCAGGGTAATAGTGCTGTGGAAAAAGTAATGAGCTTCAATATGGGCTTCAGAAACATCTAGAAATCAAAAGAATATGGAGGAAAGTCCGAAAATAAATGAACCACACACCAGAGAACTGTGGGATGAGTTCAAGGGAAATACTATAAGAATCATTAAAGTCCATAAGAAACAGGGAGAAGAAATTTATGAAGAAGTACAAGAAGTACAAGAAGTCATAGATAATATTTTCCCAGAGGTCATGAGTTCACGAACCCAGATTCAAGATGACTAAGGGGTCCCAGACAAAATAAGAAGTTTTAGACTATTGTAATCAGTATGAAAAAAGGACAAAGACATAGACAGAATACTGCAAACTATAAATCCAAAAAGACACTTAAATACAAAGGAAATTCCATGAAATTTACAGCAGATCTATCAAATGAGACTCTGTGGTCTAGAAGATAATGGTGTAATAGAGCAAAAAAGCTGAATGAAATAAAAACATCACCAAGAACACTTTATTCAGTTTGATTATCATTTATAATTGAAGGAATGATACAAAATTTCATGAACACATTTTGGCACCTCACAGCATTAAAAGAAAAAAAACAAGAAGTTTTTAATAAAGAAGTTTAATGACTTTGAAAGTTTAGGGACATTAAACAAATAACTTTAGGGAATTTACAGCATTAAAACCAGGTTGCAAGAAGTATTTAAGGAGCTTTTCAAAACAGGAAAATCAAAAGCCACAATCATGTATAACATCGATAAGATGATGGCAACAGCTTCCTTCACCTACATAATCACACTTAATGTCAATGGAATACGTTTGCTAGTCAAGAGGCACAGGGTGATAGGATATATCAGAAAACTGACTCCCACATTCTGATTTCTACAAGAGACACAGTTGAAACAGGTTAAATACAGGCTCAAAATCAAAGGTTGAAAAATAATCTTGTAGGATAGCAATTCCTTTAAAAAGGCTGGGGTGGCCATTCTTTTATCTGACTATATAGACTTCAAATTTATAAAGGGCATAAGGGACAGGGATGGCTACTTTTAATGATCAAAGTAACAATATATCAAGAAGAACTCACACTCCTAATCATATGTTCCTAGTGATGGTTCATCAACATATTTAAAATAACTGCTATTAGAAATAAAGGAAGACATTGATAGTAACACAACAGAGTTAGGAGATTTTTAATACTCCCCTCTGACCACTGAATAGATTACCTTGGCAAAAACTCTGCAAGGAAATACTGGCCTTGAAGGAAAAATGGAAGACATGGGCATATATATATTATATACACACACATACATTTGCATATATCCCTTCACCCCTAAAAATGTTGATTACACAATACACATTCTTCATTGCCCATACCCACTGCACTACCTCTCTAGCCCCCTTAATGGTATCACTATCACTATCACGCCGTTATTCATTGATTTCCTTGAGCGGGTGCCATAACGTCTCCATTTGTCCCTGTCACATACTAGTGTAGCCCAATGACATACTGGGGGCTCTTTCAAGGTCAGGGGAGTGAGGATCATCATTGTTACTATTTTTGGCATATGGACTACGCCACGGATAGCTTTCCAGGCCCTGCCGTGCGGGTGGGATAATCTCGGTAGCTTGCCGGGCTCTCTGAGAGGATGGAGGCTTTTGGGGAAGCCTCTAATCACCTTTTACAGGTGTTCCCAGACAGGCATATATGTGGACAAGATACTCTCGGTAGCCTGTCAGGTTTCCTGAGAGCGAGAACTAGACAATGAGAGGTCTGGGAGCTTGGTTTTGTAGTCTGAATTTTGGCCGTTGATGGGGTTACATGGCAGTTGGTGGGTGTAACTGTCTAGCTACTGGAAGATGGGGGACTGGGTGGAGGAGGCACAGTCCCGATCCGAGCAGACTTGGAGATCTCAGCCCCAGGTCCCACACACCTGGGTTCCTCTGCCAGTTCCTTCATGCGTGAGGCTCATCCTAGCATGTGGAGATTGGTCTCAGCATGACTGTGGCTGGGTCCATATACTTAATGGTATATTCTATGGAAAATAAATATTAGTTGAAAAATCCTTTGCCTCATTGAGAATCAAGGTTTTGTTCCTTTTTGACACTGATTTTTTTTTTCCTTTCACGAAATGGGGCAAAGTATTAAGCAAGCATATAACCCAAACAATGTGAGCATATTAAGGAATGCATAGCTCTGTAGTTTTGTCACCAATATTTGTAGGTGTCATCACCCAAGTAATGTTATTTTAACAAGGTCTTGAGTGATGCATAAAAGTTGACCAAAAGAGAAGTAGGAGAATAAAATTAGAGGTAAAAATAAAACGAGTTAAGAACAGAAATCAGATTGAGTTGCTCATGGAAACATGGAAAATGATCATAAGAGATATGATAGAGAGAGGTCATCAACTTATACCTGTTGACCTGGGTTTCGTCATATATTGGCAGTTTGTCTAATCTAATAAAGCTGAATGATTTATTACAATTGTCAGCTGGGTACGAACAATGGTTTCACTGGTTCTGTAAGTCTGAGAGTGGATGGAACTCAAGAATTTGCATTTCTAAAAATGTCTTAGGTGATGTTAATACTGATAGTTCAGGGTCCATACTTTGAGAATCAACCATTGGCCTAGCATCAAGTTCCTTCATCTTCTGGAAGTCTCAAATGCCTTTGTTTAGACAATGTATCCCCTTCCTGGAAGCCTGTGCAGATATTCATGGAAAAAGTAGGACCAATAACTGCATCATTTATTTCACCATGCCAGAGATCTCACCCAGGACTCAAATATATAAAACACATGTTCAACTACTGAACCACATCGCCAGTCCCTTCATACTGTTGGGACCCATTGAGAGGGAATGAAGAGTAGTTCTCCACTAACAAATAATCTCCCATTTGAAAAAATATAATGAATTAATTATGACAATAAATCCTTCAAGAGTTATATCAATGGGAAACTCTCATAGATGACACATTGGAAAATATCACCAAAAATTGATTTTATTGCAATTACTGATAGTAAGCTAGGCACACAAAGACCAGATTGGGAGGAAGCATCATATCAAAGGGAAGGCCTTGGGTACTAAAAGGAGGAGAAGCCTGTCACTTGGGCCACATTTAATCAACCTGGTTCTTTTCAGTTTTCACCTGACATCAGTTTGGAGAAAAGGGAAAAAGTGTGGGTGGATAATCATAGAGGAAAAGAGAAGCTTTAACCAGGGGCCTGTGGAAGGTCAAAGAATTTTGCACCTCAGGGAATGGGTAGCTAGAGGTCTAGGATTCCTGTCTGGTACAGGCCAATAAAATACATTTTTAAGTGTGCCCAACAGAAAACTTCAAATCAGCCTTGCAACACAAAGAGAAAAGACAATCCTGTAGTAGTGAAAAGAACATTTTGACTTTACCCTTTACATAAGAATCTTCCTCATGGGCCTCCCATTACCCAGCTACATCGATAATTTTAAATGACCCCGAAGAAAAGAAAGCAGAGGTATTCTTTATTTCATGAAAAGAAAGCAATCTGTCATTTAAAGAACCCGAGGCCTGCTCTGCATGCATGCATGCACAGAGTCAGGAACATGAGGCAAATATTGTATTATTCATTTTGGCAACTATAAATTCAAGTGATGTTCAGGAGAAAAAGACCCGCTGAGCCGAGGTGCAGAACCTTGCTTCAGTTTCTCAAAGAAATGATAATGCCACAGGCAAAAGTGCCCAGTAAGAATCTAGGGGAAAATACACCTCTGAGTCAATGAAGATTTTCTGTTATTGCATAGGCTGTTTTGCCTAAAGCCAGAAAAACTCCGTCTGATGATAATGTTTTAGCTCCTGATTCATCTCCTCTTCCTTCAATTCTTCTCAGCAAACTTTTATTGGGTCTCATCATGAGCACATTTACAGAGCAATTTCCATAATGATAAAATCTCTTCAAATGAGATTTAAAATGTAATTAAAGGGCAGATTTGATGTGGGAAAGGTGTTGTTGTGCAGTAGCTATACATCATTGTGCCAGAGAGTGCTCATTCAGCTAGCCTATGGCGTGACCCCAATTTTTCTCTGGTAAGATTGCATGTCCTTGTCTCATGCTAATGGCTTGATTAGGAAAAAGAAAAGAAAATCAAAGAGTCTCTCTATTGGAGAGTTAACTCCATGAATATGAGTGAGAATTTTGCAACGTTCCCTATTCATTCTGAATCCATGACTTTTGAGGCAGCCAGCAAGAAATTCCTTGGAGTGGAAGTGAACAATAAGAAATGGATCAGTTGAACAAGTGTTCTCTGGAAAGTCTAGGGCTTATTCTCATGGTTTTAAGTGCAATTGATAGAGAAGTAAAAACCGCAGGTTATAGTTTTCTAAATGGATTAATGCTTGCTCCTGGAAAACTTCCTGGGACCCTAGAAAGCAACAAAAGATTCATTGGAAAGTTTATTTTTGATAACTCCAAAGGCACTAAGATTGTTTTTCACATTAAAATCAATATTTGAAGCTTTGAAATTTTTTAAGCCTCAAAATACCTTGCCTTATTCCAGAGGGAGGGCAGATGAGCCCATAACCTACCCCAAAAGAGCCTGGGCAGGTGAAAACCTCCAGAACCCAATGGCCATCATGCTCACGGCCAAACTCCACAGGCTTGGGACAAGCCCCGCACGCATGAGAATGAATATGCTGAAAAATTCAGATATGCGGGCTTTATGATCAAAATCTCCAAGCTCGCACAGAGTCAGAAATGGGGAACCTCCCATCATCTCCCTGTGCTTCCAGGGTCTGGCAGTCATGCTCATGAACTGTTTCTGGGTGGCATATAAAGTCATTAACGGCCATGATCTAAAGACTCACAAGTCTTGGAAGTGAGCAACAAGATGCCGAGATACATTTAACTCCATCTGTATCACCCTATTTAAAATTTTAGAATTCCTGGAGCAGCATCTCATACTCTACACTACTGATATACCAAGAGTAGCACACCACATTTCATGGGGTCTAAAGTAGAAGGCAACAGATTTCAAATATATATTAGCACAACAGGTTCAACCCATAACAACATGTTAGTAATGTTTTATACAAGGGCTTAATGTCTCCATGACTCCCAAGTGAGATACAATAATCTTCATATACTTTCCTCTAAGGAAACTTTTTTGGATCATTTTACTGCATTACTCTTATCTAGCAATACAAAGTAAATTACTTTGGATGTGATTTTGGGGCAGGCTTGGGTGGTGGTGGGAAAGTTCAAATAGTGGTGGTGGCAAGGTGTAATGGTAGTGGGTTTGGTGTTTAGAATATTGAATGTAATAAGTTATTGTGAACAACCTAATAAAAATTTAAAAAATTTAAAATACCTTGCCTAGGTGCTGGAGAGATGTACAGAAGGTGGGGTGTTTGTCTTGCTCGCAGATGATCTGAGAGCATGACTGGCAACACATATAGTATCCTGATTACCTCCCAGAGTGATCCCTGAGCACAGGACCAGGTGAAAGACCTGAGTACAGCTGAGTGTGACCCCCAAATGAAAACCAAATAAAAGAGCCACAAATATTTTCTATTATGATGTTTATCAAGAAATTTGAAATGTTGTGTCACCAGGCTACTGGATTATAGATTGAATATCACATAATATAATTTAGAAATCATATTTTTAGCATGCAGTGCAAATCTAATTCTTGAGAGAACTTGATTTTAGATACTAGAGCATACTTAAATAATAGGTTCTGAGGCATTTTTAAAGAGGACTTAGGCCCATTTAAATACCCTATGTTCATTACCTACTCTTTTAAACATATCACGATGATATTCACATAAAAATTGTCACATAATGCATGATTTAATAGAGAATTGAGAGTTGCACTGATTTTCTTCTGTGCTCTGCTCTTTGTCAAATGAATTATTTCACTTGGCACAGTATTTTGTCTATGGACCAAATTTATTCTTGTGCTGTTTGGAGTTACAAAATAACTCCTGTGTTTTAAAATATCATTACACACATGAAATCAGGTTATGACTAGTAAAGATAATTTGAGGGTTGTTTAATCTAAAGATGATGACACATTCTCATTAAATAGCCATCATACTGTTAAGGGCAACCGCATTTTAATAGTCAGAAGTAAGATACTAGGAAAATTAACACAGATTTGGACAGAAAATGAATCTACTGTATCACTGAAATAAAATCAATGTGTACATCTTTATTCAAAGAAAGAAAAGCTGGCAAGTTCATCTATGAAGTGCACCTTGCTTGTCCAGCATGCAATGGGACTTTGAATTTGCTGTAATAGCAAACAATTCACGCAAAGTTTGATTTCACTATAACAATAACCTCCTTCATACTAATAAGGTCATCAAGCTTTGGATAAAATTTTCTGCCAAAGACTATCCCTATGCCCCACTCACCACCAAAAATAAAAGAATTTGAGAGACAACATTGTTTGTAGGATGATTTGCTGGCTCCTACTCACTTAGCCTAGCTTTCCCTGCCTGATTTCACTGTCAGGGAAAGTCTGGCAAGGTAACTTGGAGAGCTGCTACCTTTCTTCTCGCACTATCCCACTGCTTCCAATTACTACTGATTTTTTCTCTTACAGTTGCCTTGAAACTTGAACTACCCAGCCACTTTAAGTGCAGAAGAGATATGCTAAGAAATCTGTGGAACAGAAAAGGTTTCCTGTTTCTGAAGAGCAGCATTGTGCTGCATGATTAGTCTTGACTTTTAGATGAGGCAGTGTTACTCTTCATGCTCTAAACCAGTGTTTCTTTACAGTTTCTCCTGGAAGTCCTGGAAGGATCCAGGGTGTATCCAGGGGGACTTCAGTGCAATTGATGGAGTGTTTATTGTCTACTTCCTTAGAGAAAGTAGGTTTCTTAGGGGACTTGAAATGATTCTAATTTTCTGGAGTAGACCACATAAGACTAGGAACATCTGCTCTTAATGGACATTTCTTCTCACTAGTTAAATAGCACAAAGCCAATGTAGTATTCTTTTTGTTAGTTTTATTCAAGAAATAAGTAAATGAAGTTCCTTCATATAGGCAATTGCCAATGGGAAAAAGCCCTGAGATTATGCCTACAGAACTGAATCTGCAAAACTGTGTGTGGGAAGGTAGTGTGGTCCTGACAGTATCCACCATAGTAGTGGATGTGGTAGAATAACATGGTATGCACAAAACAAACAAAAACGTGTCCCAAACTTGCAAAGGCTTCTGCAATTGTGGGCTGGAATGATAGTATGGAGGGTAGGGCACTTATATTGCATGCATATGATACAAGTCCAATCCCCAGCACCTCATATGTTCCTCTGAGCCCTGTCAGGAGTGATACCTGAACACAGACCTAGGAGTAAGCCCTTAGCACTACCAGGTGTGTCCCGAACCCCATATCTCCCCCAGATAAAGACTTCTGCAATCAACTGTCATTTTCAATATGTCAATGGTTCTATAAATACCAACACTATACAAAGGAAAGGTATAAATCCTGAACCAACCTAATGTAAGCCTCTAAACAAATTTGATCTGAATAGAAATCTACCTATCTCATTTTACATTCTAAGACCTCGCTCATCTGCCCCTATATTTTTTTCCAATAACTCTTCTCTCTTGCCTTTTGAAACCCCTATTCCCACAGTGCAAGCTGACTACTTTCACATTCTCAAAATTGACTACATGTTCAACAAGGAAGCTGAGTGAAAGAATATGAGTCACAGAATTTCAGAGTAAAAGAATGCCAAGTTATGATACTCAGATGGTAGCAAAAGAGGGGCAGCGAGGTTTAAGTCATTTGGAGTAGAAAATATACTTTAGCTAATAATTGGATCAGCTTACTGAAACTTCAACACTAACCTTTTTCTAGCTGGATAAGTAGAAATAGAAAAAGGCATCTCTCAGATTTCTAGGAAGACAGGGCTCTGGATTTATATTAGGTTTGAATAAGTAAGACCATCCGGTAAAACACAGGGCACTCAATTAAATATGAATTTCAGATAAACAATGGATTTACTTTTTTGGTACAAGTATGTTCCACAATTTTTTGTTTTGTTTTGGGTCACACCCAGTGATGCTCAGAGCTTAGCACTGCTCTGTGAAATCACTCTTGGTCATGGTAGGGGACAATATGTGGTGCCAGAGAACAAACCTAGGTCAGCCACATGCAAAGCAAGCACCACTAACCACAATATTATTATTATTATTATTACTATTTTTATTAGTGAAACACCATGAGGTACAGTTGTAGACTTACAAGTTGTTGTGCTTGAGTTTCAGTTATACAATGATCAAGCACCCATCCCACCACCAGTGCCCATTCTCCACCTCCACCAATCCCAGTATCCCTCCCACTCCCCATCCCCCATATCAACATGCCTCTGTGGCAGGGCACTCCCTCTTGTTCTATCTCTCATTTTGGGTGCTGAACCCACAATATCATTGCGCTGGTCCAACCATGTGCTTTATTTTTGTTAACTTTATCTGGAAATCTTTCATCAACTAGATGGAGTTATGAGAGATTTGAAGTGAGGTATAGGAGAGTACCTGACCTTTCTGGATTCTCTTCTCTGTTAAGCTATTTAGTTATAGAAATAAGATCTTCCACAGGGTTCAAAAATTTATTTTCCTTATACTTCATCATAGAAAGAAAGTTGCTAATACTAACTACAAAAGTGATAGTCTCTTGAGATGAAAAAAATGGAATTCTCATTTACCCTTGGTAGGGATGTACATAGGTATAGACACTTTGAAAATAAAGATGAACATTTCTCAAAATATTAGGAATAAAAATACCATATGATGCAACCATTCTGCCTCTGGAGATATATACAAATACTATGAAATCAGTAATTCCATAAGATATTTGCACTCCTATGTTCATTGCAACATTGTTCACAATAGAAAAGATAAGGAAATATTCAATGTGACCATTGAAAGATTAATAAGCAAAGATATAGTACATTTGGTCAAGGATGTGAATAAATCAAGGAATTGGTAGTATGCATGCCTTACTTGAATATGACTCTGGATTCTATCCCAAGGATCAGAGGAAGAAAAGGATGTGGTATAAATCCTTTCGGTATAAATCCTTTTGGTATAAATCCACAATGGAATACCAGTCAGCTATAAGATAAAACCTTGCCTTCTTTAGAAAAGATGAATAATTTGAGGGCATTGCACTTAAGTGAAGTAAGTCGGGGTGGGGATAAATACTGCCTAATTTTACTCATAAGTGGACTATAAACAAACAACTTAAAATATACAAAGCAAAACCACAAACTCATGGCTACATAGATTAGATTGGTGGTTACCAGAGAGGGGTTGGGCCAAAATGGGCTAAATTATAGAATGGGAAAACTGAACATCAGGTGTTTATTATGATATATTCTACAGACACATGGAGTTAAGTGTTATACATCAGAAACATATGTCACAATAAATATTATTTTAAAAAAGTGATCCCGATAGAGTTTTACTTCCTAATTTTTATCCAGAGTTACAGATTCTGCTCTTGAGTTCACTGCTTCAGTGACAGATCACAGATGTTAGTTCCATAGTGAATCAGTTCTGTCTGGCTTGGAAATGCCCCCTAGAATCCAAGTCTAAAATCTGCTCCTTCAGCCTTTCCAAAAATTTACTATGCATCTAGAATAGTGTCTATATGCAAACCTAGAATAGTTTCTCTTTTTGACAACGAATGTCAATTCGTCAACTCTCAGGTCATCTTCTCTATTTGTTTTTAATACCGACAGCAGGTTCATCATTAAATAATCAAGCAGCACTAAAAGTTTTGGTTTTTTAAAAAATGTGGCTCATTTTCTTCATGTTTTCTTTGTCACATCAATGATGTTCCCCACCAAAAATGGGCAGGAAGTGAGGATGGCCAAGGGTTTGTGCCACCAGACTGATGTCTTGTTTTATTTCTTATTTCTTAAAAATAAAACTATACAAGGTATAATGTAGCAAGATGTGAAAATACCCAAATATTATGTCCTTTCTTTGAAAAAATATCACGATTGGGGGCAGGAGAGTTTACAGGAATTTAGGCATTTGTCTTGCATATAGTTGACTCCAGTTCAATCTCTTACACTACATATGGTCCCCAACCACAGCTAGAGGTCACTCCTAAGCATTGAGGCAGGAATAACATCTGAGTATCACTGGGTGTGACCCAAACATGCCCCTTCCCCAATTCACTATTATTTTCATCTCATTTGTTCCTTGATTTTGCTTCCATATTTTCACAAACAATATGCTTGGTGCCTAGGGAAAAATTTGATTCAAGAGTTTCATAACATGATGTTCTATTAATTAAAACATGATGCACTGCCATTAAAGTTCCAAAGAAAAGCTCAGACATGGAATCTTACAAATTTGATTCATGTAAGGATTCTTGGGGGAGGAGTGAAGGGAGGATCATATGCTTTCATGCCTGGCCTGCCCAGGTGAGAGGAGTGATGTTTCCTCTTCAATTTTCTGTACCCAAAAGAGTGCCAAGCCCATCCCATGCACTCCAGAAACTGTTTACTTTTTTGTGTGTCTCATATGATTTTATTTCCTAAAAGGACCAAGTCCTGACTTGAGAAGACAGACTTGCTAAGTACTGACCACTCAGGAGTTTCTCCTCCTTGGTGCATGGAAGGGGCATAGTTGACTGTTCCTGCTCGAAATCTTTAGAATTTATACAGGAACAAGCAGCAAGTGGGACTGTCCTGAGCAAAGTAGGTTGGGACAACCCAGGCACAGTCATGAAAGTAGAAAAGTAGTTGCAATTTCTTTTCAGCATCAGTTGCAGTCACCTTTTCCCCTCACTCTCTCTGAGTAACAAAGGTCTGTGTCATGACAGTTCTGACCCATCTGGGGTTGACTGAAAGCAGTGAATCGCTCACTGTACCTGTTTCACACTCTCCAGGAATGACAAGCAGAGAAAAGCCAGAGGTTCACATTGTTGTGTGTGTGTGTGTGTGTGCGTGAACACACACAGGGGAGCCTTCTCACCACGGGGAGTCAACACCTTCAGTTCTGTTTACTAAGGAAAGGCAAATAAAAAGAGGGCCAATAACAAAATGCCCTTCAAAGAAAATGTTTTGTGAGCCTGTGTGTTGCAGAGATAAGAACTAGGACACTGTCAGGAGAAATATCCAAGAATAGCTTCTTGAAAGAAAGATCTTTTTAAAAATAAGGAAAGAAAGTGAATGTTACCTCATTTATTGCGTATCATCTGCCACATTCCTCTCAGTAAACCAAGATCAAAGTTCCTGCATTTGTTGACAATGCAATCTGGAAAGAATTCACTTTCTTGAAATTCACATTCTGTTCTATTTTATGGAGAAGTCATTCATATCTGACATTTAATACAAAGTTTATGTTTGCAAAATGGCTTTGTGGTACTCCATGCTAAAGTTTCTTCTGAGGGCTAGGCTGTATCTCAGGGGCAGAGTACATGGTAACATATGATAGTACTAGGTTTGGTCCCAGCAACTCTCAGCCCTTTACTAAATATATTTTTCTTCTGTGATATTTCTATTCATATCAAGAATAACAGAGCATTAAATTTAAAACAGGGTCTAGAGATAATATGAGGGCAAGGCACTTGGCTACATGTAGCTGACCTGGGTTTGTTCATCAGCACCATATATGGTACCCTGAGCTCAGAGCCAGTGTAAGCCCTGAGCACAGCCAGGAGTGACCCCCACTCTTCAAAATAACAGAAAATAAAACTTAAATCAAATTGACAATCAAACATCTCCCAAGAATAAGAACAACAAAATTTAAGATTTTAGATTAATTTATTATGCATTAAGCACTGAATTACCAAAGAGGCCGAACCAGCTGATAATCCCACAATACACAGAGCTCATGTTTCTCCACATTCCACCAGCACCTGCTATTTCTAGTCTACTTGACATGGGACGTTCTTTTCTTTTTTGGTTTTTACCCATACTTGGTGATACTCAGGGTTTACTCAGTGATACTCAGGTTTACTTGTTCTGTGTTCAAGGATCACTCCTGGTGGGGCTTGGATGAACATATGCTATGCTGGGGGTCAAATATAGGTTAGTTACTTGCAATACAAGTACCATTTCCATTGTATTATCATTCTGACCCTGACATAGGCCATTCTTAAAGAGGCTAAGTGATTATTTCACTGGCATTTTGATTTCTAGTTCCCTGATAGACAGTGATTCTGAACACTTTTTGTGTGCCTATTGACCATCATGTGTGGTGAAGTGTGATTTGAGTGGTACAGATACAGAATGGAATACTACTGAACGATAGGAGGAGATGAAATCTCGTCATGTGCAATACCATGTGTGCTACTGGAGGTAGTCATGCTAAGTGGAATATATCACAAGAAAGACAAATACTGCATGATCTCACTCATCTGTGGGATGAAAACAAGGAAAGATAAAAGAAACCCTCAAACTTTGATCACGTATCTGAGGTAAAGGAGGAGGGGGCAGATGCATCAAGGTGGGAAAAGGCCAATGGACTCTGATGGAGGAGTGCTGGGATTGGGGTAGTGGGTATGGTATGGTAACGTTTTTAAGAGGTGTGAAATTGTTCCTCTAAAACCTACACAGTCTTATATACCAATGCTAAGAAAGTACTGGCCTAAACCTAAAATCATTAATTATAGAATTTCAAAGAGATATGGAAAATTATATACATTCGCCTTTTCCTTCTGAGGAAAAGCAGAGGAAAGACATTGAAATGGAAATCTCCTGCTGACTTGATTATTCCTGAGGGCAGGGGATGCTGATCACTGATGAATTTACCAATACTTTGCAGCTTGGTAGTGGAATGCTGCTGCTTTTATTTCTGATCACGAGTTATTGAGCAAGCAATTGGATAAATGAATGAATTGATTCACTGTAAAAATGCCAAGTAACTACAGAGCATCAAAAAGGGTTAATTAACGATAGTCAAGTAGTAATGGATGAGAGGCAACCATGAGGCAGCTAGACAATGGAACACTACTTGTTTCTGATAGCAATCTAGTTGACTGTATGAATGTTTGAATCATTTTCCCTATCCAAATTTCCATGTCACCATAGTTCTCCTCATTTCCCTGGTCTGATAGTAATATTGTCATTTGCCATTGCATGCACTGTTTTTTATACTACACATATGAGCTCTCACAGAATGTCTGGCAGTGTGTTGAGCCCTAGAGATGAACAAATGACAGGCACAGTTTCAGCCTAGTCTAAGTTTTTCTCCTTTGAAAGAATGATATTGTTACTAAGATAAAGTACACTCTTCTCATTTTGGGTCACATCTGTAATGCTTAGGAGCTACTCCTGGCTCTGCACTCAGGAATTACTCCTGGCGGTGCTCGGGGGACCACATGGGATAATAGAAATCAAATCTGCCGCAGCTGCATGCAAGGTAAACACCATACCCACTGAAAGTACACTGTCTATGAAGGACTGTGAAAACTGGGCAACTCAAACGTGGTGGAGATTCTAGCACATGAGGGACAGGCCATTAAAAAGAATCTCTCTTATTAATTTAACACTTAGGAGAAAATCAATTCAAGGCAAAAACTGTTGCACAGAAAAAAATAGCCATTAAGGGGCCACTGAGTAATTGATGGGTTCTTTTGATTACATTGAAAGCCTACCTCGGGAACTAAAAATCTTAAGGCAGAACTTAATTGACAATTTAAAAAATTAATTATTTTTCCTTTTGGTTTGAGGGACACACCTAGCAGTCTTCAGGGCTTACTCCTGGTTTTGTGCTTAGGGATAACTCCTATCAGGGTGTCAGGGTACCATGGGTGGTGAAGGGAAGCAAACCCATGTTGATGACATGCAAGGTAACTACCCATACTACCCACCCACTGTGCTATCTCTCCAGCCCTACTATACTAGCCACATGACCTTGAAGCTACCAGTATCATTGAGAGCCATTCTTTTCTATGGTAATATAGACCTTATTTTATGTGAGACAGCCTTGCAGCCTCAAATTAATAATAACTCTAAAAAAGGCAACAAAGAAAACTTCACAGCTAACTTTGAAGTAGATTTCAGGGAAGTTGTGCACATATTATGACAAAAATTGAGGAGGTTTAACTTGGGGAGTTAAACCTAAGGAAAGAAAAGGTTTAAGGAATATGTACAAGATTTTGAAACAGCTCTCAAAACTTAAAGCAATAAATCAACTTAAACAGAAAACAAAAAGAACTGGCATTAACAGACAAGAAGCATTGCAAATCACAGAACCTCAATCAGATAAAAAGAAATATTCCATTGGGGGTGGGGTGGGGAAACTGCATTGCTCCCTGATTCTGTAGTCAACAATCTATTATTCCAAAACAATATTTGAACTCTACTCTCATCTGTCTGCATTTAACTGCTGCTTCTGAGTCAATGAGAAAAATAAATCCAACATAAGTACCTCCACCTGAATCTTCCACCAAACTTACAAAGCTACAGGAGCTCTATCCATGTCTCCCTCACTCTGACAGCTGCTGGATGTGCCCTTCATTCTCCTGAGACTCCAGATGATCCCACATCTCTTCTGCAGCCTTTAGCTCCCTCTCAGCCATCTACTTCCCACTGGCCTTTAAAGACATTAAACTTGCTCTGGCTTCAAGATGATATGCCTCTTTTTATCCTTAAGTACATGTCCTGTTACTAAAGTTTTTTTCTCTTGTTCCATCATAGTCCTAAGTCTTGAAAGGATTGTTTCATTCTTATTCTTTGATGGTCTTTATTTCCAATCACGTCTCAACCCATTGCAATCTTTGTTCTCTATTTACTACTGAGTAATTACGGGATTCTCCAAAATCAACACTGAAATTACTCACATTAAAGCTATCAGTACCCTCATTGGTGCTAAATTAATGGATTAGTTTTTAGTCTTATATCTTTTGCCTCTCTTGTAGCTCTCCACAACTCTGAATGCTACTTTTTCCTGAAATCGCTCTCTTCTCTTGAATTCTGTGACATCAGATACACCTTGTTTGTATCCTACCTACTGAATTCCTAATTTCCCTGTCTTCATCGCAAGTTAAATTTTGCCTGCTTATTACTGAAATGCGGGTGTTTTTCTGTGTTCATTTAGTCCTTTGCCTTTCTATATAATTTTTTGCTGAAATATTTCAAAATCTTGCAAGATTTTAATTACCTATATTTAGACAGAATCCACCAATATCTATAGCTCAGAACTTTTTTCATAAGTCGAGCTCACATTCTCTCACATACTAAATTAGCTGGACAGATCCATTGTATGTTCCAAGGTCAAATTGAACTCAAAATATGCAAAACCTAATTTAATATCACCCCTCTAATTCCTCAACTTTTTATAACTTTCAAATGCTCTCCCCATCTCTTATGTAATGAGTTTGAATAAATGATGCTACCATCTATCTGTCAAAACTAATTTTTCCCTCCAACTTGTCTATCATAACCTAGCATAAAAGAATTGATTCTGCTTTTTAAATAGCTATCAAGTCTGTATATTTTCTACTGTTCACTAGTACACAGTGCCTTGCCTGCTATGTACTATCTCTCTAGCCGTTCATCTGGATAACTTTAATAATATCCTTATCTCCCTCCAGTCTCGTGAATTGCCTTGGGTTCCTTGACCTGTGATGAAAAGTTTTCACTTCACGCCTTTATACTTATGCTTCCTTCTGCCAGAAATACCTCTCCTCCAAATATCTGAGTAAATTCTTACTTGTCAGGTCTCAGGCAAAGTGAGAATACCTTGGAAAAGTCTTAACCAAACAGAAATGGGATATTTTTATGTACTCCCATAGTACTCCTCTTACCCTCTAGCAGATGCTTATTTCATTTCCTTTCTTCTTCCCTAGACAGATCAAAGAAGATGGAGATCAAACCAGTCTTTATTGGTGTATCTCTAGTGTTTCTCATGGTGTCTGGAATATCAATATTCATAAAACATATGTACAAATAAGTGTTTGGTTTCATAGGGATTTCCTTCCTACCATATTCCCTTCTAATTGTTGGCAATTTAAATTTTTCTATTTTTGTTATATGTATATATACTGTGATTTTGGTAGTCCGTGGGCTGTAGTTTTATTTTATTTTTATTTTTTTCTGGTTTCTTATACTGCTTAGTGTATAATTTTTTAAAAAAATTTTTATTAGTGAAACACCATGAGGTACAGTTGTAGACTTACAATTTTTTGTGCTTGGATTTCAGTTATACAATGATCCAGTACCCATCCCTCTACCAGTGCCCATTCTCCATCATTTACATTTGTTTTTTTAAAATTTTTGTTAGTGAAACACCATGAGGTATAGTTGTAGACTTAAAATTTTTTGTGCTTGGGTTTAAATTGTACAGTGATCAAACACCCATCCCTCCACCAGTGCCCATTTTCCACCACCATGGGTCCCAGTATCCCTCCCACCCCCAATCCTCCAACCCACCCTGCCTCTGTGGCAGGGTATTCCCTTTTGTTCTCTCTCTCCTTTTGGATGTTGTGGGTGGGCTGTAGTTTAAATCAAGAAAGATAATTTGAGGCTGGAGAGATAAAATGGCTGCAACACATACTTGGCATGTATGGAGCCTGGGTTCAATACCCCGATACCGAATCATCCCCTAAGTGATGATGATCATCCAGTAAATCACCAGGAATAGCCCCCAAATAAAAAAAATTAATTTTATAAAATCCACCACAATGAATACCACGGTATATCAAAAAAATTCCCTGACTGTGGTATTTTTCATGTCTCACAAATATTCTAGACATCATTTCTAATGTAGCCAAATTTAAATTCAGAGAATTCATAGATAGAGTAATTTAAAAATGATCTTTGGGAAGTAAAGTGCCATGGACTGCTACATCGATGTTACAAGGAACCAAACAAAGCCATGTTGTCAGCTTAGACAACTGAAGGCTTTATAACATGATCAACAATTCACAGCCTGAATAGAAGTAAAGCAGAGTTAGCATAGGTCTGTTTTTCTTTCAGACCAACTTTTTGTGGCAAGGAATGATTATTATTGTACCCTTGAATTTTAATCTATTTAATTGAGCTATTAGATGTTTAATGCCAGAGTACCTTAAAGGTCAAATAGCCAAGGGATAATAAAGAGAATTCGTCAGTGTTCTAATGACATTAGTGGGGGGTGGTAGCTGCATACAGCCTTGTCTAGAGAAGTATTCTGATGAAGAACTGATTGATCAGTGATCTCTCCCATGGGCGAATAAGAGAGAAATTAAAGATATCAAGGTATTTGCCTTCCTTATCTAGTTAATCCTTTCATTTTTCTAAATGAGAACATTAGAGTATAAAAAGTAAAGCAACCTTCTCAAAGTACCATCAATTCTCAAACTAAACCTACTTTCTTTATAACTTTTAGTCCATATCCTTCCTTCACACCTGGTCTCTAGATTCCTTAGAGAGATAAATCATAAATCCCAGCCTGGTGATTTACTATCTTTCAAATTTTAACTTATTTTCAAGGTTAGCTTCATGCCTTAGGTCACACACATAAATAAATCTACATCTGCCTTCAGAGAACAGCATGATCACAGGAAATAGTATTCAATATCATAAAGCCACGACATAAAATGTGGTGACAAATGCAGCCCCTAAAAGACAAATGTTATATAATTAGTAGGGACCAGTGTCAGCCAGGTTGAGGGAGGCAAAGAAATTGTAAGCAGAACAGAGATATCTCATCTATAATATCACTGTTAGCCATATTTGGCTTGCATCTACTCAAATGGTGGAGGAATAATTTTAAAGAGATTGGTCCTAGTGTGAATGGACAGAGACTAATTGATTAAGCATCTATTAATGTTCTAGTTGTGGTGTGAGGGAGTGGGTATATGATGGTATATGGTGGTGAAAAGGACAGACACATTTCCTTATCCTTGTGACTATTACATTTCAGTGAGAAGCAGGCACTGGACAATGATGAATTTTGATTATACCTTCAAAAGAGAAGATACAGGAAATCTATGGAGGAGCAGTAATCCAATAATACCAAATGTTGGCAACTGCTATACAGAAACAGACATAAAGATCAGTTCGTGATCATTTTCATCAGCTATTTTGTATCCAGATTGAATATCCAAAATAAACACTCGATTGCTGTGGGAAGATTATTAATCTAATTTACACAAAATCACATTTAAAAAAGTGAATGCAAATAAAGACAAATTCAAGCTGAGTAATAACCATGTACGTCCCAAAATACACTAGTCACAATGCACTCTCTGATGTTTAAAAGATGCCTATCACTCCACAATAGATGCTTTTCAACTTGCTTTGCCAATCAGCTTAAACATACCTGGTAATCAGGACTCATTATATTTTATTCACTTGGAAACTTAAAACTACTTTTTCACAGTGAAATTTTGAAGGAAAGGAAAAACACCATTCATCTTGAGATTTTTCTGGGTGTCTTAACATGGGCTTTTATAAACAGGAAATGATTTATGACTTATCACTAGGTATGCATCTGAGTCTCTTACATAATCTCTAACCCCAGCTGATTTCCCCCATTTTCTGAACACTGAGTGTAGCAAAAGGAGACGCTTTTGTTTAGCCAAGAGACATTGTTGCTCATATAACAACTCACATTTTACTTATGACTAGGGAACGGTATAATAACCCACATGGAGCATTTCCAAATGAAAAGTGCTTGGAGAATTTTTCATTCTGAAAGGTAAAAGGAAACTGAGAAAATTCTTATAGTCCCATAAAACCTACAAAATCCTTGGTGTGCAAAATGACATAATCATTACAATGATAGGTAGACAATGTTTATATATTAACTATCAAAATAATCTCCTAGGGATGGTCATAAAACAAAATACAACTCAAATATTGAATCTAGAAAAGCAAAAATTATTTAATTTCTAAAACTCTTTCTACCCAGAATGAAGCAAGAGACTCAGTGTACAGAATTTGGCTTTCTGAAGGGGTGGGTAGGTGGAATGGCTATCAGTTCTGACACAATCACTGACTTTTTCTTTTACATTATTAGTTGCTGCTATGTTCTAGAATGGACTTCTATGGCTAGTACGCTAGATGCTAGCTGCAGGTAGCTACTGAGAATATGAGATGGTGCTAGTGAGATCAAGAGACTGCCTTAAGAAATGGGCCATACCTAGCAGTGCTTGGGCTATGTCTGGCTCTGTGTTCAGAAATTACTCATAAAGGTGCTCAGGGGATCATATGTGGAGACCGAATTGAATCCAGGTCAGCTGCACTAAAAGCAAGCACCTCATCCCTGTACTATTTCTCCAACCCTATGAGAGTTCATTTAAAATTTTTAATTGAAATGAATTTAAAATGAAAGAAAAGAACGTGGTGTGGTTATTAAAAAGCTTTATGTTTAGAATGAGTAAATGAATATGCCCTTTTCAACCATAAATTTTATGAAATATAATAGATTAAGTAGTTCCTATGAAAATAGAGCATCTGAATTAAGATGAGGTATAAATGCAAAATACATATTAGAATACAGAGACTTAGATGGGAAAAAGTGCAGAAGGATGGGTGTTAGAACACTCTTTGATTGAAATCTAATCATGAAGAGCTTTGTAAGGGTCTATCTCACATTGATTCAATCAATAAAAGAAATGTGCAGAAACTACTATTAATACTATTTTTAATTACATTGTTAAAACATATGTTTAAATGATGCGATATTGGAATATTCGTTTAAATAAAAATATCATTCAAAATAATCTCACCAGTTTGCTATAATTAGAGATCATTTAAATTTTTGGGCCACGCCTAGTGGTTCTTAGGAGCTATTCCTGGTTAAGGAGTTCTTAGAAGTGACCCTGACTGTTCTGGGGGACCATATAGGATGTTAGAGCTTCCAAGTGGGGTCCACAGATTGCAAGGCAATTGCCTTATCCCCTGTACTATATCTCTCTGCCCCTCTACCTTTTCACATTTAAAGAATGTGGCTACTGAGAACTATGCTTATGTATGACAATGTTGTTTTAGACATTAAAAGGACATTGGGATCATCAAGCTGAACAAGTCCTTAAGGATTTTGTAAAACGGTGATAAATCCATTGCTCTACATTAGGAAAAAAGAGAAAATTAACCAGGACACTATGGAAACTTAGGTGACTAGCAACTAAATCAGGCTGAAGTCCAAGAGGGCTTCCTAATATAGGTGATACAAACTGGAGTTGATTATTCTTATTTGGTGGTACTGGTAGTGGCAGGGTGTGGGGTGTGGGGGAGCTTTGGACTACATCTGGTGATACTCAGGGCCTATTTTTGGCTTTGTGCTCAGGAGTGATCCCTGGCAGTATTTGCAGGGACAATACATGATTCTGGGGATTCAAAGCTGGGTTACAGTAACTCTTGTACTCTCTCTCCAGGCCTTTGGGTAGGAGTTAGATGAAGACAATGGTTATTCAAGGATGAGAAACTGGCACATGCAAGATCACTGGGAGAAGCAGAGTAATACTGCGATTATTGGCCAAGAAGCTGCACTCTAGGGTCATACTCAAATTGTATCACTGCCTAATAGACCTCAAGCAAGTTATTCGTTTTTCTTTCTTCTGCTATGAAATAGGCATAATACTATTTCCTGCATTATAATGTTACTGGGAGAAATGAATGAGTAAATAAACTGGTTGGAGCTTAATCTAACAGAGGCCATGTCAGTGTTTGCCATTATCACTGTGAATTAGCAAAAGAAATAATCCCTCTCTGATTGGAGCAAAGGGTTGGTGTGAGGGGGTGGGAGGTGGAACTCCAGGGGAGATCAGGCATCAAGTGTTCACCTATGCTGTTGGACTTCTTATCCTTAGAGCTGGGGAAGATTTGTCACATCTTTAAAAACAATTTCACAGGGAGAAGGGGAGTGAAAAGTTGATGGGGGCTAAATCTCCAGTAACAGATAGGTGGCCAATGCAGCAACCTAGCTGGGAAGGGCCATGGGGGCAGTAGGAGAAAGCATACAGCATAACTAGTGGCAGTGGCTCCTATCTGCTTTACCCAATTTTCTCTGCTTTAGTCGAAGTGCCTCATTACCCCTTATTTCCCACCCACTCAACTGGTACATTTAGTTAGAGGATGGATGTGTAAGGATGTGATGTGTAGGGATGTGATGGATGTGTAGGCAGGGAAAGGTGAGTACAAGGTGCAAAGGTCACCTTCTGTGGCAGTGTTATTATGCTTTCCCCTCTGGCTGACAGAGGACCTTCAGAAGGATAATCTCGGAATGTGGGGATTGAGATGGAAGGGTCAGGTTGGCCATGAGTGCCATCGTCCTTGCTACAGCACCCCTGAATTTAACTAACATGAAATCATCTTGAACTATTTACACAGGATTTATCTACACGTCCAATCCATTGAAACCATATTACAGCCACACACGAGGGAAATCTCTGATACACCAGTCTGTGTCTCTAAACTAATACAGATATGAAGAGTATCTAAAGAGCTAAAAGCATTTTTATGAAGTAAAAAAATCATGATGACTGATAAAACACAAGAACGATGGGGAAAATGTCACTAAGTTCTTTGATTAGCACCGTTTCTAATGTTATCTTAAGTGCAAATATGGACAGTGGACCAACAAGTATTTACTTTGTGACCTTGACAGAGTCTCTTAGGACCAGAATAGCAGTAATAATGGGGGCGAGACTAAGAGTTCGATTAGGCAGGAGGAATTAGGGCTAAACCTATTTTTAGTAGCAAAGAGGTCAAGTGACAAAAGAAATCAGGACACCAGGGAGACTCTAAAAGTCTATTCAAGACAAACATGAAGAGAAGTCAGTTGCTTAAGGTCATAAGAATCAAACAGATTCCCACATTCTGCAAAAGTAGCTTTAAGATTCTCAGAGGACAAATCTCTATCAGGAAGCTCTGACATACCATAAACTAGAAAAACGGAAATCCAATCCAATTGTATAATGATATAAAATAGTCCTGGGTAGGGCTAGGCACAGGGGATCAAAAGGAAGTCTAGAGACAACTATCTCTTCATCTCCAGAAATCTAGATGTGGCTTCCTTCACAAAAGAGAAAGGGCTTAAGTTTTCCCAGATCTGAGGACACTTACTCCATATGATGGAAAAAATATATTGAAGGAGCTTGGCAAACTATGGGGACTCCATGGAATCAAATCCAAGCCCAAATGCAGGAAATGAGTCTGTTTTACCCAGCCCTACCCCACAGCAGGCCAGGGGCTTTCAGCCTGCAGCTTAGGTCCAAGGCTGCAAACCCCAATTCTAAGCAGCCAGACATTCAACAAGCAGCTTGCCTGGGGAAAGTGCGCCAAGCAGTGAGATGAACATGCTGCTGCCACCCTGGCAATGGGTGGGCACTTGAGATTTCTTCATGCTGACTGTCATGCCTACAGCCTGCTGTGACTTTTTTCTCCCACTCATTTTGGGTGCATTGCCATCTTTCAACCAGGGTTTTCAAATAATGTTCCTTATGCTGTTTCTTCATAAGAGTAATACATCTTCCTCATCATAATATGGAAAGTATGTGGCAGAAAAAATACTGTGTGATCTGCAGAGGGGCTGGAGTGATAGGGTGTTTGCCTTGCATGTGGCCCACCCAGGTTCGATTCCTCCATCCCTCTCAGAGATTCTGGCAAGCTACCAAGAGTATCCTGTCTGTACGGCAGAGCCTGGCAAGCTCCCTGTTGCGTATTCGATATGCTCAAAACAGTAACAACACATCTCACAATGGAGACATTACTGGTGCCTACTCAAGCAAATCGATGAATAAAGGGAGGACAGTGCTACAGTGCTACAGATATGCAGCGATTATTCTTCCCTTTATAAAAGGGTGATTGGGGCAGACAAATGTCAACTATGTTGTAAAAATGGGCACTTGTAATTTCTAACCAGGTGCTTGATGCCCTTTCTGTGTTGGATTTTTACCAGCCACAGTGTCTAAAGAACAGAGGCTGAGGGTAAAAGATCAGTCCTTTTCAGTGTTAAATGAGTGAACTTTGGGATTTTTGTTTTGTTTTGTTTTGGGACCATACCGTGGCTCAACTCATACTCCTGGATCTGTGCTCTGGATCACTTCTGGTGGTGCTTAGGGGTCTATATGAAGTTGAACAAGGGTTGGCCATGTGTAAGACAATCACCTTACTGGTTATTCTAACTCTCAACCTCATGTATGAAATTCTTTTATTAATTTATGAAATTCTTAAACTTTACCCCTCTGTCAGGTTAGAGTGATAGTACAGTGGTAGGGCATTTGCCTTGAACGCAGACAGACCAGCCAAGTCTGGTTCGATTCCTCCGCTTCTCTCGGAGAGCCCGGCAAGCTACTGAGAGTATCTCGCCCGCATGGCAAAGCTTGGCAAGCTACCCGTGATGTATTTAATATGCCAAACACAGTAACAACAAGTCTCAAAATGGAGACATTACTGAGCCCACTTGAACAAAGTCGATGAACAATGGGAGGACAGTGACAGTGACCTCTGCCTCCAGAGTGGATCAGAATCCAGGCATCTACAAGCACACAGGGACTGAGATATAACAGAGCCCTCACCAGTATGTTAGATACTGCCCTACAGGTGTCCAATGAATTAATTCACTTAATTCTCAGTTGAAAATAGCAGGAAACAAAGGAACAGAGGTGCTGCAAAGCGAGAGAGTGGCAGTAAAGATGCAGAGAATTGTTCTCATTCTTTACCTGTGCTGAATTCTTCAAACTGTTGCCCTGCAGTGATGGCTATGTCTAATCTGGAGTCAATAAAAATCAGTCCAATGTTCGAAGCCCTAGGCCCCAGCAAATGGAAACTCATCCATTAGATTCTTTCCTGAGTAGTGTAAGAGCAGAAACAGCAGTGGCAGCAGTGCAACCACCAGCCGACATTAGCTGAGCACTTTCTTGTGCCATACCACCTGCCACAGTTAACTCTTGCCTGGTGTCGCCCATCAGTTCATCCGAGTTGCATGGGAATAAACTGAGCTTCCTTGAAGAGGTTGAAGTCTCTCTCATTGGCAGTTCCTTTGGTCTTAAGTCAATTCGGGTACACCCTGGGTTGGTGGTAGACATCCCATGTCCTGCTTAAGCTCAAGTTAGAACTTGCCTTGAGTCAAAGGGACCTGACTATAGCTTGCACAACTTTCTTTCCCTAAGGTCCAGACTGCAGTTTTTGTCTAGGGATTTCTTCTCTCTGGATAAAACCAACCTTGGCTTCCTTCTCAGATCAAAGTGCTGAATTCTTGGCCATCTCTCTTTACATAAAGTCTCATGTTTTAGTTCTGCCTATCCTAATTATTAGACTTAAGTTTATAACTTCCCTTGTCTTTGTGAAAGCTGGCCCCTCTCTTGAGGAGTCTTGCCATACCCATAGGCATAACTGTTCCATTATCTTCTTCTCAGTACAATTTAGCTACTGTAGCCATCAAGCTACTGGTCAGAAACAACATGGGTCACATCCCACCTGTCAGTGAAATCCTTGCCTACCTATGATAGAGCATCCAAAATGTGTCTGCGGTCAGGAGACTTCGGATTCTATTTGATTTCTGAGATTCCCACTGCACCTAGTACATACATTACTCCTAATATCCCCTTGCCAAAATAACGAATGACAATATTAGAATAAGATTATATAATATATTAACATATGTAATAGCATATAATACATATTATACAATATATAACATGATATTAGATTCATATAATATCTATTGAAAGATATCTCTCTTCATCCTCACTTTGTAAAACTTTAAGGTGAAAAAATAAAATATACCAGTTCTAGTTGATAATCAGACAGAAACAATTACATGGCAGGTACTACAGAAACTGGAAGGTATTGTATATTTTTACAGTAAAAGATTCCATCACATACCTGGGATTAATTTATTTCAACAGAGTAGAACTGTACTGGTGCAGTTTGAGATGGTAGGGTTTAAAAATATAATAAAAGAAGACCTTTACAATCCAGTTAGCATAACCTAACTCTGGAAAGATTAATAGCTTTCCTTCGGACAAAGACTGAAATCTACAATTTGATCTGCATAGGTTCTTACTAAAAATGAAAGCTGATTATAAAGAAACACTATCCCCATGCAAAAAATTAGCATAATGCCTAAAGCAGACAAGCCAATGATGTGGCAATAGGAAGAGCCAACTCTTGCATGTTGCTTACAATTCCAGAACAGAGCTTTTTTTTTCAGTTTCAAAATGGTCAACTCATACAATAGTTGAAAATGTAATTAAGAATTATGCTCTAATAAAATTCTGCAACAGAAGGTCATTAATATCTATTTTGGGAGGGCTGGATTTGTAACAAATCAAATGTGACTCTGCAGAGAAATACACCATGTTGTCCTCTATGCCAGGCAGTCTGTTTAGGTAAAACCACATCCTGCTGCGCAGGATCAAACATCACATTTGTAAGCAACAAGAAGGTATTTGCCGCCACTCTGGCAGCACACTTGGGATACGGAGGCAGGAACATAGACTTTTTGGAATCACACTCTCCACTGGAAGTCTTTGATTCTATACAATTTGAAAACAATGAGTCATTTTCAGGCGGTGGAGGTTTAATTCCTTTTAAATATGTTAAGCTGGAAACTCTTTGTTAAAAATTGAAACCACATTCAGAAGTCAGATATAGAAAGAAAATGAAAAGATAAAAGGTTTGAAGTTGGGGATCAGGAACCTCGAAAAAAAGCCTGTTGGATCCTGCTCCTTCCCTGTTCACTTTGGCCTCTGAGACACCCTGAAGTAATTCAAAGGCCTTGAAATGCAATTTGGAAGCCCCCAATCTGGAAGAGACCTCTGGACTTTTCAGTTATGCTCACAGAGATTTGCAAACCGGAAGTACTTTTGCAAAATCCTGCATCCAAGTGAATGGCCAGAGACAAGAAACCAAACTTGCTTCCACAGATGCACATTCTGGAAGCCTTTGATGTCATGCCCTCGTGGTCCACTCCCCGAGGAGCAGCACTTCTCAAGGGACCATAAATGAGTGCCCTCCACACCCACCCCTACCCCAGGAAGAAACTGAGGTAGGTGTAGGCACAGCCCAGTTTAAATAAGAAATCTGAGCTGGGACCCAGGAATCTGCACTTTAACCAGTTCACCAAGAGATTCCCAAGGAGTTTGACACTTCAGCCTGCCTTGCATTTCCTCTGGACCTCACCCTCTGGCTCCCAGGCTCCCAAGGAGTGGATGCTTTTGTTCTTACCAGTAAAATTGCTGTGAGGCAGGAAAAAGAAAAGGCTATAATAAGAAGAAGTGGAGGGAAAAGACTTCTGGAACTTCATCCCTCACCTCAGGTCCCATTGAAATCATTTTGGAGTTTAAATAGCTTTGTTTAATGGTAGTGTTAAGGAAAGGACTTTTACTTCTCCTATTCTTTGCTCTTTCCTTCAGCTCTTTAATGGGTAGATTAGAAAACTATTTTGGAACTAAATGTCTTAGCATTCCTTGCATAACATTTACTATATAAATATAGTATTCGAAGGAATTAGGGAATGTTTTTGCACACAGAAAAAGCATGCGAACCAGGGACATACAACTAGTGAATTTTATTTCAATTTATTTGGAGGGGGCTTGGAGACACTTCTGGCAGTGCTCAGGGTCACTCATCCTGGTGGTGCTTGTGGGAGCATATGCAGTGCTGGAGAGACTGAACTGTGGTTAGCCACTTGCAAGCTAATTCCTTTAACCCTTGTATCCTCTCTTCTAAGATCCTAGTGAATTTGTAAAGTATGTCTATTACTTTACAAAAGATATACCAAATAGAGTTTTACAAGTCAAATCATCATGAATTCACAAGAAAGATCCTATTTTAAAGAAATCTCTGTTACTGTCTTTTGTATTATGAAGATCCAAGAAAAGGAGGGAAAAAGTAAATGAAAATGAAATAAAAAAAACAAAATACTCAAGAAATTAAACAATTTTGATTTAACTAAATAAAATCGGCTAACTGAAAATGTATGGAGTAAGAAAAATTGTGTGCAATAAGAAATAATAATTTCATAAACATAAAAAGGTAAAGAATCAAATGCAACCTCTTAGACCCTTCCTTATCCGTTGCACTGAAAAATTATTACCATGTCATTCATTCAAGTTTTAAAATAAATGATTTTCTGACTCTTCTAAAAATCTCTGGAGTCAATTAGAGATGATCTGAAGTATCAACAATCAGGATGGGGAGTAACTATTTTGAAGGAATGAATTATTTTGGAAAATGAAAGAATAGTCAGGGTCTATGCAAAGTCACTTTTGCTTTGAATAGAAGGCCCTCACTACACTGTGTAAGAATATAGAATTAGTCCCAACGTGCAAAAATTCTGCAGGCTTTTTCAAATGAATCCTCAATGTCAGTATTTTAACTTTGCTACTGAGAGAAGTATGTATGTGCAAGGTTTCCCAAATGGAATTCACTATTCCCAGAACAATCTTTTCTGATGCCACAAAAACCAAATAGAATTCAAAGTTTTCACGCCTGCTATACACTACCCCTTCCTTTATAAAACATGTCAACTCATTTTTATGTTTCTGTATATGTTTTATATTATCACAAAGACAGATTTCTCCTAACTTAACCTAAAATGCTTGATTTTTTTAAAATATACCTGAAAAATTACTAACGTTACTGATAATGTATGCTTAGGAAATTATGAGTTACCACAGCAAACTTTCCTCTGGTGAGTGAAAAAATTAATTTATGGGTTTTTGCAATCAGAAATTTTTAAAAACATTACCTCTAAGCGAGACATTGCATTATATGGTATTTTCAAGTAAGAGTTGCCATATTTAGTTTACACACACTAGACTAGAGCTTATATTTATTTTGAACTCTCTAAATTGCTCAGCAGGCAACAGCAAGCAACACAGCCTATCTATAGCTCATCAGCCTTGGCTTTGAATACTATAAGCTGTAACTCAAGGAAGTTGAGAAAGAGCATTTGCTATCTCCAGGGTAGCACTTGAACCTCAGGTATCCCCTGGAGCTTGAGCCAATAGATGCTTCAGACCTCCCACCATGCAGTGCTATCAAACTCCCCACTGGCATGGGGCTCACAATGGAAATGTGCCATGCTCGTCATTTCAGTACTTTTATGTACACACCCCCTCTTCATATTCTTCTTGGAAATGAATTAGTTACTGTTTCAAAGAATGGGAACCCTGTGTGAGGAAGGGTGGGGCATAATGACAAGCAAGTTCATTTGTTTGGAGTAAAATGGCTAGAAACAGAACAATAAACACAGAAGTCTGCTAGAACAGACCGCAGGCTTATTTGCACAAAGTGTTTTCTTCATGAATGTCTTGGACATCAGTTGCATTTAAAGATAGTTGCTAACAATTTCCTTTCTACTCTGTTTAATTATGCAGTCGGATATTAAAGCATGTGGGAAAGCATTTTGCCCAATTTAAACTCTTTTATTTTTATTTTAACTATTTTCCATAGACTGGCAATCTTGGGCAACAAATAATCCTAATAAAGCACAGCTAAATATTACAGAGGTTATTTATAAAGACATATGTTGTAATCTATGCAACTATGTACACCAAAGTCCTAAGGCAACAGGACCTTTTTGGGTTGAAACACAGAAGATCTGGGTCCCATGGATTTTGTTTTTTGATTTTTGGGTCCCACCCGGCGACAAACAGGGGTTATTCCTGGCTCTACACTCAGGGATTACTCCTAGCAGTGATCAGGGGACCATATGGGATGCTGGGAATCAAATTTGGGTTGGCCACGTGCAAGGCAAATGCTCTACTTGCTGTGCTATAATTTCAGCCCCTCCAATGTTTTCTTTAGGAGGTGATCCAAGGAAACATGGTGGGGATTAGCAAAGTGAAATGGAAAGATGGCACAATCAGTATTATTTTATTGAACAGTTTCAAGGTGGTCATGTGGTGATGTGCACAACTGTGGCCCTATGTCCATGGACCCTCTAAGAACCAGTGCAATATATGTTGAAATGATCCCAGTGATGGGAGAAAAGGCTTGGGATTTGGCTGACCTATTCTCATTCCTTGTTGGTTGAGTTTTGCTCCACTCAACACTGTGGCTCTTTTTGCCTGCCAAGATATGTGCCTAAAGTAGCAAAGGTAAGGGTAAATGGAAAGATATCCACATGCTCTATGCAGTTTAGAAGCCATCTCCAATATGCATCCACAAAACAGTGTTAATAGACATAGCAAAGTCAATAGACACAACACACAGGATTATATAAGACTTGACCATATTTGCAAAACTTCCTGGATTCCTTTTCATCTAAACTAATTCATCTCTCTAATTTATTAGGGGTCATACCCAGCAGTGCTTGGGTACAAGAGGCAAGGTCACTTCTAGCTATGCTTGGTACCTGCAGTTGGATGCTCCAATCTAGTAGGGCCTCACAATCCTTGAGGTGCTTGGGGTGAGGAAGATGTAAGTACCAGGGCTTAAACTCAGAGGCCTTACATATGTCTTTGAATGCTTGAGCTATATAACTGGTTCTAATTTATTGGATTTTATTTTTATTTTTTTCCAGGAGAGTCAGGGGTGAGAACCCCCTTCACCCTGCTAGCTGTTCTCTCCTTGCCTATACACACACACACCAGCCATGTAGCACACTCAAATTCACTCTGAGGCACATAGCCCAGCTCCCAAAAGGGAATTTTTATTTTGTTTTTTTTTTTTTTGGGACACACCCAGTAGTTCTCAGGGCTTCTTCCTGGTTCTGTGATTAGGGATCACTCCTGGTGGGCTCAGGAGACCAGGTAGAGTGTCATGGATTGAACTTGGTTTGGCTACATGCAAAGTAAGTACTCTACCCACTGTACTATCATTTCTGTCCTCATAATTTTAAACTAAAAATAAAACTATACCTTAAAATCTATGATGAAAATTTCTATGATTTTAAAAAGATATCCTTTGGATTCATACCCAACAACATGAAGAGTAGTTCAGGGGTCTTAAAACTGAAACAAGTTGTAAATCTCTGTGCATTTAGTTATGTTGGTCCTCTGCATTCATAGCAAAAACCTTTAGTGAATAATTAGCACGTACTATGTGAAATTAAGAAAGAGCTCCCTTAAAAAAAGAGCTCCCTTAAGAAAAGCACCAAGGAATATTAAGGATGTCACTTAACCCTGGGCAGAAAAACACATAATTGAAAGTCTGAAATTCTTTTGTGCTCCTTTTCACAAAGGAACTCTTCAAAGGACAGTGATATTCCTAGAAAACAGCACAGCGCATCTGAAAAGTGTAGTCTGAGGATCTCAGATAAGTTTATTCCCAGAAAGAATTTCCCAATGCTGTCCAATTACGGTCTTCTCCTTTTGTTAGGGAGTATAGGTCCCATTGCACAGCCACTTTGCTTGCTCACCAGTGCTGTTCCCTCTACTCCACATAGCGCCCTCAGCCTTATGTTCCAAATATTTAGGTTGAAAAAAAATCAGAGCCCACAATGAGTTTGTTAGGCATAAACTAAGAGTGCAAGCTTTAAAGCAAAACCAGATGAGGACTTGGATCTTAGGACTGTGATTTCTAGCAAAGATCCAAAATATTTTGCAATACGGAGCTTTGTTCGAAGTTTCCCTCCAAGGTTTGTTGTGCTGTGTGTACAGGGTTGAGTACTCCAGAAATATGTGGAGGAGGGAGGAGGGAGGGAGGGAGGAGGAGGAGGAAGAGGAGAAGGAGAAATGGGAGGAAGTCAGCGAGCTATGATCTTTGGCTCCCCTGGGAAACTGGAAAAAATCTTTCTGTACTCTAGCAAGAAGTTGTTCCTTTTCTTCAAAGCACTGGTTTTCAAATCCTGGTCCCAGAAACAGTCACTTAGGGCGTTTGTTTGGTGCTAATTCCCAGGCTTTATCCATTCCAACTGAAGGAGAAATTTGGGGCAAGGGTACAGCAGTATGTGTCTGAGTAAGCACTCCAGGTGATTCTGCTGCAGTTTGACTTTTGAGAACCATTTTACTATCTGACAAGCTGGACAGGAGGGTGAACATCAAGCTGAATTTAGTTTCTAAGGAAAGATAACATCCCCTCCCTCCTCTGTGTTCCTCTTCTGGGCATTTCCATCATTTGAATTTCTTTACACATTCAACATTCAAGATTATCCAGTCTAGCTCATAGGTAGGGACTTTTAAAGAGGGAAGATGCAAGCTAGCTGCAAGGAGAGGAATTTTTTTCGTTCTTGGTTCAGAGTCAAAAAGGCTAATTAGAAAGACTCTTTTGGGTTGTAAATATACTATTATGTAACAAATATATAAAGTTTTTAGTGACTTAAAGTCATCATATAATCAAGCCCATCAGTGTTTCATATAATTGACATTCCAAAGTAATTACCTTGAAACTTAAAAACAACAAAATGGTGTTCTTGAAATCTAGTTAGAAAGGATCTGTGAATGTGCAATAAAGTGTATACATTAATATAAAGTCAGATTTTAAATCTTCCGGCTTGAAAATAACATGTTCTCCGCCATATGTTTAATAGCTGGGAAGATAAGACAACGCTTTCTACTGTTGAGAAATTTAATTACAGAAATATTGTTTTATTGTCTGTCATTTAAATTCTTAAATGAGATGATTATATATTTCCTTTTGATTTTAAATGCATACATATTTACATAAAATGTAGTCATTTCTCCCACTTCTTCATTGTTGAAATTGCCGTCGCCAACAGTTATGCAGTGTCAAGATGGGATCAGAATGTGTGGGAGTAAAAATTTTTTGCTGTCAAGCTTTGCTCACATATGCAACTCTTCACAAATCACAAATGGAAAGAATGTATGCATCTCTGAATGCAGAGAACTGTCCCATTGAATCTCTTAAAACTCACTGATGCTAGAAGAGATTTAATCAAAGTCTTTGGTTTGGTTTCCATCTGGCTGTATTATAATCACTAGGACTAAGAGAAGCCCTAACATGACTTCACCCAAATAATTTGACATCATTGTCTTGGGATGCAGAATGGAATTTTTTTAAAAAGCTTTCTATTTATTCTAATAGTTACTCGAATCACAGCAGTAGAGGTATCCCCAAATCTAGCCATTTCTGTCCTTTATGCAAGCCTATAATCTCTACTGGCTGGTAGCTAGTAGAACTAATGCTGTTTTCTTTTACTTCCACCCAGTTGATGTTGATCTTATTCTACATGAAAATCTTCATAATGAATGAGACCAAGAAGTGGCCCTGTTTTCCTTCCTCTATGTTGTTTTTGTCCGTCTGGGCCACTAAAGCAATGCATCTGTTAAACTAGGTAGCTTATAAACAATACTAATTTATTGCTTACAGTCCTAGAGGTAGAGAAGTCCAAGCTCCAGGTACCTGCTTGCATTAATAGAAAGTCTTCCTTCTGGTTTATACTTAACTCCTTGCTGAATTGCCACAAGATGGAAAGAACCTGGAGCCTATTTTATGAAGTGCAATTCCTGTTTATGAGGGATCCACTCTCATGGCTAAGCACCACAACCAATAGTTTCACATTGGGTAGTAGGATTTCAACTGATCAATTTTGTAGTGATTGAAGGTGTTTGCACTCACCAATATTCATACCATTACACTATGCAAGGTAATATATAAATGCAAGGTAATATATAATGTGTTTTATCACCCTAGTAATAAATGCTCACTCTACTCCATTATTCATTCATTCATGTGTTTAAATACTTATTATGTGCCACGTATATAAAAATCATCTTTACCCCTGGACCCCAGTGTTTAGAGAGGGGGTCAGAGAAAGAAATTAATGGGGGAAGAAGAGAATAGGAAGCAATGGGTGAAGAGTAATAGTTATACTGATGATATGCATGATTGGTAGCACTGTAGCACTGTAGCACTGTAGCACTGTCCTCCCATTGTTCATCGATTCGCTCGAGTAGGCACCAGTAACATGTCAAAACAAATTGTGAGACTTGACGTTACTGTTTTTGGCATATAGAATACGTCACTGTAGCTTGCCAGGCTGTGCCATGCAGACAAGATACTCTTGGTAGCTTGCCGGGCTCTCTGAGAGGGGTGGAGGAATCAAACCCAGGTCGGCCGCGTGCAAGGCAAATGCCGTACCCGCATGAGTGGTACAGACATATATTCAGAACAGAGATACAACAACACTGAAAACATAAGATACAAGTTTCTACCACTGGAACTTTGAAATGTGTCTGTCAAGTTGACAGACAGGGGTAGGAAAGGGGGCTGGAGTTAGGGATGGAATATTGGGAACACTGGTGGAAGGATTGGTGTTGAAATATTATATGCCTAAAACTCAGCTATAAATAATGTTGTCAAACATGGTTGTTAATTAAGTAAGAAATTTTAAACTCATGTTTATGAATATCTCTGGTATGAACAGTCCCACTATGGCTACATGGGCCAGGAAAATTCACACCCCCAAAATATGTCTCTTTGAATATAAGGATTATTTGAGAAGGCTATTATCATTATTATTGAGCTAGTTAAAGAAACAAAGGAAAATATCTGAAAAGAGAAGGGAAATCTATTTTCCATGGATGTTTCCCTATCTGCATCAGAAAAGAAAGATGAGATTCTCTCTAGAAACTCTTATTGATGCAGAAGGCAAGAACTGAACCATACCATTTTTTTACTGTGATTTTCCTGATAACTTTCTAAAACAGGCATCCCCCTCATCTTCCCAGTTAATATACTTTGTCTTTAGCTGAAGAAGGTGGTGTCTTAGGCTATTTTAGGGAATGATTCGGTTTTCTGGAGTTTCTCTCATCTACACAGAGGATATACAAGCTAATAAGTTTCATTTTCTCCAGCTAGTCTACTTTGTTTGTTTGTTTGTTAGGGTACCACAAAAGGGACTACTTCTAGATAAATGCTCAGGGGTCACTCCTGGTGGTTTCCTGGACCATGTAGGCCTGGGATTGAGCTTGGACCTCCTAATTGAAAAGCATGTGTTTCAGTCTGTAGAGCTCTCTCTCCAGTCTGCTAATTTAGTTTTTATTTTATTTTTAATGCCAGGAAGTATATGGTCAGAGATAAAATTATTTTTCCAACCCATTTTCTGATATTAAGGTAGTAACTTCATGCCACTGAATGAGGAATTCAGCAAAAAGAGACACACACAATTATTTAAGAGACTATATAAGCCAATTATAGCACAGTTATGAGTCACCTTTATTGAGGACCATTAAGGATTTTATTCAGAGAGTAAAATAAAATATACATACTATTGTTTTCTTAGCATCCTTTTGTCACATGCACATGTTCTTATATCTGACTAAAAACAGGTATATGTGAAAACTTTGGCTCATCAAGGACAATCTCAGGTTGTCTTCATGAACTAAAAACCAGTGAGTCCAAACAGGGATTAATATTGAAATGATGAGTTATTATCATCACACTCTTACTGAGAAAATAAAATTAGTAATGAATTATTCATATTCTTAGAAGAATCTCTCAGTGTTGAAAGAGAGCGTGAAATTGGCTAAAATATTATAGCCTTTGAGTTTTTCTAATAACGTAGGTCTTTTGGTCAAAAGGAAATGTTCAACAGAAGCTAGGACTATATATAATATGGTGTATTGTGTATTTGCTTTTGTGCATGTTTAATTTCATTAGAAGACTATGTTGGTAAAACACTGACAACATCTACTAAAACATTTTAGATATAATTAGGCAACAAGAAAATGTTTGTGAGGCACTTGCATATTTTATGGAATGTATTAAGTACAAATAGTTAACAAGTAGAATGTGTGTGACCTAAAACTATATGAAATATAAAGACCAGTAGATAGCCAATATTCATGAGGAACCTGGGTATAAACATTCATAAACTACTAAATATAAATGTGACCCTAAATATATAAGAGGTGCCAAATACTCAGCACAAAATAAATATGTGACTGAGGTCTTATTTGAGCCAGTCACTGGTGACACCTTTTCTAGTCCCATAAGTTGTCTGCCCTAGGAAGAAACGATTATGTCACATAGTTTCCTGACTAAAGGAGTGGCCAACTAGACTTATCTCTATTTCTGATAGTCTCACTGTACCAGGCACCACCCAATGCAGATTTTCTAAATCAAAACACATCTGTCTCTAGTAACTACATCATTCTTGAAGAAGGCTAATGCAGGAAAAAAGCAGGCTATAAAAACAGTGTATACCCCAGAACTTAAGCAGTATGAAGTTTTCAACCTGCTTCCCATTGTATTTTTAAATGGGATGACTTGCCAAAATATCTTTCCCTTTTGCATTTCCTTGTGTGGATAACTAATTTATTGAACACTGTGATCGGAGTGCTTCGTATTACTGGTATGCTGGAAGCATCACACAATGGTGCTAAGAAGGTGTGAAGGATCACACCTGGCAGTGCTGATATCCACACAGTGCTGGAATGGAATCCAAAGCCTACTACATACAAGGGACATACCCTCTTATACGAGCCATATCACCAGACCTCTTAGTGTTTTGATTTGATCTGGTATCCTACCTCAAGCCCTCTGGGATTGGATAACTGGTGGTATTCCCAAAGGCCACCACTGCAGCAATGTAATTTTCTATGCAGTAGATAAGACTTGAAATTTGAAAAATAATCACTTAGGCTCACTATTCAAGCACATGTTCTCCCTTGAACATATATCTCTCTTGCTTGTCTCTATGTCTCTTTGTTTGCCTTTTCCATTTTGGAGAATCTTATGTTCTCTCTTAAATGCATACTTCTCCCTTTCTCTGCCCTCACATCTTCCTAAATCAGTTTTAATAAAAGAGAACTATCTTGCTTCACCCCAAAATATTCATTTGAATTTCACAGGATGAGAAGTGGGAACTCAGAGTTGAGGATAATAGCTCACCTTATTTGCTTAAAAGTGTGTGCCACTAGTGGCTCACACTTGGATGTGACTTAATTAATACATATTGCAGCATCTGCGTCACTATGTTATTAATCATTTGCTGTACTGCAAAGGAATACAATTTATTATCTATTAAGTAAAAAACCAGAAGCAAAAGGGAAACACAGCTTGGAAAGGACTGACTACTGAGATGATTTGTGAGACCATGTTTTAAAAGGGATTCTAACAGAAAACTCCCACAAACAATCATCAAAGAAATGTATTTAAAAGAATAAACAGCTGATGATACTTGCTTACTTTCTCTTATCTACTTAAAGAACATTTTAGTCAACACACACACTTGATGACATTTACAACAATACAAAATAAATTCATATATATATTATTGAAGGCTATAGCTCCACTGGTTTAGAATGTTCCATTTAAATAATAGAAAGAGAATTAGATCCTAGAAGTTTATTTCAACATATATTACAATTGAATGCCAATGTAAAATTAAATACACAATTTGGAACAATTTAACTTAACATTTATAGGGATTTATTTACTGCCCACTAGTTTGAGTCACTCTAATAGATACTGCAGGAGAGTGCAGAGATGAAAAACACGTCTTCAAAAAGCATACAGCCTACTCATACCGCTTGTCCAAAAACTACACACAAGTTAGTATAAATAGAGTAAAATATAAAACTATAGACGTTTGAGAAGGGGAAATATAGTGGGGTGCTGGATCAGGTACAGCCATGGTTGACAAACTATAGGAAAATATCGCTGAAAATTTAGGCTATTGATAGACAAAAGGCAGGAGAGAGCCAAGAAGGCATAAAGAATTGCAGAATGCAGAGCTTAGGTAATTTCTTACAAAAAGACAAGAAGTGGCTCACGTGGACTATGAACTTTGGATGAAATTGTCAGGAAATCTAGAGGTAATTACAACAGTACTATCAGAGTTTTCTACCATCCTCTCACTCCAAACATCATTTAACTGACAATTAGGCTTTCTAGGACAGTATCAGAGGCATCTCGAGCTCAGACTTTGACACAACCCTTTATTTTGACACAGAACATGTTCTACTGTGACTGATGCTCACTCGTCTTCCCATCTACTTTTCTAGGATCCTTGTGGTCAATAGCTTTTCTCACATTCACTCTTAAAATTTGCTGTTAGTACAATATTTAATGCTTAGTGAGTATTCAGCACTTACTGAATGAGTAAATCTATTGAAGAGTAAGTATCTTTGTCTCTTCCATGTGAGAATTATTTTGAATTGTTTGTTTTTAATAGCAGACATAGAAAATGTTCCAAAAATCGAACAGAACTGATATTTTTGCATATAATATTTTGCAAGAACCGGTTGAGGCAATTGAGAACTCTCTCTGTAAAAGGTGTCCTAACCTCATGGAGTGGAAGGTCAATGGGGAAGGTCTTGGGGTAGATGACTTGGTTCTGTTTATCATTCTTTTTTTCCTGTACTTTTCTGCTCAGTTCCCACAATTGACTCTACCAACTATAACCTTATCTTTTGTCTTTAACTGACATTTAAGTGGCAGTTAGGTGGTTGGGGGTGAATTCATAAATTTTCCAAAATCCATGTATATAGAAGGTATACTTATAAAGCTTTGCAGATTTTTCTCTCCTATAAATTGTTTATTAAAAGGGGCATCCACCAGGAGCCTATAAGTGTAGAGGGAAAATTATTTTTCAACCTCATATCATTAATCAACAGCACATCAAAATGATCATTCATATTTGGATACTGATAACCAAATGTAACAGTCATATAAGAAGGAGGAAGTGAAAGACTCTGGAATAGAAAAGGAAAAGATTTTTTCTCACCAGCAAGATCTCAGATTCATACTTATAGTCACGTAAAATCAGCACAGAAGTGATTCACAAATAAAAATTATAAAGAACTATCAATAGAAGTAAAAGGAGTAGGGTTTCTGTTTCTCTCTGATGTATATAATCATACCCTCACCAATATGTAGGTTACTTTTTGAAAGCTTTCCCAGACACTCTAGAACAAAAATTTTGCAGAATTGGGGGGAATACAGGTATACTGTTTGATTCTTTCCCTTGGAAACAGCCTGAATAATTATGCTTAAAGACATGACAGAAAATATTGGAAGATAATGGAGTGACATGTGAATCATTTGAGGAAGGTAATATTAAAATGGAATGAATAGCTCTGAAGAGAGGCAATCTATGAATAATACGTATAATACAGAAAGTGACTTCTCTTTAGGTGAATATCTAATAAATAGAATTTTATATTGCTGGAAGGTATAATCTGCTTTCCTTTCACTCCATGTGCATGCAAATGGAGGGTATGTATTTTTGGCATTACTATTACTGGAATAGAAAGATTGCTCTCCCTAAGCTAAAATTTCTTTCATCTTGCTACTTCTTTAATTCCTTTCTTCCTTTTTCACTTACGATTGCATCTCCAGATCTCCTTGATAGAGAAAAATAAAGTAGAATCTCTATGGGCTATCTGACTGGGGTGGAAAAAGGGTTTTAATTCAATGACATTCAATGGGAGTCTCAGTGAAGTTGTCAAGACAGACCCAGTGTGAAAGCCTGCCAAATGTCTTGGTACAAATCTTTAAAATAAGCGACAGAAGCTGTAAAATTACCCTATCATCTTCATGATAAGAAGAATTGAAATAAAAAATTACAGAGAGAAAAATGGATGGCATTGTAGAACATCTCACTACTGGAATATGACTTTTAATTTATACTTATTTCTCTAAAAAGCAAGCTACTTGTGCTGGAAATGTGACTCAGTGGTAGACCACATACCTTGCATATGTCCTGGATTTGGGCCTTGTACCAGGAGAAAAAAGTAATAAGCAATATACTTCTTTGGATTAAAGATAAGCCAACAAGTTTCTTCGACAGTGTATGCTTTAATTAGCAGTGAATTGCTCAACTCTTCAGAATGTTAGGCTTACACCATTTGGGAGGTGTCCATGTGCAGTGCTAGATTCCTAACTCTTGCCCAATTTCTCAGGTTCATTTTCTGTCTTTAATTCTATCCCTTAACTCCTCTGCCCTAGGTCTCAACTCAATACGATCAGATTCCTTAGCTCTGGGTCCATTGAAAATTATTAATTATAGCAACCCAAGACTATTAATCGCTGAGAATACAAGGACAGTAAATCCAACGGTTAGTGTTCAAACCAAGCTTTGTTAGCTTTCACACTTATTTCAGAATTGTTTTCCTTATTTAGTGTGGGGCTCACTTTGATCTCTTTGCCTGGTATCTTTTGATCACTTCTGTTATTCTGTATGGGAGTTTTTCTTTTAATTTTTATTAGTGAAACACTATGAGGTACAGTTGTAGACTTACAAATTTTTGTGCTTGGGTTTCAGTTATACAATGATAGAGTACCCATCCCTCCACCAGTGCCCATTCTCTACCACCAATGATCCCAGTATCCCTCCCATCCCCCACCCCCACCCCAATCCCACCCTGCCTCTGTGACAGGGGTCCCTTTTATTCTCTCTCTCCTTTTGGGTTCTGTGGTTTGTAAAAGAGGCATTGCGTGACAATCATGTTCAATCTATATTCTACTTTCAGCATGCATCTTCCATGCTCGGAGGATCATCCCAACACCCTTTACTTGGTGTTCCCTTCTCTATCTGAGCTGTCTTTTCCCCTAGCATGTGCGGCTGGCCTCCAGGCCATGGAACTGAACCTGTGTATTGGAGTTCTTGTGCTTTTTTCTTCACAGTAATTGTTTTCTATTAGCTAATCTGCAGAAACTATAGTACCCCTACTCTTCTGTAAGGATAAGACTCTGATTTTTTGAGGGGAGGCACATCCTGCACTACTCCTAACTTACTCTCAGCTCTGTACTCAGAGACTACTCCTGGTGGTACTCATTTAGTGCCAGTGACTGAACTGTGGTTGTCCATGTGCAAGAAAGTACCTTAACCCCTGTGCTATCTCTTTGCATCCACCATCCCACTAGTCTAACACTCTTAAAATCAGAAAATCTTGGATAGTCTCTCTTACTTTTTTTTTCAGAAAACCTTAGATGCACAAGAATAATTAGTGTGGAACATTGGTAAGGAGCAATTGGTATATATGAAGATACTGATGATTGTTGAGGCAACAACAATAATGCATTTGTAACTAATTTTTGTCTCAGAGATGCTAGTCTCACTTTTTTCTCTCTTTGGTAATGAATGTGATTCCATGTGTGTTTGTAGGTCTACAATGCTTCACAGGCTTAAGTGTACATTCAAATTCCTTGGGGATCAATCTTGTTATAATGAAGATTTTAAATGAACAGTTCTGAGATGGGCCTGGTATTCCATATTCCTAACAAGCTCACAAGTATTAGATCCATGAAACACATTTTGTATAGCAGGGTTATATGGTTTTAAGGGAAAAACAATAACAAACTAGGTGCTTAGCTTTCTAGTTATTGCAGAATGATGTACACATCTTAAAATACTATGAAGAGCTGGAGCAATAGTACAGAGGTAGGGCACTTGCCTTGCATATATGGCCAGCATGAGTTTGATCCTCAGCATCCCATATTGTCCACCAAGCACCATCAGGAGTAATTCCTGAGTGCAGAGCCATGAGTAAGTCCTGAGCATCACCTGGTGTGGCCTCCCCCCAAAATACCAAAAAGAACTACCTCTGAACTGTCAAATCTTCAATGCAACATTATTCAATGTGGCACAAGTTCTTTTGCAGAGATAAACAAGTCTTACAAAAGTCAAAAGAATGGGATTCGCTGGGCTTATAAACTCATTTTCACTTAGATCACCAAAGACAATCAATCTAAATAGTGCCTCCTTTTGCAAGGATTTGAAAATAAATCCATGCTTAAACTCTAGTCATTAGCTGGACCCAGCCTTTACAAGAAAAGCCACAACTCTGAGATTCTATAAACAAAGTATCTTGTCAATTCATCACAAATCTATTGTTTCTTTGTCTAAAAAGCTGGGAACTATTGGTCTCTGTTCATTTTATAGCTGCCATGTTCATTTGACATCTCTGTAGGTAAGAAATCAAGTTGTTTTTTCTTCTTGCTAATATGTATGTGCCAATTTTATTAGACCATCCAAGAAGACTGAACAGGATAGGTGGAAAGTCTCCCTTTCAAAAAATGGTTATAAATTTATACTGATAATTATATTTTACTTTTAATTTCTATAACAATTTGATGCATTTTGCCAATTATTTTTCTTTTACCATCTCTTTCAAGCATTCATTGTAACAAAACTTGTCAACCGGGTATTTATCTTTCTTTTCTTTCCTCGTAGTCATATAATCCCATTTGATTGATTTTTGTCTTTGATTTTTATAATGAGTTCACATGTTTATAGAAATTTACTTGTTAAAAGATGGTATGGAAATCTACTTAGGATAGCAGACACGTATCAACTAAAAATGAATTTATTTATATATCTATTATAGCTACATAATTTAATAATTCCTCATTGATGGACATTTGGTTTATTTCTACTTTGTGATCACTACCAACCACACTGAAATGAATTATCTAAACACAATATCTCATATTGGTACTTTCATTTCTGTAGTATTTTTACAAATATACTGACAGATCAAAAGTTATGTGAATTTATAATTTTTAACATCCACCGCATTTTATTCCTCAAGTAGTACAGCAATGGATATCCCCTGATCATAGTCCGAAAGCTCTTTTCCCTTGTGAGAAATTATCATTCTTAGTTTTGTTCTACTTGAGAACAGAAAATATTGTCATGCTTACTGTCATTTTCCTGTCTACTGCGCGGTTGAACATTTTATTGTTTACTAACCACTGGTATTCTTTTCTGGGAACTGCACGTTCTTGCTCTTTAACCTGTTTTGGCTTGGGTTGTTGGTATTCTTAGAAATTAATTTTAAGGAGGTATTTGTATATTATGCATCTGTATCCTTTATGTGTTGAAAATCACAGCCATTGAATCTATAATTTGTGTTTTATTTCTGTTTTCTGTTACTTTTTTAAGGTAACAAAATTTAAAAAAATTATTTATTGAATCACTGTGAGAACAGTTACAAATCTTTCAGGTTTAAGTCTCGATCATACAATGATCAAACACCCATCCCTTCATCAGTGCACATTTTTCCACCACCAAGAACCCCAATATATCCCCCATCCCACCCCTTCCCCTGCCTGCGAGGCAGATGATTTCCACTTAACTCTCTCTCTCTTTACTTTGATTACATTCATTATTTCGACAAAAGATGCACAATTACTATTCGGAATTTTCCCCCAACAATCAGACCTGCTGAAAAGCATCATTAAATAATTTGTTTTCCATTGCTGGTTATAAAGAGAATATGATGTCTTTGGATTTCTGATATTTCACAAATTAAGTCTGGAGGGATTGCTGCCAAAAGCCACTGGATTACAATTTGGGTCTGTGTGCCTCTGGGGCCATGGCCATGCTGGAGAGCCACTCGTGGGGGGCAACTCATGGTCTCGGCGGGGTAGGAAGGATGGGTCGGTTCCACCACCCATCCCATGAGGCCACAGTTGCCCCATCACCACCAGCACATACTTGGCTGTCTAATAGGCTCTGAGGCGGTGACCACTGTGCCGCGGTTGGGGGGAGGGAGAAAGACGAAAGGGACAGACATCCTTTCCCACCTGGTGGGGCATGGCACTGTAGCTAAATGCATTGTTCAGTCACATTTCTACCATAAGCCACTGGGTTCTGAATTGGGTCCGTGTGCCTCTGGAGCCATGACCGTGCTGGAGAGCCACTTGTGTGGGGGGAGGGGCAACTTGTGGTCTGTTTTCTGCTATTTTTAACATCGTATCAAGTTTTATGTCATCTCTTTTAGATTTTCTTAATTGTTTAAAGAAGTTATTCCTCATCTCAAGGAGTTTTGTTTTTAGATTTAAAACTTTAATGCATTTGAGCATTATTTTTTATATTTCATGAGCTAGGATATAAACTGTCTTCTCTAAGAGGGATTGCAAATAATGGCAGCACCATTAATTGAATAACATATCTTTCACCCCATTTTTCCTTAAAAAAACACTTTGGCACAAAATGTTCCCCCAAAACAATTTGCTTCTGGAGTCACAATTTTTTGAGTGATCGATTTGTCTCTTCTAGTGCTAATGCAATAGGGATTACAGAAGTTTTATAGGAAAGATTAATATTTGATAAGACAAGCCCCCTCTGTCTGCAATGCAGAGACATGAATTCTTTTTTATACACCCTTAGGATATTCTCAAGTATTTTTTTTCTCATGACTTCAAAGTTTCCTTACCCTCCTTATTTAAGATATCCTGCCTTTAAGGCACCTGAAGTTTATAGGGGTAATCACTATTTAGATGAGAGTAAGCACTATTTTTAAGTTGCAGAAACTATAATACCATCTTTTTTGAAATTTATGCTGAATCACAGGGAAACACCTGCACTGAAAAGCAATGGAGTGTTCAGGGCACTGCTTAAATCAATTCACACAATGGAACAGTCTTCAACCATTAAAAAATGGCAACACTCAGTGTCATGAGTTGAAACATACTTTCTTCTCAAACCCAAATGCTGAAGTCCTATGACTTAGTATATCAGAATATGATCTATTTTGGAGAAAGTATTTACAGAGAAATTCAAGTTAAATTTAGGATGGATCCTGCTCTAATACGACTGGTACCTTTACAAGGGGACCCTCTTAGACAGGCATGAGCAGAGTGAGAACAGTGTGGGAACTAAGCAAAAAAAAATCTATAAGCCAAAAATATGACAAAGACAGTCAGCAAACAAGATAAGAAAAAGCTGGGTGGAGCACTAAAAGGATTTGTCTGCTTACATTGTGATTTCAGAATCTCAGCCTGCAGAATTGTAAGAAAGTATACGTCTCTTATGACATCCACAGATATTTAGTTTCTTTATAATGCTAAGTAATATGGTAAGTATGAACTGTTGTTTATATAGCAATTTATTGTTGAAAACTGTCATTACCCCTACCTTCATTTCTGGCTATTACAAACGAAGCTGCTGTGAAATTTTTTGTACAGATTTTGTGACAAATACCCAAGAGCACAACTGCTTTGTTGTATGGTAGTTGCATGTTCAGTATTATAGGAAACTGGTAAACTTCTCTGGAGTGATTTTACCATTTTATATTTCCAATGTGTGAATGATCCAGTTTAACTGCTTTTTTTGGACAACATTTGGTGATGTTGCTATTTATTTTAAGTCATTATGATAGGTGTGTAGAGATGACTCATTCTGATTTTCATTTGCTTTTCCCAAATGGCTAATGTTGTTGACAATGTCTTAATCTGCTGGTTTACCATCTGCATAGCCTCTGTAATTAAATATGACTCCTCATGTCTTTTGCTCACATTGTAATTTGAATATTTTGTTACTGTTCAGTTTTGTAAATTCATTTCATAGTATAGATATTTATTTCCTTACTTTTTATTTTATTGCTCTAAGAATAGTTAATATGAGAGCTACAATTCTGACATACTTTTCAGTGCTTAGTGCATTATTGTGTATTTTAGATACAAAGCTGTGATGGCAGTTATCTAGAGTTATTTATGTTGCTTGAGTAACACTTTATAGCTTTTGATTAAAAACTTCCCATTTCTGTCACTGGGCCATCCCAGGGGGGAAAGGGTGCTGTCCCTCTACCTACTCCCCCTAGGCAGCTCGATGGCTGCCATTCTCCAGAGGCCATTGGACAGCCAGGTTTGGGCCCACAGTGACAAGACACATTGGGGTTCACAGGATGGGGGTGGAGCCGGCCCTTTCCTCCCCACCCCAACGAGACCCCAAGTCGTCACCTACAAACAGCCTCTCTGGCTCCTGATCTGCTTAATGACCATGATCCCAGAGACTCAGAAACAAATCTCGGAACCCAGTGGCTTTTGACAGAAATGCATCCAGACCCCGCAGGAGGTTACTGTCACCGGGCCACTCCAGGGGGGGAAGGATGTTGTCCCTCTGCCTGATCCTCCTAGGTGGCTCAGTGGCCACCATCCTCCAGAGGCCACTGGAGAGTCAGGTTTGGGCCCTCAGTGATGAGACACGTGGGGCTTCATGGGATTGGGGTGGAGCTGACCCTTTCCTCCCCATCCCAACGAGACCCCGAGTTGCCACCCATGAACGGCCTTTCTGGCTCCTGATCAAGCTGCTTAATGGCTATGATCCCAGAGACTCAGGAACAAATCTCAGAACCCGGCAGGTTTTGGCAGAAATCCCTCCAGATTTAAGTGTTAAAATTTTGGAATTTCAAAATATGCGGCCACTACTGCAGCCATGCGATATCATATGTTATTCTTAACCAGCAATAGAAAACAAATTGTCTACTGTTGCCTTTTCAGCAGATCTGAGTGTTGGGGTAAAATCCCAAATAATTATGGTGGGTCTGGTGCCGAAATATTGAATGTGATCAAAGTAGAAATAGAGTAATGTGGAAATCATCTGCCCTACAGGTAGGGGGAGGGTGTGGGATGGGGGTATACTAGGGTTTTTTGTGGTGGAGAATGGGCACTGGTGAGGGTATGGGTATTTCATTGTATGACCAAGACTTAAATCCGAAAGCTTTGTAACTGCTCTCACAGTGATTCAATAAATAAAATTATAAAAAAATGAAAAAAAAGTAAGGTGGAGTTCATGCCCAATTCAATCAGCTAATCAATCATTGGCTGAATAAATAGCAGTACTCCTACATTAAAAAAAAACTTCCCATTTTTTCAATATCCCACGTCCTTGGGAACCAATATTTCATTCCTCATTCTGTAAATCTATTTTATTTTTTTAGGCTACACTTGGCAGTGCTCAGATGTTACTCCTGGTTCTGTGTTCAGGGATCACTCGTGGAGGGGCTCAGGGGACTATACAGGGTCCTGAGGATTGAACCCAGGTCAGCTGTGCGGTGCAAGAGCTCTGCCTTCTATACTAACTCTTTGGCCCCTGAATCTATTTTAGAAACAAGTGTAATCATATAGTATTTATATTTCTGGCATTATTTGATCTGGCTTTTTCCACTTAAGATACTGTCTTATATAACTAGGCTTTGATTGGACAAATGTTTATAAATAATTCTCTTCATTTATCTTGTCATTTTATCTTCTTCACATGGTACTTTGAAATGAAAAATATAGAGATATGATGAGATATAACTGATTAACTTTTAATAACTTCTAAACCAAAATCCTGAATACTTGCTAAAATTTTTACAATTTTTTGCTTTACAAATTTGGTTCATTTTTATGAAGCCTGGGATTTAGTTGTTTTATGTTTTGGTCTTGTTTTTGGTCTATCAGTACCAATTGTTTATGTACCATTTGTTGCAACTCCATTAAAATACGTTTTTTTTTCTTTTTCTTTTTGGGTCATACCTGGTGATGCACAGGGGTTACTCCTGGCACTGCACTCAGGAATTACCCCTGGTGGTGCTAGGGGACCATATGGGATGCTGGGAGTAGAACACGGGTCGGCCATGTGCAAGGCAAATGCCCTACCCGCTGTGCTATTCTCCAGCCTCCATTGAAATACTTTCATAAGGTTTCCAAAAATCAAGCAGGCATATTTGCATATGCGTTTCTCTATTCTTTATTCTGCTTCATCGATCGACACGGCAACCCCTCCAAGAACACCATGCTGTTTGACTTTCAAGCAATATTATAAACCTTAATATTGTATGTGCATTTTTAATCAACAACATAAATAACGTCAGATAGCTGCTATCACAGATTTGTATCTATTTTCAGACTTTCCTTGAGGCCTATTGTAGGTCTCACTGATTCTTTCATTGATTTTTACAAAATATTTGACAAAGGTATGTTGATTCTGTGGTTTGGATATCTGGCTCTCTCATTCCTTAACTCCATCTCTGTAACTGACACCCCTGACCTCACCCCCATTGCTTCCCATCTGTCTCTTCTCCCCTCCATTCTTTCTTTCCTTCTCCTCCCGATAATGTGGGGCCAAACCATTGCATTTCCTCATACCATTATTCTAAATATCACATATAAGTGATACCATTCATCTCCCGAATTACTTCCTGTAACATTATGTCTTCAAGTTCCATCCATGTTTCCATGAATTTCATCATTCCTTACAGCTGCATAGTATTTCACTGTGTACATATAGCACATCTTCATGATCTACTGACTTGTTGTTGGACATCTAGGTTGATTCCAGATCTTAGCTATTGTACTAAGTGCTTCAAGGAATAATGGTGTGCATGTTTTTCTGAACGTTTTTATGCTCTGGGGTTAGATAGCCAGAAGTGTAATTGCTGGGTCATATGTGAGCTCAATTCTGAGTTTACGGAGAACCCTCCATACTTTTTTCCATAGGGGTTGGAACAGACAATGTTCCCACCAGCAGTAAAAATCAAATTTTAAAAAGGTGCCTGCTACAAAAAGGCACATGAGAAAATGCTCTACATCACTAATCATCAGAGAGATGCAGATCAAAACAACAATGAGATATCATTTCACACCACAGAGACTGGCCCACATCCACAAGAACAAAAGCAACAGGTGCTGGCGCGGATGTGGCGAGAAAGGGACCCTCCTTCACTGCTGGTGGGAATGCCGGCTGGTCCAACCCTTTTGGAAAACAGTATGGACGATTCTCAAAAAATTAGAATTTGATCTCCCATTTGACCCAGCTATAGCACTCCTGGAAATATATCCCAGAGAGGCAAAAAGGTATAGTCGAAGTGACATCTGCAATTGTTTGTTCATTGCAGCACTCTTTACAATAGCCAGAATCTGGAAAAAACCTGAGTGCCCGAGAACGGATGACTGGTTAAAGAAACTTTGGTACATTTACACAATGGAGTACTATGTAGCTGTTAGAAAAGATGAAGTTATGAAATTTACATACAAGTGGTACTACATGGAAAGTATCATGTTAAGCGAAATGAGTCAGAAAGAGTGGGATAGACACAGAAAGATTGCATTCATCTGGGGAACATAAAGCAACAAAACGGGAGACTAACACCCAGGAATGGCTGAGAATAGTACCAGGAATTTTGCTCCATGACTTGAAGGCCAGCCACATGTGCTAGGTGAAAAGGAAGTTCAGATAGAGAAGAGAGCACCAAATAAAGGGTGTTGTGAAGACCCTCCCAGGGTGGGAGAGACATGCTAAAAGTAGTCTATAGACCAAACATGATTGCCACTCAATGCTTCTCTTGCAAAACACAGTACCCAAAAGAAGAGAGAGAGAACAAGGGGGACTGCCCTGCCACAGCGGCAGGGTGGGACGGGAGGGATGGGGGGTGGGAGGGATGCTAGGACCCGTAGTGGGGGGAGGATGGGCACTGGTGGAGGGATGGGTACTTGATCATTGTATAACTGAAACCCAAGCACAAAAATTTATGTCTATAACTGTACCTCATGGTGTTTCGCTAATAAAAAAAAAAATAATAAATAAATAAATAAAAAGGTGCCTGCTATTCACAATAGCCAGAAACAGAAACAACCCCAATGCCTGAGAACAGATGACTGGTTAAAGAAACTTTGGTACATTTACACAATGGACTAAGATGCAGCTGTTAGGAAATATTAAGTCATGAAATTTTCTTATAAGTGGATAGTCATGGAGAGTATCATGCTAAGTGAAATGAGTAACAAAGAGAGGGGAAGTCATTCTATGTGGAAAATAATACTCATTTATGGAATATAAAATACCATAATATGAGACTAACACCCAAGGATAGTAGAGACAGGGCCAGGAAGATTGCTCTATAGTTGGAAGCCTGCCTCATGAGCTATGGGAGAGGGCAGCTGGGATAGAAAAGGGATTCCTAAGCCAATGATGGTTGGAGGGATCGCTCGGGATGGGAGATGTGTGCTGAATGTAAATAAAGGACCAAACATGATGGCCTATCATTATCTCTATTACAAACCATAATGCCCATAAGTAGAGAAAGAGTAAGAGGGAAATTGTCTGCCATAGAGGCAGGGGGAGGGTTGGGATGGGGGAGGGATTACTGGGGACATTAATGGTGGAAAGTTTATACTGATAGAGGGATGGGTGTTCAGTCATTGTATGACTGAAACTCAAACATGAAAGCTTTGTAAGTGTATCTCACGATGATTCAATAAAAAAGGAAAGAATAGAATAAATAAAACCTACAAAAATAGGTGCTTGTTAAGAGGGCAGGTTGTAGAGAGGTGGTAAGTGAGGGAACCTGGAAACACTGGTGGAGGGAAGTTGACACTGGTTGTTTGAAGGGTGCTGGAACATTGAATGTCTAAAACTCAACTATGAATACCTTATAAATCATAGCACTCCAATAAAATTTTGAAAAATAAAGTGTTTGACTCAAATTCACTTCACATTTCTACAGAAGTCACACTTTGACCTTTTAAGAAAACTGACCTTCAATCAACTATACGGACCAACCACTTAGTCATTATTCTGCTTTCAAAAGTTCCTTACATACTGGATACTTTTCCATACAGATTCTTGTGACACAACACCTAATGAAAATATCATAGATACCTGCAGGCAGTTATGTAAGCATTTAATTTAACCTAGTGCAACACTACTAAACTACAGACTTTATTCTAACATCATCAATTTTTCCACTAATGTCCCTTCTATTTTAGATTCAATTCAGGATTTTACCTTGACCCTGTCAAGGTAAAAATGACCCTGTCATTTTTCTGTCCTCTAGTCTGACACTATCTTCTCTTTTTCTTTTCATCTGTGACCTTGACACTTTGTTACAGGACTAATCAGGCATGCTTCTTAAGCTGTGACAAAAGTTTCCTGATGATTTCACTAGGAGTACAACATTTTTCCCTTTTCATTACCTTAGGCATGGGGGGCATGACAACAAAATATTGGTTACGAGTGGTCTTTTTTATTTGTTTTCTGGGCCACACCCATTGGTGTTCAAGGATTACTCCTTGCTCCACACACAGTATTCACTCCTGGCAGAGCTCAGAGACCATATGGGTTGTTAAGGGATTGAATCCAGGTTGGCCACTTGCAAGACAATTGCCCTGCCACCTGTACTATCACTCTGGCCACAGTTTACTGTTGGTCTTCAATTTGACCACTGAAGGTGGTACCTACAGCTTTGTTTTTTCTCTTTCATAAAGTTATTACTTTTCTCACCACCATTCTTTGGGAACAAGTTTTCTCAGAATGAATGCCAGTTCACATTAGTGGCAGAATATCAATATATACTTAAGAATCCTTCAGAAAGAAGTGCACCTCAAATAGGGTTTTTCAGTTGAAAACACATGATCTGACTGGGTGCTCAGTGTTGAGCCTCTTTTTCCTTGACTACATTCATAAAGTGCCTTTGGTTTCTTTTGTGCAGGCCAAATTAAACTTAATATTCTTGTTTATGTTAGGCTATCAATCATTTATCTGTTGAAGTATCAAAGAGTCCTTTTTCTTTTTTGATTCTGGCGCTCATGACTAAGAGGTTTTGCCATGTATTTTTGTGGATACGAATGACACCAGCACACTAGGAAGGAAAATGAGATGACAGTATATGTGTCACTTTGAATCACTGAATATCCTGCTGGGAATATTGAGTTACTTAAGCATTAATGAAAGATGTGACAATGGCTAACCATATTTTAGATTCAGATTTTAATGTTCTAACAGCCTAGGTGGTCCATCAATTTTTTATGTTGAGTTTTGTTTTCCTTAAGTTCTCTTACAATTTTTCTGGGCAAGACTTTTTTCAAATGTAAGACTAATTTTAAGCTCGATTAAAATGTTAAAGAGACTGTCATGGCGTTTGTGTTATCTTTTATGAAAAAATCAATACTTTAATAGACTTCTTTCGTAAACTATTTTGAGAAATTCAATAGGATTGTTAAATAAAGCAGAACTCCCCATCAGATTCTAGCCTTTTATATGTATTTTACGACAAAAGGTAAGAGAAGATGAAGCAATGAGTTACATGACAAAAGATTAAAAAATGTTTTTTTCATAGAATACAGCTTTGCACATTACAATGTTCTGAGCTAAGAGTGGAATTTCTCCTTAGAGAACTGTTAATTGTCTGTCTGAGGCCTGACACCTCAAATTTAGCACATTATTCATCCTCTATTATAACACTTACCACATTCTTTTATAAAATAAGTTATTTTTAAGAATCTGTCTGCTCTAGTACACTAGGAGCTCTAATATCAAAGTGCATAAGATACAGTCCTATTTATTTTCTCAGTATCTTGTGTCTGACCTGGTATGCAAGCTCCTAGCACGTATCAAATGCTCCACGGTCACATGTGACTAGTGGATATGGAACTAGAGAGCACAGCTGTAAAATATTGTTGGGGGTAGGGTATTGGGTAGTCTACAGGAAGTTCAGTTACAGACCATTTACCATGCAGATATGAGGTAACAAATTCAAACCCTGGTCCATCTTTCTAGAATCCGATCTGAAGTTCAATCATTTGTGATCACCAGCACCACAGCAAAACAGTGTGCAATCTCTGTCACACTCAACTAAATGTGTGGATTCCTGATAAATGTCACAACTAAGTGTTCAATTACCATAGCAATAGGGAAAGGAAGAAAATATCAATTTTAAATGAAAGAAAAAACACCAAACCAGGATAGATTATAAAAAAAAAACTATGTTCACCATCACAGAGAATTCTACTGGGCAGTGCTAGTTAAAAGCAAAGTTTCTTGGGACTAGAGAGATGGTATAAGGGTTACGGTGCTTGCCTGGCAGGCAGCCAACCCCAGTTTGATCCCTGACCCTGAGCTCCACCAGGAATGGCCTCTGAGCACAAAGGTCGCGGTAAGTCCTGAGCATTACCAGGTGTGCCCTCCAAACAAAAACAAAAACAAGGGAACTTTCAAAAATTTGTTTTGTTTTGGGAGCCACACTGGCAGTACTCAGGGATTACTCCTGGCTCTGGGCTCAGGGATTACTACTGGCAGAACTTGGGTACCATATGAGATGTCATGGATAGAACCTGGGTCAGTCACATGCAAGACAAATGCCCTATCCACTGTACTCTCTCTATTGTCCCAGAATTTCTCAATGTTAGCACCAGGGACACAAACAACCAAATAATTCTTCAGTGTAGAGGGTTGAATAGTGCATTACAGAACATCAAGCATCATCCTAGGTCTCTAAGAGTAAGATACCATTAGTCCTGTCCCTTTCTCTGTGACAACCAAAAATTTAGACACTGCAAAGTATCCTCTGGCATAAAATTGCTTCTGTTTAAGAATGACTGAGTTAGAGTAGTGCTTTACCAATTAGAGTCCTGTGAAAAACTTGAGTTGCCAAGACTAATTCCTACAGTTTCCCAACCAATAATTTTCATTTCAAAAAGGATCCACATGTAATTTAGGGCACCTATCAGTGCTGTTTACTACAGTCATGAGAAGCAACCTGTTACCACCTTTTGATCAATATAGCTGGAGCCATGACAATAAAATTCTTGTCATTGAAACAATCACTGGGCTGGAGCGATAGCACAGTGGTAGGGCACTTGCCTTGCACGCAGCCAACATGGCCAACCCGAGCTCAATTCTTCCACCCCTCTTGGAGAGCCTGGCAAGGTACCAAAGAAAATCTTGCACGGCAAAGCTTGGCAAGCTACCCATGACATATTGGATATGCCAAACACAGTAACAAGTGTCCCAATGGAGATGTTACTGGGCCCACTAGAGCAAATCGACAAACAATGGAGGACAGTGATAGTGAAACAATCATCATGGGTCTCTTCTCTAGATATGCATATTGAAATAAACCAGAATAGCCTCACCACTTTAGTGAACACTGGTCTGATTCCCAACCCACATTGCTTCCCTCTGACAGCTTTCTCTGGTCACAAAACTATTTTTCTTGCTAAAGTGGTATGCCAGGTGCACATGAAAATAACTTCCCCTTGATAGCAGCCCTCAATCATAGACCGTGAGGAATAAGTATATAAATACCAAGCTCCCTTGTCACTTGGGTCGTTTAACTCTGAAGCACGTGTTTTCCACTATACCTCAACTTTGCCCGGTGGGGCTTAGTCCTGCTCTGTCACTGATCAGTGGCTTGATGATGCATCATTTACTGAATGCTTTCTCTTCAGTGTTTTACATGCTCACTCTATGGATATTTTACTGCCCTCCTTTGCCTCAGTATCTACGCGGACTCAGAGTTCTGGCTATTTTGGAAAATAATATATTCATCAATGCAATAACTATTTATTGAGAATTATCTAGTCTGGTTCTGTATGCCAGATTAGGTGGCATAAATACTGTCTTGTAATTAGAACAACTGAATATGTGAAAACTAGAACAGGTGCCTCTATTTGTTTATTTTTATGTATTTATTTTTAAAATATCTTCCCCAAAATTTCCTGCGGTGTAATTTACATATGTAAAAATAACTATTTTAAAGTACAGGATTCAATGACAGTACTTTTGCAATATTGTAGCTCTCTGGAGCTTGCTTAGATTCAAACTGACTCCTTACTGCCTCTAACCTGTCATGGGAAGCCTTCTAGTTAAACAGGCTGACTTAGCAGTTTCACAACTCCTAGAAACAGTAGAAATCTGCTGATCTGACAGCATAACCCCATGTGGCAGTTTTCTTTCCTGAGACTTTTTGTCTATCAATCTTGTGCAGATTGATAATCTTAGAAATGAACCCAAAGTTTCACAGCAAATGACTCTAACTCAAGTCATTTCCCTCGCTCATCCTTCGAAAGTCTTTTCTGGAAACTGAAGAAGACGTATCTGCCTTGCAACTATGAGGGAGCAACTTCGATACCTTACACTGCCCAAACCACTAAGTTTTGTAACAGCATCATTGTCATTTAGAATTCCCAGCACCACAGCAGGCTAGGCAATCTCTGATGTACTGCGATTGTGTGTGAGAAACACACCTAAAAGTGTTTGATCTCTGGAAAATGATGCCGATATTTGGTATGCAAGTGCCACAACCAGTATGTTGACCCCTGGTCACTGCACTACACAGAAAGGGGAAAGGAATACATTAAAAACATTTTTGTGAATAAGGTAGTTTTTATCAAAAATTATTTAGAAAAATGTGAGAGGATAGTTAAGAGAGAAGTATGTGTTCAAAAGAGAACACAAGCTTCTCTAGAGTGGAAATAGACCAGCAAAGAAACAGAAATGAGCAAGTAAGAGAGTGTTCATGGTAGAACATGGGCTGAAAGAGCAAGTCTAAAATAAATAATATTCAAAAAATGAAATTCTCCTATGCCTTGATTGATGGTATGCATGGTTCATAGGATTGTTCTTTAGTCATGTATCCAAATAATAATATCTATCTGCATATATTTTTTCTTGATTATATTACAGCCTGATGATTTTTCTTGGGTGAGAAATAACTACCAGAATATTCCTATCATTCCAAAATTAAATTAGCAGTCATTAAGCAGTGACTCCCCATTTCCCCTTCACCATGTCTCTGCCAATCCCCACTCTACATTCAGTTTTAGGTATTCACATATAACGCTTTGTACTTGCCCTTTTTTGGTTAGCACATTTTGAGATTCATATGTATTACTGTATGGATCAGTACTTTGTTCCTTTGATGGCTGTACAATCTATTATATATAATGGATTATCATATATTAAATATAATTTACTAATAGTGAAGCTTGTGGGTCATATGCTAAATTTATGTTTAATTTTTTTAGAACTGCCAAACGTTCTCCAAGGTGATTGAAATATATCTCCAGAGCAATGTCTGTAAATACTAATTCCTCCAAGAGTTTAGCAAAGCTTGTTATTTCCTGTATGTTCATCGCAGCTTTTCTCACTTGTATCTTAATGAGATTTTTGTTTGCCATTTTTCTTGGGTTTTTGAACCACACCCAAGGGTGATCACGGGATCATGTAGTTCTAGGGATTAAACCTTAGCCTCCAGTGGGAAAAGCATGAACTCCAGCCATATGTCCTATCCAAATGGCCCCTCAATGTTTTGACATGCATTTTCCTAATGACTAATGATGAAGAAGTTTTCATGTAATTGACAGCAGTATACATTTTGGGGGTCAGATTTGGCAGTTCTCAGGGACTATTTCTGACTCTGTGGTCAGGAGTTGCTCCCAGCAGTTCTTGGGGGATCATGCACAGTGCTAGAGATTGAACGGGAATCAGCTGTATTCAAGGCAAGAGTATTAATTACATCCCACTACCTTTGAATAAATATTCAAGTCTTGTGTCTATTAATAATAAGTTTTCTTCCAGTTTACTATATGAGTTTACTATATACTTTAGATACTACTTATGAAGTATATACATTACAAATATTTGTGTGCATTCTTTAAGTTGTCTTTCAACTTAAGAATTCAAAAGTATTCAACATTGATGAAACAATTTTGTTAGTGTTGTTCCATATTATGGTATCGTTTCTAAGAATCAACTGAAACCTCAAAGTCATGAAGACTTATTTCTTTATAAATTTTTCTTTCTTTTTTTGTTTTTGTGTTCAGGACTACTCTGGTCTAGGTCCTGAGAAGAGGATCCTGGTGATACTTGGGTTAACATGCAATAATGGGGACTGAACCCAGGGATCCTGCTAGTAAAACATGCTCATTCACCTTTGAGCTATCTCGGTGACGACTCCTATTATTTTTGAAAAAATATTTTTTACCCATTTGATTTTAGCAAAAGGGCATTTTAACATTCTTTTGTCTTGTAAAAGCATTTGCATTTGTGTTTTTTTCAGCAAAAGATTAATTGTGGTGCATGATCTTGCAGAGAGTTTATCTCAACCTCAAACTGTTTGCAGTGCATTTATTGCTAAAGCTGAGTCTCAATATATGGAATTTGGAATTTGGATTGGCAATAAAATCACTTCTCATGGCACCAAGTGGTTATTGCATGCATATGATTTATTTTGGCTTTGGTTCATTGTAGAACTTTTTGTTATTTCATTACAAACTTTTGTAAAAATTTTAACCTTTAATTGAAAACTATGTAGCCACTTCATGTTTTATAAATATATAGAAAATTTCTTAGGCAGTTCGAGTAGAAATGATCTATATTTCTTGTTTTGACAAGAGAAATAGGGAATTCTGTTTTAGTAATAGTCCCTTATTGTCACATGTACTCAAATGCACAGGCACATGCAAGGCTATGTAAGTGAAAAGAAAGTTTAATTTTTTATAAGTGGATCATATAAAATGGTATCCTTATCTTTAAAAAACAAAAAGCCAATATATTTACTCAGTGTATTATGATAAATTATGGAGCAGGAATAGGGATAAAAGGAAGGCAATGGTTATAAGACAGAGGGAGAACAAAGACAAAATAATATACATGCCAACCAAGGTGCAAAGAAAGAAAAAACAGGGAAAACAAAGCTGGAAAACAGGGAAAATGAGAAGCAATTCACAAATATGCATATCTATTCAGAAGGGTGTCTGTATATATTTAAAGGTGGTAAAAAGACATTCACACTTTCATCTGCACTGAGAAAGAGGATAATAAAGAAGCACATGCAAATACAGTGGGAAAGAACGAGACAACATATTTTGGTTAGTTGTTGAATGGAAGACAATATTTAAGACAGAAATCTGCAGAGTATTCTCAGCTAAAAACTGAAGGTGAGCATCACCCAGATCCTATGACTCTTCAGGCCACTGCTGCTAATATCTATTGAAGTTACATGGTGTTTCCCAAAGGCAGGCACAAAAGGTTATGACTGTCCTTGGCACTTGCTTCTTGGATCATTAACCATCCAGTAGAACTTCCAAGAGAGTTGCAAGTTCCCTTCTATAGATTGCTTTCCACTGTTGTTTGAGCTTTCTCCAAGACACGATGCACATGGGTAACTTTCTAATGGCATAACAATTAGTTTTCAGCAGGTAGGAAGATTCTTCCAATTTAGCAGTCCTTGGTGAGTGAGGCATGAGGTAGCTCTTTTATGCAGTATTAGATGATGATCTCTTCTCACTACTTTTTAGTTCATATATTTAAAATATTCTGAGTTTTCCTTTACTCGCTTTCTGAGTATTCATATTTTTGTTAGTATTATATCCACATACCCAAATATTATACTTATAACCAAATTTATTTTTCTTTTTGGGGGGTTACACACAGCACCACTCAGGGACTACTACTGGTTCAGTTCCAGGTAAGTATTGTCTGGGGTACTATATAGTGTCAGGGATTGAACCTGGACACTTGCATGCAAACCATGCCCTCCAGTTACTTGAGCTATTTCTCTAATTCTAACCAAATTTCTTTTTCTGTTTTATTTTGTTTTGGGGAGCAAATCTGGCAGTGCTCAGGGTTTACTCCTGGCAAGATCACGGGGAACATATGGGGTGCCAAGGATCCAACCCTGGTCAGCTGTATTGTAGGTACGCGCCCTTCCCAGTTACTCTAGCCCTAACCAAACTTATTCACCCATCATCTGTAGTCATTATCTATTTCCCAGTAAGCAAAATAAGAGTATAACACTCTTTCACCCCAATATTACTACTTCCTTGTGTGTGTACGAATTCTCAATGTTAAAAATATCTCTAAATCGAACATAGACAATTTATATGAGGACACAATTATATAAGGACACATTTCCCTGAAGATGAAAAATTTTCAACATCACTAGTCCTTAGTGTAATGCAAATTAAGACCATCATGAGATATAACTACCTATTAGAAGAGCTAAAATGAAAAATGTATTGACAATACCAAATGTTGATGAAGATAAAGAGAAATGAAATCATTGATATACTGCAGGTAAGAATACAAAATGTAAAATCATATGATCACCTAGAAGATAGTTTGGCAGTTTCTTAAAAAACTAAACACACATTTACCATATGGCCCAGTAATTTTGTTCCTGGGCACTGATTCAGAAAAATGAAAAATCACATTCACAAAAATCTGTATACATATGTTCATAGAAGTATATTTTTGATAGCTTAAAACTTGAAATAGCTACAATAACTCAGTAGGTGAATATTTTTTAAAGTAAGGTTTTTTTTTTAAAAAAGTTCATATCAAAAAATTATTACTACTTAACAGTAAGAGAGAATAAACTATCATCAAACAGGACAACATGAAAGGTCAATATGATTTCTTACTGAAAAAGTTATCTTGAAGGTACATAAATTCTGTAATGGCATAATATTCTGAAAGTGACAAGATTACAAATATGGTAAACAGTTCAGTTATTGCGAGAGAGATGGAAAAATAGTGGGATCAAAGGGAACGGACAGCATGAGCAAGACATTTGCAGCCATGAAAGTTATGTGCCTTGATTTTAGCGTTTGCGCAAACATATGCATATGGCAAAATAAGACAAAAAGCCACATATACACAATGTATCAATACAAATGTTCTCATTTTGATAGTTTACTAGAAGTTCTAGAAAATATGACATTGGGGGAACTGAGCGAAGGAAAAAGAATCTGTAATATTGTTGCTATATATCTCTAATTTTTAAAAGAAATCAATATTTAGGGTTCATTTTATTATGACTCATTGTTTACTGCTGAGCTAAGTCTTTTAAAAAAATAATATTTCCTGTTTTTGTATTTTTTGTTCTTTCTGGAATACTTAATTGTTTGCTTAGTTTTAATGTATGATATGTATCTTTCTCTTGCTGATGTATTTCAAGAAATAATACAAACCAACCAACCAAACAAAAATAAACTCTTGGATTTTAACAACAGAACTGAGGTTACCAAATGGGAATTAAATTGGAGTGGGCACAAAATAGAAGGGTTTAATGGTCCATGATGGAGGGTCACTAGTACTTAGTGGATAGCAAACATTCGAACAGATGTGAAACTGTAATCTTTAATTTAATACAGTGTTGTAAATCAATGTGACTTAAAATTGTCATAGAGTATGTCTTCCCATTTACTTTCAAGATAATTTTCAAGTCGTAATAATGGAGCTTTTCTATGTGCAATACAACAATTATTTCTATTGGTCTCAATCATTTCTCCCTGTCCCCTGTGATCTCCTTCCAAAAAACTTTTCAAGGGTCCCAAATCTCTATTTGGAAAAGAGTCAGTGCACTCCTATGTTCATTGCAACACTGTTCACAATAACCAAAATCTGGAAAAAGCCAAAGTATCCAAGAATAGATGACTAGATAAAGAAACTATGCTACATATACACAATAGAATACTACTATGATTTAAAGAATGATGAAATCATTAAATTTCTGCTATGTGGTGTTGCTCATGAGTCTATGTGTGGTACCAGTGATTCAGCTAAGGTCAACATCATGCAAGATCATCAACCTACCTGCTGTAGGGTGTACTACCCCTGTTGTACTCGCTTTCCATCCCTTCTTCACACATATATATTATATATATACATGCACATATAATATATATTATCTCCTGTTTCTGTGTTTTGTAAATTTTTTAGATCATCTCCCAGTTCATTAACTTCTTTTTTAGTTTTATTTCAGATTTCTATTTAACTGTCCACTGAGTAGTTTTCATTAAATTGAATATATGTTTAAACATATAGAGGTTTAATTAGGTTCTCATTCAGATTTGTTCTTATTTTCTCTAGTTTGTCTGGTTTTTAATTTGTTTTTATGTCTGACTACTTCAAACATGATAATTTTGATTTTTTATTATTTCATTACCTGGAGATATTATAGGGGTATCTAGTCTTCTCCTCACCTCCCCACCTCCCTGGCCCTGGGTGGCTCCTAGTCATAGTATTTCCATGCATGTTTTACAACTTTGGACTAAAACCTTGTATTTGATAGGATATCAACTATGAAAAAAATCATGATCCAATTGCAGGTAATCTCTTCAAAATGTATTTTATCCTTAGCATGCTACTTACTTGAGGATATTTCATGTAGTTTTCCGGGTTTGAGATTTCTCAGAACCACAATATTAGTCTTAACTTGTATGCCAACATTTGATAGGGAATACTTTTACAAATCCTCCAATAAGATATTTTTCTCTACTCAGAACACATTTTGTTTTGGAGCCACAACTGGCTGTGCTCAGAGCTGACTCCTGGCCCTGTGTTGATGGATCATTCCTGGAAGAACATGGAGGACCACATGGGGTTCTGGGAACTAAACCCAGGTTGGTCATGTGCAAGGTTAGTGGCCTACCCACTGTTCTATACAATCTCACTGACACCTCACAACACACAGTTGAGCAGGTCTTTGATCTAGCTATCTTCCCTTGCTGATGGAAAGAAATCTATTCACCCCTCACTACTAAAGATGTAGCTCTTTGAAGAGTGTGAATTTTTTCATTATGTGGGGCATTCTGGGGGAATTTAGGTTATTCCTGCTGGTGTTTAGAAGACCCTATAAGGTTCTGGGGATTGAACTAGGATCAGTCACATGCAAGGCAAAACCTTATGGGGATCTCAATTTTAATTCAACGGAGCCTGATCTTTCTTACCCTGAGAGGCAACTGAAACCTCAGTAAAATGAGAATTTGGGCTTCTGTTTCATTTGCTCCTGGTTATTATCCTTTATTTCTATTGTCTTCAACTCAGCTTAAATTGATGTATGTGGTATCTCATATAGCAGTTCTTATTGCTTTATATATGGAATTATAACTGGGGACCAGAGAGATAATGCAGGGGATAAGGTAGTTTACCTTGCATGTGGCCCTCCTGATCTAATTCCTGCCACTGTGTCAGGTCCCATGACAACCACCTGAGTTACCCCTGAGCCCAGAGCCAGAAGTAACCACTGAACACTGCCAGGTGTGACCCAAATCCCTAATCACCAATAAAAGTGGTTTTGTCTGGATAACTTATTGATAATATTGTTAGAACAATTGTTCTCTATACCTAGAGCACACATTATCATAATCTCTCATTTAATATTCTAAATCCTGTTTTTCTACTAGTATGGAGGTTTTCTATGAGTGCTTTTCAGGAAGTAGAGTTGGAGTATAAATTTTAAATAATGCAGATGCTTGAATTAATAATTCAAGTTAAACATTATTTTCCCCCAGAATTGGAAAGATACTGATTCTCTTTGGTCCTCAAGCGTTGCTATCAAGTGGTTGACCAGATGTCATTCTGATATTCAATCCTCCATTATTGGTATGGTTTCATTCGGTCAATCTGTGTCTCTCTCTGGAAGTTGGTGACACTTATTGTTGTTCTGAAATGTCATGTAACATCTTAATGTAAGTATTTCTTTTTCTCTTTAAATTGTGCTAGGACATACTTGGTACTTGTGCCCTTGGCAGGAGAGCTAGCACAACAGGCTGGAACATATGCTTTGCATGCAGGAGGCTGGAATTCAATGATCGCCCAGGAAAGTGGGAGCAATAACCATTACTAGCTGGGAATAACCACTGAGCACTGCTGGGTGTAGCCCCCAAACAGACAAGCAAAAAAATCAAATGCAAAAAAACTTCATATCCTTTGTTTCTGGGAAGATTTCTCATATTTTTGAAAAATTCTTGCCCGTAATTTCTCCAGAATTCCTTTTGTCTTATATGCCTTGCATTGATCCTTTAATTTTCCTACCTTTATTTTTTCATTGTTCACATCTTAGTTTTCATTTCATCATCTTTCTTGAGATTTATCTTCTATTTTAAATTTGATTTTATACCTTAGTTATTATCATTTTATTTGCCAGAGGTATATCAATGTTCTCTGCATTTTTATTTTTTAATAAAATTGTCTTTTAGTTTCATAGATCTAATATTTACTCTGACCTCTCTAGGGGTAGTCATTATATGTATCTCTTCCCCTTTTTTATTTTCTCATGGTTTTATATTCTGTTCTCATTTCGCCAAATGTCTGATAAGCTTTAGTTTTCTCTCCATATTTATTATTTCAGCACTAAGTAACTATAATTTTGTAAGGCTTCTGTGTGAATTTCTTCCTGTGTACATGGACACATAAGAATATCAAATGATCTTTTCTTTAAGGCTATTCTGTTTCCCTGTAGAAAATATTTATTTTCCTCTCTGGGAGTCTATATTTGCTGTCAATATTCCCGGAGTCATCAGGACTTAAACCTGGGGACCCTGGATCATCTTACTCAGCACTCGCTGTTTCATTTAATTTCTGTTTTCAGTATAGAAACTCTCCCCTGCCTTCTCTGCCTGATGGCCCCAGCTGTTGAAATTGTCCTCATGAAATCTGAGGACAAAACTCCAATAGGCGCAGAATAATGAAGAGGTCATCACTTTTACTCCACGGAAGTAGATAGTAAACTTGGAGCTATAATTGTTTCTTAGAAACAACTACTTCCAACAAAAGTTCATCCTAGCCATTTGTAACAGCTGGCATCTCCAATACTTAAGACTTTCTTGGTTTTAGGTACTTGGTATTCAGTTTTCACAGATACATTATAATTTGTTATCTTGAATTTTATTGTTTCCATTTACATATTTTTGGGGTGCCCCTCTAACTTGGCAATGCTTGGCAACTAGTCTAGATGGGCTTGAGGGATCAATCCAGTGTTAGGGATTGAAGCCCGGACTCACATGCAAAGAAAGTATTGCCTTAGTCTGAGACATCCATGAGCCTTCTCTTTCTCTCTTTCCACATTATTTCTCCTTGTGGTTAAGTATTTGAATTCTTATATTCTCATTTTAGTGGTCTCCCTTCCCTCCCCTCCACTGCCCTTCTCTTCCCTCCATTCCCCTCCCCCCACTTCCCCTTCCCTGCCCATCCCATTTTCCCAACTTCCCTAAGTATTTGAATTCTCATATTCTCATTTTAGTGAAGTCTTCCTTCCCTTCCCTCCCCTGCCCTTCTCTTTCCTCCATTCCCCTATCCCTACTTCCCCTTCCCTCCCCATCCAAGTTCCCCTTCTTCCCTCTTCCTTTCCCGTCCAACTTCCCCTGCCCACTTCCACTTCCCACTTCCCCTTCCCTCCACTCTCCCCTTCTATTTCCCTTCCCTTCCCTCCCCTCTCCTCCCCATCTCCTACCCCACCTGACTTTGCCTTTCCCTTCCCTTTCCTCATCCTCTTCCCTTTCCCCTTCCCCTCCTCTCCCCTCCCCTACTTCAGAGATCATTCATGTTAGTATTCAGGGGATCACACAGGATCCTGGAGATAGAACACCCATCAGGTATATGCAAGGCAAGAGCCAGATCGGCGGTATTCTCTACATATGCTGACCTACTCTTTATAACAAGAAATCCCTGTAAATTATCTATGGAAAGAAAACATTGCTAACAGATTTGACCAACTGTATGGTCCATCAGTGAAGTAAAGGAGTCAGTATGATTTGTAAAAAGTTTAATTTGGGGCCAGAAAGAGTACAATAGTTTAGGTGCTTTCCTTAACTCGATTTTGATTTTGATTGCCAGCTCAATTTGGATTCCCAGCACTCCATATGGTGTGCTGAGTCCTCCAGGAATGATTCCTAAGTACAGAGCCTGGAGTAAGCCATAAGCATCAGTTGCTGTGGCCCAAAAGCAAAAAGAAATTTAATTTGGCTACTGGAAGTTTTCAAATAAGTATTGCTCTGTAGGTAAGCTCAATTATTTCTGATCTTAAATTTTTCAAGTTTAATATATGAACAATGTTTTCCTCATTGCTTTTACTGCAAGATATTTACAAAACATTTGTAATGTTAAGTGACATTAATTTTTAACTATTAGACAAACATACAATGAGATCTTGCTAATTTTGGAGCTCTAAAACATTTAAATATTGTTAATACCACATGGTTTAAGCTAAAGTTTCAATATACTGTTTATGGCTTTCCTGGAAATTGCAATGCATATACTAAATTCCAGAATGATGTCTGGATTATTCCAGTTTGTGTACTTCTGGAACTTTCTCGGGCTGAAGGAAAATATACATACAAGATTTTATTTTTGGTAACAATTTGTTAATCAAAAAGACAGATAATGTGAAACACTAGAATATCTGAGTCAGCCGAAGTGAAAAATACATGGAGCAAGTATTTACTTCTTTGGGTTGCACTTAGACTAATTCAGGCTTTGTAACAATCACTTATGTACTGTTAAAAATAGAACATAACAGAGTGCTTTGTAAACAATAAAATATATAAATGAGGCTCATTACTGTATTTATAATGCAAAATCACATACAAATGCCTTTAAATCTATGTTGACCCACCCTGCCTGAACCAGATAAATATCTCATTGGCCGACCTCCGCTAACTCCACTACCCAGCTGCCGCCACACTCCAGGCCACTTTTGGCAAGCCTCACACATGAGTGAAGCCCCACAGAACCAGGTAAAGCATAACTTTGTGACCTTGAACTCTAGACTCAATGGGACCCTGAAACAAAGATCCTCTGCCTGCTTCCACCAAACTCCAGTGAACCAGGAATCATACCCAGAAGACCCACCCTGCCGGAGTCAGATAAATACCTCATTGGACGACCTCTGCTACCTTCACTACCCAGCTGCTGCCGTGCTCCAAGCCGCTTTCTAGACACATCATAAGACACTTAATACCAATTTTTCATTATTATCGCAACATATTTGATGGGGTTCAAATATGGTTTGAACCATGGGAACACCTGAAAGGTGATTAGAGGCTGCCTTAAAAGCCTCTGCCCCTCTGGGAGAGCCCAGCAAGCTACTGAGAGCATCCCGCCTGTAAGGGAGAGCCTGGCAAGCTATCTGTAGCATATTCGATATACCAAAAACAGTAAATACAATGGGTCTTATTCCCTTGACCATGAAAGAGCCCCCAGTACAGCAGCATTAAGAAGGATGAGCAAGGAAAGGCTGATAAAATCTCAGAACTGATCTAGGCTGCCAAAGGAAAGAAGGACTAAAATGACTATCTGTTCTTTCAATACATGTATGCTGGCATTGGAAGCATCCACTGAGGACCTGATGGTGCAAGCGCGGAAGATCTAGTATGACATCATTGGTCTGACCGAGATGAGAAGACATCGATCACGTCATGCCATTTTCGACACTGGAGAAGAACTGTTCCTCAGAACATGCGACAAAAGAGGTGTCAGTGTCCTTGTCAACACAAACTTGGTCATGAGCACTGATTCATTTGAATACCTAACAACCCAAATAGGACAATTACACTTGAATAGATGTGGCTCACTGCTGGCAGTTTCTATCTTTGTTGTCTATGCACCAATATCCAATTCTGATGAAGAAGAAATTGAGTTCTACATGGAGCTGGAGAAGTTCTATAAAGAAGACCATACCTTCTACAAGACCATCCATGGTAACTTGCAGTTCCAGAAGGCCGAATCTAAACATTGAACATGGGAGTCTCCAGGTGGACAGGGCCACAACAAAACTGACCACATCCTATTTAATCGATGGTTTTCCCTGATGATGTTGCTGTTGTCCCAAAATTCCTAATGGGATCGAATCACCGTCTCCTTTGTACAAAATTCTACTTCACAGAGCAGGGAGAAAGGGCTGCAAAGTTTAAGAAGACAACTCCCAGAATGATCACCAACTTAGAGCTCTTTGGCACTATTGTGGCAACATGGGAAGATGCCGTCGTTGACAACATTGACAAGAAATAAAATTGACTGGTTCAGCACCTCCATGACTGTGCCAGGAATGCTGAGGGAGAAAAAGCCACAAAAAGACACCTGTCTTCAAAAAACTCTCGTGCTCATTCACCAACATGGCTAGGCATGAGCCTCAGGCAACCACAAGAAAACGTCTGAGCTCTCAAAGCAGTGCAGAGAAGCAATAAAGAAAGACGTTAAAGAGAGAAGAGCAGCAGTGCTGGCCGATGCGGCAGAAGCCAGGAAAAGCATTTGCAACACTCACCTGTCTTTCACCAACTACAAGACCAAGATGTCTGCCCTCTGATGTCCTGATGGATCTATCACATCTTCCAGAAGGGCAATGGAGAAGATTATCCTTGACTTCTACTCAGATCTCTGCAATAGCCACATCCACCTGCCCACATACCAAATTCTGCAGGATGGATATGTCATTCCCAACGTTCTCCCTTCCAAAATCCAACACGCTGCTTTGTTGGTAAAGAAGTGAACAGCATCTTACCCAGACATGGTCAGACCCGAACACCTGAAGAATCTGCCGTCAGTACTCACTAATACACTGGTTCGGCTCTTCACACACTACCTGTCTGAATGCAAGTTTCCGTCCCAATGGAAAACCAGTAGGACTGTTCTACTGTACAAAAAGGGAGACATTTATGATATTGGCAACTATTGCTGATCTGCCTGTTGTCCATTGTCTACAAGCTATTCACTTGAGCCATCCTGAATAGGACTGGCAGAACACTAGATGAAGGACAACCATGCAAGCAAGCCGGTTTCTGAAAAGGATTCAGCATGATTGACCATATCCACATGGTAGCCAAGCTTATTGAGGTGTCTCAGGAGTTCAAGATGCTGCTCTGTATAACGTTCATTGATTTAAAGAAGGCCTTTGATTCTGTTCAGACTGAAGTGGTCATCCAAGCTCTAGCCAAACAGGGCGTTCATACTCAATACATCAGGATCTTCTGTGAGCTGTACTACAGATTAATTACCAGGATCTCACCGTTCTAGAAGGAAGTGATTATCGATGTAAAGAGAGGGGTTTGGCAGGGTGATACCATTTCACTGAAACTCTTCAGTTCCACCCTCAAGGACATCATGTGATGACTTTAAGGGGAAGGAATGGGAGTGAAGATAGACGGTCAGCAACTATACCACCTCCGCTTTGCTGACGACATTGTTCTAATAACACCAAATATTAGCCAAGTGGCACAAATGCTGGCTGATTTCGACTGTGAGTGTGGAAAAGTCGGACTACAGTTGAATCTCATGAGGACAGTGTTCATGAGAAATGGACTTGTTCCTGACGTTCCATTAGCTCTCAATGGAATGAACATCTCCGAATGCAGTAGTTATGTGTACCTGGATCAAAACTCAACATGACAAACCAGGCACCTGAGTTGAACAGGAGGAAGTGAGCAGCATGGAATGCCTTCAAGAGCATCGAAGAAATAACTGAGAGGACAAAGAACCTCCGGCTCCAGGTACATCTATTTGACTCCTGCAAAGAGTGTTCTTCCTGCATTAACATATGCCTCAGAGATCTAGGCCCTATGAAAACAGAATGACAATGCTAGTCGGGTCTCCAAAAGAGGAATTAAAAGAGTTATGCTTGGAGTATCATGCTTCAAGTGAGAAAAGGAATCCAGATTTCCGACCTCTGTTGATGATCGAGAATCAGGGATGCTGTTTCATTTGCCAAGGCGTCGAAAATCAGATGGGCTGGACATGTAATGGAGACGACTGCTGTACTAGAGCCGTAAATGAATGGATACCATGGGATGTCAAAAGATCATGTGGCCGCCCACCTATGAGATGGTCAGACTTCTTCATCAAGATCCTGAATGAGCGGTTTGAGGCTCTTTGTGTTCCTGGAGCGAGCAGATGCCGTTCGGCTACACTAGCACTTGACAGGGATGAATGGAGATGTTACTGGCACCCACTCGAGCAAACTGATGAGTAATGGGATGTCAAGTGATCAGGTGACTATAAGACAAAAAAAACTGGACCAACTCCCCAACAATTACTTTGTTACTATTAATAATGGCAGTGAGAATGATAAAATAAAGCTACTAATAATACTAAGCCTTCACAATTTGCAGGACACTGACTAAGTGCTCAATATAAGTTATTTCATGTAATCTCCACAATATGGAACTTTATTCCCATCCCCTTTTTAGAAATGAGGTATAGAATGGTACAGAAGCTTGTAGGAAGCTCCCATTTTGAACTAGTGAAAGTAGCAGAGTCAGGGTTCAGACAGAGATTTAGACTTCCATCACCAGGCTCTACTGCAGGATAATTCCAGTGAAAGGAACTGTCTCTGAATACAACATATTCATGTGGATCTAAAGTGCAGCTACAAATCCTTGGTCTACCATCAAGGAATTGACTTGTCTTCAATGCTAAGTTATTTGTGTATCAATCCCAGACATATGAGGGCAGAGTCAGGAAAGGGCCCAGAGTTGCAGAGACTTTACCAGACTGAAAGCTAAGCGAAATGAGTCAGAAAGAGAGGGATAGACATAGAAAGATTGCATTCATCTGGGGGATATAAAGTAACAAAGTATGAGATTAATACCCAAGAATAGCTGAGATCAGCACCAGGAGGATTACTCCATAACTTAGAGGCCAGCCGGGTATCCTAGAGGAAAGGGCAGTTCAGATAGAGAAGGGAGCACCAAATAAAGGATGTTTGGAGGATCCTCCCAGGAGGGGAGATGCATGTCGAAAGTAGACTATGGACTGAACATGTTTGCCACTCAACGCCTCTTTTGCAGACCACAACACCCAAAAGGAGAGAGAGAACACAGGGGATTGCCCTGCCACAGAGACAGGGGGGATGGGGGGATGGGGGTGGGAGGGATATTATCCATGGTGGTGGAAAATGGGCACTGGTGGAGGGATGGGTATCTGATCATTGTATAATTGAAACCCAAGCACAAAAAATTGTAAATCTACAACTTTAAAAAAAATAAAATAAAATAAAGGGAAAAAAATAATAATATTAAAAAAAAAAAAGAAATGGCTCCTTGGGAAGCTAGCAGCTCTACTTCTTTTCTCCAGTGTAATCATAATGGGACCTGTAACTCACAGCAATCTATGTAATTCTTATTTTTCATATTCAATAAATTGCACATCATATTTCATTATATCAGATTAGTAAGTCAGATTTCTTTTTTCATTTTTTTGCTTTTTGAGTCACAGCCAGTGATGCACAGGGGTTACTTCTGGCTGTGCACTCAGGAATTAGTACTGGCGGTGCTCAGGGGATCATATGGGATGCTGGGAATTGAACGCCCTACCCACTGTGTTACACTCCAGCCCCCTGATTCATTTCTAAGAGACAAAACAACACCACTATTTTAACAGGAAAGGTGTATTTCTGTTAATCTGGTATAAATGCCCCCTTTTCTATAAAAATCTGATTCAATGAGGTGTAGAACATTTCCCAGTTTCTACACAATTGAAAAATATACATTCAGTATTAAGATAAATAAGAAGTATGCTAGTCTATTAGAATATAAGATTTCTGAGGATCCCAATAAATGTTCTTTCCCCCACCCTTTTAATTTTAATTTACTTTTATTATACTTGAGGTTTTTGTGCCACATGCAGTGATACTTAGGAATTAATGGTGGTCAAATTAGATTACCCACATATAAGGCAAGCACTATAGCCCCTGTACTGTCTCTCTGGCTCTCCTCTGTCCTTTAAAATGCCTGGTGGTGGGCCTAAAATTTAACTCAGTGGCATAGCATATGTCTCACCTGTGTTAGGTCCTGGATTTGATCCCCAGGTTCCATATATGACACAGTAAAATTATTTAAAAAAAACTTCAAATTAAATAGCACATGCACATGTAACATCCAGTAACATATTTTGACAATTTGTTCCTATCTTTGATACTGTTTTATTTTGTAGATAAATAACGAAACTAGTTGATGGAATTTCAATGAAATTTATTTCAATCTTCATTCACATAAAATTGGTGCTATAGAAGTAATATCCGGACTCTCCTGTGCTCTCTGCTGTTCACCATCTGAATTATCTATGAACTACTAAGAGAGTTTAACGAAAAGTCACAACATGCACTATGTCAAGCTTAACTTTAAAAGTTTATTTTAAAACTACTAAAATAAAACAATAATCATTGCAGCAGGAACTGGAACAGACTGATACAACTGCTGGATTTGGTGTTAGATTTTTATTCACTTACAAATCTATACAGATAGGGAAAAGCACATCAGGAATTTGGGAGCACTTTTCTGAGATTTTCTTAGCTACTGGGCTAAGGACAAAAATATTATGTGTCTGGCTTGTTTGAAAATAAATTCAGGGGCCAGAGCAATAATACAGCAGGTAGGGCACTTGCATGCAGCTGACATTGCTTTGATCCCTCGCACCCCATATGGTTCCCTGAGTCTGCCTAGAGTGATAACTGAGCACAGAACCAGACATAAGCCCTGAACACCACTGGGTGTGGCCTGAAAACAAAAACTAAATAAGGAAATAAATCCAAAACTAATTGTAAGACATTTGGAATCTTGGCACTAACTTTCGAACATCAGTTAACTTATTTGCCTATGTTCATTTCAATAACTGGAGTAATTTTTTACATAAACATAAACGGTCTTAAACAGACCCACTGCAACATACCAAATAAAATTAGCTTCTGTCACTTTATCTTCTAGTTACATGTTCCATAACATATGTTGGGGTGTGTGTGTATATATATATATATATATATTCATTTTCTAATTCACAAATTAATTATTCCAGCTCAGAAATATTATTATGTAGTTACCAACAGCCTCTAATATTATTTATAAATGAACTGTTAGACACTAGTTATAGAGAAAAATAGCATTTCTTAAAATGTATGCTTTTATGAAATATAATGTTTTCTTCTGAAATGGCTTAACACTCACCAAAAGGTACAAATACAGTGCAGACAGCTCCTATGCTCTCATTGTCTAGCTTCTCACAGTTATAAGATGCTAAATATCCACAATACGTTAACAAACCCTGGAAATTGATGTTGTTGCAATGTTATCAACTCAAACATAGAACTCATTTAGATTCTGCATGTTTTTATATGTACTCTTATAATGACATTATTATTTAAATTTAGTTTAAATATTAACTCATGTTAGACAGGCATATTTTAAAGCTATTTTAATATCATTCTCTATGGTCCTAAACAATATTCAACATAACAAAGTGAACAGAATGGTATTCTGGTTAGATTAACCAAAATTCCTTATTTTTTGCTATAGAGTGGTTACCATAGAAAACTACCACGTAATTTTTTAAAAATAAAGAATGCACTCTGATGAGAAAGCCCAACTTCCCCCTCCCAGCCTTGATAGGTGTATGCTCAATTACTCCTTACAAATTATATATGAACATTTTAGTTCTGCTTCTCTACTCCAAGTCTCAGCACTGAGTAGAGTGTTCTTAACATATGGTTCAATATTCACAGTAGATCAGTCTTTAAATACATTTTTTAAAACAGAAATTAATCAATGCTACAGTCATGACTTAGATGCCTTTTAGAATATTCTACTGGAAAAGAGTAAAAATGATAGAAACAAAATTATATACTTGCAGATAAAATATATAACTTAATTTTTTAATAAAAACATATATAGTAGAAAAATAATATCCATGGCTAGGGAAAACAAGGGTGAGGAGGACTGGTCAGTCAATGGTTGAAACTGACCACAAGTTTGTGTGGGGCTGAGGGTAGGTGAGATAGAGAAGAGACCGCTATGTCAATAATAGCTGGGAATGATTACATTGGACAAGATCTGAGGGTTAAAAGTAGGTAAGTGATATTCCTGATAATCTTTCAGTATCAATATCGCAAACCACAATGCCCAAAAGGGGAAGAAGTGGGAAGAGAAGGAGGGAGAGGTGGAGAGGGAGGGTGGGAGAGAGAAATAGAAAGAAAGAGAGAGAGAGAGAGGAAGAGAGGGAGAGAGAGGGAGAGAGGGAGAGAGAGAGAGAGAGAGAGAAAGAGAGAGAGAGAGAGAGAAAGTGCCTGCCATAGAGGCAGGCAGTCAGTGGGGCGTGATGGGAGTAAACCTGGGGACACTGGTGCTGGAAAATGTACACTGATGGAGAGATGGGTGTTAGAATACTGTATGACTGAAATCCAATCATGAACAGCTTTGGAATGTTCCATATCACAATGATTCAATAAAAAAGCTATAAGTTAATGTTATATAATACTAGGCTGTTTTCTTTACCATCTTTACGCTAATCAGTCCTTCAATTATGTTAAATAGCCGACATAGCTACTTAACAAACGCAAACAAGCATTTGCTTCCTAAATATTTTAAATGATTAGCCATTAATTTTATAAAATATATTATAACTGCATCAATCTCACTAGCTAAATATATTTGTAATACTGCTATATGTAATTCAATAGGAGTTCATTGTGATTTTACTTTAATTAATACTTGCTTATTGTAAAGTATTACTTGCTTTTGATAGTTTTCCTTTAATGACTATGCCTCTTTTCATGAATGCCAGATCATTATTAATTCCTTTTGTATTCATTATAACAACATCAATCAGGGAAAACTCATTTGCTATTAATGTGCATATAACAGGTAATTCCATTCTAATTTAGTACTGATTAATGTTCACTTGATAAGTAATTACAATATCACATTTCAAAGTGTTAGCATTGGACAATACTTATTTTGTGTGTCTTCTCAAAGACTCATAGCAATTTGCTGGGATTAAAATTGAAAAGGTTCAAAAAATGAAATCAAGCAAGGGACAAAAAGATGGATTATTATCAATCTTGGGAAATATAATAATGGATAAATGGGGGTTTATAAAAATGGAGTGATTTATTTGGTAGCCACTCAATATACAGACACCCAAAAATGGGGCACCGCTCCATTTGTAAAACAAGGAAAATGAAACTTATAGAAAAATTTTAAAGCAGCTGTTTTAATGCCACGATACTAATAAATTTTAACACTAGGTGGATTTTCTTGTCTTAAATGACAGATTTGCTTCAAAGTAAGAGAGAACTTCTACTCATATGGGACTCTTTGGCATTTGTCCTACTTGTGAATATATCAGAATAAAAGCCATCAATCCAATTCTGAATCAAAATGATCTTGTATTAAAAAAGTAAATCCACTATAATATGTGAAGATGTGTTAAAAACTGGAAACATTCAGCTAACTATACAACATTATAGATTATCCATATACATCTAAGATTTAGAGGCTGTATGGGGAGATGAGGAGAACACATATAGACCTCAAAAGAACCTTGAAATAAAAGCAAGACAGGTATCATTAATCTTGTTTCACAGATGAAGAGACTGATAAGGAGAGAAGTTAAGAAACTTGCTCTAAATCCCTCAACAGAGCTTTTACTGGAATTCAGTACTTTGAACTCTGTTTTATGTTCTTTTCACTAGAGCCCAGTGCCATACTGCCTCCATTCATTTGTGACAGTTTCAAAAGAAAGATGGAAGTAAAACCACCAAGGATTCTTACAGGATCCAAACAACTAAAACTACTGGTCCAGCAGTGAAGAAAAGAAAGGAACCAAGGAATGTTGAATCTTCCAAATCATTTGGGTCCTCTAGTTTCATTCCTAATATACTGAATGTCAAGTTTATAAGCCACAGAACTATAAGCAAAAATACCACCAGATAGCAAGCTTTGATTTCGATGTACAACCAGAGCCATTTATACTAATTCAGAAACTTAAATGAGCCTGGCCTACAGATGCAGCCTATTAGTAGATATACCTAACAATGGTGGATACTGAAACAAAGAGAGGTAAAGCTCTGTACATGTTTAACCTTGGAGGAGTCTTTTGCCATAAACTCCATCTTTCTTGCAATTAAAACATCTTGATATCTATCATGCATCATGATATGTATTATACCTTGAAGACTAGTACAAAAGCATTCTTTTCAAGTAGTTTGAAGTTGACAAATGCTCTAAAGCAGGATTATTTGTTGTTGGCCAAAGCACATGTTGTGCCCGTGTTACAGGTATCTCATATAATGATTTTTCTCTGGAGTTCTACGATGTATAGGGAGGGATTGTGGAGATAGTGAACCCTCACCAGCCATAAGTCACCTTATCTATATATGATGGTCTCAAAATACTGAGGAACACTGAAAAATGTTAGAACCTTTTAAACAGAAAGAGTCTGTGTCTTGTCTAGGAGAGAGTTGGGACTTAGATGTTTTTAAAGAAATGTGATAAAGCTAAGATGAAACCAGAAGAATCTTTGAGACTATATCAGCAGTAGGAAGAACAATAAGACAGCATTAAGACACATCAAAATTTGAGGAAGTTTGTACCAACCTTCTTGATACAAATACAAATAACATCCTAGAGCCATATTAGATTGTTTGCTCCTCTTCCATTAGCTGTCCGTTAAAAATTATACCCTCCCAGAGTCTCTGCCATGCTGAAGCCCTGGAAGCCCCACCCACAGCCTACAGCAGCCACCATGCCAACAGTGCAGCTCTACTGCTTCAAGACTAACCTCTGCAGAGATGCCAAAACAATGTAAATTTCAGGTACACCAGAACTTTTGAGCTAAAATCTCTGGGGTCTTTTCAGAATGGTGGAGCACAACCTTCCCCAAACAATCAGACTCCTGGAAGCCATTATAGCCACACTCACTTCCAACAGCCAATACCACGTAAACTTAACCATTGACCTACTTCCACAGATCCTAGAGTGGTAGAGTGGCACGTGCATATTCCACAATACTGACACTCCAGTAGTTGTACACCACATTAGATGAGAAAGTAGCATAGAAGTCAATGAAGCTCAATAAACAAAAACAGTAACAGAAGGCTCAAATAGCAATGGCCAGCTTAAGCTCCTCAGACAAGGACTTAATAACCCGATGGTGTGATATAACATTTTCCACGAATTTTTTTACAAAAGTATTTTTGTTAATTCCTTTAGTTATATAGTTAAAACAAGCAACAAAAATATTTTTTGTGCTTGCTAAGGGAGACAGACCTAGTGGGTGGTTGGGAAAACAGGTAGAGCAGTGGAGGGAAGGTCACACTGGCGGTGGGATTGGTGTTGGAATATTGAATGCTCATAACAACTATATTATCAACAACCTTTGTGTTTTAATTTTCAGAAAGGGAAAATTATACACATATACCACTACCTCCTACTCTGAGAAATTCACTTTTTTGCATAATACCTTGTTCTTTCAAACAATTTAGATCCATGTTTTGTAAAATATGGACTGTTGGAGGCTAGTTGTTGGGAGTTATTTGTGGCCTTCCACAAATTAAGAGTTTATATTTCAAAGGTTTTGGGGGAACTGGATATATACCTCTTGGGAGGGCAATTTTTTGCCTTAACACTGAGAGAGACCAAAATCATACTTGTTCTGGAAAAAGGGATTTTTGTAGGCTTTATAGAAGCAAAGGTAGTAAAAATTGGATGTTTTTATCCCTGGTCTCCTACCTCTTCCGTTGCCAAGAGAACATGCTTGAGCTAGTCTACTGGAAAAATTAAAAGGATATGAACAGCAAATGAAATTGTTCCAGCATATTTTCATACTTGGGGCCACAATTTGGTATTTGCAAGCAAGAGCAGATGAAATACCTAATTTACTATCTTTTCAAATCAGATTTTATTGACTTATCGTTGGTTTATAACACAATTAACTTCACATTTCACTACTTATATAAAATTTAAAGTACCCAAGTTCCAGTACCATCAAACCGTCAAAATGGCATGCTCCAGGCCCCCAAGCGCCATCTTAAAGCACATAGCAACAAAGAAGAAAACCAGCTGGAGTGTCCCACAGCTCCGGGAGAATGCTCCAGGTCCCAAACAGAGCCTATATCACTGGGAGGTCCCAGATGGGGTAGGTGCTGCCGTACTGCCTTCTCCAGATGGAACCCTGGTGACCATGAGCTTCTACAAGCATACCTCTGACATGCGGGTACCGGGACATTTTTTCTGAACCATGCAGCCACATAAGCAGCCGTGCGACATCTCCTTATATACAAAGTGATCAATGGAAAGTAAATCATCCAACATTTCTCCCTGAAAATCAGGCTTAACTCTTTTGTAAACCACAACACCCAAAAGGAGAGAGATAACAAAGGGGAATGCCCTGCCACAGAGGCAGGGTTGTATGGGGGGATGGGGTTGGGAGGATTACTGGGATCCGTGGTGGTGGGAAATGGGCATTGGTGGAGGGATGGGTATTTGAAAAAAATAAATAAATAAAAAAGAAAAAATTACATGCTCTACTCATTTGTCACATCCCATTTCTCTTTGCCTTTGGTAACTATCATATTTTTCACAGTCTAAGTGAACTACCCAATTTTATTCACCAAGCCACAAAGCAATGAACTAAAACATTGTTTTAAGCTATTGTGTTTGCGTACGTACTAAGCAATGCTCAGGGGTTACTCTTGACACTTCATTCAGAAATTAGTCCTTGTGGTGCTTGGGGGACCATAGAGGATGCCAGGGATCAAACCTGAGTCTTAAATACAAAGTTATTATTATGGCATCACATAACAAAATCAGGTTATAATCATTTTACTATGCAAACTATTAAACATAGTTTAGAATGTATTGCTACCATCTTTTTTAACAGAAGGGGCATTTAGCAACTTTAAAAAATTTAGGATCAGGGGCCAGAGTGATACTACAGCAGGTGCTTGCCTGGCATGTGGCTGACCCATGTTTGATCCCTGGTATCCCATATGGTCCCCAAAATACCACCAGGAGTAATTCCTGTGTGAAGAGCCAGAAGTAACCCCTCAGAATTACTGTGTGTGGCCCAAAAGCAAACTAATAAAAAGACTCAGGACATTGCTTCATAAGAAAAGACAGGCTTTCCTATGAAAGGTATGTGACAAACACACATGATTTTTTTCTTGGTCTTCTCTCTCCCTCTCTCATTCCTTTTATTTCTCATTCCTTTTATTTCTCATTCCTTTTATTTATCATTTCTCTGCTGACTTATTATATATTCAGATCATTTGTATTTGTGAAATTCTTCCATATATTACTTAATAGAGTGCTTTGCACACATTAAAAGTCTAAGAATATTGTTGAATAAATAATAACAATGCAAACTCAGCCATTCACAATGGTGTGCCACTAATACAGGAGCTGAATGATATAGTGATTGTAGGGGTTTAAGCATTCAAAATGTATATAAAGGAACAATACATATGAAGATTTTGTATTTGCCATTATTTCAAGAACCCTAAAGCAGCAAAAAAAGTTATGCTGTAATTTTTAGGAAAGTTGTGTCCTTCTAATCTGAAAGGACCCAGTGGCAACATGTTGATTATCTTGAATGGAGCTTACCATGTTTATTTATTTTCATTTTAATTCTCACCTGCCAGTCTGATAATTTTCTTTAAAATGGTAATGGATACAAATTAGTCAATAAGGTGTTATGGGGATTTAATGCAAAAGGAACGAAAAAATCCAATTTCAAAACTGTCAGAACTGTTTAGCACATGTCATTGTGTGCCTTAACCCATGGTGCATTAACAAAATATGGGTCAAAGTTAAATTTTATTAAAGTGAGGAAAAATATCCTTTGAAATATATATACTGGGTCAAAATCTTCAGGCCTTTTATATATTTGCAAATACATAAATTATAACAATATTGTCTAATGGCCTATACCTAAGCGTATGCAGTGAAGCATTATTAAAATATGATTTGTATGCTTTGGTCGGTAGGGCAATTGCCTTGCACGTGGCCGGCCCAGCCAACTGGGGTTCGATTCCTCCGCCCCTCTTGGAGAATCCGGCAAGCTACTGAGAGAATCTCGCCTACATGGCAAAGCCTGGCAAGCTACCTGTGATGTATTCGATATGCCAAACACATTAACAACAAGTCTCACAATGGAGACATTACTGAGCCAGCTCGAGGAAATTGATGAACTACGGGAGGACAGTGCTACAGTGCTACTGTGCAGATTTGTATGCCTTGGTACTATTTTATTTTATTTTTCATATTATTGCTGTTATTATTATTTTATTAGTGAAGTATTGTGAGGTACAGTTACAGGCTTGCAAACTTTTGTGCTTGCGTTTCAGTCATACAATGATCAAGTACCCATCCCTTCACCAGTGCCCATTTTCCATTTGGTACTATTTTAATGTGTACTTCATTGTACTGACTTGAAAAATACTATAATTTATATTGGTGTAACAAAAAAGGTTTATTTTACTTTATCCATAAAAATCTGTTACTATGAGAAAGGTTATAGGAATATTCAAAATAAATCATATAAAGATGAATAGATGGACATATATGGACAGTAGTTAGGGCATCTGCTTTATACGTGTTCGATCATCCCATATCAGGAGTGGTCCTTTAGCACAGAGCCAGCAGTAAGCCTTGAGCACTGCTGAGTGTGGCCCCCAAACCAAATAAAATGAAATGAATTTGAATTACAGAATTTTTCCTGCTTATGGAAAGCATAGACACTAAGTCTGAGTCCATAATTGTTAACTGGTCATGACTAACAGCTAACTGATAAATAACTATAAGGGCAAACTGTAGGGAAAAAGAATTCAGCAGAGCTAAATTTTATGAAAGTTTTCTTCTTAGGAAAAAAGCTTCCTCCCAAACCATCTACTTTCCAGCTACTTTTTAAGGCTATTATAGAAAGTAGACCAACTAGTAAAAATTTAGCCAGGCATCCTTCTAACATATCTAAATGATCTCTCCCATACATGGGACTTAAAGATACGCCATAAGATAAGTGACCAAAGGTAACACAACAGGAGGACTGATTTACATAACGGAATTTGTGGGAGTGGGTTCAAAAGGAAGGACATTGGGGCTCTCAGAGGAGGAAAGTGATGGTGATGGTCTAATGTTAGAATTGTGTGCATGAGAAACATCATTAATAGTGTTGTCAATCACAGAATCTCAATAATTTTATATAAAAGAGAAATTGCACAGCGGGTAGGGCATTTGCCTTACAAGCCGCCAACATGGCCGACCCGAGTTCGATTCCTCCGCCCCTCTCGGAGAGCCCGGCAAGCTACCGAGAGTATTCGATATGCCAGACACAGTAACAACAAAGTCTCCAATGGAGACGTTACTGGGCCCGCTCGAGCAAATTGACGATCAACGGGAGGGCCTTTACCTTTACCTTTACTCCTCAATATTTCATTCTTTTTAAAATTAAGACACCATGATTTACAAAGTTATTTATATTTGAGTTTTAGGCATATGATGTTCCAAAACCAATCCCATCATTGTTGTCATCTTTCCTCCACCAGTGACCTCAGTTTCTTTCCCACACCCAGCCTTACTCCTTGACAGGCTCATTTTAAAGTTTGGTTATTGTAGTTTGCATCTCATACTTTCAGTTTTCTTGGTTCTGTGGTTTAGATGTATAGATATACCACAACTGTATACCACCTATATGTCTGAGGTCCCTGCCTCCTGCTCCTGTTTACCTCTGAACTCTACTTTCTTCTCCCCTCTTTTTATTACCTTTCCTGTTCTATAATCTAGGGACCAGTGTCACTGTGACTGTCCTCCCATTGTTCATCGATTTGCTCGAGCAGGCCCAGTAACATTGTGAGACTTGTTACTGTGTTTGGCATACTGAATACATCATGGGGAGCTTGCCAGGATTTGCCGTGGGGGGCGAGATACTCTCGGTAGCTTGCCGGGCTCTCGGAGAGGGGCGGAGGAATCAAACTCGGGTCGGCCATGTTAGCTGCTTGCAAGGCAAATGCCCTACCCACTGTGCTATCTAGGTATACTCCCTTTTGTAACTTACATTCCCTTGTTATTCTATATACCACAAATCTGTGAGATCATTCATTATTTATCTTCTTCTAACATGCTCCACTTAATATATATATATATATACATATATATAATATATATATATAACATGCAAGGCAAACGCCCTACCCACTGTGCTATTGCTTAATATATATATATATCTTAATATATATAATATATACAACATATATATATATATATATATATGTTGTTTCCCTATCCTGGCCAAGTAGGATATGATTCTATGTCCTACTAAGTGCTACAATGAATAATGGTGTACCTTGCTCTTTTTAATGAGTAATTTGGTATCTGTTCATACATAACAGGAAGTGGGATTTTCCAGAACTTTGTATTGTGCCTGTCAAGGTGACAGCCTGGGGGCAGGCAACAGCACAGAATATGGAAACACTGGTGGTAGGAAGTTGACACTGGTGGTGGGATTGGTGTTGAAATATTATATGCCTAAAACTCAGCTATCAATAACTTTGCAATTCATGGTTCTTTAATTAAATAGAAAACTTTTTAATTTTTTAAAATTTATTGAATCACTGTGAGATATAGTTACACACTTTCATGTTTGAGTTACAATCACACAATGGTCAAACACGCATCTCTCCACCAGTGCACATTCACCACTACCAATATCTCCAGCATACCCCCTCTTTTCCCACCCTCCCACTACCTCCATGGTAGACAATATTCCCCATACTCTCTACTTTTGGGCATTATTGTTTACAATAAAGATACTGAGATGTTATCATGTTTGGTCCTTTATCAACTTTCAGCACACATCTCCCATCCCGACTGATTCCTCCAACCATCATTTTCTTAGTGATCCCTTAGTATTATAAAGCAAGAACTGTTAAATAGTGATGGACAAAGAGAAGTAGAAGGTATACACATGCTCACTTTCTCATTCATTCAATTTTACTGGATGGTGAAATAGTTTTTCATTTGAAAAAAGTCTATGTACTTTTGTAGTTGTATACTCATCTCTTTCCATAAATATCATTAATCATTTAGTGTTGAAAAAACTAAACAACAGGCTTTGGGAGCATGCTTATTTTGTTAACTATACTAAGAGATTTGCGATCTGTTGACTTTATATTTTGGAGTTTGAGACTACTTGAATCACAAGTAAAAATTAAGTGAGCTACAAAGGAGATGGTAGGTGGAAAGTGTTCACAGCAGATAGTAGTAGGGAGAGAGATGAGTAATGTCCAGATTTCCTTCAACATTTTGCAACAAATCTCCTGCTGGGGGAAAAAAAGAACTAGGCCCTTAAAAAACACACAACATGAATGACCTTAGATGCCAAAGAATGTGGTAATTTATCTAAAAGATAGTGAAGAATTTTCAACATGGATTTTGAGGTGACACAGTTACTTGTCATTTTAGAAGACTACATTGACTGAGGAACTGAAACTATTTGTAGGAAGACCAACTAAGAGGTTACTACAGATTTCCTGGTAAAACAACAAGCAATAGTATCATTGACAACTATGTTAACTTCTTATTTACTGCATGGTGTGTGCCTGACTCTATGTGGTCACTGTCACTGTCCTCTCATTGTTCATCGATTTGCTCAAGCGGGCCCAGTAACGTCTCCATTGTGACAATTGTTACTGTGTTTGGCATATTAAATACATCACAGGGAGCTTGCCAGATTTTGCTGTGCAGGTGAGATACTCTCAGTAGCTTGCCCGGCTCTCCGAGAGGGGTGGAGGAATCGAACTTGGGTCGGCCATGTTGGCCGCTTGCAAGGCAAACGCCCTACCCGTTGTGCTATTGCTCAAGTCTGACTCTATAACAAGTCTGACTCTATATGGTAATCTTAGCAAAGTTCCAATACACAAAATTAACATAGAAAAATTAGTCCTGTTTCTATATACTAAAAATAAGCTATCTGAAAAAGAAAATAAGGAAAACAATTAATTTTCAATAGAATAAAAATATAATATGCTTAGGTATAACCTAAGCAAAATGAAGAACTTACACACCAAAATCTATGAAATAATGAATGAGATTAAAGAATATACAAACAATGTTAAAACTGTCCAACTCTTAAAAATTAAAACTCTTAAAAAGAAAGCAATAGGGAAAAAGCTTCAAGACCCATTGGTCTTGGAACTGACTTCATTACACCAATATCAAAAGCACAAAAAATAGAAAAATGAACAAGCGAATGATAGTATTTAATCTTTTAGTTAAAGGTGTAATTTTGTGAGGAAACTGACGCAAGAAGAGATTTAGGAATTTATCAAGGGCTATAAGATTCAAATTAGATATACTTGACTCCAAAGTATTACAGGCCTGAAATAAAAGATAGTTGAAGAGAAAAGTCTGTTTTAAGAGAGACTTTGGGAGGTAGACTTAGCAATTTCATATCAATGTAGATGTGTTTATGAACGATAAACCTAATTATATTCAGAGGCTTCTGGCTTAGAAAACTAATGGTACCATTTTCTAAAATAGTGAAGAGTAGTGAATGCTCTGAGTTACTGGAATTTTAGTTTGGGATGATAAGTTTTTAGTTACTGGAATGATAAGTTTGTAAAAACTGTGGACTATTGTAAGATTCAAAATATTTAACAACTGCTATAGTGAAAGCCAAACAAACAAGAGCAGATACAAGCCAGTACATGTACCCACACTTTTCACTGGTTTTCTCCCCCAGAAGCATAGAAACATGTGCTTTATTTTCAACTTAAACAATCAAGGAAACACTTTCTGTGTTAGGCATCTGACTCTTTTCTCAAAGGAAAATTTACCCTGTTTGTTCCCATCTTGAGCAGATGCTAGCTGTCCTGAGAAGTGTTCTGGACTCCAAGGTAAAGGCTAATGAAAAAAGTGGTTGGCACATCCCACTGAACACCCACCATGCTCAGAAACTTTTTTCCTGTTGGGGAAGCTGTTAGGGGGTATAGCATAGAGCACAAGCCGAAAAGACACCCACATCTCCCCAATTAGTAAAATAATCTAAGTGGCCTACAGTAAGATGTATATGGGCTATCATAATACAAATGTGAACTGTTCTGGTGCAGTAAACAGTAAGGAGATAATCATTTAGGAGAATTGACTTTTGTACCCGTGATGTATTCTATATGCCAAACACAGTAACAACAAGTCTCATGATGGAGACGTTACTGGGCCCACTCGAGTGAATCGATGAACAACGGGAGGACCATGACCATTACCATGACTTTTGTATGACATGGGCTCATGGAAGGGGTGTGGAGTGGGAAGTGAAGAAAAACTACAGATGGGATCTGGAAAGTGCCCATAATCATGGAAGCATTTAAAGAAATAATCTAGGAAAAAATGAGAGACTGGCAGATAGTTCCAATGAAATACTAGGTACAAGGAAGGAAAGAAGGAAGGAGAATTACACAGAGAAGCTGAGTCAGACAATTTGGCAAGGAAAAGTCATTGATTTTCTTAGTGAGAGCAGTCTGTCTGGCATATAAGAGTAATAGCCAGATAATTTGGGTTGAAAAGTGAATTGTGAGCAAGAAGGAAAATGAACTAGTCCTGCTTCTCTTTCACAAATATTAACCAGGAAAGGGGAAAGAAGTGATGCTGAAAGTGAGTAGGAGAGGAGTTGATGTTGAGGCTGATAATGGTCTTTGTTTTCTGGCATGGTGCTGCCAGGCCATAGCATTGAACCATATAACTTAGCTGGCCAAGTATAATCAGGAATGGTCCCCAGAGCTCCCAAGCATGGCTTGGGCGGGGGCTCTAGGGCTATATATAGCGATGTATGAGGGATATGGGGTGACAGGTATCAAATTCGAGCTCTTGAACATGCAAGGAGTATGCTGTAAGTCCTTTGAGCTATCTCCCTAGCCTGTGTTTATTTGTTTATTTAAAGGAAGGGAGCCAAGAGCAATGTGATGGTGAAGAATCTGTAAGTAGATGATCTAAATTTACAAAAGGGCGTTCCCTCCCTCCTTCCCTCCCTCCCTCCCTCTCTCCCATTCCCTCCCTTTCTCCCCTTTCTTTATCCTTACTCCCTCTTTTCTTTGTTTTTTTTTTAGCCCACACCTGGTCACACTCAGGACTTATGCCTACTTCTGCACCCATGGATCATTACTTGAGTGCTCTGCGGACCATATGTGATGCTTGGGATTAAACCCGGACCAGCTCTGTGCAAGGCAAGGCAAGCACCTTACCTGCTGGACTATCTCTCTAGCCTTGGAACAGTTCTTAGAAATTTTCAAGGAACAATGAAATCATGCAATTTTTCTTAACTTGGTTAGAACTTCAAGATATATTGAGTGAAGTAATCCAGAATAAGGACAAACATAGGATGATCTCACTTATTTGTGGTATATAGAATAACAGGGTGAGGGAATGTAATGTAGTACACAGGGGGGAGGCCTAGGTCAACATTGACCTCAGAGGATAGCAAAGTGGAGGATATAACAGAAAAGAAATAAAGATGGAAGGAAGAAGATAAGTAGGTAATGGGTGATCAGGGGTCAGGAACAACAGTTACACAGGTGATGTGGGAGGGTGGTGTAGATATATATCCAAAGTACAGACTCAACAATGCTGAAAACCTGAGATTTAAGCTGCAACCACTAAGCTGTAATGTGCCTGTCAAGGTGGCAGACTAGAGGTAGTGGGGTGGGAGGGTGCATGAGAACAGGTGGAGGGAATTTGACACTGGTGGGGGAACTGGTGTTGAAATATATGCCTAAAACTCAACTATCAATATCTTTGTAAATAAGAGTCCTTTAATTAAATAAAAAAATTAAATAGAAATTTTGAACTACCCCATTTCTTCAACGTAGACAAAATTTTTATAAAATTTTGTTTGTTTCTTATTCCCTACTTACTACGACTCTCAAAACCAGTCTCAGGGATCCCTGAATATACTTTTTCAAGGTGCCCCTTAGGACTATTATGAACAAATATCAAACCTCAGCTCTGGGATGCTAATTAGCACACAGGAAATTTATTACTAAACAGAACTCAAATCACTCTTTGGGTTTCATTATGTAGGAGACTTTGCTAGCCTACATTTTAAAAATGTATTTTAATTAAGTAGCTCATCAGGTTGTCCTGAGCAGCAGCAATAGCATTCTCTGGGAATCTGATAGGAATGCAAATTCACAGGCCCCATTCCAACTTAACAGACTATACCACATGATATCTTTTACTCCATATAAATGGTTCAGCAGAGAAAAAAATCAATAAAGAAAATTAATGCATTTAGTTTCCTTTCATCCAGTGGTTCCCACAGTTTGGTCTTCAAACCAGTCATATCCAATCATATTAGAATCAACTGACAATTTGCTAACAATTGAAATGATCAAACACCATCCTAGTCTTAACTGAACAGAAAGCTCTGGGGATGAGACCCTTCAATCTGTTTTTACAAATCTTTGAATTTTGTGAAGCATGCTCAAGTTTACCCTAAAAGTAATAAATTTATAATATGTGATTGATTATATCTAGAACACAATCATGTTAGAGGAATACATAAAACTAAGTCTTATATTCATCAAAAAGAATTTAATAGCTAAAGGAAACTAAATTAAATGGATTAAATAAAAACACACACAAAGGGGGTGGACAAGTAGTACAGCAGGTAGGGTATTTATGTTGGGTTTGAAACCCAGTAACACATCAGCTTCCTTGAGCCATGTCACAACTGACTGCTGAGCACAGAGCTCTTCCTCAGGGAGTAAGCCCTGAACAATATATGCCAGTGTTTCCCAAACCACCCTCATCAAAAACCCAAACAAAAACCTACCAAAAAAACCCCATAAAACTATACAAAGAAAAAGGAATGTAAGTTAAAAAGTAACTCAGAATGTCTAAAGAAAAGCTGAAATAGCATATCACATTTTAAAAGCTAAGCATATACCAAATCCACATGATAGTTTGTGAGGTAATTTATTTTTAGACATAACTGCCATATGCTTTATATTAATAAAGAAGGTCTCTTGCAATGAGAATGTGTGAAAATTAATATACAGAAACTATTTAAATGAGGCAGGGAGGGCTAGGGAGAATGCTCAGACATGCACAGTCAGAAAACTACAAGACTCAACATGACTTGCATCTCTGATAAGAAGTGATGCAGCCTCCCAATCAGAACAGAAGGAAGGATAAAGCATTTTTTTACCCAGCAAAACTTCCATAGAATTATATAAAGTGGTGCTTGGCCTAGATCAAAAGGTGGATGTGAATTTCACCATGGGACTATACTCCTCTGCCTTTGATAATTGTTTCCAAATTATTCCTTTTGCTTATTGTTTTGTCCAGTTATTAAAGATCTTCAGCAAATAAATGCTAATATTTTGTATTCAGTAATCTAATTTCTGACAAAAACCAACGCCTTACATGAAAATGTTACCACCTGAAAATCTTCCCCTGATTATTCCTGCTTACAGATTAATTTGGGTGAAGTCTTCTTTATAAAATTAGGAGTTTCTCAAAGATAAGCTGAGCTGACAAAGTGGTATATAGTAGGATTCATACACCATAAATCTGAGAACCAAGAAAGTTTAAGTCAAGACATTTGTTAAAGTCATTCTGAAACGTATACATCTACACACATAAATGACAAGATGATATTGAGAGTAAGTGAAACAAGAATACAGACTCTCAAAAACATATTGCCATTTAATATAATAAATAAAAGTTACTATTTAGAGTAAACTCCTTGAAGCTACCTTCAAAAAAAGTTTGACTTCTGCCTTTTCCTAAAAATTGACTTCAGGCTGAAGGTGTGGCTCAAGTTATTGAGAACATATCCTGCTTATGTAAGGCACTACATTTGGTCCCATATAACCCCTGAAGACTGCTGGGTGTGGCCCTTGAGGTCCCATAAACTGACAGGTGTGCTCTATACTTGGGTATCACCAGATGTTCAGATTAGACCTTAAGTGCCTTCTGTCCCTTAACCCTCCACAAAAAACTATTACTAAATTTGGAAAGCATTGTCATAAACAAAGAAACAAACAAAAACCTTGGAATCCAATCCCATCTCCCATCTGAATTCCATTAATTACTTGACCGAAGGATATTTTTGCATTGATTAATATGCTTCCCACCTCAATTCAGTTTCCATTTTTTAAAAGTTATTCCTCTGCTTAACAAGCAAACCAAAAATCTTCAGACTTTGGTTCACTTTCTAGTTGTATCTCTCCCAATCCAAATTCCAGTTGTACCAAGATGCACTCCTCTTAAAATCATTTCCCCAAGATTTCTGAGTTGTGTGTGTTATGCAGCTGGGTTTAGAATGCTCCTCACGTCTCTCTGCCCCAATCTGGTAAACTCATCTTTTAGATCTCAGTTTAGATACCAAGGAAGGCATTCTAACTTCTCAAAGCTGAGACATTTTATCATTCCTGCCCATCTCATTCTATTTCTTGCCATCTTCTGACTTTTCTATAATTCCTCTACCTGTTAAAATCAGAAAAGGAAAGTTAGAAAATGGATTGGGAGTGAAAATGGAGGAAACACCACAACATTTCACTGTATAGTCACTGCAGATTTTATGGCCGATTTGGAGTTCACAAGTGGGCTGTAACCATTGTCTGAGTTTTTAAAAATTACGTGGTATAGCTTAAGGGCCAGGTGTGATGATTATGAGATGGTGATGATTATGCAGTAAAATATGATAGGTGTAAAGGAAGAGCAATAAGTTTCTAGGACTCATAATTGAAACTCAGAAAGCATTTTTCGCTAGTGAAAAAAAGTATAATCAGTTTCACAAATCACCTTCAGAATGAAGCAGACAGTTATTTGTGGAGGGGATTCTGGGGAGGCAGTGAGTTTCAGAAACCTTAAAATTAAAAAAGATGTGATGTTAGAAAAGACGAAGTCATGAAGTTTACATACATGTGGTACTACATGGAAAGTATATTAAGCGAAGTGACTCAGAAAGAAAGGGATAGACATAGAAAGATTGCATTCATCTGGGGAACATAAAGTAACAAAATAGGAAACTAACACCCAAGTATGGCAGAGATTAGTACCAGGAATTTTACTCAATGACCCGGACGACAACCACACATGTTAGGGGAAGGGGGAGCTCAGAAAGAGAAGGGAACCCCAAATAAAGGGTGTTGGGAGGATCCGCCCATGATGGGAGAGCATGCTGAGGGTAGACTGTCAACCAAGCATGATTGCCACTCAATGCCTCTTTTCCAGACCATGGCACTCAAAAGGAGAGAGAGGGAAATGCCCTGCCACAGAGGCAGGGTGGGATGGGGGCTAGGGGGGGAGGGGATGCTGGGATCCGTGGTGGTGGGAAATGCGCACTGGTGGAGGGATGGGTGTTTGATCATTGTATAATCGAAACCCAAGCACAAAAATGTGTAAGTCTACAACTGTACCTCATGGTGCCTCACTATTAAAAAATAAAAAAAATTTTTTTAAAAAAGTAAAAAAAAAATTAAGATGTGATTTGAAAAGGAGTTATCCAGCCCTGCCCCTGTCTAGGGCCAAGACTTAAAATGTCCCATAACCCAGGTCAGATTTAAGAACAGCCTGAGATTCCAATTCAAATTGTCCCACGACCCAGCTCAAATTTTCTGACCTGTTAACTCTTGGGAGAAAATTCAGCAGGAATTAAGGCCTAATAAGACTCTAAATACAGAAGATCACTAGAGCTCAAAATCCTTGATACACTCTAGTTCCTTGATATGAAACCTCCTAACTACACTCTAGCAGGAACTCTTAACTGCTCAGAGAGCCTCAAGCCAAGGCAGCTAGGGAGAAAGGAAAACTATCCAGTACAGTGCTCTTTACTGCATTCTGGGGTGGTTTGCATCCCGGCTCGGTGTGTAACTTCATTTTAGTGCAATGCCAGTCTGGGATGAAATCCATATTCTAGATGCCTCCTCTCTCTGGTACTGCCAAACCTTCTCCTTTGGGGTGATGTGTGTCCTTCTATAGGGCATGGCTTTTCTTTGCCTTTTGTTCTTTTATCACGATTTCTCTGAATAATGCCACATCCTCCTTTTTATTAGTATTCTGCTTCAGTCAAACTACTTCCCGTCACTTTATTCTCAAGAAGTTCTTGTTTGTGATAGACAAATAGCCCAAACTTGGATAGATATTGGGACTGGATTTCCTTTTCTATAGCCTGAGAACTAAGGCTTCCAGAAAACTTGGATGGTAAGGACCAGTTCCCATACCACAGTATCAGTTGGGTCTCAGATAAGATACAGTCTGCTAGAAGCCCTCTGGGAACTGGCAGGACAAGAGTGTCCACACCATGCAGGATATCCTGCACCCTTTTGCCTGTCCCAATTCCCTCCTCCTCCTCCTCCTCCTCCTCCACCACCACCACTACCACCAATGACAGGGAACTGTTGCCTTGCTAGTCCACTTATTTACATGACATTTTCTTTCTTTATAAAATTTCATGCAGGCTGTTTTACAACACTGTTAATGACAGAGTTTCATGTATATAATGCTCCAACACCACAACCTCCATTGGATGGTTCCCTCCCACAAATCTGTCCCCCCTCCACCCCCAGCCATACCCTGCCAGCCACTATGGTAAGCTCAGTTCTGTAGACCAGTTCTGAATTTTTCTTAAGTTTACTTGTATAGAACTATTTAATTTTACTTGGTCATATTCTAACCAATGATATCTTAAATTCAACTGCATATGGTATTATTTTCTAACACATTAACTGTACCACTGTCCCCGCCTTGTTCATCGATTTGCTCAAGTGGGCCCAGTAACGTCTCCATTGTTTTGTAGCACAGCAGGTAGGGCATTTGCCTTGCATGCAGCTGACCCGGTCAGCCCAGGTTCAATTCCTCCGCCCCTCTCGGAGAGCCCAGCAAGCTACTGAGAGTATCTTGCCCACACAGCAAAGCCTGGTAAGCTACCTGTGACATATTCGATATGCCAAACAGAGTAACACAATAAATGAATAATTATTAAAACTGAAAAGGTATAAAATCACGTGCCACATAATAATTTGTGAAGAGATTAGTTGGGAATGAACTATTACAAATGACAGCTAAGGAATGTATATAGGCCTTCCATATAGTCTAAGAAATTAATGATAATTTATACATATTTTCCTATTTGGTAAAATTAATTCAAATTCCAAACCTCTGGTTAATAAACCAAATTTTTGAGGGGAAAAAGACTACTTATAAATTAGAAGGCATCTGATATCTGCTACACAGAAAAGGGACAATTGAGTTAATTCTGCTGACTCACAATTCACAAGTAATCTTGAGGTCAGGTTTCTGATGGCTCATTAGTGGCTCTCTTCCAAAGTGTTCATACCTTAATTTTACTTAGAATGCCTATAAAAGGTTCTCCCAGTGCAGAAAAACATGTCCCAGTGACTTTGCAAAAGTGGATAGGCTTACTTGAAAATCAAGACTATATCTACCCACAAGGGAACTTCCTTGTTAAATCGTTAAGAGTCAAGTAACTTTCAGCAGCTAGAAAAACATGAGAATGTGGGATATTTTTAGATGGGTATTTCCCTAATGTATCCCTATAGATGATTTCAGTCAGATTTCTTTTTGATAAAAGTCTTTCATTCTAGATATCAATTTTAGTCTGGTATCTTGTTCTTAATCTTGTTCTTAAAGACTCTTATCACAAAATTCACACAATATCACTGGTGGCCAAGCAAAGACAAACTCTTGATAATACTCTCGGAAGTGATAAATGACTAGTTTTTGTGCTTTTAAAACAAGCATAAGAGATGACTTGTGTTTTGCATTATGTGCATCATAAACTTCTAATTGTTCTTTCCAAGTACTCTGTAAAATAAGTGTCATTCCTTAAGAATACAATGACATCTTCTCTGGAAAGAAGGATTGCGGCCACATGGGAACCTTGTGGACAGCAGGCATGAGCCGGGGGTGTGGGGGTGACTAAAACCTCATGGGAAGGGGGGCGTTCCAGTCCGTCCTTCACGCCCTACTGAGGTCACCAGTTGCCCCCCACGAGCAGCTCTCCAGCACGGCCATAGCCCCAGAAGCACAAGGACTTAATGCAGAACCCAGCAGCTTGGAGCAGAAAAGTGAAAGGACTATGCATTAATCCAGGCCATCAAGTCTGCCAGAGGGGAAAGGGTGTTGCCCCATTCGCCCTCTCTTCTCTGGAAAGAAGGATGGTGGCCGCATGGGAGACTTGTGGACAGCAGGTATGAGCCGGGGGTGTTGGGGCGACTAAAACCTCATGGGAAGGGGGGCATTCCGGTCCGTCCTTCACGCCCTACCGAGGTCACCAGTTGCCCCCTGCGAGCGGCTCTCCAGCACGGCCACGGCCCCAGAAGCACAAGGACTTAATGCAGAACCTGGCAGCTTGGAGCAGAAAAGTGAACGGACTATGCATTAATCCAGGCCATCATGTCTGCCCGGAGGGGAAAGGGTGTTGCTCCCTTCTGCCCTCCTCCCTCTGGAAAGAAAGATGGCAGCCACATGGGAGCCTTGTGGACAGCAGGTATGAGCCGGGGGTGTGGTGGCGACTAAAACCTCATGGGAAGGGGGGCGTTCCGGTCCGTCCTTCACGCCCTACCGAGGTCACCAGTTGCCCCCCGCGAGCAGCTCTCCAGCACGGCCACGGCCCCAGAAGCACAAGAACTTAATGCAGAACCCGGCAGCTTGGAGCAGAAAAGTGAACGGATTATGTATTAATCCAGGCCATCATGTCTGTCCAGAGGGGAAAGGGTGTTGCCCCAGTCGCCTTCTCCTCTCTGGAAAGAAAGATGGCGGCCGCATGGAGCCTTGTGGACAGCAGGTATGAGCCGGGGGAATGGGGGCGACTAAAACCTCATGGGAAGGGGGGCGTTTCGGTCCGCCCTTCACGCCCTACCGAGGCCACCAGTTGCCCCCCACTAGCGGCTCTCCAGCACGGCCACGACTCCAGAACACAGAAACAAATTTCTTAACTATCTGACTTTCAGTAGAAATACTTCCAGGGTCAATAAGTAAAATAGCAGAAATCCAAAACCAACATTTAATTCTTGAACCCAGCTGTAGAAAGCAAATCACTTCACAATGCTTTTTCAGCATGTCTGATTTTGGGGGGGGGTGTAAACTCTAAATAATAGTGGTGAATCTTTTATTGAAACAATGAATCTAATCAAAGCAGATAGAGTGTTAACTAGAATTCATCTGCCCCACAGGGACTGGAAGGGGTGGGGGTGGGGTTTTATTGGGGTTCTTCATGGTAAAAAATAAGTATTGGTAAAGGGAAATGTGTTTGATATTTGCATGACTGAGACCTAAACCTGAAAGCTTTGTAACCTTTCCCACGGTGATTCAATAAATAAATAAATAAAAACATATATATAAAAAAAAAAGAATACAATGACATTAAAATGAGGGACAGATAAAGAATGATCTCTCTTATATGTGTGATATAAAGAAAGACAGTAAGGGAAAGACAAATGGGCAAAGGCAATAGAACCTGAGAACTTGCCTACAGAACTGAGCTTAGCAAGAGTGGCAAGACTGATGGGAGGAGGGTGCTGGAACAATGGTGGATGGCAGGGAACACTCTGGTGGAGGGTATGAGGTTGGAACATTGAATGCATATATCTGGAACCCTAACATTTACAGTATTGTGAACAACAGTAACTAAAAAGAAATTCACACAAACTGAAGAACTCATAGATAATGAGCATGTTCAAATCTGAAGATTACCTTTCGAAATGCTACCACAAATTAGTAGCGAGGATGACTATCTAAAACCAAAAAAGACTAGTGTTCTTTTTCTTTTAGGATTAGTGGGAATCTCTTAGAACCAGGACATTCTAACATGCTACTCTCTAACCACAGAAGTTTCCTGAGCACTTGAAACTTAGCTGGTTGGGAGAGGTTTAAGAACAAAGCAAACTAGAATTGTTTCTAAATACTTCACGACAGGGAGAAAGACAAAAATTTACAAATAATAAGGATTATCTTTCAAATGATGATATTTGGGGGAATACAAAATGTGTTACTGAAATTCATGAATTTATTCATGCTTATATGTTTACTATGTTGAGGGAGAAAATATGTGACATCCAAATCTGTCACTTTGACTACATATGACATACGATGAAGGCGATCAAGGTCAAAGTGACTCAGAAGGAGTCGAGTTTTTAACCTCTCCCTTAATTGAAAAAAAGAAATTTAGACAGACGGTTTGAAGAAAATACTGGAAAGCTATATATAATGGTTATATTAAATATAGCTAATATAATAACATATTACATAATATTGTTATTACATAATGTAATATATAATGGTAAGCATTTGGGTTTTTTTCCCATCTTCTTGTGACTTGTTTTACTTCCTCTTTAAGTTCCAGACTCTTGTCCTCTATCCATAGTTGAGGATGTCATTTAAGTCGTGATTGCTGGTCTTTCGTGTTTGATCTTTGTGGAATCACCAAGATAATAAAATTGATCTTTCTACTGTTAATCTTCTCTTTACTACAGTGGTGTTCAGACAAGAACTACTTTATACATATAGAAGAAAAAATATTTTTCCTCCCCTATAGCATCTACTAGAGAAGTTTAAATTACATACACAAAGAACATTATGGTCTATTGGATTGTGCTGTTCTAGAAAAAGAAGAGCATAAGGATGACCCAAAAGGTACTTTAGTTTTTAGGTCTTAAGTCAGAAATTTATTAATGAACTTTCTCTAAACTCATGACACAATCAGAGAACAATGCTTTTAGCGCAGGTATTTGAAATAAAGGTTCATATATTTAATGATTGCTCTGATTTAATTTATTAAATATAAGACAGTATAATATGATTAAATTATTTTTGCATTTTTAAATATGGCAATGCTTGGGGAACCATTTGTGGTGCCAGGAATCAAACACGGGTTAGCATGTGCAAGGGAAAATCCCTATACACTGCACTAGCCATCCATTTCCAAGCATTATTATTATTAATATATTACAAAACAAATGACATTAAGGATATAGACATAAGTAGAAATTTTTGGTGGGGATTTGACATATAGTTGTTCTAATGGCTTATTCCTGGCTTTGTTCTCAGGGATCACTACTAAAAGTGTTCAGAGGACCATATGTAGTGCCAGGGATTGAACTGCAGCTGGATGCATATAAGGCAAGTAAGTATCTCATTCCTTGCTCTGTCTTTTGCCAAGAAACTAGAATTTTTAATCTAGTTTATGTGTAAACAAATATGTAAATGTATACATAGGTATACATATATGTGTATATATACTTGGCGGAAAATAAACACAACTAAACAATAAATAGTATTTTCCCCATGGTTCTATTTAATTAAATCAGTATTCTCCTTGAATTAGGAGTCTTAAAAGAGATTAAAATGGAGTTAAACTACAAAATTATTGTTTCTGATTTTTTGAAGGTGAGAGTAAAGTAGACTGAGTAAATTGACAGATGGTATTGATTTCACACACCATTTACTTCTGGGCTATGGCAAGTTCTACTGCAGTAATTGTTCTTGAGGAGTTTATCTCAACTGGCAAATTTCCACCAAGCCCTTAAAATCTGATTCAATTTTATCTATTCTAAGAAGTCTTGCCTGATACCATTAGTTAGCCCTCTACTTCCTATTCCATTAGAACATATGACTTGTACATGCTCCTTTTATTAAACTTCCCTCTATTCTCCCCCAATTAAAACTGTGAGCTTCCTAACAATATGGCTGAAAGCAACACAGTTCTTATTAATTGGTATATTACCAATGGTTAGGCCAGTTTCTTGCACCTAACAGACTTCCAGTCTACTCAATGAGGTGATATAAAAGTAGTCAGGACACTGACTTTGATAATACATAGTGTGTGTGTGTATGTGTGTATCTTGAGTTTCTAATGAGAAATTCGGTGAATGCCACTTCTCAATGATTTTATAATAGTCTTTTTAGTTAGAAACAGTTGTTGATTAATCTTAAGGGTCAAAGAGATAGTACAACAGCAGGTAAAGCACTTGCCTTGCATTTGGCCAAGCCAGATTCAATTCCCAGAATCCCATAGAGTCTCCTGAGCACTTCCAGGAGTGACTCCTAAGTGCAGAGTCAGGAATATCCCTTGAGCAACTCTGGGTGTGGTCCAAAAATGAAAAAAGGAAGGAAAAATGACTAAATTTAAAAAGTGCCATACACACACAAAGAAGTGATAGGATGTTCTATTTGTTTTTAAATCACACCCAGCTGTGCTCAGGGCTAACTCCTGGCTCTCTTCTCAGGGGACAATATTGATGGGGCTTGGATGACCATACTTGTTGCCAGGGAATGAACCTGGTTGGTTGTTTATAAAGCACATGCCTTACCCACTGTACTATCCATCCAGATCCAGGAATATTAGACTTTCTAACCACAAATTAAATATTTGCCTTCAAATACAATAATTTAAATTGGATCACCCAAACAGATTACCCAAAGTATCATTATACTACTATCATATAATTATACCTCTGACCTTTACTTATTTATACACATTCCTCTGAGGTATTATTTGTTGATTCAATCATTATTTGTTGATTCAATTTACCCATAATCACATCTGTAAGTCTTCATGAGCAGAGCCTTTCCTAAGAGATTTTCATGAAGTTCCCCAGTACTTTGCAAAACTGCTCTGAGTATTCATATTAGTGATAGCAATAATGCCTATCTTCGAAAAACATAACATATAAATGTTACATGCACATATTATAACCCATATAAAATGTGCATTCAAATACTTATTACAATATTAAATACATGAAATATTAAAGTTTGCATATGTTTTAGTAATTAAATTTTATCACTCAGCACACTTAGTCAAGATAATTTTGATCACTATAATATTCTTAAATTGTTTATCTCCATAGCACAGCGGTAGGGCGTTTGCCTTGCACGCAGCTAACATGGCCGACCCGAGTTCGATTCCTCCGCCCCTCTCGGAGAGCCCGGCAAGCTACCGAGAGTAACTCGCCCGCACGGCAGAGCCTGGCAAGCTCCCCATGACGTATTCGATATGCCAAACACAGTAACAACAAAGTCTCCAATGGAGACGTTACTGGGCCCGCTCGAGCAAATCGATGATCAATGGGAGGGCCTTTACTTTACTTTACTTTACTTTACATTCACATTTGGTCATGGCATATTAAAGCATAAAGAACACATATTTAAATGTAGGCAGTTATTCAATACATTAGGACTGCTAATAATTCTTCATATTCCCAAGATGTTCTTCAGAGTAAACAAATTTGTAACTGGTACATATAAGATCACAAAGTAAGGCAACTTATTGCCTCCATTTTAGAGATGAGGGAACTGTGACACATGGATAGATAATTTTTCAAGGGTCAAAAAGTAATTGGTACCGAGTTGGATGGAAATCTGAACCCAGGCTGTCTAATATAGAGGCTTCCAACTGGTATGTCACATTAAAAATAGGTTTTCTGAGTTTGATGTGTATCAAATTTACCTGCAGTTTTAGTGCCCAAGTGCTATTTATTAAATAAAAACATCACTGAAGTTTCATTCAACTGCTTAAAATACAATTTTCAAAAAAGTGCTAGAACATGTCAACTTGAGGCATTATTTATCTAATTGTTTAGAGGACAATAGAAAAAACAATCACCTTAATTTGTACTGAAGAAATGGCAAGAATTCTAAATACCTAGCAACATGAGTAATTTTTTTTCATTATTTTATATGTTATATTTTAGTCTCCTTCGCCACATATATGTGCTCCCAAGCATGGAACTAAAAATATTGCTAATACAAATTTTCTCATATAACAGAAGTTAATATCACTGTTAAAATGAAAAAGCACTTGCCAATATAATGAATACTATGATCATAATATATTATCCATTTTATATTAAATATATTAATAAATACAATGTCATTTTCTTATACCAAGCTAAAATGACAAAAATTATTTTTTTTAATTTTTTGGGGATTTGAGATTAGTGTCAAATCAAAGAGGGTAGAAGTTCAAGAGAGGTGAGTAAAGCAAAGAGTTATTATTTGCTGTGGAGGGTTGCCCTGTGTGCTGTGGGTTATCTAGTAGTATACTCTATTCAATAGAGTTTTATTGTGATATAACTGAAAAAACCTTCACAATTGTCTCTATTGGAAAAACTATATCCCTTTTAAGCGGTCTGGCTAAGAGTTACACCCTCTCTAACTCTCTAACTCTCAATCCAGAATCTGTTGAGATTGAAAATAATCAGAACCTAGAAGTGCCTATGATACAGGGTTTTTATTGTTTTGTTTTTGTAACACACCTAGCAGTTCTCTGCTTACTCATGGCTCTGCTCTCAGGAATTGCTCCTGGTAGGCTAAGTGGACCAGATGAGGTGCCAGGAATCGAACCCAGACTCCTAAAAAGGTTTGCTATTCTGATATAGTTAGTATGAATGTCTTTGTGAACAATCAAAAATACTGTTAGAAAAGATGAAGCCATGAAATTTGCATACAAGTGGTACTACATGGAAAGTATCATGTTAAGCGAAATGAGTCAGAAAGAGAGGGATAGACATAGAAAGATTGCATTCATCTGGGGAATATAAACTAACAAAATAGGAGACTAACACCCAAGAATGGCTGAGATTAGTACCAGGAATTTTGCTCCATGGCTTGGAGGCCAGCCACACAAGCTAGGGGAAAAGGGAGCTCAGATAGAGAAGGGAGCACCAAATAAAGGGTGTTGGGAGGATCTTCCCAGGATGGAAGAAGCATGCTGAAAGTAGACTATAGACAAAACATGATTGCCACTCATTGCCTCTTTTGCAAACCTCAACACCCAAAAGGAGAGAGAGAACAAAAGGGAATGCCCTGCCACAGAGGCAGGGTGGGATGTGGGGGGGAGGGATACTGAGATCCGTGGTGGTGGGAAATGGGCACTGGTGGAGGGATGGGTATTTGATCATTGTATAATTGAAACCCAAGCACAAAAATTTGTAAGTCTATACAACTGTACCTCATGGTGTCTCACTAATAAAAATAAAAAAATACTTTTTGGATGCTTGATATGTTATATAATATAGTCTCTTAAGAACTTTGAAAATGGTCACTTAGGAATGGGTTCTGAGAATTCTGATAGTCTGATTTCAATTTACATTAAAATGCAGAGTTCACAATTTCCAAACCTTTTTTTAAAACTAAGCTTTGGCAGTACTCTCACCTGCTATTCTTCAGTTGGAAGTGCCATTTCTCCACTGCACTATAATTATTTATTTGCATCCTATCATATAAGCTCTTGAAAAGGAGGATTTAGGTTGGCTTTGCTGCAATACTCTCCAGGGCATACCACAGAGCCTTGCATTTAGTAGGCAATTGTGTACTTTAATGGTTTACAAAAATGGGGAAATAAATTATTCAAATATTTGCTTTACTGTCAAAACTTCATTTAGAATATTTAGATATATATTCATACCAGCTTTTCAATAGGAGTTTAAAACATTAATGGAGTAAATGCAGTATAGGAAAACAATTTTTGGTAGTTGAAGGAGTGTCAACTAGAAAAGAAAGTACTTCCAGTTCTTTTCAACCATTGTTTTTTATCAAAGTAAACATGTCTTAATTTATATTTTAATCCATTTGATTTCCCAAGCAGTGGTCAGGAGACCGAGGCATCAATCTCAGCAATTCTTGGGCAAATGAACTGGGGATTCGGTGCTTGGGTCTTACCGAGACTACCTGGGCCCAGCTGGTAGTAGTGCTCAGAGTCCGGCTGGATTGGAATCAGCAGTGATCAGATGTAGAGGGGACTAAATGGGATTTGGCTGCATGCAAGGTCTGAGTCTTTTCCATAAAAAATACCTTCCATGCTCTTTCCCTGTATGCCTTGGATGAATGTTTTGGTGAGTGGAGGAGAGATATAGATGAATATCTTCCACACTCTCTCTACCTTCCTAACAAATACCACTAACAGAGAACTTCTGTCAGAGCAATCTTTAGTTTGACGTGAACTAGAGAGATCATAACCAGAGAAAGAACACTGAATACTATTTTAAGCTGACAGCACATCCCTACCAAAATTTCAGTGGTAACCCCATTTAATGGCTCCATAGAATAAAGTACTTGGCTGAAATTTACTTTTCAGTTCTTATTATAAAGTTGGGTCCATCATTAGCAAGAACTGTATAAAAAAATTAGGGTCAGTATACTCAAGCACATGAACAAAAGGTATTTCACTTTCAAAGGACCTACGCTGCACTTTTCTTCTGCAAGATTACAGCTCATCTATTTTGTAACATAATGGCAATAATATTGCCTCTGAGTTAACTGTATAATAATTCACTTTTGGTGCTGCAATAATTGAGCAAACAGAAGCTGGTACTAGAGGCATTCCTTTCCTTTATTTATTGTAATATTTTCCCATAATTTAATGAGAAACATTTCAAGAGTAACATTTTTATCCTTTCATGTTAAATTAATTTACAATGCTATGAGCTATAATAAAATGAGAGAAACCATTAGCAAAAAGCAAAAGTTAATAAAGACAGATATTCTTAAAGTTTCAAGGACTGAAAAATTCAAATTATAAGAGTCTTTGCTCCCCCCAAATTTATGACTTAGTTTGATTTGTCATAGTTTGCTCTCAATTATTTTGTACTTACTGCTAATATAACACAATATTGATGAAGTGGAAAAGATGCTTTAGTGAAAGAAAAATACTTAATTAAAATCACCTTAGGAACAACAGAAACTTCCTGGTGGATTTTTGGTAAGCTATTCTAGATTTTTATATAAAGATGACTCTGATGTAATTTAAGTTTTCTAGTATAAAGTTTCCTGGAAAAAAACTTTAAGAAGTGATGAATAAAGCATGAGGAAATTTCATGTTATTGGAATGAAATTCTTGATTTAGCATATTAGGGAAACTCAGATTTTATAGAATCTACTTCAGTATATCTTATGAAATTTTATTCGGATGCAGAAAACAGAACAGGAGTTTAGATAAAGGACCTGGGTTGCAGGATAATTTTCAGGAGACAATGATGCTTTGAACTTCAGGTACTTAATCTTTACTTGATAGTTGGGATGAGAATCAAGTGGCAAGGAATTTTACATGGAGGAATCATTCTGAGATACTCCCAAGGATTCTGAGGAGGACACAGGTAAGTTAAATGGGGACAAGTTTATGTATAAGATATTTGCTATTCATAAGTCAGATGATAGTTATAGCCCTCTCAAGTTTCAAAGTTCTATGACCAAATGAGAACATTTATTAGAAAATAAGTAAGCACACGCCCTCTAAGGAATATAGGTCAAAACGAGTAGCATTCTACAGTGGAATGACAGAAAATCTTCACAGATCAGAAACATAATATTTCTATATTTCATCCTCTTCCTTATATCTGTTACTATTATGAAAAGTTATCTATTAAAGCCAACAAATTTGTTGGTTCAGTCCAGTATAAGGAATATCATGTTTATGTTTTCTCATTACTTTTACTATTGCTATTTTGGTTTTATCTTTCCTTGCTAGACTAAAAGGGAGTATAGTAAGTGTGGAGGCAGAATTGTTCAAAAAGAAATATTGATGGCCATATTATAAGCACTAGTGGGAGGCATTAAGTAATTGAAATAAATTAAGCGATTCTAAGCTACTCAAATATGTGTATATATCCTATAATATTTAATTCCTATGGTAGAATTACTCAGTGTTTTGTTTTCTTTCCTCTAATGATAAGTGACACAGAACTTTTTTTTCCATACCCCATTTGGATATCTATATATCTTCTTTGAGGAAGTTTATGTCTTCCACTAATTTTTAAAGAGTTTTTAAATATGAAGTTTTGTCAGTGCATTGTACATTTTGGGCATTAGCCCTTTGTCAGATGAATGGTGAGCAATATTTTCTTCAAGTCTGTGGGATTCCTTTTAATTCTGGACATCTTTTTTTTTTTTCAGTGCAGGAAAAACTAACTTACTTTGATCTAAAGCCATTTGTTTATATTTGCTTCTGTTTTAATTGCCACTGGCATTGAATCATCGAAAACAGCCCTGGAAATGTTCTACCTATGTCTTTATCAACATAATTAATGGATTCATGTATGAAATGAAGGTATTTTATTTTTGTTTGACTTTTGTGCAGAAATCTCAGAAAAGGGTCTGAGTACTTGGTTTTTATTTTTAACATTAGACTGACCTATTTTCCCATCTCTTTATGCAAAAGAGGTTTTTCCCCGGTACACTTCATACTTTTTACCTCCTCTTCTGTCAAAGATTAAGCATCAAAATACCTAAGGGTCTGTCTCTGGACTCTGAATTCTATTCCATTTGTCCGAGGGCCAGCCCCTATTCAAGTACCACTATATTTTGATAATTACAGCTCTGTTCTATAGTTTCAAGTTAGGGAGCAAGAAGCCTCTCATCTTCTTATATTCTAGGATTGCTTTCACTCTTCGGGGTTTTATTACTCCATATCAATTTCAACAGCATTTCATCTATGTCTTTAAAAATGCCAAGAGTATTTTTATAGCAAATGCATCAAATCTGAAAAAATGCTTTGGAAAAATGGCCATTTTGACAGCATTAATGGTTCCAATCTATAAACTGGGGTGTGTTTCCATTTCCTCACATCTCAATTGTTCACTTTGAAGAGTACAATGCTTTACTGAATAGATATCACAGACTTACTGCATTGGATTGAAGAGGAAATAAGACCAATTAAAACACTGAATGATCTTGTTTATCAACTACAGAATTAATCTGAAAATAACATTGGCATAAAGGAAAACACCTGGTGTAGTAATGCCACTGTATAGCACTGATAATAAAATGCCCCTCAGTCATGACAAATTATAGAATGTGACCAGAAGTAACTTAACCTAGTGTGATATGTAGCTCAGAAGGATCGGTAAATAAAGTCAAAGACTATCACCACCTGGGGAAATCCTATATAAAATAGGGTTTATATGTCAATAAACCTTTTTATAATAAATTCTTATAAAGGTTAACATGAAAGATTATAAAATCAAATGTTATTCAAGCATAAAATCATGTCTGATTTTTACTACTATGGTCTTTAACTGACTTTCATTTCATTTTCATGGAAAGTTTCAACTTTTCACAAGATACAGAATTTTGGACCTTTTGGAAACACTATACAACATATACATATGATATGTATGATATATAAATGTATACACATACATTATTATAAGTGTGGTTGCTCAAGGTAGTTCTGGACAGGAACTAGACTGAACCCTTGTCTGTGCACGGCATGTGCTATACTACCTGAACCTCATCCACAGCTACATAAATATTTTCTTGACTTCTAAAATCCAGATGACTATATTTGCTTAGGATATGATTAAAAGTTTTGTGTGGAAAGTGTAAATTCTAAAAGTATTATAATTTTCTCTTCTAACTATTAAAAGGTTCCATTTAAAGTCATAAATTTGCTAGACTAATACAAATTTACTACTGAGAGGCATCCTTGAATTCTCCTTAAATTATTTAGTTACTTGCAATGTTTAATACTTTCTAATCAAGAGAAAACTAGCGTCTCAGAGGCATAATGTTCTTTCTCAAAATTGGTTTAACTTGAGGTTATTTAATTGGAACTTAAAAGAATTAGAAGTTTGTTCTATTACCTTGACATCCTTCAGAGCACCTGGCACAATGTTAAACACATATTAGATACCAAGTATTTTTGAAGGACTAAGTATTGCTTAAGAAGAAAATATATTTAAATTCCTAGGAGAAACGTTATTTCCTTATTTATAGTAAATCCATAAAAAGTCAACTGCATAAACTATTGTTTTGATAAAATCTATTGTAGTTTTGTTTTATTCAATACAATGACATAGTTTTATTATGGTGAAATGTGAAATATATTTAAAAATATAATTAATAAAAATTATAGCAATAAAAAATAATAAGAGAATTATTTCAAGAGCTTAGGCTTTATTGGTAGTTTTTGTTTTCAAGTGATTTGATTCTTCTGGTAATGCCTTAACTTGTTAAAGGTAATTTCTATGTTTAGTTCAATGCAGACAATCACACTGATTCAAAATAAAGAATTTCTGAATGTTCTTATTAACTCATTGGTATTTCTAATGTGGTGTATTATTTAAAATTCCCAATCAAATTTCTATCCTTTCTTCCACTGGAATATTACTCCTTGAAATCAGGTCTATTCTTTACCTTATAAAGCACCTTCCAGAATAGCAAACGTTAGATACTCCATTGAAATATGACTATGTATATCTTAATGAGTACTAATGGATATTGCCGATGCACTGTTAACATTTCTAAACTCATTAAGTTTAGTTATATGTTGATGAGACCTTATCCATTAGGCTACTGCTACTGTGGCTTGCAACATTTGCATTTTAAAAAAAGAGTACTGGAACTGGAGAAATAGCTCAAAAGGAGTGCCAGCATCCATCCCTGGAACCACACAAGCCTTCATGCAAGACTGAATATGTCCAAAAAACACTAATGAGTTTGTACCCAAACCCGAAAGAAAAAAAGAAAGGAAGGAAGGAAGGAAGGAAGGAAGGAAGGAAGGAAGGAAGGAAGGAAGAAAGAAAGAAAGAAGGGAGGGAGGGAAGGAGGAAGGAGGAAGGAGGAGGGAGGAAGGAAGGAAGGAAGGAAGGAAGGAAGGAAGGAAGGAAGGAAGGAAGGAAGGAAGGAAGGAAGGAAGGAAGGAAGGAAGGAAGGAAGGTAGTATCAGGCCTCTGAAGATTGTTAGTGTAATAGACCTTATTTCTCTGTTTCTTGTATTAAGCAGAAAAAACTCACAAGCCCAGTTATCACAATATGGTCTTCTCCAGGTACACTTCTAATGTTTTGTCCATTGATTTGTAAGAATGTGCTACTGGATTCCTAGTGCCCTGGGTTTCTGGTTGGCTTTGAGAAACTCAGAGAACTACCAAGACACTGGAGTTAAAGAAGAGATAGATTGATTTTCTTGGTCTCTGTTTGGATGTGATTTTCAAGTGAATTTCACCTCTTGAAATAAGATCACTTCCCACCAGAAGCAGTAAGTTTTACAATATCTCTTATTGGTGAGCATAAACATCTCTCCCTCTTGTATCCCTTCTGGGCCTAAGGGATGTGAGAGTCTACTGTGGCTAGTGTGACTTCTCAAGCTATCTTCTGTGATTTCCCAGCCTTCTGGGTATGTACTGCTTATAAACCAACACTCCTCAAATTACCTAATGCAGATGTGCCATCTGCTCCCCATTAGGACCATGACTAAACACCAACACAAAGGGATAGCAAATAAGTTCATGGAACAGGACAAGGAATGGGTACTTCACAATTACTAGAGTACTTGTACTAACAGATGTGAAAGTGATAAACTCTAAGTGATACACAGAAGCTAATTAACAAAACCAGATGATATGACCTAATTTACAGCATGATTAATCTGACCCTGATTCATCAGTTTTATAATAAATGCACTACAAATAATTTTCATGTATTTGCAATGCATTACATTGATGCACTATTACACAAGACTATCAGTTGGTCAGTGTTCATACATATGTCTGATCATAGACATGACCTAAATATCCCTTTATGTACATAAGATCACAAGTCAATTATAGGTTTCTCTGATATTAAATCAAGAAAAAAGAGTTCATCTCTGTAATGGGACAAGGAGAACAGCTTCTCCTGAATTATCCTAATAGAATTATTTCTGAAATCACTCCTGTTGAAGTTGACAATATTTTGTGTATCTCTAAGCTTAGAAGAACTTATACAAGATCCCTATAAGACTCTTTCATGAAAGACAATAATTCTGACACTTTAATTGTGTTAATGCAAACACATTTTAGGACAAAATATAGTATCAAATACATTTACCCAAACATTGATACTACTTTCATAGCATAGAAGTGACATCTATACTACAAAGGTTAATTTGGAAATAAATCATCCTATATAAAAATGATTTATATTTCTTACTATTGGTGCTGGAGATGCCTTACTAAGATTTTAAATAATCAAAGCAGCATAGAACAATGCTTTAGGGGACAGTTTCCTATAAAAAAATCTTCCATGTACCAGTCACTCAGACACTCAGACACTGTCCTCCCGTTGTTCATTGATTTTCTCGAGAGGGCCCAGTAACGTCTCCATTGTGACAGTTTGTTGTTACTGTGTTTGGCATATCGAATACGTCACAGGTATCTTGCCAGGCTCTGCCATGCAGGCGAGATACTCTCGGTAGCTTTCCAGGCTCTCCGAGAAGGGTGGAGGAATCGAACCCAGCTCAGCCAGACCAGCCACGCGCAAGGCAAATGCCCTACTGCTGTGCTATTGCTCCAACCCAGGCTGGGGCGATAAATTAAATTAAAGTAATTAAATTAGGTTTACAAATAAGCTCTTATAACTTATCACTTTTGTCTCATTTCAAATGACTTCTATTAACGATGCTCTGACAAACAGCACTCCCCACAAAGGAAGACTTTACACTTGGATTGTATACCCATGACCCATAATGAGATCTGCTCCCACAACACCATTTTTAGGTAATTCTTTGTAGACATGTTGACTAATTCTATGTTTGTGTTTAACTTTGTTTGAGGTCAACTCAATGGCTCCATTTTCCCAGTTTAAAAAAATAGTACTTTTGAAGCATTTATAAATTCTGCTTTTCAAAAGAAGTAGTTTTCATGACATGCTCTTATTGGTCAAAAAGAACAGCTGTATAATATTTTTTTTATAACCAGACACAAACAAGTTGTAAAATTAAAACCATCACGGCCCTTGACTTTTAGGTATTTGTTTCAAATTTAGGTCACAAAGCAACATTAGTAGTCAGATGGAATGACTGTCACGTGGAAAGAGCTGCTAAGCAGATAATAAGTTTAAAACTCTTAATTGAGAATCTCGTCATCAGCCACCATCCGGATCACATGTTTTTCTCTCCCAAAAGAGAGCATAACATGACACTCACCATAATCATGCCACTGGACCTCACACCAAGCTGTTTTATTAGGGGCACCCGGAGACAGGCAGGTGAGACCCCTCTGCACCCCAAGGTATCCAGCCCCGGAAACTGAAAACCTCCAGGACTCAACCGCCACCATGCTTACGGCCACTCTCCCCATGCTCGGTTAAGCCTCACCCATGAGTGAACCTATTCCTCGACCGCAGAGCCGCATTCATGGCTGCACAACACTTCAAAAGACACATCCTACCCATACTCCAAGAGTACTGCACAACATTTGATGGGGTTCAAAATAGGAGGCAACCAATTTTAGAGGGAAATAGTTATTTACAAGTCTCAACTCTTAACACGTTAGTGATCTCTTATAGAAGGTTTTAATGACCCCCTTGGTGAAATACAACAATCTTCACATTCTTTCCTCTAAGGATACTTTTTGTAGTATTTTTAGTGTATTTTTTAATAAAAAACAATACAATATATATTTTGGTTCTACTTTGGGCCAGGGATTGGGATTCGGGATGGGAAAATCCGAAATATGGTGGTGAAGGTATAATGGTGGTGGGATTAGTGTTTAATTATTAAATGCAATCAAATATTGTGAACTACTTTATAAAATAAAAAATTTTAAAAACTCTTAATTGAAAATTAACACATCCACATTTTTATTCTGGGATTAAAGAAAATGACTGTTTTGGCTACCACTATGAAGAGATTCTGAATATGTCACATGCTGAATCCAGAAGGAGTAGTCATTCACTTATGACTAAAAGGATGTTTCTAGTCTTGAGAACTTAAAAGATAAAAAAAAATTCAGGTGCAATAGAATGACCCTGCTTTTCCAGGAGTACTAGGCATCATAAATACAAATATTTTCGTTTTGATTAACTTGGTGAGATTGGCTCCAAAGACCACATAGCAGATTAAATGACTGGTCTCAATTCTTTCACATCCCTAGTAGCATTGTATATCCATGCCCCTTTCGTTATTTCATGTTGCTGGAAAGTACTTCCCCAATTGTGGCATTGAACTTCACTATATAGCATGCTCTGGTCAATGAAGTATTAGCACTGCGGCAAGAGCAGGCACTTGAAATGTGTTGACTATATTTTGACATTGTCATGAGAAGCTGCTATAACTTCAGTTCAAGTCTCAGAATAAGATTGAGTATATAGATCCAAATGGGAGATGCAACTTCAAGATACAGCCCAGTCAAGAAAGGTCCAACTGAGACTACTCAAATGTCATCAGATTAGAAAGTCATGCACAACTATTTGTCATTAGCAACTGAACAGTTTTATTTATTTTGATAAATAGAAAAACTAATAGACATACACCATAAAGTAAAAATGTGATTTATAGGTGATACCAGCCAAAAAATGATGCTGAGTTGAAAGAAGACTAAGCGATTACAAAGTGAAATTCTCATACCAAAGTTTATATTCATGCTGGGTACCAGGATTAGGTAGCAACAAGTAAGGATTAAAATAAACAAAATTCTAGACAAGGTTAACTTGCTAGGTCATATTTTTAGGTTGGTTCTCAAGTAGACTGCTGTACTTTGCAATATTTGAAAGAATTCTGATGTGATATGAAAATCACTGACAATTCCTTATCTTTGGAATATCTCCAAAATACTAAACTCAGACTTGAAACAAATTGGATTCTCAAATAAGTCATCTAGCAAATAAAAATACTTAGTTCTAACTAGAAAGAAGGAAATCATTAGGTACTTTCTGACATTTTTGTTAGCTATATTTCCAAAGAATTGTGGAACTTCCTCTGTCCTCCTACTGTTCTGTTCAATCAATTATCTATAGGTTTCCTCTTAGTTGAGATTATAGCTAGTGGGTGGAAGCCAAGTTTCACCTCCAGCCACCAAGACTAATCTGAGGAGAATTTAAGAAAAATATATTTTACAGACAGTTCTTCTTTCATGTACCTTTTCCAAATACCACTTTATAAAAATGTAAAGAGGGCCTCAGGGTGAATCCCAGCTATTCTTTTTTAGCTGGGCCAGTAGTTCGCATGTGCCTGAGTATGCCTGCTGCTTGAATCCTGTGGTGACAGTACCCACCTAGGACATCCCTTCAGTGCTCCAGGTATTCATGACTATGATCACAATAGAAAGTCTTCAACATTACACCAAGCAAATTTCAGTTGACCATGTGGTGATTCGGGTTATACCCAGGTGTGTTGCATGCAAAGTGTGTGCCCTCTCCCTTGTACAATTTCCCCCAGCACTTCTTCCCCCCCTCTATGTAGTGTTTAAATTTGCAAGAGAACTACTAGCAAGTAATATGAAAATTGTATAAGTGATGGGGAGTGAGATACACCAGTATGGATGATCTTGGTAGTGGGGGTTGGCAGTAAGGTAGAAAGTGGGGGCTTGGGCCACATCTGATGGTGTGCAGGATTTATTCCTGAATTTGCTCATGGATCACTCCTGCTGGGTGTTGGTGCTAGAGTTCAAACTGAGGTCAACTACATGCAGGGCAAGCACCTTAAACTCTGTACTCTCCCTGGTCCACTGGATAATCTCTTAATAAATCAAGTTTATGGAAACACAGCAACTTATTGTTTTACTAGAAAATTAGTAGTATGACATGCTCTCATTTAATATTTGGAGGATGGAGATGGATATGTATAGTATATGAATATAGTACTGTCTTTGAGATGCTTACATATATCAGATTGATCACACTGACCTCTTTAAATATTGTGGAGTTTACAGTATGCCAATTTTACCAAATAAAGGTACTAAAGAGCCTTGAATATAATCTCAGGGCTAGGATGAAGGAGATGTTACTGGAGCCTGCTCGAGGCAATCGACGAAAGGTACTAAAACCATTAGGCACTCTGAAACAAATCATGCTAAATATTTGTACATAATAATCCAATAGTATATCATGAGATATTTAGGTAGATATAAATTAATGAAGGGATTTGCCATAGTCCTAGATTAGATATATTTACTACTGTAAAGATAAAGATTGCTGTGTTTAAACATGACTGGGAAATATAGACTGGTGGAGGTATGGGTGTTCGAATACTGCATGACTGAAATACAATCCAGAACAGCTTTGTAAGGGTCTATCTAACAGTGATGCTATAAAAAATAAGCATATAAAAATAAAATTACAAAATGATTTTCTCGATCATGTTGAGTGAAATGAGTCAGAAGGAGAGGGACAGACAGTATGACAGCACTCATTTGTGGGATTTAAAAACATGCAGGGGCTGGAGCAATAGCACAGTGGGTAGGGTGTTTGCCTTGCACGCGACAGACCTGGGTTTGATTCCCAGCATCCCATATGGTCCCCCGAGCACTGCCAGGAGAGATTTCTGAGTGCATGAACCAGGAGTAACTCCTGTGCATCGCTGGGTGTGACCCAAAAAAAGCAAAAGAAAAATAAAAAATAAAAAACATGTTAATATGATAGTAGTGAAATAATTCTCCTTGTTTTAGAATCCACGGAAATAGGATGGATAATGAACATTCCGAACATGAATTTTTGGCCATACCCAGTGGTGCTCAAGACTTACTCCTGGCAGTGTTCTCAAGGACTCATAGACTTTGGAGGTACTCAGGGAAATATACTGGGTGCTCTAGATAGAACTGTATTGGTCGTATGGAAGGCAAATACCCTGCTCACTGTCCTATGGCTGTGACCCCTATATTCTGCACATTGTTATGACCAAATCTCTTCCCAACATATTTGTCTTTGTGTACCAAAGACATATTACATTCTAAATATCAATTACAAATTTTCAAAAGGGTTGTTTAATTTTTCCCTTCATTTAAGATTTGAATAGGTCACCAATCATAGCTGTGCAGAGTGGTAAATGAAAAAGATCACACAGGAGTTGGAAAGATAGTATGGGGCTAAAGAACTTGCTTTGCATGTGGCAGAACCCAGTTTGAGTCCCTAGTCTTCATATGATTTCGGAAGGAGCACTAGAAGTGATCCCTTAGTATAGAGACAGGAGTAAGTCCTGAGTTCTGTTGGGTGTGACCCAAAACAAAACAAAATAAAACATAAAATAAAGTACCAATGGGGGATAAATTAGAAAATCAAGATCCACTGGGTGCCATATATTTGATTCACAATAGTCTTTGATGGTTGTAGGTAGGATAAAATTTATAATTTAATGAATGATGTAGAATAATAGTTGATTTCACCAATGAGGGACTTGTTATAGTTTTGGTTGCAAATCACAGAAAATCATGAATAATGCGTGATGATTCTTATTTACTTAAGAGGGTTTCTACTTTTAATATATATGTATATAGTGTCATAACACAGTTTAATTATAAAAATGAAATAATGCATATATTCTTCCTGAGATTACAAGATCAATGGTAAACACAGTCCTCTCCCTACAATCACTGGACTATGTATAGCTTTTATTTATTTTTACTAAAGTTTATACTTGATGAGTCAAGTTTTTGCCACCAAGAAGCATGTATTGGCTGGAAGTATTCTGAAACTATTCTATGCAACTAAACTGCTCTTTGATTTATCTGTAGGAATTAATTGCTTGAAAGCTATTTGTCAGGTGGGAAAATGCTTTCTTCCATTTTAAAGAGCAATTTCCAGGTCCTGTGTTCTTCCTTTTTCATGAAGACAAACATACTTTTAAGAACTATGGTATATAATCTCTGGAAGAGAGCATTCACAAAGGAATTCTGATCAACAGATTGCATATATTTTCCAATCAGCTGTGCAGACTGAGCATTTTCACTGCTCCAGTCATTTTATAAAGATGATTCAGAATTAATCAGTCCTACTGTTACTTTAATTATTTGTATATTCACAGTATTGACAGATTTCAGTTTCATCCCACTTGCTACTCCTCTTCTACAGGAATGACACTCACGACACATTATAGGGAGCTGCCATACACATCATCTGACCTTCATTCTTGAAGACATTACTCAGCCAGTCCTGAGTCCCCACAAATCATAATGGGGGTTACATAGAACCATATCTCACTTCCTTACATTTCATCAAGTGCTTTGTCTAGAGTGTAAAGTCCACTTATCTTTTTAGACAAGACTATATGCATGTGAATAGTATAGAAATAATATCATTATACCTGCAGCAGCTATAAACAGTGGAATGAAATCCCCCTCTGAGCAGTGACATCAGGAAGCCTCGCAGACCAATCTCCTAGAATTTTGAGCAGTCTTGCTAGTAATTATTTTGAGTGCATGCCTTCTTCTCTTGGGCTGACTAAATATTATGGCTATCCCTAAGTCACTAAGAAACAGTTTATGCCTCTAATGAACTTTAAAGGTATATTAACAGTGATGTTTTCAAATGTCTCTTTTGAATTGATTAGACAATGTCTCTCAGAAGTCTCAAATTTGATTCGGTCAAAGTGGCAGAGGAAATTAGCGTGATTCTCTTGTGTCATTTCCTTAAATTCACAAGGCAAAGAAGTACCGAATTAGAAAAAAGACATGTCTAAGAATAAGTGAAGTCTGAATATATAAAAAGATTGTTGCCAAGACAAATCCATTTCTTGGTTGTCTTCAGCTGACATCTATTTTTACATAGACAATATGACTTAGGAAGGAAACATGAAGAAATAATGAATAATTTGATTATTTCAAAGGCAAAAATATTACTTAAAATCTTTTTTCAGTATAGTCTTAATTAGAATATATCATTTAAAATATTTAATTAAATAACAGATTTAGTTGTAATAAAAAACTACGTGCTGGTAATAAACTCAAGTCAATTTTAAAGTATTTTGAATATTATATTAAATATCTGAAAGGTAATTCACATGTAATTATCTCTATGAAGACAAGCCACAAGGGTAATTAACATAGTGACAATTCAGTATTTCCACTAGGGTCAAACATTTTAATGTTCATTACTTTTCTCTCTCACACAAAACCAAGTATCATTCACTCTGTACTGGAAAGGCATGATATACTAAAATAAAACATTTTTATGTTATGCTTTATGTAAGCATTACAATCTGTTTTGAAACACAGAAATGTGTACATCTCCCCAAGTCTTGTGGAGACTCCAAACAAAAAGAAATGTTAGTTACAAATAAAATAACAGAAACTATAGGTGTATTTATGATGTTTAAACAATATGAGGCTAGAACCAATCATAAAAAATTTACATTGAACAGTAAACCATGAACAGAGATAGTTGCTTTCACTTATTTTCAATAGGTATTCAGTTAAAAAAAGTTTATTTGCTGTTTTAAATAGGCATTGTCATGATAATGATGAATAAATTATTATGGTTTCAAACAACAATCTATTTCTTCTAGATACTTGTGGCTAACACATGTCTCTTCCTTTTCTGTTTAATATTAGCAGCCCAAATGCGGCACTTCTTTTCTTATATATGGTGAAGCAGGAGCAGCACAGTACAAGTTCTCTTAAGGACTAGGCTTAAAACACAAACTGTCTATGCTATTTGCTTGCTGTTTACTAAAGCAAATTGCATCATATCTCCCAGCCCAATGCCTTCATTTATAAAATGGGAATGCCAAGATGATGACTGCAGAAAGTGAAAAAGAACCAGGGTTAAGCATCTACTACAACTATGCAACAGTGTTTTTATAGCAAATGCTACATTACAGAATCTAAGGATGATATGTAGTAACTTCTGTCTCTGATTCTTTAAGGAAAAATTCTCACTACATATTTAACTATGCTTGATGACTGCTCCATATGACTATTACTGTCATTACTAATTAACCTTATTCTAGGTTTAAGAAATAAATAATCTCCCCATCCAGATTCTTATATAAATAATTTGAGTGCATATTTTATTTGCAACAATCCTTTAGCAGTGGTCAGTGGATAAAGACAGGGAGGCAGGACTAGGGTATGACATTGAAGTAAAATTCTGTCTTGCCCAATTCTGGAGTTACTGCCTTTGAAGAGAAGAGGAATGTATTAGATGGTCTATAATGATACAACATTGAGCTTAAGGAATATGGGTAAATTTATCTTTTTCATATTTTCATATAAAGAAAATATTTAAATCATGAGTATTTCTCTGAGAGGGTTTGCACAAAGGACTTCTCATTGAATACACTATATAGCCAAATTATTCTCTCATCACTTTATGTCTGTGTGTGGGCCTGTGTTCACGCATATGTGTATATGTGTTTTTGTCTCTTCTGTTAGAATCCCATCATTTTATCCATCCTGTCTTCTGAAATCTTATATTCTGGTGGTACTGCATCTTTGCAAGCAGAAAGTGAAAGCAAAATGTTTTGAAAACCAGTTCAGAGGATGAATTTCAATTTGGTTTCTCTATTAGAGAACTAATTTGCTTTCTATGTGCAGTTTTGGTGTGATTACTGTTGCATGTATTATTGGATTTCAATAGTTTTGCCTCTCTCTAACCTGATTTTGAAATCCTCACATGGCCAATCAATTCTCTGAGTTTCCCTAAGTCTAAATTATGCCACACACAACTGCCTAAGCTTTCTCACTGCCATCATGGTATACTATCAGGAAAACTTTCTACCACATTGCTTTTTATTGCATTGCCAGGCTAGAGTAGGTCTTTGTCCCTTGAATTGACAAAAGAAAGCATGCAGCTTGCATTTATTTGTCAATTTTAGTTCTCTCATTCTCTCCCTCTCTTACATGAATTCATTCATTTTTTAAAATTTTAATCATTCATAATGAAATAGCTCATATGTTAATAAATTTCCAAATTTAAAGTTAAGGTGAAAATAAGTAAAAGAATACAAAATCTGCTTGGAATAAAATCTTCTCTGCTTTAAGCAAGGATGATAAATTTATTTTTGAGCCTATATATAAAAGGAAAAAGAACACAGAGTCATAGTTGCAAAACTATTAAGAAACTTGTGAATAGTTTTTTACTGATTGATTAGTAAACTAGAGCAAAAGAGATCAATTATTTTAAAGATACTTAAAATAATTCTTTAAAGTCAAATATATATAATTTAATATCTTTCCCTCTACTTTTATTCATTCACACATAGTGTCAGACAATCCGTTTCAGTACTATAAACAGAAACTCACCATTTTCCCTTCTTAGATTTACATTTGAGAAATGGATTATAAATTATGTTCTGCTTAAATATCGTTTTCTAGGGCCCAGGGACAGAGCACTTGTAGGTAGGAGAACCTGGGATTGATTCTGGCACCCCCCACAAAAATTTGTATGCCATAGCAGACAGTACTATGAGTAAGGTTGAGCCCAATTATGAAAACTTAAGTCAATAATACAATTGTTAAGGTGTAAGGAGCAGTCTGAGAAGAAACTTTCCTTCTGATACTGTAATTTGGTTATGTTCAGCTGTTATAATTTAATGCCATGAGCCATTAGATCAGAACATTAAGTTAATGATCATGATTCAGATGGAAGCATGGGCAGTTTTTTATATAATATGGGAAAGAATAAAAAGAAAGAAAATATAACATAAATCTTTCTTGGTACCATCTGGCTTATTTTTTCCTCCCATGCTTCTCTCCAACTGTGGGAGGAATAAACAAACCATACCTGATTGACTAGGCATTTGACCAGATATCTTCATTAAGATGAAGATAACAAATAAAAATTTCTCGAACACAAGCAGAAAGTCAAGTATTTTAATCATTTCCTTCTCCTGTACAGGCAGAGAGAATCTACCTCACACAATCAAAATTTGTCAAATTTCATAGCTGAGATAGTCTTAATCAAGCACCTGGCTCAATGGTTTACAAATATAAGTTGGCACAAGAACCACACAGGGGCTCTTTAAATTTTTAGATTCCTTGGGCCTACTCTAGAGAGGCAGCTTCTGACATATGCATCTTAAATATACTTTTCAAGTAAAGGTGTTGTAAGTTGCATGTGAGCTTGAAGAAACACCCTTTATGTAGTTTCATCATTTTCCAGAAGACACAAACTGAGGTTTTTAATGTTATTGATTTCCCCATTGAAATAGAGTTCTCTTAAACAAAAAATATATTTCATATACACTCATACCATAATAATTCTATAAAAAGTTCCTTGAATATCCTGCCAGCTCATGACTTTTCTATCATTTTCGTTGTGGCAAAATATGCAGAACATCTTTATTCAATATTTAAAATATATGGTGGCAGTAAGTATACTCCCTTTTTCTCTACTCATCACATTATACTTTTCTCACAATTCTTGTCTCATCTCATACTGAACCCATTAAATAATACACCCTCTACCCAGGTAATCACTACCAGATAACAACTACTCAACTGTCAGTTGAGATTTGACTATTCTAGGTAAAGGTAAAGGTAAGGTAAAGGTAAAGGCCCTCCCGTTGTTCGTCGATTTGCTCGAGCGGGCCCAGTAACGTCTCCATTGGAGACTTTGTTGTTACTGTGTCTGGCATATCGAATATGTCACGGGGAGCTTGCCAGGCTCTGCCGTGCGGGCGAGATACTCTCGGTAGCTTGCCGGGCTCTCCGAGAGGGGCAGAGGACTCGAACTCGGGTCGGCCATGTTGGCTGCGTGCAAGGCAAACGCCCTACCGCTGTGCTATCGCTCCAGCCCGTTGTGCTATCACTCACAGCCCGCTGTGCTATCGCTCCAGCCCCAGTTACTATTCTAGGTAACTCACATAAATGAAATTGTGTGTGTGTTCTTTTGGGTATGGCTTATTTCATCCAGTCATTTTATTCAAGATTCATCATAGTAGATCATGTTCTGATAGGCTAAATTCTTTTACTTGCTTGTTCAAGAGGGTGCTCTAGTTCTTTAAGAAATGATATTACAGGGCTAAAGTGTTAGTACAATGGGTAGGGTGTTTGCCTTGCATGCAGCTGATCCAAATTTGATCCCTAGCTTCCTATATGGTCCTCTGAGCACTGCCAGGAATAGTTCGAGTTCAGAGCCAGGTGTGATTTAAAAAGCCAAAAAAAAATGAGACTCCATCATTTCCCCAACTTTATTTGATAGTTGCTACATTAGAGAGGAAAGAGTAATCCTGGATGTGTGAACTAGATCGAGCCTGGAGGAAGCACAGGGATATGGACTAGATTTTCTGCTTGCCAAAAGTCACTCGAAAACCAAAAGAAATGGATAGACAGACAGCAAAAGTGATAGGGGCATGTGATGGAAAGCTGATCAAGAGACTGAATGCTGGAAGAGATGGATTAGACAAAAGAAAAAAAACAAACAACTAAGACATCATGGAAGCTACCTCAAATCCAGGTCAGTTATTAGCCATGGAAATGAGGCTCTTATCACAGATATTCTAAAACCTAATTGGTACATTCTGTATAGGTGAGAATTGTGATGAGCAATAATAGAGCAATAATGCAGAAGAAGTGGGTATTTGCCTTGCACGCAGCAGACCCAGATTCAATGCCTGGTATCCCGTAGTACTGTCCAGAGGATTTTCTGTGTGCAGATCTAGGAATAACCCCTGAGCGTCTCGGTGTGGCTCAAAACAAAAACGAACAAAAAATGCCTTGTGGTGAACAACGGAGAAAAGAAAGCAAATAGGGATGTCAAAAAAGAAGGTGAACAACGGAGAAAAGAAAGCAAATAGGGATGTCAAAAAAGAAGCAGCTATCACACTTTTGAAGATACTTCTTGTACTTAAGATATATTTTTATTTTATGGAAATACTGCATGAGTATTTTGCATTTAAGTGGTAGGAAATGTTCTCTGATTTGTCTTTTGTTGTAGACAAAAGTCAACCATATATATATATATATATATATATATATCCAATTTTTCACTTGGGATTCAGGTAAGATAATGCTTCTGAGAGAAAAATATTCTACCAAAATTTGAAGGAAAAAGAGGAGGTAGTAGTTGCACCAGGAGAGAGAGATTACTTACTCTGGGAATAAAACAACTAATGCACCCTTGATCTGGGAAAGACTTACTTGCTGTTCAGTATCCAGCTCAGGGATTTTTTATAGGGTGTTTTCTGGAGTAGTTTAACATGCTTCCTAATCTTTTTGACTTTCTTCTGTGGAAGGGATAAGTTTGTGTATATTCCTTTTATTACGATTTTTGTTTGCTTTGGGGGCCACATCTGATGGAACTCAGGGTTTATTCCTGGCTGTGCTCAGGAATAACTCCTGGCTGGCTGGGGGGACCACATGGTGTACCAGAGAACAAACTAGAGTTGACTGTGTACAAGGCAAGCACCCTACCTGATTTACTATTTCTTGGGCCCCAAATGCATATTGTATTTAAGCTGGGATCCATAATCATGTGACCAATAGAATATGGCAGAAGCAAAATGATGCCAGTTTCTAGTACATGCCTCTAAAGGATGGCAGCATCAATCTCTTGGCTATTTGGAAGACTGTTCATCGGACTTGGTGATCATGTTGTGATTTTTTAAACCCACACGATCCTGCTGAGAGGCCCACAAGAAAAGGAACTGACCTTTTTCCCGTTTGGCATGTGAGTGGGACCTCTTAGAAATCGATTCTCTAGTCACCTACTTCTGGAGAGGGTGGGTAAGCCCAGCTGATATCAACTAGGAGCACAGATAACCAGTCTCATTGAAGTTTGCCTAAACTACAGATTCATGAGCAAAAACAAGTAACTATAATTTTCTTTAATTCCATCTGATTAGGTATTCAGCAAAAGAATCCCCACCAGACTGATGCAGGAGATCACCCTTTCCTCTGGTGATCTAGGCACACAATGACTCTCACTTTATATCTCATCTTTGGACTAGAACTTCCTGTTCTTTCTGTCAATCCCCACTTTCATTAAGTCTTCCTTGGCACAACTATGACTCTTCTTAACATTTAGACTGCAAACTTCTGTACTGTTCTGGGGAAGATACCATTTTTCATAACTTTCCTAAAAAGTCACATTCATGAATCCCCTTGAAAAATCCAATTTCGTACTATGTGCACACATTTGTATGAATATTTAAGAAGTTGGTGAGTAATTTGGGGGTCATACAGTGGTGCTCAGGGAATACTCGTGGCTCTATTACTACTAGCTAGACATGGAGTATCATATGAAATGACAAAGTTGAAGCTTGGGTTGGATGCACATAAGGCAATTTCCTAATCTCATATTATCTCACCAGTTCCAACATATCACATATTATATAGATGTAAAATGAATTTAGAGTTGTATGACTGCATCCAAATTATGACAACCATTTTTTACTTCAAAAACAGAAAATGCAAAAACTTTTTTGGAGCAGGTAAAAATGTCATCTACACTCATTTCAGCTTATAAAATTGCAATGTCCAACAGTTTTCTTACCATTTGTGAAATAGCTGTAAAAACTAAATATAGGATTTATGGAGTAAATCACTGGGTAGAATGCCTGGTCAAGCAGTTCATAAATATCCAGGTCTTATTCTATTTGTGGTCACAACCTTGAATAGAATGCGATATTAAATTGTTGAACTGAAAGTAAGGGATGAGAGTGAAATGTGGTCAGCTCCTGGGAACAGGTCAAATGCTGTTTTCGGCAGGGAATAACTTTTTTCCATAACTCCCAGGGATAGTATGTTTTAAAAGGCATTGGAGGGGAAAAAGAAATTATAGAGGAAAAACGTAAATCTTTAGAGAATTCAAAGATTATATTTATTATGAATCAAATCATTATAAGTTATAGTTATTATACTAAACAGTCAACTTGCAGATACACTTCTCAAGGACAACCTGGTATGTGGGAGAAAACAAAAGTAATTTGTTGCTTTCTCACTATCAGGAAATAGACATTCTTCCATCTAGACTAATACGATCTCCAGTGGGGAATGATTTATTTCTCTCACATTCATGAAACTCTCTTTCATAACCAGGTGTAATGGTTTCTTTTTACCTCTACAGGGAAAGGCTGATTTATGCATAGACCTTTGTTCAATAACCTTTCTTTAAAGATTGATGTTGTTAAAAATGAAAAAAAAGTGAACTTTTTGACATTTTATTTTAATGTAATTTAGAAAACCATGTAAACCACAAATTGACCTCATGTGGAATGAAAATCACATGCTGGTAAAGTAAATTATTTTGAATACTATTAATCTTTGACTAATACCTGAAATGTTTTATCATCAGAATTATGAGATGCAAAGGAAAGTCATCAATGAAGTTCATTTTTTTATTTAAAATACACTATAATCCTAACATTCATTCTCCGCTTCAGCTATTGTCAATTCTAAAACCTATCTCTTTTATTATCGCTAAACCTAACTGTTGTCCTAAATCTTACCATAACCCTACCACTTGCCCTAATACTAACCATGACTGTAGCCATGGTCTAACATACCAATTGCTCAAAATTTAATATTCACCCTAATCATAACTTTCCTACTCAACTTCAACCATAGTAAAACCAAAGCCCTATCACTTTTCCAATACCTAACACAACCATAGTCTAAATCCTATTAACGTAAAAATAAACATAATCCTATTGTGGCTTAACAGAAATAATTACTCTAAATTTAACATTCACTCTAGTTTTAATTTACATTCCCAAATTAAATTAATTTTTAAAATAGTCTTTTTCTTGGACCCCCAAAACCACTTTCAGTTTTCAAGAGGATGTGGGGGTGTTGCTGCCTACCACTGTTTTCATTTATTTTTATCTGAAAAATACGTCCACAAAGACAGTTAAGGCACAAAGTCCTTCAAGGTTGCAGAATGGAAGAAAATGTGATATAAAACTATTTGTTTTTAGGAAAAGCCAAATGTTTCTATTACTTTTAGAAAAGAACACCTAACATTATATGATCTCATCCAGGTTCTGATCAAGACAAATAAAAGAGAATAAAGAGTCCCAGTCATTTCACTCTCTTTAGTGCTACTAATTCATAGAATTCATTTAAAAAAAACTCTATTATTTGTATTAGCCTATCTCTAAACCACTCTGTGGTTGGTCAAAATGTTGGGAATACAGAAACCACATTCAATGAAGTGTAGTTCACAAAATCTCAGTGTTTGGTGTCTGCTTGAAAAAGAAGGCTGGCAAGATAATTTATTTTCCCAAGGAGGTCATTATGAGAGACAAATTATTCTATTTTAATTTTTAGTGTAGTATTTTGTTCTTGGGAATCGAGATATTAATGTTTGTATCTGAAAAATGTAAAGTACTTTTCAAACATGAGTCAATACTGACAATAGGAACTATAATCTATCAATGATTATTTTTCTCCTATCAAATACAGCACTGTTTTTTTCTTCAACTCAGAGTTCAAACACTCATGGCAGCCAATATTTTAGATATATTCAATTCATTTTTTAAGTAGTTTCTCACATAAAATGAGGACTGTGCCATTAAGGCACTAGTGATGAAATCAACAACACAAAATTTGATTTATAAATTTATACATAAAATTTGTGTGTATATAATAACAATGCAATATTAGCTACAATAACAATGCCATACTAGCTATGCTATTATTTACTCTATGTCAGATTCTGCTTTATAAACTCCACATGCATCAAATCGCTTTAATCCTTGCCAATAAACCTGATAGGATATATGCTATCATTATCCCAGAACGTTAGCTGTGCAAAATGAGAGAAATTCAGAAATATGATTGGAATGAATAACAATGAGTATCAAAATTAAACCCAGGTAGTAAGGATCCAAAGATCAGTCAATAAAATACTAACCCTCGGAATCTCTCCAGAACAGTATAGAGCATTAGATGTTAATACTGTACCAAGAAATGGTTATGGGAATTGAGAAGGAGAAAGCTGTATTGTGGTTGGAAGGTTTAGTGAATGCAGAAAATTTGAATATGACTATCCTCGAAAGGTAGGTAGCAGCTGGGTAAATTGAGATGAAGAAAAGCAATCCTAAGAAAAGAAACTGTCAACAACAGACACAAAAGTAGGCTGATTAGCTGTACATTTTAGTAAGAGATGAAGATTCATGGCCAGGAAAATTAAATGAGATTGGAATCTGAAACAGGGTTGGGGTGCTCCTGGATGACTGGGTGAAGGAGTTTCTAGAATATTCTGACAGCTTTAAGAATGGGGCTGGAGAGATAGTACAGTGGTCAGGGAGCTTGCATAGTAGTTAGCTGACCCAGGTTCCTTTCCCAGTATTCAATATGGTCTTTGGAGCCCATCAGAAGTGATCCTTGAGCGCAAAGCCAGGGGTAAGCTTTTAACACCACTGGGTGTGGCCCAAAAGCAAAAATTAAATGTGCTTAAACAGGGGGAGCACATAGTCTTGAATTCATTGGAAAACTTTTGTTAAGCATCTATTTGGTTCCAGGCTCACAGTAGAATTAAAAAACTTAATAAAGTGGGTGAAATCCTAAGTATAATCAAACCTTTGCTGTCAGAAACTTAATTGTAAGTGAAAATGTGCAAGATGGATTGAGCAGTGTGGTGACTGTGAAAGAGCAGAAGAAAGTGAGAGGTAACAGAATGTATGATTTAGAGTAGTGGTGGTGGGGAAATGAAATAAAGGAAAAGGTGCAAAGGAGTTGGAATGCAAAATAAACAGATCTTGGAAATGAACTAGGAAAAATAAAGTGAAAAATATGTAGAAATAACTGTGTTTTATTTGAAATATCTCTGACTGAAGATGAATTACAGGATAAGAGATAACAATTTTGTATAAAAGGAGAGGGACAAAATCTGTAGTTTAATATTTAAAACATAAATGACACAGTGTCTATTGACTATTACATGAAGAGAATGAGGTAGTTAAAACAGGAAAGAGAATATCGGGGCTAGAGAGATGGTAAAGGTAGGACACTTGTCTTGCATGCAGACAACAAGGATTCGATCCCTGGCATCCCATAAGGTACTTGAATGCTGCCAGAAGTATTAACAAGTATAGAACAAGTATTAACCTCTGAGAATCACTGGGTGTGTCCCCAATATAAAAATGAGAAAACAGTATAGGTATTTGGGTAAAGAAAGAATAGTACTGATAGAGTATTGGTAGAATACAGAACCATAGTGGGTCAAACGATGAAAAATTTATCAGAAAACTGGTGAGTAGCAGTAACAAACTCTGCAGAGTACATAAGAACATTAAAGACTTGAGAAAATGGGTCAGAGGAATAGTACAGCAAGTAGGGTGCTTGTCTTCATGCTGCTGACCCAGTTTCGATCCCCACAACCACTATATTCCTCTATACACCACCAAGAGTAATTCCTGAATGGGGTAAGTCCTGATCACTGCTGGGTGTAGCCCCCAAACAAAAACAACAACAAAAGACATGGCAAAAGCACCTGCATTTAGTAATTAGGGTGGCTTCATAGATAAGTGGTTCAGTTGTGGGGTAGACATAGAAACTAGAGTGGAAAATGTAATGACATGATGGAAATTTCAAAAAGAGGAACAGTTTTATTGTCAACAATTTCCTATTTGATGAAAGACTAGATACCTATTTTTGGTTATCTTGTGTCTGTTTAAAATGACAGCTTGTTAAGAGGAAAAGTGGGATAGTAGGATTAGTTTGCTAGATGTTGGAATATCAAATTTAAGTTAAGGTACTAACTCCTCTATATCTAGTTGTGACATTAGAAGATGCATAACCTTTGAGATCTATTATTTTTTAATTTGTAAAAGGGTAGGGAAATAAATCAAGCTAAGTCCCAAGTACACTTCCTGGCTCATAGTTGTGTGAGACAGTATGCTCTATTATTATTATCTAGCTTAATAATTGGATAAATATGTGCTGTTAGTAAGCCTGGATAAACTAACATTTGTTTAATAGGCTTTATTTTGAATTATTCCTCCTCCTAATCCAGTGTGATAAAACTCAAATGAGTTAGCTTTAAGGATGCTTTTTATTTATTTTAATTGCAAAAATACTTGCCTGAAAACCCTTCTTAACTGAAAATAAAAATAATAATAGCAAAAATACCAGGGCTATATAAGGAGCTTCAAATTACAAAATAAAATGCTTTTCATTTTTAAAAAATGATCTAGTTATTATTCTCACTGTTACTATGAATTCAATTTAATGATTTTACAGAGTACATAATTAAATTTATATCTCCAGTTTGACTTTCTGTCTAATGGTGATTCATCCCATTAACATGGGTCTTTCACTTGAGGACAGCTTTTTCAAAGTGCTTTTATATTTATTACCGTATAAGAGCCTGGCAAAAGTTATTTAAGGAAGAAAAGATAATGGCTATTAAGAGCTATCAAAATTTAATTTTATTTATTTTTCGAAGTAAAAGGGTTTTATTTAAGATGAGCATTTTTGCTTGTTTTTTGGACCAGGCCCAGTGTTTTGGAGGGGATACACTTGGCTCTGTGCTCAGGGGTCACTCCTGGTGGTCTTTAAACCTGGGCCTCCTACTTATAAAACATCTAGTTAGTCCCTTGAACTAGAAGTAGGCTTTTGTGTGGTTTGTTTTGGTTTGGTTTTTTGGTCACACTTAGTAGTGCTTATGGTCAATTCCTGGCTCTGTATGCATGGGACAATCCTGACGATATCCAGGAGACTGTGATATTTGGGAACAAACCCAGGACTCCCACTTGCAACGCATATGCTCAGTCCATTGAGCTATCTCTGTAGTATGTACAATAATATTATTTAGAAAAATATGAGAGAGGAGAGGCAGAGAGAAAGGAGAGAATCCCATGAACTAAAAGAAAGGAAGCACACCCAAGTTGGGATGTCAGTGAATTGATAAAGGATTGCTCAAAACTTAAGTTTTGTATATACAGTATCTTCTCTACCTATATGGGGTTTTATTTTGGTGTTCATATATAAAATTATAAAATCCAATAATCAAATGACAAACTTATTTAATTTAGTATTTCCTTGTATCATTTACCATTTTAATGGCAATTGCTAATTTTAATGACAATATTTAGAAAAGGAGTTTCAAAAGCATATAATATATTTAATAAACATTTTAATATGTAAGAGATCATGGAAAATGGGAAAATTTTTATGACACTCATATCATGTGCCTACACCCACTGAAATGAACAGGTAAATATAACTTCCTCACTGAACAAAAGTAAATGGATTCTTATTTAGTTTTCCTTATTATGGAGGGGAAAACTCTAGTCTTGAACAATTCACCCTCATTGACTCCTTTTTCTAAATTTTTATTGATTTCTACTCTTCTTTTTGGATTTTATTATCTATAGTACTTTAAGGAACCAAGTAGAATACTTAATACAGTAAAACATTAAGCTGTGGTTCTTGAATCTATTCATGAGTATCACAATTCATAATATACTATGATAATAAAGGGGAAATAATTATTTTCATATAGCTATGAGTAAATAAACCAACTATCCTTACTAGAATGTTTCAAAGGCTTGAATATATTACCCCATACTATAACTTTTACCATAATATGTGTCTTACCCCAAAGTGTTGCTATATTTTTGCCTTTAACCATGATTAATACACCAAGAAGACCCCAAAATTTATAGGTTCTATATTGATATATTTCAATCTTATATCTCAGATATAAAATTTCCCTAAGCCTGGATCTTTATCTAAACTTCCTATCTAAATTTACAATAGTTTCAGAGGAGACTTTTAACTTTTCCTCACATATACCTTAAATCAACCACAGTCTTGGCTTCTCTTCCCACAATTATTTTGCCTTTTGAATTCTCTTCAATTCCAGGAAGGCAATCATTAGTCATGGAAAATAGTAAACGGTGACTCCAAGTAACACCTCATTGCATCCTACATTCTCTTCACACCACAATTCAGTCTCCCCCAAATATATCACAATGTTTATTTTAATTTTTAAAATTTATTTTAATTTTTCTTTTTTGGACCACACCCAAAGGCACTTGGAGATTATTCCTGGATTTGTGCTCAGGGAACACTCTTACAGTGCTTGAGGGAACCATATATGGCATCATAGATAGAACCAGGTTCAGTGAAATGAAAGACATAGCCCTAACCTCTGTACAATTTCTCTAGCTCTAAAATATTTATATTTAGCTCTGACTAGTAAAGATTGTTTTATCTGATTAACTTAATTATTACTTTTTCTTGGACTAGTACAAAAATCACTTTCTAATTGTTGTTCTTGTGGAGGCATCATAATCCAATTTTTTTCTCCTCATAACTACCAGTCAGTAGCAGTGTATTTTAAAAGCATTAAGCTTTGTCATTCCACTTCTGGAGTACAGATAAAATCCCAAATTTAGATAAAATCCCAAACTTAAGATAGGAGGCAAGAAGCAGAAGAGGCAAACTCTGTTTACTCGCTGTTCTGAACTCAACTCTTGCGAGTATTTTACATGGATCTTATCATTGAATTCCCATAAAAATCAGGTGAAGTACCATCGCTACTATATAGAAGTGTCTACCTGAACCCTAGATGTTAGATACCTATGGTAAAATAAGTGGTCTTTTTAGCTATAGAACCCATACTCTGTTAACTGCATTATGCTGTCTTCATGCATAATTAAGCCTCCACTAATGCTTCCAATATCATTTCTTGTAAGAAGCATGTCCCAGCCATACATATGTCCCTTCAGATCTCAGACTATCACAATGGCTAGCACTGCAGATTTTTCATTCTACAAAACGTCTTTTAAAAAACTCTTTGTACCTAGCTAAACACTAACATATTCTTCCAACACTCTCTAAAAGAACTACAGATGAGTTACTAAGATTGTTAACTTTGAACACAAGATGATAGTAGGACACGTTGTAATAAATATCTAGGTTAATGTACGACTCACCATTTTTTAAAGCTTCTCCAATGTATGAATAAAATTTAAAACTACTGTTCTTGGTAAGTTTCCTGATCTTATAGCCCTTTATTGTAATGCTCATTATACTATTCTAATTTTGCCTTAGCACATCTATCTCCATGACTAGAATATTATCATTTCTAGGCAGAAATATATTCAGATACTTTTGAGTAAATGTAATTAGCAACCCAAAGTTTTCTTTTTCTCTCTTCCTCTCTCTCTTTCCCTCCCTCATACATATGCTGTATGTATATAGGCATACAGCAGTTGGAAAAGAATTTTCACAAAACAACATTGCCCCTTATACAACCCACTGCTGAAATTTGTGTTAACCAAACCACACTTAAGTGTGATCCACTAGTGGTACTCATTGTTAAGAGCGATAGACTCTGTTCTTTTATAGTGTAATAATTTCTGTTCTATTCTGGTCTTCTTAATTCTATTAAAAATGTGGATTCATATTCATTAAGTTGATTATACAACCTCAGTATTCTGAATTGTGTTTGAAAAAATCTAATTATGTTTGTCTTGCTAGATTTCATCTCATGCTAGGCATCTAACAGGTGTTTAATAAAAAGGTGCTGAATTAAAGTTCTGAGGGAAATAATGTATCTATAAAAGTCTCACATATCTAAAGCAGTGAGCACTCTTCACCCACTGGAAAAGAAAAACACCAAAATGGCCTCTTATATTCTTTTGCACCAAGGTAAAATGACTATAAAAACATTTTAAAATACAACTGAATGTACCGTAACAAAACTGATGACAAAGGATTTTATTTTTTTAATTAAGCATCCTCAGATTATTTCTCTATTCTCATATGTCCCTCCCCCCAAATGATTCAATTAACTCAGAATGCTTTCTTGCAAAGGCTACATTTTACCTTTTTTGAAATCAATCCATGATGCATGTTTGAGGGGCTACAGCTAGCAGTCATTAGGGCTTACTCCTCACTCTGATTAGGAATAATTCCAGGTGGTGCTCAGAGTACCATATGTGGACGTGTAGGAAACTGAACTTGGGTCAAGGCAAGCACCCTACCAGCTATTCTATATCTCCAGCCTCTTCAGCCTCTTTAATCCAATACTTTTGAGAAATACTGAAGAAGCTGCTTTCAAATATCAATAATTTATCGTAAATATAAGATATTTGGGGGACAGAGATATAGTATAGAGGGTAAGGTGCTTGTATTTCAGGCAGCTAACTTGGGCTCTATTCTCAGCATTCAGCTTTGCTGCTGATTCTTGCTAGGAGTGATTTGCTTGAGTGCAGTCCTGAGCACTATCAGCTGTGGTCCCCAAATAATAACAAAACAGAATAAAGAAATCTAAGCTGTTTTAATAAAGTCATAGAGGTATCCTGACTGGTAATTTAAGGTTTCTCAAATTTGCGTCTGTGAAAATATTAAACATAAAATACATTAATTTTTATAATGGCAGGTATGGATGGAAGGGAACATGGGGAAAACAAAATTAAAGAAGGATCAGTGAGTTGAGAAATCTGCTAGAGTCAACCCAGAGTATAGAAGACAAAAAATCAAACGTGAATCTCTCTTATGGTCTCTCTTGCTCAGAAACCTACCTTAATCATACCTTCTTGACAATCATCTCTTCTCAACACACCCCTGAAGCCACACATCTTTATAAGCTGGTATTAAATGATCTTTTAGTGGTATTTACAACAAGATTGGTGGAGAGTCCTAAGCAATAATAGAAAAAGACACAGATTCTTCCCATTTTTCACTAGTTCCACAAGATTTTATGTTAGAACTTGCTGCCATTGTATATCTTTTTAAGTTCTGAAGCCGACAGCAGAAAATGTTTGGAGCACAAGAAGAATCTAATTCAATTTGAATAGAGTTTTTCATTTTAAGGTTAAATTTGCAATTTAAAAAAATCCTGACCATCTCCTACCTCTCAAGGCTTTATATGGCACTATATGCAATTCTACCGGCAAATTAAAATTTTATTTAGACTGTCAGAAATAACAACACATATAAAAGTTTTCACACATCGTAAAATACAAGGACAGGAGTCAGAGAGATAGTACAGCAGGTAAGGCATGTGGCTTGCATGCAGCCACCTGCGGCTGACCGGGGTTGTATCACATACAGTACCTTGAGCACTGCCAGGAGTGTCCATGTGAATGGAAGCAAGAATTAGTTTTGAGAACAGCCATGTTTCTTTTAAACCCCAAACAACAACAACAACAAAGAAAAAAACAAACAAACAACAACAACAAAACCCCAAAACAAGAATAAAGAAGCTATAATGTTTCTGGGACTGAGAGATGGGTCAAAGAGCTAAAGATCATGGTTATGGGGGAGGCCCAGGTTCCATCCCTGTAATCTTGCAAGTAGAGCCAAGAGTGGCCCCTGAATACCCAGCCTGGAGTAGCCACTTGAGGGCTGCTCAGTGTGGTGCAACAGTTGAAAAAAAGAAACAATAACCCTCAAGCTACAATGACCTTGCTTTCAGTAAGAACAGCAATACCACTCTTTTCTAATATAAAGAATTTTAATGGGCTTCAGAGTGAAATTAATCAGAATAATTCCATTCTGGAATTACAAGTCTCATAATACTATATGCTTATAGAACCCATGAATTCCAATTATTCCTGAGAAATTAAGTATCCTATGAAGGTGATAGACAAGAGTGACAATCAAGTAGGCTAGAATGACTTTTGTGAAGGTTTTTTACCCGGTCTTCATTAGGTATTATTTGTGTGAAGTAAAAGATCACTGAAGTAGGGTGGTCAAATGTCAGAATTTTTTGCCTTAGCTAGGAGTTTCTGAATTCTTATTTTGGGGGTGATGGTAAAGGGACTGGGCTATAGCTGGAGGTGCCAAGAGGTTACTCCCCCTCTGAACTCAGGGGTCACTCCCAGTAATGCTGGGGGACCATAATATACTAGAGAGTGAACCATGGCTGGCCATATGCAAGGGAAACACATTAACCAGTTTAATATTTCTTCAGTCCCATAAATCCCTTTAAAAATATGGAATAACTATTCTTGCCATATATAACATGAACCATGCAATATGGCCAGCAGCATCTTCAAAGTAAAAAGTCATACCTTTATATAGTTTTTGTTCACACGAATTACAGAAAATTTCTTTTCATAATAAAAAATTATCCTCGGGGAAAGACAAACATTTTAATTTACCTGAAACACTGCAATTTCATATAAGCTCCTAAAAATACAGGGCTTTACTTATTTTTAAGCATGGCATTTCCATTTCTTGATTTCAAACTCATTATCTGGATTCAATTTTGTCAGTTGAAATGTGTCATTAACAATAATCAATAATTCAGTAGTTTAGAATTTTTACTATTACATCTTCAAATCTTTCATCAAAGGATCATTATTCAACTCTCTAAGTAAAAAATCATAGCTGTCTATAAATGTCATTACTATTCAAAGAATGTAGTTTCAACCTCAGGCAACTGGAATTTATGATAAACAAAACATAAACAGAGAGAAATAAGAAAGTTATTTCTGCTTTAAAATAATGTTGAATTCTTAGTCCTACTATAGTTAGGGGGAAATGATATCTAAAATTTCAAGGAACACTAAGAGTTTTAGATGACTTTTAGGAATACACATTTATAAGTAACAAACCACAAGCTTAGAAAGTTTCCTCAATATATTATCCAATCATTTTTTGAAAGATCCCCAAAATAAGCAAACAGCATATTATCCTATTTTTCATAGTAAATGTAGTTAGAAATTAGAAAGTATGGTGATCTCATTTTGTATTCAGAATCTTACAATTTCTTACATACATTTGCTTTAGAACCTTACAGATTCTCAAGATTGGGATTTCACCTAGAAATTTTTATTGCATAGTGCAGTAGATGGAAACATAAAAAATATAGGAGATAGACAGATGTAGTCTTACCCTGAACCATATTTCTTTACTAATTTAAGAGGTTTTATAAATGATTACAAAATTATCTTAAATTATTCTTTACTTTCTCAAGAAAGCATGAAGGAAAATACCCAAAAAAAGTTGACTAAATCTGGGTTCAGGAAATAGATTTGCAGAAGCTGATTCGAATTCACCATGAAGAGAAAACTCTTCCCTTAAGGCTGTGAAATCACAACAGCCCCTATCCATGTAGATTCCAGCAACTTGCACAATCTGCAAATACCAGGTTGACCACACTGCCTGGAAATACTAGGTCAAGCATCAACTCATCCAAGTATTCTGTAATGAACTGTTATCTCTTTACTTGCATTTCCTTACTCACTCTTAGTATGTTTCCTGCTTTGGATTTAAGGACCTAAAAGTTTTGTTTGTTTGTTTGGGGGCCACAGCCAGCTATGCTGAGGGCTTGACTCTGGCTATGCAGTCAGGGATCACTCCTGGTAGGCTCGGGGTACCTTATGAGGAGGTGGGAATCAAGCACAGTTTGGCAGAGTGCAAAGCAAGCACCCTACCCGTTGTACCAGCCAAAAGGATGTCAATTTTTTAAAAAATGTATTTTCTTATTCAGATCAAGTGTTAGAAATTACCATATCCCTGTCAAAGATTAATGATATTTTAAATTGTGAATCAAATATAAAATTTCTTCTACTGATAACAACTCACCTGTGACAATGGTATATAAAATGAAGGTATAAATCTGAATTTCTACTAAGGACAGAGATAGGGGTGCAACTCATAAGGACTCACTTTCTATAGGCTTTATCTTTCCAGTAGCCCTTAACTTAAATTCTAACAAAAATTAAGAATTTTTCCCTTTCCACCACACAGCAGTGATTTGGGTGGGGACCTCCCAAGTTGTGCTCAGGGGCCAGTATTTTAATGAGAGGATGTGGTACTGCTTGGGTTCTGTGGTACTTAGGAGCATTAGGCCAGCCTCAGGAACTCTCAGAACTTCTAGATGGAGATACTAAGGGAGCATGTGGTACCAGGGATTGAACCAGCATTAGTCACAGGAAAAGCACATATTGTAAACTCTGTGCTATCTATCTGGCTCTAATAGTGACATTTTATTAGCTGAGTTAGCGATAGCACAGCGGTAGGGCGTTTGCCTTGCACGCAGCCAACATGGCCGACCCGAGTTTGATTCCTCCGCCCCTCTTGGAGAGCCCGGCAAGCTACCGAGAGTATCTCGCCCGCGCGGCAGAGCCTGGCAAGCTCCCCATGTCGTATTTGATATGCCAGACACAGTAACAACAAAGTCTCCAATGGAGACGTTACTGGGCCCGCTCGAGCAAATCGATGATCAACGGGAGGGCCTTTTAATAATTTTACTATTTCTCTACCACTGATAATGCAATGATGTGAATTCATATATGCACTAAAATCTAGGAGGGCTTTCTGGGCATTTGCAAGGAGTTATTTCAGATTTTATTAACAACAAAACATGAATTCCAGAAGGACCCTTTCTAACCATCTAAGAATAACTGAAAAATATAATTTCACTTTGTTTTACATTGGGAATGGAAGCCATTGAGAATATCTGCAGAGACAACGTTCAGGATTGTTCTAATCAAAGTATTTTTAAATGGCCAAACTCACTCAATACACATTGTAGACAAGCAAAGTGAGGTCAAACAGAATAGTAAATCAAGAATGAGCCAGCAAGCCATAAATTGTCACCATCTTCTGTGCTTTGCATAGGAGCAGCAGCATTGATCACCCATCAAATCATGTGCTATATTGACACCGATCTAAATGATCTATCACTGTACTACAACATTACAAATTTCATTTGCGGTACCAGTCAAGTTCTTACGCCAACTCAGAAAACTCAACTCTACATAACAAAACTTCACCAAAGGTTAGAAAAATTATATTAGACACTGAGAATAAAGTTAAGGACTTTCGTTGTGTGCAGAACATGGTTATCAACAAGACTTCAATTTAACAAAATGACCCTAAACGTATGCTCTTACTGTTTGTGCCCATGAATCTTTATAGCAATCATTTTTGTTTCTAGGAAAAACAATTGTCTGAAAACTGTATGATCATTAACTATGACAAATTTAGCCATCTCATTTTTATTTTCACTGATCATGTTAGGAAGAAAGCTACAAAATGCTAGATTAACATTTCAAAATGTATTTGAAAGTAATGAAGGGAAACTGATTCAGTTAGCAACGCTAAATAAAACAGACAATTCACACAGATGCTTTCCCTGTAAAATATTAAATAAACACTCAAACATGGCAACTTTTTCAATTTAATAAACCAATCTCTAACTTATTTTGCTGAGCAAACTTTCTCCTTGACCAGGGCTATGGTTATACATGCAAGTTCTTCCTGGATAAAACATTTACAGTTTATGAGCCTGGAGTGTTCAATAATAAATAATGCTGCCTTCACCCTCATCTCTCTCTCTCTCTTGTACCAATGATGAAAAATATTAGGTCCTATAAACCAACAATTATTTTTTGTACCTAGCACTTCAATGTAAGTACAAAGGTTGAGAATTTTGCAATTGGATTCACAAGAAAGCTAAAGCATCACAAGATTCACAAGAAACCTAAAGCTAAAGTAATGCTTCACTTACTTGCCACTGTTTCATCAGCTCTCTTACACCCTTGGAGTCTTCCACGAGCCTTTCCTTATGGGTGGCATCCTGTAGGACATTGGCAGTTGTTTCAGCTTCTGTAAGCCAGGCAAGAAACTTTTCCAGGTCCAATGGGAACTGCTGCCGCAATCTGTAAGTTTCTTCTAAAGCAGCCTCTCTCTCACTTACTCTATAAAAAAAAGAAATTATCCATAATTAACTCTCTTCAAGTATTACAATGGGATACCCCATGAGCCCTGGGAATCTAACAAGAATAAAGGGACTGAACTGTAATATTTTACTAGTATTAACGGTAATCATTTATTAATAAAACTGTAATATGTTATTGTGTTATTTCAGAAATTCTGGCCAGGGTTGGGGGAGCAAAGGCCACTCTCTGCAGTGCTCAGGGGTTATTCTTGCTGCTGTGTTCAGCAGTTACCCCTGGCAGTGCTCAGGGGACCATAAGCAATGCCGGGGATCAAATCACTGTTAGCGATATGCAAGGCAAGTGCCTTAGCCCCTGTACTATCCTTCTGGTCCTAGACATTTTTGCTTTCCTACATTGTTTGCTGTTCAGTTCTGAAAGTTTCTTTTAATGTGCTACAAAAGTTTAAGCTAATCTTTATAGGTGAAGTTTTAAAATCTCTACACCATGCCTATTCTTTGATGTCACCTGAGGGAGAAAACCAGGATGAAATAGGCAAAGAGAAAAGTCAAAAAATACAAATGTACAATAGAAAGTAGAATACTGGAATAAAAAAATAAAAAGGGATTGGAAGACCAATAAAAAAATGACAAAAAGAGCCTATGTCATAGAAAACATGGCGAAAAATAAAAATTTCACACAGCACTAAGTTCTAACAGTTCTCACTGTTGTATTAGCTTCATTACCAGAAAGTCGTACAATTGCAAGTATTTTCCATAGTACTCTGCAACATAAAATAATGACTTCATTATTATTGTGCACAGATATCTCAATTATTTTAATTAAAAGAATTTCTAAATTTTGATTGAAAAAGAAAATATTTTCTAAATTAAAAATATGTCATAAAGAAGAACCTAAACACCAGATAGATCTGAGTTGAAATTCCTATATTCCCTACCAACTGTGTGGTATGGAAACTTGAACCTCATTGATTTCAGCTTCTCAATAGTAATATCTATCACTATGATGAGAATGGAAATTATAATGTGTGTCAAGCGAAATGCCTGACACATTATACAGACACATTAGTCAAGAATGTTAGTTCCTCTGCCCACAAACCATTTTCATCTCTCTAATATTTTAGAAGATATAAAAAATTCTCTAATAATGCAAAAATCTTTTTAAAAGTCCACATTTTCTGTCTCTATATATAATGCATGCATGCATCACAGACACATAAATGTCCATGGCAAACAGCTACATAATAATAGCTTGGGAGGGAAAATTGCCTTAGGCAGTAAGAATCCCATCTAAAAAGATTCAGGTAAATTTTGTCAGCAATGAGGAAATTAGTACTCTAATTAAATGCTATATTTGCCTTTTATTACTACATAAACACTTCTGAGATTAAACATAAGCTAAAAATGGATTTAAAAATTGAACACTTGAATATGATACACATTGCTTGTTAAGATGTGATTGTCAATAATTATGCAAAACTGCAATTTATTTCAGCAGCAACTTTATCATGGGATGTGCAAACCAGGCAATAAACAACTCCTGCCGAGCCAGCGGCAGCAAAACCCCCGGAAGAGCTGTTTATTCATCATGGATGAGGTTTTGCTGAGTATACAGTCTTCTACAGTGTAGTTTTGGCGCTCATACTGGATAAAAATCTTCTGTCTGCATTAACTGGAAGAGGGTAGAATAGGTTTGTGAGGATGCAGCTAGTGGGAAAAAAAGAAGCCTTTCACGAAGCTATTTATCAACTCCTAAATAAACTTCAATGCTACAACTGAAAGCTAGCTTGGCATTCTGGTTGAGCAAATAAGTTCAACGTTGTGGGGTTCAAGGGTTAACGTGGACTGCAGGCTCTCTGCTTATATCATTTTCAGGCAAACTATCAATGCAGGTAGAAACATCAAAACTGTTGTTATTATTATTAGGGCCAGAGCAATCAGACAAAGATTGGTGTACTTGCCTTGCTTGTGGGCAACCTGTGTTAGATCCCTGGCACATGATACAGTTTCCTGAACCATCCAGGAACGACTCCTGAGTTCAAAGTCAGGAATAAACCCTCAGCATCCCCAGCTATGAGCCCCAAACAAAACAAGCAAAAGCCAAAATATTTTAATTTATCTCTTATCATTAAGACCCTCTGAACTATGACAACTGCACTGGAACTCCTTAATGTTCCAATCTAGTATGAAACCTGCAGATTCAAGTATGTATGACTATTAACCTTGGACCACTACTGATCTACAAAAGCAGCAGGTCCAGTCATTTAAAGCTAATATGTCCAGACAGGCTTGCGTGTTAAGCACCAAGACTTAATCAATCTCCAGCCCTAAGTTTAGAATAGAAATAAGTCATTGTACTTCAGGAGAAAATGCAGGATTAGTCAGTGATACATTCGGAGTGGCCCACTCAGCATTGCTCATGGGCCAGACAATGCTTAGGAGTATGCATTACCAAGAATACCAAGTATGTTCCCTTGTGCTAAACATATAATCTAGTCTACTGGGTCATATCCATGACTCACATATTATTTCAAATACTCAAATTTCACAGAAAATACAAGGACACTATGACAATCTTCCCTGGAAGAATGAGATATAGAAATTCAGAAATTGTGCATTTTATTATCAGTTTTATTTCATGATGAGCTATACACTTGAGATCCGTAGTGCCACTAGACTTAAAGTAGAAACAGCACTTAGCCTCTCCTTCCAGAGAAAGTGACTGGCCAATAACTTTCCAAGAATTATTTGTAAAATGCAATACACATAAATCAGATGAAAAGGTTCTACTGAGACAACAGGATTGCTCTTCAAAACCTACCAGCGAATGTGTTGTTTTGTAAATTGGGCCCTTAGGGAAGCACAGTAATTCTTTCAGGACAGTAAGGCCCATTTTCCTAAATGATACCCTGCCCTTCTGAAATATCGACACCATCCAGCTGAATATTTTCTGATTCAAATTTTTTTAAAGAAAGTAGTGGCAGCAGGAGCAAAAAAATCTCATTAAATGAGTTTCTTTACAGTCCTCTTTAGTGAGAGGTGAGACTGCTCTTTCCTGCTTGTGAGAGTTTAGAAGCTCCATCATTTCTCCCGGGATCAATATGCACACACTGTATTTCTAAGTTCTACTTGTGCCAGGTATATACTAGATAAGAATCAAGGGTCCTTGGATTCCAAATCTGTACACTCCAGTTTGCCCTGAATATACCTCATAATTCCCAATTCTCTATAATGATGTGGTTTTAAATGACTGGATAAACAAGTTATCAAAATGACAAGAATCATAAGAAAACTTAAAATATGTTTTAGAAAAAATTGAAAGATCTTGACCAAGAACTATTTTTAAAATTTGTCTAGGTGTCTAAAAATAAAACCTTGAGAAAAGTTAGATGAATATTAAAAGAAACAATGACCGGTCATTAAAGGGAAATGCAAATCAAAATGACAATGAGGGATCATCTCACAGATGTGAGCATAGCACTTGTAGCACTGTAGCACTATCCTCCCGTTGTTCATCGATTTACTCAAGCAGGCCCAGTAACGTCTCCATTGTGAGCACAGAAGATATGAAAAATACCAGAAACAGTATTGGTGGGAATATGGAAGGAAAACAATCCTATTCACTGTGGTAGAAATATCAATTGTTTTAGCCTCTAGGGAAAACCAGTATGGAGATTTCTTTCAAACAAGTGAAAAGAGAACTTTCATATTATCCCAGAATTCCACTTCTTGGCATCTACCCCCTCAAAAACAAATATATTAATTTGAAAAGTTATATGCATACCTGATGCTCATTGAAGCACTTAGTGCAATAGCTAGAAAAAGAAAATGACCAAAACGTCCAAAAAGAAATGAACTGATAAAAAGTTCTGATATGTATGCACAATGGACTACTATATAGTTGTAAGAAAGGATGAAACCATGTAGTTAGCATAACTCAGATTGGAATGCATCATGTTATGAGATATAAGTCAGAGAGAGTAGAAAAATATTGTATGACCTCAATCAACTATGGTATACAGTAAATAAAACATAGGAGTAGACAGTATGTATCAAAAGATGCTAATCCCTTGGCCCTGGATTGTAAAACTGAGATTACTAGAGAAAGGGGAGAGTGGAGAGTGATGTAAGAATGAGGTAGGCTACACATTAGGTCATTGGTGGAGGAGTTTGGACACTTTGGTCTTGGTGATGTGTGGAAACTGTGGATATTAAGAATCTTACCCATTAATACCACTGTTAATGCACAACCGAAATTATTATAACAAAAAGAAAATTTTATAAAAGAAAGCAATGGTGATAGATTGGGTACAGTAGGTAGGGTATTTGCCTTGCACGAGGCTGATGCAGGTTCAATCCCCAGCACCGTTTAATGATCCCCTGTGTCTGCCAGGAGTGATCTCTGAGTGCAGATCAAATAGTAATCCCTGAACACTGCCAGGTGTGGTTAAAATAACAAATTTTAAAAACAATTATAATGATTTAGATATAGAATCTGCTTGAAGTGTAGGACTTTAAGATGCTCACATGTGTTACCAAGACACATCACCTGCATGTGCATTGCCAGGTAAGGGTAGAAAGGCTCTTATGGCTGATAATGAGATAATTTGAAAAGTTTTAAGCATATCTGGTGCTCATTGAAGCACTTAGTACAATAGTTATAAAAAGAAAATGACCAAAATGTCCAAAAAGAAATGAACTGATAAAAAGCTGTTATGAATGCACAATGGACTACTATACAATGGAGTACTATACTAATCCCTTTTCTACCCACACAAATGAAATTGAGATATTATCCAAAATTAAGACTTAATTTTAATCAGAAATAACTTTTTATCAGATAAACCTATCTAGTAGCAGAGCATTTGGACCCCATTTTTTTTGCTTTTTGGGTCACACCCTGCGATTCTCAGGGGTTATTCCTGGCTCTGCACTCAGGAATTACTCCTGGCGGTGCTTGGGGGACCATATGGGATGCCGGGAATCAAACCTAGGTCGGCCGCGTGCAAGGCAAACGCCCTACCCTCTGTGCTATCACTCCAGCCCCTGGATCCCATTTTGAGGAGACACACACAACACCCTTATTTGTCCCATTTGCTTTAAAATCTATATCCCTACAGATTATCCATATATATGTTATTAAATCCCTTCCCTCCTATGAACATGTGTGATTCGACCTGATTTCTAAACCAACCTGAGATGAACTCAGAGGAGTGTTTTGGGATATTTTCTCTGCCCTATACATCATATTGACAAAGCAATTAAAAATTCACCTCTTCCAGCTTTATAAATAATGTACAAAACCAGCTGAGAATTTGATGTAATAGGTAAGGTATGGAGACTTCTAAATTATCATTCTATTTCTAAGAAAGTCATCTACCATTCTCCACATGTAATTTGGGCAACTTTCTTAAACTAAAAGTATTGTCCACACATGGGCCAAGAAACATTGGAAAATTGTATTTGGTGAGTTTGCTGTAGTAATGCACATACAAACATATATATATATATATATATATAAACATATGCTATATGTTACTGTATACACATATACAAAAGTACATATACATGTATTTTTTGGTTTTTGGCCCACAACCAGCAGTACTCATGACTTACTATTGTCTCTGTGCTCAGGGATTACACTTGGATGTGCTTAGTGAACCATATACGTGCCAGGGATCAAACCAGAGTCAGTATCAAGTGACGTATGCACAGTACCTCCCATGCTATTTCTCTAGGATAAGTAATTATTTTTGAAAAGCTGTAATATCGTTCCCATAAAACCTGGATAGTTTTATAAACCAACGTTACCTCAATTAAATATATATATATACACATATATATTTAATGATGCATATACCAACACTATCAGCATGATCTGGGAACTCACTTATAAACTTATAATGCAAATTCTAGGCCAAAGTTATAGTACATGAGGTAAGGCACTAGACTTGCATGCCACAGACCATGGTTTGACTCCTGGCACCACCAGCAGTTACAGGTGAACACAGAGCAAGACATAGCTTGTGAACACCATTATGTGTGGTTCTCACCACCGATTCCTGCAAAAAAAGTGAATTCTCAGGATCAGGGACATACTGCAGTTAGTGTTAGAGTGCTTTGTTCTCATGGGTTTGATCTTGGCACCAAACTATCCCCCTCTCCACAAATAAGAATCAGATTCTCAAGCCTTACTCTGAACCTACAAAACGAGAAACTGTGCATGGAGCCCAGCCAACTTTTCACAAATCTCTCAAGTGATACAAATGCATGCCCAAACTTTAGACTCGCTGTGAGAGACACATACTCAAATTTGAGACCAAGTTTCAGATTAGACCAAGGTTAGCAAGAAATTAATGAAGGCTGAATAAAGGTGCTGAAGCTATGAAGTTTACTCCAATCCTGAAACTGCCCAAGACAGTGCTCATTTACATACAACTCTAGATAAGAGGAAGAATCACACACAGCACGTGGAAACACATCTCGAGCAACTGGTTATGAATGAAGCAATCAATAAAGAATCAGATCTGTCTAATCACTCTGTCATTAGACACACAGTCATACTAATGGTATCTCTATCTCTAAGTTCCCAATTTTTTTCTTATGTTAAATATCACCAATTTATTTTGGGTGAACTATATAATAAAAAGAAAAAAATGATGGTGAACTTAAGGCTTCCCAAGGCAAAACTGAAGAACTTATCTAATTAACATTAAGACAATATTTCACTAATACTTACATGAATGACTACTATTTCTTTCATGACTGTGTTGCAGGGTTGCATGAACATAAACAAACACATTGAATATTTTTAGGATAAAGAAAGTTTAATATGGTGGGGGAGGTTATTTGTCCCAGGTATGTCTGTAAGTGTAATAAATTGGGGGAAAACTCACAGCACTCAATTTCTGCTAAATAATGTTTCAATCTGCACCTGATATTTTCATGAGTAACCAAATAAAAACCTACTGAATCTTTTCTATCTGAATAATTTGCATTTTAACCATTATCATTTCCTATGGCATTTTTAGGGGAAATATAAGAGGACGTTAGGTTTTATGCCTTGTTTGTTTTTATATGGAGACCAGAGAGCATGAACACCTTAATACTAACTGTACATAGGGTAAAAGGATTTTTATCAATCTACAGCATGACTCATAGAGTCAGAGCATGAAGGTAAAATTCCATGTAATGTTAACAGCCTCTACTGATGTGCTTTCAAATGAAGTTGATATCAATATAAAAATACTTTGTTATATTTTCAAGGAATTGCAAGAACTGTATAATTTGTGGGTGAACAACACCTCTAGAAGGGAGTTCTTTTCATCTATAGTAATTATATTAAAATTTTGTACTGATGAGAAGCATGAAACTAAGGAAAATCCTTCAATAAAGACGGGACTAAAATCCCATCAGTTCCCTCTCTAGCAACAAATTAGAGATGGTGGTTTTTTCCATCACTAGGCAGCAACAGCCTGGAAAGATGACTCTGAAGAGTCCGCAATGGCAAGGGAAGGATTTTTCTCTTTCTCCTCTGTTACATAACAGTAAAGTGATTCATAGAGAGCATGTCTTTAACTATTGGCACTGGGTGAGCGATGAAGGCTATAAGGTATGGTATAGAAAACACATTTTCAAAAGCACCCTCTATATAGCTCACAAACAGTTTTTAGACATAGAGTTACTGCCATTATTTCACATGGTAGACCTAATTTTGTCTACCTATAGTCTGTATCTATTTTTGTTTCCAGTTAGATATTTCAGGAACTTCAAATGGCTCCACCCTCTTGATTGAACCCCATTATTATTTTCATACACCTACCAACATCTCCTTCATTATTTTTTACCATGTATCTATTTGATACCTTTGGTGTGACAGGACATAGCTTGGTGAAATGACGCATAAAACAAGGCCAAGAATCTTTTCCTTAAGGAGAGTCAGACTATTTGGGAGACCTTGATAGATAATTTGCTATAGTTACAAAGATATTAAATTATAATCCCTCTGTATTTCCTAACAGAAGGCACATCATGCTATATACACAAATTTCTATGACAATTTCACAAGTGATATTTATTTTTGTTCTTTCTCATTATGTAGAGATAATCTAATTGAGCCTTATATAAACTTACAATGACTGATGTAAAATATAAATAGGTATTGTTGATTTTAGTTAAATCAAAAAACTTTTACAATATATGATAGAGGTTATAATGAGTTTCATTTTCTTGACTGTGAGATTGATTCATAGAGAACTGGAGTCACCTCCCTAAGGTTGCAAACAAGGGTCAGATCTGGGATTATAGCCCAAATCTTACATCTAGAAAGGAAGGTTTTTACCTTTGAAAATTGATATTGAGATCCACTTCTCTCTGACCCTTTCATTGTAGTCAAGGAAGTAAAAGTGCAGGTACTATATCATAAAGTTATAGTGATCAAAACTGCATGGTACTGGGATAAAATTTGATCAAGGAGTCATTACTAAATACATAAAGACAAAATCTCATATATATGAACAGGTAATTTTCAATAAGGGAGCTGAGAACATGAAATGGAGTAAACATAGTCTCTTCAATAAATGATAATGAGAAAAATCGATAATTATGTGTAAGAAATTAAAGCTGAATCCATGTTTCACATCTTACATAAAAGTCAATTCAGAGTGGATCAAAGACCCTGAAATCCAACTGGAAACGATAAAGTACAATGAGGAAAATATAGGCAGAATGTTTCAAAATTAGAACCTCAAAGGTTTCTTCAATTATCTGATAGCCCTGGCAAAGACAACAAAATAAAAAATGAACCAATGGATTAAAATTAAAGACTTTTCGCATGGCTAAATTAACACAGTCTAAAATTAAAGGATAGCTAACTGAAGGAGAAAAGTAGCTGCATTCAACACATTAGATAAAGGGTTGATATCCAGGATATATAGAGTACTCTCAAAGATCAATAATGACAACAAAAGAAACACATTCTAAAGCCATATCAAAAACTGGGGAGACACTGGTGCTAGGAAATTACTCTGGTGGAAGGATGGGTGTTATAACATTGTATGACTGAAGCACAATCATGAACAAATTCGTAGTGCTCTATCTCATGTTGATTCAATAATAATAATGATAATAATAATAATTCTGAAAGAAACACTGGCTAAAACTAAAAGACATATACCTGAATGGGAAAAAATATTAGCAATCAACACATCAGATAAAAGGTTTTTATAATAAATGGGGAGAGGATATGCACAGATACTTTTCAAAGAAAGACAGGTGGCTAGCCAGCAGGCACATGAAAAAATGCACATCATCACTTATCATTAGGGAAATCCAAATCAAGACAACAATGAAATTCTCACACCAGTAAGAATGGCACATATCAAAAATAGTAGGAATAATCTGTGTTGGCAGAGATGTGGTGGAAAAGGAACTCTCATTCATTGCTGGTGGGAATGTTATTTGGTTCAACCGCTCTGAAAACAGTATGGAGAGTCATCAGTAAACTTGGAATTGAGTGCCATATGGCCTAGAAATCCCAATTTGGGGCATCTACCCACAGGACATAAAAACAGTAATTGAAAAGAACATATGCATATCATTATTCATAGCTGAAGTCAGCACAGCAGCTAAGATATGGAATAAGTCTGGGCATCCAATCACACATGAATGGATTATGAAGATGTCGCATATACACAATGGAATGCTATACAGCTTCAAGGAACAATGAAATCATGCATTTCGTTGCAACCGGTTGGAAATGGAAGATGTTATGTTGCGAGAAGTAAGCCAGATGAAAAACAAACACATGATGATCTCATTTATCTGAGGTAGAGATAATTTCTGGATAAATAAACATAATCTAGTAAAGGAATGGGGATACCTAGATAAACCTGAACCCCAGAGTTTAGGGAGGAGAAGGACAGAGAAAGAAAGAAACCAAGGGGGAAAGAAGAAGATGAAATTGGGAGTACCGAGGGAACAGTTTGGGGATTCAGCTATATGGGTAATGTGGCAGAGTGGTATAGCTATATATCCAATGCACAGTCTCAACAACACTGAAAACGCAAGATCTCAGCTATCCCACTAAACTTTGCAATGTGTTCATCAAAATGGCAGACAGGGAGTGGAAGAGGTGCAGGGGTTGGAAAGGGAATATGGGAACATTGGTAGAGGAAATCTGACACTGGTGGTGGGATTGGTGCTGAAATATTATATTCCTAAAACTCAACTATCAGTAACTTTGAAAGTCACATTTCTTTAATAAAACATTTTTAAAAGGAAATGAAACATTCAGGGAAGATTATGTCACTGACTCCTGGTCTTCATTTTGGTGGAGCATGAACTTAATTATTTGTTACTTTTCTGAAAGCCATGTACTTTTAAAAAGTGCGTAACAGAACACACACACATGCAATGATATTCTCCAACCCTATCTGGAGCAGAAAGACCCTGATGCTCTGTTCTTCCAAACAAACAAAATCCATTTTCAACGCAAATTTGCTGGTTTGCTGTTCATCGATACACGCTAATGCGAGGTTTTCATCCCCACTACTGAGGTCTGGTACTAAATCACTCAAACTCTCAAGAGTTAATTGAAAACCATGACCTAAATGTTTCCAAAGTATTGCCAATTAGTTCCCAGAGAAGTCATTCCCATCTTTTGTCACCCTTAGACAACACAGGATGACTTTTTAACATGTGCAGAAGTAACAAAGCAACACACTTGTATGAAAGGCAGATTAGTCCTCAACAGATAAACTACAGCTTTGAAGCAATTGATTTCAACTTTCTTCAATATTACATTTTTGTAAAAAAGTCACCTTGATTTTTACCCTTTAGGTAAAAGTGTATAGGCAATACTGATCATGTAAACAATTAAAAATTAATTCTATGTCATTTTTTGTACCGTATAAACATTTTAAATATATTTGAAAACATCATTTGGGAGGTAACTATAATTGTATTTTTTCCTAAAACTATTTTTCAAAAGACAACATTAGAAAACAGCTGTTTAAAATGTTTTTCTTGGGACCAGAGTGATAGTACAGGTTTGTATGTGTACATATACATATATATGTATATGTATATGTGGACAGGTATATTTAGTATATATAAATATACATACAGTCAAAAATGTGTATTCCATTTATCATTAATTTAGAGGAAAGAGAATAGCCAATTCTAAGATGTTGATACACAATATTTAAAGGATAGCATGACTGGTTCAATGTTCTAAGATCAAGTGGAGGAAAATACATGGTAGATTCCCTTCAAAAAGAAAGGAGTTACTGGAAAGAAAGGATAATATGAAGTTACAATGGAAGTCTATGAATGAAATTTGAACATATAAATGAATTCATAATTTATATTTCAAGTTATAGTCTCTGAATAGCTGTGACATTTATCATCCAATTCTCATACAGAAATTTTTGTAGTCAATACATTTTTAAGAGTCCTTTAAAGTTATTATAGTATTCTTCACTAAAGCAATTAATTTTCATGTTCTTTTACCTGTAACTTTTTCTTTGATAGTCTAAGTGATTTTTAATGGTTATTGGGCCAGGTTGTTATTATCATCAACATTCTATAGACAAGAACACCTAACTTTAAGGGATGCTGTGTGAGTTATCCAAAATTCATCCACTCTAGGAATATTTACATTTCAAAGTAAGCTCCTTTAGAGGGAAGGATAGTGGATAGCAAAACTACTATTCTCAAAAACCATGCTTATTATATGAATTAGGATTAGGTGTTATATATGAAGTAAGGTAAGGTAAAGGCCCTCCCGTTGATCGTCGATTTGCTCGAGCGGGCCCAGTAACGTCTCCATTGGAGACTTTGTTGTTACTGTGTCTGGCATATCGAATACTCTCGGTAGCTTGCCGGATATATGAAGTAACAGTGATTAATTCTTTTCTTATTATCTTTTCTTATTAATTAATCCTTATTATCTTCATCTGGCACCTAAAAGACCTATTATAATGAATAATATACTTAGGACTATGGAAGGCTTAAAGATTTTATTTATAAAGAGAAGACATTATAGAAAGGAAACATTTTTATTTTTAAAAATAAATGAAAAGTTTCAAATACACTTTTGTGGTCTTTTCATAATGACAAATTTTCAAATAATTTTAAAATATGTTCACTACTTTAGGTAACAGCTACAATAGTGTTGACATTAGATTTTGCTATATAAAGTTATTGCCAGAGCTCACCATCATTAAAGTGTCCCATGCCTTTTATCATGTCCATGTCCAATCTTCCACTGTTGTCCATACCATCCACCATACTTCACCTCTTCCTATATGTATCCCACCTCCTCTCATACTGCTTCATTATCTCAATTTATAATCAAAGGACAAGGGTTTGTGATGATACTATACTATTATCTTGCTTTGTTTCTCTAAATGTAATGACAGATTTTTCATGCTTTTAATGATGCAGAGACTGGAGCGACAGCACAGCAGGTAGGGTGTTTGCCTTGCACATGGCTGACCCCGGTTCAATTCCTCCATCCCTCTCGGAGAGCCCAGCAAGCTACCGAGATTATCCCGTCTGCAAGCTCCCCATGGCGTATTTGATATGCTAAAAACAGTAACAACGCGTCTTACAAAGGAGAAGTTACTGTTGCCCGCTCGAGCAAATTGATAAACAATGGGAGGACAATGCTACCGTGCTACAATGATGTAGAGATAATCTGAAAGTCTAAATCTCTGAGGAAATATTTTCAATAATACCTAAAAATAGAACCTAACACTTCACACATTTCTTTCCTAAAAAACTATAGTAAAATACATACATAAATGAATAAAAATAACTATGTCCTGGTGGATTCTAAAAGAACATCTTTGGACTGGAGAGACAGTAGAGATAGTAGGTTATTCAGGAGCCCAACCACAGTTAGATTCCCAGAACTACATATAGTCCCCACCAGGAGTGATCCATGAGCACAGAGCCAGGTGGAAGCCCTGATCACCCCCAGGGTGGCCCAAAAGACCTCGACATAAAAATTTAAAAAATTAAAAGAACTGCTCTTTTAATTTTGAACATCATCTAATGGTTCTGATTTAATATACAAATAGCATGAACTAAGTAAAACGAATCAAAATAAATATTCAGAGTCTTTCCTTTCTTATGTTTACCTACTATGAGTAAAAGTTACATTTCCTTAAAAAGTAGACACATTAGAATGCATGGAAAATCCTTTATAATAGCAATTGAAATTTAGAAATTATAGTCATTTTTAATTTAAAAGGATAACACTAAAGGAATAATTCTGAAAATTGCTAGTGCATTTGAGAATCTTTTGGTCTATGAATGCACCACTTACAAAATGTCTCTATATCCTTCATTACCACCATCACCATTTATCATAAACTTATGATAAATTCTTTGAGGGCAAAGATTCCTACATACCATAGGACTTCCCTGTTATTAACTAAACATAAATTAGATGAAAATCAGTGAATTTAGTATGATGAACAGGCATTGATTCAAAACATGGGGTGAATATCTTGTTCTTTAAAATACATGTTTTGTGTATTTGTGTTTGGGTTATAGGGACTAACTCCAGGCCCTAAACACGTGAGGCATGTATTCAACACTAAAGCCATATGCCAGGCTCCCCAAACCCTTGTCCTAACAAAAACCGAAATTAAAATAATTTCCTGATAATAATTTACCAGAATTCTATTGGCTAGTATTTTGTTGAGAATCTTTGCATCCGTGTTCATCAGGGATATCGGCCTGTAGTTTTCTTTTCTTGTGGTGTCTTTGTTTCCTTTTGGTATTAGAGAGATATGGGCTTCATAGAAACTGTTTGGGAGAGTTTCCGTTTTTTCAATTTCCTGGAAAAGCTTGAGAAGAACTGGCAATAGGTCCTCTTTAAATGTTTGGAAAAATTCGCTAGTAAATCCATCTGGACCTGGGCTTTTGTTTTTGGGAAGACTTTTGATTACAGTTTCAATTTCCTTGATGTAAATAGGTCTATTCAGGTACTCTATATCTACATCCACAAGAACAAAAGCAACAGGTGCTGGCGCGGATGTGGCGAGAAAGGGACCCTCCTTCACTGCTGGTGGGAATGCATGCTGGTCCAACCCTTTTGGAAAACAGTATGGACGTTTCTCAAAAAATTAGAATATGATCTCCCATTTGACCCAGCTATAGCACTCCTGGGAATATATCCCAGAGAGGCAAAAAGGTATAGTCGAAGTGACATCTGCAATTGTTTGTTCATTGCAGCACTCTTTACAATAGCCAGAATCTGGAAAAAAAACTCGAGTGCCCGAGAACAGATGACTGGTTAAAGAAACTCTGGTACATTTACACAATGGAGTACTAGGTAGCTGTTAGGAAAGATGAAGTTATGAAATTTACATACAAGTGGTACTACATGGAAAGTATCATGTTAAGCGAAATGAGTCAGAAAGAGCGGGATAGACACAGAAAGATTGCATTCATCTGCGGAACATAAAGCAACAAAACGGGAGACTAACACCCAGGAATGGCTCAGATTAGTACCAGGAATTTTGCTCCATGACTTGAAGGCCAGCTAGGTGCTAGGTGAAAAGGAAGCTCAGATAGAGAAGAGAGCACCAAATAAAGGGTGTTGTGAAGACCCTCCCAGGGTGGGAGAGACATGCTAAAAGTAGTCTATAGACCAAACATGATTGCCACTCAATGCCTCTCTGGCAAAACACAGTACCCAAAAGAAGAGAGAGAGAACAAGGGGAAATGCCCTGCCACAGCGGCAGGGTGGGACGGGGGCGGGGGAGGATGGAGGGTGGGAGGGATGCTAGGACCCGTGGTGGGGTAGGATGGGCACTGGTGGAGGGATGGGTACTTGATCATTGTATAACTGAAACCCAAGCACAAAAATTTATAAGTCTATAAATGTACCTCATGGTGTTTCACTAATAAAAAATGATTAAAAAATAATAAAAATAAACCCTTCACATACAAAAAAATACAAAGGAAAAATTTTTTATATATAGAATTTTATCACTTATGTAATGCTTCTGCACTTAATTTTTGTTGGGGGTCACCCCTTGTGGTTATCAGGGCTTACTTCTGGCTCTGAGTTCAAGGATCATTCCTGGTGGACTCTGGGGACCATATGGGGTGCTGGGGATCAAATCTGGGTGCAAGGGAAATGTCCTAATCACAATACCATCACCCCAGCCCCACTTTTGCACTTGTGATTTCAGTTATGTCTAACATTCATTTGCAGAGCTTACTTATGCTCAAAAAGCAATTATATTGAGATGAAAGGAATAGTACAAAAGGTCAGGCACTTCTGTTGCATGTAGCAAACCTGTTTCATCCCTGGTACCACACATGGCCCCCTGAGTATCTCCCAGACTGGTCCTTGAGCACAAAGCCAGGAGTAGCTCTTGAGCACTACCAGGTGAGGCCCCAAAACCAAGTAATTATAGAAAATTCAGTTTAATGTTAAAAATGAGAGTGCACAATATTGTGACCAAAAATTGCTTTGCTTAGCAGAAAGGAAGATAGTCTTTGGTGCTTGTATATTCTATCAGACTTTGTACTAGTGGTGAAAATAAATTGATGGACTATCTTACTGGTCAACACATTGCATTTAAGGTTGGGTTATATTACTGGCACCACATGGTCTTGTGAGCATCCTTGAGTGAAGCACTGGAGGTCCCTAGTTACAATGATGTGCCCAGGAGTCCATAACTCATGTTCTGTTTACAAACATCCCTTGCAGCCAGAGTAATAGGATAGGGCTTAGTTAACGCATAAGCATTTAACCCTTGTTCAATCTCAAACAATACACAGCATTGCTGGTTGTGGTCCCAGTGTTCTGGCCATCGCTTGACCCTTGCGCCACTGCACCCTTTGGCACACAATATGAATAGTTTTGTCCTGTTTGTCAGAAAATCTTCAGGAATGTCTCCTAGTCCCCTGTGAACCTCTTGGGAGCCTCCCACAATATACAAACCACATCTAAAAGATACCCCTTGTGTCAGAGATGAGAATAGAATCTTGAGGCATTGCACCAAAGATTTTCCTTCTTCACTTGAAATTCATCTATTCATCCACATCATTTGTATAAAAGCATGAAATATTTTCCAAATCATCCAATTTACCTTGTATCTAGCCAGTATTTCTCCAAATTATTCACAAGAATATAATGAAAGACCTGCCAAATGCCCTGATGAAAATGCAAATTGATGTTGCATTTGCTTCCCTACCATTGTACATATTCTTTGTTGTAAAGAGGATGCCTTTTTCCTAAAAACACAGAAAATATGTTTTATTTATCTCTGCCAATGTGTATCTCTGTGTTTGTTTTGTTAAATTACCTGGTGAACCTCTTCAATACACAAGTTTTTATTTCTTTATAGCCTTTAACTAAGAAGCATTTTCAAGTTTAATTTTTTTTACATTTTGGATTACACTGAGGGGCTGCTCAGGGATCACTCTTGGTGGTTTTCAGAAGACCATATGCAGTGCTGGAGATCGAATTGGGCTCAGTCTTTTGTAAGTACTCACTGTACTATCTCTGGTTCCAGCACCCATCAATTTAAAAATGAATTGGGTAGCTATTTCCTGTGGTTTTTATATAGAATTTAACTAAATCGCTTAGCATCTCAGTAGATGTGAGTAGGCTATGAGAGGGATGTCATCATCAACCTGTTGGAAAGATTGCCAGTAAAAATCATGGGAATAAATACCACAGTGGTACTCATGAGATTTTTGAAAAGATTTTGTAGGGAACTGTAGATCATTGGAGCATATTATTATTTTATTAATCCATGCGTTAGTTTTTATCTGTACAATAGCACTGTAGCACTGTCCTCCCATTGTTCATGAATTTGCTTGTGTGGGCACCAGTAACATCTCCATTAAGACTTGTTGTTACTGTTTTTGGCATATTGAATATACCATGGGGAACTTGCAAGGCTCTGGCTTGTGGACAAGATACTCTCGGTAGCTTGCTGAGCTCTCCAAGTATTTAATCAAATTATATGGTACACAAAAGAGAGGGAGATGTTTGGTTAACCAAGAGAATGGACATTGCTACTTGTGAGCAATAGACTGAATAGACTGGTAGTGGAAAAGCTGGTAGACCTCCATGCAACAGAGAACTGTTACAAATTTCCACAGCATTTTTTATATTTTTGGTTAAAATTTTTTAAAATTCTAATTTAATTTATTAAATTTGTAAATTGATCATATATTATCATATATAATAACAATTTTTATAAATTTAATTTAAAAATTTTACTTTTTAAATTGGGGCCATACCTGGTGGTGCTCAGGGATTACTCCTAGTTTTGCATTCACAAATTACTGGCAGACTTGCAGGACTATATGGGATGCTGGAAATTGAACCTGGTCAGCCATATGCAGGGTAAGCACCCTATCCACTGTACTATCTCCCTAACCCCTTCACAACATTTTATAATGCCATGTAGAATATAATGGGAATCCTGTTTATAAACACCTGGATCTGGAACTTGATTGAACTTCACATGCAAACATAAAACATTGTCATCATCAATTTAATGTACGTTCAGTTAGGCAAGAATACAGCCAACTTTGTTGGGTTCTTGTTTGGCTTTGTGTTGTTAAGCATTCTGTGGCAGTTGCTCCTGGTATTTGAGTCACCATACAGCACACCAGTGTCATTTGGTGTTTTTAGACATGACATTCACAGCCATCTAGCTACTTCATTGCTGTCCTAAAGTGATACTACATTGCACACTCAAATACTTATTATTATTATTATTATTATTATTATTATTACTTGAAGAAAAAGGATGCTGGGGATGAAACCCAGGCCCCAAAATGCCAAATACATGCCTTACTACTGAGTTCTATCTTTGGCTCCAATAGTTTTCTTTTTAATTAAATGATTCATTTCTCTTTAAAATTAAAATCAGGGAATCATAAAAGAAAACCATAAAGGCCAGGGAAGAACCTCAGAAGTGGAGCAGTTTCCTGCACTTGAGGTCCTAGGATTTACCCCTGTTACTGTAAAAACAAGCAAGCAAAAATTTAATAGAGTTAAGGTATATTATCAAGAACATTAAAGTCTATTTGTTTTATGTTAAGATACGGAATGGCATTGGGTATGGGAAGGCTTAAAACCACTGATAGAGAGGTGTAGGGAAATTTCAGGACAGAGGATGTGATGCTGAACAGAAACTAATTATTGGGGGGCACACCTGGTAATACTCATGGGGTTACTCTTGGCTCTGCACTCCGGAGTTACTCCTTGCAGTGCTCAGGGGACTATCTGGGTTGCCGGGGATCAAACCTGGGTCTGCCACATGCAAGGCAATTGGCCTATCCATTGTACTATTGCTCCAGTACCAGAAATATTTTTTAAGGTAGCAGAGGATGAGGAGAGTCTTTACCTTACATGCATCCAATCCCTCATCCTCTAGAGCTCTAGTGAGACTAAAAGCATGTTAGAAAAATTGCTCTCTTTTACAGCCAGCTGTGACTACTGGTGAACCAGAGGTCTTACTTCATATACGAACCTGAATTAAAAACAGCCAGCCCTTTAGTTAGTTCAGAGCCCACATTCTTGATTACATTTGACACAATAATCATCATCATATCTTAAGACTCAAATCAGTCTGACAGTGCTCGACTCAGGGCTGCTTCTCCCAATTAGTTGAAAATTGGAGCCCAGCTCATCTTCAACAGAATCAGTTTACATTTACACTTTGACTGTTGTGCAAAGGTAATGAATATGATGGAAAGAAGAAATCAACTTTCTAACTCATACAATAACTTTTAAGCTTATGTTACTCTAGCAAATCCATTTTGACAGGAATAAAAAAAAGTATACATTATTTTACTCTTTTTTTAATTTGGGAGCCACACCTGGCTATGCACAGGGCATACTACTGGTTCTGTACTCAGGGGTTAATATTAGCTCAAGGGACTATATGTGGTGTCAGGGATCGAACACATTTAGTAGTGTACAAGGAAAGCATCCTAACCACTGGTCTATCCCTCTAAGGCAAATTATTGGACTATACATTTTTTAAAAGAACCATACACACACACACACACACACAATAAAGCTAGAATTGAGCCGGGCTGGAGCGATAGCACAGTGGGTAGGGCGTTTGCCTTGCATGCGGCCAACTTGATTGACCCGGGTTCGATTCCTCCGCCCCTCTCAGAGAGCCCAGCAAGCTACCGAGAGTATCCCGCTTGCACGGCAAAGCCTGGCAAGCTCCCCGTGACATATTCGATATGCCAAACACAATAACAACAAGTCTCACAATGGAGACGTTACTGGGCCCACTTGAGCAAATCGATGAACAATGGAAGGACAGTGCTACAGTGCTACAGTGCTACAGTGCTTGAACTAGAAAAGAGAAATAAATTTATATACTGCAATATTTTATAAATATTTAAAAGTATTTTCTAAAACTAGAGATTTGAAGAGTTTTCTTTGTATGAAAGACATATTCAAATGCTTTACAACCCATGATCTAGAAATAAAAAGTGTCTAGGTATGATGATCATAAGAAATGAATTTCCAACAGGAAGTTAACCTAAGATCACCTCTATATGTCGTTAGTATCATCTCCGTATCTGATTCAAAATTATTTTCTACATTTCTAGGGAGAAATACTAGCAAAATTTTGTGTATTTCCCCCCACAGTCACCCAAGGTTGCTCGGATGTTCTTGCCTGCTCTGTGCTAGGTGGTCATTCCTGGCAGTGCTGAGGGGTGTGAAGGGGAACATGCCGTGCCTGGGGCTGCATCTTGGTCTCCAGCATGCAAAGCATGCACTTCAGCCCACTGAGATCTATCTCTGGTCCCAATTTTGTGTTTTAAATTCCCTCCATTATGATACATTTCCATACAGATGAAGACAGTTTGCACACACTACGGGAAAAATAAACAATAGCAAGGTAACTCTACCTCATAGCAGCTTTCCAGATGGCTGTGCTGACGAGTTGCTCAGAGAACAGCATTCTTAATATAGCACAGATTCGGAAGACAGAAATAAATATACAGATAAGACAAAATGGAATCTAGAAAAGCACAACGAATACTAAAGAGCCCAGTTGGAAAAAAAATTCTGGAAAGGGTTGAGATAGATGGCATTCTGTAGTCTCTAGGGTTAGGTGGACTTTATGAGCAGGAATAACTTATATACCACCTGACAGAATACAAAGTCCACAGGAAGCAAATACAAACAATAGTGGTGGGGACACGGAGGCCGAGTTTAAGTTAAAAAGGGATAAGACAAAAGGCAAATTTGGGTAGTGGAACACAGAGGAAGTGATAAAAATCTTTTAAAAAAGAATGAAATACAAGGTAAGGGCAATGTCTTATTTTTACTTTTTAAAAATATCCATATCCACCTGAAGCTGAAAACTTCTTCTAAGATGTCATGTCATTCACATCCCCAATTAACGGATAACCGTGAAAAAGAAATACTTAACTTTCTTTTGTGCAATTATATTTAAGCTGAGATTTTCAAGTCTGGTTCCTGATTCAAGATTTCATCACTTTGTATGAAAAACATCAAGACTTTTAGAACATAGGAATATCTATCAGAGCTACTTTGCCTCAAAGTAATTATGTTATTCATTGTTAATGTGAAAGACATCAGCGTTTCTAAATGAATGAATGGATTTAGAAATCTTAATGATCTGAATATATTATAAGCAGTAGTTTTGGAGACTTGTTTCTCAGAAAACAAGGTTCACTTTTTCTGTTGTTAGAGATCTTATATCCTTAAAGAGCCATTTGTAAAAAAATAAAATAAAGAGCCATTTGTAATTGGCAAAATATAAAATATTCATGCAAGTTAATATTCTTTAAAATGATCTAGAAAAATATTATAGTCCATGAAGAAAAAACTATTAAGTCTACCGCTCTAAGTAAAATAAAGTTGATCGATCTGAGCACATGTATACTAAAGCCTAGAAAAAATAATCAGAAATAAGATTTAGTAATAAAAGTCAATGCATTCATTTATTATTCTTGTTCATGTTGCCCAGCAGAGTTTATCCAAAGTGTATTTAGCACACTCAAGTCGCTGTATAAGTTGGTCACCTCCTTACTCCTGTTCATGTAAGTGTAGATATCTGTGAATTAAATTTGTAAGCCACAGAGTAGGACTTAGGGGTTTAAAATCTAGTTCTTATTTTGTGCGATGAGTTCAGTAAATGGAAATGTTTGCCATCTCAAAAGCAGTGTGAGGAGGGGGAAGTTTTCAGGCAAATTGCAATATACTGCATTTGGAAATAAATATCCTTGAAGATCACCTCTGAAAGCTTAATTGACACAGGATGAGGTGATACATCTTGGAGAGATGACTGCCATTCATTCAGCCTGACTATGATTCTGAGTTTGATCTCTCACTTCTGGGTGAAAACCAAATGGCTAAGTTTAATTTCAAAAATGTTTCTGTGATTATGAAGGAAATCACTTGCTCCCCAGGCAACTTTCTGCAGTTGAATTTTATCTCTCCCATGACCCTGTTGTAATGACAGAGAACATGGAGTGCCGGCTTATTGCTATCTATCACCCTTATCCACTTTCTGTTTATGTCACTATGCATATGGCCCATGAACTCTTCTTCCTCAATCAATGTGGTCAGTAAAACAAACAGTGCTTTTTATAAAAGTAACTGTGTTTCATTTCCTCCTTTTTATTTACAACATTTGCATCAGACAAGCAGAGTTCAATCATTAATTTATTGTCAAGTACTTTAAATTCTTAAAGGGGCAGGGGAAGGCAGTTTCCATAAGGTAACTAAAGCTCATCACATACATTGCACATGTCAGATGCTTGTGATAGGCATATACAGTTCTAGTTTCTTATCTGAAAATACACACATTACCATTTACCCTCCAGAATATGTCTTTCCTGGAGCATACATTTTATTTTAGTATTATATGGGGGTTAGTGCCCAGGATTTTCTTCTGGCTCTGTGCTCAGGGATCACTCCACGGGAGGGCTCATGAGACCATATGTGGTGACAGAGATTCAATTGAGGTTGGTTAAGTGCAAGGTAAGTTTCTTAACCCCAGTACTAACTCCATGGATCCAAAGATAAAAATTTTACAGCATGGGAACAGAGATATGTATAGCTGGTAGGGTGCTTACCTTGCATATGGCAGACCCAGGTTCAGTGCCCAGCATACCACATGATTCCCCGAGCACTGCCAGGAATAACTCCTGAGTGCAGAGCCAGGAGTAATCCTGGAACATTGCTATGTGTAGCCCCCAAATCAAAAGATAAATAAATTTTAGAGGAGCTCTGAAAATCTGCAACTTGGAGGCCAGGAATGTTCCTCAATCACATGCCTTATTTGTAGAGGATTTGGTTGTGACCCATGGCAGTACAAAACACACATACAAATGAAATCTGAAACATCTGACATTGTAATTCCTGTAACTTTCATGAAGTAAAATGTGATAAAAAAAAAGAAAAGGACTGGTGTTAGAGCTAATAAAATTATGTGTCTATTTTGTAAGTGGAATTTTTCTCACCAGTCTCAACATCTACTTCAGTACCTAGAAAGAATGAACACTTTATTATTATCAAAGTCCTTAATTACAAATTGTAAACTGAAGGCTGGAGAGATAGTACAGCACAGAAAATGTTCTTCTCGTATGTAACCAATCCCACTTTGATCCCAGGCACCACATATGGTTCCTTGAGTTGTTCCAGGAGGTATCTCTGAGTGCAGAGCCAGAAGTAAGCTCTAAGCATAGCCAGGTATGCCCCAACTCCAAGCCTCCCCCCATTCAAAGCAAAGTTTAAAAGAAAGTGGTAACTGAATGTCAATATTAGTCTTTCCCTTTTTCATTTTGATTATTTCCAATTTAGAATAAGTAGGCTGAACTATATCTGATGGTATTTGGGGGAACAAAGGCAGTGCTGGTGGTAAAACTGGGTCCAATTTAGGCAAACAAAGCACTTAACACTTGTATTTTCTCTCTCCCCTCCATCCCCCACAAGTTAGAATGGAAAGTCTACCAAAATCCTCTGGAGGATGGAGGTTGATAGTGGTGGTGGGATTGGTGCTGGAACATTCTAAATCTAAAACTCAACTGTGAATAAATTTGCAAATCATTGTGCTTAAATTAAAATTAAGATAAAATATCAACATTTACTAAAAGCTTGGAATTTAAATAGAGTAGATGGATAAAACCTTTACTTAAAGATATATGTATATATGTATATGCAACAGAATATTACACAACTGTAAGAAATGATAGAATCATGCGATTCATGGCAACATGGATGGAACTGGAAGATTTCATGTTAATAAAGCAAGACAGAAGAAAAAGGATTAACACAGGATGATATCACTTATATGTTGTATTTAGAATAAGTGGATGAGGGAATGAAATGGTTTAAAAGGAGGATTGTAGATCAGCCTTAGCCTCAGAATATAGAAAGGAGAAAAGAAATAGAGTGGAGGGGAAGGGGAGAAGGGACATCGGAGGAAGAGGTCAAGGGGATCCATGTATACTGATGGCATTACAGAGCGACAGAGCTAAAAATCCAAACCACAGTGACAAAAACACTGAAATCATGAAGCCCAAACTTTAACAACTGAATTTACAAAGGTGCCTGTAAAGAAGGCAGGCTGGGAGCATGGTACGTTATTGGAGGGAATCTGGGAACCACTGATGGTGGAATCTATGATGGAACATTTATGTCTAAAACCCAACATGAATATCTTTGCAAATCATGGATGATGCTTTAATAAAAATAAAATCCCCCCAAAGAATTAATCATCTTACCTGAGAACATTCTCAAACAATCATGGGCCCAGCAGCATATAAATTATTATGTAATGTAGACATAAGGGGAAAGTATGGGTTTTATTTCTTCAAATAGAAGAATTTCTGAATCAGAATTGACACAAACAGGCTTTTGAGGTTGGGAAAGCCAGAGTATCTTCAGGTGCCTCATTATTATTATCTGAGTTAGAAATTCTTTGATACTGAAATTGGCAAGACAGGTTTACAAAAGTTAGCTCATAACTGTAAATTATTATAATAATTAGGCATGTGGACTAGCAAATAACACTGATATTTGTCTACCTGCTTGTCACTTGACAAGAGTGCAACTCAGCCTGAGCAACTTGCTTGACCTGATCAATGAAGAAGAGAGAAAATGTCAAGGATGTGTAATATCTTGTAAACATGTTAGGAGTAAAAATTTTTTATTGAATCACTGTGAGATACACTTACAAAACTTTCATGTTTGAGTTTCAGTCATACAATGATCAAACACCCATCCCTCCACCAGTGTACATTTTCCACCACCAATGTCCCCAGTATCCCTACCTCTACCCGCCCCCTCCCGCCTCTATGGCAGACAGTTTCCCTCTTTCTCTCTCTCTTTCTTCCTCTCTCTCTACTTATGGGCATTATGGGCAATAAAGATACCGAAAGGTCATCATCTTTGGTCTTTTATCTACTTTCAGCACACAGCTCCCATCCCTAGTGGTCCCTCCAACCATCATTGACTTAGTGATCCCTTCTCTATACCAGATGCCTTCTCCTCCAGCTCAGAAGGCAGGCTTTTTTAAAAAAAATTTTTTTTTTAATTTTTAAAAATTTAAAAAATTTTAAAAATTAAAAATTCTTAAAAAAAATTTTAAAAAAACCATGGATGACTCTTCCTGGCCCTGTCTTACTGTCCTTGGGTGTTAGTGTCATGTGATTTTATATTCCACAAATGAGCGCAATCATTCTACATCTGTCCGTCTCTTTCTGATAAGAGTCAAATTTTTTATAATATACTTACGCATATATTAAATAGCCTCTCAGTACCTGAATTGAAAACCATAATGCCCAAAAATAGAGAGAGAAAGAGAGAGAGAGAGAGAGAGAGAGAGAGAGAGAGAGAGAGAAGGAAAGTGCCTGCCATAGAGGCAACCTGGGTAGTGGTAGGAGGGATATGAGGCGTATTGGCATGGGGAAATATACACTGGTGGAGAAATAGGTGTTGGGACATTGTATGACTAAAACCTAATCATGAAAACTTTGTTAATTGTATCTTACAGTGATTCAATACAAATCATAATAAAATTAAAAAATAAAAGTCATTTAATACCAGCATATACTATGGGCCAGGAACCATTCTAGACCTTCAACTTTGTTCCCCTATATTCTTCTGTTACAGTGCCATAGCTAAACCAAGTTTATTCATCAGCATCCACTCCTAAATGAGCTGGGTTGGCCAGTTGAACACTCTACATGAGAACTATACGGTGACTTACTCACACAAACCAAGCAATCGTCTGGGCTTCTAGGAGTATCTGCTGGTTTGTATATTCTGCCACTAGCAGCAACCTAAATATTATGCTAAAGGCCGTCATTAGTAGGTTGTGAGGTGGGGAAAACCTTGTAATAGTCTCACGCAATTAAGACATTAAAGAGGACAGAGTGTCAAGAAATCTAGCTCGAATTTGTTTGGGGTTTAAAAAAATCTCAATAGTTCTGAGAAATTATAACAGACTACCATTTATTGATATCTGCCAAACAGGGAGATCTATGCTGGGAGATAATACAGTAATTTGATTTCTAGCACCACATGGTTCCTGTTCCAGCCCTAGAGGTCCCCAGCACTGCCAGGGTGGCCTTGGTAATTAATCCTTGAAACTGCAGGGTACAGCAGCACCTCAGCAGTATCACATTCTCAGGTCCTTGAATTGAACACTGGTCAATTGGCTTAAGATTTCTTGGATACGCCTGCCTGAGACAAAATGAAGTAAAATAAAATAGGGAGATTTTTACTAAAATTACTCTAGTTACTTATCTGAACATTAACTGATTGCATTAATTTTCATTGTAAAAAGTTGGGAAAGGTAGGTTAAGTATAAGTCAAATAAGATGTCCTAGATAATTTTCTTTCTCCCTCCCTGTTTGCTTCTCCCTCTTCTTTATTGCCCCCTTTTCTCTGCAACTCAATCTCCCTCTCTTCCTCTCCCTCCCTCCTTCCCTCCTTCCCTCCTTCTCTTCCTTCCTTCCTTCCCTCCCTCCTTCCTTCCCTCCCTCCCTCTCTTCCTTCCTTCCTTCCTTCCTTCCTTCCTTCCTTCCTTCCTTCCTTCCTTCCTTCCTTCCCTCCCTCCCTCCCTTTCTTTTCCTTCCTTCCCTCCCTCCCTCCTTCCTTTCCTTCCTTTGTTCCTTCCTTCCTCCCTCCCACCTTCCCTTCATTTCATTCCTTCCTCTTTCTTTCCAGTGCTCAGGGGTCCTGGGGGCCACTTCCAGCTGATTTTTTTAAAAAATTTTATTAGTGAAACACCATGAGGTGCAGTTGTAGATTTACAAATTTTTGTGCTTGGTTTCAATTATACAATGATCAAACACCCATCCCTCCGCCAGTGCCCATTTTCCACCACCACGGTTTCTAGTGTCCCTCCCATCCCCCCATCCTCCCACCCCACCCTGCCTCTAAGGCAGGGCATTCCCTTTTGTTCTCTCTCTCCTTTTGGGTGTTGTGGTTTGCAAAAGAGGCATTGAGTAGAGGCCAGCCACACATTCTAGGGAAAAAGGGAGCTCAGATAGAGAAAGGAGCACCAAATAAAGGGTGTTGGGAGGATCCTCCCAGGATGGGAGAATCATGCTGAAAGTAGACTATAGTCCAGCTGATTTTGAGAGTTCATTTATAGGAATTATCATTCTGGGAATCTCAGTTCATTGGACGGTTTTTATATTGTTGTCAAGTCACTCCTTATTTTTGCTGATTAATTGTGAAATGTGCGAAACAATTAATCAGATGTTGGACTCTAAATAGCTTTGGATTTTTCCCAAAATGTAAAGGATGAATATTTGCTACTGCCCTTGAAACTCTCTAAACAGAGTGATTCAATACTAACAAGATGCTTGTGTGAAATGCAATCTCTTGGGCTAGAGAGATAGCTCAATGGGCTAGAGTGCAGGGTTTGCATGCAGTAGCAAAGGTTGGATCCTTGGCACCACACATTTCCCTAAGCAACAATAAAAGTCACCCCCTGAGCACAGAGCTGGGAGTAGCCTCTATGCACCACTGAGCATGACCCTCAAACAAGAGTAAATTGATTAAATTAAAAGCTCTTGTACAGTAGTTATGCTGCATTTGTAAGAGTACTAAATGTAAGAATACTAAGCAGGCAATATTTGTAAGAGTAATAAATATTAAAGTTATGAACAATACTAAAAACCCCAACCTCTCAATTTAAAAGAGCCTGATTCAGTCCCTCTTATGCAAAATGTACCTTACCATCTTAAGCAATACATAAATTTGCTACATTTAAAAAGTCGAAAGTGTTATTGACTTCTTAGGTACACCTTTTCTTTCTCTTGATGTGACTGCACCTGTACATCTGCAAACCTGCACCGGGGCTTAAACCCAGGGGTTCAGACATGTAAAGCATGTGTTTTGCCAATTATCTACACCTCCAGCTCTGAGATTCACTTCTTTTGACAGTTTGAGAAAGTTATTTTTAATTTGACTCTAAGAGTTGTATAGATAGTTATAAGGCATTTTCATCGTTTATACTGCTGAGACCCAATCTCCCCAACTGATTATGATGCATAAATAAGAATTCTTCCCATTTCAGGATAATGCAACAGGATTTATAGGGTCATATAATACCTGTAATTCAAAACCTTGAGGCTCTGGACACGGGAGTGTCGTGATCCATGAGGCTCTCAAAGGTTCATTGTGCTAACTGCCTGCTTCATTTTATGTCATCTTCTTTAAAGTAATTAGAATGTTTCTAGCTTGCAGGGATTGCACGCAAAAGGAGACATTTGGAACCATATCATTGGTGATTTACTGGTGTGGAAAATTACCTGGAGATGTAGCCAAGTTTCCATTCTCATTCTAGCCTAGTCCTGCAGTCCTAAAGTGAGTCTTACGTGCACACCAAAATATATGCTTTAAAACACCCTGGCAGACAATTTACCCAGGACATGGCAGTAAGTGAAAGAAAACTTATCACTTCTTCCTAAAGGGAAATTGTAGGACACAAACCAAAATCTCTTTTTTCATTTCTAAATTCAATATTGTGGCATGCAAAATAGAAACAAATGGGAGGAAAACTATGTGATTTGATTTATTGAATCATTACTGTTCAATAGCACTCATTATTTTTCAACTATATTTCTATTTTTCTTTGCATCACTGTTGCAACAACTTATTCATAATATCTAATAAAATTCATTTATTTAATTCAATTTAATTATTTTTGTTTTGGTGGCCACACCTAGCAGTGCTCAGGGCTTACTTCTGGCTCTACTACTCAGGGGTAACTTCTGGCAGGATCAAGAACGCCAGAGATCAAAGTTGGGTCAGCTGCATGCAAGGCAAGTGCCCTATCCACTGTACCATAGTCTCATTATTTTTAGAAAGTCATTTTGATAGAAAAACTGAATGATCACTTGGCTTACACTTTTAAATTAACTTTGTTTAATTTTACTTGTAATTTTATCTGTCCAAGTCCAAAAATCCTATAGCGTGTGAGATATTTTGGCTTTATTTAGTTTATTAATTCTTAGTAGAATTAACACTCTTTTCTATAGACCATTTATTCAATTGCATTTTTCATATTAAGAATACATGCATGACATCTAGATATATCTGAACATTATAAAGATGAATCTTATTAGTGTCCCTTCACAATGGATGAACATTTAAGCCAGTGGTTCTCAGTATCTTTACACCTACAGACTGGTGGTTAACAAGGACTATGTTAAGTGGTAACAGCTTTTCACTGGCAGGACATTTTCATGGCTATTTGGTAGAAAACCATTGATTTAAGCAAAGAAAGGTGCCGGTCAACAGTGGGAATTTTCATGGCCTCCTTCACCAGCTGGGAAACTTGACACCAACCCTAGTTTCTGGAAGTCAAGAGCCATTTTCGGAACATGAAAAAATTTTCAGATATTTATCCCAGCAGAATATGAACTCTTAGTATGTGCTATGGAGAACCACACCCCACCCATCACTTACTCTGAACACCAGTTTGTGTTTCTGTGCCATTTCTGATGCCAGAAGCTGTTTCTTTTGTCTCTGGGCAAAGATTGAATTGTTTCATTTTCCCTTTTTTTGCAGTGCCAAGGAACTAACCCAAGGCCTCACACATGCAAGACAAGTTTTCTTTTATTCTGAGTGAGATCCCCATTTCTTTGGTTTTCTATTTTCGGTACTATCAACCATTATTTTGTATTTGGAAACACCTTCTATGTTTTAGAAATGCTTCTGTAATATAGGATAGCAATTTACTTTTGAAAACTTTGGGCTTGGGGATCACACCTGACATTGACCAAGGGTTTAGTCCTGCCTCTAACGGATTACTCCTGGAGATGCTGTGGGAAACCATATGGGCAGCAAGGAATCCAACTGGGTGTTAGTAGCATATAAGGCAGGCACTCTACCCACTAGTATTCCTCAAGCACCTATTATAGAGTTATTTTAAAAATTCGAGAATTTGAATCCTTCACACTTTTCAGCATTTCCTTTCATATTTTTGTCTATCTTTACTGACTACTAATTTGTTAAGAATTTAAGGCATAAAATCAGTAATGTTTTTTTCCTCTTAAAAGAACCTACTATACTTTTATGGAAAGGTAAATTACAGCATGCATGGGGCTGTCAGTTCAATCTCCGACACTTTCCCACCAGCTGACTGCAATCCTACTGCCTTAGCCACTTGGGATCCCTAGTAGGAGTATACAAGTAGAGTAGTATTTGGTGACCTCTGGTACACTGCAACTAAGTGCAAATGTGAGTGCCATCAGTGAAGCTTGCAACATCTGATGACCTCTGCAACTAAATGGTATGCACACATCAGACCATATACCTGCAATCCTGAGCCAATACAACAGCAACAAAAGCAAAAAGGGAACAGAAAAGGAAACATAAAAAATATTTAGATGAAGGGCTTAACGTGCTTTCCTTACACATTGTTGTCACCTCCATGAGTGGCCCAATCCCCAGTCCCCACCAATTTTAGTGAAACTCTCTAAAAATGACCAAAAATAAAGTTCATCTTGAACAAAATTAGTAAAATAATCATCATGAATGCCTAAGTACTGGTTATTATTTGTATGTACTAGTGAAGTGTGATTTATGGAAATGTAATATGGAAGCAGTACCTAGGTTGCTTCATACATAGGCATGTTAAAATGATATTGTTATTGTTAGCTGTGGCCATAGCTACTGCTAGTGTCCCAAACCACAGCCTTATATTCTTAGGCCTGAGCTCCCTTCATTGCTTTGAATTGGACACATGTCAACTTGGACAGAGGTTTCTAGCAACTTTACACAGTAATCTAATCTCAACTCAATACTCTTCAATATTTTCTTCAGAGACTTGGATGAAACTGTAGATAACATTCTTATCAAATTTGCCACTGATACAAAGCAAATGCAGCAGACAAACGAAGCAGGAGCCAAAAAGATTTCAATGAATCGGAGTGGTGGGTTGAATACTGAAAGGTGAAATGTAAATAGAGGTCTTGGATTCCAAAGAAGAGTAACATCAAAAACATACACTAACAAATTCAGACTGGGCTCCCTGTGAACAGGGACAAGAATGCTCCCTAGGATGCCTTGTGTAAAAGGATTACTGAAGACTTTCTGTGAGATGGATAGTTTTTGTGATTTTGTTTTTTGGTTGGGAATAGGATAACACTGTTTTGTCCTTCCTGCATAGCCTCAGGTAGTTTAGGTTTATTGGGTTGCTCCCATCACAGTGCTCCAATTCCTCTGTGTTTGTTTGTAACTTCTTTCTTTGTGTTCTGTTGACTTGTAAATATTGTTTTTCTCTTCTCCCTAAGTCCTTTGCATAGTTTATTCAGAGCAATGTCCTTTTTGTATGGACACAAGAAGACATGCTTTTGTAATGTGACTCTCAGTAATACTTCCCTCCTGGGCATCTTTTCTCTCACTTAAGCCTCAGCGGCCTTTACTTCCTAGCACCCCCAAAAGCAGGGTCCTGGAAAGGGACTGGATGGAACCAGGGAAAGCGGTAAGCTATGTGCTTACCCTGGCATTGAGATGGGCCTGGCCAAAGCGCCATAATGCTTAACTATAAGTTAAGAGGTTGGGCATGGACAAATACTGTCATGATCCAAAAGGCAATAACTAGATTTGGACCCTGCTAGGATTAGGAATGATTAATTGGGCCTGAGTGCTGTAGTCTGAGTCTGTGGCAAGATGTTCCCAGGAGAGCTGCCCTATAAGCCTCAATGTGATCTCTTACGGTGTCCACACAAAAATAGCTAGTATTGATATGTTGATAGTTATTGGACTGAGGAAAGGAGAAAAACACCTGACTGGGTGCAGTGTCAGCAGAGACTGCGAGGGGAGGGAGTTGGAGAGGCAAGAGAGCTGGAGAGAGAGAAAGCAGGGCAGCATGATAGACTATGATGGACCATGGAGAGGCTAGCAAGGGGGACAGAGAGAGAAGAGTGGAGAAGAATAATACAGAAACAAGCACATGGAGAGACAGACAGAGAGAGTGAGCCCAGGCTGCAAGATGGAGCAGAGAGATGAGTGGGAGAAACAGAAGGAGACAGAAATGAGAGGCAGTGTGAGATCAGAATGGGAGGTTCAGAGAGACTGGGGCAGGCACCTGGCAAGAATGGAATAAATGGCAACTGATCAATCAACTGGCTTGGTTCTCATCTCCTCTGCCGTCTGCCCCAGGGCCTGGGCTGCCCTGGCTGGGGGAGCGGCCCGGGCCCACCCTGAACCTGGGCGGCCAGGGAAGAGCCTTTGGGGTCACTCCCTGGCTGACCCTCGACCCTCGAAAGATTTTTTACAGTTGGGGGCCACATATAACTGCTCAAGACTTACTCCTAGCTCTGTAATTATGGATCACTCCTGGTGGGCTCTAAGGATCATATGGATTGCCTGGGATTGAACCTGGGTTAGCCACTTGCAAGGCAAATGCCCCACATGGTATACTATCACTTTGGCCCCAGATGTGTATGCTTGTGAGAAGCCTGACTGGGGAAAGAGAGAAGCAAAACCTGTGGTGAATTTGAGACCTGGGTAGATTTTAAGAAGAGCTATAGAATTTGAGACAATGGCTGGAGTGCGAGCACAGCTGTAGGATGTTTGCCTTGCACACAGCCAGCCTGGCTGAGCCGGGTTCGATTCCTCTGCCCCTCTTGGAGAGCACGGCAAGCTATGAGAGTATCTCGCCTGCACGGCAAAGCCTGGCAAGCTACTTGTGATGTATTTGATATGCCAAACACAGTAACAAGAAGTATCAAAATGGAGACGTTACTGGGCCCGCTCAAGCAAAATTGATGAACAACGGGAGGACAGTGACAGTGACAGGGCCTGAAAATTTACATTTCAGATCCAGCCAGATATTGGTTCTGGATCAAACTCTGGGGGAGGGCACCTTTGATTAAAACTGTTATCTATAGCTGAGGGCAACTTCCAATGAGAGAGAGAGAGAGAGAGAGAGAGAGAGAGAGAGAGAGAGAGAGAGAGAGAGAGAGAGAGAGCGCTATGAGTGGGTCAAAGGTTGCTCAGGAATTAAGACTTGCATAGAGTTAAAGTCATTGCTTCTAGCATAGCGGGTAGGGCATTTGCCTTGCAAGCGGCAGCCAACCCAGGTTTGATTCCCAACATCCCAAATGGTCCCCTCAGAACTGCCAGGAGTAACTCCTGAGTGCATGAGCCAGGAGTAACCCTTGAGCATCTCCGGGTGTGACCCAAAAAGCTAAAAATAAATATATAAATAAACATTTCACCTTTGCTGGCAAAGAAGAAACAAAACTAGATTGAAAAGAGATTCTGATGCATGCTGAAAGTAGACTATAAATAAAACATGATTGCCACTCAATGCCTTTTTTGCAAACCACAGCACCCAAAAGAAGAGAGAGAACAAAAGAGAATACCCTTCCACAGAGATCGGGTGGGATGGTGGGGGAGGGATACTGGGATCATTGGTGGTGGAGAATGGGCACTGGTGGAAGGATGGGTACTAGATCATTGTATAACTGAAACCCAAGCACAATAATTTGTAAGTCTACAACTGTACCTCATGGTGTTTCACTAATAAAAATTTTTAAAAAATCAGTAAGTATTTAAAAAAAATCAAAAAAAGAAAAGAGTTTCTGCGATAAGCTCATTCCAGTGATGGGGACTTAATTATAATGGCACGTTGAAGGAGGAACAAGAAGAAGGAATAACCTGAAGATTGCAGACCAAAAAAACCAAAAATCAATTATTAAAAATTTACTTGTGAAAATGGGAAAGCAGCCAGTCAGAGCAACTCTTTGATGCATATAAATGGAGCTTATAGCATAGATTCCCCCCTCCTTTTCTTCTTGTTTCTTTAAAAGGAAACAGAAATAATCTAGAATTAGAAGCAGGGATGACTAACAAGAGTTTTCAAGGTGCTTCAAGATGCAAAGCACAAATAATAAATTTCTGCTTTAACACTAACTGGAAATATTAAAATCTGAAATATTTTAGATAGGTTAAGAGACTACAGAAGTATTATTGTACACTACAGTGCCCTTGTAATTGGCATACCTACATGTGCATATCATCATGCGTTTGAGTAAGTGCATGCACATATATGCATACACAGACATGCTAAATATTTCTTCAAACACTGACAGATTAGTTCAGGTATTCAGGGGTTTCTGTGAGGAGCTTCCAGCCACATTAAAGTGCTGATAATGGGACCCGCCTCTCTGCTTCATGTGTTTGCTCCAAGCCAATTGTAGTTGTGGAAGTTCTCATAGAGGAACAGACAATTCAGAGAGTTAAAGCTCATTTCTTGTTTAAGGAGTGATGGTGGAATAGAAATAAGGAAATGAAATCTCATGACAGTGTCATCATAAAGTCATCAGCCAGATGGCAGTCCTTGAAATCTAATCCTCAGAGGCTTCTCATAATAATTTGTAATATCACATCTAATATTATCTTATTCACCAACTCATATCTATTCAAAGAGACTGAAGAGAAAGAAATTGAGTTGTGGGGCCCCATATTTCTGGCTTTATATGTTCACATGGGTACTAAGGAACATTATCAGGGAAAGAATATACTTCCCCATACAGCCACACTGATGGACAAATGTTCCGATCTAAACTGTGGAAGTTAGCTGAGCATCAGCTTTTTTCTTTTATTTATGAATGGAAGACACAGTCCTTTTAGGTAGATGTGTCTATTTGTACCTAATTAAAATTTAATAAATTTAAGATTCCTCTGAACTAGTCATAAACCTGTTTGAACACTCAAACACAGAATAGTTTACTTTTGTTTTACATGATGTCCTGACACGACAGCCTGTGTTTGAGAGCAAATTTCTTCAAAGTTACAATCTTTACATTTTATTTAGCTGCAATGCCTTTACAATTGAACTTTTAACTGCACTGAATAAAATTACAAGTGCACAAAAATTTTACATGCATTTAGCCATATGGTTGACAGCTTCAGTGTAGGCCAGACATTAGTGCCCAGTAGTAAAGCTTGAACTATGAGAAATAATGTACGATAAATCCTCAAAAAAGAGGTTCATAGAAACTGCAACTTTACAACTTTAAGTGAAACAATGCATAATGAAACCAATTTGATCATAAGCTAGACAAAATAAGCAAGAGATATATTTCTAAGGCATAAAGATAACAGAAAGTTTATACCTAAACACCTCAAACATTTTTATATTAATCATTATACAAAATTAACAATATATATGTATACATACATATATGTATATATAACATATATGCATGTATATGTTATGTATATATATGCTATATATGTATATATATGTATATATAACATATATATGTTAATTTTTTGTAATGCCTATTCCAGTTCTGGATTGAGGGTGATTGGAAACTACCCTCACAGCTAAGAAGAATAACCAGGAACTCAATTTTGACAGGATATACCTCCCAATCATAGGGTACCCTCTCTCATGGTCATTCAGAATGAAATGATAGCAATGTCAAGAACCTTATATGCATCTGTGTGATTGGGGAATAAACCAGAACTCAGAAAAACTACATGCATCTCTGTGATGGGGTTGAATCTGGAATTCAGAAAAACCACTCAGACTGGAGGAGAATGTGTCAAAACAGGAAATATAATCAATTCTTTTTCTCATCAACTATCAAAACAATATTGAATGAAACACTGAGGACTGCTGCAAACATCAGAATGTTTTCAAGTAAGTTACTCCTACCTTAAAAAATCTTGGTTAGAAACATTTTTCAAAGGTATTATTTTTCTCCACAACCCAATTTTCAATAATAATCCTTCTCTAAAAATTACATTTGCTAGGGCTGGAGTGATAGCACAGCGGTAGGGCGTTTGCCTTACAAGCGGCCAACATGGCCGACCCGAGTTCGATTCCTCCGCCCCTCTCGGAGAGCCCGGCAAGCTACCGAGAGTATTCGATATGCCAGACACAGTAACAACAAAGTCTCCAAAGGAGACATTACTGGGCCCGCTCGAGCAAATCGACGATCAACGGGAGGGCCTTTACCTTTACCTTTAGGATTACTAACAGAAGTGAACGTTTCTATCATGTGATTACTTAATTTTTGAGACTTTAAACACCAATGTTAAAGATCGGATATATAGAAAGATTAAGAAGGAACCAAGAAATTTGTAAAGAAAATTCTTTCTATTTCTAGAACTTGGCAATGATTCTTTTTGAAGCAATGTAGTAGATCATTGTTATAAGTATCACCTTAACATCCAAACATCCGAACTGGCAAAACAGTGCAGAGAAGCCATCAAGGATGACCTCAAAAACAGGAGAGCAGCAGTACTGGTAGATGCGGCAGAAGCTGGGAAAAGCATTCATAATGCCCGCCTGACATTCACCAACTACAAAACCACGATGACTGCCCTCCGACATCATGATGGATCTATCACATCTTCCAGAAGGGCAATGGAGAAGATTATTCATGACTTCTACTCAGATCTCTTTAATAACCACGTCCACTTGCCCACATACCACATACCACATGATGGATATGTCGTTCCCAATGTTCTCCCTTCCGAAATCCAACATGCCATCTCGTCGGTAAAGAAACAAAGAGCATCTGGCCCAGACAAGATCAGACCTGAACACCTGAAGAACTTACCATCAGTACTCATCAATACATTAGCTCGGCTCTTCACACGCTACCTGTCTGAATGCAAGGTTCCATCCCAATGGAAAACCAGCAGGACTATACTACTATACAAGAAGGGAGACATCCACGACATTGGCAACTATCGCTCAATCTGCCTATTGTCTGTCGTCTACAAACTGTTGACTCGAATCATCCTGAATAGGATTAGCAGAACACTAGATGAAGGACAACCATGTGAACAAGCCGGATTCTGAAAAGGATTCAGTACCATCGACCATATCCACACGATTACTAAGCTCATTGAGGTTTCTCGGGAGTTCAAGATGCCGCTCTGTCTAACGTTCATTGATTTAAAGAAGGCCTTTGATTCTGTTGAGACGGAAGCGGTCATGGAAGCCCTAGCCAATCAGGGCATACAAACTCAATACATCAGGATCCTTAGTGAGCTCTATTGCAGATTCACTACCAAAATCTCACAATTCTACAAAGAAGTAATCATCCATATCAAGAGAGGGGTTCGGCAGGGTGATACCATTTCACCAAAACTCTTCAGTGCCACCCTCGAGAACATCATGCGACAACTGGAATGGGAAAACATGGGAGTGAAGATAGATGGTCGGCAACTACACCACCTCCGCTTTGCTGATGACATCGTTCTAATAACACCAAACATCAGCCAAGCAGCACAAATGCTGAACGACTTTAACCGTGAATGTGGAAAGGTCGGACTACAGCGGAATCTTACGAAGACAATGTTTATGAGAAACAGCCTTGTTCCTGACGCTCCATTCGCTCTCAATGGAACCACCATCTCCGAATGCAACAGTTATATATACCTAGGTCAAGAAATCAACATGATGAATGACCTGGCACCTGAGTTGCGCAGGAGGAAGAGAGCGGCTTGGAATGCGTTCAAGAACGTTGTAGAAATAACTAAAAGGACAAAGAACCTCCAGCTATGAGCACATCTCTTTGATTCCACTGTTCTTCCTGCATTAATATATGCCTCAGAGACCTGGACCCTACGAAAACAGGATGAGAACGCTATTCGGGTCTCTCAAAGAGGAATCGAAAGAGCTATGATTGGAATATCACGATTCACTCAAATGAGAGATAGAATCCGGAGTTCTGATCTTCGTCAACGCTCAAGACATCATTTGCCAAGACATCAAAAATCAGATGGGCTGGACACGTAATGAGGTTTACAGACAACCGCTGGACTAGAGCCATTACTGACTGGATTCCATGGGACATCAAAAGATCACGTGGACGCCCGCCTACAAGATGGTCAGACTTCTTCGTCAAGACCCTGAATGATCGGTTTGAGGCTCTGCATGTTCCTAGAACGAACAGATACCATTGGGCTACGCTAGCACACAACCGGGATGAATGGAGACGTTACTGGAACCCACTCGAGTAAATCGATGAATAACGGGGATTAAGTGATTAAGTGATCACCTTAACTGCTTAGGTGGGCATAGACAAAAATAATCTATGACATTTCAGCACCTAAAAGGTAAACCATGAGATGAAAAAAAATTTGAAATTTTGTTTCATTAAAACAAATTTGAATTAAGCAGCACGCTATTTGTGACTAGTGGCTGTGCCTGTTGGATATTATAAATTTAGAAGTTGGTGATATTTCACTTTTTGATTCAGGTGGGCACAAAAAGGATAGATGGGTTAATATGCCAAAGATCACATAGGTATTCTTGTGTTCTTTTTCTTTGTTGGTATGACTGTAAAACTGGTTTTTTACAGTCTGAACAAGGCTGAACAAGTTTTTTACAGTCTGAAGTCACGACAACCAGACTATGGATAATTTTGTGCAGTTGACTCAGTATAGCATAGAATGTGAACTTCTCATACAAAATTATCAATTGCTACTAAAGAATCAGGCTCTTGGGAGTTGAAGATCTAGATTGATCAAGATGCCAATAATCCTAAAGCACTGACATCTTGATAGAAGCCATTCTGGAGAACTCAGCAGGGAGTCTGGCTGTGAGAGGTAAAGTCCTGAGCAAGAAACTTGAGGAAAGGGACATTGCCAAAGCCTATATGGTACTTGGTTGGTTCCTGCTTCTAAAGAAAGACAAAACCATCACCTGGGCATGACTGAAAGATACGTGTGGTGAATACAACTATATCTAGTGCCTGCCTGAGTGGTGTTATGATGCTCTTTGGAGCATTTCAATGCCCGGCCCGAGCACTGAGTCTCAAGAGTCTGCAGTGCATTGAGGATGCCTCACCCATCACCTAGAAAGCAAAACATTACTGTTGCCCTACTCACTTTCAGTGTGAAGCACAGTATTTGGGGACTTCTCTACCTTTGCCATATCAGCATTTTAGGGATTTTTACTCTTGCATACATCTCCCTTGCCCTGCCTGTTAGCGTTGACAATTGTCAGCTTTCATCAGCAGACCCCTGGCCCCATTCAGCACCCACTCTTCTTAACTTTATTTTGTGTGATGACATTTGCCTTATCTTTGCCAGAACAGTCACAGAATTTAAAAGTTTTTTTAATCAATAAAGTTCATCATCTTGAAAAGAATCCAGTTCACGCTTGGACCTTTCACACTGAACAGAATCAAGTTCCTATGACACATAGTAAGATATTATATAAATATATTGTTGTTTAAATATACTATATACAAGTATAAAAACTACATAAATGAGCTCTTATTTACTCAAATATTTAACTGGTGATATCTCTAGGAAATTTAATGCTTCCTGAATACCTCATGCCACTTTATCAATAAGTATATTCTGTCCTTGCCCTTTTGTGGCAGATATTCTCTATTGGTTAACCCAACCCCAATTTCTGGTAACTATTTTGGTGGAATAGTTCTGGTCCTAAAATTCCTAAGAAAGTTATGCTTTCCTCATGCATACACTGCCCCTCCCCTTTTCTTCTTATTCCTCTAGCGTATGAAATGCTGAGAAGACCAGAGAAACTTTGGAGCTTATATTACCTGGTTACTGAACCATTATCTGTACCAATCTACTCTAAGCTTCTCCTAAAGAAAGACAAGTAGACCTATGTTAGACAAGCTACTGAATTGGGCTTTTCTGCTATTTGAAACTCAAAACAGTATAGGTACATTTTTTTGTTTGTTTGTTTGCTTTTGGGCTACACCCAGCAATGCTCAGGTCTTACTCCTAGCTCTGTGCTGAGTTGACTCCTAGCAGGCCTCTGGGGACGAATACAGGGTTCCAGGGATCAAACCCAGGTTGGGTACACGCAAGGCAAACTCCTAACCCTCTGTGCCTATCTCTCTTGCCTCAGATGTATTTTAATTCTATGTTGAGTTTAAACACTTGGAGAATACTTATTGTATGTTCATTCACATATTCCATAGCAAATATTTTGGAGGTGTAATCATCTTAACTAAATGCATGTGTATATGGTGGATGTAACTATGGTACACATATATATATACATATATATATATGTAAACACATATACATACACACATACACACATAAACTGCAGATTCTGGATGGGAAAGCTAGAAATGTAAATTAACTTCCAGAATTCTATTGCTCACAGGGGAAATAACTAAATACTGAATTTATTATTATTAAAGCCGGTAGGTTTGTCAAGACTAAATGAAAACTATAAACTGGAATACCCTCCTCGGAAAAATTTAACTACTTTACAAATGTGACCCACAGAATTGGTTGCAACTGTTTTTGGGGATTCAAGAACCAAAATGCACTGCTACAGAGCATGGTATAGATAGGGGAAGCTCTAGAGCAACCCTACTTTTGTATTAGAAATAAGCTTTCTTTTTTTGTCTCCTTATGCTTTATTTCTTACACTAAATTAATTTGTGGTCTTAATTTGCTTACCCAATGAGAACTGTCTTTGAGAAGTAGGCATTTTCCACCTAGAAGTAGCTTCTTATTCATGGCGACCACTTGGTTTTATATGACTAAGTCTTTCTAAGCCTACCATGCCCCTTTTATATTGAACAGACATCAGATCTGTATTTGAAGCAGAAAGTACTAAGTTTTCCACTATGAGGATAAATGAAATGAGAAAATACTGTTCGAATATTAGCTCCCTATTGGATAGCCTGCCCTTCTCCAGCAGGGTCTTTTTTGTTGTAACTCCTAAGTTCAGGCTGACTTTTCCTTTCTATGGTTATCTGAATATCCACTGTCTAGAGTTATGAACTTGTTGTATCCCTTCAGGATCACCTACTTACATTGTTTTACACTTTACACTACGTATGGGGGGAATTGAAAAGGAGCAGCATTAGGGACCTTGGTAAAGGGAAGAAGGTACACAGGTAGTGGGTGTGGTGTTGGAATTAGGTGAAGAGGAAGTTGTTATTGAAATATTATAAATCACAGAACCTCAATCAATAAAAAAGTTTTTTAGAAAAGGTTCTCACTCTTCAACCTTTAAGTCAATTTCAACATTTACTTCCCTCAATTTCCATATGCCAACAGCTCATATTTCCTAAAACTGTCTGCTCTTAGTGCAAAATATCTTGGTTATGTTTCTCTTAATCAGAACCTTTTATTCTAATAAAGGTTACACATTTCTTCAAAAATTCATGTCATGTTCTGGAATAAAATTATTTTTCACCATGGCCTTCCTCATCATTGAACTCTTATTATATTTTCCCATGCTGTCTGACAGAAGTAAAAGTGACTAGACAGGGACTAGAGTGATAGCATAGTGGGTAGGGTGTTTGCCTTGCACGTGGCCAATCCGGGTTCAATTCCCAGCATCCCATATGGTCCCCTGGAAACTGCCAGGAATAATTCCTGAGTTCATGAGCCAGGAGTAACCCTGAGCAACGCCGAGTGTGACCCAAAAAGCAAAAAACAAGTGACTAGACAAAAAGCCTTACTTTACTTCAGCATGCACAAGGCAAGTTTACATTAGGAGGAGTCATTATACAACACACAGTTTCAGCTCCCTATTATTGCATGTGGCTCAAAACCTCAGGATGCGTCACATAAGAAATGCTCTGTCCTCCAGGAATTTAGATAATGCAAAGGGCAGTGTTAAAAAATAATTACATCGCATTCAGTTCGAATTTGAGTAAATATTCATAAAGAGAAGCACAAGGAGTTAAGAGGATGGGCAATAACGAGACTGGCCTAGTGTGAGACAATGTGTACCTAAGAGCTGTTGAGTTCCACAGCTATTTAATGGGGAAGATAGTTACTAATCATGCTATATACATTTTCTACATGAAACGTGACAAAAATGATGGCACCAGGGATAGCTAAAACCATTTCAGGTAGCAAAGAGTCACTTCTTCATGAGAGTAAGGATGGGCCAGTTTGTACAATTGATGGAATACAATGAGATTTCTTTGGATGGCATCCTAATGTAGGATTGATCAATGATTTTTAAGCGGCAGATATCTATACTGTTTCTGTGTAATCCATTATAGCTAGTACCTTTGTGACAATGGTCAATCATTTCACCAATTCCCAGGCCCCTTATCTTGAAAATCAGAAGATGCAGACAAGCCTGTGAGTTTAGTTTGGATCTTGGCTCCTCCCAAGCTCTGGACAAGGAGGAGTAGAAAACTCACCTGCATTTTCCACTTATAATCACCACCCCATCATTATAATCCACGATATGTATATTAGTAATGTAGCTCATACCTTTTTTGAATGCTCCCCCACGAAGCATTGATGTTCTCTGTTATCATGTGAACCTTTCTGGTATCATCTGCTGGATAATTCTGTAGAAGTTTCAGTGCCAGGTCATTTGCCATATCTATGTTTTTCTGCCACTGGCGGAGGTCTCTGGCCAACTGCTATTGAGGATTGTGAGAAAGAGAACACATAAAAGCTTTGTAAAAAAATCTTAAGTATTTCCTAACATTCTTTGTAAATAGCTTTTGAATACTTTGGTCAGAACACATCTTCATGAATTTTTCCACTTAACATATTATTTAGCAAATTAAGACAGTATAAGATAAATTGAATGTTGTTAAGGACTAGAGTTTTTAAAAGTCAAATTTAAAATAACATTCCATTATATGATTATGTAAGTTTCAAGGCTACAGCACTGAAAATTAACATGTATGTAGCTCACATTAATTTTACCACTGAAATTTCACTTCTAGAGCTGGAGAGATAGTACCGTGGGTTGAGCACCTGTCTTGCACACAGCCAACACCCCAAGTAGTCCTCTAAGCCTACCAAGAGTGATCCCTGAGCACAGAGTCAGAAGTAAGTCCCAAGGATTGACTTGTGTGGTCGAAACCTCCTCCAAAAATATGCCAAATTCTCTCCTTCATTATACATGTCTTCTGTGTTCCAATTTAGTCACTCCTCCCCTTTTTTCCTGTAGGTAAGCACTAATTGTTTAACCAAAAAATTATTTTATTTAATTTTCTTCATTTATTAATTAAATTGCATGGTGCTTATTTTTCTCCATTTGATTTATTTCACTAAGGCTGATATACTCTAGGCCAATCTGTATTGTTGCAAATAATAGGATTTTATCTGTATAGCTAGACTTTACAGCATTATGTGTCCATTTCATATCTTTGTATCTACTCATCTTTTAACAGGCACTCAGATTGTTTCTAGTTCTTGGCTATTGGAAATGGTACTGAAATAAACTTATAAGTGAATTTTAACTCTTCTAATTACTGTCTATATTTAGGGGGCTATCCCAGAAGCAAGATAACTGGATTGTACAAAATATCCTTTGAGGTGCTACAGTTTACAATAGTATTGAAATTTTTTGTTTTATACTTACTGTGCTGCTATATCAACTATAGCCCATTTTTAAGACAAATTTTCAAATGCAGCATCTTTAGCCATCTTTATCCAATATCTAATATCCAATATTAGACAGTTCAATTTAATACTAACTGGAAATAAATTTGTATTTACTATTTTTTATCAATGATGTGAACTATGAAAATAAATTCCTATCTAATTGTTGAGTATATAACAGATTACCAAATCAGATCATTTCTTCATTAACTTGTTGAATTGTTTATGTAATTAGTGCCATCTACTGGCATTCAACAAAACCTGCAAACAGAAAACATTGCACATCAAAAGAACAGTTGTGTTAATCTACTTCTAACTTTTGGGGAAGGATCAGCTTACTTGTAATAAGGAACATTTTCTCATTCAAAAATTGGTGAAGAGCCCAAGAATAGCCGAGATAAGTACCAGAAGGTTTACTCCATGGCCTGGAGCCCAGCCACACACTCTAGGGGTAAATGCAGTTCAGACAGAGAAGGGAGCACCAAATAAAGGGTGTTGGGAAGATCCACCCAGGATGGGAGATGCATGCTGAAAAGAGTATAGACCAAACATGATTGCTACTCAGTTCCTCTTTTGCAAACCACAGCACCCAAAAGGAGAGAGAGAACAAAAGGGAATACCCTGCCACAGAGGCAGGGTGGGATGGGGGGGATGGGGTGGTAGGAGGGATACTGGGATTAGTGGTGGTGGAGAATGGGAACTGGTGGAGGGATGGGTACTCGATCATTGTATAACTGAAACCCAAGCACAAAAATTTGTTAGTCTATGACTGTATCTCATGGTGTTTCACTAATAAAAATTTTTTTAAAAATTGGAGAGGGGGTGGAGCTATAGCACAGCGGGTAGGGTGTTTGCCTTGCACACGGCCAACCCGGGTTTGATTCCCAGCATCCAATATGGTCCCCCAAGCACTGCCAGGAGTAATTCCTGAGTGTGTGATCCAGGAGTAACCCCCTGTGCATCGCTGGGTGTGACCGAAAAAGCAAAAGAAAGAAAGGAAGGAAGGAAGGAAGGAAGGAAGGAAGGAAGGAAGGAAGGAAGGAAGGAAGGAAGGAAGGAAAAAGAAAAGAAAAGAAAAGAAAAGAAAAGAAAAGAAAAGAAAAGAAAAGAAAAGAAAAGAAAACTGGTGAAGGGATACTGGCACATTTGTAGTGGGTATCTTGCAGAACCATTGTACCCCTAAAAACTTTTACACTCTTATAAAACATTATCTTGATTAAGTAGACATTTAAAAAGTAGAAAAGCATTTCAAATAAAGGAATCTTACTAAACCAAATGACTTATGTTTTCTTCTTTGACTTTGGCAGCTAGGATTTCTCAACTTATACATACCATCATTTGAAATATCATGTTTCAAATAAAAACAGAGCAATGATAAGTTCATCTGGAAATATGTCTACCCAAAATGTGAGTTAAGCACTAACTACATGGAAAAGGCTTCTAAGCATTTAGAAAAAATCAAGTTGCTGATAGTCATATAAAATTCAGCACAGTGGGAGTAAACTATTTCTTTGAACCAATGAACGGAGAAATAAGAGCAGACAATTCAAATAAGAGAAAGAATCAACTTTTTGATGCAGAAGGGGAACTCTGAAGCAATTCTCAGGAGGCCCGGGGCTCCTCTGAATGACTGGCAGCTAACATGGTAGGTGATTCAGGGCCAGGCAGTGCCTAAGGAAATAGTGCTTGCCAGTGCTGAGGATGATTTGGACAACCCCCCACACACTCAGGGATCTCCAGAGCTACACACAGCAGTGCATAGGGCATCAGTGGCTGTACCCCATGATGCTCAAGGAGCCATATTAAATGATAGATACTGAACCAGTGTCAGTTGCATGCAGGACCTGAACCTCATGGCCTGCACTCTCTTTGTTCCCATCAAAAAATAATTTAAAAAGATAAAGATCTCAAAGAGCTGCCACATAAATAAACTGTTCCAGGTAGATGTGTCTCCAGGCTGAAAACTCTGACCTATTTAAATGGAGGTGGATAGATTCCCCTCCTTTTCAGCTATGCACACCAGCAGTCACTCCTGACCTCCTCTGTTACACAAATCGGGTGAGCCCAGCTCCAAGGTTTCTAAAGCATGTGAACACATATGCAGTGGCCCAACACCACCTCAAATTTCACAGTACATACAGTTCAGCAGAAGCACTGCAAATTTGATGGGAAGTTGCAGAGGGGCCTACCAAGTACAATGAGGGAAAACAATAATCCCAAACCAGCACCAACCAGCTCATGAAATCCTCAGACAATGACTTTAGAAACACCCTTGTGAGATATAAGACTACTTTTTCACAAATTTATTTCTATTCATCTATGTTCTTATAAGTTCATTTGCCATTTTTTGTAGCAATCAACATGAGTTAAATTTGTTATGTGCCTGTCAAGGGGGTAGGCTTGAGGGCTGAGAGGAAAACTGAGGATTTTGGTGGATAGATGGCCACAAAGGTAGTGGGAATGGTGTTAGAACATTGTATGCCTGAGGCATTTGTACTATGAAAAACTTTGGGGAAAACATGTTTTATGAAATAAAATACAAAGAAAAAATTTTAAAAATGGATTATGTGTTGCAGATCACAGTGCCCAGAAGTGGGAGAGATGAAAGAGGGGACAGAGAGGACAGAGAGGAGAGAGAGAGGAGACAGAGGAGACAAAGAGAGGGGGAGAGAAATGAGGTGAGAGAGGAGACAGAGAAAGAGGGGGGTGGAAGGAGGAAGGGAAAGAGAGAGAGACTGCCATAGAAGCAGGTTGCAAGAGGGGAGTGGCAGGAAATTGGGGTTATTGGTGGTGGGAAACGGACACTGGTGGAGGGATGGGTGTTAGATCATTGTATGACTGAAACATGATCATGAACAGCTTTGGAACTGTATCTCATGGTGACTCAATTAAAAGATAAAAATTTGAAAAATCAAGATTATACAATTTGACACCAATTAAATGAATAAAACAAAGTTGAAAGCTGAAGACTCTGGTGAAAGTAATATGTTTATATTCTATTGTTGGGAACAGTATTTATCAGGACAACTGGCAACGGGATATCAAGTGCCACACAAATGTTTACTCTCTTTGATTTAGTAACCTTACTTTCTGTATTTTCATCCTAATAAAATATTTACTAGAAGAGAAATACATTTTAGGAATAAAGTTCTTCATTAACTAAGACAGTAAAAAATTGAGAAACAATATCAATGTTTAATAAGAAGATATTAAAATAACTTGCTCCATGAACCCAGTAGTCTAATAAGCAGTAAATGGGTATAAAACTCACAAGTTACAAACAGGATAAATCAAATTCTACCTACACTATAGTTCTTAAATTGATAAGGCCACATATTAATATACTAGAAGAACAGAGAAAAATTAAAATAATTTATATTTCTGAGATGATTAAACATTTCTGCTTTAATATTTGTTTTTTATGTACTATAATCATATAATTAAATCAAACATAAGTACTTGCAGTATAATGTCAGTATTTGGGGAGCAGTAATCTCTGGCTCACTAAAATGCATAATTTATGTAAAAGCTGACATTTCTCAATGAACTAGAGCATCATATTCTAGGAACAAATCAAATAATTTCATGAATTTTATAAAGCAAATAGGCACAGGTTAGTAAACTGCTAAAGTCATACTCATTAACCTTTGCTATGAAAGCAAGAGATAGCTCTTAAAGGCACAAAGTTTCTACTATCATGCAATTAAAATTGATCTTGTGGAATGCCTTCTTTTCCTCAATTACTATGACTCTCTCTTTTCCTGTTTTCAGATCTTCAAACAGTTCAAATCTATTTAGAGGAGAAAGTTTTCCCTTCCAACAAATTATCATGAGTACAAATAATTTCTTCCCTTCACTTTCTTAAGTTGAACCTATACCTACTTTTTGAAAAAGTAATAAATATTATTAAAGACCAATTAACCCGTATAATCCAGAGAATGGTGCATGCATTTCAAAACAAGGTCTAGTTATTTATCACTTATTAAATCTCTAATTATAGCAGAAAAATCCAAAAACTAATACTAGTAACTTGATTCCCTTTTTCTCAGAAAAAGAAAGATGCCTTTTAGAAATGAATGCTAGGGATACTTTTTTTCTGAATCAACATAAGAACACATATGTATATATTTTTAGAATATAAATTATTAAATCTTATTAAACATTTGTTTAATGAAAGAAGATGATCACAAGAGCCTCCCTCACCCATGGGTTGCTATATAAAGCCTACATGTAAGTGAACAAATCGCTTGGTTATAGTCTGCAGATTATAAAACTCCTTAAAATTGAAGAGGTAGGTTTGAATTTTCTAAGTTCTAAAGGAAATAGCAAGTTAAACCTAAATGAGAGACTTTATAATAAAAAAGAAAAAGAGTAAGGTTTGAATTCAAGCCAGAGCTCTTTGATATGCTTTCACTGGTTGAAAGACAAAAATGCGCAAGTCACATATTTTTCTGCGAATGTGTATTAACACAGAAATATAGTTTTTTTAAAAAAGAAATCTTGATTGAGTGCTGTCCAGCGTGAGAGAATGTAGGATTAAAGGGAAAAGACTCCAAGTGAACTTGACTTTGTTAGGGTTAAGTCCCTTATCTAAACTCAAATATCCTCAACTGTAGCATTCTTTATTTCTTCTCAAAAATATTCATCAGAATAGGCCAGTTTTCTTTTCTCCTAGGATAATATATCAGCCACCTTGGGGTTTAACGAAGTGTCATTCACACTACGAACAATGACCTTGACTAGATTTTTCTACCACCACTGTGAAATTTACGATTGGTATAACTCCAGACCTCAATAGGAGTGTAAATTCAAAAATGCAATAGAATTCTCACACACTATTTTTCTTTTGGAATTCCATTTGCAATGAAATTCCCACTACAGGGAATTGTCTTTGTGGTAATCAGGGTGTGTGAAGGAATTCAAAATACCAAGAGCACCAATCTATAAAAAGATGATTGTGTGAGCGTATCTGTAGGTGCATATATGTGTGTATATTTTAAGAACATGAAGATTATATAATGCTAAATCTAACCCAAGTTGTATCCCTAAGCAAAAAGCAATATTTTCTATTGGATCTCTATATGATCCTGCTATTGCATATGGTTGAAATTTACATAAAGTTTTTGAGGCAGAAAAACCACTGTAATCTATGTGACAACCTGAATGAGTTTTGGGAATTCCATTAATCCTTTTCTCTTTTCATACTTGTGATTTCTCACTGTTTTGTTTTAAAAATGATATTTTATGAATATTGGATCTACATGGGATAACACAGATAACTAAAAATAAGTGTTATTAGAAGTCTAGGTAGAGTGTAAATCTGCTAAGGCTGAACCTTTACTGAATCTCTTATCAGTTATTTAACCAAGGAGAAAGGTTAATTGTCTCTCCCTCCCTAAATTTCTTCATTTCATTTTTTAAAATGACAATATGGACAGTAGTACTCAAAATATTATTGCTAGGATTAATTTATAAAACCCAGAGAAAAAGAATGCTACTTGGCATATTTAATGCCAATAAATATTGGATATCTCATCATTACTACTATTATTACTACTGTTACACCACTACTTTCACCATTACTACTCCCAGTATTACTATTTTAGTAGTATAATTCTTACTGTTGAAGCTGTTTTCAATAGAACTATAAGCAGCCACTATGGGATAAACCTCTGCTAAATACAAAGTGATGGGTTCACTATTCTAATAGACATAGTCTATAATGCTGCAAATCTATAAGGTTCCCTTTTATCAAAAATGTAAATACATAGACCTATAATTAGAATGTTTAAATTAAGGATTATTAGAGTTTTCTTAGAAAATGCGTTTGAGATACTCTGATTGAATTATATAAGCAAGTGAAATAAACTTTTGTTCCAGTTGAACTACATTTAAAAATTGCTAATGACAGTAACTCAAAAGAGCTTCATGCAAGGCACTGCAGAGCAGTGAAAAAACATCTTCCCAGGAAGGTTGGCCTGGTCATTGTCTTGCATTTGATATTAAGAACACCATTAACCTTTTGGTGTCCTAGTTCTGTTGCCTGTAAAATAGCATGAGGGTACTCATCATGTCTATGCCTCAGGTTTGATATTAGGGCCAAAGAAAAAGTCTCAAAATTTATTAGAAAGAGTGCTTTATATATTTATGGAAAAAGTTCTGCATATTGGGTTTCTCTTCCATTGTGTTGGAGGCTGTGTTCACATAGGTAAACCGTAGCACTGTAGCACTGCATTATTCATTGATGTGCTCAAGCGGGAACCAGTAACGTCTCCATTGTGAGGCTTGTTGTTACTGTTTTGGGCATATCAAATACATCACGGGGTGCTTTCCAGGCTATGCCATGTGGGCGGGATACTCTTGGTAGCTTGCCAGGCTCTCTGAGAAGTACAGAGGAATCGAACCCGGGTCGGCCATGTGGAAGGCAAATGCCCTACCTGCTGTTCCATCACTCCAGCCCATAGGTCCAGCCCATAGGTAAACTAAGATATTATTTAAAAAGTAGATTTGTGAAGGTCAGAGATAGATCAATGGGTTTGGGTGCATACTTTGTTTGCAGAAGGTCTGGGTCAAATTTTCAGCACTACATGGTCCCCCAAGCACTGAGGAATTACTGATGAGCACTGAGCCTCTGAACACTCCTGGGTAAGCATTCAAAGAATATATAACGCAAAAGATGAACTAACAACAAAGAAGTTGTTAACTTTTGGCCCATTCTCTGATCAGCAATTATTCTATTTAGTATTTCAAATAGAATAAACTCTCTAAAATTCCCCAAATTTCTTGCTGGCTTGCTTGACCATGAGAATTCCTGTTGGAGATCTAAGATCAGGAAGAAGGGGGAAATTAGCATAATTGTCCCTCTCAGTATATGGGCATTAACTTCTTTGTGTCTCCATTTCCACTAGTTGGTCTCCAAATCATAAATCTAGTACCAGGTAGCTCTCATTTCTGAACTTTACTAACATGACTTGTCCCTCTAGCTATTGATTCGGTAACAGCTTTCTGATCTTGCTATACAATAGTTTGCTTCCTTGTCTCCTATTAAACTTCTTAGTTTTACTATAATACGTGGATGCAATTTTCATTATCAAAGTCCCTTTGTTCAAATAACTAATGTGATTTCTAGACTGGACACTGATGTTATAAATTGGAAGAAACAACATCAAATGAGCCTACCTGCAATTATAGAGGGAACAGTAAACCTGTCAAGCATAAATTCATGAAATAGAAGACTTCATACCTTGCATCTTTTCCTCCAGTCTTAGAGGTCGAGGTGCCTTTCATGCTATTGCAAGCTGATTCCTCCATCTGGCCATTCATCTATTCTGGGATCCTTCCCTGTAAGCTTCCTCATTCTGTGCATTTATTCAACCTCTTACCTCTCCGGAGGGTCTTCATGAACTTCACACATGAAGGTCTCTCCCGTTTTAAAGAACAGCAAAATCTGTTCTATGTCATTTCTTTCTGTTCATAGTCACCCCTCTCTTTGTGTCATCTCGATCACATTCTTGCCACTCTTGAAGTCACCAGAATCAGACTTCTGCTACCACTCTTTCTCTCCAGTAAATGACAGATGTCACTATGGCAAGTTGTACTGATAGTCTCAGTTTCCTCACCCCACTTAGTATTGAATCTCTTTGGTATGCAACTGAATACTTCCCACTACAAAAGGCAGTGTTTTCCCATCCACCTGTGTCAATTAGCTTGGCCATATGACTTGCTTTGCCTAGAGGTGAGGGGATAAACATTAGCCAATAACTGCAGCCTGTTCCTGCAGTGGGGCTAGCCCTTTGCTACTTCTTCCATCCCTATGAGAGGACATGCTGTGGGCTAGCCTGGAAGTGGCTGAGATTCATGTGGATGGGAGCTCCCTGTCTCACTGGCCCCCAATGCAACTCACCCAGACACACTGAAACATTTGAGTCAGAAATAAATGCTTATTGTGATATGTCACTCGTAATTTATGGTTGTTGGTTATGCATCATTTGTCTGTGTGTACATCAATGACTCAGTGACCAATAACCAATATCTAGGGAATGTTTTAGGATTCTCATTCCTGGGAGCTTAATTTCAGTGACTGTTGCTATGGCTACTCTCTTTCTCAGGGGACTCTCTCCTTTCTTGGCCTCCCTTCAAGCTCCTTCTATATTTATGGTTAATGTTTACCTTCTTGTACCTGTCACTTACATGGTGATGGCCTAAGTTCTGATCCTAGGCCATTATTGTTTCTCTGCAGCGTGGATGTGAGTGGAAGTGAAGTGGAGGGATAGGTTTCCCCCAAATCTGCCATTTGTGCATACATGTTACTGATATTTTTGGTTGTTTTGGGGGGCATACCTGGTGGTGATACAGATATTCTCCTGGCTCAGTGCTTGGGAGTTCATACAGTGTCCGGGTTCGAACCCAGGCATCCCACATGCAAACATGTGCTCATCTCTTTGAGTTATCACTCTGGCCCATATAAATTACATCTAAATTAAAGTCAATTAAGAGACAGCTAGTTTTGAACTGGAGAGATTGTACAGTGGGAAGGGCTCATAAGCAGGTGACCTGGATAGGATCTCTGGGATCTTATAAAGTCTGCCAAGCCCTGCCTGAAGTGAACCCTGAGCACAGAGCCAAGAGTAAGTCCTGAACATGGGTGTGGTTTGGCAACATAATCAGAACACTATAATAAACAGCTAGTGTAAGAAGGGAAGATCACCCCTCCAACTAATTGTTCCCGTGTGTGAAACGCACTTACCATACACCAGACTCAGACATAATACAAAAAAGAGGGGAATTTAGAGGCACGAAGTTAAAAATATAACCTAAGTCTCATCTTCATAAGTCTAAAATCTGTTGTGTCTATTTTTTGTCTGCCTGTTTTCATATCTTTCTTGAGTTTCCTATCTTTGGGGTTCCCATACATATAAAGTTGTATCCACCCATGAAGGAGGCTCAATGGGAGGAAGCAGCAAGAGCCTGCTCAGAGGGGTTGCATCATAACATTTCCTTTTAGTTAGATCACCCACATATAGTGCTGATGTCATAAGTTGGGCCCTTGTCATCTCTTACTTGGACTCTTTACAAACCTTTTTATTGGCTCCCTCCTTTCACTCTGGGTTTGCCTTGCTCACAGCCAGCCTGGCCGAGCTGGGTTCGATTTCTCCACCCCTCTCGGAGAACCTGGCAAGCTATGGAGAGTATCTTGCCCACACAGCAAAGCCTGGCAAGCTACCCGTGATATATTCAATATGCCAAACACAGTAACAACAAGTCTCAAAAAAATGGAGACATTACTGGGCCCACTCGAGCAAATCGATAATCAACAGAGGACAGTGTTTGACACTCCTTTCACTCTGAAACCAGCCCATTTCTTCCAAGTTCAAGCAATATTTTGGAAATGCAAACAGGAATCACCTTACTACTCTGTGAAACCATTCAGTATCTCATTATTATTGAAAAGCTAAGTAATCATTTTCCTTGAATTACAAGGTTCTCAACTCTATCACCCTTGCCTGCATATCTATTTTCATCATTTGTTGTCACCTTCCCTCTTTATCAATCCCATGACTGCAAAAATGGCAATATAAACAATTTTGAAAGGTGGATTGCAGAGAAAGTATGTGTTAAGGCACTTGCCTTACATGTGCACAACCTGGGTTCAATCCCTAGCACTATATATGGTTCCCCAAGCACAACGAGGAGAGATTGCTAAGTTTGAAATCAGGAGCAGTTGCAAATCACCACTGAATGTGGCTGAAAACCAAACAAAAAATTCTGAAAGGTGAAGAGAAGTTAGTTGAAATGACAATGCATCTAGTCATTGAAAGAGGCATCACAAAAATCCATGTCTCCTGATGCCAATACTCAGGGCTCAATCTAACTAAGGAAGATATGTTTCAATATAAGTAAATTTAAGGGAACTGACTTGGTTTGTTATAACTGAACTTTGAAAAAATATAGCATAATGTTCTTGATGATTATAGCATGATTGGAAAATTATTATGTATAATAAAGTGAGACATTTACAGAGCCAGCAAGAAAAACATATATTTAGTTTATTAAAATAATCACGAAACTATTTACTCCTTAGAATGAATTAAGGTTCTTTATTGAGAAAAAGAAACACAATTTCTTTCTTACTTGTGTGAATTAAAATGACCTATAAAACCTCTTTATGGATTTATAATAGAAATGTTAAAATATTTGTAAGGAAGTTATTTCAAAAGTAAAGCCTCTCACCACTAATTTTAAGACTTATCTATTAAACCTCTGACATTACCAAACAACTCTGTTTGAGAAGGTAACACTGTATACAGGGGATACTATTTAAGAAAATGGCCCTAATTTTCCAGCTTACTGGAAATGATTAATCTTTGCAATAGCTTTGAGAAATACATACCAAAGTTGTTACTTTTTGTCCTTTCAACAATGACTACAAGCTGAGAGCAGGCTAGTAAATGTGTTATCGGCCAACCCATTAGAGTTCCATTATTTTCTGTCTTACATGGCTTCATGTAATGAATTTTTATAATTAAACTAATGGCATACAATTTATTTTTCCCTCTCTTTATTTTCAGGCCCCATTTCTCTTCCAGCTTCCTTGGAATAAGTTTTAGACAAAAAGAAGGGAGGAGAGCCCTCCAAGTGCTTCATTACCTTAATTTCATTATGACATTTTGGAAAGCATTCTCTTTATCTGGGCTCTCTCTTTAATTTGCTGACTTTATTAAAAGGCTTAAGCAGTGTTGTAATTAACAAATCACCCAGCTACCCCAGGCATTGAAAAGAATTCTGGTTGAGCATATGGATATGGTTGGGTGGAAATGACTCCAGAGAGAATGCCAGAGGATGGATCTTCAGAAAGTGACATTTTCTCTGCTATTTTTCAAATCTTATAAAACTACTTTGGAAGGCTTCATTGTTCTTCATAAACATTCAGTGCCTTTTCACACTAGAGGATTATACAACTCATCCCTCAACTGAATTGCGATGACCATGTAACTGATTTTTGGCTACTATCACTTCCTGGTATAAACCTTAAGAGTCACTGACATTACTCATCACATTCTTTCCTTGCCTCTCTGAATGAAGAAGTGTGTATCAAGATACAGCTGTCATCAACCTTGTTCTCTTTCTTAATAAGCTAGAACTATAGCTCCCTCAGAAATCCACAATCAGTATGCAAGATGAGGAACATATACCATCTGCTTTAAGCTTTGGGATTTGAGATGTTTGTTACTATTCTATAATAGTCCATCATGAATGAAATACTGACACAGTTATATAACCCTGTTTAAAGGGTAGGACAATTCACTCACCTCTAGTTTGGTGTCCACCTCAGAGAAACTAATATAAATGTCACATAAAAACTAGGTTTTGTGGGTTGGAGAAGATAGCCCAAGTGGCAGAGCACGTGTTTAGTATGTATACGATTCCAGGCACCACAACACAAACAATCAAAAATTAAAAACTTACCTCTTCCACGAAAAAATAATGCCACCTACCAAACAAGAGTGGCCCATTGTTCTCTCCAGCCTTTTCATAACCTTCATGAATTTCAAGTTTCATGAAATAAAACTTGAGAATTTTATTTCAATTTGTATTTGAAAAATGAAATTCATATTTCACTGGGGAAGTTTAGTATTTTTCTTGGGATGTTCCTGATGTTTCAACCAACACTTTGATATAAAGGCCTTATGCCAGAATTTGGGGTAAATCTTAATTTTAAATATATCCCCAGTCCTTTTATAAAATAATTTATGGGAATGGTGAAATGCAGGATAAAACACCATTATTTTTTTGTGTATTTTTATCCATCCCACTCAGCATGAGTTTTTATTTACCATTAATTATCCACCAACTGCCGTGTAACCCTAACAACGGCCAGGATCCAGAGATTATCACACTCAGCTCCCAGGAGAGAACAAGGCAGAGTCTCCTACCCTGTGCCTGACTGTCCCCACCAGGGCCCAACAGCTGAAAACCTCCGGGCCCCAGCCAAGGCCATGCTGGGACCACTCTCCACACACTTGGATGAGCCTCACGCATAAAAGAACTGGCAGAGGAACCCAGGTGTGTGGGACCCGGGGCTGAGATCTTCAAGCCTGCACAGTTTGGGACTGGACCTGCTAGTAGCTAGACAGTTACACCCACCAACTGCTGTGTAACCCCAACAACGGCCAGGATCCAGAGATTATCACACTCAGCTCCTGGAAGCTGAGAAGACATCTTATCATCTCATTCCTACTTTGGACAAACTGGCAGGCTACCGAATGTAACCTGCCCACACGGCAGAGTCTGGCAAACTCCCCGTGGCGTACTCAATATGCCAAATACCAGTAACAATGAAGGGTCTCATTCTCCTAACTCTGAAAGAGCCTTGAATATGGCATTTTTCTTAAAAATCTCAGGGCTAGGAGGAAGATGTTACTGGGGCCTGCTCGAGGCAATCGACGAATTACTCAATAGTCAAAAACTTAATTGAACTTACAGGAAAGTGTTTGTACACTTTCAAGTTTATGTAATTGAATTGATTTACATGCCTATCTTCATGCCAATAGCAAACTATTTTGATTACTGTAGCTTTGTAGTAAGTTTTAAAATTGGGAATGTGACTACTCCAACTGTGTTCTGTTTTTACAGTGGACTTATCAGATGAAACCCTCTGGGCCTAAAGACAGTGGTGAAATATAGTGTAAAAAACTCAATGAAATGAATGTCTCACCAAGAATATTTTACCCAGACAGGTTCTCATTCAAGAAATTGAAGAAACAGAAACACTCCCAAAAAGTTTCTATGATGCAAATATTACCCTGATACCCAAAGCAGAGACACCATAAAAAAAGAGATTTAAAGGCCGATATCCCTGATGAACAAGATGCAAAGATCCTCAACAAAAAATATTATCAAATAGAACCCAACAACTTATCAAAAAGACCATACACAATGACCAAGTAGGCTTCATTCCGGGGATGCAAGGACAGTTTAACATTTGCAAGTCAATCAACATAATCAAAATAAATACACCATATCAATAAAAGAAAAGATAAAAGTCATATGATCAAATCAATAGAAGCAGAGAAAGCATTTGACAAGATCCAGCACCCATTCATTGTAGGATACCATTGGTTTTCCTTTCCTCCCTGTCTGCTGGGAGCTTGTGTTTGTTGATTTTCCCCCAACCTGTCAATTATCTTTGTCTCCTGATCAGACTCTGACTTGTAAATATTGTCTTTCTCTCCTCTTTAATGTCCTATGCATGGCTACCTATTTCAGAGCAATTGCTTTTTGTATGAATACAAGAAGACAGTTAAAAAGACAATGACATCTGCTGCTGGACTTAAGCCTCAGTTGCCTTTAGTTCCTAATGAGGGTCCTGACGAGGGACAAGATGGGGCCAGGGCAAGCTTCAAGAACATGGGGATTTTTACAATTTTTACAATTTTACAATTCATTATAAAAATTCAAGATAGGAGTTGAAAGAATTTTCCTCAATATGTAGTCAACTCCATCTTCCAAAAAACCCAGCAAGTATTATTCTCAGTCGAGAATAATATCTCGATGGAGAATAATATTTATCAATGCATAAAAACTAAAGGCTTTTCCGCTAAGATTAGGCACAAGACAAGGTTGCCCACTCCTAATACTCCTATAGTACTGGAAGAACTCACCATAGTAGTTAGGCGAGAAAAATATATCAAGGGTATCCAGATAGGAAAAGGAAGAAGTCAAGCTTTTATTATTTACAGATGACATGATATTATACATAAAAAATCCTAAAGACTATATAAAAAATATTCCTTGAAACAATAGATTTGTATAGCAAAGTGGCAAGTTATAAAATCAATACCCAAAAGTCCATGGCTTTACTATATACAAATAATTAACGAGAAAAAAGACACATTAGAAAAACAATCCAATTCACAATTGTGTCTTATAAAATCAAGTACTTTGGAATCAGTTTAACAAAAAAGATGAGAGACCTATACAAAGAAGACTACATAACACTACTTAAAGAAATAGAAGAGGATTCAAGGAAATGGAGACACATCCCCTGCTATTGAGTCAGGAGGATTAACACTGTCAAAATAGCAATACCCTCCAAAGCATTATACTGATTCAATACAATCCCTATATAGATATCCATAACATTTTTCAAGCGTTCTTGAAATTTATATGGAATAATAAATCCCAAGAATAGCAAAGGCAATCCTTGGGAAAAAGAATATGGGAGGCATCACCTTCCATAACTGCAAACTGTACTACAAGGCAAAAGTAATTAAAAAAGCATGATATTGGAATAAAGACAGACCTGCAGGTCAATGGAACAGAGTTGAATATCCCGACAATGACTCACAAATATATGTTAACCTAATCTGTGATAAAGTAGCAAGAAATATGAAGTAGAGCAAGGAAAGCTTCTTCTACAAGTGGTGCTTGCAAAACTAGGCAGATACATGCCAAAATCCGAACTGATACATCTTTCTAATGCCATGAACAAAAGCCAGATTAAATGGATTAAAGACCTCAATATCAGACCTGAATGCATAAGACCCATACAGGAAAATTTGGGCAGAACTCTCCATGATATTGAAGCTAATGGCATCTTCAAATATGAAACACCCCTGACCAAGCAAGTGGAAACATAGATGAATAAAAGGAATGACATTAAGTTTAGAAGCTTCTGCACCTTAAAAGAAATGGTGAACAAGATACAAAGATAGCCCACGGAATGGGAAAAATAATTATCAATGCCCACATGATAAAGGGTTAATATCAAGATATATAAAGCACTGGTAGGAGTTTACAAAAAGGAAACATCCAACCCCATCCAAAAATGGAGAGAAGAAATGGACCAAAACGTCCACAAATAAGAAATACAATAGGCTAAAAGACGCAAAGACACATAAAAATACTCTATTCACTAAACATCAGGGAGATCAAAATCAAAATAATCATCAGATATCATCTCATAACACAGAGACTGGCACTCTTAAAAAAAAACAAGAACAACCAATGCTGACATGAATGAGGGGAGAAAGGGCCTTCCCTTCATTGTTGGTGGGAATGCCAACTGATCCAGTCCTTTTGGAAAACAATATGGGCATTCACCAATAAAACTAGAAATTAAGCTTTTATGTGACCCAGCAATATCACTTCTGGGAATATACTCCCAGGGCCCAAAAGCATGCTACAGGAAAGACATCTGCACTTCTATGTTCATTCCAGCACTGTTCACCATAGCCAGAAATCTGGAAATAACCTGATTACCCAAGAAGAGAAGACTGGATAAAGAAACTATGGTACATCTATATAATGTAATACTATGCAGCCACCAGGAAACTGAAGTCATGAAATTTGCTTATAAATGATTGGACTTAGAGAGTATCATGCTGAGTGAAATGAGTCAGAAGAAGAGGGATGGACATAGAATGATTGGAGTTATCTGTGGGATATAAAAAAATATAGTATGAGACTAATACTTAAGGAGAGTCGAAACAAGAGTCAGAAGGACTGGTCCATGGTTGGAGGGTTGCCACAATTTGGGTGGAGGGTGGCAGCTAGGATAGAGTAGGAGCTACTATGATAAAAATAGTTCAAATGATCACTCTGGATAATAACTGAGTGCTGGAAGTAAGGGAGAAACATGATAACCTTTCACTTCTTGTATTGCAAACCATAATGCCCAAAAGTTGGGTGGGAGACAGAAAAAGAGAGAGAAAGAAAAAGAGTAAGAGAGAGAAAAGAAAAGTGTCTGACATAGAGGTAGGTCAGGGGGCAGAAGGGAAACTGAGGACATTGGTTGTGGGAAATCTACACTGGTGAAGGGACAGGTGTTGGAGCATTGTATGACTGAAACACAATCATGAACACCTTGGTAACTGTATCTCATGGTGATTCAATAAAAATAAATACATAAATAAAAATTCTGCAACTCAAAATAGGCCTAAGTTGAATCCATCTACTTTTTAAAAAAAATTATGACTAACTAAATATTTTTAAATGCATCTAAGTGGGCCAATTAAATACTTTCTGGTGATAAACTGATATCTGATATAATTTGTTAAGAAAGACAGCGCTTTTGGGGAAGCCATTTCCTATATTGATTTATTCCAACATGTCCATGCAGCCTATAGTGGATCAACTCTAAGGCTTTTTTCTCTCCATTAGGTTAAGTTAGAAGAGAAGGTCTAATGTACAAGTATCACATTCAGCCATTCCTGGAGCAGAATGAGTGCACTATGTTATGGGTCTCAAAGGACAAAAAGGGACTGTTAATATGACTAGGGTGAGTCTCCCAAAGGCAAGTCCAGTGATCTGATGGAAGAGTTGTTTTCGATCCAGTGAGACCAGTCTAGCATGCAGTACAATCCTATGTGCCAGTATTCCTGACCTCTGGCATTCACATTCCTTTTTTTTTGCTCCCACTGTTTCCATGGATACACAAGCTCAAGGTCACTTGAGGTTACTTCCTGCTTCTTCCTCTTTTATTTGTTTTAATTTTGTCCCTTTTTTTATTGAATCACCATGAGATACACGATTACAAAGTTGTTTATGATTGGATTTCAGTCATGCGATGTTCCAACATTCAACCCTTTAACAGCATACACTTCTCACCATCAGTTTCCTTCTTCATTTACACTTCAGCCTGCAGATTCACTTCTTCCTACATTTGGCTTTCATGGTCTCTAAGCATTAAGGCTGAGTTCTGTTATTTCAGTGTATTCTTTAGGATTTCCTACATAAAAAATCATGTTATCTACAAAATAAAGACTTGGAAGGGATGGCTCGTTTAAAAATGACAGGAGAGAAGAAATGAAATTTCCTTAGAGAAGAAATCCAAATGGTGAAAAGGAACATGAGCAATATATTCTCCATTACTAATCTTCAGGGAGATGCAAATCAAAACAACAATGAGACATCCTCTCACACCAGTGACTGTCACACATGAAAAAACCAAAGACAAAAACAACGAGTGATAGCATGGATGCGGAGAGAAAGGAACTCTCCTTCATTGTTGGTGGGAATGCCCACTGCTCTATCTTTTCTGGAAAAAAACACAGGCACTACTCAAAAATCTAGAAATTGAGCTTCTATACAATTCAGCAACACCTTTTCTGGGAATATAAATTGGGGGCTTAAAAACAGAATTTAGAAATGTCATCTGCATTTCTATGTTCATTGCAACACTATTCACAATAGTCAGAATCTGGAAACAACCTGAGTGCCTAAGAACACATGACTGGATAAAGAAACCATGGTACATCTACACAGTGGAATACTACACGGCCACTAGGAAACCAAAGTCATGAAATCTGCTTATATATGAATGGACTTGGAGAATATCATGCTGAGTGAAATGAGTCAGAAGGAGAGGGACAGACATAGAATGATTGCAATCATTTGTGGGATATAAAAAAAACATAGAATGAGACCAATACGAACCAATAGTTGAAATGGGCCAGGAGGATTCATGCACAGCTAGAAACTTTCCAGAAGTTGGGGGCAGGCAGTTAGGATAGAAAAGGGACCCCTATGACAATGGTAATTGGAAATGATCACTATGAACAAGTTATAGTGCAGAAAGTAGGTAAAGGGCTATACACTATAACGTTTCAATACCTGTATTGCAAATCATAATGCCCAAAAAGCAAATAGAAAGAGAGAGGAGTGTTTACCATAGAGGCAGTGTTGGAGAAGTGGAGGGAGGGGAACGAGGGGCATTGGTGGTGGAAAATATACACGGGTGAAGGGACAGATGTTAGAATGTTGTATGACTGAAAGTCAATCATTAACAACTTTGTATCTATACCTCATGGTGATTCAATAAAAGTAAACTAAATGAATAAAATGACAGGAGAAATCCTTACTTATATTTTCCCAGTCTCTGGAGGTGGTAGAGAATTCATTAAAGTTCCCTGACTTGTGCCTGTATAACTGTAACTTCTGCCTCTCTCAGCTTGTCATGTTTTCCCTGGGACTGGTATAGTCCCATGGTTTCATGACTTTTTTCCTCCATTTTTAAGGATTCAATCCCTGTGGGCCAAGGACCCACCTTCCTCCAGTAAGACCTAATCTTAAGTACATTTGCAAAGCTTCTACTTTCAAATACTTCTGATTCATAGATAGGGAGGATCAGATCATCAGCATATTTAAATCTATTTCCCCTTGCCTTCATTTTGTTCCTGTGGTTGCTGTTCCTGTCATGACCTGGGCTTGCATGCATCCTTGGTTGTGGTGCTTGCCACAGCTTTTACACTTGAGCTAGGTTAATGGATAGTTTTAGGTCCACTGATTACTGGAACCTCACCCTTGGTTGTGGGGCTCATTCGCTTAAAAATATCCCAGTGTTAGTCAAGGTTTATAATCCTATAGCTGCTGAGTTTCCACATATTTGCTTGCAGTGCACTAAGGATCGCCTATTGTGTGATGGTGCAGGAGTCCCAAAGAGTCGGGTGTCTGGGAACATTTGGGTATGTCAAAAGACTTTATAAGAAAACATTATATAACCTGCCACACTTAATACTTATCTGTAGAATATTTTCCTCATGAGAGGGTTTGAATTCCATCAAATGCTTTTTTAAAATTATTATTATTGAATCACCATGAGGTACAGTTACAGAATTATAAACTTTCATGCTTGGGTTTCAGTCACACAATGATCGAGTACCCATTCCTCCACCAGTGCCCATTTTCCACCAACAATGGTCCCAGCATCCCTCCAAGCAGCCCCACCCCATCCCCCCTGCCCACTTCGCCTCTGTGGCAGGGCATTCCCTTTTGTTCTATCCCCTTTTGGGTGTTGTGGTTTGTAACAAAGGTATTAAGTGGCCATCATGTTCGGTCTATAGTATACTTTCAGCCTGTATCTCCCATCCAAAGTAGGTTGTCCTAGCACCCTTTACTTGGTGATCCCTTCGCTATCTGAACTGCCTTTACCCCCATCATGTGAGGCCGGCTTCTAAGCTGTGGAGTAATCCTCCTGGTATCTCTGATATTCTTGGGTGTTAGTCTCCCATCCTGTTACTTTATATTCCACAAATGAGTGCAAACTTTCTGTGTGTCCCTCTCTTTCTGACTCATTTCATTTAATATGATACTTTCCATGTTGACCCTCTTATATGCAAATTTCATAACTTCATATTTTCTAACAGCTTCATAATATTCCATTGTGTAGATGTACCAAAGTTCCTTTAGCCAGTCATCCGTTGTTGGGCACTCGGATTTTTTTCCACATTGTGGCTATTGTAAACAGTGCTGCAATGAACATACAAATGCAGATGTCATTTCTACTAAACTTTTTTGCCTCTTCGGGATATATTCCCAGTAGTGGTATTGCTGGGTCAAATGGGAGCTCCGTTTCTAATTTTTTGAGATAGGAAAGGAAGAAATCAAGCTCTCACTATTCGCAGATGATATGATACTATATTTAAAGAACCCCAAAACCTCTACCAACAAATTCCTAGAAACAATAAACTTGTACAGTAAAGTAGCAGGCTATAAAATCAATACCAAAAAGTCCATGGCTTTCCTATTTGCAAATAATGAGAGAGAAGAAAGTGACATGAAAAAAGAAATCCCATTCCCTATCAAACCTTTTAAAATCAAGTATCTTGGAATCAGTTTAACTAAGGAAGTAAAGGACCTGTACAAAGAAAACTACAAAATGCTACTTCACGAAATAAAAGAAGACACAAGGAAATGGAAACAAATCCTCTGCTCATGGACTAGGAGGAGTAACATTGTCAAAATGTCAATTTTCCCCAAAGCATTATACAGATTCAATGTGATCCCTATAAGGATACCCATAAAATTCTTCAAAGAAATGGATAAAACACTCCTGAAATTCATATGGAACAACAAACCACCACAAATAGCTAAAATAATTCTGGGGAAAAAGAGGATGGGAGGCATCACTTTCCCCGACCTCAAACTCTACTACAAAGTGGTAATAATTAAAACAGCATGGTACTGTAACAAATGCAGAGCTGCAGACCAATGGAACAGGGTCGAATATCCTTATACACACCCTGAACTATATGATCATCTATTCTTTGATAAGGGAGCAAGAAATGTGAAGTGGATCAAGGAAAGCCTCTTTAACAAATGGTGCTGGCAAAACTGGACTGCTACATGCAAAAAAATGGGCCCAGACCCCTAGCTAACACTATGCACAAACATTAGATCAAAATGGATTAAAGACCTCAACATCAGACCAGAGTTCATCAGGTACATTGAAGACAAGGTCATTAAAACCCTCCATGATATTTAAGCTAAGTGTATCCACTGGCCAAGTAAATGGAAACAGAGATAACAGATGGAACTACCTTAAACCGAGAAGCTTCTGCACCTCAAAAGATACAGAAACCATTTGATCTCCCATTTGACCTAGCAATACCACTCCTGGGAATATATCCCAGAGAGGCAAAAAAGTATAGTCAAAGTGACATCTGCACTTGTTTGTTCATTGCAGCACCTTTTACAATAGCCAGAATCTGGAAAAAACCTGAGTGCCCGAGAACAGATGACTGGTTAAAGAAACTTTGGTACATTTACACAATGGAGTACTATGTAGCTGTTAGAAAAGATGAAGTTATGAAATTTACATACAAGTGGTTCTACATGGAAAGTATCATGTTAAGCGAAATGAGTTGGGAAGAGCGGGATAGACACAGAAAGATTGCATTCATCTGGGGAACATAAAGCAACAAAATGGGAGACTAACACCCAGGAATGGCTGAGATTAGTACCAGGAATTTTGCTCCATGACTTGGAGGCCAGCCACACGTGCTAGGGGAAAAGGAAGCTCAGATTGAGAAAAGAGCACCAAATAAAGAGTGTTGTGAGGATCCTCCCAGGGTGGGAGAAGCACGCTGAAAGTAGACTATAGACTAAACATGATTGCCACTTAATGCCTTTCTTGCAAAACACAGTACCCAAAAGAAGAGAGAGAGAGTACAAGGGGGAATGCCCTGCCACAGAGGCAGGGTGGGACGGGGGGGATGGGGGGTGGAAGGGATGCTGGGACCTGTGGTGGTGGAGAATGGGCACTGGTGGAGGGATGGGTACTTGATCATTGTATAACTGAAACTCAAGCACAAAAATTTGTAAGTCTATAACTGTACCTCATGGTGTTTCACTAATAAAAAAAATTTAAAAAAAAGGTACAGAAACAAGAATTCAAAGAAAATCTACATAATGGGAAAGGATATTCACCCAATACCCATCTGATAAGGAGTTGATATCACGAATTTGCACAGAACTGGTTGAACTCTACAAAAAAATCCAACCCCATCAGCAAATGGGGTGATGAAATGAACAGAGACTTTCTCAAAGAAGAAATCTGGATGGCCAAAAGGCACATGAAAATATGTTCTTCATCACTAATCATCAGGGAGATGCAGATAAAAACAACAATGTGATACCATCTTACACCACAGAGACTGGCGAACATCCAAAATAGCAAAAGCAACCATTGTTGGCATGGATGTGGGGAGAACGGGACTCTCCTTCACTGCTGGTGGGAATGCTAACTGGTTCAGCCCTTCTGGAAAACATCAAATGCTTTTTGTTTTCTATTGAGATGACTACATTTTCCCTCTTCTGTCTACCAACATTAAATTTTGAATGCTGAACTTCACTTTTATTTTTTAATAAATAGCACTAGGAGCAATAGCACAGCGGTAGGGCATTTGCCTTGCACGCAGCCAGCCCGGCCGAGCCAGGTTCGATTCCTCTGCCCCTCTCAGAGAGCCCAGCAAACTACCAAGAGAATCTCGCCCTCATGGCAAGCTACCCATGGTGTATTCATTATGCCAAACACAGTAACAATAAATCTCAAAATGGAGCCCGCAAGAGCAAAATTGATGAACAACGGGAGGACATCTAATCATCTTAAAAATGGGCCATTTAAGGTTTTATTGTAGTTTCTTGAGGATTTCAATGCTTACATTTATAAACCATAATGTCTGTAGCGTGTTTCTAGTCTTGCATAGCATCTAGTCTTGCTTTCAAAGACCCATTGGTTCTGGTGTTCTCACACTTAGTTATGCTGTTCATTGTGGGGAGGAGTTTTCTGGTACAATCTTTTTTGGTGGGAGCCCTAAAGGAGTCACAAGGACTAGTTGCATGTGGGCAGAACCAGGGATAAAACCCAGTCTTACACTTGCAAGGCATGCATTTTTGCCACTGGATTTTTCCTGGGCTCCTAACTCCAATTTTTACCATTTATTTACTTACATTTGGTATTATTTCCTTCAGTTTTTTAGTTTTATCATTTATTACAGAAAATATTAGGGTACTCATTTGAGGATTTTTTTTCTGTTTTGGGCCACATCTAGTGATGCTCAGGGCTTACTCCTGGTTCTCTGCTCAGGGATCACCCTTAGGCAATCTTGGACTATGTGGGGTACCAGAGATCAAAATCGGTTGTCATGTGCAAGGTAAGCACCTTACCTGCTGCAACCAAGGAACTTACTTTTGATAAGATATTTGCAGCTATAAATTTTATTCTAGGCACTATAATGATTCTACCCCATATTTTAATTGTGTTATTGGTTTTAGGGCCTCACCTGTCTGTGACTGGGGCTACTCTTGGTTCAGTGTTCAGGTGAACATGCAGTTCAGGGAATTGAACACAGGGCCTTATACTCTCAAGGCTAGTACTCTAACACTAAGCCACACTTCTGACCCAATAAGTGATGTTTTATTTCCATTCATGTTAAAATATTTTCTATTACTTTTCTGATTTCTTCTTAGAAATGACCTATTGTTATAATTGAGAATTTTCTAGAAGTTACTTTAATGACTGATTAGAAGTTTTATACAGGTGTCCTAAGATCATCCTACACGGTATGTTTTAGTACCTTTAAATGTATTGAAACATGATTGATGACATTGCATAAGATCTATCCTAGAGAACATTCCATATGCAATCGAAAGAAATGTACATTATTTTTATGTGGTATGCTGTACAGGAGAATTCAAAAACTTACTAGCTCATACTGAGGTAGGCAGAAAGGTATAGGGGCCCATGGCAATAAATTTTATATCTTACAAAAACAAGATATGGTCTATTAGGAAATCATCCGACCATTATCTCAAGTCAGACATACCTGCACAAAAAACAAATCAAACCCTCTGGAAACAAGTCACAGGAAAGAACAAAGGTCATGATACCACTCAGAAAATGGAGAAGCCTTCAGAGTCCAAAATCCTTTTCCTTGACAAGCCTTAGCAAGGACTCTTAACTTCAAAGAAAACTAAAACTACAACAGCATGATAAAGTTCCTTTAAAGTGTAAGTTTCCCAAAGAAAGTTGGGGCTCCATATTTTGGGGGATATTTGTACCCCAACTTCTGGTGCTCAATAATTTACTTTTACTTTATGCAGCTCTATTTACTGGAGATGTCCATGTCTTTAGCATGTGTAATCTCTTTGAGGCTGTCTGGTTTCTCTGTAAAAGCTAACATTTTTCCTTGAATGTGCCTTTACTTTTCCTCAATAAAACTATTTTTATTCACTATTACTCTTGTCTTGATTTTTTTCCCTGAGATAAAAGACTAGATGTTGGAGCAAGTGGAAACAGAGAAAAACAAATAGGACTTTCTTAAACTAAGAAGCTTCTGCACATCAAAAGAAACAGTGACCAAAATACAAAGACAGTCTACAGAATGGAAAAGGATATTCACCCAATACCCATCCTATAATGTAAGGGAACAGCTGCATAGTATTCCATTATGTAGATGTAACAAAGTTTCTTCAAGGGTTTAGAACACTTTTGTTACCTATCAAGGGTATACAAAGCACTGGTTGAACTCCACAAGAAGCAAACATCCAGCCCCATCAAAAAATGGGGTGATAAAATGAACAGAAACTTTCTCAAAGAAGAAATCCAAATGGTTAAAAGGCACATGAGAAAATGCTCTACATCACTAATCACCAGGGAGATGCAGATCAAAACAACAATGAGATATCATCTCACTCCACAGAGAGTGGCCCACATCCAAAACAACAAAAGCAACTGGTGTTGGCACAGATGTGTGAAGAAAGGGACTCTCCTTCACTGCTGGTGGGACTGGTTCAGCCCTTTTGGAAACCAGTATAGACGATTCTCAAAAAATTAGAAATTGAGCTCTAATTTGACCCAGCAATACCACTCCTGGGAATATATCCAGAGAGGCAAAAAAGTATAGTAGAAATGACATAGGCACTTGTATGTTCATTGCTGCAATGTTTACAATAGCCAAAATCTGGGGAAAAAAGCCCCAGTGCCCAAGAACAGATGACTGGTTAAAAAAAGTTTGTTACATCTACACAATAGAATACTAGGCAGCTGTTAGAAAAGATGAAGTTGTGAAATTTGCATATAAGTGGATCAACATGGAAAGTTGATCATGTTAAGTGAAATGATTCAGAAAGAGAGGGACAGGCTTAGAAAGATTGCACTTATATGTGGAATATAAAGTAACAGAATGGGAGATTAACTCCCAGGGGTAGTAGAGATTAGGACCAGAAGGTTTGCTCCATGGCTTGGAAACCAGCCTCACATGCTGGGGGAAAAGGCAGCCCAGATAGAGAAGGAAACACCAAGTAAAGGATGTTGGGAGGACCCATTTGGGTTGAAAGATGCAAGCCAAAAGTAGACTATAGACCGAACAAAATGGCCACTTAATACCTCTATTGCAAATTACAACACCCAAAGGAAAGAGAACAAAAGAGAATGCCCTGCCACAGAGACAATTTGGGGTGGGGGTGGATGGGGTGGGGGTGGTGGGAAAGATATTGGGAACATTGGTGGAACAGAATGGGCACTGGTGGAGGGATGGGTAAATGATTATTGTATGACTGAAATACGAAAGTTTGTAAGTTTGTAACTGTACCTCACGCTGATTCACTAATAAAATTTTTTTAAACAATACTAGATGTTAGGACTTGAGCATTTGGTATTAATCTGTTCTTTCCTTGTGAAGAGCATAACCTCATTTCAGCCCAAGAACCATAGATCCTGAATAACCAGATGGCAGAGATCAGCTCCAAGGCCATAAAGATCAAGTAGTATATCAGGCCCACCTAGATAGCTGCTTAGCAAGACTGGCAGAAACTTAAGTGCCCATGTTATTCAAGAACTGTTGCAGATCTCTTCCTGTACTCAGTTCCATGGATATACACCCCATCACCACCAAAAAATATCAAATATCCAAAGGCAATAGAAAGGAAGAGCAGGAAACTGGTCTACGGTCTACTTTCCCCTGGGGTGGGGATGGAGCGGGGATAAGTTAGGGAAGAAAACACTAGGTCAGTGGAAAAGGGGAAATGTGCCTGTGATGAAGGCAAGTTGGGAGATAGGGGTAAACTGAAGACATTGGTGGAGGGTAGTGGATACCTATGAAGGGACTGGTGTTGGAGCATTTTACACTGGAAATCCTTCACAAACATCTTTGTAACTTTGTGATTCATGGTGATTCAATAAAAATACATTTTAAAAAGTAAAAAGAGAAAATAAAAAGTGACTGCTAATGTATTAAATTATTAAATTTCCCCTTTCTTTTGTCAGTTTTGCTGCCTTGCATGCAGCCAACATGGCCAACCCGAGTTCGATTCTTCCACCCCTCTCAGAGAGCCTGGAAAGCTACCGAGAGGATCTCGCATGAATGACAGAACCTGGCAAGCTACCCATGGTGTATTCGATATGCCAAACACGGTAACAACAAAGTCTCCAATGGAGACATTACTGGGCCCGCTCAAGCAAATCAATGAACAATGGGAGGACAGTGACAGATTGAGTCACCATGAGATAGTTACAAAATTTTCATGTTTGAGTTTCAGTCATACAAAGATCCCTCCAACCAGTGCACATTCTCCACTATCAATGTCCCCAGTATTCCCCCCCCTTCCAACCTTCCCCCTGCCTATATTGCAGATAATTTCTCCCATACTCTCTCTCTTTCTCTCTCTCTCTCTGTCTCTCTCTCTACTCAGGACTTACGTTTGACTTTGTCCTCAGGAATCACTCCTTATAGTGCTCAGGGGACCATGTGTAGTGCTATGGATTAAAACCAGATCAGCCACATACAAGGTGATGGCCTTACTTCCTCTACTATCTCTCTGACCTCTTAATGCATTCCTTTTAATACTTTTATTTGTTCCATTTCTCAAAATGGACTTTTCCCATTGACATATTTTAACCTTTACCAATTTTTTTTCTGCAAGAATTATGTAATATAGGGCATCCTAAGTAGAAATTTAATTAGTTACTGTACTTTTAAACTCTAGGATATCTTTTTGGTTCAGGTTCATAACTTTATGCAATTGATACTCTCGTTTGAACTCAAATACATGCAGAGCCTTCTAAATCTTTCAGGAGAATTCTAGAGCTCTTCAGAGTCTCCTGTGGACATTATATTCTCCAGATCCTCTCTCAGGGCTTTACCCACACCCATTTTATATGCTAATCATCAAATACAGTACCTCACAAACACATGGCAACATCACTGGCCCTGAACACATTCATTGGTCTCATCATCTCAGGAAGGATTTTACAAGTTTTACACCTTTTTTCATTTTTATGGCCTTTCTATAGTTGGGTACACTTGTCAAAGGCAGGTAGCTAATGATAATCAAGAATTACAGGCTCTCCAATGGCAAAGATGAGAAGGCACACAATTACGATATGATATATGACTAATCCCAAAAGGAGCAGGACTAGGGGCATGAAAGCATCCAGAAATGTTTAGAAGACTGGAAACAGAAGATATGCTGCGAGTATCTCCAGCCAGGCTGATTGCATGTGGGACCTTGTCCTCAGCAGATTAATGCCCCCACTGCAAAGGCAGAACAGATTTTGGTGACCATCTGGAGCCTGGCTGCTGGCTAACTCACCAGCAAGTATCCACCCAGGGCTTCATGCACCGGGATTAGCACTGTAAAAACCCAAAAGATAATTCTATTAGTGTTCTTCCCTTCAATATAGGTGGGGCAAGGTGGGGATACACAAGCATCTGTGAAAAATTTACCTGCCCAAGTGGTCTGTGGAAAGAGGCACACCTGTTGTCATCAGCATCCTACATGGCAGGGCCAGACTGCCAGCACCTGAAAGCACCTCTTGCATAGAGTGATGATGAGTATGATATGCAGATGTCCTCTGGGTGCTTGTTGCTTGCCCAAAACACGCTATTCTTAAATCCTTGTTGGTGGAGGAAAGGGCCCCGGACATGTAAAAGGGCTCTGTAGGTCTAAATCCTTTGTTTTTAAAGAGAGAGCACTCCAAAGCCATTTAAATTGCAGAGGAATTTAAAATATGTAAATTGCTGGGTGGTACAGTAAAGTTTCCATTGACGATGTTATAATATGTCACTAAAAATCCACAGAGAGTTAGAGCAAATATCTGTTGTCTCTGTTGCCTAAACTGACAGAGGGCCTGGGCCCTTCAATAGTTATGTAAAGGTGCAGTGGAGGAAGATCTTCAGTGAAAAGCCTTAAGGTATGGATAGAAAACAGTGGATCACTTCCAGATGACACATGGCAGGTCAGGTACACCCTGTCTTTATCTGCTTACCGCCCAAAGTAGCAGGAGGGCATGGAGGGGATGGGAGACTTCAGGTATGTTGGGGCATCACAGCCAGAGGGGCTGTTCATCTGGGGACGGAAGCGAAGAGATGGGCTCCATCCAGAAATTACTGCCTCCTGCCCTTGCGTGTCAAAGAAAATGTCTTAACTAAACCCTAATGCATGATGATGGATTTGTTGCTACTGGTGATCCACAGGGAGAACACTATGGAAGTTCTACTTTAATTTACTTGTTACTTTAGTATGTGTATGCATCTTGTGAGATGCATAATCTGACACCCAGGGGTGTCTCAAGATTTGAGCTGCAGTATACCTAGATTGAACATTTACCTGAAGCATTTGACGGATTAATTCCTTCACTGCACCAGAGATGTTATTCCAGTGGGGAGTTGGAAAATGTACCTGTCCAGCTAAGATCTTACTATAAAGTTCTTCCTGATTATTGCTCTTACTGATAAATGGTGGGAAGCCACAGAGTAGAATATATGTGATCACACCAGTTGCCCAAATGTCCACCTTCAAGCCATAGCCCTTTTCTGCAATAATCTCTGGGGCCAAGTATGTAGGTGTGCCACAGATCGTGTAGAGGAAGCCTGACACCACCGTAGCTAAGCCAAAATCTCCAACCTTCAAGGACTTGGTTCCGTTAGGATGCTGAAATACCAACAGGTTCTCTGGTTTGATATCTCTATGAACAATTAGCAGGCAATGAAGATAATAGAGGGCATTGGCCAGGTCCTGCAACATAGCGCTGCTTTCTTCCTCTGAGAATTTGCTTGAAGAAGTAATAGCATCAAAGAGATCTCCTCCTTTGACCAGCTCCATGACCAAAAGATGCTCTTTTTCTTTCTCTATGTTCTCCACCAAAGTAATGATATTTGGATGCTTTAGTTCACATAATATGGTCACTTCATTCATAATCAGATGTTCCTTTTTGCGATATTTGGTTTTATCTATTATCTTTAGGGCGAACTCCTCTCCAGTGTAACGGTTTGTGCACAATTTGACTACTGAAAAATTTCCATTACCAATAACTTCCCCAATCTTGTATTTATTATGAAAAGTTGATAATGCAGATGATTTGTCACTCCCAGTGATATGACTGCGACTCGAGGAATGATTACGTTCAGCTCTGCTTTTTACATTGGGAGAAGACATGCCAGGTCTAGACAGCTTCTTAAATCCTTGGGAAGCTTCTAGGGAGACATCCTGCTTAGTTGGAGAGGAAGCCAAGGATTTTGTACCTTTAGGAGTTTCAAGGTGACTGCTAGGTGCTCCATTAACTAATGTGTGTTGTTTGCTACCTGAAGAGGTTCCAGGGCTGTTGGACACAGAACACTTAATGGGCTTGGAGGAAGTTTGTGATGACTCAAGGGGAAGATACTGGTTGTAATCAGACACAGAACTATCCTGAAGATGAGGGACTTCATCTGATCCATATGCAATAGAAGCAATATCACCAAAAATATCTTGTAGAGAAGTAACCTGCTTTCTTTCCAATGTACGATGTTTCCTGACCATTCTTGACTCTGGTTTAATGGTTTGGGAGAGATTTGTTAAGACTTTTTCCAAGCAATGAGAAGTCTTCCTTTTGAGAAGGATTTTCACAGATTTTCTAGATTTCACTCCACTTCTAACTATGGTGACTAACTTGGGTTTGAGAAGATATTTGCTGTCCTTCTCTTCATTTTTAGTGGAAGAGGTAGTACCGCGGGCTCTAGAGGTCCCAATCTTGATATTTACATGCCAGGATGGAGAAAGATTTTGCATGTAGTCAATTTGACAAAATGGTTCATCTGAAGCACACACATAACTTTCACCTTCCTCTAGCTCCCCTAGGCAGGTGATCTTGCGACTCCCATCGATGGTGTAGATACTGCGAACTCCCTGGGGCAGGCTCACCTGGTCAGCCAACAAGTGGGTGAGTTCCTGGAGCAAGGCATCAAAGGAGTGGAAAGTGCTTCTGGAAACAGAGCATACCAAGCCACTGAAGGACCCATCCCCATTACAAAAGAAACGCACCTTTGGGGCCTTGTTCTCAGAGCTGAGGTGTCTCCGGTTAAGCTTGCGGAGGGGCCTACGGTGGGTGTTGTGCACTAGGGTGGAATCCAAGCGGCCACTGCTTCTTGGGAAATTGGTGGTTCCTCTCCCTCTTCCTGACACTCTCTGAGGCCTTTTTTCTCGCTGTTGTTGTTCCCAAGGTTTAGCCCACATACTCTGGGTGTTGATCATCATGCTGGATGTGCTGGACTCTCCTCTTCCTAACTGCTGAAGGCTGTTTTCCCACTGTTTTAAAGGTTCGGGCCATAAAGTCTGGGTGTTGGTCATCACACCAGATGAGCTGGAGATTCCTTTTTCTGACTCCTTCTGAGATCTTTTTTCACAAAGTTTCAAGGAGTCAGGCCACGTACTCTGGGTATTGGTCATCAAGCCGGATGAGGTGGAGGCTCCTCTCCTTGACTCTTTCTGAGATCTTTTGTCCCGCTGTTTCTGTTCCAAGGTTTTGAGCCGTGAACTCTGGATGTTGGTCATGACAGCGGATGAGTTGGAGGCTCCCTTTCCTGTCTCTTTCTGAGGTCTTCTGTCCCGCTGTTGCTGTTCCCAGGGTTTGGGCAACATAGTCTGGGTGTTAGTCATCCTGCCAGATGAGCTGGGTGCTCGTCTCCCTGATGCTTTCTGAGACCTTTTTTCACACTGTTTCAAGGGCTCCGTCTGCAAACTCTGGGGTGACTCTTTCTGAGGGCTTTTTAAACACTGTTTCAAGGATTCCGTCTGCAAACTCTTGGTTATTCCGCCAGATGAGCTGGACGCCCCTCTCTGTGAAACCTTCTGAGTTCTTTCATCCCATTCTTCCAAGAAGTCAGGCCACATACTCCGGATGTTAGTCATCCCACCGGATGTGCTGGATGCTCCTCTCCTTGACTCCTTCTGAGGTCTTTTATCCCATTCTTCCAAGGGTTTGGGCCACAAACTCTGGGTGTTGATCATCCTACCAGATGTGCTGGATGCTCTCCTCCTTGACTCCTTCTGAGGTCTTTTTTTCCATTCTTCCAAGGGTTTGGGCCACAAATTCTGGGTGTTGGTCATCCCACTGGATGAGCCAGACACTCCTCTCTCTGAATCCCGAGGTTTTTTTCCCCATTCTTTCAGCGGGTCGGGGCACATACTCTGGGTGTTGATCATTCCACTGGATGAGTTGGAGGTGCGTCTCTCTGACTTCTGATGTCTTTTTGCCCATTCTTCCAATGGGTCGGGCCATATACTCTGGGTATTGGTCATCCTACTGTATGAGCTGGACGCTCCTTGCGCTGACTCCTGAGGTTTTTCATCCCACTGTTCCAAGGGGTCAGGCCATATACTTTGGGTGTTGGTCATCATACCAGATGAGGTGGAGGCTCCTTTCCCCGATGCCTTCTGAGTTCTTTTTTTCCACTGTTCCAAGGAATTGGGCCATGTACTTTGGGTTTTGGTCACTGCGCTGGATGAGCTGGAGACTCCTTTCCGTGATGCCTTCTGAAGTCTTTTTTCTCGTTGTCCAATAGGATCGGGCTGCGTACTCTGGGTGTTGGTGTGCACGGTGATTCTGAGAGTGTGCGACGCAGCACCGGCCCGGCTGCGAGTCTTGGGGGAGTTGGACATCCCTACTAGGCTGGACAGTGAGGTAGGGAGGGTTGGTGAAATGATCCTAGACTCCCGTGATGGCCTGGGTGTCCTGCCACACTGATGGACCTGCCAAGACTGAGCCCTGGTTTGCAGTAGCCATGGAAACAAGTCTGTATTGTTGTCACAAAGCGCTGGGGCCCGCCCACCTTGCGTCATCCACACGCGCTGAGCCCCACCCAGCTGCCACGTAGTAGCTGCTCTTCAAAACCATTGATGCTGACTGTTTTAGCTACATCACTGGGGGGCGGGGGTTAGAACTTTCCCTGGAGAGGTAGTTTGAAGCCAGATCACATAAAGAAAGCGTCTTACTTCCAAAGTTTGTTCCAGGGAACTACCGCCTCAGGGGAAGGCAGGTCAGATAGTGCTAATGTTCAGAAAATGGAATGGATTTTTTTCTTTGAGAGCTCCAATTTTGGTCCAGATTCTCCGGTGACTGTAAGACTGATTTTCAGGGCTACTTCCGAGGAACTAACGGGCAGAGGCCAGGTTAAAAAGCCTTGAACGCTACTGTTCTTACCAAGGTTCAGCAATTTATGTGATTGTAGTCAACCTTTGGTTAATTTCCAGAGTTCACAAAAGGCAATCGAGGCCATTTTTGCTATTTGTTACTTTTATGGATGAGTGAATTTGCAGAGTGGCAACGTTATATTTTCAGGCACAGAATAAGTTAAACTGTGAAAACACAGCAAAGTGTGGTGTGATCAAAAGCGTACATTTAGTCAAGTCTGGTGACTTTGCATTTAGCATTTATGCAGTATAGAATTTCCTAGGGAAACCAGCCTATTTCCTGTGCTCTATCAGTGATGCGGGAAGCCCTATGTTTTAGACTTAAAGAAATTTAATAACTGAATGCATACTTTGGGAGGAAATATATTATTAAGTTATTCATTTTTCTCCCTAATCATGAGTAAACTTTAGGAGAGACTAAAAGAACATAGGAAACACTTGAAAAATAGCAGGTCCTGACAAGATTTCTTATACTTTTTCATTATTGCAGCTTACTGCAATAATGATTACTTCAAGGGCTCAAAGAACCATTTCAAGGCAATTTTCTATTTAATTTTGTGCAACTATAAAAAGTAAAAGTTAAAAAACATAAATGAAATAATCTAGCACCCACAACAGTATTCCCTAAGAGCTATGTAAATTATCTGATAACACCTATATCTTCAAATTATTAATATTTTAAGACCCTTCCCTATTTGAAACAGGACTCCCTGATAAGCTTCTTTCCTAGCAAAATAATTTTAGATCCTCAAAGAACCACTGTATTTACCAAATGCAGCAAGTTCAAAATTTAATATTAATTATATGATTAAAGTGTATGTTTCAGATGCCCTCAAGAACATCTTCAAACCATTTTCAGCTTCAAAATGTTTACTTAATAATTTAATAAATGATTGGATTTCCTGCCTCAGATAGTTTTAAGTATTATATAGCCAAATCAGTTAGGCTCAAACAAGATTTCACTTCTCTATTGAATTCATGTACTCTTAGTTCAGCCAAGCAAAAAACAGCTAATGCCATCTCGTTTGAAGAGCTTTTATGCTGAATTTGACACAAAAGCAATCACAGAGCAGACAAAAAAGGAATTTCTTTTTCAAACGCTGAAAGGGAAAAAATAAATGAAAACTCTAAGCCTGGGTAAATCTCTCTTGACACTGGAAAAGAAAGTTTAAAATGATCAAGAAATAATTTTTCAAAGATGCCATGGCCAAGTTTAGACCAATCTTAATAGCCCAGGGAAAAGTTGTGAAGTGAACCTAAGTTCTGCCAAATGAACTGAATACCATGATGATCATTTTTGGCAGTTTTTGTTGCCAAAGGGATACCATCTTATCTCTTATGAAAGTTAAATGACTTCCTCTCTCATGGGATTTGTCATAGCCTATTGCAAAGATTTTGATCAGTACGATTTTCCCTAACATCTGTCTTTCCAACTCAAAAGAACATCATTATTTTCTCAGGGCTATGGAGACTAAATCATGCCATGTGGTTGGCAAAATCAATTACTTGTTTGATTAAAAATTAAGGGTTACATAAGAAATAAACTATGCATATATGCCTATATATCTAACGATTTTCTCTTAATTACCAACTTATAAATGGAAACACTAGGTCACTTACAGCCTAAGCATACATTCTTTTACCAAATTAAGACTTTCCTATTCTTGTCTTCTTCCACCCTAACTTAGCTCTTAAGATGGACTTATCCTAGATGCCATTTCATACTGGACATCTATTTTGTGAAGAGACTGCTATTATCTCTATTTTATCACTACTCTCTTGTTCTTTGGAAAGAAAGGTTTTCTGAATGTCCAAAGCAAATGGATATGAATAAAGATGCACCCTATACAAATATGATGAAAATTCAATAATAAATACTGAAAGTTATCTAGCAATATATGTAAATATTTCTAGAAAATACTAGGTTAAAATAATAATTTACTCTTCCATTATAGGAAAGATTAAAATATGTAGGTAAGAAATGAAGGGTTAAAGGAAAATATAGGCAATTCTAGACCATTAAAATATTAAAAGCATGGGCATTTTTTCATGAACGACAAAGTATGGTGAATACTTTAAAGACTCAGAGGCGAACCTTGCAAATCATTTCATTGGGACAGCAAGGGCAGTTACCAGCAATGTTACTATAAGGAAGGCTGGATGATACAATCGTAGCCCTCAGCTCTGGAGACACAGCTTGATGATTGCCTTATGTGGCTGACAGACTCTCCTGGCAATCTCAGGGACAGGAATCAGAAAATCTTTATGGAACAAAGAGACCCAGTCATCTTAGCCAGCATTTTCTTATGTCTATTTCCACACTTCTTAAAATAAAGTCTAAGAGATAAGCCAGGCAATCTCACCCCTTATGTGAAGACATTAGAAATAAGGGCCAATTCCTCCTTTTTAAGTTCTCCCTGAGTTGTAGAAGAAATAAAAAATGACATTGTGTCTCTATTGTCAAAAACAAATGATTTTCAAGTATAGTTTTAAGTTTTTAATGGTAAAGCAATATGAAAGCTCTGTGGCAGTATAAGATTAAATACCATTAGTTTTCTACCTGAAGTTTTGTCAGCAATAAAATCTTCTCAATTAAAAATTATCACTGTGTCAGACATAGAAAGATTGCATTCATCTGGGGAATATAAAGTAACAAAATAGAAGACTAACTCCCAAAAATAGCCGAGATAAGGACCAGGAGGTTCACTCCATGGCTTGAAGGCCAGCCACACATGCTAGCGGGAAAGGCAGCTGAGAGAGAGAAGGGAGCTCCAAATAAAGGGTGTTCGGAGGATCCTCCCAGGATGAGAGATGCAAGCTGAACGTAGACTATAGACCAAACATGATTGCCACTCAATGATTCTTTTGCAAACCACAGCACCCAAAAGGAGAGAGAAAACAAAAGAGAATGCCCTGCCACAGAGGAGGGATGGAGGGTGGGAAGGACACTGGGAGCATTGGAGGTGGAGAATAGGCACTGGTGGAGGGATGGGTACTCAATCATTGTATAACTGAAACCCAAGCACAAAGATTTGTACATCTACAACTGTACTTCATGGTGTTTCACTAATAAATTTTTTAAAAAAATATATGATTGTGTAACTGGAGATATAGTGTAATGTTTAGGGTACTTTCTTTGCATGCTTCTGACCTGTGTTTGTCCCCCTGAGCCCCAAGTTATTCCCCAAGCCTCACTGGAGTTATTACTAAGGAAAGAAGCAGGAGTAAGCCTTGAAAACTGCTGGGAGTTGCTTCACCCCCCCCTCCAAATCCTAAATTATAATTGTTTTCCAGTATACTCTAATGGTATATATATTTATATATATAATTTGTTATATATATATATTTGCTTTTTTGGGTCACACCCGGTGATGCACGGGGGTTACTCTTGGCTCTGCACTCAGGAGTTACTCCTGGAGTTGCTCAGGGGACCATATGGGATGCTGCGAATCGAATGGCGTTGGCTGCGTGCAAGGTGAACGCCCTACCCGCTGTGCTATCCCTCCAGCCCTCTAATGGTATATTCTTGACTTGTCATTTTAGTCTCCACATAGCCCATGAACAGAAGATAAAATCTGACTTCTAAGAGTAGCAACAACTTCTCCATCCTTCATTTTTTAAAATTGTGAACTGAAAACTATATACACTTTCTACAGAAGTTTTATGAGAAGATAAAATCAGCATATATACACAGAAATATAATCACTAGCACAGTTATTAGCAAAGGAAACCCTTGCTAAATTATTAGTAGAATTATTTTAAGTTTTGGCATATATCATTCAGGACACGGAAAATTACAACTATATTCAACTTTGCCCATATTATGAACTTATATTGAAGTGAGAACTATAGAGCTAAATAAATTCCTAAACACATAACATTAACAAAAATAGAAATTTCCTTAGATAATGACCGAGGACATTTTAGGATATAATCTTAGACTCCACCCCTTTTGGAGAGCTTGGCAAGCTACCAAGAGTATCTCACCCGCATGGAAAAATGGGGCAAGCTACCCGTGACGTATTCGATATGCCAAACACAGTAGCAACAAGTCTCACAATGGAGATGTTACTGGGCCTGCTTGAGCAAATCGATGAACAATGGAAGGACAGTGCTACAGTATAAAAGTTGGATCACAAATCACCTGGTGAGCATTTGAGAAAATTGTTCTTTGACCTCTACTGGCTTATTATAATCAATAAGTTAATTCTCATTAAATTATTGAAATTCAATTCTACTTTCAAAATAAAACTGGCATAAAGACATGGTATGTAGCTAGCCAAACTAGTGGGTTTTAACCTGTATGCCACCTGTACAACAGCATTGATTGACATTTCTATCTGGGAGTTGATAAGCACTATGGCAGATTATGGTTTTCAAGTTTTTTTAATGCCCAAAGACTAGCACTGGTCCTTGATCCTGCAGTTGAAAATCACTGATAAAGTCCCGAGAAAAATGTTACTTCTATAAGAGAACATCATTCTGTCTTTCTTCTCAGATGACACAGCTAATTTGAGATTCAGCAGAAAATCTTTCAAACCAAAAAAAAAAAAAAACTATAGTCTTACCTATACTCAGTACTTATACTCAGTATCAATTCTCACCATTTTACTTCTCTGCTTAAAAACCCCTAACAGCTACCTACTGTTTAGCATTTCAGCTCTCTTTAAATTGGCATATAAACAAGACATTTGAAAGGATTAAATGCACACAATATGCTGTTTACTAAAAGTTAGTAAATAAAATTCATTTTTTTGGCTGGGGCTATAGTAGAGTGGTTAAAGCATTTGCCTTGCACACAGCTGACCTGTGTTCAATCCCCAGCACATCATATGCCCCCCCCAAAATGCTGCCAGGAGTGATTCCTGAGCAGAGAGCCAGGAGTAATCCCCGAGCACTATTGGGTGTTCCCATGAACAAACAAAAATTCATTTTCTTTCTCTTTGTCACTCATCTAGAAAGGTTCTAGATGACTACGTGGACAGGCATATGATCATGCTTTGGGGAGAAAGAGGAGGAAGATGAGAAGAAGGAAGAGAAAGAAGGAAAGAATTTGAGTCAGAAATCAGAGATCAAGAAGATAAAGTGAGACTCTAATTATCTCTGTTTTAATCCCCCTTACACTCAGCCAGATCCCAGATAAGGATGAGAAGCAGGATGGGAATATATTTGTAAGCTCTTTGTTTTATATTTTGTGCCACATTGATGGTACTCAGTGATTATCTCTGACTCTTTGCTTTTTTTCATTTTTTGTTATGACTCCTGGTAATGTCTGAGGGATCATATTTGGTGCTGGTGCTGGAAATTGAACCCAGGTCTGCATCATTAAAGGCAAGTGCCATACTCAGTCTACTGTCTTTCTGGCTTCAGATTTATGAACTTTTAAAGGAAGGAATTAAGCAAAACAGATTGATTCCATATCATATAAGCAGGCTCCTCAATTCCGAGGCGATATTTACAGATGCTCAAATTGTTAAATGAAATTCATTTTAGATTCCTCTTAGCTATCATTTCTTCCCAATATCTACTTCGAAGAGTTTACTATTTATTTCGAGTAAAATATAATATTAATTTAATAAACTCACATCAGATAACACAGTGACATCAGCATGACCCAACTATCATTGGCTCACACGTGAATGTGATTTAATTAACACAAACTGCAGCACCAGCATCAATGTGTTACATTTTAATCCATATTGGATTTTAGCTAGTGTCTAGTGTAACCACTGTTTAATTTTTAACACATCTTTAAAACTAACCTTGGTTTCGATGGTTTTCTTTTGAATAGCCTCTGTTGTGTATGGGCCTTCTTTCCATGATTCAAGCTTGGCTCTGGCCTTCCCCAGGACCTGTTCAGCTTCTTCCTTGGCTTCTAGCCATTGTGTTGAATCCTTTAACATTTCATTCAATTGTTGTCTCCGGTTGTGAAGGTGGTCCTGTACTTCATCCCACTGATTCTGAATTTTTTCAACTGGAATGGGAAAAATGAACACAGGATTAAATACCAATTTGGAAAAGATATCTGAAACTTTACATTCAAGCATTGTCTCACATTTTAAATTACTGACTCAAAAATGTATTCATTGTGCTACAATTTGGATGATGGACAATGCAGTTCCTTAATTATCTCAGTGGCAAAGATCATTATCTCTCTTCTAGAAAAGCAAGAACATCAGTAGTGTAAATAAACACTTAAATTGTATTTCATAATCTATTGAGTATATATATATATATGAGTATGTAAGTATATAAATCTATATATGTATATATAAGAATATCCCCAATTCCTAGAACCGTATGTGAAGAATCCTTTAGAAAAATTAAAATATATTACCCAAATAATTTGCCTTTAACCTTTACAATGCCCAACAATCTTGTTGTCAATACTATCCTTGATATTTAATTCTTGAAATCTTTGTGCTGGCATGATTACCCTCTACTGCACCTCTAAGGAGCAGCTGGTATCCTTTGATTGATGTTAAACACTGGGGTATCAATATTTTAACTATTTTGATATTTGGGGAGGTAGGCATGAAGACTATGTCTTATAAGGATTCTAGTATCCACTGAATGTAACTTGCTTAATAATATGCCACCCTTTAACAGCTACCTTGTTGTAATTGCTTCACTTCCTCCTTCTACCAATATTTTCCCTCAACTCCCAAGTAAGTCACCTATTCTTACTTGCTCTTAAAAACTTTTTCTATTGCCTTCTTCTGGGTTTAATGGAAAGGTGATAGATATCTCAGAAAACTCTTGAAATAATGGCAGATAATTCTTTCCAGTTACATTCTATGTGACAGGCTTATATGAGGGCTATCTTTTGTGATCCTCAGATGCAGATGCCTGAAGATTATGTTCTGAAATACCTTGAATATTAAAAGCAAACATGGCCACATTATGTTTTCTTTCCTTTAAGCACCACATAATCTTTTAAGCTGGTTTTATAAGATGGAAATAATGTCATCCCAAACAAGTAATAAAAGTACTATCTACTTTATCTCTTAAAGAAGAAACATGACAGATATTCTAGATTTTCCCTAAAGCTTCTATAAATGTCATACTTTTCTTTACTAATTTATCTCACATAAGACAACTTCCCTTTTAACACAATTTACCAATGAAAGACTCTTTTTTTTTCTTCTATTTCTAGTTTATTATGAATGGGTGTTCTTTTTTTTTTCTTTTTTTTCCCCCTTTATTTTATTTTATTTTTTTTAAAGTTGTAGATTTACAATTTTTTGTGCTTTGGTTTCAATTATACAATGATCAGATACCCATCCCTCCACCAGTGCCCATTTTCCACCACCATGGATAATATCCCTCCCACCCCCATCCCCCCATCCCCCCTGTCTCTGTGGCAGGGCAATCCCCTGTGTTCTCTCTCTCCTTTTGGGTGTTGTGGTCTGCAAAAGAGGCATTGAGTGGCAAACATGTTCAGTCCATAGTCTACTTTCGACATGCATCTCCCCTCCTGGGAGGATCCTCCAAACATCCTTTATTTGGTGCTCCCTTCTCTATCTGAATAGCCCTTTCCTCTAGGATACCCGGCTGGCCTCTAAGTTATGGAGTAATCCTCCTGGTGCTGATCTCAGCTATTCTTGGGTATTAATCTCATACTTTGTTACTTTATATCCCCCAGATGAATGCAATCTTTCTATGTCTATCCCTCTCTTTCTGACTCATTTCGCTTAGCATGATACTTTCCATATTGTACCACTTGTATGTAAATTTCATGACTTCATCTTTTCTAAGAGCTACATAGTACTCCATTGTGTAGATGTACCAAAGTTTCTTTAACCAGTCATCTGTTCTTGGGCATTCAGGTTTCTTCCAGTTTCTGGCTATTGTAAAGAGGGCTGCAATGAACAAACAAGTGCAGATGTCACTTCGACTATACATTTTTGCCTCTCTGGGATATATTCCCAGGAGTGGTATTGCTGGGTCAAATGGGAGCTCAATTTCTAATTTTTTGAGAATCGTCCATACTGTTTTCCAGAAGGGCTGAACCAGTGGACATTCCCACCAACAGTGAAGGAGTGTCCCTTTCTCGCCACATCCACGCCAGCATCGGTTGCTTTTGTTCTTTTGAATTTGGGCCAGTCTCTGAGGTGTGAGATGGTATCTCATTGTGGTTTTGATCTGCATCTCCCTGATGATTAATGATGTAGAGCATTTTCTCATGTGCTTTTTTGCCATTCGGATTTCTTCTTTGAGAAAGTTTCTGTTCATTTCATTGCCCCATTTTTGGATGGGGTTGGATGTTTTCTTCTTGTGGAGTTTAACCAGTATTTTGTATATCCTGGATATCAACCCCTTGTCAGATGTGTATTCGGTGAATATCCTTTCCCATTCTGTAGACTGTCTTTGTATTTTGGTCACTGTTTCTTTGGAGGTGCAGAAGCTTCTTAGTTTAAGATAGTCCCATTTATCTATCTCTGTTTTCACTTGCTCGGCCAGTGGCGTGGCATCTTTGAAGATACCATTAGCTTCAATGTCATGGAGGGTTTTGCCAACTTTATCTTCAATGTACCTTATGGTTTCTGGTCTGATGTTGAGGTCTTTAATCCATTTTGATCTTACTTTTGTACATGGTGTTAGGCAGAGTTCTGAGCCTATTTTTTTGCATGTAGCCATCCAGTGATGCCAACACAATTTATTAAAGAGGCTTTCCTTACTCCACTTCACATTACTTGCACCTTTATCAAAGATTAGATGAGCATATGATTGAGGAGAGATGTCAGTGTATTCAACCCTGTTCCATTGGTCTGCAGTTCTGCCTTTGTTCCAGTACCATGCTGTTTTAATTATTACTGCTTTGTAGTACAGTTTGAAGTTCGGGAGGTTGATTCCTCCCATTTTCTTTTTCCCAAGAATTGCTTTAGCTATTCGTGGGGGCTTATTGTTCCATATAAATTTCAAGAGTGTTTGCTCCATTTCTTTGAAGAATGTCATGGGTATCCTTATAGGGATTGCATTGAATTTATACAATGCTTTTGGTAGTATTGCCATTTTGACAATGTTAAGTCTCCCGACCCATGAGCAGGGGATATCTTTCCATTTCCTCATGTCCTCTTTTATTTCCTGAAGTAGCGTTTTGTAGTTTTCTTTGTACAGGTCCTTTACTTCCTTAGTTAAGCTGATTCCTAGGTACTTGATTTTCTGGGGCACAATTGTGAATGGGATTGTTTTTTTCATGTTGCTTTCTTCTCTCTCACTGTTTGCGTATAGGAAAGCCATGGACTTTTGGGTATTGATTTTATAACCTGCAACTTTACTATACGGAAAGACTCTTTTTTAACCAAAGATGTCTACAACAGTCTCTCTATAGTTCTACCTAAGGGTCCTCTGTTTTATAATGTAACTTCCACATTGTAGACAGAGTAATAATCTATGTAAATATAATCTTCTCTACAATCTTATGTAACTAGTCAATGTCTTCCCAGTGTCTTCCAGAATATTTTAGCTTAATATTTACATGCTCCTCTGGGTTCTGATCTGTATACTCAGAGGTATATTCTCAAAAGAATACATTACAACATAGTCATGTATAGGAAACTCATCAGAGAACACAGACTGCGACTTGCAGTAGTGGAATGATTTTATATCTAGACTCAAGAGATCAGCAGAGGGAAAATGATCAAAATCAAAGAGTCATCAGGAGATTCAGAGAAACTTGAGAAAATTAGTAATATTTGGTCTAGGGACATAGCCAACATAACCAACATAGAAATTATTCAAAATATTAAAAATATATTGGGGTCAGAGTGATAGTCCAATAGGTAAGGCCCTTGCCTTGCACATAGTCAATCTCAGTTTGATCTCTGGCAACCCTCAGGCCTGCCAGGAGTGATTCCTGAGTTCAGAGTCAGAAGGAACTCCCAAGCACAGTCAGATATGGACCCCAAACTAAGTAAATGATGGTCTATAGTTGCAGGTCAAAAAGATATGTAGGCACATCCTTTTGCCCCAGTTTGTCTTCTTAATCATAGCTTATATTGATTATTGTAGAAAGTACATGTATATAAGGAATAAAAGTTGTTTCATAACCTAAAGGAAATTTTTATTGAGGGCAAGAAGAGATTATTTAAATATCAAAAGCTCCTTTGGTGTTCATTAGCTTTGCTTTCTCTTCTGTTTGAATGAGGACTGGATTTTCTTTGTACATATTCTAAGGACCCTGATACGTACATGAAATCTCTATACAGAGTATTCCTCCAAGTGGTAAATCAAGTAGTTAGGGAAAAGAAGCTTGGAAGATTACTCCATCATTCTATCACTGTCCCAGCATTGTCCAAGATCAGATCTTTTCGATTTCCCAAAGATCCAGTGATTCCTTTACCATGAATCATCTCATGTCCTTTATTAACATTTTCTTGTGTTTTTCCAGGGGTGGGGAATGGGGGCATACACTGCAGCACTCAGGTCTTACTTCTGTGTTCCAGAAATCACTTCTGGCACTGCTTGGGGGACCATTTAAGGTTCTAGTGATCAAACTGCTGTTAGCCACATGCAAAGCAAACACCTTAAACCTTGAATTATATACCTGGTCCTGTAGATCCTCCTTTTGGTTTGCTTTTCTGTTTTGGGGGTCTGACCAAACAGTGCTCAGAGCACCATATGTCTCTCTGTGCTTGAAGATAATTCCTGGCAGTGCTCAGGGCACCATTTGTCATGCCAGAAATCTAGGTACTCAGGTGCAAGACTAATGCTCTATACTACATCTCCAGCACATCACATACAGTCCTCCTTATAACAGCAAATTTGTTGAGATGCAAATATTATGATTTTCATGGTGTGTTCCATTTAATACAGCTTTTATGTGGGGGCTGTTAAACTCTTGGTAGGACATGTATGTTTAGTTAGCTGGAATGCATTAGTTATCTGGGTGAGTGGTGGGTTGGGTGCTTTAGTATACCAAGAGATAAGTATCATTTTATGGGTATTTAACATTTTTGAAACAAAATGAGCTCCAGAGGACAATAACAACAAAATATCATAATGTTATTAACATAAGTATAATCAGATAAATACTATAAAGACAGTCAGCAGATGTATTGCCCCTTGTGAAATAACCAACCATATGTGCTGATCCACATTGCAGAACAGAAATGGCAGCGATTCTTTCATTTACAAAATGATTTGCTCTAAGATATCTCTAAGTGGCCAACTTTTCAAGTACATCTAAATTATGATTTAACTTATAGTTCTATTCGCAGGTTACATAAGATAGAAATGCATATTTATAGTTTCCAAAACACATATACTGAAATGGATTATTCCTCAACTTGGAAATGACCCAAATTTCCATGTACTATAAAATGAACAAATACATTGTGGTATGTTTATCAAAAATGATATACAATGAATAATGCAAATAATATATTTTCAGCTATATAAAATCATACCTATGAATACTATGAACAATGCTGAAGGAAGAAGCCAGCTAAACCAAATATAGTATGTTATATTCCATAAAATTAATGTACAAAAAAAGGAGATGGTAAGTTGACTACTTAAGTCAAGATAGTGATTATCTTCCAGGATTTCTCACTGAAATAAAATGAAATTTGACTTCTGAGATTCTGAAAATATCCTTATTTACATAATTTGCATTCACTCTGTGTATAATGAACATAATTGATATGTTCTCTTTTACATAGGTATTTTCACTTCAGTAAAAATTTATAATACTATTTCACTTTTTAAAAAGTGTCCTACATACAAGTGTTGACAATTCCTCCTTGCAACAGGGCTGGGGCTGGGACCTGTAAAATATGCATCATTTTGGCAGATATAAACAATAGAGAATGCTGTTATTTTGCAAAGGATATAATTCAATGTAGATGTTAAATTTGTGTAAAGAGAAAACCTCAGAAATACCCACTTGTGGGCCAGAGTGATAGTATAGCAAGTAGGGCACTCGCCTTGCATGCAGCTGGCCTCGGTTTAATCTCAAGCATCCCATATGGCTCCTCAAGCACCACTAGGATTAATTCCTGAATACAGTCAGAAGTAAGCCCTGAAAACTGTTGAGTGTGGATCAAAAGGGCAAAACTAAATTCCTACTGTACAGAGAATCAGACTTGAATCCCAGAAACAAATGAGCACAGACAGACAAATGAAGTAGTTAGTCAATTATAAAAAGAAAGAAGGAAAGAAAGCAGGAAAAAATGAATGAAAGAATCACAAATAATTGATATAACTGTCCTAAAATTAATTCCACAGTAACATACACCAAATGACATTTTAGGAGTTTTATGTATATGTTCCACTCTGTCAAAGAATAAAACTAAACATAAAATCTGAAGATCATCAAAGAGAATCTGTTATCTTTGGATCACTGTGGTAGCTGGACATCACATGAGCCTGATAATTGTCCATAACTGGGCAACAATTCAAACTACAGAAATTCACCATACTTCCAACACTTTATCTAGGATATTACTGACAGACCAAAGATATATTGTGGCAATGTACTTGGTCACTAGGGCCCATATTGTTAGATTTAGATTTGTATCAGATTCATTTGGCATACAGAAGTGAAATAATAATAAAATATATGCATATCAACTCAGACAATCTGTGCTTGTTGGTAATTGAAGAAAGAGCTACCTAAATGTGCACATTTCTCTTCTCAGAGGTCCAGCAAGGAAAACTTATCAAGTGATTTGCGCAGAAAGTAGATACTGGATAATGAAGGGAATAAATAACCAATGCTAAGACTTGGATGGCAGACTGGGACACAGCAGGTGTCCTGATTTACTGATCTCCTAAAGTGTCAAATTGGAAACTCAACAATCATGTCAAGAACCACAATAGTGCAGAGAAAGAAACATTGAGTTGATTAAGTACTACATACCAACCAATCTTTTGCTCCACGTTTTAAGCTAGCTATTCTTGATTATTAGTTTACACATTCTTGACTGATTGAAATTCCCAAAACATTTCTCTAAGGGAAAATTTTATTTATAAAAATGAAATGACTGCCTTTTTAGAATACACATTGCTATGCTACAGAACAAAGAACAGCTCTGCTGCAATTTCAGCACAGAAGTTACAGTCTGAGAATTAGAAGTTAGTGTGACTAAGTTTTAGAAAGAAACCTTGACTGACAGTGAGAAATGGGTTATAGCCGTGCATTTGTGAGGAAATAGCTAATTGAATTTTGCAGAAGTTGAAGTTCTATTTCATCAACTGCAAAGCTTAAATGATTATAGTAGTAAAAACAAAGAACTGTTGTGATGAAAAAATTCAATATTAAGAAAACATAGAATATCATACTCAAACAAGGTGTTATTGCTTCTCTCTACAAAGAAAATTAAATCTGGGATTATGGTCATCAGTAAATATCTGGCAGGTGTGCACTGTAGAGCTTAATGATTCCACAGAGCACACAAGAGTTCAAATGAGAAAATCCTGAGTTGTAAGGATTAAATTATAGGTATATATTTTGAGATCATTTGAATGGGCTATACGGGTTACATATATTTAACTATAACCATTTGTAATAAGCAAGCTTCTTTTAAAGTTAAGGCATGATAAGCTGAACAATTTTCCATGATGGAGAGAATATGTATGATTCACAAAAGTCTGTTCCTGAGGTTAATAAAATAGTTAACCAAATGTCAAGCATAATCAAGAAGGGAACACCAACTATCATTATTTTATACTCTTACACTCTTACAAAGCCTGACTACATTTATACCTTGATTAATGTGAGAATATATCCATATTTAGCTTTCAAATAGGTACAAAGAATAAAATCAAAATAATTATTCAAATTATAATAATGATTGGCTACTCTCCATAAGCCACCTAATAATGAACAAGAAAAACTAGCTATGATCTAAAAAGAGGTATTTCAATTTATTTACTGATTTATTTTACTTCTTTAATTTACAGGTGGGGCTTAATATACCTGGTGGTGCTAAGGGACTAGTATTTCTTTGCTTGGAGATCTCTTCTTGTTTTATGCTTGTGGGGCATACATACAGTGCCAGTGATAGAAAGTGAGTCTCCAGCATGCAAAATATGTGCTCAGTCCTTTGAAATACCCATCTCTTTGACTGGAGGTGTTTCAATTAATGCTCATTAGGAAGGGAAGTAGCAGACATACTGTGGAATCAAATGCAACTGTTATGAATGGGTATTCAATCTAGGAACAAGGAAGGGAGGAGTGGTTCTGACAAACAGAATAAAAGATGGGTGATGATGCAGAGCAAAAAACAATCTAAAAAGAGAGAAATTATTGCTATGACTAAATCCCATTCACTGTGGTGATTTTAATATCAGTTTATTCTCTAACACCTGAAAAGGCAGGTTTTAGAAACAGTAAAGCATTTTGCTTCATGGAAGAGAATTCCAGAACAAAATACTAAGATAAAATATTTTATAATTAGGCTAATGTTTAGGGATAGTTTGAACATGATAAAAGTCAATACTTTAATATTCACTTTATAATGGGGATGATAGGAACAAGATTAATACTTTATGAAGATTAAGGAAATAATGGATGCTGGGCACTTAGCAAAGGAAAGGCACTCATACACTTCTGAAAAACCACTGGACTTTTCAAATCTTGAGCCACAATGTGAGTGGTGCAGAGTGGATCTCTGAAATTCTTTCCAGCTCTAAAATTCTGTGAAATACATGTTCCTTGATGTTTCCATCAGAGATGAAAACCCCATATTATAAGATTATTTGGATAAGTGTAGTCAGTTCAGCGCCTGAATGAATAGCAATACAAGACTGTATTTAAGTCCCCAAAGGACCACTTGTACAAGCCAGCTTGTTAAATTTACATTTGGTTATGCTTAAATTTGGTTAAAATAAACTATTTCCCTAAAAAAACAGTTCTTCTTTTGCTTGATAATAATTTTCTAGATCTTGATAGAGGTATACGTCACACAGGGTTACACATGCAGGTATGCATCGACAATAAGAGTCATGAAAGTTCTGACAAATTTGGATAAATTTGTTCAACAAGCAAACTAGTATGCAAGTAAACTAGAACAACTATTAATGAACATGAGTTCTAGTTAATGATATACATGCTGAAGTGTGCTAGAGTAAAAGGAAGCAATGCCTCCAAACTTATTTTGATACACATCCTAAAACTCTAGGGATTTTGAGCAGTTAGGGGGATGAAATGGTACAGAATGTACAGTACAGATACAGATACAGTACAGATACTGCTAGTGGATCCAGAGGGACTCACTTCAAAGTTGTCTCAGAATTTTTGTGTATCCAGAAACTTTTTTCATGGTAAAATGTTAGATCAATATGTTCTCACATAGCAAACACATAGTAGCATTGTACTGAAATAGCTTTATAAGTCAATCCGATCACTTTTTGATTCCAAAATAAATTTCCCAGACCAGAGAGATAGTACAGTGAATAGGGCACTTGCCTTATATATGAGCCAGGGCCGGACACTGGCAACCCATTTGGATTCCCGAGCAATAGCAGGAGTCATCCCTGAGCAGAGAGCCAGGAGTAACCCCTAAACATCATTCAGTGTGGCTTTAAAACCAAATAGCCAAAGCAAATCAAAATACCATTTCTGGACTAAGGAAGTTTCGAAGATAGTACATACAGGAACAGAAATGACAAAATATTTGTTTCCAAGTCACTCCGTCTGTGTATGGAGAGGAGTTGGAGAAGCAATTCAGGAGTATGGTTGAATTTTCTAATCAGCAACTATCAAAGACATGATTATCTCCTTTAAAGAATGTTGAATATTCTAAGAGAGAAATAATAAACAGTCCTCTGAAGAAAACTCATTCTAATGTTTTGGTTATACGAAAAGGGATATATGTTGCTTCCTTTATTGAAAGATGAGTTAAGGTAGGAGTTTTGTCCTAATTTTTTTCCAGTAGTTGGAGAGTGATGTATTATGAGAAAGTACCAACATTCAGTCATAATAAAATGTGGAAGCAGTTTTATTAATTAACAGGAGGATGCTGAAGTATGACATCATTATATCATTAAAATGAATTATTGTGATAAAATGGCTTCCATAAACATGGTAAACTACCGATTTAGATGAAAGCTTGAGTTATAATTATGTAAAAATCATTTAGTTTATAATCCTAGATCATTCACAAATTACAGCAAAGAAACAATATAGATGTGATATAAGATACAACATATCACTGGACAATCCATATGCCCTGGCCTGCCCCAGCCGTCAACTAATTAAGTGCCAAATAAAGAAAATAAAGTACTAATAAATCAAAAGAGTTCATTAAAGAAGAGCTAGAGGGATACCATTACAATTCCAGCACCACAGATTTATTACTGTGTCACTAGCATGTAATTCATACAATAAGATCCATTCATCACCACAAGTTTGCACATCAAAATTGGTGCATTTTTTGGAAAAGAAATATTTTTAAATATGTGGGGAAAGAATTTCCACCCACCCATGCATATCAGATTGCAATTTATACCTGAAAAGACAAGTGGACTTACTCTTCTCTTCACAGAGACACACCACGGTCTATCTACTTAACAAATAAAACTAAAAAAAAGTAAATCCTTACATAGAAACTGGTCTGTGTAGCAAAATGCTAGCAATGGCCTACTAAGAGAACTTGTTGATTCCTCATCTTCTATACCTTTTCCTCTTCAGGTTTAGGTGTTTCTCTTATCCATGTCTAATTCCTTTCCTGCACTCAGTATTCAAAAATTTTTCATTTCCATGGGTAAGTGGTTTCACTTCTTAACTATCACGAGTATCTTCAGTCACAGTCTAGAATCTCCTCTTAACATAAAACAATAAAAATATTAATAGATATTATTTCATTTGATCCCCTATCCCTTTTGACCAACCCTGCTTTTCTCCATCAAGAAGTGCTATCTTAAGGACTATTTATGTACCATCAGCTTCAGTAACACCTGGGTAGAAATATAGTATCTGAGGGCCACGGAGATTGAACTGCAGATAAAGACTGGTGACGTGTACACAGCTGACCCAGTTTCAATCTGACTATGAAGATGGTTGTCTCCCTGAGCACAGCCAGAAGTGATCCCTGAGCCTTGCCCAGTGTAGCTTCAAAATTTAAAAAGAGAAGAAATACAATCTGGGCCCCATACTAGGCCTTTGAATCTTCACCTTTAAACAAGATTCAAAAGGTGATTTGTATACACATTAATATGTGCGAAACACTAGTCAACACCTACTATTTCCCCACTCCTACCCCTGATATGTCCTTCATAGGCCACTGCATTTTCTTTTGCCACTGAAATGATTTTTAAAGATAACAGTAATGACCTCCTACAGCACTGGAGATTACAAAATCTTCATTTTTACAGATTTATCTTTGGAATTCACTATCACTAATTCACATGCTCAGACAGTTTCTCCTTTTGAAAACCTGGTCAAAAATGTTTATTTTCTTTTTCTACATCTTTGGACTCTGTCTCATTCACAAACCTGTTAAATGTTGCTACTCCCTAAGTGTGTCCCTTTGATCTTTTCTTTTTTGCTATGCATATTCTTCTTAGGTGGCTTTATTTATTTGCCAACTTTATAATGATTATAGTCTAATCCATGTTGGAATCCAAGAATCCTCTCCTGAGTTCCATATCCACATAGCTAAACACCTACAAAATGCCATTTAAGTGTTCAACATATTCATAGCGATCATACCATTTTTACTTTTCCTCTCCCCAAATCACTGACATACATCTGTTCCTCAAGGAGAAAACTACAAATCATCCTCAGTTCTGTTTTCTTCCTTATACTTTAACCTGGATGCCAAGTCATTCATTCAACCTTTTTAATCACTCAAATCTTCCAGCTGTCTCTTCCCTAGATTATTTTAATTAAAAGCCTTTTTTTCATTTAGCCAATCATAATCTTCCCTATACATCTGAATCAAATGGAGAGTTTTTAAAAATACCCATGACTGGGCCCTACTCCCAAAGATTTACTTTTAAATGTTTAAAGGTACAGTCCAGTCACTGGCAATTTTCAAAACCTACCTCAAGTGACTGATGTACTGACACCATCATTCTTTAGAACCACTAAAGTGAATCTCTGCTTTACACTTTAACACTAGCCTTCTGCATTCCACATCTATCTTCTAAACTTGTCAGTGAGGGCTTTTAAGATAACGGTCTGCATTTGTCATTGCTTATTAAATCCCTTTACTTTCACCCCATCCATTGCTTTTAGCATAAAATCAAAATGATCTCACTAATCCAACCTTTTAAAAGATGACACCTGTCTATTTTTCTAGCTTCCTGACTTACACTGCTGACTGTAAACCAGACACTACAGATCACAAGCTACCCACATGCACAGAGTTACTAAATATCTCTCATAGGTGCCTGGGGTTTTCCTCTGCCCATAGATTCTCTCTTTCCACTCCCTTCTGAGCAGTCTATTTAAAAGTTAGTGACATTAGTCATTTTCCCTAATCATTCTCCTCCACCCTCCCCAAGCTTTGTTTTAGGGTCTGATAGACTGCACTATTCAACAGCTGTCTTCTTATTGTCCACCTTCCAGAGATTCTCACATGACAGGAAACATGATTTTATATTCAGTGTCCAGCACAAGTATGCCATAACAATGGGCAGAGAAGTGTGCATGGACAGGAAAAACATAATGAAAAATATAACTTTGACTCAGAATAAGATTTTATGTGTTATTGTAAATCAAATATCATCACAAATGACAACTATGTATAAATATATGTGCAGTAATATTAAAATAAAGGACTTATTTTCTTTCTTTTGAGGCTGAAAATGGACTTCTGTAATAAGAAAAATGGGCTCCTGTAAAATAAAAGGTGAAGTATAACTTCCATTGATCCCTTCAAATATTTCTCAAAGAAACCAAAATCTGAGATTAAAAATAAATGAAGAACAATTCATTATTGCTCATTTATTATATATGATTTAACATAAACCAGGATCAGTGATTAAAATCTGTATTTTTAGCAAATGTGTTGGGTGAAAAATCTGACAATCAAAGGATTGGAAAAACCTTCCCAGGCCCCATTCTGAGAAAATTTTGGTTTACTTAAAACTCAACAACTCATGAATATTATAGTAAGTGGCATAAAATATAAAAGATATGAAAAGTTACTTTCTATTTTAACAACCCCACTTGAGTGACAAAATGGTTTCATACAAATTATGTAAATAAATTTTGAACATTAGTATAGCAACTTCTAAAATGTACAGCATCTCTAAAATGAAGTGTTTGACTTTATAAGAAACAACAAAAGTAGCTGGAGATAGCCCCATTGTTTTTATTTACCTCTGGGTAAATCATAACTATCTGGAGAAGAAATACCCAGGAGAGATACAATGCCACAAGGAAACAGATGGCTGAGAAATACAGGGATAGAAGAGTATAATTGCCTTAATTTTAAAATAAAATTCTTCTTTAATACAAATCCCACAGGAAAATGAGGAAAGAGAAATTTCAAATGAGGTAATCTAAGTGAAAAGTGTGTTTTAGACTGCAAAGCTGTCAACAAATAAAGCATTTTATTTAAGATAAGATACAGAAGAATACTGTGCCTATACCATTTGCAGCAAATGAATAGATTTCTTTAAAAACAGTAAAGATGAATACCTTTTAATCAAAACAAAAAGACATATAAAGATTGTTAGAATTTGGTCCTAAGCATGAATATACATTTGTTCTGAAAGTTCTTTTTTATTTATTTTGGGATTATTGCTTTCCATGCTCAGGGCTAACTGCTGGCACTGTTCTCAGGAACCAATCCTGGCTATGTGCTCAGGGGTCAATACTGGTGATGCTCAGGAGGCCACAAGTGATACAGGGGATCAAATCAAGGTCAACTGAATTACATGGAAAGTGCCATAATCTCTGTACTCTCTCTCCAGTCCTTGTTATGTATGTTCTTATAAAAGGCCATTTGATCCTCCAATGCATATATATATGTATTTCAAAACAACAATTAGATATCATCTCACATTACAGAGACTGGTACACACCAAAAAGAACAAGAAGAACAAGAACAACCAATGATGAAACAGATACAGGGACTATTCTTAATTGTTGGTGTGAATGCTGACTGGTCCAATACCTTTGGAAAACAATATGGATATTCCTCAAAAAACTAGAAATTGAGCATCCATACGACCTAGCAATATCACTTCTGAGAATATGCCCACAGAGCAGAAATTCTATCTGCATATCTATATTCATTGGAACACTATTCAAAATATCCAGAATCTGGAAACAACCTGAGTATCCAAGACCAGATCACTGGATAAAGAAACCATGGTACATGTACACAATGGAATACTATGCAGCTGCCAGGGAAAGGAGGTCATGAAATTTACTGATAAATGGGTGGACATGGAGGGGATCATGGTAAGTGAAATGCGTCAGAAGGAGATAGAATGACTGGACTCATTTGTGGGATGTGAAAGGCATAGTATGAGACTAATGCCCAAGGGCAATATAAGCAAGGGCCAAGAGGACGGGTCCATGGTTGAAGTTTGCCATAAGCATCCAGGGCAGGGGGGCAGTTAGGATAAAGAAGGGACCACTATGACAACAATGGATGGATAACTGGGAGAACTGGGTGCTGAAAGTAGATAAAGGAATATACATGATAACCTTTCAGTACCTGTATTGCAAATCATAATGTAGAAGGAAAGAGAGAGAACGTGTGAGAGAGATAAAGAAGAAAAGTACCTGCCATAGATACAAGGTGGGTGGGATGGTGGGAGACATTGGTGGTGGGAAATGTACACTGGTGAACATACGTACATTGGAACTGAAATCCAATCGTGAACAACTTTGTAACTATGTGTCTCTCAGTGATTCAGAAATAAATAAGGGTTAATCTTTCAATGATTCATTTTTAGAACAAAAAACTAAGGGGATGGAGCAACAATACAGTGGGTAGGGCACTTGCTTTTCATGCAGCCAATCTGCGTTTGATCCCTGGAATTCCATATGGTCTGCCTGCTCCTGCCAAGAGTGATCACTAAGTGCAGAACAAGGAGTAAGCCTTGAGCACAGCTGAGTGTGGCCCAAAATCAAACTGTTCCAAAATAAATCTAAATAAGAGGATTTCCATAGCTTATAGTAAACTTGGGAGGAATGGGAATTCATTGAAAAAAATCCTGTCGGGAATCTATGCAATCTGATCTGCTTTGAGAAGATTGATTAGTCATGTTGTGGATTAAACAGTACTGAAGAAAAAGTCAATAAAATTTTTACAAAGGCACAATAATAGACTGGAATTCCAACAAAGCCTTAGGGTGGTTGTAAGGTTGAAAAATATGATCATATTAGTAAATATTTCTAAGATGAAGGGTGCAGGACTTTGCCTAAGCACTTTCCTCTGTGTAGAAAGCATTGCCTGGTATATGGTAAGTGGTTTATGAATGCTTCTGGTAGAAATTAATTCAGTTATAAAATTCTTCTGATTCATCAAAAGGTTCTAGGAACTATATGCTTGTTATTTTATGAGCACGCCCCCTCCCCCAAACAGGAAAAGATGCAACTAGTAATAGACTCTGCCCATAATTTTTCAGGAAGTTATGTTAGGCTATAATGGCACTTTCAGAGCACCAACTACAATGGAATATTAGCACATTCTTCACTTAAAGTAACCTTTAAAATCTTTCTTGCTTTACTTGTTGAATGTAAGGGTAAATATGGAAGAGAGCTTGCCATAGAGAATGGGAAAATTGTGAGATACCACAGTTTTGAGTAGTTTCATTCATAGCGATTTTATCACTGAAACCATGAATGCTAGGGACAAAGGGAAACCCTTTGGAATTAAACTGGAGATAAGCAGGTTAAACATAGAAAGTTCAAGTGCTAATATTAGGAAAGGTTGCCTTTTACCTGATTAAGATAAAGGTTCTGGAGATGAAATATGGGAGGTTGAACCTAGACTGAATCTCTTGGTTACTGGTAGCTTTTTAAAAGTAGCTAGATCATGGGCCACTTGAGAAACCATGTGTAAAAAGAAATTATTTTTTAGAATTCACTGTTTAAAGTTAATAAAGAAAAAGTCAGGGAACTTAAGGACTATGAGTTTTTTTTATAACGGGGGCAAAGATTAGGAAGAAGTAATGAACAAGAAAATAGATGTATGACCAGAATACTGGAGCCACATTACTCTACAACAGTAGACAATTTCCAACTGAACCTTAATAATATAAAACCCCAAGTTGTTAAAAATATATTGAACTAGAAATTTCTACATATCAGTCAGGTAAAACATAAACCATTTCATACTTAATACTCTTAAGTTTGATTACTAAAAGTTCAACACTGAGGAAGTCACTAACGTTTTCATTTCTGCAAATTCTGCCATCTTTCTTACTGTCCTGCCATTTCAACCAAAACTGCTCCCCCATGTCTTTAATTATATGCAAGGTCAGAAGAGTTATCTTTTTTCTGTATTAGACTCTAGTTTTCCTACGTTCCAGGAAATTCACCATTAAAAAATATCCAAGCACTGGGAATTACAAAGTTATTTATAGTTGTTTTGAACATGAAGTGTTCCAGCACTGATCCCACCACCCATGTCAGCTTCTTTCCACTAGTGTTCCCACTTTGAGACACAAACTAGGACAACAAAAATTTAAAAATGTACCAGTCAAGTTGCACTGGGGAGTGGGCTTGGGGGAGGAAATTCAACATTTCAAAAGCACTTACTTATTACATATAACTCATGCTAATAGAAAGTTCCAGTTCGGAAAAAGCTTATCTTGACAGTCGCCATAGACAGACAATATTTCATTCAGTAACATGGATATTAGACCAGATGGATAGTATAGTAGGTAAGGCATTTGCATTGTAGATGACCTACATTTGATCCTTGGGACCACATATAGTCCCTGGAGCCCTGCCAGAAGTAATCCCTGAGCACAGAGCTTGGAATAAGCCCTAAGTACTACCAGGTATGGCCTAAATATAAATAAAATCGATAATAAGGATGTACCTATACCTTTTATCTATTCTGGTGAGCAGTCCCTATATACATCTTGAAAATCAGATTTAGTTCTCTACAGCTAACTGATATGCTAGCTGCAAATCTATGTACAGATTATTTCCATTTGAATAACACTTAGGTAATAAAGGCAATAGTATTGTTATTAGCATTTTTGTACACCCACACAAAGTATGATTTTCTTAGGCCAGTAACTAGCAAGATGTTCAGAACAAACTTGGTATACTCATTTCCTAAAATAAAAGATAGCTGATAAGAATCATGCCATGCTGCCATCTCCAGTGGTATTACTGACCTTCTAATCTCTTTGCTTATTTTGTTTTTATCTTTTTTTCTATACAAAATCTCTGTCTCTTGCTGCTTAATAAGCTAGCTGTTATTTGGAACCTAATGAAAGGGTTTTTCTTTCCTGAGTCCAAACCTTCCAAAATAGCATCTTCATTATTCTATTCACTTTGAACATTAAGGGAAAAAAAGAAAGCTAAAATAGCTAATGTGAGAGGTTCAGGAAAATCACTATACAGGACATCATTGTCCTAATTGGTTTATAACCTGCTGTGCTGGATAGTTTTCCACTCATCATAGCTTTATTTGTTACCTTAAAATGAAAACGTCTATGCTGTGAAAATTAGCCCAGGATGGGAAAAGACTATAGAAGAAAAACCTTTAGCATTGATCTCAGATTTCCCATTGTAATTGATTGGAAACGATTATTTACGAGGTACCAGGTGCTTGTAAGATTTTGTTTACCAACAAAGGAACTATGCAGTCAGACTGCTAAGCCCATTTCCCCCCACAAATACACAATGATGAAAAGAAAAGACAGAAAGTGATAAGGCCAAGAAGAAAAATAAGAAAGAAAACAACTTTGATGAGCATTGCCTAGCTAGTTATAGGATCATCCTAGTGTTGGGTAACATTGCTTTGTCCTTCAAGAAGCTTAGGTTTTATCTGGTTACACCCACCACAGTGCTCCAGAGGCACTTCCACTTCCATTGTGTTTACATGTAAACATGTAAACAGTCTTTCCTATGCTCTCCTTCCTACCCAGTTAATCAGCTTTCCCCTTAATCAGACTTTGTTAGTTTGTAAGATCAGTTTCCCAGAAATCTATGATTTTATATGTATGAGTGAAATATTGCCTTTCTCCTCTCCTTATGCCTTATGAACAGTTTACTTTAAAGTAATATCCTTTTTGTATAGATACAGGAAGACCGTTAACATTATGCTTTGTAATTTAGGATTTGATTGGCCTTGAATATTATTCACTCCCGGGCATCATCTTTCTCGACTTAAGCCTCAGTTGCCCATAGTTCCTAACACCCCAAAAGCAGGGTCCCGACGAGGGACTGAATGGACCCAGGGCAAGCAGTGAGCTACCCTGGCAGCGAAATGGGCCAGGCCAAAGTGCCACGATTCTTAACTATAAGTTAAGAGTTTGATCATAGACAAATGCTGTCATGATCCAAAGGTAACGACAAGACTAGGATCCTGCTAGGGGTGGGAAAGACTATCTGGCCTGAGCACCGTAGTCTGAGATCGAGATGGCCCTAGGAGAGCAATTCTATAAGTTTAAGATATTTCTTACTGTATCCATACAAAATGATTTATATAATATTTTATATGCTTGTTGGACAAGGAGAGGAGAGGCGCGCCCATGGAATTCTGCTCTAGGGTGGGTCCTCCTGCTAAGGAAGGATCTGTCCTAGGAGCGGTCTTCCCTGAGGCTAAGATTTCTACCCCTGTTGATCTCCACCCCTATTGATTGTGACCGCACCTATGTAATTGTTTTTCCCCAATTCCTCAGAGAGAGAGAATTTAACGATACTGTAGGAGCGGGCAGAGGGGAAGGAGGAAGAGAGTTCAGAGAGGCAGAAGGAAGAAGAGAGTTCAGAGAGGATCAGAACCCAGACTCCAGAGAAGGAGGATGAAGGGGAATGGAGAAGGAGAATGAAGTAGCTGGGGGAGGAAGAATGGGGGCGGAGATAGAGAGACGGAGGAGAAGAGGAAGGAATCAGAATAAACTACGACTAATACCAACCAGCCTGGCCCTCGTTCCTTCCCCCGCCTGACCATCGCCATCGACCTCTCCGGGGTGGTAGAAGGGTGAGACTACCGAACGCGGGTGGCGGGAGAGATAGAGCCGCCGCCGTGTGGGTGTCGTGCCCCCCAAGTTGTGTGAATTTACACACCTAGTAGAAACAAAAAGTGTAAGCTTTAAAAGATTTATAAATCTGTGAAAATGTCCCATCATCAGTATTATGCCTTAAAATATATAAGTATTCCTAAAACATTAGAAAAGGATGCTAAAAACATTACCTAGAATAACATTAGTAAGTGCATTTACACATTGCTGTGGAAACAACTCATAGAATCAGAACCTTCTGAACATTTAACATATGCACTTTACACAGACCAATGTATCATTCCAAGGATCTGAAGAACTTATTAGAGAAAAATTTTTGATTTATCAAAGATTACAATGCTTTGTGACTCTCCAGAGGACCAAATATGTAAACAGACATAGAATGTAACTAAGGATCGAGCAAATGGGGGGAAGTAATCACCTTACAAGACTTCACAGAGGATGAAAATAAGGCTAAGAAACACCAGGGCAGTGTGATATGCTTTTAACATATGCCCACATATATCATTGGTGAATCACACCTGCTGTGACTTAACATAAACTGCAACATTGTTGCCAATGTTTAAAATTTTGTTCTGTCTATACAGAATACATTTTATTGCATAGAACTGGAGAAAAACAAATAGATACAAAGAAGAAAGTTTTTACCTAAATTGACTACTGTAGCCAGATGTTAAACAGTTTGATGTCTTTTCTTCCATCATATGAGAACTGCTAGCCCACATTGTCTCTCATTTTAACCAAAGCAAGATTATATGACAAAAATAATCATGCATCTTTTTTCTGTACTTTGCATTGTTGCAATCATTCAATGCCTAAGTCATTAAATATTATTTGAAATCACTTCTAATAAACATTTTACTATAAAGTGGGAGGTATAAAGTTAATATGTTATGATGCACATGTTAAAAATTAAATACATCTATAGGATTCATAGCATTATAAAATATATCTACTTTAGATTATTTTTCTAAAATTTTATTGACTCACCATGGGATAGTTATAAGCTTTCATGTTTGGGTTACAATCACACAATGGACAAACACCAATCCCTCCACCAGTGCACATTCCCCACCACCAATATCCCCAGAATAACCCCCCTATCTCATTCTTCCTCTACCTCCATGGAAGACATGATTCTTCAGAATCTCTCTACTTTTGGTTGGGCATTATGGTTTGCAATACAGACCCTGAGAGGTTATCATGTTTGGTCCTTTATCTACTTTCTGCACACATCTCCCATCCTGACCATTTCCTCCAGCCATCTTTTTCTTAGTGATCCCTTCTCTATTCCAGTTGCCTTCTTCCCTTTGCTCAAGAGGCAGGTTTTCAGCTATGGAGCAATGTATCTGTCCTGTGTATCTACTGTCCTTAGGTGTCAGCCTAATGTTATGTTGTTTTATACTCCACAAATGAGTGCAGTTCTATGTCTGTCCCTCTTTTTCTGACTCATTTCACTTAACAAGATACTCTCCATGTCTATCCATTTATAAGCAAAGTTCATGACTTCATCTCTCCTGACAGCTGCATAGTATTCCATTGTGTAGATGTACCAAAGTTTCTTTAACCAGTCATCTGTTCTAGGGCACTTGGGTCGTTTCTAGATTTTGGCTACTGTGAACAGTACTGCAATGAACATATAGGTACAGATGTCATTTCTACTGTGCCTTTTTGCATCCTCGGGATATATTCCCAGAAGTTGTATTGCAGGGTCATATGGAAGTTCAATTTCTAGTTTTTGAAATGACTGTCCATATTGTTTTCCAGAAATGCTGGACTAGTGGGCATTCCCACCAACAGTGAAAGAGTGTCCCTTTATCCCCACATCCACGCCAGCACTGGTTGCTTTTGTTCTTTTGAATGTGTGCCAGTCTCTGTGGTGTGAGATGGTATCTCATTGTTGTTTTGATTTGCATCTTCCTGATGGCTAGTGATGTGGAGCATATTTTTTCATGTGCCCTTTGGCTATTTGTATTTCTTTTTTGAGGAAACTTCTGTTCATTTCTTCTCCCCATTTTTGATGGGGTTGGAGGTCTTTTTTCTCGTACAATTCTACTAGTGTCTATATCCTGGATATTAATCCCTTGTCAGATGGGTATTGGGTAAATATACTTTCCCATTCTGTAGGCTCTTTCTGTATTTTGGTCACTGTTTCTTTTGAAGTGCAGAAGCTTCTTAGTTTGATGTAGTCCCATTTGTTTATGTTTGCTTCCACTTGCATGGTCAGTGCTGTTTCATCCTTAATGATGTTTTTAGCTTCAATATCATGGAGAGTTCTGCCTACATTTTTCTCTATTTACCTTATAGATTCGTGTCTGATATTGAGGTCTTTAATCCACTTTGATCTGACTTTTTTGCCTGGCATTAGACAGAGGTCAGAGTTTATTTTTTTGCAGGTAGCTATCCAGTTTTCCCAGCAGCACTTGTTGAAGAGGCTTTCCTTGTTCCACTTCATATTTCTTGCTCCTTTGTTGAAGATTAAGTGGTCATATATTTGGGGTCTGTGACAGAATATTTGACTCTGTTCCACTGGTCTGTAGGTCTATTTCTAGCCCAGTAACATGCTGTCTTAATTACTACTGCTTTGTAGTAGAGTTTGAAGTTGGAGAGGGTGATGCCACCCATCTTTTTTCCCAAGGATTTTTCTTAGCTATTTGTGGAGGTTTATTCTTCCACATGAATTTCAGGAGTGTTTTGTCTATTTCTTTGAAAAATGTCATGAGTATCCTGATCGGGACCGCATTGAATATGCATAGTGCTTTGAGCAGTATTGTCATTTTGATAATGCTAATCCTCCATTCCATGAGCAGGGGATGCGTCTCCGTTTCCTAGTGTCCTCTTTTATTTCTTGAAGTACTGTTTTGTAATGTTCGTTGTATAAGTCCTTCACCTCTTTGATTAAGCTGATTCCAAGGTACTTGATTTTCTTAGGAACTATTGTGAACGGGATTTATTTAAATGTATCTTTCTTCTCTTAAGTTATTTGTATATAAGAAAGCCATGGACTTTTTGTTGTTGATTTTGTAGCCTGCCACTTTTCTAAACCGACCTATTGTTTCCAGGAGCTTTTCTGTAGAATCTTTAGCGTTTCCTAAGTATAGTATCATACTGTTGGCAAATAGTGATAGTTTGACCTCTTCCTTTCCTATCTGTATTTCCTTGATGCCTTTCTCTTGCCTAAGTGCAATGGCCAGGACTTCCAGTGCTATTATTGAATAGGAGTGGTGAAAGTGGGCAACCTTGTCTTGGGCCCAATCTTAGAGGTAAGGCTTTTAGTTTTTCCCCATAAAGAATGATACTTTTCATGGGCTTGTGTTAGATGGCTTTGACTATATTGAGGAAATTTCCTTCAATGCTTATTTTGCTGAGAGTTTTCATCATAAACGGGTGCTGGATCTTGTCAAATGCTTTCTCTGCATCTATTGATACGATCATATGCATTTTATCTTTTCTATTGTTGATATTATGGATTATGTTGACCAATTTCCGAATGTTAAACCATCCTTGCATTCCTGGAATGAATCCTACTTGGTCATGGTATATGATCTTTTTGATGAGTCGTTGGATTGTATTTGCTAATAGTTTCTTGAGGATCTTTGCATCTGTGTTCATCCGGGATATTGGCCTATAATTCTTTTTCTTTGTGGTGTTTCTGTCTGCTTTTGGTAACAGGGTGATATTTGCTTCATAGAAGTTGTTCAGAAGTGTTTTTGATATTTCAATTTTGTGGAAAAGCTTAAAGAGGATTGAGAGTAAGTCCTCTTAAAAGATTTGGAAGAATTCACCAGTGAACCCATCTGGGCCAGGACTTTTGTGCTTGGGGAGACTTTTTATTACCATTTCAATTCCCTTGATGCTGATAGGTATGTTCAGGTATTCCAGGTCTTTTTGTTCAGCTTTGGGAGACTATAGGAATCTAGGACTTTATCCATTTCCTCGAGATTTTCGTGTTCCCTGGCATAAAGCTTCTCAAAGTACTCCCTGAGGATCCTTTGAATTTCTGTAGTTTCTGTTGTAATGACCCACTTTTAATTTCTGATTTGGTTTATTAGGGTTGTCTCTCTCCCTTTCTTTTTGAGTTTTGCTAGAGGCTTATCGATCTTGTTTATTTTCTCGAATAACCAGCTCTTTGTTTCATTGATCTTTCAGATTGTTTTTTGGGTTTCCATCTCGTTAATCTATGCTCTGAGTTTTATTATTTCCTCCCTCCTTTTTGAATTGGGCTCCTTTTGTTGGTCATTCTCCAGATCTTAAGCTGTGAGATTAGGTTACTTATGTGGGCTCGCTCCTCCTTTCTGAGCAATGCTTGTAGAGCTATAAACTTTCCTCTTAACACAGCTTTTGCTGTGTCCTATGAGTCTTGGTAACTCGTGTCCTCATTTTTGTTGGTTTCCAGGAATCTTCTGATTTCCTCTTTGATTTCCTTTCTAAGTCACTCATTGTCCAATAGTGAGCTGTTTAATTTCCAGGTGTTTGATCTAGTTTTCTACTTGTATGTGTGATTTACTTCTAATTTCAGCATATTGTGGTCTGAGAAGATTGTTGATACAATCTCTATCTTCTTAATTTTATGGAGGTATGTTTTGTGGCTCAGCATGTGGTCTATCTTGGAGAATGTTCCATTCACACTTGAGAAGAAAGTGTATTCAGCTTTCTGAGGATGAAGTGTCCTGTATATATCTACTAAGTCCCTTTCTTCCATTGTTTTCTCTCAGATGAAGTATATCCTTGCTAAGCTTGAGTCTGGGTGATTATCAAGAGGTGATAATGTGGTGTTGAAGTCTCCCACTAGTATTGTATTGCTATCAATGTCTTTCTCCAAGTCTATGAGTAGTTGTTTTAAGTACTTTGCTGGTCCCTCATTAGGTGCATATACATTTAGTATTGTAAGTTCTTCCTGTTGTACAGATGCCTTGATCAATAAGAAATAGCCTTTACTGTCTCTTGTGTTATTCTTCAGTCTGAAATCAATGTGGTCTGATACTAGGATGGCTACCCCAGCTATTTTATGGGAGTTGTTTGCCTATGGGATTGTTTTCCAACCTTTGATTCTGAGCCTGTGTTTGCTTTGACTATTGAGATGTGTTTCTTGCAGGCAGCAGAATGTTGGGTTCAGTTTTCTAATCCATCCTTCCACTCTGTGTCTTTTAATTGGTGCATTTAGCCCATTGATGTTGAGAGAGATTATTGTTATGGGATTTTGTCCATTTTTCTGTTGAAATTTGGTGTATTTGAGGGACCTGTTTTGTCTTAAAGTAGTCCATTTAGTTGTTCTTGTAACCAGGTTTTGAGTCTATGAAGTTCCTGAGCTGTTGTTTGTCTGTGAAACTGGCTGTTGGTCCTTCTGTTATGAATAAGACTCTCTGGGTAAAGTATTTTTGGTGAAGCATTTATTTCATTGAGTTTTTTCACTATATCCCACTACTGTTGGGGGGCTATGGGGGTTTCATCAGACAAATCAGCTGCGAATCTTCAGGATGCTCCTTTATAGGAAATTTCTTTCTTTGATGTTGCTGCTTTCAGAATTTTGTCTCTATCTTAGGATTTTTGGTCATTTTTTCAGGATGTGTCTTGGGGTATTTTTATTCAGATTTCTTCTAGCTGGTACCCTTCAGGCCTCCTGAATGTGGTCACATGTTTTCTTCAACTCTGGAAATGTCGTAGCAATGATGTCTTTGACAGTTTCTTCTTCATCAGGGTTTTCTTCCTGTCCCTCTGGGACTCCAATAATTCTTATGTTACTCTCTTGGCTTCATCACGATCTTCTCTTGCCATCTGTTCCCAGATTGAAAGTTTCTTTTCCATTTTCTGCTGTTTTCTGGAGATTCTCTGGACTTCATCTTCGAGCTCACTGAGTCTGTCCTCAGCAGCTGTTACTCTGCTGCTGAGACCTTCACTGAGTTTTTCAATTCGCCTACCAGGTTTTTCAGGTCCAACATTTCCGTTTGTAATTTTGTTTGCATTTTCCTTATTTCTACCTTCAAATCCTCTTGTCTTTTATTGGCATTGATTTCCATTGTTTCTCTTATCTCCTTAAGCATCCTCAGTAGCTCCCTTCTAAATTCCTTGTCAGAGAGTTTGTCTAACACTTCATTACTGTTGTTTTCTGGGCTAGACTCTTCAATAAGTAAACTTGGTGGCTTTCTTCGTTGCTTTACCATTGTGACCTGTGTGGTTTAGACCTTCATGCTCACTGTTACTATTCTGCGTAAGATGCAGAATTAATTGAAATAGGCTTTGAATTATTGGCTATGTGTTTCTGGTGGTTAAGTTAACCTAGTGAAAGTTCCATCTAAGAGGGTAACTTATGGTTCCTATGGGATATGTAGGGGGAGAATAACTTGTGGCGGTGTTAGCGGCCACAGCTCCATGAAGGGGCCCTGCCTCTGGGCGGGTACCTGGATGACTGAGCAGAGGATGCCCAGACGGCTCAGCTTTGGGTTCACACAGTGTTTCTCAATCCCCATCCCCTACAGATCAAGGATGAAAACCAGCCATTCTCAGAGAATCTAGTTAGACGCACAGCCCTGGGAAGGGGCCCTGTCACCGATTGGGTACCTGGAAGAATGCTACTTTAGATTATTATCTTCCAATGACAAATATCAAAATAACAAGCTAGATAAAGACCACATATAGCATATTTAGAGCCAAATTCATCCCTCAGGTTCTGCCTCAGCTCAAACATTTTATTTTTCTTTTCTCTACTATCTTACTGCCTCCTTGGAGGAGATTTTTCAAATCAAACCTTCTGGAATGTCTGTGAGTCATACTCTGATCTTTGTAGCTTTACAGAAAGCTGAACCAAGAACTGGGTGTGGAACAGAAAGTGTTTGGAACTAAGCCATGATAAGTGGATCTTTAGTGAAGTTGTACCCTTTATTTTCATCTAATTCCCATCTTGTTCTTCATGCCACACTATTTACAGAGTAATGGCACATATTCCCATATACAATTATCATTTTTATATTAACCTAGGAAAAATAGAGAGCTTGTTAAAACGTAAAATTAAACCTAAAAACTTTTCTGTTATTTACCCAAGTCAGAAAATAAGGTTTTTATGATACTTCCCCCAGTTAAGTTGTTGAGATGTGTGTATATGAGAGGAAATAACACTCAAGGGTCTGTATTTCATTCATATTTGCAATGCTAGCTTCAATTTTTTAAACTGTTTTTGATATCACTATTTTCAATTGGTAGAAATTCATTATACTTAAATTTTCATTTCATAGCATCTATTTTCTTACACTTAGAATTAATACCTTTCTATTCTATCTATACAAGAATATATTTCTCTTTTATGTTATTTCTATAATCTAAAATCTACATTTACATTTTTCTCTTTACATGAACAAGATCCTTGGGGGTGTGAATTTGAAAATTTCAAAAATATGGAAAAAGTCAGAAAATATTTCTTCTAAAACTAAAATCATGGTTAAGAGGGGCTGGAGAGATAATAAAAGGATAGGACGCTTTCCTTTTGCACAGCTGACCCCAGTTTGATTCCTGGCACTGTGTATGGATATATGAACACCACATAAAGTGATCCCAGAGCACAGAGCACTTATGCCTTTGAGAGTGCCCCCCACAAAATTAAAAATTAGAAAAAATAGGTGGTGGATAACCATTTTTATCTGAGCCTTTTACAGTTCCTTGAAAATGCAGTTGTCTAGGGATTTCTCATACCCACATTTACTTTCTTTTGTATTAGAAGTATTCCAATATTTAAGCAATAATACATTGTAATAGAAATTGAGGTATCAATCAATGGATATCAACATGAGTTGAAACCACTAGTAAAGTATAATTTCTGGAGAATGGAGAGATAGTACAGCCTGTAGGTCATTTGATTTGCACACAGCCATATCAAGTTAAATTCCCTGCATACCATATGGTTTTCTGAGCACCAACAAGAGTGATACCTGTGTACAGAACCATGAAGAAGCAAACTGTCTAGTTACCATTAAACCTTTCTATATTGATTTGGTCTTCAGTATAGTCCACATTGAGGAGGATACCATAAGAAATGATCATGATTAATTTTTCTTATAGCATAATATCATATAAAAATAACTTTAATTTTTTATAACTTCTCTCAAATGATTCATAAATGTGTCTCTTTTGAGTTTTTGTCATAAGGGCCAGACCACTGGAGCCTAATTACCTCTGACTGAACTCCAAATATCTGTCAGCTATGGGAGGCTCACAATAAGACATTTTTACCTATTATACTCCATATGCTCTTATCACTTTCACTGAACTCCTTATAAGGTACTTCATGGAAGTATGTATTTAACAATTTAAATACAGTTTTTTCAGATAAGATGGTGAAAAATGAATCTGTAAACTGGAAGAAAGTATATGTTAAGATGAACTCCAAATTCATGATTTATGCATTTTTCTTTTACAACAAGTATATTCTAAATGTTTTATCTTAATAGACAATATAACTCAAGAAACTGCTGACCAATGGCAAACCACTCTCAAAAATCTTAAAATATAAAATCATAGTTGACTAGCTATATATTTTTAAAAACCACGTCCCTTTCAAAAGTTCCTAGAAATTTATTTCTTTTATTCTCAAAATATTTACTCAGAGGAATTCAGTAATACCCAGATTTATTTTAAACAATCACTAGTTAAGTACAAATTAGCTTCCAAAATCAATCTGAAAACATGTTGTAGGAATATACATCTGTTGAAAGATGGTTTCCTCTTTTATGTACCCCCTCCCAACTGAAAGTTATTAAGAAAAAGTCTGTCGCTATGGAAACACTCAATTTGGCACCATCTGTATTCAAAAATTCAATTGCTGCAAGCGTTAGCCTATCTCCATTTTTTTTTCTTTCTCCAATTTTTTAATTGGCAGACCTTCCCAGAATACTTTACAAACCTTTTCTTTTACTTTTTTAGGAAGTCATGAAGTCAATCCATGAAGCATATCACAATGTAAAGCACCATGATAGTTCACAATGGAAAGCTCACTCCATTATCTTAAGATCATATGTGTGAGTTCTCACAGTATTAGGTCAACTGATAATTACTTGGCATGGGGTTAATGCCTAACATTTATTGCCAAGATTATTTATGCCTAATAGATTTGTCATTCAATAAACTACACACTTTACAAGTAATTTAAATATAAGGTAGACCCATCTCTTGAGAGACTCTTTGAGCCAACCATCATTGTCCTACAGAAAAGTCTTCTTTTTATTTTAATTTTTATTGAGTCACTGTGAGATACACAATTACAAATTTGTTCACAATCGGATTTCAGTCAAGCAACGTTCCAAAACATTGTATCCCTCCACAAGTGTACATTTCCTACCACTAATGATCCCAGTTTTCCCCACATCACCCCCCACCCCAATATAGGCACTTTCTCTCTTTTCTCTCTTCATTCTCTTCCTTCCTTCCTTCCTTCCTTCCTTCCTTCCTTCCTTCCTTCCTTCTTTTCTCTTTCTTTCATTTCTTCTCCTTTTCCTTCACCTCTCTCTCCCTTTGCTTCCCTCTCTCCTTTTACAGTTACTTAAGGGTTACCATGTTTCTGCACACAGTTCTTATCCAGAGTGATCACTTCCAACTATTGTTGTTATAGTGATCCCTTCTCTATCCCGAGTGCCTGTTTCCCAGGTATTTGACGCAGTCTTGCAACTGTGGAAGAGGATTCTCTTGACCCTTATTTCTAGTGTCCTTGTGTATTAGTCTCATATTATGTTTATTTACATCCCACAGATGAGTGCAATCATTCTATGCCTGTCCATCTCCTTCTGAGTCATTTCACTCAGCATGATACTTTTCATGTCTATCCATTTGAACTTCTAAACAACCCAGCAAATCCACTTCTGGGAATATATCCTGGGGGCCCAAAAATACACAACAGAAATACCATCTGCACTTCTTTATTGTAGCACTGTTCACAATAGTCAAAATCTGGAAATAAACCTATGTGCCCAGGAACAGAGGACTGATTAAAAAACAAAACAAAACAATGTTACACCTACACAATGGAATACTATGCTGCTGTTAGGGAAAATAAAGTCACGAAATTCACTAATCCTTCTTTTTGATTATCCTTTTTCTTTTTTTCTTCTTTTTTTCTTTTTGGATCACACCTGGAAATACCCAGGGGTTACTCTTGGCTGTGCATCCAGGAATTACTTCTGGCAGTGCTGGGGGGACTATATGGAATCCTGGGAATTAAACCCAGGCATGTGTGCAAGGAAAACACCCTACCTGCTGTGCTATCACTCCAGCCCCTGATTATCCTTTAAAGGCAACATTCCACCCATAGTATTTACTACTTCTAGACTGCTACACACATTAAAAAATTTTGAGACTTGTTGTTACTGTTTGGTATATTGAATACGTCATGGGTAGCTTGCCAGGCTCTGCTGTGCGGGCAAGATACTCTCAGTAGCTTGCCGGGCTCTCCGAGAGGGGAGGAAGAATCGAACCCAGGTCGGCCACGTTGACTGCGTGAAAGGCAAACACCTTACACACTGTGCTATAGCTCCAGCCTTAATTTTGGTATTATACACATTTTCAATTAATTCAGTGATATCTAAGTCAATAATAACTGTTTCACTGTAAAACCAACCCCACTGCCTCCAAGTGTATTGAAATATAAATTATTTTGTATTTTCTTCCTTTTACTTTTTAGTTTTAAATCTGTCAGAGTTTATAACTTGTACACTCCATAATCAGGACTTATGTCATGAATTTATGAATCAATATTATTTGCTTTCCTTTTTTCTCTAAAATCTGTCCCTTTGGCAAAAATTTGGGCAGGTCCCATGTCATTCTGGTCAAAAAGAAAATATAAGATTCTGCAATGACTTGAAGACATTGAACTGCAATTCTCATTAAGTACCTTAATAAACACAATGGATTTCCTGTCCAATTAGGGGAGGCTTCAGTGAGTTTAAGCCTCTCCCGAACTACCTGAGAAGCAGGTATAGTGAGCCTTACCTTTCCTAATTCCCCTCTCCCACTCAATAACTGCTTTCTCTCCTAAATAAGTTTGATAAAAATGGAATGAAGTAAGGAAAGAGGAGCTGTGAGTTGTCGTTTGACTTGGTACTATTATGTTAGAATATATATGACTTTTTTGCATTCTGAATATGGCTGCTATTGAATCTCACTAGAGGGGATTGGGGGAGCCTTTGGAAGAAGTATCAGTCACTGCTGTTCTTTCATTTGCTGACCTTAATCTAGATAATTATTTCTTACAAATTTCACAGCATCATTCACTCCTACCTCAGAAACTGAATCTGAGGACCCACTTCCCCAGGTTCTCCTAAAGAATTCCCTTTTTAAAATTAAATTGGAATGCTCTATTTTTAAATAATGGGTGACCGTAGAACAAGGGTAACAAGGAAAGCATCACGTTATTCCCAAAGAACCCTTCAATTTTTTCAAGTTAATGTTTTATTAGTGTCTTTTTGGATTTAAAAATGTACACCATGGTAGTCAAGCTCACTTATTCACAGTAGCATCTACTACCTATAGTACCTTATTTTCTCAAAGGGTCTTCAATGTACTAACTTTTTCTAAGTTTAAACACATTGTTAGACCAAGGTGTAACATTACAGAAATGAAAAAGTGAGGGAAAGACTAGATTAAATGGTCTCTTAGGTTCTTTTACAGATGATCGCTTATAGTTTTGAAGACCTGTAATTTTTCTAACATTTCATCCACTTGAAAATCATTTTTCTTAGCTTTTAGGCTATGTTTCCATTTTACTTCTTCCATGTGAGGTTCTACTTTTCTTCCAGTAGATAGTCAACATACCATCAGAACCTACCTTGTGTCAAGAACTTGCATAGGTTGTCCAAAAAAGTCATGGCAAAATAAAACAAACAGTCCCTGGCCTCATATAGCCAAGTATTTTCCCGTTGTATTTCCCTTTGATGTTTCTTTTATCTCACATTAATGTTTGTCTTTTTAGCAAAGTTTTTGTCTGCATATATCCATCTCACTCTGGATCATCAACTTCTTTATAAGAGGATTCAACTTTAACTTACATTTATAAACTTTTGCCACTGACCACAAAATAATTATCACACAAACTAATGAACAATGAATAAATAAATGGAGGGATGAATAAATTAAAAAACAAAAGATTATATATTATTTATTACAATACTGTCTATAAATTGGGGGAAGCCCCCCCACCAAGTGGTGCTCCAGAAGCCTGGGGGCCTTCACCAACAGTTTTCAGTCAACCAATTGGGCTGACTTTTCTTTTTTTTTAATTTTATTGATTCACCGGGAGATACAGTTACAGCTTTCATGTTTGAGTTACAATCACACAATGATCAAACACCCATCCCTCCACCAGTGCACATTCCCCACCACCAATTTTCCCAGCATACCCCCACTTTTCCCACCTTCCCACTGCCTCCATGGCAGAAAATATTCCCCATATCCCCTCTCTACTTTTGAGCATTATGGTTTGCAATGCAGATAATGAGAGTTTATCATGTATGGTCCTTTATCTACTTTCAGCACACATCTACCATCCCGACCAATTCCTCCAACCATCATTTTTTTAGTGACCCCTTCTCTATTCCAGCTGTTCTCTCCCTGCCAGCTCATGAGGCAGGATTCCAACTATGGAGCAATCTTCCTGACCCTTATGTCTACTGTCCTTGGGTGTCAGACTCGTGTTATATAATTTTATACTCCACAAATGAGGGCAGTCCTTCTATATCTGTCCCTCTCTTTCTGACTCATTTCACATAGCATGATAGTCTCTATATCTATCAACTTATAAGCAAATATCATGACTTCATACTCTCCTAACAGCTGCACAGTATTCTATTGTGTAGATGTACCAAAGTTTCTTTAACAAGTCATCTATTCTCGGGCTCTTAGGTTGTTTCCAGATTTTGGCTATTGTGAACAGTGCTGCTATGAACATATAGGTACAGATGTCATTTCTACTGTGCTTTTTTTGTATTGGGATGACTTTTCAATGCAAGTTCCCAAGGATGGTATGCTGTTCAGGCCCTTTGAAGTCAGGCATTCCTGCATCACCCCGACTGTGCTAAGTCTCTCTAGGACTACAACCTAAGGATAGCTTTAAGGATCATGTGCTGCAAGGAAATGAACTGCATTCATGCACATGTGCAATTGCTAGGAAATCTCCTTGCCTCTATGGTGTTTTCATATGGCACATGTATGCTACCAAACAGGGCTTAATTTTTATTCAATAAAGAACACCTTCACAGAGGAGATTACATTGAGTTTATAAGCAGCACACAAGAAAAATGTGAATGAAAAATTTAAACTTGTGTTTGCCCTTCATAATAATTGAAATATCAACAAAACTGGTTATAAAAAGGTTAAGTTTGAAATATAATTCAGCTTTAGCTTTTTTGAAAAGAGTAAAATAACACTTCACTGAAGATTGATTGCTTTGGATTCCCGCATCCCAGTCAGCCTCTCGGACCCAGAGCCTCCCAGTCTCCTAGACCACCAACTTGGCTGCCAGTGCACTATTCTCCAGTGCTGCTGTCTTGTTACCTGTCCCAGGTGTGTGACCCCCCTATCCTATCCTATCTGGCACTCCACTTACAGCTCAGCAGGAGGTGTGCCCTCTGCAAGAGGGGAGGTGGTCTCCACAATGGTGGGTGTGGCCTCAGATGGGGGCAGTTATTTTCCCCATTCCCAGCAATCTGGAGTCACATCTCAATCTACATCACCTAATTCTGCGAGGAACATGCTAACTATCTCAAACACAATAGGCCAATAGTTCACTATTCTATTCTGTACCCTGCCCTCCTGTTGTTCATAGATTTGCTCGAGCGGGCAGCAGGAATGTCTCCATTTTGAGACTTGTTATTACTATTTTTGGCATATCAAATATGTCACAGGTAGCTTGTCAGGTTTTGTCTTGCAGGTGGGATACTCTAGATAGCTGCCGGGCTCTCCAAAAGGGGTGGAGTCTATTCTAATTTCACCAAAATACTGGTGAACACAAGAGGTCACGTCCTCCAAAAGCTTTACTAGAAGCATCACATAAGTCACAGAGGGACACCTGAGAGGAAGGACATATTCTATAAGGTGAAAAAGGTGACCACCATTGACCGAGCTCATCCAGAATCACTTCTCACAGCAAGAGTGAATAATAATGAATTGGAAGGTCCTCCCACCATAAAACCATCACAACATGAAGAAACAGCACAAATCACCAACATGAGGAGAGGAAGAACAAAAGAGTCCAGCAGCCTCAACAGGCATTACCCACAAATATTATCTCTTAATAAAGAATTCAAAGATGAATTGTTGAGGATGTTCAATGAACTTAAAGAAACGGTGAAACAGGCATCCGGTAAATTAAAGGAGGACATGAAAGAAACAGTGGAATGGACAGCTGAGAAAATATAGAAAGAAATGAGAGCAGGAATAAAAAAGCTACAAACAGAAGATCAATAATTAAAAATTCAGTAGGCGTCCAGACTGTCCTAGCCCCCTCCCTGCAAATGGCTGCCCTAGTGGGTGGCACGCCCATCTCCAGCACTGCTGCCATTTTGTTCCCTTCCCAGGTATGTTGAGACGTCCTGACCTGCCCTTCCTGCATCCCAGCCACCTTCTCAGACCCAGACTGTGCCAGCACACCACCCTGCCCCCTGAACAGCCGCCCTGGTGGGAGGCGTGCCGATCCCCAGCACCTTAGCCAATTTTGTTCTCTGCCCAGGTGTGTGTGAGCCTTCCCAATTCCAGCTCCCCAGCTACAGCGCTGCGGAGGGCATGGCCTCTACCACTGGGGGAGTGGCCTCTGCAGAAGTGGATGTGGCCTATTTTGGGGATGGTGGCTGCTCACACAGCCACAGTTATTTTACCCATACTCAGCAATCTGGTGTCATATCTCAGTCTCCACCACCACAACAACATGAAGAAACTGCACAAATCCCCACCACAAGGAAAGGAAGATGAAAAGAGTCCAGAAACCTCAGTAGGGGTTACTCACCAATGTGAGCTGTCTGATAATTCAGAGATGAAGTAATGAAGATGTTCAATGAACTCAAAGAAACGGTGGGAGAGATATCCAGAAAATTAAAGTAGGACATGAAAGAAACAAAGGATCGGACAAACGAGAAAATACAGGAAGAAATGAGAGCAGAAATTGGAAAGCTACGTACAGAAGTGTCACGAATGAAGGATTTGGTAGATGAAATAGAAAACTCAGTGTGTACCCTGAACAGTAGAATAGTTATGGCCAAAGCCAGAATCAGTGAGTTTGAAGATGAGCTGCAGGAAGCCTACAGACAGCAACAAACAATGGGAAGAGAACTCAAAATAGCTCTAGGGCAAATCACAGTCCTAGGGGATGATTTCAAGAGCAACAACATTAGAATTATTGGAGTAACAGAAGGTCAGGGAAACAACCCCAATGAAAAAGCCACAGTTAAAGAAATCATTGCTGAAAAATTCCCAGAGTTGGAGAATGCAGACATCCAGATTCAAGGAGCTTGAAAGGTGCCAGCTAAAAGAGACCCTAACAAAAACACTCCACGACATATCATAGTTAGAATGATTGATACCATGGATAGAGACACAATACTGCAAGCAGCAAAGTCAAAGAAGGAAATTACATATAAATGATCAGCCCTTAGATTCACAGCAGACCTATCAGAGGAAACCATCCAAGCCTGAAGGCAATGATGGGATATAGTGAAAAAACTCACTGAAATGAACACCTCACCAAGAATACTTTATCCAGCTAAACTCTCACTCAAACTTGAAGGAACAATACACTACTTTTTGGCAAACAGCAGTTCAGGAACTTCATAGACTCAAAACCAAATCTAAAAGAAGGGCTAAAGGGGCTATTGTAAGACAAGACAAACCCCTACAAGCACAACAAACCCTTACAGAAAGATGGCACAAAATCCCATAACAATAATCTATCTCAATGTCAATGGTCTAAATTCACTGTAATCAAAAGTCTTCCATAAAAAAAAGTCCAGGTCCAGATGGATTCACTAGTGATTTTTTCCAAACATTTAAAGAGGACATATTGCCAGTTCCTCTCAAGATTTTCCAGGAAATTGAAGAAATAGAAACTCTCCCAAACAGTTTCTATTAGGCTTATAGCTCCCTAATACCAAAAGGAAACAAAGACACTACAACAAAAGAAAACTACAGGCTGATATCCCTGATGAACACGGATGTGAAGATTCCCAACAAAATATTATCAAATAGAATTCAACAACTCATAAAAAAGATCATACACCAAGACCAAGTGAGATTAATCCCATGTATACAAGGATGGTTTAACATTTGGAAATCAATCAACATAATCCATCATATCAACAAAAGAAAAGATAAAAACCATGTGATCATATCAATAGATGCAGAGAAAGCATTTGACAAGATACAGCACCAGTTTATGATAAAAAAAACCCTTGCCAAAATGCATATAAAAGGGACTTTCCTGAATATAGTCAAAGCCATCTACCATAAGCAAACATCATCCTCAATGGGGGAAAACTAAGAGCTTTCCCTCTAAGATCAGGGACAAGACAAGGATGCCCACTCTCTCCACTTCTGTTCAACATAGTACTGGAAGTACTTGCAATAACAGGCAAGAAAAAAAATATTAAGGGCATCCAGGTAGGAAAGAAAGAAATCAAGCTTTCATTATTCGCAGATGACATGATATTATACTTAGAGAACCCTAAAACCTTCACCAAGAAACTCCTAGAAACAATAGACTTGTATAGTAAAGTTGAAGGCTATAAAATCAAAACCAAAGAGTCCATGGTTTTACTATACGCAAATAATGAGAGAGAAGAAAATGACATGAAAATAGCAATCCCGTTCACGATCGTGCCTCAGAAAATCAAGTATCTATGATTCAGTTTAACTAAGGAAGTAAAAGACCAATACAAAGAAAACTACAAAACACTACTTCAGGAAATAAAAGAGGATATGACAAAATGGAAAGATATCCCCTGCTCATATATTCAGAGAATTAACATTGTCAAAATGGCAATAATCCCCAAAGCATTGCACAAATTCAATGAGATCCCTATAAGGATACGCATGACATTCTTCAAAGAAATAGAGTAAACACTCCTGAAATTCATATGGAACAATAAGCCCCCACGGATGGCTAAAGCAATTCTTGGGAAAAAGAAAATTGGAGGAATAAACCTCCCCAACCTCAAAATCTATTACAAAGCAGCAATAATTAAAACAGCATGGCACTGGAACAAATGCAGAGCCACAGACCAATGGAACAGAGTTGAATATACTGACACACCCTCCACAAATATATGGTCATCTAATCTTTGATAAGGGAGCAAGAAATGTGAAATGGAGCAGGAAAGCCTCTTTAACAAATGTTGCTGGCAAAACTGGACAGCTACATGCAAAAAACATGGATTCATATCTCTACCTAATACCATGTACAAAAGTAAGATCAAAATGAATTAAAGACCTCAACATCAGACCAGAATCCATAAGGTACACTGAAGACAAGGTTGGTAAAACCCTCCATGACATTGAAGCTAATGGTATCTTCAAAGATGACACACCACTGGCGAAGCAAGTGAAAATATATATATAAACAAATGTGACTATCTTAAACTAAGAAGCTTCTGCACATCAAAAGAAACAGTGACCAAAATACAAAGACAGTTCACAGAATGGGAAAGGATATTCACCCAATATCCATCCTATACGGGATTGATATCAAGCATATAAAAAGCACTGGTTGAACTCCACAAGAAGAAAACATCCAACCCCATCAAAAAATGTGGTATTGAAATGAACAGAAACTTTCTCAAAGAAGAAATTTGAATGGCTAAAAGGCACATGACAAAATGCTCTACATCACTAATCATCAGGGAGATACAGATCAAAACAACAAGATGTCATCTCACACCACAGAGACTGGCCCACATCCAAAAGAACAAAAGCAACTGCTGTTGGCGTGGATGTGGGGAGAAAGGGAATATTCCCTTTTGCTCTCTCTTTCCTTTTGGGTGTGGTGGTTTGCAATAGAGGTATTGAGTGGTCATTGTGTTCGGTCTACAGTATACTTTCAGCACACATCTCGCATCCCGAGAACATCCTCCAGACACCCTTTACATGGTGTTCCCACTGCTAGTGGGAATGCCGACTGGTTCAGTCCTTTTGGAAAACAGTATGAATGATTCCAAAAAAAATTAGAAAGCATGTGCCCATTTGACCCAGCAATACCATTCCTGGAAACATATCCCAGAGAGACAAAAAAGTACAGTCGAGATGACATCTGCACTTGTATGTTCATTGCTGCACTGTTTACAATAGCCAAAATTTGGGGAAAAAACCGAGTGCCTGAGAACAGATGACTGGTTAAAGAAATTTTGGTACATCTACACAATGGAATACTATGCAGCTGTTAGAAAAGATGAAGTCGTGAAATTTCCATACAAGTGCTTCTCCATGGAAAGTATCATGCGAAGTGTAATGAGTCAGAAACAGAGGAACAGACATAGAAAGACTGTACTCATCTGGGGAATATAAAGGAAGAGAATGGGAGATGAACACCCAAGAATAGCTGTGATAAGTACCAAGAAGTCTGCTCCACGGCTTGGAAGTCAGCAGCACATGCTGGGGGAAAAGGCAGCTCAGATAGAGATGGGAACACCATGTAAAGGGTGTCTGGAGGATGTTCTCAGGATGCGAGATGTGTGCTGAAAGTATACTGTAGACCGAACACGATGGCCACTCAATACCTCTATTGCAAACCACCACACCCAAAAGGAAAGAGAGAGCAAAAGGGAATGCCCTGCCACAGAGGTGGGGCGGGATGGGGGTGGGGTGAGGGGGAGGGATATTGGAAGCCTTGGTGGTGGAGATTGGGCACTGGTGGAGGGATGGATACTTGATCATTGTATAACTGAAACCCAAGCACAAAAGTTTTTAAGTCTGTAACTGTACCTCATGGTGATTCACTACTGTCACTGTCCTCCCGTTGTTCATCAATTTGCTCTATTGGGCCAAGTAACATTGTGAGACTTGTTACTGTGTTTGGCATATCAAATATGTCATGGGTAGTTTTCTAGGCTTTGCGGTATGAGCGAGATAGTCTTAGTAGCTTTCCGGGCTCTCCAAGAGGGGTGGAGGAATTGAACTCATGTTGGCCATGTTGGCCACGTGCGAGGCAAACACTCTACCTACTGTGCTATCACTTCAGGTGGTAAAGGTAAAGGTAAAGGCCCTCCCGTTGTTCGTCGATTTGCTCGAGCGGGCCCAGTAACATCTCCATTGGAGACTTTGTTGTTACTGTGTCTGGCATATCGAATACGTCACGGGGAGCTTGCCAGGCTCTGCCGTGCGGGCGAGATACTCTCGGTAGCTTGCCGGGCTCTCTGAGAGGGGCGGAGGAATCGAACTCGGGTCGGCCATGTTGGCTGCGTGCAAGGCAAACGCCCTACCGCTGTGCTATCACTCCAGCCCAGGTGATTCACTAATAAAAATTATTTAAAAAATAATAAATAAAAGACCAAATTGTTTTGCCCAGGGGAAAAAGATTGATTACTTTGTGTATATCTGGTCCTTATTAAACATTTACAGACTTACACATTTGTAAAATAAAACCAATGGTCTCCTCAATTCAATTTGTTTCAGAAGAGAGTGAATTTATATTTGACTTCTTTCTATAAGCTTGAAGATGAAACTTTACTAAGTGTATAATGCCTGTTTTCTAGGTACTATACCTATACTATCCTTGGTATTTAATGGATGGTGCTGATCCTTATGTTGCTTTCTACTTACTTGAACTTGGAATAGTCACTACTGCAAAATAGAGAACTTTATTCTGGTGGGCTTTTCTTTTTGTTTTTGTGCCACATCCAGTGGTGCTCAGGGATTACTCTTGGCTCTATGCTCAGGGATCACTTTTGATGGTGCTCAGGGGGGGCGAATGGGGTGCCAGGTATTAATCTGGGTCTGCTGAAAAGCAAGGCAAATGCCCTACCTGCTGCACTATCACTCCAGCCCTCAATTCTGTTTATGATTAAATCATACTACATCCTATGTGGCAATAATTCAATTCTCCTCAGTGTTCTATGATACTAAAGAATCTAATTTTTAAAGGGAATGATTGATCTAATTATTATAGCATTCTAAATCTGAAATAATAACTGTAGTTTCAAACACTACAAAAGTTCCTTAAAATTCTCTTTATTTGTTAAAAGGGGTTTTTTTTGTTTTATTATATTTTTGACCACACATGGTAGTTATCAGGGCTTACTCCTGGATCTGTACTCTGGGTTCCGTCCAGGAATTGCTCAAGTGACCATATTTGGTGCTAGATTTTTAAGCTAGAGTCAGTGTCATGCAAGGTAAGTGCCTTATGCCCTGGGCATCTCATTGGCCCCTAATTAAAAACTTTAAGATTCCATTTATTTTTATTTTTTTTTTTGCCACACGCTGTAGTACCCAGAGCTTTTTTTGTCTTTGCACTTAAAATCACTCCTGGAGGGCTTGGGGAGCCATACTGGATGCCTGGAATCAAATGGTTGCATGCAAGGCAAATACCCACCTGCTGTAATGTCTCTCTAGACCCTAAGAATGCCCATTTTACTTTTAAAAAAACAACAACCTATTTGTAAGTTTGTAATTCATGGTTGTTCTATGAAAAAAAAAACCAAAACCTTTATATTTTAGTCAACATTTTTTATCTGTACTGGCAGTTTCATATGACTTAGAGGATGATATTTTAAAATAAAATCTGACTCGTATGTCATGATTAAGCCCCATTACATAATCACATTCAAATACATTTAAAGATAACCTGTTTTCTTAAGCGGTACAACTTGTTTATGTGTTTAGGACCAGGACACAGAAATAATGAAATAATATCATTTAATTAAAATGTAAACAAATTATAAGTAGTACTGTTAAAGGAATTCCCAAGAGCCTATCCCAGATTTTGGAACTTACTGATGCAAACTATCAGAATCAGTCCAGTTGTTTTAACTCTTGAAACAGTAACAACTCATTAATTACCTAATGAAGTGTAAAGTCACTGAATGTAATGATTCTTAATGGCCACAGCACATCTTGCTAACTGTCCCATGTTGGTATTTATTCTACTTTCCCTTGGGAAAGCAAGATACTTCATCATACAATATTTTCTTTATACACATTTCTATTTTTTCTTTAGTTATACATTACACCAAGGTTTAAGTTCTTTGGATCCTCCTAATAAACATCATAATACAAAGTAATTGTCATTTTTTAAAAAGGATAATGAGAATCCTAATCCACATTTCTACTTCCAAGATTAAAAGTGGGTATTAATATTCTGAAGATTAAGAGCTCTATATATTTCATTTTCATTTTTGTAGAGATCAGCAGAATGATCCCGAAGTGCACTGAAGAATATTTCCATGGTCCAGTATGTTTTATGTAAAGATGTGGTATATGAACCAGAATTAGATCAAAGTGCTTTCTAAATCTGTTTATGTGAGATGGAGTGAAGAAGATTCACAGTCTCTTTTGGTTTTGGTTTGCTCTTAAATGAGGGGCATATCTGGAGGTGTTTAAGAGCACATAAGGCTCTGTGTTTAGGGGCCCCATGTGGTGCCAGGATTTGAAGTAGGGTCACTGACACAGGCCAATTTGCAATCACTTAAGATTAAAAAACGTACTTGCCATTCTAAAGTCTAAGTATATTTGCCTGGGGACCTGATTGTATTTTTTGTGTGTGTGTTTTTAAATAATTACATTCTATGAATCTTTTTAGGTGAATTCTTTCTAATGGTGAGTCATAGTAATAGAGATGACAGCAGTTTTATAGTCTACTTGCTAACCTATGATACAGTTCAACCCAATCAGTATGTATTTATGTAATGCATGTACTTTAGAAAAATGTGTTAGAGCTACAGGAATTTAAATATAAATGAGTTTCAGTTTGAAGCTTACAGTACAGTCAGGCAGGAAAGAGAACAGACTGGGAGAGCATGTCCTTAGGGATGCAACAATTCTTACAAATCCCAATTTTCAGTATTTGGAAACTTAGAAAATATGGCAACCAGAAAGATACTCACTTGTCCTACACCTCCTTATCTCTATTTGACTTAATAATGAAATAGAGACTTGTATTGAAACAATTTTATTTTTCTTTAACACATGTTGCAAGTTTGTGGGCTGGGGAGGCATGAAGGGGTGCTCCCAGGCTGTGTTTAGGTGGCTCAGGGGCTCCCTTTGGTGACTCTTAGCCAAGTAGGCCAACAGTTCATAGTAGGGCCAAAGCATGAGTTGCTGTGGAGCTACTTAGGCCCTGCAATGCTGGGTATTATGTAGATTGTTCTAGAGTCTGCTGCATGTAAGTCATAATTAGCCCTAGTTCTAACTCTGGTTACTCTAAGACTACTTAAATTGTACTTCACTTAAATAGACAGGAATGAATTCCTATGAGGAGCCCTAAGCCGAAATGTATTATGTTATCATTCACAATTTTAATGAGAGTATGTTGGTAGGCCTCCAGCTCCAACAAACAATTCTGGTGGCAGTGATCAACTCATTTATAATACTATCTTCTCAGAGATACCATCAGATTGGTATCAGATACCATCATAAGGCCTCCTTCCTCACATACCAGTAAAACACTAGGAAGTTAGCTATGCTTCTGACCAAGTGATTACAGACTAGATGTTCCACAAGTCCCTCAGAGTATAGGTGCCTTCACGCCCTGATTATTATGTGTACTCATCTACTGGGTATGCATAAGAGGAATTAGTTCCTCCCTATGAAGAAGAGAGGGTCAGAGAGATAGTACAGGGGTTAACACATTTGCCTTGCTCCGTTTCATCACCATGGTTCCCTGAGCAACACCAGGAGTGATCCCTAAGCACAGAGTCAGGAGAAAACTCTAAGAATCACTGGTTATTGTCCAAACCATACTCCCCCAATGAAAAGGAAGAGGGAAAGAGAAAAACTTTCATTCTTTCCTTCATGCGAAGATTCAGTGAAAAAATTGTTTTCTGCAAGTCAAGGTTATGTTTACCCAGGGACTCAATGTGCTGGTACCTTGATCTTGAACTTACCAGCTTACAGAACTGTGATAATAAACATCTGCTGTTTAAGCCACCCAGTATTAGATTACTAAGATACTGATATTTGTATAATAATGTGCCATTTGAAAATGTCTTTACCATATGTCATCTCACTTAATCCAAACAGTAATGTGGGATCGAGCGTATCAAGAGTCCAATTTTACAAATGAAAATACAAAGGTCAGAGAGATTGTATAGTTTTCCCAAACTTGCACTGTCCATAAAGGGCATAATACGAATGTAAATGAAGTAATTTCAACTTACATGTTCTTAGCATTCCATTACTCTATAAAAAAATTAAGGCAAGATAGTTGCCCATGTCTTAATAATAGAAAAGCCATGATTAGCATGGTTTTATCCTCACTCTTGTCACCGTCCTCATCATTATTGACATAATCACCTAGGAAATGGTTAGCTACCTATGTCTTTCTATACGACTTCTGAAACTGAAAAGTTCTTTTTTTCCCCCAAACTCATATCCTCCATAGGCCCCCAGATCAGATGAACCGGATATAATTGCAAAGAAGTTAAAACAGTTATAAAAATCTTGGAGAACTATTGTGTACATGCACGGTTAAAGTCACAAAATAATAGCCTTCCACTTTTAAGGGAATAACTGTGATGACATTTGGTAGGATGTCTAATGGAAACCAAGCAATACAGGATCATGTGCTTTGGAAAAGTTTCCACTGGCAGGCTTTATAATTTATATGATACCCATCTCCAGAGTTGTTTCCAAATGATCCTCACCTGCAAGAAATTTTGGACTTTAGGAAATCATCCTACCCTCACCAAGCTGAATCAGAGCCAAAAATCTGGTTGATAAATAATGTACTGAAAATGTAATCACACACAAAGACTAGATTAAATTGCTATAACTTCTGCCTTGTAATCATGGTTTACCAATTCTGGAGAAGAAAGCCACAAAGTCTTGGGGACATGTAAGCAGACCCATGGAAAAACTCACAAAGGAAAAACTCACTCACCAGTATCAACTTACAAACCACAGAAGTGACTTAAGAGATAATCCTCCAGCTCTGTAAAAAGTTCATATGACAGTAGCTCCAGCTGATATCCTACTACAATTTCATGAGAAAGCTCAAGACAGAAATTTTCACACCCTGTCATTCATGATTGCCTGACCTCCAGAACCTGTAAAAGCTACTAAACGATCATTGAAGTTTTAAGGCACTATAAAAGTAATTTGGGATAATTTTTCAGCCATAGGTAACTATAAATTCCTTTCCCAAATAAAGCAGAGAGAACACAGCTCTCTCCCTTTACATACAGAAAGGTCACAATCAATTAATCCTGCTTACTCTAGAAACACTTCCCTTAAAGCACATACAAGTATAGAGGTACGTACCGAATGAAGGCTAGTAGTATGAAATGTGTGTTACACTGATTCAAATTATTAGTGGGAAATTAGGGTAAAGAGAGACATTCTGGGTTCCAAATAATCTGGACATTTTTCAAATACACTAAGAGACAGGAAACATCTCTTTGGAACAGTCCATGGCCTTTATCTAGCCCTAGGCTTTGTATCATTTAAATTGCATGGTATCATCAGAGATTCACATGCCTCTTTATACCCAGTGGGACTAAAATAAAACTGAAATTAAGGTCTTTGGTTTAAATGCCTCATTAGGCCATAAGACAAAAGTGCTAGCCTATGAAATTCTGGAATAATCACTGTGGGGACATCTCTTCTTATTTTTGTCTTATCAGCTCACTTTGTCTCAGTGTAATATTACTCATATTTATTCATCACTGTCTTTATTTCATCATAAAGAGAGTGAAAGCAAATAAACTAATGAAACTGATTTAAGTTATGTTCATTGTGCTTAATTTTTAAAGTAGATAAGTAAAACACTTGCTAATCCAAATATTTCTGCTTGAAAAGAAAAATAATGAAAAACTTCACAATTAGTAGAAAACACTACAGTATGCAAGCTACATCATATTAAATGTCTATTTTTCCTATTGTGCACACAGAGGAAAGATTAATAATTGAAAATAAATGCAATAACTTATTTGGATTTTTAAATTCCAGCAAAAATATTTTACTATAAATTCCCTTATGGAATTGAAAGATATGCACTGAAACAGAAGTAATTAATGACAGATGTTTAATATTAACTGAATACAACATTGGTAAATTTGTATAGAAAAGAAGCAGGACTATATTCCTCTGGCAGAAAATTGCTACACAAGGGTCAGATCTGCAGCTGGCCACATGCCAGGCCATAACCTCAGTAATACCTCTCCAACCCCACATATACTAGCTTTAAAAGGATTTTTAAATAAGGGTCAAAGCCTTGCTTGGGTAGCAGGTTTTTGGAGGCATATTAGTGCCATACGTGTCTATGCTCAAGGACTCCCAGGGCTAGGCAATGGTACTGGAAGGGGCAGAATTGATGTACTGAAATCTTGATCAGGGCTAACACGTGCTGGGTATGTGCTCTACTACTTGAAGTATCTTTCCTGAGTTTCCTTGTGGAGCTCAGAGGCCACCTGTCATTAGGGATAGTGAAACTCAACCCAGAAAAGTGAATCTGAAAATTTAGTTTTTGGCCTGGGACTGTAGTGCTGGTCAGGCACTATAGTACTGGGACCTCTAGGGCCATGCTTTGTGCTGCCTCGGGGTTATGTGGTAACAGGTATTGAACTTGGAGCTGGAAGCCTCACCTTGGCTCAAGGCATGTGTGCCACCCCTTTGAGCACTCTGCCTGTTGCTATTAATTTTTACATATAAGTTTAAGCATACCCAAAGAGCTCTTAAATCAATGAAGATAAAAGATCTATGAAAGATGAAAGATCTATCAAAAACCTATGAAAGATAACTTTTACTCATCCCTGTATGTTTCCAGGTACTTCATTAAATGGTCCCTAACAACAATAAAGGAAATCACAAAATTCACACAGGAAGAAGCACAGCATTAGGAACCCATGGTACTAATTCACATGAACAACCTGCCTAGATCAAGATGTCTGGGTGTTTGACTAAACACCAGTCTAGGTGTTACTAATGGTATTTTTACCTATCTTTATTGGTTTTGTTTTAGGGCAACACCTGGTGGTGCTGGGGGATTATTCCTGGGTTTCTACTCATGAATTACAACTGGCAATGTTTGTGGAACCCTGTGGGATGCTGAAGATGGAACCTGATCTGACAGCGTGCACGGCAAACACCCTACCCACTCAATCCCCCTTTTACCATTTGTTCAAAGGACACATGTCCTGGTCAAAATCACAGAGGGAACCATGTGAGCTGTGTGTCACAGCTCTGATGTGCAGTCCAAGATGTTATACATGCATTTTGTTCATCAGCACAGTTAAGGGTTTAGGCTCAGCCACAGAGCGAATCCCTCACTCTACAGTAACAATCTGGGTGCAGATATGACTGTGGAGAAATCTAGAAAGGGAGCCGACCATGCCGCCCCTGGACACCACAGACCCCAAAACTCTGCTATCATGTTTCCTTTCTTGGTTGTCCCTGTCCCACAGGTTGGCCCCTATCCATGTGCCATGTGCCATGGACTTTTGCAAGTAGCCCCAGGGAAAATCTTGGGGTCCCATAAAGATACCGTTGAGAAAAGCTGGTCTAGATCAATGTTAGTCATGCTCTGGAATAATTAGAAACACCTTTTCAAACCACTTATTACTGGATGTTAGACCAAGAGATTTAGATTTAGTGGGTCTTGGGAAGGGCACAAGAGTTTACATTTAAAATCATTTTCTAGCTGGTGCTGTCTGTCTAGATCCAAAGCTGTCCATTATTGCTAGTAATTTACCTAAACATGAAATGAGTAGATATGCACCATCCTTGACAAAAATAAGCACATGGACCCTTAAGTAATTATCAAGAAGTCTTAGTTCTCTTAAGGAGAATTAAGTGGCCATGTTAAAAGATGCCAATAATCCAATTTTCTGGAATGCCACATGCAGTAAAGCTACTTGAGCAAAAGCACACACAATTTCACACGTGTAAGAAAATCACTCTTATTGTGCTTAACTATGGAAAGTGATGGTTTCTTGTTAGAACCTGATTATCCAACTGGTACTGTAGCATCACTCCTTCAGCATTTAACCACCATGAACTTAGGGAAAATAGCAAAAGATGTTGCTGTAAATTCCTAAATTCATGGAATGAGGAAAGCACAGAAGTCCAGTGCTATGAGATTGAAGTCACAGTCACAGTCCTCCCATTGTTCATCGATTTGCTTAAGCAGGCCCAGTAATGTTTCCATCATGAGACTTGTTGTTACTGTGTTTAGCATATCAAATACGTCACGGGTAGCTTGCCAGGCTTTGCCTTGTGGGTGAGATACTCTCAGTAGCTTGCCGGGCTCTCCAAGAGGGGCGGAGGAATCGAACTCCGGTCGGCCATGTTGGCTGCATGCAAGGCAAACACCCTACCGCTGTGCTATCGCTCCAGCCCTGAGAGTTGAGTATAATGGATATATCAAATGAATTGGCACTGTTGGTTTAAAAACATAGTAAAAAGAGTGACAATCAATCAAAGTTTGTATTGATTTGGTTTTTACTGGAACCATACCCAGTGAGTCTGGAATGGGACTGGCGGGTAGTGGCTAGTCCTGGTGCTGTGTTCAGAGGTTTCTCCTGATTCTGTTTGAGACTCTGAGATTGAACCTGGGCCCCCTGCATGCAAAACACATTCTCAGCTTGACGAGCTTTCTCTGCATCCCAAGAAATTACTTAAAGTTACTGAATAAGTGGAGATGCTCTGAACCCTTAAACAACTAGAATGTTTATGTATGTATGCACACATATACATTATGTCATGGTCACGGTTACCCCATTGTTCATCGATTTGCTTGAGTGGGCCCAGTAACATTGTGAGACTTGTTACTGCATTTGGCATATCGAATACATCACGGGGAGCTTGCCAGGCTTTGCCGTGTGGGCGAGATACTTTCGGTAGCTTGCCAGGCTCTCTGAGAGGGGTGGAGGAATCAAACTTGGGTCAGCCATGTTGGCTGCATGCAAGGCAAACACCCTACCCGCGGTGCTATCACTCCAGCCCATACATTATGTATATAAAACATTTATAATGAAAAGTATTTATACATTTTTATAAAGCATGGGCTGGAGTAATAGCAAAGTGGGTAAGATGTTTGCCTTGCTTGTGGCCGACCTGGGTTCGATTCTTCTGCCCCTCTCAGAGAGCCCAACAAGCTACCGAGAGTATTCTGGCCACACAGCAAAAGCCTGGCAAGCTACCCGTGACATATTCAATATGCCAAAACCAGTAACAAGAAGTCTCACAATGGAGACATTACTGGTGCCCGCTCGAGCAAATGGATGAACAATAGGTGGACTGTGCTACAGTGCTATATAAAGCATATCTATGTTGGGAAATTAATACTAATCACCAATTTAATGCTAATTATTCAGTGAAACATTCATTCCTTTATTATGCCAAGTGTTCAACTCCTTTCTTCTAACAGCTGTCACAGCTATTAATTTTTAAAGAATTAAATTGTGATGAAAACAGATGCTTAGGGGCCAGGGAGATAGCGAAGGAATTAAGGTAAGCCTTGCCTGAAACAGATCCTGGTTTTATACATGCCATGCCATGTGAGCTGTGTGTCACAGCTCTGATGTGCAGTCCAAGATGCTATACATGCATTTTGTTCATCAGCACATCTAAGGGTCCAGTCCTCAGCCACAGTGCGAATTCCTCACTCTACAGTAACAATCTGGGTGCAGATATGGCTGTGGAGAAATCTAGAAAGGGAGCCCACCATGCCGCCTTTATGGGACCCCAAGATTTTTCCTGGGGCTACTTGCAAAAGTCCTGTAATTGGGAGTCCATGGCACATGACACATGGATAGGGGCCAACTAGTACAGCAGGAACGACCAAGAAAGGAAACATGATAGCAGAGTTTTGGGCTCTGTGGTGGCCAGGGGCAGCATGGTGGGCTCCCTTTCTAGATTTCTCCTGACCACTGCCAGGTGTAAACACAGCACAGAGTAAGGAGTAAGCTCTGATGACTGTGAGGCATGGCAAAGAAAAATGAAAGAAAACAAACATGAAAATAAAATATAGTGAGATTTTATGCAGTAATAATGAGTTGAACAAGCCACATCAGGAGCTCCAGAATGGCATGAAGTTGGCTTGCAACTCCATTGAGCTCTCAACATATTGGTTTTCATTTTTACATACACATAATCATTCCCAAAGAGCTACAAAATCAGCGAAGCTACCAACGATCTTTTCTACTTATTTCCTTATGTTACCAGGTATATAATTAACAACAAAGTACCTGTTGTTAGTCACCAACTAGAGCGCCTTATGGAATTCTGAAATTCACTTGGGAAATGACACAACTAATTTAGGAACCCATAGCTCCATGAATCAATATCACGTGTCAACCTGGCTAGACCAAGAAGTGGCTAGATCACTTCCACTCTTTCCTGTGTGCTCCCAGATACATTAGGAAATGGTCACTAGCAACAATAGAAGGAATCACGAAATTCACACGGGAAGAGACACAACATTAGGAACCCATAGCTTGCTGACAAGCTGGCTAGATCAAGAGGCCCGAGGGTTTGATTAAACACCAGCCTAGATGTTACTTAAGGGTATTTTTTAACCTATATTTTATTTGTTTTGTTTGGGGAGCACACTTGGTGGTGTTTGGTGCTTAACCTGACTTTGTACTCAGGACTATTACAACTGGCGATGCTTGGGGAACCCTGTGGGATGCCGAGGATCGAACCCGATTCAGCAATGTGCTAGGCAAACACACTCAGGGCCCTTTCCACCGTCTATTCAAAGGACACATTTCCCAGTCAAAATTTCAGAGGGAGCCATGGCAACCATGTGAGCTGTGATATGCACCCTGAGATGTCACAAAGGCGCATTGTTCATCAGCGCATATAAGCGCAGCCCCGCAGCCCTCAGCCACAGAGCGGGACACCACTAACCTTAAACATCACTGAACGCCCACGGAAGACAACATGAAGAAAACTCAAAGAAAATCCCTAGCATCGGAGAAACGGCTGGCTCTCCGCTCTTCAGAGAGAGTGCAGAAGACTAGGGAGAGTAAACAAGACCACATTCATTCAGTGAAATGTGTCAAAAAACAGAAGATCCAGAACCAGCACTGCTGGCGCTGCGGCTCCAGCATGGCAGACAGGGACGGCGCGGGAACAACCAAGCCTGTGGTCCACGACAACGGTCACTCCGGGGACTCGGTCAGAGCAACTTCCAGCCGCTCTGATCCAGCCCCCAGAGTCCCCAGAGAGCCCAGCGTCCCGAAGAAGCCACCATCTGCTTTCCTTTTGTACTGCAGGGACGCGGGCCCCCGGATAAAGTCCGAAAACCCCAAACTGTCAACCTGGATGCGAACGTGCATCTTAGGGCAGCTCTGGAGGGACAAGCGGAAGCGAGACAAACGGCAATACTTTGAGTTAGCCGCGAAGCTCCGCAAACAGCACCACCGCCTCGTGGCCGAGTATGGCGCCTACCAGAGGGCCTGCGCCCACGGCTCTGCCGAGAACAACCCGGACCCTGAGGCAGGAAGCAGTGACGGTGGCAAACCACTCAAGCCACGCAGCGCGGGGAGGAAAATGAGGACGACGAGGAAGATGAGGACCCCGGGGAAGATTGGTGACCAGTGACAGCCACGCTGAAGATACCGACTTCTCCCAAAGGGGTTCAATAAAGGCGCCTTGTCGTCAGTCTCCAGGTGTCTGTCTTAGAGTGTACGCGCGGCGGGGGGGCCACCTCCACCTCCGTGGGTCCGAGGGGTCCACTGACCCCATTGGGGTTCCTCCCTCTGCCGGGTCAGGAGGTTCCTCTCTCAGCGGGCTCTGGGGTGCCTCTAATCTCACCCAAACCTTGCCGGGGTGGGCAGTGGCTTCCATGGAGTGGCCTGCATCTATATTTCGGTCGTGGTTCCCATTTCCAAACCCTTTTGAAAGGCTAAGGTTCCTGTGTTCTCACTCTGCACTTTGCTGGCAGTGTGGCAATGGACTGCAAGTGTGTGTTCCTGTCATTTTCATTTTTAAGGTGGGGGTCACCATATGGTTATTAGAAAAGATATATGCATACAACTAAGAGGGTGAGGAAATGTCTCACAGGGCTGAAGTATGTGTGGGAGTTCAGTGCTATCGCGAACACCGCATAGTCATTTGAGTCTGGTTTCCCTCTCAAAACAAGAGTTCATACTCCTATTGCAGAAGGGAAGAAAACTGGTGAGCTTTACTGCAATCCTGGATTGCTAAGTAATGTGGACAGGGCCCCACCGCCTCACTCTTTGCTTTGGAGGGTGCCATGCCCTGTGATGCTGGAGGTGGGGGTATCTTCCTCGTAGGGTACTTGGGACACACCTGGAAACCATTTACTTCATCAGTCCTTTGAGCCATACTTAGAAATACTGTTTTATTTTATTTGGAGCCAGTTATCACACATCATCCCATCGTTTTTTTTTTTTTGCTCTAAAACATTCTAATAAATTCTTTCCTACAGAATAGTAGCACCTGAAGTCAATAATTCTATATATGAATAATAAATATCAAAAGCTTCTTATAGTAATGTTGAAAAGATGATTCTTTTATTAAACTCTGATATATCATCAAGGCAACTATATCCAAATGTAATTTGTTTGGCAGGGTCCATACCCAGCAGTGCTTGATGACTGCTCTGAACAATGTGTTCAACGAATAGTTCCCAGTCAAGGTCAGAGGACCATACGGTGCCAGTGACTGAATCCATCCTCCCATATAATTCCAACTCTTTGTTCTATCTCCTTTCTATCTTTAAAAAATCAATATTTTTATGGCAGATTTTTTTCTTGAGGTCTACCAAAGAATAAATAACATCTCATTTATTCAAATACTATTACATTTGAAGAATTACCAGAATATGTCTGCTTAAATGGTTGTAGGTATTAAATGCATTGTGATATAGTGCATTATTTTATCATTATTTAGAGATATTTTGCTAGTTCAATTCTTGTAAATCAGTAAGCATGTTAAAACCACTTGTACATGGACAAATGGTAGAATTGCTTTGAAGAAAAATTAATTATATCTTTATATTTTACCTTTTTGTGACATTATCCAAAATAATAGGTGTAGTCCTGAAGACAACATCTACTTTGAAAGATATCTTTGTTTTACATCACTTTATATGTTACAGGAATGCTTTTTTTAGAATATGGAATAATCTGTATTTATTAGCTTGCAATAGTACTAGTTAATCACAAACTATGATGGTATGTTTTTCCTAAGTCCAGAAGGAATTGAGAGGTTGGAAAACATTTAGGGGAAAGTTAATAATTATTGAAAATGTTCTCTATGTCTTTATTAAAACACCGTGACTCACCAAGTAATTCTGGTTGAGTTAGAGATAATACAGTGTTCGAGCACTGATCCCAACACCAGTGTTAACTTCCCTCCACCAGTGTACTTTCGTTCCGTGTCCCCTCCCCATTTCCCTCCTTTTCCACCATCCTGCATCTTTCAGTTTAGTTGTTAAATTTCAGGTTTCATGACTTCAGTGTTGTTGACACTGTGGTCAGGATATTTAGTTATACCTTTTCTTTATACCACCAATGTACCTTAACCCCCTTGACCCCTGAACTCCCCCCCCCCCAAAGATTCCCATATGTCTCTTTTTCCCTGCACCTTAATTTCTTTCCTTCTCTGTTCTTCTCCTTCCTATACTATGGGTCTGAGTGTAATCTAGGCACCCATTCTGCCATTAAGACATTATATTCTCTCCTCCAATTATTCTAAATGCCACACATGTGAGATCATCCTGTGTCTCTTATTCTGGATTACTTCAATTAACATGATATCTAACAGGTTCATCTATATTGGAGCAAATTACATTATTTTATTGTTTCTTAGTGCACTGTAGTATTTCAGTGTTTATACATACCACATCTTCATGATCCACATATGTATTTATGGCCATCTAGGTTCATTTTGTATTTTATGTACTGTACCTACAATGAATAAAGATGTGCATCTAGCCCTTTGATTGAATGCTTTTCTGTCCTTGGGGTAGATGCCCAAAAGTGGAATTGCTCGGCCTTATGGCAGCTCAATTCTAAGTTTAATGAAAAGTCTCCATACAGTTTTCCACAGGGGTCCAGTCAAACTCATTCACACCATCAGTGGATGAAAGTTCTTTCTTTAGCACATTCCTACCAACAAAGATTATTCCCAGTATTTTTGATATGTGCTATTCTATTGACTGAGTAGAGTAGTAGTCAGTTGAGGCTGGAGCGATAGCACAGCGGTAGGGCGTTTGCCTTGCGCACAGCCAGCCTGGATGAGCCGGGTTTGATTCCTCTGCCCCTCTTGGAGAGCCCAGCAAGCTACTGAGAGAGTATCTCGCCCCCAAGGCAAAGCCTGGATTCAATATGCCAAACACAGTAACAAGTCTTAAAATGGAGATGTTACTGGGCCCACTCGAGCAAATCGATTAACAATGGGAGGACAGTGTTTGACAGTGCTATTCTACTGATGTAAGATGATACATCATTGTTGTCTTGACTTGGATTTCACTAATAAGTGACAATGAGCATTTTTATGTGCCTATTGGGCATCTGTTGGTCTTCAGAGAAGTCCCTGTTCATTTCCTCTCCCCATTTTTTGATTGGGGGTTTTGTTATTTTTGTTGTTGTTGATCTTTGTGAGTACTTTACATATCCTGGATATCAATCCTTTATCTAATGCATTGAATGCAAATATTTTCTCCTATTCAGCTGTCTTCAGTTTTAGCATGTACTTGTTTTGCCAACGGAAACTCTTTAAAATAGTCACATTTGTTTATTTTTGATTTGTAGCCTTTGCCAATGGCATTGCATCACTGAAGAAGACACCTTTGAACTCCAGATCTCGGATCACTGTGCCTATATTTTCCTCAGTGTATTTTATAAATTTTGGTCTGATTTTATGTAAGGTGTCAGATATGAGTTTTAACTTTTTCATGTGATTATATAGTTTTCCCAGCATCATTGCAGGGACAGTCTTTATTCCATTTTATGCTCTAGCTCCTTTTTCAAAAATTAGTTGACCTTAAATATGGGTGTTTTGCCTTGCCTTGCATATTCTATTTCGACCCACCGGTCAAAGAGTTTGTCCTTGTTTTAGTAACATGCTCTTTTGAAAACTATGGCTTTATAGTAATACACTTTCAAGTTAGGTAAAGAGATACCTCCTAATTATTTTTTCAGTATGGTTTCATCTATTTGAGGTACTTTATGATTCTACACAAACTTTATTATTGACTGTTCTAAGTCCTTGAATGTTTTGTGAATTTGGATAAGAGTTGAACTGAATCTATGTCAGAGTTTAGATAGGATGTTCATTTTGACAATATTGATTTTTTTCTACTCCAAGTGCATAGAATGTTTATCCATTTGCTAAGGTTTTCTTCTATTTCTTGTCTTGAAGTATTCATTGCCTAGGTCTCCCACCTTTTCTGTTAGTTTGATTCCTTAGGACTTACTGTTTTTGGACACTTTTAAATGGGTTAGATTCATTGATCTCTTTCCCCTCTGTTTCATTATTCATATATAGGAATGTGACTGACTTTTGTGTATTGACTTTGTAGTCGGCCACTTTGCTTTACTGGTTTATTGTTTCTAAGAGACATTTTGTGGACTGTTAGTGTCTTTGATATATATTATCATATCATCTACAGAAACAGATAATCTAATTTCTTTGTTAATTTGGATCTTTTTGATTTCCTTTCTTTGCCGGACTGCTTTTGCTAACATTTCTAATACATTGTTCAGTAAAAGTGGAAACAGTGGACAACCTTTTCTTGTGCCTGATCTCAGCAGAAATATTTTCAAATTTTCGCCATTAAGAATAATATTGGGGGGGGGGACTGGAGTGATAGTAAAGTGGGCAGGGTGTTTTGCCTTGCATGCGGCCTACCCCGGTTCGATTCCCAGCATCCCATATGGCCCCCCGAGCACTTCCAGGAGTAATTTCTGAGTGCAAAGCCAGGAGTAACCCCTGTACATCACCAAGTATGATCAAAAAAACAAAAAGAAATTAAATGAATAAAATATTGGCTATGGGATTTTTATAGACAGAAGTTACTATCTTGAAGAAGGTTCCTTTCCCTCCTATTTTGTTGAGGTTTTTTTTAAATCATGAATGACTTTTGGGGATCTTATTAAAATCTTTCTATGTATCAATTTATATGATTATTGATTTTTTTTCATTTTATTGATGTGGTGCATTATGTTATTAGATTTGTGTATACTGAATCATCCTTGCATCCCTGAGATGAATTCCACTTAATCATGCTGTATTTTTTATGTGCTATTTGATTGTGTTTGCTAATATTCCTCATTTAAGAATCTTGTGTCTTTACATACATTCTGTGTAGTTCATCCTTCTATCTTTCTAACAGCAGCATGTTGAATTCTTCCATTATTATTGTGTTTCCATTCATGTGCTTATTTAGGTGTGTGCACAAATGCCTTGGAAACTTTGCCTTGCATGTGGCCTACAGTTGGTGCATATATATTGATTAAATTAGTACTGTTTGATTTATTGTTCCCTTGACCAATATGTAGTGTCTATCCCTTATAGGAGTGATTTTTCACCTTTCTGAAAATAGATTGTAATACTAAAGAGCAGAAACCCTTCTACCACAGTACACCGAATCTTCTCTCACCCTTTCTGCTTCCTTTACCCTCCCTCTGTGATATTCTTAATTCAATGCTTAGGTTTGGATTAGTTTTATTCTCTTGATTTGTTTCTGGTATTTTTCTTTCTCCCTCTCTCATTTATCTTAGCATTATACCTTCCAACTCCATCCATGTTGTTGCAAATGGCAAGGTCTCATAATTTCTTACAACCAAGTAGTACTTCACTGCATATATACTACAGCTTCTTTATTCAGTCATCTATTCCAGAGAGCTTGGATTGTTCCCAGATCTTGGCTATTGTGAACAATGCTACAATGAACATGAGCATGCATATATTTTTAAAATACATATTACTAATTCTTTTTGTTTGGAGATACAGCATCTGGTAGCCCTCAGGGCTTATTCTTGGCTCTATGCTTACGTATAATTCCTAGGAGTACTTGGGATGGTGGTAATATGTGGTTCTTGGTATTGAACCAGGGTTAGCTGCAGACAAGTCAAGTACTTTTATTCCTGTACTATCTCTGGGCCCTGAACTAGTGTTTTTTATATTATTCAGACACCTGGCAGTAGAACTGCTGGTAAGTCTATTTTCACAATCTTGAGAAACATCTAATCTAAATTCTATGGATGACAGGCCAATTTACACTCCCACTAAAATCATACACAGGTTTTCTTTCTCCATAACTTCGCTAGTATATATTTTTTGTGTGTGTGATACATGCCATTCTCAGGGATGTGAGGTGCTAATGCTGTACTTTTAATTTGTATTTCCTTGAAAATGAGCAATTTTTTCCATGTATCAACCTCTAATATATCTTCAACTTTTCACATCTACTAAATTGCCAAGTCAATGCTAGCTCCATTGTGTGTCTCCAGCCAGCTCCTTCATTTCACTCCAAAGTCACTGCACTAGCTTGGTTGCTCTTGCCTCATAACTGGTTTTGCTAACTCTCTTTTTCATTTATCATTCTCCACAACTCCACAGCACAAAAACTCCATTGCCATTCATTATCTCTTTTCACCTCCCACCTCTCCTCTTACAAGCTCATACATCACATCATGGTTAACCTTACCTTTATTATGTACTCTATTGTCTCTTTCCTGGTTATCCCTCCTTCTTTAGCTCACTCCCATTTTTTCAAACTCCTATTCATAACCAGGAAAAATATGATCACCAACTCTCATTCTGAGTCAGTCTCCATTCTTTCTGGATTATTCTTATGGTCTTATATACTTTACATCTCTTCAACACTTTTTGCCCAGCTATACTTGTTGAAATACTCTGATTTAATCATGATCTCTTTTAAGACAAATGCTGGATCTTATTTCTATATTTCTCTATCATCTCTGATAACAATTACCACAGAGTAAGTATTCAAATGTTTATTCAACTGAACTCTTTGGTTGCCAGCAGTATCCTGGTAGATGCAAATTCCAAGAGCTGCTTGTACTTAAAACAAGTTGACAGCAGGTGCTGGCTGTCAAAAGAAATAAATTTATATGGTTGATTCCACTTATCTAAAAATAAGCAACTTTCTAGTAGAAAAAATCTGAGAAGAATATATTGACTACCATTTCATTGACAACAGATATTTCCTTAAAATGCAAAGAACAACAAAGTCTTTTCATTTCACCATGTTCATATATTTGGTTGCACCAATAAATGATGGGCTGACAATATTGCTGTAAAATTGTTAGTTAATTAAACAATTCTGTATTTTTATTCTCATAGAGAACTTTTTCTATTTTCTATACAGCGGCTCTTCAAGCAAGATGATATAAATTTATTTTTTTGAGATATGTATAATCTCACTAAATTTCAAAAAGAAATCCTTAACTAAAAGCAAAATTTTAAACACAATATATCTTATCCTCCCAGCCCCCTGTCTCTCCCTGCCCTCTTTCTCTCTCTGTCAAATATTGGACCTTCTGGTTCAGAAGTTCCTCCTCTTTAGCTGATAAGAGGTGGTTCCCCTTTTTTTCTTTTCTAATTATTTATTGTTATTGAGACAACATGGTTATGATAATATTAGTGCTTTCAGTGTACCAAATTACTGCACCACCACCACCTCCAGCAAAAAATGTGAGAAGACTATTTCTTATGTCCTGAATTATGTCCTACGTCCAGTTTCTCTGTGCCTATTTCATCCATCCATGGCACAATCTACCATTTAATGAGCATCTGGAATAAGCCACATCTTCACTTCAGAAAATCTTGTAATTAATTTTCATAATAACCTTATATTGGTAATGGCCCCACATAACAGATGAGGGTAGTGAATCGATTTGAGCAAGGTTGATAGTTATTCCTGGGGCATACTACCCTATAAATCTCAAATACATACAACATATAATCTGATAATTACATACTTGAAATCCATAGAAGACAAATTATAAATGGAGACAACAAAATAATTATGGCCCGATTTTTGTAAACTAAGTTTACTTCTACTATTTCAAGTTGTCAAATTTTCTTTTTTTTCTCCTATCCTGCTTTTTTCTCATTTGAAGCACATCAGGCACAGAATCAAATAGATAGGAATTAATGTTTCTAGTTGTAGAAGACTGGGCCAGACTTGGCAGGTCTCAGGGTCTACTTAGTTCTAGCAGTGTTTGGGGTACCATGTGTGTTGCTGAGAATCAAACTGTAGTTACTATATGCAAAGCAAATGTCTTAAACCTCATATTATTTCTCCGGTTCCAGAGATATAATAAATAAAGTCCCTCACTGGCCATCTTACCAAGACTCTGGACACATTACATAGATTCTCTGCTTCAGGTTTCCTAGTCTACAAAAAAAGTATTATTATCTATATCTAACTCTTAAGGCTAAAACTGATACTAAATATGAAACAACTTACATGAATTAACTTTGCTTTATAGTCTCATCAACCTAAAGGTTTTCCCAAATATTTATTTGGAAGTCTGTTTGTCTTTCATCTTTCCCAAAGCAACTTTTTCTCTCTTTTTGGTCTTTAGAATTTCTCCATCGCTCTGTCTTGCTCTTTCTTGCTCTGTCTCTCTTTTTCCTTAGTAGAAGAATCAGAGAGCTACCAATCCTAATTAAATGTTTTCCAGTATTTTAAACATGTAAATCAGATTATGATTATATTTATAATTATAATTAATATTACAAGACCTAAAATTCATTGAGGTCTGATAATGGCTAAGATCTTATTGACATGCATGTATTTTTCTCATCTATATCTCTCAACCCTTCATATAGATAAAAAAATTCTATTTTATAGAAATTTGATATAAGCTAGTGTACTGAGATTATTTGTTTCACCAGGGTCACAAAGCTAATAATAAGTGACCAACCCTGGCAACTCACCCTGCGTGTGAGTATGTGCTCTTGCCATCCATCTTTAAAATGGCAGCAGTGGGGTTAATGGGGGAAGAGGCAACAGAAGCAAAGGCCCTCCAATATAAATGTCAGGTGAGAAATGTCCACGTTCACCAATATTGTTTGTAAAATAATAGCAATAAAAGAGTGATTTTTTTTCCTTTAAGATGCTCCTTACTGCTATGTAAGGTACTGTTGTATTATGACTTGCAGTAGTAATGGACCTGAAAAAACATTTTCTGTAAATCAGAAGCCTCAGTGAAACAATTTTGATTCTTCTCATGTGTTTTTACTCTTCTGATCTGACCAAGAATGGCTTGATACATTCACCAACTAAAGAAATGAAAGAAAACAAGAAGTTTGAGCATCAGAAACAATAAGGAGAAATCTCCATTTAAATACAATTAAAATAAAACCTATTCTCTAACCTAGATTATATGACACAATTTCCATCAATATAATAACCTGAAAACAATAGGTATTATGCAAATAATTTTATATAGTGAAACGTGTTCATATTTTGCAGACCCAATTACTTGAGATTTTAGCAAGGATATTACTCAAAGAGAGGGGTTGCTCTTTACTGGACTTTTTCTCTTGATAGAATGTAATAACTTGTATAGATTTCCCCAACTGCTAGAAGTTATGAACTGGGATTTACCAAGAAGGAAAGTGCTTCAATACAGTATTATATGCTTATTGAATATTTTACTTTATTTAGCTGATTCCTTTTTAAGTACTTCTAGAAGTTTCAGAGCAATAAAAAATGAATACTGAAATCTTCAAATAAGAAAATACAATTTTATGGGCAAGTGTTTTATTTCTGCTCATTCCCTGCAAACCAAATCTATACTAAGAAAAATTCTATTCTGAACACGATTGTAACTTTATGAGTATTGAATTTCCATCCCATTTCATAGATTTCAAATAGAGTGATAAACTTAAGACTAGCAGGGCTGCAAATGACATTGTTTAGATAAACACATTTTGCCTGAATTATCCTGGTACCAGCATTAGAAGCTCTAGGCATTTTGGAACTAAGATTCTGGCTTAGGCTCTTAAGAAAGAACACTACTTATCTCAACAAAAGCTCTCTTTTAAAATGCTTTTGGGGAAACATTTAGATTAGAAGCTTTCCATTGTGATGCAAATAATCATAAAGGTATTCATTCCAGAAAGACAAAAGCTTAGAAAAGCAGAACTATTGAAAGCACTGGATATTAACAGAGAGCAATCAAAGTGCCCTCTGGTCATTCCATTTTAATCTACATCATGAAAAAAGCCAATACAATATCAAAAAAGGATTGTATGGGATAATGAAAATGTTTAGACAATGTTGAATGGATACCATAAAATAAATTAATGCCATTTTCCTTTTAGGTAAAATGAGAAGTTTATTTTTCATTAGTAAAAAACAAATGATATTCTATATAGTGTGTTCTGTTTTGCATAAATATCTTTGCCAAATTTCAATATTTCCAGGCAAGAAGCAGATCACTTAACTGTGTAATGGAAATTTGGTCTCATACTGAAATTCACTATTTTGGGACAGTATGTTGCCACCTAGTAAGAGAAATCTCATGGTTTCAGTTTGAGGGAATAATATTCTGTCAGTTTAATGACTTTGCTTTATGACAAAGTGATGTTCTTCCCTTGTTGGTTATAGAAACAATGCCTTTTAATTTACGCAGAGCCAGAGAACAAAAATGCATCTTCCTTGTCCAAAACCCTTATGGAAGGTATTGATTGTTTCCAATCAAACTAGCTCCTCCTTTTCCTAGATTCAATATTGAATTATACTTCCCAGCTTTGCTTGCAACTGGGTGTGGCCATGTATTACAAGTTCTAGCCAATGACTATGAGTTGAATTAGTTGTGTAAGACTTATTCTTAGCTAATCATAAATTCCAATGAACATATTTATTCCTCATCTGCCCATTAATAACATCAAATGTTGTTATTCTAGATAAGAATATTCTAAAATTGATATTCTAGATAAGAAAAATGGAAAAGGTACTTGGGTCCCTGAATGACTGTATAGAGGGATGCTAATTTTTTACTTTATCAGAACAAAAAATAAACCTTTACTGTGATGTAAGCTAGGAAGATCCAGATACCTAGTATAGTGGCTAGTACCATCCAACTAGTACATTGACATCATCAAATACACTGTTTGAGCAATAACAATTAACATTTCAAAATAAAAAGACATGTACTACTTTAATTATCACTACAACTAAAAGATATTTAGAAAGTTAATCAAAACACAATTATGGTTGTAAGGAATATAAGGGCCTAGTCTTTGTAATTAGAGTGATTTGAGTTACAAAATCCAAAAATCAAGATGGGGAATGGTAAATATACTGCAATAGCATTGACTTTTAAGACACAGATGCAGGCAAATTCCAAGCTTTGATCTTGGCTTTCTTTGTAGGCTTGAGCAATTTGGTTTCCTCATCTACAAAATAGCGAAGATGAAACTTAATTGATAGGCCTTTGTAAAAATCGTATACAAATTCACATATATGAAGGACAGAACGATCTCCCTCAGGTGGGATATAAAGAATCATAGTGAGAAAACAGATACCCAAAGACAACAGAAACTGAGAATGGGTCTTCATCAGGAAGCACCAAGACTGAGAAATTGAGGGTGGACAGGTAGGAAGGGGGCTATGGGACAGCAGTGATCAAAGTTACTGGACACTCTGGTGGAGGGTGTGGTACTGGAATGTGTCATGCATGAAACCATACCATTAACAGTATTGTAAATTAGGGGGTCCATAAATAAAATACACAGACATAAGAATCACCATTTGCTATTTATAACATAATAAATAGAAGCTACTATAATTAAGAATTTACATAATATGTATAAGTATGACTAATAATATTTTGCAGCTTTTAGTCTGGTTACCCTTCCCCTTTCATTAGAATATTACTGCCAGCCAGGTATTCTGCTTACACTTCCTTAGGGAAGTGTTGACTCAGCAGAACAGAAATTCTGGAGATACAGATCTTTGGCTTGTGAATTTCAAACGCCTAGGCCTGGCATATGGCAAAATATTTGCAAGAAAAAAGGAGATGATCAAAGAGAGATTTTTTCCTGCCCCCTAATTTCATTGATCATGGGCAGAAGAGGTGACACTATAGCGAAACTAAGAATATTAAATATCCATTAATTTATCCCAGGGAGATGGAAGAGAATTTGATAGAAGAGGTGACCTGGGCCTCATTCTATAGAAAGTCTCAGAGGGAAAGAGAAGAGCATAGTTTTCACTGCTCTTCTCCTTTCATTTTTCTTCCCCACCACAAAACAATCATTCAGAATCACTTTGCCTAGACAGAAAGTACAGGCAATGTCTAGGCAGATGGGAATTAAACAGTCTCCGCATTTTCCCACCCACCCCAGTATGGCACACGGAATGTTACAGTGATTTCCGGTATTATACAACGAGGGCATCAAAGTAGCAGAGACATATTTCAATTTGAAGGTGCCACCACAGACGGGAATGATAGATGTCCAGGAGGAAAAGACTCCTGGACTTGAACTCCTTGACTTCAACCAACAACCAAGAATATGATGAGAGAGAGAGAGAGAGAGAGAGAGAGAGAGAGAGAGAGACTGTCATCTCTATGGCCACCATCCCAGGAAATGGCAAGGAAGGAGAAAACATTCTGCCATATCATGCTTACCACGCCCACTCCTCGCTTTGCAACTACATAAGCCTGACTGGACAAAATTAGTATTCCCTCTCATCTGCCAAATTACATTCAGTGATTTAAAGATAGATTACTGACTATAGTTGTAGACTGAAAATCCTAGTACAGTAGTTAGAACTTTGCACTATTATCATAAATGCAATGGAGGCATAGGAACTGAAGTTTGTTATTAAAACTTTTCATGTATCTTTTCCTTCAGTTTCACTTGTCTAAGACTTACTTCGATCAGTGATGACTGTTCTAGCCTCTTGATTGCCGGTCTTGTTCTTCAAATTCTGGGCAGCAGTGATGAGTTCTTCCAATTGGGGCCGTCTCTGGTCCAAGTCCTGTAGTGTTGCCTGAGGAGCAAATAGAACTTAACATTGAGGTTCTCAAACACTGTACATTCCTTTTATGTAATTCAAAGTACAATTTGTAAACCAAAATAAGCACTGTTAGAAATTAAAAAATATTATGAGATACAAGTCTCCAATGCATAAGACTTTACCGAGAACAATTAAACAAGAGACGTGCTTCATTCTTGTATATACCCAAGATATTTCAAATGAAAATCTTGATTACAGATTTGTTTCATTCCTTAAAAAGCTTAGAAAGAGTCATTACACACTCTCCAGGTTTATTTAAACTAATATGTGTGGTGTGTGCTATGTCTAAGAAGTGTACTTTTGAATGATGATTATGTATTTAAAAGGAAGACTTGCAATCTCATTCTGTAATGCCATAATTAAAGTGTATATTTAAGAACAGAAAAAGCCCAGAAGTGATTTAAAAGCCATTAACTTATTTAACTTGTACCTGAGATTCTGCATCGATAAAATAAGGTAATATCAATGAGTCAAATCATTCTTTTTCCCCACAGTCACCCCAATAAAATTATTAGACTCCTTTGTCTCAACCAAGAATAAATGAATGAGTGGGGAAAGACTAGAAAGCTATCTTTTAAACACTTTAAAACAAGTTTTTACTTAATCCTTATGAGCAGGCAAGTTTAGAAAGGGCATTAGTATTCATATTCTTTATTTTAACAGATTGTATTTTAAATTTGTTTTAAAAAATTGCCAAATAGAAAGAAGTCAACATTTTTTTTTCTTTTTGGGTCACACCAGGAGATGCACAGGGGTCACTCCTGGATCTGCACTCAGGAATTAGCCCTAGTAGTGCTCAGGGGAGCATATGGGATGCTGGGAATCGAACCTGCATCAGCTGCATGCAAGACAAACGCCCTACCTGCTGAGCTATTGCTCCAGCCCCAGAGGTTAACATTTAAAACAATATATATATATATATATGTGACACTATTAGTAATTAGTCATATAAGAACATCCTAACATCCTAACTTCCGAGGACTGAAGCAATAGTACAGTGGGTACACCATGTTTGATCCCCGAAATCACATATGGCCCCCTAACACCACCAGGAGTAATTGTTGAGTGCAGAGCCAGAAGCACACCTGGATCATTACCTTGTATGGCCCCAAAGAAAAACAAATAGACAAAAAGAAATTCCTAGCTTTCTCTAGAGTCCATCTATTATCTCTGTATACTGACGGGCCCTAATTTCAATGATATTTACAAAGAAGTGTATGAAAATTAAGAGAGCTCCCTTTTTCACATTCTAAAACATTTTCATTTCAATCTGAGCAAGTGTAAGGAGCATTTAATATTTTATAACGACGATATCACAGAAATTTTACACACGTTTTCTCATTTTTACTTTCCAAGTACCTGCACTAATAACCAAGTTAGAGAGTTTCATGGTTTTAAATCCTCTATCCTTTTCACCTACCAATGAAAGCAAAGAGATAAAATGAGGTAGATAGGAATGCTTATGAAACTTGTTTATCTATTATACTATTTGACTCCTAACCATTATGGGGGTTTTCTAACCATTTTGGGGGTTTGTACAGAACTGGCCTTTGATTATTCTATAGTTGTTTCTTTTGTGAATAAATAGGAGACAGTGCTTATGATTTAAGCTCAATTGCTTTTGGTCTTATAAAAATAACAGGAAGAACTTATCTAAATACTACATTTATTGTGAACATTTTTTCCTTTCTGTACTAAAAACTGGAGGGTCTAACTTTTAACAATTTTTCCACATTTATAAGCTGTGATTGCTCAGAAGAAAAATCCAATTTTCAGGTTTCTAACTTTTATGGTTTCTTTACACAAAAGGGTGTTTGAAATATGGAACAAATTGCCAAAGACAGCTATTGAGGTAAGTGGCATAAGTCAGTTGGAGAGTACTGAACAAATTTTAAAGTAGAAACCATGTAGTCGCAGATAGATTTTACACAAAAGATGTTTTCAAGGGTTAGAATAGTAGACTCTGGTCATCTGTGACACAGCAAATTGGAAAAGGGCTTTGAAATTCCTAACTCTTAAATATTTAATGCATCAAAGAGATATTTTAAAAAGGAAGCTTACCCAGGAAACATAAAGCAAAATCTTCCTTTAGAATTTAACAAATAATTCTAGATATACAGAGACAATAAAGCTCATGAATTTTCTGGTGACTCATACTTTAATTTTTAAAGTATTTATCAAGTTCTAGGCATGATCTTAGATGCTATGAATATAGTAAAGAACCTTGGGGGGCTGGAGCAATAGAACAGCGGGTAGGGTATTTGCCTTGCACACAGCCAACCAGAGTTCGATTCCCAGCATCCCATATGGTCCCCCGAGCACCGCCAGGAGTAATTTCTGAGTGCATGAGCCAGGAGTAACCCCTGTTCATCGCTGGGTGTGACCCAAAAGAAAGCAAAAAGGGAAGAAAAGAAACTTGTATTTATTGTGGTTTGTGAAAATGAAGGGGCCCTGATAGCAGTGTATTTTGAACATTGAGAATTTCCATGTAAACAAAATTATCAATATTTTCAGTTTTCTTTGATAGGCTATTGCCACTGCATAATCAGAATATTTTTCTGTTGTCCAGCTTGTGGTACATGACTCAGTGTGAGCTCAATTTTTCTCCTTCTGTTAAGGTTATAAAGTTTATTTTATAAGAAGTATTTTTTCAGCAGCAACTTGATCAACTTTAATCTGAACCTTACCAGACTTTAAATTAAACCTGGCCACAATGAACAGCTTCTGCAGCTGAAATTAGCAAGCATGTCAATTTAAACTTAAAACAAGCCATTTTCCTCTCTAATGAACAAAATAGGTCTCAGGGTATTGTGAAACCTGTTCTCTAGTTGGTTGATTCTCTAATTCTGCTGACAGACACATGCTTTGTAAGCACCTGAGAAGATTATTAATGACATCCTTTGAAGCAGCCTCCTTAAAAATCTGAGAAGATTCACAACTACATTATATCTACACAGTTCTACCAAGTATTTAACAAAAAATATAATTATTTATCCTACCTGTGGGTCAACACACACATCCATTTCAAAAATAAACTGTGAAGAAATCATATACTGCTATGAATTTATCAGACACTGTTACTATTAAATAGAGGTTTCTCAAAAGAGTAAGATGGATATTTTCACCTTTGATTTTCTTTCCAGAAATAAAGGTTAGGGTTTGGATACAAGGTGCATTTACTTTTTTTGGTTGTATGTTTAAGATATTCAAAAAGTGACTTAAAGAGCTTTTTTCAAAGGAGGACACATATAAGAAATAAAAGATTATTTTTATTTGGGGGGTATGTTATATTCTATTTACTGGCTATTCTAATTTCTTTGACCTGACAGTTTCATTTTGTAATACCAAAACAACCAATACAATGACATTCATATCCATTCAATACAGTCATACACAGAAAAGCTCACTAGGTCTAATCATTAGTCAAACAGCCCACTTTCAAAATATCCATCTAAGAAATTATGTTCTCTATCCCACTTCTAGTTCTTTTTCCAGATGCTACACTCTAAAAAACACTATTTCTACTCTAATCTTTATTCTCATATGACTTCCAATTTCCCCTTTCTAGCTTTCCTGTTCTATAATTTTTATGTTAAACAAATAGAATGGTAATCACATTTACTTTTAATGAACTGAGCTCAGTTATTCATTATACACATAATGTAAGTTAATAAAACTAAAACCATTACATGCTTAACAGTACCTAAGCATGATAATTGATCATATCTATATGAATGAGTTCTACCATTCTGAAAGAAACAAACACCAGAGAAGGAAGGAATCAATGCTATTTCTAAGGATTCCTAAGCCAGCTACTGGGCATTATTAAAAACAGCTTACCCCTTGGAGATGAGAATTCATCATGGATTCCACTAGCTGAGCAAAGAAGAGGGAAAAAAATCTTCAAATACAAAGTGAAGCAGAAGTCCTTAATCCTACTAAGTCGCCCCAGGGTTGAGGAAAGTGGTTATAAATAGCGATCCTATGAAACAGGAGCTAAACAATGAAGCTATACATTCTATAAGTGGGTCATTTAAGTATCTTAGAAAGAATCATACTCTGTTATTATATTTATTAAAATGGAATTCTACTCAAATAGAATACTCTAAATGTCTACTTGAATATTTAATACTTATATGCCTTTATATGTCTAAGAAATGACATCAAAAAGCTATATTTTCCAACAAAAATCAACAGTATCACATTGCTACCATTGGAACAAAGAACCAGGCGATTACCCCTTGTTATATTCAGAAAATAAACATGAATTCAACTTCAACATAAAATAAAACCACAGACCTTCAACTACTTACAAGTTTAAAAGTTAACATTTAACATGGACAAGGTGAAAGAGCATTGAATCAGTTTATGCATGAAAAAAATAAACATTGAGGTCAGGTCAGTACTAAATTGCAGCCTTTCTAGTAACTGAAAGTATTTAACCTGAGGATGCTAATCATCTGTCTAGCTTTCAACTGCCTCAATGAGCACTTTAGTAAAACCCAGAGTCATCTTCATTGTCCTCTATTTCCTCACTTTTTTTCTAATTTTTTTATCAGTGAAACACCATGAGGTACAGTTGTAGACTTACAATTTTTTTGTGTTTGGGTTTCAGTTATACAATGATCGAGTGCCCATCCCTCCATCCCACCATGCATCTGTGGCAGGGCATTCTCTTGTTCTCTCTCTTCTTTTGGGTGCTGTGGTTTGCAAAAGAGGCATTGAGTAGCACAATCATGTTTGGTGTATAGTCTACTTTCAGCATGCATCTCCCATCCTGGGCGGATCTTCTCAACACCCTTTATTTGGTGCTTCCTTCTCTATCTGAGCTGCCTTTACACATACTTCCTCACTTCTTATTTGTATTTTCAACTGATAGAATATTTACTGCTTATTTACTTATTATTTACAGGTTATTGTCTCCCTTACTTTTCTGAATGCTTACCAGCATCCCTGCTCGTAACTAGCTCATAAGCTTTCTTCAGATCTTGTGACTGATCTTTTGCCCTTCCTTCATTCAAAACATACTTTTGTGAAAAACATTTTATTATAATGTCAGATTTTGAGAAATGTTTACCCTTCACCCAGATTCACAAATTAGCATTTGCCACAATCTATTTATAACATATATGTATTTATAACATTATAGTGATCTCTGAACCATTTGATAATGATTTGTAGCTATCATTCCTCTTACCTTTAAATAATTTTTGTGGGCAAAAAAACTACCCCCCAAGTGCCCAGGAATGACTTTTGACAATGCTCAGGGGACCATGCGTGGCATGAGAGAATGACCCTGGGTCAAGCTGCATGGAAGGCAACTGCCTTACCCCAATATTATCTCTCCAGCCCTCCTCATCAACACTTAAGTACTTATTTATTAGGTTAAGAACAAAAGCATTGTCTTTCATAACTTCAGCTTGATTTCAATGTTAGGACATTTAGTGTTATAACTACAATATCTGCGGTTTTGTTTATAATGCGACAATTATTCTTTTAGTCACCCTTGATTTAATGGTCCAGGCACATGCATTCCATTTAGTGGTCTTATCTCTTCAGTCTCATTTTATCTGAAGTATTTTTTTGCCTTTCAGTGAATTTTGGATTAGTGTTTTAAAAAATAGAGGTTAGGTACACTGTAGAATGCCTTCCAGTTTGGGTTTTATCATTCTTTAAGTACTTAAACGATGACAGTCACTGAGCTCAGCAGAGGCGAATTTCAAAAAGAAAATAGAAGCAATCCTGAGGAGAGGTAGTACATAAGCAATTAAAACATGCTAAGGAATCATTGGAGGGGAGACACAGGGAGTTATGAAAGCATATAGGGGATCTACAACACTGAAGGGTCAAGGAGGCTCTTCTGAAAGCAGTAGAGATTACAAAATCTTCAGCACTTCTCTGTCTAAATTAGATAGCAATTGTTTTCATTGTCTCTAAGCTTCTATTTTTAAAGCTTTTTTCCCCAGCATTATTTGGATATATTTCAACAGACAGAAAATGCTATACTGATATTTTGAGAGATATGTGCATTTAAAATGATCACTTAGTTAACATATTCACCACCCTTTGTGTGTGTATAAAATTAAACTTCATCGGCAGAGAGAGATTTTATATTGAGTAGGTAGGATGTTTGCCTTATAGCCAAGCCAAGCCAAGAGTGATCATTGAGCACCTCAGTCTGTGATTTCCCCCAATCAAACAAAGCAAAACACAGTGTCTAGAGCTGGTAGGGTGTTTGCCTTGCATGCGGCTGACCTGGGTTTAATCCTTAGTATCCCTAATGGTCCTCTGAGTACCATTAGGTTAATTCCTGAGTTTCGAGCCAGGAGTAACCTGTCGCATTCCATGAGAAGGCAGAATCCTCAATTTGAACTGAAATTCGGGTATGTACAACTTATAATTATATGGGGTGCTACACATAGCATCCTCTGACTGATTTCCAGATGTGTAGTTACCTCCCATCTTGAAATAATCACTATTAAAACATGGGCTTGTCTAGCTTCCCTGTTCATTTAGACCCTTTAAACTGTGCAGATGATTCTGACCTTAACACTTAAATTAGAAGAAAATGAAGGTTAGGCATATTGGCTGAAATTCTCATTAGTTGATGATGGGTAAGACAATCTTTGAATATGAATTCAATGATGTCAACCCAATGCTTTTGCTTATTTCCTAGAAATTTGTTCTAACTTTCTATAAGAAACAGTATTGAATACTAAAATAGTAACATTCATAAGAAATGGGCTCTAGTTGGAAAAGTAGAACAGGTAGTAATCATCTGAGATAGAGGCCAATTCAAATAACAGGTAATTGGAAAAGCAAAGTCACCATACTTGGAGAAGTAAAACAGAAAACTTTTCAAAAAGAAATGAGCAAAATCATCTGAGTAAAGAACTTGGAATTAAATAAGGAACCAGGAGCAATAATGGCTATAAAAATGGTAACTGCAACAGTAATGGCTGCTGGGATATTTTATTCTAATTTCCAGTTTGAGCTCCATTTTGACTTTTTTCAAGGCTAAGGCATCTTGGGGGAAATATATGCAAAACTATTAAAATTATTTTCACAGATCTTTACTAAACCGCTAGTATAGTCCAAATAAAAATTATAACACAGATAAAACTTTGGCTATTTCCTCAAAGAACTGCAATAGCCTAGTTAAAATCATAATAATCATGGACCGCAGGGATAGTACAACGGGGTAAGGTGATTGCCTTAAATGTGTCAGAACCTGACTTGATCCATGAAACTGCGTAAGATCCCCTGCATCCCATCAGGAGTGATTCCTGAGCAGAGGCAGGAGTAAGCACTCAGCAACACTGGGTGTGGCTCCAACATTGATGCCCCCACGCACACATGCAAAAGAAATTTTAACTCATTAACAAAAATACTAAATGACGTTATCAAACACAATGACCTTTTAATACCTGTATTACAAACCATGATCCACAAAAGGAGAGAGATAAAGAAATGCTTGACATAGAGGCAGGCTTGTGTGTGGGGGTATAGGTTGTTGGGGGATGGTTGGAGGGAAATGTGGGACATTGATGGTGGGAAATGTACACTCGTAGAAGGGTGGGTGTTGGAACATTTTTTCAATGAAACCCAATCACGAAGAGATATATAATGGTCTATTTCATGGATATTCAATAATATTTTAAAAAATTAAAAAATAAAGTGAGTCACTTAGCCCCCTGCCAACCAAAACAATACAGTAAATAATAATACTAAAAACAAGAACTTCCATGGTGGTGGAAAATGGGCACTGGTGGAGGGATGGTTACTTGATCATTGTATAATCGAAACCCAAGCACAAAACTTTGTAAATCTACAACTGTACCTCATGGTATTCCACTAATAAAAAAAGAAATAAATAAAAAGAAAAATGATGCCTGAAAAAAAAATAAGAACTAATAAAATGAGATTTGGTATGTGCCAAAGTCTATCTTTGCAAAGTTTTTCAAAAGGTTACCTGGGTTTGACTACTGATTTTTTAATTTTTAGCAAGATACTTAACTATTCTTCATTTCTACTCCCAAATATGGAGATAAATTATCTATTTCTTAAATTTCTATGAGCACTAGAGGGTTAATATTACATAGTTAATAGCTATCACAAGATGCCTAAGTTATAGACTATAGTGTTGCTATGTTATAGAAGAATATAGAATAGCTATAATATTGTCTGATAATATTATACAGGTGTGATTCAATGGTACAAGAACCTAAATTAGGGGGCTGGAGTAATAGCAGAGCAGGGAGGGCATTTGCCTTGCACACAGCCGACCCAGGTTTGATTTCCAGCATCCCATAGGGTCCCCCAAGCACCGCCAGAAGAATTCCTGAGTGCGGAGTCAGGAGTAACCCCTCAGCATCACCAGGTGTGACCCAAAATGCAAAAAAAAAAAGAACCTAAACTAACAACATAAAAGAGGAAACTATTTAACTTTTTACATACTGAATCACTGAGAGTCCTTTCAATAAAAAGTGGTCCGTTCAGATAGTCTTTCCATCTCTTCAGAGTTGGGTAAACTTTTCTGTGTAAGGCTGGAAAGCCTATGTAAGTAGAGGGTTCAGTTAATGAAATCTGAAGAGTAGTTTCAAAGAAAGAACTTTTTGACAGCAGTTATAGTGATCAGTAAAGGGTCGTGATGACCACAAGTGCTGTCAAATCCTCAGGAATATCCATCCCTATCTCTCCTCTCATACTCTGCACTGCCAATGTCTTTCATAAGAAGGGACATCTGTGATCAAGCATGAACCATGCTGCTGCCCACACTGCTAGCCCTCCAGGGCAGAACAGGGACTTTGGGGAGCTCAGAAAATGTCCAACAAAACTACCCAAGTATATGGTAAAGGCAGAAACAACTGGTAAAGGAATCAGTGGCCTGAGATATAGGAGAGATTAAGAAAATTGACTTGAATGAGGCCATCCCTGGTTCAATCCCTAATACCACAAGGTCCCATAAGCACCACTGGGAGTACTCCTGAAGAGTATGTGCTGTGCTTACAACCCTAGATGTGGCTCTCTCACAAAAGTTATTTAAAGGCAGTCAGTGAAGGAAGTGATCACTTTTGAGAATTCTCAGACTAGACCTTCTAGAAAGGATGGAAGAGGCGGAATATTGGGAGATTTGATGGAGTCATACGGATGACAAAGGCTTGGGCATGAAATAAAGTCTCAAGGGGGCTGGACTTAAAAGTGTCATAGGAAATTAAGAAAAATAAACTTTGCAGGGCATGGTTAAAGTCATTCATGGTTGAATTGTTTTCTCACACATCCATAGGAGATTTAATTATAATAACAGCTAGCCTTGAAGCAATCCACAGTTCCATGAATAAGTAAATAAGAACAAAGTTTAGTACATTCATGAAGTATCCATCTATATGTATGTAGCAAATACAATGTAATAATTCAGTAACACCCTTACCACATGGCTGGATATTTTTAAAAACTAATTCAGTTAGACATGATCACGATTTAGTATGAGAACCCTGGAAGAAATGAAGATTGGAATGACTGATATAGTGAGAATCAGTTTTCATTATCTCATGGCTATGTGAGCCTTATACTTTTGGGTTGAAATATTTTTCCCATTTCTTGGTTCTTCTTGAAAATATAGTAAGCAGATAACTATAAGTAAGCATCTTCATAGAGTAACTGACTGATATAGTAAGTAAAAACAGTGGTATAAGGAAAACAGCTATAACCATAGAGTGTGAAAATTAAAATCACCCACATCATTGTTCAGTGTTTTTTGTTTGTATTATAAAAAATGCTGATCATTTGACTAACTTAAAACAAGAAAACTTGGATAGTTATTTGAGAAATTTTCAAACTCCAAAACTAAGGGACAGTATGAAAAATTTATTTCTCTTAATGTTTTTCCTATTTGCTGTTATTCTTTAGGGTTTTAAGATGTCGCTTAGGCCTCCCAAATTAAATATCTTTCTTGTACTGGTATAATAAAAAAGTAAATCTACTATTAATTTGTTATTTTAAAGTAAAATTTCCCTATTGTTGAGATTATTATTATCACTTCCAAGTTATTCTATCTTAGAAAACTTACAGGATTGATTTACTTGTCATTTCATAAAACCCTTAACAGACAGAAATGAAAACTACTTTCAGTTATACAAGCCAGTAACTAAATAATATGGTCTAAATTGGGGATCTTGAAATATAATTTCAAAGTCAGAAGAAAGAAGAATTTTAGGCTACAATTTGTTAATAATGATTTGCAAATACATTTCTAAGCTAATATAAAGGGAGCTGATATTTTTAGCTATTCACAGTAGATCTATCAGTTATTCTACATTGTTCACATTTCTTGAAACCCTATTGTTCTATAAATTTAGCATATTGACAAAGGATAATTAGGGCAGTTTTAAGACCAGCTTTTGTCATGTGAACCACATTTGCAGGCTTTTGATGTTATGACCCAATAAAATCAGTGATATAATTTGTTCTCCCTACATAAAGTTCAGAGGAAATGGGAAACCAAAATCATTTTAACATATACGTGTTTGGTATTCTTTCTCAAGGTTTTCACTGTTCATTTCTTTTTCCAATAGGAGCTGTACCCAACAGTGCTGGGGACTGGGGTGGTCACAGCCTGTCATGTTAAGCCTAGAGAGATTGTTAGATGACTCAGTATTTTGGTACAGCATTGTGGTGTTTCATGAAGGTACTGGCAGAGGGACAAAGCCACGCGGGTTCCGGGGCCGAGACCTCCAAGCCTACTCGAATTGGAGTCGAGCATCTTCCACCCAGATCCTCCAAATTCCAGTAGGCGGGGGTCACACCCACCACCTGGCCCCCTGGCGCCGTGTAATCCCATCAGCGGCCAAGACTCAGAGACTATAAAATCCAGATCCCGGTCGAGAACAGTGCAGTCTTCTGCCCCCGCGCCTGGGTGTTCCTCGCCGGGGCCCCTTGGAGGGGAGCGGGTTGAGCTTTCCTCCCCGCCCCGACCAGGGCTCCGGCAGCCGAAGACCTCCAGGACCAGCCACCACCATGCTGAGACCACTCTCCGCACACATGAAGGTACTGGCAGAGGGACAAAGCCACGCGGGTTCCGGGGCCGAGACCTCCAAGCCTACTCGAATTGGAGTCGAGCATCTTCCACCCAGATCCTCCAAATTCCAGTAGGCGGGGGTCACACCCACCACCTGGCCCCCTGGCGCCGTGTAATCCCATCAGCGGCCAAGACTCAGAGACTATAAAATCCAGATCCCGGAACCGCGCGGCCGCATTTGCGGCTGCGCAACATCTTATCAGAACTTTTTTTTATGACATCTTATTGTCTCATTCCTATTTTGGACAAACTTGCAGGCTATCGAATGTAGCCTGCCCACAGGGCAGAGTCTGGCAAACTCCCCGTGGCGTACCAAATATGCCAAATACTAGTAACAATGATGGGTCTCATTCTCCTAAATATCCTTGAATATAATCTCAGGGCTAGGATGAAAGAGACGTTACTGGGGCCTGCTCGAGGCAATCGACGAATAACAGGATGATGAAATGAAAAAAAAATTGTGGTGTTGATCCCTGACTGGGGTTTAAAAGGGCCACACTTGTGGTATATTGTGTTGGGAGATCACAAAGAAACAGGCATCAAACTCAGGGTTTTTCAGACCTCAGAAAAATGCTCTACTACTTCAGCTGTCTCCCATGGACATGCTATTCATTTCTTATTTCCATTCTAACTCCAACAGCTTTGGAATCATTCAAAGCTCAGTAGATCAAGATAAACTTCCTTTCATCTCATCAGAGCACTATATACAGCCATTTGAATTATACATAAACTAAATTAACAAAATGGAGAATAATTTACAAGACATGTGTAATGAAATATAACTGAGGACATAATTCTCATCTTTTGCGTGCTACTGCACATCTTGATTTTACATTCCAAAGAAGTCATTCACAGCCTGTAAAAAATAAATCCCAAATGAAGGCTAGTGCTCACAGGTCATTGAGTACTGATTAATCAAATGGGCAAGAAATACCAATTGTCAGCATTCCAGGCTCCATCATGCCGGTACCTTGTGAGTGACAGAGGGTGGTATGAAAATGCATCCCCAGGGGGTGGAGGGATAGCGCAACAGGTAGGGCGTTTTCCTTGCATGCGGCCAACCTGGGTTCAATTCCCAGCATCCCATATGGTCCCAGGAGTACCGAGAGGAGTAATTCCTGAATGCATGATCCAGGAGTAAGCCCTGTGCTTTGCTGGGTGTGTCCCATAAAGCAAACAAACAAACAAAGCATCACCAATGCAATCAGTGAACATGCAGTGCAGTTAGGGAGACAACCTTTAGGTCTGGTGACGCATGCTCACACATGCACTTAAGCAATAATAAAAGGCTTTATGCACGTAATAAATGCAATCACCAATGCACTGCAGACTCTATGATCACAAGACTCTTAAGAATAACATTTTAATCTGAGTGCATTCAGGGAAATAAAGACAGCAAGGCACCTGAGCAGGAAATTGGAGGATGAATGGCAGAAGGCAATCTAATGATGAGAGAGACGATTCCAGAATAAGGGCTCAATTTAGTCTAACATGTGAAGGTCTGCATATACTGGAGTACTGGAAGAAAATATGTTGTGAGCAAAATTATGCCTTTGATCAAGTTGGGAAGGGAGGCTTGGGCTCTGAGTTTGAGATGAATGAGTCCGGATGTTATGCTGAAGGCAATGGGAAATCATTGGAGGGTTGAGAACAGAGGAATGTCACAATAAAAGTAGCAGTTTAAAAGTATTAACCTCGCATCATTGCATCCAAATTTCTTTTAAAAGAGTGGTCCAGAAAATAAAACTGCAGCAATTCAAGCAGAACCTCATCTACTCTCTCTTTGATCAAATTTCCAGTCATGAAAACATGCACAACGTTTAACTTCCTGCATTCTTTGACTTCAGGAGAAAATAACGATTCCACAGCACATATGTAAACTAAATTCAACTACCACTGCTTGTAAAATAAAAACTATACTAGAGAGATATCAAACAGATTTTGAGCCCATTTGTAATAGTATATTAATGTGCATGGGGGCAGAGGAGGAACTGAAGTTGCAGTTTTGATAAAGCAAACATTGAAGATACTTGGTTAAATTCCTAGTTCCTGGTATAGAAAAAACTCATTAGGATTTTCAGAGAGAAAACTATTTTTATAAAGATCTCATTTGTGACCATAAGAATCCAACATGAAATCATGATGTCACATTTTGTGACCCTAATTTTCCATGGCCCTTAGTGTTGATTATTGCACTCAACTTAAGATATTTTCTTTGGGCAATGAATCTTGATAAAATGCTCCCATAGATAGGACAGAAACCTGACCATTATTTAGCAAGTAATATGCCAACTCCTTTTAAACTTAGAAGTCAAAGGAAAACAGTTAGGTTAAAATGTGTTCTATTTTTTCGTATCTTCAAAGCATTTTTGGATATGCCACTTGTTCAGGTACTGAGACAAGAACACTGGCTTTTACAACACTCTGCAGTTATCAATAAACTGAGTCTGAGTAAGGGCTCTCTCAGTTCCGCTCTGGTACCACCTGTGGATGGCAAGCGAAGTAGAGAAATGCGTCATTATCTAGAGGTAATGAAGCTCATGTACACAGTCAATTGGTATAATTCAAGTCCCCAAAGGCTCTTTTCCTATGTTCAAAAAGTAGATGTTAAGACATGAATTATCCAAATAATTGGCACAGCTGTTTAATTCATATTGCATATAGAGGGGCAGAATCAGGCTCAGTTTATTCATCTGTAAAATGAGGATAATTACATCCATATCACCAATCCTGCAGAGATTAAAGAATGAGTCTATTTATAAGAATTCAAATACCTTAGGTTTAAATTAGTCAAAATATGGAAAGCACAGGCTTCTTTGAAGTAATAGCCATTGAGGAAAATAGGCTCTGCAGAATGTATTTAATCTATCAGGTCCCAACCTTCTGATTTTGCCAAGTTCCCAATGCTACAAAGCCTTGGTGATACATGAATAGCAAACTAGCATGTGCTTCTGGCAAGCAAGCTATGACATCTTCTTGGATTAGAAAATCCTTTGAGTTTTATCAATAAGAGAGGGGGGAAGGGAGGGCAGAAAGAGAGAGCTCGAGAGTGCCTGTATGTACTCATGCAGAAGAGGCACTATTTGAATGGAGATGCATAAGTTTCTATCAACTTCAGCATCAAAATAGCTTAATGTGTACCATCTGGACATACATCTAAGGAAAAATAAAGCTTAACAACTGTATCTCACGTTTCAAAAGAGACAATGTAATTTGCATATTCTCAGAGACCCACATGAATCTATTCTCAGAAACAATAGGACTGGGGAAAAGATAAAAATCCACCTATGACTGGGTTCTACATGTCCCGACTTAGCTGTAAATCATTTGTGATGATCATTATTTGGTAGGTGAGCTGAGTTACTATTATACAGTGTTAATACACTTACACTGAAGTGTTGCTGGGGGTAGGAGGTCTTAGACATTAATCGGGAACTTAAGAGATGAGCTATTTATTTTTGTTGGTGTAAGAGGGAAACTTTTTATAATAAAACAATGATTCTGCTTCTCTGTCAGAAAGGCCACTTTATAACACAAAAAGCCCTCTCCAGTAAACAAAAAATAGACCATTATTGGGGGATATAGAAATTACAATAGAATACTTTTCCCTGTAGAAACACAACTGCTTTTAACTCAATTGGAACTTGTAGTTTGACAGCTTTTAAAGGAGGGGACATATTCTATGGGGATAATCATAGCCACATTTTTCTATTCCCTATACAGTACTAGTTCGTAGCATATAAAAATGGGTTGACATTAGCATACCTTCCCAGTAAATCACACACTTGCCTTGCAGCATAGAAAAAGCCGAACTTTGAGTAGGGGGAAACTGCTTTATGTGGTACAATGGCAAGAAAATGCACAGCTCCGATGAACATGAATCTGAGGAATAAGGAAAATTTATGTTCTGTTTGATAGAAAATTGCATATAGCTGCCTCACAGTGAGCTTCAAGATCTACTCCAAGGGCAAGTATAATCGATTCCTCAGTTTTCCTTTTCTAATGCTGCACACCTAAGCTGCTTACTTTGGGGAGGAGTTAAGTTTAAGTCTCTCTTTTATTAGGAAGGTTGCTTATTATTAATACCCATTTCAATAAATTTTAAGCAATTTAAAAGAAGCAGTAATCTCTGGAGAAAGGTTACTGGAAAGTTTCTCTTTATCGTGTCCAGTTTTGTTTCTAGAAGATGAACTAAACCACTTACTGTTAGCAGTCTTGGGCATTTAAAGTGGCATCAGACTAGGCATAGATTAAAAACTGATCAGGAATTTTGCTCCATGACTTGGAGGCCAGCCACACATGCTAGGGGAAAAGGAAGCTCAGATAGAAAAGAGAGCACCAAATAAAGGGTGTTCGGAGGATCCTCCCAGGATGGGAGAAGCATGCTGAAAGTAGACTATAGACCAAACATGATTGCCACTCAATGCCTCTCTTGCAAACCACAGGACCAAAAAGGAGAGAGAGAACAAAAGGGAATGCCCTGCCACAGTGGCAGGGTAGGATGGGGGGATGGGGGGTGGGAGGGATGCTGGGACCTGTGGTGGTGGAGGATGGGTGCTGGTGGAGGGATGGGTACTTGATCATTGTATAACTGCAACCCAAGCACAAAAATTTGTAAGTCTATAACTGTACCTCATGGTGTTTCACTAATAAAAAATAAATAAAATTAAAAATAAAAAACTGATAATAATCAATATGGTTAATTGGTTTCACTTTATAGGATGTCAATTCTCTCTATGACTGCTTCCACCCCTGTTGTATTAATGATCTATTATATCTATGAAAAATTTACTCTAAGAGAGTAGCCAAACTGGGTGTCAATAAGGTCAATACTTCAAACTTTACAGAGCTACGTAGAAGAGAGACAAGAGCTAATGCCACACTTGTGGATTGCATTCAAGTGATAGCAAAAGAATCTTAGAGTGCACATAAATAAAGAGTATCAGGACATTCAATAGTTGTCTAATAAAGACAGTATCAAATGGATGACCAAAAAGTAGAAAGGCGAATCAGAGAGATACAATTGACTGTCAAGTTTGGGTTTAACAAATAGCCATCCTGTCATCTTAACACTGTAATTATCTGCCCCACATCTTGATCCACTTCAATTTGGGAGTTAAGTGGGAGTTAAGAGAAATATCTACTTAAAACTTGTCATATCACTTCCTTAAAATCAGGTCAAACTACAGCATACCTATTACAACAGGATAATAACTAGGTACTGTGCATTTCCGGAGTGCCAGTCATTGTCTGAAACATATTAACTTGTCGCCACCATCTATGCCAGGGTCTCTAACTCTTTAAGAGACAAGAGAAAATGAGGTCCAGAGAGGTGAACTGTGTTACTGAAGGTCACCAAGCGGACTTGTAGTAGACAAGAGAGAAAACAGCTCAGATTCTCCTCAAGTATTTTCCTCTCCTCCATTATAGCCACAATCTCTATCTCTTTTTCTTCTGTGCTGAGAATTGATCCCAGGGATTCACACATGCAGAACTGTGGTCCCATTGAACTTGACTTTTGAGTCAACATTGCTTCAATTTCTTTCTTTGAGTTTTTTAGTTTTAGGGCTACACCTCATGGGGAAAATTTCTGGTTCTGTGCTCAAGGGTGATCCCTGGAGGTGCTCAAGGGACCACATGTGGTGTCAGGAATGAGGGACTGGACTGGGTTGGTTGCATGTGACAGAATGTCCCTTGGCTGTTTCTCTGGCCCCCAGCTGCAATTTTTTAAATACCCACAAGCAGCAGAAACTGGGCTAGATATCTGGCAATCATCAGTACTTAATAAACCATAAACTGTATCAAATTGAGTATATTCATGATCACTTGCAAGGCAATGGGCTCAGAGAAGATGGCTGACTTGCCCCCAGAGAGCCCGCTACCACAGACAGACAGTAGAAAGTCCTATGAACTCAGGTCTGCTAAGTGAGCCCTTTCTGTGAGAGACAGGCCTCTCCTCAAGGCACATGGCTTCCTCTTCTCAAACTCAGTCATCACTTTGCTGCTACTCTGGCTCTTCTCAGGCCACAAAGTTCATGATTGCTTAACTGCAGTTGTTCCTAAAATAGATTGTGATGGGTTCAACCTATGCTGAAAAACACAGCCAGCAGGAAAACCATGTGACTGCTTTGTTACTCCTCATTCCTCTGCCCCCACTTTCATTTCCCAATGAATGCTTTCTCTTTTGCTATCTCTGCTCTATGGCTGTTATTCCACACAATTACATTCCAAGTTGTCATGTCTTAAATACTGTAAGTTCAGAGTTATACAATTAAAAAGAAAGAGAGCAAGGGTATTTTCTCCATATCTTCTTCTTGTGCCTTATAGTAATTCAGGCAAAAATGAACCCCTCCCACACAAACTACATTACAAGTTTACAAAATTGATCTTCAGTAGATGTTCATGGCCATATAAAATTTCCATGACTACTATATGACATTACTGGCAACTTAGTGGCTTTAACAAGTTTGAAGGTTAGAAGTCTGAGAGAGGACTTTAGGGGCTAAATCTGCAAAATTAGTGCTACTCCTGGATTCTCTAAAGGAGAAAATACCTCCTTACTTTTTTTTTGCAGATTCCAGAGTCAGCTTGGCTTCTTTGCTCATGGCCTCTTCCTTCACCTTTAACATCATAACATAGCACCCTTCTGATATTGTCTCTCTCTCCCTTTCTCTCTCTCTCTCTCTCTCTCTCTCTCTCTCTCTCTCTCTCTCTCTCTCTCTCTCGTTTGATGCTATGATAACATTGCCTTCCCCTTTATCAGGATCTTTGTAATTACAATGAACACACCAGCACACCCCACGAACTTCTCTCACTCTGTTCAAAATTCTCTAGCACTTTCCAGAGTCGATTTCACCCCAGCCTTATTCACGGGTTTCAGAGTTTAGAACACTGACACATAGGGGAGCCACAATTTCAACTGTCACACTGATTCTGTGGTCACTTAACACAAAACAGCTTGTCACAATGTGGCACACTTCTTTGGGCTTGTTCAGTACTTTGTGGGAGTCACTTACAAAGGGACAATCAACCAATCTAGTAAACCCAGGAGCCAGAAAATCGCATGAATTATTTGCTGCATAGCATATGTGCTTCAACCAACGGACTCCAGAGACTGGAGAGATATGCGGTCACCTCTCTGGTCCCCCTCTTCCCTAAACTTTCTTTCAATGTGCCCATTAAGAGGTAGAAATGGGAGCTCACAAAAGTGTTACATTTAAAAAAATTTACTGAAGTGAGACTCCCTGAGGAAATCAGGGTGTTGCTGTTCTGTGACAAGTGGCAGCGTTCTGGGAATGAATCCTGGAAGATTTCCAGAATCAAGTGCTTATCTTTAGAATGACAACCTACAGGAAAGGACGTGGTGCTTGTGACAGCTTGCAGGAAAAGACCATCTTCTCCTTCGCTCTGCTTTGCTCACCCAGCTTCATTCTCTCCATCCCTCCCTCCCTCTGCATGCACAGCCACCAAATCTACTTCCCACAGATCTTCCTCCTTTTTTTTTCCATTCTGAAACTTCTACTTTGGGGCTGCTTTTCTCTGCACCCACTAATATCAAAAATCTTAAAGATTAGCTTTTTTTTCATTGTTACCATGGAGAGAGGGTAATTTTCTCATCAGGTAAAGGAGGTGGTGCAGAGGGAGACAGAAGGAGACATATGAAAATTGAGAGTTAGCCTCTGTATCTCTTCAACAATAACCAATTAAGTCTTTTCACTATTATACATAAAACAACAGGAACACAGTGGGTGGTAAATTTAGCCCGAAGATGTGACTAAATCAGTAGACTCTATGATAATGTGATTGGGGGTGTGAGGGAGTGGGGAGGCAGCCCCTCAATTCTGAAATAGGGAGCTAATGAACAATGCTAACTGATAGATAATTACTATGCAATTGTTTGAATAGTGCTACTATCATTTTCAGGTAAATGACCTTTAGAATGCCAGGAGATGATTTTCTTGGAAATAATGATACATAAATAGGTAGATAACCAAACAGAGAGAGGAGACTTATGAATATTTCTCAATAATAAGCTAGAAAACTAAAAAACTATAAGACTTGAAAAAAAACAATTCTCAATCTTTTCCCTTTTTTCCCTTTGCTCTGTGTAAGTTAAAAACAAAGTATGGGGTTGGAGAAATAAATCAATGGGTTAGAGTGTGAATTTTGCACATGGGAAGTCCAAGATCAATCTCCAGCAACACATGGTTTCCTGAGCACTGCGGGGGAACAATCTCTGAGCTTCAGCTGGGGTAGTCCCTGAGCACAGCTGGGTGGGATCCCAAAACAAAAACACAAAGTAGAGGAAATATTAAATATAGACTCACCTAGGGGTGAAACATTAGTAGACATCAATTGTCCAGATTTTTATATCTCAAACTAAAAAAAAATCTATTGCTGATTCATAACTAAAGCAATATGAAGACCAGAAATAATATTAAATCTTCCTGTTATAATTCTCATGAGAAGAATCATACATGTATTTCATTCTTTCTTATCATTCAAAACAAAGCTAAATTATTAAATTTTAAAGTGATGTTCCTCAAATTTTAATAGGTATCTCCTATCTTTCATAAAAGAATGATGCATAAATCATGTGCATTAATATCATGCCTAAAAACTGTCATCAATGAGAGTAATCAAAGAAAAATAACTTCAAAATAGTAGTAGTATAAATAGTGGCAGTGATATTAGGAGTGAAAAAGTCTAGAACTGATGTAGCACTTTAATCAGTATTCCCTAGGATACTCCCTAATTTTATCATTTCTTTTCTTTTTTTTTCTTTTTGGATCGTACCCAGCTGTGCTTAGGGCTTACTCTTGACTCTGTCCGCAATCAGGCTGCATGCAAGGTTAAGCCTAACCCATGAACTATCTCTCTAGTCCCACACTTTGTCTTTTAGAAAACTATGATAACATTGATTTGTAGGAGACTATAAGACAGTGCAAGTTTGAAAAAGGCATAGAAAAAATTCAGTTAAAATTAAACTCTACTATATGGCAGTACTAATCTGTACACAATTACATAGCAGTTTAAGAGTTATATTACTGACTTACTTCAATAATTTAATTTTTACTCTAGCCATATATTTTAATGAGTTTAGAATATAAATATATTTGAAAATAATTTAGTGTTTTAACTTTCATCAGTCATTAGGTGATCATGAAGTCGGCAGAATGAGAATAGCAAATAAGGACACTCTTCCAGAGCATCCATTGGATGGCACCAATCCAAGGGTTTACCTAAAATCTCGTATGCATTCAGAGAACATTCACTCCTACTTCCTAGCTGTGAAAAACAATTTTTAATTGATAAAGGAGAAATTGCAAGCATCAAACTTTAATAACCAAATTTAAAAGGTCCCTGTGAAGAGGGCAGCATGGGGTCTGGGGTGGAGGCGGGGTGGTAGGAGAGGGAATCTGGGAACAGTAGTGGAGGGAAGTTGACATTGGTGGTAGGACTGGTGTTGGAACACTGTATGTCAAAAAGCCAACTATAATGGTGTAATTCATGGTGTTTTAATAAAATAGAATGGGGGTGGGAAGAAGAAAAAGTATATATGGAGAGAAAGAGATGGGACAAATGAAAGACGAAAGGAAATGAGGGAGGAAAGGGAGGAAAGAGCAGAGAGAAACAAAAAGGGAGAGAATGAGGACAGAGAAAGGAGGAAAGGAAAACAAATGGAACTCCAATTTTGGGGCTACTTCTTAAATCTATTTGCTATTTTCTGTTTGCCACTTCACAGCAGTACCAGAGAAAAGGAATATATCACCCCAAATTACATACTATTAAAGAAACCGATAAAAACTAAGATGATTTGCATGAAAAGAAAACAATGAGCTCTTTTCACTGCACAAACTTGGGTTTCATTAAGCAAAGTTGTGAGGAAAAGCCACATATCTTTTCTATCTCTCGGTTACTGCCGAATCTGTAAATCCCATGCCCCATTACCCCCATACAAGCCAGGGAGATGTTCTCATATAATAGCATTTCATTCGTGATTGAATTGACACCAAATGGTTGTTTTGTCTAAATATGTACAAAGAATTTTGATTTGGGGTCTTTGCATTCTCTTGTGCTGTTATAGGACTACTAAAAATAATCATATTCCCCATGTTGTTAGGACATAAAGATGAGAGAAATGTCTCACTTAAAATATTTATGATCACAGATAATATCCTGGCAAATATACTTGTTGACTCAGAACTGGGTTGTTTACCAGATGCATCCTTTTTTATTTTGTTTTGGGGCCAAAACTAGAAGAGCTCAGAACTTACCCCTGGTTTTGGGCTCAGAGGTCATGCCTGGAAGAGCTTGGGGAATCATATGTAGTCCTGAGGACTAAACCTAGGTTACCATAAGCAAGGCAATTTCCCTATATGCCCTACTATACTGTCTCCCAGATCCCCAGCTATATTCTTAAAGCTGAATACTTTAAATCAAGAAAAACCTCATATGTATCTTTTCACTGCCCATGATGACTGTTATAGGGAATTCAAGTTAAATGAAAACTTTGACCTTAAAGATAACAAATCATTGGAGACTCTAGTTTTGATCAATGTCAAAATGACTCTGAAAGATAAACTTTAATACACACTTTAATTAACACAAAATGTAAATTTTATGTTATGAAGCTGTAAGCTACATTTATATACTTCAACTAGAAACTATATATAAGGTTGTAGGAATGTGTTTGTCAGCTGCATCAATCAGTAATTCATGGATTGGATGAGAATTTAGTCAGAAATGCCAGACTCTTGAGAGTTACAAGTGTATTAACCATTTTTTATCACAGTCAACACAAGATACCTTGATAAAGATAAAAATGTTAGAAATGGATTTTACTCATAATATTAGTGTTCTTTAAGATACATGTTTTTACTAGAATCTTTTAAAGATATACCTTCACCCCTTTTTAAGGACCTAGTATAAGTATCTAGCAAATTAAAGATTCATTTACTTTTTGCAATACTGTTCACCCAAATAATGGTGTATCTCCACACTGGGTCCAAAGATGTTCTCTAAGAGAACCGAACTCTGCTCATAGATTCCAGAAAATTCCCATGTTTCCTTGAGTGGAATTTTTAGAAAGTGTAATCATTACACCTGTTAGGAGGATGTGAAGATATGACTAAGCCTGATTTAAGGTTTTGCAACTGTTACCTATCAACAATAATCTAATTGTCATGTTTACCAACATCTACCCGGAACATTCTATTATGCAAGTCACCCCTTTTAAGAAAGTACAACAAATATAAAAACTATTATTCTTTATAAAGCATTTTATATTAATATTTGGTTGAATATTAATTTTTATTTCCTCAATGGTAAATTTGTTCAATTTGGTAAAATAATCAGATTCTTACCATTTTATTTCTTTTATGCTACTTTTTCTACCATTTGAATCATTTCACAATCTTGCCTTGCTTTTCATTTTGAGGTGTTCACTCTTACTATGAGTCGCCTCACCACAAGTTTGAACATTATCTAGACCTGGTCATTTAATTAAGGAAACAACAGGCTGGCATTTATAACTGTCTATGAAGTATGCATGTGTGTATTACTGCAATGTGTGTGTTTGAGAGAGATAGAAACAGAGAAGGGAAATGAATAAGCTTAATTCTCCTGAAGTATAAGAAATTAATTTATGAAGCTGAAAACTGGGGTTCGTATATAGGATTTGGTGAGACCATTCACTTTCAGACAGTGGGGGCCTATTTGGACTGGCAAAAATACTCTCAGCTCTAACATTTTTCTTGGCTCTTTGAAAAGTTCTCTGTTGCCTTACTGCTCAAGATAAGATTTTCTATTACTGCTTCCCTGGGTGTGTATATATATATATTTTCACAGAACAATTGACAATCACAGAAAACCTAGTTTAATGTATCTTTCTTAAGTAAACTCATTTTTATTTCTACCTTTTACTCCTCCTTAGCTGTGTCCAAAGATATACACTCAGTGAAGTGTACTGTTTTAATTTAAATATTCATACTAGAGATACAATTTACAATTGTTTATATAAAAGATTTCTTGCCAATATACAATGGTTGAAATCTAAAAATTTATTAATAGTATTGCCTTGTGCACTAACTAGACCTGAGTCTCATTTATATTAATACAATATCAGTTTTAATTACATTTGAAAGTTTTAGAAACATTACATATGATTCACACAGTAGATTAGCTGGTATATCAAAGGTATAGTAAATAGCAAATAAAAGCAGTGTGAATCCTACAGAAGCACACAAGTTAGATTATTTTTTTTGGCCAAAAGGACTCTGTTGAAAGTGGTAGCATCAAATGTTAAAGGCAAATATTATAAGTAGAATAATGTTAGCTAGGCAACAATTCGATATCTTTAAGCATTTGCTTTCTTTTTCTCAGCTCTATTCTTTTCTCTCTCTTAAAATTATTTTAATATTAAATACTTTTAATTTAAAAGCTGGAATCAATCCAATTAGTAAACAATGGGATTATTTTCCACAGTGATAGTTTAAATTTTGTTATTCTATTTTTAGTACATAAATAATACACAATCTTTACAATTATATGAAAACTATAACTTGTAATTCAGCCTATATAGCACCGATATTAATATTACACACTGAAACCATTAGAGGCATATATAGATAAATGTAATAGATTCAATATATACATAAATATTTGTCTCCTTGCATAGCATCTCTAAGAGTTTGTATAACATTCACAGAAATATATGTGAAGTGTTCTATAAATAATGTGGATTTTCCTATATTAAAAATATTTCAAAAGAACATAGTGGGAGGTATATACAGGTATATATTTGCAATAGGCCACAATTTGTTTTAACAATCAACTCAATTTAGGACATTTAATTTTTCACAGATACCCTATTTAAAGTAATCAACACATATATGGTAGAAAGCTGTGATATCTGCAATCCTCCACTTTTAAAAATAAGAGACTTATTTCTCCAGCTGGTGAGAGTACTTCTGGTAAACAGTCTTCACCATTCCCCCTGTAGAGGAAGTACCTTGGCTGAAGTTATCCATTTTGCGTAAGGTTAAATTTCCTGCTCTAAGCAAAAAAAATCCAATGAATGCTTTGACATAGAGTCATATAAGTCTGGTTTCTCTCCAACTTTAAATATAACAATTATGAAGACTCACTCCAGCTTCAGAATTCTGCATACTCAGATGAGGTCTCAACTTAGACTATATCACAACTGAATTTCTTCTATCCCTTTTTGGATAAAGCATTCCAAAATGAAATCCCATCTACTGACCTGCATCTTAGATTTGCTTCCCAGGAAGCCAACCTGAGACAGTATCTTAAGATAAATACATAGCTGCCAAGTTTTCCAAGTACACTTTTTGAAGAGGCTTTCCTTGCTCCACTTCACATTTATTGTCCCTTTATCAAAGATTGAATGGTCATATATTTGTGGGTTTGTGGGTTTGTGTCAGGACATTTAAGTATATTCCATCAATCTGAATTTGTCTTATTTCCAATATCATGCTGTTTTAAATATTCAGACCTCTTTCTAACGCCATACACAAAAGAGACTATCATTTACTGTTGGTAAGAATTCTGACTGTTCCAGCCATTTTGGAAAATAATATGGGAATACTCAAAAAATTGGAAATTGAAGTTCCATATAACCCAACAATACTACTCCTGGTAATATACCCTAAGAGTTCAAAAGCAGAATGCATAAAAGCCATCTGCATTTCTATGTTCATTTAAACACCATTCACAGTAGCCAGAATCAGGAAATAACCCAAGAGCCTGAGAACAAATAACTGGATAGAGAAACTATGGTACATCTACACAACTGAATACTACTCAATCACGAGGGAAAAAAATGATTTCACAAAATTTGCTTATGAGTGGATGTACATGGAGAGTATCATGCTGAGTGAATGAATCAGAGGGAGATGGACAGATATAAAATGATTGCACTCATTTGTGGGCTATGAGAAAACATAGTGTGAGACTAATACCCAAATCCAGTAGAAATGAGGGCCAGGGAGACTGTTCCATGGTTGAAAACTTGTTATAAGTGGGGGTGGGGTTGTAGGACACAGATGGGACCACTATGACAGTGATAGTTGGAAATAATTATCCTCAACAAGAACTGAGTGCTGAAATGAGGTAAAGGAATATACATAATAACCTTTTAGTACCTGTATTTAAAACTACAATGTCCAAAGTGGGAGGGTGAGAGGAGGATGAGGAGGGGGAGAGAGAGAGAGAGAGAGAGAGAGAGAGAGAGAGAGAGAGAGAGACTGAGAGAGAGAGAGAGAGAGTGTCTGTCATTGAGTCAGGCTGGACGTGGTGGAAGGGAAAAGGGAAACTAGGGGACATTGATGGTGGGAAATGTACCTGGTAGAGTGATGAGTGTTGGAACACTATGACTTAAACCCAATCATGAACAACCTTTTAACTGTGTGTCTTCTGGTGATTCAATAAAAAACAAAAATAGTTAAACATTAGGAATTTCACCCTAATTTCTGTTATACTGTGGTTCTAAATAAAAGTTTCTATTTTGTACAATGGCAAAACTTTCTTACCATGTAGCTTCTTCCTTATCCACCTACATAAGATTCTTGGCCCCGATGTAATGATGATTGGAAAAAAGGTGGGTGGAATCCTAGACTTTATCTCCCTGATCTCAATACACCTGTCTTTATTATTTTCAAAACCATCAGATGTTTTAGTTGAAAACTTCTCTCAATAGAAGTATGCTTCAAATTTTACTCCAACTTTTCCTTACCCACATAAAAATTCTCTATTATTAAAACACATTTTCTTATGTACTTAAAAAACAAGTAGAATGAAGCATGTTCCTGCCACTCTTTGAAAATGACTAGCATCAAATGTCCAGGGGCTTTGAAACACTTGCATTGCCCTTTTAACTCTCAGATTTGAAGGTTTGATTTATTTATGCTGCAAAAAATAGCCATTGTGATTAATTGGGTTTTCAAATGTCTATCATTTGTCATCAAGGATAATTGCTATGATTATCAGAAGGAACCTCCACTCAAACCTATTTAATCATCAAAAATTAAAATTTGTTTTAAGAGTGACTTTGTTTACTTTGATGAATGATATAAACTACTGCTATGTTACAGAAAAATGAAAATGTACAGAGAAGTATAACAGAGGTAGAACTATTACAGTTTCAGATTTAATATCTAATTATAAAAATATTAATTAAAAATTCAGATAGCTAATAGTGATATTTGGCTAAGTTGTTAGAGTTCCTCAAACTGAGGTTCTTGGAAATTGTACAGCAGCATGACAACACCACACATGGTAAGACTTTAGATGTCTTGCTCCAAAATAATTAATGTTACATTTACAAATAAGAAAGCATTAACACTGCACATAATATTAAAGCTCCTACTTATTCAAGGACAGGGTAGTGTCAAAACTACAACAGTGATCTTAACCATGAAACTCAATTTTGGTTATGAATAACCACTGCTATTTAGAAATCTTACCAAAGGATTGACAAGGACAAATAGGGTAAGAAATAAGTAATGGCAAAATATTTCTTGTTTATGATGGTTGGAAATCTCTGTCATAAGGCTGGTGTGTGAGTGTTACCAATAGCTCAAGCTTGAATGTGGCTGAATTAAGACAAATTGTGGTATTGGTGTCAATGTGTTCTAGATATTTCTGTAAACCAATTGTTCTGTAATGAAGGCAAAACAATGTATGTTGATTTCTACTTTATCAAATTTTGGGCTTTTTGTCCTCTCTGCCATGTGTGCATTTGTGTGTGTGTGCATGCATGTGCAGTCGATGACACAGAGCTCATACATCCTTTGTTGTGGTGCCTGCACACATGCTCTTGGGGATCATACCCTTTAGCTATGGTGTGTACCTGGGGTAGAAGCAGCAGTGGCTGTACACACAGATGCAGTGCTTGCACATATGTGCACCATTTTAGATGCAGTGCTATTTGACTGTGGCACCCTGGAAATTACACATTTTTTTGTGGTGCCCAGAACCCTATCTGGAAGAATTGCCAGGATTGCACTCAGGTAGGTGGATGGTTTCAGGGATTGAACTCAGTTTACTGTCCTCAGCCTGGCAAGATTAGCACTGAACCCTTTGAGTAAGGAAGCTACTCTATTTTTTGATGCTGGGGTTGAAGTCAGAGTCTCATCCGATGCAAGGACCATCCTCTACTAGACAGCCAAGTCCCTAGACATTCTTCAAACCTTTCTACATTGAGAAATCATATTCTTTCTCTTCCCAGATTTGCCTTTCACAATTACATATCAGTGTTAAGAACATTGATTGAAATTTTAAAAAATGTATAACAATGTTAGTCTGGTGATAAAGGAATTCTATTTCACTTAAATAATGACTTCTCTGTGAACCCTTTTATCTCTTATAGACACCATGATTTACAAAGTTGTTTATATTTATGTTTCAAGCATAAAGTATTGATACACAGCACCTACCCACACCCCTGCACCATGGTCTTTAGACATTCTATTTATATCCCCACCCCTACTGAGCACACTCAGTGCTGTAGGCCTTCGTGCAAGGGCTATTACTGTGAGCCCATGTTTATCCCCTTATTATGATTTTTGTTATTTGTATATTCTGGTTTTTTCTTTTGCTTTGGAACCATACCCAATTGTGCTCATGGATCTACATTCAGGGACCACCTGGTGGGGCTCCGGTGACCATATGAGTACTGAGGATCAAACCGGAGTTACCTCACTGCAAGGCAAGCACTCTACCTGCTATATTGTTCCAATCCATATTATGTTTGCTCATACTCCACATATGAGACCATTTCTTTGACTTACTTGGCTCACCATGATTCTCTGTAGTGTTACCCACAGAGCACTGCCCCACAAGATTTCATATTTCCTATAGTTGAATAGCATTACATTGTGTAATTATACCTCAACTTCTGTATGCATGCATCTATTTGGGGGAATTTTCATTTTTCCCAGATCTTGGCTATTGTGAAGAATGCTGCAATACACATTGGAACGAGTACAAACATTGTTCTCAATAACGTTTCCAGAATCTTGGGGGTAGATACGTATGAAGATGTATACTTTCTAGGTCATATGGAAGCTAAACTCTTAAGATTTTGAGAAGTGCCCAGACTATTTTTCATAGGGACTAAACCAGATAACATTCACACCAACAGTGAATGAGGGTTCCTTCCCACCTCCCCCATATATATCATCACTGGTTGTTTCTGCTCCATGTGTGTATGTGTGTGTGTGTTGTGCCACACCAAATTGTACTCGGAGCTTACTCCTGGGCCTGTGATCAGGGGACTGTATATAGTGCCAGGGGTCAAACTCAGATTAGGCACATGAAAGGCAAGCACTCTATCTGACGTACTACTGTTCCAGCCCCTAATTTTTTTTTAAATCAAACTATTCTTTGGGTGAAAAGGGTATCTCAGTCCACAGGACATTTGCTTTGCATGCAGACCACCTGGTTTAATCTCTGGTATCACATCTGGCCCCAGAACCAAGTGAGAAGGGGCCCTGAGCACAATGTCAGGATTAGACTGAGAGCACTGCAGAGTGTGAACCCCCCAAAAATGAAATGAGCAGCAGTTATATCACCAATTTTGCTTTCACATGGTAGGCAAGACTGTGTCCCTGAAGTCAGGATTTCCTCACCACACTCCTCAAAAGTGTTAGTTTTTGGTCTGTCTGTTTAGTTTTGAAAAACCTCGTATTTTAGGAAATGATTTAGAATAAGACAAGTCCCTAGGAATAATGAAAGGGCAGCACTGCTAAATCTATTAGATTTTTTTCCCCTGAGTACCTGTAAGCATCTCAAAGACCTATGGATCTCCCAAAGAAGGGATACGCCTGATAAGACTCAAGATACAAGGCTTCCCAGCTAATGTACAAGTTTCTAGGTCTAATTTTATTTGAATTTTACAAAAACAAAGGCCAATCATTTCTTCTATTTTCAGAGCTGAAAACATACTTCATTTTTGCTTTATCTGCAAAGTTACAATGGATGTTGGCTACTTTCACGTCAATGGAAAAAGTTAAGATTCAATCTTGAAACTGAATACATCAATTCTTAAATGTAGATGGGACATATATTACCATGGGTAAGGCAGTATATATATAGTATGGTGGATATGGTGCTTGCTCTGCCTGCAGACTGGTTTCAAATCTCTGGCACCCCATATGGTTCTTGAGCACTGCCAGGAGTTTTATGACTGAGAACAAAGCCAGGAACAAGCATTGTGTTTGCCCCTTCCCACCCTCCCCCCCCAAAAAAAAAGGAAAAAGAAAAGACTATCAAGGTAACATAAGAGCAGCATTGATTTTCTAATAGAAAAGTATAACTGGTATCTGTGAAGTAGCTGATGAGGACCAAGAAAATTGCATCTCTGTTTCAAAGAAGTGGCAGGTCCGTAGAATTGCAGGTCACCTGATTTCAAAACTGAAATACAATTGAGAAATAAAGGGAGGCAAGAGAGTGCTTTAGAATTGGGATTACACCTTTAAAAAACAACAACAACAAGCAATTGGAGGTTGAAATTATGGGTGAAAGTCGGGATTACTTACAATGAATTGGTTCATGATTAGAGGTTATTTGAAGTAAGCAGGTGAAGCTAAGAGGTCAAAGTGACAAAATAATCAACAAATGTTTCTCCTGTGAAGTAGAGAGGGAGACCTTGAATACACAAGACTTCGAGCCACAGAAAATCAAAAAGACACCCACATACGGAGCAATTTCCTCTGAAAATGAACTTGAACTAAGTTGGAAAATTCAACTCTCCCATGAATATGGGTAGTAGAGGCAGAAACAGGGTTTCACCAAGAACAGCGTCTGTATCTGGTGCAGCACAGCAGGAGAATATCACAAGTCCTGTACTTCACCTTACGTGTGAGTGGCTGAGACCAGAGAGATAGGACAGTGGGTAGAGCACCTGCCTTACATGTGGAAGCCCCAGGTTCTATCCCTGGCATCCCACAGAGTTGCTCAAGCTCACCAGGAATGATTCCTGAGCCTAGAGTGAGGAGTAAAGTCCCAACATCTTTTGGTGTGACCTCAAAACAAACAAAAAGTGGCTTGTATCTCATACCAGGAACCCCGCCTTTGATATCTGCCACAGAGGGTAGGCCCCTAAAACACCTTGCTTTGGTCACCATAAAGGCATTATCCAGAAGAAACAGAAGCTGTGGGCAACTGAGTTACTTTTCACAGAGAGCATGCACAGACTCAGTGGCCCCTTGGAATCAGCACAAAGGCAGCCATGAATATGTTTGCAGGGTGTGTGTATAAGAAATGTACTCGCTGACCCTGCAGTGACTGTCATAGGGATGGGGTCTGGTTCTTGCCACACAGCCAGCAACTGGATTTAGTCTCAGGCAGTCCTCAGAGGGATCTCTTGGCCAGAGAGATAGAACACTGGGCAGGGCACTTGACTTGAATGCAACAGAACCGAATTTGATCCCAAGCACTGTATATGGTCTCCTGAGCTTCTCAATGAATGATCTTTGAGCACAGAGACAGGAATAAGCCTTGAGCACCACCGTGTGTGGCCTATAAAATAAGCAAATTTTAATTGTTTTCCCTATGCCATGAGCTGGGTGAACTGGTCTGGAACATAAACCGGAGGGAAAGGTTTCATGTTTACCACACAAAAAGAGATCACAGAAGCACACTGGGAGAATGTAAAGAGGTAGACAACTTCTTTTCCTACACCATGGGCCTAAATCAGCTAACCTCGACCTCCCACAAAGGAATAGAGACCTAAGTTAGAATTTTGCAATTGCTGCCCACAGAATATTTCCATATCACGTATGGATGCTAGCAGGCTTTATAATTGTGACTCCAAGGGGATACATACTTATTTACGTGTTTAAAAAAGTAAGATAGTCTCTTTCAAACAGTCTAAAACTAGGTGTTGATCAAGAACCATTTCACTGACACTTATTGATAAACTCACAAGTGACACAGGAGTAAAATCTATAATTTAAGCAATCAACAAGTCTATAGTAGAAATACACGAAATATGTGGAATGCAACATATGATAACCTTTCAGTATCTGTATTGCAAACAACAATGATGAAAATGTGGAGGGGGCAGGGGAATAGGGAGGGAGGGAAGAAGATGGAGAGGGAGAGAAAGAGAGATGTGCCTGCCATAGCGGTAGGGGTGGGGCAATGAGCAATAGAACAGTGGGTAAGGCATTTGCCTTGCACGCTGCCAATCCGGTTGGCCCAGGTTTGATTCTTCCGCCACTCTTGGAGAGCCCGACAAGCTACTGAGAGTATCTCGCCCACACGGCAAAGCCTGGCAAGCTACCTGTGACACAGTAGATATGCCAAACACAGTAACAACAAGTCTCACAATGGAGGTGTTACTGGGCCCACTCGAGCAAATCGATGAACAATGGGAGGACAGTGCTACAGTGCTAATCGTGAATAGCTTTGTAATGGTATATCTCACGGTAATTAAATAATTTGTTTTAACTACTCAGAAAAACATGCATAGTCCATGTCCTTAACACTGGGATTAGTGATATATTTTGAATTTGACTCCAATATCAAGCATGACATAAGCAATGACAAGCATATTAGATTACACCAAGTTAAAAAGAAAAAAAACTTCTGCATAACAAAGAAAACTTTGAAAATGGAAAAACAATGAGCTGAATGGGAAAACATTGCATTTTCAGTGAGGCGTTAGTATTAAATATGTATATATAGAACTGGGGTCAGGGCCAGTATAGTCGGTAGAATGCTTGCTTTGCACTTAGTCAACTCTGATTCAATCCCTGACAAGTTATATGGTCCCAAGTCTATAAGGAGTGATTCCTGAGAACAGAGTCAGGAGTAATCCCTGAGCCCAGTCAGTGTGACCCCAAAATAATATATAACCCATAAACTAAATAACAAACAACTCAATTAAAAATGGGCAGGGGCCGAAGTGGTGGCCCAATGGGGAATCGCTTGCTTTACATGGGAGAGGCCTTGGGTTTCATTCTAGACACAGCAAGAGAATTTTTTTTTGAAAAAGACATGAGAGGCAGAGGATGTGAATGCAAATTTCTTCAAGAATACACATACATGCAAATGGTCAGCAGGTATGTCAATATCCATAATTATTGGGGAAATGAAAGTAAAAAAACAAACTGAAATACAACCTCATACCTATTAGAATGGTTATTATCAAAAGTTCAAGAAGTAGAAAGTGCTGAAGATGATATGAAATGAATGCATAAGCACTATTTGTGGGGATGCAAATTGGAGCTGTCTGTGGAAAACAGAATGGACATTCCTCAAAATCCTACTAATAGAACCACTGCATGACACAGCTATTTACCTTCTGTATATTCATCAAATAAAGCACAAAAATGTATTTAAAAGGAACCATGAACTTCCATGCTCACTGAGGCACGACTTCTAAAAGCCAAGCTATGGACACAGATCAAGTGCCCATTATGGTAACATGAATGAAGAAAACTTGTCATATATACATAATGAAATATGAGTCATTTGTAAAAAAAAAGAATGAAAAATGATAATTTGAAATCCCATCGATGGACTTTGAAGTCACTATTCTAAACAAAAGATGTCAGAAAGATAAAGACAAATACTGTAGGATTTCACCCATCTGCGGAATAAAAGCAAATAAAACATATTCACAGATACAGAGAACAGAATGGGGGAAAATGGACTGGCATTTGGTTCAAACAGTTTAAGAGTTAAATTATATTGTTAGAAATAGAAACAAGACATTTAGTGTCTACAATATTGTAAGATATCAAAATTAAAAGTTGTACACCTGAAACTTCTCTGGTGTTGAAAACCAATGCTATCTCAATAAAAATGTGGAAAACAATTTTGAAAGAATTGGATGACCTCCCAGCCTATAATGTGATACAAAATGCTTTAAATCAACCTGGAGAGACAGTACAGGAGTAAGGCACTTGCTATGCACAGGGCTAACCCTTGTTCTATCCTGGCAATGCATATGGTTCCTCAATCATCACCAGGAGTGATCTCTGAGCACAGAGCCAGGAGTAAGAACTGATCATCTTCAGATGTCACCCCCCAAAAACAAAGAAAATGCTTAAAATCACAATGATTAGAATAAAAGTCACCAGGACATAGAGCAATGTAGTCTATTGGCATTAATATAGGATAACACTGATATTGCCGACAGCGATGTAAAGAAATGTACTATGTGATCTTTGCATTGTGGACAGATATAAAATTATGTATTACACCTAATATAAATGTTCTATGTTCATTACACCTCAATAAAATGTTTAAAATAGTGTATTATAGAATGTATTAAAAACTATAGCTTTTAAGTTATCTGAAGAATCTCAAATATTAGGAAATTATTATTTGTTCATGAAAACCACATGATGTATTTTATTTCTTAATTTTTTTTACAAAAAGGTAATACAAAAAATAGAAATAATTACTATGCAATTTAGAAATTGATTGAGCAGAGAGTCTGTCTATGCTCTTTAAAACTAATTACCTTTCACCTTGAAACCAAAGCTTCACGAATCAGCTATGAGAAATACATGCCTTCTGCCTTTATAAAATCTATTACAAAAGATGAAGACTTGGAGAATATTTGTGCTTGCTACTTCAGTTTTGTATGGGAAAAAGTAGTTTTTTATTCAATAATGAGAATTTCAAGAAAACAAATGAGAACTTTATGTTATAGAAGTAAGATTTTTCATATCATATTAGCACTACAATCAAAAGTACTAAGTATAACACCCAAGAATGGCCGAGATTAGTACCAGGAATTTTGATCCATGTCTTGGAGGCCAGCCACACATGCTAGGGGGAAAGGGAGCTCAGATAGTGAAGGGAGCACCAAATAAGGGGTGTTGGGAGGATCCTCCCAGGATGGAAGAAGCATGCTGACAGTAGACTATAGACCAAACACGATTGCCACTCAATGCCTCTTTTGCAAACCACAACACCAAAAAGGAGAGAGAGAACAAAAGGGTATGCCCTGCCACAGAGGCAGGGTGGGATGGGGGGGATGGAGAGTAGGAGGGATACTGTGATCCATGATGGTGGGAAATAGGCACTGGTGGAGCGATGGGTATTTGATCACTGTATAATTGAAACCCAAGCACAAAATTTTGTAAGTCTACAACTGTACATCATGGTGTCTCAATAATAAAATTTTTTTTAAAAAGTACTAAGTGGATGTAGTTAGAGGGTAGGGGTGACAACAGTGAGGAACAATCGTTTACAAGCACCAATGGGGACACACACCTACTTCAAAAAATCCAATCTGCATGTACTAAGAAAAAATTTAAAATTTTGATGCCTGTACAATCCTATTAACATATTACACATATATGAAAATATAAAACAGAAACAATGAGATCAAAATTCATGACAGTTCTCATAAATTGATGATCCTTAACAAAGACTTTTCCCATTCAGTAAGCCAAAAGGGTGTAACTTCTTACTTTCAGGCTTTACATTAAAACATGCTAAAATAAATCAATAAAATAATAAATCAAGGTATTCTACCTTAAAATGCTTCACTAAACCCTTTAGGGATGGGTATTTGATCATTGTATAACTGAAACCCTAGCACAAAAATTTGTAAGTCTACAACTGTACCTCATGGTGTCTCACTAATAAAAATTGAAAAAAAATGCTTCACCACAGTGAATTTTTCTTTGAAAACTTCCATTCATTACATATTTTAATCATTCAACAATATTTTTCATGACAATTTCTATATCTAATATATGTTTTATAAACAAAAAATGGTTTTATAGAATGCTGTTAAACTCTCCCTCAAATACTGATTTTGGAAAGAGCCTATAAATTCCCAAGGGATTTTATATTGTAGTAATAGGCACAAAGGCAATGCTAAAAGCCATTTCTCCAATTACAGACCCGGTGCCAGGAAGTAAGATTTCTGAGAGATTAATTTGGCCAGAACAAATGTAGGGAGAAAAACTTCAAGTGACTTGCAGAAACACACACATTCAACTAAGCTGTGCTAACATACATTCTCTGCACTGTGCTTCTCAAGATATTTCACACAAGAGAGATTCATGGAAAAGTGACTGAGAAAACCTGATCTATGCAGTGATAATATTCCTGCAGGATACTTCAGTGAGTTTTGTTATGCTCCCTGTGGGCCTTGATGATGGGCAAAGCCCATGCACGGTTTTCAGTCTAACTTTCTCATGAACATCTAACAGTTAGTAGATGTAAGGTTTTCTAACAGCTGGGGAACATGTTGAGATAGTCTCTAAACTTGGAATATTCTGCATTTCCTGATAAAAATCTCTTTGTGTATGTGGGGGGTCTGTTCTCGCTCTAATTTATCTAATTTTTTTGCTTTAAGTAATATTAAGTCATAAGTTTCAGGTGTGTATCCTTACAAATTAATGTATATATTGTATTAAGTCCACCACAAAAAACTAATTCTAGACTTCCCCTTATAGCTACCTTTGTCCCAAATGATCCATAATCCTTGCCCTTCCCTTCTGTAACCACTAACCAGTTTTATAGTTTATAAAATTAATATTTAATTTTATTTTCTTCACCTGCTTGCTCTACATAACCATAAACATGCAATCAAATGGTGCCTTCTTTCACCAATTGGCTTATTTTACTAAGGACAATAACCTTCTGGTCCCTTCACCTTGTTGCAAATTTCAGGTTTTTATCTTTTATTATAGTTGAATAAAATATCTACTGTATGGGTGTATATATATGTGTGTGTGTGTGTGTGTGTGTGTGTGTGTGTACTACACCTCCTTTAATCATTGAGAACTTAGTTTATTAAGTTTTTATTATATGACATTTAATAAAATTAAAATGCATACCTCTTCAATTTTTTAAAACATTGGTGACTGAATACCTAGAGGTGGTATAGCTACATTATAGAAAATTTATATATTTAATTTTGGGGCCACACTGGCAGTGCTCAGAGCTTAATCCTGGTTATATGCTCAAGAATCACTACTGGCAGAGCTCAGGGGACCATGTGTGCTACCAGGGATTGCACCAGGGCTGGTCGCTTACAAGGCAAGCACCTTATCTGCCATATTATCACTCCACCTCATATATATATATATATATATTGCTTTTTGGGTCACACCCGGCGATGCTCAGGGGTTACTCCTGACTCGTGCACTCAGGAATTGCTCCTGGCGGTGCTCAGGGGACCATATGGGATGCTGGGAATCGAACCTGTGTCGGCCATGTTGGCTGCATGCAAGGCAAACACCCTACCTGCTGTGCTATTTCATGTTCATTTCCACAACTGCTACAGTGCTTTACATTCCCATCAACAGTGTAGAAGGGCTCCTCTTCACCACTACTGCAACACTAGTCTCTAACACTTATCTTCAACACTTATCTCTTATCTTTTGGATAATAACCATTCTTATAAATTTAGTGATATCCCAGTGCATTTGATTTTCTTGATTGTATTTTCTAACAAGAAATAATAAGTTCTTCCCATTTTCCTTTTGGTCATTAATATATCTTTTTTAGAGAAGTATCCATTATGGATCACATTTCATTTTTTTGAATTTACTTTTTATTGAATCACTGTGAGATTCAGTTACAAAGCTTTTCTTGATTGGGTTTCAGTCATACAACACCCACCAGTGTACATTTCCTACAACCAATGATCCCCGTATCCCCTCTGACCACCACCTACATCTATGGCAGGCACATATTCTTTCTCTCTTTCCCCACCTCAATCTCAATACAGATACAGAGGGGCCATTATGTTTGGTCCTTTACCCACTTTCAGCACATATCTCCTACCCAGAGAGATCCATTCATTGTCATAATGGTCCCTTCCCTGTCATAACTGCCCTGTCCCCCAGCCCTTGAGGCAGGCTTCAAACAGTGGACCATTTGTCCTGACCCTTGTTTCTACTGTCTTTGGGTGCTAGTCTTACATTGTATTTTTTTAAGAACCCACAAATGAACTTAGTCTTTCTATGTCTGTCTTTCTCCTTCTGACTTATTTGATTCAGCACGATACTTTCCATGTCTATCCCTTTACAAGCAAATTTCATGACTTAATTTTTATAACAGCCATATCGTATTTCATTGTGTAAATATGAATTTGAAGTGTTTGCTTTTTTGTTGTTGACTTTTATGATTTCCTTACACTTTGAAATTAATTTCTTGTTGCATGTACTGGTATCAAATATAATCTATTTAGCCAAATGGGCACAGCTGGCAGTGCTTAGTACTCCTGGACACAGGGATTCCTCTTGGGAGTTCTGCGGATCCATATCTAGTGATTGGGATTGAACTGGAGTCACCTGCTTGCAAAGCAAACATCCTTTTCCCTATATCCTCTCCCTGATGTTCCTGATGACAATTGCTCAGCAGGAACCTTTTAGTTTGATGTGAGTTCCATTGGTTTATCCCTTCTTTTATTTGCCTTGCTGACAGAGTCAAGACCACAAACATATCTCTAAAGTTACTGTAAAGGTGCAATACATCACCAATGGTTGCTTCTATGTATTTTATGGCTTGAGTCTTACATCTAAAATGTTTAACTCTTACATTTATTTTAGTTTATGGAGTTAGATAGTTTCATTCTAGTTTTATTTCTTTGCCTGTGGCTCTCCAGGTTTCCTATAAACATTTATTTGAAGATGCTTTCCTTGCTTTAGTAAGTTTTAGGAATCACTATTATAGATCACTGTCCACATATGTGTGGGTTTATTCCTGGGCTCTCAGTCTGTTGCACTGCTCTGTGTCTGTTTATTTTAGTGCCATGCTACTCTAATCACCATAGCTTTGTAAAAGATTTTGAAATCAGCAAGTGTGATACTTTCATTTTTTCTTCTCTTTTATCTCAGAAGTACTGTTTTCTATGTAGAGTTGTTTTTTACGACTTCCAAAAAATTCATGATTCAAATTTATTTTTCTGTGAATAACTCTGCTCAGAATTTTATAGGGATCATGTGGAATCTGTGCATTGCTTTAGGCATTATAGCCATTTGTAACTTCTATTTAACAATATTTTAATTTTCTGTAAGCTGATATTTTACTGAACTTATTCAAAAGTATGATATTCCTTTTGATGTGATTGCTTCACTGATTTCTCTTACTAAGGTCACAAATTGTGTGTAGTAACTCAGCAGGTTTTCTGTATTCTTTATTCTTTCACTCTATTATACTTTTTAACTCAATAGGGTTTTTTTTTCACTAGAGTCTGGAATTTTCTACATATATTATCATGTCATCAGCAAATAACGATAGTATCATTTATATTCCAGTCTGAATGCCTTTCATATCCTCTTGCATAATTGCTCTTGCGAAGCTAGTCAAAAATCTAAACATTCATCATTTTCCATTTCTACACATGAAATAGACAAGTGAGATAGTAACAGAGAAGAGTGGTCATTCTGGTGGCAGTAAGTGGTGAGGAAAATAAAGGAAACAGAGGAACTTAGGTCTTGGGATTGTGCTACAGTGAAGTGATTATATACAGACAAGTAACCACAGAATTGTGGTGAGAACTTAAGATGACCATGTAAAGGAGTTAAAAGATTATATGAAAAGGGCAACAATACAGATAATAAAACTTAACTCTCATAAACAAACTTAAATGTGCCCTCATATTTTCCTATTCCATTATTATGCTAGAATTTTGTCACCTTTTTATTGCTCAGTTTTGCTTGTTTGATGGGCCACACTTGGTGTTTCTCAGGGCTTATTTCTGGCTCTTTTCCTATGAGATACTGGGGATCAAATCCCAGTCAGTCAGGTGCAAAGCAAATGCCCTTCTTATTGTACCAAGCTAAATCCCCTTTATTGCTTAGTCTTCAATTTTTGTTACATCTTGTATATATGTTTAGCTCTGTTGGGCTGGAGCCATAGCACAGTGGGTAGGGTGTTTGCCTTGCATGCGGCCGACCTGGCCAACCTGAGTTCGATCCCTCCACCCCTCTCAGAGAGCCTGGCAAGCTACTGAGAGTATTTTGCCTGCATGGCAAAGCCTGGCAAGCTACCTGTGACGTATTCTATATGCCACACACAGTAACAACAAAGTCTCACAATGGAGACGTTACTGGGCCCGCTTGAGCAAATCAATGAACTACGGGAGGACAGTGCTACAGTGCAGTTTGGTTTTGAATAATTCTGAATATAATATCCAATGAACAATTATTATATATATACACTAGTGCAAAGGAAATTCTTCAGAATTTGGCTTTTATAAATTTACAAACATTCAGTGGCAAAAACCTGTAGAATGAATAATATATTTTGTGGTTATTTTTTGACGGGGCACACTTGGTGGTTCTTAGGGCTGATTATGTGCTCAGAGAACACTCCTGATGGTTCTTGGGGAACCAGACATGATCTGTGTAACTGAACCCAGGTTGGCCTCATGCAAGGCAAGTACTCTACTTGTTGAACTACTTCTTAGGTCCAAAAAACCCTAATTTTTAAATTTTAGTTTCAGAGATATCTTAAAAAATATAAGCAGAGGACACACATATTATATGTATTTGGAGCAGTACTGCCAAACAACAATTTCTGCAGTGAAAGATATATTCTTTATCTGTGCTGTCTAATACAGTAGCCACTAGCTACGGGTGGTTTCCGAGCATTTGAAATAGGACTAGTGGGACTAAAGAAATTATTTTTAAATCGAAATAAACTGAAATCATTCAATTTGGCTAGTAGATCACATATTTGGCTAGATCACATATGTCTAGTAGCTACTGCATTCAACAGTGGAGGTTTTGTAAATCATTAACAAAACAATTGGCTAATTAAGAAGTCACTCATGGGAAGGACAGATAGTACAGGGGTTTAGGTGATTGTTTTGCATGCAACCCACCTTGGGTATGTTTCCTGACACCACTGATCTCCCAAGAATTACAGGAGGTCACTCCTGAGTACCTCCAGCTATAGACCAACATCTTCCCACATTGAAGAAGCTGGTACTTGAAAATCGTACAGGAAATATTGAAAAAAAAATATTTCAATGTCTCACTAAATGTACATTGTTTTCACTGACCTTTCTATGGCATGATTACAAAGCAAAACGATTAGTACATATTTCAAAAGGAGTATTAGACTATTTTCTTACATGTATATCCACATGCCATTTCTATGATGAGAGAAATCAGACAGGAAACAATCACATCATTTTAGCTAAATAAAACTACTTAAGACTAAAGGAGAAAGTAACATTTGTTCCCAATATATTGTCAGATAGTTAGTTGCCTACCCAATACCAAGTCTCTTTCTTAACTAAAATAATTCCACTTTTGTTTTGAACAGACAGGATTTTGTCACCACTTTTATTCTGACTTATAAAAAATGATTTATTTTATTAGTTATCCCAGAATCCCTTAGAACACATTTCTGTCTACTAAAGGTATACATAGACTACCAGAAAAGCTGTTATTTCCTTATAAACAGGGTTGTTACATACATTTACATGTAACTGTATCTCAAAGTGACATGATGATTCAATTAAAACAAAAACTCAAAAAATCTGATGGCAATTATTGCTTTAATTTTTTTTTCGTTTTTTTTTTTTTAACAGGGCAAATGTTGCTGCTTAGGCTCAAACTCAGGTCCTCCTACATGCAAAACTTGCTATGTCTCACTGACCTACTTTCCAGCCCCCAAGAATTAATGGCTTAAAGAAGCAGATCAAGGAAATAGGAGCATCTTTACAAGAAATATATAGTTCTAGACAAAAAAAAAGTTTACAGTGAGACACTGATTTAAAAGACCAATACAGATCAGAAGTATTCAAAACCACATTTCCTCGAGAACACTTGGATACTTCTCAAAGGTTTAAATGCTCCTGACAAACCAGTCAACTCTGCATTTCCAGTCATTATAATCAATTTTAAGAAGTGTGGAAGAACCCTAAGTTATTGGTGTGGTAACTTCGTAATTGAATTTGACTAGAACTCACACCTTGAAATGGCATCGTGATTCTCATCTCATCAGTTCCCTAATGCTAAAAATAAAAGGTATCCTCATTTGATTTATAGAACAGGTTGACTGTAAAATTGCATCAATCATACATAGGTTCTTTCTCCTTGCTTGCTTTCTGGTTATTATTGTATGCCCCCAATAGCTGTCCTCTTCTAGTGCCTAACACCTATTATAGAACTCGAAAAATTGGAATTTGGGTAATTGTGGTAAAGTGGCAGTGTGATTTTTATGTCAAATTGCTCAATGCCCACTATGTTCATAGTATGCAGCTTTTATAATTTTTCATATAATCTGACACAAGAGAAAAGTTTAATCTTGACATAGTTGCTACTGATTCTTCCTTGACCCTCATATGACAATTTGGTTCTTTTAGTTTTGGGGCAGAAGAACATTAAGAAGTGTAAATTACTCTTTTATCTCAACTTTTCATATAATATACTCAATTTAACTGTATTCTTCTGCCACAAACTTTCTCCATGGTTTAGCATTTTAAGTTCCATATGAAAACTTTAATAATGCACCCGGGAGGACAGCTATATAGTTTAATTTCTTCTAGATGAGAGAGGCAGGGCACTTACTTAGAGGAAAATAAATGACTTTCATTTACTCTAAAATGTTTATTCCTGAAATCAACACAGCTATTTTCCTCATTTGCAAAAATTAATATTCTGATTTATGCTTCTCTGACAGACATATACTCTAAAGTCAGATCCTATAGCCTTATTTCTAATCCCCAGTGGGTGAGAACATGCATGTCTTTCTTTTATGAGGAGTTCAATATATAAAAGTTATGAAAACATAGTATTAAACAAAAAGCCCTTAAAACATACTCACAATATGGGCTACCATGCTAGTATACTGGGTAGGGTTCTTGCCTTTCACATTGTGGACCTGCGTTCAATCCCTAGAGCCCTGTGTGTTCCCCAAACCCTGCCAAGAGTGATCTCTGAGTACAGAGCAAGGTGTGGTCCCAAAACAAAACAAACCCAAGAACCCAAAAAGTAATCATAGTATTTCTAAAGAATCGGCATGATGTTGTAACTTATGGTCATCCTAAGAAGGCATTTGAAGAAGAGAATATGAACATCATTTATTTTGCTTATAGTTTTAAAATATCTATTTCATGTAAATATTAATAATATGCATGCTAATAGTTATCACTTTAATATAATTTATAATGTCTAGAAAAACATGAATATACAAAAACAATAATAGTGTGATCGCTACTTTATCTCATTCCCAATTATTCACTAATATATAAAGGGAAATTTAAGACCATACCTTTATTCTACTACGCACTTTCATGCCAGTTCTTAAGAGTTCTCCGCCATGTCATTAGTATGCAGTGTAACATAGGTTTTCAAGGACGATTTGTTGAATTAAGGAATAAATGAACAATCCACTATGCACGTAACATTATCCTACCATTAGTAATAATAAGAATTTACATCATAACCTACCCTAAATCTTAGGATTCCAAATTATGATGAAATTGAAAACGCCCAAAAGACCTAATATTTTGGATATAGCAGTATTAGTTTTCAGAAAATATTAAAGCATATTATTTTATGTAAAGGCACCCCTAACTATATACAAGTGAAGAAAGTTATGAATAAAATTAACTTTATAAAAACAATTTCAAATATAAACTTCCTTATCATATTTTCACTGATATTTCTCCAAAAATATTGAATACTGACTTTTATTGGATCCCATGTAACTATCATGGTAGAGTTTAACTTATTAAGCATTTGACAGAGAATTTTATGGTGAATTTAATTGATGCCATAAGGTATGTGATTTGGAAAATCTTGTGTTTTTTGGTGGGGAAATGGTACATGAAAACATTCTCTATAAAAAATTAGTATGATACATAAAAATTGAATTTTGGGGTTAAATGGTTAAATGACCTTTTATTTAAAAGAGTTTAAGTCATGACCATAGAGTACATTGTATCATAATACTACATTGACAAATCTTAAAATCCTTTTGTGAAGATGATAGTGATTTGGACTCTCATTATATAAGGAAAGAAAATTGTGTGAAGGTGGATCAAAACTTCACAGAATTAAAGTTTTCTAGAGAACTATGATCATTTGTCAAAAGATTAGTGTGGGGCCAGAGTATTATTACAGTGGCTTGAACCTTGCCTTGCACCTGGCGAACAGGAATTTGATCCTTAGCACCTAATATGGCCCCCAGAACTCCCCAAGAGTGATCCTTGAGCACAGAGGCAGGAGTTAGTCCTGAGAACAGCCGGGTGTGGCACCAAAACAAAAACAAACAAGGAAAGATTCCATGTTTCCTCTCACCTCTCACACTGTCCCAGCAATCCTTGTAAATCCACAAAAGACACTTCCTTTTTCATTTGGTTGTAGCTGAATTTATCCAACAACAGTTATAATCACAATGCTCCTAGAGTCATTCACTTGTTTTTGGTGTAGACAGGGCTTTTTTAAAATCATGGAATTTTTATTAAAGACATGACTTTAACAACAATAAAACAAATGGACACTTCTGAACAATTCCCACTTAAATATACACTGTACCCAGGAAAATTGCTCATTCAATCCTTGGATAATGAAATCTCCCAGGTTGCAGTCTAATATGTAGTTAAAAATGAACCTTGAACAATGCGTTTGTCATCTTGTCAGGATTGGCCAATTTGTCTCAACCCAGGCCTAGAGAGGTCTTATTAGAGGAGAAAACGCCTTTGCCAATTCAATTCTTTATTCAAGTGCCTGTGGTTGAGATTTACTGGTGAACTGCCCTGAACACCTGGCCAAAATGATTTGAAAAGAGACTGTACATTATTTCACACAGGCCATCAGACTCCAGGACAGATATATTAAATTAATTGTATCATCAGGCCATCTAATTTTTATCTGTTGATATTAACACAGTTTCAATTGTCACCAAATTATTCCTAAATTTTCCTTGAAACCTTCTCTCCATTGCCTCTTTCCCCTTTCCTTCAATCCCTCCTTCACTCATTAGCTCTTTCCCTCTTTTCCACTGAAATCTCCTTCCTTATTCTCCCACCCCTTTCTTCTTCCTTCTCTCCCCTTCTACCCTTGTTTCCTCTATCCTTTGTTTTTTCCCTTATCTCTCCTCTTTTCTCTACTCCTTTCCTCACTCTTTACATTACTTGAAGATCAAATACAATCATCACTTTCAGAGAAAAAAGCTGTAATATTTTCCTTTAATATGATAAATTATGTCAGTAAAAGAAAACATTAGCTGCCAAAAATTTTGTTTCAGATAACTTATACATGTGATGAAAAAGAAAAACATGTTTGTGACTCTAAACCAAGCATTAGAAACTATCCTATACTGTTAATTCATAACTTTTTAAAAATAAACTTGAAGCTTCAAACACATATCACCATAAAAGATTCACTTTTCACATTTTATGTTTTCCTCTGCTTTCCGATTATCTCCCTCTTCTGACCCTGTTTCCTTCCTATGGAACCTCTTTCCTGCTAGCTGGTTCCATAGTTTTGTGCTTTGGCCCCCACTTACATGATTTTCATGTGTGACCCCTTGGAATAAAACCCAGCTCCTGGAAGAGAACAGGACAGAGTCTCTTGCCCCCATGCTTGGCTGTCCTCAGGGGAGGGGAGGGTTGAGCCTCCCTCCCTGCCCCTAGGAGAGCCCCAGCAGCTGAAGACCTCCAGAACCAGACACAGCCATGCTTAAGACTACTCTCCACATGTTCAGATGAGCCTCACGCATGGAGGAACTGGCAGAGGAGCCCAGGATTGTGGGACTGGGGCTGAGATCTCCAGGCCTGCTTGGATCGGAACTGGGCTTCCTCCACCTAGATCACGTCTTCCAGTAGGTAGGCGTTACACCTACCAACTGCCCCCAGCGCCGTCTTATCCCATCAATGGTCAAGAACCAGAGACTACAAAACACAGCTCCTGGAAGCACACGGCCGCAAATGCGGCCACATCTAATTCTTACTCTTGGAGAACCCGGCAGGAGTAACCTGCCCACACGGCAGAGTCTGGCAAACTCCATGTGGCACATTCGATATGCTAAAACCTAGTAACAATGATGGGTCTCATTCCCCTGACCCTGAAAGAGCCTTGAATGTGGCACTTTCTAAAATCTCAGGGCTAAGACTAAGGAGACATTACTGGTGCCTGCTTGAGGAAGTCGATGAACAACAGGATGATAGTGATATAGTGACCCCTTGGAATATTCTAGAGACTCAGAGGGTCCATATGGACCCTAGATGAGAAATACTGGTTTAGACTAATAAGAGCTATCATATTAAAATGGTATGTCTTTATTTCCTTTCAAGGAACAGTATTTCCATTACTAAATGGTCTCATTTTTCATTTGAATCTCATGAATTTAAAACTAAGTGCTCCTATATTCAAAGAATATACTGATACATTTTCTTACCTAACTACTACTGCTTCACTGCTTCAATTATAATATCCAAACCCCAATTTCTGTTAAAATGAAGTTTATCATATGTCATGTACAATAATAGCCAGGAAAATATCAATGTTTGTTGGATAATACTTTGCTGCTCCTGCAGGGGGCTTAAGGTTTATTGAACCACTCCTATAACAGAGCAACTGAGGCACTACTAATAATCTTATATTGCTATTCTCTTTCCTTTACATCATTTGTATGGTTTATTTAGCAATGTCCTTTTTGTATAGAAACAGGAAGACAACTGATGCTACGCTATGTACCATGCGAGTTAATTGACTCCAAAATAATATTTGCTCCTGGGCATCTATATTTACTTGACTTAAGCCTCAGTTGCTCTTAGTTCCTAGCACTCCAAGAGCAGGGTGCTGACGAGGAATGAAAGACCTAGGGCAAACTGTGAGCTACCCTGGCATAATCAAAATGGGCCAGGCCAAGAGTCAGAATACTTAGCTATAAGTTAAGAGCATGTTCATGGACAAACTCTGTCATGACCCAAAAGAGGTAACTGGATAAGGACCCTGCTGGGGTTAGGAAGACTAACCTGGCCTGAGGACTCTGGTTTGGAATACATTGTGAGAAGTCCTCAGGAAGAACCAAATTTTAAGCTTGATATGTATCTTACTGTGCTCATAAAAAATGACATTGCTAGAAGTATTATAAGAATTAAATTTACTACAATGATTTAAGTGGATTACTAGGTGAAGAAAGAAGAAAGCAACACACCCTGAATAGAATACCGCCCTTGAGGGGATCTCCTAGTAGTCTGGAGTAATCTCCTTGATGAGATTTTGTCCTTGAGTTGATCTCCTGGAGGAGTGGCCTTAACTCTCCTTGTTGATTTGCTAATGTTCAACCCGACTCACATGATTTCTATATAAACTATGCTGTAAGGGGCTGGGATGGTGAGGTCAGGTCAGAAGGTCAGAAGTCAGATGGTCAGTCGCAGAAGTCAGTCATGAGGAGAGTCAGAAGGTTGTCAGATGGTTACGAGGTTGTCAGAAAGTTACATGACCACTGGGTTAGAAGAGGTCAGAAGAAGAAGAGACCAGAGACTAAAGAAAAAGACCACAGCAGCAGACTAGAGACCAAGAGACCAGAGGAGATACTACAGAGACGAGAGTCAGACAGAGACTAGAGAGATAGAAAAGAGTACAACAGCACACACAGAAGCAGAGCACAATGCAAGAAGATAGAAAGAGAGCACAACAATGAAGAGAAGGCAACAAGAGGATGAGGAGGAAAACTGAGACTTAGGAGACTTTGAGGTCTGAGAGGAAACTAGAATGATGGAACTCTATTAACTGAAACTTCAACTGTAATGACAACTATAACTGTGTCGTAAAGGGAGAAATCAGACAATGTTGGGAAGTCTGCCCATCGCCCATCCTTTTCCCGGCATCCCAGAAGAGCCTAGGGAGGTTGCTCCCAGTCTTCCAAATGCCGCCTCCACATCCTGCCTGTGAGTGGGCTTGCCTTCAGCACAGCCCACCATTTCTCATTTATTATGTATCGTATTGCATGTTGAGTTAAGGAGACAAAAAAAAACCCTCAACAAACAAGTTTATTGCAAACCAATTATGATATGAGTAAGGGTCAAACAAATGTATTTAGTATCCTGGGATATCATTGCTATGTGCATCATGAGTATGGATTGAAAGTTTAAATACATAAACAAGGGAATCGTGTATGTATCTCCTTCATTTGCTCCATAATCCATCCTATTTTACACATTTTTGTTTGAATTATCTGAATATTATTCATTTCTCAGCATTCATTCCCTTATTTTCCACAGTCACCAATTTCTTTGAAGGGAGGGGGAAATTAGCTCTTCCTCACTATGAAGTGCATTGGAGAAAATGGTCTCTTAAATCAACCAGTTGACTGGGGGCCAGAGTGATAATACAGCTGATAGGGTGTTTTCCTTGCAAGCAGGCAGCTTGGGTTTGATCATCACCATCTCATATGGTTCAAGTTCACTAGGAGTGATCACTTAGTGTAGTGTTACTAGGAGTAATCCCTAAACACCACTAGGTATGACCCATACCCCCTTCGAAAATGAAAAACAAAAAGTTCTCTGCTCTGCTCTAGTTAAGAGATAGGTGTGTGACCCAAGCAACATAAACTGGGCTCTCTTTTAGAACTTCTTTTTTAATGAATCACTGTGAGACAGTTATAGATGTACAAACTTTCATAATTACATTGTAGTCATATAATGATCTATTCTCTACCACCAATGGAACATTCTCCATGTTTCCAGTATCCCTGCCCCCATCTTTTAAAATTTCTAATATGGAACATAGTTACTCTAGACAGAGAAGAGTTATCAAAAAATTCAGGTTATTCCTGATAACTATATGCCCAGATATACTCAAATCCCTCCTTTTTCCTCAGTCTTCTTTCATTGCCTTTGTACTAATTCCAGTACATTTACTTTATACTCAATTTTTTGTTGTTGGGGCTATTACTGGTGGTACTCGGGGTTCACTCCCAGTGGGCTCAGGGGACCATATGTCATGCCAGGGATTGAACCTCACCGAATGCAAGGCAAGTTCTCTACCCGCTATACTATAGATTTGTAACCGTAATACTTTAAAATACATTTTAGCATTGATTGATAAATTATCTAAGTTTCATGCATACAGCAGTATAAGTCCATATCTGTAAACACTACATGATAATCACTACCAAAAGTCTATGGTAGAGGGGGGTCAAATGTTTGGCTATGGAGCAATCAGACCTTCTTAGATGTCATCAGAGAACCTAACTGATATACAACTAAATTATATTCTTAAAAGCAAAGCAATGGAGCTGGCAAAAGAAAGCAAAAGTAACTTGCTGGCCTTTTACCAGTATGTTGGTTAGTGGGGAGTGGGTATTGGGGAGCGTGAGGAAAGGGAATAGAGTTTCTTTTGATTGCATGAGGTACTGGGATGAGTATTGGGAAAGTACACACATATATCAAGGTGCAAATCTGTATGCTCAGTATTTCATAATATTGTGAGCCAATAACAAATTGACAAAATCTGAATGAAAATAAATTACATTTGAGAACTTCATGATTTAAAAATCTTAGTCGTGCTAGAATTTATCCACATTTCTCAATACCACCTCTCTAACTCAGTTACTGCTTTAATTTTAGGCAGATGGAACCACAATCCCTCTGACATATGACATCTTTTTCTACCTCAGAGACATAATTTGTTCCCTCAGATGGTATTGTCCTTCCCATTTCATCAGTCTGGTTAATTGCAATTTTTCTTCAATGTTCTATTTAAGTTTGATTATCAAAATGATCATAGGCAGCCAATTCCTCACATATTTTCCCATAATTGGATTATTAAAGTGTCCTTTCTCAGAATAAAATCCTGACAATATCACCCAAAGCATCCCTAGGGATATAGAAAACCATGGAGACTAAGGTTACAAACTATGCAACCCAATGGCTTGGGTTCAGACTCCATTGCTGTCTCTTGGCTATTCAAACTTGAACAGGTCCTTCAGCTTCACTGTGCATTAGAATTACCTCATAGCATTGTTAGCATTAGATAAGCAACATGAACACAACAGTAATGGACATATAATATTAGGAAAGTGTTCACTGTTCTACAATTTAGTTCCTTCATGTTATATAACTGATATCCCTTTTGATTTTTTTTAATTTGGGAATTCATATCTTGTATTAGAATGGATTTCCTTTGTAATTTAAAATAGCTCAGAAAAAGGCCATTAAAATATGATATTAATAAATAGGCAAACATAGTGTTCTACAGTTCTCAAATCTCTTTTGGAGTATTGTCTCATTTCCAATACTATGTACAGCATGGTATATTTGGAACTTAGAAAAATCATTTATTTTTCTGATATTATAACAAATACCTCTCCAAATTTTCATCTCTTTGTATGCCCCCTTTCTTAAACACACAAACATATGTGCATGTACACTCACACAGAGGTTTGTTTAAATGATTGTTAAAAGACTTTATACCTATAGGTTAGTGACAAACTATAAAAGGCAAGAAATAATAATGTGCTTATGAAGTTTTAGTTTTTGCATTGGGAGCCACATGCAGCAGTGCTCAGGGGACCAGGAGTTTTCAGGGATTGAATCCAATGCCCCCCTCCCCCCACACACACAAAGCACGTGCTCCATACTAGCCACTTCCCTAGTTCCTGTAAATTATTAAATACAAAAGGAATCAGCATCTTAGACGGCTCAGCTATCCTCACACCTGCCTCTCAGAGGGCCCGGCAAGCTACTGAGAGTATCTCGCCTACACAGCAGAGCCTGGCAAGCTTCCCATTACGTATTCGATATGCCAAACACAGTAACAACAAGTCTCACAATGGAGACGTTACTGGACCTGCTCGAGCAATTAAAAGGAAGCAACAAGGAAAATATCCCTACTATTGAGTAAGAGCAAATGAATAAATGAATATGCTCTATGTATAAATCCTATTTTCCTATGACTGCAGGCATGGTACCTGAACTTCTCCTCTAATTTTACTTTGAAAATTCAAGAGCTATCACTTTGAAGAAATACCAAAGTGGTAGTCTCTTCAGAAACAATTCCTTGTATTTGGAGAGCTCTGGAGACTGTCAAGTAGGTGGATGCTTTCCAGAAGACAAAGCTCACAACCCCTGTACAAAGAAAGAGTAAACTATTTTCCCACTTAAGAATCTATGAACTGCTATAGAGGCATTCGTTTCAGTGGCTGAACAGGTGCAGATGTGGAAATAAAATTATTTTCAAAAAGAATCGTTATATGACAGTTTACGTGGCAAATTGACTTGGAGTGCACTCTAGAAATTATTTTTTTGAATTGGGGATCACACCAGGGTTTACTCTCAGGGTTTGTTCTTGGCTATGTGCTCAGGGATCAATACAGGTGGACAAGAAGGGGGGAGCATATTGGGAGCTTGGATGGAACCCAGGTTGGTTGCATGCAAGGTGAGTGCTCTACCCAATGTATTATTGATCCAAACAAGGAAGTTATTTTTTCAAAACATTTTCTTTTCTTTCAATTTTCATCTTCTCTACCCATTATTATTATTGTTGCAATGATTTGGGGTTCCATATACTTGGTGGTTACCTTTACACTGTTAACATTGTCGTGCTTGCTAGCGGTTACATACTTGATTCACATGCTGCTATGCTTGTGGAAGTTCTCTTTTCCTGTGGAGTTCTCTCACACTTGGTTGCACTGTGATGGAAACCAACAATTTATTGTGTCTGGGGAGAAGGTCACAAGTGGAAGTGTCACTGCCATACCTAGCGTAGTACTAGGTATAGGAAGTGTTGCTAGGGATTGTATTATAACCTCAAGTCCACAAATTATATGTTCTAGCACCGAGCACTTCTTGAGGCCCTAATTACTAATTTTAATGGAATATCTGCAATAAGCAAGGTAGAAAGCATTTTATAAAGATGACCTGGTTAAATTTTCACAACTTATTAGGCAAATCATATATTACTGATAATGCACATGTAGATACCAGTGTTATAGGGATATTAAACAATTTATAGAAGTTAACACAGTTGAGTAGAGGAGCTAAGTATAAGCCAGACAATATATCTCTAAAGCCTTTAATTTAAATGTGGCAACAAACTGTCTCTTCTGGTTGTAAATAGTCCCTGAAGCATTGGTATGAACGTGACAAAGAATGACCTCTTGTTTCTGTATGCACCAGCACATTGCAATTAGGAAAGTGTTTAGCAACATGTCTAACATACACAAAACATATATAAATACATCAAAATCACTAAATTGTAGTCATGCTTAGAGCAAGTACTGGCAGGCAGTATTACTACTAAATAAGGGGACACAGGAACCAAACATTTGGATTTGAAATTTTGTTCTGATCCTCACTAAGAGTACACATTGCTAAGCCTCCAAAGATTTTTCAGATAAAAAAATTATGTGGTTACTAATACTTAAGTAGTTTTAAAGCAGTTATAATGATATACATATATACATTTTTTCATACCACTGTATACACTATATCCCTCACTAGATGATGAATGTGATTCTGTTTTCCTGGTACTCAAAAGTGAAAACTCAAAATCCAGAGAAAATTATGACCACAAATATTTCCTGTGTAAAATATTAAGACACTGCAGTAAGGAATTCTAAATCTATATTCAAGATACTTCAAATGAAGGTTATTTACCTTCAAATGAAGGTTTTTTAATTTCAAATGAAGCATGTGATTGATATTCCATGTCAACCCAAGTTCACTTTGTTTTATTTGCTTTTTGGGCCACACTTGATGGTACTCAGGACTTATTCCTGGGTCAGCACTCAGGAATCATCCCTGGTGGTATGAAGCAGACCCTATGGGATGCCTGGGACCAAACCTGGGCTGGCTGCAATGCAAGCACCTTACCCAGTGTACTATCACTCCTGCTCCTGAAGATCACTTTTAAAAACATCTCTCACTTTCAAACTATTTTAAACAACTAAATACCTTTAGCTCTATGTACAGCTATTTTAGAAAAGACTTGAAAAGTAATTTAGAGTGAAATAATTTTAGTATTTACATATTTGAAAACTTTAGAAAGTTTTCTACTTTTAAAAGTATATACAATTTATTTATTTTGTGGGGGGGGGCACACATGGTAATGCTCAGGGGTTACTCCTGGCTCTGCACTCAGGAATTACTCCTGGAAGTGCTCAGGAAACCATATGGCATGCCAGGCACTGAACTCAGGTTAGATGAATGTAAGGCAAATGTCCTACCCTGCTGTACTATCTCTCTGACACCAAAAGTTTTCTATCTTTATTATTCATTCAATATTCAAAAGTTTTACAGTAGACTTGTAGCTCAGTACGGCCCTTTTAAATTGATGGATTTTTATGTTTCTGATGGTTGATGACATACTTCGCAGAATGGATTCCAATCTTTATGCTAAATGTTTGCTATTGACATTACATAAATAGTGTTATTAAGGTCCAAGGTTTTTTAAAATATTATGTTTTGTTACTTTTTAATTTACAGCTAACTTTCAATTATGCTTATCACTGGGGGAGGAAATTTGGCATGGAAAACTGAGAAGAGTAGATGTAAAACCAATTCACAGATTATTATATCTGATCCTGTGGTAAATTGCGGTGCATAGTATCTAAGCAAAGTCTAAATGTAAACAACTCAGTGAAGCTACTGATTTCATCTGAGGTTTTTTAAATTTATCTAGTGGCTGTAATTAGTCAATTAAACTTGCCAGGTTTTTAATTTTGTTTCCTTATATTACTCCTCTTTAGGTTTTGACATTTTTCAATATCTACATTAATTTGTTTCCTTGATAAAACTTACTAGGAAGTGTAGTACTCACTGAGAGAGAAATGCTTCCTTGAAATGGATGGAAAATGGGTCTAGAAGAATGAAGTGATGTGTAGAAAATCACTGTACGGAAACTCATCCCCCCTTCTTACCTCCTGTTTACCGATGGTCTCATTGATGTCTTCAACATCACCAACCATCACTTTGTGTGATTTTAAAACTCGTTCCAGCAGAGACAGCCAGTCGGTGAGTTCTGCCCAAACCCGGTTGAAATCTGCCAAAGCAGGTACCTCCAACATCAAGGAAGATGGCATTTCTAGTTTGGAGATGGCAGTTTCTTTGGTAACCACAGGCTGTGTCACCAGAGTAACAGTCTGTCTCGGAGCTAAACATTTTTTTGGAAAAGGAGAAAAAAGAAAAATTAGAAACAGAAGCCTAAGCCTCTTCCAATTTCAATAACCATAATTCAACTTAACAAGAAGGGCAATGATTTGAGCCAAAGTTTTCTTTTTATTGCTTTTTTTCCTGACAACTCAGATACTTTGTAGAGTAAAACATAACAGGAAAATTCAAAGACTCAAACCTTTCGATAATCAATAGTGAACAATTTTTAAAGTGATTTTTCCTATTTTCTTTTTTTGATATTTTAAATAGTTATACTCGACGATCAACGGGAGGGCCTTTACCTTAAATAGTTATACACAGTAATATTTGTACATTGTGGAATTGGTAAATTAAAAAATGGGAAAAGTTTATCATATTTCCCCTATTCTTTCAGACTATTTAATAAAATTGTCAGTAGTGGAGTAAACCCATGTTACATTATTTTTTAAAAATCAAGCATTTTATTAAATAGTCTGAAAGAGGAAAATATGACAAACTTTTCCCAATTTAAAATACAGAGTAAATTCAAGAATTTTTCATTGGTTTGATTTCCCTCAGGCCCACCTCCAAAGTTGTTTACTTCCTATTCAAATAAATCATAAGTCAGAAATAAGATCTTTTCTAATCTTTTGCTCCTTCACTTTTGAGTAAAATAAGTAACACCTGGTAAAGCCTAATTTAATTTTTTAATTTACCACAGCAGGTAGGGTGTTTGCCTTACACGTGGCCAACCTGGCCAAACTGATTCCTCATCCCCTCTCAGAGAGCCCGGCAAGCTACTGAGAGTATCTCGCCCGCACAGCAAAGCCTGGCAAGCTACCCGTGACATATTCGATATGCCAGACACAGTAATAACAAGTCTCACCATGGAGACATTACTGGGCCCGCTCGAGCAAATCGATTAACAATGGGAGGACAGCGCTACTAATTTACCAATATATTCCTTTATAAACACTGTTACACGAACATTAAGAAACTATCAATGGATATGTATAGAGTTGAACTGCTTACTAAAGAAAGCCTATGGTAATGATATTAGGATATAAAGTTGTAGAGTAAAAGTAGTTGGGAGAGAATCATCCTCTCTGCCTCAAGACCTTTATGATCTTGGTTAAATCACTTATCCTCTCATCAAGTTTTGTCTTTCTCCACAGCAAAGAGAAGCTAATAATAACTACTGTAGGGCAGTTGTTTAGATGTAATGATTAATACAGGAAAAGTGTTCTGCTCAATGTCAAAAATAACACTATTAGGAAACTAGCAGAAAACTCACAATGGTAGGCATGACTATTTGATAAAAGCCTATTAAATAAATAATAAAAAATAATAAAAATAAATAAATGAATAAATTGAATAATTAAAATAACTAAACAAATAAATAAGAAACAGCAATGGACAAATAATTCCCAACTATAGAAGGGAAAAATATAATCAAAGGACTCTATAAGGCTCTATATTTACTGGATGGTACTAAACTTCCTTGTGTGGACTTTTTTTTTTTTTTTTGCTTTTTGGGTCACACCTGGCAACGTACAGGTGTTACTCCTGGCTCTTAACTCAGGAATTACTCCTGGCAGTGCTCAAGGGACCATATGGGATGCTGGGAATCAAACCTGTGTTGGCTGCTTGCAAGACAAACGCCCTACCCACTGTGCTATCGCTCCAGCCCCTTGTGTGGACTTTTAATAAATGCCAAAAATTAACTTGATTATTCAAGCCGAGAAAGGCAAAATTCATAACCTTGTACATGGGCAATGGATTCTGGATCCTAGTATATCAAGGTGAACACTTGTAAAGAAATATTGGGTTTCATGGGCCAAGAGGGAAGCATTAAAAATAAGCTGCAGAAGACAGCATCTCCATGAATACTTGAGAGCCATGGAAAACAAGACAATTTTTCTAGGAACATAAGAAAAATGTGCCATGCTGGGTATTCTGTTCTGAAGTAGCCATAAATTTCTTTACTATGTTATATCATTTTCTGTATTTTCTATGTCAAAAACCCAATATGAATAAGTTTATAAATCAAGGTGCTTTAAGAAAATTAAATTTGGAAAAAATTAAAAACTAAAAAGCTAAAAAGAGAAAATTAAACAAAAATTCTGTCTTTTTATAGGCAAAGTTGATAAGAGGGATGGATAAATGCCTCTTGTTTTCTCTATATTTCCAAGAGGCAAAAAAAAAAAGTTCCTGCAACTGAAAGTGATCATCTTATACAAAACAGAAATGAGCTGAAATGATGTGCATGAGAAATTATTATTAATAGCATTGTAAACCATAGAATCTCAATTAAAATTTCTTTTAAAAATCGAAATGAAAAACATTGAAATGTTATCACTGTCACTGTCCTCCTGTTGTTCATCGATTTGCTCGAGCAGGCCCAGTAACGTCTCCATCGTGAGACTTGTTGTTACTGTGTTTGGCATATTGAATACATCACGGGTAGCTTGCCAGGCTTTGCCTTGCAGGCGAGATACTCTCGTTAGCTTGCCAGGCTCTCCGAGAGGGGCGGATAAATCGAACTCGGGTCAGCCATGTTGGCTGCATGCAAGAAAACGCCCTACCGCTGTGCTATCGCTCCAGCCCTGGTCCGAGTGCAGTGGTGTTTACAATTAATTGATCACAACCAGTTACAGATTGAAATGTTAGAATTTTAAAAATGCTAAGAAGTAGCAAAGGAAAGACAATAACTGAGGGGATTTAAAAACAGATTTAAAAAAAATATTAGTGAAACACCATGGGGTACAGTTGTAGACTTACAATTTTTGTGCTTGGGTTTCGGTTATACAACGATCAAGTACCCATCCCACCACCAGTGCCCATTCTCCACCACCACTAATCCCAATATCCCTCCCACTCCCCATCCCTCCATCCCACCCTGCCTCTATGGCAGGGCACTCCCTTTTGAAAAACAGAAGTTTTTTGGTTACACTATCTCACTACTCAGACTATCTTTCTAGAGGGAATACAATCTGAAAGAAACAGCACAGTCTGTGTTCCAACAGTTCAAAAGGAGAAAGCATAATAGCCATCAAGTTCTATAAATATTAAGAGGGATTCATATGAGTAGTTGAATTCCAGCAAAGGATTTAAGGAGCCAAAAAACCTACATTAAAATATTAATCTAGGATCCAGGGTAATAGTAGGGTATTTGCCTTGCATGCAGCTCACCTGAGTTTGGTCTCTGTCATCCCATATGGTGTCTCAAGCCTGCCAGGAGTGATCCCAGAGTACTACTTGGTGTGCACTCCTCCACCACAAACTAAAATATCAATCTAAAACTTAGCTGCATAAAGCCTAACTGGTGAGAAATTGTGGATCAATTCCAATTGTTCTTAAAATGGATAAAAAGATATGAGGCAATATACAATAGTTTATAAGAAGTAAATGACTTTTGAGAATTTTCAGATAATGCTTTCTTTTAAAACTTTGACTTACTGAAAATTTGGCCCTCTAAAGACAGCATTAATAGATATTTTTCCTCTAAATTTACTTTTGCCCAACAAGCAAATGATTAATGAAGTAGAAATGATCATGTCACCATAAATTTCAGAGCAGTGCAGAATAAGCATGCAGAAAATTATCTGAATTTAATGGAAAGATCAATATTTTCTGAATTCACATTTTCAAAAAGGTCCAATCAAAAGTAATTTCAGGACCAGACAATTGAGAACAAAGAATTGTTCAAAATGATTAAAAGTACTCAAATTGTTTTTTTTTGAAAGAACAATAAATGGCATTAGGATGACCAAATCACAGAATTCTCCAGTGAGGAAAAAAGAAGAGGTAACACCAAAAGCAATCAGTTAAAATAGTTAAACGGTAGGAAGTATAAGTAATATGTCTGTCTCTATCATACATGAACAGATGAGCTAACTGTGCTTATGGGCCAGTTAGGTGATTCACCATTGATCTTCTGTGCCTTCCATCATTCACCATTCAAAACCATTTCTATATGGGTGGGAGATTACAGATCACTTCAGAAAGGGGTTATACCATGCTCACTAAACTGAAATTTCCCAAGTGTTGGTTTTCACCTGCATAATGGGAGAAATAACAGTTCCAAAGATGTTTTAAAGTAAAGTTTGTAAAAGTTGCTTCCTATTATTCTGACAATTATTAGGTACGCCACTGTTTTTGTCCTACTATAATTCCTGCTGCTCTGACACTGTTTAATGACTATTCACTTTGTAAGTTCATTTAAGATTCTTAGCTGCGTTCTTTAATGCAGATTTCACACTCCAGCCTCATCCTCTTCCATTCTTCCCATGGTCCCACAATCTCAGTCTCTATCCAGAACTCTCCATGTAGCACAGGCCACTTTACACGTCTGTCCTTCCATATGCTCTATAAATTTATTCAGAATTATTTTTCCCTTCTTTCCCAGACAACTGTCTTTTATTACTGTGTTTTGGGAGGACCAGAATAACTTCATAGCTAAAAAGTCTCCATGATGCAAACAATTGCACTGCTGTTTTTGGCTCTTGAACACTGTGAATTCCTGAACATCTTTACAACCGAAATCTGGCCATCATTCAGAAGAACAATCTCTTGTACCATTGCTTTTGTTTGTTTGTGTTTTGTGGCTAGAGGCTAGCTATAGTAATAGAGAGTTAGTCTAAAATCAGAAACTGGGTCTCTGAGAAAAGAAAAGAAAGCTAAACAAATTAGAAAGAGGCTAATCTCCATCTACTTCCCACAGTTTTACTAGGGTCAATTCTATCTAGAATATTTTCAGTGTATTTTTTTCCTTAAAATTGCAACACAGTTCATGGATGCATGTACTATTTTCTTTTTTTATTAAGCACAATGGGCTGGAGCAATAGCACAGCGAGTAGGTCATTTGCCTTGCAAATGGCTGATTCGGGTTTGATTCCTTCATCCCTCTCGGAGAGCCTGGCAAGCTACAGAGAGTATACCCCCTGCACAGCAGAGCCTGGCAATCTCCCAGTGGTGTATTCAATATGCCACAAACAGTAATAACAAGTCTCACAATGGAGACGTTACTGGTGCCTGTTTGAGCAAATCGGTGAACAATGGGAGGACAGTGCTATAGTGCTATTAAGCACAATGTTTCAAGGTATACAATGAGAATCTAAGAATATTATTTCATTATTCCTATCTGATATTGCATCTGAAAATTCAAAACCATTGATTTTTTAAAAAAGTTTTTAATTGTTTATTTTTAAATTACTGTCATTTAGGAGTGATAGCACAGCAGGTAGGGCATTTGCCTTGGACGTGGCCGACATGGCCTACCCGAATTTGATTCTTCCGACCCTTTCGGAGAGCCTGGCAAGCTACCGAGAGTATCTTGCCCGCATGGCAAAGCCTGGCAAGCTCCCCGTGACGTATTTCATATGCCAAACACAGTAACAACACGTCTCACGATGGAGACGTTACTGGGTGCGCTCGAGCAACTCAATGAACAATGGGAGGACAGTGACAGTGATAACATTTCAATGTTTTAACAGTATTAACATATATGATTCTTAAAATTTATTTAATCTTTTGGCTTTGGGGCCAAACCTGGCAATACTCAGAAATTACTCCTGGTAGTGTTCCAGGGACGGTAGGAAATGCCTGCGGATTGAACCTGGGTCAGACAAGCTCAAGGCAAATACCCACCCTACCCACTGTGCTCTGGCACAGCATTCATTATTTTAACACAGTTACTGCATCTTCACCAGCACCAAAGTGCCCAAGATCACTACAATCTTTGTGATTTTATTTTATATTAAAAATGAGGATCTTTCTTTTCAATTACATCTTGTTAGTAGAAGCATAACAAAACACCTCATAAATTAAAGTTATTGCTAGTAAACTATGGAAAGGTTCAAGTGATTTTTCCAGGAATAGCATTTCTAGGCAACAGAATTTTGACTGTAAGTGTCAAGCATGGCTATGTAGTCATTTCAGAGAAGTTTTCCATTCATTCCATAATTTAGAATTTGGAAACATAATTTTTCATGTTTCTAACTTTCATATCATGCCATAGCATACAGTGATCTTGATCCAATGAGATATTAAGATATGGAAGGTACTCTACAGAATTTTTGACATGACAAACTAGATTGGTTTCCATGTTCTTTTCACAAAGGAACATGGGAAATTTTTTCCCCTCTAGCAGGTAGAGGATCCCTTTCTCCATGACCAATGACTCCACATCTCCATGACTCGATGTCTACAGAGTGTGATCTGCTAGATTGGTCATCTACCACCCATTGCTTCAAGACATCATCTAGGAACACAAAGGAGTTATTCCTGTAAATGACTGCTCAATATCTCAGTTTCTCCCACCTTACTGAAAACAAGACTATTTCACTTAAGTTCACTGAAGAAGTATTTTTACTGCATAAGGTCATGGAAGAAAGTAATCCTTACAGAGTCACATTTAATAATCCCTTCAGCAATAAACATGTCTGTTTTTCCATATATTGCAAGTAGCCAAACCAAGAAATTTATCATATATATGTATGTGTATAGATAGTCTAATTGATGACTGTGATATAACATGTTTCTCAATTAGACATTAAAATGATTCTACTAAAAAGTTCACCCTTCTGTAGCTAATCATACAGAAGGTTCAAGCGCAAAACAGCTAAAATGAATTGAGTTTTGCACATCAGAATAATAGCGTGAATAACAGTAGGTGTAATATACAGCTTTGCTCTGTGTATTTTGTTAATTAAAAGGTGTTGGCTTTAGGAGGGAACTCTCCTTTTTTCAAAAGTGTTTGAAGAACATCTCTCTAGTCTAAAATTTTAATTGGTTTCAGGGGTACATGATTAGTCAGACTAACAGCTTTACTAAGAGCTTTAAAGGAGCTACTAAATATTTTTAAAAAACACACAATGTGTTTGGCATAATTCCTTTGAAGTATTCACACGTGGTTCTTCTGTAATTCACAGGCCTCCTTTGGTTGTTAAGAAAGCAAGAATGCGTACAGTTTTTCGAGCTTTGTTGTATGAATGTGGGTAATTTTGTTTTCTTTACTATTATATTTGAAAAAAATCAGTCAACTGATTATATGGCAAATAACTGGACTTATACTAGAAAAAAACTGCCTGAAAAGTACCATTGTGTGTATGTGGTCAAGTTGCATTACTATTTTACACTGTGAGTGGCAGGAAAGATTGCTTAGCTACTTTCAAATCACCACTAGATAAAGTAATCAATTTCCATGTAAGAAACACTGGGGAATATTTTTAAATTTTGAGTCTTTGAAAGAATAACATGACATTCATGAGATATGTAAGAATTAGGGCTGGGGTGATAGCACGGTGGATAGGGCGTTTGTCTTGCACACAGCCGACCTGGTTTCGACTTCCAGCATTCCATAAGGTCCTCCGAGCACTGCCAGGAGTAATTCCTGAGTGCATGAATCAGGAATAACCCCTGTACAATGCTGGGTATGACCCAAAAAGCAAAAAAAGAAAAAATGAATTAGAGAGCACTTCTTAAGCAGCTTATAAGACAGTCATGAAACTCACTTATTCTTTCTAAATATATAGAATCAGTAGGAAGAGGTAGAATATTAGAAATAGGTGTTGAGTGCACATAAAAAAACCTATATTTGTTTACATTCTTTCTCTTTACAATAACAATATGACCCAACTTTCATAAATTATTCATATCTTATAAGAGCAAGTGCTGTGCATATGAAAGACCTAGAGAACTGGAACTCAAAGATTCATAACCATCAAATGCATGCCTTTAAATTAGGGGTAAAAATATAAAATTTGGGGAGAATAGATATTTAGTTCTCAGTGATGCTACATTTTCCTTTGTAATTGATTCATTTTTTTAAATATTTGATCACTTTTTAATAGAGTCATTCATACTATTAAAAATGTCCTCCACGTAAGAAATACCTGCTGTTACTGGGAATAAAGAGCTATTACCACAACTAGATCCACCATTGTTTACCGTTTTGTCTGGGTAAAGCAAAGTTCTTGAGAGCCACCATTTTGCTTATTTGTAATCAAGCAATCTTCTATTAAGGTAGTAATCCCATTTTACCAACAGGCAAAGTAACATACTCAGGATCTCTCATTAACAAGTGATAATGGCAGGTCAAAGTTCAGAATCACTACTTGCATTCCTGAGAGTAGTTTGAGTATCAGAATTTGTCCCACTCCAAATGCAAGTACTAGTCATTTTTTCAAATTGCTCTGACTCCATAGTTTACAACATCTATTAATCACAAAATACTTTTAAATTCATTCTCATGTGAGACAAAAGGTCACCGAAGACATAATATGGATTAGAACAATCCCACATACGTGTCTTTCATAAGTTAAATATTATTCCTGAGAATTCTCCCCGAGGGGATTTGACCCAAACATGCATTCTCTCTTCCTTCATTTAAGACAGAAATAACTCCTGCATTTTCATTATGTAGTTTGCATACTCTAATCACCCTTCCTGAAGTGAAATTATGAGTCTATGCTCAATGAAAAAATAAAAACATTCTCAGATTTAGTTTTAGTTACATTTTGTCAAGGATAATTCTTTGCTGCAGGTGGTTATCTTGCATATTGTTTAAGTATACTTTGACAGAGCAACTGTCCGCTGTTAAAAAATAAACATACTTTTATACACTATCAAATATCTCTTGGGCGAGTAATAAGACTTTCCACTAATTGACAATGCTAACTAAAATATTCTTCCATTTTTTCTTTCTCTTTCTTCCCTTCCTCAGTCTTTTCCTTAACCACCTTTTGTTTTCTTCCTTCCAATTTCTTTAGTGAACATGTACTGTTTATAAAAGTTTTTTGGCTTTTTGGTTTTTGTTTTGGGACCAAATTCAGTGGTGCTTAGGGCTTACTCCTGGCTCTGTGCTCATGAATCACTCTTGACATCGCTCAGGGGATGATATAAGGTACCAGGTACAGAACCTGAGTAGACTACATGCAAAGTATCTGTGCAACCTGCTGTATTCCCTCCAGCCTCACATCCTTAGCTTTTTTACTGGGCATTCCCTCTTTGTGTTTTGTTGTTGCTATTATTGTGAGGTCACAATTGATGGAACTCAGAGATTACTCATAACTAAGTGCTCATCAGCAATAACTTCTGGGGCTGAACTGGAGATGGCCACATGCAATGAAAGTGCCTTAACCCCTGTACTATCTCTTTGGCCCCTACATATTCCTTATTCATTCCAAGTTGGTGCTTTCATATATATCAAGAAGCATACAGTAAGTGAACTAGTTAAGCTTTTATTTGCATCACTAATCATCATGGAGATTAAAATCAAAACAACAGCGAGATATGTCACACCACAGAGACTGGCACATATCAAAAAGAAATAGACTAGTCAGTGCTGGAACAGATATGGGGATAAAGGGACTCTCATTCACTGTTGGTGAGAATGCTGACTGGTCCAATCTTCTTGGAAAACAATATGGGCATTCCTCAAAACACTAGAAATCAAGCACCCATAGGACCCAGAAATATCACTTCTGGGAATATACCGTAGGAACCCAATATCACACAACAGAAAAACCCAGGACTATTCATAATAGCCAGAATCTGGAAACAACCTGAGTGTCTGAGAACAGACAATTGGATAAAGAAACTATGATACATCTACATAATGGAATACTATGCAGCTCCAGAATAATAAAGTCATGAAATTTGCTTATAAATGAATGGACATGGAGAGTATCATGCTGAGTGAAATAAGTCAGAAGGAGAGGAACAGATACAGAATGACATCTCTCATTTGTGGGGTATAAAAATATAGTATGAGACTAATATCCAAGGCAAGGTAAAACAGGGGCCAGGAGGACTGGTTGATGTGTGTGCGGGGGGTTGGGGAGTTGAAAAGGGCAGTTAGGATAGAGAAGGGATCAGTATACAATAATATTTAGAAATGATCACTCTGGATAAGAACTGAGAGTTAAAAGTAAACGGATATACAAGATGACCTTTTAGTATTTGTATTGCAAACCATAATGCCCAGAAGAAGAGAGAGTGAGAAAGGAGAGAGAGACACAGAGAGAATCTGTCACTGAGGCAGGTGGTGGTGGGGGAAACTGGGGATATTGGTGGTGGGAAGTTTACACTGGTGAAGGGATGGTGGAACATTATATAACTGAACCCCAATTATAAACTTTTCACCTGTGTATCTCATTCTGATTCAATAAAACAAAATAAAATTTGAAAAACAATGCACATAGTTCTACAATGCCAGAATTTTATAGGGTATTTGATAAGCAATGTCTTTGACAGAAATTTATCTTTAGTGAACGCACAGATATACAAAGGAATATGTGGAGAGTGCAACAATCAAGAAACAGGTAGCCCATTGCAAAATATAATTAACCACCAATGATGAATAGCAAGTTATTGATGAAGCATCATTATCAATCCAAAATCGCTATCACAATAAAATGCATTCAATAATATGCCAGCTAAAGATCGCCACGTTGATATTTTTACTTAAAATTTACTGCTAGTCTAGCAAAAAATATCTCCTTAAAACTTAGTGAATTAACATTGCCAATATTTTCAGTTGTTGGTTTACTGCTTATTTGTGAGGTTTTGTTATTTTGCTTTCATTTTTCATGTTCAGGAGATACAACCCAGAGTCTCACACATGTAAGGCAAATGCTTTATCACTGAACTACAAACTTTGCTGGCTGTTATAAAATTTATTTTATTATAGTTGCAGTTGGACTGGAACAGCAGTACAGGGGGTAGGGCATTTGCCTCGCACGCAGCCAACATGGCCGACCCGAGTTCGATTCCTTCGCCCCTCTCGGAGAGCCCGGCAAGCTACCGGGAGTATCTCACCTGCACGGCAGAGCCTGGCAAGCTCCCCGTGATGTATTCGATATGCCAGACACAGTAACAACAGTCTCAAAAAATGGAGACATTACTGGGCCCGATCCAGAAAAATCGATGAACAACTGGAGGATCGTGACAGTGATAGTTGCAGTTAACATGGTTACAATAGTATTAAAGTTTCTGTTTATGTTGGATACAAAGTTCTGTATCTCCAATAGCACCAACTGTCAAAGACATGTTAGTTCCACCTCTTCCTTCTTCAGTGCTTCCACCTACTTCCCATTACCTATTTCCCCTGACCTCAGTTCTAACTTCAAAAGTTTTGTTCCCCAAAATTACTGAATGCCACAAAACACGATTCACTATAGCCAAGATCTGGAAACAATCCAAGTGTCCAAAAGCAGATGAATGGGGAAGAAATTGCAGTATGTATACACAATTAAATACATTTCTGTGAGAAAGGATTCAAACTCTTGCCTTCTTATGCAACATGGTCGAAGCTAAAGGATTTGTTTCATAATTAGTGAAATAGGTCAGAGAAAGGAGAACAGACACACAATAGTCTCAGTCATGTGTAGTATTTAAACAAACAAGGTAAATAACAGCACAAATTTATTTTTCTTAGTGTTTCTCCTACTTTAGTATTGAGACAAAATTCTGTAGTTCAGCATGAGCTAAACCAGGCAAGTTACATTCTCTACAGAAGTCTGTAAAAGGAGTCTCTCTTTGTTTGGGTGTACTACAATCTTACCATGAATAGCAAAATAACTTGCAGTGAGTTTATAAACTTGTTACACTTCTACCAAACTGACAAATCTCAGCTACAAGATATTTGAGGTAAGTATTGCATTCATCTGTTGCTTCCTGACCAAATCCAGTGCAACACCTGACAGAGAGTAGGGTCTCATTCAACATTTTTTGTTGCTACCAAAATTAGCACTGCGCTCTAGCACTATCCTCCCATTGTTCATCGATTTTCTCGAGTGGGCACCAGTAATGGCTAACAACAAATTGTGAGACTTGTTACTTTTTTGGCATCTTGAATACGTCACAGGTAGCTTGTCAGGCTTTGCCATACAGGCAAAATACTCTCGGTAGCTTGCTGGGCTCTTCGAGTATCAAGATTAGAATGAGATAAAACGTACAGGGAGTTTTTAGGGTTCTACTTGCCTATCTATCTGGAGAGGGAGTGTTTTAATCAAGTTTCATCAGGTAGAACAAAAACAGAAAAATCATTAGATCCAGAATAAATAAAGTAGCATTAAGTGGTCATAAAATGTTGACTTTTCTGATACAAACTCATTATCGCACCTTATTTATGAAGTGAAGTTGAAATAGTTTAAAATGCCATTTAAATAATTATTTCCATTAATTCTTCACTACAGTTTTGACATTACCAGGGAACATCTCCTAGCTGCCATTTTTAGGAGAGGAAACTAGGAGTTGGAAAAATTAAAATACTGTTGTAAGATTAAAACTCAGTCAACTAGTTGGAAGGTTGCAACTAATCCATGTTTTAAGAAAGAAGACTCCTGAGTTTAGTCATGAAACAAGTCTCCAACATATCCTGTCAGATTGATTGGCTGAGGCCAAAAAAAAAAAACTGTATTGTGTCAAATCTCCTTCTAGTTCCAGTACATTCCTGCAGACAAAGCTAACAGGAACACTTCTTAATAATGTGTCTGTATGAAACTTTCCATCTTAGAGACTGATTTCAAGAAATTTAAGAAATTTCTCTCAAAAATGACCAACTGAACATGCAGAGGATTGGTGACACAGTTACTGACTATGGGCTTGTAAGTTGTGTGCTTTTTTTGGTTATACTTGAGTTTTCAATTTATTCTTGGAGTAGCTGTTTCTTAAATGGAATTTGAATGTATTCTATAACTAAAACATCAAAGAGCTTGACACAATTCCAAGACTGAATCCCTGAACTCTGTCTCTTTAATGACATTGGAAATGCAGCTGTTATCTTGTGCTAGTTTTAAGTGACTGTGCTGGGCTAAACTTGGCTTTCAAAGTTCTGGGTCAGTAAACACCTTATGTACTACAGTAATGGCAAGCACATTAACTGAAGTAGTGAAACTAGCTACATCAAAATCAATTCATGTTTTCATTTAACTTGTAGAAAAGCACAACATGCACACAAGTGCAATTACCTCCAACTATACAACTGGAACCAAAGTTAAAGGTGGAAAATAAGTAAAAATTAGATAGGTAAAATTACTTGTTACAAGAGCAAAGTAAAATGAGGATTTTTTTTCTTTAAATCATGCCTAAAGAAATACCTCAAATTCATTTTCATAGTAGGAGACATAATCATAAAAACTACACTGCATTATTAGTCAATGGTTACATGTCATCCTATTGAAATAATAATGTTTCCAGTATCTTTACTGAGAAAGCATTCATGCCCATACTTGTCATTGCTTTGGACTTGAATCTTATTGTTTTAGTTATTTTGATTAATGAGTCTCAAATTAAGAGTCCAGAGAGAGCTTAAGAAATCTGTGATTGGACAGTATATAGATTCTGGAATAACATATCTAACTTTATTTTTAAAATCTGTAAACCTATATTTTTGTAGAATTGTTTTATTATGAATCTCTTTCTTTTCTGCTTAGGAACAGAAAATTTTATCAGAACAAGTCTAATATCAATTTCTTTAAAAAATACATCATATTGAAACCATAGTAATATTAGTATTTTCCATGCAAATGTTTTAAATAAAAGATTTAGAAATGCACAATTTTTATTTTAAAATATTACTGTATAATAAATATTTGAATAAAATTAACATATGTTTAAAATTCATTTTTTCCAAGGCAAAGTTAAACAGTTCACAATACAAAAACACTTATTTTTGTTGGAAGAAAAAAATAATTCTTAAAATTGATGTTTCCTTTGTTCCAAGGCATTTTGGAAAGAGCTTGAACTCTTCAGTTAAAATTACAGTCTATATTAACCCATCATTTGAATAAAAAGAGAAAAAAGAGGACTTTTCATTAAGTTATATGTTTAAAAATCTCTTTAGATTGTTGCATGAAAGTAAATTGGACAAAGAAATAAACCTAATTCAAGCAACATTGATGCATATACAGGGTTCCTTGAACTTGTGAAGACAAACTGACAAGTCTGTCTTCACAAGTTTAAGGCAAAATTGACTAAATTTTTCATGTTTCCGTCAACCTATGGTCCAAAGAGTAAAAAAAAAACCCAAAACTTTAATGCCTGTTTTCATTCCACTTTAAAGCCATGATTGCCTTACATTTCAGTATTTAGTTTTACTAAAAAGTTAATTCATTCCTAGGAATCTAATATAGAAGATAGACTTTTGGTGAACCATCAGTACCTGAACATGTAGGTAGAAATGACAAGTCCCAAACACAAATCAGGGCCATTCTACTAGCTTATTCTTGATGGTTTTGTTGAATTTGATGTAAAAAATGGTAGGGAAGTACATGTGAACTGACACACTTAAAACCTAGATGGATGAAATAGATGTTCTTCCCTTCCTGAAAAAGGAACCTGAGGTAAGCTACCACAATTGAATGACTTTTTAAAAATTTTTTATTAGTGAGACACCATGAGGTACAGTTGTAGACTTACAAATTTTGTGCTTTGGTTTCAATTATACAATGATCAAATACCCATCCCTCCACCAGTGCCCATTTCCCACAACCATGGATCCCAATATCCCTCCCACCCAGGTGAAATAATAACTAAAATCAGGTGTCTTTTATTCATCAATTTTGAAAAATGATTGCATCATTTTCTTCTATCTCCTATGCACATAAATGATCAAACCAATTATTCCATTTAAAAAGTCCTCAGTTACTTAATTTTAATGCTGTAAATAAGAAATATCACATAAGCTCAAAAAGAGTTTCAGTAGATTGAACCTATTCAATACATCTAAAAACCCATAAATGCATCCTCAAAAGTTGTTTCCTCTGAGAGAGCTCATCACAAAATAATTGAGGACTAAAGAGTTGAATATTTTTCCAATCCCCCGCTGTTTTCTATAACATGAGGCCAAATAAGTACCAGATACCATACCTCTGAGCTTTCCAGTCTTTTATCTTTTTATTATGCTGGTGATTTAAAAACTATGCATCATTTACTTAGTGGTCCCCTCTGTATCCCAGATGAAAGTTTGTTAAGTCTAACTATATTTCACTGTGATTGATTAAATTTTTAAAATAAAAAAACTATGCAATGATATATTATGAGCATACCTTTGATGTCTCAAAAATATTACATGTCTCTGAATAAGAATCATTATCTAATATGCATACAATGAGGTAGAAAGTATAAGTAAGTTTATTGTAATTACAGTAATATCTAATTTTACATTCATCACAGGGACATTTCCATCACTTTAAGAAATATTTACTACAGATGAGTGGAAGGTAAAGAGTGGAAGAAGCATCACCTTCTTGGTTCATAGGCAACGCTTGTACTAGGTAGGACACTAGACAACTCTTCAGAAAGCCAGAGATATCTCAGTTATCTCCAGTATACAATTGAGAATATTTATGATGTTGGTAACCACCCCATGTTACTGTGATCAATATCTTTAAAACTCAGCTTAGGTTTAGCCAAGTAATGGTATCATAATCATTGAATGTATTATTTTAAAAAAACTCTGAAGATCTGAAATGCATAGTTTTTGGAAATTAGAACAGATTAAACATTGTATACAAAAGCAGCATTCTCACATTTTGATTACCTTTTTTATGACTTAGAGAAAAAGAATATAGCTGGAGCTAGTTTACTTGATCTTGACTAACCTGTGCCTTTTTATGCACTTTCATATATGCTGTAACTCCTAAGGCAAATACTCTCATGCAAATGTGTGAATGCCAGCACCAGTAATGGGATTGGTGGGGTAGGGATGAGAAAATAATGGTTGAAAAACATCAAAACCTTTGGATTAATTTTTTCCAGCTTAGTGAAATACTTCTCTCTGAGCTGAAAAAAAAATTCAGGCAACGATCTTGATGTGTTGCCTGAAATGTACTTTATTTCTCAGTCTAACTAGCTAATATTTTCATGCAATTCTTAATGTACTTTCTGTCTCAAGAAATTAAAATTGTCCAGGCTTTCCTTTAAACTTAGCCATCTTGGTCACTTTGTCCAATCTTTTCTATTCTTCATCATCAGAGAGTCTCACGTTTTTGAAATCTTTGTTGACAATTCCAACTTAATCATGATTTGCCCCTTTCTCTGAATTCCTGTCTACTGTAGTCTTTTGTAGAATATCAGTATGTCTGAGCTCAGATTTTCTTACTTTCTACTGATCCAATTACACATTTTAGGAGTGAAAGAAATTGGTGGGGTTTCTAATGCAAATTTTTAAATCTGTTACTTCTGAGAACTGTCATTAGACTACACTGCTTCACATAGAGCCTTTAATGTTCTTAAAAAATGGGTACAAAAGTCCTTGCAAACAAAAAGCATATGTGTTTGATCACTGTAGGATGAGTCTTCCCCAAAAATATTCTGATATCTTCCCCCAAGTTGTTCAGAGTAGGCATTTTCTAACATTGGTCACTATGACACATAGAACTAAACTAGGCAGGTAGCGAAAGAAAACATCAACATTACTTGTTTTTAAAATGCAGATTATCTAGATTTATAAATATTTATAAAATGAAAAGAAATGTATTTTATCGCATGAAAAACATCTGGATGCAACGTTGATTTTCACTTGATGTCACTACCACCTTTTCAGAAGTCACTACCACCTCATCAGAGGAATTGCTCCCCTCTTCTTGACACCCAAGGCCCTTTAGCAACAGATATAAAATCCCTTTTTGTCCCTTTTGCTTTAGAATTTACAGCTATAAAAGTTATGTAGAAATATGGCAATAAGATAATACATTTTCTCCTACTAATGTACCTAATATTATTTTGTTCATCGATTCCGTCTGGAAAGAATGCAGGATACTAATGTGTGTGTTGGGTAAGGGGGGTGGTTCTGTTCTCCTGTGGTCAGCATCTACTAGACAAACTTATAAGAGTTAGGCCCTGTAAATTGTCTGACAGCAATTAAGGGAACTCTAGATGGATACAATTGCATTACTTTCAAAGCTTTTATAATCATTCTTATTTTAATAAATGTGGTAATACTTTGTAACAACAGATAATTGTATTTTAGAAAGTATAGTATCTAGGTTTGTATTATGAATTTGTAAAACACAGCATTTGTGTTTATATTAAGCAGGAAATAACGTAAGATTTCTTTTTAGGTTCAACTATTAAAAGTAAATACAGTTTTTCCCTTGATTTTGAAAAAAACTAACATTGTAGCATCTGCTACTATAACACAGTTGGATTGGTTTAGAGAAAACTAGAGTATGGTCTATGGTTTAAAATTGACTAAAGGTTATAATATATGTCTAAAATCTTTGGAATCATTAATAAAGCTCACTTGACTAGGTCTTCTTTCTCTATTCATATCTTTTCTGGAAGACAAAGTGCAACAAAATTCAAGACTTAATAGTGATATACTACTATTGCAGAGTTGCTGTGAAATGTTCCTGGGGCAGTAAGGGGGATGGTTGAGAGGACAACTAAATGCTAAAAAGTAGATGTGGCCAGGAAATGGCTTGGATCCTTGCCAGGGTAAGAAGTAACTCGATACCAACATTAAGCAGCAGCTGAAGAATCTTTTAATAGTTTGAGTTATTGTTCTAAATTCTCCAGTTTTGCTTCGCTGATTAAATTATTAAGAACCTCTGATTTAGCTGTTTTGTATTTTAGAAGTGAGTGAAGTGTTTTGAAATGATTTCCATTATTCATGGTTTCTTGTTTTTCAAAATTAAACTTATAGGATGCTGAGATAATCCCTACTTATTAGGTCTGCAGAAACCGAGAAAACACTCAAAAGCAGAAAAGCTGCAAACAAGCATCATTTTCCTTGACAATATCATATTATGATGCACTAGAGCTTTTTTCCTTAGCTGAGCTATATATATTCAAATTAATGTTGTTAAATCAGCTGTTAAAAATTAAAAGTTGGCTCCTACTAGTATTCATATTTCCGGTCAAAATAAAAATTAGGCCAAGGTTGAGGGTAGGACAAGGTATTAAATTTATAGTATGAATCATTAACTTGTCAATGTTTAAACCTTCTAAAATATCCTTCATTGTCATTTACATTATAAATAGCATACAGATAAGGTTGTCTTTCTTAAGTTCACTAAATATATATGAACTATCTTTGGGCCCAATAACATGAAGTTATTTAACATTGTTCATTGTTCATAACAGCATTCACCTCCAGATATCCCTAAACCCACTCAGCATGTATAGTAGTACCAAGTGCCCACAGAGAAGACTGAAAACAAGAGAATTGGTAATCTCAAAATTAAATCGAGGGGTGATGCTTAGTGAAGACTATCAAATTTAGACAAATACCACATTCCCTGTTAGTAAGGTTATGGAACCACGGCAAAGGGCATAATGATTAATAAGCAAATAATAGCTTTCCTAGTAAATTGATACAAACTATGTCATTGATCTAGAATGAGTTAATTACAACATACTGTTAAAAATTATTAATGGAGTGAACTGTTCTAAAGATTCATAATCTCAACAAGCAAATGCATGATATACTATAAATTAACTTAGAAAATCATGGCTTTCTAGATAGTACATACATTAGCAAAATAAACATTAGCAAGGCAAATGTATCTAAAGGACATTAGGTGGCAGAACCTTTTTTCATACAGGATGACAATGGAGTGAAAAAATCTAAAGGCTGAGAATGACAATCAAAAGGGACAAGAGATTTGTCTGAACAAAATACAAACCACTGAAAAGACTCAAGAGAAGGAACAGAAGGAACTAATTTGTTTCAAGAAAACAATAGCTCTTCTATGAGCAGAAATTAAGATCAACTTCCAAAGAAACAGTTTAAGTTGGATTTTTCTACCACTGCAATCTATTTTTAATGCTAAAACAACAGCTTGTTGTTTTCATATATCTTTCCTTATAGATAGACCTATTGAGTCTGGTGTTGCTTTGAAGTGGGTCTCAGGTTTTTACACTTGAATTAAAACATACTGGTTAAAATTGGAGTGAATTATAATTTACAATAATAAAAACCTCTGTATCCCCTTCACCTTTTAAAATTCCAATGATACTGTTGGGCCTAGTAATCAAGGAAAACCCAATATTTCTGACATTCATATAAATTTTTGTCTAGTCTGTGAGCATTAATTTACACAGCAAATTCATAAAGATGAGTTTTTTTTTAAGGCAAACAATGAGTCAACAGGAGGTTCAACGTTCTCCACATGGAATTGTCACTTAAAAAGCTGACATTTAAATCAATGAAAAGTGACTCTATTATAGTCATGAGCATAATTTGTAGCAGAGTATAAGTTAAAGGAAAAATGTATAAGGAAAACACAGTAAAGAAAAATGGGTAGACTAATGCAACTAAGATGCAAAAAATTAGCTATGGCACCTAAAATTGATAAAATAATAATCTACATCCCAAAAGGAATAAACGAAGATCACTGGCATGAGAGTCTTTGATGATTTTCTGTGAGCCCACTTACTTGGTCCTGGATACTATTTGGACCCTGAAAACACAGAAATAAATATGATAGCCAATGGCCTCATAGCATTTATGCTTTGATAGAGAAAAGATATAACAACCACATATTCACAGTCATATTAGAGAATGCTAAAGTCAATAAAGAAAGATAGAACTAGGTAGAGAATAAGATAGTGAGGGCATGCAAGTAAACCAGAGTCTATTAGTAAAATAGCCACCAACTTTTGAAAAAGGTCTGGGCAATACCTTCAACTGCTGTTTTCTTCGCATCTCTAATGATGCAGTCTAACACATAGAGGACATTACTTCATGTTTTAAGAGTTTATTCTCAAATCACCCCCATCCATTTCTTCTTACTGCCTGTAGGGTCTTTGGAAATGGGGTATGAAGAAGGCATCGTGTACAGAGTGTTTATTTTGGCACTGATTGCTGGGAAGCAGCAATAAAGAACCAGGAGAATACTATAGAAGAGGTAATGCTAAGGTGACTACTATGGGCAAAGGAGGCTAGAATATGCCCACACCTTGCTAGAGTTCCAAGAAATTTTGAGAGAAAGGCTTCTGAAGGGAGATAGGCTAAAACCACACTCATAAAGTTTTAGGGCTCTCGATCCTATCAGTTATTCACCCATCACAATTTACAGGCTGGATTAGCTCATAGGATTTATGGACTCCTGGGACATGAGAGAAATCCCATGGATATAAAGTATATAAAGGAGTCATTCCTTAACATCAACTGCTGCTATTATCATTGTTATTTATTTTAATTGAGATAATATAGTTTACAATACTATGAATAATGGTTTGCCATGCATATAATTCCAACTCCACACCCATCATCAGTGTGCTCAGTACTATTAAAGGATGTTTGCACTCATAGTATCAACAGCCACAACAGTTAAAGAAACGGAGGTGTTGTGGAGCGATAGTATACCTTGCATGTGGCCAACATAGGTTCAATCCCTGGCATTCCATATGGGCCGAGCACAGCCAGGAATAATTCCTTGTGCACAGCCAGACGAATCCCTGAGCACTTCCGGGTGTGACCCAAAATCCAAAAAACAAACACACAAGAAGGGTCTAAGCAAGCATTTGTGAAAGTGTATTCTAAGGGAACCACTGATGGAAATCATGTAAATGTGGGTAAATGGTATAAGGGTAAATGATCAACCAGAAGGACCACTGCCAGGGAAGTACAGGCAGGGAGGGAGGTAGCAGAAGAAAGATTGTGAAATATTGGTACAGGGCCTGTGATTCCAGACAATGACCGTGTCTGCTACATTTCGGATCATATTTGTTTGGAAGCACTCTTTATTCTTTTCTTTCACATTTTTTAACTTATAGATGACTACAGTGAGTACACTGGACATAGAGAGCTAAAATTAAAAAATGGGGCCATAGCAATAATAGAGCAGGTGGGCATTTTCCTTGCATGAAGCCAACCTGGGCCCATCCTCAGCATCGAATATGGTCCCCCAAGCATTTCCAGGAGTAATTCCTGAGTGGAGAGCCAAGATTAACCACTGAGCATCACAGGTTGCGACTCATAAGGCAAAAAAAAATTAAATAGCACCTCATTTAATGAACACTCCAATCAAGCAAGGGGACACTGCCAAGAGCTTGGAACCCTCCACAGTTTACCCCACAGCAAATCTCCATGCAACCACTTCCCTGACTTTCCCTCTTTACTTTTTACCTGCTACCTTGCCCAGTGCAGATTTCAGAGTCAATTTACTTTGACCAACCCCGAAGTCATTATTAACCCTACACTTTTTAGCTGCTATTAAGTTTCCTTGCTCTGATAGACTTTCATAGCACCTGACTAGCTAAGTTGCCATTATTGAATTTCACTCTCCATCATTTGGATCTTTCTTTACCCATTTAAAGAGAGATTTCTGCTTTGAATTCGAGTTTGATTTCAAAATTCTGGCTACGACTGCCACCTTTCCTGATTCATTTTAGTATGGCTATCCAAGTAGGAATCTTTCAGGGTTCTAGTATATATCCTCTTCTGTTCATTATATACCCATTCCCTAGATGAGTTCCACCTTTGAAATAACAGATTTTTCTGTGCATACTACTGATAACCCTTTTCTTGATAATTTATCTTTAAATCATTCTTGACTAATGTGGCTAATCTACTCAATAATCTTGCAAGCATCTCAACTCAGGAACATACAAAATGGAATTCATCTTTCTGAATCCTGAAATAGTTCATTTTCAATAATTTCCACCACCATCCATCCAGTTTGCCAAACTAGACATTTGGGTAATCTTTTGAGTTCGCCATTATATCTCCATTATATATCTAATTGCTGTTTCTGTATTTTAGGTTTCTCTTTAAATCCATCCACACTGCCTTCATTACCTTTCCTACTCCCCTTGTTTCAGTCACCATTGTTTTCTCACCTGACTCTTAGAATAGCCTTTCAATTTACCAGTATCAAGTCTATTATGAACACCTTCATCTTTGTACCCTTTCTCAACCTAAATTACAATCAGGACACTGGCTTCTTCAAAACGCTTCAGTGACTTTCATTTGCCCTTCAAATAAAAGTGATTGATTTCTCTAATAAATTTTAAAAAGCCATAAGAACTTTTACACACTTCTGTCTTCTATAAAACCTCTTCCAGGACATAATAGTCCTCACCTGCTCATATATAATTATATGCTTCATCTTGTACTGTTTTTTTTTCCCTTTTGGTCACACCCGGCATTGCAAAGGGGTTACTCCTGGCTCATACACTCAGGAAGTACTCCTGGCGGTGCTCGGGGGACCATATGGGATGCTGGGAATCGAACCTGGGTCGGCCATGTGCGAGGCAAATGCCCTACCCACTGTGCTATTGCTCCAGCCCCTGTACTGGTATTTTAAAAGATGTTTCAGGTTTATTCCTGCTTCCCTTACTCTTTGCAGTTCCCATATCTAAAACACTCTTTCCTTCCCCTCACCTATTTGCCTAGATCCACATGCATACATAAATTCAAGTTTCACCTATATGGTTCCTTTTCCCCAAAAGATCATTCCTTGCCCTGCCACAGAGGCAGGGTGGGATGGGGGCATGGAGGGTGGGAGGGATACTGGGATCCATGGTGGTGGAAAATGGGCACTGGTGGAGGGATGGGTATTTGATCATTGTATAATTGAAACCCAAGCACAAAAATTTGTAAGTCTGCAACTGTACCTCATTATGTCCCACTAATAAAAAAAATTAAAAAAAAAACATTCCTTGGTATTTACCAAAAAAACCATTCGAGTCTAAGCTATGGTTCTTCCACAATATTCTATATCCTAGTATTTTTCACTTAGAGTCATTTGATTGTGCTGAGTTCCAATAGTCCAAGAATCATATTCATATGTCTGAATACTATGCCCTTAAGTATAAAAGAGGGCAAAAACAAAATTTTAAAAAGTTAGTAAACTTTTAAAAGGCATACTGTAAGCTCTTTTTAAATTTAAATGGCTTTTGGAGACCATTTTCTAGGTTCGTAAATTTCAGCAAAATCGAAAGTGAGGTCAAAATATTTTCTATGAGTCTACCTCCCCTGCACTTGAATGGTCTTTACTCACTCATCAGAACAGTTTCTTATTTTATCCAAGGATGAACCTGTACTTATACTAATAATCACCCAAAGTCTATACTACAATTGTGCACGCTCAGTGTTGATCATTCTAAAGTTTTGCACAAATGTATGATGACATGTATTCCATTTTCTCCAATATATATAGTTCAATATATATACTGCTATATATACATATACATTGCTACACACACACATATATATATATATATATATATATATATCACTGCACTGTCCTCCCGTTGTTCATCTATTTGTTCGAGTGGGCCCAGTAACATCTCCTTCGACTTGTTGTTACTGTGTTTGGCATATTGAATACATCACGGGTAGCTTGCCAGGCTTTGCCATGCGGGCAAGATACTCTTCGTAGCTTTCTGGGCTCTCCGAGAGGGGCGGAGGAATTGAACTTGGGTCAGCCAGGTTGGCCTATATATTGTATCATACAAGGAATTTTCATCCTGGATGTCCTCTATGTTCTACTTATTTATCTTTATACTCCACTGCCCTGCAGCATTGGAAACCACTAGTTTTATTTATTTTCAAAACTTTGCCTTCTCTAGTATAGCATGTACTTAGACTCATACAGTATGCAGCCTTTACAGATTGCCTTCTATTTAATAATGAATTGTTTAGGCTCTTCCATGTTAAAAGGTTTAGCTTGCCATGGCTTGGTAGCTCATTTCTGTTTAGTGTTGAATAATATTTTATTGTCTAGATGTACCACAACACAGATTATTTACCCATTAACTTGCTGAAGTTGGTTGCTTCTGAGTCTGGGAGATTATGATTAGAGCTACTACAACTGTGTGTAGTTTATTGTGTCGGTTGTTTTTTTTTCCCTCTATACAAATACCAAGGAGTCTGATGCGGGATCATATGGTAAGAATATGTTTAGTTTTGTAAATGAAACTTCCCACTTGTCTTCCAACGTAGCTGTACTAGTTTGCAATCCAACCAGAAATGAATTATGTGTTACTGCTTGACACAGTAGCATCTGGTGAAGACAGTACTCTGGATTTTGGTGATCCTCATAGATAGATAGTCGTAGCTTTGCTAGTATTGCTTTAGTGACATGATGTGGGATATCACAGGCTTACTTTTCATCTAGATATCTTCTTTGATGAGGTGTATGTTAAGGTTTGGGGTCCCTTTTTTAGTTTTTGGGGCACACCCGGAGATGATCAGGGTTTTTTTCTGACTCTGCCCTAAGAAATCACTCCTGCCCATGTTCGGAGGACCATATCGGATGCTGGGGTTGGAACCCCAGTCAATTGCATGCAACGCAAACACCCTTTCTGCTGTGCTATCTTTCCATCCTTGGGGTCCATTTTAATTGAGGTACTCTATATTTTAGCTTTAAGAGTTCTTTTAATACTTTGTATAACAGTCCTTTATCATATGTGTCTTTTGCAAATATATTCTCCCAGTCTGTGACTTGTCTTCTAATTATCTTGAAAAGTCATCTTTTTATCATCCATAAGTTAGAACCCACAGCTTGAAAAAAAAAGTTCACCAGTAACAATACATTACTGGGAAGTATCCTCTTATTTCCCTGTTAGTCACATCTTCTGCTGTTTCTAAGTATATGCTTTATCCTTTCCCAATCACTTCATTATTCATGTATTAGTCAGTTGAAGTGGCATTATAATAATCCCTTTCTGGTGTTTCTTTGGAAAAACACTCCACGATCATAGAGGTGTGCTAATAATTCCAGATTCCTGGAAAATTTCAATATTATGCATACTAATGTGATCCCTGGGAATCTGGGCATAATTAAATTCTAGATGATATGCAAATTATTACCTATATTTAGGTATAACTAAGGGTGAGTCAATATTATTGTGATATTTATTTAAAAAGTAAATTATTATTAGTTTTTCTTCTTTGTGTCTTTGTTATTAAGACAGGAAAATGTTCTCCAAAGTGAGGACAAAGTGTTTAGCCTTAATTATATTAATATAAGCTCTACTGGTTGTTTTTAAGTTTAAGGGGAAAGTCTAATGATTATATTAAATATTTATAATATCTCTTCATTTTGACTATAAGGGATTTAGAAATATTCATCCTATGCTATGAATGTTCTTATATCTTAGCAGGTATTAAAAAGTACTATTGCTAAGAAATCTTTCTCCTTGGCAGGAATCTTCAAATGATTATAGAATTTCATTTATTTACTAGCTATCAGGACTCTATAAATAAGTACTAACCTAAAAGAAGGATCAGTAAGTAATAGTCTCAGGCCAAGTCCAACCCACTACTCATTTTCTGTAAATAAAGTTTTCATTCTTAGTCATTTATATACCATCTATGGATGCTTTTGCAAATCAACAGCATAGCTGAATTTCTCACCCCCAAAGCCAAAAACATTTAGTTATTTGGCTCTTCACCGAAAAATATTTCCAATTCTGATCTAAAAGGCTCTTGAAGGGCTTTACATCATTAACCCAGAGCTTTTACAGGAAGAGTGCATTCTCTAAACAACTGCTTATAAAATAAGGATTTTTTAATTTGGCCAAATTACATTTTCCAGGCTTCAGAAAACATCTCCTAAAATGCAATGTGCTCTGATTTGAAATTACAATGGTTTGGTGAGTAAATTCTTGTTCTTTTTTAAAGTACATAAGAGAACCGCTAGTAGGAATAGGGTGACAAAATATTCTGTCTTGAGCTCCTTTGTATTCAGTTTTTCCCACTAGAGCAAAAGGAGAAACCTCATTCTACAGGGATATTTTAAAGATCAAAACAGATGATGTACATTTGTAAAGAAGTTTATTATTTATAATCAGAACAGATTTAATGCTTTGTTTTCCCCATTTTCAGCTTTGTTGCATAGAGTTGTGATTTGTTATCATTGATATTCATGTGGCAGTGTGACTGCCCTTGTCATTCATTTAGTTACTGTGTGCTGACAATTCATTCCTAGAGTGTGCATCTATTTTATGGCTTATTACTGCCCTCATCTTTCCTGCCCACTCAGGTCTACCCACTCATTCATCTCAATCCACTTGCACCCATAGCATGTCTCACACTGACTTGCACTGTAATATCTTCAATTCATCCTTATGTTAAAAACATAATCCAGTTTCTGGGCTGCTTGAGATGGACACTGGCTACTAGAGAGGCTGGCGATATCCATTTTCATGATTTCTAACAAGGCTGATCACATTACTCCCTTTTATTTTCCTAGAAATTTCAATTATGATCTCGTACAATGCTTTAGTGTCTTTTAATTCCTGCTCCATGTAAAATTTTCAGAAGAAATTCAACATGTAAAATATACATTTGGGGAGGGCAAGGAGCTAGTTGGTACCAGAGAGTTGAGATTTGAGAACATATTGCAGTGGTATCTCTGACTCTCAATGTAGAAGAAAAAGCTCTCCATTATTTCTGGTTTGTCTGCTTGGCTAGATGACGAACAATGATTTCATGTGAAAGTAAAATATAGGTTCCACTTTTCATCACAGCTAGTGAATAAAGAAAACATACATAATATTTTTGAAATGTGGTTCTGAACACAAAAGAGGTTGGGTTATTACTTGAGAAGAGTATAGTGTGGTTTAAATGGATGTCTAATTGACTTAAACTGCACCATGGCACTGCCCTATAGTATACCTGTGGCTGTTACCATATCTAACAATTTTATAATTTTGTTTCTCTACTGGATATTTGATGATTGCCTACCAGCTATGGAACTGGGAGAATAAATAAAGTTAAAAATGGCAAAGGGAAGTTAACACTGGTAGTGGGAATGGTGATGGAATGCTGGATGTCTAAAATGGAACTATGAATAACTTTGTAAATCATGGTGCTTTAATAAAATTTAAAAATTAAATTAAATAGTAACATATGGGATGAGCAGGCTTATATCAATTTCTATTTCTATTTCAATCTCCCAATATTCCATATAAATGGGTAAAATGAGAATGAAAAGAAAATAAGTCTTTCTTTGTATTGAAACCACTTCTATAGCCCCAAGGTGAGTGCTAAAAAAAAATCAAGAGTGCTAGGTGATATTACTTTATAATTCTATCTGCATTGTTTTAATATAATATTTAGATGTCATGCAAGAGGAGAAAGAAGGCCGAAGAAGTTCTGCTGTTGTTTCATTTAGAAAATGGGCTGGAACAATAGCACAACAGGTAGGGCATTTGCCTTGCACGGGACCAACCTGGGTTCGATTCTTCCAACCCTCTCTGAGAGCCCAACAAGCTATCGAGAGTATTCTGCCCGCACAGAAGAGCCTGGCAAGCTCCTCATGGCGTACTTGATGTCAAAAATAGTAACAAGTCTCACAATGGAGATGTTACTGGTTCCTGCTTGAGCAAATGGATGAACAATGGGAGGACAGTGCTACAGTGCTACCATGAATGCATGAACAATATGGTACAATTAATTGATTCTACAGTCTATGGAGACAATTACATCATATCTACTACCAAGACCAAGTATGTTAAATCTTAATGGAGTCAATTTTATCATTTATACTTTTAAGGCTGTCTTACAAAAAAGATCAAAGTATAGGAGTGGGGGCTGGAGCAATAGCACAACGGGTAGGGCATTTACCTTGCTTGTGGCCAACCCCAGTTCTTTTCCCAGCATTCCATACGGTCCCCTGAGAACCGCCTAGGGTGTTTCCTGAGTCTAGAGCCAGAAGTAACCCCTGTGCATCGCCAGGTGTGACCCCTCCAAAAAATAGCACAGCGGTAGGGTGTTCGCCTTACAAGCGGCCAACATGGCCAATCCGAGTTCGATTCCTCTGCCCCTCTCGGAGAGCCGGGCAAGCTACCGAGAGTATTCGATATGCCAAACACAGTAACAACAAAGTCTCCAATGGAGACGTTACTGGGCCCGCTCGAGCAAATCGACGATCAACGGGAGGGCCAAAAAATAAATAACTAAATAAATAAAGTACAGGACTGGTTCTTAGGAAGATCTGGGTTTGAGGCATGCTTTGTAAATTTAGCCTGGAGTTGCCATTAAGCCAACAACTCTAAGCTTTGTTTTCCTCTTAAGATTAACAAAGGTAAGAAAAGAATGAAGTGCCTTTATCATAAAGCTGTTGCAGAATGAAATAGGACAATGAACCAAGAATGTTTCGCAAAATGCCTGCAACAGAGCAAGGCATTAAACATGTTGACTCTAAGATAAATATGAGGTGTGTTCTGGTCAATACTAGAGGGAATAATTGAAATGAAAGCAGGTATCTTTTTTTAAAGGCCATCCTATGCTTAAGTAGTAAAGGAATATAAACAGACTATGAGACCGTAGAGACCCTCTAACAGAGTTAAACATGAAGTGACAGTGTTGTTTTTCCTGATTTACATCAGACATTTGTTGTTCAAGCACATTTTCCTCAACATGCTCAATATGAAGCATTTATCCATCCAGATAATAGATACAAATCCATGCATTCAGATGTTCTTTGGAGTCAGAGATCAAGATGGAAATCCCCCAAATCATAGAGATTTGCGTCTATAAACTTGCTTATTATATTCACATTCAAGGAGGTTGGAAGGGATAGTGTCAGCTTTTTAACCAGAATCTTTTCATTACTTCTCCCTGTTGGGGCTGCAGCACATGCTGTGAGTGACCTCCAGAGATCCTCAAGCTGTATGCAGAGAGCAAATTGAATCTGAAAGCTTTATTAGACAAGTTTGTCTTTCCGCTGGTGGGAGTGGATGTCAGCCGAATTGGAAAAAATAAAATTTCCTGTGAAACTGGGTCGTGACCTTGGAAAAATCTCAAATCAAAGTGCATGATTCAATTCTGAGTTATGTCCTTCTTATTAAACATGGGAGTGCAGTTGAAAAAAAGGCACAGTCTACTTTAAACAAATGAAAATCAGTATCAAAATAATGGAATATCTATTGTTCTTGCTAGAATTAAGGAGTAAAACAAAAAAAACGTTAAATCAAAAATTTTGAAAATTCTATTAATCAAGGAAATATTCTAATTATGTCTTTTCTTTATAAATAAAGAAAAAAGAAAAAGTGATAAAAAGAAAGTAATTAAAAAAAGAAAAGTGATAACTGATTAAAGATTGTTGTATTTTAATATTTCCTTCAAGATTTTTAGAGTTATTAATTTATGCTTATAAATGATTGATAAAAATAAAGTAGAAGTCATGATAATTATCTCAGAAGAACATAAAGTAATATAATTTCAACTCTTTTTTTATTGAAGTACTATATTTCAGCTCAGGCTTAAGTTTAGTTAGGTTAGCAATTTTGCATAAATAACAGACTAGAATAAACATACTCATCATGGATTACCAAGCACTTTTTTGAAATTAGATTAAAACATAACTTCAAAATATTGAAGAAAAATTTAAACAGCATGGATTTTAAGAATAAGACAGCATATAGTACTGTAAAGAAATAATACATAAGAAAGAGTTAAGATGTGGAGATTTAGCCTGCAAGGTCTGCAGCAAATCCACAGAATATTCTTATTTGATCAGTCCTGAAATATTTGTATAAAAGTATACATTGGTAAACAAGACAGAATAAGATCCTCTGAGAACTTAGTTTATTACAAAGTAAAAATGACATATATTTTGAGTAGTTAAAATCAGAGTATGAAAGATAAAAATGTATGCTCTGGGAGACGAGAAAACAGGAGGCTCGAGAAAAGCAGTTTTGCAGAATAATAGATGCAGTTATGATCTTAAGGGAAAGTGAAGGGAGAGATCATTCAGGTGAAAGTGCTCAGTGTGGAAATCCTGAGCCCAATGAGAAAGAGACATACTAAATAAATGAAAATCAGGGGGAACTGGGCTTTGAAGGAAAAGGGCAGTGAAGGATTAAGAAAGGTAGACCTCCATGGAAGACATTGTGAGCCATGGTAATGACTTGGAGATTTATTCTAAAAGCAGCAGGACACTAGTCAATGAGATGCACATTTTGCATTGTTATTCTTTGTGGAGTAATTTTATATGAAGAATGGGTTAGAGGGAGGTAAATGAAATCAGTTAGAAGGCAAGAATTCAGATTAAATATGATGGAGGTAGAAGAGATGAAATGGGTTCTTGATAACCTTTCAGTGTCAATATTGCAAACCACAATGTCCCAAATGGGGGAAAGGGGGAGGGAGAGATGTATAGAGAGAGGGAGGGAGGGAGAGATAGAAAGAGGAAGGGAGAGAGAGGGAGAGGGGGGAAGAGAGAGAGAGAGAAGAAAAGCATCTGCCATAAGCAGAGGTTGGGGGGTGGAGGGTGATGGGAGGGAACCTGGGAAATGTACACTGGTGGAGAGATGGGTGTTGGAGTACTGTATGACTGAAATATAATCATGAAAGTCTTTATAATGCTCTATCCCACAGTGATTCAATAAAAGTTTTTAAAAAGATAAAATAATTTGTATGAAATTCCACCGTCACTGTCCTCCCGTTGTTCATCGATTTGCTTGAGTGGGCCCAGTAACGTCTCCATTGGAGACTTTGTTGTTACTGTGTTTGGCATATCGAATATATCATGGGTAGCTTGCCAGGCTCTGCTGTGCGGGCGAGATACTCTCGGTAGCTTGCTGGGCTCTCCGAGAGGGGTGGAGGAATCGAACTCGGGTCAGACATGTTGGCTGCGTGCAAGGCAAATGCCCTACTGCTGTGTTATCGCTCCAGCCCTTATATGAAATTAAAGTAATGAAATCAGTAGGGCTTTGTGACTAATTGTATGTAGAAAGTGAGTGTGAAAGAGGCATCTATCCAAGATGACTCAGTGGTAGTAGCTTGATTAGACGGTCTTACCATTCTTACCATTTCCTGTGATAAGGAATACAAGTGTGTGTGTGTGTGTGTGTGTGTGTGTGTGTGCGTGCGTGTACATGTGTGTGTATGAGTGTGCATTGGGGGATTAAATTTAACAGTAAAATTTTGAACAAGGTGGAGTTGATACGCATATAGCTCATATTCTGAAAACAGTGGGGTCTCTATATAAATTTCACATTTTAGAGAAGGTATCTCTACAAGTAAACTCTTCGATCCCAAACCCTTATATGTTATACTGTTTCCTACTTAATCTGGTTTATTTCTCATTCAAGCTATAACCTCATGACACACAAAAATGCCATGTTTATCTTGTTTACCATATTTATCTTCTTTTTGCAGAACTGTGGTGTCTGGGGGGGGGGGTACACCCAGTAGTGCTCAGAGCTTACTTCTGGCTTGTGTGCTCAGAGATCACTCCTGGTTTCACTTGAGGGACAGTATGAGTTGCTGTAGATTGAAACACAGTTGACTACATGCAACACAAGCATCTAAAACCCTGTAGTGGGGCTGGAGCAATAGCACAGCGGGTAGGACATTCGCCTTGCACGCGGCCGACCCGGGTTCGATTCCCAGCATCCCACATGGTCCCCTGAGCACCACCAGGAGTAATTCCTGAGTGCATGAGCCAGGAGTAACCCCTGTGCATCGCCGGGTGTGACCCAAAAACAAAAACAAAAACAAAAAACCCTATAGTATGTCTCTGAACTCCAGTTTATTTTCTTTACTGCTTATCTCCATAAAAAAACATTAGCTTCCCTAGGACAGGAATATTTATGTTTTTTATTTCTCCACTGTTATATTTATGAATTAACGTACATATTCAGAACTCAGAAACTTTCAAATATAGTTGTCACTTGAAATCATGCCTGTGAATGAGATTAAAATATGTGTAAAAAGTAGGAATCTGAGAAAGAATCACCAGGGAATTTAGAGAATGTGGTGTTATGGATTTGAAAGGAGAAAAAGAAATGATTCATGATCAGTGACTTCAGCATTATATTATGCTATGAGTATAGGTAAGATGAGGACTGACATAATATTTAAATATAGAGACTTTTTCTGGGCTTCACACATTTACAGTGAACTGCTGGAGGGACTGTCAAGCTGCAGTTTGGGGGGGGGTGTAGACAGAGACAGAGAGACTCACTACGGGAATGACTGTAAATAAGAGGAGAAAGATCTATCAGTACCTGGAGGAGAATGTGTGTAGAAAAGTTCTAGGATGGGAAAAACATGTACATGTATAATTAGTATGAATGGAATCATGTAAGTCGATTTAAAGATGCTTTCCACTACAAGGAAAGATTTTTTGACATTCCAGTACAGATGGGCATAAATGGTTAAACTAAAATGAAGAAAAATGTCAGTTTCCCAAATAGTTGTCAAACTTAATAAGAACAGCAGGCAGAATGGTGCCATTATAAAAGGTAGACAAAGGCCATGCAAAATTGGTGCTGCAATTGAGATGTGAGATGAGCAATTAGGTAGTCCCTGTTCTGAACCACTTATAAAGCCCCAAATAGGGAAACAATAATAATATGTAACACAAACCTACAGGAGGTGGAGAGGATGAAAGAGGCACAGATCCTTAAACATTGAAAAAAATCAAAAGAATTGTTTTAACATTTGAGGGATCTCCTTTGTTGATAGTTCACAAGGAATCACTTGATTAAAGCTAGAAAAAGTTTGGAGGGTGCTTGAGTAATTTAATGAAGGAGCACTGCAGTGAGTGAAGATGTTATTTTTCTAGTCAAGCAGTAACTTACACTGTGACTAGGATTTGGGGTTGGCAATTGAAAGACTGTCTTGAGTATAAAAGCAGGGGTGGAACTCAACCCACTCTGGATTTTTTAAAGAAGAGAGTAGGCAGTTAACCTTCTTGAGACTGTGTCTAAGAGAGAAAGTTTTCCTGGAGATAGTGCAGAATAATGAATGACCCCTCAAAGACCTTTAAGATCACAATCTTACAATCTACAATTGCTACACTTTTCTTTAGAAGCTGTTTCCCTTTTTTCAGGATAAAGCTCTATTCAACTTCAGAATGATTCAGCAAATTTTTAGGAAAAAAATATACACATGGTGAAGCCTTTTGAGGGCTGTGGAAAGCCTATTCTCAGCAACAGTTCTAATTGGGCCTTGAAAATAGCATAAGAAGAAATTTAACACTAGGATATATTCTATACTGATTTCCAGGAATGGTTCTTTGGGCAAAGGGATAAAATAATATATTAAGGTATAAGTTCAATTTACTATACTGGACTCCTTATTCATATTGACATGCAGGGTAATAAAAAATCACCAAGGACCAGAATACTTTATTCAGCTGTTGATCCACTTCTCTTCTTTGGAAAATTTCAGAAATATTTCAAAGAAACATTAGAAATAACACATCAGATTGTTTCGCCTTTGTCAGTTCAGACACCCAAATTCAACCCTAATAGAAGTTTGTGGTAACTAAACAATAAAACTGGCAAAGGCTAAGAGCGGAAGAACAAACGAGGGACTTCATCATCACAAAATGGATAATTAAAATCTAAATACTTTTTATAGTCTATCAAGTTTTGGGATACTAACAATGACACCACTATTGTATACTTCCTATTAACTTGGAAGAATCTGGCCCAGGACCAGAAATTCCCACTGCCCATCTTCCTTCTGATCAACATGAACAAAACTGCGGCCATTCTAGCTATGGTTTACCGTTGTTCCTTTCTGCTGTACAGTGTGACACATATTATGCTCAAGCACTCTTGAATGAATACAAATATGAATCTGTTTATTGTCAAAAGTTGGAAGGTCTCTGGTTGCTTGGGGATGGTCAAAACTTTTGTGAGTCCAATTGTCTGGGTGGTTCAACAGTTGGTGTGAACTTTTACCTCTCTTATATTAGAGTTTTTCTTTAAATTTTATTGATTTATTCATATATTTGTCTTAAATAAAATTTTTATTGATTGAGGTATCATGTTTTATAATAGTATTCAAGGTTTGGAGGTTTTAATTATAAAATCCATGATGGCCCAGTCATGTCCTAAGTGTTAGCCGAGGCATCATTTATTAATGAGGCAGGAAAAGACTTGGATTCCTGGAAACTGAGAGGTTTTATCCCATGGTTGAGCCGTGGTAAACTCAGCAGTAGGAAACAGAGCTGAAAAAGGAAAGGATATGATTGACATCCCTCCTTGTACTTATGATAAGGATGGGGGTCTTCATAGGGAAGTAAGTATGTGAGAACTAATTGACAACCTCTTTCCTTCTCTCATGATAGGTGAAGATAAATGAAGGCTATTTCACCCATAAATTCATCTTTTTCTCACAACTTTAATCAAATGAGCATATAGTAGTATGCCAAATCTACGACCAAACTCCGATTAACTTCATTCTTTAAGCTATCTAGATAGTTAAAGTACTATTGAAATACGTTTATTAAGCACTACTGCAGAGCTGAGTGAAGTCCAAACAATAAACATATAAATGACTCTGTGTACTTGAGACTTAAGAGTAACCTCAAAATTCTAAGGAAATTAAATCACTGCTTGCTATATGGTGGTTTGATAAACATCAAAGTATACACTTTGGAATGATCAAAGCCTATCTTTGAATATCTTATCTGCTACTTAGCAGCTTTGCAACTGAAAAATATAAACTTAACTTTCCTGACCCTTGATATTTCTCATCTGAAAATTGAGAAATAAAACATAACTCTCCAAAAACTAAGCACAACACTAATTTGAATACCGTTTGCATTAACTTAGGTTCAACCAGCAGCAGATTCTTACTATTACTTAGACTCATAAATGATCTCAGAGCTGTTATTGAAGAACCAGGGTAATAAGTAGGACTTAAAAGAAGTTACAGAGAGTCTGGAGATTACCAGTTCTGTGCAACTGTATCTGATGCAGAACACACTTCAGTGTTGTCCTGTGCTAAGGGTGAAAATGGGATTATTTTCTGCGCAGTGCTGAAGAATCATAGGTACTTGAAATCAGAAGCTTCCAGATTTATAGGAAGAATTAATGCTTATGTATTTTCACAGAGCATCAAGAGTCAAATCTTTCTCACCTGCTCCCGTTTTCATGTTTACAAGAACATGTAATATGAATAGAGTCATGCCATTTGTTTGCATGCCATCTATAGCACTGCTTAGAAAAGTGAGCAATACCATCACCTGGTGGGCAATGGAATAAACCACAGAGATGTTACTAGCCTCGGATGTCCTTGAGGGACTCTGTTAACTTAAAAACTGTAGATTTCCAAAGCAATAAAGAGGTATCATATCACAAACCAGTGAGAATGGTATATATCAAAAAGAACATAAAGATCAAGCTGGTGAGATGTAATTAAAAATTCTTATTCACTGTTTTTAATAATGCTTGAAAACATAGTAGACACTTTCAAAAAATTAAGAAGAGAGCTTCCATATGACCCAGTGATTCTTAGACACTAATGCAAGAACACTAATACAATAATTCACAGGGTTATATGCACAATTACGTTTGTCACATTGTTTATAATAATCAAATTCTGGGGCAATAGCACAGTGGGTAGGGTGTTTGCCTTGCAAGCGGCCAACATGGCCAACCAGAGTTCTATTCCTCCACCCCTCTTGGAGAGCCTGGCAAGCTACCAAGAGTATCTCGCCCACACGGAAAAATCCTGGCAAGCAACCCGTGACATATTCTATATGCCAAACACAGTAACAATTGTCACAATTGAGATGTTACTTGGCCCGCTTGAGCAAATCAATGAACAATGGGAGGACAGTGACAGTAACAATCAAATTCTGGAAAGAACCAAAGTGTTCAAAAATAGATGAGTGGATAAATAAATGACAGTATTCATACACAATGGAATACTACTCAGTTATAAGAAATTATTATACCATCCAATTCACTGAAATCTGAATATGATTGGAGTGTATTATTTATAAGTGAGGTAAGAACAAAAAAGTACCTACGATCACATATACAGGTAGAATTGAATGAAACAAAAATGCAAATAAATTTATGCAGTACATCAGAAGAATAAAAGTAAAAATAAAACCATCTGATCATATCAATCAATGCATCAATACATAGAAAGCTTTAAAAAAGATCAAAAAGATCAAAAATCCATTCACTACAGAAAACACTCAACAATATAAGGTTGCTAAGAACCTTCCTAAAGATAGTATTGACCATCTGTAACAAAGCAACATCAGTACTAATATTAATGATGAAAAATGAAAGAATTCCCTCTAAGGTCAGGCACAAGACAAGAACATTCATCCATGTCTCCACATTCATTCAAGACACCACTAGAAGTCTTAGAAACACAAATCAGACAAGATAAAGAAATAAAATGGATCCAAATTAGAAGATAATTCAAGTTATCACTATCTGCAGATGACATGATAATGTAAAGAGGGCATTAAAAGGCTATTAGAAACAATAATGTGATGCAACAAAATAGCCAATTATAAAGTCAACACAAAAATTGGATACATTCTTATATGAAAAAATTCACTAGAAGAGAAAGAGAACAAAGAATCTACTCCATTCAAAAAGTGTCCAAAACAACAAGTTCCTAGGAGTCAACTTAACAAAAGATCTATACTTTGAAAATTATAAGTCACTTAAGAAATAGAAGATGACCCTAGGAAATGTAAAACTATCTTTTCCACATAGATTGGAAGGGTCAATATTTTCTAAATGAGCATCCACCTAAATTATTATATAGATTCAAAACAATCCCCATCCAAATTCAGAAAGCATTCTTCATGGAATTGTAACAATCAATATATAAGTCTGTATGGGATCCTGAAATAACCCAAACAACAAAAGTTATACTGACAAATAAGAAATTGGGAGTTAGTGCATCACCTCACTCAAAACTCTACTGTAAAGCTATAGTGATCAAAACCGCATGGTAGTGGATTAAAGAGATAAAATCTGACCAATGGCTTAGAATATAGTATCCAAAGACAAATCCCCAGATCCATGATCAACTAATTTTTTGAAAAATGAGCAAAGTACATGAAGTGGATTAAAGACAGCCTCTTAAAATAAATAGTGCTGGGAAAACTGGATAACCGCATGTAAAAAAAATAAAGCTGTAACCATATTTCCTACTCTAAACAAAAGTCGAATAAAAGTGGATCAAACACCTTGAGATCTGACCAGAATCAATGAAGTACATTGAAGAAAACATTGGCACGACATTCCAAGATTTTGACCTCAAAGAAACATGGGCCAAACTAAAAGGCACCAAACTGAATGGAAAATATTTTCACTCAAGAAGATCAGACAAAGGGTTAATATCCAAACTATATAAAACACTCACAAAGAAAGTCATTAAGAAAAACCAATATGGAAACTTTTGTAAATCACATTACTTCAACAAAAAATAACTGGACAAAACAAAGTGGGTTTCCAGGGCGCCAGTGAGAATGTTTTTTCTGAATAGAGGTAGTAAGCCAAATAAGTTGGGAAAACTCTGTTCTACAGTATGGCTTCTTTTAGTATACAATGACAAAGATCATGGAATGACCCACAAGTCTGATATTTACTATTTGGCTCTTTATAAAACAAGTGTGTTGATAACTTACTACTTGGTCGCACAAATGAGATTAGAATTTAGACTTCTTGACCTCCAAAGCAGCACTTTCCTAATTACACTTGAGACTGGCTCTATCCAAAAATAATTATAGGAAGACATGGTTTTACCAGTGTTTAATCAACTAGAAACTTCTATTAACTGGCACTTCTATGTTTATACAATGGTCATTCATTTCATTTCATAGTTATTGCCCAGGGACATTTGAACAAATTTAATATCCTTATTTTGAGTCTTCACATTAAGTATGTTCTATGTGCAATTTCTTTTGAAAATGTTAATTCGAGTATTCTGGAATGTGAATGTTTTCAGACCAAGCAGCTTGTGGATAAGAAAGGATTCACTTTGACATTTACAACCAGATTTGCTGGCTCTTTGCCTCCATCTGCCATTCAGGACTTCAATGCCATGCAAAGTCCTATCTACTCAAATGTTTCTGAGAGCTCTAAGGGAATTGCATATAAACATGGCACTACTCTCCACAGGTCTACTCTATTACGTAAATATTCCCTAGTTCAGTATGCTATTCATTCCTAAGACCCCCTAAGCTAAATATCCTTGGAGGGGAGCAGGAGTGGTAGAACTGAAATCACATGGAGTTTCCTTTGACATTCCCAACACTGGCAACATGTAGAAACAAGGATGCATTTCATTTTCAAAGAATCTTTGGCTAGTTCTTAAAGTGTAGACCCATGAATGGCACCATTGGCATCACTTTGTAGAGCTGAAAATTCTTGAATCCTTCTAGATTTGCTGAATCAGTGACTCTAGGGCTGAAACTCAACAATCTCTACTTTAATTTAAAAAAATAAGTGATCATAATAGCAGAACATCCCATACAGGCCAATGCTATTATCTCTTATTTATCTCTTTTCTCTGGGCTGGAGCAATAGCACAGCGGGTAGGGCATTTGCCTTGCACGCAGCCAACATGGCCGACCCAAGTTCAATTCCTCTGCCCCTCTTGAAGAGTCTGGCAAGCTACCAAGAGTATCTCACCCCCATGGCAAAGCCTGGAAGCTACCTGTGATGTATTCTATATGCCAAACACAGTAACAACAAAGTCTCACAATGGAGACATTACTGGGCCCGCTCGAGCAAATCGATGAACAACAGGAGGACAGTGACAGTGACAGTGATCTCTTTTCACCAATTACTGATTTGCGAGTAAAGATGGTGACAATAAAGACTCTCATCCTATCTCCAAGGCCCTTTACTAATAGGCCCTTTACTAATAACCCTGTCAAAAGTTTGAGTATCTACCCTTTAGATCTGTGTTGGAATTACAACTTTTCTCTGACCATTGCAATGTAAAAATGGATTTGTATAAATTCCAGAGTCTGGGTGTCAATTGGTCTTGTCACCCCCCCTCTTCTATCTTTATCACTGCTCTGGGAATGCCATACAATGAAACCCAACCCACTCAACTGGAAGGTGATAGACCTTGTGAAGAATGAAGGTTCTTCAGTCAAGAGCCAAATGTCAAATATCTGAATGAACCAATTTTAGACAATGTCCTGAGAGTTGTCAGGTAACTGCATGCACATGGATAACCTCAAACAAGATAATCAGAATGGCTGCCCAGCTAATGATCATAGACTCAACTAAAGATGCAGAGAATCATGAAGAGTTACTTCTTCGGCCTTAAGTCATTATATTTTGGGGTGATTTTGTGCAAGGGTAAACAACTCGTAAATGTAGATCTCCAAGCAAAAGTTCTAATTTTTCCCTAGCATTCACATTTCTTCTTCAAATTGAAACAAATGCATATACGTCTAGAAGTAGGACCCCCCTCATATTATATAATTCCAGTAAGAGGCCATAAGTAAGAGCAGCTTAGTATAAATCATGTCACCTATGGACATAGTTAACACACAAAATATTAAGTAAGAAAATGTCAGTGGCCATTCTATAGAGCTCTATGTTTCTAAGAAACTCAAGTGATTCTTCAACTCATTGAGTGAAAAGACAGAAATTCCCATAAAGGAAATGTTGAGTTTAATAATATCAATTTCTGGCTAGCTGCCTCTTATCTAGAAGTATCATTGGATGCTTAAAGAAATAGTGCAAGGCACAGCGACAACAAAAAACAAACAAAATACAAACAAAACACAGGCTTTTGTAGCCTGACACACTTGAACCAGAATCCTGACTGTGCGTTTTCACAACTGTGTGCCCTTAATCTAGGTCTTCCTCCTCTAAGCCCTGGAATCCTTACCACAAAAGAATGCATATGTGCTTTGGAATATTTTGTAAGCTAAAGTAGCTAGCACAATAGTAGAAATGCAATGGGAAAACTTACCATGATGAAGTCTAAATTATACTGCAGTGCCATATAGTAAACAAAATAATAATCATATATCAAAAATATATTGCAAATTATACTTTTTTAAAATATTGTACTTATTCCCCAATAAAATTGTAGAAGTCAGGAAATTGGGAACAAAGAGAAAAGAATGTTTTATCTGAATGAAAACAGTACAGAGTGTACCCAATTCCCTATTCATTCTTTCCATTTGACCTTCATTATTTGAACATGTTTACATTATGCCAAGGTCAATGTCAGTTTGATGCTGGGAATAAGAAGTCCCTGGTTTTGAGAATATTCTTGGTTCTCTAAGTTCTCCAGCTCTGGCCTCACTCTCTCTTTCCAGTGGCTGGGAATTCCAGGAAATTCCTAGACTTTACCTATAGGTGATGATGTCGAGGAATAGGGTGGGATGTAGGAGGGCCATGAGACTGTTAAGCGGGCTAGAAAACCTGAAAGGTATCACCTACTGTTAGCATTGTGCTTCTATCATCAGCTCTGGTCTTATGAATCTCCCTAGAATTTCTCCATCAATTCCACAATGAGGTCTTTGCTCTGGTGGTTGTGTCTCTGCTCAGAATACTTTTCTCCCATATAGAGACAGGGATCATACTTTCTCACATCCTCCAGCTATCTGATAGTTCCATATTTTCTCCTAAGGGACAAGCTTTGTTAACACCATTATAAACAATCCCATCCACATGCCAGTTCCCTTCCCCTCACATCCCACCATCTTCTTCTCAATAACTGTGTTCCAAAGACTTCAATGTGCACCCACCTTTTTGTTTTGTTTTCGTGCCACACCTGGCAGTGCTTAGTAGTTACTCCTAGCTCAGAACTCTGATGAGCTCTGAGGACCATGTGGAATGTGAGTATTGAACCCAGGTCAGTCTTATGCAAGGCCATCTCCTTACCCTTGGTACACACTATAGCTCCAGTCCCGGTGTGCAATCACCTTACTTGGAGATTCCATATTGGGATATGAAAATTCAGATTCTGACTTGTATGGCCTAGGGTCAAGACTGAGATTGTTTGTTCCTAATAAGATCTCATTTTACTTCCATCTGTGGACACACTCTGTAATGCTCAGCACTATCAAGGTAGTTTTTGTTTTCTTTTTTTAATTTTTTTTTATCAGTGAAACACCATGTGGTACAGTGGTTGACCTTACAAGTTTTTGCACTTGAATTTTGGTCATACAATGACCGAGTACCCATCCAACCACCAGTGCCCATTCTCTACCACCAAAGGTCCCAGTATCCCTCCAACCCCTCCCATACCCCCATCCCATCCCGCCTCTGTGGCAGGGCATTCCCTTTTGTTCTTTCTCTGATTTTGGATGCTAAAGTTTGCAAGAGAGATATTGAGTGGCAAACATTTTTGGTCTATAGTCTACTTTAAGCATGCATCTCCCATCTTGGGAGAATCCTCCCAACACCCTTTGCTTGGTGTTCCCTTCTCTGTCTGAGTTACCCTTTCCCACAGCAAGTGGGGCTGGCCTTCAAGCCATGGAGTAAACCTCCTGTAACTTATCTCGACTATTCTAGGAGGTTGGTCTCGTATTTTGTTATTTTATATTCCTCAGATGAATGCAATCTTTTTATGTCTGTCCCTCTCTTTCTGACTCATTTCACTTAGCATGATACTTTCCATGTAGTACCATTTGTATGTAAATTTCATGACTTTGTTTTTTCTAACAGCTGCATAGTACTCCATTGTATAGATGTACAAAAGTTTCCATAACCAGTTATCTGTTCTCGGGCACTCGGGTTTTTTTCCAAATTTTGGCTATTGTGAACAGTGCAGCAATGAACATAGAAGAGCAGATATTACTTTGGCTATACTTTTTGTCTCCAGGATATATTCCCAGGAGTGGTATTGCTGGATCAAATGGGAGCTCAATTTCTAATTTTTGGAGAACTGTCCATACTGTTTTCCAAAAGGGCTGGACCAGTTGGCATTCCACCAGCAGCGAAGGAGAGTCCCTTTCTCGCCACATCCGTACCAACACTGGTTGCCCCTGTTCTTTTGGATGTGGGCCAGTCTCTGTGGCGTGAGGTGATAACTCATTGTTGTTTTGATCCGCAATCTCCCTGATGATTAGTGATGTAGAGCATTTTCTCATGTGCCCTTTATCCATTCGGATTTCTTCTTTGAGAAATTTTCTATTCATTTTATTACCCCATTTTTTGATGGGGTTGGATGTTTTCTTCTTTGTGGAGTTCAACCAGTGCTTTGTATATCCTTGATATCAACCCCTTATCGGATGGGTATTGGGTGAATATTCTTTCCCATTCTGTAGATTGTCTTTGTGTTCTGGTCAGTATATCTTTTGAGGTGCAGAAGCTTCTTAATTTAAGATAGTCCCATTTGTTTATCTCTGTTTCCACTTAGTTGGTCAGTGGAGTTTCGTCTTTGAAGATACCGTTAGCCTCAATGTCTTGGAGGGTTTTGCCGACCTTGTCTTCAATAAATCTTATGGATTTTGGCCTGATATTGAGGTCTTTAATCCATTTTGATCTTACTTTTTTTCATAGTCGAGATCTAAGCCCATTTTTTTTTTGCATGTGGTTGTCCAGTTATTCCAGCACCATTTGCTGAAGAGGCTTTCCTTGCTCCACTTCACATTTCTTGCTCCTTTATCAAAGATTAGATATTCATACATTTGGGGTTGTGTGTATGGATATTCCACCCTGTTCCATTGGTCTAAGGACCTGCCTTTGTTCCGGTACCATGCTCTTTTAATTATTACCACTTTGTAGTAGACTTTGAGGTTGGGGAGGGTAATGCCTCCCCACATCTTTTTCCCAAGAATTGCTTTAGCTATTCGTGGGCATTTGTTGTTCCATATGAATTTCAGGAGTGCTTGATCTATTTCTTTTAAGAATTTCATGGGTATCTTTATAGGGATCACATTAAATCTGTATAATGCTTTGGGGAATATTACCATTTTGACAATGTTAATTTTTCCTATCCATGATCAGGGGATATGTTTTCATTTCCTCGTGTCCTCTTTTATTTCATAGAGTAGCGTTTTGTAGTTTTCATTGTAAAATTCCTTTACCTTTTTAGTTAGGCTGATTCCGAGGTATTTGATTTTCTGGGGCACGATTGTGAAGGGGATTGCTTTTTTCATGTCACTTTCCTCTCTCTCATTATTTGCATATAGGAAGGCCATGGATTTGGGGGCACTGATTTTATAGCCTGACAATTTACTGTACAAGTCTATTGTTTTTATGAGTTTCTTGGTAGAGGATTGGGGGTTCTCAAAGTATAGTAACACATCATCTGCAAATAGTGAGAGCTTGATTTCTTTCTTTCCTACCTCGATACCTTTAATGTCTTTTTCTTGCCTAATGCCTATTGCAAGTACTTCCAGTACTATATTGAACAGAAGTGGTGATAGTGGACATCCTTGTATTGACCCTGATCTTAGAGGAAAGACCCTTAGTTTTTTCCCCATTAAGAATAATGCTTGCCATGGGTTTGTCGTAGATGGCTTTGACTATCTTGAGGAAAATTCCTTAAAAATTCCTTTAATTCCTTTAAAATTCCTATTTCTCACCAAAATTCACACGTTTTGGTGAGAGTTTTCATCATAAACAGGTGCTGTATCTTGTCAAAAGCTTTCTCTGCGTCCATTGATATGATCATATGGTTTTATCTTTAATTTTGTTGATATGATGGATTATAGTGATTGATTTCTGAATGTTAAACCACCCTTGCATCCCCGGGATGAATCCCACTTGGTCGTGGTGTATGATTTTTTTGATGAGTTTTTGGATTCTGTTTGTTAATATTTTGTTGAGGATCTTCGCATCTGTGTTCATTGGGGATATTGGCCTATAGTTTTCTTTGTTGGTGGTCTCTTTGTTTGCTTTTGGTTGTAGGGAGATATGTGCCTCATAGAAGCTGTTTGGGAGAGTTCCTGTTTTTTCCAATTTCCTGGAAAAGTTTGAGGAGTACTGGCAAAAGGTCTTCTTTAAATGTTTGGAAGAATTCACTTGTGAATCCGTCTTTGCCTGGGCTTTTGTTTATGGGAAGATTTTTGATTAACGCTTCAATTTCCTTGATATGAATGGGTCTGTTCAGGTATTCCAAGGCTTCTTAGTTCAATTTTGGGAGATTATGGGAATCCAGGAATTTATCCATTTCTTCTAGGTTCTCTTGTTTCATAGCATACAGACTCTCAAAGTAGTCTCTGATGATCTGTTGAATTTCATTGGTTTCTGTTGTGATGTCCTCTTTTCCATTTCTGATTCGATTTATTAGGGTTCTCTTTCTCTCTTTCTTTGTGATTCTTGCTAGTGGTTTATCAATCTTATTTATTTCCTCAAAGAACCAGCTCTTGGTTTCATTGACCTTTCGAATTGTTTTTTTTTTTTTTGGTTTCCATGTCGTTAATTTCTCCTTTAAGTTTTATTATTTCTTTCCTTTGGCCAATTTTGGGTTCCTTTTGTTGGTCTTTTTCTAAGATTCTGAGCTGTGTGGTTAGGGCGTCTATGTAGGCCCTTTCTTCTTTCCTTAGGAATGCTTGTAATACTGTAAGTTTTCCTCTTAGCATGGATTTAGCTGCGTTCCATAGGTTCTGGTAGCTCATGTCTTCATTCTCATTTGTTTCCAGGTATCTTTTGATTTTGTCTTTGACTTCCTTCCTGACTCATTGTTCAACATTGAGTTGTTTAAATTCCAGGTGTTTGATTTGTTTCTCGGTGTCTTTGTGTGATTCACTTCTATATTCAGCATATCGTGGTCTGAAAAGATTGTTGATACTACTTTTATCTTCATGATTCTAGTGAGGTATGTTTTGTGGCCTAGCACATGGTATATATTGGAAAATGTTACGTGTGCACTGGAGAAGAATGTGTATTATTTCATTTTGGGTTGTAAAGCCCTCTATAGGTCTATAAGCCCTCTCTCTTCTATTTCTTCCTTCAATGTTTCCTTGCTGAGTTTTGTTCTTGTTGATCTATCCAGAGGTGATAAGGTGATGTTGAAGTCTCCAACTAATATTGTGTTGCTAGTGATGTCCTCCTTAAAATATGTTAGCAGTTGTTTTAAGTATTTAGCTGTCCCCTCATTACATGCGTATACATTTAAGAGTGTGATTTCTTCCTGTTGTACATATCCCTTGATAAATATAAAATGGCCTTTGCTATCCCTTCTAATCTTTTTTGAGGGAGCTGTTTGCTTGCAGGATTGTTTTTCATCCTTTAACTTTGAGTTTGTGTTTGCTCTGATTGTTCAGATGAGTTTCTTTTAGACAGCAGAATGATGGTTTCAGTTTCTGGATCCATTTTGCCACTCTGTGTCTCTTGACTGGTGCATTTAGACCATAGACACTGGGGTTTTGTGCCAAATTTCTTTACGGTTGGTTGGGTTTATAAGTGTTTTCCTTCTTATCTTATAGGAGCTACTTTAATCCTTCTTTTAGATTTGGTTTTGAGTCTATGAAGTTCCAGAGCTGTTGTTTATCTACAAAATGGTGTATCGCACCAACAAGTATGAGTGAGAGTTTAGCTAGATAAATTATTCTTGGTGAGGCCTTCAGTTCATTGAGTTTTTTCACTATATCACACCATTGTCTTAGGGCTTGGAGGGTTTCCTCTGATAGGTCTGCTGTAAATCTAAGGGGTGCTCCTTTGTATGCGATTTCCTTCTTTGACCTTGCTGCTTGTAGTATTGTGTCTTTGTCCACAGCATCCATCGTTCTGACTATGATATGCCTTGGAGTGTTTGTATTTGGGTCTCTTTTAGCTGGCACCCTTCTGGCTCCTTGGATATGGATGTCTGCATTCTTTAACTCTGGGAACTTTTCAGCAATGATTACTTTGAGTGTGGCTTTTTCATTAGGATTGCCTCCCTGTCCTTCTGGCACTCGATGATTCTAATGTTGTTTCTCTTGGCATCATCCCCTAGGTCTCTGATTCTTCTTAGAGCTATTTTGAGGTCTTTTCCCATTGTTTGTTGTTCCCTATGTGATTTCTGTTGCTCATCTTCAAGCTCACTGATCCTGTCTTCAGCTGTACTCATCCTACTGCTGAGGGCACCTACTGAGTTTTTAATTTCGTCTATCCAATCCTTTATTTGTGACACTTCTTTTGGTAGCTTTTTTATTTCTGCTCTCATTTCTTCCTGTATTTTCTGTACTACCTGTTATACTGTTTCTTTCATTTATTCCTTTAGCTTTCTGAATATCTCCTCCATTGATTCTTTGAGTAGCTCCTTGAACATCCTCTGCATTTCATCCCGGAATTCTTTATTAGAGAGAGCATATTTGTGGATAACCCTGGTTGGGGATTCAGGACTCTTTTCTTCGTCCTCTCCTTATAGTGGAGATTTGCGCCGTTTCTTCATGTTGTTTTGGTTGTGTAGAGGTAGAACCGTGGAATTCACTGTCACTACTCCCTCTTGTCATGGAAATGGATTCTGGGTAAAGTAGGTTGATGATAGCCACCCTTCTCTCTTTCTAGAGACTACCTTCCTCTCAGGCATTATTATTTGGTTTATAACAGGTATCAAGTGAAGCTTTGGAGGAGGTGCGCTTTGATATTGTGCTTGTACAGCTTCTTGTGTACTGGTCCTTTGTTAGAATTGGAGTAGGCCAGTGGATTATTGTTGTACTGTAGTTGAGGTGGCCAGAATTCTTTCCACAGATTTAGGTGATAAAGCCTGGGATGAAAGTCCAGAGTGCTGGGAGTGGGAAATATAACTGCGGCAGAGAGGTGGATGGGAAGTCCGGAGGTGCTTGGGTGGCTGTTCCCCATAGCATCCTCTGGTTGCCCAGCTGAAGGGGTCCGGGGTGGCAGGAAGAGTAGATTTTGTTTTCTTTAGTGTATCATCTTACACTCTCTTCCAAAAGGAATACATGTAGCATGAAAAGAGGGACTTCATCTATGCAGCATCCTCAACACCCAGCATGAAATCCAAAAAAGATAAATTATTCAATAAATATTCATTAAGTGGATGAATTATAGATGTTGCTTGAAATCAAAATTGAAACTTTGAATGTGTTTTCTATTAAAAGCAATATTGTTTCATCAAAGTATTTTCCAGGTTAAGTAGATTCCTGTGCTCTGCCTCTGGGCCCTTCATTGTAAACTGGCTTAGCTAGAGGCATAAATGACATTTAGAGTTCAACAATCTTATTAACACACCGTTGGAACCCAATCTCTTTATGGATTTAGAAAGTCTGAGGCTAACCATACCAAAGAAGACTAAATAACAAATACAAACAAATGGGGCCAGACATGCATCTACATTGAGAGAACCAAAGTAGACAGGTCATAAAAAGAAATAACTGATATAAACCCTTATATATCAATTTCAATGTAAAGATTGACAAAATGAAAAGTAATGCTTACCTCATCTTTTCCTTTATTTCTCCCCTTACTTTTTGTGGGCAATACCAGGCAGTGCTTAGGGCTTACTCCTGTTAGGTTCGGGAGACCATATGGGGTGCCTGAGATCAAACCCAGGTGAAGTGCATACAAGTCAAGCACCCTGACCACTATACTCTGTGGCACCCTTCTCTTTTTCAGGTCCTCAGTGCTATCTAACTTAACTGAACACTGCTTAGGAACCCCAGGGGTTACATGGTGCACTGTCCCATGATAGCACTGTCTCTTTGAGCCCAGTGGTATTATTGCCTTCCATTGAATCATCATTGTTCTCCCCTCCCATCTGAAAGGTATCACCTCCTGTTACCACAGTGCTTCTATTCTCTGCTCTGGTCTTTTGAGTCCAGATCACAATTGTTCCATGCAGTATATTTCTACAAACTAGGAAAGGAATATCAACTTGACTTGAAGAAGCAGTTCTCATACGTTCCCTCTTCAATTATTTGATCTTGGAAAAGTCGACAAGACAGAAAAATTACAAAATAAAAGTAATAAATCACCAAAGGTGTTTTTAGTTCTAATTATAGTAGTAGTACGGCAAAGAAGTGTTGTGGCTTCTTTCCCCCGAGATTCAAAACTAGCATTAATATTGCCATGAGATTTTATGCATCCATTCTATTAACCAGTGGAGAGAAAGAGAAATTAAGAAGGCAGACATGTGCAGCTAACACAAAAAAATGAAAACTCTTGCAAAACGAAGCAGCCATTCCCCAAGCCCCATGGCAGTCACAGTTCATTGTTCTTGTTCTTGAACTGAAAAGCCCAGAGATGTTCAGAGAGTTTTAAGATGGGGGAGATGCTGGTGGGACTGTATGTGTGTGTCTGTGGTTTGAGAGTTTTTCTTATTCCTATGATGTCTTGGTTTCTGTAAGTGGGTGGACACACTCTGCAGTGCTCAAGGGTCACTGGCCCAAACGATAATGGTGGCACTGGCATGGGGAATCTGGGGCAGCACCCTATCCCCTCTTCAGGGACAACATATCCTCCACTGAAGTGATCAAGTCCCCATATCACAGACCTGACTTGGCTCAGACCCAAAATGACCACAGTAAACTGTTGAAGTTTCTGGGTCTTTTCAGAATTATGGTTCCTTGAAGGTCAATGAAACAGTACTCACACCCCACACTCACTGACCAGACAATGGTGATATCCAAAGCACAAATTCTCCATTTAGTTACTGGCCAACAGTGAAATTCCTAACTATGAAACATCGAGTTCCTGATATTCCTAAAAATAAAATTTCCCTGAGTAACACATTAAAGAGCTCCCCGAAGCTGTTCTGGGCAGACCTGTCTCTCATATCTTTAAAAATCTTACTTTCCGTTGCAGAGATTGTGCAGGGGTTCAAGGCACTTGCCTTGCACATGATGGACCCTGTTCAAACCCAGTAACACACATGTTTGTGCTGCAAGCATCATCTATTTGCCACTTCTGAGCACAGAGCCAAGAGTATCTCCTGAGCACTGCTTGGTGTAGCCCACTCCCCTCCACCAAATAATTATATTTTTAAATTTTTTCTCTTGCATAAATATCTTGCTGAAAAAGTCTTTTAACCAACTTTACCAAAAAGAGCACAGCGGGTAGGGCGTTCGCCTTACAAGTGGCTAACATAGCCGACCCGAGTTCGATTCCTCCGCCCCTCTCGGAGAGCCCGGCAAGGTACCGAGAGTATTCGATATGCCAGACACAGTAACAACAAAGTCTCCAATGGAGACGTTACTGGGCCCGCTCGAGCAAATCGACAATCAACGGGAGGGCCTTTACCTTTACCTTACCTTTGCCAAAAATAATAAAGTCTTTTTAACCACCCCACCAGTCGAGTCTGTCCGATCCCTCCTTGTAGGAATATTTGCTGCTTATCCTATTTTTCCCAAGGCACTGATTGGTTTTCATCAACATTACTAAGGTCTCTCTTTCCTCCCAATTGGCAATCCTGGGGCGATTATTCCCCAACACTAAATACAAAGAGCAGCCCCTCTCTCCAGGCTAACTCTATAAAACCAGTCCAATTCCAATGTTCCATGGGATTGAAATAGGCCTTTGCTCTAGGTCAAGTCACCTTTCAACCTTGTGTACTGTCAGGTCCTGCCAGACTTTCTTGACTGCTAGTCATTCTTTGGATCACCCCAATACAGTTAGTTCTGTTATACAATACTCTGAATCAGTCTGTTTTCAATAAACCTACTCTGAGATGTTTTGCCTAGTAAATAACATCCAGGTTTCTTTCAATTAAAATAATATTTCCTTGTCCCTCAGGGATCTCTTAGTTCTGCTTTCCTGCCAATGAGGACAGTGGAAAAGAATGCAATCCAGTGTACTTACGGCCTCCAGCAGGGGTCTGTCCAGAGGCTGGACCAGCCTGCTTCGACCTCAGTTCTTGAAGTAAATGATTCACCACCTTCCACTCCAAGTTCAGTTCTTCTAACTTCTTCTTTAATAGAAAAGCATAAATGTTATTAGAGTTATCATCTTACAGACAACTTAATTCATGAGGTTATTCATTCATTTTCCAAATGCATTATTGTATTTTTATTATAATTCTAAATGAATTTTCTGTGTAGAATTCCTTTTAAAGATATCAGAGTTATTTAAGTCATCTACTCTACACATATGTATTGCTTGCTGCATACTGGATTTTGCTGCGGGCACAATTTCATTCAAGTGAGGTACAAACACTAATGAAAGCAAAACAAGTAAAAGAACAAAAATGGCAATTGTATCCGAGTTTTTTAAATAGTATCTAGTGTGGCTATAAGAATTTTTCAGAAAATATTTACAAAAATGCAATATGCTAGCTCATCTTTGTCAATAATATTAAAATCTTTTGGCAGGAGGTGGCTTGGCACATAAAAAATACATCAGTTAGAGGCCCCATCAAGGATGAATTTCTTCTCTTAAATGGTAAAAACAGGTCCAGAGATGTACTTTAGCTAACAGACCTTTCAGGGGATTTAGTTACAGATAACTTCCTTGAAAAGAGGCATGCACTTATTCTATGAGTGATCCAGTTGAGAGTATAGATGTTAAGTCAATTTTGTGTAACATAGGACAGTTTGGGGGACCATTTCAAGCCTCTGTCTCCTCATATATTCAGTTAATCCACTTCACTGTTAAGTGGTGTGCTAGTATTTGACAACAGGCTTGCTGATGGAAAGCAAAACAAAATGAAGGACACAAAAGTTTTGTGTCTGCCAATTTCTATGGTGTAAATACTCCCATAATCACCAATATTCAGCAATAAAATAACGTGAAATGGCTCAAAATACCCGAGACTTTGATAGTAACAGCTCATGGGTGGAGACAAGTTTCTTGTCTATAGTAATGTGTGTTCATAGGATTACTAATCACCAGTGCAATGTAACTAGAACTTATGACTCACAGCCCTCAGCTGAAAGTTCTAAAATTATGAGTGAGGGTTACTAGAAGCCTAGGACATAAAGGCAATGATCTCAATAAATTAGGGGAGAATGAAGCCAAAATAATCTCAAGAAAGTTTAGTAAATCTTTCTTTCCAATGATGGAACCCTTTAACCATGTTTTTTTGGAACCCCTGTCCTACTAGATGGTCCCTATTCTTGTGTCATGGAGCCCCGTTTACAGGATTTTTGTATGTGACCTAAGAGAAAATTCTGGAGTCCCATAGAGTGTCATATGGCATTGTTAAGAAAAGCTGATCGAGAGCAGTGGTAAGCATACTTTGGAATAATTAGAAACACCTGGAAGTCTTTGAAAACCACATATTACTGGGTGTTAGCCCTAGAGATTTAGATTTAGTCTTAGGAAGGGTGCGCAAAAACTTAAAATTCAAATCATTTTCTAATTGGTGATGATTGTCCAGAACCAAAGCTATCCATTATTGCTAGTAATTCACCTAAACATCTACACACATGCTCCTAGAAAAATGCCTAGATATGTACCACCTTGACAAAAATAAGCACATGGACCCTTAAATCATTATCAAGAAGTCTACTTCCTCTCAAGGAGAATTAAATTGGCCATATTAAAAGATGAAAAGAACCCAATATCTGGAATGCCACGTACAGAAAAGCTGCTTGGCCAAGAGCATATACATTGTCACATATATGAGAAAATCACTCCTATTGTGCTAAAATATGGAAAATGATGTGTTTTTGTTAAAACCTATCTACTCTACTGGTATTGTAGCACTACACCTTCAACTTTTAACCAACATGAACTTAGGGAAAAAAGAAAAATATTTATATAGCTATAAATTCCTACACTCATGGAATTAGGAATGCACAGAAGTTCACTGCTTTGGGATTTGGGTATAATGAACACCTCAATAGATATGGCAATGTTGGTTTAAAGACACAGTCAAATGAGTTAGAAACAATCAGACTGTATTTTTTGTTACTGGAACCACAGCCAGTGAATCTGGTATGGGAATGGAGGGTAGTGGCAAAACCTGGTGTTGTGCTCAGAGGTTTCTTCTGATTGTGTTTAAGACCCTGAGATTGAATCCGGGTCCCCTGCAGGCAAAGCATATGCTCGGCCTGTCTTACTCTCTCTCTGAATTCCAAGAAATTATTTGAGGAATTACTGTATAAGCAGATATGCTCTGAACCCTTAATAGCACAGCAGTAGGGCGTTTGCCTTGCATGTAGTCAGCCCAGCCGAGACGGGTTTGATTCCTCCACCCCTGTTGGAGAGCCTGGGAAGCTACCAAGATTATCTTGCCCGCACTGCAAAGCCTGGCAAGCTCCATGTGACGTATTCAACATGCCGAACACAGTAACAACAAGTCTCAAAATGATACATTACTGGGCCCGCTCGGGCAAATCGATGAACAATGGGAGGACAGTGTGCCTGTTTGTATATGTGTGTGTATGTATATATATATATATATACATATATATATATACATATTCATACACATGTATATACAAATATAAACACACATACACATATTTATGCATATATACAAATACATATATGTGTATATAGAAATCATTTAGCTGTAGGGTGTTTGCCTTGCACGCAGCCAACATGGCGAATCCTAGTTCGATTCCTCCGCCCCTCTCGGAGAGCCCAGCAAGCTACTGAGAGTATCTCGCCCGCACGGCAGAGCCTGGCAAGCTTCCCGTGAGGTATTCGATATGCCAGACACAGTAACAACAAAGTCTCCAATGGAGACGTTACTGGGCCCGCTCGAGCATACATATATATATGCTGGGTTATGTCATATGTTTCCCTGAGCACTACCAGGTGTAATCCCCGAGCAGAGTTAGGAGTAAGCTCTGATAACTGAGGCATGGCAAAGAAAATGAAAAAAACAAACAAACATGAAAATAAAAATTAGTGATATATTATGCAATAATAATGAGTTTAACAAGCTACATCAGGAGCTCCAGGATAGCATGAAGTTGGCTTGCAACTCCATTGAGCTCTCAACATGTTGCTTTTCATTTTTACATACACGTGATCATTCCCAAAGAGCTACGAAATCAGCGAAGCTACCAACGATCCTTTCTACTTATTCCCTTATGTTACCAGGTATATTATTAACAACAAAGTACCTGTTGTTAGTCACCAACTAGAGCGCCTTATGGAATTCTGAAATTCACTTGGGAAATGACACAACTAATTTAGGAACCCATAGTTCCATTCAATATCACGTGTCAACCTGGCTAGATCAAGAAGTGGCTAGATCACTTCCACTCTTTCCTGTGTGCTCCCAGATACATTAGGAAATGGTCACTAGCAACAATAGAAGGAATCACGAAATTCACACGGGAAGAGACACAACATTAGGAACCCATAGCTTGCTGACAAGCTGGCTAGATCAAGAGGCCCGGGGGTTTGATTAAACACCAGCCTAGATGTTACTTAAGGGTATTTTTTTAACCTATATTTTATTTGTTTTGTTTGGGGAGCACACTTGGTGGTGTTTGGTGCTTAACCTGACTTTGTACTCAGGACTATTACAACTGGCGATGCTTGGGGAACCCTGTGGGATGCCGAGGATCGAACCCGATTCAGCAATGTGCTAGGCAAACACACTCAGAGCCCTTTCCACCGTCTATTCAAAGGACACATTTCCCAGTCAAAATTTCAGAGGGAGCCATGGCAACCATGTGAGCTGTGATGTGCACCCTGAGATGTCACAAAGGCGCATTGTTCATCAGCGCATATAAGGGCAGCCCCGCAGCCCTCAGCCACAGAGCGGGACACCACTAACCTTGAACATCACTGAACGCCCACGGAAGACAACATGAAGAAAACTCAAAGAAAATCCCTAGCATCGGAGAAACGGCTGGCTCTCCGCTCTTCAGAGAGAGTGCAGAAGACTAGGGACAGTAAACAAGACCACATTCATTCAGCGAAATGTGTCAAAAAACAGAAGATCCAGAACCAGCACTGCTGGCGCTGCGGCTCCAGCATGGCAGACAGGGACGGCGCGGGAACAACCAAGCCTGTGGTCCACGACAACGGTCACTCCGGGGACTCGGTCAGAGCAACTTCCAGCCGCTCTGATCCAGCCCCCAGAGTCCCCCGAGAGCCCAGCGTCCCAAAGAAGCCACCATCTGCTTTCCTTTTGTACTGCAGGGACGCGGGCCCCCGGATAAAGTCCGAAAACCCCAAACTGTCAACCTGGATGCGAACGTGCATCTTAGGGCAGCTCTGGAGGGACAAGCGGAAGCGAGACAAACGGCAATACTTTGAGTTAGCCGCGAAGCTCCGCAAACAGCACCACCGCCTCGTGGCCGAGTACGGCGCCTACCAGAGGGCCTGCGCCCACGGCTCTGCCGAGAACAACCCGGACCCTGAGGCAGGAAGCAGTGACGGTGGCAAACCACTCAAGCCACGCAGCGCGGGGAGGAAAATGAGGACGACGAGGAAGATGAGGACCCCGGGGAAGATTGGTGACCAGTGAAAGCCACGCTGAAGATACCGACTTCTCCCAAAGGGGTTCAATAAAGGCGCCTTGTCGTCAGTCTCCAGGTGCCTGTCTGTCTTAGAGTGAACGCGCGGCGGGGGGGGCACCTCCGTGGGTCCGAGGGGTCCACTGACCCCATTGGGGTTCCTCCCTCTGCCGGGTCAGGAGGTTCCTCCCTCAGCGGGCTCTGGGGTGCCTCTAATCTCACCCAAACCTTGCCGGGGTGGGCAGTGGCTTCCATGGAGTGGCCTGCATCTATATTTCGGTCGTGGTTCCCATTTCCAAACCCTTTTGAAAGGCTAAGGTTCCTGTGTTCTCACTCTGCACTTTGCTGGCAGTGTGGCAATGGACTGCAAGTGTTTGTTCCTGTCATTTTCATTTTTAAGGTGGGGGTCACCATATGGTTATTAGAAAAGATATATGCATACAACTAAGAGGGTGAGGAAATGTCTCACAGGGCTGAAGTATGTGTGGGAGTTCAGTTCTATGCGAACACTGCATAGTCACTTGTGCATGACTTCAAGTGCTACATTACCAATATATGACTATCTGAGCCCCTAAATACCACACCCCTACTCAATACAGAGTTTAGACATTTGTTGTAGAAGGGAATATTACTTCAGAGCTGGTCTATGGCACTGAGCTTACTCAGTAATGTGGGTGTGCTTTGTGCCCCACACACTCGTTGTTTGCTTTGGGGAGGGTCTCTGATGCTGGAAGAGGGGGTTTCTTCCAAGCACAATACTTAGGAGAACATACTCTCACCTTCTTTGGGGAACAAATAGTGAAAACAAGCACTTCAGTCTTTTGAAATACCAATGAATTTTTCTCTTAATTTTATTGGGGAGCCGAATATCCACTCAGTGATGATATGGCCCTGTAGTAAGCGGGTGTGTGGGGACCAGACCTTGAAATTTCGACAGTGAGCTCAGGTTTCACATTATTTTCACGTAGTTTAAGCATCTAACTTGCAGTGAGCTTGATCTGACCATGCATTTTCTTACAATCTGACTTCTCAGAGGAAATTAGCTGCTATCTTTGGTTCTCAATAGAAGAAACAGATCTGCACTGGGCTTAATCATAGCCCATGTCCATTACTGCATGGCAATGCAGGCCAGTAATAGCTGCTTATGCCACCTTTAAAAATAAAGGTTTAATTTCAATTTTTAATTTCAGCTGAATTTGGGCCTTAAGTCATTACTATTGGTTGTATGATCCTTGGCAAATAGATAGGTCATCCAGATTTATAATCCTTGAAATGTGGATATGCTCCCTGTACCACTCATGGTTTTTCTGAAGAAAGTAAATGAAAAATTTTGTGGGAAACAGACTCTGGGATATGTAACTGTAAAACTGTTGCTTAGGTATTATGCCCTGTTTAAAGAAGCAAAACAGGAGATAGTTGACAAAAGTTTTCATTAAAATAGTTAAGATGAGCATATTTCAACGCTTAAAGGAGGAAGCTTTGGTTATCCTGAAAATAATGTGTTTATACACTCAATTCCCCTTTATTAATACCTCGACTCTGAGCAGTTTCTCCATTTACCCAATTTATGTTGCCCACTGTTATAGATGGAGAAATAGGGAAAATACAGTATTATTATAATTTCAAACACGGAAAACTTTATACATTTACTACAATCGATGTGTCAAAAAGAGATGAGTACTTACTGAAAGTGTCAAAAAATACAATGGATATTTTTTTAGAGAAAGGAATATGCTCCAAAATTTCAGAGCTATTAACAAATAATGACTCATAAAAGGGCTAACAACAGGGGTTTTTTTTTTTGTTTCTTGAGCCACACTTGGATGTTTTCAGGGCTTACTCCTGAATCTGTGCTCAGGAATTAGTGCTAGTAGAACTCTAGAGACTGTATATGGAGCCAGGGACCTAACCAAGGCCTGCCGAGTACAAGATAACCTTATACCTGTACTATGTTTCTGGTCAAATGGCTATACAGTTTGATCCAGCTATTCACAACAACTACTGCAGCAACATATTTTGACATCTGGAGGCAGTAGGAGCTGCATTTGAACATTTGTCTAGTATGGAAGGTTGCTTTGGTATTGTTCGGTTCTCTGGCATATGACTATATTTTTATTCTGTCCTCTTTCCTATTAGACTACAAAGTAATAGGAAACATGAGTAACAACATGTTTGGCTGCATTCTTTACATACTAACTTTTAAAGCAAACTATTTAAAAATGTTAGTTTGCTAATTGCCTTACTACTCTATGATGACATTGAGGGTATCAAATATAACTTTAAGAGACCAAATTATTGGTGGTGGAGAATGGGCACTGTTGGAGGGATGGGTACTTGACCATTGTATAACTGAAACACAAGCATGAAAGTTTGTAAGTCTGTAACTATACCTCATGATGATTCACTAATAAAAAGTTGAAAAAAATCTTTAGTATTTTTTTCCACTTTGGAAAAACTAGCCTGTGCTCTCTCCGGAATACACATTTCTCTTTCTCTCCTCTCACACTTCTCTTCGGTAAATCTCTTTCAACAAAAACTATTTTGCTTCACTAAAAAATGAAAGACACCATATTTAAATATAAAATAGTAGGAATAAAGTCCTCCAGTCCCATTTCTCATTAAATATCCATACTTTTAAAATTATGGATATGTTAAGTGAACAGTGGATTTCAGGTGTTTTTCACAAGAGCTCAAAACTCACACATCATTGTGGATTATTTTGCCCAAAGAGGGCTGAGGAGAAAGTTTAATGGGTTTAGCATGTGTTTGGTAAACAGAAGGCCCAGGCTCTATCCCCTCCATAATGTAGTCCCCCAGAGCACCGACCTGTGCAACAACTCAACACCTAGCACTGAGCTGGCCCTAAGTACCACCAGTTATGGGCCCAAAGAAAATAATAAAAGCAAACAAAAAACAATAAAATCTAATTTGGGGTGCTCCTACTTGGGGTGGGTGAGAAATTGGGGACATTGGTGGAGGAAGGGTCACTCTGGTCGTGGGATTGGTGTTGCAACATCAAAAGCTCATAAAAACTTTTGATAATTTGAAAGTTGTATTATGAACAACTTTTTAAACCACAGTGTTTAAGTATTTTACTTAAAAAAGAAAACCCTAAAAGACATATTTAATCAAAACAAAACCATTGAGGTTTTTTTTCATGAATGACAAAATTACTTTCGTCATAAGGGACTTCAGCAGCTTAGCATTACTTTCCATTATATATAATTTGTTGATATGATTTAAGAAGGTCAAATTTATTTATGAAGAACAGAATTTTATTGTAAGAAATACAATTCCTAGAGATGCTTTTCCTTTACATTTAGAATGAAGCATAATCCTCAAGATGTGGATTTTCATAATGTAAGAACCTTATTTGTGTGTCAGTGTTTTCATGTACATTTAATAACTGCCTCATAAATATATTCACTTATATCTATGTATACATGGAAATGCATATGCATATTGAAACAAAAACATCTTGGGTTCTGTATTGCTCTCCATAAATGCAGTTAAAAGAACAGAGGACCAAGGGTACAATTCAAATTTATAAAATGCCTGATTCTTAGTTCCAACATAAAATCCTGAAAAAAAAAACATTTCCTCAGGAAAACATCAGCTCATAGATTTTTCTATTTCAATTGCTTTAATTTGAACAATATGTAAAGTAGCCTGAAATAACCTTGAAAGATGTGAGTTCGGGATGTTTGTAGAAGTATGCAGGGGAAAGACATGTAGGGGAGGAACGTGGAAAAACTATTAGCAACTATTCTTGGTGCTTAAACTCACACAGTGAGGAAGGCCATTGCAAACAAACCTTTTAAAGTTAGTTTCAAAACAGCCAAATGGTGTTATCCTGATGGGAGATCTATAATACCCATTGAAGAGAAATAAAAAGAACATTTCTTGACATTTTGTGAACAGGCAGAAAGGTTTGAGATAAAAATTCCAGTGAAAGAATTCAGAACAGAAAAAATTACTCTTATGATTGCTGGCATCTAAGTAGATGTGATGGCCCCAACTGAAAGCCACACAAACTAGACAGATAAAGGGTGAGCCGAAGGCCATTGCTGAACTGATACAGACAAAGCCACTCTGCCATCACAAAAATGACTAAAATGAGGCATTGACGCTTCCTTAAGCTCTTGCCTGCTTTAAATTTAAGTTCTCACCTTCCAGATGGCAACCTGTCAAGGGTCATGGATGTAGTACAGGAGTTAATATACACACCTTCCATCTAGATAGCCCTGATTTGATCCCTAGCACCTCCAGGACTGTCCTAGAGAGCACAGAGTCAGGAGTTACCCTCTGAGTACTGCAGACTATGGTCCAAGTCCCTACCCTCTGTGATAAACAACAACAACAATAAATAACTGTTGAGATTTGGAGAAGAAAGGATGTAGATTAATCTGCTAAAAGGAGTCAATTGAATGCGGAAGGATAGACCCAATTTGTATTGGTGAAATGAAAGTAGTCTATGTGAATACTTATAGTGATACACACCTGAACTTAATGGAATAGTAAAAGGTGACATTACAACCATATACAATTTTTAAATGTTAAGAATCCCAATTACTACACTGACTTTGCATCTAATTTGGAAATGTTTTCTACTTCCTGAATGCATTTTAGAATCAGTCAACAAGCAGAATCTCGTAAGAAGCTCTGTACTGTGTGGTTGCTGAGATACCCCAAATTCTCTCAAGAGTTCTTTCATGCCCGCTGCAGTAACCTAATAGTCCTTTCCTTTTTATATAGGGGGGTCACAACTGGGGATGGACAGGGGCTCAAAAGTGACCCCTGGTCGTGCTTGAGGGATCCATAGATGGTGACAGGGACTGAACCAATGTCATTCTTATGCAAGGCAAATGCCTTTGCCAATACTATCTCTCTGATCCCATAGCTTTCCTTTCCTACTTGATGTCTGTTTATTCTTGGATAGAGCTTCAACAGCATTCTCCAGGGGTCTCAAAAAAGGTCATATGGGAAATCAATTAGAATGATGAGTATGAGCTCTAAAATTATGGTACATATGAAGAGTATGAATGAACTTTTCCCCACAACATGCAAGTGTGGCAAAAGCAATGTTTATAGTTAGTGTGCTATTTTATCAAATGTGAGATTTCAAATATAGAAGTGGTGTTCAATTAAGAAGTAAAAAATTAGACATTTGACAATCTCATCCATATTCCAAAATGTTTATGTTTACAAGTTGCTCCAAATATCTATCATAAATTTTAGCTTCTCAGGGAGAAAGTGGGACTCTTTATATTCAAGCATATGTGACTAGCATTTATTGAATGTCTCATAGTCTCATACTTTCTGCCCTTGTAAAACTAACTTGTATTTAGTTTTCTAAAATTGTGCTGTTCATGTATTATTTATTAAAATCTCTGGTATTGCTATTCTTTTTCATGTAACTGCATTCATACCATTTTCGATGATCACTGACAGGAAATTGTGTTCATTAAATATATTGCTCCAAAAGGACTAGTTCAACTAGTGGGAGGGAGCAGACTTCTATTATCCCTCTATTGATTCTGATGTTACAAAGTTGCACCAGGTAAATGAGATTATGTGCATGACAGATGACTTATACGATACATACTGTCATCACGGCTACACTGTTACATATTTAATTGAGCAACATTTCAAACAACAAAGTCCCCTCCAATGGTTACACCATATATAAATCTTCAGAGACACACCTGTTATGAATGATGTGTGAAAAATTAGCAGGCAAAAGAGAAAAAAACCCTAAGGAAGCTTTTGGAAATGTTAAGATGTTGATGTTGGCAGTAGAACAAATTTGTTGGGAGGGGGAAAAACTCAGTCTAATCTAGTTAATTAACAACAAAACAGCTGGGAAAATGAAACATCCCTGGTTGTGATTGACTGTAATTGAAAATGACTAATGATGCTGTCATTTGCAGCTTATATCCTAGGAAATGATGCCTGGAAGATGATAATTGCCCTCTTGACCATTTGTCTACAGCAATTATTTTGTGTTAAAGGTTGGGTTGGAGACCTCTGACCGAAGAAGACAACTCTGGCATTTTATTTTTTTATGTCATTTAAGTGAAATTCAAGAGCAGAAGGTAAAACATATTCTTATATTAATGTTAATAGGACTTTTTGAGAAGATGGAAAGTTTGCAAAGTGAGCCAACGAGTTTCCTCTTAACATGAAGTAACTGAGACATTTAAAATCCCACTTCCTCTCCCAGTTCTAATATAGGAAAGGTGATAAAAGTAATAATAGATGTGAAAAATTAAAATGTTTAACAGCAAAAGTAGTTTTCTGAGGTCAAGACTGAGTACGAGTAGAAAAAATTTCATCAACATACATAAATTCAGAGTTGAAAAACAATTTTACAGACCAAATAACACAATCTTTGGTAGTTATTGACAACGTTTTAACTGATGGCCTTTGTTTATGTTTTCAACACAAATAAGATGTTATTACTCTGAATCTATTCCTTATTTTGCAGAAAATCAAATTCAAATTATTCCATCAACATCATTATTATAAACTGATTAGCGGAAATAACTTAAGCAGAATGTTTTAACAATTTATCTGACTTACCTAGATAAGCTTCATATAAAATAAAAATGTGTGTTTGTGCGTGTGCATGTGTGTGTTTATTTGCATGTAGGTTTGTGGAGAGAGACAAAGGTGGCAAAAAGAAAATGAAGATACTAATTCTTTAATCATATTATTCTACCCTGTTTCCAAGAATTTTGCCTTAGAAATCTAGTTCTACATCCGGTTCACTAATAAAACTTTCTCATATAGTTGACCTTAAACAGAAAGCCCTCAAAGAAAATAAGAAAAAGTTTAGTCAAAGGCAATGCCTCGATTGCAAACTACAATACCCAAAGGGAAAGAGAGAGCAAAAGTGAATGTCGTGCCACAGAGATGGGGTGGGGTGGGGAGGGATAGGGAGGGGGTGGTGGGAGGTGGTATACTAGGATCATTGGTGGTGGAGAATCGGCACTGGTGGAGGGATGGGTACTCAATCATTAAATGACTGAAATGCTAGCACGAAAGTTTGTAAGTCTGTAACTGTGCCCTACAGTGATTCACTAATTAAAAAAAAAGACGGTGTGAATAAAATTAAGAAAAATGTAATCATTTTAGAAAGTTAAACTACAGAAAGGAAATAATATGAGTCCAACTACCAACGAAGATTAAGTTTTGGAGGGAAAAAGTAGCTGAACAAATGGGCTGTCTGTATACCGAGTTTAATTGTCAATTTCATAGAAACATAATTTTCTCTTGTGTCCTAAATTAGAATTCTTGCAAGTAGTGAACCTATTAAGTATCCATTTAAATACTAGATCTTACAAATGCATCAAGAGGGATTTTCTTCATAATATTACTTTCTTCTTCATAATTCTTGTGACTTCAAAATATACCATTCCATAAAAAAAAGACTGCTGGTTATTTTGACACTTTCCTTCATATACTGAGGGCTAAGACATTTGAGTTTAAAGGAGAAAAGACCTTAGGAATAGCACACTTTTTATTCAAAATGATGTATGAAAACAGGCGTTGTTCATGCACTATCAAGAGTAATAGATCACTTTTCAGAAAAGTCATGTTTCAAAATGAGTTTTGATCCACTCAAAAATGCAGACAGTTTCCTGGCGCATACAGCTGGGATCCGTGACCAAAATGATAGAATCATTTTGGAAATAAATGAAGATGACTATGGGGAAATCTATGCCTTCCAGCATCCAAAACTCAAACACTGCATTGATTCTAAAACCTGAAATTTACCTAAGGAAAAGTCACTTTTAAACTGTAGGGGAAACCAATTCTCTAGAAATGGAGCTTGGGCCAGAAATAAGCATTGATATCAAAGAGCAGGAGAGAGAGAGTCAAAGTCATGGTAATGTTTTTTTTTTTCAAGGACAAACTAGTTCTGGATAATGAGGTTATTGACCTGCACTGTTTCAGAGTAGTTTTAAACATGCGGGTGAGGTTCACTAAATCTCAGCCTGCAACATTAGCTAGAGAAACCTAGGCTGATCAATAAACAGCCACCATTATAGGCTCTCGGGAAGCTTCATCATAATGGAAACTATTATCATTTTGGTCTGGTACCGATAAAAGGTAACCTATACCTAACAGGTATATATCACTGGACACACATTTGCAAATGAAGCCATTATTAGTTCCTTTTTCTTGTTTTGAAAAGTGAACTGGCTTCATATTTCTCTCCTCATGTAGTTGTCTGGGAATAGATGTAGCCTAGACTTCAAAATGTATGTGGGGAAGAGAACAAAGGAGATAGCTTTTCTTTCAGGTCAGATTTTTACCAAAGAGAAAAGCAATTACAAGATATTTCACTAAAAAATCTTGACCAGTCCTTTGACTGGAGCCCAAACCCTGATTCTTCCTTTCATAAGAAAGAAACAGAAAAGGAAAGGTCACTGACCATATTGTGATTCTTTACAGCTGGTGGAGACAGACAGTATGATGTAGCAGCTTGATTTGAATTAAGCTAAACAATATGAAAAGCATAAAGACTGGCTAGCAAAGCAATAAAGCCTCAATGAATTTAATCTACTTTGAAGGTGGGACTACTTTTTGTACCAATGGCAGCACACCAGGCCAGAAATGAGTTCTTTAATGCAATGACTTGTTAATAGCCTGAAGATCACAATATATAAATAGGATATGTTGATCAAAAAGATAGCACTACTTCTGCTATTACTGTATGGCCAATATTTCTTTACAAGTTATTTCATTGATTATAAATAGACCACGTCAATGGCAAATGTACAGCAGGGGAAGCATAACCCATTATGAAGTAAATGGATATTTCTAGAGGTTGCTTCATTACCTTCAGTGGCTGAGTGACTGGTTTTTCCTTGTACAAATTCTGCCCTTTAGACAAAATCCTTTCCACATCCGGCTTTTTAGCTTGAACTACTACTTCAGTTTCCTGGGGAAAAGAACACATACAGCACAAATTAACTTCACAGTTAGTGATAAAATTACTAAATTTAAATATACCCTTGAAGACTCCACATGTATTGCAGATCAATTTTTGTCTGGTATGTAGGAACATATAAAAAGTCATTTTAGCCCAGAGAAAAGAAATAGAGGTCATCTTTGTGACACACACCACAGCTAATAATATTCATATGAAATTTTGAATTATCTCATAATGCTATTACATACAAATATAGACACCATGAGCTTTTTTAAAAAAGTCAAATGTGATGAGAAGTATCTCTAATGCTTATGATTGGCATGGATAAACATTACTGTCGGCATCAATGATTTTAATAATCCTCATGCTCACTTTACAAATGTTTCATTTTAATGGAATTCTCTGTTGGGGGACAATTTTTTTGAAATAGAAATCAAATGATTTCACATCATTGTCAATATTATTAAATTTCTGTCCAAAGAGTAAGCACTTAAAGTGTAAATCCAAGCTTGTTAATTATTAAACAGTAAAATTAAATAGGCCCTTTGGGGTGTGACTATATTATTTTTCAAGATTGTTTTTCTTTGCTAGTCTGGGAAGACTTACACATGTCAAAACAACCACAACAATAGTCACTTTAGATATATTAATATAAAATGCATTGTTACTGGCTATTGTCTAGCTCTCTTGAAAAGAGAACAAAGGAAGTGTGCATAAATTGAAGTTGAAGGAAGTGAAGTTAAATATTAAAGACTGTTTGAATGGAACACTTGTTAAACACTAGGATGAAGTATTGATTGGTCAATGTTAGTCCTTATGCAGCACATGGGTAATTTTCCCCAAACTGGAAATCCTGATGAACCCATCTCTGCCTTCCTCCATCTCCCACCCTGGATTGCCATAGCACTGATGCTGTATGTGTACATGTATCCTTGCCACCATTGCCTATAGGTGTTATTAAAAACTGTTCTTTCTGCTCTTCAGAGCAGAGAGTCCTGCGAACCCAAATGATTTCAATCTTAAAGAACAAAGTTGGGTACCACACACCATATTGGCACACTGCACACACTATTAGGAAGGATTGCCTTTTTATTTCTTATTATGAGACTGGTGGAAACTAGGCAGGTGGTTAAAAATTTCCAGAACTTTAAGACTAACTCTGTGTATTAGTCTTAAAAGTTAATGAGTATAATTGTAACACATATGTGCTATATGTGTGTAAGCATGAACATGTGCTTGCACATAGACAAACTTAAGGGGGTCTAATTAGAGGAGAAATAGACTTAAAATTATAAGTATTAAAACATGACCAAGTTCTAAATGTGATCTTCTGGAAGTCTTCTCAAATAGGAACTTCAAACTCAGAGGACACCTTTCATGGGCCGAGAATTTTTTTTCTTCCTTTACATGGTTTAAAAAGTGCATCCAAGAAAACTTTTAGACTTTTAGAAAGATGGCTACAGTGAACCATATGTAGAAACATGCTTCTCTTACTGCCTCTAGTCCTCAATCAACAGTAAACAATTTCAGAGCTCCCAAGGAATTGATGTTATCATTCACAAGGCACTGGCAGTTAGCCAGGCTGAGGGGACTAAAGTTGAAATTCCAAGGGATTCCCGTAGGAAATGAGCATAGAACTACTAATTTATGATGATCTCATTGGTAATTTGTAAGTGAACAGAAAAGATGACATGAGAGCACCAGAGACACTGCTTGGGGCTCTGAGTTCTGAGAGAAGCACTTGCAGATGGACCAGGGAAAACAGAAAGCCACACACGTTTTGCCCTTCAGAAAGTTAACAATTTCTTTCTCAGGTCACCAACTTAGCCCTAGAGTTAGTAGTTTGATCAAGGAGTATTGTGAAGTCACATCACTTCCTTCTGTAACAATGCTTCTTTTAGCATATCTTTCTGTTACCATTATACTCATCTCTTTGTTCCTCAATAAAATCATGAAGAACTTGAGTACCAGGTAATATTTACACTTTGCCCTCACAAAGAGTAGTAGATGGAGAAATCACCCTCACCTAAATTTTTTGTGGTTACATCACCTTGACATCTTTTTAGATAAATTGATCTCTAATTATATGAAGTTTTGATAAATCACTTTAGAAAGACAATTTTAAAAATGAGTTTGTACACACTCATGAAGGTACCGGCAGAGAAACAAAGACATGCGGGTTCCAGGGCTGAGATCTCCAAGTCAGCTCGGACAGGGGTTGAGCATCCTCCACCCAGATCCTCCATATTCCAGTAGGCAGGAGTCACACCCACCAACTGGCCCCCTGGCACCGTGTAATACCATCAACGGCCAAGACTCAGAGACTATAAAACCCAGCTCCCGGAAGAGAACAGCGCAGAGTCTCCTGCCCCCATGCCTGGCTGTCCTTGCCAGGGCCCCTTGGAGGGGAGCGGGTTGAGTTTCCCTCCCCACCGCGACCAGGGCTCTTGCAGCCAAAGACCTCCAGAACCAGCCACTACCATGCTGAGACCACTCTCCACATGCATGAAGGTACTGGCAGAGGAACAAAGGCACGAGGGTGCCAGGGCTGAGATCTCCAAGCCTGCTCGGATCGGATCGGGGCTGAGCATCCTCCACCCAGATCCTCCATATTCCAGTAGGCAGTGGTCACACCCACCAAATGGCCCCCCTGGCGCCTTGTAATCCCATCAACGGCCAAGACTCAGAGACTATAAAACCCAGCTCCTGGAACCGCGTGGCCACATTCGCGGCCGCGCAACATCTTATTATCTCATTCCTACTTTGGACAAACTGGCAGGCTACTGAATGTAACCTGCCCACATGGCAGAGTCTGGCAAACTCCCAATGTCGTACCCAATATGCCAAATACCAGTAACAATGATGGGTGTCATTCTCCTAACCCTGAAATAGCCTTGACTATGGCACTTTTTAAAAAATCTCAGGGCTAGGATGAAGGAGACGTTACTGGGGCCTGCTCAAGGCAATTGACGAACAACAGGATGGTCGTGATCATGATCATACATTGCAGCATGAATTTATTAGTTAAAAGATAGGTCAGTTTTGTGGGACCAGATATTATTGCTTTGAAGGGTCAACTGTAATAAATTAGACACTTAAAACATTCTTTAATATACTTTTCGTATGCTAAAAGGTAAAGGCCCTCCCATTGATCGTCGATTTGCTCGAGCGGGCCCAGTAACATCTCCATTGGAGACTTTGTTGTTACTGTGTCTGGCATATCGAATACTCTCAGTAGCTTGCCGGGCTCTCTGAGAGGGGTGGAGGAATCGAACTCGGGTCGGCCATGTTGGCCGCTTGTAAGGCGAACGCCCTACCCGCTGTGCTATCGCTCCAGCCTATGTGAGAAATATACACTCGACAAACCTGGTAATCATCCCGAGAAATAAAAGAATGCATGGAATACATTTTAAAGTTTTGATAACCCTCCATCTAAATAAAACTTGACATAAAAACACAAAAAATAAAGCAAACAAATAAATAAGTCAAAACCACATGGCTATGCAAAAATAAGAAAATTTGGATATAATCCTTATTTGTGTCCAAAAAAAGATAATGAACTGTTATACTATAACAATATTAATTTTTCTGAAAGTTTGCATTGTGTCAAAGATGTACATCAAGTTTTTCCCTTCTCATAAATACACTCCTACAAGAAGGATGCTATCTTTGCAAATGTGAAACTGGTAGATATTACTCAATTGTCCAAGGCCATACAGTTTGCAAATAGCAGAGCTATCTCATATATATGGTATATGAATATATACTATATGTAGCATATGCACTATATACTGTGCACATATTCTCTATACCTTATACTATACAGTCATGGTCTTCCCGTTATTCATCAATTTGCTCGAGCCGGTCCAGTAACATGTCCATCATGAGACTTGTTACTGTGTTTGGCATATTGAATACGTCACTGGAAGCTTGCCAGGCTTTGCTGTGCAGGCAAGATACTCTCAGTAGCTTGCCAGGCGCTCCGAGAGGGGTGGAGGAATTGAACTCATGTCGGCCATATTGTCTGCGTGCAAGGCAAACGCCTTACCTGCTGTGCTATCACTCCAGCCCTTTATACAATGTATATACTATATATGCTATATACTATACAGTATATATAATTAGAATTATAATTAGTACTACACTGATCCCAATCTTATAATATATGCTATATATAACATGTACAGTATATATACCATGTAATATGTACCACATGGGCTGGAGTGATAGCACAGCGGTAGGGCGTTTGCCTTACAAGCGGCCAACATGGCCGACCCGAGTTCGATTCCTCCGCCCCTCTCGGAGAGCCTGGCAAGCTACCGAGAGTATTCGATATGCCAAACACAGTAACAACAAAGTCTCCAATGGAGACGTTACTGGGCCCGCTCGAGCAAATCGACGATCAACGGGAGGGCCTTTACCTTTTACCTTTATGTACCACATATACATGTACTATATACTACATATTGCATATACTTTATAATTGTATGCATAGTACATACTATATACTAAATATATGATATACAACAATAAAATATACTTCTAATCCCCATCTTATTCGAGATTCTGCTATTGCAGCATATTTTTGTTCATGAGGGCAAACATATACACTATAACTTCTTGTGAAAACTGTCACTTGTATTTATTAATACCCTGATACTTTTCATCCTCTGCTCTGTCCAGGTATAAATGAGGTACAAATTAAATAACATCCCATATCACCGTTCAAAATTCAATAGTGTGTCTTAGTAGGTTTATAATTTCCAAACTAATAATCCTGGTTCAAGGAACTGATTGGAGTAAACCTTCATCACATAAATGATCTCATCTTTATATATGATTTAAGATGAGGTGAACAAGTTACAACTAAAATAGAGACACAGATTCAAACCCACAACTTGGTTTTCCCCCCATACTTCCTCAGGCATCCTCTAGGACCCTGGGATGCTCACCATGCCTGAACCTCATCCTGTTCATCCCCAACGCTGTGCCCTGTCTTCTCTCTCCCCCAAGATGAACCCCCCCCCCCCAAAATCAGGTACCTGTAGGGGGCATGGCCTCTTCAGAAGTGGGTGTGGCATCCATAAAAGTGGGCACAGCCTAATTTTGGGTCACAGGTAATTTACTCAGACCCAGCAATCTCATGTAACATCTGTCTCCATACGTCCACACCAACATGAAGAAACAATGCAAATCCCCACAATGAGGGGAGGACGATAAATAGAAAGCAGACGCTTCATTAGGTGCTACTCACCTAAGATACCTCTCTGAGAAAGAATTCGGATATGAAGTAATGAAGATGTTCAATAAACTCAATGAAACAGTGAGTCAGATATCCAGTAAATTAAAGGAGGACAGGAGAGAAACAATCTAGAAAATACAGGAAGAAATGAGAGCAGAAATTTGAAAGCTATGCACAGAAATGTCACGAATAAAAGATTCGGTAGATGAAATAAAAAAACTCAGTCTGTGCCCTCAACAGTAGGATGGCCACAGCTGAAGACAGAATCAGTGAGCTGGAAGATCAGCTGCATGAAGCCTACAGGCAACAACAAACAATGGCAAGAGACCTCAAAATAGCTCTAGAGTGAATCACAGTCCTAGGAGATGATTCCAAGAGGAGCAACATTAGAATCATTGGAGTACCAGAAGGTCAGGGAAATAATCCCAATGAAAAAGCCATGGTTAAACAAATCATTGCTGAAAAGTTCCCAGAGCTGGTCAATGCAGCCATTCATATTCAAGGAGCCTGAAGGGTGCCAGCTAAAAGAGACCCTAACAAAAACACTCAAAGACATATCATAGTTAGAATGATGGATGATGTGGATAGAGACACAATATTGCAAGCAGCAAGGTTAAAGAAGAAAATCACATACAAAGGAGCACCCCTTAGATTCACAGCAGACCTATCAGAGGAAACCCTCCAAGAACGAAGACAGTGGTGGGATATAGTGAAAAAAAATACTGAAATGAACGCTTCACCAAGAATACTCTATCCGGATAAACTCTCACTCAAACTTGAAGGAACAATACACTATTTTGTGGATAAACAGCAGCTGAGGAACTTCATAGACTCAAAGCCAAACCTAAAAGAAGGGCTAAAGGGGCTACTATAAGACAAGCCTAACCCTAAAAGCATAACAAATCCTTACAGGAAGATGACACAAAACCCCCTAACAATAATCTCTCTCAACTTTAGCAGTCTAAATTCAACAATTAAGGGACACAGAGTGGTAAAATGGATTCAGAGACAGAAACCAACATTCTGCTGCCTACAAGAAACTCATCTCAACTGTCAGAGCAAACACAGACTCAAAGTTAAAAGATGGAAAACAATCCTACAAGCAAACAGCTCCCTCAAAAAAGCTGGGGTGGTCATACGAGTATCGACAACAAAAATACAACAAAAATTTCAGGTTGAAAAGTATTAGAAGGGACAGTTAAGGCCATTTTCTATTTATCAAGGGATATGTACAACAGGAAGAAATCACACTCTTAAATTTATAAGCACCTAATGAGGGAACAACTAAATATTTAAAACAACTGCTAACATATTTTAAGGAGGACATCACTAGCAACACAATAGTAGTTGGAGACATCAACATCACCATATCACCTCTGGATAGATCAACAAGAACAAAACTCAGCAAGGAAACATTGCTTTGAAGGAAGAATTAGGAGAGAGAGGGCTTATAGACCTATACAGGGCTTTACAACCCAAAATGAAAGAATACACATTATTCTCCAGTGCACATGTAACATTTTCCAACATAGACCATGTGCTAGGCCACAAAACATACCTCACTAGAATAAGGAAGATAGAAATAGTTATCAGCAATCTTTTCAGACCACGATATGCTGAAGATAGAAGTGAATCACACACAGACACAGAGAAACAAATCAAAACCCTGGAAATTAAACAACTCAGTGTTGAACAATGAGTGGGTCAGGAAGGAAGTCAAATACAAAATCAAAAGATACCTGGAAACATATGAGAATGAAGACACAAGCTACCAAAACTTATGGGACACAGCTAAAGTTGTGTTAAGGGCAAAATTTATAGCTCTTCAAGCATTTCTAAGGAAGGAAGAAAGGGCCCTCATAAACAACTTCACTTCACAGCTCAAGATCTTAGAAAAGGACCAACAAAAGGAGTACAAACCAGGCAGAAGGAAAGAGATCATAAAACTTAGAGCAGAAATCAATGACATGGAAGCCAAAAAAAAAAAAACCAATCTGAAAGATCAATGAAACCAAGAGCTGCTTCTTCGAGAAAATAAACAAGATAGATAAACCACTAGGCAAGACTCAGAGAGAGAGAGAGAGAGAGAGAGAGAGAGAGAGAGAAAGAGAGAGAGAGAGATAACGCTAGTAAACCAAATCTGAAATGAGAAGGCGGTTATCACAACAGAAACCAAAGAAAGTCAAAAGATCATCAGAGACTACTTTCCAAGTCTGTATGCCATGAAACAGGAGAACCTAGAAGAAATGGATAAATTCCGGGATTAATATAATCTCCCAAGGCTGAATCAAGAAGATCTAGAGTACCTGAATAGTCCTATTAACATCAAGGAAATGGAAACTGTAATCAAAAGTATTCCCCAAAACAAAGGCCTAGGTTCAGATGGATTCACTAGCAAATTTTTCCAAACATTTAAAGAGGACGTAGTGCCAGTTCTTCTCAAGATTTTCCTGGAAATTGAAGAAACAGAAACTCTCCCAAACAGTTTCTATGAAGTCCTTATCTCTCTAATACCAAAAGAAAACAAAGACACCACAAGAAAAGAAAACTACAGGTCGACATCCCTGATGAACACGGATGTGAAGATTCTCAACAAAATACTAGCAAATATAATTCAACAACTGATCAAAAAGTTCATACACCATGACCAAGTGCTATTCATCCCAGGGATGCAAGGATTAACATTCAGAAATCAATCTAAATAATCCATCATATCAACAAAAGAAAAGATAAACTATATGATCATATCAACAAATTCAGAGAATGCATTTGACAAGAACCAGCACCCATTTATGCTGAAAACGCTTGCCAAAATGGGTATAGACTTTCCTAAATATAGTTAAAGCCTCTACCACAAGCCTACGGCAATCATCATCCTCAATCAGGAAAAACTGAGAGCCTTCCCCCTAAGATCAGGAACGAGACAAGGATGCCCACTCTCTCCACTGCTGTTCAATATAGTACTGAAAGTACTTGCAGTAGCAGTTAGGCAAGAAAAATATATTAAGGGCATTCAGGTAGAAAAGGAAGAAATCTAGCTCTCACTATTCACAGATGATATGATTCTTTACTTAGAGAACCCTAAAACCTCTACCAAGAAACTCCTAGAAACAGTAAAGTTGCAGACTATAAAATCAATACCCCAAAGTCCATGACTTTCCTATATGCAAATAATTAGAAAGAAAGTGACATGAAAAAACAATCCCATACACAATTGTGCTCCAGAAAAATCAAGTGCCTAGGAATCAGCTTAACTAAGGATGTAAAAGACCTGTACAAAGAAAACTACAAAATACTACTTCAGAAATTAAAGAGGAAACAAGAAAATGGAAAGATATCCCCTGGTCATGGATCAGGAGAATTAACATTGTTAAAATAGCAATACTCCCCACAGCATTGTACAAATTCAATGTGATCCCTATGACGATACCCATGACTTCAAAGAAATGGAGCAAACACTCCCGAAATTCATATGGAAGAATAAGCCCCCATGAATAGCTAAAGCAATTCTTGGGAAAAAGAAAATGGGAGGAATCAACCTCCCTAATTTCAAACTCTACTACAAAGCAGTAATAATTAAAACAGCATGGTACTGGAACAAAGGCAGAGCCGCAGACCATGGAACAGGGTTGAATATACTGACATCTCCCCCCCAAACATATGATCATCTAATTTTTGATAAGGAGCAAGAACTGTGAAGTGAAGCAAAAAAGACTCTAACAAATTATGCTGGCACATCTGGACAGCTACATGCAAAAAATGGGCTCAGATCCCTACTTAACACCATGTACAAAAGTAAGATCACAATGGATTAATACCTCAACATCAGGCCAGAATCCATAAGGTACACTGAAGACAAGTTTGGCAAAACCTTCCAAAACATTGAAGCTAACGTTATCTTCAAAGATGACACATCACTGGCCAAGCAAGTGAAAACTAGACAAATGGGACTATCCTAAGCTAAGAAGCTTCTGCACCTCAAAAGAAACAGTGACTAAAATACAAAGACAGTCTACAGAATGGGAAAGGATATTCGCCCAATACCCATGTGACAAGGGGTTGATATCAAGGATATACAAAGCACTGGTTGAACTCCACAAGAAGAAAACATCCAACCCCATCAAAAAAATGGGGTGATGAAATGAACAGAAAATTTCTCAAAGATGAAATCCAAACGGCAAAAAGGCACATGAGAAAATGCTCTTCATCACTAATCATGAGGGAAATACAGATCAAAACAACAATGAGATATCATCTCACACCACAGACACTGGCCCACATCCAAAAGAACAAAACCAACCAGTGTTGGCGAGGATGTGGTGAGAAAGGAACCCTCCTTCACTGCTGGTGGGAATGCCGATTGGTCCAGCCCTTTTGGAAAACAGTGTGGATATTCTCCAAAAATTAGAAATTGAGCTCCCATTTGACCCAGCAATACCACTCCTGGGAATATATCCTGGAGAGACAAAAAAGTACAGTTGAAATGACATCTGCACTTGTATGTTCATTGCTGCACTGTTCACAATAGCCAAAATTTGGGAAAAACCCGAGTGCCCGAGAACAAATGATTGATTAAAGAAACTTTGGTACATCTACAGAATGGGATACTATGTAGCTGTTAGAAAAGATAAAGTCATGAAATTTACATACAAGTGTTTCTACATGGAAAGTATCATGGTAAGTGAAATGAGCCAGAAAGAGAGGGACAGACATAGAAATACTGTACTAATCTGGGGGCTATAAAGTAACAGAATGGGAGTAGAAAACCCAAAGAATAATTGAGATTAGTATCAGGAGGTCTGCTCCAGGGCTTGCAAGGTGGCCTCACATGCTGGGGGAAAAGGCAACTCAGAGAACGGAACACCAGGTAAACGATGTTTGGAGGACTCTCTCGCGATGAGAGATGCATACTGAAAGTAGACTATAGACCGAACACAAGGCCACTCAAAACCTGTATTGAAAACTACAACACCCTAAGGGAAAGAGTGAGCAAAAGGAATTCCCTGCAACAGAGGCAGGGTGGGGTGCGGTGTGGGGATGGGAGTGCTACTAGGATCATTGGTGGTATGGCTACTAGGATCTTTGTTGCTGGAGAATGGGCACTGGTGGAGGGATGGGTATTCGATTATTGTATAACTGAAATCTAAGCATGAAAGTTTGTAAGTCTACAACTGTACCTCATGATGTTTCACTAATAAAAAATATTCATGAACTTAAATAAATAAGTAAATAAAATAAAATGGAGACACAGCTAATTACAGTGACCTGTCTCTGTAAACAGAAGTATTAAATTTCAAAGACCACTTCAAAAAGAAAATCTTCATGGGATTTCAACCAAAACACCCCACTTCACTTCCAATAATAGAGAATTTCCTTTTTCTATTATTTTTTCTGACAATTTTTCCTGCAGTATGACAGAAAGTGCACTGGGTGTTACAAATAGTTATGGTGTGATTTGACTTTTATTTCTATCGGAGTATCGACAATTTTGTGCACAAGTTTAAGTAAATAATTAGTAACCCTTCCTTAATATCCACTTGTAAAATGCATTTTATTTACTGTGTTTAGCTTTCTAGGCCATTCCTGGCAGGACTTGGGACCGTAGGATGTGAAGGCTAAAACTTTGGCCTTGTGATTGCAAAACATGCATCAGCATATTGAGCTATGTCTCTGCTCCCACTGTCACTGTCACTGTCCTCCCGTTATTCATCGATTTGCTTGAGCAGGCCCAGTAACGTCTCCATTGGAGACTTAGTTGTTACTGTGTTTGGCATATCGAATACGTCACGGGTAGCTTGCCAGACTCTACTGTGCGGGCGAGATACTCTCAGTAGCTTGCCGGGCTCTCCAAGAGGGGTGGAGTAATCGAACTCGGGTCGGCCATGTTGGCTGCATGCAAGGTAAAGGCCCTACTGCTGTGCTATCGCTCCAGCCCTGTATTTTTAAAGTCTGCTCCCACAGACTTTAAAAATACAGTTTAGAGAGGTTTGTGAAATGGAATCATTTCAAAATAGGCCTTCAGTCTTAATAATTTTTTTTAGCCTTAGTGATTCCTTATGAAATGGCATTGCCCATTTTAAAAATTTGGGTCTGATAATTAGTGAAGCTGTGGTTACTGGTGAAACAAAACTACTTGAAGTTAAAAGTGGAAGTCACAAGAAAATTTACACAGACTTACATTTTATATGAAGTCATTCACTGCATATTATATTTTTATTGTTGTTGTGTACTGAGCTAGAAATTGTACCCTTAATGATAACAGACATGTTTTGACTTGTATTCCTTTCTTATTTTTCTTTATATATTCTTCATTGTACCTGTTGCAAATGTAAAATATCTGACTGCATGTATGTATGTTATACATATGTTTATATGTAAATAAACCCATATTCCTAAATGTATCACAAAATAAGTTGGATGTTAGCAGCCTTTTCACATGTTTCAACATGTATTAATTCACTTATTCACTTGGCATTTATTGTAAATCTAATGCACTTCAGGAACTTAACTAAGAACTGTGAATACTATGAGGTATAAGCCCCCTGTAAAAGAGAGAGTCACATACTGAGTATTAAATTGAAAGCATGAAAGCACAAAAAGTATAAGTTCAGTAAACAGGGAGACGCAGAACCCGAATTCCACTGTATCTTAGGCAAAGCACAAAAGAACAGGCAAGGTCAACCTATTGGGAGTAAAAAGACTTTAGCAAAGTCTTGAAATATAAATGTCATGAATCTCGTGAAGAAAGGGATGGATGTTACAAAATATTGAGAGAGTGAGAGCATACCATGGTTATGAATCAAAAGCATCATAGAGATACCATTTATAGGGAATGTACATAAATGCCTCAGGGATACAGGAGTGGAAGGGATATTACAGAGAAAAGAATGAACAAAAGAATGATCATTCCTTGTTTTAAACAAAGCACTGATATTTCACATTCAAAGGAATGTTATAAGAATTAAGAGTCTATCTGAATAAATGGATCAAATATACTTATATGCAATTGTATATACACACATTTTGTAATCAATGCAATCCTAAAGTACCTGTGAATAGTAGAATTGATTTATTAGTTTGTTACTACTGTCTCTCTGACAATGACAGTCTGGGGGTAAATATACTTCTCTCTCAATTGACTTTGGGTGTGATCATGCACTGCATTCTGAACAGACCACATGGCAGTTCTGAGCAACTCTGAGCTGGATCTTTAATGGCAATTCAAGGTCTTCCAGCCCCTCATATTTCTGACATCCACCAGGAGAAAACAATATATCACACAGGAATTTTAAGTTTGGTCTGGACTCTGGAATGTGAAGACACTTAGATCAGTTTCAGAGAGTAGAACTTGGTAACAGACAACTGCCAGTTTGGACTAAAGCTGCAACTGATCTCCAGAAATGAGAATGAGTCATAAATGCTTATAGTTTAATTCACTGGGATTTAAGGATTGTTTGTTACTGCAGCAAGAGCTGACAATTGCAATGTTGTAATGAAGTAATCAAGCAAACAAAAATGTATATGGTTCTCTGGGGTGAAAAGGCATTAAAGATAGGCCTTAAAGACAAATGTTCCCTGGTCACACATATCAACTACACCATCTCTCATTCCACATACAAACTGTTTGCTAAAAAGGGTATCAAGGAAGGAAAAAATGAAATGGAATCAATATTGTGTTAGAGTCTGACTTCTCTGGCCTAGATTGTCAGGCAGCCTCTGACAAATGAAGGCTGATGGATGGAAAAACACAAAATTCTGTAGTTGAGTTTCTTTCTCTCTCCCTTCATGCTGGGCGACTGTTCTTTTATTTATCTACAATTAAGTTTGCTAGACCACAGCAATGTGACTCTCCTTCATTGTAACTGCATGCTGTCAAGTACGTGCCAAGCTGATTGACAAAGAATGACAGTTTCTCTCTTTCCATTTGGAGCTAATCAAGGGCAGCCCACCAAAGGGAGGCACTTTTTTCTGATTTTGAGATTTACGGATTTCAAAAAATAATATCCAAATATAAAGAATATAATGCAGTAGTGAGTTTAATGTGGCCAGTACTAGGAAACCAAGAGGCTAGAATCTGCCAAGATACATACCTGTAATGTACAAAACTGAAAATAGAGGGGACCCAGGTTCAGTCATCCAGTAATGAGAATGACATCCAGGTGCCATTCCTAGAAATCCACAATTCATAAAAAAGTGGATGGCAAAATTTTTTAGCAAAAGTAATCTCCTCACCCTGTAGCATGCTCATTCTTTAATTCAATACAAATTGGATATCAGAGCACCTACTGTGTTCTGAATGATGCTGTTTAGGTGGACAACATCACAGTCAATCAAAAAGGTGATCTAGATCTCGTGAGGTAACAACATAGAAAGGATTGCTACGTCAGTCTGTAGGGTACAAAAAGAATACCAATTTATCGGAAGCAGTAAGGAGGCATATGGCAGGGATGGCATGCGGACTTTTGCAAAAGTGCTTCCAGGGAAATGTTCACTGAGAAGTTGGCAGTTGAATAAAGATCAGAAGGATATGGGAGGAATGAATCAAACTATTTTAGGAAAGATGGTCCATGCAGAGCATACAGCAAGGGCAAAGGCCCTGGGGCAGGACTGTGCTGGCATGTTCCATATAAAACCTAACAAGTATTGACGAGGATCTCGTGAGCAAGGGCATAGCAATAGGAAGCAAAGCCAGAGAGGTCTGAGAGTAGGGCCTGCAGGGCATTGTTTGAGGACTTGGCTGTTAGTCTGAGTGAGATTACGACTCAGTGGAGGATTTTAGGAGAGGAGTTATGTGATCTGACATGTTTTTAATAGATCAATCTGGCCGCTGTGTTAATAGGCAGAAGGCACATAAAGAACAGATAGTCATTAAGAACAGATTCCCAAGGGGGCTAGTTAAATCCACATTGCTTGGAGGGAAGTACTAGCTCATAGAAACCTAAAACATTCTGAATTTCTTTTTATAAATACAATTTTAAAATAAAGATGAAGGCTCAAATCTATTGTAGGAGCAATATAGCACACTGCTTTAAGGCAGAGTCAATTAAATGTAAAGTGGTAGCCCCTAGGTTTGCCTGCCTTCTTAAGTCTTTAATGGTGCAGACTGAGTGTTTGAAATGAATGTTACAGATATGATTGGCTTTTTTAAAAAAAAGTTTACTCCTTCTACATGCTAATTTGAACTTTAAAAACCTTTCTGGTTGTATTCATTCTCAATGTCTTCAGTTATCCCAGTGATACAAGTGAGGCGTATAGTCATATATTCAAAACAAAGATTCAACAAAACTGAAAACATGAGATCTAAGTGGCAACCACTGAAACTTTGTAATGTGCCTCTCAAGATGGCAGGCAGCTGAGGCAGGCTTCCGATCAATCCTCAAGTTCTGGGAAAGAAGGCAGTTGGGAGAGAAGAAAAAACACTATGGCAATGATAGTTGGAAATGATCACTCTGGAAAATAACTGCGTGCTGAAAGTAGGTAAAGGTGCAAACATGACGACATCTCAGTATCTGTATCACAGTATCTGTAATGCCTAAATGGAGGAGGGAGAAGAAGAGAGAGAGAGGGAGGGAAAGAGAGACGGGGCAATGAGAGAGAGAGAGAGAGAGAGAGAGAGAGAGAGAGAGAGAGAGAGAGAGAGAGAAGAAAAGGGCAGGCTACTGGGGGGAGGGAAACTGGGGTCATTTGGTGGTGGGAAATGTACACTGGTAAAGGGATGGTTGTTGGAACATTGAAACCTGATCATGAACAGCTTTGTAACTGTGTGTCTTACAGTGGCTCAATAAAATAAAGAAAATAAATGTTCTGCAAACAAAATTTTAAAAGAAGATGACAGGCGGGCATGGGGTGGGGGTTGGGGTGGGGAGGGAATCTGGGACATTGGTAGAGGGAAGTTGACACTGGTGGATGGATTGGTGTTTAACTATTATATGTCTAAAACTCAACTATAATTAACTTTGTAGATCCTGGGTGTTTAATAAAAATGTTAAAAATTCTGATAAAGATGGAAAGTAAAATTTGCTAGTAAGTAATACTTGTAATGGGTCTTTCGAAGAACTTTCTAGCTTTGAATCTCTAGTACAGATTTTTGGCTAATAAAACAATAAAAAAATACTGGTAAATTTTACAAGGCTTGGAAGTTTTAAGTAAGACTACAAATATTATTTTTTTCCAGGAAAATTTATTGTTTTTATTTTTTTTTGATTTTTATTAGTGAGACATCATGAGGTACAGTTGTAGACTTACAAATTTTTGTGCTTGGGTTTCAATTATACAATGATCAAATACCCATCCCTCCACCAGTGCCCATTTCCCACCACCATGGATCCTACAAATATTCTAATTTAAAGCCAGAGACTTGGGGATTTCTTTAGATATGGGCATATATCTTTCACGAATGCTGGGAATTCATAGTGCCCATTAGACTCCAATTCCTGAGCATATGACACTAATCACACAAAAAATCCTCTCTTTTTTTAGGGGGGAAGGGCACAATTGGTAGTACTCAGAGCTTACTCCTGGTCTGTGCTTGGGGAGGGGGGAGCTGTTTAGGAGCTGCCTAGGAATGAACCTGAGTTGGCCATATGTAAGGCAAGTTCCCTACCTTTTATTCGATTGCTCTAGCCTCTATTTCTAAATGCTTCTAACTGAATATGAAGCTGAACATGACTACTAATAGCAGTGTTCAGTTGCACCTAAGATGGCTCACCGACAGACTTTACAATAGTAATTCTATGACCCACAATTCATTTTCACAAATTAACTGCTCTGAAACTCAAATACATTTTACAAATGATGGTGTGCCATAGTCTAAAAAAACACCTTTTTTTCTATGAGCACATACATAATGAAGTATATTCTAATTAGTGGTGTCTTAGAAACTGTGAATGATTATCTGATGTGACCAGGATGTTCATAAGAACAAAAAAGTGATTTAGTAAAGGTAAAGGTAACAGTAACCGCTACCATTCATTTGGAACTTACTAAGTACAAAAACTGCTCAGCATTTACCATAAATCATTTTAATCCTATTAGACTCTACACAGTCTTTCAGGAGACATTATTAGCATTTTTTTAGATTAAAAAACTAAAGTCACGGAAGGTTAGGAAACTTGCCTAAGGTGCAAGCTAATGAAGGATGGATCTGACATTTGATATCCACAGTATCTGATGAAAACCCTGTGTACTTTATACACAATAGAGTTTATGAATTTAAGCATAATATACAGATTTATTTGATTGACAGCATGTAAAATAAGAAAAAAAGGGCATTTTAATTACAGTGTAAATTTAATTTCAGTATGGGTTTAGTCCAAACATTATATATGTGATCTGAGTAATTCTTTAGGGCTTGAAGCTGCCTTATGTACTGTAGGACATTCTGATCATTATTAATAACATGTACTGATAGTCATCACACATATTTGAGGACTGGATACTTGAATACATGAGTGAATAAAATAATATCTCTCCATGTTCTAGATTTCCATTGTTCATGAAGTAGTATATTATGAATATCTCCTTTTGGGGGGATGGAGCACTGCACGCAATGCTATCAATTTTTTTTCAGAGGTACCACTGCATATTCTAAGACTCTTAGATAATATTTGAATGTAGTTCTGATGAACTCTAGTGTGTTTCTATACTTCAGTTTCTAACTGAATTGTTCTAGGAACACAGACTAAAATATTCACTAATGGATTAAGAAATATTCCCAAAGGGTTCTATGGAATAAAACAGCATATGCCACATAATTCTGCCACTTTCCTTAAACATATTTTTCTTATTTTGCACATTTACCTTGACCAAGAATATTTAAATTATTTAGCCCAATATATCATACATATAAATTATTCCCCACATATCAATTGGACACAGTTACTAAATTCTTGATATAATTGATTTTTTAAATGTAGGTATGGTTGAAAACTAAAAAGGTTCTTCCTTAAACATGAAACAACAGGTAGGGTCATTTTCAATAAAAGCAAAGATTAAGTCAATTCTGACTTTGTGATTGACTTGATCACTTGACATCCCGTTACTCATTGATTGGCTTGAGCAGGCGCCAGTAACATCTCCATTCATCCCTGTTGCATGCTATTGTCGCCTAATGGCATCTGCTCGTTCTAGGAACATGAAAAGCCTCAAACCGATTGTTCAGGTTCTTGACTAAGAAGTCTAACCATCTCATAGGTGGGCGGTCACGCGAGCTTTTGACATCCCGTGGACTCCAGTCAGTAACAGCTCTAGTCCAGCGGTCGTCTTTAAATCTCATTATGTGACCAGCCCATCTGATTTTTGACGCCTTGGCAAATGAGACAGCGTCCCTGCTTCTTGATCGTTGACGGATGTCGGAACTCCGGATTCTTTCTCTCATTTGAGTGAAGTGTGAAACTCCAAGCATAGCTCTTTCAATTCCCCTTTGGGAGACCTAATAGAATTCTCATCCTGTTTTCATAGGGCCCAAGTCTCTGAGGCGTATGTTAATGCAGGAAAAACAGTGGAATCAAAGAGATGTGCCCAGAGCCGGAGAGTTTTCATCCTCTTAGCTATTTATTTGATGCTCTAGAAGGCATCCCAAGCCACTCTCTTCCTCCTGCGCAACTCAGGTGCCAGTTCATTCGTCATGTTGACTTCTTGACCTAGGTACACATAACTGTTGCATTCAAAGATGTTCATTCCATTGAGAGTGAAGGGAAAATTAGGAATGAGACCATTTTTCATAAACACTGTCTTTGTGAGATTTAGCTGTAGTCCGACCTATCCACACTCACGGTTGAAGTCGGCCAGCATTTGTGCCGCTTGGCTGATGTTTGGTGTTATTAGAATGATGTCATCAGTGAAACAGAGTTGGTGTAGTTGCCAACTGTCTATCTTCACTCCTATTCCTTCCCATTCCAGTTGTCGCATGAAGTTTTTGAGGGTGGCACTGAAGAATTTCGGTGAAATGGTATCACCCTGCCAAACCCCTCTCTTGACGTCAATGATCACCTCCTTGTAGAATGGTGAGATCCTGGTAGTGAATCCGCAATACAGCTCACAGAGGATCCTGATGTATTGAGTTTGAATTCCCTGTTTGGCTAGGGCTTCAATGACCGCTTCCATCTCAACAGAATCAAAGGCCTTCTTTAAATCAATAAACATTAGACAGAGTGGCATCTTGAACTTCTGAGAAACCTCTTGGTTATCGTGTGGATATGGTCAATTGTGCTGAATCCTTTTCAGAAACCAGCTTGCTCACATGGTTGTCCTTCATCTAGTGTTCTGCCAATCCTATTCAGGATGACTCAGGTGAACAGCTTGTAGATGACAGACAGCAGGAAGATCAGGCAATAGTTGCCAATGTTGTGGGTGTTTCCCTTCTTGTACAGTAGTACAGTTTTGCTGGTTTTCCATTGGGATGGAACCTTGCATTCAGACAGGTAGCATGTGAAGAGCCGAGCCAGTATATTGATGAGTACTGACGGCAGGTTCTTCAAGTGTTCGGGTCTGACCTTGTATGGGCCGGGTGCTATTCACTTCTTTACTGATGAAATGGCATGTAGGATTTCAGAAGGAAGAATGTTGGGAGTGACATATCCATCCTGCAGAATTTGGTATGTGAGCAGGTGGACATGGCTATCGAAGAGATCTGAGTAGAAGTCATGGATAATCTTCTCCAATGCCCTCTGGAAGACGTGATAGATCCATTAGGACATCGGAAGGCAGTTATCTCTGTCTTGTTGTTGGCAAAGGACAGGCGGACATTGTGAATGCTTTTTCCAGCTTCTGCGGCATCTGTCAGAACTGCTGCTCTTCTCTCTTTGAGTTCTTCCTTTATTGCTTCTCTGCACTGCTTTGCGAGCATGAATGTTCACGTGTGGTTGCCTAAGGCTTGCATCAAACCATGTTGGTGAATGAGCTCAAGAGTTTTCAAAGACAGGTATCGTTTTGTAGCTATCTCTCTCGGTGTTCTTCTCACAATCATAGAGGTGCTGAACCAGTCAATTATATTCCTCATCAATGTTGTCAATGATGGCATCTTCCCATGTTGCCGTAATAGTGTCAAAGAGCTCCCAGTTGGTGGTCGTTCTGGGAGTCTCTTCTTAATATTAGCAGCCCTTCCTCCCTACTCTGTGAAGTAGAAATTTGCATGAAGGAGACAGTGGTCAGATCCCGTTTGCAATTTTGGGACAACACCAACATCAGTCAGGCAAAACCATCGATTGAATATGATGTAGTCACTTTCATTGTGGAACCATTCACCGGGAGACTCCCATGCCCAATGTTTAGATTCGGCCTTCTGGAATTGTGAGTTACCATGGATGGTCTTGGTCGACATGATGAACTCAAGACAGTCTCTCACCCTTTTTGTTCCATTCTAGGCCATGGGTGCCAATGTGGAGTTCTTCAGCTGATCTTCTCGGTCCTATCTTGGCATTAAAATCACTGACAATCATCTTGTAGAAGGTATGGCCTTCCTTATAGAACTTCTCCAGCTCCATGTAGAAATTCTCAATTTCTCCTTCATCATAATTGGATGTTGGTGCATCGACAATGAAGATAGAAACTGCCGGCAGTGAGCCACATCTATTCAAGCGTAATGATCCGATTCGGGTTGTTAAGCATTCAAATGAATCAATGCTCATGGCTAAGTTCATGTTGACAAGGACACCAACACCACTGACCCCTCTTTTGTCGCATGCTCCAAGAAACAGTTCTTCCCCAGTGTCAAAAACGGTGTGATATGATTGATGCCTTCTTGTCTCGGTCAGATCAAGATGATTGTGATTGTGATTGACACACACAACAAATAAAAGATGCTCTGATATTTTACTCTATTAAGTGCTACACCAAAATCATAGTCATTATCTAAAACAAGTGTTATAAATTCTTTCAGAGCTTGCAACCAAATGGGAAAATAAAATAAACTTGTGTTTTATAAAACTTGTGATGAGATCTATCTTCCAAGTACTTTTCCTTAAAGATGTACAGAAAACAAAGCAAACAAGAAAGTATATGCTATGAACAAGACTACATTGTAGAAAAAAAAACTCCCTTCTTCAGTCCACACACACACTGGTCTTCATTTCAGATGCCTGGTCTTCATCCAAATTGCCATGCATAACGTATGTACTCTTTCAACAGTAAGATTTGCGGGGGGGGGGGGGGGAGTGGCACGTAAGTGATAATGTTCAGGGGTTACTCCTGGCTCTTCACTCAGGAATCACTACTGGAAGTGCTCTGGGCACCATCTGGGGCAATGGGTGTGGAATCCAGGTTAACTGCAAGCAAAGCAAGAACTTTGCCTGCTGTACTGTATTTCCAATCTCAGCAACAATAAGATTTCTATCACTTCAGCTAAATGAGCACTCTTACCCATCCGATAAGGGATTGATATCAAGGACATACAAAGCACCACTTGAACTCCACAAGAAGGAAACATCCAATTCCATCAAAATATGGGGTGATGAAATGAAAAGGAACTTTCGCAAAGAAGAAATCTGAATGGCTAAACGGCACATGAGGAATTCTCTACATCACTAATCATCAGGGAGATGCAGATCAAGACAACAATGAGATATCATTTTACACCACAGACACTGGCCCACATCCAAAGGAACAAAACCAACTGGTGTTGGCGTGGATGTGGCGAGAAAGGGACCCTCCTTCACTGCTGGTGGGAATGCCGACTGGTTCAGCCCTTTTGGAAAACAGTATGGATGATGCTCCAAAAATTAGAAATTGAGCTCCCATTTAACCCAGCAATACCACTCCTGGGAATATATCCCGGAGAGGCAAAAAAGTACAGTCGAAATGACATCTGCACTTGTATGTTCATTGCTGCGCTGTTCACAATAGCCAAAATCTGGGAAAAAAACTCAAGTGCCCAAGAACAGATGACTGGTTAAATAAACTTTGGTACATCTGCACAATGGAATACTATGCAGCTGTTAGGAAAGATGAAGTCATTAAATTTACACACAAGTGGCTCTTCATGGAAAGTATTATGCTAAGTGAAATGAGCCAGAAAGAGAGGGACAGATATAGAAAGACTGCACTCATCTGGGGAATATAAAGTAACAGTATTGGAGATAAGTACCAGGAGGTCTTTTCCACAACTTGGAAGCCAGCAGCACATGCTAGGGGAAAAGGCAGCTGAGATAGAGAAGGGAAACCAAGTAAAGGATGTTTGGAAGACTCGCTCAGGATGAGAGATGCGTGCTGAAAGTAGACTATAGACTGAACATGATGGCCACTCAATACCATTATTGTAAACCATGACACCCTAAAGGAAAGAGAGAGCAAAAGGGAATGCCTTGTCACAAAGGCAGAGCGGGGTAGGGGATGGAGTGGGGTGGTGGGAAGGTTACTGGGTTCATTGGTGATGGAGAATTGGCACTGGTGGAGGGAGGGATACTTGATCATTGTATAACTGAAACCCAAGCATGAAAGTTTGTAAGTCTACAACTGTACCTCATGGTGTTTCAATAATAAAAAATAATAAAATAAAATAATATGGGCTGGAGTCATAGCACAGCAGGTAGGGCTTTTGCCTTGCATGCAACTGACCTGGTCAACCTGAGTTTGATTCCTCCACCCCTCTCGGAGAGCCCAGCAAGCTACCGAGAGTATCTAGCCCACACAACAAAGCCTGGCAAACTACCCGTGATGTATTCGATATGCCAAACACAGTAACAACAAGTTTCACAATGTTACTGGGTCCACAAGAGCAAATCGATGAAAAATGGGAGGACAGGACAGTGACAGTGCAAATAATATACTTGATACAAGATGAATATAAAAAAATAAGCACTCTCATGGGTCTCTTGTTAAGTCAGAGAAAAACTTTGGGTAGCAATTGTGAACCTTTGTTTTAGATGCATATAACTGCTAGAATCCAGAATAGAGTTGACTCTTATCTGTAAGAGTAAATAAAAATTCCAACGGAGAATTGGGCAAAGTGTATAAAAATTGACTCAAAAAATTTTATATGTCCAACAAACATGAAAATTTGTTCAACCAGGGATATGCAAATTAGAGTAAAAGTTCACTCTTCTTGTTTTTGGTGGAAGCATTTTTAATATATAATAAATGACATGAATATGTGAATGACTCAGCTACTACTATGATGTACACATGGGCTTTTGAGTAAACTTTCATAGAAAGAATATTCTTTCACCATTATTTACATTAATGAAAAACTGGAAACAAATAAGCATTAACTTTTAACATAATAACCTAATTGTTTTCTTCCTATTTAAACAAGAAACACTTTGACAAATTACTATCAATGACCATTATGTTTTATTTTTAATGGTATCCAAAATTGTATTTGACTTAGTCAAGAGCAAAGTTAATTCTTCTATTCATAACGTTTTCATTGAAGATATTATATATGATAACAACAATGCTAACAAATCTGACCTCGGGCTATAATGGAATACACTATATTATTTCAAATAATATCCATTTACTTTTGAATGAAGAATCAGAGTATATGTGTTTATGATTAATAATTTTATATTTCTCTTATCTTTCCAATTATGTAAATCACTAATACTTGTTACTATGTTAATAGTAGAAGATATAATACAATTAATGTTACCATGAGTTTTTAATTTTCCATTATTCTCTAATTTATCAAATAATTAAAAAATTTCCTATCATCCATAACATCTCCATATGGTATTCATCAAAAAGTATGCACACATATCTTTATTATTTTATTGGTTATTAAGTAGAATTTTAGGTATATGTACACATTCTTGTGCTTCCATATTTTATACTTTGCATGTGTACAAAAATGTAACTTCAAGAACATAAATGTCATTCAATGTTTAGAATATCATATAATAAACTGTTTAAATTCACTATGAAAATTTTAGAATTGAACTTAATACTTATTAAAATAGTCCAAGTTACAAACTTTGGTATTGGCTTTTAAGATCTATATCATGTGTTCCTTTTTAAGTTCGGTAAGAAAATAGTTATATCCAAAATATGCAATAGAATACTCAGAAATTGGAGGCTACAGCTCACAAGTGTTGGGAATGTGATTTCTAAGTTATACACATATACATATTTATTATTTAAAATAAAAAAATAAAATCGTAGATAAAATTAAGCATATCAATAATGGGTAATAATGTAAGTAATTATAACAAAGTTTCTCTTTTCTAAATATACATCTGATTTATTAAGTGTTGGCATCATCCAAATATATATTACAATTATATATGCATATACATTTTGTCTAATGTATGAATGAATGAGTCTAGTCACACTAATATTGCTGCTTAAAGGAGAGCTACGAAAAATATGAAATAGAGAAAAACTTATATTTGGATATTTGCAAATCAAAAGTAATTTCTAAGTTTAGTACATGTAACCAAAGTAATAACATCAGCTAATTTTGATTATTTGGTGATAGTATTTATTTTTTTTCAGAACTTATATCCATGTTTTCTTCTGCTCAATGTGAAAGAAATCAACATAAGTGAAGGCTCATGATACGTAGGAAATATTTTTTAAGTCGCTGATTTAGTGCACAAAAATTGATTATGTCTTCACTAAAAACAACCATACACATCTGTGATGTTTCCCAGTAACAACATGCACTCTGTCACCAATGAGGGTAAAATGTAAATTCAAAACATTCCTTATTGACTTCCATCTTTTCTGTATTCTGTCTGCCAATCAGTCATCCTTTGGGCAAAACCCTGGTAAACCAGGTGGTGCATAGATTCACTTAAAAGTCTGACATTTTTGGAGTTCTTGATTTTCTCTTCCATACAAAGTCAGAAAAGCAGAGCATCCTTTCAAGGGACATTCAGAATTGACAGCATTATTTCTGATGTTTTCACATTACTTTGTCTAAAAAGTCACCGCCTAATCTTGCTTTACAGAACACTGCAAAGTTTAACAAAGTCAAATAGTGGTACTTTGAGTTTTAAAATCAAAGGACATGATTTCCAGAAAGTATTAAAAAGTTTTAGGGTAACAGAATAACTCTTGATGGGTTTATTTGAAGAAACAGAATGATCAAGGCAAGGAGAGTATTGTTTTTGGAGAATATGGTATAATATTGGTTAATGGGGATATGAAAATGGTAATCCCTTAATTCTGATTGGGTTTGTTTCTTGTATGTCAAGAGGAATGATATTCTGCAAAGAAGAAAATAAATAGCATAGAGGAGTAACTGGTGCCCAAGATGGGAAAAGAGATTAGAAAGTCCCCAGCTGTGCAGAATTAACTTTCTTGATCTAGATAAATTACATCTCAGGACACTAATAAAACTGGCAAGCCAAATGACAAACCACCATGGTGGCTAGAAGATTGAAAAATGCAGTTGTGATTTTCAAAAGGAAAAAGTACGGCATACAATCTGGAACTTCCAAAGAGTTGTCTCCAGTATGGCTAGAAAATGTAAGTCAGAGAGAATGCACATTCTTTCTGAGCAAAGGAGGCATTTTGAAAGAATGGGGATCAGTTGATACAGGTGCTTTGAAAAGATAACCCCTGTCACAGCCATTACATGTTGACAGCAAAAAAAAAGTAAATATTTACAAACTAATTTCAAATAAAAATTAATTCTATCCTTATGTTACTATCACTTTTGGGCTTCTGTATGAGATTTTTTTTGTTACAAAGAACAAAGACCATTCTTAGGAAAATCAGAGGGTTCTTTTTAATACTGTAAGGTTAAAACCTTGAGTATAAATTCTATTTGTTATTATAAACATTCATTTAAATTTTTGTTGTGCAAAACATGTTTTCACTTCAAGCTGCAAAACTGAATTTGTCGCAATAAATTAAAGACCAGTAACCAAACAAAACAAAAGGTGCGAAAGAATGTAACACACAGTGCACAGAAAAGGAGCTAGAAATTATTTTGCATCACATTAAAAATTCATACTCAAAAGAGAAAGAAGGTTAATGACAATGAGATATTTTTTTCTTGTTTGTCAGAGATCAAAAAGGTTGATGATACACCGAGGTGACAAAGATGTGGAGAAAAGAACTCATTTATAATTCTGAGTTACTACTTCAAGAAGAACAATTTTGCAGTATTTAGTCAAATTACAAATGCTGTTTTTACCCATCAATTTTATTGGCTACTTTATACTACACATACACTTGAAATGTATGGTTTCATGAGCATAAAGTAATATATTTTCATATTATGGCAGAGGCCAAAACTTAAAAAACACATTTAATTGATAGGTTGTTAAATGAAGTATGGTACAACATCAGGGTGGTCTGCAACTGTAAAAGCATAAGTATTGTTCTAGAAATTCAAAATGATTTTCAGTATATATCATTAAATGGGAGGATATAGCTCATAAGGGGTATCTGCATTATTCTCCAATTTTGAGTTTTTTTTCTAAGAGCACAGAATAGGAAATAATCCATACAGACATAAATACATTCACGTGTCCTTGGAATGCTATTGAAGAAACTAATAGAATTGACAAAATGTTGGGAGTGAAAATAGGAAGCCAAAATATGGAACTTCAATGACCTTTATACTTTAAATTTTTGTAGCACAAGAAAGTTTGACTATTTTGTGAAAGGAAATACTTTTAAAGTCAGAAAAATTAATTCTCTCCTATCATATTAACCCAGTATGATGTTACTGACAGAATACCAATTGATACATTTTGTATAAAATTATTATGCAGATTCTTTTATAATGAAGGACAAAAATAAAATGTCAAAATGCAAACAAGAGTCGCAGAAAACAATACTTACCTGGACCCATGCAATATAATGTGATTCTTCGCATCATATAATACTTTACTAGATACTAGGCTTATTCTATCTCATTTCATCCAATAAGTTAATAATCCATCGACCAGGCAAGGGAAAACACGTAAAAATATTTATAGTTCTTTCTTCTCTTCTTCTCTAGTACTTATGTCCTTATCTAGAACCATAATATTCCTTAACTACCTCAGTAACCCCCAGCTTGAGCCTATGCTCTTTAAACTTGGGAATATGTCTGCTTGTCTTAAAAGAGTATGTCTCTCTCTTTTAAAAGTTAATTAAAAATAGGCATTGAATTCCATAACAGAATTTCAGGCATACAATGCTCCAACACCAACCCACCAACCAGTGTCAACTCCTCTTCACCTATGTCCCCAGGGTACTTTTCACTCAATAGAGAGACTTAGGAGGAAAAACAAGATAAAATGCCTAAATAAATACAGAGATAAAGGGGATATCATATGAGACTCTTCAGAAATTCAAAGTATCATGAGAGGTCTCTGAGAACAACTTTACACTATTAAGCTGGAGAACCTAAAAGAAATGAACAGATTCTTAGAATTGTACAAGCTTGCAAAATTGAGTGAAGAGGAAATAGGAAATCTCTAAAGACCAAGCAATTTAAAACAGTAATAAAGGGCTGGAGCAATAGCACAGCAGGGCCGACCCGGGTTCGATTCCCAGCATCCCATATGGTCCCTCAGCACTGCCAGGAGTAATTCCTGAGTGCATGAGCCAGGAGTAACCCCTGTGCATCACCGGGTGTGACACAAAAAGCAAAAAATATATATAAAATAAAATTAAAAAATCTCTCCAAGAACAAAAGTCCTGGTCCAAATGGGTTAACTAGTAAGTTCTATTGACTTTTCAGAGATGACTTACTACTTTTATTCCTCAAACTCTTCCAAGATATCAACCAGGAATTTTTTCGAACAGATATTATAAGCCAACATTACATTAAAACCCCATGCCACCTCTCTTTAATGCTTCCCCCATATCATAAAGATAATGGCTAACCTCAAAGTGGCAGGCAATCCTCATCAAATCTGGGCTATACTTCAACACCCTTAACCTGTTTTTCTTGTCACACTACATGCTATTATTTTCACGTTTGCTCTTCTCCTTGGAGCCTTTCTCTCACACACATATTACTTTACAATCTCATCTTTTTCAGACATAGTTCAGACATCTTAGCCTCTAGGAGCTGTTGGAACACCAGTTTCTCAAATTTTAATAAATGCAAGCATCTTTTGGAGGTCATATTAAATCAGATCCTTGAGCTTCTCTCACATTTATTCTTAATCAGGAACTGCGTGGAAAGGTCCAGGTATGTGTTTTTATAACTAGCTTATCATGGACCTTGGTTTTGGTATCAACAGTTTCCTGTCTGATTTCCGTCTTGTAAGCCAGGTCAAGCATTATTCTTCTAAACTAAGGCAGCATCAGATAAAAGTACTTATTTTACTGCATTATAAATGTTTCTGTACTGGTTGCATTTAGTTTATTAAGACAGCCACATTTTATTCTCTCTATATCACATATTAGTGAGTTGATTAGTATTTGTCCATATTCCTATACTTAAATGTGTTAACATTACACCCTTCAGTTTCATCCACACTGCAAAAAACTACAAACTTTCATCTAGTTTATGATTAGTATCCGATTATATACAAAAACCCTGACCACTTGATTCATCTATAATTGGACATTTGGAATGTTTCCATATCCTGATGATTTTTTTTCATGAATGTAGGTGTGCAAATACTCAAGGCAAGTAGCTTGTCCCTAAACTATTCCAGCTCCTTATTGGTCTGTCCTTAAGAAGAAATTAAATATTTTTGCTCATCTTTTCAGAAATTCACTACACAACAATGATTCTGTTTTACCAGAATTATTAACTATCTTATGTTGATTGTATCATTTCCTTGATTATTAAGAAAACCATGTTATCCTACTTTTGAAGGAACCATATTTTAGTTTTTATATTGTTTATTCTTTAATTATGAGGTAACATCGGTTTACAACATGGTGTTTTACAGTGTCACACTTTCTTTTTTTTAATTTTTATTAGTGAAACACCATGAGGTACCGTTGTAGACTTACAAATTTTTGTGCTTGGGTTTCTGTTATACAATGATCAAGTACCCATCCCTCCACCAGTGCCCATTTTCCATCACTATGTGTCCCAGTACCCCTCCCAGTTTCTCAAATTTTAATAAATGCAAGCGTCTTCTGGAGGTCATATTAAATCCCCCATCCCACCTTGTCTCTGTGGCAGGGCATTCCCTTTTGTTCTCTCTCTCTCCTTTTGGGTGTTGTGGTTTGCAAAAGAGGCACTGAGTGGCAATCATGTTTGGTCTACTGTCAGCATGCTTCTCCCATTCTGGGAGGATCCTCCCAACACCCTTTATTTGGTGCTCCCTTCTCTATCTGAGCTCCCTTTTCCCCTAGCATGTGTGGCTGGCCTTCAAGCCATGGAGCAAAATTCCTGCTACTAATCTCGGCCACTCTTGGATGTTAGTCTCCTATTTTGTTACTTTATGTGAAGGAACCATTTCTTACGGTTTTCCCCTTAAGTCGTTTATGATATGTTTATTGTTGCTTTGATTAAACATAGAGGTAAGCCTGTTTCAGTGATGCATGATTGTATTTATGTATTTTTAAGACCTTTTATATCTTGTGTTCCCCAAATCAATTCATCAAAACATCCTAATCTCAATAATATTTGAATAACTCAAAGAAAGTCATTTACTTCTGAGGCATACCTTGAAGTGCATGTAGTTATCTTTGGTCTTTAGTGAGTATATGCAACAAAAAGGGGCAGTTGCAGAGAATTATGGAAAACTGTATACCACATATTCTAGGCAGAAACCTTTATTTTCTTGAATCCAAGACTGTAATATTGGAATGATTCAGAATTTCCAAAACCTTAGGAGAAAAGCTAATGAACCTATAAAAGTGCTAACACAAGATTTATTACAAAAAAGAATCTGTTAAAAAGAAAAGGACCAAGGATGATTTGCTGACAGCTTCCATTGGTAATAATATATATGCTATTTATATAATGAATACCTTTTTGTTCTTTCCTTTTATCCTATATATTGCTCAGTTTGTATATGTTTGTGTAAAGAAATAAAACATTCATCTTTTCTTCCTATGTAATTGTTCCAGAACTCAGAACTCTGATTAAGTGCTCTTATTTTCATGGAATATAATTATTTTAAATTATAAATATTAAAAATTATTATAATTTATAAAAACAAATGTCTTTTCATAACAGAGCACTATTGGGAGAGTTGAATTTTATTTTATTTTAATTTTTATTAGTGAAACACCATGAGGTACAGTTGTAGACTTACAAATTTTTCTGCTTGGGTTTCAATTATTTACAATGATCGAGTGCCCATCCCTCCACCAGTGCCCATTTTCCACCACCACTGATCCCAGTATCCCTCCCATCCCCCATTCCCCCCATCTCACCCTGCCTCTGTGTCAGGGCATTCCCTTTTGTTCTCAAGAGAGTTGAATTTTAAAATCAAGGCTTTGACTAAAACATATCTGAAGACAATAGGCTCAGAATCAGATATGACCATACAGTTTTAAGAATGAGAACTGGGGCTGGAACAATAGCACAATGAGTAGCGTGTTGGCCTTGCACATGGCTGACCTTGGTTCAATTCCCAGTATTCCATATGGTTCCCAGAGTACTGCCAGGAGTAATTCCTTACTTCAGACCCAGGAGTAACCCCTGTGTATCACCTAGTATGACCCAAAAAGCAAAAAAGAAAAAAGAATCACAACTGACTTTATGGAGACTATACGTACAAAGTCCTTTCAGGAAGCATCAAGTGATATCTATCTTATATGATTGCCCAATGATGAATGTATAAGGAAGGTTACTTTCTGACAAGCTCAGGAAACCTTAGGATGGTTTGAGAACATTACTAGACTAATCGCTCAAATATATTCTATAGGTATCAGAAAAAATCCAATTTCAATTGCTAACATTGTGAGACTTCTAAAAATCGAATTTGAGTCTCCTCCAGAAACTTCAACACAAAGTTCAAAAGGCTCAAGGGGTCAGTTCCTATTCATGTTTAACATATATAAATAAAGAACTAATATGTATTTTGTAAACAACAATCTCATTTTCAGTATCTTTGAATAAATTGGAGAAAACTGTGAAGAAAATTCCCATGTTTGGCTAGAAAACTGTAATACATCATCTTAGGTTATCTTTTTTTTTTTTTTTATCTTATTCTAGTCCTGTTCTTTGCCATTGAAATATTTTGCTTTTATTTGTAAACTACATCTTCCTAACTATAAAAATCGACCGGATCCTGCTGACTGACACATTTGTGTCAGTTGTTGCAAATTTTCATTTATATTTTATTTTAATATCTGGCTACAACTTTTCAAATTAATATTTCTATCTTTTCTCCAGTTTGTGACACAGACGAATAAAAGTTCTTCTTAGATCCTTCTCAGATCCTTAGTGAGACTACAGAGGTACCCCAATTAATTCTGTTCTTTTCATTCATGTAGCACCCCACTGGAAATCAACCTTCTTTAAGTAAACAGAAAATCTTTCTCAAAATATATCCATCGCTGTTAAAGTTCCTAAACCTGGATTGTTCCAGCACCCCCAGATCACTATATTACCCCCTTTGGAAAACAAATTGTCTTGAAGTTAAACTTTCTCTCCAGGATCTAAAGAAAGTCTTGGAGCTGAAGTTGGAAAATTTTATACAGGCCTTATGGCACAGATAGGAAGGACAACATACATGCCCAGATTTGCTACTGTGGGAACCACTCAGAAAGTTTACTGAACTCCTAGATCTCTTGTGCTCTTCTCCAGAAAATAAACATGACAATTAAAAGTCTTATCAAAATCACTCTAATGTCTGTGACATCACAGGAAATACTCCATTATCCTATGGTCACTTTTATGCTCACTTCACTATGTTAATATATAGGGGCCTGCATGACACTACAGAAGGAAGGGCATTTGACTTGCATGCTGCTGACCCTGAGTTCAATCCCCAGCATCCCATAAGGTTCCCTGAGTACCACCCAGAGTAATTCCCGAGAGCCAGGAGTAGCCCCTGAGCATTGCTGGGTGTGCCCCCCCTCCAAAAAACACCCAACAAAACACCTACTATATAAATGTACTTTTAACTCCAGGAATCTGAACCAGTTTCTCTTTGGAATCAGGAATTGGGTTCATTCCCACAGTGAATCTTTCTTCTCTAGAAAAATTCCCTTTCTTATAAAATGCCTTGTCACACCATCCAGCAAAACTCTTATACTATCAACTGATTAACTTCAACAACTTCAACAACACAAACTTTCAGCAATAAATTATATCATCTAGGTTTCTTAAGTTGTTTAATGAAAGTTTGTTTTCTGTGATCAAAAGAGGGGACTGACAAATATTGTCTTAAAAGTCATCACAGTTAGACTAAACTTTCAACAGATCTTTTCCTGATTACATGGCTATGCTGTCTTAGGGCATTTTCTTTAGAAAAGTTATGACCATAGACAGGAAACTTTTTTCTATCTAGTTTTCTGATGCCTGTTAGAGGTATGCATCTTCTGTAACTAAGGACTTTCAAATTGTGTTATTTTCAAGTTTAGTCTCTGTAATTGTGTTCTTTTTTTTCTTCTTGGGTCACACCTGACAATGCACAGGGGTTATTCCTGGCTCTGGACTCAGGAATCACTCCTGGCAGTGCTCAGGGGATCATATGGAATGCTGAAAATCAATCCCAGGTAGGCAGCATGTAAGGAAAACACCCTATTGGCTGTGCTATCCTCCAGCCCGTGTAATTGTGTCTTTTGGTTGGTTTTCCATGTGAACATTACACGATCAGCAAACAAGTGGAAGTCCCCATGTGGTGAGAAAGAACCAGTTGAGCAGAACGCCATGATTGTTTATAGCCCAAGGAAGGAAAGTCATTAAGGAGGAGGAATAATTCCTTCCTGTCACCAACATGCAAATATTTCAGTAAACAAGAATCCCCATTAAAAAATGAGGTTTTGCTCTCTACTTTTTATTTTAATAAAAAGTTTTGGAAACAGAAGTCTTGTTGGTGTATGTAAAATAGGGCACCACCAGCTTGTTATTGAACATGTTTATTAAAGATTAAAACACAGAGGACCCTTTTCAACAATTTTAACTGGTCCCTATTTCTTAGCATTCCATTATCAGTGCTGAAATCTGAAATCAACATATTTCATGTCTAAATTGAGAGTGCATTTGAAAATCAAATTTCAAAGGCATGCCTTCTAGTGAACTGACTGATGGGAAAGGACTGTGATTATGCCTAATTTTCACACTCTACATCACGATCTCATTGATTATGTTTCTCAGCTTGCTAAGGGTTCTGGGAGGTGATTTTCAAGATGAATATTGCTATTTGCAGGATTTCCTGAATAGGAATATTTTGGGAGTAAATTGCACAAACCAAGCGATGTGCAGTCAATTTTCACTCCAGTATAAACAATGTATTAGAACAGAGCCCTTAAGGCTTTTTAAAAAAATTTGGGTTTCATTACACAGCTAGCTGCATATCATCAATAAGCATGAAGTGCCAACCAGGCAAAACTGAGGCTCAGAGAGGGTATTACATAGTTTTGTTTTAAGCAGGTGCTCAGAGTGTCTAGAAAAATAAATGGCTTGGTGAGCAAGGCCCTAGGCCTTTAGTTTCAGAAGTACCCAATGCTGGACAAAGAAAATTTCATTAAATTTGGAAAAATAGAAGTGGCTTGTGTATCTTCTCTCTTTGCATTAGCCCACTCATAGGGATTTTTAAGTGCCTCTTTATCACTGATAAAATATGTATGTTGGGTCAGAGAGATAGTAGAGTGGATAATGCACTTGACTTTCATGCAGCTCTCCTGGGTTTAATACCATATCCCCAGATCCTCATCAGGAGTGATTCCTGTTTGCAGAGTCAGGAGTAAGAAGCACAGTTATATGTGGCCCAGATTTTTTAAATGGGCCCCTCCTCAGAACTTTAAAAATAACTTTTAGTCGTTTAAAACAAAGCAGAACTAAGTCCACTTTGCCATATTTCATTAACTGAAATAAAAGGTTTAGTGTCTTTAAAAGCAGAGGGCTATAGCAGAGAGCACTGAGTAAAATCACATGGAGCAGAAGAAATCTGCAATCTTATTCAATCCTTCAGTGGACGAGTGGATACAGATAGAAGCTAAACAAAGGAAGGATAAAGAACTGGGTAAGCTAGTATATTATTCACACAGGTTACTATTTCTTGATTACAAGCCAGATCTGAGAATTTCTGCAGTCACCCTAGATATACTTTTATGAGTTTTTTTTGCCACAAACACAGTTATAAGCTGAAGAAAATGAGGAAAGGAATATTTCTGAAATCTGCACTCCAGAGACGAAAATTCAAACTATGAATAGAGAATTGATGCCAAGGAGTTTTCCTGCCAGGAAAAAAGCAGCTGCCTCTCTGATCGGCGATTTAAACTAAACTGCAGGAGGCACATATCATGACACTCCAAAACTGTATACAGCAGTGAGTAGTGACATGGAGCTTTGATAAAGGAAAGTGATTAACACAGCCAAGAATTGCTTTTACTCCAAACTGCAAGGATCTGTTTGGCAAGCACCTGTGGGCCATGAACAAACACAGACTCCATGTAAACTGTCATTATTTGCAAACCGTTCCAGGGGGGGTACAGCTTGGGACAAAATCACTTGGCTTGATATCTATTTATCTCCATGGATTTTTTTAAAAAATATTTTCCTCTTAAGTATCAGTCATGGCCAGGGATAGCTCACACTGAATGTATTCTTTATTATGTTCATCAAGAAGCAGGCACAAATTATATTTAAAAGTAAAAAAAGTGAGCTTTTAACCAAATCTGTACATCACGAAACTACTTATGGTTAGCTACCAAGAGTCAATGGCACTTCCCCTTTGCAGTACTAGATTAAGAAATATTTCACAATATGCTAGACTTATTATCCAAGATAAATAAGAATCTCGAAAAGAATATTCACTATGTTATCATGTTACTGTATTTCTTCACTGAGACTGTTCACAGACCAACCGTAGGTCTGTCCTAATGAGAGACAGTGTCGTAGTTGGAATAGGCACTTTTCTAGCTGAGGACCCTATACAAGGTAAGTAGAGTAACTGATGGCTTTCCTTAATGTGCTTTACATTCTCCCACACTCATCTGTGGTCCAAATGCAGGTGATGGGTGCTTTAGAAGGCAGCTCTTGGTACCCAGATTACCAGTGTGCCATCACTGTGCAGGATACTTTCCTGCCTAGTTTCTCTTTTAATAAAATGTGCGGCTGGAGCGATAGCACAGTGGGTAGGGTGTTTGCCTTGCATGCGGGGCGAGCCAGGTTCAATTCCCAACATCCCATATGGTCCCCTGAGCACTGGCAGGAGTAATTCCTGAGTACAAAGTCAGGAGTAACCCCTGTGCATCACTGATTATGACCCAAAAAAGCAAAAAAATGTTAAATTAAAGAACTATGATTTACAAAGGTATTGGAAGCTTGCACACAATATTCCAACACCAATCCCACCATCAGTGTCAACTTCCTTTCACCAAGCTCCCTCCTGCCACATTGACAAGTACATTTCAATGTTCTCTGGTTATAATTTAGATCTGACATTTCCAGTGACATTGAGTCTGTGCTTTTTTATACAATTTTCCCACAGTACTGATATAACACTGGCTCTGGGCCCTGTTCCTCCAGGAGCAATAGTATAGTGCATAGGGCACTTCCTTTGCATGTTGCTGACCCTAGTTCAATCCTGGCATCCTATATAGTCCCACAGATCCTGCGAGGAATGACTTCTGAATGCAGAGCCAGGAGTAAGCCCTGAGCACTGCTAAGTGTGGCCCCCCAGAAAATAGATCTCCAGGTCCTGCATATTTTCTTAAAGTTGACTTACTTGGTTCTGGGTAAAATCTATTATGAGTCAAGCTGAATTAATGAACTCACATTGAGTTTGCGTTGAATCATTCCATTGAACCCAACAGTATGCCAATGTTTTAGCTGTCTGGGTTGGGTACAGATGAAGTAATATATACTACTGTCTCATACAATATGTAACCTCATTTTGGAGCAGCTATTATATTATTATATGCTCGATATAAATGTCGGGGGGGAGATTAAGGTCAATGTAGGGGAGTGTGCAGCAGTGCAGATGGTTCACAGGGTTTGTGCATATGATTTACATGCAGGAGACCTAGGTTCAATCTCCTGCACAGCCTGGCCCCCTGCACAGCGAGAGACCCAACCACCCATAAGCAGTTCACCAGATGAAGTCCCAAAGAACTACCAGGTGTGTACCAGTACTACAAAAACAAGTGTTGACGTGTACTTTACAAATGTAACCAATGTAGTAAAACCATTTATCCTGGGCCAGAAAGATAATGCAGCAGTTAAGGCACCTACATGCCTTCCAAGCCGAAGACCTGCATTTGATTCCTAACACTGCAGATGGTACCCTGAATACCATGAGGAGTTATCGCCAGGCACAGAAACAGGAGCAAGCTTGAGAACTTCTAGGTGTGGTCCAAATACCAGAAAGTAAAAATCTGTTTCTCCTTATTTTAGGAAGGCACAGTAAATAGTACTCAGGGGCTGAGGAGTTTCCCCAGTGGTACTCAGGAGACTACAGGGAGTGCTAGGGATCAAGCTAGAGTTAGCTGTAGCTGCTACATTCGGGCGTTTCCTTAACTCTTAGACTACCTCTCCACCCGCTTTCTCCTATTCTTACTTAAGGTGCTGCTTCAATTTTCACTTTTATTTCCTTTAGAGAATCCTCACATTTTCATCTTTACCTTGTTTTAGCAAAAGAGATAGTAGAGACAAAAAGTTTAGGTGGCAATAATTCTGAAAAAGCAAATAAATTGAACTATTTGGTCCCATGATGAAAAAGCTAAGTTTTACTCAAAAAGTACAGTTATTGTGCCTGAAAATATTTTACATGTGTTCACTAGCAGATCTTTTTTCCAATGAACCAATTTATGGGATTGGCTAGTTAATGTTCTTGGCCTACACCTAGGGTGATACAAAACAGACTTCTGGAAGTGAAAGGAAATATAAAGAGTATGCGCTGGGAAACTAATAGAAGAATATGGTGTCATCCAATTGGCAGGTTTTGGGGAGCCCAGGGCATATCTGCAACATTTCATTACCAACAAGAGAGCTTATTGCGCCTTCATTTCTAGGTTCAAAAATTGAAAGCAAGAAGCTATAGTGTACACAGTGCCCTGGGGTGGAGGTGTTAAGAATTAAGGGGCAGAGGAGATAAGTAACATGCCCAATGAATTCAAAGTTTAACTCATTTCTATAAAGTTTAAAGGTACATCAATAAACAAAGAATTAGAAAAATCTACTCAGGGAATGGTATAAAGTTTTAAAGAGACAATAACACTAAGTCTTATACTAAGTCTTAATGAATGTAGGAAAACTCACCATATATCAAAACATAAAACTAGGAAGAAACAGTCATTTTGAAAACAAAACTCAAGAACACAACATGGCATGAAACAATATGCATATGATGATGCCATGTAATTTACTGTGACTAAATTTAAGTGGAGGTTGCTTCCAAAATAAGAGAATAAATGGCATATGGGAATCAATCTTAGAAGGATTCATAGTATTTACTCAAGTGTCTATTCTTTATTTCCTAGATACCTAGTATCTTCAGTGACTCCATTTTTAGAAAGCAAGTCTATAAATATGTTTCAAGTACAATTAAACTGGTAATGAAAAAAGGGAATGGAGAAACCTGATGAAAGCATTCTAGTGATATATTTAAGAAATATAATACAGGTTGTAAATGCTGGAAGGAAAATTGAAACTGCTATTCAAGTATTAGTACTATTACCACTATCAGTACTACTGTCAGTACAGCAACAGTGATGATGCTATTAATGAGAAACAGTTTAGTGAGAATGTTACTCATTGGGAAAACAATATTTAAAGCAGAAAATATAGACCCTACCTTAATGTCAAACGGTCCTGTTTGATATGGTTGATTATAAATTTCCAATCGACTCCTAATAGGAGTGAGCCATAGAAGCAGATGATTTATTTGATCATCAAGCTGGTCAAGGTCTTTTATGTGAGCTTCAATTTCTCCTTGTCTCTCAGGCAAATTCCTTGAAATCTGTGGGGAAAATATGTAACAATTTCTCATGGTTTGAAATTTTTAAAACTTTTTTTCAAGTTATTTTTATAAAATGTAATAAAAATGAAATGATGTCAGTATGTGAATAGCACAATATTATTTACATATATTACATGATAAGATTTCATTCATGTGTTACAAATTGTTCATTCATAGTCTATTCAACAAATTCTATGTTAAGATACCCAAGGCTCTTTTTTGGAACTCAAAATACACATAAGGAAAAAACACACCCACGAAACAAAATACACATTGACACAAATGCATACTCAATTCCAACTGAAAGAAAAGTAAAACAACGCATTTTTCACTTAACCACTCACTTACTGTACATAACAGTAAGATGTTATTTACCAGACACTGTTTGTACATGCCTCTAAGAAAAATTGTACAAGGGAACCATTTTAGGTACCAGGAAAATTATTAAGATAATAATGATTTCCACGATCTAGTGTAAGATGTAATATAAGTACAATAAAATCATACCACTGAAATGAAACATAAAATAACATCTGACGTGAGTAGGATATACCAGAATAATGTCGTGTTAAAACAACAACGACAAAGATTTTACACTGTGTGCCACGCTACATGCCCATGCAGTGGTGCTAAGGCTTACATTTTACTGTGTTCAGGGAACATACTTGATGGTGCTCAGGAATTTAACAGGGATCTGCTAGGTGAAAAGTCCTCACAGATACTAATTTTAACCCAACGTTACCTGACAACTCGGGGGCTGAGAAATGTGAAATTACTTGTGAATCAATCCAATATGGTGCTCAAGAGGACATGAGTTACTTGGGTTTGTACTTGGGTTGAGAATTTGGCTGTTTGATTTGATGATTTTTAATTACTTTTTTATTGTGATGTCATAGTTTACAAAAGTATTGAAGGCATTACTGCAAAGTTGCAGTGCTGCTACCTCAATCCCTTACCATTGTGCCAAGATCCATCCACCATTATTCCATGCTCCCTTCCCTACCAACTCCCCAGCACCCTCAGTTCCCAGTTCTAGTTTGTTGGCATTGGGAATTGTGCAGTTCCCTCCCTGTTTCCACACACTCCTATATTTTCAGTCTAAGTTCTAGATCTTTCCTAGCATTTTTGCCTAGTCTTTTTTTTTTACCTCACAGTTCCTTTTTTGTAGAGAAATGCTCTATATGACAGTGAGTGTCAAAGTCATTAAATATTAATGAATATCATTGATACTCAAATGAACCGGATACCTATGTAAACAAGAATAAGTATTTTTCTTTAGATTAAGTAACTGATAACACTGGGATGCAAATACAGAGAACGCAAATCTGAAAGGAAAATTCTCCATATTATTCACAATACAATTCTATTAGTAGAATTACAAAATAAGCCATACATAAATGTTTTTTTTTTGAATCACACCCAGCCCATGCTCAGGGGTTACCCCTGGCTCTGCACTCAGGAATCACTTCTGGTGGTGCTTGGGGGACCATATGGGATGCTGGAAATTGAACCTGGGTCGGCCGCATGCAAGGCAAACACCCTACCCGCTGTGCTATTGCTCCAGCCCCACATAAATGTTTTAATACGACTTTAGTATATAATATCATATTATAAATAATATGGAGCATCTTAAAAGTAAATTACATAAGCTTAACAATACACTAGTGCTTCATCTATCCAATGCCCCATATATTAGGACAACTGTCTCATATTTTTAAATAGCCAAACAAGGAAAATTATATTAATTTTTATTTAGGTGGCAAAGATTCACAAGAATGTGAATATTTCTATATTTTAGAAGTACAATGTTACTATCCCAATCCTACCATTAGTGCGCCAATACCCCTCTCTACAATATCCCACACTACAGTCACAAATCAATCCTGTCATCAAAGTCTGAGGGTTTCATTTCATTGGACCATTCAAAACCTTGTTTCTTTATATGCCATACATGAATCAGATCACCTGGTACTGGTTTACCTCTTTCTGATATATGAGCTCAGCACAAGCCCCTCTACTTTCATCAGTATTGTAGGGAAAAAGCAAAATTTCATCTTCAGTAACTGTTTTCCTTTTCTTTGATATTTTATAGTACCATGGATTGAACTCTGGGCCCCACACATGTGAGTGATGATCTCTACTATTAATGCCACTCCCAAGTCTAGGAATATTATATTTTAATTGAGCCTAAGAGGTATGGAGTAAAATAAATCTACATTAATGAACAAAATAACTAATCACTAAATTCATAGGTGATGAACTTGGATCAATGTGATGAAGATAGTATAAAATATTGCAGAGAAATAGGGTATCTGGCTGCTTCTAAGGTTTCCTGCACAAATTGATTCACATCTCTTGCAGCCTTTCCTTATGTGGATGAGATGGCAAAGCAGCAAGAAGCACAAATCGGATGCAGCATCTGTGCATGAAGAGTGAATTATGTTTCTCTGTCTGCCTTGGCTGACTTGCATCCTGCTATAAAACCAAGTAAACATACTATTAAATTAAGCTCCTTTGTATTTTGTAAGTAGAGGGAGAATATGAGTCTGTGTTAGGTCTTATCACCAAAGTAATTCTATGGATATAATGTATAATCTAATAATGCCCTCAACTTTCCTTTCCTAGAATTTATAAATATCAGTAAACAGTTTACTTGTAACCGGATCATTTTCTCCTAACAAGTGAGTTTAAAAATCATTCCACAGCTTTACCTGAGAGCTTCTAAGAGCCACAGAATCTGTAGTGGAAATAAGATATATCATGTTTTCTTAATACCTCCATTTTCAAGATATGAACCCAGTTTGAGCTGATCATAAGATAGTTTATTTCATTTAGGAGTCCTACGGAAGCAAAGAAATACGTAGAGCATTCAACTCATATGGCTGCCTTAGGTCTCATTCTCCTAATATATCTCTCCTGTTCCTAAAAGGAATCTCTCCTGTTCACAGAAACAATGTAAGGAGAGGAATTTGACTTGTACCAAGGGATATTAAATAGTGACATGTAATGAGAATGTGGGATGCAAGTAGTGTTCAGTTTAGTTCTCACATCTGGATTACATATACCATCAGAGACCTCATAGTCCAATCCTTAAAGCATGTAACTCACACTAATCTTTGTATTTATCTCTAGGTCAGAAGTTCTGACTTCTGAATGAACTGGGTTCCTGCGTATGACAGATCAGCAGCAAATACTATCTGAATAAAAGACAAAACACAGCCAAACACACAGGTTTATTTTTCCTACATAAGAAGCAAGGTAGACCTGGAAAAAGACTACAATGGGAAGGGCACTTGCCTTACATGCAGCTGACCTGGGATTGATCCCTAGAAGCCAGAACCCCATGTGGTTCCAAGAACCTGATAGGAGCGATTCCTGAGTGCACAGCCAGGAATAAGCTCTGAGCACTTCTGGGTGTGTACCCCCCAATAAATCAATCCACATTGCAAGTTATAAGTTACATAAAATGCAAATTTAATCTTCTGTTTCAGTGGCTTTAACTGACAAAGGTATTAATAAATTGGGCCATATGAAATCAGAAACATCAGCATGGCAAAGAAAAATCAAATTTGAGTAAAATCAAATGACAAATATTAGGTAAAAACAGCTATTTGTGACTCATATTTTAGATAAAGAACTCAAGTTTTTTCTTTTTTGGGCAGTCACAATGGCGATGCACAGGGTTTACTCCTGGCTCATGCACTCAAATTACTCCTAGCAGTGCTCAGGGACCATATGGGATGCTGGGAATCAAACTCGGTTCAGCTGCGTGCAAGGCAAATGCCCTTTCTGCTGTGCTATCGCTCCAGCCCCCTGGACTAAAGTTTTATCTGTGTTTTTAATTTACTTTTTTATTGAAGCACAGTGAGATGCACAGGTCCAAAGTTGTTTATGATTGGGTTTCAGTTTTATAATGTTCCAAAAATGAAAACTTCTGAAAATTAGAAAAGGCCAATTTTCTGAAATGGCATGAAAGGATACACATAAAAACAAAATGCAACTATACTTAACATAAAAGAGTATTTTATCCTTGATTATAATGAAAGAATGAAAAATTTAATTTTTTGTGCCAACAAAAACTCAGCAATTAAAATGCACCATGATACCACATCCGGGGTAAAGACAAAACCCTAATCAGGGTTGACAGGATGGCGTATGGGTACACTTGCTCTTTTTTTTTCCAAATTAAATGGAAAAAAACCTCAGGCTAAAATAAAAAGACACACAGTTAATGGGAGAAAATATTTGCACACACGGCATAAGATAAATGAATAATGTTCAAAATATATGAAGGGTTATAACTAATATATAACTGGCCACTGCTCTGTCCTCCTGTTGTTCATCGATTTGCTTGAGCAGACACCAGTAAGTCTCCATTGCGAGACTTGCTGTTACTGTTTTTGGCATATTGAATATGCCACGGAAGCTTGCCAGGCTCTGCTGTGTGGGCGCGGTACTCTCAGTAGCTTGCAGGGCTCTCCGAGAGGGATGGAGGAATCAAACCCGGATCAGTCAATTGCTCTTTGAAGGGATTTTAGCAACATATATTGAATGTGAGTAATCTTTGATCCAGGACGTTTGTGCTAGGGATTTACCTTGTAAATGTATTCCTAGAACTAAAAGCAATGGTTGATGATGATAGTGCAGATGGTTAATGGGTAGATTTCTTTCATTGCATCAAAAAATGGGGGCAGGACGAGAGATAATACGGCGGGTAAGGTGTCTTGCACACACCTGACCCCATTTCAATCCCCAGAACCCTGAAGTGATCCCTGAGAACAGAACCGGGCATAAACTCTGAGCCCAGACAGGTAGAGCTCTAAAACAAAACAAAAAGCATAAATGCATTACCTTTATAGGGTAGTCAGTTAATTTATAAAGTAAAGATACTATCTTAACACAGAATACCAGTGAGAAATTACCCTGTATGTTTTAATAACAAATTATTATTAGGAGAGAAAATGTCTAAAGTTGACAGTCAAAAACACTCTGATCATATTCCTATGATAGTATCACATGGAAATTGAGATATTGCAGCATGTTATGTTGCTACTTTTTGCCCCATTCAAGACAATTATCAGTAATTGATAGATTCTTCTATAAGGTTCATGTAATTTTGGAGGTAATTAATAACAGATAATAGATGTAATTAATTTATGATGTTAATGATGAGTAAGATTTGTTTCAACTTTTACATATTTAAAAATAATTCACTTGGATTTATAATTTCATCACGGTCACAGTCCTCCCATTGTTCATTGATTTGCTCGAGCAGGCCCAGTAACGTTTCCATTGTGAGACTTGTTGTTACTGTCTTTGGCATATTGATTACGTCATGGGTAGCTTGCCAGGCTGTGCTGTGCGGGCAAGATAGTCTTGGTAGCTTCCCAGGCTCTCCGAAAGGGGCAGAGGAATCAAACTTGGGTCGGCAATGTTGGCTGCGTGCAAGGCAAACACCCTACCCGCTGTGCTATCGCTCCAGCCCTATAATTTTATGTTTATTAAAATATAGACATAAACAGCATACAGCTGAAGAGAAGGGCCACATGGAGGGCGGGATCCAAAGCTCCCGGAGGGAAAAACAAACAGGTTCCAAAAAGAGCCGAGATCATTGGGAAGTCACAGATGGGGTAGGTACCGCATCCCGCCTCCCCCAGATGGAACCCTGGTGACCAGAAGCCTCTACAAGCACGGCTCGAGTATGCGGGAACTAGGACTTTTCCTCAAATCTGCCGGGACTACAGCTCCCAGGTAACCTCTGATTCCAGAAGTCACGCCCACAGCCCGCCCCCCAGCGCCATCTTTACAGCATACAGCCGAAGAGAAGGGCCACATGGAGGGTGGGATCCACAGCTCCCGGAGGAAAAAAAAAAAACAGGTTCCAAAAGGAGCCGAGGCCATCGGGAAGTCCCAGATGGGGTAGGTACCGCATCCCGCCTCCCCCAGATGGAACCCCGGTGACCAGAAGCCTCTACAAGCACAGCTCGAGTATGCGGGAACTAGAACTTTTCCTCAAAACCACGCGGCCGCTTATGCGGCCACGTGACATCTCTCTATATACAAAGTGATCAATGGGAAGTAAACCACCCAACGTTTCTCCCTGAAAATCAGAGTTAAGTTTGGAGCATGGCCAGAGCCCCAGAAACACAAGGACTTAATGCAGAACCCAGTAGCTTGGAGCAGAAAAGTGAATGGACTAAGCGTTAATCCAGGCCATCATGTCTGCCCGGAGGGGAAAGGGTGTTGCCCCATTCGCCCTCTCTTCTCTGGAAAGAAGGATGGCGGCCGCATGGGAGCCTTGTGGACAGCAGGTATGAGCCGGGGGTGTTGGGGCGACTAAAACCTCATGGGAAGGGGGGCATTCTGGTCCGTCCTTCACACCCTACCGAGGCCACCAGTTGCCCCCCACGAGCGGCTCTCCAGCACGGCCACAGCCCCAGAAGCACAAGGACTTAATGCAGAACCCAGCAGCTTGGAGCAGAAAAGTGAATGGGCTATGCGTTAATCCAGGCCATCAAGTCTGCCAGAGGGGAAAGGGTGTTGGTCCCTTCCACCCTCCTCCCTCTGGAAAGAAAGGTGGCGACCACATGAGAGCCTTGTGGACAGCAGGTATGAGCCGGGGGTGTGGGGGGGAATAAAACCTCATGGGAAGGGGGGCGTTCCGGTCCGTCCTTCACGCCCTACCGAAGTCACCAGTTGCCCCCCGCGAGCGGCTCTCCAGCACGGCCACGGCCCCAGAAGCACAAGGACTTAATGCAGAACCCTGCAGCTTGGAGCAGAAAAGTGAACGGACTATGCGTTAATCCAGGCCATCATGTCTGTCCGGAGGGGAAAGGGTGTTGCCCCATTCTCCCTTTCCTCTCTGGAAAGAAAGATGGTGGCCGCATGGGAGCCTTGTGTACAGCAGGTATGAGCCGGGGGTGTGGGGGCGACTAAAACCTCATGGGAAGGGGGGCGTTTCGGTCCGCCCTTCACGCCCTACGAGGCCACCAGTTGCCCCCCATGAGCGGCTCTCCAGCACGGCCACGACTCCAGAGCACAGAAACCAATTTCTTAACTATCTGACTTTCAGTAGAAATACTTCCAGGGTCAATAAGTAAAATAGCAGAAATCCAAAACCAACATTTAATTCTTGAACCCAGCTGTAGAAAGCAAATCACTTCACAATGCTTTTTCAGCATGTCTGATTTGTCGTGGGGGGGGGTAAACTCTAAATAATAGTGGTGAATCTTTTATTGAAACAGTGAATCTAATCAAAGCAGATAGAGTGTTAACTAGAATTCATCTGCCTCACAGGGACTGGGAGGGGTGAGGGGTGGGGTTTTATTGGGGTTCTTCATGGTAAAAAATAAGTATTGGTAAAGGGAAATATGTTTGATATTTGCATGACTGAGACCTAAACCTGAAAGCTTTGTAACCTTTCCCACAGTGATTCAATAAAAAAAATTAAAAAAATATATAGACATAAACCTTTTAGGCTAAAATATGTTATTCTTTCAAACAATCTCTAAAATTATTAAAAAATACATGCTCTTCATGCAACATGTTCTCTGTAGCTAAAGAAAACAAAGACATTCAGTTCCTTTATGAGTTCATTTATTAGATAACAAAATCTTGACCTAATTTCACAGGTTATTAGCTTCCTTTAAAAAAGGAATTTCTAAATTTTATTCTAAAAGATGTACATGTTTTAATAATAAGCAAAAATTAAATATCTCATATTTAAATATAAATGCTTAAATAATGCTTAAATCTCATACAAAAATATAATAGAGAAAGCTCAAAAATTAGGAAAACTACAACTGATGAAATATTGGTTTGGGAATTCTGGTGGGAGTAGAAAAGAATAGACTATTAAATTCCATAGAGAAATTAAGATCAATTAGAAAATAATTTAAAATGGCCCCAAATATTTATAGTATCTAGCAATGTGCAATAAAGATATTTCATTAGATAAAAAAAAGATGCACAATCTAGTGAAAAGTGGACAAATAAAATAAGCAATAATTCCACCAAAATGCAAATAATTAATAAAGTCTTATCCTTAAATTAATGAAATGCCAAGTAAATTGCAATGGTTTACCATAATTTGCCTACTGTATAGACTTTAATAAAACATAATTATATATTGGTACACTGTACATTAGTATATTTTGCATTGTATATTGGTACACTGTACATCAGTATATTTTACATTGTAAGTATCATAAACTGGTACATGTACAAGGGGCACATGGTTTGGTGTAGAGAACTGGTATAGCTATATAAACAAGCCAGAGCTTATAGAGTCAACAGTACTGAAACCAAGAGATCTGAACTAAAAAAAATATGCCTGTCAACGAGGCAAGCCTAGGGATAGGGGAGAATATGGGGACAGTGGAAGAGGGAAGTTGACATTGTTGGTGGGATAGGTGCTAGAACATTGTATGTCTAAAAATTAACTGTGAAAAACATTGTAAATCATGTTGACTTAAGAAAAGGTAAAAGAAATTTCAAGAAGTCTATGTCACACAATTATGCATGTATGCTACTGTAGGATAACACTGGGTTTGTCCTTTTAGCCTTGCCTCAGGGAACTTAGTTTCCCTTAAAGCAATGTCCTTTCGGTATGGACACAGGAAATCAGTTAATATTATGCTTTGTAATTTGGGAGTGAATTGACTCCAATAATATTTACTCCTGGGCATCTGCTTTCTCAACTCAATTGCCCTTAGTTCTTAGCGCCCCCAAAACAGGGTCCCAACAAGGGACTTAATGGACCCAGGGCAAGCTGTGAGCTACCCTGGCATCAAAATGGGCCAAGCCAAAGCACGACAATACTCAACTATAAGTTGAGAGCATGGTCATAGACAAATGCTGTCATGATCCAGAAGTAACGATGAGACTAGGACCCTGCTGGGGTTAGGAATACTAACCTAACCTTAGGACTGTGGTCTGGAATATATAGTGAGTTGTCGTCAGGAAGAACCAAACTTTAAGTTTGATATGTCTCTTACTGTGCTCATACAGAATGGCATAGCTAGAAATATTAGAAGTAAATTTACTATAACTATATAAGTGGATTACTGGCTGAGGAAAGAAGAAAGGGACACACCCTGGATGGGATCCCACCCTGAAGTGGATCTCCTAGTTATCTGGAGTAATCTCCTTAGATGAGATTTGTCCTTGAGTTAATCTCCTGGAGGAGTGGTCTTACCCCTCTCTGTTGATTTGTTAATGTTCAACCCACCCTTGTATCACCACCCTATGTGATTGCTATATAAACTGAGACTGTAAGAGCGAAGGGGAACAGAGTCAGAAACAAGAAGGGAGAGTCAGAATAGGGGGTAGGGCAGAGTCAGAAGTGAGAGTCAGAAGTGAGAGCAGAGCAGATCGGGCTCGAGAGAGAGAAGCAGAATGACTCCAGAGAGAGAAGCAGAAGGGCTCCAGAGAGAGAGAGAGAGAGAGAGAGAGAGAGAGAGAGAGAGAGAGAGAGAGATCAGAAGAGACCAGAGGAGAGAATACAGAGACAGAGTCAGAAATAGAGAGACAGACAGAAAAGAGCACAGCGACACACACAGAAGCAGAGCACAAAGGAGAAGCCATCCCAATCTGGTCCATACACAGAGGATCAAGAGCACTGAATGCAGGGAGGGAGAGAGAGACTGAGAGAGGGGGAGAGAGGGAAAGGGAGATGGAGAGAGAGGGAGAGAGGGAAAGAGGGGGAGAGAAGGGGAAAGAGGGAGAGAGAGAGAGCGCTCTCCCGGTTTTCTGGTTGGAGTGTGTGGAGATAGGGGTGTGGGTGCAAGCGCCTGTGCGTGTGTCCAACAATATATAGGAAAGATACAAAAAACCCTATAAATGGAAAAAGGATTGTTAAATTGGACATTACTCACAAAGAGATGCCTGTAACACAAAAAACATAAGGCCTGGGTTAGAAATATATCTAACAGAAGACGTGTATCCATACAACTTCCATATCTGAAAGAAAATACATAACTAGAATTCTTTAATGAACAAAAAAAATTGCACGATGGATTTAACTGGATGTAAAAATAGCATTAATAATCAGAGGACAACAAATGAAGTTACTAGTTCACATCTACTTCAATAGCTTTTTTGTTTGTTTGTTTGCTTTGGCTCAATCTCAGTGGTGCTCAGAACTCACATTTTGTGGTGCTGGGTCTCAAACTGGGATTTCTCATATGCAAGGCAAACATCTTAAGCTGTACAATGCAGCATCTCTCTAGCCCAATAAACATGATCTTTATGAAGATGTGGAACAACGTTTTTTTATCCACTGCTGGTGTATGAACTGGTAAAACCAAATTTTAAAAATTGCTGGTATTTCCAAAGTCAAAGACAACTATTTCATATCATTTAGACTTTCTAGTTCCAAATAGGTCAAAAGAAATGTGCATATGAAGCAAAGGACAAATGTGACTAATAGCATTATTCCTAACCACTTTATACTGCACAAAATCAAATGGTCATCACTAGTAGAATGAATTACTTATTGCATGTTCACAAAATAGAATGCAGTGACTAAAAAGACTATGTTGGCATAGATGGATGTCATAAAAATACTACTGAACAAAAGTGAAACATAAGGACATCCACACGATTAATTCCATTTATATTAATTTCAAAGGGAGGCAAAATGAATCTAGGTTAGGCAATAACTGAACTGGGGGAGGTGGGCAATTGAGAACATGAGGAAGGCGCCAGACATGCTTTAATTCTCGATCTTGGTGGGGGTACCATATGTGTGTACGTAAATTTCCCCATCTACTTTGGGGTGTGACCTAGGCCCACATGCATTTGCTTGTGATACTTACACACTTGGTTGTGGAGCCCAGTGGAATCACACACTTCTAGTGCTTGTGGAGATAGCACATTTCAGTTGATGTGTTCACACAGATAACTGAGGTGCACAGGAGATCTCACACTTGAGATTCCCCAAAAGTTGAGTCCCCAGAATCACACACAGTATGTTGAACAGAGTGAAGGATCTGAGCTGTGACCTCATGCCTGTAGACACTGTACACTGAGCATTCAGTGGGTACACTATGTCAGCTCTTTAAAAATCTAACACCTTCTATTTCAAAGAATTGTGCACTTTTCTCTGCATCTCATATTTCAATGCAAAAGATACATAAAGGTATTTTAAAAGTCTTAAAAGTATTCATTCCTTTCAACCATAAAATTCTACTTCTATAAATTTCCCTAGGAGAATATCAGAGACATATGTAGAAACATGTGACAAGAATGTTCAATTTTGCCATTTATATTAGTCCAAATCTGCCATTTGAACACAAAGAAGCTGAAGCAGAATTCCTCCAGCAGAATACATTACATACATATAACGGGGTGTTTTATACTCACTTAAGCACATGCTATGAAAGACATGACATTGGAAAATATTTATGACATATAAAAGTTTATACTTAAATGAATTTTTTGCAATTCTCTGTGTATGTTTTACATATTAGTATCTGATTATTGATATAGTCACCAAATTATTGACTAGGATGTTTTGAAGTATTACCAATTAATTTTTAAATGTGTATTTGATATATTTTGGTGGGTCACACCATTGGTGCTCAAGACCTATTACTTCTGGGCTCTGGACTAAGGGATGACTTGGCCTGGCTAGGGTATTGAACCAAGGTCAGTCACACACAATGCAAGTGTTCAACTGCTGCACTATCTTTCCAGCCCAAATGCCGCTGTCACTGTCCTCCCATTGTTCATTGATTTGCTTGAGCAGGCCCAGTAACATTGTGAGACTTGTTGTTACTGTGTTTGGCATATCCAATATGTCAAGGATAGCTTGTCAGGCTTTGCCATGTGGGCGAGATACTCTCAGTTGCTTGCTGGGCTCTACAAGACTGGCGGAGGAATTGAAGGTGGAGGAATCGAACTCGGGTTGGTCAGGTCGGCTGCATGCAAGGCAAATGCCCTACCCGCTGAGTATCGCTCCAGCCCAAATGTAAGTTTTATAATTTTTATTTAATTAAAATATGGTAATTGCCCAGGTTTCCACAGTTTACTACTTAAGTTTTAAAGGTTGAATAAAATAAGTTTATTATAATAGTTTACAAAATGCATACTTTCTGTAATTTAAAAATGAGAAAATTTGGCCTCAAATGATAAATAATATTGTTAAAGTTAACAGTAAAAGAAAAAATTGACTATAGTATCTGATTTTATTGAATCCAAATTCTATTCTTTCATAAACCACCCCCACCCTCACCCAGACAAAGCGTTATCATGTTTTTCTTTTAAAATCTAACATATTTATTTGACAAATGGAGAATTTCACTTATACCTTTCAAAAAGCTTTCTTTCTTGCAGAAAAAGCCTATTTGCAAATTAGAATTCATAATCATTAATTAGACACACATTTTGAAGTCAACATTAATACAAAATTCATCTATATAAACATATTTTGAAAATACAAATATAAGTTTTGACACCTGTTAATTCAAGAATATCTGTCATCAATTACAAGAAAAAATAGACTGCAAATTGAATACATTTTTGGATATGATTAATCCAAAAATCATGATTAAATTCTTTCAAAATAACTATAATGTGACTACTATATTTTGGTTAATTTGGTATTCATTTTGTAAGAGAAAAAGCTGTTATAATGATTATAAGTGGAAATATAAAGTTGGCAATTTAAATAATTAGAAATTTTGATGATAACATTATTTTGAATGAATTTTATAATTAATGCTGAATTCTAAAACTTTCATACTTAAAAAATCATAGGTGCTACTTGAGTTTTAACTTATATTTAAAATTCCTCTCTCATGAAATTCTGGAACCCATATCAAGTGAAAAACTATAAAAGTTATGATACTTTATCAAAACTTTCTTTTGGTTTTAGGGACAAACCCAGTGGTGCTCAGTGCTTACTCCTGGTTCTATGCCCAAGGATCTCTCTCACAGAATGGAGGGATTATGTACTGAGCTGGGAATTGGCTGCATACAAGACAAGTACCTGACATGCTGTACTCTTTCTGGTCTTATGTACATGTTCTTATAGCATTGGTATTAAGGTTATAATTTTGATTTAAAACCATGGAGCAGCAGATTCAAATTCATACTATAAAATTTCATCACATAAAGAAATCAAATAAAACTAAAACTATGAATAGATGACAGAATTTACATTATTTAACAGAATTCTCACAGATCAATAGGATAAATCCTCAGCAAAAATTTAAGAAGGATCAGAAACAGGCAATTCACAAAGGGGAAACTAACCTATCAATCTACTAAACCCATTTAACTTGCCTAGGAATTACAAAATTCAAGCAGTGTGGTGTAATATTGTACATACAGATTTGGCAAAGATTTTTTTAAGTCTCCTGTTAGCATCTGATTTTATTTCACACAGTAGCAATAAATCAGGAATTGGGTCATATCATATTCATAATGATAAGAATGTTAGAATAAATTTAGGAGTATCTGGTATAAAGCTATACACTAAATATCCAAATATAATCATGTTCTTGCACTGTAGCACTGTCCTCCTGTTCATGTATTTGCTCGACAAGCCCAGTAAAGTCTCCATTGTAAGACTTGTTGTTACTGTGTTTTGCATATCAAATATATCACTGGTAGCTTGTCAGGCTTTGCCTTTGGGAGAGATACTCTCAGTAGCTTGCCCAGCTCTCTTGAGAGGGGTGGAAGAATCGGATCCAGTTCAGCCAGGTCAGTGGTGTGCAAGGCCATACCTGCTGTGCCATCATTCCAGCACCAATCATGTTCTTAGACAAAAAAAAATTCTACCTTTACTTATTTATAATTTTTCTTAAAGAAATATTGGTGGTGCACATATTAAATATAACAATGATGTCACAGATTCATTTGGAGATGCAAAACATCTGAAATATCTTACATGCCCATCTATGGAGTGTACGTTCGAATTAGGAAATATCCATCTAGGGAAATGCTTCATAACCATTGAAAGGGTGATGTTGATATATATACATATATATAATATATACATATATGCATATACACATATATAGTTATATATGTGTGTGTAGAAGAACAATTATTAGCATGGTTTTGTCAGTTATGGATGTTATGGATACCTGGATTAGAATAGGATGACGTATGTATGAATTAGAGTATCTTACATGAAGCTTCCCATGGAATTAATTCAAAGAACATTTACCAAAGTGACTATTTTTGTTTTGATCATTGCACTATAAACTATAATCTAACCATCTGTATCTATTTCATCACATTCCTATTTTCTAATGAATGGCTAAGAATAAATCTTTACTTCTAAAAAAACTTCAAAAATTCAGTAATAAATATTTCATTTTTCAAATGAAAGGGTACTGATTTACCATTAGATTACAAAACTATGAAAATGTCATGAGATAACTTAATAAAATGATCCCAATGAAATAATTGAAGTAGGACGTTATCACTTATGGAGAAAATGTATGTGTATGAAGTATATGAAGATTTCATTTCACCTAGCCTATTTTCTAACCTCTATATATTAAAGCTACTATAAAACCAGAATAAGAAATATAAATTCTCAGATACAATACCAAATTATTTTTTAATTAGTGTATAGGGAAAATGTCCCTCAGAAGTAGGCCATTTATTTTCTTTCTTCCTGGATTTTTAATTACATAATATTAGGAAACCAAAAAAATTACATTATGGTTACATTTAAAGATTATAAATTTACTCAAAATTTGAAAATAAGCAACTACAATTCATTTTAAAACAGTCATACCAATTTAACATTTTTGGGGGCTTTACTTTTAAAGTGTATGGATTTTACAGTGTTTTAAGTTCTATATGGGTCCTATAAGTGAAAATAAAAACTATATGAAGTTTTGTGCCTCTTCTCTTTTTTATTTAACATGAGGTTTATTTACATTTCATCCCTGCATTCTTTCAGCATTTATTTCCATTAGCAGTTTTGTCTTTCAACTCTTCATAATGAAAACAGTTTAAAATGAAACGTTGGATAATTATCATAAAACAAATATCACTTATTTTGGGGAGGAATTCCTTTTCTCTTTACTCCCCAATCTCTCTAGGGTTAGAAAAGTTAAAACAGGTGCTCTCTTCAGCAGCACATATACTAAAATTGGAACGATACAGAAAAGATTCGCATGGCCCCTGCACAAGGATGACATTCATGAAGCGTTCTATATTTTGGTTGAGGGATGTGTACTTGATCATTCTATGACTGAAACGTAAGCACAAAAGTTTGTAAGTCTGTAACTGTACCTCCCAGTGATTCACTGAAAAAAATTAAAAAATTAATTAAACAAAAAAAAGAAAAGTTAAAATAGAATGGCCCACAATTTGCAAGCTGTAAAAACCTCATCTTAGAGAAGCCACTTGTTACATTATTTTTTAAAATTTTTATTAGTGAAACACCATGAGGTACAGTTGTAGACTTACAAATTTTTGTGCTTGGGTTTCAGTCATACAATGATCAAACACCCATCCCTTCACCAGTGTCCATGTTCCACCACCACGGGTTCTAGTATCCCTCCCATCCCCCATTCCCCCATCCCACCCTGCCTCTGTCGCAGGGCATTCCCTTTTGTTCTCTCTCTCCTTTTGGGTGTTGTGCTTTGCAAAAGAGGCATTGAGTGGCAATCATCTTTGGTCTATAGTCTACTTTCAGCATGCTTCTCCCATCCTGGGAGGATCCTCCCAACACCCTTTATATTGGACCAAGAGAGCTTATTTTTTGTTTTGGTGTGGGAGGTGTGGGAGAAGAACATTTCCAGCAGTATTCAAAGTTTATTCTTCGCTCTGTGCTCTTGTTTCATTATCAATAAAGCTGCTCTTTTCAGATGTTCCTGTGCTTGACCACATGTAGTTTTATTTGCAGTTTCTGTTTTCAGTCTTTATTGAAGTATTATGAATTACCATATTACTGAAAATTCCATGCAGACCTCAACAATTCCAACACCACACCAATCACCAGAGTGCCAACATCCCCTCTCAAAGGCCCCTCCCTTTCAAGACCACACATCATTATAAATCAAACACTATGTTCCATCATATGGTTACAGGTTACTTATGCTAGATAGAGGGCAGTAATCGACCCCTCCCCTCTCTACTGACCTAGGTCACCCAAGAAGTTAATGGGAATCTCTCAGACTGATGAAAATCTGCAATGGGCCCCTGAGCGGTATGGACTTCACGTTTCACCAGCTCCATGAGGCAGCTGTCAATCTGTGCCTGAGTTAACTTGTTCTACCAGGACGTAAAATGATTCCTGCCACACAATTTCTCAGGGAGCAGTGGATTCAGGCTGGAGTGAGGAACTGCTCCTTGTAGACAAGGAAATCAGTACTAGACCATCAAGGAAAGGATTTTAGGAAGAATGAATTGTAAAGTAAAACAGTTTTATTTAGAAGTTACAAGGAAGATATCTGAGAGTACACATCTCAGCTGTAGATGCCGGCCACCTTCCAGAATGGAACCAGAACTCTTCTTGATTTTACAAAGTTTGTTTTATAGGTTTTCTTCCAAACTGCCCCCATATGAGTTGGTTTTTCTACCTAGTTAAGAGTGTGTTGCTATGGTATTGTCAAGGGGAAGAGTTTGAAACTTTTGGTGGTTCCCCTTCATGCCCTTACCATAACCCTTTGTTCCTGCTTCTCTTTGGAGAGGGTCCAGCCTTTTCTACGCCTGTTCTGGTGCTAGTTAGTCTATCAAACAGCTATCAGTTCTTGTAAAGTAGGTCTGTAATAAAGCTTTTAGCTACTTTAGGGCTAGTGACAGAGTAGCACTGTAGCACTGTCCTCCTGTTGTTCACCTATTTGCTTGAGTGGGCACCACTCAAGTAACATTTCCATTGGGAGACTTGTTGTTACTGTGTTTGGCATATCGAGTACATCACGGGTAGCTTGCCAGGCTCTGCCATGTGGGAAAGATACTCTCGGTAGCTTGCCAAGGCTCTCTGAGAGGGATGGAGGAATCGAACCCAGGTCGGCTGTGTTCAAGGCAAATGCCCTACCTGCTGTTTTATTGCTCCAGCCGCTGTGAGCGACAGAGTAACTTCTTCAAATCCCATCTTGGTTTTATGACATCCCATGAATTCATTGACAGGGATTGCTACCATTCCCCTCATCTACCTGTCTGCTTCAACAATATATGTTAGTTTCCTTGCAAAACCATTCCAATGTCTGAATTTTGTTATTGTTCCTAAAGATCTGATACAACAAATACATGATGAGACAAAGGAAAATTCCAAGGGAGATTTGGAAGTCAGAAAAATTTAATGTACAATAACTAAGCTTCAATCCTGGGAAATTCTGTTCTTATTGCCACACTAAATCAATGCTCTCTTTGAAATAAACCTTGGTGATCACAAGTAATGTTCTGGTTCCTTAATTCCTAAATTTATAGCATAAGTAACTAATTTCATGGCAAAATATTCCTTAATACATATAACTCATAAAATTTTTTTGACTATTCACCTCAGTTCAAATTTACCCTACTGTTAGGTAAGGAACTTCTTACTGGTTCCCAGAGGCATAAGTCAAGCAAAGTGAATTGGTAAAATTGATTTGCCCAAACTTCAAGAGTTCTCATTTATCTTCTAAAATGGATTTTATAAGGATTTACACCCACCTAACTATCCACCCACCCACATATTCTACTAGATAATGTAATTTTCACCACATATTCTTTCAACCCAGAGGACAATAAAACTCCCAAAGAAGTTCAAATATAATTTTATATGACATAAGCACATACCACAGAATGTGTTGTTACAAATTAATCTCAAATTTTCCTTACCCCAATTTTCTCTGTTCCTCCCACCTCTCTTATTCTAAAATACAGAAAGAGTTACTTATTTATTCTCTTTCCCTTAACAAATTTAGTTATTTGCTCAAAGGACATTAGTTGCAAGCTGAATGGCACAAAAAAATCCACTGGAGTCAGTAAATACTGTTTGTAGTTTTGTGTTTTTTTTTTTAATTTAAGTTCATCGAAAATAAAGTTCAAGGAAAATCTCTACAATTCCACTCAAGCACAAGAATTGCAATGAATTGTTTCAGGCAGATAGATAGCCCCACACTGCTAATGACCTTTTGGGAAATAAGAAATTGCCTAGCCCTAAAGTAACCCAAAGAAAGACCTGAGGAATACATCCCTTTGGGATGCAAATCCTGAGTTCTTTGGAACTGGTGAAACTGACTCCAAGTCTCAAGTTTAGAAGCTTCCTGAAAAAATAAATTGAAAATATAATTATAAGTTTCCTCAAATACAACTTGAAAATCAGTTTATTAATTACTCTTGCCATATTTTTGATATTCAAGGATTACAAAGCATTGAGTTGGGGAGACAGTACAGAGAAAAGGCACTCGCCTTGCATGCATAAACTCAGGTTTGATCCCTGGTGCTGCATATGGTCCACAGAGTACCAGAGGTAGTGGTACTTGAACCCAGAGCCAGGAGTAAGCACAGCTGGGTATGGCCCCTGAACCAAAGCAAAACAAAGAGAGAGAAGCCTTCTTTGTTGTCACTGCAAAAGCTATGTGTACAGCACAAGTCACATAGCACTACTTGTGCTGGGGGCCTAATGCATCTGCAACATATTCATCTCCACAAATTCATTTTAAATTGCACCCGAATTTTATAGAAAAGACAATCTAGGAGTGTTCAAATACAACAAGTTTAGAGTTTTGCTATGACAATAAGCTGATACTTTTAGGCTCCAAGTTTCTGGCAAGGAAACTTTTTGCTTTTAGGAACTCACCTCCTACAAGAAAGAAAATTGCCACACGAAGGATGAATTGAATGGTCCTGCCTTTCTCAGAATGGAAGCATTTTATTATGATATTTAAAGCATCAAGATTAAAATCTATTCTTATAATGCAATCAAGAAATCAAAGCCCTCCCACTTCCCTCAAACCAATCAAACCAAATGAATCCAAAAAAACAAATGTAGACATACTCTGGAAATAAGAAAGTAAAGCCTTCCCACTACAGACCAGGGTTCAATCCCTGACACCCTATATGATCCCTGAGCGCAGAACCAGGAGTAGGCCCTGAGCATGGCCAGGTGTGGCCCCCCAAAACAAAAAAAAAAGCGGTAAGACTCTTATCATTGTCTACACAGTAATAAGAGGTTTTATAGGAAGAGATCTGGGAAGAAAGGGTGGGCAGAAAACTAATGGGTGCCAGAAAGAATAATGAGATCCCCTCCCGAGCTGGTTCCCAGAGACACACCTCAGATTATCTACAAACCCCAACAAAGGAAGGTTGCAGGGAAGACTTTGTCCTAATCTTTAGGACTATGGGCAGATTAAGACAAGATGAGTGTTGTGTAGGAGTTTGCTGTTCTTAATCTATTTAGGCTGGTTTCATTACCATAATAAAAACACATCTCTGATGAAAACTCTCATTTTCTGCACATATCTCTATAATTACATATGTTATTTAGATGCTTCTTCTGAACTCCAAAAGTCTACCTTTTCTCCCCAAAAATATGATTTTACCTGAAAATTCCCCCATGCATGTATAGATCATAGGTTACGCTAACCCAAATCATCTGAAAACAAGGTCTGCACTTCCTCCTTTGAAGCTTGTTCTGTAGTCTGTGCTCCTTGGAAATGCTTCCCAACAACTTGTTTTGAAGCCCCTCTTTTATATTTACTGGTTTCCATGACTTTTGGGCAATATATCCACATCATGGGCAATGGAACCAATATGGAGGGCAATAAAACCACAAGGTAGAGAACAGAACCACTTTTGGACAACAAAACCTATAACTCCACATAAATCACATTTATTTTTATTTTGTCTTGTATAGTGGAAGTCTATACTGCTTCAAAGTGACACTGTTATTTTTTCCATGAAGCAAATACATACTGCATTATCACAAATGGAACACGCCTGACAAAGAAAGAAATCAATGTGCTCAAGCATTTCAATCTTACTGACATTATATTTTAGAATTTAAAGATAAAAAATACTTCTAGAAATGGTGATGTCTGAAGAAGGTTTCAAATAGGTTTCTAGGTGCTTTGTTTGTTTTATAGGCCACACCCCAGTGGTATTCAGGGACTATCCTTGCTTCTGTCCTCAGGAATAATCCGTGGTCCTGTTTAGAGAAGTGAGGGTAGTTCTAGAGACGGAATCAGGGCAGGCTGCATGAAAGGCAAGTGCTTTTCTCCTATACTATAACTTTGGCCCCTTTAATTGGTTTTTAAACAAAAAAAATCATATATTCCACTGGAATAAAATATGTTGAAACTGTAGATAAGAGCTTATAAGGAAAGGGATAAAACTTGAGTGTAAGTGTAAATGAGTGTGATGGAGTTAGAGGTAAAAGTAGCACAGAAAGAAATTTGAGCACGAGTATCACTGGTGGAGGGATGGGTGTTTGATCATTGTACAATTGAAACCCAAGCACAAAATTTGTAAATCTACAACTGTACCTCATGGTGTTTCACTAATAAAAAACAAGAGTCTGCAGTCTTTGGGGAGAAAATGAAAATAAGTAAATAAATAAATAAATGAATAAGGACAGAAGTCAGGGTCAATGCCATGAAGTTTTCATCAATATGGTTGTTATCATGCAAACAGGAGTTTAGGGTATGCTCAGCCCACTTGTCACAAATGTCAACATGTGTTTTACTTTTACCAGGAGATCTAAGAGCACACTTAAGGCTCTTGCCTTGCATGCCCTCACATGCTGCTGACCCAGGTTCAAGTTCATCCCCTATGGTCCCCTAAGCCCACCAGAGTCATTACCCTTAAGCACCACTGGTGTGCCCCTCCCCCACAAAAACCCAAGATTTTCCATTATGAACTATCAAAAGATTTTAATATAATTCCATACATGTCTGTGAATTAAGGAATAGTAGAACCTGTATTGGCCTATGTGCTTACACATTTCTCTACATTGGCAACACTAAGTAGTGGCTATTTGAGACCTTAAGGCCTGTAAGTTGAAAATTTGGCCTCTCTGGGATTCAATGATGTTTGTCAAGTTAAAAGAGTTTGCAGACTTTGTAGACTTCAGGACCACTTAGTTGAGGCTGATCTCTCTTCTCTCCATGGATCGTAGGATGTTTTTAAAGAATGGGTTGGTGAAAACAGTTGAAAGTGAAAACCCGTAAAGCAAAATATTCATTCATTCATGTTAACTCACCTAACTCTGAGAACAAATTCCGTTACCTCAGTGGAATATTTTCTGAAACACCACAATTCTGCTGGCCTGCTGTTGGGGTGTGTGGCCAGCCTGTGCAAATATCTGATCTGCCTGAGTTGGGCTATCCATTCAGCACCGACTAGCTGAAACTTGTGACAGGCCGCTAGCTATATATAGGGTGGAAAAGGAACACCGCCAGCTTCTGAAGATCAAATTCTCTGTGTTCTTATTTCACTTTCCAAACCTTCCATTTGCTTGTCAATGGGTCGTGTGATTTAAGGAGAAAATGGAAATGAGAATTTAAAAAGTGGAAATGAGGTAGCAACATAAAAGCCAGAGAAAAGATGGTTACAGTCACATGTCATTAAATTTTGTGAGTTACTTTTGGCCTTGGTGAGCACTGACGTGCACTATCCAACACACTTGCCTCTAGCTACAGTACCTGGAACATGATTATACAGAACAGAGATTGAGCATATTGGATTCCAAAGTCTTAGTACAATGAAAAGAATGTAAATCATCAAAATCCTTCTACACTAAAATTCCAAAACACCATCTAGGATACACTGAATATATGTAAATAAAATTTATTCCACCTGTTTACTTCTTCTACTTGTAGTTGGCTACAAGAACATACACATTCACATATGTGGCAGCCATTATATCTGTTGTAAAATACAGTGATAAATGATCCCATGTAAGTAGGCAGGAAAGTACTGCATAAAAGATGATCTGTGTTTTTTGAAAGGTTATGGGACTTTCAGTTCATCAAAGTTCCTTATTTTAATAAAAGGTAAGGGATTTTTATAAGTAATACCTTGATAATTCAAATGTTGAGAACCTTGTCCCCTTATTTTGTTTTTGGACCATAGCTGACTGTTCTCAGTGTTTACTCCTGACCCTGCTCAGAGGACCTTATGTGCTTCTGGGGATTGTACACTTTTCAACCATGTGTAAGCCAAGAAACCTACATGCTGTATTTTCTCTCCAGTAATGAAGAAAAAAATGGCAAGATTGGCTTAGATTCTCTCTGAAGTGCCTCCTTCCTTGACTCCTCTATGAATAAATTTCTTCTCAGGGAAGGAAACAGCACAATGGCCAGAGCTCTGTGTCTCTCCATTAATTTAAAAGACACAAAGGGAAACAAAAGTCCATGTTGCCTTGACACCTGGGTGCCATGAACATAAAAGCTATTCTCTGAGGGTTTATGAGGAGCTCGTGACATAGGCCGAAACTGTGGAAATGCCATGACAACGGATACCTTTTCACCCTAAGCAGATGTAAGCTTAATTTTCTTCACAGCAAGATAACGAGCAATATAATAGGGCCTAACAAAGCAGTTTTGAATACAGAAAGAACACAGTGTACTACTTTGACAGTGCAGGAGGAGCAGCTCCAGGTTCTGGCTAAGGAGGCCACCATGTCATCAATGAGGTACACCATTTTAGGCCCTGGTTTATAGGTGATCCAAGAAACTGCCAAATAGACCTAGGATGTCAGGCATATCTGCACTTTCACCTCCTGAGGGGTATTAGGCCACAAGTCTGGGGCTAGTAGACCATGTTTGTGAAGTAACAAGGACAAACAAAATTATTGGAAAGGCAGATGCTGAACTTGCTTCTAAGCATCTGTTGTTTCAGTTCACTCCCCAGAAACTTCATGTGCAGTGGAAACTTGTCAGAAGCTATGGGGTAGTTATGTGTGTTCCCATAGCTCATCAAGTGCCTCTGGTGGGCCAAAAGTCAAAAGTTTCTTCAATTCTTTAAATGCTACTATGACTTTTTAATGTCTGTAGGAACTGAAGCTGGATTTAAGTATAACACTGTATCACTGTCATCCTGTTGATCGTCAAATTACTCGAGCAGGCGCCAGTAACCTCTCTATTCCTCCCAGCCCTGAGATTTTAGCAGCCTTTTCTTACTCGTCTTTTCCCAATGATTGGAGGCTCTTTCAGGGTCAGGGGAATGAGACCTGTTGTCATTACTGTATTTGGCATATTGAATATACCATGGGGAGCTTGCCAGTCTCTGCCTGTGTGGGCGGGATATTCTCGGTAGCTTGCCGGGATCTCCGAGAGACATATTATATTTTTCTCTATGATTTGTTGTCTGCTGTCTGAACCCCATAAGATATGTAGTAATTGTGTAAAATGGGAAGAAAATGTCTTATAATTTGTCGTGCGGCAGTGGTTGTGTAGTGGAGGTCAGCTGTCGGGGCTGGGCCCCTTGGGGTGGAGAGGGCTCTCACTCGCCCCAAAGGCTGGCATGGAGTCCCATTTAAGTTTATATAAACCATAAGTTTGAAGTCTATAAATTCCAGATTTCACTCATCTACTTTCTTCGAGGTAAATCATGAATAAGGGGGTAGTAAAATTTTGGGATTGCTTTCAACAATTAAAATCAGTCCACTGGGGGTAAGAGTTAAATGGAATGGTTAAAGGGAAAACAATTCAGGAGCTTTTATTTGATAGTCACTCTGCTAGAAAAATCACTCTTTTCTTCAATGAGCACTTATTCAAGAAGACACAGAAGACATTTTAACAAGTAATTAAATTACCAAGGATGAGGACCTTAATGAAGACCTACAATAAGTAGTCTGAAGGCATGGAGTCTAGAAGGTACTTATCTTGTGGAGGGAGAACAAAGAGATGAGTGGCAGAGGGGATGGTAGATTCTCAGAGGAGACCTCATCTTTGCTGTGTGTTAATAGTTCAACTAGCTAAAGCCATCTCAGGCAGCCCATGAAAAGCCAGGATGTTCTTCCAACCCTGACAAATGTTGTGACAAATAGGAAAGAAGGAAAGGAACTGGTCGAGTCAGATAAAATGCAAGATGCCAAGAAAATTTTAAATTCCAGAAAAAACATTTTAGGCACATTTTGACAGAGTTGAGGATATATGCATACAAAGAATTCTGGACTGTGTTTTGATTTTCTAATTCTTGCAACCTGAATGATGATGGAAATGTGGAATAATACTGTGTCAGACAAAACAGAACAAGTGTGCAGAAGTACCTTCATACAGAATTTTCAACTAATTTCACAGGGATACAACAGAGTTCCAACAAAGTAGGCATCAGGAGGATTATAGGTGGGTAAATGAGGCACCTGCAACCATTCAGTCAAGTCCCAGTCATACAATGAACAGGCCCATTCGGCTATCCAATCATCTTTGTTATATGAATATTTAGTGACCTATTTAGTGATCAGTATCTCCTATTACTCCTAGGATTTAAGTTGGCCATTTCTTTAATAAAGTTTCAGTGCTCTCTTGAAGCAGAATTCCTTCTAGCTAGATTGAAAATCTTTGAGTCATTGTGCTAAAGAAGTTAAAAAAGATCCCACAGTTTTCAGTCCACTGGAGAAAGAAACTTTAAGAGTCTTTTTTATTTGATGGCAATTCTAATAATTTACATGACATCATCGATAAAGAGTTATGTATGTGAAACTTCTCTAATTTCTGAAAACAAAGGATAGGCTTTAAGTAATGACGCTCAAGCAAAGACCAAATTATTTTCTGATTCTCTCTCGTGAAAAGGTGCTAAGACTACGTTTCTATGGAGGGAAGTAAACTCTGACAAGGTACCATACAGTTTCATTGAAAGACAATAATTTACAAAAAAAAATGTTATTTTATGTTTTGTGATTGATGTGGTATCTGTCAGCATTTTAAAAATAATAAATTTCTTTATGGAAATAAATATCCTAGTGCCTTATGTGCATGCGTAATTCTGTATTTGGGCTTTCATATTCTTAGAACAGAAAGATCAATATATTTCATGTTCCACAACACCTAGGTTTATCACACTTATAATTTTATCTTTGTTGGGTAAAGAAATCACTTTTATTCTAGTTCTCAAAATAATTTGGAATAAGGGATTGCTAAAATGAATTTTTATGGATAAATATAATAAAACAAATATGAGGTGATACATAATTTAAAACTATATTTGTAATTAGTATTCCTTAATTGGTTAATTGAATTAAAACTGACAAACTTAAAGTATACGATATAGTGATTTGACATATACATACATATGCCATGAAAAAAATTATTCAATGGAGTCAATACAATAAACACTTTGCAACCTTTCCTTTGACTTTATTGATATGTTTTAAGTCTGACTTTTTTATCATCAATTTTCAATTTATGGTAGTGCTATTAACTATATATCAACAATGTACTGATACAATATTTTAAGCATCTCATATTAAGGTATGATGTTTTGTGTAATTCCTTTGTTTTTTTCCTCTATAATCAGCTGCCATTAAATCAAGGTGCTCTCATAATTACTCATCATGCAACAGGTTGTAACATGTAAAGTAACAATTTAGAGGCTGATATGGAACAATCAAGAATAAAAGTTTATTTTTTATGCATCATTTCTCCAGGAAAACACATCATGAGGGGAAATAGCTTTGAATAAGTTCAGTGAGGGTTGCCATTTAGTTAATTAACTTAGCCATTTTCATTAGCAGACTCAATATTGACTTTAGAATAATGTCTGCTTAATTTTATCCAAGCAATGAATATGTATGAAACATTGTCAAAGGTAAAGTAGAAATTAAGACAATATTAAGTAAAAATAAAGTTGCTGAAATATGTCACAAATTATATTGACTATATTCATGAACTTCTATTTGATTGCAGTATGCTCTTCCAAACTTTAAGATATGACCTTGGCATAGACACATTATTTCAGCTGCTTAGCACAGGATTTGTAATAATCTCAATTTTATAAGAAAGCGCATTTCTAAATTGGTTGGAGAAGACTAAAACAATGCATAAATCCAATGTACTGAATATAATTTTCTGCTTCAATTGTCAATCTAGTCTTTTGAAAAACAGGCTTACTTTTTTAACCTTTTTTGGCCATATTCGTTTTATGTGCCTTCATATTAGAATAAATAAAACCAGCAGGCTCCTATTGATTTGGGGAGGGGAAAATCTCATCTGTAAGGATGAAAGAAAGTGAATGAAGTCCATCAAAACAAACTGAAAAAGAAATATGTGATGAAAATGGAAGGAAATTAAAACTATAAAGTATAAATGTGAATACAATTTTGAAATAGGACAACGATTTTCAAATCTGGATTTTGCTGTTCCTAAGAGTTTAATACTGATAGGGCTAACAAAACCATTTCATTTTAATTAAGACAATGAGTGTTTCATAGTATAATAGTTTACTTTCTTAACTGGAGTCCATAGCAGAATCAATCAGGTGTTTGCTTAATTTTAATATGTATATCTAAGCTCTACACAAGAAAATAAAATCCAGTAAATCTGTAACAATGTGCTGATATCTAAATCTAGTTTCTTTTTGTTAACAGATGCCTAGATTCCAAACATCTTACTGCATACAATCTATATAAATAAAAGTCTATTAGTGTAAGAAAATTAGGCCACATCATGTGAACATTTTGTTTCCACTCACAATCTGCTTTCACCACAAATTTACTATACCTAAAACTAAAATCATTTTTAAAAATGATTACAAAAGTTAAAAATGATTAAAAGCATTTGTGGTCGTGTGACCTCTTATTGTCTAGTTCTCACTCTCAGAGAACCTGGCAGGCTACTAAGAGTATCCTGCTCACATATATGCCTGACTGGGAACACCTGTAAAGGTGATTAGAGGCTGCTCTGAAATGCTTCATCCCTCTCGGAGAGCCCAGCAAGCTACTGAGAGTATCCCACCCACATGGTAGAGCAACAAGCTCCTCATGGTGTACTCGATATGACAAAAACAGTAACAATGATGGTCCTCATTCCCTTGACCCTGAAAGAGTCCCCAATACGCCATTGGGCTACACTAGGATGTGACAGGAACAAATGGAGAAGTTAATGCCATCCACTTGAGCAAATCGATGAACAACGGGATGATAATGATAGTTATAGTGAAAACTAAAATCATGTGTATTGTATTAAAACACATTACATAAGTGGAAGGCCTCAGTTTAATGACCTGTTTGATCACTTAGGTGCTATAGGATCTCAACTGAACTGGGTACCAGCCCTAAACCCATTTCTTTCTTATTCGGTAAAGAAGAACCCATGATTCTTTACAGAACCTGCATTTATGGTTCTTTTTCATACTGCTTCCTGTTCTCCTATTCACTCTGGAGTGTGTGGTAATTGGCATCATAGAATCTTATATCCAGCTGGGAAGTCCATATTTTAGAGGAGGAAATGAAGTAACTCTCATCACCCAGGTTCTTGGGAAACAATCTCCTACTGATTTGTATACCTCCAAACCTATACACACACCCAATATAACTTAATCCTCTGTCCCCAGGTTGATGTTTTTCAAATACCATTCAATTCTTTTTTTTTAAATGTAGGAGTAGTGCTATTTATTCTGCCACTAACTTAGCTGATTCAATTGGACATGAAATCCACCTTACTTTTTTTTCATTTTTTATAGTTTTATTTATTGAATGACCATGAGAGCAGTTACAAAGATTTCGGGTTTAAGTCTAGGTCATACAATGAAACACCCATACCTACACCAGTGCCCACTCTCAAACACCAAAAACCCCAGAATACCCCCATCCCATACCCTACCTGAGGGGCAGATGATTTCCATCCACATTACTCTCTATACTTTGATTACAATCAATATTTTGACACCAGACCCACAATTATTATTTGGGATTTTACCCCTACACTCAGATCTGCTGAAAAGGCAACACAAGACACTGTTTTCTATTGCTGGTTATGTATAATATATGGTGTCATGTGGCTGTAGTAGTGGCCACACTATTTTAGAATTACGAAGTTTTAACAATGAAATCTGGAGGAATTTCTGCCAAAACCTGCTTGGTTCTGAGATTTGTTCCTGAGTCTCTGGGATCATGGCCGTTAGGCAGCTTGATCAGGAGACAAAAAGGCTGTTCACAAGTGGCGACTCAGGGTCTCGTTGGGGTGGGGAGGAAAGGCTCCATTCCCATCCTGGGAGGCCCGGCATGTCTCGTCGCTGAGGGCCCAAACCTGACTGCCCAATGGCCTCTGGAGGATGGCAGTCACCAAGCCACCTAGGGGACCAGATGGAAGGACAATACCCTTCCCCCCCGGGGCGGCCCAGTGACAGTAACCTACTGCGAGGTCTGGACGCATTTCTGCCAAAACCCAGTGGGTTCTGAGATTTGTTTGAGTCTCTGGGATCATGGCCATTAAGCAGCTTGATCAGGAGCCAGAGAGGCTGTTCATGGGTGGCAACTCGAGGTCTTGTTGGGGTGGTGAGGAAAGGGCCGGCTCCACCCCCATCCCATGAGGCCCTGCATGTCTCGTCACTGAGGGCCCAAACCTGACTGTCCAATGACCTCTGCAGGATGGAAGCCACCAAGCCTCCTAGGGGGAGCAGGCAGAGGGACAGCACCCTTTCAACCCTTGGGTTGCCCGGCAATGGTAACCTACTGTGAGGTCCAGACTCATTTCTCCCAAAAGGCGCAGGGTTCCGAGATTTGTTTCTGAGTCTCTGGGATCATGGCATTTAAGCAGCTTGATCAGGAGCCAGAGAGGCCATTTGTGGGCAGTGACTCAGTGTCTCGTTGGGACGGGGAGGAAAGGGCAGGATTGTCCAGTGGCTTCTGGAGGATGGCAGCCACCAGGCTACTAGGGGGAACAGGCCAAGGCACAAAACCTATTCCCACTTGGGTTGGCCCAGCGCTGGTAACCTACTGCAGGGACCAGACGCAGTTCTGCCAAAAGCTGCTGTGTTTCAAGATTTGTTTCTGAGACTCTGAGAACATGGCCATTAAGCAACTTGATCAGGAGCCAGAAAGGCTGTTCATGGGCGACGACTCGGGATCTCATTGGGGTGGGGAGGAAAGGGTCGGCTGCACTCCCACCCCTTGAGGCCCCACGTGTCTAGGCACTGCAGGCCCAAACCTGACTGTCCAATGGCTTCTGGCAGATGCCAGCCACTGAGCCACTAAGGGGGAGCAGGCAGAGGGACAGCACCCTTTACCCCCGTGGTGGCCTGGTGACAGTAACTTACTGTGGGTTCTGGAGGCATTTCTGACAAAAGTTGCTGAGTTTCAAGATTTGTTTCTGAGTCTCTGGGATCATGGCCATTAAGCAGCTTGATCAGGAGCCAGAGAGGCCGTTCATGGGTGGCAACTCGGGGTCTCGCTGGGATGGGATGGAAAGGGCCAGTTCCACCCCCATCCTGTGAGGCTCCACATGTCTCATCACTGTGGGCCCAAACCGGACTGTCCAGTGGCCTCTGGAGGATGATGGCCACCGAGCTGCCAGGGGGAACAGGCCAAGGCAAGAAACTTGTTCCCACCTGGGGTGGCCCGGCACTGGTAATCTACTGCAGGGACCGGACGCATTTCTGCCAAAAGCTGCTGGGTTTTGAGATTTGTTTCTGAGTCTCTAGGATCATGGCTGTTAAGCAGCTTGATCAGGAACCAGAGAGACCATGCCTCCAATTATATAGCTGAGCCAGAGAAGGTTTGTAGATGTGTCTCCCACATACCTAACTTTTGGCCATTTACTTTCTTGGTAAACTATGCCCCAAGCTTTTGGGATCTGGCCAAAGGCATAGTAGCAATTTTGGGGTATCTGGAAGTCTGAAGGCACCATCAGGTTCCTGATGCACTCGCCTTACAGGTAGAGATTGACCTGCTGACGTCACCATACCCCCCTCCCTCCCAATCAATTCTTAAGCAGTAAACCATCACAGGACTCACCAGCTTTTCTTGGAGGTCTTAAGAGGGAAAAGTCAAACTAAGCATGCTCCTCTAGATATTCTGATTTCTTCTACCAAACAATCATCCCATCTCCCCATCAGAGCCAAGACCTGCTTCCCTCACAAACTCATTACTGAGGAAAGGGATATAGTGGATGAAGGAAATTGCCTGATAAGTCTGAAGAGTGGATGTCACTGATGTACTATAGCTATGCTCCAGATCTCAAAAGTCATTAATGGCCACCATATCTCTTCCACAGAAAACGTTCTTTCTAAGGTCCCTCAGCATGAGAGGTATTGATAGCACAACATTTGACCAAACATGAGATTGCACTTTTTGTCATGGCCACCTGACTGTAGCTATATACAATCTTACCAGAATTATTTTGATTACAATATCTGCAATAATGTTTCCTCTTCTACCTGGTTTTATAAATTCTACATTAAATGGGGGTGATTTCCGCACACAGGCTTTCCTAACAATGTGGTTCAAGGTCATTTTTTATGATTGGAAGCATATTTGAAAGAATACTTGTCTGTTCTTGGATATCTCCTGAATTACTGTCCTCTGGGGCTCTCTCAACTCTCTTGATTATTCCCAGTTAGACAATAACATTTTGGAGAGTTCACAGAGGGCTAAAATATTACTCTGTCTCCTACCTCACTGTAATCCATACTGTCTTAAAGTATCCATTTAGTCTAGTATCAAGCACATAATAAATGTTCAATTACTTATTAAATGAATAAGCCCAATGTTTTCTTTTTCTAATGAATTCATTCTGAAAACGAATATTTCTGTCAATCATCAATCAGTGAACTTTAGGCTAACTTATCTTCATTAGAAATGACTAGAAGCCTTTGCGTCAAATTGGTGAATATTAAGACTGGCAACCTGATAAAATATTCACCCCTTAACTCCTGTTCTCCAAGGTTAATTCTTTAAAACTCTTTTGATATGCAAAGTTCAGTGAGAAAGTGAACACTGTCACTTAGCAACATGCTGATCTCAATCAAGGTCAGCTAACCTTGCTGAACCCGGATTTCTTTCCTCTGAACAAAGGAAACAGCATTTATTGCCTATAACATTCATGAGAATAAGACTCAAATGAGGTAATGATGTGTGGGAAACACTAAGAGTGTATACTGGTTTAAAAATGTGGGATGTTCTGAATAATTCTGAAGATGGTACATTTCCTATCAAGTTGCTTAAATCAGTGTGTTGGGGAAAAGCAGAGTGATCACCTTAGGTATCATCAATTTGCTGAGTAAGTGATGAAAATTAGTTAACTCATATTCTGCTACTAACAATTTTGCTGCTAGAAAACAGAAATGAGTTTTATACCATAATAATTCAATAATTATATACTGAGCATTTTCTAAGTATCAGGAATTCCACAATGACTATAAAAGAAACTGAAGAATTTACTCCACATGGTTTACAACAAAAATGCGAGAAACAGAAATTGCTGGCAGGGAACGGAGAAAAGGAACCCTAGGACACTGTTGGTGGGAATGTAAACTAGCTCAGCCTCTATGAAAAACAGAATGGATATTTCTCAAAATAGTGATATTATATATTATATTGTTCAGCACTTCCATTCCTTGAGAGCTTGTTTGGAGGTTCTAGCAGGGGAGCGCAGCTACTCGTATACCCTCGACCGAAGACCGGTCCGTCTCTATCAGGGAAGGCCATCCTCTTCGACCGAGCACACAGCTTCGGGAGGGACGCACATGGAGCGGTGAGGGAGGAAGGAGACACCCGCCTAGCCAGTCAGATCAGCCGAATCAACCCTGGTGATCAATGGGGTGACAGATGTCAGAGCCAGATCGCCCTCACATCCTCATAGGGCTGGAGCAATAGCACAGTGGTAGGGCGTTTGCCCTGCACGCAGCCAACATGGCTGACCCGAGTTCGATTCTTCCGCCCCTCTCGGAGAGCCTGGCAAGTTACTGAGAGTATCTCACCGGCCCGGTAGAGCCTGGCAAGCTCCCCGTGACGTATTCGATATGCCAGGCACAGTAACAACAAAGTCTCCAATGGAGACGTTACTGGGCCCGCTCGAGCAAATCGATGATCAACAGGAGGGCCTTTACTTACTTTTACTTACTTCCATTCCTAGGTATCTATTCAAGGGACACAAAACATGAATTCAAAAAGATGTATGCACACATAGGTTCATTGCAATACTTTTTTGCAATAGTCATATGGAAACAAATGCCCAATTAAAGAAAGTAAACATGTGACACACACACCACACACATATGTGTATATATGTAGTTGTATATTATATATGTGCATATATAATATATAATGTATATCTATACATATATCAAGGGCTATGACTTCTAATCAATGATAAAAGAGAATATTTCAAAAATAAATGGAAATGGATGAAGTCATACTAAGCAAAATAAGTGAAAAGGAAAAATACAAATGCTCAATGATTTCACACATGCTCATATGGGACATAGATACAAAGGAAAGTAACAAAGACAAAAACAAACCCTTGGATTCTGATCACAAAACAGATGAATGGGGAGAGTGCAAAAGATAGTGTGGTGGAGGAATATTGGAATTTCAGGAGTGGCAATGATGTGCTAACATATAATGAAGACATGTAAAACTGTATCTCTAAAATATGTACTCTAGTTAAACAAACTTCATCTCAATAAAACAGAAAACAAAATGAAAATTTTAATAAAACGGAGAATAAAATAAAAATTTTAAATGCCTAATCACTACAGGGAATAAATGGAAGCAGCAGAAAAAAAGAAACTCAAGGATTTTATTGCTGTACTATTAATTCTACATGTTATATGTCTTCAATACTAGATATACAATAAGGTAAGGTAAAGGTAAAGGCCCTCCCGTTGATCGTCGATTTGCTCGAGCGGGCCCAGTAACGTCTCCATTGGAGACTTTGTTGTTACTGTGTCTGGCATATCGAATACTCTCGGTAGCTTGCCGGGCTCTCCGAGAGGGGCGGAGGAATCGAACTCGGGTCGGCCATGTTGGCCGCTTGTAAGGCGAACTCCCTACCGCTATGCTATCACTCCAGCCCGATATACAATAATCTTAAAATATTGTATCTTCCTACTCAAGGTTTCTATTTGATTGTTTATTAGTTGGTTGGCTATATCAAGCAGGGGTTTTGAATAAACTCTATTCTTATTCAATCCTAAGTGATCCGGAGTTCAATATATATTATAGGATTATGATTTCTTTTCCAAACAGATAACAGCTGCCCTTAAAACTGTCTGAAGCAATGCTGTCCTAAAGAAATAAATGATAATCTAAAGTTTTCCACACATCAAAAAGGTATAAAATTAATTTTAATATACCTATGATAGCTTAATATAACCAAAATGTTGTTTTGACCTATACTTAATATACAGTTGTTAATGCAGTATTCTACCATCTTTTTTGTTATTTATTCTTTTTACTATATTTCCACAATTTATTTTCACACTTTTAAATCTGGTATTTATATACATAGCCTATCTCAATTTGTGGACTAGTCACATTTCTAATACTCATGGGGGCTACCATATTGGATAATATGAATACAAAAGATATAGTTGAGTCTTTTGAGTATTTCTTCATATTCGGAAAGAAACCTAAGGCAGAAGTAAGAAAAGGGGTTGGAAAGTAACAATAGTTACAGGGTACAGGGGCCACACACATTGGTATTATAGAGGTATGGCATAACTATATATATGAACCACAGAACGAACAGCATTGAAAGCAGGTGATCAAACTTAACAACCCAAACTAAAAAATGTCAAAAAAATAGGGCTGGGGGTAGGAGGTGTGCACTACTGAAGGGAAGTTGACAAGGAAGAATAATCATAGCTATGTTTTTGCCATATTTTTCCATTTCTATTTGCAATAAAACATCAATTGAAGTAGAGCTTTCCATGGTTATAGTAAGAATATCAATCATGGGGGGGGGGAGTACAGTACTTTGATGAATCATTATTTGTGGAAGGACAGTAGGAGGTGGTGCCAGGGTTAAGATTGAAGCCAAGGTCTCATATAGGTGAGACATAATTTTCACAGCTGTACTATATCCCAGGCCCCTCTAGAGTCCTTAACATAAATGAGAGCATACAAATTATTCCAAGGCTGCACTTAAACTTCACAAGGAAATATTTGTCATAACATCCTCCTTGAGAAAATAACTGGTATTCTGTAGATATATATCTTATAGAAAGATAGGCTAAATCTGAGAGTATAAATTAGCCTGACAAATTTTGTACAAGCACTAGATGAATTTGAATCTCCCTTATTTTGAAGTGCAGGCAAACTTGTTTTATGATAATCTAGATTTCTGTTAGCCGGGGTGGGGAAATGTTCTGTCAGTGACCGTTTGGTTACTTATCACATAATTTGTGGGTCACATAATATAAACAGATGGGCTGTCCTATCCTATTCTAGGGCCAAAACCCAAAAGTTTTTGGGTTTTCCATGGCCTATAGGCCAGATATTTCTACCCACACATTATTCCCATGACTCTTGAAGGCAGTGTGTGCAGCAAGTATTGGTAGGGACATACTCCTGACTCAGTGGCCAGGGATTATATGTGGTGCCAGGGGTATAATTTGAGTTGGCCTTGTGCAAGATAAGTACCTTACCTGTTGTAATATATCTTGGGTTCCTAATTCCATAGGGTTCTCAAAGCAAAGAAGGATCAAGTTCAATTTCATAAAATAACAAACTACTTGGGGTATGATGCCACCAGCAGGTCAACCTGTACCTGTGAGGGGAGTACATCAGCAGTCTGATGGTGACTTCAGCCTTCCAGATACCCCAAAATTGCTATTGTGCCTTTGGCCAGACTCCAATAACTTGGGGTCAAGTTTACCAAGAAACTAAATGGCCAAAAGTTAGGTATATGGGAGACACACTCACAAACCACCTTCGGCTCAACTACATAAACTCATTTATTGGCCTTATTTTAGAGACCCATAAATCTCAAAAGAGATCAAAAGACACAGTCAGGGACTATAGTGCAGAGGTAGATGGGAGCCTATGCCACGCTCAGGCCTGCTCCCCACATGCTTGGGCCAAGTCTCACACATTAGTGAAGTCCTATGGATCCCAGATAATGCAGAACTTTGTGAACTTGGACTCTGGGCTCAATGGGACCAGGAGCAGAGATCATCTGCCTCTTTTTCCAGTCTCTGGCAACCCGGGGGTCACACCCATAAGCCACCTCCTGCCGGAACTAGATAATCTCATCATCAGCCATCATCCAGATCCCACGGCTGCTTCTCCCGAAAGGGAGCATAACATGAGGCCCCCATAACCATGCTACCAGACTTTGTGCCAGGTTGTTTCACATGGGGTGTCCAAGAGGGGAGTGGGTGAGATCCCTCCCCACCCCAAGAGACCCAGCTCCAGTAGGCAAAAACCTCCACAACCTAACCACCACCATGCACAATGCTGCTCCCTACATGCTCTGGCGGAGCCTCACATATGAGTAAACATATTCCTGTACTGTGTGGCCACAAGAGTGACCATGCAACACATCATAAATCACTCCCTACCCATTCTCCATAATTATCACACCACATTTGATGGGGTTAAATAGTAGGCAACAAATCATAGAGGGAAATATATATATGCATATATACATATTTTCAGATATATATACCAAATATCACACGACCCAAACTTTAACAACATGTTAGTGATATCCCACTGAATGTCTTAATGGCCCCTGACAAAATAGAACAATCTTTACACTGTTTCCTATAAGAACACTTTTTGTAAGCATGTTCAGCAGTTCTTCATAACATGACAATACGAAATATATTACTTTGTGTTTTGTGACAGGGATTGGGGTTTGGGATGGAAACATCCCGAATTTGGTGGAGGGGAGGTATAATGGTGGTGAGATTGGTGTTTGAATATTGAATGTAATCAAACATTGTTAACTTATAAAATTAAAAATTTTATAAAAGGTAATGTGGAATTCATGCCCACCCAATTCAATCAGCTTAATCAATGGCTGAATAAATAGCAGTACTCCTACATTATTAAAAAAATTTAAAAAAATAAACTACTGTACACCAATGTTGATGACAGGCATTTATCTCCCAAATACCAAAAGTGGTGTCTAGACAGACATGGAAAGATTATTTTTGGAGAATACTGAATAATTAGCTGTTTCAAATGCAAATGAATAGAAGGGAAGAATCTCTGGTGGTAGACTCCAGCGTGGTGCCTCGAGACTTCTACCTCTAAGAATTTATGTCCTTGCATAGTCTCCTTACCTTAAGAGTAAGCAACTCTTGTGGCTTGATTCTTACAAATAAAATACATGAAAGATGAGGAGATTCTCACAATAACACACTGCAGGCTACTTTAGATTGCCACTTCTGTCTTGCTGGCACTTCTTATCTGTCCACAGTGTCTGAGGCAAACTGCCAAGTGGTTTCAGTCAGTAGGACACAGAAGAGCAAATCAAGGGCATGGACAATGTCAATAATAAACCTTGAATACTGGAATAAAGACCTCAGAGTGCCAGAATTGAGTGGAGGGGAGAGGTCGAGTGGAAGGAACATGGGAACATAGGTGCATGGTCTGGAGCACATGGATGTTCCAACGGGAGAGAACTATGCACCAAAGCCAAAAATGGGGCAGTGGTGGGAAGGAAGGCAAACTGGACCAGACGTGACATGGAGAGGCAGGGTGCTATAGACACTAGGTTGTCAGGGCAGGGGGAGCAGCAACTTTCTACACCAATATCAGAAACCTAAACACTATAACTCCATTCACTAGACTATTTTAAAAAAGACACTTGAGAACCTCATCCCAGCTACCTCAATGAGAATTGATCTGCCAAGCAGATCTGGCTCTGAGTTTTCAGATGAGACATCTTGAGGGGAGCTTTCTGTAAACCCCCACATGCGACAGAAATCAAACCCAAATTCCTGATTCTGATGCTTTGAAGACATACAAATTCACTTAAGTCACTACGTGTGTGATAAAATGTCATGTATAATTACGTAATGAATACATACTCATAAACTTTGAGACTAATGAATGGTGCTCAGAGGGTTGCTCCTGGTGATTCATGGCCAACCAGGTTGGCAGTTAACTACTAGAACCTGAGGGTGTGGTGCTGCCTTGGTTATGCGGTGCTGGGGATTTTCCAGGACACACTGGGATTATTGGTGGGCCATCAGGGCTATATCTTGTGATACTCAAATAACCACGTAGTGCTGGAGAGACCAAACAGAGGGTGGCTATGCACAGTGCAAGTATTCTAACCCTGTACCATCATGCTGACTCCATAATCTTAAGAAATTAAAAAGCAAATGTAATCATATGTCTATATGAAGAAAACGATGGTGGTGGTGGTGGTGAAGGATTTTCAGTTTTGGAATGTTGCAAATGGATTAAAGGACAACATTTTAATGTCACAGAAAGTGGGGACTCCTTTCAAGCTTTTATTTCAGAAAGAAAAGATCAAATGCATATTAAGAGGATATGATAAAGCCATTGGGTTTCGCACACACTCTCACATGTTCAACATTCATTCTCAAATTGTAAGTGGAACAATGATAGAGCTGAGTAAACTAGTTAACCTTACAGTTTTATTTCAACATTTGGCATTTGAAGCAGACAAGTGATCTTTGTGTTGGTGCTATTTCAAATGGCCCTTTAAAAAACCCACTGCAACTCGGTGCCGACATGAATGTCAAAATCTGTTAAGCCTGCATTTAGGTAAAATGATACTTCAGAATCATGAAGAAATTTACATGTGCTTCTTTTCAGTGCTTCCATTTATTTTCTAAAATTTGCATGCCAAATTAGAAACATGGTTTATTTTGAACTGTTTGTCAAAATGCATATTAAAGATCAATCCTGTGAGAGAAAGGAGGGTTAAGTGGAAAAGTGCCTACCTCACTTGCTTCTAGAGTAACTAAATAACTACTAGAAAAAGATTAAGAGACTTTTCAGGTAAAAAAGAAAAGAGGTGAAAGGGGGAAAGGAGATGGCAAAAATAATGAAATGGCTTCATAGGTTTTGAGAGCATTAGAAGGAAGAGTAGAGAATAAAAGATATATTACAATATGGAAATTAATGTATAAATTCTCATACATATGGGCATGATGAAAACATACTGAAATTCTTGTATCATCTACTTAAAATTGAGGACATACAATTAAAAACTAAAAAGTAGTAATCTTAGGTCCTTTCCATTTAAGGAATATGTTTGAGATTTTGAAATACATGAAAAATCATGAAGTACGATTTTAAATTATACAATATCTTAACTTTCTGAAATGAAGTCAACATATTTTTCATCTGAAACTCCATTCTAGAACATACCCACCAAAACATATACCAGGTCTTATAGATGAATCTTAATGCATTTTCTGAAAGTCATTTTCCCTATCCTTTTTTCTTTTTCATCAACTTGGGCAATTTAATTGAGAAATTCCATCTTTCTAGAAGGCTTTTAAATTGAAAGGATAGGATTCTATAATATTGTCAGCAATTTCACGACACAACCCTTGGTACCCGAATTGAAACATGAATTGAAAGTCAGTTTCAAGTTGTCCTTAAGAACTAGAACCATTATATCATTATTTTGGCAACATGACAATATTGAGTGCACATATTCTTATTGAAATTTAGTAAAATGTCACAGCAAACTGCTCCAGAGGTTTCCTTGAATATGTCAGTTGTCTATTTTCCGTACAGAAGACTAATTGGAATTCCTTCATTAAATGGCTCCATTGTTTGCATTAAAACCAAGCAATTCTCTCCAGATTCAAGCTCTTGTTTCTCTCAACACATGGACCTACTCTTGTTTAGACTTTCATTTTCAGGTCATATCTTAAACTTAGACTTTCAAAAATAAGTGAGTCTGAAATCCATTTCCTTCTCTGTTTGGGGCCATGTTTTATATGGGAATTTAGATGGCAAGAGATGCAAAAATGGGGACAGGAAAAATTATGATCCTTCCATCTGAAGTCACCAGAAAGTTGAAACGAAATAATAAAAAATTCTGATATAGTCACCTCCTAAAGATTTTCAGATTAGAGACACTTTTTAAAATGTGAGTATCACTAAATATGGATACTGAACAGAGATTTTGAACTCAAGTCATTTGGGGACTTGATCCCAGTACAGAACAATGTAGAATGACATGCAGAACAGGGGCTGCCAAAGAGAGATGCTCTACCAAGCATGCCCTTATTGTGAAAAATGGGAACTCTGAGAGAAGTTGGAAGCAAACTTAGGAGTTTATCACAACTGAAGGGAAAGACATGTGGGGGATCCATCTAAAAATGGCGCAGTAACAAAGGACAAGCCGAAATGGCTCCAAGCAAAAAGGCAAAAAGAAAGAAAATCAGCCAGGGGGGCAATTTATATCTACGAGAGAATTTTTTTCCCGCATTTTGGGTCACAACTGGCAATACACAGGGGTTACTCCTGGCTCTGCACTCAAGAATTACCCCAGGTGGTGCTCAAGGGACCATATACTATTCTGGGAATTGAACCCGGGTCGGCCGCGTCTAAGGCAAATGTCCTACCCACTGTGCTTTTGCTTCAGCCTCCCAAAAATGTATTTTTTGCTTATATGATTTCTCCTGAGACCAGAGCAATAGCATAGATAATAAGGCACTTGCCTTGCACACAACTTACCAAGGTTTAATCTCTGAAACCCTGTATGGTCCTTTTAGCCCTGCCAGGAGTGATTCCTGAGCAAAGAGCTAGGAGAAAACTCTGAGCACTATTGGGTGTGACCCTCTCACCCCTTCTCCCCCCCAAAAAAAGACTCCAATTTTTTTCCATATTGCCCACATTCAGAAAAATCTCTTTTTTTTTTACGTCACACCCGGCGATGCACAGGGTTTACTCCTGGCTCTGCACTCAGGAATTACTCATGGCAGTGCTCAGGGGATTATAGGCGATGCTGGAAATCGAACCCGGGTGTTACTGCTCCAGCCCACATTCAGAAAATTATTTTACAAGAATCACTATTTAATTCATTAATTCACCAAAACCTCAGGTGCAAACAATGCTATGAATATTAGCTAGCTTTGTTTTTCAGTTCCTCCTGGAATCTCTCTGAAACCTTTTCCATATTTCAGAGAACTTCCAATCCACCCAGTTCCTTTTAGTTGCAACTGTAGACTGTGTTTTAGATGACCCATTTCTGGATGGAGAGGCGAGGTCAGATTTAGTTCTAGAATTAGTTTGTTACCAAATTAAAGGTCAATAAAATCCTAGATCTTTTCTAGATCCTTCAGAAAAAAATATGTCCCAGAGATTAGGTCATTGGTGAAAGTGATTCCTGAAAGTTCTTCTGACAGTTTTTGCCACATTCTGGGGAGTCAGATTAATTTGAGCATTAATTCTGAAAGGTAAAACTCCCAAAATGGTGGGGAATAAAAGAGAAAACTTCTGATGGTGTTTATTATTGAAATAAAAGGATTTTCAAGCTGCTTAAGCTATGATCCCAGAGACTCAGAAACAAATCTCAGAACCCATTGGTTTTTGGCAAAAATGCGGCCAGACTCCACATTAGCTTACCAACCCTGGGCCTCCCCAGGTGGGAAAAGTTGCTGATCCACTGCCTGTACCCCCCTAGTGGTTTAGGGTCGCCATCTTCCAGAGGCCGATGGACAGCCAGGTAGGAACCCGCAGTGATGAGACATATGCGGCCTCATGGGATGGGAGTGTGGCCGGCCCTTTCCTCCCCCACCCCAATGAGGCTCTGAGTAGCCACCCACAAACAGGTCCTCTGGCTACTCAACAAGCAAGTTAAGCCATGATTCCAGAGACTCAGAAGCAAATATCTGCAGCTTTTGGCCAAAATCCCTCCAGATTTAATTATTAAGATTTCAGAATTCCAAAATTGCATGGCTGTGGTAGAGGCACCATATGCTATTCATGGTCAGCAATAAAAAACAAATTGTCTAATGTTGCCTTTTCGGCAGATGTGGGTGTTGTGGTAGAATCCCAAATAATAACAGTGGATCCGATGTCAAAGTATTGAATGTAATCAAAGTAGAGAGAGTAAAGTAGAAACCATCTGCCACACAGGTAGGGGGAAGAGTGTGGGATGGGGGGTATACTGGGGTTTTTGGTGCTGGAAAATGTGCACTGGTGAAGGGACAGGTGTTTCACCATTGAATGACCGAGGCTTAAACCCAAAAACTTTGTAACTGCTCTCATGGCGATTCTATAAATACATACATAAAGGCCCTCCCGTTGTTCATCGATTTGCTCGAGCGGGCCCAGTAACGTCTCCATTGGAGACTTTGTTGTTACTGTGTCTGGAATATCGAATACGTCACAGGGAGCTTGCCAGGCTCTGCCATGCGGGCAAGATACTCTCGGTAGCTTGCCAGGCTCTCTAAGAGGCGCGGAGGAATCGAACTCACGTCGGCCATGTTGGCTGCATGCAAGGCAAACGCCCTACCACTGTGCTATCACTCCAGCCCAAATACATACATACATATATATATATATATATAGGTTTTTATGTCAATAGTAGCATGCAGAAAATGTATGTATATATCCTTTGAGTTAGTTGATTTCGGGTTGGGACCAATCCTCCATCAAATAGCAAAGATGGAAATTCATACTATTTTAACATAAGCCATAATTTTCATTTTATTTGATCCTAAAATACATTGGCTAATGTTAACAAACTACCCTACTTCCATTTGCTAGGACCGATCAGGCATATTTTGTTATCCCCATGTTAACAAAATAATGCAATACAGTGACAGTTCATCTTATGAAAAAGAGGGCTTTTTTAATTTGCAGTTGTAGATTAGGGATTTACAATAGCTATAGTGTTTACTACTTTGAGAGGCCATTGGTAAAAGAAAAGGTTAATCTAATAGTACCTGCTGTGCCTACATTGGCAAGTGGGAGGAAGTCACACAGATGGTGGCATTTGCTTGAGAGTTTAGTGCCAGGAGTATCCTCTCAAAGGCGCAGAAATTTGGAATGAATTTCTATCATTTTCTACATATAGGGATGCAGGTTTGTTGAAAAAAATGCTCTTCTACTATCTAAACCATGGCTGGTGCCCAGGGGATGGCTCGGGGGCACAATGATACCTGCCTTAAGAGTGTGAGGCTATGAGTACTGAGTCCTGCCTACATGTATCTAGCATAATCCTGGCAGTGCTGTTTGGAACCCCTGGTGCCTCAAGAGAGAATGTGTTTTCCAGCTCCCCAAGTCTGTGAGCATGTGTGTGATGTCTGCCTGCTAAATGTAACAACAGCTAAGAGAAAGGAAAGCAATGACATAAATGAAACAGTAGGAAATATAAAATAAAAATCTCTACCACAATAACAATTTCAATAGTAAAGCACTTTTCATATTTACTATATGCCAGGTTCTACCATACCAGTTAAGCAAGAAGTCCAGATTGGTTCTAGGCAGCTATTGGATAACCTTAGATTATTTCCTTTGAACAAAGGGAAGTATTTATAGTGCTGCCAGACATACAGCAAAGTAGTAACAGATGCTATCTATCATTACTGAAACCGACCAGGGTGCTTTAATTCCCTTGAGAAAGACCCCACAACAGGACTCAGTTTCACATTGGATTGTGTAAGTCACACTTGGTATGGATTCAGAGAAGAAAAAGAAGGAAGAATATAAATCAGATTCCAGGAACATATGAGGTCTAAATTAAGGAATGAAATAAGAGAAATAATGCTGAAACCCTGAGAGCAACAGGAAGACAAGAAAAGTCTTGCTGAGCTTCACATAAAGGAGCGGCTGAATCTGTATACTTATGGTAGAGAACAGGAATGAATGGAGAGATGCTAGGTGAACCAAACAAGGAAAAACACATGGCAAATGGGAGCGACATTGGCTGATTCACTGAATTGGAAACTTAGGTGAAAATAATCAGGGTTGGATTCTAAGAGTACCTGGACACATAGGAAGGGACTTTTACCTTGCTAAACCCTAAACACCCCCAAATAAGAACAGGCTTCTTTACTGCCACTCTGGAACTAGTAAAGGCTCTTATCAGAATGAACAAAATGATACAAAACAGGGGCTTGACTTCACATCACGTTCATATGAAGATCTACCTTTGAAGGACTGCAGGGGAAAGCAGATTTAAAAAGGTAGAAGCTTATAATATACGGCCACTTTATGGTTTTCTTGCTATCTTGAAAACTTTTTGTAAACTGCTTAAGACAAATAGCTAATAGTAAACATTAATATTTATTGGCTTTCCTATGTGCTGAGCATAGCAATAGAATTATTTTATGGGGTCTTCCATTAGTGCTTGGGGCCAATATGATAATGTGGATTGAATAAAGTACCCTGAGCAAGCTAGGCTGTGCAGGTCTAATGACTGAGTGGCAGGGCGAGGTTATACTAAAAGATGCTGGGAGAACTAGGGATTCCATGGAAGTGCTTAGGGGTCACCAGGGTTATGCCCAGTGGTGCTTGAGACTCTATTCAATGGTGAAGATCAAGCTCATGGCACTTGCCTTGAAAAGTGCTCCAGCCATCCGAGCTACATCCCCTGTCCTTGAATATTCTAATGAATATGTGTATGGGACTGGTGGTCTACCCATAAACTGATTCTTGATACCAATCCTCTATACCAGTGTTTCACAAAAGTGAACAATGGAATGATGAAGCAGGTACTACTAACCTTGCGTGCAATCAAGGGAAGTTTTCTGTTTATTTAAGGAAGGTAGATTTCCAGGGAGTCTTGGAGTGATATGCTTTCTGAAAAGAAGGTGGCTGGCTGAAAAATATTGGAACCTCTACTTTACACCCTTAAAATATAAAGCTGGAATAAGGCCCTGTATTATTGGCACCCCCTGGAACTCTACTGGAGTGTAGGCACTTTTGGATCCTAGGACAGATCCATGAATCCAAAAGCCCATTGTAACAAAATTGCTAATGATGCACACTTCTCTCAATGTTTCAGAACCGTTCTCTATGACAGCATGTAGACTCTTCCTGTCTGTCATTGTCCTCCCGTTGTTCATCAATTTGCTCAGGCGGGCCCAGTAACGACTCCATTTTGAGACTTCTTGTGATTGTGTTTGGCATATTGAAGGCGTCACGGGTAGCTTGCCAGGCTTTGCCGTGCGGCCAAGATACTATCAGTAGCTTGCTGGGCTCTCTGAGAGGGGCGGAGGACTCAAACCAGGCTCAGCAGGGCTGACCGTGTGCAAGGCAAATGCCCTACAGCTGTGCTATCGCACCAGCCTCTTCCTACCAGTCTTTTAAAGTTAATATGAAAAATATAATTTTATGGCCCTACCCTGGAAAAATGCCCGCAATTGAAATCATCATAGAAATATTTGTGTATATAGTATCCATAGTTCCTCACTGGGCACCAAAGGGGTGAGCAAACATGACTCAGAATGCATCACAATTTTGAAAATGAGGGAACAGAAGTGAAAGTTTTTTTGTAAGTCATTTAGGAGCTATAGAACGTGAGCTTGGACTGGGACAAGATAAGTACAGAATAATGGTTTTCTAGTACTGAGAATAGGGGTGGAGAATTGCAAGGTAAACCGGAAATTTTAATTCAATGAACATTTTAAGTACCTGAGACCATATTCAGTCTTAACCACATAGGAAGCTAGAAACTGGAAATATGTATCTTGTTGCTCTTTTCGTTTGGGGGCCATGCCTAGCTGTACTCAAGATTTACTTCTGACTCTGTTCAAAGATTACTCCTCATGGGGCTTGAACGACCAGATAGAGTAGAGGAGATGGAACTCAGTTTGGCTGCATTCATGACATTCAACACACCCACCATACTACTCTCTAGCCCCTGGAAATATATATCTTTAAGAAAACAGATTATGCCCCCAAGGTACAAATGATTTACAATCACTGTAGCACTGCACTGTCTTCCTATTGTTCATCAAGTGGGCCCAGTAACGTCTCCATTGTGAGATTTGATGTTACTATGTTTGGCATATCAAATACATCACAGGTAGCTTGACAGGCTTTGCCACGCAGGAGAGATACTCTCGGTAGCTTGCCAGGCTCTCCGAGAGGGGTGGAGGAATCGAACCCAGGTTGACCAGGCTGGCCGCATGCAAACCAAACACCCTACCTGCTGTGCTATCTCTCCATAACATTAATTTGCTTATAATCAACTGAAGATACTAACATAAAAATATTAGCTTGCGAAAACTGTTTTCATCTTCTCTCACTCTGAAATCTTAAACACATTTTCCCCCTATGGAATTCGCCTGTTTCTTATGTCATTGCTTACTTGCTGCCAATGAATGACTGCATACTTAGCACCTATTTATCTCCCCTTCACAAGCAGAACCAGTGAGTCAAGCAGGAAGCTAGACATCACTAATAGGAACAAAGCAATACAGCATCTTCAAGGAAGTCACTCCATGGGTCTAGGATTTTTAGCAGCAGTAAAACAGCAACAGAAGCTATCTTCATTACAATCATATAGATTGTGATTGAGTTGCAGATTTTGAATCTTATTTTTTATAAAAGCCTATGCAAGTCCAATAATTATCACTGTTTTCAAAATTATTGCTGTCATCCACATCATGAATAGGCATGATATGTCACCTTCATATGAAATTTATTTTTAGACTGCATTTTCAGGTAGATTTATTTGTCACAGGTTGCCTTCAGATTGCAACTATCAGGACAAACAGAAATTTCTCAAAATATCTTTGCAATGACTTTAGTTCCAGGCCCATTTCCCGGTCCAACTCTTTCCCTCCACACTTGACCAACCATGCCACAGATGGACTATACTTCTCCCAGTGATAACTGAAAATGCTCACAAATTATAACTGCACTGTTCAGTTCAAATACATTTACCTCTATGGCAAAACAGATCGATTGTCTCCAGCAACAAACAACAAAATGGTTTCTTCGATGTCTTGTAATTAGTTCTAATATCAGTAAGCAAATTAAAAGGCAGCAACACAAAATTTGTGCATCATGCCCTTATCAGTCCTTTCATAACCCATACAGTGGCCTTGCCCTGAACTATAAAGTGGATAAATGAAGGAAATGCTGATTTTGGCATCCCGCTTACTCTCAGATAATCTAGCTCATCCTTCTAGGCTGACATGAGGCAGAAATAACATCAAAGGGTGATAAACTCTTTCCTGCAAACCTGGGGTTCCATGGTTCACTGGCCCCAGGCCTAATCTATCAATCCATTTTCTACACAATAAAAGGTAAGAAACCCATTACAGATCTGTTATAAACCCTGGCAGGTGGTCTCCAACAAGAACAGAATACATCAACCAACTCGGCCTCCCTGTGTCCTGGTTCTATGGTTTGAAGCACTAGGGGTCAGCTGACATGTATATAGTAGTCAGGATTTAATATTAAATTCTTTTAGCTATATAAATAAACTCATATATCTTGAGGTTTGAGTATAAAGACTTGACAGAGAAGTTCATTTTCAGTATGATATCTGACCTTTTACAAAACAGCATTGCTATTTTATTTTTGCATTACATATTGGCTTGGCAAGTGATAAAAATAAATGAAACCGGGTCAGAATTTCCAATTTATGCTCTTAAATACAGCTTTACTCTTCCTTGGTGATTCAACCTCAGTTTAAGCTGGCATTGGAATGCATCCGTTTGATGCCATTTTAGGATTAGTAAATTGTGAGAAAGGAAGTCCTTCTCATCACAGTGTTCAGACCATATAATCTAGTTATTCCAAAGCAAAAGCATAGAAGAAACCAAAGAAATAAATTTTCTATTAGCAATATCACTTTTTCTTATATTATTTCTTCTCCTTTCTAAAATAAACTGACATACAGTGAAATCTTTGCTTTCAAAAGACTTGCTTTAAAACTGTTATGCTGAAGGGCAGCATTATGAAAATTTTCTTTTCATAACCATTATACTTTTCTTCATTTTAAATTCATTGTGAACAGGGACGGAAAGTTTGCCAAAAATAGATACTTCTGATTTTAATCTGAAATTAACTTATATTTTAAATATAGTCTATTCAAGAGCATATATAAATAACACATTCTCATACTTGGTGCACCTTGTCAGCATGGATCGTGTGTAAATGTAAAATGAGCTGTTGCACAAGTGTCAATGCTTTACAAAGCATGCTAGGCTATTACCATTATACATCTAAAAATAGCTGTGTATTAAAATGAACAAATCATCTTGTGAGATTTTCTATTGGACATTCATTTCATGATTACAACTGATCTTTCAACAAATGGGTTCTTATCATCACTCCACTGATGTGAGAGAAACTGACATCGAGAATGTATATGATGGGTGTGGTGTTGGAATTATGTGCATGAGAAACCACCATTAAAAGTAGTATTGTAAAAAAACAAAATATCTATTAAATAAACTTTTAAAAAGAGAACATATATGGAAGAAATGAAAATCAAAAGAGCACTGAGATACCACCTCATAGTTATTAGAATGGAAATTAGCCATATTATTCAGCCATTAACAAATGAAAACTTGTATTTATGGCACCATATATGTACACTGAATTATAATGCTAAATTAAATAAGTCATATAAAAACACTTATAATTTTACTCATTTAGAATCTAAAAAAAACAAGTTCCTAGATCTAGAGAACAGACCAAAGGTTTTTAAACAAGGCTGGCATGGAAAGGGCATTGAACTGAATAAATGATGTAAAAAAATTACAAACTTACAGTAAAAATAAATGGCAAGTCCTGGGGAGGTAACATACAGCATGTTGAGTAGTAGTAGTCTATACTACATGCCATTTGAAAATTGCTAAGTACATATTTTAGAGGTCAGAGAGCTAAAATTCTGTGTGTAACACTTGCCTGGAATGAGGCTGACTACAATAGGAATCCCTGCATATCAAATGGTCTCCTGAATCTCACTGGTAGTGATCTCTGAGCATAGAGCCAGGAGTAAGCCCCGAGTACCACTAGGTATGCCCTTCCCACAATGAGAATACTCAAAAGAGTCTTGTAAGTAAAATAATTTTGTAACCAATAAGAGAGAGAACAAAAGGGAATGCCCTGCCACAGAGGCAGGGTGGAATGGGGGGCGGGAGGGATACTGGGATCCATGGTGGTGGGAAATGGGCACTGGTGGAGGGATGGGTATTTGATTATTGTATAATTGAAACCCAAGCACAAAAATTTGTAAGTCTACAACTGTACCTCATGATGTCTCACTAATAAAAAATTAAGAAAATAATTTTGTAACCATAAGTGATAATGTGCCCCTAAATTCAGACTTGTGTCATTTCAGAATAAATTCATCATATTATTCATCTGACATAAACATATATTTTTCACTTGCAACTCCAAAAAATCCTATATGACAATTATATCTCAATAAAAATTTAAAATATGTTTTCAATTTTAAAAATGGAGTTAGAGTAAGAAGACAAGGAAGCAGTACAGATGTTTAATGCTTGGCCTGGATTTGAGGTCAAGTTAGGGGAATGGGTTACTAAGATGCAATATAATTGCTGCATTATCTGAAACAACATTTTGTTATAGAATAAGAAGGAATTGGAGAACACTGGCTAAAAACTTAAGTTATTTGTCATCTCCTGGGACATCTGTTAAGTAATCTTTCTCCTTTAAGCGCTTAGTTTCCAAGTGGTGAAAAATAAGTTATTTACAAAGAGTCATATTCATAACATTTTTATTATTCAGCCTTAATTAAAAGACTTTCTGTCATATAAAAGGGCAGAGATGATCCTGGATGCAATGATACAGAGTGAAAACAGCAAATCACAGGACAAATACTGCATGATTCAACTAACATAAGGTATCTGGAAGAGCCTAAGAAACTAAGAGTGCAGAACACCATAGCACGGTGTGGGGGTGGGGGTGGGTGCTAAGGAAATTGGAGATGTTGGATAATGGGTAGAGAGTCAACTGTGAAACTGAAAATCCACTGGAAAATAGAATCCTGTATTTTCCAATACTAAATTGTATGCTTTTAGATATTGAGGTTAGTTATCATTGCTAAGCATCCCTATCACAATAAAAAATAAATGACTCAACAAGAATTCGGTACTTGGTCTTTGCATTTTTCTGTTTCACATTACTCCTAGCTTTTTATTGATGCACATTTTCTTTGCATTATCTCACTGAATTTATACCCCAACCTGGAAAGTATGTTGAACTATTGCCTGAATTTTTTGACTCAGATATGGCAAGTTAGGTTACAGATTACAGAGATTATAATCAATTGAATCCATAAACCACAAAGCTTGTTATTCATCACCTCAGTGAATTCCAACTTCACAACTCCTGTTGATTTTTTATTTGGTTGGTTTGGGGTCACATCCAGTGATGTCTGGGCTATTTATAGTGCAGTATCTGGGGGTTTCTCTCAGTTCAGTATTTGTGGATCTCATATGGAGGTCATCAGTGAATCACTCAATTTTTGAAATTGAACCTGAACTCATATGCACAGAACATGTGTCCCAGCCTACTGAGCTATCTCTCTGGACTTCCTGCCAACTCTTCGTTAGTAAATATCTTATTCATATTTTTTACAATATCTGCAATTATTAAAAATTTTTTTAAATTACCTATTTTTATTAACTTATATCCATTAGGGAGTGACAATTTGGTAGCATAAGAAATAGTGTTTTCCTTAGAGTCCAACGTTTTCTAATTTCCTGATGCATCAAGAATAGATGATGGTACCTTTGGTGGTACTGCCAAAAATATGAGCTTCCTGAGGCCCACATCACAGTCTGATTTTGTTCTAACTGGACTGACTCTGCATATATATGTATTTATTAGAGATGCTCCTGAGATTGAGGGAGCTATTAAGAACAAAAGCAACCTGTGTTGGCACGAATGTGGAGAGAAAGGGACCTTCCTCCACTGCTGGTGGGAATGCCGACTGGTTCAGCCCTTTTGCAAAACAGTATGGACGATTCTCCAAAAATTAGAAATTGAGCTCCCATTTGATCTAGCAATACCACTCCTGGGAATATATCCCAGAGAGGCAAAAAAGTATAGTCAAAGTGACATCTGCACTTGTTTGTTCATTGCAGAACCTTTTACAATAGCCAGAATCTGGAACAAACCTGAGTGCCCGAGAACAGATGACTGGTTAAAGAAACTTTGGTACATCTACACAATGGAGTACTATGCAGCTGTTAGAAAAGATGAAGTCATGAAATTTACATACAAGTGGTACTACATGGAAAGTATCATGCTAAGCAAAATGAGTCCGAAAGAAAGGGACAGACATAAAAAGATTGCATTCATCTGGAGAACATAAAGTAAAAAAAAGGAGACTAACACCGAAGAATAGCCGAGATAAGTACCAGGAGGTTCACTCCATGGCTTGGAGACCAGCGACACATGCTAGGGGAAAAGGCAGCTCAGATAGAGAAGGGAGCACCAAGTGAAGGGTCTTGGGAGGATCCTCCAAGAATGGGAGATGCATGCTGAAAGTACACTATAGACCGAACATGATTGCCACTCAATGTCTCTTTTGCAAACCACAGCACCCAAAAGGAGAGAGAGAACAAAAGGGAGTGCCCTGCCACAGAGGCAGGGGGGATGGGGGGGATTTGGGGTGGGAGGGATATTGTATCAGTGGTGGTGGAAAATGGGCACTGGTGGAGGAATGGGTACTCGAACATTGTATAATTGAAACCAGAGCACAAAATTTTGTAAATCTACAACTGTACCTAATGGTGTTTCACTAATAAAAATTAAAAAAAAAACTATGATAGAGACTGTGGATATGGTCAGTGATAGAGCACATTCCTTGCATGTGTGAGACCTTTGGTTTGATCCCCAGTGCAATATGACCCAAGTCTTCCAAAGTATGGCCCTGGCAACAGCATCAATGAATATACACCCCACCCACCCATCGCAACAGCAATGAAAATCACAAGAATGATTTTGATGGAACAACAGGCTAAACCAGGATTGCAGAGAAAGTTGAAATATACTCAAGGCATACAACTTAGTAAAAGTCACTATCTCAATGTGAAATCATTAGAGCCAAAGTAAAAAACACTTATATTATCAACTATTAATTCCTTCCCCCTCACCTCTCAGCCTCAGGCTATTATGGAGCTATATATTAGAATGATACCGTTATTATGCCAAGCTTTAATTCTCTGTGCGCTTTAAATGACTGAGGGTGGGAAATGATAAAACGTTTTATTTATTTCATCACTTTGGGGAGCCCGGCAAGCTACCGAGAGTATTCGATATGCCAGACACAGTAACAACAAAGTCTCCAATGGAGACGTTACTGGGCCCGCTCGAGCAAATCGACGATCAACGAGAGGGCCTTTACCTTTACCTTTTACCTTATTTCATCACTATGAACTACAGTTACAAAACTTTCCTGTCTGAGTTTCAGTCATACAATGATTAAACACCCATCCCTCCCCCTGTGTACATTTTGCACCACCTCAGTATTCTTTCCCTCCCCCTGTCCCACCCCTCCCTGTCTCTATGGCAGACAATTGCCCTCTATCTCTCTACTTATGAGTATTAAGGTTTGCAATACAGATTACAGATAATAAGAAGCCATCATGTTTGGTCCTGTAACTACTTTCAGCACACATCTCCCATCCCGTGCGATCCCTCCAAACATCATTGACTTAGTGATCCCTTCTCTATCCCAGCTGCCTTCTACTCCAGGTATAGCCTTTGCCACCTAGTAGTCACTCATTAGGTGTTTGATGAATGAATGACTTAATGAATGAGTAAATACTGTGATGTCATTGTCAACTACATGAAGGTGTCCTCCATGGTGACAGAGTTGCCAAAATTATATATATATGTATATATATATATATATGATGTATACCAAATAGCAAATAAACACTTGATTTTTATGGTATGGGGGGATGCACCCAAGTGTTTAAGACTTACTCCTGATTCAGTGCTCTGGGATAACTGCAGTGCTTGGGGGACCATATTCAGTGCCACAGAAGCAGAGGCTGCTTGTTCATACTTGGTTGAAGTGTGCCAGGCATTCTGCTTTTGCAGCACTGGGGATATCATTCTGCAAAGTGCAGGTTATGGGATTCAAACTCAAGTCCTTACACCTATAAGGCAGTTGGACTACCACTGAGCCATATCCCTGCACCCTTTATTTTCACTTTTTAATGCTCTACATATTCCTCTGTGTGTTCTCTGAACATATGACTGTGTGAGTTTTTAGGGTCCTCTCCTTCCTCATTTCTTCACTATCAGTTTCTTCCTATTTCTTTGTATTGTATGCCTTTGAATATGAATTGGCACTGTTATGCGTCTATCATGGATGTACTATTTTGATCTTTCTAGATATAAATATTAGGGTGTTTCCTACCCATAGAATATAGGTAGATACATTCTTTTCTACTTTTCTTTCTTGGGCTCTTTACCTTCTAATCCCTTTTTTATTTTCTACTGTCCTTGTCACTTTGTGCTCCCTTTCTTATTCCTATTTGTACACATTATGTGGGAGGACTTTTTCAATGACCCATTGTTTAAAACCAAAATAATGCTTTATCAATCTTTACTTTTTAATCATGTTTTTCTGTGTTTTCTGTATTGAACTGAAACAGTAACAAGATGGAACATTTGTTTGGTCCACTTACAGGATTATTCAGATGAAAGGAACATACTGAGTCTAATTTACTCTCACATCTATATTAGAACTTTGAGTCCTCCAAAGGTTACGAGACTTATTTAAAACAATGCAGCTCACTACTGAAATACAAGTTGCTCCACAATAGTGGGTTTCTTTTCTGCTTTTAGTGAAGCTCAGTTATTTTACCCCTGTGGATAATATGGTCAAAAGAAAGGAAAAAAACATGTTTTTCATCTCATTCCATTGCCACATTCAAGGTGAAAACTGTGACTTCTTTTTGTTCAAATAAACAGTTTTTGTTTTGAGTTTTTGCCATTATAAGAATCTGGATGCTGTGTTTTCCAATTATTTTCCAGCACCTTCTTTTCTGTGCAATATTTGTGATTGTGTAATACAGGAAAGTATATTGATGTGGTTTTAGAAGTATATGTCTACCATTTTTGCTGTTAAGTAACTTTATAGTTTATGTCATACAGTCCTTTTGGTCATAAGATGTATATGTTATTGACTAAATTTATGCTTTTTCATTGTATTTTGCCATTTTGTAAATGGCAATATGCTACTTTAATTTGCTAATGCCTAGACATTATGAAATAACATATAAAGGCATTTATATAGATTTTACCGGAAAATGAGTTTCAGTTAAATCCAGTTTACTAAGGAATAAAAGTTTTAAATTTTTATGTAGCAAAGCTTTAATATAAGAATACTTTCTGGAGTACAGGAGCTATTTTCTAATTAAATCAAAAAATAAATGTTTTGACAGTAAAAATATAATGAAATTCATGTAGTCAAAACCATTTTACATAATATACAAATTCACTATACCTATATTTTTAGAAACCTTTTTTGGATTAACTTCTAATTGTGTAATTTCTAAGTATTCGTCCAAGGGTAAACATTTGAGAAATGTTATTTTCATTTATATTGTGCAAATGCTTAGTCTTTTTTTTCAGATGTTTATCCTGTATGCCAGCCGTTTAGTCATTACTATAAATGTAAAAAGTAAAAGCAATAATCAAAATAAGGCAGAGCTTGAATTTTCCTCTCCTTGCTAATAACTGGTTATTTCATAGGCTGGAGCAATAGCACAGTGGGTAGGGCGGTTGCCTTGCATACAGCCAATATGGCTGACCCAAGTTCGATTCCTCCACCCCTCTCAGAGAGCCCAGCAAGCTACCGAGAGTATCTCTCCTACACGGCAAAGCCTGGCAAGCTACCCTTGACATATTTGATATGCCAAACACAGTAACAAGTCTCACAATGTTACTGGGCCCGCTTGAGCAAATCAATGAACAAAGGGAGGACTGTGACAGTTATGTCATATCCTTGGGGTGTTCTAGCAGAGACCACTGAATTTTGGCCTTTTTGTGAATTGCTCTTATTGTTTTGGGGGGGCACACTCTGCAGTGCTCAGAACTTACTTCTGGCTCTGCACTCAAGGATCACTCCTCAAGCAGTGCTCAGGAGACCACGTGGGGTGCTGGAATCAAACTCAGGTTGGATGCATTCAAGGCAACTGCACCACCTACACTACTATATCTCCAGAACCTGATTTACCTTCTTTAACTAAAAAAAATGATGCTTTGTTAGAGGTTACCTATTAGTTAGCAAACTGAAACCAAGTATACGCAAGCATCATAAACATATATGTGATCCTTTTATTGAACAAATGAAATTCTCACACCTCACCAAGACAGCACAAAGTTTGAACATTGAGTCAGGTATGTAGGGACAGCAGTGTGAGCACTTAGAGGCTTGCTTTATTTTGGCAATGTGTAAACTTTCTAAATTGTAGTTTTATAAGTTGCAATATTGTTAAAGTTTATGAATTTGATAAAAATTACATCTCACACTACAAGTGTCTGCAACTCTCCACCATTGTGACAATATTTCTTCTAGTCTTCTTTCTCCCATACCCCTCATCCCCCAGTTTGGTAACTGGTTCTGTACTTAGTAGTTTGTGGACTACCTAATCTTTTTTTTTAACTCCACAGATGAGATCAGCTGATGTTTAACATTCTTCCTCTGACTAACTTTGTTTAACATGATACCCTCCAAATCTATTCATATCTATTCTCTTCAAGTAGAAAGCAAAAGCGATAAACAATTTTGTTTCTTATAGTTGCATGGCATTCCCTTGTGTTTGTACCACAAATTATTGATTCATTCATGTACAGTTGGTTATTTGGGTTGGTTCTACATCCTGGACTATTGCACTAAATACGTTCATGAACAAGGGTGTGCAAATATTCTTTTTAAATAATGTTTTTGTGTTTGGTGAGTAGAAGCCAGAGTTTTATTCTTACTCTTTGAGAAATATCCATACTGCTTTCCACTGTGATTGAACCAGCTGATACTACACCACCATGAACTCGGTTCCTTTCTCACCATATACCCTCCAACACTGTTTCCAGTCTCTTGGATATTTGCCATTCTCACTGGTGGGAAATGATACTTGGTGTTTTAATTTGCATTTTCCCTAATAAGATTGCTAAACTGTAACTGGCAATCTAAAAAGAATGGTGGTGGAGGGGAGGATGGTAGATTGGACTGGAGGTGACAGGGATGGAGGGTCATGGGCAGTGATGGTGGTGTGCGGTTAACTTACACATCAATACTACAAACTTGAGGACTATTGTAACCCTACTATCAAAACTACAATAAATTAAAGAAATAAAGTAGAATAAAAATAGAAATTGACATATCCGTGTATCAGCACCACGGCCTACCAGTTACAATGATGGCACCTACTCCAGGTCTTGCTTAAAGGTGGGGACTACAGATATCCCAGGGTGTTTCCCTGTTATTTCTTTTCTCTCCTAATGAAAATTTGAATTATGATCAATACTGTTCCCTTCTATTCTTTCATTACTTAAAAAATTATAGAACTAGGAATGAAAACTCTAGTACTGCTATGCTAATATTTTCTATCCCTATATTTATAGCAAGAGGCACAGTTTGAATGCAGATGATGATTTTTAATTTAGTAAGATTACAAATTCTTTGACAAACAGGGGCAAAGATGCACCATTCAAATGATAATTTTAGGAATGCTCCAGATGTTATAGATGATATAGCAATGTAAGTCTGTACAGTATGGAATTCACAGTTTAGTTTTTATTTTTGATCCTAAAAATAGAACTTTTGCATTACTTTGTATTATGTGCAGAAAAGACAGAAACTTTCCTCAATTTTACTATTAACATATCTGATTCTGTATTTCAAATTGTGCTTTAAATTGAATTCAGTTTTCTCACATTTCCTACAAATGTAATTTTTGTGTCCCTTTTACATGGTATCAAGACCTACTGAGATATAATGAAATATTTGGGCCCATATCTTCCCCTGTGTTCTTCCTGGAAGAGTGATTTTGTTGCAATTGTTATGTGGCTACACATATCAATTAATAAAAATATCGCCATATATAAGTCTGTATCTTTTTGTGTCTGTTTTGGAATTTTTAAAGAAAAATCTACTTTTACATAGAAAAAATCATCTTAAATAATTTTCCCTGAATATCCATATAAGTGAGAGAATGATATATAAACAAAAAGTTTCCCCCAATCAATTACCTAGTACATTGAATTATGGCTACCTAAACACACATTTTAATTTTAATGTAAAAAGATTGGTACTTATTTCAGTTAATAAATATTTCATCAGTCATGTAAATGATCTATTACAAAAAATTCAGCTTCATCAATTTAAAAAATACAATAATTTGACACAATTCAAAATGAAATCTCTATTATCTTCTTTTCAGATCACATACATACAGAGCATTTTCTCAATATAACTTCTTTAAACCTCGCAATTTAGGTGGGTGCTGATGAATAACAAGCAATTTGTCAGAGGCAATAGTGCCATTTTTGAAAGAAGCCATTTTACACTACATGAAAATTACAGTTCTGCAATATCTACTTGACATGAATTTGCTCCTTATTTAAAGGACTACAATTTGCTTTCTATTTTGGATAGAACAAAGTTAACAGGCATTTAATAGACTCAGTAAGCTTGGAGAACTGACATCGATGAGAAGGAGAGGATTAAAAACATACGTGGAAGGTCAAAAGTCTATGTGGAATGTATGTATCAGGTCATACAAACCAGGAAAGAAGTAACCAGGTGTACAGAGCCATCTGACCTCGACAGATATAGTGGGTGTTTAGATGAAATAATTTAAGATGTATTGGGCAAAAAAGTTAGTAATAACTAGATTACCGAACATTTGAAGTAGAAATATGCCCCTAGTTCAAAGCTATCCCACAGTTAACAATATTCACTTAGAACTCACCAAGAAACAAAAATAAACATAAACCAAATATAATATTAAAAGTATATTGTCTTTTTCCTTTGGTTTGAGGGGACCCACAGGCAGTACTCAGACATATCTCTTGGATGTGCTCAGGGGTAACTCTGGGCAGTGCTTGGGGGAGCATAAAAGGTGCTGATATGTGGTGGGGGGTGAACTGTATGCAAGGTAAGTTCCTAAACCCCTGTGCTATTTTTTCAGTTATAATAGGTATATCATTCTTAACTGGAGTCTATGAAAATAGAATTGGGAAAGAATCTCAATAACTGGCGTTATAATATTCATTGTGCTATGGAATTTGAAGGTATATTTCAGCAAAAGAATCCATTCTCTGCCTGATAAGTATCCAGTCAACTGGACCAGCCCAGGAACCCAAAGGCTCTCATTTTGTCTACATTCTCAATCATACAAATAAATATATAAAGGATCACTAGTTGTAAAAAAAAATCACAAATTCCTTGGAAGGTGTGGCTTAGACTGAACAAGTCATGAACCCATTTCCTGTTACCACCACTTCCATTTAAAAGTGATTTGGAGTTGTGAGTGGAATTTGAATTTGTAAGAAATGGAGAGGAAACAAAAACGTATCTGGTGATATGATTGTGCACATAAAATTCCCAAAGAACCTAAAATTGATTACTATTAAAGAGTAAATGTAGGGGCTTGAGAGATAGTATATCAGGTAGGGTGCTTTCCTTGCAAGGTGACCAACTCAAGTTCGATCCCTGGCACCTCAAATGGTCCTCCAAGAACAGCCAGGAATGATCTTGGAGCATAAAGTCAGGAGTAAGCCTTAACAACAGTCGGTCATGACACAAGAACCAAAACCAAAATACATAAATTTAGCAAGGATACTAAGCATATATTTAAAATAAACTCAACTAAATTGTATCTTTATATCCCAACAGTAAAGAAAAATGATTTAAACAATTTTTATAGGACCAAAACATCAAGTATCTGACATTAAATACAATATAAGCAGTCTTCTAGACTTAAAACTAAAAAATATTATTAAAAAGCATTATCAAAACCTTAATAAATGGAGGAATGCAGCAAGTTCACAAATAAGAGAACTGAATATTATAAAAGGCATTAGTTGATTTACAAAAATAGCAGTTATAATCAGTACCCTGACAGGCTTTAGTAAAAATTAATAAGCTTGCTCTAAAATATATCTGGTAAACTACTAAAAGAACGAAAGACAGCCAAGGCATTCTTGACTAAGATAAAGTTGGAAAATTTACACGAGTTTCCCATGTTTTTTATAAAACAAGCTGTGTCTCCACACATATACAGATGCACAATTGTAGTATTATTCATTCCTAAAAAGGGCTGAATTTCTGATATCACTACACACAGATGCCTTAAAAACATGTTAAGTATAATAGCTAGACATGAACGCACAAATACAATATGATCCCACTTAGATAGCATGTATAGAATAGGAAAATTCAGTGACACAGAAGAGACATGGTCATTTTGTGTACAGAGTGCTACAAAAAGCACTGGATAGGAGTTATAGCTTAATAGAATCTATTTGGACTGGTGATAAAACTTTAGAAATATGAAAGCAATGACTGCACACTGTAAACATGATTAAAAACTATGCCTTTAAAGTTGTTAAAATGATAAATTTTATGCTCTACATATAAATCCCAGTAACAAAAACAAACCCAAATTACTGAATTGTACACTTTAAACTTGGTGAACTGTATTATAGCTAAATAAAGCTGTCAAAAATGATCAGTACAGGGCAGTGTAATTTTACTTGAATATATATATATATATATATATAAAGATAGATATAATCAAATAGTAAGAGAATCCAGTGATAGATTCACATATAGCGAATATGAGTTTATGAAAAAGTTGTTACAGCAATAGAGTGGGAAAATAATAGAATTTGAATAAATGGTAGTAGATCAATTAATGGTACTTTTCATTATAAAATAATAATGCTTATTAGGTAAAAAGGCTAAGTATAGATTAATTTTATAAACATTTCAAAATACTAGATCTTGAAAGTCTCAGAAATAAAGACTAGAGAGATAGCTCAACAGGCTTAGCACATATTTTGCATCCTAGAGAACTGAGTTTGATCCCAGCACCACATGGTCCTCTAAGCACTGCTTCGAAACCCCACAGTACAAAGTTAGGGTCTTGCTAGAAAATTTTATTAAGAATCAGAGGTAGAAAAATAAAGTATAAAGACAAAGAAAGCTAAGGAAGGAACACAAAAGTAATGTAAAAAGCAAACAAATACCCTTTGAATATTTGTAAGTATTTCCGATTCAGTATATATTATAGGTAAGGATAAGTAATTTTAGATTTATGGTAATGTGAAGAGGACCATCTTCATCTTGCTTAAATACACTCAATGAATTCATTCATCAATTTCCCACTCTCATTTCAGAATAACTCATGTAAAGAAAGAGTGATATATACTTTGGCATCTCATCACTAGCATTACCATGCTTTTCATCCAAAGTTGATCAGTCCAATAAAATGGTAAGGTACAAAAGAAATAAACAGGGCCAGGGAGTCAATACTGAGTCAGTAGTAAGCCCTGAGCATAGTTGTATGTGGCCTGAATTATTAGCCCCCCCCCCCCCCAACAAAAAAGAAGGAAAATAATTACACACAAGCAAACACATTCCTGCCAAGCAAGCACCCATGCAACAAAATGAAAACTCTTGAAACATTTTCAACACTTATGACAGGGTAGAGGGCCCACGTCTAACCTTTATCCACTGAAGATTTGTGTGCTTGAGCTTATTTTCAATTTGATCTTGGTCTTCTGGGCTTATGGGAGCACTTAGAAGCACTATTCCTCCAGTTTCGTTTAATTGTCTTAGAATTCCCTGGCGAAGGGGCAACTCTTCCTTCAGTAACTGAAACAGACAAATACAACACAGTTTAAAATGAATTACACCACTACTCCAACTACCTTGTCTCCGCTGCTATCGATTAGTCTAGCACAATGAAGGGACCTGACTGAAGTTCCCACTGGTACCTCAAATACCAACAGTTTTCTACAGAGCATGGAGTGGATGGAATAAAATGTCTGCTACCAGGTAGGGAAGCCTATCCTAGAAAGGACCAGAATATATAATCTCTCAGTATTTAAGACAAAAATATTAGGCAGTATGATATAAATCACCTAGAATAATTCTACAATTAAGAATCTAAAACCAGTCTCTTTCCAGCAATACAAATATATTTTTGTGTGGGTGGAGCGCTTTATTTCTCATATATGCTCACTAGAGCACCACTGAGAAACTGAATTTTATGAGATAATCATCACTTAGGACATACCTGATACTGGACACTCCACTAAGATCTTCACATATATTGTTACACTAAATCTCCATAGTATAACAATTCTATGAAACTGATCCTATCATGTTCACCTGCTAAAAAAGTGAACTGTGCCAGGCTAAATAGTCCTAAGGCATACACATAGCAAAAACAAAGCTGTGATAGAAACATGGGCACTTTTACTCAAAAACACCTTATGTTTGACTCTGCATCCCTGTATTTTTCTCATCTATCAGCATCACACTATGTATGTGCTTTTCCCTGACTGTTCACATCATCTAGAGGTGTCTAGTCTAGTCCCACCAGTTATGAGGCTATTGTATTTTAAATTGAAATTCAATAAAATAACAGATCACCTCTTTAGTTATACTAGTTACCCTTCCAAAACTCAAAGCACATGCAATCTGCAGCCATTGTAATGAGTAATGTAGAACACTTCTACCACCACAAGTATTTCTATTGAAAGTGGTGCTATAGATTGTCGAACGAGAAAGGAATAACAATGGCATTTGTTAACAATTTAGTGCCAATAAATGTCTCCAATTATTTATTAGATTGTCATACATGACATTCAATAGTTAGGAAAATATTCATTTCCAATTTCAGATTTAGGTCACTTTTCCTGATAAAACCGTCTTCAAATGAGCTATGGGAGAAATTGTTTTCTTTTTGAAATCTCAGAAACAGTGCAAGAGCTGACATTTAGTAGTTGCTCAATATTTGTTTACTGGATTCAGCAATAGTTTTATACTTTATCCTCTACTCAGGTAGAAATTTCTTGCTTCATAGAAATAAGTGGCTGACACTAAAGTTTAATTTGCATGTGCAAACCAACTAAATCATTGATAAAGGAGCAATTTCATTCCCCTTTCATTGTGTGACCTTGTGAAATGAGAATCATAGCAACCATTTTGAAAGTTTGATATGAAGATTAAATAAATAGCAGATGTAAATACATCTAATACTTAGCACATAATAAGGGATAATTAAATGTTAATTTCTTTTTCCCTTTCACCTTCCCTTCAACGACTAAGAGAAAACGGATTCCAAAGAGTTTCTCTCCTAAAATTAAAATTGTGAACATTAATTCCACATGCACAATCAGAGCATGTCAGTCAGACAGGTGAGGTAATTAGTAATATGCAGGCATCACAGGGGCGAGTTAGGCAGTCATTTGAATAACCTGGCGGTCTATTCAACCAGTATAGAATTGGAACCTACACCAAGCCCCTCCTACCCCCAGACAAAACAAACCCAAACAAAACATTGCTTCAGGGAAATCAAATGCCTTTAATTAGAGGCTGAAGTACTGTGATTGATTCGGCAATTAAGAGTTTCCCATGGATGGAACTAGGGTTTACGTTTAGAAAAAAATTCCCTACTTAAAAAATAACTTGGAGCTATGTACATGGTAAACCATTATTACCAATAGTGTAAATCAGAGAACTGCAATCAATTAAAATAAGTTAGTAAAACGGAAAAGAAAAAACAGTCACCAAAAAAGACAATAATTTGGGGCTGTGGTATGTGTTACTGTAAAGTTAATTTCAAGCAAGCTCTAAAAACATTGCCATGAATTCCATACAAAGACCCACGCTCTGAAATAATCCATCTTTAGTTGAAAACAAGGGGTTAAGACAAAGTTAGAACAGGAAAACCTGTGAGGATTAGCCATAATATGAAGAGTAGGAATCAATGTTTAAATAATTTTGAGAAAGAATATAATTTTGAGAAAGAATTCACACACTCTTCAAGCAGGAATTTTAAAGAATAAAATTACCTTGACTTGTTCAAGTTTTTCTTTCAGCTGCTTCTCATTTCCAGGTGCAACTGGAGTACTAGTAATATTATCTGCTTCTTCCAACCAAAAAACAAATTCATTTAAATCTCTTTGCAATTCTAACACGATACTCCTTTGTTCTTCTAGCCTGGAGAAAGAAGAAAAAAGATTGCTCTAAACAACATATTTTTCCAACTTTCTTTTCTCCAAAAAGAAAAAGCTAAGGAATAAAAACACAATACAGCGGCTCAAGAAAATAATTTAAAGGATGTCAAAAATACATAACTGTAAAACAAGAATTCATTCACTTCCAACAAAATGATTTCAGGCTCTCAAATATCTCTAAAGAGTAGCAATTCAAATGATTTCAGAGAAATTTTATTTTCAATTTTATACTTCTGACATTGTTATAAAATGAGTACAAAGGTTTTTCAAAATAAGCATTACTGACTGCGTTGGCTAGATAACAGCCTGGTGAATTGCAGGTGGTAGATCAGTATGACTGGTCATTACCCATTAGTTGCCAGAATTGGTCCCTTCAGTTGGGACAGTGATAGTACAGGGGTTAAATTAGATGCTTCGCATTCAACTGAGTTCAACTGTACCACTAGATATATGGTCCTCCAAGCACCCTCAGGAGAGAGAGTATGGAGTTCTTAAAGGGGTGGGAATAGGCTACTGGACTATTGGCCTAATGTGTTTGAGATGGCCAGGATATTCTCCACAGAATTAGGTGATGGAGATGAAGATGTGAGTTCAGAGTACCTAGAAAGGGGAAAATAATGAGCTGCTGCTGGCCCCTAAACAGGCCACACCCACTTCTGCAGAGAGTATGCCACCTACCGCAATGTGGGTGGGGTTCCAGGTGTTGGGGGCACGAACCTGGGAGACACAGAGGCGGGGTGGGGTGGAGGAGACGGGTTGGGGGGGTGGTAGGAGGAATGTTGGGACCACTGGTGGTGAAAAATGGGCACTGGTGGAGGATGGGTACTTGATCATTCTATGACTGAAATGCAAGCTCGAAAGTTTGTAAGTCTGTGACTGTGCCCTATGGTGATTCACTAATAAAAAATTTAAAAATAGTAATAAAAATAAATTTTAAAAAATGTTAAAAAAAAAGGTGGTAGAGAAACTGGGAACTTTGGTGCAGGGAATCATACACTAGTAGTGGGATGGGTATTGAAACATTGTAAGACTGAAACCCAATCATGAATAGCTCTTTAATGCCCTATCTCACAGTGATACAACAAAAAAAGAGATCTAGTTATCTGACTTACTAGTATTTACCCGCCAAGTACCCAAACACTATTTTGAAGTAATGAATGTACCAATGCATTCACTGATGCATTATACACTGTTGTCAAGATATGGAAACAATCTAAACACCCACTGACAGACAAATGGGTTAGGAGATATGGCATATATAATGGTGGAGTACTGCTCAGCCATACAAAAAGAATAGAGTCTTGCCATTTGAGACAACAGGGGTGGACCTTGAGGGGGTGACGTGGTTAAGGAATCTAACAATGAGAAAGCCATATAATCCCACTCTGGCAGAAATAGACAAACATAAAACAAACTCTTACAGAGAACAGATTGGTGGCCACCAGAGCAGAAGGTGAATGGGTTGAAGGCAAAACAGGTAAGGAGTCAATTATATGGCAATGAACAGAAAGGACAGAAAGGAGACTTTTGGGGGTAATCACATAACAGTGTATACATATGTCAAATGACACAGTTGTATAAGTGAAGGATAGTGTCAAAAACCAATCTACCACCATAGAAAAGACACTTGGAGCTCTGGGAAGAAAGGAGAACTAAAAATAAGAACAACTAAAATGACTTCATAATAATAAGAAATGAACTAATAAATATGGCAAAAAAGCTTTGAAATAGCAATGTATACTATGACATCTTTTGATACTATCATTTCTTTTTTTTTTTTTTTTGCTTTTTGGGTCACACCTGACTATGCACTCAGGAATTACTCCTGGTGGTGCTCAGGGGACCATATGGGATGCTGGTAATTGAACCCGGGTCAGCCGCATGCAAGGCAGTTGCCCTACCCGCTGTACTATTATTCTAGCCCTGATACTATCATTTCTTCATTTTCAGTTTAATAGTTGACAATTCTCCCTCCTCATTATTTCAACTGAAACATAAAAGAAGCGACATTTGACTCTAAATTCATTCTTCCTTTGCTTATGTACAGGTAACTGTGATTATGGTTTTCTCTACCTTTCAGCACAGAAAGTCCCAAATGATGTCCATGATGCATGCCTGGATCCTCTAAAATCTACCCAGAACTCTAAAGTGATTTGCTGATTAACAGACACTCAGCTATCAAAAGTGAGGGAGGTGTTCTTTCCCAAACTCTTGTTTTTATTGACTATCTTATGGTCTCTACCTTTGATTTTAGAGAGATTAAAGGGGTGAAGGAGGAATCCACGCCATAAATATTGCACTCCCTGAAAAGCTAACCAACGATCCCCTCTGAGACCTCTTAAGTGGACTGGGTCATAGCATGTCAAGCAGGTGGGGAATGAGGAATGGTAAACACAAATCACAACACAATTTCTTTTCAGTAAACCCTAGAGGGAAATGGCTGTGCTAAAATGCTGAAAGTTTTGTTCTAGAATATGGAAATACACAGTTTCCCCTCAGACTCTGGCCCTAGAATCCTGGAAGAGGAGAAATTCCCAGTTTAGACATCTTTATTTTCCTTTTAAAGTGCTAGCTTATTCAAGTCCTCAGGTTTCATTTTCAAGGGTAATTTTCAGTTTACAACACTATTCTATTCTCTTTTCAAATCCTTTGCCTCTATCAGCATTGTACTCTAGATCATGTTGTATAGTCTCTCAAATAAATAGTAAGAGTAGCCCCATTTCTATCCATCTCCCTTCTTTGTGTTGAGCAAAACCTCTGTAAAATCTGATAGTGATGGTAAGAATATAGACAGAAAGGGAACGTTGTTCAAAACATCTCAACTATCATACATAAAATTTCCTAACACTCAACACCAACTATCTGGAGGGCAGAGCAGAATTTTAAACCCAAAACTACAGAACAAATATTTACCTTCATAGAAGAAAATTCTAAAAGAGAATATGCCACCTAACTATAAATACATTTTACATAAATTACTTGCATGATTTCTCCTTTAAAGGATACCCAGTCTGCTCAGACCGAGCTCACCCATGAGTAAATTCATAGAAAACCCAGGCATGTGGGACTTGTCACTGAAAACTCTAGGTTCAACACAACCTAGAGTGATTGAACTCCCCCCCCTCATCGCCCCCTATTTGGTAGCTTGACAGTCACCCCCACAAGCTGCTGCTGGTGTCATGTAATCTCAATCAATAGCCATAACCTGGAGACTCAACACTACATCTCTGGGAAGAGAGCACAGAACAACATGCCATAGCAATGCCGCCAGACCCCATGCCTGGGTGTTTCATCCAGGGTACCTAGGAGGGGGGTGGGTGAGGCCCCTCCTCATCCCAGGGGACCCAGCCCCAGCAGTCAAAAACCTCTAGAACTCAACTGCCACCATGCTCATGGCCACTTTCCATAGGCTCAGGCTAAGCCTCACCCACAAGTCAACATATTCCTGGACCGCAAATGCAGCCATGTGACATTTCATACCTTACACCACTCATATTCCAAGAGTAGTGCGCCACATTTGATTTGCTTTAAAGTAGAAGGAAACCAATCTTAGGGAGAAATATATTTTTACAGATATATAAATACATATATTTACATATATTTATTTGTAAATATATATATACATATATATATATGTATCTTGTCAGAGCCTGGCAAGCTAACCATGGCATACTCAATATGTCAAAAACAGTAACAATGAATGGTCCTCATTACCCTGATCCTGAAGGAGCCCCCGATATGTCATCGGTCTACACTAGCACGTGACAGGGACAAATGGAGACATTACTGGGCCTGCTTGAGTGTATCGATGAACAGCGGGGTATTAGTGATTAGTGATAAATACATATATATGCATAATTCTAAAAGAATATATATACAATATTTACAATATAGATAGATAGATAGATAGATAGATAGATAGATAGATAGATAGATAAGCACAAGGCTCAAACCCTTAAGAACAAGTTAGTAATCACTTACAGAGAGTTTAATGGCTCCTGGGTGAAATCCAACAATCTTCACACACTTTCCCATAAGAAACCTTTTTTGGAACATGTTTAGCAGATTATTCATAATAAACAACACAAAATAAATTATTTCAGTTCTGCTTTGGGGGCAGGGGATGGGGTTCAGGAAAGAAACATCTGAAATATAGTGGTGGGACGGTGTAATGGTGGTGGGATTTGAGTTCCAATATTAAATGTAATCAAATATTCTGAGCAACTTTATAAAGATAAAATAAAATAAATTAAAAAATAAAGAATACTCAGTCTATTTATTCAAATAGTATGATAATACAATTTTGAAAGGAATATATGCATCACTCTCTGTATTCATATCAGTATTATTTACCATACCCAAACATGGAATTAACCTAAATGTCGATCAATAGAGAACAATAACTGTGACATATATACTCAGTAAAATTGTCTTTGGGGTGTAAGTTATGGATCTTCAGGTGATTACACAAAGTGATACAAGTAATTAACTGAAAGACTATGGTTGAACACTTTGACTTGCATGTGGAATAAGACTAAAGGAAACAAATTGAAAAGTATTGCAGTGGTAAAAATTATGGTGATAACTAGAGGGAAAGTGAGAAGAATTAGCAGGGTTTTCGTTCTAGTGATGGGGTGACTGTAAATGGAGTACTGTGTGTGGTGAGTCATAAAACACCCAGAAGTGTAACCCTAAGCCTCTGGATGATGTAAATCATGTCATTTCAATAAAAAATAAAAATAAAGAAAATTTAAAAAATAATACTTTATATTGACATAAAATTTAATAGTTATTTTAATAAACTCAGTATTTAGAAATTAAAATTTACATATATTTAAGGAACAGATACAGAATGATCTTTCTCAAGAGTGGGGTATAAAAAATTATAGTATGAGAATAACAAATGGTCAAAGAAAATAGATCTTGAGAGCTATAAATAGAACTGGCAGAGGAGAAGGCGGGGTTAGTTGGGAGAGGACTTGAGACAATGGTTGAGGGAAGCAGACACTCTGTTGAGGGTATGGTGCTAGAAATATTTAAATTATTTGTAAGCAGGAACCCTATCATTAGCGGTATTGTAAATCACAGTGCATCAAAAAAGACACATCATCTATGGTTTCCATACTTTCTCTATAGTAAAAACTGATGCAATTAACAGTTGTGTGTATATATTTTTTCAAAGTAGTGCTTTGAACAGGTATCTAAATGCTCCTTGAATAGGTATCTAAAAGTGAGAGTAAAATTGTACCTCTAAATATGTAAACAAATATTCTTAAACATATATAAAATAAAATTGTATGTAGCACTGTGAGAAAATTTTAATTGCTTGCCCTTGTAAGTTGAAAATTAGAACATCAAGTCAAACCATTTAAAACTACCAAGATATGGGAATACCAAAATACCCATAGAAATGAATGGATAAAAATATGGTAAGATACACAGTAAAATGCTATTCAGCTATTTCATGTTTGGGGGCCACACTCCACAGTGTTCAGGGCTCACTGCTGGCTCTGCACCCAGGAATCACTCCAGACAGGTTCAGGGGCCCATATGGGGTGCCAGGGATTGAATCCAGATCGGTTGCATATAAGGCAAGAGCCCTACCTGCTGTCCTATTGCTCTAGCCCCTAATCACTTTTAAAAAAAGATAAAATATTGCCATCTGCAATAACATGGCTGGACCTTGAATATATTAAACCCCATAAAGTACATCATTGGAGAAAGACAAAAAGGAATAAGTTTACTCATGTGGAAGATAAAAGTGAGCAACCAAAATGAAGGTCTCATATATAAAGATCAGGTACCCAGTGGGAAAGTAGCTAAGAAAATTGATTCAGGGGGTTAAATTTTATAATGATGGATGGATAACAAAGGCATATATGTGAAAGTACGTCCTTATAGCTGAACCTTATCTAACATTACAAACCAATGTTACTATCAAATTTTTTTCAAAAGACTATCCAGCCAAGGAAAATAGGGGCAGTAGACTTATTCATTGTCACTGAGATTTATAAATTTAACTAAAATCTACTGAATATTCTGTACCTTTTATTCATTTAATATTCTAGAGTACTTTCTTAGGTTATTATTTGAAACGTTTATTTTAGTGCTGAATAATAAGTTATAGATGGATATGCAACATTTCAACATTTTTCTGTTATTAAGCATTTATTTGGGTTCAATTTTTATCACAATTAACCCTGTGACAAACACATTTGTTTATATATTTTGGCTCACACAGCTGTCTCAAAAGAAGGAATAAAAATCAGCAATAATAATAGTAAGCATACACACATTGCCAATTTTGGCATACACACATTGCCAATTTTCTTTCCAGTGCTACTTTTAAGGACTTATACCTCACTACCAACAGCTGTAAACTATTAGTTTACAGCTCAACATACTTTTACCACAATGACACATTATGATATATATGCATGTGAGTGGGAGTGAGGGGGAACAGGAGAGGGAGATAGGGAGAGGGAGAAAGAAGGGGAGAGAGAAAGGGAGAGAGGAAGAGAGGGAAAGAGGGAGCAGAGAGAGAGAGAGGGAGAGAGGGTGTGTGTTTGGGAATCACACCCGATGATGCTCAAGGCTTACTCCTGGCTCTATGCTCAGCTCCTGGTGGTACTCAGGGGACCATTTGGAAAGTCAGGGGTTGAAATGGGTTGGCCACCATCAAGGCAAGCACCCTACCCTCTGTATTATCTCTCAGGCTCTTGATTTATTCCCTCCATAGAGGAAGAGCAGTTTTCATGGAATTAGTAAAACAGTAGAAAAGTTGAGAAGTTTTATACATGTACTTCTCTTTCTAATGTCAACTGTTTATGTGGGATGCCAAGTTTTCTTAGCATTTTCTTATTTGTTGGTAATATCTCTTCACACTGGGCTGGAGTGATAGCACAGTGGATAAGGCATTTGCCTTGCATCTGGTCGATCCGGTTTCAATTCCTCCACCCCTCTCGGAGAACTGGCTAAGCTACCGAGTTTATCGCCTGCAGAGCAAAGCTACCTGAGATGTATTCGATATGCCAAAAACAGTAACAAGTCTCACAATTTGTTGTGAGACGTTATTGGTGCCCGCTCAAGCAAATCGATGAATAATGGGAGGACAGTGCTACGGCACTACATCTCTTCACATTGGCTCACTCATTTATTCAGTAAATAAATGTTTGTCTTTCAAAAAATAATATGGCTCAAGATATAAAGCATGTGTCCCACCTGAGGCTTTGGATTCTATCCCTGGCACCGTACAGTCCTTGCAGCACCTCAGGGAGTGACCCTTGCAGACCACATACACTATTGAGACTTTTTAATTGTTTAAATACTTGTCTCTAACTAAAAACTTTTATCAATTCACTCATATATTGTGCATCCAAACTACTCTGAAAATTATTTTCCCTATTCTAAAACTGCACAGTTTAGCCACCCCCTATTTAATTTATGGATTTTAAAATGCTAAAAAAGAACCCCCCCCAACACACACACAAAGCCCATCCTAACATAATACAGGATAAGCTTCTGACCTTGGAGAGTTTTCATTTTTTTCTTCAAGAAATTGATATTTTCTGCAGCATCAAACTATTTTTTGGTGATTTTGTGTTTATATTTTGTTTTCATATGTAACAAGGTTGTGTTTGTTGATATACTATAGATTTTTGTGATAGATATGCATTACGTCTATCATTTCATGCAGGGATAACCCCTAGTCTACCTTACCTAGTCTAATTTAAGTGATACAATCATCATTTATTCAAAACATAAAATAAGTCACACTTGGGGCTTTGACAAGGATTCCATTAAACCAATAAATTGATTTGTGAAGAATTACTATCCTTCCAGTATAAATCTGCTAAATTTTCTCTATTTACAGTGTATTTGGATATTGAGAGTATCTGGGACTCATCCGTGCACTCTAAATAATTAAGTACGTTTTCTAATTAACCTTCAGCTTCAGTTTGAAAGACAGTGACTTGCATATGATTTTATGGATATTAACTGTATACTAATTTAGAAAACTCTTAAGAACTTCACATAAAGTAAATTATCATTAAGTAAAGTATAATCTCTGGGTAAACTACTTTCCATAATCTATTTTTTAACAATGTTTGTGGAAAACTTCCTGATGATTTTAAGTTTTAAAACGTACATCTTCTTAAGCAGGAAAACATTTGGTAGTCATTTCTCATCTCAGTTTGTTTTTCATACTTTAAAATATGAAAAAGATGGTGCCAAAATTCCACCAGGACCTTGTTATAATCTGCTTTTTCAAGCCCATGTGTTTTCTGAAATTTCAAAAGCCTCAATTTGAAGTTTTAAAAGGTGCAATTTGAATTTATGTATTCAGATGATTGCAAAGAAGCAAAGGAATGCAGTTAGCATTTCCAGGCTTGTCTCTTGACAGAACAGTTTAAACGTGCTTTATATTGGCATTCATCACATGAAGTGTTATTTCTTTGTTTACCTACTCACTTAATGCTTATTGTAGGATTTATTCAGGCATGTAGTAGTAATAATAATGAATGGGATATTTAACATTACCCATCTGCAATTAAGTGCTAAATATTTTACTTTTAGAGGCATTTCAATACATTTAGCTATTTTTTTCTTTTAAAAAGAATGGCTTCTGTTTGAAATATTGGCTCTGTTGCCATTTACATTATAAATGCTCTTAACCAAATTGAAGGAAGCACATATTAAGATAAGGAGAGATTTGCATAATCAGAAAGGAAGAGTTACTGATGTGTTTCTAAGTTCAATGAATTTAACATTAACTTAATGAACAATTTCTGTGGGACTGCTCTTATGGTACTACAAAAAATGGGGCAAATCAGAGGGCATGCATTTAGGGGAGAAGCTAACACGTGTTTCAGGCCAAATGCTAGACATATTCACATTTCAATACTTTTTGCTATTCAGTACATCCTTTGAATTTCCTTACTAATGAAGAAATGGAAGATGTGAAATGTTTTTTTTATACACTCAATAAAATGTGACCATTCCAGGGCTGGAGCAATAGCACAGCAGGTAGGGTATTTGCCTTACACACATCCTACCCGGGTTCGATTCCCAGTATCCCATATGGTCCCCTAAGCACCGCCAGTAGTAATTCCTGAGTGCAGAGCCAGGAGTAACCCCTGTGCATCGCAAAGTGTGACCCAAAATGCAAAAAAAAATGTGACAATTCCATTCACCAATGAGAAGGTGCCCTCCAAGTACTGTTAATCAACTTTGACATAGAAGCTTAAGCAGACACAGACTGAAGCATCACCTGTCTATATCTAATGTTGAACTCATTCAATTAATTGTTCATAATGTTTAACATTATAGAACACAAGAGATTACACTGATTAGAAACCTCTCATTTCCTCATTTCAAATTTAGGAAAACCATTTGAATAAAAAATCTTAGCATACATTTCCAATATTTGGAGTTGCCGTCCTAACAAATAAACTATGAGTCACCTAATGTAGTTTTCTACAAAATTCTATTGTTACTTCCTCAATGTGGCCTAAGGTATAGTGCTGCTGACACCAGGTCATATTCTACAGGAGATTTTATTTCAAACCATAGGCACACATTTACATAATGTGAGACAGCTTTATGTTATGTAAAAACACTTTTTTATACCATATGTCCATGAACTATATAATATAACCACTTACTGGACTGCTTTTAAAATAATCTTTCCAGAGTCTTTTTGGGGATTAAAATTGTGATGTCATAACCAAAGTTAATCACTGATTTTGTTAAATTCATTTTGTTCCTGACTTGCCCCTGCCCCATCAAAGTGAGGACTTCTAAAAGCAACTAAAATAATCATCAATTGAGATTAACCCAGTATGTCTTTCCCAGACAGTACTGTGGTGTTTTGAGAAAAATAAAGTAGGCCAGTATCCTGACAAAACTGAGAAAGAAATGTGATCGCTTTCCTATAGGCAAATAGTGAGAGAGAAGAAAGTGACATCAGAAAAACAATCCCATTCACAATTGTGACCCAGAAAATCAACTATGTAGGAATCAGCTTAACTAAGGAAGTAAAGGACCTGTACAAAGAAAACTACAAGACGCTACTTCAGGAAATAAAAGAGGACACGAGAAAATGGAAAGATATCCCCTGCTCATGGATAGGGAGAATTAACATTGTCAAAATGGCAATATTTACCAAAGAATTATACAAATTCAATGTAATCCCTATAAAGATACCCATGACATTCTTCAAAGAAATGGAGCAAACACACCTGAAATTCATATGGAACAATAAGGCCCCACGAAGAGCTAAAGCAATTCTTGGGAAAAAGAAAATGGGAGGAATCAACCTCCCTAACTTCAAACAATACTACAAAGCAGTAATAATTAAAACAGCATGGCACTGGAACAAAGGCAGAGCTGCAGAGCAATGGAACAGGGTTGAATATACGGACATCTCCCCCCAAGCATATGATCATCTAATCTCTGATAAGGGAGCAAAAAATGTGAAGTGGAGCAAAGAAAGCCTCTTTAACAAATTGTGCTGGCAAAACTGGACAGCTACATGAAAAAAATGGGCTCAGATCTCTGCTTAACACCATGTACAAAAGTAAGATCAAAATGGATTAAAGACCTCAACATCAGACTGGAATCCATAAGGAACATTGAAGACAAAGTTGGCAAAACCCTCCATGACATTGAAGCTAATGGTATCTTCAAAGGTGTCACATCACTGGCAAAACAAGTGAAAACAGAGATAGACAAATGGGAATATCTTTTTATTTATTTACTTATTTATTTATTTTTTAATTTTTATTAAACACCAAGAGGTACAGTTGTAGACTTACAAATATTTGTGCTTGGGTTTCAATTATACAATGATCAAATACACATCCCTCCACCAGTGCCCATTTTCCACCACCACGGGTCCCAGTATCCCTCCCACCCCCCATCCCCCCATCCCACCCTGCCTCTGTGGCAGGGCATTCAAATGGGACTATCTTAAACAAAGAAGCTTCTGCATCTCTAAAGAAACAGTGACCAAACTACAAAGACAGTCTACAGAATGGGAAAGGATATTCGCCCAATTCACATCCAATAAGGGGTTAATATCAAGGATATACAAAGTACTGGTTGAACTCCACAAGTAGAAAACATCCAACCCCATCAAAAAATGGGGCAACAAAATGAACAGAAACTTTCTCAAAGAAGATAACCGAATGGCTAAAAGGCACACGAGAAAATGCTCTACATCATTTAATCACCAGAGAGATGCAGATCAAAACAACAATGAGATATCATTTCACACCACAGAGAGTGGCCCACATCCAAAAGAACAAAAGCAACAGTTGCTGGTGCGGATGTGGCGAGAAAGGGACCCTCCTCCACTGCTGGTGGGAATGCCAACTGGTTCAGCCCTTTTGCAAAACAGTATGGTTGATTCTCCAAAAATTAGAAATTGAGCTCTCATTTGACGCAGTGATACCGCTCCTGGGAATATATCCCAGTGAAGCAAAAAGTATAGTCGAAGTGACATCTGCACTTGTTTGTTCATTGCAGCACTGTTTTTAATAGCTAGAATCAGGAAAAAACCCGAGTGCCGGAGAACGGATGACTGGTTAAAGAAACTTTGGTACATCTACACAATGGAGTACTATGCAGCTGTTATAAAAGATGAAGTCATGAAATTTACATGCAAGTGGTCCTGCATGGAAAGTATCATGCTAAGTGAAATGAGCCAGAAAGAGAGGGGCAGACATTGAAAGATTGCATTCATCTGGGGATCATAAAGTAACAAAATAGGAGACTAATAGCCGAGATAAGTACCAGGAGGCTCACTCCATGTATTGGAGGCCAGCCGCAAAAGCTAGGGGAAAAGTAAGCTCAGATAGAGAAGGGAGCACCAAGTGAAGGGTGTTGGGAGGATCCTCCCAGGATCTGTGTCACAGAGGCAGGGTGGGATGGTAGGGTGGGGGGTGGGAGGGATACTGGAATCATTGGTGGTGGAAAATGGGCACTGGTGGAGGGATGGGTACTTGATCATTGTATAATTGAAACTCAAGCACAAAACTTTGTAAGTCTACAACTGTACTTCATGGTGTTTCACTAATAAAAATTTTAAAAAAAGAAAAAAAAAGAAATGTGAGTTACCTCCTAAGAGAGACTGAGGAAATAACTGAAAAGAGTGGAGTAAATGCTTTGTCATATGCAAGGCCCTGTGTTCCACCCCCAGTACAACATTGCTCACTATCACCCTTCAGTATTGCCAGGTGTGGTCCTGGTGACCATTCGAACATGGTTGGGTTTTCCCCAGTGGTGCCTAGAATTGCTAGGGTCAAGCACAAAGTCAAGTATCTTCTGATATATACCACCGGGTAAAGAACATCTGGGAATGGCTCCAGTGCCACCCTTCAACATAGAGGAGGACTCGATAAAAATAAAGATTTCCTATTTAATTACACCTGGTCATACCTGCTATCTGACATCACCAGAATTGAAACAGGGACATTAACTGTTTTTAAACCAACATCCCTCTCTTATCTAGTAAGTACCTTAATTAAACCATCAGACATCCACATTTTTAGATCTGATTATACTTTTCTGTTTAAATTTACTCGTTTCCTACAAGAAGAAGCTATCCACTCTTTTCAGTTTAGACTAAAACATAGAAAGTACTTGACATGGAAACAATGCAGAAATTTATCTTCTTTCATTCTTTTTTTTTTTTTTGCAGAACTTGGTTTCCATTTTATTTAATTAATAATTTTTGATTTTCTGGGAGGGGCTGGAGCGAAAGCACAGTGGTAGGGCATTTGCCTTGCATGCAGCCAACATGGTCGACCTGAGTTCGATTCCTCCGCCCCTCTCGGAGAGCCCGGCAAGCTACCGAGAGTATCTCACCCGCACGGCAGAGCCTGGCAAGCTACCCATGATGTACTCAATATGCCAAACACAGTAACAAGTCTCATGATGGAGACGTTACTGGATCCGCTCGAGCAAATCGATGAACAACGGGAGAGCCGTGACCGTGATTTTCTGGGACATACCTAGCAGTGTATAGGGCTTATTCCTGTCTTTGTGCTCAGAACTTGTTTTTCAGTTTTATTTTTATTTTTTGAATGTCAATCTTTATTTTTTTTTTAATTGAATCACAGTGAGCTACAGTTCCAAAACTTTCACGTTTGAGGTTCAGCCATAGAATGATCAAACACCCAGCTTATTCTTTGCTTTTAAATCATTCAAGTTTCTTAGTTTTCTCTTTTATCCTAATCGCAAACCAACTTCACCACATCTATTTTTTAATGCTCTTCTGTTTTTGAGTTCTGTGGTGATTGGTGGCTTCTGCGCCTATAGTCTAAATTAATCCCTTAGAGTATTCATAATTTTCACCTTGTTTAAATGCCACAGGAGATCCAACACTAAGGACACATTTCCAGTGAAATCTCAACAAAGTATAAGACAAAAAAAAAAAAAACTAAAGTTCTTCAGAGAAAGAAAGAGAAAGGACACATTTTGCTTATCACTTTTATCATAAGATAGGTCAGTGGACATTTCCATACAATTTATTTAAAATCTGCACACAACTCCAGATATGTTCTTAGGAAACACACATTACTATACTTTAAAAGAATATATCCACAGGAGGCACAAGAATAGTCATGGTCCCTCAAACTGTGCTTCCTAAAAAGTCATATGGAAATGCCTGGGTGTCCTTGAACCACTTTGAGAAGGTCTGTGAGGTCAAATCTATTTTCATACCAGTACTAAGATTTCATTTGTCTTTTCCTATCTCATTCTAAAGACTATCATATGTAATATGACAACACACTCAATGAAGAATAAGAATCTGCTATCTTTCTTAACACTGAAGTTTTTAAGATGGTTCAAAGTCACACTTGTCTATAAGCTATTATTATCCAAAACAATGATTTTTATAAACAATTTACATTTACATTAACCTGACTTAATTAGATTAATGTGAATTATTATCATAAGTAAATTAATCTATATTCTGACTTTTCTTTCTTATGGGCCTTGGAGATAGCGCAAGCATTATCTGTTTAAGGTCCTGAGTCTGATCCTTAGCACCATGTGACTCAGTTGGTCTCCAACTCATCACAGGGGAGGTCCCCAAAGTATTTCTTCACTTTAAAATCAGAAATGGTGAACCACATTAAATATTTTTTTCGGAATCTTGAATAATTATGATTTATAAGTTTAAAGGTGTCCCAAGACCTTTCTTTGTTGTAGATCAACTGAATAAGTAAAGGCTAAGTACAATATAAGTGAGAAGATAATTCTCTAGAAAAAGGAAACAGCTCATCAATGGGTATAAATGAGAACTTCTCATGCATAATCAGAATTCACCATCATAAAGATGACCTCAGAAGAGTAAATATGGACAGAAATTTTGCTTGGAGTCCAGATATTTGCCAGTGAATATTTAGGCAGCAGAGAAAGTAAATAATGTATGCTGAACACTATGAGGGCCAACTTTGAATGCACCACTTGAATAGCAGCTGAGAGTCTGTGTGGTATGTTAGGCTAAAGTAGGCCACCTTCAAAAGATACATAAATTGCTCACTTTGAGGTTATAATGTACCAAAGCAAGTTGGCCAGTTATGAATTTTTTTTCATCAACCAACATTAGGTTGCCCACCATGTACTGATGTAATTGTCCTACAAAAATTACTAATGGGATAGAAGGGGGCCCAGACAATTTTCTTTAAAATATGGCTATGAATCCAGCAATTTTTTTATGATCTACTTAATATCAGGAACCAATTTAGGTGCAGAGGTAAATAAAATAGACCCACTCCTCATTCATGCAAAATTTTGGGTATGAAAGATATAATATGCACTAAACCAACGCATGTATGTAGTATAACATTGTCTTGTCCTTTCTCCCTTGTCAAAGGAAACTTAGGCTTATCAGGTTACACCCTTCACAGTGCTCCCAAGTCAGTCCCATTCCTTTGCTTATCTGTCACCTCTTCTGTGTGTTCTCCTCCCCTACCAATTAGTCACCTTTCCCCCCTAATCAGATTCTGTTAACATGTAAGGTCAGATCCTTCTAAGGACACTGAACTTGTATTGTAAGTTAAATATTGCTTTTCTCCTTCTCCTATGTCTTTTGCATAGTTAACTTTAAAGCAATGTACTTCTTTTATATACACAGGAAGACAGTTAATATTTTGCTTTTGCAATTTGTGACTTAATTGACTCCAAATAATGTTCACTCCCGGGCATCTGCTTTCTCGATATAAGCCTCAGTTGTTCTTAGTTCCTAGCACCCCAAAAGCTGGGTCCTGACCAGGAACTGAATGGACACAGTGCAAGCTGTGAGCTACACTGGCATTGAAATGGACCAGGCCAAAGTGTTACAATACTTACCTATAAGTTAAGAGCATGGTCATGAACAAATTCTGTCATGATCCAAAGAGTAACGACTGGAAAAGGACCCTGCTAGGGTAAGGAAAGACGAATCTGGCCTGAGCACTGTAGTCTGAGACCTACAGCAAGATGGCTTCAGGAGAGCAATCCTATAAGCTTATTTTATCTATTACTGTGTCCATACAAAATGACTGTTTATATGTTTGTTGGACTAAGGAGAGGAGTCATATTGAGTAAAAACAATATGACAGGAGGAGTCAAAACACACCCATATTTTCCCTTAGGCCATTTATCTTGCTGGATGAGAATCTGACCTAGAAGAAGCTTCCACTGACAGAAGGACTTTACCTCTGTTGATTGCATAACCACACCTGTGTATAAACCCCACCCTTTCATGCTTTGGGATTTAAGGAGGGAGTAAGAGTGAGCTGGGAGAGAGAAGCAGAAGGAGAATCAGAGGAGAATGGAGATGAGACTAGAATGAACTGGAACTGACACCAACCATCCTGGCCCTTGTTCCCTCCTTTGTCCTCCCTTCTCCATAGGCCACCCTGGGGTTAGGGAAGCAGTGTGAGATCACTAAATGCAGATGGTGAGAGAGCCGCCATAGTGCCTTTCGTAATTTATGTTTTGAATACACAAATGTGCTATGTGTAAGAAGAGTTATTTTGCAGTGCTGGGGGTTTAACCCAGGAATTAACGTATTCAAGGATCGTATGCTCTATTATAACAGCTGGATGCTATGTCACATCCACAATTAAAATTCTAACGGTATTTCGTTATTTCCGAACATTCATCCATGTATTTGCATAGACATTTGTAGCAAAAAGCGAATGTTTATTAAAGTCTACATCCACAAGGTAACAGTGTCAGTGGGCACTTATTCCATGTGTCCTTTGGACTAAGGTTACCATATATATATATATATATATATATATATATATATATATATATATTCGTTGCAAAAGCAAAAACAAATTGTTCTAGTTCTGGGGAAAGAACAAAGTAGGAATATTCACCACCATCTTTCCCATGACTAACATCTCCCACAAAAACATAGCAAAAAGGGCCTTTTTAAATATAAATTTTCTAAGAAGAATTCATTAAACATAAACTGGTCTCTTGTATAAATGTTTTAGGAACAAATACAAAGAGTGCTTTGGAATATATCCTGATATTACAGAGAACAACTGAAAGATTCAGGAGATGTTCTAAATGATGCTTTCCTCCACACTGAGAATATTTCTTAGAATATATCTTTTTTGCCTAGAAAAACATTTCATTTTTAATTTTTTTTTACTTGAACCACCATGAGGTACAGTTACAAAGCATTCGTGTTTGAGTTTTAGTCATAAAATGACTGAACACCCATTCTTCCACTAGTGTACATTTTTCACCATCAGTGTTCCCAGTATCCTCACCCCAATCCCACTCCTCCCCCTGCCACTGTGGCAGGCAATTTCCCTCATATTCTCTCTCTACTTTTGGGCATTATGGTTTGTAACACAGATACTGAGAGGTTATCATATTTGCTTTATCTAATTTCAGCACATAGCTCCCATACTGAACGATACCTCCAACCATCATTGACTAAGAGATCCTGTCTCTATTCCAGCTGCTTTCTCCCCAAGCTTATGAGGCAGGCTTCCAGCCGTGGAGCAATCTTTCTGGCCCTTGTCTATACTGTCCTTGGGTGTTATTCTCATATGTTGTTATTTTATATTACACAATTTTAATTAATATATTCAAACAGCCCCAGATTTGGATTTTTCTCCATATACCCAAAGTTGTCAGATTTTAATAATTTACCTAAACAAAAATTCATAGACTGTTTTCCCACAATATGTGTGACTATTCACGTTGTTCAATTTAAGCACAGAAATTATATATACATATATATACACATATTATATATACATATTTGGGTTGATAGATAACTGGAAAAAAAGATTGTAGTTGACATTATTTGTTCAGTAGGGAATTCTTTTTTAAATTAGTTTTACAGTTCATGTTGATGCTTTTGCTATACAATTTGGTGTGCCTCCAGTCACTACTGGTGCTGGTGCCTGAGCGATAGCACAGCACTAGGGCATTTCCCTTGAGCGCTGCTGGCCCGGCTGAGCCAGGTTCAATTTCCCTACCCTTCTCTGAGAGCCCGGCAAGCTACCGAGAGTATCACTCCCACATGGCAAAACCTGGTAAGCTACTCATGGTGTATTCGATATGCCAAACACAGTTACAACAAGTCTCATAATGGAGACATTACTGGGCCTCCTCGAGCAAATTGATGAACAACAGGAGGACAGTGACAGTAGTATATGGACTGAAGCAATAGCACAGTGGTAGGACATTTGCCTTGCACGCAGCCTGGCAGAGCCGGGTTCGATTCCTCTGCCCCTCTCAGAGAGCCCGGCAAGCTACCGAGAGTATCTCGCCCGCATGGCAAAGCCTGGCAAGCTACCTGTCATATTCAATATGACAAACATAGCAACAAGTCTCACGATAGAGACAATATACCAAACACAGTAACAAGTCTCACAATGGAGATGTTACTGGGCCCACTCAAGCAAATCAATGAACAATGGGAGGACAGTGACAGTGATATTCCTAGAGATAAACATAGCTCAATGATTGGTCATTATTGTGCTCAAATATTTGAACTTAGTGAGATTTTCAACTTTTCTCACCAGATGTGTTTTAGGGAGTTCCTTCGAAGTCAGGCAGTTTTTAAATCATCTAAAGCAGATACATAGAAAATTTGTTCAAGCCCTTTACAGTTCTTATTTCTCATGAAGCACTGAAAGGTAGATTTGGGGGGGGGGGGGTTACTTTTCCAGTCAATGATTTTCTCAACCAAGACAGCATTTAAACTGCTTTGCTAGCTGTCCATTCATTCACTACCTAGCAATGTCAGTGGGCCCCACCAGTGACTTATGTGAAGTGGGGAGGAGAAAGACGATCACTTTCTCCCCACCCGCCTCTGCCACCCAGGACCCAGGGTTACTGGGTTCTTGTCTCACCTCGCAGAAAGGAATTTTAGGAGTAGACAAGCAGTAAAGTGAATAGATTTTATTTGGAGGATTTTTAGGTATGGAGGGAGAGAGTGTGAGAGTAACATACTCAAGAGAGAACACGGGCTTCTTCAAGGGAGGAGAGAGCCCCTACACACATCCTAGCATTAGGCACGAAAGCATGAAAGTACACATCTCAAGAGGGGTGATGTGGGTGACACATGTGTTGGGCACCACATATGCTCAGCCACATGGACGCAAGCAGCATATGGACTCGGGCAGCATATGAGAACCCTTCCTTTGTTCAAGGTGGCCTTTATAGGGTTTCTCCAGCCTGCCCCCAAGTGAAGCTTCTTCCCAGGTAAAAGTCCATTGCTAAGGAGGTTACCAGGGAGGTTGGGAGAGGTGATGGTCTTCTTTGGGCTGAATCACTAAAGTTAATCAGATTAAAGGGGAGGTCCAAAAAGAGGAATTTCATGGGGAGGAGGCCTATATCCTCAGGGTCTGCAGGATGGTCTTGGATGGTCTTATCAGGCCTTTGTTTTCTGTATCCACAAGGCGGGTCATTCCTAGAATTCTTCTTCCATGAAACTTTGTTTCATTGCAAAGGGCCTTTCCCTATCTACCTGCCTACATCACTAGGTCTCCTCTGTTTGATGTTTCGGGGCAGAGTCTCACTTTCATGGCTCCAAAGAAAGTCAAAATTTTGGGGTGGGATCTGTTGTTTTTGTTTCTCTGCTTTGCTTAACATTCTGATACAATTCTGTTTGCAATTGCTGAGGGGGGAAGGGAAGAAGGGAGGAAGAAGAGGAGAGGAGGAAAGAGGGAGGGAGGGAGAGAGGGAGAGATGAAAGAAGGAGAGAGCCAGAGTGAGAGACAGAAAATGTGTGTGTGTGTGTGTGTGCTCTCCACATGCAAATGTGCATGCAAGCAAGGGATGCACTAGCAGCCCCTGGTGAAAACAGCATAAATTTGCACTGTTATTATTTAAAGTTCAAGAGTTTTCCATTTTCAATCTCCTTTCAATTAAGCATATGCCTTTGGGTCAATTTCTAGAGGCAAAAAAATATTTTGTCCAGTTTTATTGTTTGAGGGAATAGATATGTTTAGTTACTTACTGCAATGTCCTGTAATTCCCACAGACAGATTGTGAAGTGTTCTCAGTTGCCAGGCACACAGCTAGCCAATTTGTTTATATCATCTCTCACTGTGACAGCCAATACACAAGTTATAACCCATTAACTTTTGTTTTAATATTTGGGCCACACTTGAATGTGCACTCCAGGGCTTGCCCTGGTGGTTCTCAGGGTGCCAGGGATTGAATAAGGCTCAGCTGTGTGCAAGGCCAGTGCCTTTATCCACTGTAATATCTCTTTGTGTTGGGGCTGGACTGAGCTGTCAGGGTGAGCTCATGTAGACTGCACTGCACAATGGGCAGGAACATAGGGACCCATGAAAATGGGGGAGATTTCTCCTGTGTCCTGACTGGTTTCATGAGGCTGAACAACTTTTCCCCTTCAAACTGCCTTCAGTAAACAATTTTAGTATATTGAAAGGGCTAGTTTTCCTTTTCTCACAGAAACCTGGCTGGACTGTGACATGCAGATCTCAGGTGCTAGCCAGGCCTGATCTTTGGGATGTAAATTTCAAGCTCTAGCTGGAGCGATAGCACAGCGGGTAGGGCATTCGCCTTACAAGCGGCCAACATGGCCGACCCGAGTTCGATTCCTCCGCCCCTCTCGGAGAGCCTGGCAAGCTACCGAGAGTATTTGATATGCCAGACACAGTAACAACAAAGTCTCCAATGGAGACGTTACTGGGCCCGCTCGAGCAAATCTCGAGCCAGACTAGTCTTTGGGATGCAAATCCAAGTGCTTGTAGCTCAAGAGAGGTTTCAGTTTTGGTTTTGTATCTTCTTTCCAGAGGCCAAAATTACTGGCCTGCAGATGCAAGGAAACAATGTATGTTTTGCTGCCTCAGTGTTCTTTTTGTAACTCCTTTTGATGACTGCATTGGCCCTTTAGAGGTACCATGATCAATAAAAGGAGATTTCCTGGCTCTCTTACCTTTGTCACAGGTCTGAGAGAACCTGGGCCCTCCATGACATAAATTTCTTTCGCATTCCTGTCTCGTCACCTCTGACTGAACAAATGTTCACGCAACATCTTTGGTCCTTGGATTCACTTTAAATAAAGAAGTTAAGTGCCCGAGAGATAATATAGCAGACAGGGTGTTTGTCTTGCATGTGATCAACCTGGGTTGAGTGCAGAGCCAAGAGTAACTTTTGAGCACTGCCAGGTGAGGCCTAAAAAAATAACTTAAATGACTTCATGTAAAATAGTCAAATACAAAATACATGATTTATACACATGTCTATAGTTAAAGTTATTAGGAAATGTATTTGTTAATTCTAATTTTAAATTAAATTTAAATTCCCATTTTTCTCTTTTGGGAGATCCACACCCAGCATTATTCAGGGGCCACTCTTGGCTCAGTGCTTAGGAGGCCATATATGTTGCCTGGGATTGAACTGAGGTTGGACGCATGCAAAGCAGAAACCCAATTCTCTGTATTATCTGCACCCCCATTTTTTTCCTAATGAGCAAAATAAGGCTTAGACAATTTAAGTAACTTGCCAAGCAAAAGCGCAAAATATAAACACAGAGTACCATGCTATTTACTGCCAAAGATAATAAACACAGTAGGAACATAGGTAATTAATGCCCAGCATTTAGTTAAAAGATTTATTTAATTGGTCTATATCAACTCCAATTTCTCTTAAATTCCACTGCTCAATAGAAAGGCTAATTAGTAAGAAAAACAAATATATCATCAGGAGAAAAAAGCTATTTATTATTTTATGGATAAACTGATCGCTTAAAAAAAATCATTGGGTACTTGATCATTGTATAACTGAAACCCAAGCACAAAAGTTTATAAGTCTATAACTGTACCTCATGGTGTTTCACTAATAAAAAATAAATAAATAAAAATTTAAAAAATCATTGTATTGTAAAGGCAGAGTTTGTTTCTCAATGTTATTTTAATCTAATCCAGGGCCTGGAATGAGCCTCTTTCTCTCAAGTCGATGCCCAGAAAACTAAACTCGCAATATATGGTTACTAAAAAAGAAATCCAATTAAATTTGTATTTATCAATAAAGGGCACCAATTAATGTTATGGAACACTGAAGAAATTTCATTTGTTCTAATTTCATCACCTGCTTTACAATCATCTAAACTTATGAACCTTTGTAAACCATATACGCACTCAGGGATTCTCCTGTCCTACTTACTGTTGGGTTTTGGGGGCACACAAAGATGTTCTCATAGGCCACACCTGGCAGCACTCTGAACCAGGTGGTAGAGGGAATGGAACCAGGGCTGACCTAGTGCCCAGCAAGCCTGTTGCCTGGTACTGTATCTCCAACCTGGTTCCCTGTATTTTGTAGATCAACTTTGCTTCTTTAACCACATCCATTTTCATCTTTCGTTTCTACTCTTCTTTCCAAGTTATCTTAAATTTGCATTGTAAGAAAGTCCTAACTATATCAAAGATAGCATCATCCTTATATATTATAGCAGTGTTTCTAAAGTGGATTATAACATCCCTAAAGAGTACTAGAATGATCCAGGGCCCACATTATGTTTGTTTCCTTAAAGAAGGTATATTTCCAGAGGGCCCTGGGTAAAAGTCTTTAACTCAAATGAGGGCAGTAGATCAGATAGGCCTAGGAAACTCAGTGTTTGAGGAAGCACAACTCTGACAGGAGAGAGAGAGACACTGTCTACATCATGCTGATTTCTTTTAGTTGTAGACAATCTCTCTCTCTCTCTCCCTTGTTTCAGCCAGAGAATTTATTTTGTTTCAGGAATTGATTCTAATTGCTCTAGTGAGAGGTAATATCTGTGGTTATGGATTACAAGTAGGGAAATCATAGAACAAGAAGAGATGGTTGAAAGTTCTCTCTGAAACATCAGGTCTTAAACAGGTGTGGCAGTATAACCAAGAGACAAAAACTTATAGAGAGTGATAGAAATAAAATCATATGCCAGTAAAAACATTAAATGCAAGGTAGGACAAAATGCTATGGAATCACTTAATGCCTAGCAGTACATCGTAGGACTAAGGTATGTCCAGTGGGTTTAAGATGGGAGATCATCACAATAGTCTTGGAAAGGATGTTTCAGAGAACAGAGATGGAATGAAAGATGAACATGAGCAAGAAAGTATTAGTGACTCTGAGAAAAAGGTTTGAAATAGGAATATAAATTAGGAAAGGGAAGGAAGACACCTTTCTTTACTTGGGCTGCCAAGAATCTGAATTCCCCATACTTGTGGGGTAAAATCCCCGTGGATTCATATGGAGGAAGTTCAGCAATGAAATCTGGAATGAGTGCTGAAGAATTGCAAGGCACTAATTAGAATTCTTCCCAGTAGCAGTGACATTCTGCACCCCATGTCTGGTGGAGGGGTCTTTTGCAATACACAAACTCTTGGTTTCTGTCCTTTCTTCAGCAAAGTTCTAAATTTTCTTTTGGCCACTGGGAGCAGGCCTTCACCCTTCTCATAGCCTATTTCTGCTTCTTTTAAACAGATTGAATTTTGTTTTCCATAATGAAGGACCCTGAGAAATCTAATCGAACTATTAAAAAGAAGCATTTGTAAACTGTGGATCGGGGAGCTGGGCTGGAGCAATAGCACAGTGGTAGGGCGTTTGCCTTACAAGCGGCCAATGTGGCTGACCCGACTTCGATTCCTCTGTCCCTCTCGGAGAGCCCGGCAAGCTACCGAGAGTATCTCGCCCGCACGGCAGAGCCTGGCAAGCTCCCCGTGACGTACTCAATATGCCAAACACAGTAACAACAAGTCTCATGATGGAGATGTTACTGGGCCCACTCGAGCAAATTGATGAACAACAAGAGGACCGTGACCATGATCGGGGAGCTGAACACATTTACATAGTGGGGGGTAGGGAGTCAAGAGAGAAGGGGTGATGATGCACTGAACGCTCATACATATTACATTTGTGGGAGAAAAGGTAACGAACAGTGGCACGGTTGCTTTGAAAGCTGAAGCCTCTGCTGAAATTGAGAAAAGAAGTGGATATTCATCATAAATAGAAAGTGGAAAATGATTAGATTAGCAGCTCACATATAGTAGTTTACAATTAAGGAAGAGATTTTAAAATATTAATTACAGTAGTGTAAAATAGAAAATACTTAATACAAACTAACCTGTTGGGGTGAGATATATTCTGGCAACTTTAGAATTGTGTTAATGGAAAATTTATGACACCTCAGAATTAGTAAAACAAAACCTGGAAAACCTATTAAGGGAATTGTGAGCATAGGCTAGACCCAATATCTAAGACCCCCACTGATTCAATTAAACCAAGGGAAGAATAAAGTGATCAGAATGTTTTTATTTCAGGACTTTGGATTTTCCCTTTTGTACAAAGGTAGTCTACTGACCTATGGCCATTATGTTCTTTAGTAGGCTGATTGTAATTTTAACAAACAACACTAGAACTTTTGGGTGTAACATAACATATGTCTCCTAAGTCTCAAAGGACAGGCTCTGAAGGTAGATGATTAGTGTACTCAGCAACATGGAAAAATGAGAAGAATGTAAAATAACAATGGATCTGTTTTAAGAAAATGGTAGATGTCCAGGTCAGTTGAGGCTGACTCAGATGGATGACATCATATTTTAAAAAACAAGTCTCTTCAAGGAAGAATGCATTTACAAGCACACAATTGAGGCATCTTTCTGGGACATAATTTGCTTTGTGTTAGAGGCCCCCTATTTACCCCCACTATGATCACTTACATTTAATTGAATACTGTAGCCATGTTTTAGACCTATTTGCATATTTTGTCTTATGTTACTAGGGTATTGCAAACATATTTAAGGGACATGTCTGATTGACAATCAAGAAGATGGGATCTTTGGAACTGGAGCCATAGTACAGCGGGCAGGGTGTTTGCCTTGCATGCAGCTGATCGGGGTTCAATTCCCAGCATCCCATATGGTCCCCCAAGTACTGCCAGGAGTAATTCCTGGGTGCAGAACCAGGAGTAACCCCTGTGCATTGCCAAGTATGACCCAAAAAACCAAAAAAGAAGATGGGATCATTGAACACGTATTTTCCTATAATATTTGCCAATTTATCCTCAGTACTTATTTTACAAATGCTTCAGATTTGTTATAGTTGAATGGTGGTAGTCTATAGCTAGGGGAAGTCTGTTACTTCCATGGATAGCACATACATCTCACCCCAGTTCATCATGTAGCACTCATCTGCTACACTTTCTGGGCCCCTGAACCCCTGCTTACCAGCAGGCTTACTGGTTAATATGTGGTTTGAGAATGGCTTTTGTTCACCAGTTAGTAACTAGTGTGAAAAAGTAACCTAGTTGAAACATACTCGGTTGACTGAAAAATTGCTGTACGGTCTCTGTCTTTAGACAAAAAAAAGTGAAATCCAATACTTCATCTGTCTTCTTTCCAATATTCACACCGAAAAATCAAAATGTTATTTTTAACCACCTTGTTTTAAATTTACACAGGCTTTTCAAACCTTTCATGCCCCATGCTGAACTAATTTGCTTTTCTCATTCCTTGTGGGTGCAATCCTGTTTGAAGACCCTGCTCTACCAAATAGCACTCTATTCTGCCAATGCCCCAAGCCAGAAATTTTCGAGGTCTTATTCATCCTGATTTCTTCCTCCTATACTCCCATATTTGAATTAATCAATTACTAGGATATTTGATGATCATTCGCTGAATGTCTGAATGTGTCACACATTCACAAGTTTTATTTTGCTCAGGCACTCACAATCTCTAATACGAAATTCTAAAAAGCTTTTCAAGTTTCTGTACCGTAAGTGGTATCCACTGTGTTTGACCCTGAGCTCCACTAGCAAAGGGGCCTATGAGGTCCTAAATCTCAATGATTTAGTAACCTTCTAGAGTCCTTCCATTCCAACCTCAGAAAACTAGTTCCTTGAAATCTACAATATCATATGATCAGCCCATCTTGACTTCTCCATTTATCACCATGCCTTATTTTGTTCCATTATACATAGAAGAAAAATCCTATTAGTCTTGCTTAGCATGAGTAGAAATACTATGTTCAATTGGGAGGATAATGCAAAGTGTAAAGTCATTCATATGTATTTACAAATTTTATTTTCTCTTCAACAGTCATTAATTTGCTGCTCACTTGAAAATGAACAAGACTTTTCCTGGAGTAATGATCCAGTGACTGAAGTTAAGAATATTGTTTTTAACAAAAAAATACTCCTATATTTAACCATCCAGAGACTAATTTTGGGGTTCTTTATAGTAAGGTAGAGCTACAACAATGAATATAAATGCAAAATCCCTCCAGAGTGTTGTGGCATTTATCGTCCATTTCCTATCTTAAATAATGACTTCCCCTTTATCTGATTGAATATCACTTCTTTTCTGCTAATGACCTTCATAAAGTCATCCAAAATATTTAACTTTGTTCTCGTAGAAACTGTAATTGTCCATCTTTGCAAGCCTGATTTATTAGCTTATTTACTAGTTAATTATAAAAAAAGAGTAACCTCTATATGGGGCCTGAGCAATAGCACAGCGGGTAGGGCTCTTGCCTTTCACACAGCTGACCCACATTCAACCCCAGGCATTCTCTACTGTTTCCCAAGCCCTGAAAACAGAGTCGGGAGTAAGCCCTAAACACAGCCAGGTATGTGCCCCCCCCCCCAACAAAAAAAGAGCATCTTGTATAAAAAGGTTGGAAACAATATCAGATAGAAATATTTTCTATTGCTTTTTAATTTTTTTAATCACACCCAGGGGTTACTCCTGGCAGCATTCACGGGACCATAAAGGATGACAGAGAATGAAACTGGCTTGGCTGCATGCAAGGCCAATGCCCTACCCACTGTACTATCGCTGCAGCCCCAGAGACATTTTCAAAAGGTAATTGTACCATTAAATTTTTTTTTTGCAAGGCAAGTATTCTACCTGCTGTACTAGCTCTCTGGACTAAGCTGAATGTTTTGTATATACTTTATTTTTTTTTAATTTTATTGAATCGCCATGAGATAGTTACAAGCTTTCATGATTGGGTGAAAATCACACAATGATCAAAGACACATCCCTCCACCAGTGCACATTCCTCACCACCAATATCCCCGGTATACCCACCCTTTCCCACCCTCCCCTGGCCTCCATGGTAGACATGATTTCCCATACTCTCTCTCTACTTTTAGGCATTATGGTTTGCAATACAGACACTGAGAGGTTATCATGCTTGGTCCTTTATCTACTTTCTGCACACATCTCCCATCACAACGGATTCCTCCAGCTGTCATTTTCTTAGTGATCCCTTCTCTATTCCAGCTGCCTTCTCCCCTTTGCTCATGAGGCAGTCTTTCAGCTATGGAGCAATCTATCTGTCCCATGTTTCTACTATCCTTAGGTGCCAGCCTCATGTTATGTTGTTTTATACTCCATGAATGAGTGCAGTCCTTCTATGTCTGTCCCTCTATTTCTGACTCATTTCACTTAGCATGATGCTCTCCATATCTATCCATTTATAAGCAAAGTTCATGACTTCATCTCTCCTGACAGCTGCATAGTATTCCATTGTGTAGGTGTACCTTAGTTTTCTTAACCAGTCTTCTGTTCTAGGGCACTTGGGTTGTTTCCAGATTTTGGCTATTGTGAACAGTGCTGTAATGAACATACAGGTACAGATGTCATTTCTACTGTGCTTTTTTGCATCCTCAGGATATATTCCCAGAAGTGGTATTGTGGGGTCATATGGAAGCTCAATTTCTAGTTTTTGAAGGTCTATTATTATTGTTTTCCAGAAAGGCTGAACTAGTGGGCATTCCCACCAAGCACAAAAATTTATAAGTCTATAAGTGTACTTCATTGTGTTTCACTAATAAAAAAAATGATAAAAAATAAATAAATAAATAAAAAAGAAACAGTGACCAATATACAGAAAGAGCTCACAGAATGGGAAAGAATATTTACCCAATACCCATCTGATAATGTATTAATATCCAGGATATACAAGACACTAGTAGAATTGTACAAAAAAAACCCCTCAAATCCCATAAAAAATGGGGAGAAGAAATGAACAGAAGTTTCCTCAAAAAAGAAATACAAATGGCCAAAAGGCACATAAAAAATGTACCATTAAATTTAAGGGGATTATTTTCTTAAAGGAGCAAACATGATACCCGCTCAGTGTCTGTATTGCAGACCAAAATGCCCAAAAGTGGAGAGAGAGTATGGGGAATATTGTCTGTCATGGAGGCAGAGGGAGGGTGGGAAAGTGGTGGTTTACTGGGGATACTGGTGGTGGGTAATGTGCACTAGTGGAGGGATGGGTGTTTGATCATTGTGTGATTATAACCCAAACATGAAAGCTTGTAACTATCTCATGGTGATTCAATAAAATTAAAAAAATATATAAAAATTTAAGGGGATGAAACCTCTAGAGGGAACTTTTCCAGGCAGACAGATAGGAGGGTGTGGTGATGGAATTTTTTTGGAAATGATGAAACTAATAATATATTGGCTAATTCTGAAGTAGCCTTAACTAAGCATGTGGACCACATTCCTTTGAGATGCAAATCCTGAGCTCTTTGGAGATGAAGAAAGGATGGCACCAGTTAGTGAAGGGTGGATCCCCTCAGGAAAGGATAAGCTTTAATAGAATCTAAAGATCTTTTGTAAATAAAAGAACAATTAAAAGTCTAAGGCTTTCCTGGTGACAATATTCAGATTGAATATTTATGCATGCAGAGAACTCCAGGCCAAGACCATTTGGAGAAATTGTATCTAATTTTCCAAAGGCTATTCTCTGCTTTTTCACTCTCTGGAGAACTTGGTATTATCCCTTGAACCTGTATCTCGTTCTTTCTCCTCACATTTATCTAAATAAAGTCTTTGAAATTAAACTATTTTGCTTTGCTAAATTGCTTTTTATAAATTATTGGTTTTAGGACCACATCCAGCAATGCTCAGGGATCACTCTTGACTCTGCTCTCAGGAATTACTCCTGAGGTGCTCTGGGGAACCATATAGGATGCCCAGAATCAATCCCTGCTTGGCCATGTGCGAGGTAAAGTGCCACACATTTTTAAAAAAATTTTTTTATTAGTGAAACACCATGAGGTACAGTTGTAGATTTACAACTTTTTTGTGCTTGGGTTTCGATTATACAATGATCAAATACCCATCCCTCCACTAGTGCCCATTTTCCACCACCATGGATAATATCCCTCCCCCCATACCCCCCACCCAATCCCACCCTGCCTCTGTGGCAGGGCAATCCCTTTTGTTCTCTCTCTCCTTTTGGGTGTGCCACACTTTTTCTACTATCTCTCCAGTACATCTTTTATTTTTGTTTAAGAAGGTACATAGTACCAGAAAGATGCCTTGGGAAACTTTCAAAAGCATCTATAGTGCACTGATACCCAACATTCAGTTTGAGAGTGGAATGTAATGGCTGGCTTTGCATACATAGCTTAGGTGGCTAGTTGAAAAATGAAGATTTCAGAGAGCGCTTCTAGCTGGATTGCATAGCCACCTTTAAATGGCATGTGTTCTTTTCTGCTTCACTGATTTTTCTCACTCTATTTTTCTCCACGAGAAGCCCATACATTCTTCTGTTGATTCCTCCATACATACTTTAATACCCACCCCAGAGATCCTTCTCCAGTCTCTCACTATTTCCCCATACATACTTCAATATCCACCCCAGAGATCCTCCTGCAGTCTTTCACAATTTCCCCAGCACCACCAAAGTTCATGGGAGGCCATGAGTAAAGTCATTTCACTTGTATATCTATAGACGGTGATGCTGTCAGCCGCCACCAATGCGACAGCATGTTTGGCTCCAGCTAGTCGGTATCACTAGAACGTGCCAAGTTTCAAAGAATAAAATGTGACATAAAAAGATTAACTATGAAGCTAATTTTTCATAGTCTTTTGATGAAGAATTATGAATGTCCTTGAAAGCTTTTCAAGAGTCATCAGCGAACAGATGGGAAGAGACTGGTTTTCCACAGACACTTGTGGAAACTAATATCCATATAATTCTCTCTGATCAATTAAAAATAGGTCTTGGGGCACTAAGAATAGCATTGGAAACATCTCATGATTATAAGCTAAATGAGGATAAAATACCCAACCTCACCGCTGATAGTGAATTCACCTAGAATATATTAGTTTTGCTATAGTAAGACTGGGGTAAACATAGGTACACAAAGAGTTTTTAAAAGGCATCTTTGAGCACCAGAGTTTTGAGCACTGAAGAACACCTAAATTATGAGCTATTAACTCCCCTCCCTGCAAAATTTACCAATTCTAACTTTCAAAACTTAAAACATTCATGGAAATGTGATAGAATTATAGAAAATTTTCAAATATGGTTTGGTTTTATACTTCTAGAAAATTTTATACAGCTATCTAGTTTTATTTAGGAAACACAAGAGGAGCAGGGTGAGAGAAGGGAGAAGGGAGGGAAGGGGAAGAAGAATAATGAGAGTGGGTGGGCAGAGAAGAAGAAAGAAGGAGACCAAGAGGGAGAGAGGACAACTATTTTAATGACCAGCTTAATTAGAATTTGAATAAAAATCCATGCTATTTAGACTGAGGAAAAGGAGTTTTTTTTTAAACTCATCCCAAGAGTACGTATTTTTCTGCTAATAATATAGGAATTAATGTGAGCAGTCACTCTCTTGCCCTTATGAAGCTTTCATTCATCCTGGAGAAAATGAAATGCATATTGGTGTGGATCATGATAGAAAGGAAAAGTATTATAGAAGTGGTACAGAAAGAAATATAGAAATAAAAAGAGCAAGTTTCTGCTTAAGTGACACTGAGGAAATAGAAATAAAATTGGATTGGGAGGATGAGTAGAATTTTGAGAGGAAAAGAAAATAAGTGGGAAGAAAATTGAGCCTAAGTAAATGGTTTATATAAGAGTTGAAGGACAGAAATCTTCAGGTTGTTTGACACAAGCAAAAAGTAGTAAAATGATGGGCAGCGTGTTTAGAGCCAGGTCAAAACAGATTCTGTGTCGAGTCCCATTCCCTTGCTATTAAGTGTGGCAAGTTAAGGAGCTAGACTTGCTAAAACAAAGGCTAACAGCTAAACTCTGAAGTATAGCCTAGAGCAGAGCTCAAACTTTTTCCACTTGCAACTCCTTCCCAAGAAATTTGTGTGTAACCCTGGGGATATAGGTGTGCATAATATCTGTACAAATCAAACTTCTGATAATAAACCACAAAGACATTGGCATTAAAACAGAGTTTTTAAAAGTTACATAACTCCATGTGGGAATCCTAAGCCAGAGTTTAATAAACTAGGTCAGAGAGACTACTGTAAGGCCAAAGCTGAGAATTCTAGAGAATTAATCTCGGATGTAAGGCACTTGCTTTACATGTGGTTGCTTTTGCTAAGTTAACCTTTGTTTCATTTTGGGCAATACCTCTGATCCCCAAGAACTATCAAGAACAGACCCTTAAATCCCAGAGGATGTTGCCCTAAAACAAAAACAAAATACAAAATGTCTAGGCACAGAAAATAATAAAGAAAAAAATTCAAAAAAAGATTGAAAATATCATTCTGGAGTCATATTTTGGGTTTCCATCCTGACAGAAATCTTTCCCAGCCATGTAACCTAGGATAGAGAATTCCAGAATTTTGTGATCCCACTGTCATCAATAGTTGTTTTCCAGAGATAGGTGAGATTTGGTAAGCATCAATATCAATCATACAGTGATCTAAATCAAATATTGTAACATCATGTATCTCTAGAACTGCAATTACTACAAATGAGTGAGGTGGAACAGACGTGTCAAACCAGAGGCGCTCTGACAGCCCCAAACAGTGCTTCTCAAACTCCAACGTGCACAAGTTCCACGAAAGTCCTGTGAAAATGCTGAGTCTGACATATTTGACTGCATTTCTCAGAAAACCCCAGCTGAAATCTGTGCTCTGCTCCAGATACCACAGCCTGATGAGCAACTTCTGTCTGTTCTTCAGTTGCAACCCATGGTTTCTTGAGAGAAGTGCGGGAACTGCCAAAGAGTCAGAACTCAGTTTCACAAAGGAGCCAGAAATCCATTCATTCAAATATATAGGAGACAGCGGGCCTCACAACTCCAGAAGTTTGGTGATTATTACAAAAAAACTACCTACGTCAAACATCGCAAGCATTCAGGTAACTGACAGCCCATGAAGACTCAGTCTCTAACTCTTAAGATGGAAGGAGGGAGAGGCAGAGTTGCAACTGGCAATGACAAGAAACCAGGATCACTGTAACACAGTGAATGGGCTGATTTGGGGCTGAGCCATATTGGGAGCAGATTGTGGATGTGTAAGAGAGTTTTTAGTGCCAGTTCACATGGCCAAGATAAGTGTGCCTCAAGTACGGCATATACTGTAAAAGAGACATTTGAACTGCATTGCAATTTTCCATTTTCATTTTGGAGGAAATAAGGTGTTATAGACATGACTCGGTTTCCTAGGAGAGTCTGAATTAGTGAAAAGCCAAAATCAAAGGGATCTTAAGAAGAAAACTGTTGTCTGGCAAGAAGTACATACAGTAACAGGAACTGCTCATGGAGATTTTCAAGAAGAGGTCCTACTAGGCCTACTTTAATGAATTAGATAAGGCTCATTTCTAATTAACAGCACCTATTTACATGCAAACAATGAGCTAAGGTCTTTAAAAAACAATTTCTTCCCTTAAGTACATTTAAGAATGTCTTCTATTAGCTTTTTTACACCATTAATTTGCTTGGCAAACTAGCATAGATTATGTACAGGTAGATTTTGGTTCAAAAAATCAGAAGCAGAGGCACTGAAATGAGTAGGAAGTTGGATCTTCCTTCAAGTAGTACAGAAAAAGCTCTCAAATATGCCTAATTTAACCTTGCTTGAACACGGAGAAACAGACAAGAGTTTATTCTTATCTGGGCTACACCTGGTGGTGCTCAGGGATCATTTTTGGCTGGGCTTGGGGAAACCATATTCAGAGTTAAGGATCAAACTTAAGCCACATGCAATGCTAATGCTTTGCCTGCTTTACTGTCTGACTTGGGGAAACAGGTTTTTGTGATAATGCCAAAGGAATCTGGAAACAGTAATGTCCCTAGGACTGCTTGCAGGAAAAGGGCCCTTAGAGAAATAGAATATAAATGTGGAAGATTCAGGGATATTTTTGGAGAAAGTTCAAATGAGCTTTCACAGGTCAAATTTGGTAAAGGTGAATATTCACATCCACTTAATAACATTGAATAAATAAGATGCCAAGTCCACACAGAAATAGAGAGAAGGAGGAGAGAGAAGCAGTTTTCCTTTTAATAACTTGAAGAAAGCTACCTCGTAAATGTAGGGTCATGTCAGACTTGGAAAATTAGGCAAGCCCAATATGTAAGTATTAAGGAAGGATTATCAATAAATACTGAAGGCATTAGATCATTTATTAATTCTAAAGGGAAAAAATGTGGCATTACTGTAATTCAAGACCTGTCACCTTAACTATGTGGTAAAATTTAGCACTGTTTACAGTAGTGTTATTTCTTCCTGCACATTTTCCGCTGTAACAGGATGCATGGAGCTCCCTATATAAAGTATTCTTGCCAAAATCCAGACTTGAATACTTCATGTCTCATCTTGACTTTAGCTAAACTGTAGATAACAACCCCATGTAACTGAATGTGAGCATTGCAAAAAAAAAATGGGTAACAAGGAAATATCTCTGAATATACCCAACCAAAAACCCATTCAAAATCTACAGCAAACTGAATCACATGCCTATGTTGCATTTCTTGAGGAAACAGCGTTTAAAAGTGAGAAAAGTTTAAGAAGCCTTGCTCTAGATCCTGAGATAGATATGAAATAATACTATGGGGGTGAAGGGTTCAGAAAAAAAACTATAGAGATGATCCCCATCCTAAAGATATTATACTGTACTTTTTAAAAAGTCAGTATCAGTTTTTTTTAAAGCAAAAAAAACTGTGATTTTTCTCAGTGAAACTGGGCAAACACTATCATTTTGTAAACAGGGACAACCTGTCTTTTGCGATAATTGATTTGACTGTTATGGATTACTACTCAGAGATTCCGCAATTTAGGGATTCTACATCCCATCACCTTGCTTCCTTCTTCCATTTAATCTTTTATCAACTGGCTTTAGTCTAAGTAAAATGCCCTTCATTATATTGTCAACAATCCACTACCCAGAGTCACCTGACTATAGACATCCCCTTGAATGATAAATCTTCTTGACGGCTCTAGAAAAAAAGGTATATGATGGTGACTTCTTACTATTAAAAGGATTAAAACCACCTTCTAGAACAATGAAGCCTGTGCAGATATGAGTACCTGACTAGAAATAGTTAAGATCACTTGTTTTTTTCCACAGAACTCTGAGACAACTTTGTGAAGTCTGAAACACCTTTTAGAATTATTTGGTTTTCAGTTTTTCTCTTAAAAACTCCTCACAAAACAATAAGAAAGTCCACACAACACCCAAAAGGAGAGAGAGAACACGGGGGATTGCCCTGCCACAGAGGCAGGGTGAGATGGGAGGGATAGGGGTGGGAGGGATATTATCCATGGTGGTGGAAAATGGGCACTGGTGGAGGGATGGGTATTTGATCATTGTATAATCGAAACCCAAGCACAAAAATTGTAAATCTACAACTGTACCTCATGGTGTTTCACTAAAAATAATAATAAATAAATAAATAAATAAATAAGAATAGAGTAAAAAAAAAAAAAAGAAAAGTCAGCAAATAAATTTCATGTAAGAGTTTAAAAAAAAAAACAACAAGAAAGTCCAAATAAAGAGTATACAGATCTCCAAAGGAAACCAACAGTGTTATTTAGTAATGTAACTATTACAAAGAAAACGTATAAAAGTATAATAAAAATAGCAATTACATGCAATAACATATTAACATTAACCATCTATGGAAGGTCTAGTATCTACAGCGTTTTTTTATCTGCTTTTGGGGTCACACACAGTGATGCACAGGGGTTACTCCTGGCTCTGCACTCAGGTATTACTCCTTGGGGTGCTCAGGGGACCATATGGGATGCTGGGAATCTAACCAGGGTCAGCCGTGTGCAAGGCAAACGCCCCATCCACTGTACTATCGCTTCAGCCCCCTACAGCAGTTTTAAAGTAGTGATTATCATGAAAAGTTATTTTAAGCTATCCATAACAATTAAAATGGTATTTAAAGTATTTGAGATTTTATGGACAATACTATTCTATTCTGTTGCCCACATTCAAAAATAGAAGAATATGCTCAGTTAGTTAGCTGATAATAAAAAGAAAAGCTAATATTGTCCACATTCAAGTTTATGATACCCCTTGATTCTATCAATATATTGCCTCCAGCAACTTTACACTTAGACTTAACCTGTAACTTCCCTGAATATTCTGTAGGTTTGCATTGCATATTATGTGTTTATAAATTGTATTTTGGTGGCCTAGTCAGCACCAAACTCATTACCATCATGCTTGACACTATAGAATTTAGATAGTTTTCTAAGCTACTAGCAGATTTTTTTTGAAGTTGTATAGATAACTGACTGTAATTTATATATTTCATTTGTTTCCATCATGGAGTGGATGGCACCTCCTGTTTAAAATTTACTGAGAATTTCCTTCTCATCTTTCTGATTGCTAATGTTTTCAAACTCCTTTTAAGAGTTTCAAAGTGGCTAGAAAGCTCCAGTATTCCTTATTATTTTGATTTGATCATATACCTTCACAATTCTAATTTAAACACATAAGAAAAATAAATTAGAAGTCAGAGATTGTACAGTGGGTAGAGAACTTGCATTGCAAGCAACAGACCCAGGTTTGGTCTCTGGCATCCTTTATGGTCCCCAAACATCACCAGGAGTAATTCCTGACTGTAGAGCCAGGAGTAAGCCATGAGAATCACTGCTGTGACCTGAGCCCTCCCAAAAAAAAAAATTATTTCAAACATTTGCATTTAAACTCCTTGCAGAATGAGAATTTTGTGGTCAACTTCTCTTTATTTTTCATCTGTGTAGTCAATATTTCTTTCTAACTTCTGCTTGAGTTGAATTAAAAGTATGTCATTGGATTACCAATAGTTTCATGATTATAGTCTTTCCATAATTGTTAGGTTAACATAGACATAATGTATTTATTTATTTTACTCGATATTTGGTATTAGTTGTTTGAAAATAGCCGTGGTCTTATTGGTCTCTCCAGCACTCATACTTTATAACATTTTACATTAAAATTCAGATGATAAAAATTCCTCAGAAAGTATGCTACAAATGGATCTCAGTGAAAATTTAAATAAGCTAACGTTTATTTTTAAAATGTAGTGTGAAGTAGACAACTTTCAAAGCTGAGTTTAAGAAAAAAATCAAGGAAGCTGAGCTTGACTTTTTAAAGCACAAAAGTGCAATATGCAATGTAGGTCAAAATGTTTAAATGGAAGAAAATTTTCTAACCAATTAGAGCCGAATCCCTAGCTGTAATTAACCTACAATTCCTATAATTTTTCACAATAGAGTCAGCATATACCATTTCTTATCAACTTAGAAACATTTAAAATTTTATAGGTCATTGTTGAAACAGGTATACTATATATTCATTTTTAAATTATAATTTTTATTTTGAAGTAAAAATAAGATAATTTTACAAAAGGAGTCAGAGAAATTTACATAAATATTAGAAAAATTTTAAATGAGAAATATATAAACAAAAATAATCATCCAATTTAATCGACTTTATTCATACAAACTATATATGTACACACCTATGTATACCATGCAATTATTTCATTTTCCTTTGTGTTTTCTTTCTTAACATCCTATTTCTGGCTGGATTAAGTCCAGCTCAGAAATAACATAGGTTTAAATTTATTTATACTATAAACCTAATAGTTATGTAAATGAGATAGTGTGTATATACTAAGCTTTCTATTTGTAAACAAAGCATATAGCTTTGCCAGGGAAGTATTTTAACTACAAAATCTGGTTCTTTTATATTATTACATAGCTTAAAATTAAAATATTTTCCAAACCGAACTTTGAAGTAAAATATGATCTTGGATGAGTATTAAGTTTTAACTTTAACAAGATATAGGATGTAAAGCATTCATTTTGTATTGGAACATTAATTATACCTAGCCCTGTAGCACTGTCCTCCCATTGTTCATCGATTTGCTTGACCAGGCCCAGTAACATTGTGAGACTTGTTACTGTTTTTGGCATATCGAATACGTCATGGATAGCTTGCCAGGTTTTGCAGTGGGGCGAGATACTCTCTGTAGCTTGCTGGGCTCTCTGAGAGGGGCGGAGGAATAGAACCTGGGCGGACGTGGTTGGCAGCGTGCAAGACAAACGCCTTACCCACTGTGCTATATCTCCAGCCCATTAATTGTACCTACTTTCTGAATAATATAATAGGAGCAAAGGGGATAGGAGGAGGTGGGCAAAACAATGGGCATAATTTGAAAAGTTTTCTAAAACACCCTAGCCAAAAAGTTTATCAGTGAGTTGTTCCACCTTTCTGAATATTAAAATCCATCTATTATGCAGATGAGAGGTAGGAAGCAAGAGCTTTGAGATAACAATTGAATTTTCATTGTTCATAACAATAGTTTTCATTTGGTAAATAGAGGCCAGGTCCTCCCTTATGAAACAGGGAACATTAGCATCAACAACACAAATAACACACAGTAACAGGAAATGCCATTCGTGAAACGCCTTCCGACTGCAACAGCATACACTGGGCTTTCTGTGCTGACAAGCACCATTCCAAGGGAAAATTAATTGATGACTGAATTCAATAACCTTTCTTAGGTTTTGCTTTCCCCTTCATATTTGAGTGTTTTCAGCCAAGTTCCCTTTTTGGGTCATGGCACCAAAAGTAGTGGAAGAAAAGGTAAACGTTACTATTATGCTTTCCTGCATTATAGTCATTCTCACAGCTATTAAAAAATCTAGAGCAGTATTTTCCACAAACTAGTTGTTTTCAATTTCCCTTACTCACCTTTAAAAAAATAATGGAAACTCACCTTGTTAACCGTGGGGATATATCAAAGATGTCCCTATTGAAACAACTGTGTGTAATCTAAAAACAAACTTGAAAATTTAAAATAAGAGGCAAACACCTCCTATTTAAGTCGTCAATGCCACCTATTTTAGTATGCAAGAAAGAGAATAGTGCATGGTGGATGGGATCCTAAATGTTAATGCTTTTCACCTGGTTATAATCCTTCTGGCAATCTTGCAGACCAGTTTAAAGGGATCTGCTACAATTTTAGAATTTTGATCTTGTCTGTCATCCTACCTCTTTTTTCTTTCTTCCAGCAGGTTGCAGATCTCCTGCCACCGTAGATTCAGGCTTGCCAATTTTTCTTTTAATATAGTGGCATCTGTTTTGGAGGACTGTTGAATAGTTTCTTCTCCAGCTGCATTTAATATTCCGATAACAGGTCGCCTCTGTCCAATGTCATTCTGGAGTTCCTGTAAGATACCCAAAAAGGGGAAACAAAGATGAAGCCCTGGTCGCTTTGAAGAGCGATTAAACAACGTGCTAACACTTGCTGTTCCTCTGCACAGAGGAAAACCTCCGCGGGAAAGTTTCATCCATGAAATTCACAGTCCCATATGCAAGGGATATACGCCAGTCAGAGGGCCACATTTTTTGTGTCAGTAAAAAAAGAGCACCCTTACGGTTCAGCTCAGGCTTTTGTTTTTGTAAAGCATGTCAGCTAGAGGATGTTATAATGTCCTACAAATCAATTAGTTGGAAATCTTCACAAGAGCAAATTCGATTTCTTGTCCCCACAAGGATGTTCCATGCTTAATAGTCTATGAAGTGTTGTAAAATTTAAACGTGAAAAAGGAAAAAAAGTATTTGGATTTCATCGGAACTGTCGATAAAAGGGGTGATAAAGAATAGAGTTCAGTGACAATATTTTAAAAATTCTCTAAAGGTATTTAACCACAAATTCATTACAACCCAAGGAAATTCGTTTCAAATTATTTCTGTCAATGTATTTTACATTAGACCCACAAAAAATATCCAAAGAATTATTTGCTTTTGGAAACAGCCTATCAAGATATTCCTAAGGGAGAGGGATGATTAAAATAAAATCCATAACCACCAGAGCATCTTCCTGCGTCATTAATAATGTCAAATATTTTTGACTTTTTGTCCTGTATGAACTGTAAGGGCATCAGAAAAAATAATTTCATTAAAATTCTGTTGTACTCAGACAGGCAGAAAAATGTAGTTGACCATGAAAAAGAAGTGGTATAATTCGCTTTATAATCTAGAATTTGTAAAGCATTAAAACAAATGATTAAAAATATGAAGTTTAAAGAAAAAAAAGAATTTAAACTAATTACCACGTTTAAACCTAGAGACATAAAAAAGACCTTATGTTACTGATAGAATATGCAAAACACTTTCCTGATAAATGTGATTTTAATTATCTCAAATTCTTATATTCCCTTGTTCCATGATCCAATACCAAGTACATGGCAGACTCCAGTACATGATTGCCAAATGAATGATTAAAAACGTATCTGCTGAGACTCGGCCAAATGTCCCTTATACTCTCATTCCACATGCACTTGTTATTTTTCTTCAAAATTTCGCAGTTATTTTTGAACATGAGAATTTGATAGAGAAACTTGAGCAATTAAAAGGCTCAATAAATTATACAAAGTGAAAGACCCATCCCCCCATACACAATACCTCCCAGTGAATAAAAAACTATATCCACTGATTGAACAATCCATAAAACATCCTGATCTCTTAAATGTGGTATGCAAAGCACCTGTTTATTCCTTGCAATTGTGTGACTTTGGCCTACTTCTTACATTTTACTCTTTAGCAATGAGTTGAGTACATTTGACAGCCTTGGCTTAGTAACAGGTACACCCATTCATGACAAACTTTGTAAATTCTTTATGCCATAAATTTCTTGATGTCAGAGATCATGTCCTATTCATAATTACTCCTCTAATCCTTAGTATATTTTCTGGTGCATGCAAGGTTTTATGGAGGGTCCATTGAGATAATGCATAAGTTTATGACTAAAAGACAACAGGTAGGAAGGAATGTCAGGATATCATTACTATTACATACTTAGAAAACCTCATGGAGACTCCAAGAAATAAGTATAATTTTCTGGAATTAATGACTATGTAAATTAGCCAAGCAGAGTGGGCATAATTGTAAATTATAATCTGTTATGGCGTATGCAGTGGGAGAAAGAAAACCAAATGTTTAGTAAATATTATATCAGAAAATGGATGATGCCAGTGAAAGGGTCTGGAGTGATAGTACAGCGGGTAGGGCATTTGCTTTGCAGGCAGCTGACCCGGGTTTGATTCCTCCGTCCCTCTTGGAGAGCCCAGCAAGCTACCAGAGTATCCCACCCACATGGCAAAGCCTGGCAAGCTCCCCGTGGTGTATTTGATATGCCAAAAACAGTAACAAGTCTCACAATGGAGACATTACTGTTGCCCGCTCAAGCAAATCAATGAACAAGGGGAGGATAGTGCTACAGTGCTAGTGAAAAGATGAATGGGAGAGGTTGTTGAAAGAAACTAGAATTGGTTGGTCCTACACACTGGAGGTCATGAGGGTGTTCAAAGGCAAGGCCATTGCCCTCCAGAAACTGATCAGGGTATATATTTGGGACCATCAGGGAGAGAGCATTTATGGAGTGGCATGACCCTGAGAGTGCATTGCATCTGAAGAGAGAGAATTTGGTTTTTTTAGTAAGGACTTTGCAAGTCACTGTACGACAATAAAATGACTCCTGTTTTAAATGCAGACTTATAACACCTGGAGCTCTGCTTTTAGAGAAGTTTGAGGCCAAGTGTATGCTACCATTAAGGAAGGAACACAGTGAAAATAGCTGAGGATACACGTTTCAGGTTTAAAAAGGGGGTTCTGATAACAAACCAGAGAAGATTATAGATGGCATGGGCTGCTATGGGAGAATGAATATGGTTGCAGAAGTAGCTCAATAACACAGCCATGGAGGACAACTGAAATGGGTATTTTTTACTAAAACATGGAATTTAAGAAAGCAGAATATTATGAAGATTATGATTTCACTTGTATCACCAGTGGTATATCACATCTATACCTAATATAAGACTTTTTAAAATATGCATGAATAACCTATTTGATGTGAGTCTCAAACCAATGTGCCCAAGAGTGTTCTGGGGATCTTAAGTAGCTGATTCTGATTCTGTAGATCTGGAATTTTCTAACAAGCTTCAAGGGGTTGTTGATATGCTGGTCTGGCAAAAATACATTGAGCAGAAAGATTACAGAGTAAATTACTTCTGAATCTTTGTTAAGTAATCAAAAAAAAAACCCTCTCGTAGCTGGTTTATAATGCTATAAACTAAAGCTGTTCCAGAATTTCTCTGTCAGTCCCTTTGCTCTGTATTTTTTGATCTTAGCCCCTACTACTTCCTGGCTGATGGTCATAGCGAATTTTGCAACCCAGTTGCAGAAGCAACAAGCGTTTTTATTCTATTTTCCCATAACATAGAACTGTATTGTGAAGAATAAAGCAATACTTGAAATCATTATGTCTGAATACCAGATATATAGAAACTCAAGGCATGATTTTCAGATTTGTTTTTTTTTTAATTTTGTAAATGAAAAGCTCAAATAGTCTATTAAATTTGCTTAACAGTTTGTAATCAGAAAAGGCATTTACAGTGTATGATCTACTCAAGGAGAGTTTAATGATAAAGCTTAAGACAACAAAATAATGATTAGCACAGGAAGTAAAAATCTGTACACGGTATTTTACAATTAGCCTCTCAGTCAAAAGAGATGACAACTGATTTACCAAATTAAATGTAAAACCTCAATCAACTTTATTCACTTAATGAAAATCATTATTTTAATTCTACAGCTATGAAATACTTTAACATGCAATTATTCAAACCAATGAATTTCCTAAACTTTCCTATCACATTACTCTATTGTTGTCTTAGGCATACTCATTTACTGTTTTTTTTTCCTGGAAATAAACACCTAATTCTAGTGTTCAGACAGAAAATAATGATTAAATCTACTAGATTATTTAGCATTTGAATACTGTGCTTGAATTCCCAAAACACTTTTGGGTAGATACCTAAATTTCATTCATTCTTACAACTGGCCAAACAGTATCCTAAAGGAGAATTTTCTCAATCCAGAAGACACCAGTTCATTCTAAACTAATTGAGCCGCATCGTTGGGGGTCAGGAAACAAAGGCATACAGCCTAAAGGTATCATGAAAAGAAGTGTAGGCCAGAATCCATGCTAGGGTCATGTGGAGCGAGGAAGTGATGAGGCTACACATCATTTGGAATTTTTTGCATTATTCTCAACTTCTTTCATGCTTTTAAATTAAGAGGCATTTCTAAATTATAGATCATGACACGTATCTAGGGCATTCATGTCTTTTCAAATTGAGAGTAAGGGAATAGGAACGCAAAGCAAGGAAGGAACTGCTATATTTTTATACTATGTGCATTTTATAACATGTAGACAAAAGATAGCATAGTGGGTAGGGCATTTGCCTTGTACATAGCCGACCCAGGTTTGAGTCCTCCGTCCCTCTCGGAGAGCCCAGCAAGCTACCAAGAGTATTCTACCCGCACGACAGAGCCTGGCAGGCTCCCTGTGGCGTATTCGATATGCCAAAAACAGTAACAGGCCTCACAATGGAGAAGTTACTGGTGCCCGCTCAAGTAAATCGATGAACAATGGGAGGATAGTGCTACAGTGCCACAGACTAAGAGATTCATTACAATCTACTTGTATATATGTTTTATTTTTAATTGTTTATAGGAATGCCTGTAGTGATGATCAGGGTCCTGTCCTGGCAATATGGCCCTGAAAGATGGTGGCTAGGCCTGACAATGTGGTCTTGCTTAAAATCCAAATTGCTGGCGCCCTCTAAGATTACACTTTGCATTCCTGGTTGGGCAATGAAATCTTGGTGTGGCCATTGTATGTCATAGTCAGACATGCAAGACATCTGCCTCTTCCCTATGAGCTCTCTCTTGAACCACAGTAGATTTTACATCAAAATACTTTAATCATTATACTAGCAAAATTCCCCTCAACTCGATGAAAAACCTGAAAATAAAATGTGACAAATGAAAAGAATAATCTAAGATGTGTTTATGGAAAATTGTACAACAAATTGGACGCAATATGTAGGAGATAATGAATTGGCAAACTCACAAACTAGACAGGAATGGGGAAACATCAGAGATATAAAGTGATATGAAGAAAAAATAAAAACTGAGGGCAACAGGAGAGAAAAAACAAGCATTCACTGAACCAGCTTTGTCAAGAAAGTAATCGGGTGAATTTCCTGTAACTGCTAATCACAAATTCAAGTTTCCTTGCTGGTCAATTGAAAATATGATATAAACATGATAGAAACTTGTAAAGTTGCTAAAGTTACTTATTGCAATTTCATAAAAAGTATGGACTATAACCCACCTATTTTCATTATAATCATTGGGCTTTTTTCATTTCAAAAATTTTATTTTATTAAAGCGCTGTGAGCTATAAAATTATTTAAAGTTGGGTTTTTGACATAAAATGTTCCATTACCAATCTCACAATGAGTGTCAACTTCCCTACACCAGTATTCCCAGTTTCTTCTCCAACACCCCCACTCCAGCCCCAGCCTGCCATATTGACAGCCACCATTTAAATTTGGTTATTAAATTTGGGGTCTTGTGATTTCAGTGTAGTTGACTCTGTGGTTTGGACAGTTAGCTCTATCATTCCTTAACACCACAAATATACCTCGGTCCCCTTGACCCCTGCCCACATTGTTTCTCATCTATCTCTTCTCCCCTTCACCTTATTTTTTCTCTATACTCTAGTACCAAGGGTGATCTAGGCATACCATCCTTAAATCATTGCATTTCAATGTGCCATTGCATTTCCTCTAAATACCACACATAAGTGATCATCATCCACTGTTTGTCCTTTTTCTAGCTTATTTTATCATGATAATTTATAGTTCAGTTCATGTTGTAGCAAATTGTATGATTTCATCATTTCTTACAGCTGTGTAGTATTTCATTGAAGATATACCACATCTTCATAATATACTGATCTGCTATTGGACATCTCAGTTGATTCCAAATCTTAGCTATTGTACTAAGGGTCTTATGATGAATAATGGTGTGCGTATCTGCTGTTGAATGAATGGTTTTCTTTCCTGGGGTAGATACCCAAAATGGAATTGCTGGGTCATAAGGTAGTTCAATTTTAAGTTTGCTGAAAACCCTTCATATTGTTTTCCACAGCAGTTGTACCAGACTACATTCCTATCAGCAGTGGATGAGTTCCTTTTTCACCACACCCCTGCTAACAGACTGTTCTCATTACTTTTGATATGTGCCATCTTCACTGGTGTGAGATAGCAACAAATTGTTGTCTTGATTTGGATTTCCATAATAAATGATGGTGAGCATTTTTTCATGTGCCTGTTGGCCATCTGCTAGTATTTCTCAGACAAGTCCCTGCTCATTTCCTCTCCCCATTTTTATGGCGTTTTTTTTTTCTTGTTGTTGTTGATCTTTGTGAATACTTTATATATCCTGGATATTAACCCTTTACCTGATGTGTTGACCACAATTCATTTCTCCCATTCAGTTAGATGTCTTTTAGTTCAAGTCTGTGTTTCTTTTGTCATTCGGAAAGTTTTTTAATTTGATTAAAATAATTCTTTTGTTCCTCCTGGTCAGACTCTAACATTTAAGTGAGAATTTGAAAAAAAGAACAGCTTTTGTAGGTTCTTTTCTCAAGGATAAATTAAGCAATCTTATTCATAATGCTAATTCTTGGAGTAATATCTTCAGAGGTTTTAATATGCTGCAGAAAGTATCTTTCAATTTTGTTGGGGGGGTGCATATCCAGTAGTGGTCAGGGATCATACCCGATGGTGCTCAGGAACCCTATGTGCTACTGGGCATTGCATAAGGTTTGGCTGCTTATAGAGGTGCCTTAATACCTATAATAATGTCTTTCCAACCCATCTTTCCACTATGTAAGATGAGCTGTAAGAAACTGACAACAATGGACAAGTAAAGGCTCGGCAACATGATTCCTTCAATATAGCCCATCTGTGTACTAGGTGGTTCTCTCCTGATGGAAGACATTGGATCCTTTGAGAACATTTTAGTGGCAATACTGAAACATGGCTTACATTTTGGAAATTCTGGAGTTAGAGTGTGAAAAAGGCACAATATAGAAACAGATGATAAAGAATAAAAACAGATAGAAAGCAGTGAAAATAGCACAAGAGAAATAGCAACTTTTAAGGAAAAAATGTTGAGGCAAAGAATCAAGGCCAAAGTGAACTCAGAGATAGATAAAGAATGAAATCTACCTATTAACTCTAAGATCAAGTACACTGTCCTAATAGGAAAGGTTTGGGTGCCCTACAGTTTTTTTTTCTCTTTCTGCCCCGCTGCCCCTTTATGTTCTCTACTTTTAAGCTTACTTCCAATGCCCATTAAATCATAATGATATTCTTCTATGGTTGTCCAGCTAAGTTTTGTAGGTCAAACTCATAATTCATCTGAACCTCTCAACTTAAATGTTCTTTCATCTGCTGGACTTTTAAGGAATCATGGGGAGAGGTAGGTATCTCTCCTCTATATAGGTATTTACAAAGTATTTCTATTTAGTGCCATTTATTTTAGATATTCATACATGTATTGCACTTTACAGCTGAGAATTGACTATTAAGGGATTTTTTTTCTTTTCTGGACCTTTCTGTATGTCTCCAAACTTGAATTGCACTTAATATTCACCTTCAGAACCTAAGGCTATTTTACTAATAGACAAACCAACTCAAAGAGGGGCAGCCACAACAAATGAACAAGCTCAAGTAAAATATATCCTTTAAACCAATTCTTTCTGCAGGTCTCACTTTGTTGAATTTTAGTAAACATTCATTTAGCACCCCAATAATAGTGTTCAAAGACTGAAACCATATGCCTGTTTTTGTTAGTTTGTTTCAGGGATTGGAGGTAGGAGGGGTTCTTGTTAGACCTAACATTCTCCTTTTCTTAGGCACTTTAATAGTAGATGTGCTCACTGGTACAATTTCCCATCTGCTCCCAGTAATGGCTGCTATAAAAGAATAATGAGAATTCCTCCTAAAACTAGAATTAGGCTTTTCCTTTTCCTAGGCAAACAACCTACCATGAACGAAAGGAAATTTATGTACAGTAGCAATTTATTTTAATGGGATATTTGCCTAATATCAAATTACAATAAAATTTTCTTTGGATGTGTTTATCTCATACATATCAGAGATACAGACATTCAGTATAATCAGAGCTATTAATGTGAATACCAAACGAATTCATCATAAAATACTCTACAGTACACACTACATGCTCTATAAGGTTAGCTGAGGCTATTTACATTCCCCAAAAATAATTCCCTAGGCAAAAGCAAAACAAAAACAACTGAAAAATATATGTGTTTGTCAATTTCAAATGAAGACTAAGAATACACACATAAACACACACACATACAGAGTTTCTACCTTTGGGGATCCGAAACCAAAACCTACAAGTTAAATTTGTCCTCAGACATATTTTTTGCCTCAGAAGTTTATTTAATAACCTGAATGCCTGTAGGTGGAGCATGCATGGATTCTACTACTCTCTAAAGGCAATTGAATTAATGGTAGCCCTTGGTTTAAAGAAAACTGTTGTTACAAAGTACACAATTCTGCAAGTTTAATAGGTTTTACTTTGTTAAAATCAATGTTAGGCCTCTCTAGGTTCACAGACTTACTCAATCCTCCTCAGCTTCTAAATCATTTATTAGATCTTCAAGAGAAATACCCAGGAATACTTAAGCATTGCTTTCTCTCTCAGTGACTTAATTTTTTTCAGAAAAACAAATTGATCGTTTTATGATTAACTGGAGATTTTTGTCTGTAACCATGCTTAGTCTTATTAAGCCATCCTGGTAATGCAACACATACTTTCAGAAATAAAATTACTTCTATTAGGACAGTTCTAAAAATTTGCAAAGTATTTCATTATAAAAGTAGTGAGCAAAACAAACATGTTGGCTCTTCATACTTGCAAAGAGGCACAGATGATTTTAAGTCTTTTAAGTCCTTGAGTTGTTATCAATTTGAAGCAACATAAATGCCTATTCAGAAGTAATTTTGTTGATAGGACTGATGATTTGTGAATGGAAGAAGCGACACATTTTTTTTAAATCAAGATGATGTGTAAATGGAACTAAGAACTGGAAATACTTGACTGATGTGTGTAATCTCCTTGGTTTTCAGAACCAGTAGGTCTATTTGGTTACTTGCCATGCTAATCTAATGTTTTCTGTCTAAGAAACAATCAAAGCTATAATAATCCAGAGAATTTTTGGACTTCCTTGTTTATTTCTATGACAATTCTACATAGGGAAGCGAGGCAAATATTTATCGTACTGGCTCGTGTTACATCTCTAATCAAGTACATTTTGTTTTCAGTTGTCAGACATTAATCAATCTTATAATGCACTTAACTTGGAAAGAGGCAATGTGATTTCCACAACATTTAAACATAAATTATTGTTCTTAAAAATGCTTTACCTACCCATCCTAACTTCTACACACTCACTGCTAAAATTAACTGGGTAAAGGTGATTTTAAAATATTTTCATATGATGATTTAAATGATCTTAAACTAAAACCTGTCCTGGAATAAAATGCCCTCTATACTCATTGTGTTTCCGTATGTAGTAGCAATAGCATCATCTCCAAATGACTGTTGAATGTAAATAAATCACTTACTGACAGGAAGTATTTTTTAAATTGTGATTCACTCCAAATATTTAGTTAACCATTTTAGATCTGATATATTTTATCATAATAAATGAGTTTTTATTATCCTGTCAAAATTCAATTTACTGGAGAACATAGTTAAGCGTGTAACAATATTGTACTATAATGTAGTTACTGAGACAATACCATACACAGAAATGGTGCATGACTTTGTATGATTGTATGCATTTGGGTAGAGGACCAGAAAAAGAAACAGGAGCTGAGGCAGCTTAAATAATAAGTTTCTTAAAACAGTTTTGTATTCTACTCCTTTTATTGCCAGGCATGCACACAGCTGGGCATTTCTTCCCTTAATGAGTACTGAAGAAATATTCATTGATAAATTGGGGAGAAGAATAAGCAAGACATCACAGTACTCTTAAATGTTTCATTTGAGAAAGAGTAAGTTCTTAAAATATATGGACAAGTGTGGACAAACCAAATTAGAAGATGATTGTGTCTTACCTAATACAATGATCTCATCTACAGTCACAAACATATCATCAAGGTATAGTTTAGTTACAGGCTCTTTCAAGTGGAAAGACACAGAGATAAGATAAAGAGGAATTATAAAGATATATCAATGGGTCTAACATCAACTGATTTTAAGCATTGCATTTAAGTTATAGAAAGTCCTACAATTTAACTAATAATCCACTACTAAGCATAAGCATATGCTTTGTATTACCGGACTGTATGCATCCATCTTACCTAGTTACACAGGCATAAAACTCAAAATATTCATTTTGAAGCCTTAATTTCTAAGATTAGGACTCCTATATTCTAGCTAATAATTTTTTGTATGATAATGCTCCTTTGCTTTATGAAATTAGATTTGGAGGGGGAGATAATTGTTTACTTTGCTGAATAAGCATGCCCTTTTCAAATCAGAAAAATTGTAAGAGTGCTATTGCCTCCATTATTAATATTCATACAGTGTCAATAATTTGTACCGAATGAAATCACATGTAAATAGAAAGTAATAAAACAGCCACAGGAATAAAGAAAAACTGTTAATAGAACTTCTAGAATATACCTTACAAATTTCTCAGTAATTAAGAAGAGTTTCATAAAAGGGTTGAAACCAACTACAGTGGTTTGGAGTTCTTTATACACATTTTTTTATGAAGGAAAATACTCAATTATCAAAGACTAGCATCATCTTTTTTAATATAGCAGTGTTTCTATAATTCACTTTGTATAATTATAGCATTTTTATTTAATTTAAACCTCAAATAAAACCTGTAAAAGTAAACATTAAAATAATTCTGATAGACAAAGTTACATTAGTGCCATAAAATTTAACACTATTGTAAGCATATTACATACACTATATTTTTTGCTCGAGCACCCATTCAGATAATGTTTTTTCTTGTTGACTTCACTCTTTCTTCACACTTGCCATACTGGATACTACCAATTTATGTTTTCTCTCCCTTTTTTCCTCCTCCACCCCTTCTCTCTCTCCCTCATTCCCTCCTGACTCTGCTATATCTTTCATATGGTCAATTCCACCACTTTTCTCACCTTGCCTAGTTCACCAAATTGCACCAATACTAGGAAATAGTCCTCTAGAATATTTTCCTTTAGTAAATTTCACACCAAAGCATTCTACATGTCCTATATTGATTATTTTTCTGCTAGCAGTTGTGGTAATGCATTTCCTGCTAATATATTTTGACTTCTGTATCTACTAACAAAATTCAAACAATTTAGGGGCATTAGAACCTAAAAGTATTGCTAGAAGAATATTTTTTCTAAGTTCTTCAAAATGACTCTTCATCCTGTGTCCATGCTTGTGCAAAACTGGACCATTCAAAATAAAAACCCAGCCATCCCTCTTACCATTCTGTGTTATCGTTCCTCTTTCATGATTACCCTGTCTATGCTTACTAATACTTTCTTATGAATCCACTGTATTTTGAGCTCCATGACAGTAGGTATCACCAAAGTTTTTCCTCATTCTTAGAAACTAGCAAAGTGCCTGCTACATGGTAACCCCTCAAGAGACAGTTGACGGATCTGTCTAGGAGGATGCTCCTCAAATACTCTCACTTGAAATAAATTTTGAATGAAAAATCATGTTATTTAAAATGCTAGAACACATGAATTGTGCTTCAGGTGCTCCCCATAGTCTACAAAACTTTCTGTATAAAATTAAATTCCCTGACTATGATTGAATGTGTAGACATTCCTGCATATGCAGGAACATTTGCTTCATTGTCTTTGCATTTTTCCACCATGCTAGTGACTAATAGTCGTTAATTAAATAACAGAATTAATGAGTCTCTTTCCTTGGAGGAGGAGCTTGGGACACACCTGTCAAAGCTTAGGACATACTCCAGGCTCTGTGCTTAGTGAGTCACCTATTCGGGCAGTGCTCTTGGGGACCATATGATGTGCTGGATAATTGAACTTGGATAAGCCAAATGAAAGACAAGAGCCTAAATCCCTGTATTATCTCTGGGTCCAAGTCATCTTCACTGATATGCTGTGAAACTGCCCAAGTTTTGTATATGTTGAAGTCACAAATAAAATAGATCATATTTGGCAAAAATTACTACATTTTTATATGTTAAAAAATCTAATAGGCTTCTAACCAACGGAAAATGGAAAGAGTGTAGTCAAAATGGGTTAACCTATTCAGCACTTTTAGTGATAGTTATGGTCACAGAAAAGTGCTTTTATAAATTCAATATTGCTGGACAAGCAACACCAATACTTTCCCCTAATTTTCAGAAAAAAGAAAAAGAAAGTAGGAAATTGTCTCTGGTAATTTCTTATTTATATACTATAACAATGACCTCAATATTTTGAGGTCATTTTTTTTACTTTATTTTTACCCAATAAGAGATGTCTGGGTATGATATATTATAGAAATACAAATTAAGAACTACAATAATATCAGGCCAAAAAATGGCAAACAGGTGTTGGAGCAGGTTGGCACTTCCCCTGCACACGGCTGACTCAGGTTTGTTCCCTGCACCCCATATGAAATCCCAAAGCATAGTCAAGGATACAATCACTTTAGAAAACTGTTTTACAGTATCTTATAAGGATAAACACAAAACTCATTCATTCCATTCCTAGGTATTTATCCCAAAAAAGGAAAACAAAATAGGAGCAGAAAAGACTTGAGTACCAAATTTTCTGGAATCCTTTTAACATTCTCAAACTGAAAGCAATAGATGAGATAAAAAATCTTGGTATATTCATAAAATGGAATTTTAGCAAGAGATAAAATGAAATGAAATACTGATACATTCCAAATGTATGAATTCCAAATACAGCAAGAGGTCAACATATCATACCTTGCACAAATAGATTTATATGTATTAAAAAACAGACCAAGCTATCTATAAAACAGTTATATATAATGGGTAGGGATTTATCAGAAGGTAGCAAGAAGTTTTCTGAGGTGATTTAATTGTTTTATTTTTTTATTGTGGACTTGGTTTTGCGTATATCACTTTACAAACTTAATCAAACATTCGATACCACTGGGCTTCCCATTACTTGTGATTTCAAGACACACCTAGTGGTGTTCAGGGCTGAAACCTGTCTCTGTGCAGGGATTACTCCTGGTGTGACTCATGGGACCATAAGGGGTTCCAATGATCAAATCCATATTGGAAACTTGTAAGGCAAGTGTCTTCCCTGCTGTGCTATCTCTCCACTCTGATTCTTCTACACTTATACCTGCTACAGACATGGAAAATAAATTCTACAATATAAATTTTATATAACAAACCCTTGCTCTCATTGCACATTTACTTTGTCTTAAACTTAACTTCATGCATTTCAATATTTACTTCAACACTTCAATATTTACTTCAATGACTTATCTTTCCTAAATTAAATGCTAAGGTAGCATTATGAGTGACGGAGCTATCCAACCATTTAAAATCATCCTCTCTTCCACTTTGCAAAGTACATGTACATGTACCTAATACGAGAAAAGGTGGACTGATTGCCAAACTTCAGTCAATTTTAGAAAGAATTTAAAAGGGTTCAGAGGACTAATCGGGTTAGACTTGGAAAGACTTATTGAAACATCAGCGATATTATGTAATTTGCCCTTTTCTCTCTATACACAGTGATTGATTTGGACAATATAACAGAACTAGTGTCTTTTGTGAAAGAGTGCATATTGTGGATCATATCTATACCAAAATAAGAAGGGAAAGAAAATAATGAAGAAGGCTTGAAAGACCGATGGGGCTTTCAAATACAAAAATGATAATCTGATAGCCGTTCGTATTTGTTAAATGCATGGTGATTAGCAAGATGCATGCCACTACCTAATTGATCCTAAAATGAGCACAGATACTAAAATTCTATGAACACCATGGAAATAAGGGTCACATAACCGAGGGCAAGTATTACAAGAGCAACATAAAACTGTTTAAATGGTGCAGAAAAATCAAGCAGGAAATAGAAATTTGTGATAATGTTAAAAACAGCTTGCTGGGCCCTTTCATTCACATTTAAAGAAAGAATCAGGGAGACCTAGGCTCACTGATTGGGGTAGATGGGGGCCAGTGAGGGACAGAGATGACACAGAAAGCCAAACTGTTCAAATCCCCTGCTTATCTGCTCTGTCGAGGAGAATACTCATCAGACTGAAAACAGGCTCAACTGTCCAAGGGAAGTGAAACCCAAAATAGGTGAGAGAATTTTAAAAGAGCAAGAGAATTTTAAAAGAGCACCTTGCTACTTTAAATGAGCCAAACATTTGGCCCCATACCAATTTTATCCAGGGAAAATAGGAAAACTTGTACAGTGCGGCTCTGCTGTGATATCAGTGGTCTTTGAGGAACTGTGTTAACACTAGACAGAGGCAAATCCATCCCAGTTTTTAAGCAATGGGTAGAAGTCAGTATACCCAGTTTTTAACTATTCCTGCTCAAGGACAGCTCTGGATGATTGAACAAGAACATTCAAATAAGCAATTGGGTTGGTATGACAACTTGTTCTTGGAGTGACAAGTGTGTGTTGTTGGTGTTTGTTGTTTAGTCTCTTTCACAATGTGAACACTAAATTTAACCTCTGGAAGCAACTCAAAATAACTCCTTTTGTTGACTAAGTATTCCAAGAATGGAAACTCCACCGTGCTCTACAAGGAAAAGCACAAGGGCCAATTGCCTGTTATCTGAACAAATTTGGCCAATAGGGAACTGAGAAAAGGGTCTGTGTACCATTGGGGCAAATAACACGGAGAAAGTACAAGATTTACACAAGAGTGGAAGAGGAACAAGAACGATGCAAAGGCAAACAAACTCCACTCCCTAGGAGGGAGGGGGGTCTAGAGACCATGGTGGAGGGATTTGGAAATTTGGTGGTGGGTGTGGTAAGCAACATTATATGAAAAAATTAATACTAAAGCTAATGTAATACCTTAATAAAAGATATTTCTGAAAAGAGACTCGTTAAAACTAGACTAGATGAATACTGAAAACCACATTGTACCAGAAAAATATACAGGGGTTAAGGCACTTGCCTTGCATGCATCCAATTTAGGTTGGATCCCCTGCACCCCAGATGGTCCACAGAACCCCACAAGGACCTAGCACTGAGCATTGCTTGGTAGTATCCAAAGATCTCTGCCCCCCACTAAATGGTGCTAATTGAGCTCTATAAAATGAGATTACTGGTGATGTTTACTTTTACTTTTTGTTTTCTTTCATCATTTTATGGATTGCTCGAGCGGGCCCAGTAACATCTCCATTGGAGACTTTGTTGTTACTGTGTTTGGCATATCGAATACTCTCGGTAGCTTGCTGGTAAAATAAAAGATATATTTTGATTATGGAGGGAGAGTCCTTGCCTGGTGGTGCTCAGAAGTCACCCCTAGTGGTACGACGTTTTATCAAGTCACCCCTAGTGGTACGACGTTTTATCAGGGATTTGAACTCGTGTAAGGATGGATTTTTAAATGGAGAGAAGAAATGAACAGAAACTTCTTCAAGAAGAAATAAAAATGGCCAAAAGCACTTGAAAAAATGTTCTGCATCGCTTGTCATCAGGGAGATGAAAATCAAAACAATAATGAGATACCATCTTCCAGCACAGAGCCTGGCACACATCAAAAAAGAATAAGAGTAACCAGTGCTGACGCAGATGTGAGGAGAAAGGGACTCTCACTCATTATTGGTGGGAATGCTGACTGATCCACCCTTTTTGGAAAACTATATGGGAATTCCTCAAAAAACTAGAAATTGAGCTTACATATGACCCCACAATTCCACTTCTGGAAATACACCTCCGGGGTACAAAAACACAGCAGAAATAACATCTGCACTTGTATGTTCATTGCAGCACTGTTCACAATAGCCAGAATCTGGAAACAACCTGAGTGTCTGAGAACAGATGACTGGTTAAAGAAACTTTGGGACATCTACACAATGAAATACTATATAGCTGTTATAAAAATGAAGTTATGAAATTCGCTTATAAATGGATAGCACTGTAGCACTGTCCTCCCGTTGTTCATCAATTTGCTCGAGCTGGCCCAGTAATGTCTCCATTGTGAGACTTGTTGTTACTGTGTTTGGCATATCGAATACGTCATGGGTAGCTTGCCAGACTTTGCCATGTGGGCGAAATACTCTCGGAAGCTTGTCGGCCTCTCAGAGGGGGAGGAGGACTTGAACACGGGTCAGTCACGTGCAAGGCAAACTCCCAACCCATTGTGCTATGGAAAATATCATGCTGAGTGAAATAAGTCAGAAGGAGAAGGACAGACAGAATGACTGAACTCATTTGTGGAATATTAAAAAAACAGTGGTAGTAGAACACTAACACCCAAGCACAGTAGAAACAAGGGTCCAGGGAGAATGGTTCATGATGGGAGCCTGTCTCAAGGGCTAGAGGAAAGGGCACTGGAGTTAGCGAGGGTACTGTTTTGACAATGATGGTTGGAAGGGATCCCTCTGGATGGGAGATGTGTGCTGAAATTGGGAATGAACCAAACATGATGGGCTCTTTGTATATGCAGTGCCACCATAATGCCTCAAAGTAGAGAAAGACACAGACACAAAGAAGAAAAGTGCCTACCATAGAGGCAGATTTAGGGGGTGGCATGTAGAGGAACACGAGGTGGGGGTAATCTGTGGTGGGAAATGTACACTGGTGGAGAGATGAGTGTTGTAACATTGTAGGACTGAAACCATATTATGAAAGCTTTGTAACTGTATCTCATAGTGATTCAATAAATAAATCGTCGGAGGTTGAGTTAAAAAAAGAAAATTTAATCCATGGAAAAAATAAAGATGGATTTTGAAAGGAAAAGTGCTATTTTAACTTGAAAAAGAAATTTTATCAATAAATTTGTTAAAAATATCACAATATATTTTATATGGAATATAGATATATTAATTTTGATTTACATACTGAGTTACAAAGTTGTTTACAATAGGGTTTCAGGCACAGATGCTCCCACCTGGAATCCCATCACCCAGTTTTATTTGGAATTTGTTACTGAAGATTAAGGCAACTGCCAAGTGTGCTCTTCTGAATGTCACATTTTAATTATCCTAATGCATTATTTTAAAATGATGCTTACCTCATTTTATCTAGGAAGTTTATGGCACCCGTAAACATAGTTCACCATTTTATCTGATCAATTAAATACTGTTTTAAAATTTATGTAAAAGTTATTATGGAAATATATATAGCCTCACATAGTGAGAAAATATACCACAAATCCTAAGAATTCATAACTTCACAAGTAAAATTATTAAGTTATTAATAAAAAAGAAGTTTGGAAACAATAGTATTAAGTTTTTATATTCCTCTTGAATAATATTACTGTGACATCCATTTTGGGGTTTGTTTTTCTTTTGGGACCACACGTGGCAGTACTTGCTTACCAACATCTTTAATGACTTTTTAATGTACATTTTGAATCCATATCTATCATAAAAATATCTATGGACAAGAACAGTTAATTCCCAGAAGCTAGTTTATTTGATACACTATGAGAATGCAACATTTTATAAAAACTGAGATGAATAAAAAATTTAGTCACAAAAACATTTTTAAAAATTAAAAATCGAAAAAAATCACAAAACAGCTCTATTTCTTATTTTTCTATTTTATTTGGGCGTTATCTTGGGGCACACCCTATATGACATAGGTGTCATTCTTGAGTCTGTGCTCAGAGAACCCTAAGAAGTGCCAGGGATCGAACCATTGTTGACTGCACGCAAGGCAAACACATTAACCCTTGAACTATCTCTTCAGCCCCTGTTTCTAAATTATTTTTACTAACACCTAAATGACAGTATGAACCACAAGTTTCTCATACTGGAATCTGGTTTAATTAGCACAAATTTCAGTACTGGTATCAATCTGTTAAATAAATATCATCGGACATCATTGTACAAGTTTTGAGTATACAATATTGTACTTGAACCATTGAAATAACATGTAGATTTAATGGATATAAAATCCCTAACAAATCCTAATGGTACTGTTTAAATAGACTAAATTCTGTAACTTGTATGGAATCACAAAAGAACTTTAATAAAGTCACCCTCAGGGGAAAAATGAACGTAACATCACACTCCCCCCAAAACTATGCTTAATATAAACACCTCATTAAAAAGCTATGGAAGTCAAACAGTATTTATTGTAGGGAGAAAACCACACAGATCAATGCAGATGAATGAAAAGTTCAGAAATAAATGCCACAAATTCACAACTAATTACAAAGGAGTCAGCTGTGTAAGAGAGAGAGATCTCTTCAATAAGAAATACCTGGAAAACTGGACACCATATGCAAGATAATAAAAATTGAGTACTAATAGCATACAGACCATTATTTTAAATTAGAATAAAAACTTGAAGACTTAAATCCATAAAAGACAGATAAAAACTTGAGCAGGACAGTAGAAATGACATGTGCACCTGTTTATCTATTGCAGCACTGTTCACAATAGCCAGAATCTGGAGACAACTCGAGTGACCAAGAACAGAGTACTGGTTATAGAAACTTTGGTACATCTACACAATGGAATACTATGCAGCTTTTAGGAAAGATGGTCATGAAATTTGCTTGTAAGTGGATGGTAATGGAGAGTACAATGCTAAGTGAAATGAGTCAAAATGAGAGGGACAGAGAACGACTGCACTCATCTGTGGAATGTAAAATACATGAGACTGACACCCAAGGACAGTAGACAGAAGGGCCAGCAAGATTGCTCCACGGTTGAAAGTCTGCCTCATGAGCTGGGAGAGAAGGCAGCTGGAATAGAGAAGCGATCACTAAGTCAATGATGGTTGGAAGGATTGTTCAAGATGGGAGATGTGTGCTGAATGTAGACCAAATTTGATAGCCTCTCAGTATCTGTATTGCAAACCATAATGCCCAAAAGTAGAGAGAGTGAGTATGGGGGAAAATTATCTGCCATAGATGCAGGAGCAGGGTTGGAATGTGGCGAGGAGGAGGATATTGGGTTGGAGGGTTGCATGTTCAATCATTGTATGACTGAAACTCAAACAGGAAAGCCTTTTAGCTCTATCTCATGGTGATTCAATTTGAAAAAAAAAAAACAGGACAGTCCTCATAAAACTAAAGCACAAGATTATATGAGACTAATAAAGCTCTAAATTTGCCTTGACATAAAACATTTAAAGTTAGTAAGGTCTGTTATTTGGTCATACTTTTTCAAAACTCCAAGTAAGCATTATCCTTTAAAGCTCTTTATGGCCTTTAGTTTTTATTTGGGAACCACACTTGACAATGCCCAAGAGCTACTAACGATGCATTGCTCAGTGGTAGTTTCCAGACAGTGTAGAGGATCAAACCCTGGCATTTGCTATCTCCTTAGCCAAGTATCCCTAGCCTTAATATAAAAGTTGTCTATCTCCTCTGGTTAACTATTATATGAATATTTAATTTTATATTGTGAAATTTTCTTATTCACTACTTAAAATTTTTCTGAGGGCATAAATTAATGCAATCTAAAATTCACTGTGATCTTTGAAATATGCACTTCAACATGTTTTAACCAGCAAATACAAGTAACAAATGTTGGCTTCATATTTCTCAATTCAAATAGCCCCAGCATAGAAAGGAGTGGAGAGAATTAACCCAAAACATTTACAATGTATCTCAGATTCAAGAACAACTTCAAGATCCTTATTTATCTCTCTGGGCATGATACTTTGTAAAAATCAGGTGATTGTTTCTTATAGGACAAAAGACTGCTAATAATAATTTCAATTTTTTACAGTTTACTTTTATGTACTTTACAAAGTGCTGTCAGAGTATTTCACTTAAGACCTACAACAATGTTTGAAGTATGCAACAATTTTGTCAAATAATTGCAGTGGATGGCTATATGGAAATTATTTTAGGGTTTCTTATGTACCTCTAATTCCATCAAGTGCTTACATGAAATATGTATAGTTTTATGCATGCCAGTCATAGTTCAATCAAGTGGTTGAAAAAAGATGAGGAACTTAGAACAGAATTGACTCAAAGTTAACCTCCAGGTATCAGATTCAGTACTATCTTGCAGATGGCCAGCACTTTTCAGTGATATTCCCACTATTCCTGACATTGTTTTTCTGACCCATAATGTAAATTAGTAAGTATGCAGACAGAGGAAAAGCAGAATGTACATAAAAGTGGACAAACTGCATACAAATCCAAAAATCAACCAACAGTCATTATGGTAGCTGTTTTCATTGGAAGAAAAAACTGTGGAGAACAGTTTAAAAGCTTATAATTTAAAACATTTGTACTTGTAGTTTGATGTTAATATGTTAAATTATGTGTATACAATCAATTACTATAATATTTGCTTAAATATCATGGATTGAAATAATAAAAACTATCAACCCAAATGTCTGAAGTTGACTTACAAAGGACCAAATCATTCCAAGGTGAGATTACAAATTTCTGTAAAGCCCCTATATTAGGTCATGCTGAAGTGATTTTTGATAATATATTTTATGGTTAAAGTACGCATTTGGTAAGAATTCACTGCTTATAATTTTCTGTTCTGCTTTAAAGCAAGAAGGTGAATGATGAAATTGTGATATTTTTGCTGTTAATCGTAATGAAAATTCTGTTTGCTATCAAATTCATCTTTTTGTTATTTTCCAAATATGCTTGAAAGTAATTTATTTTTGTTGAAAAGTCATGTACTAACATGATGAAAAATACAAACAAGGTTCTAATTTCTTTCAGATGCCCTTGTTGGCAAGATATACACCAAAGGTTAGTGCAAGCTTTGCTTTCACATTAGTATCATTGAGGTTATGTGTACAGACATATAAAGTAGATGAGTTTTTAAAGAAGTATCTTTCAATAAATAATACTGGCCAGTCTTGGGCAGGGGTACATATACACATTACTTTTTTGATATAAAAATACAAGGTGGTATGAGGCTCATGAAATGTAGCTTCAACAGGTACAATGTTTACCCAGCTAGGAGTAATCAGGAATAATTTGTCTCAATGTATTTTTGTAGTAATAGGTCACCATGGATAATGACAGGTCAACAAATTGCATGGTGTACTATAAAAAACAATGATGTGGGAAAATAATTTCATTTTCCAACTATTTAAAAGTCATCAGCTGAAGCTTGGGAGCTTGGGAGAGAGTTCATGTGGGAGATAACATGCTTAGTATGCGTCCCTGAGTTTGATCCATGGAACCATATACCATTTCTCCTTGCCACTCCCACAGGGCCACACCCCTCCACACACAGAGTATCACCAGATGTGAACCCTAAATCTTTGTATAGTCTATTTTGAGTGTTTAATATTAGCAAGAATGTGAAAGAATAGATGTAGTACGTTGCTAGAATTCCAAAAAGAGTATGACTTACAAAGATGGGATTCAAGAAACACAGAAGTAACCACACACGTTTAACACTCTAATCTTGTTTAATTTGTTGTTGGTATTAAACAGATGATGTTACACAACCAAGGAAGGTACACTACAACTTAGCCACTTCCTGGGTTCAGCCACTACTCTTAGCAGATGAAGGTAATTTGCTTGAAGTTCTGCCTTCATAACTGACAGCCAAAACAAAACCTCTGCATGAAGGATTTAGAATTTTGTGCACATAGCAAACACATTCCCTGTCTGCCTATTTTAGCAGTGTTAAAATAAATTGGACCCACTTCACCAAATGGATAGCTACATGCAAGAACTAACTTTGGGAAGTTCACTTTATTTTGAAAAATATGAGCATCAACATTTAGGAAAATATTTATGTTGCCCCTACATAATTACACTGGGAGTATGGATTAAGTTGACAGCATTTTGCATGTGTAAACAGTGGCATTTTGATTATAATTGGCAAGCAACATTATACTTTTAGTTCCAGATATTTAAATATACAGAAGGTCTAGAGTAATCATTTGTTTCCAAGACTAAACAGATGAATCTTCTCAATGCATACTTTTAAGTGTACTGCATCTTATGTCAGTTTCTGACCTCACGGCATTGCATATATCTAATTGCATGAACAAGACTTACTATTTGCACATGCATACACAAAATTGTGTTAAGCACCATGAAAAAATAGGGCGAGTAAAGGAAGTGATGCCCAGTAGCTCGCAGAATTGTTAGGTAATATAAAATGTATAATATAATGCAGAGTAATGCAATACATTTTGAGAAAAATATAAATAAAAGAAGACAAATATATACTATTATTCCACATTTTGTTTGGGGGCCATACCTAGACGTACTCAGGGATGGCTCCTGGTGGTGCCCAGTTGTCATATGGGTTGCCAGGGACAGAACCTGGGGTTGGGCACAAGCAGGGCAAGTAATTTACACACTGTAAAGCACAGCCATTTTTTGCTCTTCAATAGAAAAAGGATCTGAAATCAAAGTTTGAAAAAACTTAAAGTCTATTAAATAGCAATGTTATTTAGTACAGGGAGAAGAAAGAGTTTTAAGTACTTTTCTCCACTTTCAAATTTTTGTACACTGAAATGTGAAATGTATAGGCAATACCTAAACTGAAGATAAAATATAACCACAATATGGTTTTTATTGAATTATTAAAAAATAAAGAGATAAAGTTAAAATATGCTCATGTGTATGTTCATCTGGAGAAGAGTCCTTCCTCTATTTCTAAGGGGTTTCTGAACTGTCATTTTTTATTAACTATAAGTGGAGTTTGCCTACATGGATATGTGAGAAAGGAAAGTTGCTATTTACCTAACAAGACTTTTAAAATATTTTCTATTGAGTTATGTTAATTAAAATCACTATTTAATCACTTATACAGCTCAGGGTGATTTGCTAAACAATTAAGACTTTTATTTTTATTCATGAGGGGGATTTCTTAAATACCCATTTGGTGAAAAGATTTACAAACCACCACTCTTGAACACATTTGCTTCTCATATTCTCTTGACAAAGGAAAAAAACGAGATGAGGATATAGTCATAAACTCTAGTTTTTATACTTAAATTCTCTTTTCAATATTTAGTCTGTCTTATACAAGTTCAGAATTCTTCAAAATAGAGGTAATAAGAGTATTAAACAGACGTTATAAAAATATTATATGACTTACACCTGTTTCCAAGCACACATAAAAATTATTCCTTAACAAAATAAGATAGCTACTGATTCATTTTAAGGAAGAGAAGGCAATTCAGTCTAAAAAAAATCAAACTAAGTTATTACATAGTTAACTAAATTGAAGGCGAATGCATGCTTTGTCACAGAATGGCAGGTGATTGATCAGATACAAAGCCCAAAGGAGTAAGGTTTGAAAGAGAAAACATTTTGTCTATTTATCAGTTATATGACTTTCATCCACAACATTTGATCTATCTCGGTTTATTCATTTGCAATTTAAAAATTACCTATACAAGTATCTACCACCCAGTGTTGCTGTGGGAATGAATGAGTCTTAGGAATGAACACATGGTTCTTCTTTCTTTCTTTACAGCTCTTCTATTCAATGCTACTAAACACTACCTTCTAGAAAGAGGACTTATATGTATGTTTTCGGGAAAATTTTCTTCATTTGCAATATGATGTTAAAAAGATTTTCTGGGGTTTGACACTGGTCTTATTAAAAGGGAAAATTACCTGTAGTTCTTATTAGGTTATTGATTTGATTCCAAAATAATAAAGTATTGGAAATTACCCAATTACCATTTAATCTGTTTTTAAGATTGTTTGTGATAAGAAAAAGTTTGATGCAATAATTATTACTTGACTTTTTTTCAAGGAGTACTTATTTGGGGATGCCACACACAGTGGTTCACAGGACTTACTCCTGGTTCAAGGATCACTTCTGGTGTTCGCAGACAGGATACCATATGAGGTGTAGAGGATCAAATCCAGGTCAGCTGTATGGAAGGCAAATGCTCTACCTACTGTACCCACTCTGTTCCCAAGGAACAGTTCTAAGAAAGGTTATTTTTCATTATGTTCACATTTTGACATTTTGGGCTTTCCTTTCAGCAAAGGAAATAGACAATACAGAATGGATTTGTTCACCCAAGATCTGAAATGTTTGACATATCTCTAATATTAGTGAACCAGCCTCCAACAAGCATAAGGAACATTGCTAGATCTTTCATCTTCCTGCATAATCACATAATATATATTTCTTCTGTAAGAGGGAAATCCAGCCCTCTACAAAAGCAATCATTGTCTGTCCTTAGTAAAGAACAGTAATAGCAAATTTAGTTAAGCAAAATGTAAGTCTGTATTGACTCAGGTTCTGTGGAAGCAGGATACCCATGCTTGATAACATTCAACTCATTGAAGAGGACCTCTTTGTTGAGGTGAATTACTTCTGTTGTCAGGGAAAATTTCTTAAATTATGGAGATTTACATGTCAATAAACCAACCCAATAAAATAACAGCCAAAGGATTATGACAGTTTATGAACTTAAATCTAGCTTTGAAAGAGCTTAGTGTGACCAAACAGTGGCAGGCCAGTTCATTAACTTCCAATGTACTAAGCATATTCTTCACTTATTAGTGATCATATAGGAAGGGTTCTGATGCCTATTCTACTTCTCTCCCCTTCTGTATGCACACTGTACCTTTTGCTACTCAGTATGACCATGTGCTCGAAAGTACATTTTAAGTACAAGGCATATCCTTGTAAACACCAAGAAAAACACTGGGTTCTATATGCTCACTCCAACTCATCGTGAAGGTCAATTCAAAATGTAAGGTATTTAAAGACCTGCACACCGTAGGGAGAATATGAAGGTATTAATCCTTCAGATGCCCTATTTGAGATAAGCAAACAGTGCTTAACCCCAAAGGAAATTTAATTTTACAGCACTCACAGTTTGCATACTTGCATAACATTTGATTCACAGACTAGTTTAATGCTCCTGGTATAGGCTACAGGCAAGAATAAAATGCTAAGCTCTACACAGATACCAAAAATCCTCATCAGTAAACAATTAGGGTGTTCTTGCACATGGTCGATCAAGGTTCAATCCCTGGGACCTCATGATACCCAGAGCACTCCCAGGAAGGATCCTTGAGCACAGAGCCAGTAATAAGCTCTCTCCCCCACCCCCCAAGTATAGCTCAAAAAAGCAAACAAAAATTACAATCTTTAGTTCATATATATTTCATGGTATTTAGAGATTTATTTTATTAATTTGAGAAAAAAGACTTCTCTATGAAATATGAAGGTGGCCCCTTATGCCCATTCCATCAGTATTAAGTGTAATGAAAGACATATTCAAATTAATGTATTAGGATTCTCGAGAGAAACACATACATACACAGCATCCTATGGACAAATCCAGTATAAGGTTAGGTCAAACACAAATATCTGGCTGTCTTTGTGCATCAAAGTGTTGATTAAAATTAACCAACACAAAAATAAAGTGATTTTACACCACACACCAATAAAAAGGATTAAAAAGCATATGATTCAGAAAAACATGGGCAGTGTTATCTCTGGCAGTGCTAGAGGGCATCACACTGGGGACTGAATTCCCCTGAGCTTTGCATGTGTCCAAGAGTTGGTCCATATCCTTAGCCTCAAGGTTTCCCTTTTAAATTTGATGGCATTTAATATTTTTAAAGTTTTGGTATTTTACAAGATAATAAATAATGAGCACAAAATAAAGTTATATTGTGATCATAAAAGTAAATGCAAATTCAACAGTATATTGAAAACAAATACACAATAACTTAAATCATTTCAGTACAGCTTCACTAACACCAATATTTCCTCAGATTAAACAGTCAGTCATTAATAACTCAGGTCAAGCAAATGTTTACTGGGTTCTTGTCAAAGACAAGGCAATATTACCAAGTCTGAAGGAAAGTGAGGATTAGTTTATTAGTTTCTGAAGCCTCATACTGTTAGAAAACAAGATGTAAGTATACAAATCAAAGTCTTAAATTACATCTCAAGGCAAGAGAAGACATGCCATTTGGCAGTGTCTGATTAATTTCTGAATGGATTGTTCAATGGGAGAAGCTCTGAAGAGAAAGAAAAATATTGTTTCAATGACGGACAGAAAACAACACTTTTATAGGTGTGACTGAAGTCTTTTGCAGAAACCAAAGATATTTTGGGAGTTGATAGGCCAGCTTTTTTTGAGGAACAATAAAGATTTTTCTTTTTCTTTGGCAGGGGCGGGTACTCTCAGTTACTCCTTACAGCAACCAAGAATAATCCCTGAGCACTGCTGCATATGGGTCATTTTATCTCCTCTCTCTCTCTCTCTCTCTCTCTCACACACATACACACACACACAAATTAAACACACATACAAACACAAGGATTCAAAATCAGGGCATCTTCTCCATGAAAAGGTCATGGAATTCTCAGTAAATGTCAATAGGACTAGGCTTTTATTTTAGAAAATAGAGCAAGCTTTCTGAATTTATATTCTGTATTTACTAAAATTTGATATCTTGAAGATTAAAATATGAATTTAAATAGTTTATAAACATGATCAAATCTAGTCTTTTTCTCTTTCACACTTCTACTCTATCCACAGACTTTGTCCATTGCAATAACCTGATTATATTTCCATGTTTTGTAATACATTCCTCCAATTTATAAAACCACAAAATCTACTAACATATATGAAAACTGCAGATATTCACCTAGGAATGATTTTTTAAAAATTTTATTGAATCACTGTGAGACAGTTACAAGCTTTCATGTTTGGGTTACAGTCACACAATGATCAAACACCCATACCTCCACCAGTGCACATTCCCCAGCACAACCCCTCTTTCCCACCCTCCCTCTGTCTCCATGGAAGACATGATTCCTCATAATCTCACTCTACTTTTGGACATTATGGTTTGCAATACAGACCCTGAGAGGTTATCATGTTTGGTCCTTTATCTACTTTCTGCACACATCTCCCATCCCAACCGATTCCTCCAGCCATCTTTTTCTTAGTGATCCCTTCTCTATTCCAGCTGTCTTCTCCCCTTTGCTCATGAGGCAGGCTTCCAGCTATGGAGCAATCTATCTGTCCCATGTATCTACTGTCCTTAGGTGTCAGTCTCATGTTATTTTATGTTGTTTTATACTCCACAAATGTGTGCAGTCCTTCTACGTCTGTCCCTCTCTTTCGGACTCATTTCACTTAGCATGATACTCTCCATGTCTATCCATTTATAAGCAAGGTTCATGACTTCATCTCTCCTGACAGCTTCATAGTATTCCATTGTGTAGATGTACCAAAGTTTCTTTAACCAGTCATCTGTTCTAGGGCACTTGGGTCATTTCTAGATTTTGGCTACTGTGAACAGTACTGCAATGAACATATAGGTACAGATGTCATTTCTACTGTGCCTTTTTGCATCCTCGGGCTATATTCCCAGAAGTTGTATTGCAGGGTCATATGAAAGTTCAATTTCTAGTTTTTGAAATGACTGTCCATATTGTTTTCCAGAAATGCTGGACTAGTGGGCATTCCCACCAACAGTGAAAAAGTGTCCCTTTTTTCCCACATCCACGCCAGCACCAGTTGCTTTTGTTCTTTTGAATGTGTGCCAGTCTCTGTGGTGTGAGATGATATCTCATTGTTTTGATTTGCATCTCCCTGATGGCTAGCGATGTGGAGCATTTTTTTCATGTGCCTTTTGGCCATTTGTATTTCTTTTCTAGGAATGAATTTTAAAACACACTGATGCCGCTTTTTGGGTCACCCCCGGTGATGCTCAGGGGTTACTCCTGGCTCATGCACTCAGGAATTGCTCCTGGTGGTGCTCAGGGGACCATATGGGGTGCTGGGAATCGAACCTGTATTGGCCATGATGGCTGCATGCAAGGCAAACGCCCTACCCGCTGTGCTATCATTCCAGCCCCAATACCTCTCATTTTTATAATAATCATTATGTCAATATTTTCATAGTCAATGCTTTCTGTTCAATAGGTGCATCTCCAACATGCTAATACCTATACAAGTCTATGTTTAGATTTTCTCAAACCCAATCACCGCTTTTCCATATGAAAACTATTCTTTCTTTTGTATTACCTTTCTTTGTCCTCATTCATTCTGCAATGATTACCCTTGATCATATCTCTCTCATGTATTCAAACTTTAAATTTATAAATAGACTCACAAGAAACATGTTATACTGTACCCATATTGACCTCTACACTTTGTTTCTACTTTAGCCCGACTTTTCTCTCTACACCTAATTTCCATCTGTCTATCCTCTCTAAAATATCATTCATGTTTAATAAAGTAATCTTCGTCATCTCAGAACAGTCAATGTCTTTTGGATAAAGATTACCTGTACACCTCATTCTACATTGAATTTCCTGGTAGCATTTTCTTGAGAGCAGGAGACTGCCTAACAATTTTATTTTCCCATACACACTTTAGCAGAGAACGTTTCTCCTTGAAAACAAACCAAAAAACTCGTACAAATTGACTTCTTGCTAGAAAAAAATATTGAAGTTTTAGGAGAGAAGTATGAGAAATGCATTCCTGTTGTTAGGAAGTCATCCTGTTATATGAATCACAGTTCTCCTTGCAATAACATTTCCAGTTAGCCTTCTGGTAGCTTTAAATCAGATATTGGCTATTTGGAAAAGTAAACCTCTTAAGAACTGGGAGATCCCTTCTCTATCTGAGCTGTCATTTCCTCCAGCATGTGAGGCTGGTTTCCAAGCTGTGGAGCAGACCTCCTGGTCCTTACCAAGTAAACGATGTTGGGAGGACCCGTTTGGGTTGAAAGATGCTTGCTGAAAGTAGACTATAGACTGAGCACAATGGCCACTGAATAGCTCTATTGCAAACCACAACACCCAAAAGGAGAGAGAGTTAAAGGGAATGCCCTGTCGCTGAGGCAGGGTGGGGTAATGGGTGATGGGGTAATGGGTGATGGGGTGAGGGTGGTGGGAGGGAAGCTGGGAGCATTGGTTGGGGAGAATGGGCAGTGGTGAAGGGATGGGTAGATGATCACTGTAAGACTGTAATGTAAACATGAAAGTTCATAAGTCTGTAACTGTACCCCACGGTGATTCACTAATAAAAATAAAAAGTAAATAAAAACAAATTTAAAAAGAACTGGGAAATAATTCATATTCAAGGATAAAGTTTTGTTGCATAGCTATAAAATAAGGTTTGGCATTAATATGTTACAAAGACTAAAGATGATCACTGATTTTACCTATTTTTCTTGATTATTTACTTTGGCTACTCAAAGGGTGAGAAGAAATCGTGGCAGTGTAGATTATGAGAGATTCTTCACTAATGTAAAATGAAATACTACTAGTATTTTTTTTTTTGCTTTTTGGGTCACACCCGGTGATGCTCAGGGGTTACTCCTGACTGTGCACTCTGGAATCACTCCTTGTGGTGGTCAGGAGACCATATGGGATGATGGGAATCGAACCTGGGTCTGCTGTGTGCAAGGCAAACACCCTACTCGCTGTGATATTTCTCCAGCCTCACTACTAGTCTTTTTGTTTGGGCATTGTCCTTCTGGTTCACTGAAAGTCTATGAGAGAAATGCATCCAATCTCCCAGGAGAACGTAGAAAGTTGGGGGGAAATTAATTCTATTATTTTTGTAGGCAGAAGCAATATAGGTAGATCTCCTTAAGTTCAATCCAGTCATAGACATGAACAGATTTTCTTTAATACCTAAGAAGAACCACAGTGTATTAGAAAGATCTCAATTTAGCAGCCCCTTTGTCAAAATAGGGCATTTTTTGAACATAATGATGCTCAAGGCCATCCTTCCCCAAACCCTATAAAAATTCTATAAAAAATTTAATTGGGGAATAAAGGTAAATTTATTACACAAGCAGAAGACAGACCCTGGGAAAAGTAAAATCTGTAATTAAGATGGAAAGAATAATTCTGAAGTAAGATTTTCCTAAAAAAAATCTGTTTATTAGTGTGGTAATAACTTCTGGTTCCTTATCAGGAGGGACAATCTTAAATAGGTACCTAGGTCATCGGTAGCCAACTTCTTGGCATTTTTCAAAATCAGGAGTTTCAAACAGACTTGCTCTAAACCTTGATTACTTTCCTAATAAAAGCATGGTTGCTTGTCAATCTCCAATCTTTATAATGCGCTAATGTCAGATAGAAACAAAATAGAGTCCTGAACGGCAAACAATCTGCACTGGGATTGGGTATGACTATAAACCACATCATCTGCAACACAGAGATAAGCAAGGCTGAATTCTCTGTGGTCTTCTGAGACTGTACTATGTGAAATGAAAAATTTACAAGCAGAAACAGTAGCTAAAATAAATTGCTTTATTAATGACTTTTGAGGAGCCACAGTTTCTGTCTTTTCATTGTGAAGCTATAGCAGACCTAACAAAGACAGAAATGAGAGCACACACCCAAAATACATATATCTAGCAAATAAACAGGATCTGGATCTAAAATAAGAAAATGTAACTGTGTCTAGAAAGTATTTGTAATACTGGCTGAAGAGAGAACTGTGCAGGGCTTGTTTAAACAAAAGCTATGTAAATCTTTGCTCAGCTGGTGGTTTTGGGGAAAATAAATGGAAGCAAACAGAGGAAAACAGACCACAGGCTAGAAGAGTTTGTCAAGAATGATAACGGGCATCAGAAGCAACAGGATTTAAAATGATAGCCCAGCCTCTGTAAATAATGCAAGCTCTTCAGGATGCACTAGAGACCCAACTCGACAGCATAATAATTTTAGCTAAAAACCTGCTATTCCCACCACGAGACTCCATAAACTAAAGAAGAAAGCTGAAGAATTTTATACACCTAAAGCGACAACTGTTAGAAGCGTGGGAAACCTGGCACCTTTAAATCTCGCATTTTCTCCCTTAGTTGCCCATGACACTGCCTGGGAGATTTTGCAGCACTTAAACTGGATAAAGACGACAATTAAAGCACCAGAGTTTTTGTTGAAGCATGCTAAAAATAGGAGTGATGGGTCTGCAGCAGAAATTTTGTGCTGTTGTATGCAAACAAAATTCAGTTGACAATATAAAAAGTAAAATGACGGCAGATGAGCTGAAGATATAAAAGTGAGTTAGGTTAAAAAAATAACTGCCAATGCTGTTCCTTTCCCCTAAATATTTTACCTCCCCATTAAAACCCCGTGACACCAATAAAGCACAGTTAAGCTAGTAGGACAGGTGAGAAAAATCGTCTTAAGGAGCCAAAACTAATAAGACCATGTATCATTTGGAGAGAAATCTGGCAAGAAGCTGCCTTTTCTCATTAACCTTCTGTGGGATCAGCACCTGACAAGGTGTGGGACTGTTCCCTCATAGATGGGATTCCCACCGACACAGACTCACTGGAGAAAAAAATGACCTGAAATTGTACATCAGTCATTTGCACAAAAAACACTGGAGCACCAATAGTCCTCCGAAACTGTTAAATTTCAAGATATACTGAAGTAGGCACTTGCTTTATATCGGACCTCATAACCAGATCAAACACACATATGCAGGAAAATGAATTTCTTTCTGTCTATCTCTTCATTGCAATCTCGGCCAACAACACTTCCATGGAACTGCTCTATCAACTTTAAAGTGTGCACTGGAAATGGACTTGACACTTGCTTCTAAACGTGAAAGAGAACAACTGAAGTTAAAGGGGTTCTAGCCATTTCATCAAAACTTCAAATATCAAAATAATTGCTAATGATGACAAATTGCGCCTGGATCCCCTGTTAATTTGGCCACACTGTACCTCTGTGCTCCTTGGTGACTCTTGAGGAGACTAAACTCCTGGATATGAAAGTTGCAGGTGAGTGAAAACTACTCACTCTGTGAAATATTTGTTCATTTAGAGAAGAGGAACAAGAGGCAATGAAATTAAGTTCACAGTGGGCAAGAAGAGTAAGAAAAATTGAAAATTGCTTGTGATTATGGGTTGAAAACATTAAATAGCCGGATGACTTCATTAGTAACAAGAAAGAAAATATACAAAATGTCAATAAAGTTGTCAGAGTACAGCCAACTGTGCCCTCAGTATGTCTTCCCTTATTCAAATTCTACAAGAAAACCCTTCTCATTTTCTAATAAAGAAAAGAAAGTGCCTATAAAATTGGAAAAGCCATTGCAATCTGTGGCTAATTTTAGCACATCCTTGGAGATTTTACATGTGAGTTAGCCATATTGGGTAACCAGAAATTGCTGCTTATAGTTTTCTTTGTGGAATAGAAGGCAGGAAGGTGAGGCAGAGGAGAAGTGAAAGAGGAATAATAGTGCGAATAAGTCACTGTTCAAAAGCAAATTGAGTTCCTCTCTTGGGTAGTTACTCAATAAATGTTAATTGATGGTAATTAAGAAAAATGAGCTTTCTTTTTCTGTGCACTCTATAACAGAGTTTCATGTAGTCAAACAGATACAGTAACACTCTGCAGTCATACACTGGCTTCTTTTCTCTCTTTTGGGGTGAAAGGGGGAACACCTGGCAAGAGCTTACACCTAGTTCTGCACTCAGGAATCACGTCTGGTGGTGCTCAGGGGATCATATGGGGTACCATGGATTGAGTCCTGGTACAGCAGCATGTGAGGTGATTGCCCTGCCCACTGTTCCTGTTCTATTTCTCCCATTGGCTACTTTCTTTAAGAAGGATTAGAGCCCACAGCCAACCAAGAGACCTCATTTACATATTTAAATAGACTCTTGCCAATAGTTTCTATTTCTCTTCTTCCTACTAGTGATAGCCACAGAAGTACACAAGGTATTGGATTACTATTTCTTCTTTAGCTTGACTTTTACCTTGCTAGGAAAATAAATGGATGATTGTGAAGAAAAAAATGGACTTTAATTCATATTTAAAAATTGACAAGTGTGACTGTTGAGTTACTCAACAAAAGTGAATTTGCCATTTTTTTTAAATGCCAAGGGACTTGCCACTTCTTTAAGAAAAAGTGGAGAAAAGAAAATATTGTGAATTACCATGAGGTTAAGAATGCTAGACCCAAGATTATAAACACAGAGTTAAGGACGGATCGTTGAAAGACCAATGCGTTGAGGAAGGAAAGGAAGTTTCACTGACATATCTCTACACAGGTCAAAAATAATGAGTATTAGAAAATCTCCTACGGAAAATTTAAGAGAATTTTCCAAAGAAATGTCATCTCCAAACACTATCTCATCAGCAGTCCTCACTCCAAATTCCAAGAGACAGTAATGAACTACAAATATCATTCAAAAGGTAAATTAAAAGGATGATTAGATCACATCTTTATGAACAAAATTTATATAATTTGTGTATTAGGGCTTACTAACATAAACAACAAGTTTGGGTGTAGGCTATAGTATACCAGTTAGGGCACCTGACCATGGTTGCATCTTCAGCATCCAATGCCCTCCCAAACTTCTCCAGATGTGACTCTGGACTACTCCAGGAGTGGACATGATAGTTCCAGCCATTTCAGAGCCCAACACATACTGCATTCTGGGGCCTGAGTACTGAACCACTGCCTACATTGCACGTTGATCGCAAAACATGGCCCCTGAGTCCCCTGACCATCACTTGGGAAGTCTCCTCTCCCCACTGAAAGAAAAAAAAAAGACAAGATCAATGGAGGCAATTACAAGATTCCCTCCAGTTGAAATCAAAATCCTAAGTTTTTGATTTGAAGAATTTAATTTTGAGAAATGTTAAACAAAGAACAAGTGGACATCCACTTTTATAGTAGCTACAGCAAAAGGCAGAAAACAAAGGAAAGTAAGAATCTTTAAACTTCTGGACGTTCTTTGTTTACTAAGGCATCCTGAATAATCACAGAGTTTCAGACATGTAAACTTACTTGTCTGAAAAGCATGTTAAACACGTATTGGAGAAACTACTGGGAAAATAAAATACCTATAAACTGCAGCTTGTGAATGTAAAATGGTACAGATATAGAAAACAGTATGGAGTTTCCTCAAAACATATTACAAGCAGAATTTCTATATGATTCAGGTAGACCTCGTCTATGTTATTTTATGTATTTACCATAAAAGAGCACAAAAATCCTAATTCAAAGAGATAAAGGCCTCTCTATTTTCACTGCAGTATTATCCACAAAATGGTAATTAATCTAGGTGCATACAGACCTATGAATGATAAAGACATGTACATATTACATCTTCTTTATCTCTGATATATATCAATCACATGTTTATATATGTGATATATATCAACTTCATTTTCTTTATCCTTCATGTGTCTGAGTTTCATGTTTATTCTTTATATATAGCCAAACATATACACACATCCCTGACAATAAAATTATATTCAGCTATAAAAAAGATGCAAGTTTGACATTATGCAACAGCTTGGAGGCAACTTGAAGGCATTATGCCTGGGGAAATACGTTTCACAGAGAAAGATTCATACGTATGACTTCACTCACATTTGATACACAAAGAAACCAAACATATTAAGGAATAAAAGTAAACATTTAGATAAAAAAACAAATGAGGAAAGAGATAGTACAGGAACTAAGGTGTTTTTCTTATACTGGTTTGATTCCCAGAGCATTGCCAGGAGAGATCCTTGAGCATCACCAGACATGGCCAATCATTGCCAAACCAAAACACCAAATGAGTGGTTTACAGAAAAGAAGGGTAGGTGGGTCAGTAAAAGGAGTAAAAGTGGCTGGTCACATGATAAAGAGTTGGATTTAGAGTGGTGAACCTAATGTAGTTTATATGGCAGATTTTGGTTTCTGAGGAGGCATACCTGAAATTTACACATCATGGTTCAATGGTATTTCAGTGAACGGTTTAGTAAAAACAGAGTAAATGAGTGAATGAAAAATATGAGATGAATAATCATCTAGAGAAAAATTACTATCTGAAAATTGTAATCAGACCATGAAACCACCAACCAAGGATATAATAATGGCACCAAGTCATTTGTGACCCTGGAATAGGGAGGATAGTCCACTTGAAAGTATACATGGTGATTTTGACTTAAGATCTGTTTATGTTCCATTCCGGGGATATTGGTTCAGTTTTTTCCACTTGTCTTTCCCCACCTTTATTTAGCAAAAACTCAGTCAAGCACTGCTTCAAAATGTGCCTACATTGGGTAATCCCTAAAGATGATGCCTTTACTGCGTCAATAAGGCATCCTTTATACTGGATCATTCACATAATTTATGTATTCAGCTTGGGACAGTTCTGTTTGCTCTAATGGGTTTTATGATATTCATCCACGAAATTCAGATTTTGAAAGGACTGGTTGTGGAATATTGTTGATCTTAGGTTTAATTTACTTCAACCAAGGTTATACAATAGACTCACTGGGGGAATTTTCCTATTCTTCAGCCTCACAACAACAACAAAAAATTAATCAGAATGCCTGTGAGTGGGTCCTCACTACCCCTATTTTTAGGGCTTCCTAGGTGGTTTCAAGTCATGGTTATCAATCAGGGGAATTAATCATACTTTACAGTGCCCAGAAAATAATGTTTGGTACCTTTGCCAAAAATAATCTGTACACTTATTTTACAAGACTCTTCCTTTTTTAATCACAAACTTATACCATGATTAGTATCACACGTTTGTCACCCATTTTTTTCCTATATGGCTTAATATTTTTCACCAGAGATTTCTCCCTACTTCAAGAATTCTGAACATTGAAAAGAAATTGCCTAAGACACAGTTTTGTCTGTCAGTGTATATATATATTCCTTCTGCTTTTAATAACAAAAAATTCATTTTAGGCGATAATCCCAAAAAAGGGTTTCCTGGCAGAGTAGTTTATATCATAAGAGCATATGGGAGTTAAGAATAATTATTCAGATAGTCTCCCTTCCAAAGAGCTTAAAGCACTTTATGAAATTCATCTAATTAATGTTCACACTATTGTCACAAGAAGGCAGTGGACAATGCCACATCGATGGTTCTAAAGAGACAAAATGAGAATACACCCAGTACCACAGTGCACACCAGTGGGCTAATCTAGTCTACCACCATTCAACCTGTGACACAAACTGCATTTTAATTCAGCAAAAGAAAAAAGAAAAATCTGCTATTTACTCCCAGGATTTTAAGTACACTAACACTTAAAACTACAAAAATATCTGTTAGTTGAAAAAATTCCAAACTCTATGGAATTATATACAGACAAAAAAATCTGATAACAATGTGGAACATCCCTTAGTAAAACAAGCATTATTTACATTTCTTTTTATTTATACAACAAAAGCAAAACATTGTCAATATGTGGGGTCATATTTACATAGCCTTAACTGTTACCAAAATACAACTTAATTTTAAAGCTTAAGCAACTGAACAGATGAGGTTATTTTTAATGTCATTACAAAGCATTAATTAAAACAGAAATTAGTGGAACAGTCATAGGAAGAATATGGTATTGCATAGTACTTTGAAGCTTGGTTTAAAAAACAGAATATACACGGCAACTTCTTAGTACCTATATTGCAAACCATAATGCCCAGAAGGAAAGAGAATGAAAGAGAGTAAAAGAAAAAGTGCCTGTTATAGAGGCAAGATGGGGTGTGGGGGAGGGGACAGATGGGGAGGATGGCAGGAGGGGAACTGGGGACATTGGTGATGAAAAATTAACACTAGTGAAGGGATGGGGATTGGAACATTTCATCACTAACATTCAGTCATGAACGACCTTATAACTATGTATCTCACGGTGATTCAATAAAATAAATAAATAAAAAAGAAAGAAACACAAAAAAACCCTCAGTATTCTTTTCCTATTATAAAACAAAGTCTGTAGCTGAGTTTCTCACTAGGATTGATTCTTACCCTGACCTAATTTCCTTAAACCTGGCTAGATTTGTTTCAGAATAAAATTAATAAAAGGAATTCACAGAAGGCTTACAATTTCATTACAATAGAAAAAGATTTTGCCTTCATAAAATTTCACTGGCAAACTCAAAGACACAAAGTATACTTACATATTCTACAGAGTTTAAGTGGTAAAATATTTTATTGCAAAAAAATTAGAAAACAGCACACATGTTTACCACAGAATCACACCACTGTAACAAATATAATCATAGGATAGTATTTCTTCAAAAGATTTTATACATTTTGACATTATGAGTATACAGGCAAGCTACCTGTGATGTACTGGGTATGCCAAAAACAGTAACAAGTCTCACAATTTGTTGTGAGACATTACCTGCGCCCACTAGAGCAAATTGAACAATGGGAGGACAGTACTAAGTCCTACAATGTACACTTGAGGCACATCCACTTTATCTCCACACTTTGATGGTAGGAGATCACAAATATTTCTATTCTTTACTCTTTTTCTTTTTTTTTTTTTTGGTGATGCTCTGTAGACCATACTGGTTTCTAGGAATCAACCTTATTTCTTGCATAAAAGCAGAGAGTTGACACTGATGAATAAAATTATTAAAAATGTCAAGTCTATTCTTTGTACTTTCTGGAAAATGAACTCAAAGGCAAAGTTTTTTTAACCAATAATCTAATAAATTGCTTCAAGGATACCGGAGTGTTCCATGTGGTGTGTTAGGAGAGTGAATGGATCAGCTGGTAGAGGGATCTCTTAATGGGTTAACAGTGCTACTGAAACACTTCCGGGATCTTAAGGGCTACAATTATGAAGATTGTTACAATATCTACCTTGTCAGTGGTAGACTTTTTGAGCCAAGTTCATTTTCAATCAGTTACTCCTGAGAATACAATCCTAATAGTTTCAAATTGTCACATAATATGTATAATAGGTATTAAAATTGAGAATTGGAGACCTTTTTAACTTATAAGAAAGTTAAATTTTGAGTAAGTACAGGTTAAAGACTTTTATAAGGAAACCTCTATGAGAAATAAATGATTAAAGTTTCTAACATATAACCAGAATGCAATGTCATATTTATTTGGAAATATCCATTTGGATACATGATTAGTAGACTAGAACATTCAGAGTACCTTGTACTTTGAATCTGCTATAGAGTACACAGTTTACACATCAAAACTGAGCTGGAGCTATACTATAGCATGGAGTGTTTGCCTTGCATGTTGCCAACCCAGCCAGGATCAAAATCCAGCACCCCAGATGGTACTCCGAACCTGCCAAGAGTGATCTCTGAGTGCAGAGTCAGGAATAAGCCCTGAACAGCACCAGATGTGCTCCAAATCTCCCTCCACTCAAAAAAAGCACCAAAATTACCATGAAAACAATATTTCTCTGGTAACTTAATTATATATCTTATAAGAGAAAAATAGATTTAATCACAATAAATGCCAATCCACAAAAAATTAGTGATTACTAAGTTTCCACCCCACATTAGACATTTACATACAGAATATAGGGAATCCTGAAATTATACTTCAAAGCCAGTTCTTAGATATGAGTCAATGTGTGTTACCTTGAGAAAAATTTATCAGGTTTTTAACTAAAGGAATTTCTCTTTTCTACACGAAGGTTATGCAATGTAAAATAACAGTAACAACCCTGATGATGCTCGTGCTTCAGTTCTTGGCTAAAGTTTTCCTCTATAACATCAGATGATCACAATGCCTAGAATTTGTTTTCTATTAGATTTTACTTGGACTATATGTGGCTATGTAATTAACATTCAACAGATAAGTGTTCAGTTCATTATTCCTATGAGACACATTCCAAATGTAAGGGCCAAACACCTGAGTTTTTCTAGCACTGTAGAATGCTCTGCTAGACAGGACTGATAGAAATGGACAGGACTACCCCTTTGCTTCTTTTACAAGTTTGCCCTTTGGGGGTAAGAGTTTATATACATACTGGCGCAGAGAGAGACTCAAAAATATCTAGAAAATGAATGGACAGATTGTGTAATTATTATCGATATTGCTATATATAGGGCTTGCTGGATTGAAAAGTGTTTTTGCATCAGTGTTTGCTAAGAGACTGCCTGCAGTGGAAGGTATGAGGGAATATTTGGAGGTGGTAAAAATATTCTCTATTTTGAATGTTGTAGTGGTAATTTGACTTCATGGTTGTTTAAATTCAAATCATATAAAATGTGTTAATTTAGTTCATGAAAACTTTACCTCAATAGAATTAAAAATGAATTAGAAATTGGGGAAAAGGCTTTTTGTATGTATTTTAAAACTTATTCCTTTAGAATTGGAGAGACGGTGGGTAGAGCACTTGTCTTGCACTTGGCCAACCTACAGGTCAATCCAGGACACCCCATATGGTCCCCAAGTTCAATCCTTGGCACCCTATTTAGGTACCTAATGCTCCAATGAGAGTATTCCCTGGAGAAGAGCTAGAAGTAAGCCTTGAGCACCACCAGGAGTGTGCCCAAAACAAAAACTGATCCTTGGATTTGAGAGTGAAGATATCAGAGGAAATATCTGAAGAACCAATGACTAAATACATTTGAAAATCCAAAGAGAAAGCCCCAAGCGTATTTTGGAATGTCATGTAACATAGGGGTACAGATTTCTAAAACCATCATGGAAAAAACATAATTGAAATAAACCTCTTATGGGTTAACATAGTGCTGAGAGAAAATGCAAGAAAATGCAAGCAGGTCTCGCTGGGAAGACCCCTCCCCCCCGCCCCGCTACTCCCTCACCCCACTCACTCTCTAATCATTTGTTATTTTACCATCTGTTCCTCCTGGCACAACAAAGGTTCAGAAAGAACAGTGACAATTTCAATAAGCTTGTCAAAGATGATATTTTTGAAATCAGAGGCAAAAAATCAATTGTGTTGATTTAATCCACTATGTATCGAGTACTTATTTGTGAAGTAAAATATATATGACTGCTCTAGTCTGACACAGTGTGACTGATATAAGACACAGAGAAAACAGCAGCTGAATAAATGCGCACTCATTCCCCATTTCAATATCACACAAAAATAAAGACTCATCTATCTACCATGCTGAAAAGTTCTGAGTGTTAATTAAGACTTGTGATCATGGTTTCTTGATCTCATTCCCTGGAAACTAAACCAGGTTATTGAATGGGGCAAGCAGTCTGGCCTAAGCAAGTCAAGATGCAATTTCTTCAAGCTGTTCCTTTCTCAGAGCAGCAGGATCATGACTGAGATTTTCCATTTGCAGAACCCTCTGCCTACTATGATGGCAGGAGCCTGACTCAGCCTTTGTAATCTTCAGAGCTGAATTCGAGGTACATCACTTTGCCATGTTCTTTGACTCTGTTAAAAAGCCAGTTGCTGTTGCCCCTCTGGTATCTTTTAATTCAATGTCCATTATTTAGGGTTTGTTCTCTACAGCGATGTTTTCAGAAGGACAAAAAGAGGAATGAATATATATATGTGTGTGTATTCCTCTGTTCATGAGAATACATTATCCTTAGGAGGATCTGTAAAAAGCAATTTCATCTTTTATCACTTGATGATTATGCAGTAAACTAAAAGGGCATGGAGGGGCTTGAATTTCTAAGCAAATTTAACCATTTGTGGTCATCCACCTTGACAGATTAGAAGAAACACTGGCATTTTTTCCTTCACTAAGGTAATAAATCTTAACAGAGGTTTGTATCTAGCCATGAGAAATTTCAAGTTCAACTACTCAGTCTCAAATTTTTTCCATTTGTTCAATTTTTGATTAATTGTTTCACGTCTCTGAATCTCATACTCCAGTAGCACAAGTATGACGAGAACTGTAAGTTTATAGAGAAAGAATGATAGGTATATTTATCTTTTACAAAGGACCTGTAGATAGCAACAGTCTACAGAGAAGGCACGAAACACATCAATTTCATTCACCCACACATTTTTCTTCTATACATTGATCTGTCCTCGTATAGGCAATGGGGCCTCCATGGTATTTAAAGTGCACACAGAGTGCACTGTTCATCGATTTGCTCGAGCAGGCACCAGTAACGTCTTCCTTTTGAGACTTGTTGTTACTGTTTTGGGGATATCAAATACGCCACGAGGAGTTTGTCAGGCTCTGCCCTGTGGGTGGGATACTCTTGGTAGATTACCGGGCTCTCTGAGAGGAGGAATTGAACCTGAGTCATCCGCATGTAAGGCAAATGCCCTACTGAGAAGGAAGAAATAAAGTATGTGACCACTATGCTCAGAACTGCCCTTGCGCGCTTCCCTATTACTAATAATGTTTAGTTGTTAAATTTCACTCTCTTATAACTGATTTATTCGTCAAACATAACAGTAAGATTTTTAAGACATTTTAAATTTTGTTTATTAGAAAAACTCCCTGGTTCTGTACAGATGTTATCTTTACAGAGCTTTTTAAATGTTTGCGTGTGAATCAGATGTTTTCCCTCCTACACAAAAAAGACAATTTCAATTTAACTTAGCAATAGTCACTTTTTAAAATTCTAAAAAAAAAATTCATGTATAAACAAGAGATTTAACCTTAAGCATTGATTTAACAATTCTATTAGGTATCCCCCACCAGAAAGCTGAGTTAAGAAATGGTCCTCAGTGTCTATTGGGTGAGGTGGTTGAACTATGGGATACCCAATATTTCCACTATCTCTAAAGTTACTGTTATCAGACTATGCAAAATAGCTGTATCAAAGATTATGGAATAATGAAAACATACCATATAGATATGCTAAAAACATAAGGATTTCAACAAATGAATTTCAGTGTCATAATGGACAATGCTAGGACAATGACAGACCCTACAAAGCAAAGCTTCACCTCATCTATTCCAAACACAACCTTTAAAGGGTTTTCTTATCTTCTCAGGACATAGCCCAGTGACTCTTCTTGAAATAAGCATATGTATGTCATTACCGAACAAGCAGTGGTGAACCTTTGACTTGAAGAAATACAGAATTTGGCACTATTATTATAACCAAAATTTTAAAGCATCTAAATCATTTCATTAAAAAATATAACATGGAATTGATTGTGTTCCCATATAGATTAACTCAGGTATTTTTTTGATAAACTTAGTTCTTTCTAGTTCTCATCACTTTTGTCCATTTTACCTTTTAATTTTGTTACTTTGGGGGCCACACTTGGATAGGTTCATGTCTATGCCCAGCCCAGTATTTTGGTTTTGATCCTGGCAATGCTCAGGTGACCATGCATTGCCAGGAAACAAACACAGGCCTCCAGAGTGCAAAATATGTTCTCAGACTGTTGGGTTATCTCTCCATTTCAAACATTTCCTCTTTAATGCCAAAGATGAAATTCCACTTGCCCACAGAAAACCATTAAAAATACTAACAGTTGGGGCTGGAGCAATAGCACAGCAGGTAGGGCATTTGCCTTGCATGCGGCAGACCTAAGTTCGATACCCAGCATCCCATGTGGTCCCCTGAGCACCGCCAGGAGTAATTCCTGAGTGCAGAGCCAGGAATAAACCCTGTGCATTGCCGGGTGTGACCCAAAAAGCAAAAAAAAAAGAGTATTTGAAGTACAGGTTTGTATCAGTCTGTTATAAAACTTTGTATAAAGGCATGCAGATGCTTCTCTTAAGGCCATATATGACTACAATGTTACATTTTATTGGTTTAACTATTCTTTAAAAACAAGGTACAGAATTCTAAAAAAATTAATTAAAAAATTAAGCTAGTATAAACCTACTTATATATTTTATTCTTTATTTTAATTTTGGCAACAACCCTGAAGCATAATCTGGTTTTCCATTTTCTATGAAATGGAATGTTGACGAGTCAGGAAGTAACTCCTTTAAGATTGTGCACTTGTCAGTGGAAAAGGTAATTATATTTTGACTTTAAAAATCAAATTTCTTTGCACTATACCAGTTTCTTTCCCTTTACATTCAGAAGCACCACTTTGAAAACCATTCAGCTTAAAATACTTTTGTTTTTACTCCAAATGTATACGGAGCATATATAATTAGAGATGCTACATGTTGAAAATAAGCATCAGAAATTGTAAGAAAACCAATGTGATACAAACTAAAACAATTAAGAGTTCACTAGGTAGTTGGTTAAAACAAACTCAATTAAGATTTTACTAGATAGTTGGTCAAAAGGAATACTCTGTTGCCTGATCATGGATGTGATTCTCACTCGACCTCATTCATGCAATTTTTTAAATATATAAGTGGTATGTTATAATCCTGGGATCAAATTAACTTTAAAGAACAGGACCCTCAGAAAATAAATCCTCCTCTCAGGTTAAGGATGAATGCGTCCATCAGAATTATTTTTTTCTTTGCATTTTAAACCTGTGTTGGACAAACTATGTTCCTGTTGTTTTCGGATCCCAGTTTAAGTTCTTGTCATACTCCTTTCCTGCCAAACAAATGCGGTAGAGTTCAACAGTAAGAGTGCTCCAAATCTTTAATCATTATGAAAAACACAGTACCTTGACCTTGTATGTTAAAGTTAAATGGAGTGGCATTATAAAAATTAAATTGGTTCTTGCTCATTTCCATAATATCCTCTAAAAAGCCTTGCCTAGCCCAGAGTGGATGTCCTATTTCTTTATCTTTCTTGATGACCTCTCATGCCTGCAAGTCAGCTCGTTTTTCTTTGCTGAAGACTGCACCCCACTGCTGCATGCACTCTAAAAGTTCCATTAAAATCTAGGGCATCATCACTCATTCTTATCTGCAGCAGGCTGCCGAACAGTGCCATACCAGCGACTGCATGCAAACTAGTCTCAAAGGACAATATTAGTTATATACATTGTCATCCCATAAGGAGAAGAATTCCACCTGGATCCTGCCTTATCTCACTAAGCACATCTAGCCCTTCAAACATGAGTCCCAGAGTCAGTGCTATGAAGGGTCTCTTGCAACAGCAAGCATTACTTAAAAAGCAATTTAGCAGCCAGAAATTAGCTTTTTATAGGACACCCTTTATTAAACTCGGTGTGAGACGAGCTAGCATCCTGAATTTTGCCTTGCACCCACTGAGACCACACAGGCCAAAAGCAGTTTCATTTTAAATACTGTACTCTACAAAAGTTTTATGTATTCCCTCTCTGGTCCTTATAAATTCTTTCTTGGGATGGATGAACTAGTAGAATAATGAGGATTGGAAGTTGAACAACGGGCTAGGATTCAGCATTGCTTTGGCTTTCCTAAATTGTGAACAACCGTTAATACCACTTTTTCAATGAGATATTGCCTAAGCATTGAGGAATTGCTCACTCTAAAATCAGAGAACTACAGAGATGGAAAGGATTGATGAAATAGGTAAAATTTAAAAAGTGAAGACTAGCATATTTTAGTTTTCCAAATTCCAACTAGCAGTGCTCTCAGGCATCAGTGTGAGCCTTTTTTTTCCTGTCAAGGGCTATTTAGATATTTATTACATAATTCACAGGGCATATAATATAGGCAGATGAGCCAGGGCCAGCTGACTGGAAACATGCATATCTTTCACATGCAGGGACTAGGCCACAGAATTTTGTGGGTATTATACGACCATTATATTATAGTTTATATTATAGTTTAACTGAAGTTTCCTCAGTTTTGCGATCACAGAAGAGTCTGCTTGTGAGAAAGGCATTTGATGCTGTCAAATATCACTATTGTCAAATGCTGTGACTCATTTCTTCATCTAACATTATAGTACGTAGTATTGGCATGTAAGTGAAAACTCAGACTACATGAAACTATTATCAAGCCCAATGACCACTGTTGATTTTGATGAGGTGGTAGATATGTTAAACTCCAACAGTCTAAAAGTGTTGATTACACAATTCTTCCAATTAACCTGGAACTTACTGTGGGGAGGGGTTCATGCAGAAGTAGATATATTTTAGTGGTCTGAGCAATAGTACGGTGGGTAGGGTAAGCTACTGAGAGTATCCCGCCTACACGACAGAGCCTGGAAAGCTCCCTGTGGCATATTCGATATGCCAAAAACAGTAACAAGAAGTCTCACAATGGAGACATTACTGGTGCCCACTCAAGAAAACCAATGAACAATGGGATGATAGTGCTACAGTGCTACTTTCAATGAATGTATGGATGCCTAGATATGTTTTCTAGAGATAAATCCAATTCTGAAATACCTTAAAGGTATCTGGATATCATTTTACCATATCTATGTGACAGTATCCACTATTGCCATCTCCAACCTATAGTTGAAAATCTGTGTCTATATATATATATATATATATATATATATTTCCAGAATCAACTCTGAAATATTTTGTGAGGGTCACTTTTACTGAGAGGACTTTTTCTCCATGGTTATTTCCTTAAGTTGTCAGCATAGTAGTATAAAGACGAATTTTGGTTAGATTTCCATTCAGTTATTAACACAGAGAACACAAATAATAAATGTTGGGAAATTAAGAAATATTGCTCTGGTTTTAGAATCTATTTCATGTAAAATAATTCTTCTAAGTCTAGAAATAATGAACACAAAACAAATGCCAAATTTGTAGTTTTTAATCAAGCAAATAAATGTTTTATAGGGCCTCTTGTAAAAGGGCTTGTATACAGCATTTCTGTAATGTATAAACATAAATTCTCCTTATGCTTATTTATTTAAAATCTTTGTTACTGCAGTATCTAGCAAATTAAAGGGACATGTATAGATTTACTAGCCCCCTAAAAAAATCATTTCCACCTGAAATCTCAGTCTTACTTTCTTAGGAGATAATTATTGCAAATACAGTTAAGAGTTTAGAGATAGAGTCATCCTCGATTAAGGTAAGCAATAAAGCCTGTGGCTCAACTTCTTAAAAGACAGAGTGAAACAAAGAAAGAATATTAAGAATATGTCTATGTCAAGAGACCAGTCTTCCATTGAACTTTGGGTGGTCCTATTCTTGTTTTGGGATTCTGGCCACAAGGACTAAAAAAAACCATTCCTGTTCAGCCATCTAAATTAATAAGAATTAACTAGAGCAGCCATAGTAGCTAACATAAGGATATGGCTGGTATAATGCTAAATTGACAAGAATTTAAAAAGTTTACTTTTAGCATCTATTCAATACCACGTATGTGTTAATTTAAGAAAAAATGCAAAAATCTAATTGACTTTAAGTCCAAAGATAAACCGTAAACACTTACGACAGAAGATATTCCAACACTGGGTAAGGAGACAAATAATTTTTTAAAGTCTAGACACATATTGCACATTACAAGGCCATCCTGATCTTAAAATTTTCTCACTGTGAATCTCATAAATTTTAAAAATAGAAAAATGCCTCAATATATGAATAACAGCAAAGTTTTAAGTTATAAAAGATAAAAATGGAGAGTTTATGGGGCTGGAGAGATAGCACAGTGGTTAGGGTGTTTGCCTTGCATGCGGCCGACCCGGGTTTTATTCCCAGCATCCCTTATGGTCCCCTGAGTACCACCAGGAGTAACTCCTGAGTTCAGAGCCAGGAGTAACCCTGTGCATTACCAGGTGTGTCCCAAAAAGTGAAAATAAAAGAGGAGGGTTTACATTGACTAAAATACTAGTACTATTAAGAACTTTTTCTCATCATCTAACCTAATGGTTATTCTTTAACATGTGCATATCTGTACATATATACATATATACACACATACCTGCATAAGATAATAATATACAACAAGAATATGTATGTAAAAAACTGAAGATAGGTCATTACTTAGCTCTAAACCAATTGTATTCCTGCATATTGGAGAACATAAAAATGGTGGACTTGATGTGACTAGATATAACACATGTAAGCAGGGCTGTTTATACCTCTGAGGTGAAAATTAGCATAGATTTTCTTTTCTGGGATGTTTTGTTTCCCACCTAGTTTGATAAGAAATACAAACGGGTGGCAGGAGTTGAAATAAAATGCTGTTTGCAAGGTTTTTGAGACACATTTGTATGTGAACTTGCAGAGCTTTGAAAAGAAAGTGAAATGACAAGCTTACTGAGTACTACATAATAAACAATGCTATTCATTTCTGTGCATGTGTGTACAGAAAATGCTTTCTTTAGAGAAATATGATGAGAGATACATGTTTAAGGGAGAATATTTTTCACTGTATACATCTCAGATTGAGAAGTGAGGGAATTTCCAAGATAGAGAATATACCATAAAGAAATTATATATCTCAGGTGTAGGTGAATTTCCAAGATGCCAAACAATGCCACTCTTCTTCCAAGCACATTTGGAATTTCAAAAACAATTTTGTAAGGGAAAGAATAAAGACCCTAGTTTACAGATGAGGTACTTGAGTTTTAAAGAGGTTAGTTAAATCTCTTGAATTTACACAGTCAATGTGGATTTAATACTGTATTCTTCCTTTCTCCCGTCATCCTCTCTGATCTAAAGGACTTTATAATTAGTACAAGAGTATGAACAAATCTGAAAGTTTGGGTGTAAATAAAGTTAGGGTATAAATAAGAAGCAAAAGTGTGACTTATAAAAAAAACTGTAGATTTAGTTCCATCCCCAGAGTGGCTTGTGAAAAGAAAGTGCCAGCCACAGGAGGTTAGAGGTGAGAGAAATCAGTAGTTTCCAGAGCATCTCAGAGATGAGTTTGGAGAAAATAAAGAATAAAATTCATTTCTATGAGGAGAAAGGGGCAGGACAACTATTACACATAAGGATTATGGAATTTGGAGTTTCTCCCATTATGTTAGAAGCAATAATACTGGCAAGTTTGCATGAACTTAGGGAAATTGGAAGATACCAGTCAACTGAAGTCTGTGAAATTTGGCAAGAGGCTGATATTTTAGGGGTTGGTCACTAGTAGATCAGTTTCTTGAAATGTTAATTGTGGGATAGAACTTATAAAGGGAATGCTAATCTAAAAACACACAGAATATGGAGATATATACCTAGACACAGAGAAGTGGGAAGTGGAAAATAATAAAAATAAACAAAATTTTACTTTGTTGGAAACACATCTGAGGAGGTTTGAAGATGAAGAGTAAAGCAAATGGAACTAGTCAAAATTTTGGCTGCTATTGTTGGTTGTATCTGACAAACAAGAAGTTCTCCAAATTTATGACTTTTTCAGGACCTCCAGTAAGTCACTGCTTCTATCTTGGCAGAACACAACTTCATGACAACTTTTTCTAAGCCAAAGTAAAGTAGCAACATGCCGTTTAAAAGAAAAACACTGCAGGATGATATGGGGTGCCATATATTGAACCCAGATCAGCTATATGCAAGACTAGTGCTGCCCCACCTGCTGTACTATCAATCTGGTCTCTCTACTTGAGTTTTTAACTTGAGACTCTTCTCTTTGTTTTGAAATCCCAGATAGAACTTAGAAAGGTGCCTGTCAGGAGGGCAGGCTACAGAGGTGGGGGTTTATGAGATATGGGAGGGAACCCTGGAACATTCGTGGAGAGAAGCAGACACTGGTTGTGGGATCAGTGCTGCATTATTTGATGTCTAAAACTCAACTATGAATAACTGTGTAAATCATTGAGCTTTAATACAATTTTCATTCAAAATGAAATAAAAATAGACCACTGGAATCAATGCCTATAGTTCATTTTGTGTGTGTCAAATATTTCTGAAAAGTTCTTCGTGATTATTCTGTTTGCTATATACTTCATGTGATGCCTCTCGGAGGGCCTGGCAAGCTACCAAGAGTATCCCGCCCACAATGGCAGAGCCTGGCAAGCTACCCATGTCTTATTCGATAAGCCAAAACCAGTAACTATAATGGCTCTCATTCCTCTGACTCTGAAAGAGCCTCCAATTGTTGGGAAAGATGAATAAGGAGAGGCTGCTAAAATCTCAGGGCTGGAACAAATAGAGACATTAGTGGCACCTGCTCGAGTAAATTGACGAGCAACGGGATGACAGTGGCAATGATATAGTTCATGTAAGTGAGTCTGTTATTCTCTAGAGAAAAGTGGAAGAAATTAAAGCTTTATTTCTTGTAGAAAGAAAAGCAATGCTCTCTAAACCTGAAGAGGATAATACAATGGATGTAATTCTTCAAAGTCTATCTAACTCTGAGATGATACCTCATTCATTTGAAAAAACTTCGTTTATAAAATACGGAGAGGCCCCTAGGAGTTCTTCAAAGATGTGGCCATACAGTTCCAGGGTACTCTAATCATTATTAATTGCAGTATTTTAAAGTTCACACCAGATAAGCTTCCAAGAAAAATGACCTAAATTTATTTGAAAGGTCACAGAAATTTATTTTACTTATTCAACCACATGGCAATAATAATAGAGAAGTTTTGATAAAATCCAGTTCAACTCATGTAGGTAGCATGATAAAGTGGCAATGACCTACTGGATTTAAAATTAAGGGGCTAATCTCCTTTTTCGCTTTCTTTGCATAAAAGTAGCGTGATCTTAACCATGTAGCTTAATCTTCATAAGCCTCAATTTCTCTACTGTAAAATGAGCTCCATAAGAATGTTTGCTCTAGGGGCTGTGAGTGACAGTGTAGAGGTAAAAGTGCCTTGGGTTTAGTGGACCCTGGCTTGATCCCTGGTACTGTATCTGAACCCTGGAGTACTTCCAGGACACAGCCCTGAACACAGCAGGGTGTGCCCCAAACCCTTTTATCTTCCCCAAAAGATGCTTTGGTTTTTTCTCAGATTCCCCTCCCTCAACCCCAGGAAGAACCATGTTTTATACAGTGTCTAGGCTCAAAAACATTTTAAATGAACAATGAACATATGGGCTGGAACGATAGCACAGCGTGTAGAGCGTTTGCCTTGCACAAGGCCAACTGGGGTTCGATTCCTCCATCCCTCTTGGATAGCCCGGCAAGCTACCAAGAGTATCCAGCCCACAAGGCAGAGACTGGAAAGCTCCCCGTGGCATATTTGACATGCTAAAAACAGTAACAACATGTCTCACAATGGAGACATTACTGGTGCCGGCTTGAGCAAATCAATGAACAATGGGAGGACAGTGACAGTACTACTGAACATATCTGATAAAATAAAGCACATATGCTTGAATATTATAAATATTTACACAAAGCTTTGCTACTGCCCCTTCCTCCCAATCACTGCAATCAATAACAACAAACCGATGCCTTTAAAACAGCCATGCTGGACTATTTGTATCATTCCATTTGGTAAATGCTACAAATCAATGCCCTTGCTCCCTAGAGTCCATCCCCAACAATATACCACTGCTTGAGACTCTTCTAAGCTGATCTAGACTGATCTAGGTTTCTATCTCCTTTACCCCTAAAACTCTTCAGCTAAGTACTTCTAGTTAACCAAACAAGTCAAATGTTCAACACCAGAGATTAATTTTTTGCCACACCCAGCAGTGCTCAGAGCTAAATTCTGGATCTGTGCTCATGGATTGCTACTCGATTGGCTTGGGGGAACATATAGGGTGCCTGGGATTGAACCCAGATTGACTGCAAGCAAGGGAATGCCTTACCCACTACACTATGGCTCTGGCTCCGTCAAAGCCTGATATTCTTAAATTTTCCCACTCAGTACTTATTTTCACCTGTGATACTTTAATATAATCAGTATATGCATCAATCATTTCCCCTTAACAATCATAAAGAAATAGATTTTAAAACAAATTTTAGAGTTTTAGAAGCTAGGTTCTAGGTCATTACACAATAGCCAGCTGGGTATGAACTACTTCCCTCCCAGAAATACACGTCATCCTGTAACAATCTAATTAGACCCCTGAAATGTTCTTCACTGTCAGACTTGGGGGCCTCTACCTTGTGTTTAGCTATTCATCCCTGATACTAGCAGAATGGTATTATCTAAACATATAATAACTGCTTGCCCATTTGTATACCTTCCTTAACAGCTCTTTGGAAAGCAAAAGCTGCCTATTCAGTTAGTGTCTCTGCATGTTGCTCTTATGGAATGCATTCAGTGAATGATAGTTCTATGAACAACTAAATAAACCTAATCTAGTTCTGTACATGCAGGCACTATAGGAAAGTTAACTGGATGATTAGCCCAAGAAATGTAGTGAATAGAGCATGGCCACTCTTCTGGGGGACCACATTACTTGAAATGAATTTCTGAGTGTTAGGTGGGGAATCCATTATACTAATATGCACAATTAGTTCTAATACTGTTGGCAGTTTTACAGACATCTACAGGGAAGATCATCAGCTTAAAACAAGGAGCTGGTGACTGTGTCAGATCAAGTCAATACCATTCCTGTCTGGTATATTTGTTGTGACTAAATGCCAGTGACCTTTTGAGTCTTCTGCTGGTCAAAAAATCATAGCACAATCACATACAGGGCCAACAGAATGATCTATTGAACATACACATTTCTTTTTGTCCTTTGAATCTTCAAGTGTGAAGCAGTCCAGAACAACGCTATTATTTTGAGTTTCCACCATTGCCTCACACACCATAGATGTTGTACCAAGATGTTGTGCCAATCATTACCTATGTCCCTTATGACGTATTTCATGGCCTGATACCAACTCCATTTCTAGTAGTCATTTGTCCTTTCATTTCTGGATGGATTTGGGGATAGGAGAATTTAACAAAAGGGGAAAAATAAGAATTCAGGGGACTATTTACCTCTCCCTGCTTTGGAGGGTATTTTTGGGCAGTGGCTAAATATTCTCTGATGTTACAGATCCCTAATTTCCTCCTTGATATTCCTGAAATTGCAGCCCAAACTCTGCACCTGATTTTAAGTCCCTCTTGGAGGTTTTTATCCTTCCGAACCTGAGCATAGTTCATGGATCAGCGATTGAAAATCATTGCTTAAGTCAGTGCACTCCACCTTTTAAACCACCAGGTTGAAAACTAATTGTTAGATCACGGCTCTTCAACCTTTTTGCAGATGAGCACCTGTCATACAGAGTGGAACTCAGACCCAGTGATAGTTACAAACAAGGTGGCCAACAAGTGATTTGCCAACTATCTCCACCTGTTGACAAGAACCAAGCTGGAGATAAGTGGTTCTCAAAGTTCATTGCCCATTAGTACTGCATAAGAAAATTAAAAGTACCGAATTTTACCCTCAGAGAATATTCTGATGTAAGTTTCATAGTTTGGTCTGCCTCTCAGTGATATTTTGGGTATTCAAAAAGCCTTAGGAAAATGTAAGGCCCTCCAGGTAGGAAGGGAAGTTTGAGATTCTCTGACTTAGATAGGTGCAACTCATGAAATCTAGAAATATAATCTGGCACTTAAAGCCCAAGCCTTGGAGAGAGTAGCTTCCTCTGATTTCTCAGCTCTATACCATTTCTTGTACTTTTACCATATCTTGTACTTTACCATTTCTGAACTCTTTCATCATCAAATAAATTATCTGATTAACCCCCTCTCTTGCTGCTACTTAGAATAATTTCCTTGAGCATCATTATTTTTGGCTTGGAACCATTTTCTCTTCATAGTATGTGATGACAAATCAAGCCCCACCTATTCTAAGTCATCTTTGGCTTACTTCTTCTTACTCCTCAAATTGCATCAGTTACTGAGTTTCACACACTCTACCTCCACTGTCTTTCCTTCATTCCAATATCATCTCCAGACACTAGCAAGAAACAGGATTGACTCCACCCTGAAGTACTGTAATATCCTGCTCCCTGAATCCACTTCCTCCAGCATCTTTCCTTACCTTCTCAAAAGGAATGTTGAGCACAGAATTTACTTGAGATAGCATGAGTGGATAGCAAGGCAGAAGAGGTTTTTAAGATCCAGGTGACCCAAAGGGGTTATCTCAGAGGGATTCAATAACAGCTACAGATAGTCCTGAGTTTAAGCTCACTCCTGATTATTCTTGAGCCAGGAATAGTCTTTATGCACTGTCAGCTGTGACCCAAACCCTGCCCTTCCAATTATGATTTCCATGGCTACAAGTCTACTATGCATATAAGGCTATCATGCATCTTTCCCACTTGTAAGATTAAATTTCCTGTTTCACAACAAAGAGATTTCCGATTTATCTTAGGGTAGAAATCCCCATATCTCACGGGCCCAAGGGGAGATAGTGAGCTATGTGCAACCTGGTCCCATCATTTTACAGAAATTGGATACTGGACAGTCCCCTTAGAAATGGTCTTAAGCCATCAAAACCCCACATACTGATGAGAATGACAGAGGATACAACAAATAATTATACAGAAAAGACAAGATGAACTGGGATTCTTCTGAGCAAACTGCAATTTAAATTCGCTTTATTTCTAAAACCTTTCATTATAAAGAGCTTGGCATATTTCCAATATCTGGGTGTTCTACTGCTCTTCACACTTACACTGATTCTTTGTCCCAGTGTAGAACACTATTTTCTCCTTCCAATATTGGCTGGGTCCTTCAAAGTGTCTGCTCAAAAAACTCTTTTGCATGGAGCTCCCTTGATCTGTCTAGCAGAAAATGAATTATTTAATAAATGCAAATTGCATGTAAATAATTATATTGTAAACCTTTTGTTTTTATATCCTACATTATGATTATTGATGTGTGTGCCTTACCCAGTCTATTAGGTGTAAGCTCTTTGAGAGCCTGAGACATAGTAATACATAGTTGGAAACACCACCTTGCCTAACTAGCATTTTGCTCATAGTTGGAGGCCAATGAATATTCATTAAATGAGTAATTGTTGAGTTCTGAAAACATCACTCTTGCTATTGTCTCAAGCTCTCCCAATTATTCTGTATCCTGATGTGGATGGAACACAGGAAAGATAAGACATTGATCATGTCTAGATTAGTACAGTGGTAAGAAAAACAGAAATAAGAGGACTGGAAGTTACTATATTTACACGAGCTTAAGAATGCTTAACTGAAACAAGTCAAACTGAGGACATTTTGTTTTGATATAATAAAAGAATCACAGATAATTAAAAAAATTCTCAAACAGTCATTTGAGTATATACAATTTACCCTGTCAGATATCTCATTTGAATATCTCCGTTTCTATATATTATAAAATCATTTACAAGTTCAATTTAATCTATATGTAAATCATAGTGCATATCAGTATTGCTATTTTTTAAAGTGCTTCCTAATGAATTATGCTGGCATATTTGTGAGCATTTTAATTGTTATAGAAAAAAGTTTAAGAGTAAACCTTGATTTGTATTTCATTGAAAAAACTTTATATTCCCTCTTCCACATTAGTCAATGGACACAGATGTATAGCTTTAATAAAGTATCATCATATTTAAATTATATGCCAATACAGTACTTTTCCCTTAAAAATTTACTTTCTACTTGAGATATAGGATAACAGCTTCAAAATTTGTCTAGTATACTCAAGGTAATTATACATATCTAGAAAACCCCTAGCATTGGAAATGGTTCCATTTGGTCTCCTTCAAATCAGGGAAATAAGGCAAATATTGATGTTTTATTACAAATAGAGTAATACAGTTTAGTTCCATAGCTACGCCTCTTTAGTTCTCACATACTATAATGCTGCAAACCAATTAAGATTGTCTGCTAAGGTATAATCTCACTCTCTACTTTCTAGGAGATATGTGTTTTTACAGGCCAATTACATTCAATTAACAGTAGTTATCAGAATACCGTGGAATTCTGGGTGATCTCAGAGTTCTTCCATTTCTGCAGTATTATGGCCCCAGGAATCAATTCACATTTAACACTCAGGTTATGTGCAATCCTTATTAATAAACAACAGTGCTACTTGCTACCCAAGATATATACAAATAGGATAAAGTCTCAGATCTTCAGAAACTTAGAACATCATTATGGATGAACACACTGAAACTATTACTAAACGTTAAAGTTACTACACAATGCTACCTAAATTAGATGTGTTAACCATTTGCTACAAGGATTCAGAAATGAAGGCAGCTTATGAAAGCACAAAGGAATAAGCAGATCTCTTCATTGAGGTAGAGTCGGCTCTTATTCTGAAAGCAGGGCTTTCCAGAATCACTGTGCACTAAAGTAGCCCTGGAAGCTTTTCAAAAATCCCCATGATCTGGCCTTATCACAGAATGCCAGTCTAGAGACAGGATTCAGAGATCAGCATTTTCCTAAGCTTCCAGAATGATTCCATTGTGTGGTCAAGGTTGAGAATTTCAGTCTTAAGAAAGCAGTATGTCTCTATAAATGAAGCCATGGGGAGGGGGGTTGGGCACATACAGGAAGTCATTTCACGCAAAGGAATTCTGAAGGGAAGGTTCACAGGGTGGCATTATCTACTCTAGGGAGCAGAATATCAGCATAACTAAGGAATCGAGGAGGGGAGAGTCAACATACTGTTAGTAATCCAGTAGGGGCAAGGATGGGCTGGAGGTGCCAAAATGGTTAAAGCACATGACTGGCTCAAACTAGAGTCAATCCTCAGTACCACATGGTCCCCTGAGTATCACCCAAGCATTTGTGTTTCTGGAGGCCCTGACCCTACAGAGCCTGTCCTCTTATCCCTCCCAGTGCAGGGCCCAAATAGCATAACGAAGAAAAGCAGTTTGGGCTCTGGAATCTTCTAAGCAACACTTGGGAGCCACCACATCCTCGCCCCACCAAAAGGAATATAGTTGGGTGAGACATTTAAGAGCTCCGGAGGCCAAGAATTTTTTTTAAAGCCACTGACTTGAAAGTAAAATTTTAACATGATAGCTTAGTAATATGATTCATACTATTAATACCACTCTGCAGAGTCAAAACAAGTCAAAGACAATTATGAACGGTACAATGAATGTACCAGGGTTGGAAGATCTGACTTACAGTTTCCGTGCATAGACAGGCTGCTTCTTTACTTCCCGTAGCTTGACTGCGGTCTTTATATACTCTCAAACACCTTGTGTCCTTTCATTCTGCATCACTCCTTCTCCACAACAATAATACAACTTCCTGGGTTTCGCCCCTCCCCAGATTCTGACTTAATTAGTCCCAGGGAACTCAGGAGCATGGAAGAGTTCAAAGGTAGCTCTCAGCCCCAGGGGATTCAAATATGCAATCAAGGCCTAGAACCAAGGTGGAATCCATCAGCTTCCCAGTCTGACTGAAAGAAGAATCACGTGGCAAGCTTTTTAAGACAATTTCCTTGACCTTCCCTACCCAAGCGCACAATGATTCTGACATGGTGGGATTAACCTGTGGTCCCAAAGTTTGCATTTTTCACAAGTTCTGTGGTGATGCTCTCTCATGCTGGCCTGGCAGACTCGGGGTTTTGGTTCTTTGGTTCTCAAGTTTAAGTTCATATCTGAACCCCAGAGGGGGTAGGTTCCACTCAAAATTTCCAATTCTATAGCTCTGGGAAGACACGGAGTCAGGTTTCTGAGTCAGGCTCCCAGCTGATGCTAATGGTGATGCTTTGAGCAAGGCTCCTCAGAAGTCTCCTAGAAGATAGCTTCTCATGCATTTGCACCACCAGTAGAGCTGCACCAATTTCTGGTGTGTTTCTCAGGTTCCTAATCAGCGTGTTCAGGGTGTGACTGCAACCTTGTGGATGATACCACAGTCATCTCGGAGGGTGGGCTCCAGGTTGCAGGATTGCAATTCCATATGCAATACATGTCAAAAACTCTAGAATCTAGTAGTGACACCCTATCATTTTCTGATATAGCTACCAGCCATCATTGTTTCCTTCCTGTGCACCCACCTCCTATCCTACAGGTTGGCCCACTAGTGGTGCATTCTTATTGACATGGTTTTCACCTGGGCCTCCCCTTAGACTATCCTGAGGGTTCACTGGAGTGTTTGCTACCATTAGACAATACTGCTCTTGGCCAAAGCTATGCCTTTTCATTCGAGAAATGCAAGAATGAGCATAGTGAGAAGCATTTTAGCTTCTATATGGAATTAATTTGGGATTCATTTTTTTGGTTGTTCCATATTCAGAAGTCTTTGACAGTTGCCAGTATTTTCATACTCTAATTGTATAAAAATCAAAGGATCTAGAGACATTGTTTACAACTAGTGTCTGTGGGCCATAGCAGGTCCCCAGAAATTTCTTCTCAATCTGTGAAAATGTTAACAACCACAAAACCATGGTATGTATGGATCATACAGTAGCCACAATAAGTTTCATGAAACATATGAACCTGGACTGTGGTCTGGAATAGATACAAAGGAATCTGTCAAACTGCTAATAAAAGTCTTACCATTTTAAAATGCATCCCTTTAATTCACTATTGGATAGCACAACTTTATAGCCATTAAAACCTTTTTATTATAGCAGTTTACTCCAACATTTTGGATAACAGAAGCAAGTACAGAAGGCAAAGGACATCAATGTCTATTTGGATGCACAGGTGCCCTGCACCCCGAAACCATCTGACAACATTCGCCAAATTGATGAATAGTGTATTGTCTGTTGTGCACCTTAGCTAATGGTTCTTTTATTGAACTAATGACTGCAATTCTCATTAGATGCTGATAGAGCATTAAGATATTGTTTGTGGAACCTGGGAAACCTACTTATGGCAGGCCAGCAATTGGGGAACATTTAGGCAGGAACGCCCAACCCTCCAGCTTTTCTGAGCAGCAGGCACTGGTGCTATTTGTAATGTTGGCATAAGGGGGCAGAGGTTCTTCTTCCTTCTGTCTACTACAGATATTTTGTGAAATAAGTTTCACTGTCACTGTCACTGTAATCCCATTGTTCCTTGATTTACTCGAGCAGGTGGCAGTAACGTCTCTATTCGACCCAGCCCTGAAATTTTAGCAGCCTGTCCTTACACGTCTTTTCCAAAGATTGGAGGCTCGTAAAGGGTCAGGGGAATGAGACCTGTTATTGTTACTAATTTTGGCATATCGAGCACACCACAGAGAGCTTGCCAGGCTCTGCCCGTGTGGGCAGGATACTCTCGGTAGCTTGCTGGGCTCTCCGAGAGGCAGACATAAGTTTAGAGATCCATTAGATGACCTGTTCTTAAGGAATCTGCAGAAATGAAAGTTTTGATGACGGAAAACACTTTTGTTGTAGTTGAAAACAGAAGGAGAAGTCAAGGATCTGGGGTTCCTCCTATGTTTTTCCTCATGAAAATGCTCTTGCCCTGGTTTAGAAAGCCCCCCTCTTGTCCTCTTGCCTCCGGCTCATCCTTCTTATTTGATCTGCTTTGAGATATCACTAGTTGAGTAAAGTCTGTTTTAAACAGCAGACCTCTGGTTGCAATGCCAGCCTCCTTGCCTCCTAGTTCTTCGTGTATCTCTTCAGTTCAGTGCATTTTGCACTGGATAAGAACTGAACATTACCCGGCTTGCTTTCCAAACAGCACAAGCACTGCAACAAAGGCATCAGTGAATTCATTTGTTTCACTCATGCATCTTGAGTAGGGCCCAGGGGAGAGGTGTTAAGTCACCATCATCCATGAGAAGTTCTTCGAAGTGCTGCTCCTTAGCCTATGTAGTACTGGGAATGTTTCCTAACTGCTCCCAGACCCTTCTGTAGTTTGCCCCAATGCAGCGCTTATTCCTCTAACTTTAGATCACCTCAGATGCCCTGACAATAAGCAGCCCAAGGATTTTTTTTATTAGTGAAACACCACGAGGTACAGTAAAAGACTTACAAATTTTTGTGCTTGGGTTTCAGTTATACAATGATCAAGTACCCCCAAGGATTTCTTTTGTTCAGAATTCTATCATTAGCATTACTTACATCATGTGGCACATGCATATACTGAGTAACTATTTATTTGGTAAAATAAGTTATGTCCTGTACAATGGGATTTAATGAATTTATTAAATAAGTATATGTAATAACATATTAATTCTGTATAGTTTGCAATCTCCTGATGGGGGTTAGTGAGATAATACAGGGGAGTAAGGTGCTTGCCTGGCACCCAGTGGTACATGCGTTCAATTCCCAGCACTGGATATAATTCCTGAGCAGAGAGACAGAAGTGAGCCTGGAGTACTGACTGCTGTAGTCAAAACAAACAAATCCCCAACCCCCCTCCAAAAAAAAACAAAACACAAAATACACAAAATTCTTCTGTGAGTATGTGTTATCTTGTCTATTTTAACTTAGAAAACAAAACAAATACTCAAACAGTGACATTGAATATTGATGCCTTGCCTTGATTTTGCAGTTTACTTTCTTCAATGCCCTTTTAGAGCGATTGGGTCATTTTGATGTACACTAAAATGCACCTTGGACTTAATCATAAACCAAACAGGTGTGGTAATACAGATGGCAGAGCGAGGCATTTAAGGTCATCTTCAAATGATCAGAATTAAAAATTGATCTCTTGTACTACCTTGCTGTGTGGCTTTAGGCAAAGGTATCGAACTCTTCACACCACTATTTATTTTCCTCTATCATGAGAGGCTGGACAACATGGTATTACACCTTTTTTTGAAGTTACATAAATATTTGGTTTCTCACAGAAGTAATCTTTGTAATTCTCCCCATGGTTGGTATACGGATTAAGTGGAAAGGGGCAAAAGAAACATTTGAACCAGTAACTGCTACAATGCATTGACACAATAAAGCTACTGTGCTGCTGTTGCTATTATTACTGCTACTGTTATTATTGTTACTTAAAGTTTTATTACCATTAATGACTATTATTCAAATGGCTCTGTTATTCTAATGTAGGTCAATTGCAATTACTGACATCCATGGTAAAACACTGAAAGAAGTAACAATAGAAAATGGCAGACATGGAGAGCATTTTACACTGGAGCTATTCCTTCAGCAAATGTTTAGTCAGTTCCAAAAAGTGTTTGGTGGCTTGGAATATAGCAGTTTGTGACTCCTAATCTTTACTCTATTAAAGTCACAAGGCAAAAACACTTTCAAGCTTACAGCAATAGTCATGACAAATGTGAACAGAAAAATAATGCAGGGTAGCACTATAGCACTGTCTTCCCATTGTTCATCTATTTGTTCGATGGGCACCAGTAATGTTTCCATTGTGAGACTTGTACTGTTTTTTGGCATATCAAATAGGTAGCTTGCCAGGTAGATTTCCATTGTGAAACTTGTTGTACTGTTTTTGGCATATCAGATAGGTAGCTTGCCATTCTTTGCTAATTGCACGGGATACTCTTGGTAGCTTGCTGGACTCTTCAAGAGGGGAACTGAACCCAGGTCGGCCACCCTACCAGCTGTGCTATCGCTCCAGCCCAATGCAGGGTAAAATCCAGAAAATTAAGGATGAAATAAGGAAATAGTGAGACAGAAGAGACCTAAAGTAGCATCTGGAAAATATATTGTGGAAGCCACAGCTCACATAAATTTTGCATTTGAATATTTTGCATTTGACTAGGAGAACAAACATATACAAACTTTCAGGAAAGTAATTTCTCAAACACAGGATAAAAAATCTGCACAGACCAAGGTACCCTGCTAAGTCTGGTGATACAATGAAGATTAAAACAACAGATAAGAGGTAACTTATAAAATAGTGATGAAAAAAGCTGCTGGTGACCAGTGACCTTTCATATACAGCCAACTGTGAGATGCTTCTGATCTGTAGAATAGGGAAGGCAAAATTTGCTGAGTAAGGACTGAAGTGAGAGGAAAATTGAATAAGAAGTTGGTAGGCATCTTCCAAAAGGTTGGCATGGATGGACATGTGAACTTTAACTTTTATCAGGCAAGAAATGGCGTGGCAGTCAAAGTGACTGTGCTATATTAGCCTCTCCAGGAAGCACTGGAAAGTGAGTGTTATTTTATTGTCACAACAATCGTAAGAGATGAGATATTTTGTTTTTCTTGATTTGCAAAAGGTACTTTCACCGATTCAGAGAGGTGAAGAATCCTGACTGACATTACCCAGCTAGCAAGTGGTCAAGGCAAAGAGGGGATCTGCTATTGGGTGACATTGAAACATGTATTTACTCCACCGTACAGGACAGAGATTGGTTTGCTAATAACACCTTCTCAGGCCAGAGCTAGCTGCACAAGCAAGCTGGTTCTGGAAGGTCTCTCCTTCCAGTCACCAGAAAACACCCTTCAGTGACAAAGGTTACAGTTCATAATCCTGGCCCCACCATTGAACCAAAAGCATTTTAACTTTTCCTTGAAAGACAGTTGCAAAACAAAATAAAAAGTAGAGTCATTAGTAAATAACTGGGATAATTAGGTAGACTGGAGTGATAGGACAGCAGGTAGGGTGTTTGCCTTACATGCAGCAGACCTGGGATCGATTCCTTTGCCCCTCTTGGAGAGCCCAGCAAGCTACTTTGAGTATCCCACCCCCACGGCAAAGCCTGGCAAGCTCCCTGTGATGTATTCGATATGCCTGCCCCCCCCAAAAAAAAACAGTAACAGCAAGTCTCACAATGGAGACATTACTGGTGCCCACTCCAGCGAAGAGATGAACAACAGGAGGACAGTGCTACAATTAGGTAAAAATAGTAACTTTGACTCTAACAAATGTGTCAGCAACATCATTGTATTGTCAAAGTATTGTCATAATAAGCTGTGGGGAGTAATGGGAATATATTTATGTGGCACTCTCCATATTTTATGATAAACTATTGTTTGGGTTAACAGTTATTGCCAGAAAAAATTATGAGTAAAAGAAGAGATGAAACCATTTTTAAAGAAACAGGGAGAACAGTAAAATGGACTACACATATTACATGGTCTTCAAAATATGAGGGCAATATGAGAGGTAAGATACAGAGCTTGGAAGCCCTGCTCAAAACTGTCCTAATATTTTCTAAGATATTTAAGGAAAACACACATTCTCACTGCTATAACAATGTGTAGAAAACAACATAAGCTAATGTAAGAGTTTATACACAACCAATATTTTAGGGACCTCTGGGGGCAAGGAGGTAAAAGAAGTCAATAAACACTTTATTGAATAAACATTGTCTCCATCTCATCCTTAAAACCTACACTCTTAAAATGTGTTAACTGCAGCAAAACAAATCATTCCATGAGGCTATCATCCCTATTTCTGTTCTTTTCACCTTTTTAAAGAAGCATGTCCACAAGTGGTGCCAAAAAAAGTAGAGGGGACATCCTCAGGAATTTGAAAACGCTTTAAAATTAAAGAGTTTGCATTTCAAACATGAATTGCCCACCACAGCACAATCTTGGCCATTCACAACTCTTAAGATGGTTTTTCAGCGAGGTGAGGCTGAACATTGAGTTTGTCAGCATTTTACTTTTAACTTTTACTTTTTTAAACACAAGGTTTCTAATAAAACATTACATGTGCATAGACTATTCCTATCAGTATGAAAATGTTACCTCACGATTTTGAATTAGGATTTCAAGAGAGGTCATGAAGGTGCACACAGGAGAAACAAATGTTACATTGAACTCATTAGGCATTGCCCCAGAGGTGGAACCAGTACTATATTTCAAGGAGATGGGAGGAAACATCGGTATTCTAATTTCCTGGAACAGTACTTGCAGAAAACTTCCTCTGTTGCATGGGATTTATTTATCTTATTCAGCACATAGGTAGATAAAATAGCAACACTCAACGATATTAGAAAATAGTTGAGTATTTCTTTCGGTGGATGGCTTTGCAACATTTAGACAAATTTTAATTCTTGGTATCAAATTATATTTCTTCTAACAGAGTACCACATCTTTTCCTACTACACAGTATTTGGATTGATACAAAAAACTATCCAACCAATTAACAAATATTTATTTAGATCTGTTTAATATGCTAAGTATTGAGAAAGCACCCATGAACTTGACTGGTAGAATATGTCTACAGGATTTTAATTAGAATGGTGGCTAAGTTTTCTCATATTTTAACTAAGGCAGATATTTTTTTTACCCCTTTCTCATTTTCAGGGTATCTAATGAGACAAATAGGTATGCATATGCTCTAGGTCTAATCTTCTCTAGTATCACTTTCTGTCTATCATAACTCTCTCAAAGCTTTCAGTAGACCCTTTTTCCACTGAGCCAGATTCAAGCTTCGCAGATAGCCATTCCTCTAACTATAAATTCATTCCAATCCTATCCTGCCTTCTTTTATGCCACTACACAACCTGCTACTTGAATCATTGCTTGGCCACTAAATATACTACAGACTCTGTTCATGAGAGCTCATTTAATATCCTTTCAGCTGAATTCATATATGAGTAGCTACTTAGAATTTTTATTTGTAGGGCTCTATGCTGCATCCAATTGAACACTACTTTATAAACTGTGCTTATAACCCTAAGTCAAATCAAGTTATATTCCTAGAAAGCATTTCTCCATTGCTTCTAATAATAATCTCTTAATCCTGTATACAACAACATTTATTATATTTTCTGACACATATATTGTCACACATATTGCTCTAAAACTTTGCAAGCTTAATGACTTCTTGGGTGCAAATGCTATCTTTCCAGTGAGACAGTAAATAGAAATTTTCTGGGAAAGTTTATATTTTTACATATAAATGTATATAAAATTCATAGGGAAATTCCAGAAGAAAATAATCTATTTTGGACCTATTTTGAGTCCTTCAGGTATATTTAACATTGTTCTAAGTAGATTTTTGTATTTCTGATCACTTAATTTATGTTAATATAATGCCTCATCTGAGAAATATGAGTTGTATTTTACCTCTTTAGTCTCATTGATTTTATAAATAGTAACTTTAGGTGTAATCCAGTGAATGGACCCTTAGGAAAAAAATTATTTCTAAAGAAATCATGTATCCTCTATAAGACTGGGCTTCTTAATGTGCCAACTGAAAAAATTCAGTAGAACTGAAGAGAAAATAATTGTGAATATGTTGTGGATATTATTGGTTGTGGTATATATAATTGGAGGCGTATTTTCCACTTTTTATAGTAAATACAACTTCAAAGTTATATAGGCTCTCATGTAATGAAAAACAAACTCAGTTGTACTTAAGCAATAAACACAGAAATATCAGATCACTCACCTTGATTTAAAAAAGTCAAATAAAATGGATTAAAGATCTCAATATCAGACCTTAATTACACAGAATATAGGCAAAACTCTTAAAAACTTTGAAGCTAGAGGTATCTTTAAGGTGTCAATGCCACTGGCCAAGCAAACAGAAACAAAGATAAACAAAAGGAACTACATTCAATTAAAATGCTTCTGAACCTGAAAAGAAGCAGTAACAAAATTTCAAAGACACCTCACAGTCTGGTAGAAATTATTTGCCTGTCACTCATAAAGGATTAATATACAAGATGATAGAACATTATATAAAATACCCAACCACACACCAAAAACAGGGAAAAGAGATAAACTGATACTTAAAAATGGCCATAAGGAACAAAAAACAACCCATGCTCTTCTTCCCTAATCTTCAGGGAAATGCAAATCAGAACAATGAGATACCACATCATACAACAGAAACTAGCACACATCACAATGAATGAGAGCAACCAGTGTTGGCATGAATGTGGAGGAAATGAGACCCTAATTCACTGCTGGTTGGAATGTAAACTGATCCATTATTTCTGGAAAACAATATGATCATTCCTCCAAGAACTAGAAATCAAGCTCCCATTTGATCCAGTAAAGTAATTTCACTTCTTGGACTATAAGCCAATGGCCCAAAACCACAACTGAGAAAGTACATTTGCACCAGTTTGTTCCTTGTAGCAGCATCTGCAATAGCCAAAATCTGGAAACAACTCAAGTGTCCAAAAACAGATGATTAGATAGAGAAAATATGGTTCATATACACAATGCAATATTATTTAGCCATCAGAAAAGATAAAAGCATGCAATTGTCTGCTATGTGGATATATCTGGAAGGTATCATGCTGAGTGAAGTTAGTCAGAGGGAGAGACACTGATATAGAATGGTCTCTCTCATATGTGAGATGTAAAGAAACATAATATTGGATCAAATTCCCAAAGGCAATGGAAACAAATCACTTGGAGAAATGGTCTTCAATAGGAAGCATGCCACTTACTTGGAGTGAGAGCGGGGCTAGGACAGGGATGGGCATACAACTATGGTGAGGGAAGTGTTCAACCAGGAGAAGGAAGGAATGATGAAAGGTAGCTGAGTGGGATGCATCAAAAACTATTGGTAATGATACAATAAACCTCAGTGTTAAAATTTATTTTTAAAAATGCTTTTCGTCAAGGCAGACAGAGGGTTGAAAGGGAAACCAAAGAAGGGATGCACTGCTAAAAATGAAACTTCTCAAAATGTAAGAAGCTTGAGATGCACAATTTATTTTCTTTTATTTCATTTCTTGAGTCATTTTATAATCTTTAATAGGACTACTCTGTATTGATCAGGATTTACAAACATATGTTTTATTTTATTTTCGGGCTTCCCAAGAGGTGCTCAACAGGCTCAGCGACCACACCTGATGATTCTCTATCAAACAATTCAGTAGTTCAGTTTAAAGTCTTAAGGATGATGTTCATTCAGTCCCTGCCAAAGATTATTCTGATTACTCTAGCAGTGCTTGAAACCACCAGAGCTTCATTCAGAGCTATTCAGGGGAACATATGATGCCACAGACTGAACCTGGTTAAGTTACATGAAACATCTGTGCTTTAGCCCCGATGCTATCTCTCCAGCACTTATGTTTTGTCATAAAAACTAAAAAATATATTTTAAGGGTGTTAGAGATAGTTAGGCTGAATTCATCCTTTGCAGGTAGGAGGGCATAATTTCATTACAGGTACTACATTATCCCCCAAACGTTACCAGAAGTTGCCCCTGAGCAGAGAGTCAAAAGCAGTTCCAAGCACCACCAGGTGTGAGCCCCCCAAAATACATATTCACATTTTAATTCGAAAAGAAAATGTCTTAAAGATACACAGCAAGGTAGGATCAGGGGCCCAAAGGCAATATAATGGGAGAACTGGCCACACAATTGAGTTGATGGTCACTTGAAAGGGAGGAGTACTGTGGTCATTGGGAGAGTATAGTATGTATACTGCTGATGGGTGTAGTTTCAGAATTATGTATATGAGAAACCATATTAATTTTTGGTTTTCTATGTATTACTCTATATATTGCAAATCATAGAATCTCAATCAGTACAAACATTTTTTAAATTTTTTTCTTTTTGGGTCACACCTGGTGGTGCTCAGGGGTACTCCTGGCTCTGCACTCAGAAATTACTCCTGGCAGTGCTTGGGGGACCATTGGGATGCTGGGAATTGCACCCGGGTTGGCCGCGTGCAAGGCAAATGCCCTACCCGCTGTGCTATCACTCCAGCAGTACAAACATTTTGAAAGACGTTTTTTTTAAATTTCTGATTCTAAAATGTGAAATGCTTTTCCAAATTAATCCAGGCTATAGTGTATATATATTTATATGCACATAATCTATTTCTAATATTTTGGTATTATTTTATATTTTGGTTAACTTTGATTATAATTATAATCAAGTTTAATTTGGTAGAGAATGACACGCGCTGTTGCTCAAAGGATATTCCAGGATATGTTCTCAGAAATCACACCTGCTTTGAGAGAACATAGGTAGTCGGGGTACACAACCCATTGAGCCACTTTTCTGCTCTAAATATTCATCTATTAAAGTTATTCTTGTATATTTTGAAGCTTTAAAAATTATCTTGTGTCAAACAGATAGTAGAGGGGACAAGGCACTTGCCTTCCAAATGACAGGCCGTGATTCAATCCATTGTACCACATATAATACGACCCTGAGTACCACTACATGAGCAAAGAGCCAGGAGGAGTGAGCCTTGAGCACCACCACATGTGCTCCTCCCACCAAAAAATAAATAAATAAAAATTAGTTGCCTTGGATGTTCTAAACCTTCTTAATGTAGCATAAAACTATTTGTCTCATTTCAGTAAATTCTATACAGCAGAGTTTTCCTTAGTCATATTTTAATACTAAAAAATTTCTGACATGGTAATATTACTTTGAACTCATTTCACATTCAAATTAAATATCTCCATTTTTCTGTCTTCATATAACTTATTTGAGTTTTGCAAGCCTCATAACTGTCATCTGAAATATTGGGCCAACTTGAGTTATGTCTCAAACTGTGAGTCTTAGTTGTTGTGTTTTTTTTAATGTTTATTGTTTCCCCTACTAGTCTCCACAAAAGAGAGCAAGAACTGAATGCTTAAAGTAGGTAAAGGGATATACATGATAATCTTTCAATACCTGCATTGCAAACCATAATGCCCAAAACAAGAGGAGAGGGGAGTCAGATAGAAAGGTAGAGGGATAGGGGAAGAGAGCATGAGAGAGAGATGAGGGAGGGAGGGAAGAAGGGAAAGAGGAGTGGAGAGAGAGAGAGAGAGAGAGAGAAGGAGGGATAAAGAGAAGTGTCTGCCATGGGGGGGCACGGGATGGAAACTAGAGACACTGGTGGTGCTGGTTTATGTACAATGGTGAAGAGATGGGTGTTGGAATATTATATGCCTGAAACCAAATCGTGAGCAACTTTGTAAGCATGTATCTCATGGTGAGCAAATAAATAAATAAAAAGTGAAAAATAAACATATATTTTTATTTACCTAGCAATTGTTCAAGCCAGAATGTCCAATTAAAATTCACTTCACAGAATGATCATTAACATTATTTTGTTATTATTGAGTTGATAGCACAGCGGGTAGGGCGTTCGCCTTACAAGCGGCCAACATGGCCGACCCGAGTTCGATTCCTCCGCCCCTCTCGGAGAGCCCGGCAAGCTACCGAGAGTATTTGATATGCCAGACACAGTAACAACAAAGTCTCCAATGGAGACGTTACTGGGCCCGCTCGAGCAAATCGACGATCAACGGGAGGGCCTTTACCTTTACCTTTACCTTGAGTTGATAAATCAAATAAATATTCTGAATATTAATATTTGGTTTCTTTATAATTACTCAAAATATTTTTTCTCTGCTTGTATCTCTGGAAGCTACAGACAGCCATGTTATAGTGTCAAGACACTCATGAATTTAATAGTGAAACATCTCAAGACAAATAGTATATAAGTAAAATTGTAATTGAATATTGGCAGACTTTTTAATGTACATGTAGAACTATTCTTTCGTTCAGCTAATCTGTGTCCCTTTGCCTTATGTTGTACATTTTAAGGAAAATACAGTACACAAATGAGGACAATGTCATGTCAGTCATCTTGGAACCTGGGGTAAACTTCAGGAAAGAAAAAACTTAAGCTATCAAGATTAAAATTATGGGAAAAAGAAAGTAAACCCATTCTATTGGTTTGCCTCTTCTGTAAGAGAAACTGCTATCTTGATTAAGCCTTAATTATTGTGACCTCTCTTTAGTTTATAGGCACAGCTAAACCCAATTTATAGCTATAACTATTTCATAATTCTATATGTATATTTTAATTTAACACTAAAGTCTACTTCAAAGTCAATCAACTGAGTTGAAGCACTAAGAATGAAGAGTAATTATGTTTGGGCTGTTAAAAAAAAGCAAAATCTAACATCACTTTAGGTGTCTCCAATTCAATCAAAATGTTATATGTGGTTTTCTTAAAACAGCAAAAATGGAACCAGAACAATAGTTAAGCAGGGGAGTCCACACGTGTAGTGTGGTTTGTAATTAAAAAAAACCCAAATGTCCATCAACACATCACAAACAGAAATAAAGTGGGCTGGAGTGATAGCACAGCGGTAGGGTGTTTGCCTTGCATGCAGCTGACATGGCCGACCCGAGTTCGATTCCTCTGCCCCGCTGGAGAGCCCGTCAAGCTACCGAGAGTAAGTAACTTGCCTGCAAGGCAGAGCCTGGCAAGCTACCTTGTGATGTATTCGATATGCCAAACACAGTAACAACAAAGTCTCCAATGGAGATGTTACTGGGCCCGCTCGAGCAAATCTATGAACAACGGGAGGACACACTGTCTCTAAGACAAAGGAGTACATAGCAATGAATAAAAATATCAAAAGACAATAATCAGGGGAAATGCCACAGAGCAGAAAACAGAGTAATTCTATTAATATAAAGTTCAGATCCAGGCAGAAGAAAATAAGCGATTGTTTTATGGTACCAATATAAAAATTATAAATATCTTAGTCCAAATTCAAGATTATACTTACTTTTCATTGGAGAGAGAAAAGGTGTGATTGGGAGGGAAGAAAATGGGAGACTGTAAGGTACTGCTAATGTTCTCCATTTGAGAAACAGGAGGTTGAATCACATATGATACTTTCCACCTATGCAATCCAATATGAAAGCCACCACCAATGGATTCTTTTTCTCTCTTAAATGTGACAACTGAAAACTGATGTGTGCTGTTAAGTGTAAAATATATTACAGGGGCTGGAGCGATAGCAGAGCGGTAGGGTGTTTGCCTTGCACACAGCCGACCCAGGTTCGATTCCCAGCACCTCAAGAAGTAATTTTTGAGTGCAAAGCCAGGAAGAACTCCTGAGCATCGCTGGGTGTGACCCAGAAAGCAAAATAAATATATAAATAAATGAATAAACAAATAAAATATATTACAGATTTTGGATATTTCATAGCCTGCTCGGATCGGGGCTGAGCATCCTCCACCCAGATCCTCCAAATCCAGTAGGCAGGGGTCACACCCACCAACTGGCCCCCTGGCACCGTGTAATCCCATCAGCGGCCAAGACTCAGAGACTATAAAACCCAGCTCCTGGACATCTTCTTATGACATCTTATTATCTCATTCCTACTTTGGACAAACTGGCAGGCTACCGAATGTAACCTGCCCACATGGCAGAGTCTGGCAAACTCCCTGTGGTGTACCCAATATGCCAAATACCAGTAACAATGATGGATCTCATTCTCCTAACTCTGAAATAGCCTTGAATATGGCACTTTTTAAAAAATCTCAGGGCTAGGACGAAGGAGACGTTACTGGGGCCTGCTCGAGGCAATCGACGAATAACAGGATGGTCGTGATCGTGATCGTGGATATTTCATACATGCATATTAAATATATCATAAATAATGCTGATGACATATTTAATGATCATCTTATACCTAACTAAAACATTCCATTAATTTTAGTTTCTTTTTATTTTGGTTTTTAAGCATCTCAGAGAAAATTTAAGATTATATAGATGGCTCATACTAATTTTCACTTAGAGAAAATGTTTTAAATCCCACTAATGAACTTTTATGGTCATTTTTACATGTATCATATAAGTCATAGTAAACATTTATATATATATATACATATATATGCGTCATTGTATATAAAATCAGTTTCTACAACACTAAGGACACAAGAGTAGTTTTATTTTTTAAAAATAATGAAAATGACTTCAATGTAACATTAAATTATGGTCATTGTTTTTTATTATTGAATCACTGAGATACAGTAACAAGCTTTCGTGTTTGAGTTTCAGTCATGCAATGATTGAACACCCATCCCTTCAACAGTGCACGTTTTCAACCACCAATGTCCCTAGTATTCCTGCCCCATCCCACCCCTCCCCCTGCCTCTGTGGCAGATAATTTCCCCCACACTGCCTCTCTACTTTGGGGCATTATGGTTTGCAATACAGATACAGAGACGCTATCACGTTTGGTGTTTTATCTACTTTCAGCACATCTCCCATCCCGATTGATCCCTCCAACCATCTATGACTTTTAGTGATCCCTTCTCTATTTCAGCTGCCTTTTCCCCAGCTTACGAGTCAGGCTACCAACCATGGAGCAATATTCCTGGCCCTGGTGTATACTGTCCTTAGATGTCAGTCTCATATTATGTTATTTTATATTCCACAAATGAGTGTAGTCATTTTATGTCTGTCCCTCTCTTTCTGACTCTTTACTTAGCATGATATTGTCCATGACCATTCACTTATCAACAAATTTCATGACTTCATATTTCCTAGTAGCTGCATTGTATTTCATTGTGCAGATGTAGCAAAGTTTCTTTAACTGGTCATCTGTTCTCAGGTACTCAGGTTGTTTCCAGATTCTGACTATTGTGAACAGTGCTGCAATGAACATACAAGTGCAGATGTCATTTCTGCTGTCTTTTTGTACCTCGAAGTTGTATTCCCAGAAGCGGTTTTGTGGGGTCATATGAAAGCTCAATTTCTAGTTTTTGAAGGAATGCCCCAAAAGGCTGTACCAGTTGGCACTCCCACCAACAATGAAAGAGAGTCCCTTTCTCCCCACATCCTTGCCAGCACTGGTTGTTCTTGTTCTTTTTAATTTGTGCCAGTCTCTGTGGTGTGAGATAATATCTCATTGTTGGTTTGATTTGCATCTCCCTGATGATTAGTGAAGTAGTGCATTTTTTCATGTGCCTTTTGTCCATTTGTATTTCTTTTTTGAGGAAGCTTCTGTTATTTCTTCCTCCTATTTTTGATGAGGCTGGAGGTTTTTTTCTTGTACAATTATACTACTATAAGATGGGTATTGGGTAAATATTCATTCATATTCTATGGGCTCTCTTTGTACTTTGGTCACTGTTTTATTTTTGAGGTGCAGAAGCTTCTTAGTTTAATGTAGTCCCATTTGTTTATATTTGTTTCCACTTCCTTGGTCAGTGGTGTTTCATCCTTAAAGATGCTTTTAGCATCAATATCATGGAGGGTTCTACCTACATTTTACTCCATGTAACCATTGTCATCTTTTATTTAAACTCTTTCTTTGGAATTAGTACCTAGATCTAAAAATAATGGCATGTGATTAAATTGGACACATGCATACTTGTCTTTTTGGCAATATGATTTAAAAATCCAGGAAGAGTGCCTGGATTTTCATAAATGTAGATTTGTATGGTTAGTTTGAATATTAAATTATCAAGAAGTTATTTAGAAAGCACTAAAATTCAACATTCTAATTCAGAATACATGGATAAATATAAAAATGAATGTAAAAAGTATAAAATATAAATATATTCTCTAATCCAATTCAACTATGCGGGACCTCCAGAATGCCAATATTAAGGGGTACCTCTCCACTGAGAAACTTGATCTGACCACACATTTTGCCATGCAGAAAAACATTCTAAATTAGTATTTAATACAAACACTTTATCTGAATAAATGAGGTATGACTATCTAATAGACATTCTTTTATAAATTCTGTTAAAATCAAATAGTCATGTAAGTCATAATTTTTTTTGCTCTTTGGGTCATACCTGGCGATGCACAGGCGTTACTCCTGGCTCTGCACTCAGGAGTTACTCCTGGCGGTGCTCAAGGGACCATATGGGATGCTTGGAATCAAACCCGGGCTGGCCGCGTGCAAGGTAAACGCCCTACTCTCTGTTCTATCTCTCCAGCCCCAATCATAAAAAAATTTTAAGAGAAAACAGGGGAGTAAAAATTCTTTGAACATTTAATTCAAAACTTATTTTAATTAGCTGACACTAGAATAGAAACATATAGAACACATGCTTTTGAATTTGTAGATAATTCAGATTCAAAGAAAAGGAAGCTCAGCAATTTATAAGGAATTTTGATCAGTCCCAAAATGCAAAAACTATGCAGAATGGGCAATAATAAAAAAGGGGGAAATAGTGTAATTAGCTGCAAAATAGAATTGGACTTGGAATAAAGATCTGGGCTTGCATTTCTCCTTCCATAGCAACATTGAGGAAATCCCTAACCTCTGATATTCAGTTTTCTAAAGCACCCTGTAGTTAGAGTTCTACTACTTTGGAAAATGCAGTGGGAAAACATGTCCATCACCAGACAAAGCACTACTGGGCAGTACTGATTTCACACATTCTTTATATGGGGTCCAGAGCAATAGCACAGTGGGTAAGGAGGTTGCTTAATATGCCAATCTGGGTTTGATCCTAGCACCCCGTACAGTTCCCCAAACCCAAGAGGAGTGACCCCTGAGCACAGAGCGAGGAATAAGCTCTGAGAACTGCCCGGTGTTCACTCACGCCCCCCCAAAACCCCATACATTGCATACTTGCAAAATGATAACCTGAGTAGTAGTAAGTGTGGAGATCGTTATCATAAGCAACAAGAAAATACTTTGAAGGTTAGCGACCGCTCTGCATTTCATTAAATGTACAGTCATTGATGTAAAATTGTCTCTGGAAAATTTTATTTCCCTAATTCTTCTCCTAATTGCCGACAATGTGATTGGGGGTGAGGTGTTGCATTTTAGGCCACACCCCACATTGCTTAGGGATTTCAGCCAGCGTGCGCAGAGTTTGCACCTGACAGTGCTCAGGGAGAAATAGGGTAATGGGGACTGAACTTAAAACAAGAGGGTTTTTAATACTTCAGGAAAAATACTGACTGGCTTCACGCCTGCATAGCTTTGAAAGCAGGCAGCTCCCTGTGCTTTCAGACAACACTAAGATGATATTCGTTGTTTGCTTACCTAATTTATACACTGAATAACTGAGAATGTAATTATCTATGTCCTTTGTAAACTCTGAAACTCCAAACAAATGCTAGTTATCATTATGATCATTTCTACATATTCACCTGAGTGAATGTGAATGCAGCATATAATTTCTGTAGAAACAATTGAGCTAGTGTAAAGGAAAATGTCCCAGTTAAAGTGTATGAAAGAAAATATATGGGCCAAAAACTTCTGTACTAAATAGGAAAGAAAAATGTGTATCTAGATGAATTACGTGATCATTATCAATGATCTGAATTATATAAATCAGAAATAAAACATTTGTAAACTGATAAAATGCTACATCCTCTCCATTGGATCTAAAGAAATACATCGATTTTTGACTTTAGTTTTAGGGATAATAAGCTCAGAGATGTCACTTAAAAGCATATTAAAACTTCAGGAAGTTTTACAACATGCTAATTTAATGCTTTATTAGCTCACTTCATTTAAGGTTACAGAGAGCTAAAATGATCTTTGTGAAGTGTTGATCTAATCTCATTCCACAATGGGACTTAATTTCTGCCTAGAAGGCAAACTTACACATTTAAATTTAGAAATTAAAAGGAACAAATAAGTTGGTGTATATGGGTGATACTGAACCCTGAAGACAAAATACCATACAGAGAGAATTGAAAATAATGTTATTCAGCTGCCCAAGATTTTAACATTCTTCCAAATCATACAATATCATCATGTACTTTCAAAACTGAACAGAGAATCATATTATCTTACTCCTAAATATGTTATTCTTGTCTCTATTAAAGAATGTAAATGTCTATCTGGGAAGCATACGTAGATATATATATATATATATATATATATATTATTTATGTACATGTTTATTTGGGAATATATCAAGGGCTGGAGCTATAGCACAGTGGGTAGGGTGTTTGCCTTGCATGCATTGACCAGAGTTCGATTCCTCCATCTTTCTCGGAGAGCCAGGCAAGTTACCAAGAGTATCCTGACCGCACGGCAGAGCCTAGCAAGTTCCCCATGGTGTATTTGGTGTGCCAAAAACAGTAATGACAAGTCTCACAATGGAGATGTTACTGGTGCCCACTCGAGCAAATCAATGAACAACAGGAGGACAGTGCTACAGTGCTACAGTGTACTTAGTGTGTTAAATCTAATGCTGTACAAAATAGATTCCACAATTTTAGTTTCTAATTTGGCTAGGGGAAATGCAAGAATACATATTTAAAGCTATTGTTCCGTGACTGTAAATATCACTCCTTATCACAGGAAGGAATGTGGTAGATTCTCCAAATAATGACATACTTTATTTACTAATTCAACATAGATTTAGTGATCAACTTCTAGATACAATTCTGTGGGTAACAGTTCCCAGTTAAAGGTAGGAAATAAAAGGAAAATAGGCAAGAAACTTTAAGCAAGGGAGTATTTATTTGTGGTTTTGAGCCACAAGACTGGTGTTTAGGGCTTACTTCTGGTTGCACAGGGGTGTCTGGAATGGAGTCTGGGCTGGCTCCATACAAAGCAAGTACCTCACACACATTACTGTTGCTCTGACTCAAATTAAGGCCATATTTGTATTCATAAAAATAACTCTGCAGAGTGGAGGCATAGAGAATGAACATTGAAAGACCTCTGAATTGGTGCCAGTGGGACATGCAGGCTTTTCAGGCAATGGAATGATTGGAGATAAGAAAAAGAGGATGTATCTGGAAGATAATTGCTTACATTTTTTTTTTGCTTTTTGGGTCACACCTGGCAATGCACAGGGGTTACTCCTGGCTCATGCACTCAGGAATTTCTCCTGGTGGTGCTCCAGGAACCATGTGGGATGCTGGGAATCGAATTCGGGTCGGCCATATGCAAGGCAAACGCCCTAGATGAAAGAATGTGCCTTGCTGGGGAATGGAGGGATGATGATGTCAATAGAAAGATAGCTGTTTCATGGGAGATGGGAACCACTGACTCAATTTCTGAATGGAGAGCGTTTAAGAAAGATCTGTAAAACATTAGAATAAAAGCAGTTATATAAACAAGTCAAAAAGGAAAATGAATCCAAGTTGGAGATGTCATGTATTGAGAAATGAAAGGGGGAGAAGAAACCATGTTCTAGAGTAGAATAACTAAAGGGGAAAATGGAGTCTGATGTGTTGGAGCAAACCCTGAGGAACTCCAATATAAGAGGCCTATACATCCAGAGGGAGAAAATTCTGCAAAATGGATCAAATTGGTAGTGTTTCTAAGACCATGTGATGAAACAGGACAGCAGGAAGAATGTGGTGCTACAGAAATTGAATTCTTTCCAGAAAGCAGGGTATTATCCTTCAGAGCACCTGGTAGCATATGCTAAGGCAGAAAGAGGTTTCAAAACCGTTCTTCAGGTTCAGCAACAAGGAAGCCACTGATGACCTCCTTGAACTGATGGAAAGAAAGAAGCTGAAAAGTATTAAAAACAAGGAAGTATCTGAGGAAGTGCTTTACTAATGAGAGCCCAAAGATGCATGCTAAGCAAGCAACAGTCATCACTATGCATACTAATTTCCTTGTTGTGCAGCACTGTCACGCTCTATTATCAGACTAAACACTGCTCTATTTTCTCCAGACTCACATATGCACTCTCCTTCACAAAGTTAACATGCCTTTTGAGTTAGCACTCATATATGTTCCTCGCCAAAAAAGATAGGAAGATATAAGTAATAAAAAACCAGAATACTATTAATGTTTCTGACTGAGCTAAGCACAATAAGTGCCAACATTTCCTTATTTCACCCAACAACCCAGTACTTCAGACAAAGAACCCGAGGTACAAGGATCCCTATTCATAAGTCAGAGATGAAGCAGGTGGAAAAGTCACAGCGGTAGATTTGTTTCAAATTCTGCTATATTTTCCTTCATAAAATGTCTTTGTTCCCCCACCGGTTGCCCCCCGCGAGCGGCTCTCCAGCACGGCCACGACTCCAGAACACAGAAACCAATTTCTTAACTATCTGACTTTCAGTAGAAATACTTCCAGGGTCAATAGGTAAAATAGCAGAAATCCAAAACCAACATTTAATTCTTGAACCCAGCTGTAGAAAGCAAATCACTTCACAATGCTTTTTCAGCATGTCTGATTTGGGGGGTGGGGTAAACTCTAAATAATAGTGGTGAATCTTTTATTGAAACAATGAATCTAATCAAAGCAGATAGAGTGTTAACTAGAATTCATCTGCCTCACAGGGACGGGGAGGGGTAGGGGGTGGGGTTTTATTGGGGTTCTTCATGGTAAAAAATAAGTATTGGTAAAGGGAAATGTGTTTGATATTTGCATGACTGAGACATAAACCTGAAAGCTTTGTAACCTTTCCCACAGTGATTCAATAAATAAATTAAAAAAAATGTCTTTGTTCCCTGCTTCATTAAAAGTAAAAAATGCCAGTTTGTAAATCTGTACACTTAATTCCTAGTGTTTGTTTAAACTTAATCTGTCTAATAGATTTTTTCAAGAGAAAATATATGAACACATCAATGAGATATTTGAAATATAATTTTCTTAGGTAATAAAGGTGAAGCTTAAAGTTATTTAAGTAATAAACATAATAGATATTCACACATACATCTTGTATTGGTTATTATTACGGAAGATGAATAGAAAGAAGCCAGAATCTGAACTATAGTAGATGGATAGAAATAAGTAATACAGAAGACTATGAGTCCCTAAATGGAAGCCATAGGACAACATGACATATAGTTGCCATGCCAATAAGTTTCTTCGGCATTGATTTGGAATCGGAATAGCATAACAACAACTTGGACAATGATGACATACAAAAATGGATACTCTTATACTAGATAATTCTTACAATGAATGAATTTAATTTATTTCGGTTCTGGCATAGCTTGGCTAAGTGTTCTTTATAACCATCTGCTTGCCTTCCTCTAAATTTGTCCTGCCAAACAAAGTTCTGTTCTTTAATTTGTTTGGGAAACTAAACTTATTCTAGGCGAAAAGGTTTGGACACAGGGATGGTGCTATAGTGTTCTCAGGCTACCTTTTCCCATTATAAATAGCAATGTTGACATCATTGTCATCATAAAATGGATTAGGCCCATCGTTGAAATACATCTCTCTGTCTACAGGGTAAATAGATTCTGGTAAAAGAGATATAACTGCAAAAAATAAACTACTTGGTGACAAAACCACATTCCAAAGTTTGCTCAAAAGGTTGCTAGAGTGCCAAAGTGCAGTTGAACCAAGGAAGATTAGTTTGCGGTTGGAAGCCTGCCTCCCTCAAGTGCTGGGGGAGAAGGCAATTCAGATAGAGAAGGGACCATTATGACAAAGATAGTTGGCAATGATCACTATGAATAGGAAATGCATGCTGTAAAGGAACAAACATGATAACCTCTCAGTATCTGTATTGCAAAACATAATGACCCAAAGGAGAGAGAGGTGGGGGGGGGGGGGCGCCTGCCATGGAGCCCTAGAAGCAAGCTGGAGGAGGAGTGGTGGTAGGAGGAAAACTGAGGTCATTGGTGGTAGAAAATGGACACTGGTGGAGCGATGGGTGTTGGATCCTCCTTGTATAACTAAAACCCGATCATGAACAGCTTTGTAACTGGGTATCTCATAGTGATTCAATAAAACAAAACGCTTTAAATAATTTTATATAGTTACCAAGTTGTGATAGTACAGCATATAATAACCTATAGATAAGTCAAAGACATGACAATGGGATATTAAACTGTTGCTAATTGGGAAATGTTTACTGCAAAGTCCTACCCTCATCTACTTCCAGCAAGAATTTAGAAAATTGCTATCTGTTGTATGATGTCTATCTACTTTTCCTAATCAAAGCATAAGGAAGACTCTAGTAATTCTAATCATACTCTCAGGCAGTTATTCATTTTCTTCTCAGGTACTTATACATTAACTCTGTTACATTATGGTCTGCAGAATGTTGAAATAATTGACTTATGTATATGCGTACTGTACTAGATTATCGAATCTGGAACAGAAACTTGTCTCTGAAAATATGTATAAATTACCTACTGTGGACCAGAGACTGCATTGAACAGTCAACAGTGTTTAGTCAAATGTGACACTCAAATTAAAAGAGACGGAGTATGGAGGGTATTTGTAACTGGAGAGGTTCAGATTGAAATATGCTATCATTATTTCCTAGTTACATGAGCATGGAAAAGTCACTGTCACTGTCACTGTCCTCCCATTGTTCATCAATTTGCTTGAGTGGGCCAGTAACATCTTCATTGTGACAATTGTTACTGTGTTTGGCATATGGAATATGTCACAGGTAGCTTGCCAGGCTTTGCCGTGCAGGCGAGATACTCTGGGTAGCTTGCCTGGCTCTCTGAGAGGGGCTGAGGAATAATTGAATGGGTTGGCCTCGCTTGCAAGGCAAACTCCCTACCCACTGTGCTATCGCTCCAGCTCATTGAAAAGTCACTAAACCAAAATTATAGAAGCCTCACCTATAAAATGAGGAGGACAATTTAGCAGAGTTCTGAACTTTGAATGAAATCGCACGGACAGTGCAACCTAGGCAAAATAGTAGCTGAGCTTTACATGTATGTTTTTTTATGGTAGAATTATTGCACATTCATGGTCACAGTGGATCTGCAAGGTAGAGATCACAATAGAGAGATCAAATTAAATAATTACAAAGATGATAATCTGAACAGTGAGAATTTGAGCCAAGGAAGCACAATTGAGGAGCCTGTCCTCTTATTCATCCTATTCTTTTCTACGAGCTGCTTTGTACTTCATCAGAGAGTCTTACCAGAGAGAGGGAAGTTGCGACAATAATATGGATATCAAAATTCAAAAACAACAAAAAGGGATGAGGGGAAATCCATCAGTTAATGTTACTTTAAAGTGTAAAGAATGGCCATGGATGAGACTCAGTCAGAAACCTTGAGTCATATCTCAGAGAAAGGGGACTCCATGCACTTGATTTCCTTTTCCCTGCTATGTGTTGGCCGAATTAAGATTACTTTCTGGGGCTATAGTGATAGTACAGCATGTAGGGCATATCCTTGCACGTGGCCAACCCAAATTCAATCCCTGACACCCATATGGTCCCCCAGGTACTGCCAGGAGTATATCCTGAATACAGAGCAAGGAGTAACATCTGAGCATCACTGGGTGTCACTCCCCAAAAAACAATAACAACAACAACAACAACAAAAAACCCCAAAAATAAAATATTACCCTTTCTGCTAGAATTGGACTGTCTACATTCCATGCTAAATACCTGCTAAGGCACACAGTAATATAGTATTTATCCCAAAGCAAGAGAAAATGTATTTCCTAGATGGCTTTAAACAGGTCATATGATCATCCTTGATTCCCATTACTTCAGATGGTCTTGGTTTTTCTGGTTTAGTGATGCCAATTTTATTTCTAGAGAAATTACATTTTGAATCCATATAAATCTAGAATTTCATGTCATCATGATGGCATGATACTGAAGAAGATAGGCATAGCATTTTATTTAAGTGACTTCACATATACAATTATATAAAAGAATAGATGGTAAGTAGACTACCAATTTAAATCATATTCCAAGCCCTCTAAAATTTGTAGGGCAATTCTGATTACCTATGACCATTTAGAGATCTACATGATGTAGAATTCTGAAAATGTAAGTTATTTAGCTTCCTGGACTAAAGGGGTATGGACTGTGGAGAGTTCCTTTAAATTGTTCTTAAGACCAGCACCTGTCCTGCATATTGGTCCATGAGCCAGCAGTTACAACCAATACTGTAGACCAGTGATTTTCCACCTTTCTACATCTGTGGTCTCTTAGAGATACTGCATTTTTTTTGATAAACAGAAGCTCAATATAGCAAAGCATTAATAGTCACAACACAAGAATTTTTGTGGTGTTCATTCTTATTTTGAAGATCCTTTGGTATCCATTTGCTTTTTTAGCTAAGCCCTATAATTAAAATTCTAACTCTGAGCTCAACAGTGAAATTGACAGTTCATTAGCATTCTGAAAAAAAAAAGCTTCAAACAACAAATATAGTTTACCAAAAGGATAGGTATATTTTGTTAAGCGATTTGCATTTTCTAGTGAATTATTTGAAATGTAATTTAATAACTCCCAGTTCTGTAATTATACTATACATTTGTTTGCAAGATTATAAATACTTAAATATTGAGTCTAATTATAAATCATTAGGTCATATTTTTCACTGACAAATTAAGAATGCATTTCATCTAAAATTTCACAACTTTGAAAACAAAACTGTAGACTGTAATTTTTATCGTCTTGATATATTTTGCTGTATAGACTGAAAATAGCCATTAAAATAACTATAACTCTGGACTAAAGAGGTAGTACAGGGATTGAGGAATTTGTCTTATATGCTGACAACTGGGTTTGACTGTCAGCACTTGTAAGGTCCTTTGGGCACTTTCACTAATGATCTCTGAGCATGGAGTCAGGAATAAGCCCTAAGCATTGCCTAGTGTGCCACATCCCTGTCCCCGAAAAATAAAATAAACTGTAACACTAAAGCTGCTAAATATCTTAAAGATGCTGAGATACAATATAGCTTTAAGGTGTCAAAAATATACAACATTTTAAAAACATGTTTGCATGAGAACTTATTTCTATAACAACTAAATTTAAAAATTAGCCTCTTAAGAAAATAGGCTGAGGAGGGGGTAGAAATAAATGGGGGACACTAGTGGTGGGATTGGTGTTGGAACATAATATGCCTGAAATCCAACTATAAATAACTTTATACATCACAATGCCTTAAGAAAAATTTTAAGTGGAATCTTAAGGTGTTGAAATAATTACTAAAATTAACTTAACCATAAATTTTATACTTGGTTTTGAACACGACTCCAATTTTAGCTCTGGAAAATATGAATGTCAAGGGCCTGAGAGACAGTACAGTGGTTAGTATTATTGACTTGCTTGAGATAAACCTGGATTCCATTCCTGATACCACATAAGCACTTCCAGCATTAATTCCTGAGCAAAGAGCCAGGAGTAAGCCCTGAGCAAAGCTAGGTGTGGCTGAAACAAACTAGGATCTTGGATTTGGGGAGACTGTAGAGGAGAGATGACTAAATACATTAGTTTCATAAAAGTTTAAACTAGTGTAAGCTTATCACCCATCTACAATATATAAAAAAGTGTATATTGCTAAGAAGGCAGGGGGAGAAAAGAAGACAATCATGGGTAGAGGAACACTGTGACCTCTGGTAAGTGTGGAATTGAAAATAGAATGCAATCAGTTTTGTAAATCATGATATATATATATATATATGAAGATATATATGTTATTTTCCACAAGTTACTCCAATTTCATTATAAATTATGTTCATGGGACTAATAAACATCTTAAAGACTGAAAAAATCTTCCTGAGTAACTGTAGTAAAGGCATAACTTCTTGTTATTATGTTACACATATTTTATTCTCTTTTGGAGGGTTGGGGCCATATCTGGCAGTATTCAAGGGTTCACTTTTGACAGTGTTCAGGGACCCTTAATGCTTTTCTCAGGATCAGATAGAACTGGAGTTTATGACACAAGACTAGAATTTTAACTTCCCAAATATTATACTTTCTACTTAATTTTTACTGACTTCTTGCTGATGTCATCCCCTGTTTTAGAATTAGATACATGAATGAATGAAATGTCATTTTTCCTCATAGTACATTTACTCTTACTAAAAATTACTTTATCTGTATAGTAAAGCTAACATTATAAACTTGTTTTTAGTATTAAAATGTGAAAGCCCAACTGTATGATAATGGATAGAAACTAGGCTTTTTCCTGTGGTGCTTATTATATAAAACACAGATATGTAATTATAATGCTATAAAGCTGCAATTTATATGATTCTATAACTACAAACCAACATAGTCTCAATTAAAGTTATTAATTTATAAAATGAAATATGATTTGGAGATTCATTAAAAATTAAAAATGGAAATTCTCTATGATTCAATAATAGCACTACTATGTATTTACACAAAGGTTATGAAAGCACTAATTCAAAGGGATATTTGCACCCCTCTATTCACAGCACCATTGTTTCCATGAGTAAATCATGGAATCACCACTCTAAATGCCCATAAAGAGATAAGTTTTTACCAGTGCCTTGCATATAGCTGACCTAGGTTCAATATTGGGTACTGAATATGGTCTCCCAAGCACTGCTAGGAATGATAACTGAACATAGGAGTAAACTCTGAACACTGCTGAATTAATCCCACCCAAAAAAAAAGACAGGTAGATAAAGAATCTTTGGAACATTCTCAATAGATTACTACTATACTATTAAAAAGATAAATTGTGGTTACATAAAGAAAGAACAAGAGTCCTCCCTAGGATATATCTCCCATATTATGGGAACCCTTTATCCCATCTTTCTAGCCATTGAAATAAATTTTCTTCTAGGGACTGTAGAGATAGTACAGTGGGCATGGCATTTGTCTTGTACTTGATCCACCTGGCTTCATTCCCCAGCACTGCATATGGTTCCCCACACACCACCAGTAGGAATCCCTTAGATTAATCATGAATTTAGCCCACAAACAAAAAATAATATCTTCTTAATATAAAAAGAACGACAATTTTAGAGTCCTTAATGGGCTGGAGTGATAGCACAGTGGTAGGGCGTTAACCTTACAAGCGGCCAACATGGCCAACCCGAGTTCGATTCCTCCGCCCCTCTCGGAGAGCCCGGCAAGCTACCGAGAGTATTCGATATGCCAAACACAGTAACAACAAAGTCTCCAATGGAGACATTACTGGGCCCACTCGAGCAAATCGATGATCAATGGGAGGTCGTTAATTTATCCACTAAAATACAAAGAAGGATGACTAAAGATTTTTAAGCCCCCAAGTGGACCTATTTCAATTTTAGATTTAGGAAACTGAATCACATAAGTGTAGAAACAGATTGGAGAGTACTGAGAGTAAAATTTTAGAAGCTAGACATAGAATACTCTTGTTAAATTATAAGTAAGAAATTAGGGTAAATCTGAATTTTTTACTGAGTTTATTATTTGAGAAGAGACACTATACATAAGATCCTAAAAATCACAGTCAATAAAACATGGCTACCTGAGTGGGTTCAAGGCTTCTAATTTGTCCAACCAAGTGACAATACGGCAATAATTAGAGGAATCAGTGTTTCCAGGGATGTTGACCTGTTCAAGTTATAAGTATTTTAAGCTACTGTACTTATGGGCAATAAATAGAGAGATCCAGTAGAATTTGTTTATTGTAAAAGAGTTCTCTGGGAAATTATATAGGTAAGAATTACAAAGAAGTATCATCAATAAAAGAATGACACTCACATTATTAAAGAATCTTACACAGAGAAAGAGTGCCCAAAATGAAACAAGACCTGAGAAAAAAAATCTTGAAGAAAATCACTTATTAAAGAAAAGGCAGAAGAGGTATTCTTAAATGATGTGAAGTGTGAGGTTACTGAAGAATATTTTAAAAGCAGTAGTGTTCACAATAGTTCCCAGAGAGGTGAAACAAGAAATGGACAGTTGAGGAGCCATGGAATTTACCAGCATAAGGACAATTATTTATTCTTGGCGATAGTACTTCACATGAAGCGTCACCACTATAAGTCAATGTGCAGTGTATTCAAGTGTGCCTCGAAACTTGAAGCAAACAGAGTAAATGCAGATACTTTAAAGGGGTTATCTGTAAAGGAGAGTCAAAAGGTAAGTGACTGGTAAAGATACAAATATAAAGTGTTATTTTAGCAATTGGAAAATAGCACATAATACTTTAATACTCAGAATGTGGACTCTCTTTAGCAAAACGTGGATGGAAAGTTATTACAAAGAGGAAATGCAAATATCACATGTCTTTATGAGCCAGAAATGTGGTGACAGTATATTCCCACAGAACATATTCATTGAAGTGTTAACATAAAATATTTTACAAATTAATTACCATCTCTACAATTACATTTGTAAAACTGGTGTGCTTTACTAAATCTCAACAGGCAAGATAGACTGAACAAAAGAGAGCAATTATTTGTGCAAATGTTGAGAGTTATGAATCGAGGGATAATTTAATATAATGATAGATTCTTGATGCTCTTATTATTAAAGATATATGCACTAACAAAAGTAATTTCCAGTTAGAACCTCCTTAGGCTGTTTCAAACAAATGATGCAAAAATTTAACAGTGCAAAAATAGTGCTCAGCTTTGAGAAATATAAATCTCTACAAGTGGTTTGTTTTATAGGTACTCTCAGACTTCCCATAGAAAATATCATTATGCATGTTTCTTTGTACCCATCCACAATACCATTACCAATGCTGTACCTAGAGTCAAATTGGAGTAAATTAAGGTACATCTTTAATAATCCTGTGTTTTGTTCATTTTGTCTCATTGGTGCTATTCTTGTAATTTCAGATTTTTAGACATTCTTTTTCTGGCTTTCATATATGATGCACAAAGTACTCACTATTAATTTTAGATACCAGCCATTTTATAAAGAGCCTGGCTATTTCAAGTTCCTTTGTTCTATGGGCATTTCACAACTTATTTCATTGCTAAAAATTGTATTTATAAAAATCCTGTAAAATGGAGTGAAAGTCTATTTAAAAAACAAACATAGCTTTTGGGTGTGGGAAATAGTATGTTATGCAAGGAATAAAGGGGGCATAAGTGTGGCTGTTAGAAATTTAAGCAGCTCTGTAGATATGGAATGAAGCTATTTCTGAATAGAACAGGGTAGCCACTGGGGGGGACAAAATCTATGTGAGGGGTAGACAACACTCTGTATTTTAGGGTTCTTGTTGATGATGTTGAGGGGTTGAATGTTTTCGAAAGCAAAGAAATGGCCTTGACGTAACTTGAATTTGAAACTAGAATCACACACTACAGTGTCTTCAATTGTGTATGATGCCTATAAAGGCAAAGCAATGAAAAACACAGATGAAATAATAAAATATCAACTTCCCTTAGTATTTGGTGTATTTACTCCGAATCAAAAACACTGGCAATCATTGCATTGTCACATGATGACTAGAATTTTACAAAAAAAAAAAATAGATACTGTGAGACACCTTCACCCCCCAAAGATTTGTAATTTCCTCATAACTTTCACTGGGGTAGTTTTCTGAGGATAAATATACATATATATATATATATATATATATATATATATATCACTGTCCTCCTGTTGTTCACCGATTTGCTCAAGCAGGCCCAGTAACATCTCCATTGTGAGACTTGTTACTGTGTTTGGCATATCAAATATGTCATGGGGTAGCTTGCCAGGCTTTGTTGTGCGGGATACACACACACACACACACACACACACACAGGCTGGAGCAATAGCACAGCAGGTAGGGTGGTTTGCCTTGCATGTAGTCGACCTGAGTTAGATTCCTCCGCCCCTCTAGGAGAGCCCGGGAAGCTACTGATAGTATCTTGTCCATGCGACAAAGCCTGGAAAGCTACCCGTGATGTATTCGATATGTCAAAAACAGTAACAACAAGTCTCGTAATTTGTTGTGAGTCATTATTGGTGCTTGCTAGAGCAAAATCGATGATCAACAGGAGGACATTGCTATACACACACATACACACACATACACACACACATGCACTATGAGTATATGTATGTGAATGTGTGTGTTTTACTTTACATTGTTAACAATCCTGGCCATATCTCTTATTTTACAGCTAAAATTGAGAATCACAAAGCCTTCTTATAAGGAAAAATGATAATCCAGGGTAAAGGCAGGGGGAGCATTCATTCCAGTCAAAATAAACATGGAAATTGTAAACAGCATATATGGTACCACTGAAGTACATAATAAACCTTCAAAAAGTGAGACTTACTATTGCTGTTGTTACTAATATACATGGTAGGACCATCTTTTGTTCTTCTACTCCTCTTTGGAGGCTGGAGTGATAGCACAGCAGATAGGGCATTTGCCTTGCACGCAGCCAACCCTTCCGACCCAGGTTCAATTCCTCCGCCCCCTTGGAGAGCCCAGCAAGCTACAGAGAGTATCCTGCCCATATGGCAGAGGCTGGAAAGCTCCCTGTGATGTATTCAATATGTCAAACACAGTAACAAGTCTCACAATGGAGATGTTATTGGTCCCGCTAAAGCAAATTGATGAACAATGGGAGGGCAGTACTACAGTGCTACTGCTCTTTGGAGGAAGGCCTGAACTATTACTGTTGAAGACTCTGGAATGGAAAATCAGAAAGCCATGGAACATGCAACCTTGGTATGTACAAAGTTGACAAGACATATTTACATTTTTTCTATAATATTTGCTATACTTATCTAATTAGATCTAATCTTATGCCATATGGTCCTCGCAATGGCCTTATGACAAGAATGGGAAGGTATACACTTTCACAGTTTATGTGTGAGGATATAGAGATAGAAAAAAGTCAATTTCTTGCTTCCAGTCACCCAGCTAGTAATAAACAAAATGTAGGTCCAAACATCCTGATTCCAAGTATTTCTACTTTCTAAAATGAATACTGTGTTTATAAAACATGTGAATTTATTAAACTTCCACTTCTGTGTCCCAAGATCCTATTCTCTCAATGCTTGAATACCTGAAGTCCGTATTCCAAAGCATCTGCCTCTGAGCAGGAAATTTGTAATAAGTAGTAAATAATATAATAAATCTGCATATGGGTTACAAACATCTAATCAAGGACTGAGCAGGTCCCATATCATATTTAAATATGAAATAAACAATTGATTATCTTTTAGGAAGCGTGAACGTCTCAAGGTTCTTTTTGGATCTCATGTGGAAAACGGTCCTAAGAATGCCACCTAAATAAACACGTATACAGATGCATGTAGTTTTTTAAAGCACATTGAAAATTAGGTTACATAAGAAGAAGCAAAGTTTCTATGTCTATGAAAACAGGTAAAATCAAATTTCAATATTAAATGGATATGATAAATATAAATTAAAAATCCTGATTATTTTTCACAATATAATTGTTTGCCAGGCAGATATCTGGAACACATAGATGCCACTTTGATGACAACTAATCTATAGATTCACATTCAAGGTCAGTGAAATCACTGAAATGACAGTCTGCCATAACCTATAATGATATGCATGAAGAGTGCATGTATGTCCCCTTTGCACTAGAGATTGTAATTTCATGGGGTTATCAATGATGTTTTACTCCCCCTCTTCACCTCATCCCCCTTTCCCTCTCTTCTTCCTTTCCTCCCTTATTCCCTCTGGTGTTTTTTTCTACAGGATCACTCGAACTTTAGTTCTAAAGGGTTGTTCAATCTTTCAAAAAAGAAATAATTTCCTCATATCTTGGGTTCCTGGTTTATTTTTCAATGCTTCCTTTCATTGAAGTGTAGGCTGGAAAGAGATTTGGAAAGAGTGTCTTCAGAATGCAATTTGCCTTTCATAGGAGAGAGAAGATCTTACTGAACAGAGAGAGGTAGAGAGGAGGCAAGAAACTGAGATGCTTATAAATTTCTAAGCCAGAATTTAAAGAGGCAGCTGCTAATGGTAAGAAATAGTGAAAGGAGGCTCCTCACCAATTCTTTGAAGGTTTTGGAGTGCAGTAAGCCAGGGAACAAATGAATCTGTGGCTGAACAGAATGGGGAAGGAGTAGAGGAAGAACTAGTGATATGGGAAATAGATATCAGAGGGGGAAGACCTTGGATCACACAGATTAAATCTAGAATAAAATTTGAACACATAGTCCGGAGTCATAGTATAGCATGTAGGGCAATTGCCTTGCACACGCCTGACTGGGGTTTAATCGCTGGCACCACATATGGTTCCCCCAAGTCCCACCAGGAGAGAGCTCCATGCACAGAACCAGGAGGAAGCCCTGAGCACCGATGGGTTTATGTACCCCTTCCCCTCTCCCCAATACAGTAGCAGCTGCCCAAGAGTAAAGATGTCCTGGGGCCAGAGAGCTAGTACAGGGTTTAAGACACTTTCCTTGCCAGAGCAGAACCTGGTTTGATCCCTGGCACCCCATATGGCCCAGAGCACCCCCCCAGGAGTCACTTTTGAGTATACAACCAGGAATAGCCCATAGCCCCGGAGCATTATCTGGGTGTGGCCCCAGATATAAAACAGCAACAACAAAAACCCTGCTTCATCAAGCCCTGAGAGGAAGACAAGGTTAGACTGACAGCGGGTCCTAATACACACAGACTCGGATCCCTGCAGGTCACATGAACCCTTTGAGACAGGAAAGCCTGAGAAGATGAAAGGGAGAAAGCATCCCAAACTAAAATGGATGGTGAAAACCTGGGAGCAGCTTGGTTCAATGTTCTACCTTCAAATGAGAAGGGCTAAAACCCATCTGTTCCAAAGAATGTCTAAGAAGCATTCACACCCTGCATCCCCTACATGCATTTCCTCCCAATGAGAGTGGAAGTCAGTTCCTTTGTGCTTAAAAATTAAACATAATCTTCTCTTCCTTGCTAACATATGTTCTATTGAACAGCTTTCCTTAAAATAGACCAGCTTCGCCCACATCAAAAATCTGTCAAGGCAGGTCTCTCCTTTCTGAGTGATCTCCACAAGTATTGGAAGGGGCATCCTGACAGCCTTGGACCTCCCCACTCACTGCCAGGTGGTGCAGATTCAAGTGGGCCCAGAGCCCAGGCAGCATCTGTGGCTTGAGATCTAAGTGACACTAACCACACTGCTCCCCCAATTCTTGAAGAACTCCCTGCCTTCCCTGAGTTAATGTTGGATGAATTGGCAGCTGGGTCTGTTGCTTTTCTTCCTCTAGATATATCTTCAAACTGTCGATGTTCTTACTTTTTTGGCATTCTCCCTGCCCCCATTTCTCCTCCTTTCCCAGTGATCTCTGTAAGCCAAACACATTTTCCAGAACATCATGTCTGTGCTTGAGTATCACCTCTCCTGTGAAAACATGGATATCACAGGCATCATCGCACTCCACTGTTCCCCATTTATAAGTGTTCAATCTCATCAATACGAAGGGCAACTATTTCTAACACTTTCGGAGGTACATTGTCTTTGCATTGTGCACATTTAGGTTAATACCATTGATTTCATGCATTGGGATTCAGGAGGAAACAATGGTTCAATAAAAATAGCATTCAAAAGATAATACAGTGTCTCTCTGTGTGTGTGTATGCATGTACCAGAGAGACAGAAACAGGAGTGTGTTCAAAAATCAGTGCATGGGATGGGACTGAAGTGATTATACAGCAGGTAGGGCACCAACCAAACACAAAGTTGAGTTTGGTTTTATCCCCTGCACCCCACATATTCTCCCCAAGTGTGGCAGGAATTGCACCTGATCGTAGAGCTTGAAGTAAGCATTGAACAACACTGGATGTGACCCCAACATACCCCAACACCAAAATAAAAGAATCTATGCATGGGGACAACCTTAACGCTATATGAAAAGTCTATCAACACAGAGATGCCACTTATTAAGGCATGTGTTAATGTCAATTTGTCAAGTGCTTAATTTGTTATTCTTATTAACATTGGCAATATATTTTTTAGCATAGATAACTAAAATTCTTTTGTGAAAATTAGAAAATAGTAGTCAGAAGAAGCAAAGTAACTGGGAAAATTCCACAATTCTAGCAGGTATCAAAATTGTGAATCAGAATCCCAGTTCTATCTACCTGAGTGTTCATGTTCTGAATCTCTGTACATTACTTAATATATTATTTTTGCTTTTTTGGGTCACACCCAGCAATGCACAGGCATTACTCCTGGTTATGCACTCAGGAATTACTCCTGGCAGTGCTCAGGGGACCATACGGGACGCTGGGAATCGAACCTGGGTTGGCAGTGTGCAAGGCAAACGCCCTACCCACTGTACTATCGCTCCAGCCCCTGTACATATTTTTTTTAATTTTCCAAAATTTTATTAAAAATGGGATTTTTTTATCAGATATCTTATTGCAAAGATGAAATCTCAGAAAAGAGCAGTAAAGTTTGCTGTAATAACAAGCTTTAAACAACTACAATTTCTTATCTGCAGTTCTTGAACTTAAGAGTTTTGTCATACAAAAAGGGCGTTTTTTCCCCCACCCTGCAACCACACACCCTCTAGGGGTATGGACATTTTCTCACATAAATTTTTATTCATTGAGTTGACTTTTTTTGGTACATACTTATTTTTAAAGTTTGAATTAGACTGAATAATTTTATCACACAAAAATGGTGGAACACAGACAGATCAAAGGGACAGAGATAATTCCTTGCCTACAAAAGGCAGTGAGTCTGATCCCATGCAATGTGTGCACCCACCACCTCTCCTGGCCCCAGCCATGCCAGACCTTTACCGCCAGGAGTGGCACTCAAACTCCTGAGTGGAGTTGTAAATTTCCTCCAAATAATGCTTCCACTAGTATTTTGGGGTTATTTTCAACTCTTTAATTCATCTGAGATAATTTGCAAATACTTTTTATGCCCTGATATGCAATATCTAAATAGGCCAATGCTTATAAGATATAACAAATGTTAATTGTATATATTAATACATACATATCAATAATATTATCCATAAATACATGTATTTCTAGGGAATCCTTGCATGCTTATTACTGATAGATTTTCATATTCTGCAGGCACATACCTTTGATACAATCTGAAATATGTTACATTTTAAAAAGTTTAAATATTTTATACATTGCCTATGGCTATATAAATAAATAAATTGATACAGAAAAATATTTTAATATAAAATAAGGGAAAGGTTATCAATTAAATTATTACACTTTCCCCAAAGATGTGCTGCTCTACACTTTGGAAGAGGGAAGCAATTTCTCATTTGAAGACAAGAATAGGTGTATTTAAAATTCAGTATTGTTTATTGAAATGCCCCAAGAGAAGAAAATGACAGGTAATATATTTCTTAGTCCATTTATTCATGTGTTTATTTTTGCAAGAGTTAGACATAACTGTCAGCCTCTGGATACAGCTCAGTGGATAGTGACTTCTGCCAACACTTAATGGTTTTCATATACTCAATAAAAATCATTATGAGAACGTTCACTGAACCTTCACACAAACTAATCATGCAATACCCCACTCTACAAAGGTACCTAGGGGATGAATGCAACACTTGATAATTCCCTTTTAAAATCAACAAATAAAAAAGTGTTTTTATTTTAGTATAGTCAGTGCACAATAGGTTCCCTTTCACAAATTATTATAATATAAAGACAGTATAGAAAGGGATTGAGTAGATATATAACTCCGTGCTAACTATGTCAAATTATCTAATCATCAAATCAAAGTTATAAGGCATTATTATAAGATTCATTTTAAAGACAAATACCTAGGCAATTTTACCAGTCATATTAATGCCTGATTTTCATCAAGATAGTGTGGCCAAGTACAATGTATTCTAATAACTATATCAGAGTTCTACATATATTCCCCACTATATATATGTATATATACACACACATATATGTGTCCGTGATTCATATCAAATTTCTATATGTATTTTTTTTACCAGTATGAATATGGAAAGAAATTTTTCACAAAACTGTCACTATATTTTCTGTAATTCTAATACAAACATTAATGACCTACAATAAAAGTACCTACTAAGTGATTACTCATAATTTGACATTTTCAAAGATAGAGTATTTTAATTGGATGAGTGCTTCCTCTGTCATGGTTGCATTGAAGTTCATATCAAGCAACATACTATTTGACATTGAGGCATTTGAAAGAGAATATCTGTTACCCTACGAAAAAATTAATATTCAGAAGCTAAAATATACCCAGAGGGATATTTTGTTAATGAGTTTTCAACACCAAAACAGTATGCAGAAAGTTTACTGTCTCTTTCTGAAGTTAGATAAAGACCCAGGTCAGCAAACACTCAAATGACTATGGTATACTGCATACACAATCAGAAATTTTGCTTTGAGATATCTCACAATTATTCACCAGTTACAGAGCAAGTTAGCAGCCTCCTGAAAAAGAATAACCTACACCTCTCTTTATAGCATTATTATTGACACCATTATTGAATGTGGATCTGCCATTCCCTGGTTTTCAAGCAAGAAAGGGTTTAATCTGGGACCAAACAGTATTCTTTAATCTTCTTGTGTTCATTTAATTAAAAAAGAGGTATGAGTGATATGAAAAGGCAAGGATTTGAGCAGGATGTTTTGAATATTTTCATGCTGATATGTAATCATAAACGGGTCCATTCCACATCAATCTTTGCTATTCTTTTTTCTCCAACCATTTTATTCTGACTGCCTCTATTCTCTGTTTACTTTGATGTTTAGAAAGAAAAATGATCTCTGCTTAAAATTCAAATTAAATCCTGTAGGATTTTTGATCTCATTGTTTCATATAAACTTAAAATGAAATAAAGTATGATTAGACATAGAAAACAGTATAATTTGTGTCCTTAGTTATTAGGGTGATATATCTGAATATTTTAAATAATTTCTAAAAATTAATTTCTAAACTACAATCTCTGCTTAATTCTAACAGAATCATGAAATTAGTAGTACATGACTAAAACACATTTAATGAATGAACTGACAACTAATTCCTACTACTCACTGACTGACTCACTTACTCCTTTATTCAGGCATTACTACTCACAGATCAATGTATCTCAACTTGTCTATGCTGTTTAAAGGAGGTGAACTGGGGCCAAAAGGATAGTGCGGGAGTTAAGCTGCTTTTTTTGGGAGGCTTGGCTTTCAGGCACATATATGGTTCCTCAAGCCCCACCAGGGGTCACTCCTGAAAAGAGAGCAAGGAATAGTCCCTGAGCACTATTGGGGGGATGTGATTCCCAAGTAAATAAATAACTGTGGCAAGCGAAATAAATGGAAACTATCCACAGTGAAAGCTGAATATTTGATGGCGCGAAATGGAAAATCTACTGGCCTGTGGGGCATTTTCTCCCAAATGGCAGAACAATTTACCTAAGTGGAAATAAAATAGAGCTTTTTAACAGACAAAATGGTAGCATAGTTAAGAGAATGTTTACCCTAGAAACCAGCATTAAGTATGCTATTAGAGCTGGCCACACAGAACTAATATAATGGTGTGGGTACAATATACTCATACTGTCTAATTTTAACCCTGACATTACTATGAGAATGGACTCCATTAGCTTTCCCACTTAGGACCCTTCTATTCACAAAGTTAAACATTGGAATTTTTCCTTAGAGAAGGTTATGCTTCACTTTACTTTGTTTTCACATTCAGATTGCATTGATACTTTATCAGATTGATCAACTGAATGAAGACATGACAGCCTATTATCGTTTTCTTTTTTTTCATTTATGCCCTTTAAATTTTAAACCTGCATTTCAGAAACAAGAAAGGAAAACAAGAAACAAAAGACGCTTTGAGGAGTTTCCTAATTATGTTATATTTTTGTGCCAAATCAAAAGAAAAAAAATGAAGTATGATGGAAGAAGTAAATCTAAGGGAGTTTGTTGATAATTGAAATGAGAAAGTATTGTAATGACAGAAGATCTCTTTCAAATAATATTTCTATGTAAAAGAAAAGTCATGTGCATTATATTTGCTACCTTTCCCCAGGGGAGAAGCCTTTCTTTTTCTCAGTCTATAACTTGAACTTTATGGCACATTACCTCTGGGAAATTGACTTGAACAGATGTTTGGGTTTCATACTAAATTTCCTAATTATTTGCCTAATTCCCTAGCACTTTGTAAATTTAAAAATTTACATGATACTGAAACCATGTGTGCGAGTGCCTTTACTCCCTGGACAGAGGGGGAGGTGCTCTGGTGTGCATTGGGGGCACTGAGTCATGTCCCCCTGGAAAGGCAGCACGGGGAGAGGGGGGGCAGAGACCGAGCGTGGCACTGGCTCCAGAGGTCCTGGGGCTGCCTCCTGGGGCTGGCGATTTTCCAGGGTTCGGAGTGAGAAGTGGAAGGTCAAGTGAGACCACTCAGAGAGTGCCTCACTGGTCTGTTTTTGGTGGGGTAAGCGCCCACACCCTGCGGTGTTGTGGTTACTTCTGGTTCTGCACTCACGAAGCACTCCTGGTGGTACTTGGGGGACTGTATGGGATGCCGAGGATTGAACCTGAGTCAGCTGCGTGCAAGACAAGTGCCTTAGCTGCTGAGCTGTCGCGCTGGACCTTCTCCAGTTCTAAGTTGAACACTCCATGTACTATGGCTGCCTTCTCAGCACCCCTGGTAACCCTCCACTCCGTTGGGGGAAAACGGGCTCCCAACAGCTGCTGTTCCCTTACTGCTCAGGAACATTTGGGGGTACACTTTTGGGTTGTTTGGTGCCTCACCTGGTGTCTCCAGGCTGCTCCTCACTCCATACTTGAGTCTCTCCCAGCAGTGCCAGGTATTAACTCCAGCCCTTGGAACTCTCAGCGGCCATTGGAGCACAATTTTTATTTATTACTTCGAATTTATTTAATTTCTCTCTCTTGCAGAGCCCAGCAAGCTACCGAGAGTATCCCGCCCACACGGCAGAGCCTGGCAAGCTCCCTGTGGTGTATTCAATATGCCAAAACCAGTAACAACGAGTCTCACAATGGAGACATTACTGGTGCTCGCTCGAGCAAATCAATGAACAACGGGAGGACAGTGCTACAGTGCTACTGAAACCTTCTATTTTTTTTACATTCTGAGAAAAATGGGAAAAAAGATAGCAGATATTTCTTAGTCAATAGCTGACACACTGAAATGCATGAAAGCTAGCTTTCATATATTTATAAGAAGACTATGCAAAATATCCAAAATAAACACTTGAGTGGGCACAATCTTACTTTATTGGAACTAAATATGCTCAAAGTTCACAAAGAAGTAACTTGGCAGAAAAATTAACTATCTGCTTCAGGATACTTTCTTACCAAATATCATTTCCGTTTATGATGTTTATAATTATTCTATTATTAACAAGATTATGACTTGTGAAGCGGTAATCTATATAGATGGATGGGCTGATAATACATGGATAGGTGACAGATGAGAGAAAGAGCTAGAAACTGAGAGGGAGAGGGAGAGGGAATCAGAGAGAGAGGTGGGAAGCAGAAAGATTTTTACCCTGAATGTAATATGTTCTCAACCATTCTGACAAATACATTTTAAGGTATGTCTTATTACTAGAAATTAAAAGATATATACTTAGAAAGGAATCTGAAACAGACAAGTTCATCCAATTTAAAGCATTGCTAATACCATGGTAGAAATGTAGCAAAAGACCAGTAAACATTATCTGGAATTAACAATAATAGCATCTTTAATTTTTGAATCTGATTTAGTGTTGTGGTATTTGTGAGTCTAGCCATGTCCTTTCATTTTCAGGTGGGTAGTGAGTATAGACTGTCCACCTAACACTTTCTCCACTCTTTGTGGAGGATGAATGTGAAGCAGTTAACAAAAATCTCCATTAGGCAATTCTGCAGTTCTTTAAAACAGGATTTTACTGATGATATGCTTCCATGGAACATGAAAATAAAAAATGGGAAGACTACAGGCAAATTTTACATATAATTTGATATCTCTATGGGTGAAACTGAGTATGCAATTTATTCATTTACCTCTGCTACTTCATTAATATATAAAAACTAGTGAAATTAAAGAATATCTTAAAATTTAATTACTGGTATCCTCACACATTAGTATTAAAACAAATACCAGTCAATTGAGTTTTTCCAACTCCTGACAATTTATAATGTATTTACTCTTTGCTACTAAAATTTAGTATTTATATCATGAATGTGTCAATGCAGAAAAATAATCATAAAATAATGACTACATTAACATGACTATCATTTTAAGTTTATGCTACAGTGCTAAGTAACTTAGCTTATTTATACCTCACAACCAACCTATAAGAGAGATGTCAATTATGCTTAATTTCCAAATCCAGGAGACAAGACTTGGAAAAAATTTAGCTTCTCGTTCAATATCACATAATGAAGTAAATACATGGGTAAAGAATTGAATTCTTTTTCATAGTAAGATCTCTGCTCTCACGTGGAAATTTGTCCCCGCATGTCAGACACCATCTATTTCAATCATTTTACTTCTCATTCATCATAAACTAAACCAGTCTCCTCACTATTCCTGAAACAGCATCTACCCATCTCAGGCGTTTGGCACTTACTGGTCCTTCATCCTAGCTGGCTTCCTCCAGAAGCTTCCTTTATTGAATTATTTCCCTGCACAGCATCATACTTTCAGCATCCTTACCTAAACACTGCATCCAAAATATTACTTCTCTTCCATATTTACCAGGACTTTTTTTACTTCTTACCTTATATTTTATCATTAGATATTTGGTATGAAAAGCTTTCATTATTCAAGCATATTTTTATGACTGGAAAAGGGTGAGAATAAATTTGTATGCTGGCATAATCATAATCATAACTTTGAGGAAATAGGCCTGAGGAGATAAATTGGGATATATAATGTCTGTCCATGTTATATAACTATTTTTATATATGTATATATAATAACCAAGTATAAACGATGGAACAACTAACAGATAAAGGTTTATAAGTCCAAAGTTAAAACAACATACCTGAAATGAGAGATCAATTCTTTATTTTTAGTGCATCTCATTTTGTATAAATGCTGGCACTACACAGATACACACACTTTGAATGTACACAAGTCATCATGAGAGGATATACGTACCCATCTAGAAATAGAAATGGTGGGTCAAAGTGACCCACAGCTCACATCAGATACCATTAAGAATTTTTACAGTTTCTTACATCTGTTGGCCCAAGGATTCAAACATGTTGCTTGAATGAACTGGAAAATAGAAGGTGATGGGCTTTAGTGATCACTGAAAATTAATCTGGTGAGGTTCTGGACATCAGCCACACTTGGATTTTCAGGAAAAATTCTTTCTGAAAGGTTTATATTCTTACTGAAGAATTATTGACATGGTATCTCATCACGAACAAAAATGCCTTCACCATAACTCGTACTTTGTACCTTAATGTACATTGGCATTATACCACCTTTCCCCACAAATTAATATGTTCACATGGTTAATTGTTCCCAGAATTAAGTGTATTTACCTAAATAAGATTCTGCCTATTCTTTTTAATAAAGGAAAAACATTTTATTTTTAATCAAAAGCATTACGGTATGAACAGAACACTGTGCATTTGTATAAAACAAATGGGTAGGCCCAGAAAGACCTTAAAAACTTGAATCGATTTACTTATAGTCTAAAACTAATGACTAGTCATTTTCACACTTGAGCACTGCATGTGTATTTTTTCCAGTCAAAAAATTCTATGCCTCCCAAACAGGCTTCCAGTGAGTTACTTTAGTCTACTGAAAATTCCATTTTCAGTTTATCCCAAGTGGAAAGAAGTCTATTATAACAAGAAAATAAAAACATTCCAAATTATAATGCCTAAGCTCCAGAATTCCTACAGAATTGAAAATAAAATGTAGCTACCGTGTATGCTATTTATCTAAGTCAAAGTCACCTATGTTAATTGAAAATCATTTGAATAAATGGTTATGAAGAAGATCCTTGAATTGGCATTCAATTGTACATTCATTGAAATGTACAATGAAACCTCCTAAACATGCAGCTTTACTACTGGTATGTGAATTTCTTATAGAAAGAGCATAAATTATTGACTAAGTGCAAATTATAATCTAGTAGGAATGCTATTTTAAAGACAGAATCTGTTACAATCAATATTACAACATTTTCTAGATAAGGGTGATGTTTTTAAGCTTGTTAAAATTGCTTCACCACCTGGGCTCTTCAACTTATCTTTAAAAACCCCTGTCCACATCAAGGAGAAGTAGAAATGAGGGAATCTCTCTACATTATCTTAAATAGAAGCACTCTGAATTTCCCAGCATCCTGGTAAAATCATGCAACAGAACAAGCTCTAGTGTTTACTGACACATCTGCATGGAAATGATATGAAACCAGTGTGTGGCTTTTGGCTCCATAAATTAATTGCATAATGTCTGCTAGCGTTTTACAAAAAAAATTAAATAACAATATTTCAACACCAATTGCACCCCCAGCCTAACCATATTCCGTCCCCACATCCACCTGTCACCCTGACAGGCACAATGCAAAGTTCCAGTGGTTGCAGCTAAGATGTCATGTTTTCTGTGGTGTTGAGTTTGATTTTTTTGTATATTTTAAAGCAAAGTGTAGATTAGTTGTATGCAGACAATCCTATCTATCACTATCCTCCTGTTGTTCATCGATTTTCTTGAGCGGGCCCAGTTACGTCTCCATTGTGAGACTTTGTTGTTACTGTGTTTGGCATATTGAATACATCATGGGTAGCTTACCAGGCTCTGCCGTGCGGGCGAGATACTCTTGGTAGCTTGCCGGGCTCTCCAAGAGGGGCGGAGGAATCCAACTCGGGTCAGCCATGTTGGCTGCGTGCAAAGCAAACGCCCTACCACTGTGCTATCGCTCCAGCCCCATACAGACAATGAAATATCTAAAATTGGTGGTATATATTTCTTTATGTGGCTATTACCCAACTCTACCATCAGTGATTCCGATTTGGTCAAAGAAAAACTGATTTTAAAAATAGGGTGAGAGCAATAGTACAGAAGGTAAGGTGCTTTTCTTGCAGTCTGCTTACCCAGATTCTATCCCCGGCATCCCATATGGCCCTCCAAGCACCACCAGGAGTGATTCCTGAGTGCAAAGCCAAAATGTAATTCCTGAGCATTGCCAGATGTAATCCCAAAACAAAATAAAACAAAACCCCGTAATTTGTGAATTTGCAATCCTCATTTTGAAATACTGCATAGGGGCCTGAGAGATAGTACAACAAGTAGGTTGCTTGCCTTGCAGGCAATTGTCATGGGTTCAATCTTCTGCATCACAGATGATCCCCTGAGCACTACCTGAAATGATCTTTGACTGTAGAGCCAGGAGTAAGTCCTGAGCACCCCCAAAAAACAAAATAAAAAAGTTTCTAAGACACAGATGCAATTTTCATTTTAATTACTAGATTACTAAAAGTAGAATTTGGGGAGGGAGGTTACACTTGATAGATATACAATGGTGGCTAGACTAAACAGACTTATAGATCATTAGTTCCTTCCCAATTGTTTAATATTGACACTTTTATTTTTCCTGCCTAATCACTATTGCAAGTAATTCCAGTACTATATTGAACAGGAGTGGTGATAGTGGGCATTTTTGTCTTGTCCCTGGTCTTCGAGGGAAGACCCTTTGTCTTTCCCTATTGAGGTTAATGCTTGCCATAGGTTTGTCATAGATGGCTTTGAATACCTTGAAGAAAGTTCCTTCTAAGCCCATTTTGGTGAGTTTTCATCATAAGTGGGTGTTGGATCTTGTCAAATGATTTTTCTGCATCTATTGATATGATCATATGGTTTTTATCTTTACTTTTGTTGATATGACTGATTATGTTCATTGATTTTTGAATGTTTAACAATTCTTGCATCCCTGGTATGAATCCCATGGTCGTAGTGTATGATCATTTAGATGAGTTGGATTCTATTTGCTAATATTTTGTTGAGGATCTTTGCATCCATGCTCATCAGAGATACTGGCCTGTAATTTTCTTTGTTAGTGGTATCTTTGTTTGGTTTTGGTATTAGGGAGATATGTGCCTCATAGAAACTGTTTGGGAGAGTTCTTGTTTTTTCAATTTCATGGAATAGCTTGAGGAGAACTAGCAGCAGGTCTTCTTTAAATGGTTGGAAGAATCCTCTAGTGAATCTATCTGGGCCTGGGCTTTTGTTTTTGGGAAGACTTTTGATTACAGTTTCAATTTCCTTGATATTAATGGTCTATTCAGTTATTCCAAGTCTTTCTGTTTCAGTCTAGGGAGATTATAGGATTACAGGAATTTATCCATTTCTTCTAGGTTCTCTTGTTTCGTGACATACAGACTCTCAAAGTAGTCTCTTATGATCTTTTGAATTTCACTGATTTCTGTTGTGATGTCCCCTTTTTCATTTCTGATTCTTTTTCTTGGGGTTTTCTCTCTGTTTCTATATGAGTCTTGCTAGTGGTTTATTAATCTTGTTTATTTTCTCAAAGAACCAGCTCTTGGTGTTATTGACCTTTTGGATTGTTTTTGGGTTTCCATGTCGTTATTTTCTGCTCTAAGTTTTATTAATTCTTTTCTTTGGCTGGGTTTGGGTTTCTTTTGTTGGTCTTTTTCTAAGATATTGAGATGTGAAGTCAAGTTATCTATGTAGGCCCTTTCTTCCTTCCTGAGGAATGCTTGCAAAGCTATAAAATTTCCTCTTAATACGGTTTTAGCTGCCTCCATAGGTTTTGGTAGCTCATGTCTTTATTCTTATTTGTTTACAAGTATCTTTTGATTTCTTCCTTGACTTCCTTCCTGACCCACTCATTGTTCCACATTGAGTTGCTTAATTTCCAGGTGTTTGATTTGGTTCTCTATGTCTCTGTGTGATTTGCTTCTCTCTTCAGTGCATCATGGTAATTTGGAACAACAAACATGCACGAATTGCTAAAGCAACTCTTGGGAAAAAGACGATGGGAGGCATCACCCCCCAACCTCAAACACTACCACAAAACGGTAACAATTAAAACAGCATGGTACCTGAACAAAGGCAGAGTCGCAGACAAATGGAAGTGTGGAATATCCATACATAAACCCCAAATGTATGAACATCTAATCTTTGATAAGGGAGCAATAAATGTGAATGGGAGCAAGGAAACCCTCTTTAACAAATGGTGCTGGCAAAACTGGTCAACCACGTGCAAAAAAAGGGCGTAGACCTCGACTATGAAAAAAAGTAAGGTCAAAATGGACTAAAGACCTCAACATTAGACCAGAGTCTATAAGGTACAGTGAAGACAAGATTGGCAAAATCCTCCACGATATTGAGGCTAATAATATCTTCAAAGATGACATGCCACAGACCAACCAAATGGAAACAGAGATAAACAAATGGGACTATATTACACTAAGAAGCTTCTGCACTGCAAAAAATGCAGTGACCAAAATATAGAGACAATATACAGAATGGGAAAATATATTCACCCAATACCAATCCAATAAGGGGTTGATATCAAGGATATACAATGCACTGGTTGAACTCCACAAGAATAAAATATCCAACCACACTGCAAAATGGGGTAATAAAATGAACAGAAATTTTGTTAAAGAAGAACTCTGAATGGCTAAAAGGCACATGAGAAAATGCTCTACATCACTAATCATCAGGGAGATACAGATCAAAACAACAATGAGATATCATTTCACACCACAGACACTGGCCCACATCCAAAAGAATAAAAGCAACTGGTATTGGCATGGATGTGGGGATAAAGGGACTCTCCTTCACTGCTGATGGGTATGCTGACTGGCTCAGCCCTTTTGGAAAACGGTAAGAATGATTCTCAAAAAGTTAGAAAATGAGCTCCCATTTGACCCAGTAATACCACTCCTGGAAATATATCCTGGAGAGGCAAAAAATTATAGTTGAAATGGCATCTGCACTTCTATGTTCATTGCTGTACTGTTCACAATAGCCAAAATTTGGAAAAAAAAATCCCAAGTGCCCAAGAACAGATGACTGGTTAAAGAAATTTTGGTTCATCTATACAATGGAATACTATGCAGCTGTTAGAAAAGATGAAGTCATGAAATTTGCATACATGTAGTTCTACATGGAAAGTATCATGGTAAGTGAAATGTGCAAGGAGGAGAGGGACAAACATAGAAAACTGCACTGATTTGGGGAATATAAAGTAACAGAAGGGGAGACAAATACCCAAGAATAGTTGAGATAAGTACCAGGAGGTCTGCTCCACGGTTTCAAAGCTGGCAGCAGATGTTGAGGGAAAAGGCAGCTCAGATAGAGAAGGTAACACGGACTAAAGGATGTTCGGAGGATACTCTCAGGATGTGCGATGTGTGCTGAAAGTAGACTGTAGACCAAACATGATGGCCACTCGATACCTCTATTGCAAACCACAACACCCTAAAGGAAAGAGAGAGCAAAAAGGAATGCCCTGCCACATAGGTGTTGTGGGGTGGTGGGATGGGGTGGTAGGGTGGGAGCGCTATACGGGGTTCATTGGTGGTGGAGACTGGGCACTGGTGGAGGGATGGGTACTTGATCATTGTATAACTGAAACCCAAGCACAAAAGTTTGTAAGTCTACAACTGTACCTTATGGTGTTTAACCAATTAAAAAATATATGGTTTCCTGATCCAGTTTCTAAGCCTTCATGTCTTCAAATTATATTTTCTTTCAACTCCTCAAACTATTTTATTAGTCTTCTCATAGTGATATTCAAAAACAAAGAAAAGGCCCCAAAGAATATTGCCTCTTATGACATTATATAAAAATGTGGCATTAGTGTGATTTAACTGACCATAAAACTACAGCATAATACTACTGTCTAGAGATATTTTCATTGAGATTTTTATTGGCTTAATCAGGTCATTGTAATACCCACTTGAAATTAAGTAGGAAGGTGGGATCAACAACAATCAAGGTTTACAACATAGCACAGTGAAACAAAGCTAAAGCAGATGTTAACAGGGACTGAATGGGAACAGTAGAACCAAATACCTACAGTGCCTTGAGCAGCTGTGGGCAGACTGTAATTGAAATGGGCTCTTTAATTATGCACTGAAGTATGTCTCTACCAACATGTTATTGCTCTAGAATAAAAACAAACCTCAAGAGCAGAATCAAACTGCCTCTTTTCTTAATGAAAGACTTAGGAAAGAATTAGCCAATGAGGAATAGTCATAAATTATGAGTTTAACTTGTTAAAGAGTCTTACCCTCTTCACTTCTTCCTCCTCCCATATCACTGCTAGAGTTATCTACATGAAATAATTTACAGGACATAGACATAATCCTTGAGTGTTGACACTTGTCTTATATGTGGCCAACCCTGGTTTGAACCCCAGCACCACATAAAGCTCTCCAAGTTCTTCCAGGAATAATGCCTGAACACAGATCCAGAAGAAAACCCTGAGTACTGTTGGGTGTGACAAAAAAGAGAAACTCTGAAAATATTCTAGGTACATATCTCTATGATAAAACAGAGTGAGATCCAAGGGTGAGAATGTTTAATAACTAACATGAAATTACTGATATGAGAGATTGAATGGAACAATTTGGTCACAGAGTCTAACTAAATACTGAGGTGACCTGGCCCCATGGCAAGTCCACTTTGACTTGAGGGTTTCCAATCAAAGTCTAGATAAGGTCAAATATGGTGAAAAAATAACTGTGAGGGGTTGATTGCACAAAGGATGTGGATACACACAGTCCTATTATATAGTTTACATTTGTTCATTCATGCCTACTATATTTTACTATCTCAAATCTGAATATGTTATAATTATATGTTACAATAACATTTGGTAGAGAAATACTTCAGTGCATAATTATAATACTCTCCTTGGTGTTCTGTGAGGGGTCAGAGCAAGTGCATTTGTGGCAGACTATCTCTCTGGCATGCAGGAGACTATGAGTGTGATCTTTGGCACTGTCTTCACACTGTCTCGTGTAACCTCCTGACACCACAACGAGCGTTGCATGCTGTAACCAAGTGTATATAAGAGCCTTGTGTGACCACTGAAGCCACCTGACCACCAAAACCATGTGATGTCAGTAAACATGTGTCAGTAACTTAGCCACATGTGTGCCTTTTGGGGAGGATCCCAAGCATGTGTGTTAGCCCTAGAGATTTAAGCAGCAACAACAACTTCAATAAAAAGGGAAGTTAGGTATATATTTGAGAAAGAGCAAATACTATAAGAACAGTTCCACACCATCCTATGGTCCTTGTATCACTTAACATAGCTGGCAAATCTTTCAACAGTGTGTTCCAACTACTGCCCCACTACAAAATCATTATTCTTCTTGTCCTTTCCCAAGAGGCTTAAAACTCCATCTTCTTCAAGTACTTGACCTTGACATTTGTCACTGGGTTTCTCTGTGCCAAAGTTCCCCCATGTGGGAAATAGCCTTAAGCTTGTTTCATTTAAAATATTTTTAAAATATTCATTCACAAAAAGAACCATGGTTTATAAAGTTATTCATAGTTGGATTTTAGGGCATACAATATTTCAACACCAATCCCATCACCAGTTTCAACTTCCCTCCACAAGTGTTTCAATACTCCCTCCCTCCTCCTCCAGCCTTCACGTGCACATTTCACAGTTCTACGATTGTAGTTTAGGTTTCATGTTTTCAGTGTTGTTGAGTCTATGGATATATAGCTATACCACTCTTCCACATAAACCTGCCTCATTTGTAAGGTTCAGTCCTGATGGCATTCTCCGCAGTGAAATCTTTCTGAATTGCACCTGTGTTAGCATCAACAAAGTTTTTCAGACTGATTTCACCACTTGCTTTTTTTTTCAGCCTAAGAGATGCTCACATCTTTCTCCACTCCTTAATCCTCAGTTGAATGAAGCATTTGAAATCAAGGTATGTGCTTTATTCTCTCCTAATTACTTTTATTTTTCAAGGCTCTATGTAAAAATCAAATGCAGACATGAAGTGCACAGAGATTCCAGATATTTTTGAATATTATTTACATTTTCCCGAAAAATATGTGATAAATATTTACTCATATTCATAAAGAAGGTCCGTGTGTGTGAGAGGTGGAGGGAAAGAGGACATAAGAAGGGAGAATACACTGAGGGGCAAAGTAAATGAGCCAGAGACATAAAGTGATACCCTGTTCCATTTCAAAGATCTAGGTGCCTGTGCACATTTTTTCCCACTTTGGGGAAGTAATTTCCACTCAAATAATTTGTGAGAAGTGTTTGCTAAAACTAGAATTAGCTGACTATGCATTCATTTTCTTACACATCCCTGAGGCCCCATAGAGGACATTGCTGATCCTACGGAAATGACCCATAGAAGGTTGGTCATTTGGTGGGAACATTTTTCACTCCACCTATTTCCTTCTCTATGTCAAGGAAACGTAACAGTGCAGATCCACTCTAATAGCTACTTTCTCTGCTTTGACTAAGACAGGGGAGAAGCAGAGATAGAAAGAGACAGAGACCCTGGGAAGAAGAAAATGAGCCAGAGACACAGAAAACTAATTCTTTTTCTGCCTCTAAAGTACAGTTGTTCTGCGGGAAAAAAGAAGTGATGGAGGAGAAAATAAAATATGTAGGGCTGGAACAATTGTATAGCAGGTAGGGTGCTTGACTTATATATGGCCTACCAGAATTCGATCCCTGGTACCCCATATAGTCCCCTGAGTCAATCAGGAGTGATCCATGGGCATCCCCAGTTGTGTGCCCCCCCCAAAGAAAAAGATATACTTTTGGAATTTCAGCAATCATAATTCCAAATTAATCTCATAAGATTATTTCTAATTGTAGATAGAGTTGCAATTTAATTGTTAAATTATATATAATTTAACAATAAAGGATTACAAAGTTATAACATTAATAGTAAAAGAATATCTATTCATCTAATGCTAATTTTTACTCCCTGTCTAAGTTGCATCCTGTACAAACCCTGTTTAATTATTTCCTTTTATCTAGCTCATTTCTTTCCTTTCCTATAACACAGTATTACATTATGAAAATAAATCAGCAAAACACAGTCCATGACTTTATAAAGCTTTCATTTAAGCAGTAGAACAAAACTCAAAACCCTGGAAATGAATAACTACTAATTATGGGGAGTGCTATAAATGAAACATGATAGAAGAGCAAAGCTACAAGGAATGGATATTCCTTGACCATAAAACAGAGAAATTAATAATTAAAACTGATTTGTGTTTTCTTTTATAGTGGAAAATAAGAATGATTTTTTGCCAGAGGTGTAATTATTTTCATTTGTGTCAAGTTATTCATAATTTGGAATTATAAATCTAAATTCTTACATTAGTATCTATGTATATAGATATTAGTGTAAATTGTTGCTAATTTCAATTTTCCTTTTATAGATCACAGGTCTGGTGCCCTAGAATGTGTGAATGATTATGCTATGACATCAGGCTTCGTTTGTTTCTTTCTATCCTGCAAGGGGTCCGTGAGCTGTGGATGAATTTGTTTATTCTTGTGGTTTTACTTTCTAGGAAAATGAATCATCAGTAAGTGGATCATGCTTTGACTTAGACCATTTGGGCCTCTTAAACAAAAATTAACAAATGAGACTACACTGAACCATCAAACTTACAAGCTTGTGTACAGCAAAGGAAATAATCAATAAAACGAAAACAATCAACAAACACTGGGAGCAAACCATAGACAGAATAAAGGGTTTTTGCCCCAAATATATCAAATGACTTCAAGTCAAATTAAATGATTAAATATGGGCATACAAGCCAAATAGATGTTTCTCAAAAGAACACACATGGATAAGCAATAGGCAATGGTGCTCAACATCTCGCGAGCCATGATCACTTGATCACTTGACTTCCTGGTAATTGTCGATTTGCTCGTGCGGGTGCCAGTAACATCTTCATTTATAAGACATATTATAAGACACTTAATATCCATCTTCCAGAATTTGCGTACCTTATTTGATAGGGTTCAAATATGGTTTGAACCATGGAAACACCTACAAGGGCGATTAGAGGCCACCCCAAAAGCCTCTACCCCTCTCAGAGAGCCTGGCAAGCTACTGAGGGTATTCTGCCCGCACAGCAGAGCCTCGCAAGCTATCCATTGTATATTCAATATGCCAAAACCAGTAATTACAAAGGGTCTCATTCCCCTGACCCTGAAGGCGTCATGAGGCATGAAGGATGTGCAATTCAAACATATAATAGCACTCTCCTTATAGCTGTCAGGATCAAAGTATAAAAAAAATTAGTGTTGGTGAGAAAAAAGAGAAAATGGAAGTCTTCCATTGCTAGTTGGAATGTAAATTGGTTCAGTTGCCATGGAAAGGAGGACAGACGTTCCTCAAAAATATTAAATACAAAACTACTGTAAGGTCCAGCAATTCCATCCTATTTACTTACACAAAATATTGAACCCAAAGAGCAGATATATTTGAATTCACATCCTTATTGTAATATCATTCCTAAGAGCTAAGATGTGATAACACCCTAAATATCCAGATTGTGGAATGTGAAATATATATATATATATATATATATTTATATGTAGCTATACACATATCTCCATATATTTCAAATCATCTCTAGATTACTTATAATTCCTACATGAATATAAATGTGACATAAATAATTTTACATTATTTAAGGACAAATGACAATTAGTTCTAAAGTTCTCTACATGTTAACCACAGACACAATAAAAGTAGGTTAAGCAGGATACTAAATATTAGTATGATCAACCCATGGTTAGTTATATAGCAAGACATGGATGTTACAGATAAAAGAGGTTTGACTATACATAACAAAATACAAGGAGCCAATAATATATAGCACAAAAAACCTTCAATTAATTGGAATTGGCATTAACTTGACATTCAATGCAATATATTAAAATAGGACAGATAACTATAAGTTGAAATATCAAAGTATGTCTCTTGGAGTAAGGCAGATAGAGTTGGGCATTAAATATTAAGAGATGTGAAGAGAAAGAACCTTGAGGTTCAAAGACAACTCAGGCAACTGTTGTGACAAAGGCAAAATCAGAAATAAAAAAGAGCCCAATATAAGCATGCATGCAATAGATGAAAATCCAGTGGTAAAAAAGTAAACTCACCAAGAGGAAATCTGAATTTCTAAAACTAGACGCTGATTTTGCCATAGACTGTCATGAGACACAAACTGCAAATCTGATGTTTAATTTTTCTAAAACTTCCTAAAATGGTTTTAAAAGTCTTAGGAATTCAAAGAACCTAAGCAGTTATACTGCAAAATAAAAAAAGTAAAACCTAATACTATAAATTTATGTTATTCATAATAGTGATGTCATAGGAGGGAAAAGAAACTAGTCTGGAATTTACCTGCAAATGATTCCATTTTGTTGATAACTATTGCCAACTCAAAAGCTATGTCTATCTAATCCAGTGGTTACTTGCATGGTAATATAATTTGAGGGTCAATTAAATTCATGGGATAATTTCTTTTCATAGGGTTCACTGATGACCCTAGAAAATTGAAATGGTGAGGAGTGAATGTAAATTATTTTAGAAGTATAGAGTTCCTTTAAGAAAGTGGAATTATTCAGTCAAAAATCTAATCTATTCAACACCAGGTGGTTACTTTACATTTCTTTAGGATTACTTCCTAGGAAGATGCCTGGAATAAAAACAACTAAATGAATTCATGACCTGATGATTTCATTGGAAAATCAGTACTTTCTAAGGCTATTGGGAATTTAGAGACCAGTTTATAGGAACCTGCATTGACACCATCTCTCTCCCAACCATAAACAAAGATTATTTATCCTTATTTGAAGCACAAGTGATTAAAGGATGAATTGTGAGAGGGATCCCAGTTTGCTCTTTTCTTCAGTGTTATTCTTAATTTTAGAGATATACTATAAAGTCCCATTAACTGGAAAGAAAGAAGACCCCTCCAGAGTCACACAGTAATCAATGGCAAAGTTAATTGGAATTTGGTTCTCTTAACAATTCTTAGCAATTCCGCAGTGTTCAGAGTGAAAGACGACTTTAATCAAAGCTTGGGGTGTTTCAGAAAGAGACAAAGAACAGGAGAAGAAAGATAATTTGTATGTCACTGAAACCCACTTTCCACATTCAAGATTTCCTTTAAAGTTTTAGGTTTAGAGTTCAAACACTTTGAGTACAGAAATATTGGGTTTGAGTAATGATTAAAACAGATCTGGGCATAAATTTAACTTCAGCATGTATAAGCTGGGCGAATTTGGACAACTAACTGAGCCTACCTCTGCTCCAGTTTCTTTATCTATAGCACTGGCCTCCCATTGTTCATCAATTTGCTCGAGCGGGCCCAGTAAAGTCTCCATTATGAGACTTGTTGTTACTGTGTTTGGCATACCGAATACTTCATGGGTAGCTTGCCAGGCTTTGCTGTGTGGGCGAGATACTCTCGGTAGTTTGCCGGGCTCTCCGAGAGGGGCGGAGGAATTGAACCTGGCTCGGCCAAGCCGGCCATGTGCAAGGCAAATGCCCTACCACTGTGTTATCGCTCCAGCCCTTTATCTATAAAACGAGAATAATAATGAAACCCAATGTAGCACTGAATATGACATCTATATCGATGTCTATATCTATAGCAAGTCCTCCATAAAAAGTCACTAGTATTTCTCACAGAGCTATTATGCTACAATTCTCTACCATTTTCCCCCCAAAGTTCTGGAACCAATAACCATGAACTCAGGTCAGAGGCAGAGCACAGAAAGATATATAATAATACAGATATATTGTGTTTTTTTATGGGCACCTCAAAGGAATAACACTAGTTATCAAATTATCTCAAAGGAGAGCAACATAAATCAGGCAAGGATTTGTTTACTTCCTTTACAGAACACATTCTGAGGGATGGTATCCTGATTCTCACTTGCAACTTTCATGATATATCTTAAGGTGTCATGGATAAGAAAAAATAAAATATTTAATGCAGATATTTTGATTTGTTTACACATGCACACACCTGTGATACCATCACAATAATGATGGTATGAAAACATCACAGCACCTCCAAAGAGGAAAGGTAATTAGTTTCTTTTATGTGTGTTTATACATATGTATGTGTGTGTATTTATATAAGAGAGTAAGGGGCAAAGATGCTTAATTAAGCGCCTAAAATCATATTGCTAATTATCAGTATTATGTAATATAGCAAATCTTGAGAACATTTTCCAGATTTTAATAATTAATTTTTATCAGTGTGATCTAAACAATGGTGCAACTTCCATCCCATGTCATAGCTGGTAGATAAATAAATGAATGCAGTGTTTCAGTACAAACAATAAAAAGTACTCAAAAGGTCAATTTAGCACAGTGGGTAGGGCCTTTGCCTTGCATGTGGCCGACATGGCCAACCCGAGTTCGATTTCTCTGCCCCTCCTGGAGAGTCCACAAGCTACTGAGAGTATCTCGCCCCCACAGCAAGGCCTGGAAAGCTCCCCATGATGTATTTGATATGCCAAACACAGTAACAATGAGTCTTACAATGGAGATGTTACTGGGCCCACTCGAGCAAATTGATGAACAGTGACAGTGACAGTGACAGTGTTCTATGTATTGGGAAAATCAGTAAGCTACAGAGTTCACTGAAAAAAGAAATGAACCCAGTACCCTCTCTCACACCATGCTCAAAAGTCAATTTAAAAGGAATAAAAACCTCGATATCATATGTGAATCAATAAATTATTTTGAGGAAAAAATAACAGAACCCTCCATAACATTGTACTTTAAGGCATCTCCAATGATTCAGTGTCATTGGTCACGCAAAGGGAAGCAAAGATAAATAAATAAGGCAGCATAATATTAAGAAGCTTCTGCATGGTAGTACTGTAACGCTGTCCTCCTGTTCATCGATTTGCTTGAGTGGGCACCAGTAACATCTCCATTGTGAGACTTGTTACTGTTTTTGGCATATTGAATACATCATGGGTAGCTTGCCAGGCTTTGCTGTTCAGGCGGGATACTCTCGGTAGCTTGCTGGGCTCTCTGAGAGAGGCAGAGGAGCTGAACCCAGGTCGGCTGCATGCAAGGCAAACACCCTGAGGCATATAAAATATGCTCTGCATAAATGATCATTGTGAAAATGCTAATCAAAAAAATTAAACAGCATCTCACACCAGTGAAACCAGCACACTTTACAAAGACTAAAAGCAATCAGTGTTGGTGTGGATAAGCGGGGAAAGGAACTGTGGTACATGTAAAGACTAGAACACTATTAAGATAAGACATCTGACTGTCTGACTTCCTATATTCAATATAGCACTATTCACAACAGCTGAAATCTGGAAACAACTCAAATATCTAAGAAAAAATGACTTAATAAACTGTGGTATATGTACAAACTAGAATGCTAGTAAGCTATCAGAAAAGATGACATACATGATAACCGATCAGTAACAGTATTGCAAACGATAATGCCTGACAGGAAAAAAGAAGAATAGAGGCAAGTTGGGGGGTAGGTTGGAAACTGAGAACACTGGGAGATGAAATTAGACACTGGTGAAAGGACAGGTGTGGAACATCATACACTTGATTCCCAACCATGAATAACTTTGTAATTCACAATGATTAAATTAAAGACAAAATCATGCAACAAGCCACTGTGTGGATCAATGGAAAGTATATTAGGGCGAGTAAAGTGAGTCAGAAGAGAGTTGGATACAGAATGATCTTTCTTAAATGTGGGATATAAAGAAACCTAGAAAGGGAGTAACAAAATGGTCCAAAGAAGCAGGATCTATTTACAGAACTTTGCTTACCACATGGAGAAATGGGGCAGTCAAAGGGATACTCAGGTAATGGTGAAAGAAAATGGCTCTCTAGTGTGGAACTGCAGGCATAAGAACCTACCATTGACAGTATTTCAAATTATGGTGACTAGAATATATCTTTAAGCATAAATAAACATGAGTGCAGAACAAATGTATCTTTAAAATGTGTCACATGAAGAATTCATAGAATTTTATTTTTGAATGTATAGTTTAAAATATCCACTAAAGTCTAACACAAATGGTTTTTATCTTACAAAGACTCAGTGGAAAACAGAAATAAAAACAGTCCAAATAGTAAAAGAAATTGAAAGTAGAGTTGAATATGATATTCACATGTGACTTAGAAACAGATTATCTATGGAAAACAAGTGAGCAAAATATGATTTATTGCTTCAGAAAATCCTCAATAATGAGTCTATAATTTTAATATCTGATAATTCTCGATACTGTACCACTGCTATGTAACTATACAGAATTCAACATCAAGTTAAGCCAAAAATTTTGTTCAATAAGTCAATTTCATGAATTTTAAGAAATATTGTTTGAAAGGTTATGTGTATACTATCGTGGCTTTCGTGTAAAATGCACACATACAATATTTCACCCGTGCTGAACTGCTGGTTTCTATCTTCAGAATACTTTAAAAATGTCTCTAAATAAATCTAAACTGTTAGCTCATTAATTCTGCCTATAAAACCACCGGCATTAATTTAAATATCAGAAAACAATAAACCAGTAGATCACTAAAGCATGAGGCATTATGTACTGCCCTCTTCCATTTATTTCTTAGCATCTTTCAAGCATTTTATTCATGTGACTTTCCTGCAAATGTATTCCTTCAAAAATTCTCCAATTTCCATGTTTGTGTAGCTATCTCTGTTGGTAAATGTGCATGTCTATGTGAGTGAGTATGTGCTGAGATGAGGAGGTAAACAGATTAAACATCGGTTAGCTACAGTGATCTACCAAACTCTCCTATTCACAGTCAATGCATTCTAAAAATGCCATTTCTCTTTCAGACTAAAGAGGGGAAAGGCTTATGCTTTTTATTTGCTTCTTGTAGATAATTAAAATTTTATTATTCATACTAGCGTGCTATTGATGCTTCATTTGATCCTTTAAACATCTGGCCTACTTTTTAAAATGCATGAAGTGTAGTAATGTCAGCCTGTGCTGATAATCAGAGGACCTTCAATTAAGTACCTACAAAGTAACCAATGATAAACGAGAGAATAGATACTACAAGTTTGCCAAAGAATTCTTTCATAGTCTGATTCTCAAAAGCAATTAGAATCACTTATTTTGGCCTTGGAATTAATTTTCATTAAAATTTAAATTTCAAATGATTCCATGGACATCAAACTTGAGAAGTTGAGCTGATTGTCCACATAATAAATCACACCACAGGAACACGTCAAAAAGACTAATGCAAGTTCCTTGCCATCCAAAGTTGTGCTTCTCCTTGTCATTGCTATGTGAATGTATATAATTGCTTTCTTTTTTTTCAAAGCAACTACAGCCGAAGACCTACTATTATTAAATTCTTTGTGTGTCTCTGTTAAGAATTTTTCAAACTATAATTTAAGGCTACGAGTGAAGCTAGTTTTAGTCCACAAAAAGATTTATTCTTTTAACTAAGTATGACATAAAATTTTTATTCTTTTGCTAAGTTGATTTATCTAAATGAAGAAATAAAATAAAGTGTAATTCTACCATTCTACTATAAACATCTCAACATTTAAAAGTGATGTTTAATTTGATAACCATACGATTTTCTTTACTTGAAAAATACCTCTAAGTGTGTGTATGTGCATGTGTGTGCATGTGTGCCTGCATGCATGTGTGTATATATAGTTAGTGGGATATTCCATTACAGAATAAATTGAATGATGGCCATAAAATGACAAAATTTTGGGGGGATAGAAATCAATATGGGTGTTTTAAAATGGTAATAAAAGTGAGCAATAAAGTAGAAAAATAATATTCATATAAAATGGTCTAGTGTGAATGTTGAACATTTTAATCTTGAATTAAAATAGTGAGTAAAATATATAGCATGTTCTTTCTTTTACCATACCCACAAAATTTATTTTCTCAGTTTTTATAAAGCACTGAATCCTCTATTAAAAATCTACATAATCTAAAGAATATCTTCTCTATATATATCATTCATATTTTCTGTTACATTGTTTACTGTATGTATGATTTATTTCAGACTAATGAAAATATCCTTAATGGTTTATTTTCACTGTTCACCACTTGTTTCATGTATTTTATCTTGCATAGGATTGAGAGACAAGGCAAACTATTACACTTTGTTTCACTCCAAAGATCCATCTTTTACAACTCAGCATTTCTACAAAACTTACTTCTTGAGATAAGGTGTAAATATATACAGAATAATCAATAACAATAGGAGATTGGAGAGAATCAGAAGTCCCAGGTGGGCAATCAAAATGTTCTAATGTCCCTATCACTTGCCCCAGAGAGTGCTTGAATAATTCAGTATGTGGGCAGCTGAGCACTGATTGTCTAGTATCACTTCTACACTTTTCTGCCTGTTGTGTCGCTTGTGTGTACATTTCAGTTTGCTACACTTGTGTTACCTGCTGACATACTAACTATATTTTGTAATACTGACATTGCATGCCTTGCATCATCTCAGACATAATTTATCAGCAAATACCTGCAGTTCAGCTCACAGATATCTTAACTTCTACAGTTGTTAGCAAACTCTTCATCTTTTGCCTCTGTTATGTGTACCATGATGATCTGCTTATGTACCTGGTGCATAACAGACACACGTGTATATGTATATTAGAGAAATTAAAAAATAGTCTAATGCATGACAAGGGCTGGATCGATAGCACAGCAGGTAGGGTGTTTGCCTTGCACGCAGCCGACCTGGGCTGACCCCGGTTCGATTCCTCCGGAGAGCTCGACACACTAGTGAAAGTATTGCACCTGGCAAGGTACTGACTGAGAGTATCGCACTTGCATGGCAAAGCCTGGCAAGATAACTGTGACATATTTGATATGCCAAAAACAGTAACAAGTCTCACAATGGAGACGTTACTGGTGCCTGCTTGAGCAAATTGATGAACAATGGGAGAGCAGTGCTACAGGGCAATGTATGACAACAGAAATTACTTTTGTTTAGACAAGCTAACTAATAAAAATTTTAAAAAATTACTCGTGGAATACAATGGTCCAGTTTGTATAAGGAAGGTACAAATGATAGATGATTAGCGCAATAATCTTTAGAATGTTTCAGTTTAAAAAGAAAAATGAAGAAGGAGTTAATCATACAAAAATTGCCAATGGTAGAAACTGGGGAAGACAGATATAAAATAAGTTTTCTTCACTTTACCTAAGATGATTAAATTAAATCTCATGGGCTATAGTGATATTTTTAGAGTCTACTACTTACAATTTATAATATTCTACTGTTACTCTCACTGAAGGTATGTAGAAAAGAAACAAGTAAAAACTTTTCAGATAGAAGTAGAATTCAGTGGAAACACTTTATCTTTCATCTTTCAAAAATATTATCAGGATATAAAATTATTGGTTCAATAAATACAGAATTGAGTTGAGAAAATTATTTAATTCAAATTCCCCCACAAATAATTCACATTGTGATCAAAGTAAAGAAATTATCTCTGACATTATCTGACATACTGAATACTTTTCTCACTCAGTGTTTATGTCTACCTATATTACGTTTGATATTTTCAGTAACTGGAAGTATTCACATGAACTTTTGGTAAGACTTTAAACCTATTAAAAGATCCCAGTGAAATTCATTTAAAAATAATTACTGAAACAAATTTGAAAATCTCCCTATTTTTATGGGATTAGCAGGTAACCTCAGCCCAAGCTAGAATAGCTAAGCTAAACTAAAAAAATAATTGTTACATTAAATAGTACCCTAGATTAACCATGATACAGAAGTAAAGTAGATGGTATAGGAATGGCCTTTATCACAAAAGTTAGAAATCATAAGCTTTATTTATGCAGCAGAAAAGGAACCTTGACTCACTTTTAATGGCAATGTTAATTGGTCCAGCCTCTAAGGAAATCAGTATGTAGACTTCTAAAAATATAAAAAATAGGTCCACAAATGCCGGAAAGACTTTTTTGTTACACAGTCATGGTAAAGTTGAGCATTGAGTGAAATATAGTCATTCAACAAAAAACATTCTGATTGAAATAGAGTTGTGATCAGTTTTCTATCTAAAAGCAGAGAAAATTGGGGCTTGAGAGATAGAACAGTGGATAGGGGTGTCTTGCATGCTCCTCACCCAGGTTCAAGCTCTGAGCACCATCAGGAATGCTCTTGGAGTGTAAAGCCAGGAGTAAGCCTGAAGCACTGCCAGCTATATCCCAAAAACCAATAATAATAATAATAATAAAATCAGGAGGAAGTTCTGTAATAATCTAACTATGCTTTATCTATGCCATCTATAAGTTTTGAATGCTTTTCTATATGTAGTTTATTTTTTTTTAATTTGGGAGAGTAGAAATAATGAGACATGTTGAGTAATATGATGGATTAATGATTATCTAAAATTTCACCTATTTAATTTTTTAATAAATTTAGCCTTAAAATACTATTGACTATATGTGAAAATATGGATGGTTTTTCAGGGCAAATTGTACCTGTGTTCAAAAAAGACAGGAATTTTTTACTAATAAGCAAAAGCATATTAATTGCCTTAATCACTTAATCACTTAATCCCCGTTATTCATCGATTTTTTCGAGCGGGTGCCAGTAACGTCTCCATTCATCCCGGTTGCGTGCTAGCGTAGCCCAATGGTATCTGTTCGTTTTAGGAACATGTAGAGCGTCAAACCGATCATTTAGGGTCTTGACGAAGAAGTCTGACCATCTTATAGGTGGGCGTCCACGTGATCTTTTGATGTCTCGTGGAATCCAATCAGTAATGGCTCTAGTCCAGCGGTTGTCTGTAAACCTCATTACGTGTCCAGCCCATCTGATTTTTGATGTCTTGGCAAATGAGACAGCGTCCCTGATTTTTGAGCGTTGACGAAGATCAGAACTCCGGATTCTATCTCTCATTTGAGTGAATCGTGATATTCCAAGCATAGTTCTTTCGATTCCTCTTTGAGAGACCCGAATAGTGTTCTCATCCTGTTTTCGTAGGGTCCAGGTCTCTGAGGCATATGTTAATGCAGGAAGAATAGTGGAATCAAAGAGATGTGCTCGTAGCTGGAGGTTCTTTGTCCTTTTAGTTATTTCTTCAATGCTCTTGAAGGCATTCCAAGCCGCTCTCTTCCTCCTGCGCAACTCAGGTGCCAGGTCATTCATCATGTTGATTTCTCGACCTAGGTATATATAACTGTTGCATTCGGAGATGGTGGTTCCATTGAGAGCGAATGGAGCGTCAGGAACAAGGCTGTTTCTCATAAACATTGTCTTCATAAGATTCAGCCTAATTAATTGCCTACATTTCATAAATTAAACTGTAAAATTGTACTTCATTCTCACCTTTATATGGCTTAACAAAACAGTATGTCAGAATGGAAAATATGCAAGTATGCATGCTAATTAGGAATCATATACTTAATGGACCAATCAGTAGGACTGTATAGCCAAAGGAGGTAAAGACAGAGAGGAAGACTAAAGACACTGAAAAGCAATATAAGTCAAGTATGGGATAGGCAATATCACATGCATGAAATGATACAGAATATACTCCTTCGAAGAACTTTGACCCAGCAGAAGGATAGGAACTAAGTAGATCCATAAAGTACCCCAAGCTAATAAACCATGCAATTATTCAAAAAGTTATCATATAGGGTTGATACTTTAATCTATATGGGGAATATCTTAGAGTCATAAAACCAAATTCTGGATAGAAGAAGCAGTATTGTAGTGCTAGTGAAATCCTTAGAAAGGAAAGCCAACTTCAACTATGTATAGTGTTTCCTAACCATTTAAAACTAAGGCTGTAAAGACCTGCACTGCCTAGAGCTCATTAAGTGTACAAATAAATGGGTTCAGTCTAAAAAGTGAATTTATGTCATTTATATCATGCTTCCAAGGAATATTTCTCAGTGGGAATAAGAATAAAATCTCACCTTGAAGAATGTAAAAATCTTGCATGAGAAAGCAAATATATTACCTGATCTTTTATATTTCCTATCCTTATTTTCTCTTCAATAATAAGTATCAAAGAGAAATGTTTAAAGTTATAAAGGTAATCTAAAACATGTTAATGGTTGCTCTGAAATTGATTTCTCCATTCTCCTGGCGTTTACTAGCATTACTTAAATTTCACACCACAATCTGTGAGATAAATCGCATTGTAAATGAATTATATTACCAGGGGCTTACCCGTTATTTGTGCCAGTGGCTTTATCTGCCTCACTTGATATTAAATATAGTTTATGAAGAACTTGCCATTACATTTCCCTCTACTTGACTTTTTTTTGTAAATTATTCTGCATCTTGAAGGGTTGCATCCAGATATATGTGACATAATATGCAACATTAAAAAACCTTGCCACACAGTGAAATATTTTTCCATTTACAATTCAAAAGCTTAACATATTTCTACTGTATTTTAAAATTCTGCTCTTTTATTTGAGATTATAAAATTGGTATTCCATATCACAGTACTTCATATAGATTAATTTCTCCTTTAGGAAGAAACTACCGAGAGATTAAGAAACTCCCTTACTTGTTAATAATGCTAATTAGAAAAGAATGTGTTTTAGAGAAAAATTTCCCATACCCAGAGGGTCCTAAATTCACTGTGATCTTTCTTAACTAATAATTTCCTTCAGTGCTATTTCAAGAAACGTTCTAAGTAATTCTTGACTTCTTACTTATCTTTTCAGAGGTAATGCTTTAAATATGTCTCCATCACCATAAATTAATCTGAGAGTTGGTCACTATTTATCATGAGTACATAAAATAATAGGCTAAGAATATACTATACTCTGATAAAGCTTCCCGGTTTGTTCAATATTCTACTAAATGCTTACTAGAATTCAAAAAGCAATTAAAATCATCTTTGAAAATCTAACAGTCTGGAGAAAGAATCTTTCCAAGTGTAAAGTTCTGGTTTTACTTTTTCCTTTCACACGTGGCTTTATCATATTATCCCTTAGACATTTCCCTTGTCTCAGGACTTTAGAGTCTTATCAATAATATTTTAGTGCTTTATACTTTACAAAGTACCAACATGACAGCCGTTGAAGTAGACAGGATTGCTATTAATAATGTTGTGTTGCCAAAAAGGGTTTGGAATTAGGCCAAGACCAAGCTAAAATAAATGACATAGTTGTGACTGAATTTGATGGGTAGGACAGATAAAGATAACAGAGCCAAGCCTAACTTTATATATTACAAAAATATACACATGGCTTCCCAAAGGCATTGCTTAAACAAAGTTGCAGGATGGATTGGGATTTTTGAAGATTATAAAAGCAAGTCTTTTGGCACTCTTAACCAAGTATACCCTTGACTCTGAAAGGTAAGTAGTTTCTTCTCTAAATTTGCAGAAAGTTGCATAGGAAGACACATTAATTCTTTCCATTCACTAGGGAGTCATTTAGAAATTTTACTACATATGATCAATATGTCATTGTTGGATGACATCCTGACAATTTTCTATGTTTATCCTCCACATTCAGATAAATTAGAAACTTGTTATATCAGATAAAAACTGTTTTTTCACACTGTAAACTCTATGACTATGAGATCATGTATAAACTACAAGTATTTAACAACCCTATATTAGGTAAAGTTTGATCAAGTATATACGGAATACATATTCATATTTCGAATTTTAGCTAAAGTATCTGGTAGAGTACAAACGAAATTCAATGATTTCAAGTGGAATGTTATATAGGAAATAAGTATTTATTATACATAAATTTATTTAACCAGAGATCTGATAAAATATTCTTATGCTATGTTGTTGTCCCTCTCAGAGAGCCTGGAAAGCTACCAAGAATATCCCTCCTGCATGGCAGAGCCTGCCAAGCTCCCCGTGGTGTATTTGATATGCCCAAAACAGTAACAAGTCTCACAATGGAGATATTACTGGTGCCTGCTTGAGGAAATCGATGAACAAAGGGAGGACAATGCTACAGTGCTATGCTATGTTCCTAAATTTTCTATTAGTAATAATTAAAGTGTTGCGAGGATATAATATGTATTTCATGTTGTAACTTAAAGGATATCAGAATGGAAGTAGATTTTTAAAATTATGTCAATGTAAAAGATGAACTAATATCATTTTGAGGTGTAACCAATAAAAATTCTGATTGAGACATAGACTCACATCTCCAAGAAATGAGTATAGCATTTCCTCTAAGAATGCAATTATACCCATAGGCTAGCATAACTATTATCTTTAGAACAATCCAGCAATAAAATATTTAAAAATAATTTTAGGATTTGCATAAATTAGATGCTATCCATATGAATAAATAAGATGTTTATTAGAAAAGCCTATTCCCTCGTTAATAGATAAGCACATATAATAGCCTCACATTTTACCCATTAGTAAATGAAAAAAAACTTTGATCCATTATGTGATAACATCTAAAGTACTATTGTCCTGAGCAATACCCATCAAAATGAAGTAATGCTTTTTGATGCTATTTATCTATTCATACATATGACCTGCCTTTTTTTTTGGTGTGTGTAATTTTTAAAAAAAATTTTATTAGTGAAACACCATGAGGTACAGTTGTAGACTTACACTTTTTTGTGCTTGGCTTTCAGTTATGCAATGATTGAGTACCCATCACTCCACCAGTGCGCATTCTCCACAACCAATGCTCCCAATATCTCTCCCACTAACCCCAAACGCCCCAACCCATCCCACCCCTGTGGCGGTGCATTCCCTTTTGTTCTCTCTCTCCTTTTGGGTGCTGTGATTTGCAAAAGTGGCATTGAGTGGCAGTCATGTTTGGTCTATAGTCTACTTTCAGCAAGCATCTCTCATCCTGGGAGGATCTTCCCAACATCCTTTATTTGGTGCACTCTTCTCTGTCTGAGCTGCGCTTTCCTTTAGCATGTGCCGCTGGCCTCCAAACCATGGAGTGAACCTCCCGGTACTATCTCAGCTATTCTTGGGTGTTTGTCTCTTATTTTGTTACTTTATGTTACCCAGATGAATGCGATCTTTCTATGTCTGTCCCTCTCTTTCTGACTCATTTCATTGCACCACAAAAGATACGGTGACCAGAATACAAAGACAATATACAGAATGGGAAATGATATTTATCCAATACCCATTGGATAAGGAGTTGATATCAAGGATATACAAAGTACTTGTTGAACTCTACAAGAAGAAAAAATCTAACCACATCAAAAAATGGGGTGATAAATTGAACAGAAACTTTCCCAAAGAAGAAATCCGAATGGCTAAAAGGCACATGAGAAAATGCTCTACATCACTAATCATCAGGGAGATGCAGATCAAAACAACAATGAAATATCATCTCACACCACAGAGAGTGGCCCACATCCAAAATGCCCTGCCTCTTCAATGGAATTTTGGAACTAAAAAGTAGTAATTTAAGCTCTTTGCATTTCCAGCACCTAGGATACTTGCAAGACCCTGCAATGCTTTTCTCCCCAAATTGTGGGATGATGAAGAAACTGACTTCCCAACATAAGGGATGAATAAAGCTGGATAGAGAGGAATATCTGGAAAAATGGAATTAATTCTGACATTTTTTTGAAGCTATATGAAGATCAGCAAGCTACATCCCACTGGACAACATTCCCCTGCTGCCTGTGTAAGTATATAAACACAGAAAAGTGTTTGCATTTTGAGTGGTTGAGGAAAAATCAAAAGAAGAGTATTTTGTGGAACATAGAAATATATGAAATCCAAATGTCTGTAAATAAAGTTTGATAGGTGCAAAAGGGAAGAGTGTTCTTCATGCATCTATATGGCACAGTGCAATAGATGCAGCAGATACTGAATGACATGCGAAGTCTAAGATGTTCCCTCTCTTCATCTAGGGAAATAGAACAAGAGCTAAGGTACTGGCCATGCATGTGACTGACCGCAGTAAGAGGTATGCAGGCTGATCCCTGCATGAGCAACATCAAGAGTGATTACTGAACGTAGAGGTAGGAGTAAACCCTGAGAATAGCCAAGTGTGCCTCAAAATCCCCTTCAAAACAAAATAATACAAAATGTTTCCTATATAATAATTTAGAAGGAAGTATGCACTATGTGGTATAACTAAAAAGAGGGGTAAATTTATAGTTTAACTCACTCCAGAAAATCCATCTGCACTCCTATGTTCATCGTAGCTCTATTCACAATAGCCAGAATCTGGAAACAACCAGAACGCCTGAGAACAGGTCACCAAATAAAGAAACTATGGTACATCTATATAGTGGAATTCTATACAACTACAAGGGAAAACTATGAAATTAGTAAATTTGCTTATGAAAGGATGAACATGGACAGGACCGTACTGAGTAAACTGAGTCAGAGGGAGAGGAACAGACATAGAATGATTGTGCTCGTTTGTGAAGTATGAAATATAGTATTAGACTTAATATCCAAGGACAGTAGAAATGATGACTAGGATGATTGGCCCATGGCAGGAAAATTGCCACAAGTCTGGGGACAGTTAAAATAGAGAAGGGTCCACTCAGACAGTGATTGTGGGAATGATCTCTCTTGGACAAAAACAGGGTAGTGGAAGGAGGTAAAGGGACATACATGATCACATTTCAGTAAATGTATTGCAAACTATAATGCCCAAAATTAGAGAGAGAGACTGCATGAGAGAGAGAAGAAAAGTGCCTGCCATACAGACAGGCCTGTTGTGGGGGTGGTAGGAGGGAAACTGGGGAAACTTGTCATGGGGAATGTGCCCTGGTGAAGGGATGCATGTTGAAACACTGTTATGACTGAAACCCAATCATGAACAACTTTGTAACTGTGTATCTAAAGATAATTTAATTAAAAATAATATAGTTTTTAACACCAAGTGTTAGAATGAAGAGGATGTAAAATAGAAGCAGGAGAGAAAATTAAGTGGAAAACTCCTTTGGAAATTTAGCCATTAGATCCCTATTTATATTTTACAGTGGGTAATCATTTTTGCTTAAAGATAACTTTTGAGTAGACCAAAGAAGGGAAAAACCAAGGCAGCAGAATGGGAAAGAGGAACACAATTGCTCTAAGAGTAGAAACATAGGCAAAGGTGCTATAGCACTTCATTATTCTGTCTCAGTTCTTTCAAACTCTAAGTATGAGTAAGTTTCCATAGCCCCCTCAAACGGGCGAAGGGATGGATGCCTGACAAAATTAACTATGCACTATAAAAAATTCTTTCAAGTACAGAATCTTTTTAGTAAGAAAAATATCCTCAAACCAGGAGGTAATTTTTTGGAGTCTACAATAATGGACTAGAAATAGTCCCTACCTCATACTCACACACTTTCCCCACAAGTAATACTGTGACTACAGTAAACTAAATTTTGGCATTGCTGGGCAAATACATCACATGAGAAAATATTTTAGCAAAAGGTTATTCACTGCAAGGCATTACAACTGTAAACAAAAACTATAACAAGGTATTTCTTGTGGATTGGATTTATCCTCCAAATTCCTACAGGTTTATGTAATTCATTCATTCATTCATTCATTTTTGCGTTTTGTGGCCACAGCTGGCTATGCTCAGGGGTTGCTCCTGGCTCTACACTCAGGAATCACTCATGGCTGTGCTCAGTGGACCATATGGTGTGCCGAGAATCATAACTAGGTTGACTGCTTATGTCCAACTGCTGTATCATTGCTCTGACCCCATTCTTAGAGGTATTTAAACCCATGGATTTCCCATCCTTCTAGCCACCATAAGGTTTCAACATGAATTTAAGGAACATGGATCCTTTGAGAATTGTTTTTAATTTCTCAATATTATAAGATATTAAATGCCTTTCCGGTGTATATAGATTCAGTTTCACAAATAGTCATTTAGCAATCTCTATATTTGAGACACTGAGTGGTGCAATGAGAGATGCAGAGAAAGGCCATGCAACAGGCCTTCAGAGGAACATGAGTGGTAAAGGAAGACACACAGTTCTGCAGGCAACATTGATACACAGCAGATGGAGAGAAAACGGTTGAACAGAGCTAGAAAGGGGCAAAAATATTGCATTGGGTGGGATATTTGAAGCTGACTCCACCCAGAAGGGAGAGAAACTTCCTTAAGCAGAAGTCCAAAATGACATATGGCCTTGCAGAGCTTTGAAAGAGCAGGGTGTATGAACTCTGCTTCACTCCCAAACTCATAAACTGTGGTAGGGGCCCAGGGAACTGATTACTGGACTCTGTGGGCAGTTTTGTTAAGGGGTTCACTGAATGTCTCTTAAAAGTTCTGTAAGCTCTTCATTCAAAATATAGAAGAGGGGAGAGCAGCAATAAAATACGGGGGAACCTTGGGTTTTATGATAAGGATTGTGGAAACGAGTGAAAGGCTGTGTAATGAAGGGGACTAAAAGGCTATCTAATTACCAGTAAGTCTATTGTTATTGGTAAATGAGAACTGATTCTATATGTTTAAAATCAGAATAAAGATATTCTATTTATTTTTAAAAATAGATTATGTCTGTATAAAGTTTAAAAAATTAGCTTAAATTAACTGACACTGTTAGAAGTCATGATAGTACTTTTCAGGGCCAGTTACCATGGGCAAGTGAAAGGCAGTGCAAGGGATTATCTGGATGTTGTTAAGGTTCTTGTTGATTTGAATCCTTGTGCTGGTTACAAAAGTCCTCATTTTAAGAGAGTCCTTCAAGCTGTACCTTAATCTAATGCAAGATTTTCTATGGGAGTATGTTAAACTTTAAAAAGCTTTGAAAGTTAATCTAAAATAAAAATTTCCTTTAGAGTTCTACTGAAGAAAGACATTCATAATAATTATTTTAATCACATCAAGTTCAATAACTGAATAAGTATCACAATTCTCTGAAAGTTATATAAATTTGATACAATGGAACAAGAGAAATATTCAAAACTATTTTCAGACCAGTTTAATGGGAAAATGTTATTGAAGTTTCCTTGCTAACATTCAAAACTCATCAGCTAGGGATTGATCATTCTAAACTTATTATCGTGATTTCATTCTGCTGTGTCTCTTAACAGTAAAGCTTCAAAGAGTTGCCTATATTTGTATTTTTCCATCTTATAATATCGACTCAAACCATTCCTCTAGAATTTCTGGTCCTACTGATTTTACAGAGACCATGAGATTATTCTTATTTAGGCCACCAAGGACTGCGTGCTGGGGAATTCAAAGATACTTCTCTTTTTACTATATTAAGACTCCATAGTCTTAACTATTATTATAGTATATAGGCTTAACTATTATTATCCTTCTCTACCACTTACTCCTTATGTTCTCCATATTACTATATTGCCCCGATTCACCAGTAGTTCTCACTGGACCACAAAATTGAATGACTGGCCTTACTATCCAATTCTTATCCTTGAAATTTCTTATTCTATATGGCAGACTGAATGGTGTCAATATTCTTCAATTACTCCTGTCAAAATTATGATAAAATCTAAACAATTTACCACAACCCATAAGGGTTTATATGATTTAACTTCGCCTACTTTGTATAATGGCTCACCTTACATGCTTTGTTCAATTTTTTGTTGAACTTATTATTCTTGCAATATGTCACTTTTTCCATCAATGATCTGTATATTAGTGCACTCCTTACTTAACATACTGACACTTGATGATGTAACATACTTGATTTTCATTTAGCTATCCCTCCTCTTTAATGAAATCTCAGCTTAGATGATAATGTGGGGGAAATACTTACTTATGAAAGTCTCTATATGAAAGTAGCTAGTCATCATCTATAATTTTACATTAAAGTCTCTTCATTTTTCTAGTTTAATTTTTGTGTTTTCTGTTTACTGTAGAACATAATCCTTATGTTGGTTGAAACTTTATTTTGACTGTTAATTGCAATATTGAAGTCTCAAAGACTACTGGTCCAACAATAAGTCAACATTTGGTGAATGATGATTTATAATCCCCTTAACCAGTAACCAGGCATGATAAAGGAAAAGGATATGGTACTTAAGTTAAACTAATATTTTCATTCAAAACTGTTTAATTCATAGTAGTCAATATTTTCTCATGGCTACAGAGGCCACCACAAACTGGAGGACACTTTTAATCTCATAATTGAAGAGAAATCCACAGTTTTTATTTGTTTTTCTTTTGGGGGTCCGCACTGGGTGGTGCTCAGGGTTCACTGTACTTTCTATATTCAGGGATCACTCATATTGGTGCTTGGGTAACCAGATGGGCTACCAGAATTCTAACCCAGGTCAGTCTCATACAAGGCAAATTTCTTCCCATTGTGCAATCACTCTGTCCCTGTCCCTAGAAATCCACATTATTAACTAGCAACCACTTGGGTTTTATTTTAAAAAATGTTTCAGACCTACTAAGGATATGAGCAGTGTCTCATACTAAGTATAACTTTTACTTGGATAATAATAATAATAATTTATACAATCCGAGCGGTAGGGCGTTTGCCTTGAGTGCAGCTAGCATGGTGGAGCTGTGTTTGATTCCTCCACCCCTCTCAGAGAACCCGGCAAGCTACCCAGCCCGCACAGCAAAGCCTGAAAAGCTACCCATGACGTATTCAATATGCCAAACACAGTAACAACAAGTCTCACGACAGAGACATTACTGGGCCCGCTCGAGCAAATCAATTAACAATGCGAAGACAGTGCTACAGTGCTACAATAAAAATAATGAGACATTTTCCTCATAGGCATATGGAAGTATTGGGTTCCCAACAATAAGGAGAGGCACCTCCTTTTGTAATCACAATGTTGTTATAATTAAAGATAAAGGTTTGTCAGCATTTCCATTAAAAGAACTCAACTCAGCTGTTAAATGTCCATTAGTCTAATAAATGGCTTATAATATTGTAGCTTAACTGCTTATTAAAGACAGCTAATTAAAAATGGATTGATATTTTTATAAAATTATGTAAATACCCAGAAGAAACTAGCCTTTCCAGTGTATGCATTTCTGGAACTATTAGAGCGAGGGTTTCTTTTCAATATTTAACATTTCTATTTATATGCATCATTTTTAAAATGTGACCTAAAAAACTCTGAAAACAGTGATTACTACATAGCAATAAGCACAACATTGTCCTAAGAAAGAACCATGGTGGACCAATATAGTGGACACTGAGGAGGTGTTCTGAGTTCTCCTCAATCAAAAAGCACTTGATCTTGGCAGCTGAGTTCCCTAAGATGTCAGTGCCTTTAGGGGTTGCCTCCTTTTCTGAGAGTTCCCTTCACCAGAGCTGTGGCCTATTCGAAGGAGGTTATCATCCAGCAACTTGTGATATAGGAACAAAAATATTCAGTATCCCAGCATACCTCAGGATCACCTCAAAGGCCATACTACATCCAGACCAACACTTGTGGTTGAGTAAGTGTTAGATAACAGCTCCATGAAACAACCAATTGCATTATGGCTCTCTATTTAGGCTCAATTTAGGTTGGCCTCAACCTTGGCGAATGAACTGAGACCCGTTCGGAACATAAGTCAGGCTGTCTTGAAAGACCTTATACTTCACTTGATGAAGGATATTCAAGGGCAGTTTCTTGCCAATCTTTCTGATTTTGGTAAGATCTTGTGACTTTTCACCTCAGGTCCCTTTAAAGGACTGCTGGGTGTTAGGAAGCAACTTAGCTGCTGCATGATTTCTCAATAATTCCATCACTTGGGCTTGATCTGGTCCTTTGCAGTTTTATGCCATCCTATGACACCGAGGTGACACAGGGAGTTGACAATATTCTGATCCAGCTCTCACTGCATATTAAACTCCTTTAATTAGTTTACTGTCTCCTAATTGGGTGAAAATCTCAGTCTGCTTGACACACAGGCTCTGCTAGGGCCTGCATTGCAGCACAGATTCCCTGTTTATTCTTGCTTCTTACACTTCCCTTCTCTCAGTATTAGTCGAAAAGGGCAGAACCTCATAAGGATCATGCATATTAAACTCAGTCTTAGAATTGGCTTCCCAGAGGCCCCAATGTATCACAACTACCTAGTATTTTCAAGAAATGAAGGAAGTATAATTATTATTTGTTATTTCTCTTTTTGTTTAGCTGCCAAGAGAAGTTGTACTTATTACTCTTGTTAACAACCTCTGAGTAATTTCATATACATTATCTACCTTGGGCTGGAGCGATAGCACAATGAGTAGAGCATTTGCCTTGCATGCGTCTGACTGGGGTTCGATTCCTCTGCCCCTCTCAGAGAGCCCGGCAAGCTACCGAGAGTATCTTGCTCACACAACAGAGCCTGGCAAGCTACCCATGATGCATTTGATATGCCAAAAGCAGTGACAAAAAGTCTCGCAATTTGTTGTGAGACATTACTGGTGCCCACTCGAGCAAATCAATGAACAATTGGAGGACAGTGCTAACTAGCTCTGAAACTTTAGGAGGTATTTTTTTTTTGGTGCTTTAAGTGATGATTACTTACTAATCAAGTGCCAGCGCCATCTCCATCTACATTTAGTCTTACCCCAAAACAGCTTCCTCATCTACCAGATAAGGAAGTACTTTATTATATGAGATCCAAACCATTCCATTAGTCCTCCCTTCAATAACAGAGATAATGATTCAATCTATTTTATGAAATACTTGTGAGGTTATTAACAACCATTCATTTTTTCTAACTCTTGCCCCAATTATCTCCTCCTAACTAATGAAAACAAATTCTCAACTACAAATAATTCAAACTGAGATGTTTTGTTTCTGAAACTTTAGAAAATCCCTATAATACTTGAATATATAGAGAGTACAGAGGCTATGGTGCTTGTCTTGCATACATATGACCCCTGGTTAAATCCCCAGCACTACAAATGATCCCTTGAGCCCCACCAGTAGTGGTCCCTGAGAACAGAGCCAGGAATAAGCCCTGAGCACAACAAAGTGTTGCCCACCTCCTCTCAAAAGTAACCCTCATATGTGTTATGAAAGCTTCAAGTTTCAAGTGTGCTAGATGGTTCCTTAAGTAGGGTCATAAATGTCAATGGCTAATTTGAGTATATTTATGTCAGTCTCTAGAATACCATAACAGCTCTGCTTTGATTGTAATATCAAATACATATTGAGTCTACTGGCACAAAAGAAGCCTGTCCAGTTGTACAACTGACCATATGACTACCCATGGTGCAGATGATTCAGGTTTCCAAATACTAATGAAATATATCTATTGGTATCCATTCCTTAAAGGAAAATGAATAGCATCAGTGTTGACATAGAACTAAGTCACCTGAACAGTCAATTGGGTTTTAAGACTTTTTGGGAAAACAGAAAAGTCTACATTCCTTAAAGAGGCAATTTTTTCTAGAAACTGCCTGGAGAGACTATTGATTATTGACAGGATACTATAATTTACAGGCTTATTTGTTTCTGTCAACAATCAAATTAGGAGTTTTCCCTGCATAGCAGATTTTCTAATTTTAACTCACAGCCCATCCCCTCAAAAAATTGAGAGGCTTTAAATAAAGAGAATAACAACAAAAATCAGATTCAAAAGAAAAAGTAATCTGACAAAGTAAACCAAAATCCTGATAGCCTAGAGCTCAAATTACCTCTTGGAAATATGAATTATTTGCACACAACATGGACAAATCATGGACATTATCTACCCTAACTCTCCAAAGTTCTTCACAAGCTTCTTTGTTTCCCAGATGCTTTTTTGTGTAAATACAGCATGTTATTTTTACTTTAGGACTTTTGATATTAGAATGTAGCAGGAAAATAATATCACAGAAAAATGCTATTCCCTGTGAAGACACTACTCACTCCCTAATGTAAATTTTGTAAATGATTCACAATTTATGATGCTGAAAAAAGATTATGGACTTTACTCCATTCATTGATTACAGACATAAGTACATATAAATGTATGAGAATAAAAATTCAATTAAATACTAAGTAATAAAATAAAGTAAAAATATTTCCAAGAACTTAGGAAATAGAGTATGTTAGCAAAGTTGCAATTAAAGCATTATCTCCAGGTCTTTTCCCTGCACTACACTTCTGAATTACATTAAGAAAACATTTATATATATTCAACATTAACACTGATATGGAAATTTATTAACTAAGTTATCTTGAGCCATCTACTCATGAGTTTTTAGTGTTATTAAAGGGTTAAAAAAGTACTGCCACTTTAATTGAGAAAGTAGAAAGAGCTATAAAATGTGTAAACATAAGTTGCACACTTAAAACAATGTAATGTTACATGTTATATATATATGTATATATATTTCAAAGTAGAAACATGATCCAGACATCAAAATAATGTCTGTATAAAAAACTAGCATAACTGCTGGGAATATGAAAATGCTGAAGTCAGCATCACTTTAGGAGATAGGTTAGCAGTATCTTATAAAACACAGGGCCAGGAAAGTAGCTCAGACAGAAGTAGAAAACTTGCCTTTAGAATGAGTTCATGTGTTCAAACTCTGGTACCACAAAAACATAAGTAAAACTCAACATGTCCTTGGAACAGATACAGTTATTGGACATTTTATTTAGCAAAAGGAGTTTAAAACTTTGGTTCACCCACAAACCTAGAAATGCATGTTTCTAACAGGAAGATTCATTGAGTGCCTAAACTCGGTAAGCTACAAGTTGACAATTAGTTGGGGAGTGGGTATGTAAACAGTAGTGTTGGCAGATGATGGAGTATTATTCAGCACTCAAAAGGTAAACTATCAAGTCATGAACATACATGGCAGAAACATAAATGTATATTGCTAAGGAATAGAAGTAAACCTGAAAACAATATCTACAGTTTGATTCCAACTATACAACATTATAGAAAGGCTATGAAAGGAGTGAACAGATTAGCTGTTGCCAGAACTGGGTGGGGTAGGAAAGAATCAGTAGTTGAGACCCAAAGGATCTATATTACAGTGTGATATTACAATGTATGTTATTACTATAACATATACTTGCATTTTAATGTTCAGTAATTGCATAGAATGTCCAATATTAAGAGTAAACCCAGAGATAAACTATGGAATCAGTCTATGTGATTATGATGTGCCTATATATTTTCATCAACTATAACAAACAATCCACTCTGCTGAGTGACGTTAATGATGGGGAATGCAATAGGAAAGCTCTGTATCTTCCTATTACTTGTGCCATGAACCTAAATATTCTCTTAAAAATATTTTGAAAATAATGTTGAAGTTCTTCCTACTGATGCATTGTGTTGTGAGCTGAAGTTTTTCCCTGATATTTATCACTGCATTATTGAAGTCAATTCATGCCTGGCATTCTCCTGGTAACTAGATTCTAGACTGAGCCTCATGTCCTTAACTGCACCAAAGATAACCTTCCATTCAAAAAAATGAGCGGGTATATAGATTTCTCTTTTTTTTTGTTGCTTTTTTTGGGTCACACCCGGAAATGCTCAGGGGTTACTCCTGGCTCTGCACTCAGGAATTACTCCTGCTGGTGCTCAGGAGACCCTATGGGATGCTGGGAACCAAATCCAGGTCAGCTGCGTGCAAGGTAAATGCCTTACCCACAGTGCTACCACTCCAGCTCCGTTTTTTTTTCTTTCTTTAACCTGCTACCCCAAAGTCAACATGTGCCTGTCAAGTGAATAAAAATTAAGAGATCTTGAGTCTAAACAGTAAAGTTAGGAATAAAGTACCCCTATACTTTGGAAGGTTAAAAACCCAACTGAACATGTTTTTACACTGAGAGTTTCTTCTCTCTTACATCTGGGTAATGGACTCAGGATAACCCTGCATATGTCTGGCACTGTTGGAAATACAGAGATGAATCAGACAGAATACTGTGATGAGTTGCTACAGGGAACAGTACATTTTATTAATAGGAAATTTCTATATTTGGGGATATAATCTTAGATCTAAAGCCTGATGGCAAATCATTTAACATAAAAGCTGTTTCTTCATATGTTAAATTAATCTACAATATATTCTACTATATGAACTTTTTTGAGGAAATTCAGTAACTGTTTATGTACTTTGGGGCTTTCTGCACTGTACTAAACACTGAATAAGCAATTTTTCATTTCACATTTTTGGGGATTAGATAGTCTTCCACTGGATAGTGAAGGAAACATACTAAGAAAGCTACTTGCTCTAAGTGAGATTTGCAAATTCAAGTTTCCATTGAGGACTCACAATACCTCCAAAATACATGAAAGACTGATATTAAGCAGAGGAAAGTGGCTTTTTATAAAACAAGAACTAAATGGAAAAGAATGGAAACTATTAATGTTAACGTCCAATGAGCCAAAATAAGTGGACTCAGCTAAATAGAGTAACAAAAAGAGAGAAGTTGAGGACAGTAAGAAAGACTTTGTTTTGACCAGAGATCCTTTAGAGGCTTAAAATGTGAAATAAAATAATGTGAAATTATTTATATATGAATTTGTTTTCAGTTTTACTTTTGAAGCCACACCCAGATGTGCTCAAGGATCACTCAGCAGTACTGGAGGATAAGATGAAGCAGTGTTGGGTATAATCAAACCAGGGTCAGCTGCATACAAGGCAATACCTGACACCTCCCCCCACTATCTCTCTGGCCCCTGAAATGCTTTTTCTCCCTAAGCAAATGCTACATAATGAAGTATATAACATGTGTCAAATGCTGCTAGGCACTGTCTTTAGAACACCAAGTGGTCCCAGGCCTTTTCATTTTACTATATGGAAATGAAGAATTTCAATAAGCTAAGACAAGCACCATGCTTGGGATTCATGCAGAATGCAAACCTAAACCCAAGAAGAAATTACTGCATGTCACCTGTGGGAGGAGGAAATCCAGAAATATTTCCACATGACCTCAGACCTAGGCTGAAACATGAAAAGAGTTTTTATTTGGAAATCCAAACAATAAACATCAGAAGTATCTATTTTCTTAACAAATATAGTATTCGAGTCATAGCAGGGAAACACTGATGGAGCAAACACACAGATTTGTTCTTGTTTGTATAAGATTAAAGAAAGAAAATCTCTCACTTTATAGGCACTGTCGTGGCAAACTCGAATTTCCACAGTAACACCTGAGTGAACGTTTTTTATTTCACAACCAACCTATTTTGTTGTGACTCTGCTAAGACTAAGGATATTCAGTTCTTGAAAAGGTAAAACCAGAAAGTGCAAATGAAAGGCAGCTCTTACCTGGACATGCATTTTAATTTTATTTTGTTCTAGTGGGCTAAACTAATCCATGTGAGCTGATCCAAAGCTAAGGGACAGATTCTGTACAAAAGAGACACTTTAAAGCATGCCACTCCACAAAATGACTTGCCTGAGAGATCAGACAGTCCTGATTTCTGATAGATCTGCTTGAGCATCTATTCATTTAAAATACACATTTTAATGTAAGACATTATGACTTAAAAAGTTGTCCATAATAGAGTGTCACACATACAATGTTCCCATGTCAACCCCACCACCAGTGTAACCTCCCCTACACCAATGTCCCCAGGTTACCTTTCACACTCCAGTATGCCTCTTTGCTGAGCACATTTTTATTTATTGTAGTTTGGGTATCCTGTTTTCAGTGTTGTTGGCTCTGTAGTTCACCTCTACACCACATATATGCCTGAGGTCCTTGCCTCCTGACCCTGCTACCTCCTGTCGGCCTCTTCTTACTCCCCCACACTCAAATTACTTTTTTGCTATCTGTCTCATTTCTATAATCTAGAATCTAGGGTAGCCTGTGAAGTTCCCCTTTGATACTCGAAACAACAATGAGATATTATTTCATACAGATGAGGAGGGCCCATATCCCCACATTTCATTCTCCCCCCAGAATTGTGTTGTCAAGGATGTGGTGAAAAAAGGAACTCTCAGTCCCTGCTGGTAGGATTGTTATATAGTTCAGTGCCCATGGAAAATAGTATGGAGGGATGGAGGCTTCTCCCAAATGTATGAAGAGAGCTTCCATATGTAAGTAATACCACTTCTTGGTATTTCTTCCCAAAATATGAGTGTGTTAATATAAAAGGACATAAACCACAACATTACTTCTCACTTGGGTATTTAATCGCCAGCAGAAGATGTCGAAAGAAGAAGCATTGTCTGTCATTTGCTTATGACAAAACAACAAAGTAGCTGCCTATCTTTGACCTTCATTTGCAGCCCTTTTAACCACTTCCCTTGCTCTTTCCTTATGCCCATATTCTGAGGCACCATGGTAGTACAGGAGATGATACTTTAAGACAATATAATAACAAAAGATGATATATTTTCAGAAAAAGAATAGAAGGTACCTACCGAAAAACTGCATATTCACTGTCACTATTGCCTCTAATGGGCTATTTAGGACAAACTGATATTATCAGCTTTTCTTTGTGACATATCTGTTACTCTTGGACTGAATTAATATTCCATATATCAAGGACCATATCAAATAAACACTGAATGGTTACTTGTATATTCTCAACAATAACTGATTTGGTTATAAAACTTACACAAATATAACTATACTTAGAAAACCCTAAAATCCTATAGTAAAGTTGCAGGCTATATAATCAATACCCCAAAGTACATGGCTTTCCTACATGCAAATAATGAGAGACAAGAAAGTGACATGAAAAAAAAATCCCGTTCACAACCGTGCCTCAGAAAATCAAGTACCTAGGAATCAGCTTAACTAAGGACGTATAAGACCTGTACAAAGAAAACTACAAAACACTACTTCAGGAAATAAAAGAGCACACAAGGAAATGGAAAGATATCCCCTGCTCATGGATTGGGAGAATTAACATGGTCAAAATGGCAATAATCCCCAAAGCATTGTACAAATTCAATGTGATCCCTATAAAGATACCCATGACATTCTTCAAAGAAATGGAGCAAATACTCCTGAAATTCATGTAGAACAATAAGCCCCCATGAATAGCTAAAGCAATTCTTGGGAAAAAGCAAATGGGAGGAGTCAACTTCCCCAACCTCAAATTCTACTATAAAGCAGTAATAATTAATTTGTATTGAAACAAAGGCAGAGCTGCAGACTGATGGAACAGGGTTGAATATACTGACAACCCCTCTCAAATATATGATCAGCTAATCTTTGATAAGGAAGCAAGAAATGTGAAGTGGAGCAAGGAAAGCCTCTTGAAACAAATTGTGCTGCAAAACTGGACAGCTACATGCAAACAAATGGGCTCAGATCTCTGCCTAACACCATGTACAAAAGTAAGATCACAATGGATTAAAGACCTCAACATCAGAGCAGAATCCATAAGGCACATTAAACACAAGGTCAGCAAAACTTTCCACGACATTGAAGCTTAAGGTATCTTCAAAAATGACATGCCACTGGTCAAGCAAGTGAAAACAGAGGTAAACAAATGGGACTATCTTAAACTAAGAAGCTTCTGCACCTAAAAAGAAACAGTGACCAAAATACAGACAGTCTACAGAATGGGAAAGGAAATTCACCCAATACCCATCTAATAAGGGGTTAATATCAAGGATATACAAAGCACTGGTTGAACTCCACAAGAAGAAATCATCTAACCCCATCAAAAATAAGAGAGAGAGAACAAAAGGGAATGCCTTGCCACAGAGGCAGGGTGGGATGGGGGGATGGGGGGTGGGAGGGACACTGGGATCCATGGTGGTGGGAAATGGGCACTGGTGGAGGGATGGGTATTTGATCATTGTATAATTGAAACCCAAGCACAAAAATTTGTGAGTCTACAACTGTACCTCATGATGTCTCACTAATGCATCTTAAAAAATGTGGTGATGAAATGAACAGAAACTTTCTCAAGAAAAACAGATAGCTAAAAGGCACACAAGAAAATGCTCTACATCACTAATCATCAGGGAGATGCAGATCAAAATAATAACGAGATATCATCTCATACCACAGAGACTGGCTCACATCCAAAAGAACAAAAGTAACCATTGTTGGCATGGGTGTGGTGAGAAAGGGACCCTCCTTCACTGCTGGTGGGAATGCCGACCGGTTAAGCCCTTTTGGAAAACAGTATGGACAATTCTCACAAAATTAGAAATTGAGCCCCCATTTGACCCAGCAATACCACTCCTGGGAATATATCTCAGAGAGGCAAAAAAAAGTACAGTCAAAATGACATCTGCACTTGTATGTTCATTGCTTCACTGTTCACAATAGCCAAAATTTGGGGAAAAAAACCCGAGTGCCTGAGAACAGATGACTGGTTAAAGAAATTTTGGTACATCTACACAATGGAATACTATGCAGCTGATAGAAAAGATGAAGTCAAGAAATTTCCATACAAGTGGTTCTACATGGAAAGTATCATGGTGTTTCACTAAATAAATTAATTAATTAAAAAAACCCTTATACAAATATAACTTGTAAAATATGATTAAATTACTGAGGAACATTGTCACCAAATTCTGACAGTTCAACATCAAGGAAAATAGTAGGCTTCAGAAACCAATGTTATGGAAAATGTCTGTAATTTAAAATACTCAAAAGGCTGATTAGGTTAATTTTTGGTAGTTCCAATGTCCCTAAGTGATCTATTGCCTGTGCTAAATCTAAAGCCTTCACATCCTCTAAGTTTAAAATATTGCAAAATTGTCCTATTCACAATTTTTAAAATGACAATGTATAGTCATGCTACTTAAAGAGATATAAACTTATACCAGTATACCAGAAGTAGAGAAATATTATATGCATGTCAAGATTACTGATTAAGGAAAGCACTGCACTGTCCTCCCGTTGTTCATCAATTTGCTCGAGTGGGCCCAGTAACATCTCCATTGTGAGACTTGTTGTTACTGTGTTTGGCATATCAAATACATCACGGGGAGCTTGCCAGGCTTTGCCGTGTGGGTGCAATACTCTTGGTAGCTTGCAGTGCTCTCTGAGAGGGGCAGAGGAATCAAACTCGGGTTGACCGTGTTGGCTGCGTGCACTGTGCTATCTCTCCAACGAAAGTCAAATGATAACTTGTCAAGAATTCCTGATACATGAATATATACTGAATATCTTGACACATATAAATACATAAATAGATAATTAAAATAATAAATTGAATTTCACCAAATTCACCAGATATCAGGGAATCTATGGCAACATTATTATTTTTCACAGAAAATGGCTAACTTGCTTTTGATGCACAGAACTTTGAAGAAAATATTTATCTCAACTTGTGTGCTTTGCTCCAGGAGAATCCTGGGCAGAATGGCTTATACTATCAATTGGTATCAAGACAAAAATGTTGGCATAGACGCATCCTCTGAGTTAAATTGTCAGTGCTTTGAATTTTTTAAATATTTTTGAGCTAGTTCTCAGTGGCTACTCCTGGCTCTGTGCTCAGTAATGACACCTAGTGGTGTTCAGGGAACAATGTATAGTAGAGTGGATCAACCCAGGCCAGTCTATTCGAGGTAAACATCTTGCCTACTCTATTATCTCTCTAGTCTAAATTACATTTTATATTAGATTATGAAAGATAAAGTGACTTAGTTGAAAAGGCCATGCGTAATTCCTAGCATGACATGAGAATCCTAGTTAAAGGTTAAAATTACTTCTTACATGATAACCAATTGGTGCATTCTACTTTTTTTGAAATGTCTATTATATTCTCTTCTATACATTAAGTTCTCTTTTACATATCCATCTTAAGCTCACTTACTAGAATAGTAGTAAAAACAACAATTGTAGTTGTTTTGGAACCACCACAGTTTTCTGATTAGAAAAGCACTTCCTTTAGTATCTTTGTTTAAAATAGCTATGGGGATAAAATATAAACTTCATACATTCTAATTAATTTATCTATATTCATGAAAGTAGTGGTGTGAGTAATATCAGACACATATAGAAACTCTGAAGCTAAAAAGTGTCACATTTATTATATAGCATATTATCTTGTATTACATTATCTCAGTAAAATACCTGAAGAACTAGATACATGTTTCTATTTTCAGTGTAGTATTTAACAATACAATTCCTGAAAATACAATATTGAATTGGCTTTGGAATTGTTTGCTTGCAGAAAGAGATGTTTTGTTTTTCAGGGATACTTTGCTGGCTATCTCTTTTAATGAAAATACAAAATCTAGTCAATAAGACAATTAAGTTACAATAAAATCATTTTGTTACTATACTTGGGCTTTTTTATACTAATCCACCTATGCTCATTCCATTATGTGTGTATAATTATATATATATATATATATATACTGTTCACTGTTTTTATTCCTTTGTAAAAGGATATTTTACTTTTAATGTTCTATCACCTCCACTGGTGTTCTACTTTTGTATTCAAAAAACTTCTTATCTATTGGCGTTAAGCCATAAAGTAAGTAAAATTATTATAATAGAAAATAGAAGAATAATTTGTTGTGGTAATGTTCACTTTAATCTCCATAATAGAATTATTTAATTCTATGTCTCAATACTTAATAGCTGAGAAGAATATGAGTGTATTTACTATAAAGTTCCAATTTCATTTTTATTAAAAAAGCATTTACAATGTAAATGTTCAAGAACATTCAACTAGCTGTATATGATGTCATTAAAAATCTATTATAAGGTTATAAACAACATGCAAATTATTTTATCAAACTTTAACAGCTAAAAAGTCAAGACATGGCAATGGATGCCAAATTAGAGATTACCACTAAAATAATAAAATTGTAGCATACTGAAAGCTTAGGCATATTTTGCACAAGGGATTCACAACCTATCAACAAGCATATTATAGAGTACATCAATATTGTGTTGTGAGAAAGATATGCAGTTTTATTCCTCTATTTAAGTGGAATTAAAAATCTATACTTTATAACAGAGTTCTAAAAACTAAAAAGGATATTAAAGTATCTTTGTATTTAGCATAAAATAGAGTAAAAAGTTCACATGTACTTTGAAAAAACAAAAACAGCTTCAAATGCCATTTGAAGCTTCCCTTAAAAGCAAAATGTATCCAAATATAATGTTGAGATCTCTGTGGCTATAAGGATTTATTTTAAGAAATATGAAAAAGAACCACAATGGTTTTATACTCATTAACATAATGCTGGATAATTATACCTGATGAGCATAATCATGCCTTACAAGCGGCAATATTTACTCTCTTAGGAAATAATTTCAAGAGTTCCACTGATTATTAAAAGGTAAAAAATAAACTCAATGTTTGTTAACAGATTAAAAAATCTTTACATACTTTGCCTTTAGTAAAAATCTAGTAGACGAGTATGGCCAACCACACATTAAACAATTTTCAGAGAAATTTATAAATGGTTCCTGAAATGACACAAGTTTTAGTTAGAAGGGTAAATAAAACATCTGTTAGTTTACTATATCTGAACTGTATACATACTGGTTTCCACAACATTGCATAACTGAAGATTTGCCAAGATAATTACTGGTGCATATGTACTTTTCTTTGTTTACAATACCCATACTGAATACATAACAGCATTAACTTTGAAATGAAACATTTCAAAATGCAAAATGTCTAAAGGAAATAGGCAGAATTTTATTAGAGTCCATTTTTGTTGGACACACAGAGATTCCTTCGACAGCTTTCAGAAATCTACAATATTCTCTAATGTAACCTTTCCTTAGAGGCATGCGTTCTAACATCTTGGAACCAAGTTATTCTGACATTGAGAAAAAGTTAAGAAAGAGTTATGGGGGTTCCTATAGTGAAAAGTATAGGTCTAGAGGTTATAGAAAACAAGAAAGATAGTCAAGAGATGCTTTTATTCTCAAGAAGCTTTACTTAAGCTACAGCTCTGAGTTAGGTATCCAGAAAAGGAAGCTTACTGACTTATGGCAGTGTTTCGGAAATATCAGGCAATATGTTAGATTTGGGAGAAGAGTGTTAGTGGTGTTAGCTAAGGAAGGTCCACATGAAAACAGCAACCTGAGAGGTGTCTGGAGTTGCACTTGGGATATGAATACTATTTATTCATTGCATGTGGCACATAGTGAACAGGAAAATCTGAGATAGAAAAGTATGAGGCAAATTTAGAAAGCCACAAAGTTCATTGGTTGGTTTTAGGATGATCTAGCTGGAGAGATACAAGAAAATAGTTTGATGGCTTGAAGCCCATTCCTCATTTCAGAGGTGAAGAAGCAGGCCAAGGGAATGTGGGAGACTTGATTCTGAATCATACTGCATAGATGGAAACTACACCCATTTCTCTCAATTACGTTACTTGAGTTATGCTTCCACTTAGTGAAAATAATGTGAGTGACAGTAAGGTACGGTACAGTGGGGAGGGTGTTGCCTTGCACGCAGCCAACCCGGGTTAGATTCCTCCATCCCTCTCAGAGAGCCTGGCAAGCTACCACCAGTATCCTGCCCGTATGGCAGAGCCTGGCAAGCTCCCTGTGGCATATTCAATATGCCAAAAACAGTAACAAGGCGTCTCACAATGGAAACGTTACTGGTGCCCGCTTGAGCAAATCGATGAACAATGGGAGGACAGTGCTAAAGTGCTATAGTCTCATTGGAAGAAGTTTGATAGTGATGATAGTGGCACCAGTGATGTACAAACAAAAGATGATGATGACAGAGATATAGGACAGGATCATTTTAAATTCAGTATCATACTGATAGTATAGTTATTCACTAACTCTTCCTAAACTAATCTTGTTTGACTCTGAGAATTTTCTTGAAGTTTAAAACCCTATAGAAACATTGACTTTTCTAATTTATTCTAGATCAAATCATGCTCTCATTGGACTATATGAAAGGTATTCACCATGCGATTTTGGCATCCTTTGCTACAAACACAGTAGTTTGGCACCTAACAGCTTCTTAATAAAAGTTTGTTACATTCCATAATATAAACCTAAATAAATTCCATTCTGTCCCAGTACTTTTCCTTTCCATCAACTCTCTCTGGACTATATATAGTCACTTCTATCAGAACAATCCAAAACAGAATTATTCAATTTATTTAATTTAGATTTTTTACAAAGTTTAAATCAAAATCATTTTGTTTCATGTCTTCATTTTAAAACTCCTTTAAAGTAGATCAGTCTATTCTATTGCCTTGGTAAATATAGAATGTTGAATATATAATTTTAATTGTTGCTAATGAGTGGGGCCATTAAAAAGTTCCAGAATCATCATCCTCAAAATAATTCCCAGTTTATTGCTCTGTGTGGGGAAAGTTTATTCCTTCATATTTGTGAACCATATCTATGACTTCAAGTATGCCCTATGACAATGGATATTAGGAATAAATTGACGTGAAAAATGTATCTTATGGTGATATACCTTTCATAAGATTTGCAAAGAGATCCCAAGCAGAATAACAAAGATATTTCACATTATCCCTTTTACTCTCTGATTATTGAACAGCTAAATATGATCTTATATTGTGTCACTTTTAATTCAATGCACACATTTCGCTCAATGATCCATTCCTCATCAAATCTGAGTTGACATCATCATGAGAATAAGAAGAGATGAAAAATATTTTCAAATACACCACCCTATGAAAGAGAGTACTACAAAACATAAGTTTTGAAAAGCACACGTGATAGACATTGCTAAGGACATACAATTATTCATAAGATTAAAAAGTTTCTTCCTCATTTAACTAAAAAAGCTTCGCTTTATTTTATTTCAATAAAGTATAAGAAAAAGGAGTAAATGGCTATATTACTGTCCAAGCAATTCCTCTTTGGCTATGAAAGAAAATATAAATGTACTTATCTCACAAGGAAGCTTGAAACTTTAGTGCCATGTTTCCTATTTTAATGCATATCATCATTTTCCTTTACAATTGCTTTTTTAGATTTTTTAAAGCATAAATAAGTCCAGTTTCTCTTGTGCTTCAATGCAGAGATACAGTATGGCATATATATATATATTGTTATTTGTCACTAAAATTATTTTTTCAGGACCATAGTGATAGTACAGCTGAGAAAGCACTTGCCTTGACACAGCTTACCTGGTTTTAAGCCCTGGAACCCTATATGTTTTCCCCAAGTCTTCCAGGAGTGATTCCTGAGAGCAGAGCCAGGAGTATTCACTGAGTATAAGTAGGTGTAGCCCTCCCAAATATTTTTTCATCTTCTCTTTGGGGGGTGTTTCTTCTTCCTTCCCTCCATTCCTTTCTTCCTCCCTTCATCCCTCCTTATTTCTATCATCCTTCCTTTCTTCCTTTATTCCATCCATACAGCTTACCTACTGATCTATCTTCCAGCCCTGCCTCTTCTTTTCTAATTAGACTGTCTGCTATGCTTCCTTTCAAAGTCTAGCCCTTCTGCACCGTGTGTTCAATTTCTGCCTTTGGGAGCTTGGCGCTTGGCTTCCCTTCTGTTATCACCTCCTCCTGAAAGTTCTGTTTTAACATCATGATTCCCTTCATCACGTTCCCTTTGCCTACAACAACCACCAAGCAGCAACTACATCAATTGCTTTACCAGGATTTCAAATTGTATCCAGTCCCCGAGTCTTACTCATCTATTCATCTTTGTTAAGCATTTGATGACAAAGATTTTGTTCCCTATATAAATTTGTAAAAGTGGATGTTTACTTGCCAGATTTTATTAAACAACCAGAGCTCATATATAATGCAGTTAGCACTGTTTTCCTCTATTTTAAAGTGTGGTGCTTACAGTAAAATCTTTTATGGTAAAGGTATAAGAACATCATTTTTAAGTCTTTGTATATTCTTGTATCTTTATATTCTACTATACATAATTCAGTGTTCATCTCAATTTTAAAATTTATTTTGGAGAGGCAGTGGTGATTAAAAGACCATTTTGGGGGGTTGGAACAATACTACAGTGTGGATGTCATTTACCTTGCATGCGATTGATCAGAGTTTGATCCCATATGGTTCCCCAAATCACCACTGGGAGTAATTTCTGAATGCAGAAGCAGGAGAAACTCCTGAAAGTCACCAGATGTGTCCCCAAACAAAACAAACAAATACCATATTGTTGTCATGGACACTAGAATACAAAGTGATGTTTTAATATCCAATGGCTGTACCTTATCAGATAAATGACTTAACCTCTCTGAACTTCATGTTGAAAAATTGCTATGGAGAAATTTGAAATTACAGAAATAGGAAAAGCACATAGAAAGGCAGGGACCTCAAGGCAGGGGCATAATAATAATAGAACCTCACCCCATTCTCATTGCCATTCTTGTGTTCATCCTCCTTATTGCTTGACAGACTGTTGTCTTCTCTTGAAAATGGTTCTCAGGAATTTAAATAAATTAGGCACCCAGTTTATACTTTATGCTTACTGGATTTTTTTATTCTGAGAGTTGCATTATTCTGTTGCTGAAATTATTTACTAAAAGAGTATATATTAAATTAAAAACATTTTGAATAAACATTGATTTCATTCCTAGTTTAGAGGAATGTATACTTCACAGATACAACAAAAAGTGAAAATACTATCATACTAATTGTTCTCATGATTATTTCAAAGTATATTGTCTTATTGACTCATAATTACTAGAAAATAATAGTGGTATTCTGTTCATTAAATTTTAGTTTAAACTAGGTTCTTATATAATTATTAATTGATTTATAAATCAGATAAATTAAGAGTATACAGGGAAAATTTAAATGCCCTTATGAGGAAAAGATATACTTTTGAGTGACACATTTTGACCTGTTATACATTTTAAGTTGCATATTTAAAAACCATGCACAGAAAAGTGTTTCAAATGAAAATGATAAAGCTTTTGCAGAAATATGTTTTGACTTGAACAAATTTTCCTGTGCACTCTACAACTGCTATTTATGTATCAAAAGCTAGTTACTTCCAGGTTATAACAAAGACTGAATATTCTTATTTCCATCAGACACAAATGTCTGTAGGAACAATTGGGTTCTTAAGTATATGATTTATCACTTCTAATGAATAAGAGCAGTTTATCACCAGGTACAAATGAATTTCAAACTCATGAACACAACATTTAGAAAAACTAGTTTTATACATCCAACAAAATTACACAGGTTCATTTCTTTCAATTATTTCTAAACTTGATAGCACACTTTTTTGAAGCTAATACATATCAGATCTTTCTGGTTGGAGATGCCACAGTTTATTTGACAAAGTTCAATTTATTAACAATTAATTACTCTTAGTGAGTGGACTTCAACAGTCACTATGATATATGCATTTGTGTGTTGTGCATAATCAAATAATAAATGAGGTGATCATTTCTTATTTATGGTAACAATTATGAGAGCTGCAATAAAAAAGCTTCATAGCAGCCCCGCACAAATTAGCACTAAAATAAAAATGGACATAAAGAATGAGAGGAGAGATTAAATACCCACTGTCAATCTACAATTAAGTAATTTTCACTGAGAGGAATTTTCCTTCTGATGATGACTCTATAAATTAGGTGAGAACAAAAGCACAGAAATGGCCCCTTTCAAAGGCATGTCTCATACACTTTCTGATGACATTTCAATTATATTCTGAAGCTGAAAAATACATTTCTAGAGTTATAATGATTGATCACTGCACTCACAAGTGCTTCTTATGACTACTGTTTAAATTCTTGTGCTTAAAAAGAAGAATCCCCACTTAGAGTAAAGTTTTGCTTTAACAGAACAAATGCAATTTCCCAGAATATACTGTAAGTAACCACTGCCCTTGATGTAGCTTGGCTTTAGATTTATATTATAAGGCCTATTAGATACATCAGCACTGCCGAGTGGAGAAACTTCTTTCCAGATCCAGAAAATGGCTAAGACAAACTCAGTGCATTAATCTTCTTAGCGGGACTTCTCAGTATGTACATCTTGCATGGCCATTTCCCCCCAATGCCTACTCATTTAGTTTACCCTCAAAAACAAAATCGACTTGAGTGTCATCTCTCTTTCCAGTGGGACAGAGCATGATAAACTAACAGGCATGGTGTTTTGCTATTTTCAGTTTTTCATCATTGGGCACCAATTACAACAGAACTTGCCTGGGCATGATCCCTTCAGAGTTTGGGGACAGAATGAGCTTAGGAGACACTCAGGAGGCAAAGTAAGAGACATAATTAATACAGAAGTAAAAGAAATCATTAGTATGTGTCCTCATTCGCTGGCCTAATGCACTTCTGGTAAGCAATATGTGTTATTTAAATTTGTTGTAATTAGTAGGTATAATAGTGATTTTTCAAGTATGCCTAAATAAGTTGGGGGTGGAGTGATAGCACAGTGGGTAAGGCTTTTGCCTTGCACGTGGCTGACCGGGGTTCACTTCCTCCATCCCTCTCGGAGAGCCTGGAAAGCGATCAAGAGTATACCGCCCACATGGCAGAGCCTGGCAAGCTCCCCGTGGGGTATTAGATATGCCAAAAACAGTAACAAGAAGTCTCACAATGGAGATATTACTGGTGCCTGCTCGAGCAAATTGATGAACAACAGGAGGACAGTGCTACAGTGCTATCAATATGAGTTATAGCAGTAATTGTTAGTAATCAGAATATCCTAAAGGAAATGAATAGCATCTCTAAGGAGATAAAGCTTTTATAATATTATCTCAGTATTATGAATACACCATCAATGACCTCATCTTACAAATAAATAAATAAAGGTTGGAGGAATAAAGCAACCTCTTCAAACTCTGATAGTAAGTTAACTGACAGGAATAGAAATTAAACTTTTCTAGAAGTGTCCTCTAATATTAAAATCACATAGTTCTCTAATACTAGAAACAACATTGTTTCTATCTAAATGGTTTAAAAACCAATGTTCACTTTCCTAGAACAAATGTTTTCTGACATCCCTTTTGCTAACCTGAGACAGAATAGAATAAATTGGTCAGCTAATCTAGATCACAGTATTCGATGTAGGGGAAAAAACAATCTACAACAATGTAGTTTTTAATTTTTGTTTTGGCTGCATACTTGGCAGTGATCAGGGCTTACTCTGATTCTCAGTTCACAAATCACTCCTGGAGGTTTTTCAGCAACCACATGAGGGACTGGAATAACAGAACTGGAGGCAGTTCCATGCAAAACGGGCATCTTAACCCATGCACTCTCTCCAGTCTATAATTGTGAAGTTCTTTAAATGGATGATTGTTTTCATGACCTAGTTAGATGACTTCTTGAAGCAGTAAGACAATCGTGTATATGTGTAAAATTCCGCTTCATACAGATTATTTTGTTGTGTGACATTACTGGTGCCTGCTCGAGCAAATCGATGAACAATGGGAATACAGTGCTACAGTGCTACAGATTATTTTGAATGTCAACTGAAGGAAAATAACTTGCAAAGAACAATCAAGTTTCACAAGTAGGATAAATATCTAAGATATCCTCACCAGAAATAGCCCTAATATAGTTCTGAACATGGTCCGCTATTTTGTAAACAATTTAGCATCTATTAAAACTGTGTTGGAGGAGAGCTGGGGATGGCTCTGCAGGAGAAAGTCTGCCTTCAAGCATGTGGTCATAGTTTAATCCCTGTACCTCCTCTCTTCTGAGTAGGATCCTGGTAACTTCTTTTTTTTAGGATCCCCAGTGACAAAATAAAGTATATAATCTCCCGAGTGCTGTGGCTGACAAGTATGCCAGCACCACAACCTACTGAGTGAGTAATACAACTAATAATGAGAGAGTGGGAGAGAGAGAAAAATAGATGGGTCACTGGTCATCACAGAAATAACACCAATAAGGGAAAGAAAAGGTGATAAATATTTAATTGAAATAAAATAAAACTGTTTCTCCTCAGCGGGTAGGGTGTTCGCCTTACAAGCGGCCAACATGGCCGACCCAAGTTCGATTCCTCCGCCCCTCTCGGAGAGCCTGGCAAGCTACCGAGAGTATTGGATATGCCAGACACAGTAATAACAAAGTCTCCAATGGAGATGTTACTGGGCCCGCTTGAGCAAATCGACGATCAATGGGAGGGCCTCCTCTTCAAAAAAGGAAACACTCAGACAAAATTCCCTTTGAGTTTAATATGCAAAATGCAGTCTAGATATTTTTAAGTATGAATAGACCTCTTGGAGAGCCCATCAAGTTAACGAGAGTATCTCGCCTGCCAGGCAAAGCCTGGCAAGCTACTGGTGACATATTTGATATGCCAAAAACAGTAACAAGTCTCACAATTTGTTGTGAGATGTTACTGGTGCCCACTCGAGCAAATCGATAAAAAAACGGTAGGACAGTGCTACAGTGCTACAGAATAGACTAGCAACCTCACTGAATGCCGAGGGCCATTGAAAGGGACTGGTCATGAAGTTTAAAGAGTCCAGCCCTGGGGCTAGAGTGATAGTACAGTGGGTAGGGTAGGACGTTTGCCTTACACACAGTTCGACATAGATTTGATTCCCAGCATCCCATAAGGTGTCCTGTGCATGGCCAGGAGTAATTCCTGAGTGTAGACCCTTTCCCAAACCACCAGTACTACTAATGCCCATTTTTATTACAGAAACCAAAAATGTCTGCCTGATTAAAGTTTGGGATTATTCATATTATCAGTGTAACAATATTGGGGGAGAATTTTAAGGTTGAATGAGAAAAATGTATGCAATATCTTAGTGCAATACATTTACACACAATTAGGAGTTAGTAAAAAATTATTGGATATAAAAACCCTGATATTTAAACACAAATCACTTTAAGACAGTTTATATTAACCACTTAAAAGCAATTTTAACATATAGGTCTTAAAATCATCACACCTCATTGTGACGCTTTGAATTATTTAATGATAAAAATGTGCGCATGGATGTGAAAAAAGTTCTCATTATAATCATCAGCCAATACAAATACTTGCATATATACACCTTATCATCTTGGTTATATGTGAGGAACATTCTTAGGAATCAATCACATTAATGATATAACCAAAACTTTGAGCTAAATACTTTGCTGTTCATGTTTCATAACACTAACCCAATCTATTCAAATTATCTGTCACTCAAAACTTAGGGCATTTTCATGGTTATAAATCGTCTTTTGGAATTCTGTGCCTTTATGCTGCCAATAAGTCATTTTTAATAATCCAGCATATAATGAAAGGATAGTGTACAACATTAATTACAAGGTCAGTTCAGTGTCAGAAACTCATTGAAGAGTATTTTCATGGAAGTTGCTAGAGTCTATTAAACTTCCCCATAATGAATATTCTGTATTAGACTCAACTCATGAGAGAAAAATGAAAGTTTTACAGCAAATTGCCTTTCCCCCCGTAATAGTGTTAATAATTGAAGGCTTTCAACATTTTATCCTGTGAATTTCAGAAGTGATTAAATGTTGACTTTTTAAAAGCTAGAAACGTCAAGTACTTTATATTTTCATATTAAGTTAAAGATGAAAACATACTTATTATGTCTAATAGATCTAACCAAGACTTTCGTCGCCTGATTCTTCTATCTTGAAAATATTATAATGAATAAAGGAGAGCATAAAAACATTCTTGGCGCTGATATGACATTTCCTTTGAAATGTCAATTTTAATAATATTTTCAAATTAATTTAAGAATTATTTCTCTAGAGTCAATAAGTTGCCAGAAAAATGAACAGACATAAAATTATCCTCTAACTATAACTATAATTTCATAGATTTTAATTTTTTCAACTAAGGGAAAGACTGAATATAATGAAACAAACTATAAACACACTTCTTAAGGTGAATCCTTAAAATAAAATGATTGTCCTCATTATTATAGCAGGCTATTAAAATAGCTATGAATACTATTTTCAAGATGAAAGCCCTAAGGGTGTCACTATGTCTCTCTCCATTTTCTTATCTAGAGAGAATATTTAGTTTGAGAAACAATCATATTTTTAAGGTTTTGTAATCTGTGTGTTTGTATTTACATTTCCAACAAGGCATTCATTCCGTTTCTGTTCCAGTTGGGTATGTATTGCCTCCTTCCTTGAGAGAGTCAGGGAGTCGAAATTATAGTAGGGCTACAGTAAGATTATATTTCATCTCATTTAGGCTATTTTTATTTATGTTTCATCATATTTTTTATATTCTGGAGGGTACTTCTTGCCTGAACTCTTCACTCTAGGACTTGCCTTGAGTAATGCTATAATTAGGAAATTAAGAAAATCTCATAAAATAAAGAGAATAATTTCTTTAGGATCTAGACAAAAAGTATTCCTTTTTCTATATGTCAAATCTATTAACATGAAAACTGATCTGCTCAGGCAAAGGTAGAAATAATTTTCCTCACTTTACATAAATACTTGAGAAAGCAGAAAAACTAAAATAAAGTAAGGATTAATTTGGAGTGTATTTTATATTGGAGATCTTGATATGGGTTTAAAGAAGAATGCATTTGAGGAAACACGGGATATTTCAGTGAAAATACTTTCCTGCTTGAACAAAAACATAGGCTCCACCTTCTTTGCTGGATCATTCCTTAAAGAATGAACAAAATTATTTACAGATGACCTAAATACTATCTGGCCATTAAAGGTTAGCAAAAAAGAGCTGACACCACCAGGGATGAAGGTTTATGCTGAGGAACCCATGAAGGCCATACAAAGAGCTGTCAGGAATAGATTAGTCAGGGTTTTTTTTTTGGTGATATAATTAATAAAATAAGAAGTTTCATTACAAGAAATTGACTCATACAATTATGGAAGCTGACAAGTCCCAAGTTCTACAGGGTGAGTCAGCAAGTGTAAACTCAGGAGAGCAGATGGCGAAGTTCAACACATTAAAAATAGTCCTATTATATGATCCAGCAAATCCACTTCTAAGCATATATTCAAAGAATGCAAAAACACGATTTTAAAAGAGAAATGTACTCTAGGTTCATTGTAGCATTACTTACAATTGGCAAGATCTGGACACAACTCAAGTGCCCAACAACAGATGAGAGAATAAAGAATTATACACACAATAGAATACTACTTAGCTACGAGAAAAGAGAAAATCGGGTCATTTGATGCAATTGAATGTAATTGAACTATGTGATGCTAACCAAACCAATTTAGGAATAAAAACACATGTTCCAGATGATCTTGCTCAAATGTGGAGTATAACTAAATTAAGCAAGGGGTGAGCAATCTCCAATAGAAAACAAATTTTGATAAATGGTTAATAGAAATGTAATCTGAGGAGGCTAAGTGGCAGTTAGTACTTGGGCAAATCTTTGGAACAAAGGTGAAAGGATCTAGATACTCTGGTAGTGGGTTTTGTGAAGATCCACCATAAAACAATAACTTTTGGGTCAGAGAAATAGTACTGTGGGTGGGATGCTTCCTTTGTATATGCGACAGCAACCCAGGTTCTATCCCCGGCATCCCATGTGGTTCCTTGAGCACCATCAGAAGTAATTCCTAAGTGCAGAGCCAGGAATAACTCCTGAACATTACTGGGTGTAGCCCCTATACAAAAATAAAAGATAGAATAAAGAAAATAAAATGGAATCATTACTACTATAAACTGATATTATAGTAAAAACAGATTTGGAAGGGAAAAAACTGAGAAAATGTTTCAAAGTTGCAATATTGCAACGCTGCAATATTGAAATTTTATGTTGAAATTTTCCGTTTAAAGTCATATTAAATGAGGGATTTATTTTCACTGTGATCTGTATGCTTCAAATTTTAAAATAACTGATATTATTTTCATCTTCTAAAGATAGTGGTGTAACTTCTTAGCTAGAATTTCATTTATTTAGTTCATTCTATGTCTCTTCCAATCATTTTCATCCTCCCCTTTATCATGCTGATTTTAATCTACCCAAGAAAAATCAATAGTTACAATATGTGATTTCACATTCAGTAACTCTCTGAGCCCTTTTATTCTGAGATATGTATTGCATTTTTATCTTAATGTCTAGATAGGCAGAGGATACTGATGCATGATCTCTTCCCTAAACTCTTGCTGAATGTGCAGCATGAAACTTAATCAGGCAGATGCCCACGAGCAACGTGTATCAATAACTTACAAAAATGGGAAATTCATTTGATAGTTTTATTTCCTAGGGTAAGAAAGAAATTAGAGCAAGGTAATAGCTAGTATAAAAATAGCTAATGTCATGCAAAATTTATTAAAGAAAATGTGATTGCGGAAATGATCAAATTATCAAATACTAGAGCAGGAAGAGTCATTTTAGAGACTCGGATGTTTAAGAAAAAGTAGAGAGAGAAATTGATTTGTCTGTTGTCACAGAGAAAGCAGTCTTCAAAGAAATGCCCACTCATCTTCTTTCTTTAAATACTTTAGGAGTGCTTAGTCTGTACCAGATCTATGAATGCGCTGGGTTGCGGGTGGAGTGGGGAGGGTGGAGAAGTGAAAAATTGGAGAATCATCTTAAATGTTTGCAGTTGGCAGTTGTCTAGTGGCTAACAGGGATCAATACTATTCAACATTCTTATATCTGTGCCCAGCTTCCGTTCTTGGACAAGTGGCTAAAAACCACTGACACAGATCAGTGGTCTCACATTGATGATTAGGTTTCACCTTAGTGATTAAGAGGAGAAAATTAGCAAATACATAGACACCTAATCTAACAGGGAGACAAATATAACTATTCTATTATATTTTGACAGTCCTACCCTCGGCTCAATTATTTAGTTTCCAGTTGTTCTGACACAAATACTTAATATTACTAAAATATACTTGATTTAATTTTCTTCCTTTTTTATTAGTTTTAGAGCCATACCTGGCAGTGCTTGGGAATTTTTCTTGACTCTGTATTTAGGGATCGCTCCTGCTGGGGCTGGAGGGACCACATGGAGGTCTTGGGATGGAACCCGTGTCAGTGTTGTGCAAGGCAAGTGCCCTATCCATGGTACAGGCATTTCAGCCCAAAATACACTTAAATGAATGTTTAAAATGGCAATTTCTTGACAGATGTGCCCAGATATCACAAACAATGTAAAACTTAGCCAATCAGATATATGTATATATGAGAAATAAAATAAAGACTGTGATTCAAAATAATAATTTCTATTGGATAGTATTTTTAAAATTTAAAGTGTATGGAGCTAGAGAGATTGTACAGCAGATAGGGCGTACTTGGTTTGTAAGCAGCCAACCTTGTAATCCCTGGTCCCCTTGAGCTCTCCAGAACTAACCCTGAGGGAATAGAAAAGAGTAAGCACTGACTACCACAGATACCAGCATGGCTCCCAAATCATATAATATATAACATATTATATAGAGACCATATAATATATATATGTGTGTGTGTCTGTGTGTGTGTGTGTGTGAATGTGTGTGTGTGTGTTCTTTCTTGATTGACTGGGGCACATCTATTTGCTGCCAGCTTCATCCTTAAGGAACATTTTCTGGGAGACAACCTCAATACTTAATAGTAGTATGTTGCAGAATTCTACCAATGTTTCAGGATAAAATCTTCAAGATTGTGCCCCAAAGTTTCCTATCACAATACAAATAGAAAATCAAAGCTTAAAATGTAAAGTAAGAGTTAAAACTAATTACAGAATCAACTAGTTATCACATTTAAGAAAATGAATGAGATACATGGCCTCCTCAAACCCCAACAGAACTAGTTTTCATTCTGTCCTAATAAAAACAAATGCATGTTCAGGTTTCAGCCATACCATGTTTCAATACCCATCCCTATACCAGTGTACATGTCCACCACCAATTTCTGTATCTCACGGTGATTAAAATAAAAAATAAAACAAAAACAGCACCCCAGACCTGCCAGAAGTAATACCTGGGATCAGAATTGGGAGATAACCCTGTGTTCTCCTAGTTGTATTTGCCTCCTCCCCCCTCCCCCATTAAAAAACAATGACATAAGTAGTGTGGAAAAATAGATTGCAAATAAATTTTATGAAAGGTATGTATGAAACTAGTATTTTTTGTTTTGAAGTTTTATTAGAGAAGGTTAAACAAATTATGTAATCTAAAACTAGAAATTTGAGAGAAAGAGCTCTATTTTAACATTACATTCATGGTATTTGATTTTTCTTACCTATTTTTAAAAACATGCAATATTTTGTTAGATGTAATTTTTAAATATAAATATATATCTGATTTTAAATTCTGATACAATTTTTTTCTTTAGGAATGTCCTAAAAATCATCTCTGAGAATTTTACTTGTGCATAAACCTATGGTTGAGTTTATTGTCCAGTACAGCACTCAATATACCGAGAACTTAAAGATATATTCCTGTGGATTATAGTGGCACAAAAATATTTTTAAATTTTAAGTAAATCCTGCTTTACTTTTTGTCAGAGAAAACAATGCTTGAGACCTGCTTTTGAAGCCATAAAACTCGACATTTTGTTTCAGAATATAAAATGAAGAAATTCTACCAGTGTTTAGTAAACACAACTAACCATACTGTTCTCTTCTCCCAGTCTCTAAGTAGAGTTTATTTTCTGCCTCTTTTCCCAGGCAATAGTATTTATCCACTGAAGAACTAGCTAATGGCTTCAGTTCCACACGGCTAACTCTCCTAAGAGAAAAAGCATAATGCTGCATGCAAAATTTCAGCAGTAACAAAAGGGGTATTCTATTTTTTCTAACATTTTTGTTCAAGATCCTGGGTAAATCTGGTAATATAATGTATATCACCAACTTATGTCAAATGATTTTAATTTATTAAATTACTATCGGATACAATAAGAAAACACATGCTCCATGTATCATGTCAGATGCTAAAGAAAGAAAATGAGCAGCTCCTAGAGTATTATAAAGTATCCAAGATTCAAGGCAGATCATTCAAACTCAATTTCACCAGTAAACAAAAGAGACATTCTGCACACAAAGGTCAAATAAATGCTTCTACTGTAAATCATTTTCCATGTTTCCATGAGAAATAATATTGCATAGTTAATATATACACCCAAACAACAAATTTATTTAAAGATTCATCAGCTATTCCAATAAGATGGCAATGCCACACACTCAATGCACCATTTTTAATAACCCATGTATATACACAGAGTGAGAGTGAAACTACATTTTTAAAGACAAGAACTCATGTCATATTTTATTGATATCAGGGCAGAAACACATGTTCAATTCTTATTTTTCCTCATCTCTTTCCAAAAACAAATGGTCTTAGTCTCGCAAACAACCAGTTTAGAAAAGCTAGAGCTTCTGAGAGTTGTAAAAGCATACTAGCTAATATTTAAAAATATTTTATTACAGAAACCTCCATAATAATGAAATATAAACCACTTTGTGAGAGATAACCCATGTCTTTTATTACAAAATTAATGCTTGCAATTCAAAATTATTTTTGTAGCAAACAGAAAGCTGAATAAACTATCTGTAGCTCCTGGTCACTCAGACTCGGGTTCCATGGATTTATACTCTTGTAAGGGTTAAGACTTGGATATGATCTAACCACCCAGGTAACATTTAAAATATATGAAGAATGTAGTGTTAACTACAGTCTCTATTCTCCACCTAAATCTGCTTTCTTCCAGCAGCAGAAATCTCTTCACTATAGTCTATTTTGCTTTTCGGCTCCTTGCCTCTAGCACATGCGTGCAAGCACTTGTCAATGAACACACACAAACACACATACAGACACACACACACACACACAAAACACTAACCATTATGTATCAGTGCTTTGTCTGAATGACTTCATCACCAATAGTCTGTTTCTCAGAAATCCCAATCCAATTTTCACCTATTGCCAATGTCTAGCATTTATCATATACTCCAGTGTTTTATTGTGGATGGCAATAAACTACTCTCTTGTTAAACAATAGGGTTATGTCTGTTCTCTTACACAAACATTTTGGATACCTCAAGGGCAGGAACAATGTATTTGATTAAGTGACTTATTGGCAGAGAAAGCATTTATTGAGCTTTAATTATGGGCCAAATAGTGTACTATGCCCCGAAGACAAAGAGATGGCAAAGACATGTTCTTGGCTTTCCAGATTTGGTCACTGTAATTCAGTACAATAATTGGAAGAAGAGAGTTATAAAAGAATACTCTATACCAGTGGTTCTCCAACTTTAGCATTGAGTGCTTGCTATAGTATCACCTCCAGGGCTTGTTAAAGCACAGACTATTGGACATTACTCCCAATGATTCTAATTCAACAGACCTGATATGGAACCTACTATCTGTAATTCTAACAAGTTGATAGTGATGTTGCTGGCCTAGAGAAAGTGAGTTAGAAAAAAAGCAATTACATGGGAGACAGATGCACTGCAACACAATGGAATTCGGTGCCTGCTGTGCTGAGGGAATAGCAGAAGGGATGGTTGTTGGGATAAAGGGGTGTGGTGGTGTAATTACCCAAGTTGAGGCTGCTTTTATTTTAATGAGGTTTGGTTTCATATTAAGAAAAGCAGACTTAATAATCAAGAAGCACCATGAGAAATTTGTGGTAAAGAGGAAAGAAATGTGATTGCCCATGGGCTTTTGTTTTAAGAAAAAAAAAAGACAATTGGGTAGAGCGGAGGTTCCTAATCACCCTAGCCCCCTGAAGACAGCATCATCCACTTTGGGAAATATGTGCACACAGAGATTTGTATAGTATTATTTGACCTTAACAATGAAAATAAATTGTGTTCTTTCAATATTGTGGGGGCTGGAGTGATAGCATAGTGGGTAGGGAGTTTGCTTTGCACACAGCTAACCCGGGTTTGATTCCTCCGCCCCTCTCGGAGAGCCTGGCAAGATACCAAGAGTATCCTTCCTGCATGGCAAAGCCTGGCAAACTTCTCATGGCATATTTGATATGCCAAAAACAGTAACAAGTCTCACAATGGAGATGTTACTGGTGCCTGCTCAAGCAAATTGATGAGCAATGGGAGGACAGCATTACAGTGCAATATTGTGAGCTTGATATCAAGATTCTCACAGATAGCCTCTCTTATTTCCTCAGCTGGCTAATTTCAACAGGCTCCTTGGAAGATAGCATCTAGTCACAGTTCCCTTTCCTGCCCCTTGTGGCAAGTGAATACCTGGTGTCTCACCACAATTAACATCCACGTGTGGATTCATAAGTTTTGTACATGTCTCATACTATTATTGCAAGAAGAATCTAAATTGTAATTTGACTGGACTTTGAACTCAGCTGAATTAAGTAAATTATGGTAACTTAACTCATTAATAGCAGAGTCAAGCCTAGCATTCAGCTCCCCAAATACTTCATTACTATAGACATGCAGGTAAATCAATTAACTATTTAATCCACTAAAACATGAATTATTATAATCAATTTTCCCCTTCACAGACAATAATAACTAATTAATAACCTTGATACATCATTGACCATGGGGTATATCTGTTTACAGAGATGTTAACAGTATTCATCCTAGAAGCAATGATGAAATAAAGTCAGCATAAAATGGCTTTCTGGGCCCTCTATTTCACAGGAGATACAGAAATCAAAAAGGTTTTGGCGATATTTTTATGGTTTTCAGACTACAGTCCATGGTGCTCAGGGCTTACTCCTACTTCTCTCCTCAGAGAAAACTTGTGGTGAGACTCAGGGGACCTTGCGGGGTACTTCAGATTGAACCTATGTCTGCTGCATGCAGATCAAGGGCCTTTCCTGCTGTATATCTCTCCTGCCCTGCTGATTTGTTTTTGGTTTTGTTTCCATATCCTATTTTCAGGCAACAAAATATCTTGAAGATTAAAAATACCACCAACCTTATAATCTTCTATATCAGAGTGGTGGCTGTTATTTATTCTCAGGTACTTCCCACTCTCATCAAGACCACAAGCAATTCCAACAAAACTTTAGGAATTTATCCTGTTTAATTTCCTAATCATGTTATATCTTTAAGTTTCATTATGCAAGTTTGCCCCAATTATTATCTCTTAAAAACAAATCACTCAATAACATGGACACACGTTTCAACATATCTTCCCTTAATAAATGCAAATAAAATGATTATGTCTTATAGCTTCTACTTGACTTGCTAAAAACAGGGCTGTAAAATAGAAACCACCTTCTCCTTGATTGTGAAAGCAAATATGCTAACATTCTGTTTATAAATTAAAATTGAAAATTTTCCAGGTCACATATTTTATTTTATTTTTCTAGGGAACAACTTTAACTTTCTATCACAACATTATTTATTTTTAGTCCTGATATAAAATCCAACTACTAAATATGGTATATAATGGGCACAATGACTGAAAATGTGATCATTTGTTCTTGCTTGGGAACTGAGCAATCTGTATCATATTTATATGTTTTTCATGTCCCTAAATTATTAGGATGTTATAACTGGATTTGATGCTTCTAGCCTCACTCCTCTTATGTATTCTATGTAACTGTTCTCCAATTGATTTTTGAGCATGCGAGTTTACTCATCCTAAGCCTGCCAGATCCTCAAACTGGCAGTGAATAACCTCATCAGTGTATTCATCTTATGTCTCTCTCTTCACATCCTGGTCACCAATGCTATAGCATTTGTTATTTCCAGAACAAGTCATGTTTTCTTGTGCTTTATTGGTAGTTCAAACTATTGTCCTCACTTCTGATCTTCTCCCTCTATGTTGTAAAGTTATTACTGCAATTCCTCAAAGCTCATATTCTTATAACTGGGCTTTACTCTATCAAAACACCATTCTGATAGCTTCAAGATTTTACTCAAATTATCTTGAAGTATTGACATGATCAAGACTGCTCTCTTCCACTGAACCAAATATGTGTCATTATGCAATGCATAAAGCATTGTCAATACAGAACAAATGTTTGAGTTGTGTATGAATGACAATGGCATATGTATAGCAGCAGTTCCTGCCTTATTATCCTCCTTCCTTGTTAGCTGTGTAATGAATTTTAGAGTCTGATGCAGGCTTCCAATAAAAATGTTTATTTTTTGTCAGATTCAGCTATGGGCTCCATATTGCTAAATCCAGTGGGTAATTATTTTATGTGTATAAAATCCAATGTTTCCAAAACATTAATTTCTATTTTGAAGCACTTTCTTCATTTGATTTAAGGAACATCATATTTACCTCACATACCATAGGAACTACTTCCTAGCAGCTACTTAATTTCTTCCCTTCCTCTCTTTGAAATGTTTATCCTCTAAGCAACCTCCCTTTAAAAACTAATGTCCATAGAACCCCACCCAACCTCACATCTTTAAAATTCATTTATGCAGTTCCAATTCCCATTCCCCATGAGTTTTCCCCATCTGAGTACCATGATTTATAATACTTTCATGCATAGATATTCCAGTACTACACCCACCAACACAGTGCTTGCTTTCCTCCAACAGTGACTCAGGGTCAGTTCTATAGACCAAATCATGACTTCAGTTCCTTTTACTGGCCATCCCACCTGTCTTCTTCCCTTCCACCCCCAACTTCATCTCTACTTCTAAATTTTAATTTTATGTGATTTACAAAGTTGTTTACAGAGGGCCTTCAGGCAGTGCCCCTAACTCTAATTTTACCATTCAATGACACCATCCTTCCACCAGTAACCCCAGCTTATCTTCAAATATGCAGTCTGACTCCTTGGCAAATATATTTTTAAGTTTAATTATTGGCATCTAGGTCCCATGTTTTTAGACATATTTGTTTTAGCAATTTACTATATAAAAAAAAACTCACTTCTTACCAAAGAGGCACCTAGATCCTTTGCCCTTGCCCCTATATTACTTCCAGGCCTCTTCTTATTGCTCCTCCCTCTATTTATCTCTTTAATTGGCATTTTGTTTCTATAACCTAAATTTAATGGTTTGTTAACCTTCCATACCAAGCCCTAGACAAGTTATTTATTCTACATACCAGAGTAGTGAGAACATCCAGATGTTCCCTTGTTCTTCTGATTTACTTCATTTGACCTTCAGACTAATCTACATAATGTACTTTGTACTTCCTAGGACTTAGAGTTGGGTATATAATAATTCCCTTAGAATGAATGTGGTCAAAATAAATTGCTTTACTTATCTCCCTGCATTCTAATGGTTTTTCTCTACTTCTCATAGGAAATGATTCAGGAAACATCCCCACTATAACCAAATAGCAAATGCTATTATCTATATCATTGTTTCCTAAAGTGGGCGAAACACCCCCGGGCTACTAGGATATTCCCAATATGTGGAAATAGGCTCTTTGCAATGTGCGGGCATTGGTGTTATAAGATAGAAATTCATGGTCATGCAGAATGATTTTTTTTCTCTGAAAAGGGGATAGTAGGTCAATTTGGTTTTGAGGATCTCTTGAAATATGTCTCTCACAGTGACCTCATCACTCCATTTTACTTTAAATCATAACTACCTTTCATGAGTACTGTTAGAGTGTCTTCCAATGTCATATTCCTACATCTCTGTGGCCCCATTTCAGTCTATCCTCTACTTATCAACTGCAAATCTCTTTTTAAAATTTTTATCTAAAAAACTTTGTTTATACAGTTATTGATTGTTGAGTTTCAGGCATATAATGTTCTAGCACCAATCCCTTTATGAGTGTCAACTTCCTCTGCCAATTTTCCCAATTTCCTCCTCACACTCACAGTCTGCTACCTTGAAAGGCACATTTTAAAGTTTGGAATTTGTAGCTTAGACCTCATGTTTTCAGTTATGTTGAGTCTATTGTTTGGATATATGGCTGTACCATTCCACCACATTACCAAGAAACCTAAATCCCCTGATCTCTATTCCCTGGTCCTTACCTTTTATCATCTCCTTTGTTTTGTCCTAAATGTCTTTCCTTCTCTGTCCTTCAATTTACACTCTGGTGAAAAAAGTGTCTAGGCATCTTCACCTTATTACAATAAATTTCCTCTTTCTAGTTATTCTATAAATCGCAGATAAGTGAAATTATCCTGTGCTTGTCTTCAATATTCTGGATTATGTCACTCAACATGATATCTTCAGGGTCCATTTGGTTGCAGCAAACTTCTTGATTTCATCATCTGAAAACCTCTTTTAATACACTAGACTCTCTTTTCTCCTGCTGTAAACTCTCTAATGATGACCCATGAAACTTTAAAAAAATGTTTAAATTATTTATCATTGACTAGTTGTTTCTATATAATCTGGGAAAACTATTCTCCTTTTATTCTCTCCTTTCCCCTTCCTTTTACTGGAATCCAGGATTTGTGGCCAAACTCTCTTCTGTCATCAGTGCCTTTGACCTTATTATTTGCTCAGTCTGGGATATTTTTCACAAATATTCACTACCTAATGCTTTAATAATCCCGATCTCTTCACAAATACTGCCTCCCATGGCTATTCATGCAGCCAAAACTAGTCCAGTTTCAGCATCATTTTCTGTCCCCTTAATCAGCTTTATTTCCAGAATGTACTATCTGAAACCATGTGTGTGTAGGCAATAAATGTGACAAATGAATATTATTTATTCTCTGGATCTTCCCTAGAATGCAAAGTTCCATGAGCATAGGGACATAATTTGTTCACTCTTGTATCCCCAGTACCTGGCATGTAACATGTGGTTAGTAGTTATGAATTGAATAAATGAACTCATTTAAGGATCAAAATTACACCACTGTGGCATATGCATAATTTTAAGCTGAAGGCATTTGAAAATCAACAGACTCTGGAGGAGTACTTCTCTATAAACCCCTTCCTGCCTAACAGAACTCTCCCAAATAATTCAGTTTGCCATTCATCCTTTGAGGCTTCCTGGATCCAGGAAACCTATATGATCACTATAGATGAGAAGTCTACACTGGGATAAAAAAATTACATAAACAGACCTACTAAAACAATATCTTCCTTCTGTAAATTTTCCAGTCACCCCCCATCATTTATTTTCCCTTGAAATCCTAACCGACTCTCCTTGCTAGAATGATATAAATATTATTAATGATTTTCTTTGGAATGTATTAGATTCTTTAGGGTCATTTTCTACGAACCCTTGTGGGCATGCATACATGAGTACATTTGGCTTTTTCGCTCGCTGATCTGTCTTTCATCAGTTTAGTTCACAGGACCCCAAATACTGAACTCAAGAAAGTACAAAGAGAGATTTCTGTCTCTGACAACACAAATGAACATATCAATAAGTGGATAGCTTGAGTAACTCTCCTCATCCTTCTAAGCCTCACTCCATTAGTCTTCTTATTGATCACACCATCGATGTCACACAAGAAATGGAAGTTCTTAGGAGTAAGGTCATTAGAAATGTTAAAAGGCTGCCACAGAGTGATGCTACATTGAAGAATAACCCATAAGGTCTTCATCTGAGCTCACACTTAAGCTAATTTGTTGGAGTAGCAGTATAGGAGGTGGAGTTATTTCTTGCTCAGAGGTCCCAGAAATGTGTTTAATAAAAAAAAAGCCAAAGGACACTTGAAAAAGAAATTCCTTTGATGCAGGTAAAAGCCAGAGCTTCATACACTCATCATTTCAGCGTTGAGAACCTTGCCAGATCCTTTATAGAAGGATAGACTTCCTGAAATTCAGCCATCCTAGTGCTATCTGATTAGGTAATGGAATTCTATTCATCACAAATCCACCAAGAGATATTCACACAGTTTCATTTCCCTAATACTTCCAATTGACCTCTAGGAATTTCTATGCAAAACTAGCAAGAAATTACTCAATACACAAGGAGAAAACAATGAATACTAGATCATTTGGCCAGGTTACCAGAGTAGGATCTAAAAATACCTTCATTCTTGTATTTGAAAACCTGTTGCAAACCACTTTCATTAAGATTCAAGAAGGTACCTGGGGGCAGAGAAGATATTTGACTAAGTATGTTTGGGCAATATTTTGGAGTGGAGTCCTCCAGATGAACCCATAGTTTTATTGCAAGAAGAAAAGAGAGTCTGAAGTTTTTCTTACTCAGTAGAGAGCTAGAAACATTAGAGACTGTAAAGTTTCAGAAGGCATAGATTTGGGCCACATGTACCATAAATGCTCTTGTTATCTTGCAAATTCCAGCAGCAAGCATCACTTAAATACCTCCGTGATTTCCCACGGGTATAGAGAGGAAACCCAGAGACATTTGGCAATCAAAGAGACTAAAACAGCATTATGTTCCCCCACTCCAAGTTCTTTAAGAGTTTATAATTGAAAACATAATGCACTACTTGAATTGTCCAAGGTACTTTCAATTCTTGCCTCATAGTTTGAGGCCACTATAGTCTCCTACTTTTAGAGACACCCACTAACAACCAAACAACTAAAATAGGGTATTTAATGAGCTCTCTGAGTAGAGGGCTAAAATTTATACAATAATTTCTTCTGCTTTATTTTCTTAAATACTGATTTCTGAGGCTGGTTGTTCAAAATTTTCCCCAAACCTTTATTACCTGTTTGCCCCCTCCACATTTATGCAGTAACTGGTCCAAATATCTGATCTGACTACCCTTCTCTATGATCACTGCTCTAAATGGGACAAGGAGAGACAAGCTAAGGAATCAGTAGGAAATCACATTGAATTATGGTAAAGTAGAAGTCAATCTAATTATCCCAGGAAATGCTGGGAGAGGGACAAGGGAACTCTCTACACTTGTGTGCTCTTGTATGAGTGGTTCTCAAAGAATGACGCCTTGAGCAAACATATAAGCAGTGCACAGACTTAGTTGTTAAAACAAGTTTGGGGAGGGGGTATGGTGCCGCCAGCAGGTCAATCTGTACCTGTGAGGCAAGTGCATCAGCAGCCTGATGGCACCTTCAGACTTTCAGATTCCCCAAAATTGCTGCTGTGCCTTTGACCAGACCCAAAAACTTGGGGCAAAGTTTACCAAGAAAGTAAACGGCCAAAAGTTAGGTATGTGAGAGACACACCCACAAACCACCTCCGGCTCAGCTATATAATTGGAGGTATGGCCTCTCTGGTTCCTGATTGAACTGCTTAATGGCCATGATCCCAGAGACTCAGAAACGAATCTCGGAACCCAAAGGCTTTTGGCAGAAATGCACCCTATTACGGCAGTAGGTTATTGGTGCTGGGCCACTCCAGGTGGGAATAGGTTTCGTGCCTTGGCCTCTTCCTCTTGGCGGCCCAGTGACCACCATCCTCCAGAGGACACTGGACAGTCAGGTTTGGACCTGCAGTGACGAGACACACGGGACCTCACCAGATGGGGGTGGAACCGGCCCTTTCCTCCCCATCCCAGCGAGACCCTGAGTCGCTGCCTACAAATAGCCTCTCTGGCTCCCAATCAAGCAAATTAATGGCCATGATCCCAGAGACTCAGAAACAAATCTCGAATCCCAGCAGCTTTTGAGAGAAATGCATCTGGACCACAGACAAGGTGGCCGCCGCCTCAGAGCTTATTGGAAAGCCAGGTATGAGCCGGTGGTGACGGGCCAACTGCAGTCTCATGGAAGGGGGGCAGTACTAGCTTGTCCTTTATGCCCTACCGAGGTCACGAGTTGCCCCCCCACAAACATCTCTCCGGCACTGCCACTGCTCCAGAGGCAAAAGGACTTAGTCCAGAGCCCGGCATCTTGCAGCAGAAAAGTGAATGGACCATGCGTTAAACTACGGCGCCATGCCTCCCTGGGAGGGAAAGGGTGTTGCTCCCTTCCACCTTTTTCCCGCCCAGCAGCAAGGTGGCCGCCACCTCAGAGCTTATTGGAAAGCCATGTATGAACCAGTGGTGACGGGGTAACTGCAGTCTCATGAGAAGGGGGGTGGTACTGGCTCATCCTTCACGCCCTACCGAGGTCACAAGTTGCCCCCCACAAGCGGCTCTCCAGCACAGCCATAACACCAGATGCACATAAACCAAACTCGTAATTATCTGACTCTTTGCAGAAATCCAAAATCCTTGCAGACGCGATAGTGGCCACACAACTTTATATGATTCTCATAACCAGCTATAGAAAACAAAGTATTTCACAATGCCTTCAGCTATTCTGATTGTTGGGGGGGTGGAATTCTAAACAATAATGGTGCATCTTTTGTCTAAATAATGAAAGTAATCAATGTAGAGAAGAGTTAATTGGAAATCATCTATCTCAAAGGAGGGGCAAGGGGGGGTATACTGGGGTTCTTGGTGGTGAAAAATGAGTACTAGTGAGGGGAGAGGTGTTTGATCATTGTATGACCGAGACTTAAACCTGAAAGCTTAGTAACTTTTCCCACAGTGATTCAATAAATGTAAGAACAAAAAAATAAAACTTGTAAAAACAAAATCCAGCTATAAAAAAAATAAAATAAAACAAGTTTGGGCTGGAAGGATAGTACATCATCCAGGGTGTTTGCCTTGTATGTGGCCCACCAGGGTCAGATCCCTGGCATCCCACATGGTGTTCTGTGCACTGCCAGAAGTTACTCCTGAGTGCAGAGCCAGGAGTAACCCCAGACCACCACAGAATATGACCCACAAAAGAAAAAAAAAAGAAGTCTGATCAAGTTTATCTTATCAGAAACCCCAGGTCTAGTGCCCAATAATTGTCACTAGAATTGTCCTTCAGTTCATTTCAGTACAGGTTGAAGTGACAAAATCATACCTGTAGAGTATTAAGCAGCCAATGGGATTTGAGAAGGTGTAGCAAGCTGCATGATTTCTAGTGTTTGGGATTTCCTTGCAGTTCTGAGAGCCCTTACCCCACTTTCAAGGTATAGTACACACATTGGTCTTTATCTGTTCAACAGTGCAGCTTTCTACCACTTAGAGCCATAATATATTGCTTAAGCTAATGCCAGTCCTAAGGCTGAAGTTGAACAGTAATAGACTGGATTTCCTTGAGTCTAGATAAATGACTCAGTTCTTCACCTAACACCAAAACTATAAATACTGAACACTAAGCTCTGTAAAATTAGTATCTCATTTGTACCCCCTAATTTCCCCATACCACCTCCATACAAATTGCATTAAACACCATGGCTCTCCAACCTTTATTCAATATGTACAAAATCCTGCACTGAAACTATGTTAGGTGGTTTTGGTCCTCAGGAGGCTCTGCCTTGGCTCATAGATTTCTCATTCACCTGGATCTGTGTAACTTCATGGAAAAAAACTGTAATCCCAGAATTCCCCTTCCTACCTCTACATATTTGCTTTGGGACTGCTTCCAGAACTCTGAAAGTTCACAGCTCTGTGTTCACCCCATCTTTAAGAACACAGTACTGTCATTACTTAATTACACATCCAACATTCCGCCTCAAATGACAAGGTCCAGGGAAGCAAGAGCTTTGTCTCCCCAAAACCTGTCATCAGCATATTACACAGTTTCCTCTGACAATCAATAATGGGTAAACTTATAGTGAATAAAGGAAAAATGAGGCATTATATTCAAAGGACAGAAAACAAAAGTCACCTGAAACAAAAGTGTCTTCAAAATCTTAACATGTGTATGAACATATAGACAAATGGCAATGATGTCAAGTGAATACACCTAGGGTCTGGGGATCCTTTTACTCTTAATTTCACACGGCATTCTGGACTCAAAGCCACTTTTCTCCACTTAACCTACTTAACCTTATCAAACTCATAGGAATTCAACTGGCAAGAGTTATAACTCCAGAATTCCTAGGAATTCTATACTGATCCTGAAAGGTGCTTAATGAGCCACTCTGGCTAATTAACAATGACCTCAGTATTGATGAACAAGAAAGATATTTTGGTAGCAAATAATCCTGGCTTCCCTGGTTTCTATGTCTATCACTGCTTTGCACCAAACCAAATCTCAAAAAAAAAATGGAGTTATTCAGATCCAAATTATAGTCTGATTGTGGCATTATTAATATTTGGGTCTGAGCTCTGCTTGCTCTGAATGTGTCTAGTGGACTTGGGAGAGAACAATCCTTAGAAGGATGCTAGATAGTTAGAAGTTAATGATTTCTATGGGATGCTGTGGGGCGGGGGAGGTTCGGTTCCTTTGTTGTAGAGACATAAAATTATTGCTCTCTCTCCATCGCCCTTCTTGCCCACTGCAGTAAGTCTCTCTGGCAGTTATGTGTAATGCATTTGAAAATAATAACTTGAGATTGAGAGGCAACGAATGAATAAGCCAAGGAAGTGTAGCATTCACAAAGAGGCATTTTATCTGCTGGTTCTTAAGCAGGGCAGACCTGAATATTCACATTTATAGCACAAAAACGGAAAGAGAGGGCTGGGATTTAAAAGGCCCTTCATCTTGTTCAGGCGCCATGGGGTGTTCTCCCTGCAGCTGGTGGGCCCCTTCCTGTTTCTGACATCTCCACCTGCAGGTGGTGATGCTGGCCCTTGACCCCAGAAATAAGCCTCTGCTCTTCTCACACATTATCCCCGCTGCCTGTCTGCTGCAGTCAGGAAGTGTGAGCGTGACAAAAGGTCTCTCACTCAAAGACTTGATTAATCAGCTAAATAGTGTGTGCACCACGAGCCTTCTCTTTCAAATAAGGTTTCCCCCAAACCGTGCTAATATATCTCTCCAACTTTATTGAAAATACAATAAAAGTGTAGTTGGAGAAGAAGAGAGGAGGGCATTGAGAGGATTTAACAAGGAACACATATGATCGATATGTGCCGAGGAGAAAAGATAAAATTGAGAGGGAAAGATGTGGTGTTTCGAAAGCAATAAGATACAAAGACACAATGACAGTGAGGGCACAAAGACAACGTGACAATTGTGAGGAAGGAGAGAAACCAGTGGCTTCTAGTTGAGATTTCTAAAATGTACTTGATTTTTGTCCATGCACACCCAAGAAAGCAGAAATGTGATTTAATGGTACATGAGAGGGTTCAGCATTTACTCTGTGAGCCAAAAGTCAAGCAGCTTTCCTTAGCCTGTCAGACTAAGTTTAACCATCCCTTCACTTGATTTCCCTGTTAGCAATAGATGCTGTTAGCAATAGAACCACTTGGTTCTATTCTCTGCTAATACAGGTACAAGGCTGCAAAAATGGGGCTAAAGTCATAGAGGCAGACTTCTCAGATTCACATGTCATTATCAAAGCAAATCACATTTATTATAATTTGATATTAATATTATCAAGCACCTTTACCCAGAATATATAATGAAACTACTTATAGACTTAGGTGTTATCTAGTCTGGCATACTGATGCTCAAAGGAGATCAAGACCTATAGCAGAATCTTAAAGGAACTCATTCAAAAGGCAGTTCTGCCCTATGCTAAACTTAAGAGAGCAGTAGTAGCCAGCACTCTGTTATTGCAAGACTTACTAGAGATTCGGATGCTCCCAGAGTGTGATAGCAACAGTCTAAAAGGGGTCTGCCAACTTTGATCTGGCCATCTGCCAGCTGGGGACTACTCATTTTAAGTAGATAGAACATGGATCTTCATACACTGATTTTGATTCAATAGGTGGAGGGTGATGATAGTGAATAGCTTTCATCAAGACATCAGGAGGAATGCAAGGGTCTAGGGCACACGCATGGAACACAGAGCAATGCTCAAGCAGGAGATACACTATCTGGAAGTTACTATCTCCCGAGTACTTCTTCCCTACCCTACTTTCATTGCTCCCTCTGTTCTCTCCACAAATGCACCTTATAAACTAAGAAGTCTTGGCAAGAATCTTGCCCAGGACACTGCTTTGCCCAACTGACCACCAAGCTCCTTTCCCTATTCAGTAATTTCTCTTTATATTTTATGAAAGCATCTCTGTACTCCCTCAGGGAAATTCTGCACTGTCTCTCCTTTTTTTTGACTGTTCCAATCCATTGTGTAAGAGTTCAAGTAAGGTTTTTCAAAAAGCCTGGACTGATTCATGGGACCATTGAACAATTATTTATTGGTCATTTCTTTTGTTCAGGAGAGTATGTTTGGCTCTGGGAACATAATGGTAAACTAAACGCACACTTTCAGCCCTAATGGACCTTAAAGACTTGATGCAAATCATAGCTGTGTGATTTTGGGCAAGTTACTTAACCTTTTGAGTCTCAGCGTTATGAGCTATAATTTCATGATAATTCCTACCTTAGAGAACTGTGGCAAAGACTAAGTAGCAAGAGTAAGAAGAATATAACAAAATGCCTATAACATACAGAGTAGGCCTTCAGTAAATGACAGTCATTACTGGATAACTTATCATACTCCACGATAATGGTTTTAAATATCCAATCTTTACTAGTCTGTGAAGATCCTTGAAATCTCTCATCTACCTTCGAAATTTCTGCCCTTGTCAAAGTGCATGGAACATAACGACATAATTCTTCCCTAATTGCTTCTGAACATTTAAATTGTACTTTGCCAGACAAATCATTTCACACTGTAAACCATTTTGCTTTTCCGTTAAAAAAACAAGACACAACTAGTAAGGTTACCGTCAATGGAAATGCCTCTATTATTGCAATTTAAGGAGTGTATAACAAGTGAGCATGTTTCTTCTCAAACTGAACATTTCAAGGTACATTAAAATAAATTGTGCCTCTGTAGATTCTGTTAGCAAACTGAACAAAATTTCACCCCTTAGATGGCTCTTGAAAGTCCCCCTCTGCCATAAATAAGAAAAAGTATGTTAAAATCTATTTTACAAAGCAATGGAGAATGGGCCAGGGCAAAGGCTTTGGCACAGAGTACTTAGTGAATGTACATTGACACTGAGGAAGAATACAGCCAATGGCACTCAAATGGGACACAATTAGTTCATTGCCTCAGCTAAAATGTGCTTTTGTTTGGGGGCCAGTGAGAGAGTACATTGTTAAGATATTCATCTTTTTTTTCTTTTTTGTGTCACACTTGGAGATTCACAGGGGTCACTCCTGGCTTCTGCACTAAAGAATTACTCCTGGAGGTGCTCAGGGGACCATTTGGGGTGCTTGGAATCGAACCCGGGTTGGTCGTGTGCAAGGCAAACATCCTGCCCGCTGTGCTATCGCTCCAGCCCCAAGACATTCATCTTATATGCAGTCAAATCCTGTATAAGCATATATATATATATATATATATATATATATAAAACTTTCTGAAATAGGAGCAGTAAGCCAAATAAGTTTGGGAGCCTTTGCTATATTTTTTTATTAACTCAAGTGTTGATCAAAATAAAACCTAGAGCAGTAACTATCTATGTGTTCTCCCCTTCAGACTAGTACAGATCCATAATACTTTGATGCCATCTGTCATCTAGTCTGGACATTATTTAAAAACTACTAGCCCGGAGAAGACGTCTTAAACTTTCTCCACTCCTGAACTATTTTACCCAAGACATTTTTGCATATCACCAGTACATAAACATATGAAACATATAAACACATTGATTCACTTTAATACATTTTAAATGATGTAATGGGGTGGGGTAGCTGAAGACCTGGTACAAGGGTTAAGGTGCTTGTACCCAGTTAATATTTGCTCTATATTTGGCACTACATGTGGTCACCTGAGAAATGCTGGATATGGCCCCAAAACAAAATCAGAAAGTGACACATGAGCTGTGATTCACAATTTAAGAAGCTAGATCCAAAAGTTCTTATACTTAGAGGTCAGGGTGTTCTATCAGAGATCTGATTATGTCTTGGTTATATTACAAGTCTTTACATATCTAATAATTCCCAGATGATGCTGATCTGGGCACTGCACTTTGGCAACAAACAAGTGATCCATTCTATTGGGGGAGATATTTCAATATGCCTCAAGGATGGTCTCTCTACTTCTGAAGAAAGGGATACTTTATTTTTAAAGAAAGGAAAAAAATTTATAAATGAGGGCTGCTAAGTAACATGAACTGCATATTTCAAATACAACTATAACCTTTGTTTCACAGGAAAGTCAATGTACTACTTTATCTTAGGTGTTTGTGTGTGAGAATCCAAGTCAAAAAAATTGAGAGTGAGCATCTTAAAAAATGAGCACATGAATAAAGTTGTATGTTTAAAATGGTGGCATCAATAAAAAAATTTTTGACGGAGATGCAGAGTGATCCCTTTTATGCATTGTTGGGGAAAATGTAAACTGGTACAGCTACTGTGGAAAATGGTATAAAGCTTCCTCTAACAAGTTAAAAATAGAACTACCATATCATCCAGCAATTCCACTTCTGGGAAGACATCCAAAGGAAACAGAAAAAGTCTATCAAAGAGTTATCTGTACCCTCATGTGCAAAGCATCATAATTTACAATAGCCAAGTCTATGTACACTAAGTTTACCCTGACAGATGAATGGATAAAGGCAATGTAATACATATGTATTTATATCACCATATATATGGTACATATATACATATAAAGCACACAAATATTCATTTATGAAAAAGAAGAAAATTCTCTTTTTTATATAGCATGTACAGACTTTGAAAATATTATGTTAAGTGAAATAACTCAGAAAACTATACATAATACATAAAGACACATACTACAATTAGAATTCAGAACAATCTCACAGACATAGAAATAATATTTGTAATTAACAAAAGTGGATGATAGAGGGGGAATGAATTGTGTGAAGGTAGTCAAAGTAGTACAGATTTTCAATTATAAGATAAATAGATAGTAGAAATATAATATATAATATGAACAGTGGAGCATATTTATATTTAATAAGACCATAATTGGCTTAATATATGATGCATATACATATTTGGGTTTCTATGAGATGATGTAATCTAAAATTACTGAGATAATTATTTCTCAGAATAAATATGGCAAATCATGGTGCTCTACACCATAAACTTATGCAGTGCTGCATGCCAATTATATCTCAATGAAAATAGAAAAATGACAGCATGGTTCATTTATCTTTATATATCATAGTTTATACACAGAAAATATTCAATAAATGTTGAATTAGAAGAATTTCAAACTAAATAGTGTTTACATTTCTGTAGATTGGCAGCCGTTTTGTGAGGTAAGCAATAACTTAGTTACATTACCTATTTCGCAGTTGGTTTGCTTTTTCTATGGAAATGATTCAAATATTTGAAAACTCGGTCATATTAAATAAGAATAGGCAGTATGCATATTGTATTAAATTATTTTAGTTTCTTTATTTAGCCCGGCAAGCTACCGAGAGTATTTGATATGCCAGACACAGTAACAATAAAGTCTCCAATGGAGACGTTACTGGGCCCGCTCGAGCAAATCGACGATCAACGGGAGGGCCTTTACCTTACCTTATTTAGGTTAAAATCACAGCAATCAATGATCACATAGTGACTTTATTGATTCACTGTTGATAATTCTATTTGCAATTTCTATACAAACAAAAATTTTATATAACTTCAAGAAGGCAGGCTTGGGTGGGAGAAACATGGGGACATTGGTGGAGGAAAGAGGCCATTGGTGGTAGAACGGTTGTGACATGAAATAAGGTTGTTTGAAGGTAACTTGCTTCTAGTGGGGTCTCTGTTATGTTGTTCTCAGGGAAAGCACATACCAAATTATTTTCTAAACAAAGCTATATATTCAGTGGTTCAGTGTACATAGGCCTAAATCTCTAAAACACATGTTTTTGCAGGATGGATCATTTTGGGATTCATATTATAAAAAAATCAATGTGTAGTTTATTCATCAATTGGATAAATTTCTCCCAAATATCTGGGGTATACCGATACTACCTATAGTTTTCTGGTTAAACAGTAAGCAAAACATGCCCATTATGTAATGGATACATATACAATTGCACACTGAAATAAGGAGTAAGAGAAGAAAACTTGGGGTACCTATAAAGCATGTGGAAAGAAGACGTTACATATCTAAGCTGGGGTTTTGGAGACCCCAGAGAAGTCCTCCTGAGAGAGTTTAAATAGAATGAGACTGTGGGGTTGTAAATAGAATGAAACTGGGTGGTTGACCAAAAGTGATAAATTATGTGTTTGTATGCATGGAGATGTTGAAATGGTGAGCAGCTCAAATGAAAGGCTACTATATATACAAAACCATAAGAGTTCGTGAGTGTATGTAAGAAACACCTGAAAATCTAGTAATGATTGGAGTACAGAAAATGACAATAATAAAAAAGCAGTTAAAGGTCATAGTGTAAGAAAAGTGGAGGGTAGAGACAATATTTAATCTTGAACGCCACATTAAATCCAAACACCCTTTGAAGAAGCATAGTCTGGGTTACCACTAAAAATATCCCTCTAGTGCCAGAGAGATAGTACAATGATTAGGATGTTTGGCTTATACATAGGTTAAATAGGTTTGGTCCCTGGCACCATATATGGTACCCTAAGCACCATCAGAAATAACCTGGAGCACAGAGTAAGCAAGCACAGAGCAAGTCCTGACCACCACTGAATGTGGCCAAATTCAACCCCAGACAATCACTCTATTTGGAGGAAAAAAATTGGTAGAGAGGTGGAAAATGCCACTTATTCAGATAGTTAAAGAGGAAGTAACTCTGGTGGGTGCAACGAAAGATGATGGCTGCCCGACCCAGAACATAAAAGGAAAACTGTAAAGATATTGACACAATTTTAAATTATTAGACCCATAGAGACATAGTTATGGTAAATGATGAATGCTCAAAAGGAATCCCAAGAAGAGTGCAGTCATTCTATGTCTGTCCCTCTCTTTCTGACTCATTTCACTTAGCATGATACTTTTCATGTAGAACCACTTGTTTGCAAATTTCATGACTTCATCAATTCTAACAGCTGCATAGTATTCCATTTTGTACATCTATCATTGAAACCGGAGCCAATCAGGGCATTCAAACTCAATACATCAGGATCCTCCATGAGCTGTATTATGGATTCACTACCAGGATCTCACCATTCTACAAAGAAGTACTCATTGATGTCAAGAGAGGGGTTCAGCAGGGTGATAATATTTCACCGAAACACTTCAGTGCCACCCTCGAAAACATCATGCGAACACTGGAATGGGAAGGAATGGGAGTGAAGATAGATGGTCAGCAACTACACCACCTCCGCTTTGCTGATGACATTGTTTTAATAACACCAAACATTAGCCAGGCGGCACAAATGCTGGCTGACTTCGACCGTGAGTATGAAAAGGTCAGACTACAGCTGAATCTTACGAAGACAATGTTTATGAGAAACAGCGTTGTTCCTGATGCTCCGTTCACTCTCAACGGAATGACCATCTCTGAATGCAACACTTATGTGTACCTAGGTTGAGAACTCAACATGACAAATGACCTGGCACCTGAGCTGCACAGGAGGAAGAGAGCAGCTTGGAACACCTTCAAGAGCCTCGAAGAAATAGCTAAGAGGACGAAGAACCTCCGGCTCCAGGCACATCTCTTTGATTCCACTGTTCTTCCTGCATTAACATACGCCTCAGAGACCGGGGCCCTACGCAAACTGGATGAGAACGCTATTCGGGTCTTCCAAAGAGGAATTGAAAGAGCTATGCTTGGAGTAACACGTTTCACTCAAATGAGAGAAAGAATCCGGAGTTTCAACCTCTGTCGACAATCAAGATTCAGGGACGCTGTCTCGTCTGCCAAGGCGTCAAAAATCAGATGGGCTGGTCACATAATAAGATTTAGCAACGACCACTGGACTAGAGCTATTACCAACTGGATTCCACAGGATGTAAAAAGACCGCATGGCCACCCACCTACCAGATGGTCAGACTTCTTTATCAAGATCATGAACGATCGGTTTGAGGCTCTTCGTGTTCCTAGAACGAACAAATGCCACTGGGCTACACTAGCATGCGACAGGGACAAATGGAGACGTTACTGGAGCCCGCTCGAGCAAATGGACGATTAACAGGAAGTCAAGTGATCAAGTGATCAAGTGATCAAGATGTACCAAAGTTTCTCTAACTAGTAATCTGTTCTCGGGCACTTGGGTTTTTTTTTTCCAGATTTTGGCTATTGTGCAGCAATGAACATACAAGTGCAGGTGTCATTTCAACTATACTTTTTTGAGTTTGGCCCATTTGTTAGATCTCAAAAGTAGAAGATCTCAAAAGTAGAATTGACAGCAAAGGGAAAAATTTTAAACTTTATTTTAATCCCCTCATTTTATTGAATCAGTGTTTCTCAAAATGTCAGCATTTCATGAGTAGTATTTCCATCACCTATATACCTGTGAAAAAGTTTAGGTTTAGGTTGGGGTATATTGTTCAAATGGTAGAGTATATCGCTTGTATGGACAAGGCCCAGAGTTCCATTACCAGAACCTCATGGTTCCCCAAGTACAGCCGGGATGGCTCCAGTAACCCCTGAATATTGCCCAGGCACTTGATCCATCATGCAGGAAAAGCAAAGAGCGAGCAGTGTTTCCAGGAACTTTCCTCAGGATTGCCGGACGTAACTCATATTCAGAACAGCAATATGAGAGGCCCTATCTCACATGGACTAATGCATAAATTCTGTAGTTGAGCCATAGCCCTTCACCTCAGTCTGATATTCATTCCTACTTTGTTTTCTGTAATCCTGTCCAAGAGTAAGAATCAGCACCATGGTGTGTTCCCACTCATGGACAGAGAGGAAGAAGGGGAAATGTGATGTTATTCTTGACACTTGAAGTCAAGGGAAGCTATAGGAAGCATCTGCAATTTGTTTTATAAGCCTAACAATCATGTATTCCACCCCTGAGCTTTACAAAAGGGGCAAAGAGTGTCCCTGTTTGAAATTGACAATAATAATCTGAGCTGAATAGGTAAAATAGCCTAAGATAGAAGGAGGCAAAAGTTGATTTGGCTGAACATGACAGAAAAAGCACTTTTAACCATCAATCTCAGATGACAGATATAAACAGCTATTTTAAAGGCTTTGCCACCCACACTCCCATTTAGAACAGTGTTAACAATTCTGTAAACTTGACAAATAAACTGCTGCTGTGAATTATCCTCCAGCCATAAGATTTAAAATCAATGGTTCCCAGTATTGTTTTTTTTTTGAGGGGGGAATTCTTTCCTAATTTGAAATATATAACCTTAAGCAGATGTTTATACCTGGGTCTTAAGATCTAATTGAATAGTTCACTTGATGTGTTAGCACAATTAAAAAACTCTTCCTTAATAGGGAAAAAGGAGCAAATTAATACTTTTAATTTCCAGAGCCACAGATTGTTCTCGGCTCTATAACAGTCCATCAACTAGAAATTTCTATTAACCGTGTATTCTCTATTTCTTGTGTATAGGGATAAGTTGTGGTTTTAATAATCACTATAGATATTCTGGGAACTTAAAGTAGATGTTGAATCAAGAGCTCAATTTTTATTCAGGACAGTTTTGGGTTTTTTTGTATTTGTAATAACCCTACTTTAAAAATAAATTATGTTTAATGATAATCCCTTTAACTTGAATATCTAATTAAGACACACCCATTTCTTACCAATTTATAACATACACATTCATAATGATAATTATTTTTGTGGATAGGACTCATACAATTTTGGTAAAATTATATCAGCTTCTGTCTCACAATGTAAGAAATTCATCTTTTGTGACACAAGTGTTTTCAACATTATTTTAGTAAACACACACTCTTTAATCATCACACAAAATATGTCAGCTTTGTTAAATCACCTACATAGTGAAACAACTGTACCATTAGCATTTGAAATACCTTTGAAAGTATTTCTAATTTTTCTTCCTTTTACAATATGCTACTCAAGAGCTAAGGCATTTGTTTGTACTGGCAATTGCATTCTTTCATATCTATATTTGATTGGACCATAAATAAAAAGATATACAATTACAATAGTAAAGTTAAAAACTGCCAGTTTTGTACATTATCTATCCCTTTAGTAAAAACAAAAGCCATTGATTTTTAATGTAATCATTATTATCCAATGTATAATATGCACAGATCATAGGCAATTCACATGCAATTTGCTTTCAACTTTCTACATGAATATCCATTTGTATTAACATTGATTGTACTATAGAACAAATAACATATCCATAAATAGAAAGCTAGCTTTTAAAACTGTGACACTGTGCTGCAAAGGAAAATCACTGTTACTATATTTAACAATAATAATAATAATAAATGTTAGTCTGTAAAATTTTAGAAGTGTTCCTTGTAAATACACCTCATAAATGCCCAGAGATGGGTTCATGAGAAAAATATAGAAAAAGAAGAACATTTGTTTTTTACATTTAATTTGATATGCCTCTAATTTAAAATAACTATCCAGTATTTTAATAGATTATATACTGTATAAAATTATAGATTAAATTATAAATTGAAACATAATTAATAATTAAAGTATATTCCAAATAGAAAGTAGTCAATTGACTTTCATATCTTTCTGATTAATGCAAAGTACCAATTCTCTGAAGATACCATTTTATGGCTACTTTTACAAAATAACTATATCATTCAGGACTACTGAGTTGACTGTAAAATTCAAATTGCTTGAACATTATTTCTGAAGATATTTTCATGATGTCTTTAAACTCTGAGCATCAAATTCAACATTTAGGCTCTAAAACCTACGGGTGGCATTTATCACCCTTCAACACTCGCATTCATCATTCAGGGAAAATATGTTTAAGAAAGACAAAATGAAATAGGGATTTAGAGTTAAAAATATTCTTTCTTAGAGCTGGTACAGTTCTACTTTATGTAAAAATGCTTTGACTTGAAAACCAGAAAGATACATATAGAAAAATATTTTAAATGCTCAAATATTTATGATAAAGTATGAAGCACGGGTGTCTGTGTGAAAATAGTAAAAGAGAAACTTAGTATAATATCTAGCTTAATCATGCTGACATTTAATCACATCGAAGACCATGAAACTTTAGCAATTTAGCCAGAAATTAAATACTATGGAGAGTTGTTATTTGCTGTGAATTATCCAAAATTATATCTTTATCTTATCTCTCTTACACTGGAATTTAATATTCTCCTTTACAAAATAATGTGCTAGCAATGAATTTCCTTAGGCAATGAGAATTTTTTCAGTGAAACTCTTTTCAATTAATAGTGTACGTACTGAAAAAGTTCAAAATATTTTTTCAACACAAATTAGGTTACTAGAACAGAACCTATGAAGTTTCTGAAACAAAAGCACAATTTATAATAAAATTATAATACAAAACAGGCGTTACCAATACTTGGTATTTCTCTATCTTATTATGTTAAAGGGTATCACAGTATCAATTAGTGGTCAATTTGGCAGTCACGAAAATAGAAACGAGATTTCTCAAATGTTTTAATGAATTAAAACAATAATTGGATCAGCTAAGAATCAGCAGCCTCTTCCTTACTTAAAAAGAATCCTAACTACAGATGAAGGAATAAATTTAAATACATAAATTACAAATATTAATTAAAGATTTAGAACTATGGATGACAATTACACCCTGCAAGCTGAAGAAAGCTTCATATGAGAAATCTCTCAATCACTTTTCTTGCTGAATCTAGAGTTATTTTTTCAAAGTTAGATCAGAATTTGACTGAATTACTGAAAAGGTTATATCCAGGTTTATTTTCTTAGATTCTAATTTTTTTAAATTCTTTTTTGGTTACTGAGGTATAGCCAACCATGATCAGGACCTACTCGTGTTTCTGTGCGTAGGGAGCATTCCTAGTGGTACTCACGGCAACATCTGTGGTACCAGCAATGGAATCTGGGTGAGCTGCAAGTATGACAAGCCCTGAACACATTGCACTAACTTTCTGGCCCCATTCTTGACTTGTTTTTAGGACAATGGTTTTATACCACTGTACAGATTTGGCATCAGCAAGCAGCTGCAGTGACAAGTTATTAGCTGTAACACATTTTTTCCCCTTTTCCCCCACTTTAATTGTGGTACCATTTATAACACTATTAAACATTACTTCTCGCATGCCTGAAGGTATCTGCTTCTTTCCACCAATGTTCCAAAGACCCCTCCCATCTCCCTTTTCCAGGTAGCTCAGTTTTGTAGACCAACTTTTCAGTTCATTTGTCTTTGGCTTTTTTGCTCCCTTTTCATTTTTCTTTCTTAATTCTATTTTTATGAGTATAACCTTAATGCGTATTTCCAAAGCTTGGCTATATTATGATAGGAACATACATTCTAGTCATTATTCCTCATATTAAAAGATTTATTTTTGTTGCTGTTGTTGAAGAACCTAGTTTGTCTTTTTAAGTTAACGTTTTTTCTGTTATGCTTTAGCATTACTCTTCTGTTTCAGAATTCAATGGTTCTTCGATCAGCCAAGACTCTACGAATGTAATCTTAGTGAAAAGTTCTTACAAGGAAGTGAAGCTATGGAAAGCTGACAAAAATGCCTGAGAAATTTACCTAATTCAAAACTGAACCAGGGGTACTAAAACAAGAGTATGTCATAAGTTTTACTACAAATAAGTTTAGAATTTACTAGCATAATACAGATTTTTAAAAAGGTTATGGAATGGAACACAACCAGTACTCCCCTTGCCACAACCCTTACCAATGTTACCATTAGTATCAACAAGGCCAAAATTAAAACCAATCATATATTTCACTGTTACCATTTAGATGGATCAGGTATCCTAAATATTTTGGTTTATGATATATTGTATAGTTACAGAAATTCCCACAATGCCAGCCTCTTTCAAAAAGAAACACATCTTCCCAGAGAGGCAAAAAAGTATAGTTGAAGTGACATCTGCACTTGTTTGTTCATTGCAGCACCCTTTACAATAGCCAGAATCTGGAAAAAACCTGAGTGCCCGAGAACAGATGACTGGTTAAAGAAACTTTGGTACATCTACACAATGGAGTATTATGTAGCTGTTAAAAAAGAAGAAGTCATGAAATTTACATACAAGTGGTACTACATGGAAAGTATCATACTAAGTGAAATGAGTCAGAAAGAGAGGGACAGACATAGAAATATTGCATTTATCTGGGGGACATAAAGTAACAAAATAGGAGACTAACACCCAAGAATAGCCGAGGTAAGTACCAGGAGGTTTACTGCATGGCTTGGAGGCCAGTCACACATGCTAGGGGAAAAGGCAGCTCAGATAGAGTAGGGACCACCAAATAAAGGGTGTTGGGAGGATCCTCTCAAGATGGGGGAAGCATGCTGAGAGTAGACTCTAGCCCGAACATGACTGCCACCCAATGCCTCTTTTGCAAACCACAGAACCCCAAAGGAGAGAGAGAACAAAAGGGAATGCCCTGACACAGAGGCAGGGTGGGATGGGGGGGATGGAGGGGTAGGAGGGATACTGGGATCCGTGTTGGTGGGAAATGGGCACTGGTGGAGGGATGGGTACTTGATCATTGTATAATTTAAACCGAAGTACAAAATTTTGTAAATCTACAACTGTACCTCATGGTGTTTCACTAATAAAAATTTTAAAAAAGAAATATATTTGAACATAAATCATATCCTATCACAGTGCTGAGTGAAAAAGAATTGGCTTGCATTTAATTTATGAAAGAAATTCCAAACACCAGGTACTGAAAAATAGCATATCATCTGACCCTAGTCAAATCTTTCTCATTTTTGGCAACTGAACACTATGACCATGGATCACTCAAACTGTTGCTCAAATAGACCAAACAAAGTATGTAGAGTCATATATTTTCTTCCCTTTGTCTAGATGTTGTTCAGATATATTTCTTTTCTGAGTGTTCAGAATCCTTCTCAAAGTCACTTTGCATGATTTGTCTGGTGTTACTGATTTATTTTTCTGACGTTACCTTCCAACTTGCCTTCCAGTCATATCTTACTACACTGCTCACTCTATTTTCTGTATAGGTTTATCAGCATACAAACCTTATGTAATCCTTGAATCTCCCTCATCAGAAAGTAACATACTTGAGAAAAGGAATTGCTCATTATGTAATGAGTACTGTATATGACTGATTATGGAAGGGGCCCATAAAGCAAGAGTCATTTTACTCAAGGCCACTAAAACTGGCTCAGTACAAGACACTTGTCAAGACCTTCCCACAGATGACTTCTATCTCCATTGAACCCTTGTATCTAGCAGTTCCAGCTGTTCCCTTTCACACTGCAAGCTGGAAACTCACCACCAGATTCCATTGCTGAGTGTCAGTCTGTGACAAGATCTTGCATCCTCAGAAGTGCAAGGTGTCAGAGAAAATCTCCATAGTTGTTTGTGGGTATGGATTTGACCCAATTTCAGTCACTGAACTACAGTACAGGTTCACCACAATCTAGTCCTTCATAAGTACTACATAAGTGTTCAGTGAGTTTCATCCATCAGTAGAGACATGCTACAACCAGACATATTTATCCTAACAGTAGTAAGATTCCCAGCAGTTGGTCCAAGACTTTGCTGTGGACTCTCACTACTATATATATATTTACCTTCAACAAGACCTGGTGGCATCTGTAGCTTGTGAGAACCTTACTGTGTCAGTTCTCACCACTGGATCCAGCCAAAACAATCTGTTCTAGATACTAGTAGATAGACATTGAGGGTGATGCTAAAGAACAGAACCATGTTTACACTATGATAAATCTTTTGCAGTGACAACCAAGAACCATAGAATGGTTGATACTATAAATTATTGTTTCCTGTGATTATGAGACAACTTTCACTCCTGAACCTTGAGTCACAAGACACCAGCATATATGACAATATTAACCACTACACTTATAGGGTCAATCACCTTCAGGCAAATTTCTTAACTTTAGAAGTCAGGTAGTAAATTCTGTAAAAGTGACTGTTTGTTCAAGGACACAGACAGTAACAAAAGTCAACATACAAGTATCATGAAGAGCAAGAACATGACACCAGTAAATGAAAACAATATACTTACACAACATATACCCCGGTTTTAATGGAGATTCATGGATTTCCTGAAAGTGATTGATCTAAAGATGCTAAAGTAGAAGCATAAACATAAACAATTTAACTAAATCAAGATAATGTTTAGAGCAAAATGCCTTCAACCAAAACAAAGCAAGCATATTAAAGAACCAAACATCTGCTTTGGATTCAAAGAATATGGTGAAAATATAAAGGCCAAAATAAAGAATACCATAGAACTTCAAGAGCAGCCTAGACCAAGAAGAAGAAAGAATCATTGAACTCAAAGAGAAGTAAAATAGTAAAAATAATGTCAACAAGTAAAAAAGAAACCTCTGAGCATATTGAATAACACTTAAGTAAATAGTCTATGATTACATAGATTTATAAAGAGAGAAGAAAGAGGGAAAAAATAGGACAAATGTTTTTAATAACAAATGGCTAATGTCATCTTCCAAGACCTAGAGTTAAAGGTAAAAGGTAAAGGCCCTCCCGTTGATCGTCAATTTGCTCGAGCGGGCCCAGTAACGTCTCCATTGGAGACTTTGTTGTTACTGTGTTTGGCATATCGAATACTCTCTGCAGCTTGCCGGGCTCTCCGAGAGGGGAAGAGGAATCGAACTCGGGTCGGCCATGTTGGCCGCTTGTAAGGCGAACGCCCTACCGCTGTGCTATCGCTCCAGGACCTAGAGAGATATGTGAATATCAAGGTACAAGAATCTAGTTCTTCATTATATGAAGACAAGATCTTCAATATATCAATTTCTAAAATCAAAGACTTGGGGCCAGAAAGACCGTGGAGAAGATACTTGCCTAGTATGTGGCTGGCCTGGGTTCAACATACAGCACTACGTATGGTTTCCTAAACCCAGTGAGAAGTGATCCCTGAGTACAGAGTGTCTGGCAAAAAAGTCAATTATAATGATGTAAAATGTTATAACAAAACTGTAAAATGAAGGAAAGAGTAAAGGAAGTTTAGGTAGAGATTCTGAAAGTGAAGAAAGTCAAGTTGAACCTTGACAGACTATTATAAAATTAAAGAAATTCTACATGGCAAAAGAAACCTGGGCTAAAACTAAAAGACAGCTAACTAAATGGGAAAGTATTTCCACTCATTACATCAGATACTGGTTTGATATCCAGAATATATAAAATACCCAAAAATATAACAAAATATTTGAAAACCCTACCAATGATTGGGAGAGGAAATGAATAGACACTGCTCAAAAGAAGACAGGTGGATGGCCAGCACACATATTAAGAACTGCTCAGCATTAAGGGAAGAAAATTGCCTGCCATAGAGGCAGACAAGGGGTGGGGGTAGGGGTGATGGGAGGGAACCTGGGAACATTTGTGCTGGGAAATGTACACTGGTGGAGAAATGGGTGTTGGAATACTATACGACTGAAATCCAATCATGAACAGCTTTGTAATGGTCTATCTCACAGTGATTCAATTAAAAAGTTAAAAATCAGAGCTGCTCAGCATCACTTATAATCAGAGAAATCCAAATCAAGATGACAATGAAATATCATCTCACAGCAGTAAGAATGGCACATATCAAAAATAGTAGGAACAATCTGTGTTGGCGGGTATGTGGTGAAAAAGGAACTCTCATCCATGCTGGTGAGAATGCTGTCTGATTTAACCCCTCCGCAAAACAGTATGAAGATTTCTCAGTAAACCTAGAACTGAAGTACAGTAAGATCCAGCAATTCCACTTCTGGGCATCTACCACCAGAACATGAAATACTCTCTCCAAAGAGCGTATGTGCAGTAATATTCATTGCTGCATTCAATACAGTAGCTAAGTGTCCAATGACAGATGAATAGATTATGAAATATGGTATATATACACAGTGGAATACTTTGAAGCTCCAAGGAATCATGAAACAATGCAATTTACTGCACCCTGGTTAAAACTGGAAGATATCATGTTGAGTGCAGTAAGACAGAAGAAAAACAAACACATCATTACATCACTTATTCGTGGCAAATAGAATACTTGATAAGGAAAAGTTCTATGGTAAAGGGGAGATACTGAGATCACTACAGATCCAAGTGATCTGAGGGAAAAAGCACAAGGAGGAAATAAATCAAGGGGGGAAATAAGAGAAGGGGAAGTAGTGGGTGAACAGGCATCAGGGCTTTAGTTATATTGCTGGTATGGTTGAACTATATAACCATGTATTTAGAACACAGAAACTGAAAACAAAGACCTAAGCTAAAACCACTGAATCTTCGCAATGTTCCTGTCAAGTTGAGAGGTGAGGATGGGTCAGGGGTCAGGGGTGGGGATTGGAAAAGAGTACAATAATAAAGGGAAGTAGGTACTGGGGGTGGTATTGGTGTCGAAGTATTATATCCCTAAAACTCAACTATTAATAACTTTATAAGTCACAGTTCTTTAATTTTTTAAAAAGTATTTTAAAAGATTGCACCCCGCCAAAAGAACTCTTGTGTAACTTTAAGGATATTCAGAAAATAAAAAAAAAAAAAACTTGTTGCAAACATACACAAGATAAGGAAAAGTTATCAAACTCTATTACATTGAAAAAATATTCACAGAGAAGACATCAAGAGCAGAAGAGAGGAACAAAGAAATGTCAAAAGTCAAAAATAATTAAAAATTAAAATAGTATATTATAATCATTCTAATTACTCCTACCACAGAAAACAAATGTAGCTCATGGTAATTTACCTGTTTAGCATAAATGAGACATCTGTGATGCCCACAAATTATTAAAATTATAAACAGATAACTTTTCTTATAAAAAATATAGAGTAGCTCTTACTGTCATTGTCCTCCCATTGTTCATCGAATTGCTCGAGTGGGGAGCAGTAACGTCTCCATTGTGAGACTTGTTGTCACTGTTTTTGGCTATATAAACTAAAAATCTATAACTAAAAGAATCCATAACTATTATAAAGCCTATAAGATACATATGCATTCAAGGTTAAGGAAGAAAAATATATTCTATGCAAGGGAAGTAAAATCTACAAGCATAACTATATGATAAGAAAAATATATACTGTCAAAAATTATAAGAAAAAGAGCTGGAGATTTAGCACAGCAGGTAGGGTGCTTGCATTGCATGTTGCATATGATCCCTGAGCTGTTCAACGAGTAATCTGAGTGCAGAGCTATGAGTAATCCCTGAACACTGGTGAGTGTGGCTTAAACAGAAAGCTCAAAAGAAAGTAAGTAGAGATGGGAGGTCATTATGTACTGATGAAGTGGTCAATTTATCTATTAGGTATAACAACTGTACATCTATATGTACGTGATATCAGAGCATCTAAATATATTTACTAAGCACTAAAAATGAAAAAACTATATAGTAAACTAATATAAAATATCAATATTTTATATTGGTTGAACTCCACAAGAAGAAAACATCCAACCCCATCAAAAATGGGGCAATGAAATGAACAGAAACTTTCTCAAAGAAGAAATCCGAATGGCAAAAAAGCACATGAGAAAATGCTCTACATCATTAATCATCAGGGAGATGCAGATCAAAACCACAATGAGATACCATCTCACACCTCAGAGACTGGCCCACATTCAAAAGAACAAAAGCAACCGATGCTGGTGTGGATGTGGCGAGAAAGGGACACTCCTTCACTGTTGGTGGGAATGTCCACTGGTTCAGCCCTTCTGGAAAACAGTATGGACGATTCTCAAAAAATTAGAAATTGAGCTCCCATTTGACCCAGCAATACCACTCCTGGGAATATATCCCAGAGAGGCAAAAATGTATAGTCGAAGTGACATCTGCACTTGTTTGTTCATTGCAGCACTCTACAATAGCCAGAAACTGGAAGAAACCTGAGTGCCAGAGAACAGATGACTGGTTAAAGAAACTTTGGTACATCTACACAATGGAGTACTATGTAGCTGTTAGAAAAGATGAAGTCATGAAATTTACATACAAGTGGTACAACATGGAAAGTATCATGCTAAGCGAAATGAGTCAGAAGGAGAGGGATAGACATAGAAAGATTGCATTCATCTGGGGGATATAAAGTAACAAAATATGAGATTAATACCCAAGAATAGCTGAGATCAGCACCAGGAGGATTACTCCATAGCTTAGAGGCCAGCCGGGCATTCTAGGGGAAAGTTTTATCAAATTTAAAAAGACTGAAAACACTGGAATCTTTTTGATGTATAATCTTATCTAAAAAGAGGAAACTTAGAAAATAAGCATGCAAATGATGTAATACACTTCTGAAAATCCAGTGGGTCACAAATTAAAGGGAAAGTCAAAGAAAAGTAAAATGGGAACACAATAGATCACTTTTATGGGCTGCAGTAAATATATGCTAAGAAATAAGTTTATGGCAAGAAATGCATATGGTTAAAAAGAGAAAAATCTCAAATTAATGGCCTAAATTCATATGGAAGGTGTAGATAAATAAAAACAAATTATACCCAAAGTTAAGAAAAGAAAGAGAATAAGAAAGATCAGAGCATAAAAATATAAAATAAATTCAAGATACAAAACATATAGAATAGATGAACCATATGAGGATTTGTTGTTTGGGGTAGGTATTTCAGAGTTTGTCAGAATGTAGTTCTATGAGGAAGGGCCATTATAGTCACAACTGCTGGTTAACAGGAACCACTACAGCTACTCTGAGAAATGGTGTGTGTATGTGTGTGTAACAGGTTAGAAATATAGTAACAATCATCAAAACTAGAGCCTGGCACATGAAATACATATGCCCTACCAACTTCCAACTACATTCTAAGTATAGGAGTCAAGTCAATTTTTTATGTAAAATTGATAAATATTAGATATACTGACAACTACAGAAGAAAGACTGAAATTAGTAAAATCAGAAGTGAAAAAGCAGTATAACAAATAATTAATGGATCACTTAATCACTTGACACCCCGTTACTCATTGATTTGCTTGAGCGGGTGCCAGCAATGTCTCCATTCATCTATCAATCTATATATCTACCTATCCAATTAATGGATAGATTCCTAGAAACATACAAATTAACAGGACTGAATAAAAATATAAGATCATTGATCCAGTAATCAAGAATATCTTAAGAAATAAAAATTTAGGTCCAGATGGTATCTCTGTTTTATTCTACCAAGGATATAAAGAATTTATGTCAATCATTAACAAGATATTCAAAATAAATTGATGAAGAATATACTCCTAAACTCATTTTAGAAGACCACAAATACGCAGATAACAAAGTCAGATAAGGATACTATAGGGAAAGAGAACTATGAACCAACATACCTGAAAAATATAGTTGTAAAATTAGACAATAAACTACAATCATACTGAACTTATTATAAAGATCATTCACCATGATGAGGAATTTACTACATATACAATGTTGGTTCAACATATGTTAAACAAGTATCTATGAATGGAATAAAAGACAATTATGAGATTATCTCAACAGACTCAAAAATAGGTTTTACAAATTTCACTGTTCATTCACAATAAAAATACGCAAAACTTTGGGTAGAGAATGGCACCACATATGACAAAAAAAAAGCTAACATCATACCTAAAACTGAAATACTGAAAACATCCTCTAAAATCATGAAATAGCCCAAGAATGGTATATTCTCAACATATACCTTCATTTAATTGTTAGAAATAGAGTAGCTGGAGTGATAGTAGAGTGGGTAGGGCATTTGCCTTGCTTATGGCTGACTGGGATCCAATCCCCAGTATCCCTTATGGTTTCCTGTGCACCACCAGGAGTAATTCCTGAGTGCAGAACCAGGAGTAATCCCTAAGCATCTCTGGGCATGACACAGAAAGCCAAAAAAGTATAAACAGAGAAAGTGTTAGAAATTCTAAATCTACCATTTTACCAAGAAAAATGAATAAAAATTACTAAAAATGAAAAGGAAGAAATAACATGACCTTTTATATTCTGAACATGGTTAAACCATCACCAAAACTCTGGCAGACCTAACAAATTCAATAAATCCCAGCATACAAAATAAAGGTGCAGAAATCTCTATAGATTACCACTGTGACAACTGTAGACCAAAAATGGAACTGTGCTAAGTAACAGAAATCAGACAAAGACAGACTATATGACTACACTTACACATGAAATATAAAAGCGTTGAACTCTAAAAACACAGAGTAGATTGGTGATTCTAGGGATTTCATGTTGGGAGGAATGAGGGAGAAGTTGGTAAATGGACACAAACTCTCGCTTATTAAATGAACAAGGTTTTGCGATCTAAGTTACAGTATGGTGACTTTAGTGAATAATACTATGATGTATACTTGAAAATTTTCAAGATTATAGAGATTTGATGTTATTTCTATTCTATGACCAAAATATGAATCACCTGAATTGAAAAGTGCTAACTGCATTTATTATGGAAAACTGTTTTGATATATGTGTATACTAAATCATTACATTGTATAACAAACATATATTCTCTATATGTTTGTTATATTATGTTATGTTATGTTATGTTAAATATGTATGATATATCAAAAATGTATCAATAAACCTGGGTAAAAATTAAATATATAACATTTAAAATAGGGCTGGAGCGATAGCACAGCGGGTAGGGCGTTCGCCTTACAAGCGGCCAACATGGCCGACCCGAGTTCGATTCCTCCGCCCCTCTCGGAGAGCCCGGCAAGCTACCGAGAGTATTCGATATGCCAGACACAGTAACAACAAAGTCTCCAATGGAGACGTTACTGGGCCCGCTCGAGCAAATCGACGATCAACGGGAGGGCCTTTACCTTTACCTAAAATAGGAAAAGCATATTCATGAACATGAGATCAATGGATATTGTGGTTATTAAAGCAAATTTTAAACAAAAAAATATAAGAATGGATGTCACTCAAAAGCAACTTAGGAATGGAAGCTTTATCTTTATGTGTTCAAAAATGCATTGAATGAGTTTATATTGATGCTAAATATTATGAAAGAATATAAAGTAAATAGATAAAGTGTTTATCCATAAGGTTGTTCTGTGTTTGTCTTATACTCTAGAGTAGGTAACATGCTTCATAAATGGGTGGGTCAGTAACATAAATGTCGCTGTAAAAAATATGCAAGGAAGCAACTTTCCATCATGGTCAAATTGCTTCAGATGCCTTGAATTCATGAATAAAACACTCCATCAAATTTTATGCATCTCAAGCACTTCTCACACATTTAAATTCACAACATTGAAGTGAGGTAGGAAAGGAGGAATATTTCATTTTTCTTATTTGGTGAAATGAGGATAATGAGGCACAAAGAGGTTAATGATAGACCTGAAGTTAATGCAATCAGTCAGTAGCAGAACCATAGTTAGAATTCAGGTTCCCTGAATCCCACTTAGGGTTCTTTTCAAGATATTATGTTAACTATATTTCATTGTTGGAGGTATTTAATTTATCCATATAGTCACAGATGCTCTCAACAATTTTTTCCTACTAAGAAATCTTGATGTTAATTCAAGCAGTGAGATATATAGCAAGCAGACCTATACTGGAAATAGAGTATCAATTTTAATTCAAGTTATTTTTTGAATTAACGTCTATTCTTTTTCCTGTGAAGTTTATGTTTTCCCCACATTATACGATTAAGTTCTTAAAGTCTATGACTGTAAATTGAAATTATTAACATGTTATGTTTTAAAAATACTGTTTTCTCCTTTGAACATATAGGTGGAATGTCAAGAATGATTATTAAAATATAAGACATGGTACAAAGAAATTCTGCAGGAAGGACATGTGTTTATGATGCCATATTATTTTGTGCATCTTTGCGCCCAATTACTCTTTTCCATTTTTCTTTAATAGTTTGTTTTCTTTAGACAATCTCTTAAATATGTAGTGCTTAACTTCTTATCATATATCAGTCTGTATATATATGCAAACAAATACACATGTGTATAAATGCACACACATATGCACAATGATAGTATCTAATTACATAGCTTTAAGCGATATTACAACAAGTCCTAACATTGAATGTTTAACCTCGATTTCCCCCTCTAATTCTAACTTTATATGTTCAGTTGCTTATTCAATATTTCCATTGGAAAGTCCACTTATATATCTAATTCCATTTTCTCCGCTACAACAAAACCAATTCAAAATTCTATTCTACCTGGAATCTACCTTCTCAGTTAAGGGCAAGTTTATCCCTTCAGTTGATCAGTGCGAGACTTTGTAATTATTTGTGACTTTACTTGCCTCGTACATCCTGTATCAATTGGCAAATTCATGTTGGTTTCAACTTCAAGCAAATTCATAGTATGATCACTCCAAACCATAAGCTACCGTCACTCTTTACCTAAAGAGTCTTTACCTTTGTCCATGTTTTACTAATAGCCTTATGAGTTTTATCCTTACTTTGAACTCTGGTCTTGGAAATTAGATGAATTCTTTTAAAACATGTGAGACATCCACAGAAACCTCAAATGGCTCCCAATGCATTAAATGAGGACCTCTTTACCTCTTTACAGTGATCTTTAAAGTGTGTCACCACATTGTAATAATATATTGCATACTTTCTTTACTTACTTCATTCTAGCAATATGAAGATAAAAAAGTACTAGAAATAGCAGATTAAATGATGTGTAAAATATTCTACATTAGCTGTACCCTTATGTCATATGATTGTCCCTCGCAAATAATATATATATATATATAATTTGCGAGTCTCATTCATGTACTTACTCAGTGACATCCATTCTCAGTGAACGACTATATTGATATTTTTGTTATAACTGAACTGTATCTCAACATAAGCTATACCAAATTTTTGTCACTTTTATTCTTTCTCAAAGCCTTCAACATCTTTCAGTATAAACTGATTTACTTATTAGGTCTATTCTTTTTGTTTATTCTTTGGGGGGGGATATATTTAGAGGTGCTCAGAGATTACTCCTAAATCTGTGCTCAGGAATCACTCCTATAGGGGCATGAGGGATCATATTCGATGTCTTGGATTGACCTCAGGTCAGCTGCCTGCAAGTACCTTCTGTGCTATCACACTCATCCCTCTTATGTCTACTCTTTACTGCCTGAGCCTGCCAAAGCAGCATAGCTTCCTTTTTTCTTTCCTTCCTTCCTTCCTTCCTTCCTTCCTTCCTTCCTTCCTTCCTTCCTTCCTTCCTTCCTCCCTCATTTTCTTTTTCACAAATATCTAAACCAGTCCCTGTCTCTGAATAAGTACTGAATGTATACTGGTAGAATTGATGCTAAATCAAGAACTCTGGATTGGCCAATACCATAAGTATTTTCAGAACATTTAAAGAACCAAGTCAACAAAAAATGAAAGTGGGTACCATTTACATTGGCTAGAAATTATGGGAACTAAGAGAAAAACGTGACATAGTAATAGAAAACAAGAGTGAATATATCTGATTATTGTTTTTTTTCAATCACTGGGGTCAAATATATAAAGAAAATAAGTATCCATGAATATAATACTAGACATTCTCACCATTTTGAAAAGACTAGAGGAATTATTTATTTAATTTTGATAAAATTTTAAAGGATACCTCGTCAATCATTCAAGTTTTTGATCGTTATATTACTTCAAAAGGTAACATGATTTAACAGGGGGGGTCAGGGTGCCTTTTTCCACATCCTTGTATTAGTTTAACTAATTCAATGATGAAACACTTGATTAATGTAACTTTTTCTTGAGGGTAAAAAATTCATGAAATATGGCCATCAGTCATGGACAAAATTTTCCCTTCTGAGGTTCCATGACTTATTTACATAGCCTAGGTACAAAATGAGAATTATAAGCACACTGCAACAGATAAAAAATTATCTTATAGGTTTATCTATGAAATGTTTAAGTTGGGGTCTACTTTTCATGAGCATTTCTGTTATAGACTTTACAAAACAATTTCAAATGATATTTTATAAAAGTGTCAAAAACCCACATATATTTTTCATTTTTTGAAGACACTGCCAAGAATATCTAAAAATTAACATTATTCTGTGGTTATTTATTTTTCATCCACATCTCCTGAAGCATTAAAGCTAAAGCATGTTTTGTTATGTACAACTTTGCGAAGTCATAGTTTGCTCTGTCAGTTATAGCAGTAATAAAAGCAAAAGTTTATGAAAAATTCCCAGAGACAGAAAGTTATTTGTACGCCAATATATGGAAATTATTTCTTGCTTAAAACAGTAATGAAAGGTGTGTGTGAAAAATTCATGATTTCGAAGAATAAATGATGCAAGGATAATCATTCTGGTAAGCTGCTTACTCTTATTTTCATGAATGCTTTACTAGCTACTTAAAGTGTGTTCACAAAATACAAATTTGAAGTTGTTGAATATTTTATCTCAAATATCTAACTTAAATTGTAAACTAAAATATAATATTTAGTATGAATGGATGCCTAATGTACAGTCATCATCACAATATACATAAACTGTGCAAATCAAGAAACATAGAAGCCAAATATTAAAACAAAATGTAGTCATGAACTTCATAGATATAATAAAAAAACACTATTTGAAATTAGCATCATAAAACTGTTTAGAGCACATGATGCAAGAAATATCTGATTGCAAAAATCATTAAGAAATCTCTACTTTAATGAACCAAGTATAACAAGGAAACATTATAATCTCTATAAATTTTATCGAATTTTTCTGGTTTTTAACTTTTTTATAGTTGACAATTGCCAGAAATCTTACGTTTTTCATTCGGCCAAACGGCCACTGAGGAAACCAGATGTTAAACCTCAAATGGCATCCACTTTCCAAATATTTCTTTAACCTAGGTCTCCTTGTGCTGTGAGTTCATTTGAATTCTTACACCCTCTGGTGTGTCTCACCTGGCATACTCAAATCAGACTTTCAGATAAGATATCTCATAAGCAGAGAAAAATGAATCTTATTATACTGAAATGATATCTCTGTTGTCACTACCTATTACCTAGGTAATTGGTCACACTCCCTGCTTAGGTTACTTTCAAAGGGCATCTGCTCCCTTACACAAAACATTCCAGTTTTGGCAGCTGAGGTCCAACTACAAAGAAGTTGGAAGCAAGTCAATGCAGATTACATAATGAAGTGAACAAGGAGCAAAACTTGAGAACTTCTGCATAAGTTGAAGAGGAATTGTGACTTGAACATGGAACAGACTAGTGCCTGGTTCTCTTTCTTCCCGCAAAACAGGAGCACCATTTTGTGAGATTTCAACTGATTATGAAAATGCTAGTCCCATGCCCATGGTACATACATTCTTATTCTCTGCTAGACAAATTAGAACACTTTCTCTCTCTCTCTTTCTCTCTCTCTCTCTCTTTCTCTGTGTGTGTGTGTTTCCTTTACTGTCATCTAGAAAATGACACTTGATTGCATGTATTATTTAGCACAGATAACAAAGATTTTTATAAAATGTGAGTTTATATTGCCCCTAAAATATGTTAAACTCACTTAAAATGTTGAGTGAGGATTTAGGAGATAACTATCTAGAGATCTGAATCTTGGAATTGCTGTCCACATTAATTCCTCCCACCTTATCTGTGTATTCTCTTTCCATCACATAAAATATCTGATGACCCCTTGACAAAAGATGTGCTGGGAGAAAAGGAACAATTAGAAGGTAAGTGGAACTCCTAAGAGTCATAAACCCATTTAAAGTACAGAACTCTTGGGATGGAAAAAGCTCTAATGAAAGAAAATTTAATTAACAAAAGGGGTGAGCCAAAGTAAAGCCTGCAAAATAACCTTAATGTATCCACTAGGCATGTTATTAAACACAGGCTCTCAGCTGCTGATAAGAACGAGTCTGGCATACATTAATACAGGACAGTCTTAAAAAAATACATGGTATCCCTTGTACGATACAATTTTGAAAAGTAAGTTGTCTGCAATTGAAATTTCCAGTTCATGGAGACCTTAGACTACTCCAGATCTGTCCATGGTGCTGCATTAGACCAGGACTACAGTCTACAGAATGCTGGCTTTGTTACTCCTGGCTCTGTACTCAGAAATTACTTCTGGCAGTGCTCGGGGAACCATATGCAATACTTGGAATCAAACCTAAGTTAGCCAAGTGCAAGGCAAACGCCCTACCCACTGTGGTATTGCTCCTAATTTCCATATGGCAGATTAGACAACCGGATCTGACCCTTATGTGTTCGTGTAATATATACTATTATCCTCTCCTGCCTATTTCACAACCAGGTATGGCAGTTTAGTCTAAAACCTAGGGTAATCTCAACTCTTATTCTGATTTGGTGAATCTTGGAGGTTCCAGGCAAGTACATATTAAAAAACCTTCCTGTTATGTTTGTGAGGATAAAGTAAATTCCTTATTCCACCCTGGTATCTCTATGATTACATACCTCTATTTAAATCAACCTCTACTCTCTATTTCTAACAGAGCAGTGATGCTAAATAATATCAAACCCCCAAAATCTGTTTGATAATTCCTCAAAATTGTCACTTTACCACATGTTTCACCTTTCACAGAAATCTGATGTATAATTTCCTTCTATGAAAATTTATGTTTTCAGCTATGATCTATCTTCCAAGTTACCTTCTTCAAAGATTGATCTTTCACTAGTCCAAACCTAATAGGACCATTCATGGAGTCATATAGATTTTGATTCAAATTACTAACTCAAATGAAACAATTCATTTTGCCCGAAGGCCAAGTATTTAATAGCTTTTGAAATGGAAACAGTATTATCTAGCACATTAAAATATCTTGTGAAAACATGAGAAGAAGCTTCTACGGTTTCTGGCCATGTATCTGGTACATGTTGGGTCACACCATATTAGTTTTTGGTTCCTTTTATTGTCTAAATCCCCAATAATTATTTATACCCTTTCTTAATTTATTTCATCCAAATGAGTTTTGTTTCTATAATTGGCTCATCAACCAGACACTGCGATTTTTGACTGCTAACACTCATTGCATACTGAGTGCATGATGGGTCATTGAAAGCAATGATGAAGTTATAATTCTTTGCCAATATGACCTAGCAATGGAGTGACAGGTTTGGTATTTAGTACCACAAGTCCTAGCTCCTACTTACTATACCAAACTATAGTCAATGACTATTTCATCTTCTCCCTACCATACATAAGCCAAAATGTCTTTCATATCAGTATTTTTCACACTCACAGGAACTGAAAGCATTTTCAGTAGCAGTTTCTCAACCATTTGAAACAATAGCTTCCTTTAAATTTTATCCTTCCTGTGGATCCCTTGTGTCCTACCAGCTGTTCCTCAAACCTCATACTATGCACACCTCCCGCAACTTATTCCATTTTTACCTGTGGTATTCTCCTGGTATCCCAAAAGCCTTAATATAACACCCTAGCTGAAAAATACTGGTCTATGCCATAAATCTGCTAGATCAAAATTATCAGTCCATTCAAATAATAGCCAAAACAGATGAACAAGCAAAAGATAGCCAACTACTGCAAAATTTAGTAATGGACTGACATAGGACACTTAAAGATTTTTCTTTGCAAAACAACAAGCTAACAGCTCTTGAACTGCTATGAATGATCATCTCAGAGTGTGTGTACTGGAAAATATGATAATATAACTCATTTTCACACTCTACATTTATTCCCAGAGGGAAAAGTAGGTAATTCCTAATGAATCAACAACTGACATTGACAGAGAAGAACCTCCACTTTGCTAACCTAGTTCCTACTATTTTCAGAATTTACAAATCACAATAAAGCAATGTTGTAGAACAAAACACTAAAATATAACATGTAAACAAGGATAAAGTGTCAGAAAGAACTATATATTTTCAATTACCAGGTTTATCCTTTTTAACGGTGCTGTATTGGTAGCTCTTACAGGGTCAGGGAAATGAGACCCATTGTAATTACTGGTTTTGGCATATTGAATATGCCACAAATAGCTTGCCAATAATAGCAAGACAATGTTTACGAGAAACAGTTTCGTTCCTGAGGTTCCATTCACTCTCAATGGAACGAACATCTCCGAATGCAACAGTTATGCGTACCTAGGTTGAGAAGTCAACATGATGAATGACCTGGCACCTGAGTTACACAGGAGGAAGAGAGCTGCTTGGAATGCCTTCAAGAGCGTCAAAGAAATAGCTAAGAGGACAAAGAACCTCCGGCTCTGGGCACATCTCTTCGATTCCACAGTTCTTCTGCATTACCACACACCTCAGAGACCTGGGCCCTACGAAAACAGGATGAGAACGCTATCTGGGTCTCCCAAAGAGGAATCAAAAGAGCTATTCTTGGAGTAACTCACTTCACTCAAATGAAAGAAAGAATCTGGAGTTCCAACCTCTGTCATTGGTCAAGAGCCCTATGAAAACAGGATGAGGACGCTATTCGGGTCTCCCAAAGAGGAATTGAAAGAGCTATGCTTGGAGTAACCCGCTTCACTCAAATGAGAGAAAGAATCCGGAGTTCTGACCTCCGTCGACGGTCAAGCATCAGGGATGCTGTCTCATTTGCCAAGGTGTCGAAAATCAGATGGGCTGGACACATAATGAGATTTGGAGATGATTGTTGAACTAGAGTCGTTACCGACGGGAATCCACGAGACGTCAAAAGATCGCATGGTCGCCCACCTATGAGATGGTCAGACTTCTTCGTCAAGACCTTGAATGATTAGTTTGAGGTTGTTTGTGTTCCTAAAATGAGCAGATGCCATTGGGCTACACTAGCACACGACAGGGACGAATGGAGACGCTACTGGTGCCCGCTCGAGCAAATCGATGAGTAACGGGATGTCAAGTGATCAAGTGGTCAGGTTTATCATGATTAGGAAGGAAAATCCATTGTTGTGACAATAAAAGACATAATCGACATAATCAGTAATTCTGAATAAATTTTTAAAACATATTTTAATGCCAGATAGAGAGAGAGAGTACAGCAGGTAACGTACTTGCTTTGCACACTGTTGACCGAGGTTCAATACCTGGGACAACATGGTGATTTCCTGAGCAAAGAGCCATTAGTAAGTCCTGAATACTGCCCAGTGGCCAAAAAGAAAGGATAAATAAAAATATAAGAAAAAAACAATATACTTGTAATCAATGGCATTGGTCCATTTACATCTACTTTATAAAAATCCTCTGTAAACTTCATGATGTCAAAACAGTGCTGTATCTGGCTTGTTGTGATTATTACAATCTACACAGGTGATTAAATACAACACAACACTTAAAAGATATGAGACCAAAAATAAGTGGCAAAATGGTGAAATTTATTGTATTCCAAAGTATCAATGTTAAGATTCTAGATTTAATAATAACAGTAATAAGATAGCTGGGGAAAGTTATGTAATGAACACAGAGACAACTATACTATTTATTTCAGTTAGTTTTGAGTCCATGACTGTTTACCACATACATTTAATGGTCCTTTTAAGAGAAAAGGGAAAAATGGAGATAGTGTCATTTATAACTTTTAAATTTATAACTTTTAATGGTCCTTTTAAGAAAAAATCAGAATATAAAAGAGCTTGCCTAATCATTAACAGGAAAGGTAACATGTTCTATTTGCTTGAGTGGGCCAAGTAACATTGTGAGATTTGTTGTTACTGTTTTTGACATATTGAATACATCACAGGGAGCTTGCCAGGCTTTACTGTGCCGGCGAGATACTCTCAGTAGCTTGCTGGGCTGTCCGAGAGGGGTGGAGGTATCGAACTTGGGTCGACCAGGTCGGCCGTGTGCAAGGTAAACACCCTACCCACTGTGCTATTGCTCCAGCCCACCATGTTCTACAATAAACATATATATCTTATATGCATGACATATATAATAAAATATTATATATTATATATATAAGGTTTATATATAATAAACATATATATATAGATTCTTTCCCTACAAAACATTTGAGAAGCCTATTTTCTTCAAAAGCTTAGATGAGAAAGGGGCCGTAGCGATAGTACAGCAGGTAGGGAGTTTGCCTCACACACGGCCAACCCAGTTTGATTCCAGGCATCCCATATGATCCCCCAAGCACTGCCAGGAGTAATTCCTGAGTGCAGAGCCAGGAGTAACCCCTGAGCATTGCCAGGTGTGACCCAAAAAGCAAAAAAAAAAAAAGATGTGAAAGAAGATTTTTGTGCCAGTAGATAGTTAAATTACTTATTCCATTCTGGCTTTACTTTTTTATTTACATATAAGTTTTGTAAACCTGCCAGTATTTAGTCACTAATCTTAAGATATAACTGAATTTCAATTGATTTAAGGATGGGATTTGACCTTTTACAAAATGTCTCTGGTTAATTTTGTGGTACGACATATATAGAAAACTATCCCTCATGCAATGTAAGAATTGGTGTAAATACATTAAGTAGGTTGAACTATAACACTGATTTCTAAATGCTTTAGCTTGTTCACTTGTTTACTAGAACATATCTTGAGATAAATGACAACAAATATTTTAAGCAGCATTTGGAAACTCTCAATAGTGTATAGAATTTAAATCTGAAAAGATGATAGAAGAAAATTAAGTTATTAAAAGATATGAAGCAGTCACTTTAAATTTTTTTGTATGGTACTAGAGACAACCAGCTGAGCACATGCTTTGCATGCAAGGGGCCTAGGTTCATGTCTTGACACCTCATAGTACCCCAAGCAAAACTGTGGGAAAAAACAGATCACAGCATTAGAGTAAGCCCTTTGTATTGTTAGGTGTGGCCCGAACTCTCCCTTCAAAAATAAAAAAACAGTTTCTATGTAGATATTTCTGTTATTAAAGTATATTCGACATGTTTTTCAAAATTAAGTGCTATTAAAATGGAAATTAGCACTTTCAGCACTAAAATTTGCTCATACTAGACAGATGAAATCTGCAGTTGCAAGCACAATTTGTTTTAGGTCTTTGACAAGTTTAGAGTAGTAAAAGTTTTGGTGTATTTCTCTGCACAGAATACAGCAGTTCTGGCCAGCTCATCATTGCTGCCTATGTAGAAACACTCAGCATATTAAAGTAAAAAAAAACAGTTATCTTTTTACTTCTGAATGGCCCCATGTATTGGATGCTGTCTCTGCTCAATGGCAATTAGTATGCATGAACTGAAACCCCACAGCAGTGAGCCTGCATGGCGCTTTAGGTCTTTGAGACTAAAATACATCAGTCTTCAGAACTATTTGTGGAAGGTGGATATAAGTAAAAAATAGCTCAAGATCTCAAGCAAACAAAGAGTTCAACTGAAATTTCATGTAGCATTTCCTTGTAAGGCTTAATCTGAAATACAAATGATAGTCTATGCCTGCTTCATAAGCAATAATGAGCTCTCTTGTCAAGATGGTTGCCAATGTTACAAGCATCACGAAAGAAAGGAGAGCTGATAATAATGTAGGGCAAGAGGGATGAAGATCAAAGGTACAGATAGGGACTGACTTGATTTAGTCATTTCGTCCTCAAATACATACTGCAGGACTCTACCTTGAGTACTTACAGGCATGTGAGGGTGTTAAAAAAAAGAACTAACAATCAAAGAAAAATAAAAGAATAGGTGCCTTCCGTCATGGTACTATTTTCATCATTGGAAACTCAGATGAGAATAAGATGATGAAAGTGAGTGCCATAGAGAAAACAAAGTAGGTGATGTGTTACAGAATCTTATCAGCTAATGGTGCCGAGGGTGGAGGCAGACCTGGACCTGTGATTATACTTCTCCTTGTAACCTGAGGCTATAAAGAAGAAATACATGGCAGAGGATAACATTTTCTTCACTACATGGAAAAAACTTCTATACAGTTACTGGATTATAAAACAAAAACTGTGTTTTGGGTTTCAGTCCTTTCTTCTTGCAGTTTAAGCACCTCCTACAGAGTTCTGTATTAGGAGCTTAATATAAATGTATTGGTGATGATTAAATATCACAGTTCAAGTTTCCTTTTCCCACATAAATATTTTCCAAACTAGACATAATTGCAAAATTTGATTAATCAGATGAGTTTGACATAAGACCAGTGACAGGGGTCTTGGCACTTCGGTGCAGGTGGGGTAACTCTGTATATCAATAACATGACAATGAACACAATTGAACCACATTACCTAGGTTATGACAAAATTTATAAAAAATGCTATTTAAACAGAAATGAGAGAAAATAATTCTTGACTGAACTATTCATATTAGAAAATCTACAGTAACATGCAACCTACTTTTCCAGCAGTGTTGGTTAATAAGCTAAGCTTTCATTAGTCCTGCACGTTGAGCCAGTCAATTAAAATAATGACACTGACTTACATGTTATCAGTTAACAGGTACTCTGACAATAATGAAAATTATAAATAAACTCTTACATTTTACTGTCTATTAGATACTGAAGTCCAATGAGATGAATTGGCTAGTATGTGACTGAAACATAAAATATCTTAGTTCCAGGAACCCAACAATTGTGCAGCTATATCACATGACTTGTAGAATGATATTTGTCCTAATCTACTTATAGTCTCAACTAAGAGACAACATTTTAGGTTATGATATTCACTGGAAACCAAGAAATTCCTAAGGCAAATCTAGGTGACATTATTATAGATGGTGTTGCAACTGATTTCCCTCAAGCACAGATCTACTGCCAGAGAATAATATCAAATCTGCCACCTTTCACACTGAACTCTTTTCAATTCAATTCATATGGATTCTCTCTTGTGTTTTTAACAGAAAAAATGTAAACTATTAGTGCATATACTGATTCTCTATGGATAGTGCCACAGGAATGGTTTAGGTTGTTCATTACTTTTCTTATTAAGATAGTAACAGAAAGCACAGACATATTAAATCTCAGCACGGTTATTACATAGAAACTATTATACAATCCCAAAGTAGCATTTCTGAGAGAATAATTTAAAATAATGTTTAAATAAAATTTATATAAATTCATTCATATTACTATCATTTAGATGTAATATATGTAGATGCCACTTGAAAGCTCTTATATCATTATAACAAGATATTTTAATGAACTTAGATGCAAGCCCAAAAGAGTATACATTGTGAAGGACTTTGGTAAAAGAATAATGAATAGAGCTATTTACTTATGGCTAAGGAGCATATTCAAACTTTATCATACAAAAATATATACATATAAATAGGCAAGGATATAATGACCTTTAAAACACATATTTTAAAATTATTTTTAATACATAAAGAACTAATGGGAAAAAACCCACCAAAGTCCTCACTTGCTAAAAAAATAATAGGGGCATAGGATAACAAATGTTCATACAACTTATTTAATAATTAGCAATTGGTAGGATTTTTCTGGACCTGTTCCTGTTCCTAGGGATGAAACTACATTTATTTCCCATTAACTTGTGATGAATGAAAGAGATGGCATATAAACACAAATGTGGTAACATATTTAGGTATTGGGGCTGAGCTACAATGGGCCAGAATATACCTCCAACTGATGCTAACTTCAGCACTCTTGAAGTCTCTTGGAAATAAACAGCTCCAGAGAAAAGGGGGAGGTAGTTTAAGTTCAGCACACTTTGCTCCTTGCAGTGGTGAATGAATACAAGGTTTGAATTTCTGCTCAGTTGAGTTGTAAAGAAAACTATGTTAAATGACTTAGTGAAGCACCAGGGCATCTTATAACTGAAACCCAATAATGAATAACTTTGTAACTGTGTATCTCATGGTGATTCAATTTCAAAAATTAAAAGAATAAATAGAAAAGATAATGAAAAAATGAAATAAAATGCTTTGGGATTGGGAAAATTAATCCTTGAGAGATGATATGTTCACTTCAAACACTGTATTTTCTCGATTTACAGGACCTCAATGCTTCTAAGTTGAAAAATCACAGAGCACAACATGGCCCTTTTTGTTGTTATGTATTACCACTGTCCATTCACATTTTAGATCATATATAGATTAATTTTTGATGAAAATGCCTAGAATGAATTCACATGTTTGTCAAAGAAGTTACCACATGACATACTCTTAAAATCACAAGTTGAAATGCACTGTGAGTATGATTATAATGTAAGACTAGACCAAGGTACAATTTTCTTTCATAAGTTTCAGTAATTTATTGCCAGGGTTACAAAAGCAAAACACTAAAATATTTATCAATCAGAATATATGTAAACAATCACATAAATATAATTTGCAAAAGGGGAAAGTTATAACAGTAATCTCAATGACAGAATAGTTAAATAAGCTCATGTTAATGAAATCGCCTTGTATATTTTAAGGGCCTCCATGTTACTAGCATCTTACATGGTATAACTCTGCTATTTGGGACACGCTATAAGTCCAGAGAAATATTTACTTCTTTTTTTAGTATTTTATCAAGAGAAAACTAACTTTAAAGATACTTTTTCAACACTCCAAAATGTTGTGTTGTATTTATGCAATTATATAATAGTGCAGTCGCTGAGACAGTGAAGGGAAAGAGGACTAAGAAGGGAGGGAGGGAGTGGGAATGGGAATGGAAAGGGACAGGGAATGGACATGTGACAGGAGGGAAGGTAGGGTAGATGAGGGAGGAATGGAAAAGGGAAGGAGGGGGGAAGGGAGGGAGGGAGGACGAGAGGGAGGGACGGAGGAGGGTGGAGGAAGAAAGGAAGGAAGGAAGGAAGGAAGGAAGGAAGGAAGGAAGGAAGGAAGGAAGGAAGGGGAAGAGTGGAAAAAAGACTTGTAGAGAAAGGGAAATAAAGAGGGAGATGAAGTAAGGAAAAGAGATAATAGAATGGGTGGATGATGAGGAGTAAAACAAAGTTGCTGCAGGCTAAGAAATAATAGAGAAAGTGGAGGAAGGGAAAAGAGATGAGGAGGAGAAGGAAGAGGAGAGAACAGAAGAAAAATGGGAAAAGAAAGGAGAAGTGATGAAGAGAGGAAAGAAAATCAACTTCTGGAATCAAGAATGGATGGATCCTGTAGATAGGTAGAGTCATAAAGAGAAGTCAGTGCCATATATTTATGATTGTAAAATTATTTTTACTTTTTCATTTCAGTTTAATGGCATATATAATGGTATCAGTACTTTAGGAAATTGCTGTGATCATTGAGTTAATGTTAATTGTATGTTACATACTTACCCAATGTAAAGGGCAGAAAGTATGATTAGTTTTCATTGTAAGTGCAATTTTACTCTAACCATCTGTAATATATTCTCATACCATAATTTATGTGTAGCCTATATTGAGCAACCTTTATGTATGGGAACATAGGCATTTGAGATCTATGATATAAAATTATATAAAATTATAAATAGTATTTTAATTATTAGTAATAGTTTAAGGATCTTATTTTAGGTACCATTTTACAGGTGAGAAGACCAAGGATCTAAACATGTGTTTGAATTGTCTTAGAGGAGTAAGCTGAAAAGACAAGAACAGAAACTAGAAGCAATGGCAGCAGTTCTAACAATCTATGCATTGTACAATTTCTGTGGATCCATCATGATCGTACTGATACTACACAGAGTTGTTGTGAATATCAAAGGAGATGATGCATAAAGGTGCTAGGTAGAGTGTCTGACACAATATAACCTAATACAAAGCATTTCTCATTAGTTAGCATTATCACTACTGCTGCTATGTTGCTCCTTATCATCCACATAGCTATCATCTTTATCTACCCAGTGCTATTAGTCAAGATCTTTTCATTACAATATGTGATCTCCTGGGATACACATAGCAGGAATAATATAACAAACTTTGAAACTTTGACAGTGATGGTTATTGTAAAAAGAAGTTCGACCTTCCATACTTGCTATGTGCAACTAAATTTTCCTCTGTTTAACAGCTCATTAAACTCATTTAGAGTATACCCATCTAAAGCTACCTTCAAATAATTTATAACTTAACCCTATAATTTTCTAAAGTATAAAATGAATTATTGGCTAATAGCACAAGGAGTGTGGATTATTGCTTTCTGACTCTGGTTAGATCCCCTGGTATCACATATGGTTCTCCAGCATCATCAGGAGTGATCCCTGTGCTCTCTAACCAACAAGAGGGAGGATGATCCCTGAGCATCACTAAATATGGTCCAAGCATTGCCCTCCCCAAAATCATTCTTTGAATAAACTATATTAGGTATAATTATTACATTTTTCGGAATATTTATTAGAAAAATGAGCTTATATTTGTAAAATGTTTTCATTTTTTTTTTCATTTCATCATCCTGTTATTCGTCGATTGCCTCGAGCAGGCCCCAGTAACGTCTCCTTCATCCTAACCCTGAGATTATATTCAAGGCTCTTTAGGAGAATGAGACCCATCATTGTTACTGGTATTTGGCATATTTGGTACACCACTGGGAGTTTGCCAGACTCTGCCCTGTGGGCAGGCTACATTCGATAGCCTGCAAGTTTGTCCAAAGTAGGAATGAGATAATAAGATGTCATAAAAAGATATCCTGATAAGATGTCATTCTCAGCCGCACAGTTCCGGGAGCTGGATTTTATAGTCTCTGAGTCTTGGCCGTTGATGGGATTACACGGTGCCAGGGGGCCAGGTGGTGGGTGTGACCCCCGCCTACTGGAATTTGGAGGATCTGGGTGGAGGATGCTCGACTCCAATCCGAGTAGGCTGGGAGATCTCGGCCCCGGAACCCGTAAAATGTTAGTCATTAAAATAAAACAGTAATATGTGCATTCATATTGCCACTAAATAGCTATAGTAATGAAATATAAAGGTTTTTCTTATCATATATATCTCACCAAGCCTCACCTATACACCCTAGCTTTCTATTATTTTCCAGAATATCCTGAGTTTTTATGTTTCATTGTGGTTATAAAATACAACTAATTAATGAGTTCTCTTGGGTAACTGTGATAATGACTAAAAACCTGTTCCTTGAAAATCGGGTTTTTTAAATTGAACTACTGTGGGCTATACAATTACAAAGTTGTTCATGACTGAGTTTCAGTATGTCTTGCATTTCATTCTTGTCCTATTAGAGGCATAACCTTTATCCTATAAATCAGTGAACAGTTATATACCTATTCACATATGACTTTTTGTGGACACTTGAAATACTTGATCATTTGGTTGAGTCTTCAAATAAGGATCATCTCATATTTCTAATTACATAGGTACATATTGGCAAACGGCAGCATTTTAAGAAAATTGTGTAACAAAAAATAACATAGCTGTATAAACTACATCATAAAATCAACCGTAAAATAAGTAGCACACAAGGACCTTAAAATGTGTGCATGTATGTGGCAAATGTGTTGATAAAGAGGAGATTATAGAAACATTATGTATAATGTTATACAAAATGAACATTATGCACTAAGGTTAATTATGGTTTCCCATTGCTTCTAGGTTTTCCCGCTAGCACAGTAATAAGAAAGCTGGCTCTAGGTCTTAACAACATAGGTTTGAATCATCACTTTACAACCTGCTAACAGCATAGCTTTCAACAAGTTATTTAACCTACTTATTTCCTCACTTTTAATATGGAAGTAGTATTGGTTCTTCACACGTTTACTTACAAGGCTAAACAGATAATTCCATATACATTACTTATATTTATACATGTTAGATACTATAGTGATTATGATGTTGGATTTATTTATAAAATTATAATAGCAATTTTAAAGGGTTGAAATGAAAGATAAGATTTGACAAGTAATTTTGAAGATTAGTTTAATGTTAAATGTCATTTGATTAAGTGATATCATCTTACAATTGTTCATATAATTTCCAATACACTTGAACATAAGTAAATGTGATGATCCTATTTGTCATCATCCAGGTCTTATAAAGTGATTTCAGCAATGGAAAATGAGGTGTTCATCTTGCTTTTTTCCTCCTGAGAAAATAATTGTGGGGGTGTTGGGCCACATCTGATTGTGTTCCGGACTTACTCCTATTAGTGCTCTGGGGATGTTATTCAGTACCAGGAATCAAAGAGAATCCACTTAATACAAAGAAAGTGTCTTAAACTCTGTGATATCTCTCTAGCTCTGGAATTTTTTATGAAAAATAATATTATAAATAATACTATGATAATTAAAACAATTTTTCAAACAATTAAAATAGTTTTAATATCATAATTAAAATTAAATAATATATTTTATGAAAAATAATATCATAAAAGATGACATAACAACTCTTTATACTGGTAGGCTATATGAATTCATAAATGCAAAATAAATTGCAATAAAATGAGGTAGAAAGTAATTATAGTAGGCCTACTATACTAGCAGAGTGTGGTTTCTAGCAGTATATATTTTGGGCCCTCCCCCATAGGGGAAGCTCCTTGAGAAAACTGTCGAGCAGACCAGGCTACTACCCATAGCACAAACCCAGGGATGGCTGCTGTTTTGCGCAGGCCCAGCAGATCTGAAGGTCACCAGACTACCATGGTAGTGCTTGGTGGGTATAAGAGAGACAACTCTCATACCTATACCTAGATGTGCTCTGAGGTTCATGTGGGGCTGGAATTTGAACTTAGGGCTCCAGACACCCCAGCCCTTCTAGCACTATATATTTTCAAGAACTTCATATACATGAGCATGGCTAACTTGTGTTCACTTAAGTGACTGCAAAGATTTCTTCTCAGAAGTAAGTAGCTTTCCTTAAGTCATTCAAAACATGCTATTTGATGACTATGAATTGCAGCAATTTCTTCCACTACTAAAAGATTTGCAGAATTTTATGAGTTTACTAGCAACTGTCTTCAACTCAGTACATTGATATTCTTTCAAAACAATGACATCATGATATGGATTTTGCTTTTCACTCTTTCATTTATTTATATATTTATTTTTGCAGAGTGCATGACTTGTACTAAACATGGAAAATTATGAAATTAGCAAAAAGACTGGTAGGGCTAAGAACATTTCAAACAAATGTCATCACTCTGTTAAATTTATCTGCTGAGCTTAGCAGAAATTCCTCCAAGGTTCCCTCTTGAGGAGCCAGGGCCTGTTGCCATCCCTTTCTATGTAGTAAAATTCAGTGTCTACATCAACACTGACATTTTACTTTTTTGCTTAACATGAAGAGAAACTATAATTTATATCAGATGCCCCAATTGGGTGAATAAACTTAAATCGGATTATAGGTAAATATCATGAACAGCTGACAAATGTGAGTCTCAACAATTTATACTTATCACTTTCTTTTGACATCTCCTCTGGAATAGAGGCAAAATTCACTGGCCCATTGTAGAGATAATGGATCTGTCACATAGAGAAGTAACCAAATCCCCCTGGTGTCCACATGTCTTCACAATATAATCATCATTCTGCTATAAATAAAATATGCCATGAGACAGGCATGGGATATACATCTGAAGGATGGATGATAAGTTATAACAAAACACTATGGAAAGCTATGGAATATGGAACTGCAGTTCTTGGCTTGGTCTTCTATGAACCAATAACTGAGAGCAGTGATTTTTTATCAGTAAATTTCACATTTGGAGAACAGATTTGTGCCCATTTCTTAAAGAGAGGTTCTGAGAAAAGGCTTCATGTAAACTTAATATAATGGACCCCACTTCCAGAAAATGATGGAAAGTGTGTAGAAAAGTACATTTGGCAAGGGAGAGCTGACAAGCATATGGTTGACATAAAAGTTCAGGGTGACAGCATACGTCACACTTCTGAGTTTCTTCCTGGGAGGCAAAATCTAAGCTCAATTGGTTATTACTCTGCAACCAGCCATCATTGATTAAGGACCTCCCATACACTGAACCATAAATCCTCAGACACATCCATTCACCGTCTGCACAGACCAAGCAGGCTCTGGCAGTCTGTAGGAAACAGTCCAACTCAGAGATTCCTGTGTTGACAGTTGTGAGTGAAAATTTAAATGGAAATCAGTAGATGGACATAAAGGGTTTTGAGTAGAACATGGGCTGCATCATCTACAGAGATCTCATTTCTTCATTTGATAATAAAGGTAAGACTGAAGGTTGTCTCGAGAATGCAACAATGTTGTGTGCATAGCACTTATCCCTGGCATTGGCACAAGAATTATCTCATGGAATACGGCAATGATTTCTGGTACTTAATTGTTGAGAGGGATGAGAGTAATTCCATAAAGAACAAATATGGTGCTCCGCATAGGAGAACTTCAAAAGCAATTGCCACAGCAATAATTACTCCTTGAGTTGTCATCAGTGATGGTGGTCCTGTCAGACTCAAATAATGATTTGACCACTGTGCTAAGTTTTCAAGACTCTAAAATGTTGAGTTACTAAGCTTCATGTTTTGATGGGAGGGTACAATCTCAGGATCTGGACGCCTCAAAAGTATGATTCTCACTAGTTTTATGTCAACAGTGGGATTGCACATTGTTCTCCAAAGACAAGAACAAAAGGAACCACCAATTTGCTATTAAATGCAGGATTTCTTGATCCCTCAGGGAAGAATGGTGGCAGCAGAAAGGATGTCTCAAACTTTGTTCATGGGTCCTCAAATATCTGCATTATTTCAAAGGAGTGCGAGTATGAATATAATCACTAGTTCCCTCCAACTTCAGATGAATGAAGTCAATTCTCAAGGAAATCAATTATGGAAGGAGAAACACAAAACAAGTTGCTTAAGTTCTAAACTAATCTGATGCATCTCCTAGTCCCTGGATGGAAATACAGGTTTGCATGACACAGAGAATCACATATATCCTAAATTATGATATTGGAAGAATGAAGTGAGAGTATGTTGAGTCTCTATGAAGTCCCTTTCTCACTGGTTCATTGTGCAAGTATTACCACAGATTTTTCTTTCAGAGAGAAAAAATATATTTTTCTAATTGAGGTTAATTTAGAGCATATAAAAAAGCTGAAACACTTTATAAAATGCTGTCATTAAACTAGAAATCAAAACATCCAAATGAGTAAAAGAAAGACAATTCTTCTCCAATCTCTCCATGCTCCCAATTAGAAGTAATCATAAAATGACTAAGAAAGCAATAGGCTGACTTTCCCTTCTAGGGTCCTCTAGTTGGACACCTGCTTAAGGATAGATGTTGATGATAACTGTCCCTTCTCTTCATTTTGCCTCTGAATGTGAGACAGCAGGTAAAAGATCAATGACAATGCTTCAACCATGAAAAGAGCTTTCTTGCCTGTAACTTTTCTATATTGAACCTTTTACAGGCATTTTTCAGCATGAAAGACCATGAAAACAAGACTACTCTTTCTAGGAAATGCTCCAGGCCCCCTTCCATAGGCAGAAGCTGGAGTTTGTATAGGAACTGTTTCCTTGCTGTCATATCTGGTAGAAATAGTTCCAGAACATCAGTTCAAACACAAGAAGAACCTTAATGATATATATATATCTATATATATATCTATATATATATATATATATATATATATATATATATATAACACAACCACTTGCCAGAACTGTCAATGATCCAAGGTTTACTTGGTGTTCGTTAATTATTGCAGTTCTGTTTTCCATCCTCTACTTTTATCTGGGACTTGTTGTGTGTGCTCTAGATATTTCTAGTGTCCAAAATGAATATTTCTCTGAGTTGGAAACTATGGGTAATTAATTTTTCTACACAATGAGAAAAGCATATTAAAAATATTTCTCTACCTGACCTAGGCTCTCACATCTGTTTCTTCTTTAATTATGAGAGAATCTTCTCCATAAGGTCAAATATAGAGCCACTGATCCAGCTCTGACATGGGAAGCTATATGCTCCTGTGAACGTGAATGACTGAGCAAACACACATCACAGAAAATGTAGTGCAATGTTACCTTCAAATTGTTAAAGCATTTCAACTAAGAGAAAAAAAAACAGCAGATTCGGGATGTGATTCCATTAACTTGTTTAGGATGCATGCCACCTGAGTCACATTGCAATGCTTCTTCCAGGTAGAGATCATATTCAGCTTGGGAGCAGATTAGAGTAGATTTTTCTCCCAAGACCAACAAGTTGTGAATATTGTGGTAACATTGACATTTTGCAAAACGTGTAACTACTATATTTTTAAACTTAGATTGCACAGACACCATCTTGCTTATTTTTACATCATATAAATCCAGTGCTTTCTCAGGGCTTACCCCCAGATCTGAGCTGAGAGGTTCACTCCTGGTAGGGCTAGGGGGACCACATGTGGTACTGGAGATCAAACCAGTGTCTGCCACATGTAAGTCAAGTGTCTTAATTTCTGCATCATCTATCCAGCTCTTCCCAGCCTTAAGAATATCATGATTTTTGTGTGATCATGGTGCTGTACAGTACTCTGAGACAAGAAATAATCAGGTTTCATGATTTTCAGAGAGTAAAAGCCACAGCAAAAGTTCCTGGATCCTACACTGTCTCTTCACTCACACCCACACATACACACATTTTTGTACTCAAATTCAATTAGGAATATACCAAGCCTTTTTGTTACTAATAATACATAGTTGTTACTGTCCATAAGGAATAAGATCATTTTGGACGATTATCTTAAGATCATATAATAACTGTCATTTAAAAGCAATAAAAACCCTACAGGTTTTGAAATTCTATCACTGGGGTAAAATAATATATTTTTAAATAATCTGGAGAAAATATCCTAGAAATAACTCCAACACATTTGAACATAGGAAAGCATTAGAAAATGACTTCAATAACATGCTAGAACATTAAAGTTTAAGTAAACTGCTAAGATCTAAATATATTTGTAAATTCACTTTGAATATGTGCATGTGATCTCTTATTTTAGATCAAATAGAGAACAACATCACTGAATTTTAAATATGTTTGTTTGCACAAAATATTATAATCTTCTGATGTAGAAAGTAACATTCACTAATAAGCTGCTTTTAGCTAATGAATTCTTTGATGCATTTTGAGGAAATGACAGATTCCTTGAGAATGTTTCTACTAGATGAGCCATTTCCATTGAAAACAAGTGGATATTATAAGAATGCTATTGTTGGAGTTTATTACCAGTTACATCAATTCATATACATTTTTATGTTTTATGCAGGGATAAACAACATTATTTTCATTAATGACTATTAGTGAATAAAGAGTCTTAACAAGTAACTCATTATTTATGAGTTAACCTTACATAGCTTCCACAAACACAATACTATCGAAGATAATGTAAAACAGTACACAGGTTTGAAGTGATGGGAGATTGTTAGTTCATAAGCCACAGATTTTTTTGTAAAACATCACTGAAGTCTTAGCTATAACCTTGATGGTAGAAAATAAAGGGATAGTGCAAATTCATTTTATTAAACATCAACATGTGAAATTCTTTTAAAAATCCACAGGGGCTGTCATGATATGTGTGTCAAAGCGGGTGTATTTTCAATTAAATTCTCAAATGACTCAATATTTGGTTTGGGGAACTTCACAAGCAAGACTATCCCAAGGAATTCAGAGCTTTCCTCGCAAGACCAAAGCAACAGTGCATGAAATTGAACTCCAAAAGAGCCACCATTCTGTGTGACTTCTTGGCTGACACAATTTAGATATTTATAGCTTTACGAATGGGCCACTGGAGAAGAACTTGAAGCTTTTTCTAGCCAGGAAGGATTAATGAACGCGTGCACCTGGTAATTACACCACTCCATCTTCCTGAAAGCCCTCACACTGCCTCTGTGGCAGAAACTCTAATGAAAATGCATTGAAAAATATCAATCTGCAATTCCACAATTTAATCTAAATAATAAAGCTCAGTATCTTTTCTCCCCACACATTCCAGATGTGATAACATTGACAGCATTTAAATTTAAAACAACACAGAAGCTCAATGTCAGCCTATTATTGAGCATGCCTCATTTCTAAAGTCAATCTCCTGAGAAAAAAGACTTTCTAAATACACCCCTCTACCCCTCCCCCAATCACAACATTCAAATATACAGCCCGGAACCTTGAACCTGTCTCTTCTCTATTAAAATCCAACACATATTCTAAATAATGCATTTGCTTCAGGAGAGAGGCATCTAGAACAATTAAATCACATGCCAAGAAAATAAAGATAACATGTAGAAGGGTAAAGATATCCTCCGAGTCCTGTTTGGACTTTCTTTTCCAAACTCTCTCTGAAAGTAAAACCTCAATAACTTTCTCAACTGTAAACAAAAGACCATTCCTGTTGATCATCTAGCCATATGTTAATTACAAAATTACTTGCCATATTCAGGGAAACAAATCAAAGACTTCAAATAAAATCTTTTGCTACAAAGATATGTAAATCCTACAACTTGAATGGAACAAATCAAACTTTGGAGTGCAGTATTATTTCTCAAATAAAACACGAAACGGAGGTTCAACCTGGAGTTGTCTTAATGCTGCAGCGCACACAATTTTGATAGTCTAAGGAAGCAATACACGTGTAAGCTGAGAAGGCAACATTCACACACACACACACACACACACACACACACACACACAAATCAAGATGCTTTCAACAAAGCAGGGTTTTATAAAGTTTGATGATACTCACACTGAATTTTAATGATTTCCGTAGCCAAACAGAAAGACAAAATTGAATGTAAGCACTGATGCTAAAAGTTAATTCTACCTTAGCACACCTGCACCAAGATCCTCTTTGCAGAAGTGTTTTTAAAGCACCTTAAAAGCAGACTAGGGTGCACACATTGAAAATGAAGAATTCCCAGTTACTGTTAAACTCTATGGTTGTTGGAGTACAGAAGCAGTGGTCCCAGGGTGGAAAGTAGATATGAACAACCACTCCGAAGGATTCAAAGGAATTAGCCATACGATTTCAAAAGCTGGAAAACCAGAACTGTTCAGTCTTAAATTTAGGGTACTTGCCCTTAATGCTTTTTTTTTTCTTGCCTACAATGATTTGGTTTAAGTTGAGATCATAGAAATAATGATGAATGTGATATTTGAATGCTTTGATCCTCAGCCCATTCTTCCGCTTTTTACTAGCTATTCCTATATCACTTAATCAGGACCTCAGCATTTTTAGTACAAAAGCATCTCCTCCCACCTACTGTTTCCACGCTCCTGCATCAGAATAGAAGACTTACAGAGGCTGCCAGACCAGGGAAGAGGACTTTTCTCTCAACAGATGTCTTCAGCTTTTAGGCGCGCTCGCGTGAGCAGGCGCGCGCCCGCGCGCGCGCGCGCGCACACACACACACACACACACACACACACAAATACACACAAGAAATTGCCTACCTCATTAAAGTCTGCAAAAATCCCTCTAAGGTACCCACGGATGGTTTTAGTACAGAGCAGCCAGCAATGCCTCTGTACAAAGCTTTGCCATTGCTAGTGTGATGAGAAAGAGCTGCTGGGATGCTGAATGGCACATCAGCCAACTTTGTGTGTAGCAAAGGCTCTAAAGAAAACCTGGGCTGAAGCTCTGCTGGATCAAGGAATGGACTCAATTCCACTCCACGCACAGCCTGCATTAGCCAACGGAGACTGCTCCAGGAAGTACTTGGAATGTATTTGCACAGACAAAGACTGGCCCTCTTTTTTTTTTCCCTCGTGCTGCTTAAATCACTGTGGTAAACCACAGACCTGAAACTTTGAGGTAGATCACTCATTGTGAGTCACGTGAGAATCCCCAAACGTCTCATTCAAAACTGTAGCTCCAGCATGCAGAACACAGTTGGCAGGTGATACATATTTGCCTAAATGGTAAATGTGGAACCTATAGCAGGCGCAATTAGAAGTCGCTGAAGTCTTCTTATTATGTGCTATTTAGAAAGCAAAGGTAAGTGAATCTGGATTAAAAGATTTTAAAACTTTGTTGTAAAACGATACTTTTGGCCTCTTCCCCTAGACATGTCTAATACCATCATTGTTTATTTATAATGGTCATCAAACAGTTAGCAAGGCTTTGTTTTAACTTATGGAGTTTATGTATATATGTACATATGTATGCACCATGTGATTTACATATAACTACATAAGTATCACATGCTTATATATGTATATATAAATTTAAGATTAAACTCATATATAAAGTCAACTATGGAGGATCATACAGAAACTTACTGACCCTCTGAGACTGCCTATCAATGGCCCAGATTAAGACTGCAGGATGGACTGAACAGAAGAATATCCAGCATCTAGGAAGATTTATTTTGCTCTTTGATGACCTCTAAAAACCCTGGGTTCCACAGGCACATCCTTTATCATGCCACTGTCCTAAAACCAAATCAATGGTGGCAAAGAACCTCCAAGTTCACTGTTGAGGGCCAAGACAATGATTCCAATAAGAATCTTCTCACAGTTGCTTCCCAAAGACACCGGAAACAATCTCCTAGAGTTGTGTATGTGTAACCTGGTGCAGGTGACTTTCTGCTATGGACAGCCGAGGAATCTCCTAATTGGGAGATGGCATCCAGATGCAGCCGGCTTTAGTGTGTTATTTATGACAAGTCTTACAGATCTCCATCTGCCTATTTAATAAACAGAGTAATGAAGTGCACCCAAAACAAAACAATGAGTTAATAACCTAAGTGATACCGAAGTGTTTATGTGCCACAATTAACTAGTGTTTCCATTACTGCCTGCTACTTTACCTCTAAATAGCCTCTGAAGGAATTCTGTGCTTATATATCCACATATCCTAGGTCAGGATGCCACTACTGTACAGAGTCTCAGAAGACCTACTTACACATAGTCTCACAGCATATAACTACAACCCAACCAGGTGTTCATGAAATACTTGCCAAATGATCAAATAAATGAGAAATGAAGAAGAAATATGCATGGGATGCCTTTAGGCTAGATAGTATAGGCATGTGGCTTTAAAGGATTTGGTATCTGAGTTGTCACTCTTCCCCAGTTGTTTCTTCTCTAAAAGATCATCAACATTTACCATAAGGCTGGATTAACTCTGCAAGAGCCTGGTGGTTGTGATGCTATTTCAGTGTCCTCTATGTACTGTTGGAACCTGTTATCCAGCTAGACAGATGCAAATGGATGCAGTTTTGAGCCTCTTCCTGACTCCCTAACTATAGATTTTACAATAGAACAAAGAAGGGGGGCTTTTATTTATAAATAATCGATGTAATATGTAAATAGACAGCCCTTCCCTTTGAGGAGCTCACAGCCAGCCAATTCACAAATGAAAGTGGCTCAGCCTTTTCTTGGCTAATGGTGTGGTCTGCATCGTAGAGGTTATCAGACACTCCTTTGCAGAATGCAAATCAAACATCTTTGAATGGCAAAAGGATCAAAGCACAGCACCTAAACATTGTTCAGACCTGCTGTTCATATTTGTATGCACCAGAATGCTTAAAAGGAAAGAGAACAGAGAAAAGAAATGTGTTTTACAAAAGTCAGTGTTATTATTCAGGTTTTTTTGTGTGTGTTTCTCTCTTTTTGATTATTATTTTGCTTCTCATTCTAGGGCAGTGGCCGATGTGTGTGGTGTAGGCAAATGCTTTAACTTGAAATCCTGGCTCAGCTAGCCATAAGGTGTTTGACCTTGGGCAAGCTTTTCTTTGACCTCTGGCTTCTTCATCTGTGAATGGGACTAATAAGCCCTCATCAAGAGATGAGGATTAAACACATATTAAAGCAGTACTTCTCAAAGTTTAATGTAATACAAATCACCTGGGGTTATTTTTAATAATGCAGAGTCTGTGTAATTAGTCACTAGGTCTGGGGTGGTTCCTCAGATTCTGCATTTCGAATCAGTTCCCAAGCAGAATGGATGCTGCTGATGGCAAATGCTCACGCAAATCAGTTATTCTTCAAATGAGAGTGAGGTGGTACATTCATGCCATTTGCACTTACTCCATGCTTGTCAGCACCAACTACACTGATGATTATTGCATGCCTACTTAATCTATTGCAGATATTATGCAGGATGGATCTGAGATTCTAAAGTCACCGACCTATATATGGGCAGTAAAAACATCTAGTATCACCAAAACCTGGACACTGAAAACCTGAGTTACCTATCCCAGTAAGTTTTCAGCTTTTCAATACCTGCAGACCAGCAAGGCTTAACAGAAACTACTGACCCACTCTTTATAACTCAGCTTGAGTGGGCGTAGTGGGTGTAGTGAATCTTTTCCTAAAATAGTACCTGGAATGTGTGGGTTCAATGCCACACATGATTCTCTGAACACTGCCAGGTGTAGCCAATAAAACAAACAATCGATTTTTAAACATATCAAAGATTGTAGGGAGAGGGTTGGGGCCACACCTGGCAATGCTCAGGGGATGATGCTGATTCTGTGCTCAGGATTACTCCTGGTGGGTTTGGAGGACCACATCAGGAATAAAACCCTGATCACCTGCATGCAAGTAAGTACCCTACTCTCTATGTTATTGATCAAGCCACATATGAAGGTTTTAGAAATACTGCAAAATCATATTCTGGAGACTATAGAAAAAGTTGAATGATTTTACACATAAAAATAACACAACTGAATTTGTATTTCAGTAAAAAGTTACCATATCCTTTCATTCTTTCAGAATCTAGATGTCAGGCATTATCCTAAGAGCTGACTCAGATTAGGTGAATCTTAACATTTAATATAGTCAAAAACATTTCACAGGGTGCACAGGGATCACTCAGTGGTCCATGCATGGTGCCACAGATAGAAACTGGGTCGTTTCCATGCAGTTAAATCTTACCTTTTAATAAATTCAAAAACATTTCTTGAGCATCAAACTTGACTTCTAAAGACTGATTAATAAACAATCCTGCTCTAGTAGTCATATTAGTACTTATAATTGTTGAGACTCTCCTAGCATGCTTTACTCAGAATTCCTTGACACTATCAGGCTGATGACTCAATCATAAAAGATTCTGTTGATGTAGGGTTTTTATTGCAGTGCTATTTACTGTATTGGAACTTGACCCATGGTACAGGGTTTAGTATAAAATACCAATCAATATTAGCTTTAAAATAAACCACATTAGATGTATAGTTGGCACATTTAAACTTTAATATCAGAGATGATAAGATCTGTACTATTATTTTTGTTAACCTATGCAGAGGAGTTTCCTTTGGTTACTGAAAAGGAAAACAATAAATTGTAAGTATGTGAGTCTCTGTCTTTTTAATGAGTCAGTGCCTTATCAGAACTCATATAGATTTGGCATCAGGAGCTTTGACAGCTAGCTAACCTACTGCATGCATGTTTTATTCTTGTTTCCTATGTGCAATTATATAGAAGGTCAGTGTGCAATGAGTTCTCGGTTAATTTCAGCTTCCTGGGTTGATTTTATTACTGGTGATCTACTAGACTTGAATCACTATAGGGAAATGGGTCCAATGTATCTGAGTAGGAAGTCTTCATATATCTAACTCAGCTTCTTGTAACTATAGTGACCCCAAATTTCATCTTTTGTATTTCTCTGTTTCATTTTTTCCTTTTGGGGACAAAATCTTGATCTACTTAGTGTTTATCCTTGTTTGTGTACACAAGGATCACTCAGGGGTCCATGCGTGGTGCCACAGATGGAAACTGAGTTGTTTCCATGCAATGCTTACACACTGTACTTTCTCTCCTCTCCCTGGAACTTAGTTCAGACTTAATCTGACTCAAGTGGCTGGCTGTTACTCAAAAGACTCTTTAATTGGATTCAGAAAACTTCACAGAGTTTGAGGATAACCTCAATAGTCAGCTGTAGCAGACTCTCTAAAAGAAATTCAAGAGGATCTCCCCTGGAGTCCTTGGTCTTGAAATGGAGGGAACTCAGCAGAAAGGTTCAGCCTTCTCACCAACAGACTGCTGTGTTCACCAAAGACTATCATATTTAGGATTCCTGCGTTACTCAGTGTGGGGGATACGATGTTCATGGAAGAAAACTGGAAGCAGTGAGATCAGGGTTTCAGCCCTGTCTTCAACATTGATCTTCTGTGGAACTTTCTGTAAGACTTGGTTTGCACCCTTTATTCTTCCTTTAACATTACAGCAATGGCAACGATGTTTACAGAAGGTGACTTTTTTAGGATTAAGTGGGGGGAAAGGTATATAGTACCAACAATAAATGGATAAATATTCATGTATTTTATCACTCTTTTCTGTGTTACTAAATATCTCTATAAAATGCAGATGTATCTGGGTACATTAGTGATGGGTATGGTGTTAGAATTGTGTCATCATAAATGGCATTGTAAATCACAGAAACTTAATCTAACAAAATTAAAATAAAATATACAATGCAACAATCATTACTATGTATCTATATAGGATATATTATATATTCTCCAAATCATTGAATGGTAGGACCGAAGACAGTATCAAACAGTATCCATTATACATAGAAAGTCACTGAGTACAAGTAAAGTTAATTACTTGCCTAATATTTATAGTGGTAGAACACTACCAATTAAAGATTCAAACCCTAATTAAATATGTGTGTTTTTGATGTTATCCTTTACCTACAGTGATACTTGATATGTGGTAAATATGCTCTCAATATTTGATTTGTGAATGAGTGGACAGGTAACTTCCCAGAAGGTTAACAGAGGAGTAATTCTTAGGAGGTAAGGCTTGGTCTTTACTTTTAATGCTGATAACATTACTCATCTTCCTACATACAAATACACACATTTGGGGAAAGAAGAAGAAGACATGAACCTACAGCTTCCATGAAACAAAGAAAAAGCTCATTATTAGCAGCAGCTGTTTTTTGAGTATTAGCATGTCGAACTGTATTAAAGATAGAATATAGCATACATGTATAGAAATAAGTTACTTTCCTGGGAAGAATCAATACAGGTAGTCTACAAATGGACTGGGGTCCACACATTTTAGGGGCAGCTGCCTAATGATATGCTTCACGTGTTCATTTCCTGGCTGGATTCACTTTACCCCTACCTGGGCATTCACACTCTAGTCCCTATAACCCAGTCTGTCCCAAACTAGAGGGATTCATTGTGATTAGATTCCATAGGTTGATCAAAAAGTAATAATTGATCTATGAAGGAGTGAAATCTGATATATTAACAGTGGAATAATTCTGCACAGCAAGAATAGGAGAATGAGTGCTTAGTCCTGAAAGGAGATGAATGATAGACTTAAACATGAAAGGCAATATCATGTGTGGACATAAATGTGACCTGTGATTTTTGACTCACCAAGGAATATAACTCTCACTCTGATATGCTCTTTACAAACGAGGTTGAGTTTATTTCTTAAAATCTTAAAATATTCAGTTTCCTCAAGTGTAACTTGGTGTTTTTTGTTCGTTTTGTGGTGAGAGGGATCAAACCCAGGACCTCACACATGTAAAAAGAAGTGCTCCAACACTGAGCAGTATACTGGTTTCTCAAATCTAACTAGGAAATAATAATTAAGGCGACCTCACAGGATTGCTTTGAGGATTAGAGACATGCAATTAGCATGAAGAGTTCCTTAAAATGACATCCCATTATATCAGACTCTGAGTCTCAGCTCTTTGAATTACAAATAATGTTTCATACATTTTCATAACCCAATAGAGTCCCTGGCATGCTGTTAACGCTCAATATATGTCTGGTGAATGAATAGTAAATAAGTATATTGATTCACATACTGGAGAGGGATGCATTTAAGGATAGACAAGAGGCCTGTAATATCTGAGTGTATCTATCCATCTAAGATATTTTGCACCCTCTCGCTTCCCATTCACTCCTTGGTCTTCACTCATGCATTGCTAAAATACACCTCCTCCTCTCTCCGCTCTACCTCCCCTTACCCCGTTCTCCCTGATCAGGAGGACTATTAGGGATTTTAAAAATTTTGTATCACGTACTTTGCAATCTTTGGGTGTAACTTGGGGTCAACATGATAATAAGTATTTTTCTAATTATACAGGAATTTTAAGTAGAAGAGATTTTACTGAAATCGTTTTCTCACACTTCTACATACATAAATCATACACTATCCATTACAGTATGCTTTGACTTTCAACGGTGGGTTTCACCTACAAGCTGGGGGTCTGTGCCATCTCTGAAGATGCTGCTGGTCTAACAGTGTGGATCTGAGGAATGCTACAAAGATTTCACTAGCACCAACGCTGTTCTGGGGAAATATTTCTCTGCAGGAGGCCTTAGTGGATTCCCAGGTCCCTAAACCAGATTACTGGCAACCTCCAACAAATCTTTCCCAATCCTGATTAACACATAATAGTTTGATCTCAGGGATCCTGGAAATAATCCAATGTACTTGTCTCTCTCTCCTCAAGGTGTCTAGATATCAACATCTTCTTTTGGCCATAGTCTTGGACCCTTATCATCCTCCTTTAGAAACTATTACTAAGATCATCAACTTTCTCTCTGAAAGCATTGAAGCAGTCTTAACACTCTCCAAACAACCTTAAAAGACTGATAACAGTTTGATCCACTACTTATTACAGGTAGAAAAATTCTGAATCTGGGGCTGAGACAATACTACAGTGGGTAAGGTGCTTGCTTTGCATTTGGCTGACTTGGGTTCGATCTCCAATATGGTCTGTTTAGCCTTTCCAAGAGTGAACCCTGAGCACAGAGCCAGAGTAAGTCCTGACTGAGTAGCAAAACAAAATGAAAGAAAACAGAGTATGAATCTCCTGAGGAAAAGAAGAGTGGGAAACTATGAAAGTGACTTTAAGAAAACAGCATAGATAACAAACTCTTACTTAATATGTAACCTAAATTTTCCCTGCTGGGCTCAAGCTGATTATTTCCCTGCCTTTAATGGCTAATGCAAATATCAGCTCATGTCCTCTTTATCACCTCATTGAATTATTAAATCTTCCCTTTATACTTTCTCATGCATGAACATGCCAGTATCACTAATCCTAGTCTTGTAAGTAACTTGATAAAATGATCAGCCCTGCAGAATGAACATTCTGTCCTTGCCAATTTTCCCCAAGCCATGAGGCTTCTCTCTATAAAACTGAACACACTTCTATTTTCTCTCTTCTTTACCTAGATTGTGACTCAAATAGTTTGACAATTCACGCCTGCCTTGAGATAAATGGTTTATATGTTTTCGGTTGTGCTGGCTAAATTTATCCTCATTTAGCTCCTAGAACTGAAATCATGTAGAACAAAATATATATTTTCTTTAAAAGGGATAACCCAATGAAAACAGGTCATGGTACCATGAAGGAGTCTGTTCCTGTAAAGGCAGTGTAGACAGAGGCCAGAGATATCTCTAAATGTGCTGGGCACATGCTTTGCATATAGGAGACCTGGGTTTAGTTCAGGAATCGCATGCTTCCCTGAGCACTAAAACAAAATTAGCCCCTGACAAAAGCTGGCGTAACCCAAGACAAAATTAACAAAATAAAGTGAGGGCAATGAAATAATAGTTCTGTCAAATATGCTGACATGATTTGATCCACTATAGTTAATTGTTCAGAAACTATTGACTAGTCAGAGAAAGTTTATTGTCCTACGTAAGTTTACATTATAAATAAATGTTCATTTGTGTATTATTTAACATATATGCACACATATATTCTCATGTGCACAGATCATAAACATAATTCATCATATAAATTTGTTCTCTGAGAACCTGAAAAATAGAGTTAACATAATCTCCTAACAAATATCTTAGTGTGAAGAAATAATTAAGAAAATAAAACATTTCTTTTATGTATCACTTAACTCACATCACTTCTGTGTCGACTTTTTTATACTTTTTTGTGTAGTTCTTATGATTTCATGAGGACAACTGACTGACTTTATTAGCCATTATTTCTTTCTCATCCTGGATGACCATCTATCTATCAATAACTATATGTTACACGTGAATGACACTCAGGAATTCCCTCAAGCAACCTCATAAAGGAACAACCTTCATTTATGAAATCAATTAGAATTGTTCTGCTAGTAACAGAGTAGGCACTCTGCATTGTTGAAGTCATTAGCTGAGATGGTTTTCTTAGACCCATTCTCCCTGATGCTGCTGAATGCAAGACACAGAGACTGGGAGCAAATACAACAACATTTCCCTGCATAATTATTCTTATGGGGATAAATTCTTAATGCTGGTTTGTATATAGCAGGTTGCTCTGATAAAGCCATCTTCCATTATTTGGTTAAATCAAACATCCATAATGGTTTGCTAAAATAGTGACTCAAGTATAAATTCATATCAGGAGATTTCTATGCAGCCATATATAATGTGCTACTTACTAGTGAACCAAGACAACATTGACAAGTTAGAAATTAAATGTTGTAGAGGATTTGGGTAATACTGAATGTAAAAGTTTTAACAATAACTATAAATATGGTCTCTCCATAGGTCCATCTGTCTACATTCCCAAGCCATCTGCCCCTTATCTAGAGTTGCCATGGAAGAAAATTTCCACTACTTAAATTCCCCAATTTATCTTTCTAGAATACATGGGTATTTTTAGTTTTAATTGAGATAAGACTATTGTAATATTTATTGCTTCCATTTAAAAATTCCATTCATATTTTTCTTAGAATGAATAAGTATTTTCATATCAAAAATTATGACAACCAAGAGAAAATGTCGTATATTTTCTTCTCAATATGGAAAAGGTATCAACCAAAGGGTTTAATTTCAGTAGGCATGATAGTAATTTTCTTAATGATCTCTTCCACAGTCTGCTTTAACAAGGGACTTCTCTTATTCTTAATTTCTATCTGAGATACAAGAGTGGGGTTTACTCAATCATATGTAAGATCAAATTCTACTACCCCTGATTTTTAACATATTTTCAGAAGATAGAAAGTAAGCCTGTGAGAACTCCTTAAATTCGATAATAAAATTAAAATTATAAAGTTGTATGACTGCTGTTCTTCTCCCAGTAATTTTTCTGTTCACTTCAAATCAACTCCTCTAATTCCCTTTACAACTAAATTTCCCGAAATTCCTTTCTAATTGGATTCCTACTGAGTTTGGCTAAAAGGAAACTGACTAGGGACTGGCATATGGGAAGAGGACACAGTTTTATTTCTATTTCTCTCAGCTATTGGTCGTGACTTCCAGCAGGCTTGTCTCCTCTCCCTGGTTTCCAATATGCATTGGAAGACACTGTCTCTGATCCCAACTCCCAGCCAGCATCATCAGTCCTGAATCCAGCTGGCCTTGGTGAGGTCTTCCTGACCAGGAAATATCCTCTATTTCCTTGCTCTCAAAGTCCTAAGGGGTGGCAGTTGTCCCCTGAAGGTGATACTCTGAAGGCTACATCACTATGCCTTGCTAACTGCTAAATGTTAACTGCCTCAATACTTGTGTAACTTCCTCCTATTAAATTCCTTTCACTAGACCACAGGTTCTCAACCTTATCACTATTGATATTTTGAGACAGATAATTATTTGCTGTGGGAGGTTGATCTGCGACTTGGAGGATGTATAGTAACATCTCTGCCTCAATCCGTTAAATGCCAGCAACACCTTTACTGTTGTGACAGCGAAAATTGTCTTCAGAAATTGCCAATTGTCCTCTGGGTAGTAGAATCACCCGTGGCTAGGGACCACTGTATTATACCAGAGCAGTGCTGTTTTCCAGAATGGACATTAACTGATAAGGTCCCTCAAACTGCACGCCTAGCTCTTATCCTTTCTAAGATATTGTAATAAGACAAAATGGGGAGATATATCTGTATCAATCTATATTTAAAATTAGTAATATTGGTAAACAATCAAAGCTTACTTGATAAATGAATACATTAATATGAAAATAACTTAAAGGTTGACCTACTTTTCCTTATTTTATATTTGCCAGAAAAGCTATACTATAGTTTTATTTGATTAAGCATCACTGGACCTTTGAAATATTCTTATACTATCATGACAAATATAATAAGTAAAATTAATAATATATTAACTGATAGAGACAAACAACAAAAGAAGCAAAGTTATAGGGAGGAGAAATATAATGTTTTTTCTGTATTGCCACCCATACAATGTCAATTGTTTTTCTGAGCACTAGTACCTTCTCAGCAATGGATAAATATTATCAGATACCTAATTCATTACTTATTAATCCTCATTCTTCAAATAATTATCTTCCTAATTTTATTTTTATTGATTTTGTCTAGTGTCAGGATTCAAAAGTATCATTAGGGCACATGTGTAATAACGTGTTGTTGAACTAGATTAACAGTGAGTTTGCACTAAGAATTCATTATGTGTAGTGTTACAACTGTATAAAAGCAATCCCTAATTTCATTTAAGAGACGACAGAGAAAGAAATATGTAAAAACTGACATATTCAATAGTTACTCTGTAACATAATTTGCATAAATGAGCAAATAAGTGCATGGAGTTTTGCTTGAGTGCATGAATACAGACTTATATTTAGGATGTTTCCATTTTGGTTAAAGTTCATTTTTATTACTCAGACATTTGATGATCAACATCAAGTAATACTATGCTCAGATACTAGGTTTTTAGGGTATTATTATCTTACTAATGTTAAATGCTTACCTATCCAAGTGCAATAGTCATCAATGTTACTCCATGAAAATTAAAAGTGGAAAATTATAGTATAAAATAAAAAATAAATGTGCAAAAGATCAAATCCAGGACTTCATTTATGAAAACTGTGTACATTATCTATGAAAAATGTGTATATTATGTCTGAGCTACTGTGTTGGACACAACATTCTTCTTTGTTATGAAAAGCACAAAGGACCACTTGACCATTCAAATATACTCAATTTCATTTAAAATATCAATATAGAGGCTAAAATAAAATGTATTATTAGTGTTTTGAATCTTAATTTAGGTGGTTATCATATATATGAATTTTTATGAATCTCAGGGTATTACATGACTTCAGAAATTGAACAATGTCTGGGAAAAAAGGTGACTTACTTAAATGAGTTCTGGACTTTGATTATTCTAAACGCAATAACCCTTTACTATTCTGGAGTAACTTAACATTTTGTAGCTCATTTTTTGTAATGACATGAGAATAAAAAAATAGAATTATCAGGTTATATAATGGAATTCATTCAAATTTTACATGGTATTTACTTTAAATATTTGTAGTATTCATACTACATAGATACATTTGAATAGCGGAAGTGAATAGATGAATATAAAACCAATTACAATTTCTAAGTATATTGATTTTCAAATATGCCATAGAATCATAATTTAGTTTAAGTGTCCTCCTCCCTTCTCTAGAAACTAAACATTTCTTTTCGTGGTCAAATGAATGTTTAGCACTACTGTAAATTTTTTCTAAAGTCCCAAGCCAGAATTGTTTCTGCCCCTCAGGGTTCTTCCTTTTCCTCCTTTCTACACTATTTTCATTTGGGATGAATAATTTAAGTAAACGGTGGTTGTGATATGTTGGATTCATTCATATGTAAACTCAATGAAATCAGAGACTGCAAAATCACTCAATTTTCTGTTCCTGGGACTAACTCTTTATAATCTTGATTATATCACGCTGGTTTTTACAAAATGTTGATGAAACTGAGGTGAACTGAGTATTTTAATTAATTTGCGTTGAGGATGTAAGGCTTGCAGTTACTATATGATGTCCACAGAGTGCAAAGTAAAAATAATAACGTATCCTGGATATATATCATATGGAAGAAGTGATGATTTGGATAAATATTTGTAAAAGCATAAGATTTTTATTTAAGGACAAAAATTGTTCAAGATTTAAAATTTTTTTTCTTAATTTTGAATCATTTTTAGGATGAGGCATGTGATATTTATATATGTACACATATCTGCATGAACAGACATTAATTTATGAAAATTGAGACTATTTCACAATCATATGTGAAAACTGCACATTAATATGTGAAAGTTACGAGAAAGATCACAGAAAGGTTAAAATTACTAAAATTACTATTACTCTGCAAATAATTTTTAGCTACTCTACTGATTCCCAAACAAAAATAAATATAGTAAAATATACCATATACATTACATACAATATACTTACTGTCACCGTCCTCCCGTTCATCGATTTCCTTGAGCGGGCCCAGTAACATCTCCATTGTGAGACTTGTTGTTACTGTTTTTGGCATATCAAATACGTCACGAGTAGCTTGCCAGGCTTTGCCATGAGGGCGAGATACTCTTGGTAGCTTGCCGGGCTCTCTGAGAGGGGTGGAGGAATCGAACGTGGGTCAGCCCCGTGCAAGGCAAACACCCTACCCTCTGTGCTATCTCTCCAGCCCACAATATACTTATCAATTTAAACATTTTTGTTCAGTGGACATTTTTTTCTTCCTGAATTCTTATACATATATTGTAATAAGTTGAAGAATGAATTTTGTTGCAGTTTGTTTTTTGCAGTGCTAGGGATCAAACTTCACAGAGCGGGGAGAAAGGGCTGCAAAGTTCAAAAAGAGAACTCCCAGAATGACCACCAACTGGGAACTCTTTGGTACTATTGCGGCAACATGGGAAGATGCCATTGTTGACAACATTGACGAGGAATACGATCGACTGGTTCAGCACCTCCATGAATGTGCTAGGAACGCCAAGAGAGAGATAGCCACAAAAAATCGCCTATCTTCGAAAACTCTTGAGCTAATTCGCCGGCGTGGTTTGGCGCATGCCTCAGGCAACCGCAAGCTAACGTCCAAGCTTGCAAAGCAGTGCAGAGATGCGATCAAGGAAGACCTCAAAGAGAGAAGAGCAGAAGTACTGGTAGATGCAGCAGAAGCCGGGAAAAGTATTTGTAATGCCCGCCTGTCCTTCACCAACTATAAGACCAAGATGACTGCCCTCCGACGTCCTGATGGATCCATCACATCCTCCAGAACGGCAATGGAGAAGATTATCCATGACTTCTACTCAAATCTCTTCGATAGCCATGTCCACTTGCCGACATACCAAATTCCACAGGATGGATATGTCGTTCCCAACGTTCTCCCTTCCGAAATCCGACACGCCGTTTTGTCAGTAAAGAAACAAACAGCACCCAGCCCAGACAAGGTCAGACCTAAACACCTGAAGAACCTGCCGTCAGTACTCATCAATACACTGGCTCGGCTCTTCACTCGCTACCTGTCTGAATGCAAGGTTCTGTCCCAATGGAAAACCAGCAGGACCATACTACTGTTCAAGAAGGGAGACATCCATGACATTGGCAACTATCGCCCGATCTGCCTATTGTCTGTCATCTACAAGTTGTTCACTCGAGTGATCCTAAATAGGATTGGCAGAACACTAGATGAAGGACAACCATGCGAGCAAGCCGGGTTCCGCAAAGGATTCAGCACCATCGACCATATCCACACGATAACCAAGCTCATTGAGGTTTCTTGGGAGTTCAAGATGCCGCTCTGTTTAACGTTCATTGATTTAAAGAAGGCCTTTGATTCTGTTGAGACGGAAGCAGTCATTGAAGCCCTAGCCAATCAGGGCATTCAAGCCCAATACAGCAGGATCCTCCGTGAACTGTATTGCGGATTCACTACCAGGATCTCACCATTCTACAAAGAAGTGATCGTTGATGTCAAGAGAGGGGTGCGGCAGGGTGATACCATTTCACCGAAACTCTTCAGTGCCACCCTCGAGAACATCATGCGACGACTGGAATGGGAAGGAATGGGAGTGAAGATAGATGGTCGGCAACTACACCACCTCCACTTTGCTGATGACATTGTTTTAATAACACCAAACATCAGCCAAGTGGCACAAATGCTGGCCGACTTTGACCGTGATTGTGGAAAGGTAGGACTACAGCTGAATCTTACGAAGACAATGTTTATGAGAAACAGCCTTGTTCCTGATGCTCCATTCGCTCTCAATGGAACAACCATCTCCGAATGCAACAGCTATGTGTACCTAGGTCGAGAGGTCAACATGACAAATGACCTGGCACCTGAGCTGCGCAGGAGGAAGAGAGCGGCTTGGAACGCCTTTAAGAACGTCGAAGAAATAGCTAAGAGGACGAAGAACCTCCGGCTCCGGGCACATCTCTTTGATTCCACTGTTCTTTCTGCATTAACATATGCCTCAGAGACCTGGGCCCTACGCAAACAAGATGAGAACGCTATTCAGGTCTCCCAAAGAAGAATAGAAAGAGCTATGCTTGGAATATCACGTTTCAGTCAAATGAGAGAAAGAATCCTGAGTTCTGACATCCGTCGACGATCAGACATCCGTTGACGATCAAGGATCAGGGATGCTGTCTCATTTACCAAGGTGTCGAAAATCAGATGGGCTGGTCACGTAATGAGATTTAAAGACGACTGTTGGACTAGAGCTGTTACTGACTGGATTCCATGGGATGTCAAAAGACTGCGTGGCCGCCCACCTACCAGATGGTCAGACTTCTTCGTCAAGATCATGAACGATCAGTTTGAGGCCCTTCATGTTCCCGGAGCGAAGAGATGCCATTGGGCTACACTAGCACGCGACAGGAACAAATGGAGACGTTACTGGCGCCCGCTCAAGCAAATCGACGACTAACGGGAAGTTAAGTGATTAAGTGAAGGGATCAAACACTTGGACTCGAACATGGAAGTTATATACTGTATCACATGCCCATATGCCTGTCTCAGGAAATTCAGGTGCCCCTGCTTTTTAAAAAAAAGAGTGCAAACTTGGGGTTACAGGGACCAGACAAGAGTTAAGATGTATAAAGTTGTATTATTCAAAAATCTGGAAATATGTGAACTCACCCCATCGCCACACCATCCCTGTTGGCCCCAGTTTCATTTCTGGCAACAAATGATATAGTCCTGGAGGCACCTGTGGGCACTTCAAGGTGTGGCCCTGGATGTCAGTCCTCCAGAGCTACCAAGTTGTCTGGATCTACACTGCATTTAGGCCCATGCACTGAACCACCAGCTCCATTAGATGAGAATCACTAGAAGATGTTCCCTGAGCCTCCCTCAGTACCACTTGGGAAAGGAGGGAAAGGAGGACAGGAGGAGGGAAGGAAAGAAGAAAGCAAGGAAGGGAGGGAGAGAGAGATGGAGAGAATGAGAGGGAGGAACAAAGGGAGGGGAAGGAATGGGGAAGGAAAAGTGAAGGAAAAGAAAACAGAAAGAAAAGAAAAAGACTGATTTAGGGACAGGGATACAGTTTACTGGCAAGGCAAGTATAAAGCCCTGGGTGTTTGTGGGGGGAGGGGTGGTGTGGCAGTGGGGTGAGTGCACATATTCCCAGATTTTTGATTAATACACATTCAACAAGCAGCTAGACTGTTTTGTTTCTTTATTACAAAGTGCCAAAAAATAAACCAAGTAAATAAGACAAAATCCATATTACAGCATTGTTTCATATTCAAATTTTCAAGGTGAATGGAGATACAAACAGAAGATACAAAGCGAAATAAATTCATTGCTAATTATTCTAGAAAAGACACACACAAAAGATACCAGAGCCCACATTGAGATAATTATACAAATCTGAATATCAGTTAGTTAAGCACCTTCAAAATCATAAACAAAAGATGACCCCCACATAATTATAATTTATGATTCTCTTGTCATTAAAAAAAAAGTCACTGCAAACCTGTGACTTTATTTTGTGAAAATAAAGTTGCCAGGAACTAAATAAAGTCTGCCCAGCAGGCTTTTCATTGTGTTTCTAAGGAGTATAATTGCACTCCAGACCTTAGGAAAGGTGATTGCACCTTATCATTAATTACTTGTCTAGCCCTTATCTCTCAAAACAGAAAAGAAGGGAGAAACAGGCAGAGAACTATCTTTTAGGTGATAATAGTCCCAAATTACAGACTCCCCCAACAAGTTGACACCCATTGACAAATTGTTCCCTCTAAAGCAACAGTCTTCAAACCAAAGCCATCAAGTCAAATGGGATCTCTTGCTTTTCTGCAAACAGTTTTATTAAAACCTGGCCACAGACCTTCATTTAGGTATTGTCTTACACAGCTTCCACCTAACAAATGACAGAATTGAGTAGCTTCAACAGAGACATTACAGTCCACAAAGCACAGACTATTTACATTCTGATCTTTTACAGAAAGTTGGCTGCTCCCTGATTTAAAGCAATGGTGTCATTTTAAGCTATTGTAAATTCAAACAAAACAAAGCTATGGCTCTCTCATTTTAAAGTCAAATTATTTTCCCTCTTCTATAGATTTCTTTTTCCTGGAAGACTCTTGGCTTCCATTTCAAGGAGCAACAAAGCAGACAACCCAGTGCACATGGCTGTATGCATAACTTGGAAAGGTTGGAATATATGTCCTAGAAACATCCAATATGTTAGAGACCCAGAAATCTGTCTGCTTGGTACTTTCAAGCAGAATATATGGAGAGTCTCTTTTGAAACTTCTACAAGATTTATTTTCTATTCTAGAGGCACTTTAGTCTGAGAAGCTGAAGGCTGCATAAAAACAGAGTAACCTGTGGAGTCCCAGTGGTTATTTTCTAGGCAAACATTTGGCCCCAAGACAAACCACGTTGAAAACAAAAAAAAACACACACAAACAAAATTGATCACTATAACTTAAACTCAGAATGTTCCCAATCTATCTTAGATCTATCTATGCTTAGACCTGAATCTTCACCTGAAGCTAATCTGTTTTTATGGATCCTAGGCTGCTTTTGAGCCTTTAAATCTTCCTTCAAGGTTACTGTGAAGCACTCTTGAATTTGAGATTGTTATGATCACTTGTACGGTTTTTGTCTTTCATAAGTACTATTTATTTCTTGCTTCCCATCATGGTCTTTTTTCTGGATGTCTGTCTATTGTGAACAAATGTCTCCTGTTAGGAATCTCCCAAAACATGGTCATTACTACACAATATATCCAGCAAGGTTAAATAAACCTCTTCTTTCAATTATTGCATCTGGGAGGGGAAGAATAAACTCAACTGAGGTATGAGAGAAGACAGTTCCTAAAACTAGGAAAATTCTGTATCACCTGAACAACCTGTCGGACACCCTGGTTATCTTTATTATACCTTAACATGCAAAGCCAGTTCATCTTGGAGCCTTTATACAGCTACCTCCTGCGACTGGAATGCTATGCTCCATGATCGTGACCTTTATGGCTCATTCTTGTTAATCATGTCTTCTTTAAAATGCACTACCTCACTGAGCTTCCCAAACAGTTCCCAAGCCTTTCCCATTCTCTATGCCCTGGATGCCATATCACAGGGTTTGTTTCCTCTTATTGGCTACTCTCTGAGATTGGTTTACTAGAATCCTGACTTTTCGGAGCTTTGTCTTATTCTCTCAGGAAATGACTTGGAATAGAGTGGGTGCTTGATATATGAATGTTTTTCTTAGAATGCCAGATTCATAGTGGTTCCGGTATACATTGGAATTGGAAAACACTTTTTTGGTGCTCCTGATTAATAAGTCTGATGGAAAAAACAACTGCATCAAAATTAGCAAATGGTCACCACTTAAGAACTAGCCATTAGGTTAAAAAAGCAAGCATATCTGGAGAATAGGTAGAAATAACTTAACCACATCTGTATATAAGGGGACAGCGAGCACTGGAAAGAAGGGCTGTAGGTAGCTGTAGCTGAGGACAGTAAGGGTGGTGGAAAGAAGGACACTAATCAAGTGCTTGTCACTAGTATGCTGCCAGGATGAAGTATGTCACTGGCTAAAGAAAAATTAGCACTTGTCACTGGCCACTTGTCTGCCTGATAGCCACATCCACCTCTCTGACTCAATATTCCATCAGCGGTTCCATTAGATGTTCTACTAGAAGGCCACACAAAACAATCGCATCCACAGCAAACTTGTGGTCTCCTTTTCTCCAAGTTGCTTACTTGCTCTTTGTGATGTATATATTCACTGTTTATATCACCTCCATGCCGCACATGTTATTACAACATTTCCACCAATAGCTGTCAACAACCTGGACAAATCAGGCAAGGAACTGGTACCAACAATCACCTCACAGTCCACCTATATTCAGTCAGTCAGCCAGTCAGTCAGTCAGTCACTGACTGTAGCTGCAACTTCTGTCCCTTCACTCCCATGCATCAGTCTCAGTTTGTCAATCCCCTCATATACTCTCTAGAGCATCTCGATGAAGAGCATCTGCATGTCTCATCGGGATTACAGGAATAGCATAGATTTCTTTTCTTCACAGTTGATGCTCTCTGATCATTTCTTCTCTGACTGAGACTCTTACCAGGACTTGGCAAAGCTCAGAAGTCAAAACCCAAAACCAAATGTGAAACAAAACTAAATATTTCTAACCAGGTCTTTCAGGATTTAGCTTTACCTCTGCTGGAGCTCGATTTCTTGATACTCTTCCTTTCAAACACTCAGTGTTCATGCTTTTATGGTGTATCAATTCTCTTCTTTGTCTTTCCATATATAAAATTATTTCCCACATTCACAATGTTTCTGGAAAGGCATTTTTCCCTTTCAAATGAGTCATTCCTCTGTTTAAATATCATCTCTTCATTGTGGCTATCCTTCCAGACTCTAAATCTCATTTCTCCCTCTGCTTCAACAGTTCTCCACTTCCCTTCCTCCTCATTCCTCTCCTGTGTACAACTCACAAGACTCATCAGTGCTGATTACTTGGGCAAAGTCTGACACCCTGGCTGGGCTCATGACTGTCATTCACTTTTATATCTTCAGCATCCAGTTATAATTAATAATGATGATTGCTGAGGAAGCTAAATAAACATTTGATAGATGAATGATGGAGGTGTGAAGGAAATCAGGTAAATAAATGCAATGATAGAAGAGAACAATAAAATTGAACTGAAAGGCAGACTAAAAGGTGCACCATTACCATTTCAGAAGTCAAACTGACAGTATGGGTGAGAAAGAAGCAAAATGGAGAGAAATCTATAATGACTGCACAGGCTTATTTTTTTCTACTTTGGGTTGCTGGGAGAGGGATGAAGCCAACAGTTAATGCAGGAGGTAAAAAAAGGAACAAGTTTGGTAGTTTTGAAGAGGACTGAGACAAACCAGAATCGATGACAGTCAGGAAATATGAGTCAAGAGATGTATGTACGTACAAGGTGGGTGGGAATATGTCTCATAGGCAGACAACTCTTTGAGCCAAAAGTCTCAGGATCATTTTGTTTTGTTTTGTTTTAGGGCCATTCCTAGCAATGCTCAGGGTGTAATTATGGTTCTATGTTCAGGGAGCAGGCCTGATGTGGTGCAGGAGACCCAATGGAGTGCCAGGAATCAAACCTATGTAGGCCAGTTACAAGGCAAACACCCTACTAGCTGTACTATTTTTCTGGTCCCTCAAGATCATTTTACAAATGATGTCAACAACTTTATTTCTTCATATCCTAGAAATAGTGTGTGAAATACATTAATTATGTGAACGATTTTTAAAAGTCAAATGAAATGTATTCATTTCAAATTCCATGCAATGAAACTTATAGAATTCAAATTTATCTAACACCAACACACACCAACACACACACAAAATCTCTCTCTTTCTCCAGCACTAAAATATAATTCTGATTAGCCTCCTTTTCTCTGGTTTTAGGCTATATTGGATGCTGTCCACAAAACATACTTAACTACTTTCATTTGTCCAACAATTCAAGCCCAACATGAACAATTGTACAAGGGCCTTTATTTAGAAAGTTCTCTTATCATCTTAGAGACAGCAATTGGAGGGGTAAAATAAGTCAAAAGTATGCCCTTATGTATGAGATTTCTTTTAGAGAAATTGTTTTTATTCTTTTGGGAGTAGAAACAAAGACTGAGCTAATGATCTGAGTTCTGATGAGTTTGTTTTGGCACAAAATGTCTCATGAATCAACAATAACTTTAACAGGTATTGTGTTAACATGACTCAGCCAGAAGAATATTCAGATTTATTAAACCTATTATCCTGAACAAGATCAGGTGTTCTGTCAATGACAGATGGTGACTTGAGGGCTTGTGTATAAAGAGGAAATACTCAACTAAGAAGAAATAATAAGCTCCATCATGCAAAAAGACATAGAGTTTTGTCTTGATGTCAAATTATAAAAGAAGCAAACCCAACTAAAGCATAATTCGAGAATATAGACTACCTAAAGTGAGAGGATTATTTTAAAAACATGTAAAATATTTTAAAAGGGTGATTTCTAATAATGTTCTTAACTGAAATCTGAAGGAGGTTGAATATTTAATATTAAGATAGAACTCAAGAAGTTGCATTGTATGGAAGACAAGGTAATGTGATGCAATCATATAATTTCCCTGCATAAGAAAAGATCCCAGATTTTCCAAGTAAAAAATAATAGCAGGTGCTTGGAATTACAGAATTGCAAAGAGATGGTAGGGGCAATATTGCTTTAAAAGTGATCATCTGGTTAATAAAATCACCCTGAAATATCACCTACAGGCAATTTCTTGATAGGAGCAGGAGAGGAGACAATCTGAAGCCCTAATTTATGAGGATAGCATGGCATGGTCTAATTGAGAAAGACAGATATGCTTTGGATAGTGGATGAGTGGGTAGTTATTAGCATACTGTTAGGGAAATTGAGAAACTTGACATGTGTGAGGGCCCAGATGAAGATCTTCCCAGTCTCACAGAGATGTGGGCTGTGAGGCTACTCAGACTGAGCTGGAACTTTAATTAAAAAGCATCTTTGGAACTATTCCAACATCACAGAGATTTCTAAGGTACGCAACTCACAAAGACCGTTGTTCAGAACTACATTGCCAGCAATATTTCAGAGAATTGTTGCTTGTAATAGATAAAGTATGGGTATTTGAAAAGGGTCTCAGATGTTGTAATTACAGATTCATACAAGAACATGTCTCACTTACAACCTGGTTATCAAGAGAGTGAGGAGTGTGCTACGAATCACCCAGGTACGTAATCACACCACTGTACGTAAGTTATAGTCTGTGGCACATAGACATACTCGGGGAAGTTTATCTTCAATGTGAAGGGAACACATTTCATGTGTAGGGATCAAAACATAGTTAATGATGCTTCTATCTAACAAGAAAGAACTCTTTCTCATTTGGGCCATTTCTGTAGAAGTCATTGAAACAATCCACTGAAACCACATAAAAATGGTTGTGGAATTTTCACAGAAATTCTGAATGAATGCTGCCTTGCCCCACCTTGTGCAACTCCAAACATGATCTTGAAAACAGAATCCTGCTGTCAGGAGTTCAGAAATACAATAAATACAATTTCAAATGTTTTTGCTGAGTTGCTTAAGTGGATCAGTTTATGAGCTGGAGGTGGGGCTCCTGTAGCAGAGTACTTGCCTTCCATGTATTTCCATTGCACTGCACTCCACAGTACTGTAAAACATGAAGTCTACAACAACTTTTTATTTTAAATGCAAGGTCACAGAGAGAACTCAAGTGGCAAAGCACATGTTCTCTATATGTGAGGCCCGTATTTTGAGCCTTGTTGCTGAATGACCCCATATGCATCTAATCAGTCCAGCTTCCAGGCCCAAGCACTAAACCAGGTCGAAGTCTACCAGACCTTACATCACTGGGAAGGACCCCTATAAAAATATAGATAGCAATAGTACAGTGGGTAGGATGTTTACCTTGCACATGGTCAACCGGGTTTGATCCCAGCATCCCATATAATATCCCTAGCACCATCAGGAATAATTCCTGACTGCAGAGTGAGGAGTAAGCCCTGGGCATATCATTACTGGGTGTGACCCCCAAAGTCAAATAGAGATATATAGATAGGTAGGTATAGATATAGATAGAAATAGATGCTTTAGTATTACTTTAGTAGAGGGTGATGGGCTTTTGTTTGTTTGTTTCTTTGTTTGCTTGATGTTTGTTTGAGGGACATGCCCAGAAGTGGCAGGCATTACTGCTGGCTTTGTGCTTCATCACTCCTGTCAAGAGCAGGGGACCCTATGAAATGCCAGGGTTCAAACCCTGGTAGGCGTCATGCAAGGCAGACACCCTGCCTGTTTTGCTATCTCCCCAGCCCTTACATGAGTTTTAATTCAACGACCTGAAAGATTGGTTTTAACAGGACAACCCTTTAAAATGTAAAACTGCATGTAATTGTTTTGTCCTATGTGCAATATAGTAGAGATGATTATTCTTGTTTAACTTAAGAAAAAGTAAAAGGAGTCAGGACCAAAATGGAACACATAATTTAGATTTGATGTCATAACAGGAAGGAGACGAGAGCATGGCAGGGAAACATTTTTTAACACAGTATATTTTCCACGCAGAGTGAAATTTGCTGACCAATTTCCCAAAATTGAAAACTTAGATTCCCACCTGCTCCAATAAGATAAATCACCCCCTGCTGGTGTATAGACTCTTTTGTGGAATTACTTCTTCCCCCAGAATTGCAATCATACAATTCTTTTCATCTTTTACTTTTCAGAAATAATGGAAATTTAAATTGGGAATTAAGTTGCATTTAATTTTCACTTTTGCATTTTAATCTTTGAAAAGTAACCTAGCCAGGGGCAAGGTGCATCAGAAAACTTCAAAGACAGCAAAGCAAAGGGGGAAAACCTGTCAGCTTTGAAATATAAACTGGTGTTTTGACTTCCAGCAAAGCTTTGTCCATTATAGTCTTTCTCTTGTTCTGCTCCCTCTAGCTTTCTTCCACTGACAGAACCTAAAATTCTAATGACTCTCTGCCCAGAAACATATTTCACATCATTTTTATAAAGCTAAATGAAAACTCTCAAAATTGTAGGCCACATACTAACATACTTACGATTTCTATTTAACAAAAATTGCATATACCTATGACATTATCTATAGACTATACATAAATGCATATATAGACAAACACCAATTTGTGAATCAATTATAACAAAATATACACTTTAAAATATTTACTCAATATATATTTAGTTGTACTAATTTTAAGCTTCTGGAGTGATAGCACAGCGGTGGGGAGTTTGCCTTGCAAGCTGCTGGCCCAGCCGAGCCGGGTTCGATTCCTCTGCCTCTCTCTGAGAGCCCAGCAAGCTACCGAGAGTATTTTGCCTGCACGGCAAAGCCTGGCAAACTACCCATGACGTATTCGATATGCCAAACACAGTAACAACAAGACTCACAAAAGAGACGTTACTGGGCCCACTTGAGCAATTTGATGAATAACGGGAGGACAGTACTATTTATTTTAATTTGAAGCTTCAATATTCTCTGTATCACCAGAAACTGTGCAGGGCTTATTCCTTGCTCTGTGCTTTCAGACATTCTTGATGTGCTTTGTGACCATGCGTGATGCAGAGGATTGAACCCAGGTTGGCAAGAAACTTTTGCACTGTATTATCCCTCTTTCCCCTCTATCCTAAATATGAATCCAATGCATAAATGTAACAAAGAAAAGTGAATACAAAAAGTAATTACTTATTGTAATTCAACTGGAAGTTGCTTATAATGTGACCCAAATTACTCACTTATAAGAAAATTTAAAATGATTTAATAATGACTTTTTGCTTTTGTAAAATTATTTTATAAATAATCTTCTGTTTTTCTCCATCAGCTAAAATGTATTTACTTTTCCCTGTGTGTTTGAAACTCAACTATGAATATTTTAGTAAATCACACTAACTTATTTCACGGTATCACAGTCATCCTGTTGTTCATTGATGTCCTCGACCAGGCACCAGTAACGTCTCCTTCATCCTAGCCCTGAGATTTTAGAAAGTGCCATATTCAAGGTTATTTCAGGGTCAGGAGAATGAGACCCATCATTGTTACTGGGTTTTGGCATATTGAGTATGCCAAAGGGAGTTTGCCAGACTCTTCCATGTGGGCAGGTTACATTCAGTAGCCTGTCTGGTTGTACAAAGTGAGAATGAGATAATAAGATGTCCTGGGAGCTGGATTTTATAGTCTCTGGATCTTGGCCATTGATGGGATTACATAGCGCAGGGTGCAGTTGGTGAAGTGTGATGCCTGCCTACTGGAAGATGGGGGATCTGGGTGGAGGTAGCCCAGTCTGATCCAAGCAGGCTTGGAGATCTCAGCCCCGGGATCCGCATGCCTCAGTTCCTCTGGCAGTTCCTTCATGCATGAGGCTTGTCCGAACATGGAGAGTGTTCTCAGCATGGCTGTGGCTGGTTCCGGAGGTCTTTGGCTTCCAGGGCTCTGCTCGGAGAGGGGAGGGAAACTCAACCTGCCCCCCTCCAAGGGGCCCCAGTGAGGACAGCCAGGTGCAGGGGCAGGAGACTCATTTAATGGAGAGATATAAAATTTTACCAAAAAATAATAAAATAGTTTTTCCCCCTAATCAAGTATATCTCTTTGACTTTTCCCAAGGATCCTGGAAAAGAGGATTCTTCCTTAGAAGCAATAAAATGTCATCTCTGAATAGTTCCACCTAACGCGAACATCAGAGTTTGAATCCATTCAATCTTACTCCCAAACATTGGCCTTTTCCTTGAATCACACCATCTCCCCCAAATTCTTATTTCTCATGAATCCTGTCAATGAATTCAAGATGCTGTTCAAAGCAATTGAATAAATGTCAACTGTGAATAGTGAAACATTGGCTCGAGTTGATGTTCTCTGGTGGGATTTTCTAGTTTATTCAGGCCCCACCTGAATTCAGTGCTTTGAGGAAAATAAACTAGTGAAGCTTAGTCAGGTGAGTAAATGTTTGGATAAAAGATGAATCTTGTTTGAATAAGTAAAAGCTCTTCTTCTTTTGATCTATACATTTAAGGTAAACAAAAATTGTACGACTAATTCGTAAATTCTAATTATGTTTCCTTTAATTAGTTTTTGTATGGGATTAGTACTGTCCTGGCCCATTAGTCTCTCTCTCTCTCTCTCTCTCTCTCTCTCTCTCTCTCTCTCTCTCTCTCTCTCCCCCTCCCCCCACATACACACACACCACATAACTGAGAGACTAAAATATGTTCTTGCTGACAAGATGGAGGTGACATTAATTTACGCATACATTGGGGCAATTTAAGTTTCTGCATTTTAATAGCTTACTCTGATATTTGCAAACTTAAAAAGCTTCATTTATATCCATGGCTAATGCTCGGTTTCCAAATGACAAACGCTTAAATATATTTTTAAATGAATTTATATGTATGATTTTTATCTGAAGAGTTCTTGAAAATAGTTCCCATTATCTTTTAAGTAGCAGACTGACAAGCTAGAATTTTCTAACAGCTATACTGTCTTTAAGAGATACTGATCACAGGGCTCCAAACTTTTTTGCTTACATAAACCCTTAAAGAAAAATTGTGAAAATGTTATCATTTGCAACTTTAAAACCACCACCCAGAATTTGACATTTGTTGTGTAAATTGTGACAAAGAATGGAATTTGAGGCACACTCTAAACAGAGATATTTAGAAAGAAAACATACATGCTATGCTTGAAAGATTTTATTGATAATCTATCATATTTCTCTGAAATGATGATATGCATACAGTGAATTTTTTTCTGTCACTACAGATCTATGTATCAGGTAACATTTTATATTGAGTTATTATTGCAAATAAAAATAGTGTACAACTAATCAAAACATATGTTTTGATTAAGTTTTATAGAAAAATGCATCTGTTGATAAGACAAATGGGGTAAGAGGCAATTTATATACCTAAGAAGACTATATGTTATTTCAAGAATTGGAAAGGTTTCAACATCAATTCTATTACTATTATTTACAGATTTAGGTACTGATGAATCTTACTCAAGTAAGGGAATAGAAAGCAATGGAAGGAAAAACAGGTTGGAAGGTTATAACAAGAACAAAAAGACTTTGAGTTTGTTTTATAAAAAAAACAGTAATGAAGAAATCTGAGTATAGGTATGTTACTTGGTTATTTGCAACCCTCTTCTTTCAACTGCTGGTGAGTTATCTACAAAACTTATTTCATGATTAGGTGACAAGCACAAGTTCTCTTCTATAGATGGAACTAAAACCAGACAAAAATTAGTAGCTATGGTCCTCAGAGAAAAGGATATTATCCAACCTTAAGATATTTATGTTCCTTTTGTTTGAATCCCTAGTATTAATCACAGTGAAGAAAGGATAAAGTTGATTTTAGTTTTTGTTTTGTTTTGGGTGCCATACTAAAATAGGTGGTGCCCATGGCTTTCTCTTGGTGCTCTGCCCAGGATTTACTGTTAGTACTGCAAGTGATTAAAATGAATCAACTGCATGCAAGTATGTTAACCCCTGTACTATGTCTCCAGTCCCCCAAACCCAGAGCCAAACCTGGCACAGCATGTGGTCCCCCAAGAACTTCCAGTGTGACCCAAAAACAGAATAACAAAACAAAGACTTGTCTTTTTAATATTTTAAATCGAGACAGAATTTCTTTTAATTTTTTAAATATTTATGGAGATTTGATGGTTTATCACACTATTAGTAATAAATTTTCATTCATATAATTCCAAAACCACATCCATCACCAGAGTATCCCTCTCTCTCTCTCAAAGACCCCATTACTCCCCCCACCCCGACTTAATTGTGTGGATCAATTTTCTCATCTTGTTGCCTTTGGGCCTTTGTTGCTGTACTTCTGTGTATATTTTAGTTCCATGTGAGAGAGAAGATTCTGTATCTGACCCTTTCCTTCAAAGATAGTTTTTATTGAAGGACATTTCCTTAAAAATATATGAGGCTAGATAAGATAGAGAAGAGACAAGTATAACAATAATAGCTAGGAATGATCATACTAGAAAAGATCTGAGGGTTAAAAGTAGGTAAGGGATATTTTTGTTAAACTTTTAGTATCAATATTGCAAAACAAAATGCCCAAAAGGAGAGTGAAAGAGAGAGAGAGGAGAGTGAGTGAGAGAGAGAGAGAGGGGAGAGAGAGAGAGAGAGAGAGAGAGAGAGAGAGAGAGAGAGAGAGAGAGAGAGAGAGAGAGAGAAGAAAAGCACCTGCCATGGTGGCAGGCAGGGTGTAGGGGGTCGAGGCTGATGGGAGGGAACATGGGGACACTGGTGCTGGGATGGGTGTTGGGATACACTGGGATACAGTGTACAAATGTACACTGGTACTGGGATGGGTGTTGGGATACTGTATGATTGAAATTCAATCATGATCAGCTTTGTATTGGTCTATCTAACAGTAATTCAATAAAAAAAGTTTAAAAAAAGGTGTGAGGGAACAGAACAAGAGGAATGCATGTTCAAGAAAGAACATGGGTTTAAGAGAGCAAGCCTGAAAACCTGTCTTCCTTAAAGCAGAAGTGGTTTGGAAAGTGTGGAGAGGAGAGACAGCCTAAGTAAGGTCTTGACTGCAGATATTTTTCTTTTCTCCAGGCTCTTCACTTACAATCAAGGGTATAATAGAAAGCTGAAGATCTCCAAATAAATTCCTTTCAACTATCTCTGCCTACGTTTTGGAAGATTTTCCTTTACATTCAGGTTACATGCTGTGTGCCATTGTGAGGACAGCTGGTTGAAGAAAAACAGCACTGCTTTTGAAAATAACTAAAACACTGCAAATCAGAATCATCAGCTTACAGGTGTGCATACACTTGAGTTGTATCTCACAGTTTAATTTTTGAGTGTTAAAGCAAGGAAAAGCTGCAGTTCTGGGGGAAAGATTCTCATCTCCAACACTGCTTAAAGGGAACGCCAAACTTCCTCTCTATTCTCTACTCTTGCAATTGTTTGAGTAGCCCAAGAAGTGGGAGCTGGGTGATAGTGGTAGTAAGTTGGGGAATCTAGATCACAGAGAACGCTGGGGTTCAAAGTCAGCATTTCCAAATGTTTTAGAGGTTAGTGGGAAGCAGGGGACCTTGGGTCATCTGTGGAGGACAGTGATTGTGGTAGTGGATTTGCCAATGGAACACTGAATGTCTGAAATGGCTACTAAAACTTTTGTAAAATGCAGCTGACCTGAATTCCATCAGCAATGCCCCAAGCCCCACCAGGAGTGATCTCAGAGCAAAGAGCACAAGATAGTTTTGGACATCATGATGCCTAAATAGATGAATAAGTAAATAGTAATAAATATGCCCATGCCAGAAGCTTTCTTTTTTAATTTTTTGTGTTTTTATATTTGTATTTATATTTGTTTTGTGAATTACTGTGAGGTATAGTTACATAGCTATCATGTTTGAGTTTCATAGAATCATACAATCATCAAAGACCCACACCTCCACCAGTGCACAATTTCCACCACCAATTTCTCCAGTATCACCGCCCCCCTTCTCAACCCTCCCTCTGCCTCTATGGCAGAAAATTTCCCCCATACTCTCTCTCTACTTATGGGCATTATGGTTTGCTATACAGGTCTGAGAGGCTATCCTGTTTGGTCCTTTATCTACTTTCTGCTCACATCTCCCAACCTGAACGATTCCTCCAACCATCATTGACTTAGTGATCCCTTCTTTATTCCAGCTGCCTTCTCCCCCGCCATCTATACAATGGAATACTATGCAGTTGTTAGGAAAGGTGAAGCCAGAGACTTTCTTAGGAAAATAAATCAGTTTGAGCCTTTCTGAGTTTCTTCTCAAGGTTCTCACCCTCCTGAACCTTTAGGCTCTGTTGAAGAGCTTCAAGCAACAATGATGTCCAAATCATACCCCCAAAATGTTGGGTTCAATCAATCTGTAAGGGGGTCTAGGCATGGTTCTTTTTTTATGTCCCTCCATTAGAACTCTCTAGTTAATATAACATGAAGACTTTATGGTAAGGTGAACCATGCAGTCATCATTTATATAGTCTTTCTAAACCAACCAAACAAAAGAATGTAACAAACACTTCCCATAAACAATGTCACAGGTTCTCAAAGGCCTCTCCATGTTAGTGACAGCCAAGTGGAAGGCTACTTTAAGAGAATAAATGATCTAATTAGGCTTAGCAGTCTTAAAGTTGCCTTAGTCCAAATTGATGCAAAGTAGAGAAGGCAATTTCATATGTTAGAAACTTTGCTGGCCCTAGATATTTAGCACAGAGATATCTACATTTTTGTAGTTAGCTATACTGCATCATGTGCTGACTTAGCATTTCATATAAGCAAAAGCTCCCCTTTACTTGGAGGTGCGTAAGTGCAATAGTACACATACAGTTCCATGTTGATGCCTCCTGGAGATCTTAAAAGTTAGTAATAAGCGATTAGTTCTACTCAGCATATACATCAAAATCCATTTCTTTCTTCTTAAACAAGGAAATGCTCCAATGGAAACTAAATCAACCATTTAAAGGAACAAGAGGTGAAATAACTGAGCTAACAGCACACAGTAAACCTCCTCTGGAGGCAAATGTTTTTCTTAAATTAAAAAGTGAAATCTGAGATCTCATACTGCTTTTGTTGTTGACATAGTTTTTTTTTTCATTATACTGGCTCACCTAGTGAGGAAAAGTCAATGGAACTTTTATTACTGTATTTTAGAAACATATTATTTCTTCCTCATTCTTTGTAGTCCAACTTTCCTGAGCATATTTATACCGGAAATTTAAGTAATTTTAACTCAAATTTGCTGGGAATGTAATTCAGTGTTATACATGGTTTATATAATTCACGTGATTCAACATAAGCTACCAGAGAAAGTCTATAATTCAGCACATTTTTGTAAGATCAATAATTAAACAGAAACATTAAGATAAAAATGTTAGCCAAAGGGCCTATATTATATAAATCATTCTATTTCTATTTTTTAAGATAAGTAGTAACGACAATTTTTATCTACTTTTTCCACTTGATTTAATAAATTTATTGTAAATTCATTATGGGTAATGGCTAACTGTTTGTGGTTGAGAATTGTGTATGGAGAGATTCTACTGAATGCTAGATGACTGTTTAGCTTAACTTTGACATAGTTATCAATGTCACTATCTTGATATCTAAAAGTAAGTCCAATTTAAATATTCAAGACACCTGTTCCTGAAAGAAATAGTGAAAATGGACCACTTAATAATGCTAAATTGGGACTAGGGAAGTAAGTAGAAAAGTCTCATACAAAATCAAAGCAAGTAAAACTGTGAACATAGGAAGAATATCAGGTTTGGTTTGACAGAATGACTTTTTTTCAGCAATTACAATCTGAAAGTTTGATGACATTATGAAATATAGTTTTAAAATAAACTCAAAAATAAAGAGGTCCAACTTTTACCCCCAACTGACTCAAAACATATCGGAGAAAACTGAAAAAGAAGGAAAGAAAAACTAATCTGAAGCATTTTGTGAAACTATGCCACAAATCAATATTTCAGACACTTTGAAGATCTTTCTCTTGCTTTTCAACCTTCACACTTCGGAGACAGGGGATATATATGTTTACATCCTCTCTGTTCTGAAAATAAATCATTTCTTATTTGGCACCTCTTGTAGAGGAGATCCCACTGCAAATGTCAATTCTGATAATTGACGACAACCACATTTGTGGGGAAAATGAGGACACAAGTACAGGTATCACCAAGGGTCACTTTATATATTTGTATTACAGGAAAGCATTACAGTTTTTGCATTTCATTTCTTAAAGCCACTTGCCTCCACCCATACACCTCTGCAGGAAGTTTGAGGCAGATATGATTCAACTATGAAAACTTTGTTTGTCAGAAGATTTATACAAAATTTAGAAACACATTCACAAGCGAACAGAGTGATTGTACAGTGGATAGGGCACTTGCCTTGTACAAGGCCAACCCAAGTTTGATCCCCTGCACCCTGACCACTTCAGGAGTGATCCCTGAGTACAAAGCCAGGAGTAAGCCTAGAGTGTCTGGAGAGATAGCAGAGCAGTAAGGCGTTCGCCTTACAAGCGGCCAACATGGCCGACCCGAGTTCGATTCCTCCGCCCCTCTCGGAGAGCCCGGCAAGCTACCGAGAGTATTCGATATGCCAGACACAGTAACAACAAAGTCTCCAATGGAGACGTTACTGGGCCCGCTCGAGCAAATCGACGATCAACGGGAGGGCCTTTACCTTTACCTTTACCATTGGGTGTGACCCCAAAAGCAAAATAAATAAAAAAGTACACAAAAATTATGTTTGTATATATGCATACACATATACTATTATATATACACATATAGATAAATTATTCCATAGCACAGCGGGTAGGGTATCTGACTTGCAAGTGGCCAACATCGCCGACCCGAGTTTGATTCTTCAGCCTTTCTCGGAGAGCCTGGCAAGCTACCGAGAGTATCTCGTCCACATGGCAAAGCCTGGCAAGCTACCCGTGACATATTCAATATGCCAAACAGAGTAACAAGTGTCACAATGGACACGTTACTTGGCCCACTAGAGCAAATAATGAACAACAGGAGAACAGTGACAGTGAGAGTGACTGTTCCCTGAAGGCAGCAAGTCAAAATGCATAATACATTCTCACCAGAAAAATGAAATACTAAACATATGACAATATTTTATTATATAAATGCAACAAATCAACTAGTTGTATAATTCAATTATAAAGCACTATACATCAATTATACCTTAATAAGATAAAAACATATTTATAAACCAAAAATATGGAGGAACTTGGGAAAACTTATTCAACCTATAGTATCAAGAAATTAAAATATATCCATTTATTTATTTTCATTGTATTTATTTTAATTGAATCACAGTGACATACATATTTACAAAGTTGTTCATGTTTGGATTTTAGTCATATAATGTTCCAACACCCGTTCCTTCATCAGTGTACTTTTGCCAACTCAATGGTCCCAGTTTATCTAAAGCTTCAGAGACAAATAAAACATGCATGTCCCCCAAAAGACAATTTAAAAATTGCTATCCCCCAAATAAAAATTAGAGGTATTCTGAACCCAATGTTTATTTTTTACAATTTAAAAGTAAGCCCAAATTCCTAGGGGGAAGAAAAGTTGTTAATGGCATAAACTGGATGATCAGACATAATATGTAATATAAATTCTCCACCCTCTGTAAATGCTTTTCAGTTAAGTTTTATAGAATTTGCAAAAATAAAAATGGGGGACAGGGGGGAATGGTATTTCCTTGACAACTTCAACATAATGGAAGGCACTGACTGGAATCAAGTGTATTTATGAAAGAAATAAATTACAATGTTTTACTTAGCAGTAAGTTTCCATCAAGAGAGAAAAAAAGAAAAGCAAAAGAGGCATATAATATGTATTATTTAAATGTGTGAATATGAGCACTGGAGATTAATATTATTTCATAGATTTAGAGGACATTTGCTTGATTTTTATAGTGAAATAATTTTTTCATATCTTAGCATTATTAACACTCATTAATCAAAGATCTTATAAATACTTTCTCTCATTCATTGTTGGTAGGAATGCTGACTGGTCGAGGCTTTTTGGAAAACAATGTGGAGATTCCTACAAACACTAGAAATTGAGCTCCAATATGACCCAGAAATACCATTTCTGGAAATATATCTCGGGGATGTAAAAACACTAGGAATGACATCTGCACTTGTATGTATATCACAACACTGCTTATAAAAGCCAGAATCTGGAAACAACCGGAGTGTCTGAGAACAGAAGACTGGTTAAAGAAACTTTGATATATCCACACAATGAAATACTATACAACTGTTAGAAAAGATGAAGTCATGAAATTTTCTTATAAGTGGATGGACATGGAGAGTATCCTGCTAAGTTAAATGAGTAAGAAAGAGAGGCATAGACATAGAACGACTGCACTCATTCGTGGAAATCAAATAACATAATATGAGACAAATACCTAAAGACAGTAAAGACAAGGCCAGAAGCATTGCTGCATGGTTTGGTACCCGGTCTCATGTGCTGGGGGAAAAGGCAGATGGGATGGAGAAGGACCACTATGTCAATGGTGGTTGGAGGGACCATTTGGGATGGAAGATGAGTGCTGAATGTAGACTAAGGACCAAACATGATGGCCTCTTAGTATCTGTGTTGCAAACTCTGCTGCCCAAATATAGAGAGAGAGAGAGAAAAAGAAGGAAGGTGCCTGCCACGAGGCAGGGGGTGGGATGGGGTGGGGGAGGGGGGAGATACCAGGAACTTTGGTGGTGGAGAATGGGCACTGGTGGAGGGGTGGGTGCTCAGTCACTGTATGACTAAAACGATATGTCATGAAAGTTTATAACTGAATCTCACAGTGATTCAATAAAAAATCACACATATGACTTTTTAAAAAGTCCACTATTAATTTGCATTTTGTATTTAAAAAGTTACTTTGCCTTATGTGAATTTTGCTCTAAAAATTAAAATTCTAATTCACTCTGTCAATCCTGTTTTATGAGTTGAGATTTGTTGCCTTACTAAGCTTCCCTTTTCATCACAAGAATATATTTGCCTCTATTTTTCCTTTGCATTTTTATGTCTTTGCACTTCTCTTTTGTTCCTTGAGCTATTTGAAATACACATACCTCTCATTTTCCCTGCCTTTGGTGGCAGGGTCCATATCGTGTTGTTTTATCAAGTCTAACATCTAGCATCTACTAGTGTCCTCTATTTCACCACTAATATTTCCTCCTAGAACAGTGATGCTCAGATTAGTAACTCTTTTGCCTCCTGCAGGATACTTTTCCATGCATGGGACATTGTTTTTATCTTCTTCCCAACAGAAGGGCTGCTACTTGGTGTCTATGTAGTAGGCGGAGGTCAAGAATTTTGCTAAACATCTAATGAGTCACCAGAAACCCACCACAAGAAACAATAGAGCAAAGGCAGAGACGCATTGCCTCAAATTGGCTTCTTCCAATTTCAAAGCCTCTTATCCCACTAATTATAAGTTATTTAATGTCTATACCTCTTACAGAATTCTTCATTTCTGTAGAGAAATGCACTGAAAATTCCATTAAAAGGCATGCAAACATTTTTGATACCATACCAACCCACTGTGCTTTACACAGATATTAATATGTAATATATGCTCATTAAGTATGAGTAAAATGAGTGAAAAGTAGCCAACTCAATTCAGGTTCCTAGTGACTACATGGTATTGTTAGACATCTATGTAATTAATAATTAATGCTATCAACTTATTGCTAGACATAATTATAGTATTTGATATATTCTTCAATGAATCACTCTATAACCTCTGTAACTGGTCTCATTTCCATCAATAAAAAATTAAAGAGTGTCAGGGAGATAATAAGTACAGTGTGTAAGGTTAAGGCACATAGTCATTATGCATCTGACCCAGCTTCAATTTCAGGTACCACATGGTCTCCCATGCGCCACTTGGTGTGTCCCCTGAGGCACCTGGGCACCATCAGGGGTGGCCCAAATGCCCCTGAACTACAAGGCCTGAGCAGTCCTTGCACTGCCCCTGAACTGACTAAACACCAATTGGAATGCCCCCTCAACCTCCTAAAAGGGTTGTAATTTAAGGTTATTCAGAGGAAGAAGGCAACAGAGATAATTCAGATGAGTTGCTTTCCTGCCCAACCCACATTTAAAAAAAAATAAAGCCACTACTACAGAAAAGCTTCGGTTTCCATACAGTAAACTATTAGCTGAGAAATACATTGAAATACTCTGAAACTTTATCTTTTATTAATCTTTTACATTGGAGATTTTTAACTACTTCACCAAGGTTGTCTCACTCTAAACTATGTCTCTAGGCAAATTCTTGGAATAGATAGCTATCTTCTACTCCGCCCTACTTCTCTTATCTGTTTGTGACTTTTGATATCTTCAACAGTGTTTCTCCATCCTACCTTTGGCCATGCCTTCCTTTTCTTCAGAAAGTAATATTCACACCATCTTAACCTCTTAGAATTTTAAAGCTCATCTCTCCTAATCACCTAGTGATACATAAATCTACCTTTTACAATTCCAAAGTTCCTACTTGCCATAATGGGCCCATGTTCAGAAGTATTGGAAAATACATATTTATTTCAAGGCACTCAGTGCCCTCTTTTCAGAAAGTTAGAGAGCTCTTTGTTGAATTAAAAGTCTACTTCTTTGGCCCAGAGATACAGTATAGGGATAAGGCACTTGCCATACATGTAGCAGCCTATGTCAATCCTCAACACTTCATACGGTCCTCTAGGCACTGTCAGAACTGATCACTGAGCAGAGCCAGTAGCACTGCCTGATGTGCACCAAGCCAACTTAAATAAAAAATTAAAAGACCTCCTTGGTTCAACAATTAAGTTTAACCAAGCGAGTATATTTTTCTCCTCTTATTGGAGGACAGATGATTCATAGAGCACAGAGAAGATGCAGTTATTATAATTATGGTCACCGTAGCTCACACAACCTCATAAAGATAACTTCCTCATCTGCATAAAAATCCTTCATAAACATTTGAAGATGGTTTTCTCTAAGCTAAACTGTCCAGATCAATCACTAAGTGACAACAATTTCAAAGTCTCTCAGTCTATGAGCAACTTTCATTTTTTATGTAAATTGTTAAAATGTATTATATTAACTCCATGCATTTACTTGAATGAAGAAATAAGAAGATAAGTGGAATGAGAATAAGGTAATACTGATCCCTGAATTTATTCTCTAACAAATATTTATTGAACAAAGTGCTCTTCACCACCAACTTTACTTAATCTGGGAAAACAATTGTGGGGAAAATAGATTGTTTTTCCACTTGGAGATTATACTAACAGCTAAGTAAGATTCTAAGGGTGGCAAGTGATATCTGAAATTGTAATAAGGAGTACTGGCTTTAAAAGTATTAGCTCACATAATCCTCACCATGACCCAAGTAATTATTTTCACTTTATAAATCAGGAAGCCAAATCACAGAACTCTTTCGAACAAGCCTCAAGGAGAGTTGCTGAGACTTCCATTTTATGTGCTGGGTCTAATCACCAAGATTCAAAGCCCAGTCTGAAAGGCATAACTCATGGTGCCTTCTGACATGATGCTTCCCTACATGGGCGAGGCATGAGAGACAGCCATGAAGATTTAGAAACAAATGAAATATATCTGACTAGAGAGAAGATTATAAAATCAACCTGAAAGGAAACAGCAAGAATAAACATCTTTGAGCACTGTCAAAATAGACATAGGCTACAGAAAACTGGTGCAGAGTGGCCACTGAATTCAAAACTGACTATTGGTATCCATGTAAAACCAAAACATATAACTACTTGAGTACATTTCAGTTAAATTTGAGAGGCTTAGAATTCTAAACACAGGAATTTCCCTTAATTTAAACATCTAAAAAGATTATGGAACTATAAGCAAGAATTGTTATGATTCTTTTAGTTTTTTGCTGTCAAGAGACCTTAATAAATGTGTGTTAGCTGCTCTGATGATTTTGGGAAATTTTCTGAGTATATGTGGGCTACAGTGATTGTAATTATAATAGGCTACATCTTTTCTCTTTTCTATGAATCATCTGTCTTCCAAGATTCATACTCAAGACTTTTTCTGGGAAGGAAACTATATTTGAACCATTAGTGTAAGACCACAAAATAAAAACACTGTCACTGTTAATATTTAGAAGTTTTATCCCTTGAGATGAAATGCATACCTCTGAAAATGTACACTCAAACAATAAAACCCGAAGACAAAATTAAAACAATATTTTTAACATTCAACAAATCCTGACAACCTATTTTTATGAATGCGCTGTGTAAATTCTCTCATAGAATCAAGTTACTTCTAATACACCCCTTATAATTTCTGCAATAATTTATAAATAAAAGTGTTATGACTTGACCTCTGTCTGTTTATTGATGGTGCTTTTAATGCTTCACCTTTGCTGTTTTACTGCTAAGATGTCCTCAATAAATCAATCCCAACTGACAGAAAGAAAATAAGTATTTTATTCCTTATACCTTTTATTTTCAAGAGCAGAATATCACATACCAAAAAAGAAGGAAGTGTCTAAGAAGATGCCACAAAGGCCTGAACACATGATTGGAATGTGGGAGTTCTGGGTTTTCTCCTTGGTACCACAAGGTACCTTAAGTACTCAAGTACCACCAGGCTCATTCCTTGAGCAGTGAGCCCAACGTGGCTCTTAAGCACTGCTACGCATGGCCACAAAAGCAAATAAATAGGTGAAAACGGAAATTAGAAAGTAGGTTTTAGATAGAGCATGGCTACTCTTTTTTGGTCAACCACAAGAGGCCCCTTGATATAGAGGCTTTACTTTTATCATCTAAACTTTCATTAATAGGAGCTTTAAAATTGCAGCTCTGAAACAAATTAAGGATGGCACCCAGGACTGAGGAATAGTCATTTATAATTTAGGGAACTTTAATTTGTATGCCAACAAAAGTACACAATAAGGACATGCGATAAAGCCACATCATAGCTAAGCGGAAGCTGGGAGGCTGTATGCAGGGCCTGTTGCTCCCTCAAACCCATGCTTGTTCCAACACATTGCCTCCCCTCAAAGAGGATAAGAAGTGAAACCCCGAAAGTTATTTTAAAAAGCAATGGAGATTAGTTTGGGAGTTGAGGGGATACCCCTGCAGTGCTCAGTGATCATTCCTAGCAGGACAGAGGGACTGTATGTGCTGCTGGGGATCTATCCCTGATTGGCAGCAAAAATGGCAAGCACCCTACCCGCTGAGCACTAGCACAGCGGTAAGGCTTTCGCCTTACAAGCGGCCAACATGGCCGACCTGAGTTCGATTCCTCCGCCCCTCTCGGAGAGCCCGGCAAGCCACCGAGAGTATTCGATATGCCAGACACAGTAACAACAAAGTCTCCAATGGAGACATTACTGGGCCTGCTCGAGCAAATCGACGATCAACAGGAGGGCCCCCAAAAAAGACTTTAAAATATTAATTAATTATTGTGTTTGTTTAGGATATAAAGACCAGAAAAAAAGCAATGGAGAGGAAATTTATTCTATGCACCATCATCATAAATATATAGCTATAATTTCATTGTTGTTATTGATAAATTTTATGGTTAGTATGAATTTCAATGTTCTTTTTTTAGTTATGAGGCCACACTCAGAAGAGCTCAGGGGTTACTCCTTGCTATGTGCTAGGGACCACTGCTGGAAATGCTCTGGAGTACATATGTGGTGCCAGGATCAAACCAAGGTCAGCCATGTGTCAGAAAAGCACTTTAATCCTTGGACTGTTTTGCCTGCATAAATTTCAGTACTCTAAAATGGAGAGAACAAGATGTATATTACCCACAGAATGGTGACTATACAATTGATTTAACTCAAATAAAATCTTTAAAATAACTACAACTGTTGCTAAAATAAGTTTTGGAATAAACATACCAGGTTTCCCAACAAAGGCATAGCTTTATAATATAAAATGCACAGATGATGTAACCATTGAGGCTGATTCATTCTGACAATTGAACACATCCATATTACTACCACTCTAATAAAATACAGAACACTTCACCACCCCCCAAAAGTTAACGACCCTCCTGTCCAATAAACTCCAATCCTTTCCTTAAAGTCAGCCACTTTCTTCTTTGCATCACCATAAGATTTATTTTACAGTTCTTATAATTGGTCATATTTTGTTACTGTGCTCAAAAGAAAAACAATACTTCTGAGATTCATTAAAGTATTTCTTATTTGAATATATGATGCCTTTTTCTAAAAATCTTTGCTGATAATGCTATTAATGAATTTTCATGGAAACTGACTTTTTGTGAGGTTTGGTTGGGAAGTGGTGGGATTTCCATAGAATCTAAATGTAAATATGCACTTAGATACATAAAGAAAATGGGAAGAACATGTGTGGGAGTCGATTTGCTCGAGCGGGCCCAGTAACGTCTCCATTGGAGACTTTGTTGTTACTGTGTTTGGCATATCGAATACTCTCGGTAGCTTGCCAGGCTCTCCGAGAGGGGCGGAGGAATCGAACTCGGGTCAGCCATGTTGGCCGCTTGTAAGGTGAACGCCCTACCGCTGTGCTAGACTGTTAGTTATTCCATGAAGAAACATATGAATAACTAGGAAATATCTAAGGACAGGGAGGACCTTGAGAAAAACATGGAAAGGTAAAGAAACATAGTCTATTTAGTGAATGTAGCAAGTATAACAGCCTATGTCAAGATAAGGAGACAGAGGGTTCTTTTTGTAATTGAAAATGACCATGAGGATATATAAGCGAGAGAATTTTCTTATCCGACCAAGAATTGGAGATCTGTTTTGATGCTGTGTGGCATTCGAGAGAAATAAACTAATAGTATTAATAGTAAGATGGTGTTCTACTTTGGCAAGAGATCAGAGGTGAAGACCTGCTCTTAGGTTTTGGCAACCTAGTGTAAAAGAAATAAAAATCAACATAAATTGTAAATACGGGGCATTATAATCAACTAATTTTCTATGGGTTCCATATAGAGAAGTAGGGAGATTAAGAGGAGAAATGTTTGGAGGAATACCAAAGTTACCTTAATGGGGACCCAAGAAGGGTGTCAAAGAAATGGATACACTAGTCTTTAGAGAAATTTGGACTAAAGGAATTTATAGTAAGTGAAATGATATTCAACCTTTACAATTTGATTAAATACACACAAAAGGAAAGAGCAGAGACATGGGAAATCAAAGGATTTAGATGACTTCAAACTGTGGTGTGTACATTCCCAGGGATTCAACACAGTTCATTAGAGGTATAGAAACAAAACTCAACCATTTTACATTGTAAGGGTTTTGTATTTATTTATGTATTTATTCATAGCTCTGCACAGGTCTTGCATGCTTACTTAAACATAATTCACTTGAAATGGAAAACCAAGTGTTCATTTTTGAGAAGAAACATGGCTTCCAATCTCATTAATAGACAAGTGTGCTAAAAAGTTTTAAAGATGAAGATCAAGATCCTGTCTTAGAGATCAAGGGGGAAAGAAGGATTTTAAAATAGAAACTGAGATGGAACCAGTTTGGTAAAGCAAATGCAAGCAGAGCCATCAGGAAGTTATCACAGAGTGTGAATTCCAAGAGAACGTGGGTACTCCATGGCCCCTCTCTCATTGTAGCTGTGGGGAATATGAACCCAATGTTAGGATTCTGTAGACCTTGTCTCAGAGGGCAGGCTTGCTGGAATGGATTTGGGAAATATCACTGAAACGACCTCTAAGACAGAAGAACTGTAAAGTCGCCAAAGGAGTTATTTTTGAGCCTGTGTCCCCATTTGTCCACTCAACCGTAATTCCATAGCTAACAGTTAAGGTATTTATTCTGAACAGTTGCCAGTGCCTTTTGCAATTTTACATTTATATTTGAAAGTGTGCCATGTAATCGTTAGGTTACTTGTCAGATTTCAAATATTTCAGAGTTATTTTGGGGAAAAAGTACATTTCAGGCACATTTCCAGTCCCAAACAATATAAAGTAGTGCTAAGTATGGCAATTAGCCATTAATGCTGTCTTTCAGTTCAGTAATGTAAAGAAATAATAGGCTTATGACAACTTGGATAATACTTTTAAGCATCTACATTGTTGTTACACATATCAAAGAAATTTCACCCTTCAATAGTTCTCTCTTTTTGGTGAGCTATGTAAAAACAGTCTTGGCCTTCCAGAAAGAACATCGGGGTCCAATTACTAGCCCTGAAACTTTCTGAGTACTTTGCTATCTTTGCAAGTCACTTTTTTATATCAAACTATAAAGAGGTACACACATTCAAGACAATAATATTTTATGATCAAATCGCTTATCACTTAATCACTTAACTTCCCATTAGTCGTCGATTTGCTCGAGCGGGCGCCAGTAACGTCTCCATTTGTCCCTGTTGCGTGCTAGTGTAGCCCAATGGCATCTGTTCGCTCTGGGAACATGAAGAGCCTCAAACCGATTGTTCATGATTCATCATCATGATCAAATGGTTATATTATTTAATTATTTTATATCAGGTCTAATAACATCAATGGATTTTACATGCTGTATACATATGCTGATATGTAAGTATATGCCATGCACAGATTTATGTATTTTAAGCCTTGCAGTAAAATATTAAGATAAAGATATTTCATTTTAACTAAGAAGTGAAAGTCCTCCATTTAACACTTTATTTTTTTAAAATTTTTATTAGTGAAACACCATGAGGTACAGTTGTAGACCTACAAAGTTTTGTGCTTGGATTTCAATTATACAATGATCAAATACCCATCCCTCCACCAGGGCCCATTTTCCACCACCACGGGTCCCATTATCCCTCACACCCCCCATCCCTCCCATCCCACCCTACCTCTGTGGCAGGGCATTCCCCTTTGTTCTCTCTCTCCTTTTGGGTGTTGTAGTTTGCAAAAGAGGCATTGAGTGGCAATCATGTTTGGTCTTTAGTCTACTTTCAGCATGCATCTCCCATCCTGGGAGGATCCTCCCAACACCCTTTATTTGGTGCTCCCTTCTCTATCTGAGCTCCCTTTTGCCCTAGCATGTGTGGCTGGCTTCCAAACCATAAGGCAAACCTCCTGGTATGTTGTATTGATCATCAGGGGCACAAAAATTAAAACGATATAAGATATCACTTCACATCATTGAGAATGGCATATATCACAAAGAACAAAAATAACTAGTGTTGGCGTGGATATGGGGAAAAATAGATTTTTCCCATTCAGTGTTGATGGGAAAGTTTACTGGTTCACACCTTTTGGAAAACAATCCAGACACTTTTCAAAAGATTAACAATTTAGCTTCCATAAGATCCATCAAGTCTTCCTCTGGGCATCTACCTCAAGGGTCCCAAAACTCTATTAAAAAGAAATTTGCATTCCTATTTTCAATGCAGCACTAGACACAATACTGGAAACAACCAAACTCTAAAAAAACAGTTGACCAATTATGAAACTATGGTACAAAAACACACTGGAATACTACTCAGCTTTTAGAAAAGACAAGATCACGTGATTTGTCACTTACTCTGGTATTGTTACACCCATCTAAGCTGAAGTACTATCACTTTCAGTTGACATAATTGTTGTTAGTTTATGCTGGGATTCCCCTTGCCTCAATTCCCCTCCCCTCCGTTTCTCCTATTCTCCTCCCTTCTCCCTCTCTCTCTCTCTCTATTTCTCACTCTCTCTCTCTCTATATATATATATATGTACATATATATGTAGATTTGTATTATGATTTTAAGGGTTCTGGCCTATAGTAAGTGGTGATAAAGTCCTACTCTTGACTCTGTAATCAGGGATCACTCCTGGTAATTCTCAGAGGAACATATGTGGTGCCAGGGATTGAACCTGGATCATCCACATGCAAGACAAACACACCTTACCCTTGAACTATCTCTTCAATCCTTTCCTCTTTCACAGATATTTTGCTGTCAGGGGGGGAATATCCAATAATCATCCACTGAATTCATTACTGAAGAAAAACCACTTAGAAGGATTCTGTTTGTATTTTTATGAGTTTGAGAGTAACTGGCGGCATTTTTTACTTAAAATAGAGTTGGTTCTCCTTAGATCAGCAGTGAATTGCAGGAAGTCAATAGGCTGCAATTTTGTATTTAAAATATTAAACATGCTCTTTCCTTCTGTAAAATTAATAATCCTCTAAAAGAGAACACTTCATGATTTCCATGAAAAGCAGCTAATCTTCCCATTAATACTACTTAATGTCCTTTTGGCTTATTTTTGCAGTGACAAGTGTGAAAAGGTACAGTGTGTCAGTTCCAAAGAAATGGTTTTTAAATTACAATTTCGAAAATACTGGTTATTTTTGACTTAGTTGATAATGAAAGAAACTTTCCTGCCTAGCTTGAAGGGATAAAGCATGGACATACGACAGGAGGAACATGTCTTTAAAATATAAAAGCTATATTACACAATGCATAGTTCACAGCTACTTCTCTATCTTTAGTCAGATATTCTTACAATTGAAAGGTCAGTCTAGAGAATAATTCCAGAGAAGAATGACAATTGCAAACTAACATAACACTGATGAAAATCTCAATTAGAGTAAAGACACAGTCTATCTCCAAGCGCTTAGTTATTTTTTACAAGCAGTTATCTGAAAAAATATCCAGGAAAAAAGAAGGAACCTATATCTAAAGTGAAAGAAAAATACTACCCTGTTTTATGGGAACCCAGTCAAAATATATATGCTAACAAAAGAAACCAATGCATGCTCCATAGATAAGAGAGTCAGGGGACTTCTTGTCCAGCCAAGTTGCTCATTGTAAAAAGTGATATACTGAGTTAAATAGTGTCCTACAGAAATGCATGCCCATCCAGAATCTCAGAATATGATTCTCTTTTTAAAGATTATCATTTAGATATAATAAAATCTTGGGTTAGAGTGATAATACAGCAGGCAGGACAAATGCTTTTCATGCAGCTGACCTGAGTTTGATCCCCAGTATCCCATATGGTGCTCTAAACACTAACAGGAGTGATTCTTGAGCACACAGTCAGGAGTAACACCTGAGCATCACTCGGTATGACCCAAACACCAAAAAATAATCTTTAAAAGAGCCTTTTCACATTATTACTGGAAGTACCCTACTGTAACAGTTTTTTATACAAACAATAGGTGCTGTTTAAGGTTTTAGATTTGTAGTAATACCATATCTGAAAAAGGTAAGTGTGTGGTAGAGAGCTTTACTTTAAACACAAGTAGTTGTAAATATCTGAAATATATTCATTAAAAAATATCTTTGGGTCTTACCAGTCGAATGGGCAATTGATTTAAAATTACAGAGTATTTTACATTATTTTAATAATCCATACAAATAAAATATGAAAGGATAAATATTTTTAATGTTAACATTAAGGGCTTACACAATCCCCAACAAAAGCATTCTTGAGATATGGTTAATACAACTGGGATCTGACGATGCAAGGGGCAGAGTTGGGGGAAAGGATCTTGTGGCAATGGTAGATAGATTCTGGCACTCTGAGCTCATGGGTAAGTAGCAGTACATGTATAAAATAATATTAGTAACATAAAATGACTAATAATATTAGTAGCAATACTAATAATATTAGTAACATAAAATCACAAATTAAGTATACTAATGCTGCTTCCCGACCATAAAAATAATGTAGTCTTAGTTACTATTTTTTTAAATCCAAACCTTGAAACACTGGCAAAGAATGATTGTATGCATCTCAAAAATTACAGGAGTATAAACTTACTACAAGTTCACACTATTAAACAGGATTCTTTATTTTCAAATAAAAGCAACAAATCTGCTAGATTTACTATTTTTGAGTCTAGATATTTTCCAAATATGGATAATTAAATGCTCATTTACAGAAAACTGATACAATGCAAAAGACATTTTGTCCTAAAGTCTGCAGGATAGCAATGTTTTTGACTGAGTTTAGAAACATTTGTTTCTTGTGCCTTCTTTAGAACCTGTTTTGTCTTACTATTGGCTGTCTCTTAATTTTGACTATACATAATGGGGTTATGGTACTTCTTTTTCCTTTTCTCCAGACTGTTCCTGATTGTTCACTATCACATGCAGAATCAGAAAACAAAAAAGCATTTATTTGAAACATACATAATATCTGAAACTGCATTTAGTGTCATGATACATCTATGATGGCAGGATACTGAACATCATTCAGAAAATCTAAGCAACTAATGATGAGACAGTTTTGCAAGTGATAGTGTTTTTTATTTTCTCCATCAGCGACAGAATGATGTGAAAGAAAGTAAACTTTAGAAGCCTGTAAGCTGTGGGTATTGACATGGGCTTATTGTGAATGTAATAACAAAGGCAAGTCAGGACAGGGAGAGCTGGGTTCATTATACTGATTTCTCATGCCATAAATGAAAAAAATAGCAAATATTGGCTAAAATTCAATAACTTCCACGGCCAAGACACATACGATAATTTGGACATTGATTTCTTTTGATAACATTTCTCCTCAGGCACCCTCAAGACAGATATCAATAATTACTAGTTCAGCTCAGAGTTGGAGTACACATTTCAACTTATCCAAATTACAGAAGACACTCCACATTCATTTAAGCACTGACAGTTGAAAAGACTCCCTGTGGCCAAGCCCACTTGTTTTCCCCTTTGGAATGAGTTAGTTTGCAATGAATCCTGCGGGGTGCCAAGCCACTAGCAGAAGTGAGGCCTTGTAGGCCTAGGGCTCACAGTGGCAAGCCACTACGTAATGCTGATCCCACACATCTTGTTCCTGCATGAACATTTGGGAAGATGAAGGAATGCTAGCAACCATGACACATCAGGAGCGACTGAAAGTCTCATTTCAAACACCTATACCCCCTACCCCTATTCCAAAAAATATCATCCACCTTAATCTTCAAGAACTTTTTTTCTTTTTCAAATGGAAAAGCCTGGAGGAGAGACTTAAGATGCTGACACTTCTGAGTACAAAATCAGAACATGGAATGAAACAGTATGAAAAAGAAGTCATTCTAGGATTGAAGTCTAGTCGTGAAGACTGTCTTTTCCCCTCTCAATCAGTTTTCCAGAAGTCTCAAAGAACAAAACAGTCATATCCTCACAATAAAAGTTTCAATGTTTTCCGATCATAAAGAGCAGGGGCTGGAGTGATAGCACAGCAGATAGGACATTTGTCTAGCATGCGGCTGACCTGGGTTTGATTTCCAGCATCCCATATGGTCCCCTGAGCACCGCCAAGAGTAATTCCTGAGTGCAGAGTCAGGAGTTACCCCTGTGCATCGCTGGGTGTGACCGAAAAAGAAAAAAAAAGAGCAAACACACAGACTCTTTTCAAATAGGATTTCAGCGTCCCATGTAACTTGAGTAATGTATAACTTCTCTGAAAACCAAGCAATTTCAAGAAACAGACCTAGAAGAGACACTAGTGCCCGCCCAGGAATATATGTACTTCACAGAAAAAATTTAGATGAGTTCTGTGTTGATGAGATGCTGTGAGAAATTAGAAGAACCATAATTTCCAAAATTGGGAGGGAGGGAGAAAAAGGGAGAGGGAGAGGGAGAGGAAGAGTGAAAGAAGAAAAGTAGCTTCCATAGAGGGCTGGGGTGGGGGGAAACTGAGGACATTGGTGGTGGAAAATGTATACTGGTGAAGGGACGGGTGACAGAACATTGAATTACTGAAACGCAATCATGATTAACTTTGTAATTGTATATCTCCTGTTGAGTCAATAAAAATTAATAATATAATCAAAATAAAAAATAGACTAAGAAAGCTTCATTTGGTTTTTGCTTTTTGGGTCACACCTGGCAATGCACAGGGGTTACTCCTGGCTTTTAACTCAGAAATTACCCCTGGTGGTGCTCAGGAGACCATATGGGATGCTGGGAATCTAACCCGGGTTAGCCATGTGCAAGTCAAACACCCTACCCATTGTGCTATTGCTCCAGCCCCAAAAGCTTCATATATTTTAAAACTAAAGTACAACGTGGTTTATAATGATTTACTAGAAAACTATACTGACCTTTATGAAATAAAGACATAGATGATGGTTACTATTTAAAATAATACTCAGGAATTCCTATTGGGCACTTCCAAGGGAGTCAGACCTTGGGAATATGAGAAAGCATTATCATGGTAAAATTCTGCATTCCATCATTATTTTATGGTGGTGGGAGTTGGCCATACCAAGAGGTTCTCAGGGGGCCTGTGCTGGGTATTAGTAGGTGTCAGTGGTGGGATAATATGCATTGCCAGAGTTCAAACTGTGCTGAAATAATGCAAGCAAATGTAAAAGGCTTAAGCCTTGTACTATCTCTCAGGTCTTGTATTTCATTACTATTCAGAAATACATCACTGTTGTAACTGGACCTATGCTTCCTATTATGGATAAAAGTTTCTTTAAAATTCTAAAAACCCTCTATTTAAGAGGTGAAAGTTGGATTGCTTCCTAAAATGGAAGCAACCAGCTTTAAATTGAAATTAAATTTAAATAAAGGGAAGTGTTCTCATTTTATTTTATTGGGGAGAGAGCTCCCAAATGCTGATGAGGGGCACCAGTTGGCTCTCCCCGTGTTCTTCGCCAACTGAGCAGGTGGTTCAGTGTGACCACTTGAAAATGCCATGTTGCTGGAGCTGTAACCAAAGGTGCTCAAAGGGTCTTCAGCGCTAAAACTGATTAATCTTGGTATACCATGTGGTGCTTTTAATTGATCCAGCACCAATCATATGCAAGGAAAGTGCCTTCATTCCTTTATTATCACAGTGGCCCCTTTTACTGGTTTATGGCAAAACCAAGCACAAGAATGTGGGAAATACTGATGATGTGAATAAGCCAAAATATATCTAGGAAGCATGCTGAATCTAACCTCCTTTTGTCTCTAATGAACTTCCAAATAACCCTTCATCGCTCATTCCCTCTATTCTTTGTCCTATCTTGTCTTCTTGATAAGCTACCCTAGCTATGTCCATAGACCTCATTTCTGGCTCATCCTGAGAAATGATACAGATTGAAACACTGATGTTTTCCTTTCATTAGCAGTTCTGGACAATGAGATATCTGAACTCCCAAGTGAGCATAGGAGGGTCACCAAATCTTTCAGATTTGTTCTTGGAGTAATGATGGAAAACTCTTCTTTTACTTTTTTTATTTTTGTTAAATCACTGTGATATATAACTAGAAAGCTTTCATGATTGAGTTTAAGTCATACAATGATCAAACACCCATTCCTCCACCAGTGCACATTTTCTACCACCAATGTCCCCGTAGTTCCTCTACCGCTGTCCCACCCTCTGCCTTTGTGGAATAGCAATAGAGGGATTTGGAGGACATTGGTGGTAGAAAATATTCTACCTTCTTACTCCTTCTTACTCCTCTCTACTTTCTGAATCACGGACTGCAATACAGATACCTAGAGACCATCATGTTTGGTCCTTACTCTACTTTCAGCACACATCTCCCATCTCGAGTGATCCCTCCAACCATCATTTACTTAGTGGTCCTTTCTCCATCCCAACTACCTTCTCCCCCAGCACATGAGGCAGACTCGCAAACCATGAAGCAATCCACTTGGCCTTTGTCACTACTGTACTTGAGAATTGGTCTCATTTTGTTATTTTATATTACACAAATGAGTGTGCCCATTCTATGTCTGTTCCTCTCTTTCTGACTCATTTCACTTATCATGATACACTTCATGTCCATTCACTTATACACAAATTTCATGACTTCATTTTTAATAGCTGCATAGTATGCCACTGTGCAGATGTACCATAAAACTGCATGTATTAGGTATACTAAGTTATAGTGTTTCGTTTGCTGTTCTACCACAAGCCTCATGTAAAAAGCAAGTCCAAGTACAAGAGACCAGAAATACACTAAAACCACTGACCTTCCAAATTGCTAATCTTGTCCAGAAGTTCAGCTCTGTTTAAACACAGTCAGTAGCTGTTCTGTCAATGCTTCGACACAAACAAGAATATGTCTACTATATCTTTTCCAAGTTTCTCGAACTGGCCTGCCACTTAGGAGTTCAGGTGATCTTAAGATTTCGTCACTTGAAGTAATTTTTATTTTCCTATTGACCTCCATTTTATAAAGCCACCTGGTCTATGAACCTGTGTTCTCATGGCCAAGGACATCTGATCATTCTCCCAGATAAACTTCTCTGGCCATGGGGATGGCTTTCTGTACTGTGCCATGCATAACTCATTACTAGTTGCTTCCAAGGAAAGAGTCTTCCCAGAGGACACTGCAAATATGAAGTCTGAAGTCCATATTTGTGTTACGGCAACTGTAAGGTTAGTTGCTTTACCTATTTCTGCATTGGAGGTATGGTTGCTTCCCTCACTATGGAAGGGAGCAACGCATGCAGGAAACATAGTTTGAATCATGGTAGAAACCCACAATGCTGACCTAACACTTGGCAGAAATACATGTTACAAGGGGAAGGAAGCTGACTGAGGATAGCCACAACTCTAGGATGGTTTTTGTTTGTAAGCTTTATTTTTGAGGGGTCGGGGTCCACAGGTAGTGGCATTTGGAATTTACTCCTGGTTCTTTGCTTAAGGGTCACTCTGACAGTGCTCCAAGGGAGTGTGGGGAAACAAGTTTGGGTCAGCCACATGCAAAGCAAGTGCGCTAATTCCTATACTATCTTTTTGGACCCCCACACTCGGTTCTTTTAAATGAAAATAATGTTGCATGATGGAGTATATATAATATTATAAGTCACCTATGTTTTTCTTTGAAAGAAAGGCAATTAAAAGGAAGGGGAGGCCCAGATGATGATCTTCAAAGGATCCTTCCTATGAGAAATCAGAGCTCCTTATGTGCAAGGTGTTTTAGAGAACATCATCACATACGATATACACCACCTTCCATATATGTGGATTACTTGCCCTATTCTGCCTTCCTGCCTCAACTCTGCTTAGTCTAAATCAGGGATATATAGATAAGTCATCTTGTGGCTTCTTTCTGTAACTTCAGTAACACCGCATACTAAAAAAAACCTCAGCTCAATCCAGATCTGATGAAGACTTTTACAGAACAACGCAATGGAAAATGCTTAATAAATTATAAAATCCCCTTTGAGGTTTTGACTAAAAGGACTGTTATTATTAACAACCCTAACATGATCTCTAGTAATTAAAGCATCCCCTTATAATAATGACTATTTTTATTTTATTTAAAGAACTGTGATTTACAAAGTTATTGATAGTTGGATCTGAAGCATGAAATGTTCAAACATTAATCCTAACACCAGTGTCCACTTCCTTCCACCAGTGTTCTCATGCTCCCTCCTACCTCATCCCTGATACCCTTGATAGACATATTTCAAAGTTTGGTGGTTTCATCTGAGATCTCTTGCTTTAGTGTTGTTGAGCCTGTTTTGGATATATAGCTCTACCACTCTCCCACAGACTGGAGTGATTTTGCAGCAGGTAGGGTGTTTGCCTTGCACGTGGCCAACCCGGGTTTGATTCCTCCATCCCTCTCTGAGAGCCTGGCAAGCTACCAAGAGTATCCTGCCCACAGGGAAGAGCCTGGCAAAGTCCCTGTGGCGTATTCAATATGCCAAAAACAGTAACAAGTCTCACAATGGAGGTGTTACTGGTGCCTGCTCAAGCAAATCGATGAACAATAGGAGGACAGTGCACTGCTACCACTCTCCCACATCACCAGTATACCCGAGGCCCCTGTCCCCTGTTCTTTCACTTCTTTCTAATCTTCTTACTTCCACCCTTGATTTCTTTACTTTTCCCTATATTCTGGTATCAAGGGGTCAAGGGATTCCAGAGTATAGTCATTGCCCCATTCATTACATTTCCTCCCCCAAGTTATTCTATATGCCACAACTAAGTGAGATCATCCCTTATTTACACTTCTACTAGCTTACTCTGCTCAACATAAGATCTTCCAGTTCCAACCAGGTTGCAGCAAATTGCATGATCTCATTGTTCCTAGTGGCTGCATATTCTAATGCTGACTTAGGCATACTATAGGTCTAAGTATATTAGTTAAGAGGATATTGGGTATTATCTTTATTGATAGTTGCACAATAAAGTAAAATATATTTAATTAAAGACATATTCATCATTAAATAGCACTTTAATGGATGAAATAAGTTAATTTTTTTAAATTTAATATCTGTAAGGCCTCTTAAGAAAGCCTTGTATGAGTGAGTAGCAAGCATTACCATTCTCTTTGTTTTCTTAATACTGGAGAGCCCGGCAAGCTACCGAGAGTATTCGATATGCCAGACACAGTAACAACAAAGTCTCCAATGGAGACGTTACTGGGCCCGCTCGAGCAAATCGACGATCAACGGGAGGGCCTTTACCTTTTATTAGGTAGATACTTGAGTGAAATATTTCTCAACATCTCTAAAACCTTTATGATGATCAGTAATTCCTGTGGTATTTGGATTTCAAAGCCTTTATTTATTTGCCTTGTGATTTGGAGGTGAGTTATTTAACTCATCTGAATCTTTTCTTAGTAAAGAGTTATAGAATACTTCCACTGCTTGCTGGGATTTTATTCATAATCACATCCTGCTTGCATTCCTTATGATCTTTGAAATATAAGACATTAATATAAACTAACCCTAACCCTAACCCTAACCCTCCGCCCCTCTCAGAGAGCTCGGCAAGCTACCAAGAGTATCTCGCCTGCACGGCAGAGCCTGGCAAGCTCCCTGTGACGTATTGGATATGCCAGACACAGTAACAACAAAGTCTCCAATAGAGACGTTACTGGGCCCTCTCGAGCAAATCGATGATCAACGGGAGGGCATTTACTTTACTTTACTTTACTAATATAAACTTTAAAGGCTGCTACCAATTAAACAAATATAATGTCACATTCATAGGCATTTTCACACAACTGAGTTATACCATCTTCTTAAATCCTCTAATCCTTAAATTGGCCTCCTTGTTTGAAAAATGTTCACTCATATTCAGCATATTGCTATTTAATAATAATCAAAACTAACCCGGGACTGGAACAATAGAACACTGCATAGGGTGTTTGCCTTGCACATGGCCAACCCAGGTTCGATTCCCAGCAACCCATATGGTCCTCTGAGCACCGCCAGGGGTAATTCCTAAGTGGAGAGCCAGCAGTAATCCCTATGCATCGTCAGGTGTGACCTCCACACCAAAAAAAAAAATCCAAACAACAACAACAAAAAACTAACCCAATATTCATAGGCACACAGTATTAATATAAAATGTCTATGAAATAATTCTATATGTGTGAAGAGGACTGAGAGTCCCCTTTTCGTTTCATTAGAAACAAATTTTGCCAGTGATTCATGAATTGATTCTATGACTCAAATTTTGGGGAAATTAGCAAAATTGGCTAGCATAAAAAAATCAAAAACAAGCCAATACATAAACAACAAAAGGAAATAGCCAAGAGTAACTCTCACCATGCCCTAACCATATCGAAGTTCTGCATACTGCCATCACCTTTTAAAAGTTTTTCCCTTTTCTCTTACATATTTTTATTATTACAGCATTCTGTGAAACTTCTGAAAATCTTCTAGCTACTTCCATAGCCCTTTTACTAATTTAACTGATATATTTCTAGTATAATACTTATATGTTATTTTAATTATATAAATATCCACCTGATTATGTACTTTATGCTTCATTGTATCACTGCCATCCTGCTGTTCATCAATTTCCTCGAGCAGGCACCAGTAATGTCTCCATTCATCCTAGCCCTGAGATTTTAGCAAGTGCCACTGTGGAGGCTCTTTCAGGGTCAGGAGAATGAGACTCATCATTGTTACTGGGTTTTGGCATATCGGATACACCATAAAGTTAAATATCGAATATTTAACTTTATGCTTAAATTGTTTAAATATCTAGCAACTTCAATAAACCTTGATTCTCCGAAGATAGACTGAAATTGCATCAGTTTCATTTTCTGAACATGCAACACAGGACCTGAGATACAAAGTCTTTAAGTAAAAGTTAGCTGAACAAATTAGATTAATTTGTGGGACTGTGGGATTTGGGTAAACCAATGCTGGGGGTGGGGGGTGGAAGTGGGATTACTTCTGGCTCTTTGCCAGAGTTTGCTTCTGTCAGTACTCTGAGGACCAGGTGATTTCCTGGAGATTGAAACGGGGTCAGAAACATGCAAAGAAGGCAGGCATGTTTCTGTACAATAGGTCAGTACAATAAGTCTGTAATGACCCTCCAAACCCAAGATATTAAAGAGAATATTAGAAATCGTCAGGGACACATATTCAAGCTAAATATTAGTGGTGATTAAAATATTCTCTAAAATTAGATAATGTTAAGGGTAGTCTAGTCTTTGGGTAGGATAAGTAACTGTTGACCTCCAAAGCCTTGTTTATTGTGGTAGTGATTAATGCCTTGTATCCTCTGATTTGAACACTATTACAATCTGATTCCAAAAGTTTTATGTTTAACCATACCTCAAGGAGACTTTGAAAAATTGTAAAAGTTCAGCCTCGTTTCAATGACATTATGTTGGCTGGTTTATGTATTTGTTGAGTTGTCCTCACACTCAGATTCAATGATCCATTCACAGTTATGAGGTAAAAAATTTCAGATTCCCATGAACCATTTATTAGATAAGCTTGCTCATTTTGGCTCAAATCTTAAATGTAAATAAGGTTTTACCAAATTATGCTGTATAATCTTTGTTGTTGTTAGCAGTTGTGTTGTTTTAACGTTAGTTACATTGGAAATCCACTAATAGCATATAAAAGTATTTATACAATCTTATTGTAAAAACACATAAAGTCTATATAATTTTAAAATGTAAAGTCAAGGGTAAATGTGTGAAGATGAGTTATTTAAAAATAGCAGTAAAATGGGATTTCCAAAATAAATCCACATTAACTAGGATTTACAGCACAGTATAAGCCTGTACTATTAGTTGCAATGCCAGGATTTGGAGAACTATGCTGGCACATTAAATTTATTCATTTTCACAGCCTACAGACATTTTAATGTCTGAGTAGCAATAAGAACAAATTACCTAAAAACTTTTAATAGGTTATAATAAATTAAGTCTGAATGGTAATGCAAAAGTGGGTCCAACAGTACAAAATTATGAATCTCATATAATGATCCAACAACACTTAAAGTGTGGAAATAACATTGGTATTCTGGAATATACGACCACAGTTGATCCTAATTGTTTTTCTCTTGTCAAGAAGAAATTGTGCATCAATCTCTAAGTATTGCAAACTGTTCATTACATGCAAATGGTTATGTTTCCTATGCTCTCCATGGGGACTCAAAACTTCCTTACAAAAGGAGCCAGGCTAGAAGAGAAGATTCTCTGATGATACAAGTTTCCATCAGAATTCTTGATTTCTGAGGAACAGAAACAAACAAGCAAAACAAATACAACAGCAGAGGGAAGGAAATGGAGAGATTCATAGTACCAAAAGGAAAATCAAAGTATCAGACTACATAAGGTCCCAAAGGCAAAGCAGTTTCTTGTTCTTGACCAGATATTCTCCACAGAATAAATGAACTCCATATTACCACTGGCAACAAACCAAATGACTCAGGAAAAAGGACAACTGACAACGAATGAGAAAAACCTCTAGAAGACAGCTTCTAAAAGTCTCCTGCATGGGCTACTTGGTTGAAGTCCCACTTGGGTTGCTCAGGTACTCAAGTAATGTCTGATCCTGTGAATAAGAAGAGTTACTAGATACTCTTGAAAATGATTAAGTCTACTGGAAACCATACTTCAGTGATTTTAAATATGCCTTTTCTTTTTCTTTTTTGTTGTTTGGATCTTGGGATCACACTCTGCAGTGTTTAGGACTTACTCCTGGCACTGTGCTTAGTGATCACTTCTGGTGGTGGTCTGGGGACCATATAGGTGGCTGTGGACTGATCCTGAGTTGACCTTGTACAGGCCACTGCCTGGCTGCTCTACTATCTCTATGGAGTATCTTCCTTTTATTTTCAATGGAAGCCCTTTACTTAATCTACAGATCTGTATTCTGACTTCAGTATTAGGTTAATCTTATTTCCATTTTAAACCAAGTCTTTTGATTTATTTTATATGCATTGCCCTGTTCTGCTACTCTGTTTTAACAAGGAACAGAGAATATAGAAATAGGGGGGAAAGCAGCACTTTCCTTTTTATTGCAACTTTTTATTTGTCTATTTTCTAAATCAAAGCCTAGCAAAATTCTCTGTACATTATTGGTATTTGGGGCTTTACCACCCCTGGGTTCTTGTGTCACTACTAAACTATGTCATACTTGTAAAGTAGTAAACAAGTACATATGGTTGAATTCCAGCCAAACTTTATTCACAAAACAGCCAGTTAGCAGAATTTGACATCATACAAGTGTACTGTTGTAAATCAATATTCACAGAATGTCAAAAATGATGTCCTACTGTTTCATAGGTTGTATTGTCCATGATGAATTAGTTAACTTACAGTTTACATGGGCTGGAGCAATAGCACAGCAGGTAGGGCATTTGCCTTGCTGCAGAAGACCTGGGTTCAATTCCTCTATTCCTCTCAGAGAGCCCAGCAAGCTACCGGGATTATCCCGCCCATGCGGCAGAGCCTGGCAAGCTCCCTGTGGCGTATTCAATATGCCAAATACAGTAACAACAAGTCTCACAATGGAGACGTTACTGGTGCCTGCATGAGCAAATTGATGAACAATAAGAGGACAGTGCTACTATTCTCCATGATGTTTTAGGTGAAATGATTATGCAGTAATGATCATGAGACTAATGTTAACATCAAGCTCTGAGTTCTACAGTGGCATTTCTTAATCTGTTGTTACAGTCTCTGAAATATTCCTCAGAATAAATCTGATTCAGAAAACAATCACTGCATCTAATAAGGTGAGAAAAAACTCTGAAGAACTATAAACTAAAATCAAAATTAAATAGCTGTCACTCAGGAAAGCCTCAGGGGAAGCAGCACTCTACAGAAATGCATTCATATAAAATGTATCTATAATTTTCTATTACCCATGTGCCCAAGTATTTGCTCCTTCCTTGGTTTTGCAAAGCCCTGTCCATTATAGTCTTGAAAACGAGCAAGAATTGAAAACGTGTATACTCTGATGTTGGTAAAACAATCTTAGTCTCTTGCTTGTACCTATAATTTGGTTATATACTGGAAGATTTACCATTCTTATGGCTGCCTTTTTCCTCTTCAATTTGATAAATAGTTCATCCTGAACCAACTCATCTGTGAACAGGCCACTTGTACTATAATTTGTCAATTTTATCATCGTTCTAAATTTACAACTGATGTCAGAATAACTTTTCTCTCTCCTTGTATAACTTGTTCATAGCTAGCTCTTTCCTTATGCTGCCGTTCACAATATCGTTCTTCTCTGGTTGCCAAAGTCATATTTTCTGAATAGAGACTAAGGATCCGAACGGCATAATGGAAGAGTGTCAAAGAGGACTATATGGTACCAAGAACTGTTACAGAATGAACATACCTCTGATTGGTCAGGGGGCTGTGAATTTAGGAGAAAAGAGCTCTTCACCTGCTTTGTATCATTAGTCACCAACAATGTGTCTACCTTGCGCACAATAGGCTCACACTGAATAGCTGCCGAGTGCACTGTACTCAGTATTTACAATAGATTCAAAAGTGTAAGAGTATGGACCTATTGTATTGTTAGCTATTCAAAAAAGATGAGAATTTCAATTTCTTTGTACTAAGAGAAGGCATGAAAGGAAACCTTTCTTGGTTAAAAGATGAGGTACAATGAAAGGAAGGGAAAGCTTGGGAACATGTTACTTTAGGAAATATGAAGGAACTACATTGATTTAATTTAATTATTCATGATAAATGTTATACATCTCTATATAGAACACACACACACACACACATATATATATATATATATATATATAGAGAGAGAGAGAGAGAGAGAGAGAGGATATATTGGTGATCACAAAGGATGGGGCTCTGCAAGTCTTACAGATTAAGAGGCAGTCATAAGAATGGTAAATGGAAAATACAAATAAATATGCAAAGACATACTTTCAGCAATTTACAGTGCTGTGAAAGAGATCAAGCAAGATAACCGGCAGAGAAACCAAGCCTGTGTGTATATTTGTGTCCTCTTTAATACAAGAGTGCAAGATGCATATCAGAAAAGGAAACCGTAGAACACACATCTACATAGATATGTGCATTCATAATGTATGTAACATTTCATATACATGTTAAGAGACGTTTATGACAGTCCTGAGAAGGAAAAACTTATGACATAGAATATGATGACTATGGAAAGACAAATCGTCAGGCAAAGTGAGAACGAAGCTTAGTGGTGTGAAAAAGCATTAGAAGAAAGAGTAAGAAGGCACATGAATAGAAATGGCAAGGAGGTCAGTTCTGTGCAACCTCTTTGCAAGTATCATACTTTATGACACTTACTTATAGTTATACGAATTATATGTTGCATCAGATAGTATCTGCTACATATTGCTTCAGTGTTGTGGGAGGTTTCTTCAATTTGGAAAGAGCAATTAGCATGTTCCACATTTTGGGTAGCTCCTTTTTTTATGAATGTCTCACTCCTAAGTCTGAGGATCCCTTAGGGATGGGGTGTTTTTCATGCATTTTAAGAAGTTCTTCAGTGCTGTCGTTACCATAGTTTCCGTTATCACTTCTTCTCGATTGAGTACAGCAATCTGTCATCTTCTTAAACATGCCAAGCTGGACAACAGCTCTTTGAGAACCAGCTATCAAAATTATCCAATTATTTTAATATGCTTATTTTATGAAAGACATATTTGATGGGCAACAATTTAAAACCCCTCTTTGAATTTCTGCTCTGCGCCAAACTCCCAATAAATCTGTTATTTACTACTTATGAAAAAAATACACAGGAGCCAAGAAGTTGTAGAAGAGTTTCTAAGCAGCAATAAAAGGCTAACAATATTTCTGTAATAATGAAGTACTCAACTGTTTCACTACATAAAGAGACCGAATTCTCATGTCACTATTAGCTATTAATGCTGAAATGCTCACTTTAAATGTATTTCCATATATACTATATGCTGAACCCTAAAAATGTAGCTTTGAACAAATTCTCAGTGGTGAATTTTCATGCCGATTCTCACCTGCTAGCCTTTGTCCTCTACTTTCAGAAACCATGATAGCTTTGATACCATCAACTAAAATCTTACTAAATTTATTACTGCTAGAAAATTGGAAAGGCAAGTGATATCATGGATTAATCTTAGCACTTGGATTCCAACGAAGGACAACGAATGGCAGAAATTTTTACTCAAGTGACTTTTCCGTCAAAGTTTCAGCATTTGACTGCCAAACTTATGTGTTAAAACCCCATCAAAATCTCTGCATCAGCTGGGAGAATGGGCACTCTTAAAACTGACTCTACAGAAAACATACCCATAATTAATTTGGCCTTTTACAATATACACCATTCTATAGGTATCCTCTGATTTAAACATAGTAATTCATAGTCAGTTAATTGCAAACTCATTGATTATTTCCAGGGGATTGGTTAAATAAATAGTATTATTTTTAAGAAATATAAAATATGTATGTATGGACATCCATTCTCAACTCCCCTTGGTAAGTCAATGGCCTTCAAATATTACTCCTGTTTTTAGGAAAATTCTAGGCTACAAGCTTCAAAAGTAGGGTGGACATAATTATGAAGTCTCTTTCCAATAAGAGGAAGGTAGTCTTTTTTTCAAGGACAAACTTATCTCAATTTTGTTTCAGGAGATATCCAAATTCAGTGTACTCTACAAATATAAACCCGTTAAAAAAAACGGGGTCCTTTACAAAATACTTTAGAAAGTTTTTAATCACAAATAGTCAAGTTAAAGGAGATCTAAAGAGCAGATAAATTTGTCTTTAATAATCTTAGACCACCTGCCCCTCTTTCTCTTCTCTCTGTAATCTAGGACACTAGGTCTTTTTCGGTCTCCATATTTTCCTCATAGCGCAGCGGTAGGGCGTTTGCCTTGCACACAGCCAACATGGCTGACCCGAGTTCGATTTCTCCACCCCTCTCGGAGAGCCTGACAAACTACTGAGAGTATCTCGCCTGCACAGCAGAGCCTGGCAAGCTACCCGTGATGTATTTGATATGCCAAACACAGTAACAACAAAGTCTCCAATGGAGACGTTACTGGGCCCGCTTGAGCAAATCGATGAACAACGGGAAGACAGTGACAGTGATATTTTCCTCATCTGAGAGATCACAGCAAATTTCTTAAGCTGGATTATCTGTCTGTAATATTTTCTTCTGCACACATTTCCAACTTAAGAAAAGTAAGACAATCTTGTTTCACCAAAACATGAACTTTAACTGAATTTTCAAAGTTGATGATAAAAATGAGCATTGCAATATGATATATTTCATCGTTATCAACTTACGTATCCTAAATTACAATTAATATTGACCATTGTTACAATGTAACAGACATGATTATGTTACTTTTTACTTATGCTTTTAAAAACAGTACCATATATTAACACACTTGGGCTCCACTAGATAAATTATATTGTGCAATTGTATATGTATGTAGATATGGCATGCTAGAAGTTTAAGGCATAGATATTAAGGCATATATAGTACAATTGTAGATATGTTAGATATGTAATACTAGAAGATTAACATTAAGGCAATGCCATTTTCCCCCAAAACACTGAGTATCCCGTATCAAAATAACATTCTGTTACTTCACTCCACATATATGGCTTAACATTTGTTGATTTAAAGCTTAAATTGTTTCATCTAAACAATTTCACTTCCATTTACTTTTTCAGGTGGATTTCAAATGAAATTTCTTAAGATTTCAAGGTCTCAGACTTTCTCATGACAAAACTCGTTAAGGCAGTGCTGGTAATTTCTAATATGGTTCAGTGAACAGTATTATCCCATTAAATAAACAGGCTCCATTTTCATTAAGAGCCAGGCACTTTAACTCTTTTAAACACTCAATCTAATAGAGATTTTCACCATTTCTACTGTCAACGTCAAGGATTTTCAACCCCATTAAGTAGCAGGCCATATATTAAAATGTAATGCTTTTTTACTCCAGAAGAATATATAGAGCTAAATATTAGGGCATGCTATGATTTCCGCTTTTCATTGTTTCACTCAAGGTACTTGTTGGCACTCCAATTTACTCTATCACTATATGAGCTAACATTATTTTCATAAGTTTCCTTCATGGGCTCGGCTTTCCTCTTGAAATCTCCCATTAACATTTCTTCTTGTTAGTTCTAAAATGAGTAGGCAGAAGTGCTAGCTGAGGAGGATGTGTTTGGCTGACTGGGAATTTTCCTCAATTTCTCATCCAAGAGCACTACTTTCAGAAAGTGCCACAATTCACAAAACAAAGCTTAATAAACTTTCAAGGTTGTTCAATCTAAAGTTCCATTATTTAGGAACAGTAATTTAATAAGTAAAATATTTTATAGATATAGGTGACTAACTTATGAAGAGTGATTACTTACAATAAGATCTTATAGTGAATACTTTGTGGAAAATAAAATCCTAAGTCGTTTATGCACACCTAATTTTGACTTCTGTTTAAGAAGAGAGCAGGGATACATTTCCTGAGAATATGCAGCTAGTAAGCTAAAAAGGCAGTGACTTTTAGCCACATTTTCTGCATGTAGCTTCCGTTCTCTTAGCCAACTTTCCAAACTTCTATTAGGGCTGAATGTGGCATGCCAATATTTTTTTCAGTAGTGAGACTTCACATATGCAATAAATTACTGCATATTTAATGAATAAGTAGCTACATACATAATTGAATGAAATTATTATTAAACTAATTTTAGTGGCATGCAGCATAACTGATATTTACTTCTGTAAAAATAGGATATTTTAAGAGAGATTTCCATGACAGCATAACATATTTTTAGAATATCTTGAAAATATCAATTCGTGCATTTAATTTTATCATTCACTTCTGTGAAATAAATTAACTGAGCTGTATAAAGCAAAATCATCTTCTTATAATTGGCAGTGACTTTATATTTAATGACAGCATATGCTATAAGCTGGGCACATATTGGTATAAAGCTCTTTGTCTGTTTTAGGTGCTGCGCCCAGCAACAGTCACAGTTTACCCCTTAATCTGCTCTCAGGGATCACTCTGGTGATGCTCTGGACACCCCATTACTGTATATTCTCAGAGAGACAAATGTAGTGCCAGAGATCAAACATGGGTTTGCTTTGCTCACTATCTTCCGGTACTGGGGTCGAAAGTTTTTATTTGAAAAGATAAATCAGGGGGTCTGAGAGATAGTACAGTTGTAGGAAGTCTGCCTTGCATGCAGCCCACCTGGGTTCTTTCTGAGGAAATCCTTGTGATGCCCTGAGCTCTCCAGAAGCGATCTCTGAGCACATAACCAGGAGTAAGCCCTGAGAACCATGTGATGTGGACCCAGAACAAACAAAAATCAATAAAATGACATCTGATAGAATTTTATACAGAAAACAATACACTTGTGCAATATATTGTTTTATATCTACACAATGTGTTCGAGGAAAATTGTATATATATCCTCAATCTCCAGTGTATCCCTACATAGATCTGCTTAGTATACAACTACTAGGTTACTACTCCTTCTGTTGCTAGTTAGTGCCAGCAAGTCTGTCTTATTCCATACATAAACTGAGCATTTTTTGAAATAAATAGATTTTATTTGGAGGATTTTTGGAGAGGGAGAGAAAGGGATAAGCAGATAAGTGGGGGGAATGGAGAGTAAGAGAGAGAGTAACGCGTCCAGAGAGAACGCGGGCTTCTCCAAGGGTAGAGAGAGCCCCTAGACACATCCTAGCATTAGGCACGAAAGCATGAAAGTACACATCTCAAGAGGGGAGATGCAGGCGACACATGTGCTCAGCCCACCTGTGCTCAGCCACGTGGGCACAAGCAGCACATACGCTTGGACAGCATATGCCTGCCAAAAACTGAGCATTTTTAATGCACTTAATGAAATAGTCTTAAAAATTCTCTGGTTGGGGCCATAGAGAATACAGGAGGTAAGGCACCTACTTTGCGAGCACCTGAAACTGGTTCAAGCCCTGGGTCCATATAGGACTGAATTCTGAGCACAGAGCTGGAGTAAGCCTCCAGCATATCTAGGTGTGACTCCAACCAAACATCCAGGACTGCAAGAAATTTTCTGATCAAGGGAAAGTGTTTTTGTTTTTATAGAATAGGAAATTGTGCCTTTATTCTTTAAGTTTGTCTACTGATTGGGTTTGTGAAATATTTCAGCTGTTGCTTTTAATATCACCCTCATTTAAAAAAAATAAAATTGAATCACAGTAAGATGTAGTTACAAAGTTTTCATGAAAGAAAAATGTTTTAATAAATGGCTTTTCAATTTAAGACAAAATATACTGTCAAGGAGTGGGTAACTTTAGAAAGTCTCAGGACACTTAAAATGATTATATAATGCAGGGACTTGATAGATTGTATAATGTAGGGACTTGTCAGATTTATTGAGGAGTTTAGGTGTTTACCTTGCATAGACCAGACCCCTTTTAAATCCTTGTTACCACATAAGGTACTTCAAGTACCCTTCCCCCACCAAGAGTGCTCCCCATACACTGTAGCACTGTAGCACTGTCCTCCTGTTGTTCATCGATTTGCTCGAGCGGGCCCAGTAACGTCTCCACTGTGAGACTTGTTGTTACTGTGTTTGGCATATCAAATATGCCACGGGTAGCTTGCCAGGCTTTGCCCTGCAGATGAGATACTCTCGGTAGCTTGCCGGGCTCTCCAAGAGGGGTGGGGGAATCGAACCCAGCTCGGGCCGGGCTGGCCATGTGCAAGGCAAATGCCCTACTGCTGTGCTACCGCTCCAGATCCCCATACAAACAACTAGAATTAAAGCTTCTGAGCACCAGTAGGAACAGCAATAAAATAAAACAACATAAAGTAGACCAGTAGGCCTGGCAAGGCACTAGCCCAGAATGGAACTGACTTGGCCTCAATGCCTATCCCTGTCAGGTGTGATTCCTGAGTACAGAGGCAGGATTAAGGCCCGAGCACAGCCAGTTGTGCTTCAAACAACTGAAAAGAGACAAAAATAAAATAATTTGGGGTTGGAGGATAGTACAGCAGGTAGGCATTTGCTTCGCATATGGCTGACTCAGTTTCATATCCTGGCACCCCATGTGTTCCCCTTAGAGCCTTCAAGGAGTGATCCCTGAATACAGTGTCAGAAGTAAGCCACTGCTGGGTGTGACTCAAAACCAAAAGAAAAACAATAATTATATAGTGGCAAGACTGTGTTGAAGCAAATGAACTAAGATACAAATGCCATAAAAATCATGTTTTGAATTTTGGTTTCTGGCCCAAGTGGAGTAACAGGGATCAATTTTACAATCTTTGTAAAACTTTTTTAAAAACTACAAAGTACACTAATGGTTTTGAAAACCTTAGGTATAAAATGAAAGTGATCTCTGAGAAATTATAAACAAATATGTGATCCCCACATTTGCCCTAGTTGACTGTGTGGAGAGCATTTTAGGGTATCACATAGGTGGAAGGAATTCTCATAGATTCATGCATTCTCTAGTGCGTTCCTGTCAGACATACTGGGAAACCTCATTGTTCACCCACTTTAATAATGCTTAGAAGGGTCTTGCCTCAGAAAAGTGGAAAAATTAGCTGCAAATTTATGCTCTTTAGATAAAGACTCATGAAGTGTGAAAGGAAATAATCAAGCAATAAAATTGGCTCCAAAGAAATTACCTGTGTCCCCAAACAAAGTTAAAGAATATTTAACTGCACAAAACTATTGAGTACACAACAAGTTACACTCCCTATATCTGGTATCAAGTACAATGTAAGATGGGTTTACCGCAGTGTTATTTACAATAGTCAAGGGCTATAACCAACCTATGTACTGAATAGGTGTCTGCATTTAAAGATAAGTGCTCATGCAAGCACACATATATTTATACAAAGACACTGGAATGCTATACTTGGGTATAATAAAAGCTAAACCCTCTTGTAATTTTTAGCAACATGGATGACTATAGAAATTATTGTGCTCAGTGAAATAAGTCAGAGAAGACAAACACTGTAAGATCTTCCTTTATACTAGATATAGAGAGAAATAAAAATCAATCAACTAAATGAAATAAAAATAAACAGTCAGTCCATAAGAATGAATTCATTATGATCATAAGGGAAAGGAGAAGAGAGGTGGATAGATTTACTTGGTGTCAGTTGTATAGTAAAAGAATCAGATTTTCATGTTGAACTGAATTTGATATACACAGGTAATGATTTATAACAATAAACACATGAAATTTATAATGTTATCTGTATGCAATGTTGCTATAATACAATTTTGAATAAAGGCTATTTAGTAGCGTTTTAAAAATTACCAGTCATCCAAGACTCAGTAAAGTTACATAGAACTGAGGTGAAAAATTAATTGAAATTGATAGAGATCAGACATATAGAACAATTATAAACTATAACTATTTTCAATATTTTCAAAATAGAAGAAATATTTTCATGTAGAGACAAGAAAAGGTTAGAAAATCAGGGCTAGAGTGATAGAACAGTGGGTGAAATGCTGACTACCTGGGTTCAATACCCAGAACCATATATGGTCCTCTACCACCTACCACACCCCACCAGAATGATCCAGGAATAGGTCCTAAATACCGCTTGGTATAGCTACAAAAAAAAATACACACACACAAATTTTACTTAAATAATATGTTAGGTACCACAAATCAATTTTAGGTTAAAATATATACTGGAAGGTACTACATATCTGCTGTGCAAACTGTTGGATTAGTCAATTTGGTATTGTAGAGTATTTAAAATAAATCACATAGGAAAAGACTGAAAACTAAGAGAAAATACCAGTGAGCTTTGGAAGAGCATCTATCAATCTAATCTAATGTGTCATCCAAGTCTGTCAAAAATAAGAAGGGGGCAACGATATTTTTAATACAATGCCTTGGACGTATATAAATTTGATTAAATCTATAAACCCACAGATATAAGAAGCTTACAGATCTTAAGAAAACAGTTTCCTTCAAAACTGCACTAAGACATGTAAGAGAATAATTGATCCAATCTCAATGACTCCCCAGTAAACATTTCCTATGTCACTGTCTTAGACTCACCTTAACAAGGAACAACTTGAAATGTACCAAATCTGTATCAAAACAACTCCTTTTAGTGGACTTGAATACAGGCTACATTTCAATGTTATTTTTTTCATGAGTATATTATTTTATAACAAAACATATTAAATATAAAATAACCTTGTTTCATATAACCTTGAAGATTGAAGGTTTATGCATCTACCCAAGAACACCAGGTGTTAGTTATGCATCTGTCAGTAGGTTGGAAATCTAGAAATGCTGCATCAGTTCAAAAGTCACTCTAGTGTTGATTTTATAAAATGCATTTTCTGCATGACAGCAGATTGAAAATCCATAAATTTCTTCTATATCCAATCCCAACACTTGAGTGAATACAAGTTTGATTGATATATACATAATTACACAATATTTAAAAGTAGTCATGGTTTATTTAGATACAAATTATATGACTGGAAGTATTTTGATACTTAATTCCTTAACATCAAGAGGAATATTTGCTATGCAAAAATTGTTTGAGGATGGAGAACTGTAAAGCTGAATATAATATTGCTTTTCTGAATGTCACAGTTTGAAATCTCTTAACTAAATTAACATACGATCTTTCTATTTGTTTTCATCTGTATTAATCAGTATTTTCTACCAATAACAGTTGGTCACATTTAAATCTGCTTGATTAAAAATGCTCTATGAACAATTTGGTCTAAAAGAGGCTGCAAAAATACTTAAATGTTGTCTAATAAATATAGTATTTCTTGGAACTAAAGAGCATATTTTACAACCTAAATTATAACCTCCACAATCAATTTATATCTATCTGCTTCCTCAAAAGACCCAGCAAGCTGAAAATAAACTACATACTGATTCTAATCCATTCGTTGCATTTCCATTAACATAAACCATAAAAAAGTCAATAAGTACCAACAATTAAGCCGGTGCTGTTTTGGTCTCTGGACTATCTTAAAAGGCATGTTGTCAATAGGATATATAGAAATATTTCCACATCACCACAATCTGTCCATAGGGAAGCAGAAATGTAATTTTATCATGATGGATATTTCTATCAACTACATTATTGTTAAATATACAACAAGCTATGTTTCTGAACAGGTTTCAAAAAAAGGCAAAAGCACATATTGTCCCAAAGCCATAGCAACCTCTCATATATATATATATATATATATATGAATATATATATATAACCTTACATAGGACAGATTCAATTATACTTTGCTGCTTATCAGACAAAACAGGTACATCCAATCTAATCCAATCTTGAATGCATCCTGACAAAAACCACCCACGGCACCATCCCCAAGATGATCATTTTGATGATGCTTCTAATGTGTATTGATAGCAACAAAATTTGGGATTATAAATTTGTATTCACCATGTGACTTTAAGGAAGTAAACAGCAGAATGGTAGTGTAGCAAATATAAAAACACACACACAAAGACACACACACCAATCTCAGAGACTTACCTTAAGATACCATTTGTATTTGGCATGGTCCCAATCCTCAGGATTTTGTGTCTTCGTGAAGAACAGTTCAGCTTCTGATAGCCATTGATTAAATACCTTTATATCATAATGGAACCGCCGCCATTTTTCAACAGATCTGTCAAATCTCCTAGAGACAAATATATGGATAAAAAATTTAGATGGATGATTTTTAAATTAGAAATAGGCATATTTTTATTAACTAATACAATGTTATTCTTATAATTTCTCACAATTGTAGATTTACTTCAGTTGGTGGATACAGCAATGGGTAGAAAAAACTACTTAAAATCAAACACTGCAATTTTCTTTTAAATTGAACACATTTCTTGATTAAAACTGAAAGTTTTTATGAATACTATTTTCTTCTCTATAAATATTTGCAAAGACTTAATTCCATGAATTACAAATATACTACAGTTAATAATGCATTTTGAAGTTAAAATATTAAATTTAAATTTGGGAGGGATCAAAATAAAATGACCACAATCAATTTCAAAACTACCCAGTTTGGGGGTAGGAGGAGTTGGGGCCACACCCAGTGGGCTCTGGCCAGCTTGGAATTATTGCCAGCATTTCCTGAGGACAATGTGCTTCATAGGAATGAACCATGGTAGGTGAAAAGCAAGGAAAGTGCCTTAAACCCTGTGTTCTCTCTTAAGACTACTCTTAGTCTGAAAGCGCCTGTTCCTTAGGATGCCCAAGCCTACATAATAGATATAAGTGCAGATGTAAGAAATTGAGCAACTAACTGGTATACTAGCATAAACCAGGTGGTGAGCATTGTTTTTATTCTTCTTGTTCTATTGTATTCACTAAAACTGTGGGATTATTGGGGGACACTTGCCAATAGTAGGCCCAGGAGGCCTCAGCGCCTGATTTGGAAATTCTCAGATGATGGTTCACTACAAAGGCCTGATGTCATGTGTTGGGTCCTTTAGCTCCAAGGATACCTGGATGACCCCACACATTCTGGGGTCCTTCAGGCTCACACCTAGAGGTGCCCAGGTGCCTCCAGGGCTGCACCCAGCAATGCTAAGATGCCTGTGTGTTGCTGGACACCAAAACCAGGAAGATACATGTCTGCACCCAAAAAGCCTCACTATTAGCACAGCGAGTAAAGAACTTGTCTCACACATGACCTACCATATGTTTCAATCCCTGGCACCCTATATGATCCCGTATGCTTGCCAGGAGTGTTCCATGAGCAGAGATGCAGGAGTAAGCACTGAGCACACCCCAAACAAAATAAACAAAAGAAAATTGTTAAAAGTTATACTACCCCCTGGCCACTGTATTCCTAACAATTTTAATTAAAAAGCTGATGGAAAATAGATAATGTAAAGTTCCAATGCCATATAAGAAGAATATAACTCCTGACCATAGAATAGACTGACACAAAATAAAATTGAATTAGGGCTTTTAATTATCCCAGAACAGTGCACACAGGAATTATTTAGGATTATTTTTAAAATAAAAGACTGATTCTGGGGTCACATAATAGACATATTTAATGATTAATCTCTGAAGGCATAATTCTGACACTGATATTAAGAGCATTTTGGTCTTTTAATATATGTTCAAGGTATCATTCTGAGTGAAATGTGTCAGAAGGAAAGGGACAGACATGAAATGACTGCACTCATTTTTGGGGTTAAAAAAACATAGCATGAGACTAATACCCAAGGACAGTAGCAAAAGTGCTGGGAGGATTGGTCCACAATGGGCAGCCTGTGTCAAGTGCTGGGGGAGAAGGCAGGTGGCATAGAGACGGGACCACTATAGAAATGAGAGATGTAAATGACCACTCTGGATAATAACTGAGTACTGACTGAAAATAGGTACAGGAAAAAACATGATGACCTCTCAGTACCTTAATGCCAACCATAAGGCCCCCAGAGGGAGCTAGATAAAGAAGAAAAGTGCCTGCCATAGAAGCAGGCTGGAGGTAAGGGTGGCAGAAGGGGAACTAGGGACATCGGTGGTGGGGAGGGTACACTGAGAGATGAGTTTTGGAACATTGTATGACTGACGCCTAACCAAGTGTTTGTAACTGTGTATGTAACAGTGATTCAATTAAAAAAAATTAAAAAAAAAACATTAAAAGGCACTGTGAAGTTCTCTGGGTCCTATGATCTATGACTTGATCACTTGATCACTTGACATCCTGTTACTCATCGCTTTGCTGGAGCAGGTGCCAGTAATGTCTCCATTCATTCCTGTCATGTGCTAGTGTAGCCCAATGGTGTCTGCTCATTCTAGGAACATGAACGCCTCAAACCAATCATTCAGGGTCTTGATGAAGAAGTCTGACCATCTCACAGGTGGGCAGCCACGCGATATTTTGACGTCCCATGGAATCCAGTTGGTAATGGCTCTAGTCCAATGGCCGTCTCCAAATCTCATAACATGCTGAGCCCATCTGATTTTCAATACCTTGGCAAACGAGACAGTGTCCCTGATTCTTGATCATCGAAGGAGGTTGGAACTCCGAATTATTTTTCTCAATTGAGTGAAGTGTGATATTCCAAGCATAGCTCTTTCAATTCTTCTTTGGGAGACAAAAATGGCATTATCATCCTGTTTTTGTAGGGCCCAGGTCTCTGAGGTGTATGTTAATGCAAGAGAACAGTGGAATCGAAGAGATGTGCACAGAGCTGGAGGTTCTTTGTTCTCTTAGCTATTTCTTTGACACTCTTGAAGGCTTCCCAAGCCACTCTCTTCATCATACACAACTCAGGTGCCAGGTAATTTGTCATGCTGACTTCTTGACCTAGGTACACATAACTGTTGCATTTGGAGATGTTCTTCCCATTGAGACTGAATGGAACGTCAGGAATGATATTGTCTCTAATAAACATTGTCTTGGTAAGATTTAGCTGTAGTCTGACCTTTCCTCACACGTGGTCGAAGTTGGCCAGCATTTGTGCTGCTTGGCTGATGCTTGGTGTTATTAGAATGATGTCATCAGTGAAGCAGAGGTGGTGTAGTTGCCGACTGTCTATCTTCACTCCCATTCCTTCCCATTCCAGTCATTGAATGATGTTCTCGAGGGTGGCACTGAAGAGATTTGGTGAAATAGTATCACCCTGCCAAACTCCTCTCTTGACATCAGTGATCATTTCTTTGTGGAATTGTGAGATCCTGTTAGTGAATGCATAATACAGCTCACAGAGGATCCTGCTGTATTGAGTTTGAATGCCCTGTTTGGCTAGGGCTTTCATGATCGCTTCTGTCTCAACAGAATCAAAGGCCTTCTTTAAATCAATGAACATTAGACAGAGCGGCATCTTGAACTCCCGAGAAACCTCAATGAGCTTGGTTATCATGTGGATATGGTTGGTTGTGATGAACCCTTTGCAGAACACGGCTTGCTCGTGTGATTGTACTTCATCTAGTATTCTGCCAATCCTATTCAGGATGACTCAATTGAACAGCTTGTAGACAACAGAAAACAGGCATATCAGGCAATAGTTGCCAATGCTGTGGATATCTCCCTTCTTGTACAGTAGTACAGTCCTGCTGGTTTTCCATTGGGACAGAACCTTGCATTCAGAGAGGTAGCGTGTGAAGAGCTAAGCCTATGTATTGAAGAGTACTGATGGCAGGTTCTTCAGGTGTTTGGATCTGACCTTGTCTGGGCCGGGTGCTGTTAGCTTCTTTACCGAAGAAATGGCATGTCGAATTTCGGAAGGGAGAACGTTGGGAACAATATATCCATCCTGCAGAATTTGGTATGTGGGCAGGTAGATGTGGCTATTGAAGAGCTCTGAGTAGAAGTAATGGATAATGTTCTCTATTGCCCTTCTGGAAGATGTGAAACGTCCATCAGACATTGAAGGGCAATCATGTTGGTCTTGTAGATGGCGAATGACAGGCGGGCATTCCGAATGTTTTTCCCAGCTTCTGCCCCATCTTCCAGCACTGCTGCTCTTCTCTCTTTGAGGTCTTCCTTTATAGCTTCTCTGCACTGCTTTGCAAGCTTGGACAATTACTTGCAGTTGCCTGAGGTTTGTGCCAAGCCATATTGGTGAATGAGCTCGAGAGTTTTCAAAGACAGGTGTCTTTTTGTGGCTATCTCTCTCTAGGCATTCTTTGCACAATCATGGAGGTGCTGAACCAGTCGATCGTATTCCTTGTCTATGTTGTCAATGACGGCATCTCCCCATGTTGCTGCAATAGTGCCAAAGAGCTCCCAGTTGTAGTCGTTCTGGGAGTTCCCTTCTTAAACTTTGCAACCCTTTCTCCTCGCTCTGTGAAGTAGAATTTTGCATGAAGGAGATGGTGGTCTGATCCCGTTTGGAATTTTGGGACAATGGCAACATCGGTCAGGCAAGATCGTCGATTGAATATGATGTGGTCAATTTCGTTGTGGAACTGTCCACCGGGAGACTCCCATGTCCACCATTTAGATTTGGCCTTCTGGAATTGTGAGTTACCATGGATGGTCTGGGTCGACATGATGAACTCAGACAGTCTCTCACCCTGTTTGTTCCATTCTAGGCCATAGATCCCAATATGGAGTTCTTTGGCTGATCTTCTCAGTCCTGTCTTGGCATTAAAATCACCGACAATGATCTTGTAGAAGGTGTGGTCTTCTTTATAGAACTTCTCCAGCTCCATGTAGAATTTCTCAATGTCTCCTTCATAATTGGATGTTTGTGCATAGACAATGAAGATAGAAACTGCTGGCAGTGAGCCACATCTATTCGATTATAATCATCCTATTTGGGTTGTTAGGCATTCAAATTAATCAATGTTTATGGCCAAGTTTTTGTTGACAAGGACACCAACACCACTGATGCCTCTTTTGTCACATGTTCCGAGGATCAGTTCTTCTCCAGTGTCAAAAACGGTGTGATGTGATTGATGCCTTCTCATCTTGGTCAGACCAATGATGTCGTACTTGATCTTTTCTGCTTGCACCATCAGGTCCTCGGTGGATGCATCTGATGCCAGTGTACATGCATTGGAAGTAAAGACTGTCATTTTTGTCCTTCTTTGTTTTGGCAGCCTAGTTCAGCCCTGAGATTTTATCAGACCTTCACTACCTCGACCACCTCTACTACCCAGGTGCTGCCACGCTCCAGGATGGTTTTCGGACACTTGGGCCAAGACTCACACACAAGAGAAGCCCAAGGAATCATGGAAGCAGAATTCTGCGACCTTGGAATCCAGGATCAACAAACCCGGAAACAGAGATTCTCTGCCTGCTCCCAGCAATGCAGCACACCTCCACTACTTCCACTACCTCTACTATCCAGCTATTGCCACGCTCCAGGACACTTTCCGGACACTCGGGCCAAGTCCTATGTACAAACAAAGCTCCACAAAACCAGGGAAGTGGAACTCTGTGACCTTGGACAACAGGCTCAACAAACCCAGGAACAGAGATCCTCTGCCTGCCCCCAGCAGCCTGGCAGACCTCCACTACCTCCACTGCGTCCACTACCTCCACTACCCAGCTGCTGCCATGCTCCAGGACACTTTCCGGACACATCATAAAACACTTGATACAAGATTACCGCATCGTTTTAGATTAAAATATGGTTTGAACCGTGGGACCACCTGCAAGGATGATTAGAGGCTGCCCTAAATGCCTCTATCCCTCTCGGAGAGTCTGGCAAGTTACCAAGAGTCTCCTCCCTGCACGGCAGAACCTGACAAGCTATCCATGGTGTATTCAATATGCCCAAACCAGTGAATACAATGGGCCTCATTCCCCTGACCATGAAAGAGCCACCAATATGGCAGTGTTAAGAACGATGAGGAAGGAGAGGCTGATAAAATGATCGATGACATTGTTTCACAAAATGGGACAGGGAGTCACTTTTTCTGAGAAGCGTGTGGAAGATTAACTATGGAAACCTCTGATCTTAGGGGATCTCCTGGGTCTGTCCAAGTAATTGTTTGATAGCACCAACAAAAACCTGGACACTGTTGAGTACAGTGGCCTGTCAAAATTCATAATTCTACTCATTACAATACCTAGGTTATAGTTTTTCATATCCTGAGATCTTCTCAGACCTCTATCTCTACTTAAGAATTAATGACATTCAGAATGTAATGCTGCATTTCCATGCTGTTCTAAAAGGGAATGACATTCCTATTTGTTGAACAGGTACCAATAGTCAGTCACTGGATTCTGTGCTTCCACGTATCCCAATTCCCTGACTTTCATAATTCCCTCTGCAACAGAAGAATTATCATTTCCATTTGCCATTTTAGCAAATTGAGAGCCCAAGTGACTTGCCAAATGGTACACAGGTGTGAAATGGCAGAGTGAATTATAGCCAAGATCTCTCTAGTTTCAATAGTGCCTTTAAATGCCTTCCAAATTCATTGATGCCACTTCCTCTTTTGAGCCACACCCAGCTGTGTTTAGGGCTTACTCTTTTTTTTACAATTTTATCAATATATATATTTTTTATTTTTTCTTATTTTATTAGTGAAACACCACGAGGTACAGTTATAGACTTATAAATTTTGTGCTTGGGTTTCACTTATACAATGATCAAGTACCCATCCCTCCACCAGTGCCCATTGTCCACCACCACAGGTCCCAGAATCCCCCCACCCCCCATCTCCCCTGTCCCACCCTGCCTCTGTGGCAGGGTATTTCCCCTTGTTCTCTCTCTTCTTTTGGGTACTGTGTTTTGCAAGAGAGGCATTGAGTGCCAATCATGTTTGGTCTATAGACTACTTTTAGCATGCTTCTCCCACCCTGGGAGGGTTAGGGCTTACTCTTATCTCTGTGATCAAGTATCACTCCTAGCAGGACTCAGGGGAAAGACAATTGGGGCACTAGGGACTGAACCTGGGTTGGCAGAATGAAAGTCAAGTGCTTTAACTGCTGTACTATCTCAGTGGTCCCAGAGATTTTCTTTTTATTAAGAGAGAGATTAAGTCTCTCACCTTACCACTTAAACAGCAGAACATGAGTGCTGTGGCTATTTTTTGTTTTTCTTTTAAAATATTTCCCAAATTCTAAAATCGACTACTATATTTGTATACATTCCATAAGAATTTGCATTTCAAGATTAACTATATTTATAACATAAAATTATCTGAATAGGTATTTGAGAAACAGCATCAGTGATAGAGTACATACAAATCATGCATAGGGTCCCTAGTTTAAGCCCCAATACCATATTCCCCTCCCCAAGCACTACTAAGTATGGCCCTGGCAGATTCCAACCCCTGCCTTGCTAAATGTGGCCCTTTTAAATATATCAAAAGATATCAAGTGGATGAATCAGTAAAGATAAAGTAAACCTTTAGACCATAAGACTAAATTAGTTGCTATCATAGACAAAGAGAAAGGGGTAAATTGAGTGTGAGGGGTCAATTACAGAGTGAAGGATACAATTAGTCTTTCAGCAGAGAACTTAATGTAGCATATAAACATGTCAATGGTGTGCACTTAAAACTCCTATAATGTTGTAGTGCACTGTTATTTCAATGAAATAACTATAAAAATAATCTCATCCTGAGAAAAATGTAATATTAAAGTGAAATGAGAAATGGAAAACATCTAAAGCAGTGTTTTGGCAGCTTGTAAAAGGCAACCAATGGTAGCTAATAGAGGTGGGAAGTCTCAAACTAAAATTAGTTTATAATTAAAAGCTCTCTCTTTCAAAATACATAGAATTATAGACTTCATAGAATATGATCTGTCCATCAGCCACAAAAAGTTCTAAAAAGTGTTTTGCATGTTTAATAGTCACGTTTCTTTCATATACTTTCAATATTATCTAATGCACAATAAATGCCTGAAAACCGTAACTTAAGAATTTATTCCTATTTCAAAAGAATAAAAAAAAAGAATGGGACATTGAATGTGTCTTACAGGAACTTGTGATTTTTAGTGTCAAAGAATTGCTGTTAAAATATTAATTTAAAAAGCATGGAGGGAGCACAGGTGGCATTGACCTCAGCGAGACACCCATTGGTTTCACTTGTCATATATATTGTTCCATATTATTGGGCTATTTTTCCTCAAAATATCCGTTTGAGGAAAGTATGTGGGCTCATACAATTGATTAAGGTACCCCTCGTTCTCCAAGACAGAGTTGGGGTGAGAAGTAAAGGAAAACAGGTTGAAAGTCTGCATTCACAAATTACACTCTTGTACCAGGACAGGAACAATAGCACAGTGGGTACAGCATTTGCCTTGCATGCAGTCGACCCAGGTTCGATTCTTACATCCCTCTCTGAGAGCCCGGCAAGCTACCAAGAGTATCCCACCTGCACAGCAGCGCTTGGCAAGCTCCCCATGGCGTATTTGATATGCCAAAACAGTAACAAAAAAATCTCACAATGGAGATATTACTTGTGCCCGCCCAAGCAAATCAATGAACAACGGGAGGACAGTGGTACAGACTGTGCTACCAGGACCATGAAAATGAGATAGGAAGAACTTGCCAGTCCCATAGGAGTATCTTTTGAGCTCCTCTATGCCCCACGACCATGCGACTTTTCACATTAGTCCCGTATTACCAGAATGTAGTCCTTCTTCTACGCTCCTTTCTCAATGCCTGCAATTCAGTCTACATAAAGCTTCCACCAACTCACAGTAAGTATGTAACTAGGTGTGTAAATATCTAATTATAGAATAGTCAATATAGCATACCCCTGCTAAAACGTTACAAACTGTAAAGTTGATTTAATTTGATTATTAAAAGTAATGTCCACATGTTAAATCCTATTCAAACTGCACATTAAAGAATAATGGCATATGTTTTACATGTAATGACATTTAATGTGAGCAACAATATTTTAAGCTCCATCTCAAGTATCACATAAAATGTAAAAACATGCTTTTCGGCACTTTAATAGGCATCGTTAACAGCATAACCTAAATCAATTCTTGAATTTACTGTGGAAAAGTTCATTTTTTAAAAACTCTTGACAACTTCTAAACTTAAACTCTTTCCCACAAAGGAAAATTCCAAATGAACAGATACAGACTGGGCTAATTAGCCAATGCTGTATTTCTAGATTTCAGCTTCAATCAGTACTAGCTCTCACTCCATTAGCCAGACTGCTTATGAGGGAGACGACAGATACCAACAACTAAGAAACACGTTGTGATATTTCAAAGGACATTCTGCAAAACTCATATTTTACCTTCTATATTATTTAGTGTTACTAGGGTGCAAAAAGTGTGTGCTCACCACCCACCCACCATCCCCATCCTCCACAGTAAGAGTGAATGTAGATGCAATTAAATAAAGTCCAAAAATGTCAGTATAAACATATGGATAATAAATCAAGTGATTTTAAAATTTTGCAAATATTAAAATGCTCATTCACTATGCAAGCAGTATTTAAAATTACACTGCTGCTTCATTTATGTGAAGCATAACTTATTTCCTGCTGTTCTAAATCAAGTTAGTCAGATTATTCTCAAGCATAAATTACATTTAGGGAGTAATTTAGGTACTTTGGGACATACTTTAACACTTTTAGGCCATTAAGGTGGTGCTCAATTCCATGAAATAGATTTAAATAAATAACACCCTAGTAGCCTTCTGACATATCCATTGTGGCTTTACACTGGTCTGCAAACTCAGCACTGGGCTGCTGATTATTTCCTCCTCCATATTTCATCTCATATGAGGTGAGTGGGAGGGATCTTGGCTAAAGTCTCATGGTCGAAACTCTAGGGACTGAAAAAAAAAGTTTTTCCCCAAAGTAATCATTCCCTCCAAACCACAGTACCTAATTCCACTCACACTTCACTCCACCCCACCCTGATTTCTATCCTATTCCCATTTTCTTCATAATAAAAAAATGTGACAAAGCATAAGCCTACTAGCAGTTGTAAGATTTCTCCAATAGAATTTAGTTCACTCTGAGGAGCTCCCATTGCTCCTTTTCTTCTTTACTCCTATAACACTGCCCCAGATTTCTAGGCTAAAGTCTGTCTTCTGATTCCTGATTTATATACCCACCATCTAGCCCAGATACAATTAGAATCCACTCCAGCTGCCTGTCTTAGGGCAACTGCTTACTGGACACAGATTTGCACTTTAAACCATATCTCTGCTGCTTCTAGTGGACAAGGCACAGTGTGCAAGCTGTGCAGGTTGGAAACTGTCTGCTATTTACCACCACGGTCCTGGTAAAGTAAACAATCTTCCTGAAAAATGGGTTATAAAAGTAGGGTCTGGAGCGATATCTCAATAATCCAGAGCACATGCGTTTATGTAGGAGGTCCAGGATCATGTGTCTACTGCTGTAATTCTGCTCCTAGCTGGCCTGGGTTTTCAAAGGCAAACCACAAGACCAATACAGAATCCAAGACATGCAAGTATACCTCTAATGGAGAGCCAACATATAAGAAATGGCCATATCTGTGATTTAAGAATTTAGTGTAAAGAAACAATGCCATTAGCCTGTTTATGCAAGTTGAGACATTACTCAATCAGGAAATCTATGGTTGACCGTGTGAGGTTCTAACACGCTGTATATTTATTAAAAAAACACCTCTGTGAAATCAAAAGCAAAAAAGAATGCATAGAACCCCATGTCACAACCACCCAAGATTTTCTTTTAAAACTCTGTAAAACCGGCAGGAACACTTGAATTCACTTCTGCATCACTACAACCCACTAGTCCCATAACATAGCCTTGCTCCTAATATCCACATTAATCACTCCATTCAAGGTTTCTCATTTAAATACATATTCCAAACACATGAATTTATTTGCTGTGTGGTTTTAATTTCTTAAATATGGAATCATATAATGTGCATTCTTTCTGTTAGTTGATTTGGGGGGAGGCACACCTGGCATTGTTCAGGGGTTACTCCTGGATCTGCACTCAGGAATTTCTTCTGGCAATGCTCAGGAACCATATGGGATGCCTAGGAATCAAATCTAGGTTGGCCAAGTGCAATTCACAACTTCTACCTGCTCTACTATGACTCTTGTCCCAATATAACAAGTATTTATTTTTGTGAGGGTTCATTTGCTTAATATTTTACTCAAAATCCAATGCACGGATGTTTATTATTGTTTAATAGGCCACTATGTGTTCCTGATTTACTTTATTGGGAGGGAGTTTGGGGAATGGGCCTTACACCTAGCTCTGTGGTAAGGGATCATTCCTAGCAGTGCTTGTAGGATTGTATGTGGTGCTTAGGATCAAACCAAGGTCAGCTATGCGAAAGGCAAATGCCTTTGCCTCTGAACTTACTCACCAGTCATGATTTTAAACTATTAATAAATATTGAAGTTGCTTCTAGTTTGGGGCTATTACAATGCTTCTGTCAACATTACTGCACTTGTCTTCTGAATGTGTACACATGCATTTCTGTAGAGTCTATACTTAAGAGTGAAACTGATGGGCCACAGGCTATATACATCTTTCATGTTATTTAATAGTGTCAAGTGTTTTTCACTGCCAGTGGTGTAGAGTAAGAAAGTTTATAATACTACTTAAAATTCACAGATCACATAACTATGTATAGAATTTCAATGGTTCTATTTATATCACTAGTAGATGGCATTGTCAAAGCTTTAAATATCAGTCATTCTGGCTAGTATATAATGCCATCTCATTATAGTTTTAAATTTAAAGACCCTGATTAGTAACAGGGATGATAACCTATATAAACATTTGGGTTTCTCTTTTGGGAAAGACTATATGTTCTATCTTAGTCTTATTGTGAATCATAAAATACATCCACTATTTATAATAAATTGATCATTTACAAACACAATCCAAGTGAGATTCAAAACACTATTAGCAGCCCACGGTTCTCGTTTTTGTCCTCGGTCACTTTTACATGTACTCCTTCTAGTTTTCTATTGGATGGTTTGACCTTTCCTTAAATAGTAAAGTAAAGTAAAGGCCCTCTCATTGATCATCGATTGCTCGAGCGGGCCCAGTAATGTCTCCATTGGAGACTTTGTTGTTACTGTGTCTGGCATATCGAATACTCTCGGTAACTTGCCGGGCTCTCCGAGAGGGACAGAGGAATCGAACTCGGGTCGGCCATGTTGGCTGCGTGCAAGGCAGACGCCCTACCCGCTGTGCTATCGCTCCAGCCCTTAAATATATGTGAGAATTTTTTGCAACTATTAATGCATATACTTCATCAGCAATATTTTGTACTCTAAGTATCTTCTATTCCATAAATTTCATTTTAATTTCTTAACATATTTTATGTGCATAAGTCATCATCATACATTACAGTTTAATTTTAAATTTATGATTAGTGCTTTATACATCTGTGTAAAAAATCTTCCTTTACCAACATTAACTCATATAGTATCATAAATTTGGTTGAACAAGTTTCATTAATTTTCTTCTTCCACGCTTCTATCTATAATTCTCTAGGATTATTTTGGTGTGCGTATATATAGGCATATACTATATATCTTTCTAGGGATTAGTTCTATTTTTTTCTTTTCAGGTCACACTGGATGATGCTCTGGGGTTATTCCTGGCTCTGCACTCAGGAATTACTCCCGGTGGTGCTCGGGGGACCATATGGAATGCTGGAAATTGAACGCGGGTCGGCTGAGTGCAAGGCAAATGCCCTACCCTCTGTGCTATCACTCAAGCTCCGAATGCCCTACCCACTGTGCTATCACTAAAGCTCCGATTAGTTCTATTTTAAAGGTAAGCATACCGAAACAAAATGGATATAAAGGGGAAAATAAAAGTTTGTATAGTAGAATGTTTCTGTCCATTTCACCAGACTATAATTCTAATTCTGCTCTCAGCTTTGCAAATTTTATAATTAAATATTTGTAGAACTAAATACACAGATAAAGAGTGATGTGAATTAAGTTTCACTGCTTTCAATATGTATATCCATATATAGTATATTTTGTAGCTCTGTATTGGTTTCTTAGGGAAATGAGTTAACACTGGTTTATTTTATCCTTAATTCGCCCTAGGGTATAAGGATAGTTCTTTATTTTCAAACTGTTTTGAAGTAGTGCTTTGATTTTAGGCATCTCACAGATATTACAATACTTTATTTTCAGAACTCATTCTTATGCCTTCATTCCTTCTTGCTGCTAAAATTCCACATATTTTCTCTTGTTTTTCATTTATTGACACTTGGATAGGAACAGATTTTTTCTTGAATTATTTCACTGGAATAATCACTAAATGTGAACTGTCTAGATATATGCTTTTCTTCCCATATTGAAAGGAGACTTTTTTCCTTGTACCCCAAATCCCCAAACTCTAGTTATTATAGGTGAACCTCTTAGATTTCCTTTCCAGCATGCCACACACTCCTAAAGTTCAACTCTCATCCTAAACAGAGACCAGTAAACCTTATAAAGTTCCTGAGAATAAAATAGTTTAGGTCTCTGGCCATGCAATTTTTGTCAATCTTAGTTCAAAGCAGCCTGAGACCAAAGAGAGAAAGTGCATTTGGGCTGAATTCCAATAAACGTCTGTTTTTACAGTTGTTTGCCCAGATTTGGCCCCAGATTATATTTAAACTATCTTGAATCTACAAACTGATTATTATACAGTCCTATGATCTGTTTGATTTGATTTTGGTTTTTGTATTTTTGTTATCTTTCCCTCAGCAGTCTACATAAACTTCAAACATGATGCACTAACAATTGTTTATTTTCTTCTTTGAGTCTTCATTTGCCGTTTTAATAATTTCTTCATTAGAAATCTTGAGATCATTCCTTATTTCTCCCTTTTTATTTTTCACCATGAAGATCTCAAAAGCTCATCGATTATAAATCAGAAACAGTTCTTTGATTTTGCAGCTTTTCTTTATTTTCAATCCCCTCAAAACCTTTCTCACTATATTGAACTCATTCTTCTTATTGTCAGTTTTTGACAGTTCTCTAACCTAAGCTATGCCTACTTCCATCCTTGTCCCTACATTCAAAACACTGAATATGGTTACTATATGCAATGCACTGAATATTTTAAAAATTCCATAATAATTAGATCTGTTTTCTCTATGTCTATATTTTGTTAAAAATCTACCCAAAATCTCATTTTATTCTGTAATTCTTGTATCCTCTATAAGTACCTACTGATTCCCTGAGAGAAGTTTCCCCAAATATGAACAAAATTTTGATTAACATACTACTTTTAATGTTCTAAACATGCAACTACAGAGACAAATTTCCCAGTAGACTATGAATCCCTTAGAGAAAAAAAATATGCCTGATTACCTTTGTATTCCTAACCCCAAGCAGTACTTCAAGCACTTTCTAAGTACTTAATTTTTTTCTGTGAGAATGAATGAATCAAAGAGTTCATGAGAAATTTCAATCGATTTTTTTATTATCTTTCACTTAATAGAGCCACAAATGCTTGGCTACATAATTTTACGTCTCTGAATCTAGTTTCTTCAATAAATAGATGAAGGATAACACCACCTGTGTTACAAAGCATTTTGACAAGAATGAATGTACAGCATGAGCTATAAATAGCACTAACATTTCAATGCTGTTATTAATAACAACCTCTGACAATATATACATTCTTTAATACTGATATAGGACATAAAATTTAAAAATCTCAGTCTATATCAGAAGTCATTTTTCAAATAGGTCAATATATTTCCAGATAATTGCTGTTCTCATAATAAAATACACAAAATAAATTTAAAACATAAAGTAGGAAGTCCCACATCATCCTGAAAAATGAATATGCCTTGCACAATCTTGCCAAGGTCTAATTTAAGTATGAGGATGCACAATTAATTAAGAATTATGAGTCTATAAATGTGGGTGTTGCAGATTAAAATGACATTGATATAATTTACCTTACAACAAAGTACTCAACAGTGTTAACTACTTAAAGTTACAGAAAGTCTTATGAGATTATTTGCCAGGATTCATAGGTAATTTGTGTTATCTCTAAAGATATTTAAATAAATCTTAAAATTATTTAGATTTCTGAACTTTTTATTATACTTTAATAGCCTCTCATAAGGCACACATCTTTGGATAGAATCTGTAATAGATATTTTGAGCTTCTCCTAAACATAACATAAGCAGTGGAGGAGGAGGAAAATAAAGCAGAAAAAAGTCATTAATGATTTGAAGTAGTCTCAAATAAGTGAGAAGTTTTGGACATATATGTACACATACATGCATACCTTGACACTCAAATATCTGTATATCCATATACACAGATGGGAGAACTGACCTAAATCAATATTTGAAATTTGGGAAACTTTATCCAGTATTTTACTTTGGCTTCCAGAGAAACAGTATAGACATCCTTAAGTGTACAACTACTGAAATGGGGCCAGAGCAGTACTACAGTAGGCATGGCATTAGCCTTTGAGTTCAATTCTTGGTATCTCATATGGTTCTCTTAGTCTTGCCAGGACTAATCCCTGATCAGAGTCAGGAGTAAACCCTGAACACTTCCAGATGTGGCCCCCAAACAAAAACAAATAGACAATATGGTAGGTAACCATAGCTTAACCTACCCTTTATATCTGACATGTAATGCTATCTCATGATAATTATAAAAAAAGAAAGTGTTTCTGATAATACCAGCATAACTGATATTCCATAAATCTCTTTTTCTCTTCTTTTGTATAAATATCTATACCACAGTCCAAAGTCCTGGCAGGCTATGGAAGCACAGAGGGTGTAACAGTTGACAGCTCTGTCATGGTGGAAAGATATTCAGGGTATACTATTCCTGCACTGCTTCAGAAAAAAAACAATGTAGGATTTTATGCTAATATTAACCTAAAAATTATGCATGTTCAATGTCTTGATTTGGCACAATTAGCACCCCTGTAAAAATACTCAAAGTAGCAAAAATAGTTTGCTATTAGTGAGCTGCAATGTTGCTTTTAATATTAGAATCTTTTGGAGAATTCAACTAGAGAAACTGATTCAGAATTCTAGATTAAATAATTTCACGCTTTTAAATTTAATGAAGAATTCTTTCCATGGACTTACCCATAGATCACCTGATAAAAGTGGAAATACTTTCACATAAATTAATTTATATAGCTCTAAGTATAAAGTCAAACTGGAGTGATAGCACAGCGGTAGGGCGTTCGCCTTACAAGCGGCCAACATGGCCGACCAGAGTTCGATTCCTCCGCCCCTCTCGGAGAGCCCGGCAAGCTACCGAGAGTATTCGATATGCCAGACACAGTAACAACAAAGTCTCCAATGGAGACGTTACTGGGCCCGCTCGAGCAAATCGACGATCAACGGGATGGCCTTTACCTTTACCTTTATAAAGTCAAACTGAAGATGATTGAGTGTTATGTGTCATAGTTTACAGATCTTTAATGTCTTGGTTAGAGGGGATTTTTTGAAATGGTGTATTTCTCTTCCTTCAAACTCAAAGACTTTCAAAATGGATGTTCAAGAAACTTGAAACATTTTATCTAGAAAGAGTAGCAAACACCATGGCAGCTACAGCAGTATGCTAAAAGCACTCCACAGAATACTTCAGATGCCATACAACATCTAAGGTTTGCAACAACAGCTTCAGGTAAGTATGACTACCAGATTATTATTATAGAAGAGAAAATTGAGACCTTGGGAAACTAAGCATGTTGTATGTTTCTATGTAGGAAGGGAGAGAAAAACTGCTGTTGAAAAATGGAGTAAACAACACATTATCAAAGGCAAGACAAGAAATATCACAACTGTAGCAGACTGTCCTTGGATAGTCTATTGTTCTTACCCAATTCTACTCTTACCTTTCTGTGCTACATAAATCTTATGTTTAAAAGAGAAAGTATTCACCTTAACTCTTTTTGAGGAGCATTTTCTCAAGTCAACATCTCTTTTTCATGGGCTCTGTTTGTTATGCACCCAATGAGTACGTCGCATTCTAAAATCAAAGTTATCTTAATTTCTCGTGATTATGTTTAAGGGCTCCTTATCTTTTGGACTGCTGTTTGTTTGCTTCATCTCATTTCTTACATTAAAATGTAATTTTTCCTAGCCATTTAGATGCACACCTACATTTTGTGGTGAGAATCTAATAATAATAATTAAAGTAATAATTCTCTCCAGCTTCCCTAACATTCATTTTGTCATGCTTTAAATAAGTTATTTTAGTATAACTCTAATTTATATTCTGTCATTCTATAGTCTATTATTAATTATTTACTAAGGATAAAAATTACGTAGATTATGTAGAATTATCATTTTTACCTTTCTTGATAGGTACACCGAAATGCTTTTGGACTTAATTTCTGAAGCTTCAAATTTAATAAATATGTTTAATATATATACAATCAGTGCTCATTTTAAATTACTATGCCCATTGGTAGGAAATAGTTTGTAGATTACAATTCCCCAACTGTAATATTTCAAAAATATGCATTGCAATTCTTTTCTGTCTTTTGGGATTTTTTTTTTTTTGCGGGGTGGGTATCCACATCTGTCAGTGCTCAGGACTAATACTCCCGACTCTCTCAGGATTCACTCCTGGCTATGCTCAGGGCACTGTATTTGGTATTGGGAAGCAAACCCAAACAAGACAAGTGGAAGACAAGCACCCTATCAGTTATATTATCTCTACGACCCCATAGTTAACAGTTTTAAGAAGGTTCTTATAGAGCATTTGCCTTGCACGCAGCCAACATGGCCAACCCGAGTTCGATTCCTCCGCCCCTCTCGGAGAGCCCGGCAAGCTACCGAGAGTATCTCACGCGCACGGCAGAGCCTGGCAAGCTCCCCGTGACGTATTCGATATGCCAAACACAGCATCAACAAAGTCTCCAATGGAGACGTTACTGGGCCCGCTGAGAAAATCGATGAACAATGGGAGGACAGTGACAGTGACAGCAAAAGCATTTTCAAGACAGGCCAACATAGGTTTAAAAGTTAGCAATTCTACTTAATAGTGCTTTGTAAATTTCAGCAACTGATTTAAATTGTATTATTTCAGAATTCTTATTTGTAAAATTCATGGCCACGGTCCTCCCATTGTTCATTGATTTCCTCAAGCGGGCCCAGTAACATCTCCATCATGAGACTTGTTGTTACTGTGTTTGGCATATTGAATACGTCACAGGGAGCTTGCCAGGCTCTGCTGTGTGGGCAAGTACTCTTGGTAGCTTGCCGGCCTGTCTGAGAGGGGTGGAGGAATCGAACTCGGGTTGGCCATGTTGGCTGCTTGTAAAGCAAATGCCCTACCGCTGTGCTATCGCTCCAGCCCATTTGTAAAATAGGTGTGATAATGCCTACCTCACAAAATTGGTTAAAAAGGATTAGGGATGATAATGTTAGGTGTGTGAAACATGGTAAAATACTTAATGGTATCAATAATCATAACACACAAACATTCAACTCTATGAAATCATAACATAAATAGCTATACAAGTCTATTTTATTTTTAATATAAAATACAACAAGGAAATATGTAAAACTTCTATTATGCATTTTTCTGTTCACAGAGAGAAGGAGAATGGTATTATCAGTCAGATCTAGACCTCTGATCCTTTAAGTATTAAACATTTCACTGTGTAAACTGATGTTACTGCTACTGTAATTGAGCAAAATTAAACTGTTACAGCAGTGGAGTTTTGTGTCTCCATTTCTTTTTGAATGTGGGAGGGACAGCATGCTTTATGCGGCTCTAAGAACTGAATTTATTTTTCTGAGAAAGGAAAATGAGAAGAAATAATTCTTAAATGAAGGTGAACGAGTTTTGATTTCCATGGCAAGGAAGATGTTCAGGTGTTATTATCTTCTTAAAATTGTTAGTTCTGCACAAATTTAAACATTCAGAGTAAGATTTGAAAAATACAAAAGTATGTCATTATGCTTAGGCTGCTGGAATGTTTCTTTCATCTAGAGTATGTGCAGCAAAATAAGATACACAACTTAAAAAGTGTGCACAAAGTGTCTATCTCATATAGGGCCTCATTTCTTTTGACCGTGAGTAAAAGAAAACAAAGATATTTGATATGATAATACACAATTTTAAAACAAACAGAAACAAAATTTTACTTAGATTTAGTCTACATATGCAATTCTATTTTCTTTCTTATATATTTTTTCTGGGACCATGGCCTTTCACAAGATTGATTTTGCTATGAAGGTAGTTAAAATTATCAAGAGACACACCTCACACACACAGTAGTCATTGACTATATTAATTAACAGAAACAAGCTGTTATTTTTCCGAATACTTACAGCAATTTTATTTTTTTAAGACCAACATCAAAATCTGAATAATTAGAAAAGTAACTTTAAAATTTTTCCATTCTAAAATAGTTGTCCAAAATGAGAAAAAATATTCACATTTCACTACTAGACACTGGTATTCAAATGTGAAAAAAATCAGTCCAGAGAAAGAATTTACTAAGAACTACCAAGTTGCATTAACAGGGAGTATAGCAGCAACATTTCAATTAGAAATAGCATTGAGAAACAATATAGGCAAATAAAGGTTGTAAGTAGTAAAGAAAAGGAGAAACACCTGCAGTGAACATTGGCTGGGAGATGCACCTGACAGTGAGATGGAATGTATACACAAATTTTCTTTCAAAATTAGAAAAAGACACGTCAGAGAGACAGCACTGCATGTATGGTGCTTGCCTTGCATGAGGCTGACTCAAGTTTGATCCATATATGGTCTGCTGAGGACACCCAGGAGTGATCCCTGAGCACATCCAAGTGTGGCCCAGAAAGACAAATAAAAATTAAAAATAAAAATAAAATTAGAACTTGGTAATTAATTTCAAGACAGAGTACTATATATATATGATATATATATATATATATATATGTCAAAAGAGTGCTTATTGCAGCATTAATAGTCCTATGGCCACCATAAAAAAATCTGTAAAGTTGGGAAATAGGACCACCATAGATTCAGGAAAGAATACTGAATGCTATTTATATTACAGGATCAGTACACTTGATTTTAAATTAAATCACCTTGAATTAAAAACTTACAAAGATAATTATGATTGAATTTCAGGCATGTATTGTTCCAATTCCATCCCTTCTCCAGTACCCTCCACCAATGTCCCCGTTTTCCTACTGCCACTCCAGCCTGCCTCTCTGGTATTCCCACATTCTAGTGTTCCCTTTCCTAACTTGTTGCCCCCACCTTTGCCTCAGTGCCAAGCTTCCTGCTGAAGATCAGTACACTCTATCAGGCATAGTAGCTGTCCATTTTCAATGCACCAACAAGCTTGTCGATATCTCCCTGAGAGAAGAAAGAGCTGGACTTCCATTCCAGAATTTTTCATAATCTGTGGAAGCTAATTCATTATAGGTTCAGCTTATAATATAGACCCAAGATTTATAACCTTTTCTGCATACTCTTTCTATCTCTCTCCTTCTCTCTCGCTCTCTCTCACATACACACAGAGACACACTTGCATTCACAAACACAAGTGACAAATTAATTATGCTAGGTGTCTCTTACTAATGGCAAAATAAGGTCACGTTATTTCTTTTCACTGATCCCATAAACACTGAAAGGAAGCCCCACCTTCACTGTTTCACATTGATATACCCATGGAAGCACCGGCAAGGTCTAGAATGGCCCCATCTACCTTTACTCATGCCTTTACTTCCAATTCACTGAAATAATATCTGTCTCAACTCTCTCAAGTCTAAGTCAAGGAAACTTTCATCATATCTGACTTATTACCTTATGAATAAATATCATCATAGAAATCAGGCCCCTTTTTCTATTTTACATTTCATCTTATTAAAACACAAGGACACAAGGGAAATATTCTTGGCACAAAACTACTATATTCATTAACTTTTTTTTCCTTTCCTATACCCAAAGGCACATGTCTAAACCTGTAGGGGTTACTTTATTATTTAATTAGAGCAGATTCTTTTCTACCATTTTAGGTGTTTCATCTGAAGTTTGATTAACATCAGTATATGCTGTGCTCTCGGGCAAGTAAATAGAGCTTTGCAGAAAGAGGAATGAGCAAAAGCAAAAATGTGCAAAGCAAAAAGAGAATTTCAAAGAAATAAAACACCAATGTCCAAAGTTCCCTGGAAATACTTCATAAATGCCTATAAAATGTAGTGCATTGCATTTTATTTAATGCAATAAAAACCCCCCACATATTGACTATTTTGTTTTGCATTTGTTTATGGTTGTTTTCTTTTTGGGTTATACACAGCCGTGCTCAGGATTTACTCCTGACTCTGTGTTCAGGGATCACTCCTGGAGGGGCTTGCTGAACCACATGGGATTCTAGGAGTCAAAACTTGATTGGACATGTACATGTAATTCTCCAGCCCCTATTTGATTATTTTGTACTGGGGCTGTTGTTGTGTCAAATTCACGAGAGAGTAAGATGAAAAACTTTGAGTCATGGAGACAGTGCAAAGGACTACAGTGCACGTTTTGCAAGCAGGAGCCCTTGTTTTAGCTCCTGTAGTGCTTACGAGTACACCTCTGAGCACTTCCGGGAGTTTTCCCTTAGCACTACCATTGTGGCTCCCTGAATTTTTTTTTTTAAAGATGGAAAAGATACTATCACTGCCAATGAAAAACTTGACTTAAATTTTAAATTCATGTATCATGGTGTACAATAGCATTACTTAAATTACTTATGTTTAAAATGCCACTGCATCATATCCCCCATAAATGTGCCTCTATCCATAGACTGCTGTCTCCAGTTCCCTTCCTCCAACCCTTCCCTTGGCTACCTTTGTTCTTAGTTATGTATGCTGTCAAGATCTCAGAGAGTTTCAATCATGAACAACTTTGTAACTGTTTATCTCATGGTGACTCAATACAAAAAATAAAAAAAGAAGAAAAGATAGATCTCAGGGTTTGTTACCACAGGCTATTGACTACAACCTTTTTACTTTTATAGCAAAATATTGTCATTCATATTTAGAGAACATAAGTTACAATAATGGTTCTATTTATGCTTTTGGTGCACAAAGTTAATGCAGCATGATCACCAATTAAGTGTCCAAGTCATCCAGCAACTGTCCCTTGGCCCTTCTACCTCACCCATTCCTCCCTCTGTCTTCCACCATCATTTTCCTGGTTTCTTTATGCCAAGTATACGAGCAAGATCATCTAATATGTCTTTCTCCTTCATACTCACTTAGCATGACACCTTCAATCCCATATAAATAGAAAGGAAATGCACAATTTCCCTTAAGAAACTCAATTATTGTAATCACGGTGGAAACCAAAATTGTACCGTATGTCACACTTGCCCTGTGCACATACACTTGTCTATTTCAAAGTACACAGGCTCAAATTCCAAATGCCAGTGCTGCATTTCTTAGACCCTAGAAAAGCCTGGCTCCAAAGGTCAGTTTTGCTACTTCTATGGCAATACAATGCCCAGGATTTCAGACCTTATGGGACTAGATCTTTAACAATGATGGATAGGAGTTGATGGAGAAATATACACGCTCCCTAGTGTCTTCAAATGTAATAAATCCGAGGTATGTGTTTTCTCTGTAAAGACTGTAGATATGTCTCCAGAGGTTTCCTCCCAGGGATTAACCTCCAGACAAAGTGTTAACTGATTGGAAAAAGCATCTTTATTTTGTCTTCCTCCTCTTCCTTGTACCTAAGAATTAACCTACTTAGACTAAAGGTCTTTCTATATGACCCGTTTTTGAGGGAAACAAAATGAAGACAAAAGACTATGTCAGCACAAATAATGAATGAATTGACCCTACTCTACAGGATTATGAGTGTAGAAGGGGAAAATTGTTAGGGAAGAAATATGAAACAATCATGTATAGAGGATTAAGAAGAGTGGATCAGAAATTAAAATTACCTACTTATAGAAATGTTAGCTCACGGATTGTTGAGTCTTCATTTTAGTTTCTAATGTCATAGACCTGAGAAATTTGGCATCCAACAAGTCACCAGGTGCTGCTGGTGGTGGTGTCAAGATAACAGTTTTAGAACCACTAACAAGCAGGGAATGGCTGAATCACAGTTGGGCCAGAGCGACCTGGTCAAGGTTACAAGAGCCTGAATCATCTTTGGACTAATGTCTATTGCTGCCTTATCCTTCGAAAATAGTCTTTTGAAAAGAAAAAAAAGGATATCCAATATAATAAATGAATATCAACAAAGTTACATAAAGCAATAACTGACAAAATGCCTGGATAAAATATACAATTAAAATATATTCATAATGAACACTACACATTTTTTAAAATATTTTATCATTTTTTTATTAGTGAAACACCATGAGGTACAGTTATAGACTTATAAATTTTTGTGCTTGGGTTTCAGTTATACAATGATCAAGTACCCATCCCTCCACCAGTGCCCATCCTCCCCCACCACGGGTCCCAGCATTCCTCCCACCTCCCATCCCCCCCGTTCCACCCTGCCGCTGTGGCAGGGCATTCCCCCTTGTTCTCTCTCTCTTCTTTTGGGTACTGTGAACACTACACATTTTAATTTTAATTTTAATTTTTTAAGTTTTTCTCACACATTTTAGCAAGATTTCTCAAGCTCTATTTTCTTCTCAAATATCACTTTTTTGTAGCATCATACAGATTGCCCTCTAATCCTGTCCTAGAATTTTTATTGTATTTTTTTTAGTTTTTGGTACATATCCAGTTGTGGTCTGAGCTTCCTCATGGCTCTGTGCTCAGGGTTTACTCCTGGCAGTGCTGGGGGAACTATATGTGGATCAAGAATCAAACCAGGCTTGGCTACAGACAAAGCACATGCCTTATCCCCTTTACTATTTCTCCAGGCCTATTTACTATTTAGGCATCTTCATGACTGTCACTCTATAGGGACATAGCACTGTAGCACTGTCCGCCCACTGTTCATCAATTTGCTCAAGTGGGCACCAGTAATATCTCCATTCGGAGACTTGTTGTTACTGTTTTTGGCATATCAAATACACCACAGGTAGCTTGCCAGGCTCTACCGTGTAGTGGGGATACTCTCGGTAGCGTGCTGGGCTCTCCAAGAGGGACGAGGAATCAAACCCGGGTTGGCCACGTGCAAGGCAAATGCCCTACCTGCTGTGCTATCACTCCAGCCCAGGAAAAAACAAGCATTAAAAAATAAACACTAAAAATAAATGCCCAAGGTCTACATCATGGAGTAATTTTATTTTGTAGAGGGGGGAGAGAGGCACATACCTGGCAGTGCTCAGTTTACTCCAGGCTCTGCGCTCAGGGATCACTCCTGGCAGGGATGCAACCCAAGTCAGCCATATGCAAGGCAAGGGCTGGTTACCCACTATATTCTTTTTTGTGGTCCCCATGAGATGATTCCCTTAAAGGAGCCTGAGTTTGGAATAGTGGCAGAATGCCAATTCACAGCTGGGGCATAAGCCCAACGTAATTAATTTGCCCAACAAATGACTAGCAAAGGAAGCAGTGAGGAGTATATCTTGACCACTAGACATGGCTTTAGTTCTTTCTAAATAATCTTGACTGCAAGTGAAAATTGCAATTGGTCCTTGAAAGTTAGGGTTTGTATTGATTGAGGAAAAGAGAGCTGTTTTAATTGCTACCTATTAGACTACTCTAAACATACATAAATGTTTCAGACACATGGTTCCACCAGAGCAGAAGTAGTGTGCCTAATGAGAATTTTTCTTCAGGGTGGGGGGGTTTGAAGGGGTGATGCCTCCTATCTTGGTAATTAACACATCTTTCATCGGCTGCATTTATATACATATATCTGCATATTTATGAGAATATTTATACGTATTATATTAGAAAATTTCAATTTAAAACCTGGCCTAATCAACTATAGTCACATTATACATTAGATCCTCAGAAATTATGTCACAACTGAAGGCGGTTATCCTTTGGCCAGTTCCTCCCTATTTCTTATTCCTCAAGTTGTTAGTAATTCACTTTATTACTTCTACTTATTACTATTTTATATGTAAGTGAAACCACCCACTGTTTTATTTCACTTAGCATAATGTCCTCAAGGTCTCCCTATGCTATATCAACTGGTATGATTTTTCTTTTTCTATGTGCATAACACTTCTTTTGACCAAGTACACTCTCAGCTCATTTCCAAATATTGAATATTGAATATTTGGTCCCTGAGAACCATCAGGAGAGACCCCTGGGCACAGAGTAGCCAGGAGCTTGGAGCCTGACTACCCATGGGTGTGAACCTATATATGTGAATATACTATATAAATATTGATTTGCTCGAGCGGGCCCAGTAATGTCTCCACTTTGAGACTTGTTGTTACTGTGTTTGGCATATTGAATACTCTCGGTAGCTTGCCAGGCTCTCTGAGAGGGGTGGAGGAATCAAACCTGGCTCCGCCAGGCTGGCTGCGCGCAAGGCAAACGCCCTACCTCTGTGCTATCACTCCAGCCCATATAAATATACATATGCACATATATGTATTTCCCTTGAAGTCTATTATTTACTATTATTTACTCCCATTTCTTTGGCTTCCCGGCCGAGCCGGGTTTGATTCCTCTGCTCCTCTCGGAGAGCCCAGCAAGCTACCGAGAGTATCTCACCCACATGGCAAAGCCTGGCAAGCTACCCGTGATGTATTCAATATGCCAAACACAGTAACAAGTCTCAAAGTGGAGACGTTACTGGGCCCGCTCGAGCAGATCGATGAACTACGGGAGGACAGTGACAGTGAATATTGAAAACTGGGGAAAATGCAGCAGTGAATATTGGAGTGCAGCTATCTCTTTGGTACTCTGATTTTGTTTCATACAATGTACCCAGAAGTGGGATAAGTGGCTGTGAATTTTTCATTTTATAGAAATCTTCACAGTGTTACTGTCATGACATTCCTACCAATAAATAGGATACTGTGTTCTCCATATCCCCACAAGCACTTGCTTATCTCTTTGATAATGGCTAACCTAAAAGATGTAAGGTAATACCTCACTGTGGTATGATTCATATTTACATAACAATTAATGTCATTGAGTACCTTTTCATAAACATATTAGTCACTCATATGCCTTCTTTGAAAATACTGAATTTCTCTGTACATTTGTTTCTCTTTAGCTCTAAAGTTGTATGAGTTCCTTACATCGGGGGGCTAGCCACTTATTAGCTGTACATATATGTGTTTTATAAAGATTTTTGGTTTGCAAAACATAGTAGCTCTGTCCATTTTTTTATTTTTTATTTTTTTGGTTTTTTGGGGGGGTCACACCTGGCAATGCACAGGGGTTATTTCTGGCTCTGCACTCAGGAATTACTCCTGGTGGTGCTCAGGGGACCATAAGGGATGCTGGGAATCAAACTCAGGTTGGCTGCATGCAAGGCAAACGCCCTACCCGCTGTGCTATCACTCCAGCCCCTCTCTCCATTTTTAAAACTGAATTGCTTCTTTATGGTGACTGAGTGGTAAGTAGTTTATGTTTTTTATATATTAATGTTCCTTGATAAGATATAGGATTTTTAAAATCTTCCATTCTGTAGGGTTTTTTTTTTCATTTTGTGAATGATTTCCTTTGCTGTGCATAAGTTTTCAGTTTGATTTAGGTCCAATTTTTATTGTTTGCTTATGTTGCATTTATTTCTGGTTTCAGATTGAAAAAAAAGTCACTGTCAGAACTGATGCCAAGAACTTACCCTTATGTTTTCCTCCTGGGAGTTTTATGGTTTTACATTCTGAATTTACATCTTAAATTCATTTTAATTGATTTCTGTGTGAGTTTCAATAGAGGTGTTTAGTTTCATTCCTATGCATGTTTTCCCAAAACTATTTATTAAGAGGCACTCTCCTTTCATCATCGTATATTCTTGGCACCTTTGCCAAAAACATCCTTGACCCTGCATGCATCTGTTTATCTTTCAGCTCTGCATTCTTCTCCATTGATTTATGCAACATATATGCATTCTGGATTGCTATAGTTACATAGTGTATTGCTTCTAGTCTTGATGCTTTCTCCCTGTACTGCCTTGACTATTCACGGTGTATTGTTTTTGTACTCCTACAAAAATTCAAAGACTTTTTCTTATTTCTAAAGAAAATGTCATTAGAGTTTTAATAATGATTTAACTGAATCTGTAGACTGCTATGGGTCATATGGACACTTTAACACTATTGATTCTTCCAGTTTATGAAGATAAGGTATACTCTCATATATGTGTGTCTCCTTTAATATCTTATAGTTTGTGAATAAGATATTATTTTATATTGTCTATGAGATATTTACATTTGAATTAACCTTATTCCTATGAATTTTACTAATTTTGATTTAATTCTGAAGGACACTATCTAATTAATTTCTCTCTTGATGGTTTATTCTTAGCATATAAAAATGTAATTTACTCTGAGATCTTGATTTTGAATCCTGCACCTCACTTTCCTAAGCAGTCTTTATATATATATAATATATCTATATATATATGTGTGTGTGTGTATCATGTGTTTAGAGTTTGCTGTATATAAAAGAGTTCACTTTAAAACAGAGAACACTGTACATCATTTAAAATTCTGATGCTTTTATATTCTTTTCTATTAATTCTTTGGGTCACACTAAGTTCCCAGATCTTACTCCTGCTCTGTGCTCAGGCATAACTCCTAGCAGGGCTTAGGGGATCGTATGCAGTACTGGGCATTGGACCTAGGTTGGCTGCATGCAAGACAGGTGGCTTATTGATTATAGTACCTCTCTGGTCTCAATCATATGAATTGTATCCTTTATTTTTTTAAAGTCTCATACCACACTGACTGACTAGTGTACATTTAACGATCCTTGCATCCATGGAATGTTCATATTATATAACAGTGTTAACATACTGCTATATTTGATTTGATAATATTTTGTTGAGAATTGTAATGTCTATTTTTATCAGGGATTAGTTGATGATTGTCTCTTTTCATAGTATTCATGTTTGGTTTTCATATTAGAACAATTTTGGGTTTGTAAATGTCTTAAAGACCTTGATATTTGATCAAAATCAAAAAAATACATTGACAAAATCACAGGCATACTCTCCATCAATCTGACGTCATGGTGTCTTCAATGAGATGACCACAGAGGCAAAGACAACGATAACAAAATTTTTAAAATAGACTACATCAAATTAAATGTGTCTTTGAAGAAAAACTCAAGATATAGTAATAAGACACCTATTAAATGGAGCAATATATTGAAGCGCAATACATCAGATAGAGGGCTAATATCCAAAAATCTATAAATTACTCACAAAGTTCAACAACAACAACATCCAAAAATGGTGCTAATATGAAGATAGTCCTCCAAAGAAGACATACTGATGGCTAATTGGCATTTGAAAAAAATAGGCAATGTCACTTATGATGGGGGAACTGATAAATACTAGTAAAGACAACACTTCCAGCAAGCTACCGAGAGTATCTCGCCCACACGGTAAAGCCTGGAAAGCAACCCATGACGTATTTGATATGCCAAACACAGTAACAAGTCTCACAATGGAGATGTTACTGGGCCCGCTCAAGCAAATAGATGAACAATGGAAAACAGTGACAGTGACAGTGATCACTGTTTTTGCAATGGCAAAAGCCACTTCTATGCTTTTATCTCCATAGTTTCCTGTTTTACTTTATATATTTGTTCTCTTCTGGAGAGTGGACTAGCTACAGAAAGTTCTCACAACATGAATAATGTTGTTATTTTGTGCTGGGTAAGTCTGCTGGGAATGTCTATAAAGCATATTGTAGCAGGCTCTAGCAGTATTCTTGCTGGTAACTAAACCCAAGCTCCTTTTAACACTAACTTTCTTGATCCATGACAAGTAATATTATGTCCATGCACAGCCTAATTCATACACAAGGCAAACTCACCACCAGTTGGCAACCACTGACCTAAGAAGGCTCTCTTAGATTCTAGGATTTTCTTTCTCATTTTACGTTAGTGATGTGCATATACTCCACTATGGATGATTTCTTCAAATCTATCCCCTACCTCTTCTTCAGAACTGTTACTTCTGCTACTCACTTATAAATAGACTTCATTCTTAGAGAAGTTTTAGAGTACTAGAACTGTGAGCAGTAAGTACAGTGAACTCTCATTTACACCTAAAGTATACACCTATTACAGTGACATGTTTGTTATAACTGAATAATCTACATTATTACTCAAAATTGAAGGGCTACATTAGTGTTTATTCTTCATGCTGAATATTTTACCCATTTGGATAAATGTATTGCATACATCGGGCACTATCTATCTATTGTGTCACACAGAATATTTCTCCTGTCTTAAAGGACTCTTCAATTTGGAATTTAACTTTTCTCTTTCTATAAAATAATATTTTCTAAATTATCTTGTACTTATATACAGGTACAGTGAGTAGTGTCACTTGAAGAAAGTAATTATAGTTAGGATTAAAGTATTCTTTCCTTTTCTGAATGTTTTTGGAACAAAAACACAAGAATATTTTTGTGATGCTCAGTTACTACTCCTGGCTCTCAGCTCAGGAATGACCTTTGGTGGTGTTCAGGCACTGTATGTGGTACCAGCAATCAAGCATTGGGTTAGCATCATGGAAGATGAGCATCTAAACCCTTGTACTACAACTCTGGTCCTTAAAAAGTTTTCTCAAGTTTTATGCCCCACCTCTCTTTCCTTGGTGCACTTTATTCATATTGTTTTAAATGTCCATTGTTTGTTTTTTATATTGATTCTCCAAAGTCAGAGAATGTTGTCTGTATATAAAAGTTCTTGGTTGAGGTGAAACAGAAAGAGTATCTACTTATACCTGGAACCTTTGTATCTAACTTTTCCTTTTAGGAAGTTCAAAATAAGCCTGTTATTTCTAGCACCACTTAAGAACGTTGCCCTCTGTAATGCATACTTTGTTCAATTTAGAATCTTTATAATGCCCTGAAGAACAGAAAAAGAAAAACACACACATAATCCTTAAGTTTACTCCTACTATATATGTATATAGACATATATGTATATAGGTATGTATATATGTGTGTATACACATGCATTCCTTATGTGTACTCTTAAAATCATTTAGGATAGAGAAGAAAAATATAAGTTATCAAATGTCATTTTCTATCAGGAGGTCCATGATGATTCCTATTCACTATCTTCATATGTCTTCTTAATCTAATGTTGTCTAGCTTCTCCTACATTGCTACTTGTAATGCCCTTGAACCATCTTGCTCTGCAAATCAATAGCAGTCTATGGGCCAGCTGTTTAAAAATCACAGCATGGGCCAAAAAGGTAGTACAGAGGAAAAGACACGTGCCTTCCATGCAGCCAACAGGTTCAATCCCCAGCACTGCACTTGGTCCCCCAAGTACCACCAGGAGTGAGCAGAGTACCACCAGGAGTGAGTACGGTGCTAGGTGCAAGCCTGAGCGCAGTGCTAGGAATAAGCCCTAAGCACAGGTGGTTGTGCATGCCCCCAAACAAATTCAGAGTATAAGCCTTTGCATAATTAGAGGATCAGCACTGTAATGCTATCCGGGATTATTCCAATTCCTTCACCAACAAGAAAGAACAGCCTTGACACAATTCTTAGTAGCAGGGCTGTGCCTTTTCCCTTAGTTTCCAGAGGCCTGTAGCTTTATGTAACCTACAGCCGCAGGCTATGGCCTGAAGCAGTGTTATTTCTCCTAGGTTTCTTTCATGAATGGAGCAGCCCCAATCTAGCCTCTAGTTCTGAACAATGAGTCTGGATGGGTTTTAAAGAAATTTCTTAAAATTTCTTGCAGCAATTTTAGTCCTAGGTACCCAAAAGTCCCCAAATCCCTGGTTTCCATTGATGCTTTGTGGTTCAAAGGGAAGCCTAGAAGCCACTTGTGCCCCATTCCCTGATGTTTTTGTCCCTGCAGGAGTTCCATATTTCATACGCATGTGTGTAGAAATATATGTTGTATTTCACAGTGTCTCATGGCTATTTTTCTTGGAACAGATGAAGATTCCACTTAGATAGAGCCACAACTGGAAAGTAGACTATGAGATGTGTGTCAACAGACAGCATACTGGAAGATGGTATATCACTACACCCTGACCCAAATACCCCAAATTATTAGGTTAAGACTATTTTTCAATATGTACAAGGGGCTTCACTTATTACCAAGAGAAACTGAATCCTAACCAAACCTATTATTAGTTGGTTCAGTTTGGTTCTGTGGTCACATACGCAGGGGATACTTGTGGCTTTGTGCCCACGTGTAACTCCCACAGGCATTCAGGGTACAAAATGCTGTTCTGGGGATAAATACAAGGTTGTCTTTATACATGGCAAGAATATGACTCCCTGTATTCTCTCCCTGGTCCTCTCACTTAGCATCTTCTGTAATTACATTTATTACTAATCACATATTTCCCCAACCCATGCTCTAACTCAAAAGTCCAGGAAGCAGTGTCTAGTATATGACCTGCACGGACACTCCACAATACCTTGAGGATTCCATAATTTTGCAGTTCCAATAACCAGGCTAGAGGTTCCACGGTCACAACTCACAAGGAATGGTTTGAGTATTTTTAGTTCTCTGACACAATGCAAGAGGTAGACTATCACTTCCCCCTCTTAAAGTATAAAAGGCATTGTTATTCAGAACACTCACTCTGCAAATAAGGCAAATATGCTCAACTGGCATGTGTTATAAACTCAAACATTGTGTTCAGTATTACCTCGATGACTATTTACCATAAGCTTCAGTCTACAAGAAAATGATATATTCTTTTTTTCCCATAAGAGAAGCTCTCAAAGATGGGAAATGGCCTCATTTTCTAATAAGGAGTTATATACTAAAAAGTCTGCCACCTAATTTGTTTGTACTATCCCTGCTATTTTTCCCAATAAATGAATGCCAAAATATGCAAGTATGCAGACTATAAAATCTCAGTAATCATCTGGCTAAATATGTTTTTCAGAATGCTGATAGCTTATTATTTATATTTACGTTGATTCTTATAGTTGTATTATATCATCTTGATAAATAAAATCTAATTAGTTTAAGATGAATTAGTGTGTGCATGTGTTTATGTTTGGGCATGAAATTTTAATAATTGGCTCTAACAAGCTACTATGCACCATATCTAACATACAACTTTCTTTTGATATAAATTAATGTGGCTGGAGAGTTAGTATATATGTCAAGACCTTGTACACGACTGACCCCCGTATAATCCCTGACACCACAAATGGCCTCATTAGCACCACCAGGAGTGATACCTGAGCACAGAGCGAGGATTAAGCCCTGAGCATCAGCAGGTGTGACCCAACACACTCGACCAAAGATATACATAGTGCATTGCTTTTTTTTTTGCCTTTTCTGACTTTGGGCCCCTTCCAAACTTGTTTGTTGCCTATGGACACCCTGTCCTACTCTTTAGCCCCTCATATCATATAAGGACATTCTTCCATTGATGCTATTCTTATCTTGGTCCTCTTGGACAATCCTGGACTCTCTAGCTGCTTGTTAACAAATGCTGCATTTGTGTATACCAGTGTGTGAGAGATTATTTCCAGCGGCTGCACCCTAGTTCATTAATTTTTTAATTATGTGTTTATAAAATAATCTGGAGTTCTGGAACATGAAGAATCTTGTGCTTAAAGAAAATCATAATACAAAAGGGATCAAGTTGTAATGCTCCGTTAATTTAGGGGAAAATCATGGTTCACAACAACCCCTAATGATAAGAATTAGAATTGCAGCTGCACAGCCTAATGCTGTTTTGTTCTGCGCAGGGCTCTGTATCACATACACATTCTACAGATCCAGGCCCCGCTCAAACCAACTATATCAGGATTTTTTCTACAGAGACTCACTCAGCTTTTCTCAGTGTTTATTTTTATAGATCTTCTTGGGAATTTTTTGAAATTAAAACCTGCAGATACTGGATTCACTGGAAATATAAAACCCATTCATATTTCACCTGAAAATACTGAGTAAATATCCAGAATTGCGCTTCAAAAACATAATCTAGAGCTGTGAATCGTGCATTTAACATTTAATTTAGCAAGTTATTAACCACATATAATGGTAGATACTGAAAATAAAAGATATATTTTTGATAACATTAGACATTGTTCTTAACAGAAAACAGCAGCATAGCAAATATGGCCATGATTTGGACTTTGCAAGTAAGCAGTTTTATCCTGTTTTTAATCCCTCCTCAATTTTCAGAACTTGGTTCCAGGACCACCAACCTCAGTTCTTTCCTGAGTGTCATCCTCATGATAGAGACAAAAGGGGAATAGGCAGAGTTTAGGGATGTGGCTCTAAGGGTAAGAATTACCAGGATACAGTGTTAGGTGGATAGGAGGATGGGCTTGAATTGTGTTAAAAACGTTAGTGACCAGGAACCTGCCAATCAGAACACCAGAAGGTAGATACCTCAGCATCTCTACGCCTCACCGATTTTTAATGGGCCACACTCATGGAACATGATATAGAAACTCTAACCCATCCACTTTTGTTATAAAAGTACTAAAGGGAAAGGCTTCAGACATTCTCTGGAATCCTGCTTTGTAAGAAACTCCCATAATCTGGGAGCTTCCCTGCTTTCTTTTCCATTACTATAAATAAAGTCTTTCTGAATTAAGCCACTCTGTCTATCCCCTTGCTTTTAATTTTGACTGCTTGAGGACAAGAATGTGAGAATCAGTGTCCACTACAACATTCAGACTGGACTAACTATCCTCCCTCATGCACTCACGGCACCTAACAAATCTTTGCCCACAAGTATTTAAATTCTGCATTAAACTCTGGAAGATAATTATTCCTTCTCCAAAAGGTTGAGTGTTGAGGGCTGGAGCGATAGCACAACAGGTAGGGTGTTTGCCTTGCATGCAGCTGACCCAGGTTCGGTTCCTCCTTCCTCTTGGAGAGCCCGGCAAGCTACCGATAGTAACCGCCTACATGGCAGAAACTGGCAAGCTCCCTGAGGCATATTCCATATGCCAAAAACAGTAACAGCAAGTCTCACAATGGAGAAATTACTGGTGTCCGCTCGAGCAAATCGATGAACAATGGAACACAGTGCTACAGTGCTAAAAAGTTGAGATAAGGATCCATATTTTATTCAGTCTTATTATATTTTTAGTCCTTAAACACCATATGAGAAACATAGTGTGGTATCAATGAGAGATTATGGAATATAGAAGCCTATGAATGATTTGACAGATATTAAGAGCAAAACAGATAAGACAGATTAAAAAAAATAGACAAGCCTGGAAATATGTAGATGTTAAGAGCTGTGATGTAATCTTCCACTTCTGTGACTACCCTCACATTGAACTGAGGGCTTTATGATAAAATGTCACATTAATGGTTTTAACTGTTTCATTTCAGGATTGATTGCAGGAAAGAAAATGGAATATTTGAATGACAAATGGAACTTTGAAGTCAGAAAAAGATTTACATTCTCTAAACTTGTGAAGCATATTATTATATACTTATGCTGAATTGTTCAATTATGTATGCTCATCCCCAGATTAAGATATTGACATTACATTTAATAACTTAGCAACTCAAATTAGAATTAAAATATAACATACTATATGGCTACACAAACAAACACCCAGATGCCCATTTTATTGTCTGTTTCTATTAGGATATTAATCAAATGTGGCATTACTCCAATAATATAAAAACAGAAATTAAGTAAAGAGCTCATTACAGATATAATACTAATAACTGAAACTTCTTATTTTCTCAGTCAAATATAAGTTAGTAACCAAATAATTAAATATTAAACTGCTCAATGCATTCCACTACGCTAAATGAATTTTCAATGATAGTTTACGGTGACTTTTATTATGCACGAGTAATATAAATTTGTTACTTTGAACTTGACTGGCCATATTTTAAAGAAGAAAATAATAATGATGGTAGAGATGCATGCATGCTCGGAAATACATTGGCATACTAATCATTATGAAAATAATTTTAAATAGAAACTATTCTGGTTTTCATATTAAACAGTTCTTAATATGCATGGATCCAGAAAATGGGTAAAAAGTCAGTAGAAAATTTAAAAACAAGTACTAAAAATCTAGACAGATATTTGCAGTAAAATATATCTGTGAAATAAATGGAAAATTCTTAGAGATGATGCTTTATTATAACCCAGGAAAATTCCCAACTATCCTCATACCATGCACCGCAAAACTTACAACTATGAAAATACATATATGTGGAAAAATCTACAAAATATGTTTCTAGCCATGCAGTTAAGAGTAAAGACAAACAAAATAAAAGAAAATGTTGCATTTTGGTTAGTAAGAATTGCCAAATGAAATGGAACGTAGATATGTATCATAGCTTCTTATTGCTGAAATCTAAATATACTTTTACTTTGAAAATATAAAAACATATCAGAATCTTATCATATAGATCACAAAGAAGTTTAAGCCTATTATCTCACGCCTATGGTTTTGTACTTCCTTGGGGCAATTTGGTTGCTTTTCAGAGAAGCTTAAAGTAGCTAGAAAGGAGAGACTCTTGAGGAAGAGACTAGAACGTATTGATGAGAAGCTTGAGGTACTAAGAATGAAGGTCAAATCTACAGTTTAATCACTCCCATTTTACTAATGAGAGAACTGAGGTTCAGGAAAATATATACACCCCAAATTTCCACAGCCAGGAATTAGTGGAACTAAGACTCAAAATCACATCAATCTAATTCCAAAGCTGAGCTCTTAATGGCAAGTAAGACTCATGGATTCCTGGGAAAGCTACAAATCTAACTTTGTCCCCTTATCATATAACACAAACTCAAGATGCCTTATAGAAAAGATCTTTTTCTTTCTTCCAGATTTTGTGTGTGTCATGTGTCAAATGTACAAACAGACCGAAGCATCCTGGAATTGGAGCCTATATGTACTAAGAGGTTATCCTTACTCTGAGATATGTAAGTGACTGCTTCACCTATCACCTAGTATGAGTACTTTTAAAGTTTACAATCTGGCACAATGCCAAATTCCTTCGGGATTCTGAACTATTCAGTACCCAAGCACGTTTTTTTACCAGAAAGATTAATTAATCTTTTTATCTTGTTATTAGAAAGCACATTTATCTTTATGATAACAGCAATAATTTTAAAGATGCTACAGGACATTTTATCTGCAAGATTCATAGGCACTTCACATACATATTATGCACTTTAAATGTATTAAATATATATCAGTGGGACATAGGAAGTGATTTTTTTAGGGCCACACATGCCAGTGTTCAGGGCTTACTTTTTATTTTTTATTTCTTTTAATTTTTTTACTTCTATTTTAATTAATTAATTTATTTTCATTAGTGAAACACCATGAGGTACAGTTGTAGACTTACAAACTTTCGTGCTAGGGTTTCAGTTATACAATGATCGAGTACCCATCATTCCACCAGTGCCCATTCTCCACCACCAATGATCCAAGGAGCCTCCCATCCCCCATCCCCATCCCCCACCCCGCCCCACCTCTGTGGCAGGGCATTCCCTTTTGCTCTCTCTTTCCTTTAGAGTGTTGTGGTTTGCATTAGAGGTATTGATGGCCATCCTGTTTGGTCTATAGTCTACTTTCAGCACGCATCACACATCCCAAGCAAATCCTTCAGACACCCTTTACTTGGTATCCCCTTCTCTATCTGAGCTGCCCTTTCCCCCTGCATGTGCTGCTGGCTTCCAAGCCATGGAGAAGACCTCCTGGTACTTATCTCAATTATTCTTGGGTATTCATCCCCCATTCAGTTACTTTATATCCCCAAGATGAGTGCAGTATTGCCATGTCTGTCCCTCTCTTTCTGACTCATTTCACTTAGCATGATACTTTCCATGTAGAACCACTTGTATGAAAATTTCATGACTTCATTCTTTCTAACAGCTGCATAATATTCCATTATGTAGATGCACCAAAATTTCTTTAACCAGTCATCTGTTCTTGGGCACTTGGGTTTTTTTCCCAGATTTTGGCCACTGTGAACAGTGCAGCAATGACCATAGGAGTGCAGATGTCATTTCGACCGTACTTTTTTTTTTTTTTTTTTTGCCTCTCTGGGATATATTCCCAGGAGTGGTATTGCTGGTCAAATGAAAGCTCAATTTCTACTTTTTTAAGAATCATCCATTCTGTTTTCCCAAAAGGGCTAAACCAGTCAGAATTCCCACTAGTAGTAAAGGAGCGTCCCTTTCTCCCCACATCCGTGCCAACACCAGTTGTTTTTGTTCTTTTGGATGTAGGCCCCTCTTGGTGGTGTGAGATGATATCTCACTGTTGTTTTGATCTCCATCTCACTGATGATTAGTGATATAGAGCATTTTCTCATGTGCCTTTTAACCATTCGGATTTCTTCTTTGGGAAAGATTCTGTTCATTTCATCACCCCATTTTTTATGGGGTTGGATGTTTTCCTCTTGGAGAGTTCAACAAGTGCTCTGTATATCCTTGATATCAACTCCTTATCAGATGGGTATTGGGTGAATATCCTTTCCCATTCTGTAGATTGTCTTTGTACTTCAGTCACTATTTCTTTTGAGGGGCAGAAGCTTCTTAGTTTAAGGGCGTCTCATTTGTTTATCTCTGTTTTCACTTGCTTGACCAGTGGTGTCATCTCTGAAGAAACTGTTAGCTTCAATTTCGTGGAGGTTTTTTCAAACCTTGTCTTCAATGCACCTTATGGATTCCAGTCTGATGTTGAGGTCTTACTTCTAACTCTGCACCCATTGGCCAAACTCAGGGGTTCATATATAGTTTTGGAGATTGAACCCAGGTCACGAACACGCAAAGAAATTGCCCTACCCTTTAGCCTTCTTTCTACCTTCTGAGTGGTACTCTCAACATGTAAATATATGCTATTTTTAAATACCACTTTCTTTCTCTCTTCCAATCATTGCCCCTCTTCAAAATAATTATAACTGTTTAATCTACTTGTTTACTTATATCTACTTGTTTATTTCTACTTCATAACAATATAATGAAACAGTAAATTTGGATTTTATTCAGCTTCTTTTAAGTAATACTGTTTCCCATCTTTCTTTATGTAGCAAGCAATATTTAGTCTAATTTCAAATAAATTCTCTCACCTAGCTTAACCTGTTTTATTATTCTGTTTATTCTATTCTGATATATAGAGTTCAAAAGAAATTCCTTAAGTTCTTATTTCCACTGACATAAAACTCTCCTATATACTAATTTTGGACATGATTTAACAATAAAAAAAATCCAGAGACACAAGAAAGTCATCACTACCCCTCGACAAATGGTATCCACTCTCAATGGGTCCTCAACATTGATGACTGATGAAACCCTGTCTCCATCTCCTGGTTTGCATTCTACCCTAATGGCTACTCATTTTCCCGGTGGATTTCCTCAATGGCATTGCTCAGATTCCTATTCTTTTCTGTGCATATGCATATGTGCTCCTTACATTATTGTACATCCATATACAATTAACAACACATCTGTGACTTCCACAATTATACGCTAATCAAATGTGTCTCTTCCATGTTCCATGTAGATATCTTGGAAGCATCTCAAGTTTACTAATCTTGAAGTGACATCCCCTTTCTGACTCTGTACCTCCTATTCCATTCACTATGTTTATAACATAAAATCATTTTGATACTTCATTCTCTCTCAAAACTATTATTGAATACATCACCAATTTCTGGAAGTTCTTCATCTACGCACATATTGCTAAAACCTGTGTACATTTCCATTTTCACTACCAAAGCATGCCAGGGTTACCTGGTCTATTCCAAATACATTAAGTTGTCACTATGATCCAGTTTTCAATTTGATGTTATGCTTTAAAATGAGGTCCTGTTTATTCTTCTCATCTATTCAGTTTTTAGTTTGTTGGTGATCGATGGCAGTGTTATGGGGTTATTCTGGCTGTGTGCTTAGGGATGATTCTTGGCAGTATTTGGGATTTGAAACAGGGCCTACCACATACAAGGTAAGCACCTTAACCTTGTACTATCTCTTTGGCTCCTGCACTATTATTTTTAAATTTGTTCCTGGTTTTCCACTGCAGTTGAATAAAATCTCTAATTTCTCTTTTGGGCTACAAGGACAGGTACAAACAAATCTTTATTTTATACTGGCTTTCTTTTATATCTTTGAATAGTCTATGTTCACCAAATGTCAAGATGTTTTCCTATGATTGCTTAAAAATTTCTCTCAGCTGTAGGTATTAGTACACACATCTTTCCTTATTGAAATTTCTTCCTACTCCCTGGACTACAGTATAGCTTTTTTTGAAAGGTTAACCCTGTATTAACATCTACATTCTTCTCTTCCAATGACCACAGAATTGCTGAGTAATATATCACTTTGTATATATTTAATAAAAAATCAAATAAAGATTCCAATATTAATACAATCCTGTATATTTTTCTCTAATTAAAGATAGTTATATAAACACCTCTTTAAGTGAAACTATATGAAAATTGGACATATTAAACTATATTATTTAAATACTTTTGACCTCCAAGTGCTTAACAACATAATATATGTGATTGATGCATTGAGTGACTGAAAGCATGTTTATCTCAGAATACTAAAGACCTGAGTGAAATACTACCTTTTCAGTGTTTTGAGTAGAGTCATAGGCATGATCATAAGAGAGAATAACTACTTACATAAATAGAAAATTAATGATTCAGAAATAGGTTTCAGGTACCAAATAGACAAAATAATTCAACAGAATCCTTGCATTTACTAAAATTTTTCATGTAATATGGCATATTAGACATGAAAACTATTTTTTGAAAAATCATTATAGACAGAAACTGAAATATTATATACCTTATGCACAATAGTAAAGATGATAGTTGATATACTCCAGATATCATAGCAATCTTATTTGTTTTGCCAATGCAGCTTTTTAGTTACTTTAAAATATCTATTGCTTGGTGTAGAAGAGATAGTACAGCAGGTAGCACACTTGACTTAGTACTCGGATGACTCTGATCCCTGGCATGCCATCTGGTCCCCCAAACACACCAGGAATAATTTTTGAGAGCACAACCAGGAGTTAACCCTGAGCACTGCTGAGAGTGGCCCTCAAAAAAAATCCCTCCATTACTTAAAAACATTCCACTGTAGAGACCCTAATATCACAGACCAATGTTCATGAAAGTTATAAATTGGAATAAGCAAATAATTTGAAAGATCTGAGTGCATACTTTGGATGGGAGGGCACCATATTTGATCCCAGGTACTGGCACAGTCTCTGGAGCATCACAGAATCCACCAAGACTGAGCAGGGCAGTAAAGTTGAAGAGCTATTATCTATATCTCTGAACCAAAGGATATTTTTAGTCGAATTTACCTACCAATGCCCTATAAATATCAAAACATTTAGATTTACATTTAAACATTTAATATATGTCCATGCCAAATTTCAGTTGCATAGTCTGCATTTTGACACAAACAGCTAATCACGAGCAATTAATTTATTTTAATGTAAGCCTTCTATGGTTATGTGCAACACTCACAAGTAATGTCACTGTCACTGTCACTGTCACTGTCCTCCAGTTGTTGATCCATTTGCTCAAGCAGGCCCAGTAACGTCTCCATTGTGATAATTGTTACTGTGTTTGGCATATCAAATACATCACGGGGAGCTTGCCAGGCTTTGCCCTGCAGGCAAGATACTCTTGGTAGCTTGCCGGGCTCTCCGAGAGGGGCGGAGGAATTGAACTTTGGTCGGCCATGTTGGCCACTAGCAAGGCAAACGCCCTACCTGTTGTGCTATCTATCGCTCTAGCCCCACAAATAATGTGCCTACAATTTTTTCTTTAAGTAGATTCAAGATGGCTGTTTCATTTACATGTAATAATGATAATAGAATATTAAACATATTAACAGTCAGTGTAATTACAGTATAAATAATACAGTAGAATGTTTAAGGGAATTTGCTATCTGCGTGCAAAACTAAGCATCACATTTTCATTGAATGCCTACTGTGCCCTGTGTTTTGAATGGAGGTTTTGAGAAAATACTTGCTCTGGGCTAGAGTGATATTTTGATGAAAAGGTTCCTTGCCTCCCACAAGACTGACCCACATTCAATCTCAAGAACCACATATGGTCTCCAGAGCGCCACCAAGAGTGATTCCTAATCATAAAGCAAGGAGTAAGCCCTGAGCACTACCAGGTGTGACATCCCCAAAAGCAAACAAAAAGAAAATACTTGCCCTTTGACAATGCTTTTTGTGAATGACTTTAAAATTTGCATCTGAAACAATTATACTGGAAATCCCTCAATCACTCTGTGGATGAGAGTTACCTTTATTGCATTAGCAAAAAATCAGCATATAAATCACTGAAATTTAACAGCAGGTTTTTTAGTGGAAATTACTGATAAACAGTAAAGTAAAGTAAAGTAAAGTAAAGGCCCTCCCGTTGATCATCAATTTGCTCAAGTGGGCCCAGTAACATCTCTATTGGAGACTTTGTTGTTACTGTGTTTGGCATATCAAAAACATCCCAGGGAGCTTGCCAGGCTCTGCCATGCAGGCGAGATACTCTCCATAGCTTGCCGGGCTCTCCAAGAGGAGCAGAGGAATGGAACTTGGGTTGGCCATTTTGGCTGTGTGCAAGGCAAAAGCCCTACCGCTGTGCTATCGATAGCACTTTGATTAAACTTTGTTGTTTAGTGATACTCTACTTTTCCACTTGAAAGAAATTAATATCCCTCTAGTCCAGGTGACCTGAGGAGACTTGGTATTATTTTGCAATGTAATCTTTAAACAGAGGTAGAAATACAAAGCATGTAGTACAACTTAATTGAATAATTTTTGTCCAGAGTTGAGAGACAGAGATAGAATACATTGCACGTAAACCATTTTCATAGTGACACCGGTAGTAGTTAACTTTCAGTGATGTCTTAGTTCCTGGGATTGTACCTGTCCTGGGCCAAAATTCATCTTTAGCTTTTCTTTCTTTTAAATACAGGCATTTTCTCAATACATTTCATTTTATTTGCTCAAATGGAGATTATTTCTATTTCATATAACTTAAGTTTCACCATTATGATAGGTAGGGAGGATGTGTTTCTGTGACATTTTATGTCCAAGAAAAGTAAGAGACCACTTTCCAGAAATTAAGTTCATTTCTTCTTCATAGGTGTATGGAATTCCAAGTTCAGAGACACTAAATGAGGATTTTGGATGTCAAACTATGAATATCAGATGTTGGGCTCCAGGTCAGTAGTTGTTTAAATCAAATTACTTTTGGGGACAAGCAAAATATATCAAACTGTGAAACTCTACAAGGTATAGAAAATGAGTTCTGAACTTACTCTTTTGACCAATTCAATCCCTATCCTATTGTGACATCTTTAGATTATCTCTAAAGTTCAATGAACAGAATCAAGAAAAACATGTCCTCTGGCTGTTAGCTCTTTTTTTTCTCCAGGGGCTACTGATTTGAAACAGAATTATCCATTTAGAAGTAAGGATTTTTTTTTTGTGCTGAGTAATGTGTTGCCAGAAACATTATATGACAAAGAAGAACCTATCAAAATAGGTACGTGTCTGCGTGGAGCAAAATCTCTTAAAAGGAATCTACTTCTAGGGGCGATGAAATCATAAAATTTGCTTATAAGTGGATAGACATGGAGAGTATCATGCTAAGTGAACTGAGTCAGAAAGAGAGGGACAGACATAGAAGGACTACACTCATCTGTGGATTATAAAATAACAAAACATGAGACTGACACCCAAGGACAGTAGATACAAGGGCCATGAAGATTTCTTCATAGTTTGGAAGTCTGCCTTGGCGGGGGGGGGGGGGGGCGAGAAGGCAGCTGGAATAGGAAAGGGATCACTAAGAAAACTGTGGTTGGAGGAATCTGTTAGGATGGGAGATACGTGCTGAAAGTAGATAATGGACCAAACATGATAACCTCTCAGTTTCTGTATTACAAACCATAATGCCCAAAAGTCGAGAGAGAGTACTGGGAATATTGTCTGCCATGGAGGCAGGGCGAGGATGGGATAGAGGGGGTAAACCAGGGATGTTGGTGGTGGGGAATGTGCACCTGTGGAGGGATGTGTGTTTGATCATTGTGTGATTGTAACTCAAATATGAAAGCTTGTAAATATCTCATGGTGATTCAATTTAAAAAAGAAAAATAAAAAAAAGAACCACATTTCCTATTCCTAAAGTTTAAAAAAAAGGAATCTACTGACTCGAGATGATGCCAAAAGGAATGAACAGGACGCAAGCTCATAGGCCACGAAACAGAAACAGAAGTTGTAAAAGCAGAGTCTTCAACACTGGGCAAATGGTGAACTGTGGCATTCAAGTACAGGAAAGAAAAACAGAATAATATTATGTAGCCTGAGGGCCTTATGTAAAATAATACTGATATAAAATGCAACTGGAATTGTTATTAAGTTATAAGGTTGGGAGATGAGAGCTGTGGTGTTACTGACTTCAAATATTGAACATTATCATATAAATTTTGTGTTAATTCTTTATCTTAAACACACTAGATTTAATGCTTAAGACAATAACTTACAAATGACTCCCCAAGGAAATTAAACAGCATACATATACACATATATGCATATATTTCTGTGTACATAGACAGATATATAAACATACATGTTTTTAAAAGTATATATAGGGGCTGGAGTGATAGAACAGTGGGTAGAGCATTTGCCTTGCATGTGGCTAACCCAGGTTCGATTCCCAGCATACTGTATGGTCCCCCGAGCACCACCAGGAGTAATTCCTGAGTACAAAGCCAGGAGCAACCCCTGTGCATTGCCAGGTGTGACTCAAAAAGCCATTTTTATTTAAAAGTATATATAGAGGTCAGAGCCAGAGCGATAGTACAGCAGATAGGGTATTTGTATTGCACGCCACCACCCTGGTTTGGATCAGTGGCATCCCACATGGTCTCCTAAGCACCATTTGGAGCAATTCCTCAGTGCAGAATCAGGAGAAATCCCTGAAAATAGCCAGGTGTGACCCAAAAGTCCAAAAAAAGTGGGTATATATATATGTATATAGATGTATATATATATACACATATGTACATATTACAATGTATATATATATATATCACTATATCACAGCCATTCCATTGTTCATCGATTTGCTTAAGCAGGGCGCCAGTAATGTCTCCATTTGTCCCAGCCTTCAGATTTCTTTTTGCATCCAAACTGTTTAAATTTCAACACAATTCTTTTTTATTTAGATTTTTATTAGTGAAACACCATGAGGTACAGTTGTAGATTTACAAATTTTTGTGCTTGGGTTTCAATTATACAATGATCGAATACCCATTCCTCCACCAGTGCCCATTTTCCACCACCATTGATCCCAGTATCCCCCCCACCCCTGCCTCTGTGGTAGGGCATTCCCTTTTGTTCTCTCTCTCTTTGGGGTTCTGTGGTTTGCAAAAGAGGCATTGAGTGGCAATCATGTTTGGTCTAGAGTCTACTCTTAGCACGCATCTCCCATTCTTGGAGGATCCTCCCAATACCCTTTACTTGGTCCTCCCTTCTCTATATGAGCTGCCTTTTCCGCCAGCATGTGCAGCTGGCCTCCAAGCCATGGAGTAAACCTCCTGGTACTTAATATCTGGTACTACGCTATTCTTGGGTGTTAGTCTGCTATTTTGTTACTTTATGTTCTCCAGATGAATGCAATCTTTCTATGTCTGTCCCTCTCTTTCTGACTCATTTCGCTTAGCATGATACTTTCCATGTAGTACTACTTGTATATAAATTTCATGACTTCATCTTTTCTAATAGCTACATAGTACTCCATTGTGTAGATGTACCAAAGTTTCTTTAACCAATCATCTGTTCTCAGGCACTCAGGTTTTTTCCAGATTCTGGCTATTGTAAAGAGTGCTGCAATGAACAAACAAGTGCAGATATCACTTCGACTATACTTTTTTGCCTCTCTGGGATATATTCCCAGGAGTGGTATTGCTGGGTGAAATGGGAGCTCAATTTTGAATTTTTTGAGAATCGCCCATACTGTTTTCTAAAAGGGCTGAACCAGTCAGCATTGCTACTAGCAATGGAGGAGGGTCCCTTTCTCACTACATCCATGCCAACACTGGTTGCTTTTGTTCTTTTGGATGTGCCAGCCCTGAGATTTTAACAGCCTCTCCTTACTTGTCCTTCCCAACGCTGCCATATTGGAGGCTCTTTCAGGTTTCAGGGGAATGAGGCCTGCTATCTATCTATCTATCTATCTATCTTTCTATCTTTCTATCTATCTATACACACACGCACACACACACACACATATATATATATATATACATATATATATATATATATATATATATATTTGACTCAGGCAAGTTACTACATGAAAGAATGCAGGTATGTCTGTGACTTTTCTGGAGACTCCAGATATTGTGATACAACTACTCAAAATCAGCATTAAATACTTAAATTATTAAAGGTGATAATATATTTGACACCTGGATTTTAATGAACAAGACTTTTGATAAAGCTATGATATTATTGCGAGAAGTGTTGGTAGACATACACCGTGGTTTTCAGGGATCACTTCTGGGATTATTTGGGGAATCATATGCTATGCCAGGTATGGAACCAGGGTTGGTTGCACGCAAAGCAAACACCTTAACCCCTGTATTATGTCTGTGGCCCAAACTATATCATTTAAACACCAGAAATCATTTGAAGTGTCAGGATTAATCCTGACATAGTGGTATATTTTAATATGTAATACAGAACCATGAACTATTAACAGAATCAGATCAGAAAGTATTTTTATATCTAAGAAAAGTACCCTATTCACTATATTATTGCTCCAAACACCATTTTAAAATTATAAAAAATAAAAAATATTGTGTCTGAGATAACAGCAATAATTGCATGTGTGGGCCCGGAGCAGGAGGTAGACATTGCTTTATGAGGACTGACAAGGGTGACTCACAGGTTGATTATCTGGTTTGTGGAAATGGATTCATATGTATAAACATGTTAAAACCTCTGCAAAAGCAATAATTAGGCCTATGAAGTTTGTCATATGTCATTTATACTATAAGAAAATTATTTTAAAGTTAATTTGGCTCTGACACTACCTAATACATTAGTAGGTATAAATTTTTAACATAAAAATAACAAACGCTCTCTCAATAAGGATAAATGTTTAATGCATGTACCCTATATTGTGCTACCCACCTATGTAAGTTACACAAAAATCATTTGTTTTCCCAAATACAAACAAAAAATCACAACTCAATCTTTGGAAATTTACCCTTGAAAGGAAGTAAATGGGAGGACTTATGTCCACGGACTAATATATTCAGTTCTACAATGGTTCAACCTTTTTGTCTCACTTAGGGATATTCTGAAAGATGATTCTAATATAATAAGGAACTGGCCAAGACCTCCTGAAATTACAAAGCTACCAGTGACATGAAATATTTGGCTTTGTGCTGAAAGACAAATAAGGAAAAAAGTTTCCTTAACAGTCCAGCCAGGATGCTGAATGGCTGACAGATATTCTATGTAATGACAGATATGGGAAAATCGGGTTGCTTAAATAAGTATTCCTTCTAAGTCTACCCATTCTCATCTACCTCTTATATATTAATTTAAAAATCATTTAATTAATTTTTAAATATCCAACCCGCACGGCAGAGCCTGGCAAGCTATCCGTGTTCTATGCCAAATAGACCAAATTGATATGCCAAATCCAGTAATAAATGGATCTCATTTCCCTAACCCTGAATATGCAGAGTAGAGAAGGATATGGAAGGAGAGGCTGATAAAACACCAAGGCAGACATAGGCTGCCAAAACGCAGAAAAACAAAAATGATTGTCTGTAGTTTTAATGCTCGCACGCTGGCATCTGCTGCATCCATTGAAGACCTTATGATACAAGCGCAAAAGATCAAGTACGACATCATTGGTCTGACCGAAACGAGAAGACATCAATCCCATCATGCTGTTTTCGACACTGGAGAAGAACTGTTCCTTGGAACATGTGATAAAAGAGGCGTCGGTATCCTTGTCAACACAAACTTAGTCACGAGCATTGATTCATTCGAATGCCTAACAACCCAAATCGGACGATTACACTTGAATAAATGTGGCTCACTACCGGCAGTTTCTATCTTTGTTGTCTATGCACCAACATCCAGTTATGGTGAAAGAGAAACTGAGAAATTCTACATGGAGCTGGAGAAGTTCTATAAAGAAGATCACACCTTCTACAAGATCATTGTCGGTGATTTTAATGCCAAGATAGGACCAAGAAGATCAGTCGATGAACTCCACATCGGAACCCATGGCCTGGAATGGAACGAACAGGGTGACAGACTGTCTGAGTTCATCATGTCAACCAAAACCTTCCATGGTAACTCACAGTTCCAAAAGGCTGAATCTAAACGTTGGACATGGGAGTCTCCCGATGGACGGTTCCACAATGAAATAGACCACATCATATTCAATTGGCAGTTTTGCCTAACCGATGTTGCTGTTGTCCGAAAATTCCAAACGGGATCAGACCACCGTCTTCTTCGTGCAAAATTCTACCTCACAGAACGAGGAGAAAAGAATGCAAGGTTTAAGAAGAGGACTCCCAGAACAACCACCAACTGGGAGCTCTTTGGCTCTATTGCGACAACATGGGAAGATGCCGTCATTGACAACATTGATGAGGAATACGATCAAATGATTCCGCACCTCCATGATTGTGCAAGGAATGCCAAGAGAGAGATAACCACAAAAAACCGTCTTTCTTCGAACACTTTTGAACTTATTCGCCAACGTGGCTTGGCACGTGCCTCAGGCAACCACAAGCAAACATCCGAACTGGTAAAACAGTGCAGAGAAGCCATCAAGGATGACCTCAAAAACAGGAGAGCAGCAGTACTGGTAGAAGCTGGGAAAAACATTCGTAATGCCCGCCTATCCTTCACCAACTACAAAACCAAGATGACTGCCCTCCGACATCATGATGGATCTATCACATCTTCCAGAAGGGCAATGGAGAAAATTATTCATGACTTCTACTCAGATCTCTTTAATAGCCACATCCACTTGCCCACATACCACATACCACATGATGGATATGTCGTTCCCAATGTTCTCCCTTCCGAAATCCAACATGCCATCTCGTCGGTAAAGAAACAAAGAGCACCTGGCCCAGACAAGATCAGACCTGAACACCTGAAGAACTTACCATCAGTACTCATCAATACATTGGCTCGACTCTTCACACGCTACCTGTCTGAATGCAAGGTTCCATCCCAATGGAAAACCAGCAGGACTGTATTACTATACAAGAAGGGAGACATCCACGACATTGGCAACTATCGCCCAATCTACCTATTGTCTGTCATCTACAAACTATTCACTCGAGTCATCCTGAATAGGATTAGCAGAACACTAGATGAAGGACAACCATGTGAACAAGCTGGATTCTGAAAAGGATTCAGTACCATCGACCATATCCACACAATAACCAAGCTCATTGAGGTATCTCGGGAGTTCAAGATGCCGCTCTGTCTAACGTTCATTGATTTAAAGAAGGCCTTTGATTCTGTTGAGACAGAAGCAGTCATGGAAGCCCTAGCCAATCAGGGCGTACAAACTCAATACATCAGGATCCTTCGTGAGCTCTATTGCGGATTCACTACCAAGATCTCACCATTCTACAAAGAAGTAATCATCCATATCAAGAGAGGGGTTCGGCAGGGTGATACCATTTCACCAAAACTCTTCAGTGCCACCCTCGAGAACATCATGCGACGACTGGAATGGGAAAACATGGGAGTGAAGATAGATGGTCGGCAACTACACCACCTCCGCTTTGCTGATGACATTGTTTTAATAACACCAAACATCAACCAAGCGGCACAAATGCTGAACGACTTTGACCGTGAATGTGGAAAGGTCGGACTACAGCTGAATCTTACGAAGACAATGTTTATGAGAAACAGCCTTGTTCCTGATGCTCCATTCACTCGCAATGGAACCACCATCTCCGAATGCAATAGTTAAATATACCTAGGTCGAGAAATCAACATGATGAATGACCTGGCACCTGAGTTGCGCAGGAGGAAGAGAGCGGCTTGGAATGCCTTCAAGAGCATTGAAGAAATAACTAAAAGGACAAAGAACCTCCAGCTACGAGCACATCTCTTTGATTCTACTATTCTTCCTGCATTAACATATGCCTCAGAGACCTGGACCCTACGAAAACAGGATGAGAACACTATTCGGGTCTCTCAAAGAGGAATCGAAAGAACTATGCTTGGAATATCACGATTCACTCAAATGAGAGATAGAATCCGGAGTTCTGATCTTCGTCAACGCTCAAGAATCAGGGATGCTGTCTCATTTGCCAAGACATCAAAAATCAGATGGGCTGGACACGTAATGAGGTTTACAGACAACCGCTGGACTAGAGCCATTACTGATTGGATTCCACGGGACATCAAAAGATCACGTGGACGCCCACCTATAAGATGGTCAGACTTCTTTGTCAAGACCCTAAATGATCTGTTTGAGGCTCTGCATGTTCCTAGAACGAACAGATACCATTGGGCTACGCTAGCACGCAACCAGGATGAATAGAGACGTTACTGGCACCCGCACCAATAAATCGATGAATAACGGGGATTAAGTGATTAAGTGATTAAGTGATTAATTAATTTGATAGCATAGTGGTAGTGTGTTTGCCTTGGGTGCAGCCAGCCCTGCCGAGCTGGGTTCAATTCCTCCGTCCAGCAAGCTATAGAGAGTATCTCACTCGCACAGCAAAGCCTGGCAAGCTACTCATGACATATTCATATGCCAAACACAGTAACAAGTCTCAAAATGAAGATGTCACTGGACCCGCTCGAGCAAATCCATGAACAATGGGAGGACAGGACAGTGTTTAATTAATTTGAAATTTAAAAATTGTTTTACACCCAAAAGGAGAGAGAGAACAGAGGGGAATGCCCTGCCACAGAGGCAGGGTGGGATGGGAGGATGGGGGGTGGGAGGGATACTGGGATCCCTGGTGGTGGGAAACGGGCATTGGTGTAGGGATGGGTATTTGATCATTGTATAATTGAAACCCAAGCACAAAATTTGTAAGTCTACAACTGTACCTCATGGTGTCTCACTAATAAAAAAAATTTTAAAAAAATAAGAATTGTTTTAACATTTCTTTGTAGTCTTTGATAGAATGATCTTTGATAAAAAAAATCACGAACAGAAAAGTTATTATGAAAACCACATATAGAGTTATCTTTAGAGAAATAATTTCATTTATAGTATTTTCTAATTCACAAAATTATTCCCTATTAAGCAGTTTGGGGAAAATCATGAATAAAAGCATGTCTCTGATTCAGATGCTTTGAAGCAAGCAAAGACATACTGAGAAGATGAACAGAGAAGCAATCTGATTTGATGGTCATTGATGGGACCAACAAAGTCACTTTTCATACAAGATCAAATTCTTATTGCTTTTTCATTCCTTATAGATTTGTGAATACACACTGTCCTGTCCAGACAATATCCATCTCATCTAGTGGAAATTACTGATTATTTTAAATAATCTTAATAGGTTGCATCTTTCGTAGTTTATATGTCATCAAACCTAAAAAAAAGCCTTGAAGCCATCCAAACTTAGGGTAGTAAGAATCCAAACTTAGGGTAGTAAGAACCTAAATGCTTTTGTTTAACAATGCTGTGGTCTATTTTCTTGCTATGTATAGAATTCTGTGGTGGGAGGGATGAAACTCAAAGTAATTCCAGTGCTTTTAAATCCAATCTACAATTTAATTTTCTTTGTGACCTTTGAAACATCACAGCTATAAAAGTCTAGCTTTCCTAATTCCCTGGATTTGGCACAGCTATTTCCTTATTAAGAAACAAAAACAAAACAACTTTACACAATTTACAGTGCTCAGTAAAGGAAGGATTTTCACTTAACTTTACATTTTCCTAAGTTCTTCAATGTTAAAATACTCCAAACCTTGCTTGTGTCTCAAACTTTCTCCTTTATACATTTCAAAAGCTTTGCTCTTTTTATTTCAATTATCTTATATATCTCTAATCATTTTCAAGATTTCATGCTACACTCATAAACCAAATTATTTTCATGTGACAAAGAAATCTGATAAGGGAGCAAGAACAATGGTTAAAATATCATCTCATTAACTTTATTTTTTTTCTTTTTGGAGCCATTACCATTGGTGCTCAAGGCTTACTCCTGGCTGTACTTAGGGAAAACTTCTTACAGCACCCTAAAAATCATATGGTGTGTCAGGGATCATATGGTGTGACCAGGTTGCCTGGTCACCCCATGCAAGGTATGTACCCTACCAGCATTACTATCACTCAGGAAGTATGTGATATTATGTTTTTTGAAATATGAGATTTTGACATATGTATTTGTATTACTCCATATCTTCATTATCTTTAGCAAATATTCATTTATTTTTGACCTCTCTAGGGATACCTAAGAATTGTATTTTGAGCTCTACTGGGACTTCATTATTGCAATCGAATGACTCTTAACATCATGCATCTAGATTGCATTTGCAAACACATAACAGAGGCCTTCAGGGATTCAGCACCATGAAAAACTAACCATAATTTTAACTTGTCTGTTGATGCTGAAAGCGATACTGTTGGATCATTTGCAGAAGACTTGGAAAAAAGCTAGGCACACAAATAAAATTGCCTTAAAATTAGTCCTTTGAAAAATGTCCCAAATAAATTATGAGCGATGATAGAAACAAATTCCAACCGTTTTTGTCATTCAAGAGGTAGACTTGCATAGCACTAGGTCTATGACATTTAATTTCTAGTTCTAATTGGATTGCTAACTGTTGTGAACACCACTTCAAAATATGGTTTAGGACAGAGAAACAGGACAGGGGTTAAGGAGCATTTCTTAAACATACATCCAACACTGGGCCAATCCTCTGTACCACATAGTTCTATGAACACTGCAAGACACAGGCCAGGGGAGTCCTCTCCCCACGACTTCTGGGTGCCCCAAGGAATCCCTGAAACTGCAGGACCAGATCAGCACCAAATAATTGGTCCTTAGTACTGAGCCATCACTCGGGGTGGGTGGGGGGTTAGTATCCCAGGGAGGGAATCTGGGCCCCATGAGAACCAGTTGGAAGGAAAAAAAACTATGGATGATTCCTTTTTAAATTATTGTAACACAGGGGCTGGAGTGATAGCACAGTGGGTAGGGTGGTTGCCTTGCATGTGGCCGAACCCAGGTTTGATTCCCAGCATCCCATGTGGTCCCCCGAGCACCGCCAGGAGTAATTTTTGAGTGCATTAACCAGGAATAACCCATGTGCATCACTGGGTGTAACCCAAAAAGCAAAAAAAAAATTGTAACACAGCCTTCAGCAATTCAAGGATTTATCCAAGGCCAAGTGCATACAAATATGTATACACTAGTACTATTAAAGGCAAATACCAGTAAAAGAAGAAACAAGTCAATGAGGAAGAACCAGAATTAGACAATTACACAAATATTAGAATACAAGCACTTAGGATGAGATGGACTCCAGAAAATTGGAAGAATCATAAAATTAGTACCAAGAACTAGAATCAACAGCTGAGTATAACGTAGTGAGCCATAAGTAGTAGAATGATGCCTCCCTCCCTCCACATTCGATCAGATACTGTTAGAGCTTAACCCATTGTCCCATTGGACATGCTCTACTCCAGCATGTGCTGGTCGATGGCCAACATACAATAACAGTATATGAGTGCTGGTCGATGGCTAACGTACAATAACAGTATACGAGGGCTTAACAGCATATGAGGGCTTAATCCAAGGGCTTTCATTAATGCAGAGAACACTGAATAGGCAGAACTCAGTGAAAGAACTTTCATAAAGGACTTATTACCCAGAAAAACTGAGGAGACTAAGTGTTGGAATACAAGCATCACAGTTCTCTTACACCTTGACTAGAGGAATGTTGAAACAACAGTTCTATGGTCCCCAAATCTTTCTCTATTGAATGAAATGATAGGTCCCGGGACCAGAGCGATAATACAGCAGGTAGAGCAGCTGACCCATGTTCAATCCCCAGCATCCCATGTGGTCTTCTAAGCTCTGCCAGGACTAATTCCCGAGTGTATAGCCAGGAGTAATCCCTTAGTATCGCCAGATGTGAGCCACAGAGCCAAAATGAAAACGTAAAAGAAAAAGATTGGTCATAACAGTGGGGAAAAGTTTTCAAAAACTGTATATAGGCCACATTCTACTCTTTCCTTTTTTACTAATACCACCTGGCCATACCAGTTTCCTCTGATTCCCCTGCAAGTAAGTGGCTGGCCTTCAAATCCTTGTTTCAGGTTTTGCTTTTGGTGGAAGTGAAAGTAAGACAATATTCTCCCTCTCTTTCTCTCTCTCTATAAAAAGGACATATATATATATCTGTGTTTTAGGACATATATATGTATATATATACACACATGTATATCTCCGTGCCTTAGGATATATATATATATATATATATATATATATATATATATATCCTAAAGCACGGATAGTCTGACTCTGCAAAGAGCCAAAGGAGAGTACTTAAATGAACTGGAAAATTCATCCAAATTCCACTCCACATCCCCCCCCCCCAAAATGTGGCACATATTCTTTTTTAGTAGACTGTGAGCAGAGTGAACTGGATACACAGCAATGTCACAGGAGGAAAGTACTCAATACATTATTAATAATAACTAGTACTAGGATTCAAAAGTAAGATGTTTGGAAATTTAAAATTTAATGTAAGTGATGAAAAATATAACAATCAACAATAGTAGTTATATAGAGTAACCTATATTAGTTATTACCAGATTATATAAAACCACAAATGGGATTTTTACTTTGCTCATTTTTTCCCACAAACTTCAACTGTTAACGTAAAACTTTTATGGTGTTCTCTCTTCATCATGTTTTGTGGATTTTTTTATTTATGAGAAAAGAATGTTTTCCTTTTCGAACTATTGGCTTGGTTTTGAAAATGCTTTATTATGTGCATTGCAAATCTACTTATTTACCACAGCTAGACAGACTCCTTTTTACTTTGTCATGCAGCTGCTTGTTTTTAAACAAGTTTTGCCAAGAGACATAAAGCAGATGGCCTTCTTCAAGGGTATACTGTGAACCGTGAGAGTCAGCGTATGGGAGATTCAAGCAGCAGACAGCTGGGAATGGGAAGTCATGATGCTATTTGGAAATCCAACTAGCCAGTGTGCTGCGAAACACAAGGCAACTCTCATTGATAAAGCAAACTGTGTGTGGTCTTTCTATTTTTGCTCCGTAGTATTACAGCTATCTTTGCTAATATAAAAGGGGTACCCAAACATATGGTGAGAGATAAAATTTGGGGAAAACTGTGATTTAGTATTACAAATGGAGATGACAATTTGTGGGTTGGACTTGCTCAGAAATGTAGAACTAATCCATTCAGAAGAGTTCACTGATGCTATACTATTCTACTAGGGGAGTTATATCGCTTAGATGGTTAGTCTGAATCCTATTTGTAAGTAGTACAGTGGGTAAGGTATTTGCCTTGCATGCAGTCGACATGGCCAACCCGGGTTTTATTCCTCTGCACCTCTCAGAGAGCCCGGCAAGCTACTGAGAGTATCTCGCCTGCACGGCAAAGCGTGGCAAGCTCCCTGTGATGTATTCAAAATGCCAAAAACAGTAACAAGTCTCACAGTTTGTTGTGAGACGTTACTGTTGCCCGCTAGAGCAAGTCGATGAACAATGGAGGGCAGTGCTACAATGGTACCCTTGTCATGATGGGTATAGTGTACTTCTCTGCATTCTGACTTTGGGTTGACTACGTGACTTTCTCAGACAAATAGACATGGATAGCAACAATGGTCTGTGGGTTCTAAGTCCTGGTATTAAGCTATATTCATTTCAACTTGTACAGCCGAAAGATTCTGAGTTCTACCAAAGAAATACATAAATGATCTTAAGCTCTTCAGTCTGGCTCCAGAATAAGACATGCACCGATGTTCTATCATTCAGTTAACCTAGAGTTGCACGTAGTCCTGTAAATATGAATAATTATTTCTGATATTTGCGGGTGTTATTGCTGCACAAAATAATTGTGGCAGTTGCTGACCCATTGTGAAATATTTTGATAAGGGCCAAATGGGTGGTTTATCTTGAATCACTCATTTGTGAAAATGAAATCGAGATAAAGTAAAAAATCACACATGAAAGTTAGAACATATGGATTATTCATACTACTACTATTTTATTGATTGTCCCATAAAAATTTATAGAATGATATTGCTAATTACCTTAATGCCTTCAAGCCAAAAACATGGAATGATCACTTTTATTTTCAAATGTTAGGTTATAATGAATATTGAGAAAAAGAAACTAGTGAAATGAAAATAAAAATATTTCAAGAGAAATAAAACAAAAATGACAATCTTTGAGAAAAGTATAAAGCTTAATTTTATTCAAATAACTAACCTTATAAATACTAAGAATTCTTTAAATACTCATCTAAACTGTTATTCACTTTTCTAAGTATTTACCCATTCTAATAGCCACATGGAATATTTTAGAAGGTATTGTTTCAGGCAAAAAGTCCTCTTAAAAGCACATCTTTAGCTTGTAATGGGCAGGTTCCCCTTGAGGAAATTGATATTTTCAAAAGGAATTTGAGAGTGTCCATGGATAAACTAAAACTAATAAGAAAATAATTCTTGTGAAAATTGCCTTACAGGCAAGAATTTGCAATTCTCTGAGTAAACAGTTTTTTTAAGGCTTAGAATTTTGTAATGGCAACAAATTCACCACCAGAATAGAAAAATTTAAAACATGCAAGTAAGCAAACTACAAAATGTGTACTGAATTCTCCTCAAAGTTATGTTAGCTTTAATAGTTAATTTGGTATATTTATTAATTAGAGTATTTAATTCTCTCATTTGCTATAATAAGATACTATAAGTCTCCTAAATTATTCATATATGGCTATATCTATACTTCAAAGTCACAATTCTGTCTTATCACCAAAAAAAAGTAAATATAGGGAAATTTACCATATATGTTGCTTGATACAATACAGTGAAAAAGATTTTCTTGTAAAAAAAATTAACCCTGTAATGTTATTATTTTCAAAATATTACAATTGGTTATCAGTTTGTCATTTACTTCTAAGTACTTATCAGTTAGAACATTTCCATGTATTGAGATGGTACTATAGAATTATACTGGTTTTGTGTAGTGGTAACAGACGGTGGATGCACAGTTTCTACACTGTTAGAACAAAACTGTACCAGATGGAATGAGTCGCACACTAATTTGCAAGATGTATAAACTCATGATAAGCACCTGTAAGACAAGCACATGAATAGAGATCCTGGCACACAGAAAACGAATTACTGATTGACATCAACAAAAGATTAGGGAAGGAGATATTTACACCCTGCCCTGAAAAACCACTAGGAATTCATCAAAGTCAAAATCACAGCTGCGCAAGCACCTGATATCATTTACCATTGTGCTAAATGTCTTACGATACATTTTTACATATATTTAATATGATGATACCACCTAAATTTTAAGCATTTCTTTAGAAAATTAGTCATAGGTACAGGAAGTTTTAAATGTCTTTACATGTTTCCCTGTGGCTGCTACTGATATATGATATTTGGAAAAGAAAACTGTTCTAAATATTAGAAAAAACTACGTGAAATGCCAAGGAACAAGCAGTATAGAAGAGCATAACATTTGCCTCAAAATATGGTCTCTGCTACAAACTTCTGACGTGAACCTGGGAAATTATATGTTCACATTAAACCTGTATACGCATGTGAAAAGTAATGCTCTCAGAGGAAGAAATCTTTATGGAAAGCAAAGGATGCATACGTGATGTATAAGACTTGCTTTAAAAGTTGTTTTTTAATCATGCAAGGTCACCTTACATGTCCAGGAAAGAGGATATCCTGACATTTAAGTGAAAAGTTTAGCTGTAGGTTTATTTAGGTCCTTGTTACATACTGCCTATTCTTGGGAGTAGGCACCAAAACTTCTAAAATATATCAATGACCCAGCTGTAGTCATAGTCAGCAGATATGTATAAGACTCTGATAACAACCAAATTTTCCATCTCTCTTCATATACAAACAGTGGATTTGTTAGATAGTCAGGAAAGGGTCAACAAAAATGTGGCTAATAACAATTGAGTTTTGGGGCTAGAGCAACAGCACAGTGGGGAGGACATTTGCCTTGCATGCGGCTGACCTAGGTTTGATCCCCGGCATTCTATATGATCCCTGAGAACTTCCAAGAGCGATTCCTGAATGCAGAGACAGGAATAACCCCTGAGCAATTTGGGTGTGACTCAAAAAGCAAAATAATAATAATAATAATAATAATAATAATAATAATAATAAAAAGGCCCTCCCATTGATCGTCAATTTGCTCGAGCGGGCCCAGTAACGTCTCCATTGGAGACTTTGTTGTTACTGTGTCTGGCATATCAAATATTCTCGGTAGCTTGCCGGACTCTCCGAGAGGGGCAGAGGAATCGAACTCGGGTCGGCCATGTTGGCCGCTTGTAAGGCGAACGCCCTACCCGCTGTGCTAATAACAATAATAATAATAATTGAGTTTCGAGTCGGGCTGGAGCAATAGCACAAGTTGTAGGGCATTTGCTTTGCATGCAGCCGACCCGACCGACCTGGGTTCAATTCCTCCGCCCCTCTTGGAGAGCCCGGCAAGCTTCTGAAGGTATCTTGCGCGCATGGCAAAGTCTGGCAAGCTACCCGTGACGTATTCGATATGCCAATACACAGTAACAACAAGTTTCACAATGTATATGTTACTGGACCCGCTCGAGCAAATCGAGGAACAATGGAAGGACAGTGACAGAGGTTTTGAGGACATGGAAAGCCAGAATAAAGGGGTACTAGACAGTGATAAACCCCCCTTTTTATACTGGTAGAACTAGGCAAGCAGAAGTAAAATACCTGCTGAATCTGAGTTCATCTAATTATAAAAAGAAGCCGGCAGAAGGAGATAACTCCAGGGAGGATCACACATTTTTGACCTACCCGTGTCTTAGGCTGTTTCAAAAAACACTTTCATATGTATGCTATTGAGATTATTTATTTTCATCTAATGTCCATTTTGTGAGAACTACAACGCTATGTAGGCAGGGAACATAGACATGAAAAATAAATACATTTTTCAGCCTCCCTGGTGCTTCAATGTGGTACAAATAAGACTTCTGGACAATGAAGTCTAAGAATAATGTGGCAGCATATAGCAAACTTTCAAAGAGATCATTGGTGTGCAGCCCCTGTCCCCTTGTTTAAGACCCCCCCGCCCCCGCTCCCTCACTGGGGTGGTGTGTTGAAAGCTTCCTACTGCAGTAGGTGCCAAAGAACCCAACGCAGAAGCACAGTTCATTCCTGTAGAAGGGAATGTGCAGGGCCAACTGCCATGCCTGTACTCCATTCTGGAGCCTTTGATGCCTTTGATATGGGAGAAATATATATATATATATATTATTGAATCACCATGAGATATAGTTATATAGTTACAAGATTTTATGATCACACAATGATCAAACACCCATCCCTTCACCAGAGCACATTCCCCACTACCAATATCCCTAGTATACACCCCCTTTCCCACCCTTCCAATGCTTCATGGTAGACAATATTTCCCATACTCTCTCTCTACTTGTGGGCATTATGGTTTGCAGTGCAGATAATGAGACATTATCATGCTTGCTCCTTTATTTACTTTCAGCACACATCTCTCATCCCAACCAATTCCTCCAACCCTCATTTTCTTAGTGATCCCTTCTCTATCCAGCTGCTTTCCCCCCCACCTGCTCATGAGGTAGGCTTCCAACTATGGAGCAATCTTCATGGCCCTTATATCTACTGTCCTTGGGTGTCAGTCTCGTGTTATGTTATTTTATACTCCACAAATGAGTGCAGTCCTTCTATATCTGTCCCTCTCTTTCTGACTCATTTCACTTAGCATGATATTCTCCATTTCTATCCACTTATAAGTAAATTTCACGACTACATCTCTCCTAACAGCTGCATAGTATTCCATTGTGTAGGAGAAGCATATCTTAATGAAAGCATCTCTACCCTGAATTTGCTATTCTCAGGTCGGGAAAAGTCAAATGGATTAAGTCAAGATTCCTCCCAGGAAAAGTCTGCTTTGCACAAATTTGTTTTCTTCCCAAACTAATCTGTTCCAAATAGAGGGGAAGTTTAGATTGATAGAAGGGAAGTTTCATGACAAGGCCAAGGAACATCAAAGGAGGACTGTCAAACAGTGAGATTGTCTTCAAAATTGATTTTTATATCAAAGTTATTTGGCAATAAGGAACATGCAACTGTATTTTGATAACAAACTAGCGGACTCCAGTCCCCTTTTCAGAGGTGTAAAAATAGTCCATGTTGAAGAATGTAAATGTGCGTATACAGCTATCCTGGGGAACAAATATTTCAATTACTTTGAGAAAAAAATTCAGGATATTGATCTCTGGTTAACTCTGAGATTATGTGAATGTTATATCTAGTCAATTTATTATCTGAAGCAAGTTTTAACCTAACCTCTATGTGAACTGTAAGGATTTATAAGAATCTGAAAATGTTGAAGATAGAAGGCAAATGATCCTGTGTGAAATGGCTATCATAAAAAGCAAATCACTCCACATTCTTGAGTGCTTTGAACTAGCAAGAGGAGCATACAGAGTGTACGCTGATGAGTAGAAACAACCTTACACTGAGAGAATTTCAAAAAGCCTTTTCACTAAATAAATGCAACGGATCCCCTTCAATGCCTTCACTATCATCAATACCTAACAATGAAGAGAAAATAAGCCAAACAAGAAAAGAGAAATCAAGGGCACTCTAGTTATCCCATTCACATGGTATATACTCTACTGAGTGGTTAATATTTATTTGTTCAGTTTTGAGGTTACACCTGGTAATGTTCAGGGTCTACACCCAGCTCTGTGCTTAGTGTTGACTCCTGGCAACGCTCAGAGGGTCAAGAGATGGCCAGGAATTAAACCCAGGCTTCCTGCAGGCAAAGCCTGTACTCTAGCCCTTTGAGTTCTATCTCTGGCCCTCTGAATGGTTTATTTTTTTAATAGCATTTCAAAAAGCCTAATTATGGTATAAGACTATCATCTGTTTATAATGGTTTGTTTTAATGATACTGCTTTAGTGACAAAATACTAAAATTAAATACTTCCTAAAACCAGCTATATAGGATTAATCTTTTGTGGTTTAAAGCTTAGCCTCTGGTGGTAAAACCTCCATGTAATTGGCATCAGCAGTCAAATCATACACTGCATTTTGGGCTGCTGTGTAGAAACAAAGCATCCTCTCTTTGGCTTGCAATCATTCCCTCAGTGGTATGCAAAGTGCAACAACTGGCCAGTGAAAGATATTCAAAGTGAGTGGGGATTAGTTCAGATTAAACAGAGCCTAGGCAGAAACACAAACACTTAATCAGAGGAGTATGAAATAGAAGGGAGTGATCAGGGCCCAGTCAGTCCTAAACTGAATTGCACATGGAGAGACAGATTGCAGAGTAGACAGTAGAAGAGCATAGACTGGGAAGGCAGTCGACAGAAAAGTGGCAGGTGAGAAGTGATCAGCATTTCTGAAAGTTCTGATGATTTATTTCTGGCATTTTTGACATGCTGCCACAGATTTTAATTTTCATCACCATCATCATTATCATTAAATAGGATTTATTAGCCATGTGTATTACACTAAGCATTTCAACAAGATGCAACAATTCTGTGGTTTCTGACATACATAAAACAATAAAACCGATCAAGTTAATCATCAAAGACAAACGCAGGAGAGCAGATTGAACATGATAAGACACTCAACCAAGTAATAATTATTGGTTGCCAAAAATGTGTACCTGTTTCCAAATTAGGTGTGCCAGTGAGTTTGCCCTCGTTTAGGATTTCCTGGTACAATTATAGAGACAAATTGATATGTTATGTTTTATAGAAAACTATACTTAAAAAATGAATTCTGGGGCAGGAGAGATAGTACAAGAGTCATGGCATTTGCTTAAAGCAGTCTACGTAGTTTCAATCCCTAGCACCACACATAGTTTCCAAGCACTGCTAGGAGTGACTTTTAGCAAAGAGCCAGGAGTAAGTTCCAAGCACTATCAGATGTGTCTCCAAAGGTAAAGGTAAGGTAAAGGCCCTCCCGTTGATCATCGATTTGCTCAAGCAGGCCCAGTAACGTCTCCATTGGAGACTTTGTTGTTACTGTGTTTGGCATATCGAATACATCACGGGGAGCTTGCCAGGCTCTGCCGTGCAGGCGAGATACTCTCGCCCGTGTCTCCAAAACACAAAATAAAAAAATTAATTCTAATAAAGATACATATCTTGGTGCAGATTTTTTTCAATATTATTCTTAATGTTGAAAATCAAAACATTAGCCTTCCCTATATTAAAACATGGTCTCCAAAGTGCAAACATATGGTCTATAAGTAGAAAATGTCACTCTTCTGCAACTGAACACACCTGCCTCTACAACGCCCCCTAGGAATGAAAACATAAGTCTCTCCTCCAGTCAGGACAATAACTGAGGTATAAGGAATCAAAAACTTTCCCATTGTCAGGATACATTTGTCTTTACCTCTTACTTCTTAATTGTCCCAAATTCAACCCAAATGGTAGGATTGTGTACTGGAATGTATATAGTTACCTAGGGGAAAATCGGAAGATCTCAACTTGCATGACAGGCATTGCATTTAGTAGAGACTCATTCTAAGCCTGCAATGAGAATCTTTCCTGAGTTGTCAGGATCTTGTGTGTGCTTATCATGTATCTCCCCAACTGCATATGGCATTTTGACAAATAGAAGAGGCTGCTAATGCTGCTATAGCTGAATGTCTCATTTAGGAACAAACAATTCTGGAAAAGCTCCCAGATTATGCATCTGTCCCTTTAGCTTCCACTTTAGAGGATAAAATTGTTTGGTGATGATAGGAGGATTAGTATATTATTCCTTCCCTCTGAGGATAATGTGGGGTTATTTCCCTCACCTTGACTTGAGAGGCAAAAAATATTTATTGAATGTCTCGGTAGAAAAACTACAACTGAGATAGCAAATGCAGATGGGACAGTTGCATTAGCAGTGGGCTCCCAGAATTACATGTGCATTCCCTAGAGTATGAATACAGAGATGATTAAGACGCTTTCTTTTCAAATCAGATTTCTTTGGTTTCTATTCCTGTTTGCTTTCATTTCTTTCATTGTTTCATTTTCCTTCACACAGTCCAAATGGCAGTGAGAGTCTATGCGGGCTTTAATACTGTGGGCTTGGCACGAAAGAAACTGAAGCAAAAGAGAAACCCCTGGGAAAGCAGTTTACAGCGCTCCCACCATTAGCATCCTGATGAGAATATGGCACGAAGGTCCCCAAATGCTAGAGCTGATTTGGAAGCACCTCTAAAAGGGCTGTGTCCAGATGCTCACCTTAGTCTATACTGGATGGCTAGAAGCACAAAGGAGTTCCAAGTGGAATGCCTGAAGCATAGCACTGTAAAAAATGGTTGTCTAAAGGTACCGGCTTAAAAATAAAACCTAAGATCAGGTCCTTCCCATCCCTACGAATTTATTGATTACTACTTAAGTTTTAAGGCTAAGTGCTATTCAAAAGAGCATATACTCTGAAAAGTATACAATTCACCAGCGTACCTTCAGTAAACTTTATTTTTTGTTTCTTATTTGTTTTTCCTATGTGATTTCAGCATATTATTTGTTGTTACAGCCACACCCAGCAGTGTTCAGAGCTGATTTGTGTTTATACACTCAGGAATCACTGCTGGGGACCATATGTGGTGTTGCATCTTGAACTGGGTTCAGCTGCATACAAGGCAAGTGTGTTAAACTAGGTTCCACATAAACATTCTTATGGGAAACATATCCAATGCAGCCAGCATATGGGTCAAGAAATAAAGCATGACTCAGAACTCCTGCTCCTGTCCCTCACAAAAGTAACCATAGCTGACCTTTAACTCCTAACATGGTATCTTTTGCTTTTTAGTTTTTATAAGAATGGATTCATACACAAGATTTGTGAGTGTATGACTTTTTATGTCAGGCAACAGAGTCCTCCACTATTTTTTTGCTTTTTTGGGGTCATACCTGGCGATGCACAGGGGTTACTCCTAGCTCTGCACTCAGAAATTACTCCTGGCGGTGCTCGGGAGACCATATGGGATGCTGGAAATTGAACCCAGGTTGGCCATGTGCAAGGCAAACACCCTACCCACTGTGCTATTGCTCCAGCCCCATTTTTTAAATGTAATATCATTGCTAATACAATTTGATTTCTTAATGCCTTCAAACTGCTCAACCATTAGTTTTAGTTGGGGGCCATACACTGCCATACACTGTATTCAGGGTTGACTCCTGGTGAGCTCAGGTTAACTTATGGGGTGCTGGGGATTAAACCCGGGTCAGCTATGTGTAATGCAAACACCTTGCCTGCAGTAATATCTCTCTGGCACTTAGCCACCATTTTAAGACTCAATATTGTAAGAGTTATGATTCAATATTTCCCACACTCTTTCCCACAGAACTAAAGCTCAGAATTCCCTTGAATGTAACTATGTGCATGGGTGAGACATCCCAAAATCTTTGACTGAGTAGGACTTTGAGAGGAAATACCAATTTTAAAAATCACTTATTGGATAACAGACCTACACTTGTCATTACACAATAATGCCATCTTATGGCTGCCTAGCAATTTGTCCTAGAGAAACTGCTTTCACTTTAGCTCATATGAACTGGGCTATCTTCTTAGGCTTGGCAAGGGATTTCCTTATGATGTTGTAAAGTCAATAATAGTTTGATAGTAAAGAGGTCCTCAGAAAAATAACCAACACCAATGGTGTATTCAGCACTTAGTAGGCCTTTCTTTTTTTTTCCCTTTATTTTATTTTATTTTTTTTAAAGTTGTATATTTACAATTTTTTGTGCTTTGGTTTCAATTATACAATGATCAGATACCCATCCCTCCACCAGTGCCCATTTTCTACCACCATGGATAATATCCCTCCCACCCCCATCCCCCCATCCCCCCTGTCTCTGTGGCAGGGCAATCCCCTGTGTTCTCTCTCTCCTTTTGGGTGTTGTGGTCTGCAAAAGAGGCATTGAGTGGCAAACATGTTCAGTCCATAGTAGTAGGCCTTTCTTAAGTGTTCATTATAAAAGGGAAATACTTTAGTTTCTAGATAAATCCTGTGTTAATTCTCTATTTTCTATGATTCTTGTCAGATTTGTCTATGACTAGATAAAAATAGAATGTATTAGTAATATTAATTTACATAAAATGCCCTACTGCATAGCACAGCGGTAGGGCAATTGCCTTGCACGCAGCCAACATGGCCGACCCGAGTTCGATTCCTCCACCCCTCTCGGAGGGCCTGGCAAGCTACCTGTGATGTATTCGATATGCCAAACACAGTAACAAGAAGTCTCAAAATGGAGATGTTACTGGGCCTGCTTGAGCAAAATCAATTAATTTACATGTGCTGGAACTATAGCACAGCAGGTAGGGTGTTTGCCTTGCATGAGGCTGATCTGGGTTCGAGTCTTCTGTTCCTCTCTGAGAGTCAAGCTACCGAAAGTATCTTGCCCACACGGCAAAGCCTGGAAAATTACCCCTGACGTATTCAACATGCCCAAAACAGTAACGACAAATCTTGCAATTTGTTGTGAGACGTTACTAGTGCCCGGTCAAGCAAATCGATAAACGACCGGAGGACAGTGCAGGACAGTGCAGTGCTATTAATTTACATAAAGTTAAATTACTTATCATATATATATATAGAGAGCATTCTATAAATGGGAGCATGCAAATGGATGCATGGGAATTATACGCTTAACTCTTACTGTGTTCTATATTTGCATTTTCACTGAAAGGACTCACTTGTGATATTTCAATTATACTTTACCTTTACTGAGACACATCTAAATTCTCTTGGTTGAAAAAGATAATGTCTAGAAATAGGTATCTTAGTGAATGAGCAAGCAGTCATCATTACATATGCATTTAAATTCTCTACTTACCCTCACCTAAAAAGTAATGTGGATTTTACTTGATGGCATTTAGTACTAGAGATTTTTGCTATTATGACATTCATGAATTTGTTGATTAATGATGGTCTTAGAACCTATGCTTTACGAATGCCAAGAGATGAATATATTTTACTGCATTTGTAACTTATTGTAACTAAATTATGCAAAACTATTAGATCTAACTATTTGTGAAATGAAAATATGCAGATGTCCTATTTAGTATGTTCTTAGGCAAGTCACTGAACATCTCTGTGATGCAGACTTTCCTGGAAAAGTACTAAGCAGGAAAATACCACTAAGATATTTTCTAATTGTAAAAATTCTTTGTTATTAACTATAGAGTCTGGATTATTGTGCACCAATTATTCATTCCTTCTTCACTGCAGGAAGAGACTATGATCCTAATCTCTTGATGCCAGGCCCGCTTTGGCAAACATGAGTAGACTTGATATGAATACAGATCATAAGTACTCTTGGGAGGTTAAGATTTATTCATGCTCTGGTGACCCATTGTGAAAAGAACATGCCCAATATCCTTTACCCCTAGTCCCAAAATGAAGATACATGGAGTATACCTTTACCCATCATTCACATATGAGTCTGTCTCAGTAGTCATAGGTTAAAATTGCTGCCCAGTCAAGATCATACTACATCAAAGAGATTATTATCAATCTAAAAATCCAAGAGCATTAAAATAAATGTTAATTTTAAGTCACTGAGTTTATGGGTGATTTGTATCACCATATCGTGGTAATCACTACCAATAAACTATCTTAGCCGAATCATAAATGGAAAAATACTGATATATCCTTCTCACAGGCATAAAAGTACTTTCCTTTAACCTCTAGTTTGGTTATTAAGAAATAAGATTTTTCTTAAAACTCCACAGATAGACAAGATACTTACTGAGAAATATGAAATTGGGAGGTATCTCATTACCTAACTTGAAACTATACTACAATGCCATAATGATCAAAATAGTTTGGCAGTAGAATAAAGGTAGAATCTTTAACCACTGGGTTAAAGTTAAGTACCAAAGACAAACTACAGATCTATAGTCAACTAATAAACTTTTTGCAACAAAAAGGCTGGGTACATAAAGTGAAAGAAAAACTATCCAACAAGTGGTGTTGGAAAAACTAGATATACATGCATTAAAAATAAAGTTAAATTCATATATCAATCCTAAAAGTCTTTTAAAAACTAGCATAGGCTGACCAATTCTTACAAAATGCAAAGCAGAGTAAAATTCAGATACTCTTTTAGTCTCTGATTGAGAAAAGATCTGATATTTGGCATGAAATTTCTACTTATTTGTGTGCATTGGACATTAATTCCACTCTCTCTCTCTATATATAATGCTTAGCCCAATATCAAAAGATAAGTAAAATAGGGGATAGCTTCCAAAAGCAGGACGTTTTACCTCTGTTTTTAGTGCAAGTGCCTAGAGAAGTAGAGCGATCACTGGATATACAAGAAACCCTCAAGATTCTTATGGAATTGTAATAGTGGCCTGTAATGTGGGTACAAAAAATCTGAATAAAAGATGTTTGGGCACAAAGAAGAATATCTGAGATAAGACAAGAGAAGCAATTAAATGAGCACAACAGACATGAATACCCCTAAAGAGGGAGATGGAATGGATCTCATCAGAGTATTTTACAGAGAACTGTAATCACTCAATTTGGGATATTGAGAGAAGCATTCTGGTGGCGTTATAAATTTGTCTTCTGCAATATACACAAAGGTTACTGAGTTTTCCACTACCAAGCCTGGCTTGATGGGACACATATTTTGGAAAGACAGTAAAGTGGCCTCAAAAAGAATGCCAACAGTGTATCTGACATTTAATATGCTCGCCTTTAATGTTCATTAAAAGAAGGAAATAATTTATATTCTACATAAATACTAGAAATAATAACCTGGGACCAGATATTTTCCTCTATTAGAATACTGAAGGAAATTTATGTAAATTTCTGGAAGAGAGCCTGTGTCCAGATAGACTCACCGTACACTATGTGCTTCATACTGTGTTACACACATAATTTGAGCCATAGATATTATCTTTAAGGAACTTTTGCAGGAGGCAGAAAAGTATACAAATGGATCACTGTGTGCTACATTCTACAAGTAGGTCACTGTGAAGCATGATGCTTCAGGGAAGAAACTGGTCTGGCAACAGATGTAAATATAATAATGGGTCATTTATATATTAAATGAGAAAGTAATATATGTTTCCATAATTTATGATCAACTAATAGATTTAGGAATTTAAGAAGGATCTAATACTCAAGGGGAGACCTGAACAACTAGCAGACCCAAAAACTTTAAAATAACTGGAATTCTTCCAGTCAAATTAGTATTGTCAGAACAGAAACTGGAGGAAGTAATAAATAGTGACATTGACCAAATGAGAAGCGATAATGTTAAGTCTTTCTATGTTCAAATGAATCAGTGAGTATTCATCTTAAATGAATGAGATTATAGTATTAAAATTCTCTTTTTAAATATTTTGTTTTTAATTTTCAAAGGGAATAGTCTCACTTTTCACTTCATCCTATAGCTCCATAAGCATGTGATGATCACTTCCCTCTGCACCCCAAAACATTTTTAAATTTTTTTCTTTTCAAAGTTTTATTGTATTAAAGCACTGTGAGTTACAAAATCATTCATAGTTGGGTTTTTGACATACAATGGTGGACGGAACTTGCTGGTGCAGGATAAGTACTAAAATTTTTAAACTTTCAATAGCAAATTATGAATGAAAGGTAACTATAAACAAAGAAGAAATAATTATTGCCTATAGAGAGAATTTTTGTCTGACAAATAAGTTTTACAGATCATTGCAATGAATGAAGAATTGAAATTAAGTAAGGATGTTTAGAATTGGACAGATACCAAAGATAGCAAGGTGGTGCTTATAATTATTAAACAAATGTTCTGATTTCTTTCCTGAATGCCAACAAAGACTGTTTTAAGACTACTGGTATCTGCCATAAATTGTCTAGACTGTTAGAGCTTTGCTACACTTAACTTAAAATTAAAAAGAAAAAAATACCTTAATTTTTATTTGAAGCAAAGGAAAAGGAAGTGGGCTTTAAAAATTGGCATCAATATCTAAGTAAATTAAGGAAAAACTAAAAGGAATATTTAAAAACAGCGTATCAAATTTCTGGTAGCAAAAAAGTAAGGAAACTTCACAGCATCGAGTATCAAACTAAAGTTGGTACAATATGTAAAAATTAACTGTGTTTTGCTTGCTTACATCTCACACAAAGTGCCTAAAAGACTCAAACTTGATTGGAGATATATATCTTAAAATTTACTGCCATTTAAACTATCATAGTTAAATGACAAATATGTTGCGACATTACCCAAATGTTTAGAAGATAATACAGTGCTCCAATATAATGCTAATTTCAATAGAGAATAATTTCTATAATTTACCTCTTTATTTTGAACAATGTTTAGCATTATTGGTTCTTCTTTTACTTACCTTTTTCCAAAGTTAGGGAACCTTTCTCATCTCTTCCTCCATGCCTCTCTGTTCTCCATGGAGAACCCTTTTATGAACTCTGAGTTTCCCTGCAAACAGGTTTATACATTGAGGCAAAGGAAAGCATGACCTACCCTTGTCGTTCCTTGTACGTCTTGTTAACTCTGTTCAACTGGGAATAGAGCTGTGAGAGCGCATCTTGAAGCTTCACCTTTTGTGTAGGCGTGGCATTTTGCAATGATGCTGTCTTCTTGTTGTTAATAACATCAATCTGACCTGAGATTTGTTTCAGGGCATCCTTTATATTCTGCAATATTAACATTTTAAAACAAATAAGAAATCAATCAGAGGTTTAGAATAAAAGAAAAAGGAAAATCCCAGAAGTAACAGATACCATTGTGAGTCTTGAATATTGACTTTTAAACTCAGCAGCTCTAAATTTCAACAAGCCTGGATGTAGTAAACATTTCATTCCTCATCTTGATACAGATAATTCCCCTCTCTGCTTTACAAAAATGTCTCCAATTGACACCTATTAACTATAATCCTTCTGGTTTTGCATACACCCTTTTCTCTATTGCTTCCCAGTCTCCTATCCTGGATCATTCTTCTCCTCTTATTGGTCTTTTAATATTGGATTACCCTCACTTAAATATACTTATTTCATTCTCTATCCATGACCCCTTCCATGTGCTCTTATAGATTAAAATATACTGTATCATATGTTCCCAAACACCCACCTCTAACTTGGACTTCAGTTCATAACTCCAAACTCAATACTACAACTTCTAGACATTTGTCTGTCTCAAACTTAAAAGGATGCAAACAAATTTTAAAGACTATACTCTAATCCTTTACCATTGATAGTTATTCCTATTTCAATTAACCACATCCTTGACCTTTAATTATCTCCAGTATTCATATTGCTGGACAATGTTACTGGCCTAAAAATGTGTAAAAATTTAACTCTCTAGAAGGTCTCTCTTGGTATAGCCAAGAAAGCTTATGTGTATATTTATACACACATAAATAAATTTATAAAAAAGCTCCACAAATTACTTTCCCACCTCCAGTCTACCTATACGTAACATTGGGTTATTTATCTAGTGCTCTACTAGATTATGAGTAGAGAAGCATTATCTGTATTAATCTCTCTATTGCATAAATGGATATTTTTTCTAGTATACATTTGGGTATTTTCTCACTTAAATGGTCACTGGGAAGTCAATTCAGCAACACTTAATGAGCTCTTCCATATACATGGAGCAAAGCAGAGGAAACCTAAATAGGTGTGTGTATATTTGTTCTCAAGAACTTTTACAGTTATCTTGTTGCAATTATGGTTTGGAATTTAAAGTGAAAATAAAATATCAGAGTCCCAGCTGGATGACAAGAATAAATATGACGAATGGTCTAAATGCATAGAAGGATTGTTTCATATAAAATATTAGCATTCAAGCTCAGGAACCAATTCACAAAGGCAGTGGAATTTAAGGTAGACATCTCAATTGGAAGAATGTGACGGTAAGTCACACACAAAGATAGAGAACACGGATAGTTATATTTTGGTCAATGTTTTGGAAATGTAGAGGATTAGTGAAAGATAGGTCATGAAATGGAGGCTAAAATGCTTAATGATGTACTTTCAAAATTCTGAACATAACTCTGAAACCAATTTAAAAATGTTATGGACATTGAATGTAAAGAGTCCTCATGAACGAATTTTCCAGGGCTAATTCTTGAATCAAGAAAATTTTTTTTCTTTATATCCTCCCACACTTACATCTTGCTTTTCCTTTTTACACATTTACATTTTTTACATATTTATATTTATGAATTGCTTCCTATATATTATCCATAAATACTTCCATTTGAGCTTCATATAGATATAAAATTAATTTCAAGGGAATCACATTTAATGTCATCACAAAGATTAGATTAATAAAAATATAATAGCATAATCAGTGGGCATTCAGTTTGATTTGAATTGAGAAAAGACTTTAGGAACGAGAGTTGGCAGAATTCAGCAACCATGAGTTGGGGGAAGAATTTAGACTTGAATAATTCCCAGATTTCTGGCCTAGGCATCAGCAGAATAGTAAAGTCACTGAGTAAAAGAATATGAGGTGAATAAAAAAGTTTAATACAAGAATAGCTGGGTTGAGTTTATCTGTTTTTGTGCGTTTAGGCAATAAGCTTGACCTGGGCATGATCATATTGAATTTCCTCTAGAGTATAAAGCTACATATATCCATAAAGCAACTATCTTCAGATTTTGAAGAAAAGAATGGCATGGCAATTATTGCTGAATCCTTCATATGCTCACATTACTACATGGTCTGTGATTCCTAGGCAAAGAATATTGAAAACTGGTTCCAGTATAATTAAACAGCAGATACATCTTTAAGTTTTAGACTCCATTGTTGCTCCAGAGAGGGTTATCTCACAGTGGAGTCCTTTGTCTATATTCCAACGGACATATTTGTAAAATAATAGAGCTACAGTATGAGAGACAGTGTAAGTTGTGAGGTCCATGCATTTCATGGGCCCAACCCCGGTTCAAGCATGGGCACCAGCACTGCATATTGTGCCTTGAGCACAATGAAGTAATCCCTGAGCACAGGGTCAGGAGTAAGCCCTGATGTCTGCTAATGGTGGTGCCACACCACTCCCTGTCTTACCAACAAAAGGAATTATAGACATAAGCCATCCACTCTAGCTGGGGCGATTTTTTTATATTTTAGACAAAGCTCTGGCTCCTGGATGCACCAACTGACTTGTTTAAGCTCTATCAGTCACAAGTTGAGCCTTTTTTTCCTGTACTGTACCTCTACACACTTATAAACAAATGTTTTTTTCCCCTATTATCCTGTGATTACTTGAAGCAGAGACTAGAGCTGAGATGTTACTAATTAGAGATATGTTCTCTGATATAGGGAGCTGGTGTTTAATGTTAAGATAAATAAATATAGAGATAATGTTTAATAAGTTCCAATCAAATGAATGTTCTGGCATATTCTAGATAAGACTATGGAAGATTTTACTCATGCACGACACACTGAATGGGTTAGATAGAAAGTGGCTAGTGATGGGCCTATAATATTCCAGAATGTAGATTCTAACTGACACTATACAAGTCACATTGGGCAGCAGTAGAGAGGTTACAGGTAGGTCTCAGAGAGATTTCCCATCTCAGTCAAAGACTGCATGACTAGAGTGTACGTGAACTTACCTTGAGGAAAACAATCTGTAGAAACAGGAAAGCAGAATAGTTAAAGTCAGTTGGGAGGGTTGAGGACTAATGTTTACATTAAAGAATCTAGAAATAAAGAAAGCACTGTGCTCCTGGGACTTACAAATCATCTAACTACAAACCATCTAACATCAGGGGAGACACACAGGTTATGGTGTATACAACTTGACATTGGAAAGAGAGAAGTTCTTTGTAAATTTACAAAGTATTCTCCTTAAAGTCATGTACAGACTGTGATTAGAAACTCTTATTTTTGCTAACCTTAAACTTAACTCTGTCTGAGGAGTGCTTCTGAGGGTGTGCTAATTTTCTTGAGGTAATGAAATGATCTAAGGGGAAGTAATAGTCTCTGATGCAATTTGGAGTGCTTTCTGTTTGTATATTTAAAGAAGGTAGATTTCCAGAGGGGACACTGACTTTTTTTTCTGAGAAAGGATTGGTGGATGGACAAATAAGTTTGAGAACCTCTGGTTATACGGTGTTGTGCAACTGCAGTAAAAATGCCTTGACATGGTTTTGACGGTGAAGAAAAGAGAGTGAGGAAAAAAATGTTACCTAGTTATGAAGCTCCATGCAAAACAGTGGCAGAGGAAGAAGGTAAAAATGCCCAAATAATTCACATCAGACTAAAGAGCCAAACCAAGTGAACGCATATTTCAAGCCACGGATGAAAGAGTATTCGTGGGATAATGAGAGTGGTCATTAAGTCAAATAAGTTAAATATGCTAAATAAATAAATAAAACTCCCAGCTAGAGATTAAAATAAGAAATCAACTTGTCCAACTCAGGTCACTAGAGATCATAGGTGGAGCAATTTCATCATCCACAGTGGGTGGAAACATAAATGTGCATGGCGTAGACTGTTTCCAATCATCTTCTTATACTACATCATTGAAAGTAGCTTAGACTGACTATAAGACAGCTTACTTGTTTAAACCTAAGAAACGATTGTGCTACAAAAGGCAGAATAGAAACGGCCAAAGCAAAGATTTGCTCGAAGGCCAAGGGGTCTTTGTTCACAGAGTCCTGTGTTCCCAAGGTTTTGCCACTTACTACAGTCAGTATCCGTCTCATCTTCATTTTGGTTCTGTGAGTCACCTTTGGCATTACCGTCTTCTGATCCCCTCGGCCTTGAAGCCTAGCATGGAATAGTTCAGTCTACCTGGACAGCTTAATTAGCTCAGTGGCTGAGATACATGCACCAACATGCCTGGTCTGTGGTTTGTGTGAACTTGAAGGAGCCGGGCAGCTAAAGTGCAGCAGCATGTGCCCTGCTCAAACCCTTGTGCTGAGCATCTTGGATTCTGTTTTAAGCGTGGCTGCCAGCCCAAGGACTGGAACTCTTCACTTGACAGAAATCAGGCAGCTGACTGACAAATCTCATCCAGGAACCAGCCACCATTCTCTCCCTATTGAGAGCCAAAATACTTCCAAGTGAATAGCTAGAATCTCTTATGAGGGTGAATGCAAGAGAGGGGAAAGAGAAAATACAGACCTGAATAAAAGAAATGTTTTTGAAGCCTTTGATGGGCGGGGGGAGGGGTACATACCACACACACACACACACACACACACACACACACACACACATACATACACACAGAGTCTCCCTGACAATTTGCTTTTACAAAGTTTCCTGATTTTAATCTGAATCTCTGGAGAGCTCCCGGTTCTCTGGAAAGTTGTCAAAAGAAACTCAGAATCGAGTTGTGCGTGGTTTTAGAAATGTTGGGCAGCATGTTGGAAAGAACAGAAAATATTCTATCTTAAATGAGGAAAGTGAAAAGCAAAAACTGGGGCAGGCAATGTCATACTCCCTGGATAGCTAGATAATAGCTCCTTGGTGCATTTTCAGAGAATGGTGTCAAAATGGGCTGAAATCCAAAAAATCCTTTTTAAAGACCCTACGCATACTCTCTTCCCTGAGGCATTGCACATAGAAAAATGGTATATGCAACAAGAAAAATTCTATAGCAGCTTCCATAGTTTAAAGTCATAGATGAAATCTTTTATAGCTTTTTACTATTTTAGGTTGTCTAGAAATAAGTGATCTTTATAGATTCTGACCCCCGAAAATGAAACTTTGGGCTATGTAGTTGCTATGGTGATAGGAAAATCTCCATAATCACCATAGAATATACAACTCCCAGTTCTATATCAGAATAGTGCCTATCTTACCTGAAAAAATATAATAGCAAAATGATGAAATACCCACAGTTTGGTTAACTCTTTTCTTAATTTTGATATGCCCCTATAAACTGATCCCTCCAATACCCATTTCCACTCTATAAGATGTTTGTTAGGCACTCTGCCTGCAAAAAAGATATTTGAATTACTGGAAGGCCTCTGCACATTAAATCATATAATTTAAGTCCTTTCTTCATATTATGAAATAGCATTGTGGAAACTGACTCAGAAATAGATAAATTAAGTAGGACTCAATTTATATACTAATGGAGGGAAGATTAGAGAGAAAAGTTACTTTCCCAATTTTAGGACGGAAATTGAATATTCACAATGATGAAAAAGTTAAGTTGACGAACTAAGTTACATGAATTCATGTTTTTTCATTTCAAGGCTTATAGTTTAAATTAGGTATCATTGAAAGTCAAGACACAGAAACACAGCCTCATCTTTGAGACAAAGAACACTTATAAATGAGAGTCTCCCTTTAAGAAGAGAAACCATTTTTCAAATAAGATATTCATAACATAAACAATTCTAACATCAAAGTACTTTATTTATACAAGTATTGTATAATAAGTATATTCAATGAGCCAAAAGGAGAAACCGGAGACTACATACAATTTATCTAGGGAGCCAAACAAAGAGCCTATTTACCAACTAATCAGGTTGAGACTGAGGTCTCCGATAACTCTTAATTTAACTATGCTCTGTTCTCTACAAGGGGCACATTTCAGCTGTTTAGTTTTTCCTGTTTTAATGTAAAGTGACAAGAGGTCCCTTGATCTCAGAATGTATCATTTATAGAGCATGTTCCTACCCAGCGAAATGGTAAACCTCCGTGTATGAATGTCAAAGCAGATGCTCTAGAAACCAAATAGGACTGCAGTAGGGGATAGAGCCACCTGAGAAAACTGTACTCACTTTTAGCAACTTCATTGTAAACAACCTTATAGGGTTTGGAGTTACAGTACAGCAGATATTTGCCCTGCATGCAGAAGACTTGGATTCAAACCCAGGCACCCCGTATGATCTCCTGAGCACTGGCAGGACTGATCCCTGAATGTAGAGCCAGGAGTAAGCCCTGAGCATTGCTGGGTACGAACCAAACAGGAAGGAAGGAAGGAAGGAAGGAAGGAAGGAAGGAAGGAAGGAAGGAAGGAAGGAAGGAAGGAAGGGAGGGAGGGAGGGAGGGAGGGAGGGAGGGAGGGAGGGAAAGAAGGAAAGAAGGAAAGGAGGAGAAGGAAGGAGGGAAGGAGGGAAGGAGGGAAAGAGAAGAGGGAGGGAGGGAAGGAAGGAAGGAAGGAAGGAAGGAAGGAAGGAAGGAAGGAAGGAAGGAAGGAAGGTGTTATAAAAGTATATTGAATTTTAAACATCATTTGGGGGATCCCACTTTCAGCAGGAGGGGATATTGTGCCAGAGATCAAACTCGGGGCCTCATATATGCAAGGGACAAGTTTTAATTCACATGTCCAACGTTTAACATAATTTCTTACTAGTAGCTATTTTGTTTCAAAAAACACTATGGAAAAGTGCCAGTATGATTTCTAGTATTTCTATATAGCATGATTTCTGCTGACCGTCACTTTAGTTCTGAAAATAGGCAGCTCAGGTACAAAAGGTAGAAGTCAGCTCCATAATTGCTTAAAATGCTCAACAAGAAAGTTTAAAATGAGAATATCTATAATACGCAGACATCTTTAGTTGTGTTCTGTAACAAAGGGGGAAAGTTCAAATGCATGAGGTTAAAATTATGAAGTTAAAGGTCTTAATAGATTTTTAAGTAATATATTACTGTGCAATTTTGACTTCGATTTTGAAGTTTCCAATAAAGAAGCTAGAAATTATACATAAAATAGTTACTTTATATTTTGCCAGTAAAAAGTGTTTCAATAGGAAGAAAACCGCTCTGTGAAAAACAAAACCACATAATTTCAAATATACAAAAATAAGTTAAAATAGAAGATTATATAAAACTGATAGTTGTTTTAGTGCATTTTATCTAAAATTTACCTCTATAATTCAATAAAACTTTTGTTTGAAGTGTTATGAGCTTCATTCAAGAAATATAAAATTGCTCTCTGGTAATTCTTCCATTTCCATTTCTCAAACTGACTTATGTGAGGAGATGACTACAAGCACTGGTGAATCACTTTATTTCTAAAGGAAATTTCTATTTGCTAGCTCACTAATTGCTTCGTCTATGCACCTTTTTCCTCGTCTCCTACATTCAGTACTGTTAATTATCATCTTTGCCACACAGCACTTGCCTGCCTAGTCTTACCTTTTTCTGCTATGCTCCGTGTTTATCTCTAATTTTCTGAGAGCGTTATCTCTGTCTTCATTCACTAACTCAAAAATATCTGTTGAAAACCCACCATATACCAGGCACGCTCTATGGACTGGAAATATAATACTGAGACAGGAATAGAAATCTTTGCCCTCACAAGTCTGAGGAAAATGTAAACAAACAGAATAAATGAATATATTTCATAACCAATTTCAAGAAAATTGGGGAGCAAAAAAAGGGAGAAGGTTGTATAGGATATGATGCAAGTGCTGGGATTTTAGTTAACAAAGAAAAGCATATTAAACAGTTGGTTTTTAAGTAAAGATCTATGGGAAGTGAAGGTGTTATATGTAGACTCAAGAAAGATACCATCAGACAAAGAGATACCCCACTAGGGCAGATGTTTAAAATGAAGTGCCCATGGGGATGAAAGAACAAGAACGGGGGCCAGCGCGATAGTACATCAGCTAGGGAGCTTGTCTTTCTTGTGCCCCACTTGAGTTTGATCCCAAGCATCCCATATGGTCACTCATGCCTACCAAAAGTGATCCCTAAGTGGAGTACGCAAAGTAAGCCAAGCCTTGAGCAGCACCAGGTGTGGACCCCCAAATCATTTGTTTCAAAAAGGAACTCGAAGTTAGTATTTACGGATTTTACACCTAGTTCAGAGAAAAAAATCAGTGGGAACCTCAGGGAGAGTTGTGTCGGCAAAATAAAGATATTCCTGTTTACTTGAAAGGGTCCTAAGAACAAGGTTATATGATCTGACTTTTAACATGACTACTTGGGGTAAATGTTTATAACACCCTTCCAAATAAAAAAGAAAGAGAAAGACTAATTAACAGGCACTTGGAATCACCTAGGCTGAAGACAGCAGTTTGGATTTGAATGATGGCAGAACTGAACTTTAAATACACTATATTTTTACAAATTCATTAGTGCATTTTCAAACAACAATGAGTTACAATACTAAAGAGCAAATGATAAGCAATAAAATATGTTTCGGTGAAGTTACAATGAGATGTTTCAAAAAATTCTGTAATTTCATTTTTGGATGATTATAATTGAGGGAACATGATCCAACAAATTATATCTAAAGATAAAGTAAATAGGTTCTGGCCAGTTGCATGGGAGTTGGTAGATGTTTCAAAGGTAACTAAGATTTTTACATAATACAGCTATAAAAATGGAGGTGCTTTTAATTGTAAAGTTAAAAAATTGCATGTGTATATTAGGTACAAAGTTTAGTATAATTTTAGTTTTTACATGTTAAGTTTAAAATATTACACTAATCCTTGTGGCTATCAGAGATGACTGGATGTATACATAGCCTATTCTATATGACTCTATGAATATTCAATAAATATTTAAAAATTGATTTATTGAGGATAGATGGAAGGAAAGAAAATGATTGAAATAAATCAAATTAAGGGAAGAAAAAGAAGGGAAGTGATTAGCGTAATGGAGGAAGGAAGGAAGAAATTTCAGCTAAAGATTAAATTTCAGAATCATTAGGGATGATTTCTTATGTCTTTTTCCACATTTGCTCACAAAATAAGACTATTTTCCCTTGTTCCCTCATGTAATATCTTCTCTTCTATCAGTACCTCTTTGGATATTCTCAACTACTCCCATGGCCTAGATATTTCCTTGACACAAATGAATCCTACAGGTAGAATAGGAAATATGTCTATATATAGCTCCACTATCCATATTGTCCAATTAAGGGAACACCCAGCCTTGCCAAGAAAAATTCTGGTTTCTGAAGGACAAAGTCTTGGTTGTTCCCTAAGTAAATCTCTTTGATACAAAATTTTACCATTATTAACAGGGTTTCTCTGACATGGAGAGACTTTGCAGCATCAAGAGGTTATACAATACAGTGAAGAGCAGACACCAGACCCAGAGTAGAACTCCAGTGAGGTTATTTATAAGTACAGAGTAAGTTAGTCAATTTCCTATTTTTACAGCTTTCTAACCTGTATGTTAAACTATGGAATATGTGTTTAACTGGGGCCAAAAGTTATACTGTCTTGGAGGATAACGTGCAGTACTTGGGCCTTCATATTTGTTGGTTTGTTTTTGTTTTTTGCTTTTTGGGTCACACCCAGTGATGCACAGGGGTTACTCCTGGTCCATGCACTCAGGAATTACTCCCGGCCGTACTCGGGGGACCATATGGGATGCTGGGAATCTAACACGGGTCAGGTCACGTGCAAGGAAAACTCCCTACCCGCTGTGCTATCACTCCAGCCCCCATATTTGTTGAAGTAAAAACTTCAGTTGCAGCTCTGAATGTTGACCTGTATACAAAACTCCACTGAACCTTGAAATTTATGGCAATGTTTTTTGAACCAGTGCATGCATGTTAGAATCATGCTCTAACATATATTGTAAGCTTTCCAGCTATATTCCTTGCTATTTCTTTTCCAGCTGCACTGGTTATATAGCTGTTAAATAGTGGAAATACAGTTCCTAGGCATTGATAGGCTAAGTTCCTCCATGGTTTCCTCACAGTCTTTCTGTTACCTAAAAGCAAAGTTCTTCATTCAGAATCCTGACAGTCTAAGATCCTCAGACTTCAGAGAGACTCAACAAGCTCAAAAACAAAAATCTGTAATTCACTGCTCCAACAATTTCTCAAATATAAGTCTAATCTATCAGCCCCAAGCAAATTGAAAACATGTCACATGGAAGGTAAATTTTGCACTCAGTTATATATGGTCTGAATTATTTTCATAAAGTCTTGACAAAATGGTTTTTACACATAGCACCTTCAAAGCAAATAAAAGCATGCAGAAGCAAACACTTTGTTCTTCATTAAAAATTAATGTATGGCATTCTATGCTTTCGGGACACTAGGGCATGATTTATGTCTTATATAATTGAGTAAAGTAAAAGTATGTTTATGACGAAAAAATCTAAGGCAATATAACAATGCACGGAAACCTAAAAAAACTGATTACAACCAAGAAATTGGAAAATAAGAAGAGGATGCATTGCTGTTTCCACTTTGAACTAATTTACTTTCTTTTTGCAATCATGAGCATCTTACTGCTTTGAAAAGAAACTTAGAATACAGGATAAGTGATGAAGTGCAAAGGCAATGATTAGACAAGAACATATTTAAGTCTATACAAATGAAAGGTCCAGTACACTACTTGAGAAAACATTTGGCAATTGCTACTATTTTATCAATGATTATAAATGTTTGAAGAGTGTGGCTTCCATCACAATGAATTACATGAGATAAAATGCAGTTATCACTCTTTAGTATGAAGACATAACCTACAAGCATATACCTTTTAAATAAGACAAAACAAAATACTATACACTGAAGCAAAACCCTAACAATCTACTCAATTTCCCTGTTACGTATATTTCCCTTTTGGTGACAACAGTTGGTCTTTTACCTAAATTTTAGCAAATAAAATATGGAAATATGTGAAATTAGTATTAATTTAATGTGATTTATAAACTCAAGTTTAGTTTTTTGTATAATGTTTTTCAACAAGCAAACTTGGGTAAAGGTGACTGTATTAGATTGCACTATATAAATTTTCCAGCATTTGAACATTTTGGCCTACCTTGTTTCAATTCATAAGGCTCAACTGAATGTTAATATGGTATTAGGTCTTGTGATTAAAAATTTAGGAAAAAGTGAATATAGCTCTAAAATGGTAAAAGAAAAACAACAGGGAAACAAACAATAAATAACAATTAGCTCTAGGAGGGAATGTATTAAACACTTTTCACTTTTTATGAGTTAAGTCATGATTTTGAATTTAGGGAAAAATATTTGAAAGTGTTGAAATATGACAAAGAAATAAATGAATTAATTTAACAAAGTTCTTTAAAAAACACAATCACAGTAAAATAACAAGAACAACAAAACTAGAAAACAGACTATTCTTGGTAACAGAAACTTGGAATAATTTGTAGTTTACATTTCTGTACTTTAAGAGGAACTTATAAAACACATAAAAGTGAGTTATCTGGCACTTAAACCAATTGAAGGAAAGTTATATTTTCTGAATAAGTAATATTTATATTTGAAGTATAGTAAAGCATTTAAAAAGATGTAAGATTTTCAAATAGGAGCTTTTTTCTAATGCAAATGCTTTAAGCATACTTCTTTTATTTTCTTCCACTACAAACTTTCTTGGGCCCGAGTGATAGTACAGCGGGTAGGGCATTTGCCTTGCATATGACCCATCCAGTTTCGATTACTACATTATAAATAAACCTACATTATTTTTCTTTATGGCTGGAGCGATAGCACAGCGGTAGGGCGTTTGCCTTGCACGCAGTCAACATGGCCGACTCGATTTTGATTCCTCCGCCCCTCTCGGAGAGCCTGGCAAGCTACTGAGAGTATCTTGCCCACACGGCAGAGCCTGGCAAGCTACCCATGATGCACTCGATATGCCAAACACAGTAACAATAAGTCTCATGATGGAGACGTTACTGGGCCCGCTCGAGCAAATCGATGAACAACGGGGGGACCGTGACTGTGATTTTTCTTTATACAATTTTACTGCTAAATAGACTTGTACAGGTATTTTCACTGATGAAATTTCAAAAATTTTTCATGTGACATGTCCAAGGGCATAACTACATGGGTCAGATGCAGTATGTAATCTAAGCCCTTTAGGATTATGCTCAGTTATTCAACAACCTTTCTACTCTACTGCTTCTCCTTTCCAAATATCACTATTTCAGTGGTTGTGAGCAATACTGTGAATATTTTAACTACATCTGACTTTAATAAAGAATCCATGCATAATTCAGTTGTATGAGGATCAGAGCAATTGTACAGTGGGCAGGGTGCTTAATTTGCATGAGGCTAACTTGGGTTCAATCCCCTGCCATGTTTGATCCCTGAACACAGGGCCAGGGGTAAGCCCTGACAACTACCTGGAGTGGTCAGTGGATAAACAAAATTCAGTCTGTAAGAAACTAGAGTTAATGTATCCATGCTGATATACACATGTATATCATTGGGATCTACACATTTGAATGACTTAAGTCTGTATGTTAGGATATACTGTACTAGTGGCTCTTTTTAAAGGCTTGTATTTGGGTTTTCCCTTGACTCTGAAAAGATTAATAACACTCTATTCTCTTCAATAAGAGAGTCATATCTGTAAGTTCTGGAATATAATTCGTTCATTCAGCAGATATGCCTAGAATACGCATTAGGTGTTAGATGCTGTTCCAGGCGTGATGGACACAGAGGTGAACGAGAAAAACAAGTCACTATTGTTTCTTCCTTTTGGTTGTGCATATGATGGAAGATAGTTACCAAAGGGAACTGCTTTGAAGAGACAAATGGTTCATTTGAAACCCGCTGCAAATGGTGAGGATTCTTTCCTTGTCCTTGACCCACCCTCTTAAAAAATCTAGAACTGTACTTCAATGCACATGCATACATTTAAGCATATGCCTAGATGGGTTTAGATTTATAAAGTCCTCCACTATTGTTTTTATATTTAGGGAAGGGGAAAATAATAGCTCTAAGCAGTTTTAGCTAACAAAAATGCCTTGAGACACTTTGTAACTTGGTTAACAGAAGAGCACACAACTTTCATTTCTAAGAAAAAAGGATTAGAGAAACCCATTAGTAGCTGTTGTGACAGCTGCCGTTGGGAAGGAGATCTATCTTAAAATTGAAAAAGAGAAATTGGAGGACCAAAGACTCCAGTTCATTTTCACTCTCTGGAATTTGTCTTTATCTGACAGATGAAGGCAACACCCTATATAAATCTAATTCTTATCCTCTTTACGTCCCATCCAGCTACCAAGTACTACATTAATGACATATCAAATTGGGACGAGTGTTCAATCAAAGGATATTAAAGTACTTATTAATTAGATTTTCTCAAGCTTCTAAAGAAATTTTAAAAGTTATTTTTAGAGGTTCCATTGTATGTTGCCCTTTGGATTTTTTTCCCCGCATGGTTTATGGTCCACATGTGAAAATCACCTTCTAACGACAAATCTAGATATGGGTCAAAATGGTCTCTATAGGATGATGCACTGTCCTCGCATAAATAGCAAATCAGTAATTATATACCACTGATAAAAAATGACAATGTAAGTGGTCCAAGAACAGCGCGAACAGTCTGTGCATAGAAGGAAACCTCCCCACAGCTAAAGGGCAATCTCAGAATTCCTACCAATCTTGGGAATTAAGTTTTAAAGTGAAAGTTTGAGACTTGCAGAATTTATAGAATGGGGACTAACAAAAAAGCCTTGCTTAGAGAATGGAAGCAGTAGGAGTGAATTTTTAAAGTACATTTTAGCAGAGATGGGAGTAAATTACAGCATGGGAGTTCAAGTCAGACAACGTCAAAGACAACTGATAAAATCGTGGACGGGAGAAATGAGTAATTTTCTCTAAAAGAGAGATACTGCAACTCTGGTTGAGGAAAGTTGACAATGGCTGTGGGATTGCTGTTGAAATATTATATACCTAAAACTCAGCTATCAATAATGTAATTCATGGTCCTTTAATTAAATAAAAATGTTTTAAAAATAAATAACTAAAATAGAGAAACAAAATATAAAGGAAAATTGCACCATAGCACATATAAATTTGAACTGAGCATGATATTAATCAAGCAAATACTTAAAATGTCTTTACTGTAAGAGAAACCAAAACTGAGACACTATAGAAATGAATGAACTGAGATGTAAATGACCATATAATTTCTATTTGTTCACAAATATTAACAGTGAATTGAACAACTAAGTTCCAAATCATAAAAGCAGTGAAGAAATTATATTTAAGCAAAATAAATGTGTTTGTTAAAAAAATAAGATTTTTCCTAGGAAAATAATCACATCTCTCAAAATGCTATATAATATCCAAAATATCAATCTATATAATGTGGTGTTGTATCAATAAAAAATTGTGCACATTTTTCATGCACCAAAGTATTCCATTAGAAAACTTAAGTAGAATTCAAAATGTGTTTGCAATCATTATTTAATATGATCCAAGGTTATATAATTTAGAATAATTACATAATTTTTTGTAATATCTTAAAATTGGTGAAATTTTAAAACTATATCTATGATATATCTTTATTATTAGAATGTGTACAGGAATATTTATTTTCTTTTGGGTAATTTGTTCCAATTTGTATATATATTCCCTCTGTCTCTAATATCCCTTATAGATCAAAATTTTTGAAAATGCCATGCTATTCATTAAAGGGTTTTTTCACTCAACTGATTGGCAATATAAAATTACTTGAATTAAATTGCTTTAATGCCATGAAACAGAATCCAAAGGAAAAAGGTGTTCATTGGGGAACAAAGGTGGATGTTGCTTCCAGGCAGGCCTGGAGTATGAAAGTCAAACAAAAAAGGATGAATGAGAAAAAAATCTTCCAGCCCCCATGGAATTTTCTGTCACATGAAATGGAACCCCAAATCCTCCAAAGTGCCAAATCTGCCAAGAATGTGTCTTTTACTTTTATTTTCTTTTATTTTTGATTTTTGGAATATTCCTAGTAATGATCACAGTGCCACATGCAGAGCCATGGATGGAACCTGGTCGACTGCACACAGGAATGCACTTTAATTCCTTTATAATCAGTCTGGTCCTGGGATGGGTATATCCATTATTAAGTTTCTGTGGGACTGTGGAAATGAAGCTGTTTTGGAAACATTTCCCAAACTTGATAACTTTTCCGGATTTGACTCTTGGTCCTTTGCATTTCAACCTTGCAGCCAGTCTGATATTGTTAAAATGGAAATCAGATCATGTGACTCACTGTTTCAAAATTCTGCAACGGCTCCATCTCAGAGTGAAAGGGAGTCTGTACAATGCACCCTCCAAGCCCCACAATCTAGAAGATACTTTTGTTCTTGTGCCCAACTTCCCTCTCTTCCTGCTTCCTTGAGATAGGTGAGGGTCCCTTCTAGCACTGCTCACCTTTACCCAGTACGAAAGGCTGACTCTGGGGCTTGAGCGATAGTACAGCAGGTAGGGTGTTTGCCTTGCATGCAGCCAACCTGGGTTCGATTCCCAGCACCCCATATGGTCCCCTGAGCACCGCCAGGAGTAATTCCTGAGTGCATGAGCCAGGAAGCCAGGAATAAGCCCTGTGCAGTGCCAGGTGTGACCCAAAAGGCAAAAAAAAAAAAACAAAAACAAAACAAAAACAAAAAAGGCTGACTCTGAGGCCTACTTCCTTACTTTTTTCAGGTCTTGGCTCCAATATACTTTCTACCCTATCTAATATCCTTTCTACCCTATCAAATATCCTTTCTACACTTCCTACCCTATCTATTTAGGACCCTATGGGATGCGGGAGATAGAACCCGGGTGGCCTCATTCAAGGTAAACACCCTACCATCTGGATTATTGCTCTGGCCCCCATGTTTTTTTAATTATTATAAATAAGGGCTGGAGTGATAGCACAGTGGGTAGGGTGTTTGCCTTGCATGCAGCTGACATGGCCGACCCGGGTTCGATTCCTCCACCCCTCTTGGAGAGCTCTGCAAGCTACAGAAAGTATCTCGCCCACACGGCAAAGCCCGGCAAGCTACCTGTTAGGTATTCGATATGCCAAATACAGTAACAACATGTCTCACAATGGAGACGTTACTGGGCCCGCTCAAGCAAATCAATGAACAATGGGAGACAGTGCTACAGTGCTACCCTATATAAAATTGCAATTCCAATTCTTGCTATGCTACCAACTCTCGCTCCTTTAGGAGTCTTATGCCAAATGACCCAACCCTAATTGCTCTTCTGTATAATATTCATCATCTTTAAATACACACTATGGCATGATGATTTGTTTTATTTAGAATTGTCTCCCAATCCAATAATAAAAGCCATGTGAGGGCATGGTCCCTCAGTTTTGTTCACTGTTTTAAGTACTTACAGTAATGTCTGTAACACAGTAAGGATGTAATACATATTTTTGAATTAATGCCACTTCACTCCTTTGATTAACAATTTCCCCTAACAATTCCTTTTATCACAGAGCCAATATGAAAGCTGAACCAGTCAGAAAGATTAAGTGACTTTGCATAATACAGTCTAGATTTTTCAGTCAACAACAATCTCTCCGCAGGACCACTGAGGTTGAATGAGGGCTGCCTTCTTTTCTTTTTATCAGTAGTGTGAAGACAAATTTACTTTTGCCAATTTGATAAATACACAATTACTTTGTTGTTTTAATTTTATTTTTTCCATTTATTATACTATGTTTAACCCATTTTCTATACTCCTTATCTGTGCTTCCTCTTCCTGTCATTTTATTGTTTTGTTTATATTTTAAGGACATCATTTACTCATTTACATAATTTTTCTGTTCCTTCATTTCTGGTGTTGTTTTGGCCCACACTCAGCTATGCTTCAGGCTTTCTCTTAGTTCTATGCTCAGGGACCATGCCTGAAGTTACTCAAGGCACTATATGCAGTACCAGGACTCAACCTGGTTTGGCTGCTTGAAAGTGAGTAGTACCTTATCTCCTATATAATCTCTCTAGTTCAAGATATTTGAACGTTTATGCTGAACTGTTTTTCTTCCTTCTTCCCGCTTGAATTTTCTCTTTTTTATTTCATTCCTCCCATCTTTCATAGGACTTATTTTAAACCAGAATGGATTCAGTGATATTACGCATGCAGAATGTTTTCCTATGAACTGGACATGAGAGCCCTCCGGACTAGCCCATGATTTACCCAGTATTTACCCTTGTTGTTTTAAGCAAAGTAACTGAGAAACAGCTCATTAAAGATGGCATAGAATAGTATCAACATGTATCTGCTTGGCTTCAAATCCTTCTCCACCAATACTAGTTTTGTCAACTTTGTCAAGTACCTTTTTATTTCTCACTTTAATCCTCTCTAAAATGAGGATACTTGCTTTACATACTTCAGAGAGTTGGGGGTGGGGAGTACTAAATGGATTAATATCTTTATATGACTAAGTGTTCCAAAATTTGTTTCAAATTTGGTTATTATTAGTGCAAATGATAAATTTAGTTTCCATCCTTATTTTAAGCCATGTTCTTATGGTTCTCCTCATGACCTAAGGAGAAATTAAGGCATTCTGTGAGTGTAGCAGCAGTCACTGGAAAATGCCACACCAAGTCACATGGAGCATTTGGCCAGATTTCTGTTCACATGCATCAACTAAATAGTATAGCTGCTATTATTTCTTTGAAAATTATGCTATATCATGTTCTCCTACAAATAGATTCTCAGACCAGATTGCCTATGCAAGTAATCTACATGGTAATAATCCCCCAAAGCTGGTCAGGGAGTGGGAGGAGTAGAAGAAGCTACTAAAGAATGCTAGATGAGGAAGGGTTAGTGTATCCAAGAGGTCTCATTTTGTCTAGCCAATTTCCGGTAAAAGTGCAGAACATGGAGCACACCACTGAAACAGCAGTGAAATTTATCCACCAGTAGCCACCGGTCATTGGTTGAGGTTTGCCTGGCATTTCAAGGAGGCAATTCCCTGACATATTTTGTTATGGTGACTAAAGAGAGCCCTAAGACAAAGTACCAAGAACTTATAGTTAGCATTATTTCTTCAGAGTGAGAAAATATTCAGTATGAGGAGGTGTGGACAAGCCTGCAGGAATATCACATACCAATAGAACAGAAATTCACAATAAAACCAAATATATCAAGGCCTTCAGAGAAATGAATTCTACTGAGCCTCTTAAATGAATCATTTATTCTTCTAAGACAAGGTTTCAAAAATATGAATAGTTTTACCAAGAGTAAAAGAAATTTTAAAATGTGATGGTAAAATTTGCTAAGCCTACACTTTATTCTTTCTATATTGTCCATTTTTATTATTACAAGAAAATATGATACCAAATTATCCTCACAATTTATTAAATATATAGGCTTAGGTTATAATGTGTAGCTACTGTTTTATTTTCTTTATATGATGTGGGGATGAAAACTGGGAGTTGTACATGTTATACTCACTCTCTGAGCAACTACATAACCAGACCATCAGCAATATTATGAGTGTATGCAGATTACTATCACTCACAGGTATAATGCCATAGAACATATATCTAGAACTCATTCACTATTCATAACTGAAATGCAATACCCAAGGGAGAGCGGCTTGACTTTGCCCCCTCTTGCTACCTCCAATTATCCTCCTGCTTTTCTTATGTTTGCGTTTTCATGGCAAACATTATGGCGATGTTATTTAACTTAAAAAGTAAAATATTTTATGAATTTTTTGAAAATTTTGTTTCCTTACAAATAAAGTGCAAGTGACTCCTAATGGTGATTGAATGTCTGACAAATTTAAATTCTTTCAAACTAATGACACTATCGTGTTTACAATATAAATGAAATAATCAACTGACTTACAGTATTGCCATTGCCTTGAGCATAAGAAATATTGATCATTTGTATGTTTCAAGAAATACCTCACTTGATAACTTAGTGTATTACTTCTAAACATATATCTCCACATGTAAATAGGTTTTGTCTGCTTAGTACTGATAAAATAATATACTTTTTAAATTCAATAATTTACAGAAAAGCTGGAAGTATAGTACCATGGGTAGGGTGCTTGTCTTGCAAACAGCCAACTGGATGTGATACCTGGCACTCCATATGGTCCCCCAGTCCTACCAGAAGTGATGCCTGAAGACAGAGTAAGCCCTGAGCACTACCAGGAGTGGCCCCAAAAGCCCATCATCCAAAAAAAACTATGGAAATCGGATATACTAAATTAGCTACATTTGGTTGAGAAAGTAATTATTTTACTGTATTATACATTATTTTCATTATATCATACTTTCGAGAAATCTGTATGTTAAACCACAGTGATACCTACTACAGTTCTGTAATTTGATTCATGCAAATATGTCAGAGATAAAATCAACCACAATTTAATTTCAAGCCTTCCCAACCAGCAGCTGTACAATTTATGTGCTGCTTTTCTATTTTTACTACTGGATAATGACAATGATGAATGCCTTTAAGAGGATATACATATTCATTGAAAAGACGGATCAAGACTATCCCCCTTGAAGAATTCTACGAAGGTAGGAAGCCCATTTGCCTGCTACAAGTGCTGTGGAGTGAGTTGGAATTATGACTATAACTGCATCAAGTGAGGATTCAAGAATTCAGCTAAATTTAACTGAATGGTACCCTTTCATGTACCCTAATAATCAATAGCCTCAAATTAGTGTCAGTTGTAATATTGCTAAATATGTCTGAATGAACAAAAGCTTTGTTATGAACATAGCCAGGGGCCATCGTTTAAAATGTGCCAGATTAAGAGGTCTGAAGACAAACTACTCAGTTGGCAAGTTTGGGGTGACTGCTTGCTGTGACCCATATGTTCATGAACATGGAAAGGAATAAATGAATTCTAGCTCACTGGCAATGATTTCCATGTAGAATGACAATGGTGAACTTATAAACTGCACCGTCAGAAGAAATGAATTCAAGCAAATAGTGGCAAGTCTGCTGGCACCTTTATCAATTGACAGGACTTCATTTCTTCATTGTTCTGGCAAGATTTGTGACTTTTTCATCAAAGAGAGTAATAAAATAGCATAGTAACAAAATGTATGAAGTATGTTCATGGATCCATGCAGCTCTTATTTTAGTATATAATTTTATAGCTTATTTGATATAAGATGTCAAAGTCAGGTCAGAGAAACAACACAGCAGCTAAGGCTTTCCTTGCACACAACCAACTTGGGTACAATCCTTGGGACCTTGTGTGGTTTGCTGAGCCCTGTCATGAGTGATCCCTGAGCACAGAGCCACAAGTGAGCTGAGAATCTCTAGGTTTGTTCCCCAACCCCTCTCAAAAGAGACAGAGTTAAAAAAAATTAGTAAACTCAAGTTACCCAGCTTCTGCCACTCTTATTTACAGAACAAATAGCTTAAATACATACTTATGAAGACAAATGTGTGATATGGTATAAGTTCCAAGAAATTATCTAGAACGCAGACTCTTTTAGATAATAGCTGTTGAAAGAAAACTTATATTATGCCTACAAACATAATATTTGCATTCAGAAGTACTAATGAACCTATAATATTTAATTTTGAATGTAAAATGCAAGATAAAAAATTATAGTAAGGCATTCATTATTCTTGCTACATTTAAGATATTTCCTAAATAGTTTGCTATCATTCATAATTCATATTGTGTAGTATTTAAACTGAAACTAAATAAAAACTATATATTCAGATGTAGGATATATTAAACCAAAATATGCACCATATAGCATATATAGTTATATACAATATTACAATACATAATTTTAATATGATGCATGATATATATATATATAAATGTATATAATTTAAAATCTCATGTAATTTCCCCTTTTATGAAGATAAAAGTATATACTAAATGGGAAAAAGACCTCTACATCATAACTATTTTTGAGTCCTTTACTCCCTCAATTCATATGTAACTGTTGTATACTTGTGTGTATATTATTTGAATTATAAAGTCTAACCATTAAATATATAAATAGCCCTTCTAGTTGCCTTTATATCCTGATTTCTAGAACTTACCAAACAATAAATTATTTTCAGAATTCTATCTACAATTTACAACATCAAATTACAATTTTATTTTAAAATAGGCTTTCCATGTGCAAATTGAATGGCCTTCATGGCATACATTTAAGCCAAGTGGTTTGGTACCAAAACTATTAAAACAATCATCTTACAAAGTAAAAAAAAAGAAAGAAAAAAACTTTGTTTTTACCTTCAGTGACTCCTCTTGCTTAAAGAGATCTTGAAACTCTTTAGCACAGAGATCAGGAGCATTAAGTTGTTCTTCCAATTCAGATAGGGTTTGTGAGACATGCGCGATCTCAGTCAGTAAAGTAGAAGGCACATAAGAAACTTCCAAAGGCATGTCTTCTGTCATCATGGTCACAGACTCTTCCTGGACTGTGTGCTGATACAGATATACAAAAAAAAAAAACTCTTTTAGCTGCCCAATAATGAAAAGACTGCCAGTTTACATAGATTCCAGTTTATTGCTTACAGGGGGACTGAAAGCAGATAAAAGCTACAAGAAGGTAAGCCTTGTAACTAGGTTAAGGTTTTAATATATGCTCTTCTTTCCAAAAAGCATTAGAGGCATTTTTTAAGAGAAGCATTACACATTAGCACATCAATGCAAGATCAAAATACATCAGTTGATTAGTTGGCTAGTTTTGCCCTAAGAAAACAATATGGTGCACAACACTTCTAAAATTTTAAAATAAGATTTTTGAAAACCCAAGCATAGGATGTAATGGTTTGTCTGAGTATGTATATTCAGACCAAAGGGATCTCTCCTAGACATTCCCCTTGGTCATGCTGAGGAGCGAAGTTATTACTATCTTGTAGTATTACTATCTTGATCAAAGTGTTACTAGTTTGTAGTACCTTTCTATTAAACACCCCAGATTCCAGCTCTTTTCTTTGATGCTAGGTTCCTGTTAAGCCAATGAACAAGCCAAGAGTTGAATAGGACAAACAAAAATGCACATTCTCATCAGAGCAGAGAATTCAATATTCCAAGGGAACCCCTAGCCTTTTCTCCTACCTCAACGTATTACTTCTTTGCACTGAAGTACCAGAATTGATGGACATTTGGAGATCAAAGTCCTTTGAAATTTTGCCAGGGGTGCCTCTTTCCCTATTCCTTTTAAGAGCAAGAAATAAATACTATTTGGCAAGCAAATTCAAAAAGACAGATGACCTCTGCTCTCTCCTGTCTACACTGTAAGCAGCAAAACTCTGGTAATTGAAATTATTTTTCTCAGTAACTTCGTTTTAAATTGATCAACTGCCACCTGCCTGTTGATGGGGTCAGCTGAGGTTTGCCTCAGCAGGGTCTCTGGAGGGGTTCTGACAATAAGCATGCCACATAACCATTTATTACCACAGTCCTGATGACAAGGCCTCCCTCTTCGCTACAGTAATGCAATTAAATGGAGTTTAGGATCCAAGACCAAATCCACTTTGATGAGTATAATTACAAACTGGTCTGTTGATGCATTATATTTCTTTAACTTCCTTAGGTACAAGATTTTTGTGTTTTTCACATGTGAAAAACTAAGATCATTCACCTTGAGAGCTGTGAGTGAGTGGCATTGGATAGTGGTCACTTACTGTCCGTGGTGGGTGCTGTGTGGAATGAACATTCATCGAGGTGTAATGCAATTAAATGGAGTTTAGGCTCCAACCACATCATAATGAGTAGAGTTACGAACTTGTCTCTTTATGTATTATTTTTTCTTTAACTTCTTTAAGTGCAAGATTGTAGTTTTTTGGTTTTTTTTTTTTTGGTTTTTGGGTCACACCCGGCAAGTCACAGGGGTGATGGGGTGATTCCTTTATTCCTGGCTCATGCACTCAGGAATTACTCTTGGCAGTGTTCAGGGGACTGTATGGGATGCTGGGAATCAAACCCTGGTTGGTCGCATGCGAGGCAAACGGCCTACCTGCTATGCTATCGCTCCAGTCCCTAGATTGCTGTTTTTTAGATGTTAAAAAATAAGATCATTCACTTTGACACTGGTGACTGATATTTGATAGTGGTGGCTCTTTATTTTGGGTGCACTGTGTAATGGACATTTACTGAGGTGTGAATCTGTATTCCTGCTGTAAAATCTTTATCACGACAAAGGTTGTATGTTCACGGGCTCACTGGACAGCACTGTCTCACCGCCTGCGTTCGGTGCTCTTGAGTCGCTGTGTGTGGCCTGGATCGAAACGACTATTGGCCAAGGGCAGACGGAAGAAGAAACGGGGACCAGGCCAGTCTATATCAATAGTAGTTTATTCCAATCCTCTTCACTCCTGTCTTTCTCTGCCTCCTTCTCTCCTGGGCCCCAGTCTTGGAAGCTCTCTCCTTCTGGCTCTCACTCTGGATCTCTGGAGCCCGAGCTCTCTCACTTCTGACCCCTTTTCCGAGCTTATGTCTTAGTTTTTATAGCAGTCACATAAGGCGGTGACATAAAGGTGGGTCGAATACTGACGAATCAACAAAGAGAGGTAAGACCACTCCTCCAGGAGATTAACTCAAGGATAAAATCTCATCTACAGAGATTACTTCAGATTACTAGGAGATCCACCCAAGGGTGGGATCCCAACAAGGGTGTGTTCTTCCTTCAGTTCGTAATCTACTTAAATAGTTGTAATAAATCTACTTCTAATATTTCTAGCGATGTCATTCTGTATGAGCACAGTAAGAGATATAAATTTAGTTTGGTTCTTCCTGAGAACATCTCACTATACATTTCGCAGTCCTCAGGCCAGGTTAATCTTCCTAGCTCCAGCAGGGTCCTAGTCTCGTCGTTACTTACTTTTGGATCATGACAGCATTTGTCCATGATCATGCCCTCAACTTATAGTTGAGTATCGTGACTCTTTGGCCTGGCCCATTTCGATGCCAGGGTAGCTCACTGCTTGCCCTGGGTCCATTCAGTCCCTCGTCGGGACCTTGCTTTTGGGGTGCTAGGAACTAAGGGCAACTGAGTCAAGAAATCAGATGCCCAGGAGTAAATATTATTCGGAGTCAATCAACTCCCAAGTTACAAAGCATAATATTAACTGTCTTCCTGTGTCCACACAGAAAGGACATTGCTTACAATACAAGTTCAGTGTTCTTAGATGGGTGTGACCTGACAAACCTAAGCTACCTGAGGAAGGACAAAAGAATGTTATCCTACACCTGCAACTTCTACAACATTATAGACCAATGGCATAGCAAGAAAAGTAATTTGAATTCAGATGCTTTGTTTACTTATGACACTGGAAGTTCAAAGAATTAGACAAATTAGCTTAAATTTCATAATTATTTCTTCCACAAAGTTTGATTTAGCAAGTCTACAATGATCAACGTCATAACATATATTCTTTCATGCTTGTTTTTTATTTAAGTCAACACAGTGGTGCTCAAGGCTTACTCCTGGGTTCATTCCTGGTGAGCTCAGGGATTTTATGGGATGCTGAGGATCAAACCCAGGTTAGTTGGGCATCTTATGGGATACTGAGGATAAAACCCTGGGTCAGTCACTTGCTAGGTAATTACCTTATCGGCTGCACTATTGTTCTGGCACATTGCTCTTTAATTTTATTTTTAATATGGCATTTGAATTCTAGAGGAATGTTTGATAAAGATATTTCATAAAACTGACCATAGATTTTTAGAATGCAAATTTCCAATTTCTTCATTTTGAGCCAACCAATACCCCAGAGATTATTTCCCGAAGTAACATTTTATAATAAAATCATATAAGTTTTAGGTATAATGAAATATAGCATAAACCCTTCTCAGATGACCTTTAGTTTAAACTGATTATGATTTTAATGATGCACATTTCATAAATTAAAAAAAATAATCAGTAGACCACTTTAATGTGCAATTCCCACTGACCTAGAAGAGCAGGTATAATGCCAATGAGCAAAGTAGTAATTAACCAAACTAAATAAATTGCTACCTTCATACATTCCATTAGATTGGTAGCTCTGGTGTTTTTTAAAAAAACCTTCTAAGTTAGCACATTTGTCTTTCTTATTTGTACCAGTCGATTCAACTGCCATTAAAAAAAATTATTAGACTATATACCAAAAGGCTCTGAAATCTGCCCTTATCATTTTTTTTTCTTGAAGGTAGAATCTAAAGGATTTGTATTTTCTGTTTCTTTTTGGACATGCAACTTTCTTGATCTTTATTACCCACATCTGGGTTCCTTACAGCAATATGAAATTCAGGCTCCTGCCTGAAAAAATACAGTTATTAAAGAATACCAATAGCAACAGACCTAATTGAACAATTAACTACATTGAAGGGGATACAGCAGAGAAAATACACTTACTTTTGATTACTGCCTTGAATTTGACTTCCTGATATACAATGTAAAACCCAAAATACATATTCTTTGGTGTTGCAGGTCACATTACTTCGTTTTGTAAAGAAGAACTTTACACGGAAATGAAAGTTATGTCAATTATGATTAATGCTGATCACAGAACTTTGAAGACTAACGGTATAACTCTTTAAAAACAAGATGGAACACATCTTGCAGTTTTGAACTGGGGCTCTAAGAATACGGACAGCACACTTTCCTTAGGGGTTTCATTTATTATGATTTTACCATTTGAACCCATGTTGACAACACAGGTTGTTCCATTCTGATTAAGTTCATGCACCTCCTGTCCCTGCACAAATATTAATAATAGTATACATTGGCAAAAGGGGGGGGGGGCTATGTTACTTATATGTCAATAGAAAACACAGGAGAATGTTTTATGCCTTCTATTTCAATGCTCATTTTTTCACATCGCATCTCGGAGAGCCCAGGAAGCTACCGAAAGTATCCCACCTGCACAGCAAAGCTTGGTAAGTACCCCATGACATATTCGATATGCCAAAAACAGTAGCAACAAGTCTCACAATGGAGACATTACTGATACCAACTTGAGCGAATTGATGAACAACGGGAGGACAGTGCTACAGTACTACTAAAATTTGGGATCCAGTTCTAGAAATGATGATTTTGTCTTTTACTTAATTATGAAGCCCCTTTAAACTGATTATAGGGACTGGGGAGATAGCACAGCGGGTAGGGCATTTGCGTTGCATGCGGTCGACCTGGGTTCGATTCCCAGCATCCCATATGGTCCCCTGAGCACCGCCGGGAGTGACTCCTGAGTGCAGAGCCAGGAGTAACCCCTGTGCATCACCAGGTGTGACCCAAAAAGCAAAAAATAAATAAATAAACTGATTATAAAACCCTAAAAGAAACAGTAGTTGGTACACATTAGGGAGGGCATGTATAAGCACATTCTGTTTATCTTTAGAAAGAAGTATCCATTCACAGAAGTGGACAATGCAATGTCTTTTTACTTCTTATGCAGACATGGCTTAAAGAGATTCTGAAGAACATTTAGTAATACTAAAACTCTTAGGGTTAATGAAAGTAATCAAAGGAATAGAAATGTATATTCTATTATTTCAATAACCATTCCTCTTTTTTCTTTGCAAAAATGAAATTAAAATGTCTATAACTCCTAATATGCACCTTCTGGCTACAATTACCTATGGACACCGACTCAGCTACATTTGGTAAATTGAACTATTTAAGGTTAATATGACACTCTGATTATGTTCACTGAAGATTATTTGAGAATGAGCTACTGCATTATGGAGTTCCTCCTATCCTCTTGACACACAGGAAAAGTTCCTGGCATCTATTAGCCAAAGGAGGAAGTCAAGGTATAACACTATGAACTTTCACAAGAAATCAAGATATTTCAAAACTACACAGAAAACAGGGAGGAACTATCAATGCCTTTTTTTCAAAATCTGAATTTTAAAGTTGTAAATAGTATCATTTATCAGAAATGTCGAATAATATACTAATTTTATTATAGAATAATGCATTACAATTTTCAATAATAGAAAGTGACAAAATTTTAATCAGTATCTGGCAAATTGTAGATCGAGTAAACTACGTACTGCTTAACATATATCATTCATTGTAACAGAATAATGTAGGTTTATAATGTGTAAACTACATACACTGAATGCCTTCCAGTTCATTTTAAACAAAAATTTCAGGAAGGTTTTTTTTAATCAGTGTAATTGGAAACACTGCGTTCATTTTATCTTCTTTATGCAAAATCCATACACTCATATGCAGATTTTGCATTTTCATTTGAATTTCATTAACTTTTCCTTGAATAATTATATCCTCATGTGTACAAATCCTGTCTAACCTTTCAAAAATTAACTTGCTTTTGTTAAAGTTCTTTACCACCTTATATTATTATAGATATGCATGCATCATTAGCAAAGAAGAGCTACAGCCATTCTAATTCATTATATTTCCCTGTGTTCATATTTATTTATAATGATATAGACGGAAGAGAATATGCTATCCTCATTTTCAGGGAATGAAATCAAAAGATGTGGAATAAAGCCCCAGAGTAACTATTTTTATTAACAAATGAAATGTTTTCAAATTATACTTTTAAAGTATTACTATAGCACAAAACAATGATATGTAATGCCTAAGGCTGAGTTCAAAAGGCTTGAGATTTTCAGCTATGTCAGTATTTTTTTTCACCTAGTTTTGAAAGGACTTTGTTTTTTCTGAAACTTTGGTATTGTTTTTTTGATTACTTAAAATTGGTTTCTTAAAGGGTAACAAACAGAGTCTCCTGCCCCTGCACCTGGCTGTCCTTACAGGGGCCCCTTGGAGAGGGGCAGGTTGAGTTTCCCTCCCTGCCCCGAGCAGAGCCCCGGTAGCCACAGACCTCCAGAATCAGCCACAGCCATGCCGAGGCCACTCTCCACAAGTCCGGACAAGCCTCATGCATGAAGGAACCAGCAGAGGAACCCAGGCATGCGGGTCCCGGGGCTGAGATCTCCAAGCCTGCTCAGATCAGAACTGGGCCTTCTCCACCCAGATCCCCCATCTTCTAGTAGGTAGGCATTACACCCACCAGCTGCTGCCAGCGCCAGGTGGTTCCCATCAACGGCCAAGACCCAGAGAGTATAAATCCAGCTCTTGGAAGCGTGCGGTCACATTTCTGGCTGTGGGACATCTTATCTCATTTTTACTTTGGAGAACCTGGCAGGCTACCGAAAGTATCCTGCCTGCATGGCAGAGTCTGGCAAACTTCCCATGTTGTACTCAATGTGCCAAATACCAGTGACAATGATAGGTATCCTTCTCCTAGCCCTGAAAGAGCATTGAATATGGCTCTCTCAAAATCTCAGGGCTAGGAAGAAGGAGAAATTATCGGTGCCTGCTCGAGGCAATCCATGAACAACTGGATGATTGTGATCGTGATCGTGAACAACCATGTAAGAAAAGTAATTCTATTTTGAATCAAATGATTGCTCATATCTGAGTTTTTAAAGCACAATATTTTCTTCCATGGCTTAAATGATGCCCTTCTTATTAGTACAAAAACTTTAAATGGGCTGTGGTTTCTGGCCTATTTTCAGTTGAGATATTTTCTGTGGCACAAAGACAAGATGCCAACTTGTTCAATGTCTAACGAAACAAAATAGTATCTTGGGGGGAAAAGTCATACAATATTGGTGTCATTTTTATAACATCCTTAAGAGTTGATTAAGATGAATATGTACCAAAGCTTCAAAATGAGAAGTCTATTATTATTAATCTAAAGTGAGCCATGCTAGTAACACTGAATTTATCTTACTCCTTTTCCTCAGAATGGCATTTTTAAATATTATAGATTATTATAAAAGAACAATATAATAGCAATTAAGTCCTTAGTAAGATTATAGTCTTAAAAGTAGCTCTAAAAGGTCATGAATGAACTAAAAAAATATCTTATTCTCATAAGTTTTCAAAGAAAGACAATTAAGATTTTTCCTAGTTAATCATTAGAGTAAGAAAGAATATTCAGTGCTTTTTATTTATTAATAACTTTTATAATCATAAAATGCAAATTACCAAATTAGACTAAGAGTTATATTTAACCAAAAATATAAGTGAGTTTATTAGGAGGGAAAGGTGGGGGTTGACAGAGTAGCATGAGACTTCATGGAGGGAGAGAGAGAGAGACTCTGTTGGTGGGTATGACATTAGAACATTAAATGCTTGAAGCCTTATGTGGCTGAGGACATAGTACAGGGGTTAAATTGCTAACTAAGCCTGTGTTAAATCCCTGTGTGATCTCTGGCACTTCTTTTGGTCCCTCAAGCACCATGAGGAGTGACTCCTAAGTACAGAGCAAGGAGAAGCCACTGATAATCAAGGTGTGGTCTCCCAAAAAAAATCCATAAATCAGTCTTTATATAGTCATCATAGTTTAAGTTCACTTTTATAGGGGTTACACCGAGGGGTTCTAGGGAAGATGGGGTGCTGGGAAATCAATTCAGGGCCCAGCATAAGCTTAGCTTGCACTCTACTATGTGAGCTATATCTGAGACTCTGAGAACTACATTATTTATTTTCTAAAATCGGAATGAAGTTATGTGACAGGGTGGGACAGGGCTTCCGTCAAAGAGATGGCAGAAGCTGACTGACAAGTTTTTCTCCAAGCCCTACTTCTAAAAAGTGAAGAAAGCTTAGTTTCCTCTATAAAAGGTGTGTCTGTATCTACTCATTGATCTGCTCATGTTGATTCTTCCTTTCGCCAACATCCAGATCCACCAATTCCTTAGGGCCAAGCTAAATTAACATTTAATTCAACTGATAAACTGAATTTCCATACTTTATTAATAGTGTTTAGTGCTTTAAAGTGTTAACCTTCATAGTATATTGTTTGCGTTTTAATATGAACTTGCAATGAATTTACATCAGTTAGTCGTGGTAGAATGCAAGCCATCAAGTTTGGCCTCTTAAAGAAGTAAGAAAAAAGAGAATAGTTGTTCCCATCAAGATAAACAAGCATCAGTTCACATAACAGCCATAGTACATTAAAAAGTCACTAATAGCATGATCTTTAACAGACAAGTTTATGTATCCTAAATATTTTAGAATGTAAAATAATGTTGCAAAGTCAATAAAGTGAGAGTTCAAAGGGATGCACTGCATAGCTTGCAAGCTTGAGACTCCTAGTTCGATTCCAGGCAGCACATGTTCCAGTATGCCCTTGCTGGTGCCCTGCTCATCACCAAAAGGCCTGAGCAGTAACATATGGCCGGGCCTTAGCACTAAACTCTCAAGCTCACACTTTTGGGTCAAGTGTTACAGAGAGTTGCCTAGTGGGCAATATGAGCACTGCCTGGAAGACCCAGAAAAATTATAGTTAAAATAAATAAGTGCAGTTTGGGAAGCCCAGAAAATTACCATTAAAATACATAAATGCAGCTGTGACATAGTACAAGCTGATACTCTATAACCAAAAACACCTATTGAGTGAAAAAACTATCAGCTTAAAATAATAATTTTAAATGGATATTTGACTAGAATTGCTTGAGCTTGCAGTCCTAATTCAATATGCAATTGGAAATTTTCAGAATACAAGATTATTTTCTTCTATCACAAGTATAATGTATGCTTGGCATAGCCTTAAAAGGCATTCACGATTTAGCAGTATCATTTTGAATTAAGATACCTAGTTACACACTGTTATTTCATATATAACTCAATATAGATTAACAAAAAATGAAGAATTTGGGGTACTGCTATAAGGATAATTTTAAGAGATAGTAATTTAGCCCCCTCAAGGAGGTCTAGAATTGAAGACTATTAAAAGATGAAAGTTTCTAAGCAGGAATCTCTTTAATCCTTCCCAAACTGATCACATTCAGTTTATCACTTATATGATATATATATATATATATATATATATATATATATATCAGTAAGCTGCATTTCTATCTCAACACCAGGCATAGAATCTTTTCATATGCTCACATGTGAAAATCCACACATATACACTTTCACATCTAATTTATGTGAAAATAAAGTTGAATTAAGGCAAAGTGAACTACTTTAAATTCTTCAATGCATGCCACCCTAATATATAGTTTAAATTTTTCTCTTGTTAGTCTTCACTTTCAGTTTTTTTCTGGGGAGACTTAGAATATCACTGATTTTGAGTCTACAATTCTCAAACATTCCAGAAATTTTGTGCACCATTCATCTCTAGATTATTTATAAGTACCCTATATCTGGACACGCGTGTGCCATAATTCTCTTTTTGAATGAGACTTTTATTAGAAATGTAAAGGTAAAAAGGTAAAGGCCCTCCCGTTGTTCGTCGATTTGCTTGAGCGGGCCCAGTAACGTCTCCACTGTAATATTTAAAATGCTTCAAACTGTACTGTATTGTATACAATGAGTCTCTGGCAATATGTGATTACTTAAATTTCAATTATTGAAAACAATTATAATTTTACTTACAAATGAGATTAATATATAGTATGCCATTTGATTTTTATGATAAAAAGTCAAAAATGAAAAATCTAGGATTTTAATTTTTATGTGAAAATAACACCATAAAAAACAAATAAGAGTATCTAAACTGAGTTTTTCTCAAGTTAGACTGACAAGTAAATCCATAAAAAAATAAAAGTTTACAATTCACTAAGTCATACATCTTATTCGACTGAGCTGCTAGCATATTTTATTTCATACACATAGTCTTAATCTCTAAATAACCTAACTCAACTCTCAAGTTAGTGAATAAAAGCATTTACTGTGAATTATATACAATATGTATCATTTGTTGACATATTTCTTATCCATATATAAATGCATGAATATATGAATAGATATGTATATAACTTAAATAGACATGTTGGGAGAATGAAAATATTGGCTCATCTAGACATATTTCTATCTTTTTTCTTTCTGGGCCACACTTAGTTATGCTCAGGGGTCACTCCTGGTTCTGCCCTCAGAAATTACCCTTGTTGATGCTCAGAGTACCATGTGGGATGCTGGAAATCAAACCTGCACCTACCATTGTACTGTACCTCCAGCCTCATGGACATTATTTTCTATTTCCCTCATCTCTGAATAATGTCAAAATAGACTCTAGGAGTGTACATGCTTCAAGAATCAAGTTGCAGAAAAGTATAACTAGATTGTGAAAGAACGTTAACTGGTTTTGAAAGATTATGTGAAAATGGTGTGGTCTTATAAGAAAAATGTGTATCTACAGATGGCTATATGTGATGATCTGTAGAAGGCAACTGACTTCAGAAGATGTGCTGGTCCAAGAAGAGAGATTTTACCTGCTGGTTTCCTTCACATAGGTACTATTGGACAATGACTGTACTAAATGAGTGAGGAAAGAATGAATGCCAATACATAAAATCACTTGCTTCATAATATCATTGTTTTTTTTTTCACACTTACATCTTCCAGGAAGTTTTTGCCTTTCTATCGATGCTGTTGCTTCTAAGTCACCTTTATAGGGTAGGGCTAACCAAATAGAGTTTTAGTTATGATATAAAATATATATCTGTCACTGTCACTGTCCTCCCCTTGTTCATCGATTTGCTCGAGCGGGCCCAGTAACATCTCCATTGGAGACTTTGTTCTTACTGTGTTTGGCATATTGAATACGTCACGGGGAGCTTGCCAGGCTCTGCTGTGCGGGCGAGATACTCTCGGTAGCTTGCCAGGCTCTCCGAGAGGGGCGGAGGAATCAAACTCAGGCCCATTTGAAACATACAAGATCTTAAACAAGCAAAACAAAGTTGAGAATTCTTACAAGCAATAATCCCGGGGTGGGGGGTGATAGAAGAGAATTGTGATTTTGAAATTGTGGTTTTGAAACATCAGGAAAATAATTTTGAAACTATCAGCATCAAAGCATAATCAAATAAAGACTAATCTTAGTTCAAATAGGGTCAAGCGAACTGTGGTAACAAGGAACTATCCTTTTTTACCAAAAAATAATCATTAATTTATGCTACCAACATTTGACCACATTCTTCACAAAAGTCACTAGAAAGAGAAGGAAAAATACTAAATCAAAGCTATATTTGGTAACTTAAATACAACTTTCCAGAACCTGATAGATCAAAAGGACATAAAAATTATTTTAAAGAAAAACTAAACATAATCCTGACATATTTTAAACAAAATTTAAAAGTATATGCTTCTATTATAATACAGGAACAGTTGAGAAAAGCACATAGCCACAAAAGAAATTTTTAATAGGAATGACTATAGAGAAATTGCAGGTCACCTTTCCTTATCATAATAAAATAATAAGAATTGTAGAGGAATGATGGAATAAATTTTGGTTCATCTCCTAAGGCTGTTAAAAATAAATGGCTCATATCTCTATGCACTGACCACAAGATGTTTCTGACAGTCTGTAATCCTTAAAATGCACTTAAAAACATTGGATAGAGTGATAATTAAAATAGGGAAAGCATATATTTATATTGCAATATGCAATGATTAAGAAACACTGAATATTAAACAAAAAATACGAAACTGTAAACATCATTTCAGAGAGTAGAATCAGCTTGGGAAGAAATGGGAGTACTAATGTTTCCTTAATATACTTTTGTATTGATTGAACTGTTATCCTTATATTGCAATACATTTCAAAGACTCATATAGAGCTCTGAACCAGCATTTAATGGTAGAATCAAAGTGACAGAGTGCATAGGAAAAAATACAATCTTTTTGGAATCTGCTAGGAGTAACCAGGTACCTTCTGCCCGATTTTATGGTAACAGGTTTTTCATATATATACACTCTAAGTCCTAGGAAAGCATATACACACAAACAGAAACACACTACACAATTAGTCAAGTCTGAACCCTGCAGAAGCAAAGACCAAGAAAAATGCCCAAGAAGGCAGGATGAACACATTTTGAATAAATTTTACATTATCACCTAAAACAATCCAGGGGCAGTTACTGTCACACGTAATTGACTAAAGTCTTAGCAGTGACTGATAGCTACCCTTATCAGTAGGAAGGAAAGCAAAGGCATCGGGCTTGAGGTTCCAAAGAGAAGTTAGCTAAGGAAAGACAGTACTCTATATAAGTAAACGCAAAGTTAGATCACTTTTGAATGATTTTATGGGTTAATTTTGAAGTCAGGTAATTAAGATTAAAATAACTAATAAAAAAACCTACAGAGCAAGTATTTTGCTAAAGGGATGAGCACTCAATGCAATGGCACATTGCTTTTATTTTCTTGCAATTTGTAAATGGCTGATTCAGTGTGTTCCATACATTATGAGTTGGTTTTGCTAAGCTGAAAACGTTTTTCATTTCATTCGCTTGACATCAGAGGTAATTTTTAACCAAAGCCCTTAATTTGAAGAGGCACTAAAAACCTTGAGCTATGATAATAGGGCTATTTACAAAATTGCACCACCTAATTCTGCAAAGCATGAGTTTGATAATTACACAACTTCAGATTTTACTTTTAAAATGAAAGGTAGAGAAGCTGTAAACCAGAACATTGGGAACTTAAATTAAAGAGGAAAAATAAATTTACAAATTATCATTTCAAAGTAAAGAGGCATTTTTAGGTTCAAATGGTATGTTTATAAATGCATATATGCAAATACATATCATTCATATATAACATATTTACATGCTAACATGGATGATACCATAATATTAAGACCTATCTTGGATGTCTATAATATTTATAATTTATAAAATTTGTTATGTCACACGTTATTATGTATTAAACATTTTAAACTTACTTTAGGGATTAAAGACGTTTTACCTAATTTTAAATGGGAATAAACTGATGAAATAATTGATCTATGCTGGGCATAAATCAAGTGGTATATAGCAGTAAGTACAAATAATCTTTCCATCCTGTGTGACTGAAGAGTTTCTCAAAGTCAAGTTTCCCTATATACATTTATACAAGCCACTTTTACCTCAGCCCCAGGTTCAAGCAATTATATTGTATTTCTGTCATTTACTCTTCCATTTTCCTTTTGACTTATAATTTACTTAGGATAAGGAGAGAACATGATGATGAGGTTTATGGCAAGTGTCTCCATGATCAGGAGTTAGCAGGCATATATGGGACCTTCCTCACTCCCAGCTTGAGTACACACGGTTCTCCAAGCACAGGGCGCATTCTCCAAGATAGAACATATGTTTGGTTAAAAAATATGCCTTCATAAACTCAAGAAGACAGACACCATATCAGGTATTTTCTCGTATCATGATGCTTTGAAATGGAAATTAATCACTTAAACAGAAATAAAACAAAAATATATAAATAAATCTAAAGAGAGTGAAGAATTTTGATAAGATAGTTTGGTAAGCTTTGGAATCGATGAACTTTAACATATCCATTTAGTGGATAGCCAGACTTTCTACTCTTACTGTTTACACTTTCCTGGCTGTCTGAGTTCCAGGTAATTCATAATGTCCATTTGACCATTGAATAAATGAGGTGCAGCTGCATGTATGGAAAATACTGGTGTTCATGATACATATTAAAAACTACATGCAATTTTGCAAAATATGATAGCTCTCTCACTGGTCTTCCTTAGGATTTTGTGAGCTTAAGGACACATTGGAATTAATATGCTCCACTTGATAATTGAGATATATTCTCTTGAAATATTCTCTTCTCTGCCAATGTTCCATAAAATAATTACCATTTTGTTTTCCCATAACAAGAATTCCAAATTAAAACTGTATTGTTCTTCCAAGTGTCTTTCAGAGTTTTAACTCTTCAAATCCGTTTTCATTCCATCGTTTAAATATATTTTAGATCATATATTTAAAAAGCATAATTAACTGAGGCCTCAGTTAAACCAAAAAAAAAAAAACTATAAAAGAAGCTAACATAAAACAGATTATTTTCGTTAAAAAATTGACTCTCAATTTTTCACTTCTCTACATGCTTCAGAACATGTAAGTTGTCTGACTTTTTGTATCTAAACTTTAGGTTGTAAGAATTATATGAATATCAAAGCATTTTTTTAATTGTGAAGAGTTAAATTATGTATTATAGCTCTTCAGAAGCAAGAACTATAACAAATACTTATCAACGTTACTGGGCCCGCTTGAGCAAATCAACATTAGCATAATATATTTTTTCTAATTGGAGAATCCCATGTTTTCCATTTTTCATTTTGATAAATCACAGGAAAAGTAACCCTCCTGTGCTAATTTACATTTCAGATTAAAATAACGCTACCATGTAATTTATAATAAAATTTCTATGTCTAAAAAAGAATGCAAATCCAAAGGATTATAATATTTATAAACAAGTAAGAAATACTCTGGTATATTTATGATGTATATTCAGACATACATGATTAGGATGTGTTAAGTCCATTCCTTATGCACATTTGCTGTTCTTTTTATCTGTCATAAATAAAAATAAAATAAAATAAAATAAAATAACAAAATTATTCCAGAGTCCTATTCCAATGGATAATGTTTGTGGGCCCAGAATTTATTGTCTGGAAAGCCATGAAAATGGGAAGTAATCATGGGTTTTGGAGCTTTCCTTTGCTTATTATCAATTAAATGAGAAAAGCTCATTTCTATTCTTAAAATATCTACAAAACAGAAATTTGGCAGGAATGGTGGTCTTTCATGTAAATAAGTTCCTCCAAATTGATCATTTATAACATTGTATTGCATGGGTCAATAAAATGTCAGAGAGTCTCACAAATTTCCAACCTTCGCATTTTCTAATAAAGGATATAGAAAACAATTACAAGAAATAGAAAAGTTGAAAGGTCTTTTTAATTATTTCCCCATTTAACTGCAGTTAGTTATCCATTGAGAAGGAACTCCTTTAATAAATTATTCCTGGTGAGGCTCCGGGGATTTAGCATGCTGCTATGGATACCCTGGTTAGCCACAGGAAAGATAAATTCTCCACCAGGAATAATTCCCTTTTACAGAGCCAGGAGTAAGTCTTAAGCAACTCCTGGTTTGGATCAAAAGCAAAAACAAAACCCGAGGACAAAATCCCTATAGCAAATAGTCTTGCTTTTCCCTCATCTCAATAACCAGTGAAAACATGGATTCTGGAAGACTTGAGTGGGGCCCCACTAACATAACAACACAGAATAAAATAATTCTGAACTATAGGGAATTCCACAGAGACACCTTCCATCTATTCATTAAACCTAGCTATTTTATTGAGCACCTGTTCCATGGTACAACGTAGAGCAGGAAAACACTAGATAGTGAGACAAATATTTGCTCTCAGGGTGTCAAGACTCTAATGGTAGAAGACAGGCTATAAACAAGACAACAAAGGGAAAGAAAAACCTAACACTTTCAGATTGAAGTGTGCTGTTATTAAAATTAATGTAGCTAATGTTATAGAGCTTGATGGAAGGGATGACAGGAAACGTGAGCTGCATCAGATATTATGTTTAAAGCTATATAACTCTCTCTCTCCTTTTGGGTGTTGTGTATTCAAAAATAAATATGAAAGGCCACAGCGGCTCTCTCTCTTGTCATGTTTGGTGGTCTCACACAGCTTCCCCCACCCGGGGTGGCTGAGGTAATGGGCAGACAAAGTAGGGAATGAGGACCAGGCTTGTTGGTGTCAGTTGTATGTTATACCAATCTCTTCTCCACTCCTCTTCCTCTACCCCTTTTCCCAATTCTTTACTTCCTCCTCTTGGAGGCTGCTCCCTTCTTCATACTTCTCCTGGATACTCCTTGATTTTCCTTGATTCTCCCTGATTCTCCCTGATTCCCCCTAGCCTATTCTTACAGTCTTTGTTATATCCCAAATCACGAAGGGTTGGGGCTTACACATAGGTATGGTCATACAATCAACAGAGGTGAAATCCTTCCCTCAGGGGAAGCTTTTTATAGAACAAATTCTCATTTAGTCCAAAGGTGAAACAACATTTATGGGTCTGTTTCTCCAGTCGTTAGTCCAACAAACATATAAACATTAATAGTATTACTCATTTTGTATGGAGACAGTGAGAGATATATTAACCTTATAGGATGGCTCTCCTGGGGGAGTCTAGCTATAGATCTCAGACTAGAGTGCTCAGGCCTGATTAGTCTTTCCTAACCCTAGCAGGGGCCTAATAAAGTTATTACTTTTTGGATCATTACAGAATCTGTCCATAATCATGTTCTTAACTTATAGTTAAGTATCATGGCTCTTCAGCCTAATCCATTTCAATGCGAGGGCAGCTCACAGCTTGCCCTGGGTCCATCCAGTCCCTTGTTGGGACCCTGCCTTTGGGGTGCTAGGAAGTAAGGGCAGCCAAGGCTTAAGTCAACAAAACAGATGCACAGGAGTGAATATTATTCAGAGTCAATTAACTCCCAAGTTACAAAAGCATAACGTTAACTGTCTTCCTGTGTCTATACAAAAAGTACATTGCCCTGAAGTAAAAGGACATAAGGAGAAGAGAAAGGCAATATTTTGCTTATCAATCCAAGTCCAGTGTTCTTAGAAGGTTCTGACCTTACAAGTTAACCGAGTCTGATTAGGGGATATAGGTTATTGACCGGTTGGGGAAGCAGAGCACAAAGAAAGAGGTTACAGATAAACAAAGGAATGGGAGTCTCTCAGGAGCACTGTGATGGATATAACCTGATAAACAAGCTCTCTGTCGCAAGAGAGAAAGAACAAACCAGTGCTAAGCCTAAAATATTTAGAGCTATATTCCAACAGGTGTTATGGTTTGAAATACAGGGGCTAAGTGGCCACAAAAGTTTTTAAGTCTGTAAGTGAGTATTATGGTGATCCATTTAAAATAATAATAATAAAAATTATAAAAATATTATTATCAATGAAAAATAAAAGTTATATGACTCTAAGGTTTGGAAGATGACTTGCCAGCAGACTGGCAGGCCAAGATTCTTAAAGTCACGATTCTTAAAATGAAGACAAATAAAAGAGTAAAGGTCCTACTTGGAAACAATTTTGTCAACTTTAATTAAAGGAGAACCTTTTGGCAGTCAATAGGAAATCTCAAAGTAACTCCCATACAGAGTATAGGAAAGTTTACCTATGAGGTAGGAAACTCAAACACAGTGTGGATGTATTACATTATTCTAGTTTTTCTTGTATGTTTGTGATTATATAGATACTAATATCACCACAAATTATGGATTTTGTATAAATACCAAAGGGAGTCATACACATTAGAGACTAATATACTTATAAAAACTTCATACTTTGTCATCCAATCATTCTGTGAGTTAAGAATGTAACTGTGTCAGGGCCAAAGAGATCATATATCAGGCACAATAGTAAGGGACAGTAAATCTTGGACATGGCCAACCAACCCAGGTTCAATCCTCGGAATCCCATAGAATCCCCCAATACTACCAGGATTGATTCTTTAGAGCAGATTTAGGAATAATCCCTGAGCATCGCCATGTGTGCCCCTCTCCCCCACCCCTCCAAAGAATGTACTATGACAGACAACTGTTTGCATATATCTTCTGAAAACTTTCTTAGTTAATTTGTCTCGTCAATAACTGCCTGTGCATTGCTATCCAGCAAAACTCTGATTACAGTAATGCCTCTAAAATACAAATTAACCTAAATATATTAAACATGTTCAGATATGGATTTGTGGATTACATTGCATCCATGCAGAGTTCATCCGTGAATTAGTCAATACCAAATATAATTGCCCCTTGCTTAACACATACTGAAATAGCCACTTAAATGTTTAAATGTTCAGGATTATAGCATATGGTCTTAATTTTGATAATGCAATCAGACTAAGCTTTCATTTAGTTCTGCACTAGAGAATTGGCTCTTAGTTATTGAGTACAGCACTAAAATCCAATAACGAATAAACATTACAATTTTAAATCTTTTCTTAAAAAATTCCATCTGTGCTTAAATTAATTTGAATTACAAAAAATAAAATTAAAATTTGAACACATCCTAATAGATCAAAAGCCACTTGGTAGTAAAGGAGAGCCCCAGAAATCAGATAATGTAGTATCTTGAAAATATGGTACCCCATTTTTATTATATGAAAATGTAAGTTTGAAAAGCTAAACACTTGAATTAATTTTATTCATCTGTTTTCAGAATATTTTCCATACAATGAGAGTCTTAAGTAATCATTGAAGAATCAGAATGATTCACAGATGGTATGAGTGGCTTAATTATTTTTAACCAGTTGTTCCAGGCAAGCTCAGAAAGATATTTCCAACTCCACTGCAGAAGCCTTCTGAGCTCTCTTCCAGCTGGTGTTCCATATTTTGGAAGCAAATTTAGAGAGGAGAAAATTGCATTTCTTATTGTTGTGTTATGGTTGGAGGTCAAATTGCTGTGTACAGATTCTTATACTTTTTCCCTCTTTGTTGTATGAGTTATATTTACCAAATATCATGTCTTTTGTATGATTGCTAGAGATTTGTCTATTTCATTTTACGTTTCGTGTTGTCTAGCATATAGGAGGCACTAGAAAAAATGTTTACTGAATGAAAGAAATGCCAATTCAATGTATCTAAAATAAAACTTGAGTTCCTTTATAGAGTCCTAGTAAGTGTGTAGAATTCTCATTTTACTACATCCTTCTCATTCTTAGAAGGTTCTCATGAAAATGGAATAAAAAAGGAAATGAACTAAGGTAATAAACAAAACAGTGCTCCTCCATACAAAAATGGTAACAGCAACACATATTTTGTTAACTGAATGTCTGAAACTATTTCATTCATTTTTATGGGAAAATATGATAGTTGAACAATTTTAGTCTGTGGAGGTTGTTGAAGGACTTAGTGTAAGAAGTAGCAAAGATTCATTCTTGCATACCAAATTTGCCTCAGAAAATCTGTTTTTCACAACAAAATAACCTAGTCTTCATAATTATTTCCATTAGGAAAAGATAAGCTTTGCTCATTGTCCTTATTAACAATGAGAGGTAAAATAATATTCTAAAATATTAAAACAAATGTGATAATTGCTCAAACACTGTCATTTCAGGAAAGAAAATATTAAATTTATAAATAAATTACTTTCTGGACATAAATTACTTATATTTACTCTAGTTTGACTAAGAAAATTACTAATAAAACTGTACATAACAATAGTGCATCATAGTGTTGTTTATATATTTATGAAAATATGTATTTACCATCAATATTTCAAAAAAAAGGATTACAGTTCTACTCAATAAAAATTTAATATAGTAAACACTATTAGAAAAGTAACATTCTCTTTGCTTATACACTGAATTGTGTCTGTAGATTATCACCCTAATTTTCATTAAGAAGATGAACAACATAGAAAATGATGTACATATCACAGTTATAACTATACAATAACTCTAGAGGTTAATGCAAGCAAATAATCAATGTTAATATATGTTTTATAGTTTCGATTTATTATACTTTTTAGATCCAGTCATTTTGGGTATTACTTCTGAAGTAATGTTATCTTAACCTTATTTATAAAAATTCTACTTTTTTGAAAGAATATAAAATTGCAACTGACAGTCAATTTTTTATATATTAAAAGTTTAAGACGAGAATGATAAAGAAAGGCAAAGTCCAATGAGAATTCAGTTTCTTACTAAAGTTGGTCCACGCAAATAATGTTTGAAAAACTTTGATTTTGCTTTTATGTTTGTTTGGTTGTTGTTTTGGGTCTACATCTGGTATTGTTCAGGGCTTACTCCTGGCTCTGCACTCAGGGATCACTTCTGCTTGGCTCAAATCTTTATCAGGGGTCAAATCTTTATCAGTAGTCGGAAAGGCAAATGCCCTACCCACTGTACTATGACTTCAGCTCCTTGATTTCAGAGTGATTCCAACGATTTTCCCATTCTTTAACAATTTTATTGTCTAAATATATTAATTGCAATAATGAAATAATATGCGTTAAGCATTTTCCATCCTTCTAAGCATTAGAAAGATCAAGGATGATTTGTAATGTATTCTTTCATTCAATATATATATACCACATACCTACACTCTGCAAGTGTGTGATTTTGATTTTGAAGACACACCATTGGGACAGGTCTAGACAATACATTCTGAATTGGAAGGCCTTCAGTTACTATAACAGTAACACATTTTGTGGAGGGAAAAATACATTTGGTACTGGGTCAGTGTGAGTGTGAGTGTGTGTGTGTGTGTATGTTTCACTGAGAGTACTTTTGAGTAAAACCTGAAAGACTGTAAGGCAGAGATAAAATGAGCTAAGCATAAATTTAATGAAAGTGTTTTTAAGTACAGGAAACACATACAATGGGGACACGCCAGACAAATTCAAGATACAGCAGAAAGGTCAGGAGAGGTGGGACAGAGTATATAGAACATTGTAATGTGAAGTAAGATCACAGCGATAATAAGGGAACAGGTCATACATTCCTTGCAATTCATCTAAGGATTCAGGATTTCATTTTAAGGTTAAAGTGAACACATGGAAAAGATCTCATTGGATGTAGACATAGGTATACTGTATTCATATTTACAGATTGCGTGTCTAAGCTTTGCAAGGGGTGGGCTTCCATTGTAGTGGTGTAGTTATAAAAAAGAAGTGGGCTGTATTCAAATCATAAAACTCACTGAAAAAAGCAAGCTATGCGATTAGAAAGAAAACAGAAAATGTTAAAAGATCAAGCAGGTCAGTGTTTCAAATCAAAGGAGACAAAAAAGGTACCAACAATTGAAGCTGGGAAGAAACACCCAGAAAACTGAGATGAATCTGACGAGAGATAATAACGCAAATCCCTCTTGAGCAGCATGGATGCCCAGAATATTTTTTCCTATTTATGCTTAGCATACAAATAAGACAGTTTTGTATGGAAAAAAACTTCTTTAGGTTTTTCTGGTTTTGTCAGCTTCTTTGGTCTTCATTTTCCTTACACTTAAAATGGCTAATTTAGGATCACTTCCCTTCTTTTTAAAAAGACAACTTTATACACAGAATATCTAATAGTCCATTAAAATGCTGACAAAACTTTTGAGTAGCATAAGTAAAACATGTTATATCATTAGTGATAATGCAGGATGTAGAAATAGTTTAAAACTAGTATAAAGATATATAGATTGATAATTTAATACATTAATTAAATTAATTAAATAAATACACCAGTGGGAAAATCTTCAGAAAAGTAATAATATTGTGAAAACACTCTAGTGAGAATCTCTGCTAGGAAAGTCAAAGTTCTCAGACTGAAAATATCTTAATTGCGATAGATTAATGTCTTCATGAAACAGTTTCTTCAAGTATATAATTCAGGATCCACGGGGAGTTTCCCTTTCATCTCTAGAGATATAGGAGTATTTTACCACCTTCTTCCTTTTGCCACTGTTTTAAAATAAGCTGTCCTTTGAGGTATCATTATTTGCTGAGAAATTTGTCTCTTCAGCAGTGTTTAAAATTCTGTTTGGGGACTTATGACAGTATATGAGTACACTTTATTTCGCTTTATTTTTTCCCCTGTGGGCTGAGATAAAGGACAACAAGTGTAGTGCTTACCTGAGCTCAGAAACAAGAATAAGTCCTGAGCATAGCACAGCCCCAAGAAAAAAAGTCCTGCTTGAGAAGTGCTCAATTCCCAAATTGAGTAGAGTCATTCTAATTAGTTTTGGGAAAAGTCAAAGTAATTAACACTTCAAATATTGCTTTGGCTCTGTGCATTCTACTCCTAACTTGACTTCCTTGATTTGACATTCCTAGTCCCTATCATTATTATCCAACCTTCATATTTTCCAAAGTTTGAAATATATACATTGAAGGCATCCCTCAGTTTTCCTAACAGGAAATTAAATGTGTTCATTTTCAAATTGTATACATTTCTTTTATTTTTTGTTTTTATCAAGTTATTTTTATTTTTTATTTACATTTTTATTAGTGAATCATCATGATGTACAGTTGTAGATTTACAAATTTTTGTGCCTGGGTTTCAGTCATATAATGATAGACTACCCATTTCTTTTACCCTTTTTAAGACCTGGGCTTTGGCCCCACTTGGTTCTTAACCTCATATTTCTGGTTTTTGTGTGTCAGAATATTTAGCAGAGTGAACTATGGACTTGTGCGTCTTGCCTTTCAAACTGAGTGACCACAATAAATATATTTTAGAACTTCATGAAGATATATCAGTTTATTATCTGTTCACATCCTTCAACTAGTTATTCCTAACGACACATATATCTGGAACTATATATCTTATAAAGTATCTAAATATTTTCTGTTATTTGATAGACTTGAACTATGCTGACTAGGATGCCAATAAATTTGTAAAATCTTTGTGAGCATAGGATTTAGTAAGCTCTGAGAAGTATTGAGTCCTTAGTCATTGATTCCTCCCTCAGTCTCCATATTCTCTCTGCCTTCTCCTTTTATACTAGGAATAAAGCTTCATTGAACAGAGTTATTACTGAAGGCAGGGAGCTCACATTGCATGCAGACAACATCAATCTCCAGCATTCCATATGGCACCCTAAGCCCCACAAGGAGTGATCCCTGAGGAGAAAGCCAAGAGTACATCCTGAGCACTTTTGCGTGTGGCCTGAAATTTAAGAAAAAAGATATAAAGCTTCTTATAATATTTCCAGGCTATCACACTCTTCATATTTGATCTTTTTATATCCGTTCTAATAATTTTGACATAGTATCTTTCTAATTTCCTTTTTAATCTTAACTAAATGTCATTATATATTTTTCTCTAAAATATTCGATTTTCATTTCTAGAAGTGTTATGTAGTTTTTAAGACAGATTCATCATAACACCTATGTTTTTAAATTGTTCTCAAAATAAATTTATTTTATTCATGTTTTGATAGATATGGTTTATTTTAGAGTAAATTAATAAAAAAATATCAAGTGCATGTGCTACTAAGTCTCTTAGTTGATAAATTAGGTAATTGAGCTATATCATATTACTTCTATAAATGGGTTGTGAAATTTTGTGGTGAGTCAATATTCTGTGCTTTACTATGGGACTTTCCACTAAAAAGTGAATTACCACATTATTCTTTAGGGGGGAACCCAGAAAATTTTTGAGATCTAAGATTCTTTTCAGATAATTTTCTCAAAAAGATTCTTAAAATCAAAACCAACCTAGAATTCTACCTTCTTTATTTCTCTTTCTTTTTTTTATTTTTCTTTTTGATCTCACCCAGTAATACACAGGGGTTACTCCTGGTTTTGCACTCAGGGTCTCCTTATGTTGCTCAGGACACCATATGGGATGCTGGGAATCAAACCTGGGTCAGCCGCGTGCAAAGCAAACACCCAACCTGATGTGCTATTGCTCCAGCCTTCTGAATTCTACCTTCCTTAAGTGAGCAAGCAGAAGGGTCTGCAGTCCACATTCCTAGGCATTGCAATCTCCTGGTGTTATTCCATTAACCGCTGCAGTTGGGGTGGAGTTTGGCAGAATCACCCACTTTGGTTAACCCTAGTCTCAAAAATTGTATTTAGTGTATAAACTCAGACACCACAACTTAAGTTTTAATTTCCTTATTTCCTTTCTTGTTTTCTTTGGGGGGCCGCACCCAGAGATGTGCAGGGGTTACTCCTAGCTCTGCACTCAGAAATTCCTCCTGGCCCTTGGGAGACAATATGGGAAGTCGAGAATGAATCTGGGTGTGCCACATGTAAGACAAACTCCCTACTGGCTGTAATATCTCTCCAACCTCCTCAAATTTAATGTTCACATATATTTTTCTTTAGCCAAAATCCTAGGCAGATGGATCAGATTTGTGAAAAGCACTCACTTTCTCCATTACCTTCTGGAAACTTAAGTGTTCAGGCAGTCTTAATTATAGCTTGATATTTTATGTTATATAAGGTCACATTTTCTGGTTTTCATAATTTGTTTAGTTTTCATGTTTTCTTGTAAGTCGGTAACATGGTTATAATAGTGTAAACATTTATGGTTTTGATGTACAAAGTTACGTATCTTCATCACGGTCAAAATGCCCAAGACCCCCTACCCCTGTCCTTAAGGCCACCCATTTTCTATTTAAAATGCTTTTAAAACTTTCAATTAACAATAATGCCTTTTTAATCTATTTTCAGTAATATTTAAAATTTTATGCTCATTTCTGGTACTTAGGGGGAAGGGGAGTTCTACTATATATTGTGAGCTTAACTAAGCATTTAAAACACTTTTTAATGATTAATGGTGAGGGGGTATGGTGCCACCAGCAGGTCAATCTGTACCTGTGAGTTGAGTGCATCAGCAGCCTGATGGCACCATCAGACTTTCAGATTCCCCAAAATTGCTGCTGTGCCTTTGGCCAGACCCCAAAAACTTGGGGCAAAGTTTACCAAGAAAGTAAACGGCCAAAAGTTAGGTATGTGGGAGACACACCCATAAACCACCTCCGGCTCAGCTATATAATTGGAGGCATGGCCTCTCTGGTTCCCGATCGAACTGCTTAAGGGCCATGATCCCAGAGACTCAGAAACAAATCTCAGAACCCAAAGGGTTTTGGCAGAAATGTATCCTGTTCCTGCAGTAGGTTACTGGCACTGGGCCACTCCAAGTGGAAATAGGTTTCGTGCCTTGGTCTGTTCCCCTTGGCGTCCCGGTGACCGCCATCCTCCAGAGGCCACTGGACTTCAGGTTTGGGCCTGCAGTGACGAGACACGTGGGGCCTCACCAGATGGGGGTGGAACCGGCCCTTTCCTCCCCATCCCAGTAAGACCTCGAGTCGCTTGCCTACAAACGGCCTCTCTGGCTCCTGATCAAGCTGATTAACGGCCATGATCCCAGAGACTCAGAAACAAATTTTGAAACACAGTGGCTTTTGGCAGAAATGCATCTGGACCTATTACAAGGTGCTGCCACCTCAGAGCTTATTGGAAAGCCAGGTATGAGCTGGCGTTGATGGGGCAACTGCAGTCTCATGGGAAGGGGGACAGTACCGGCTCATTCTTCACACCCTACAGAGGTCATAGGTTGTCCCCCAGAAGCGGCTCTCAGGCACGGCCATGGCTCCAGAGGCAAAAGGACTTAATCCAGAGCCCGGCAGCTTGTAGCAGAAAAGTGAATGAACCATGCATTAAACTACGGTGCCATGCCTCCCCGGGAAGGAAAGGGTGTTGCTCCCTTCCGCCTTTTCCCCCCCTTGTAGCAAGGTGGCCACCGCCTCAGAGCTTATAGGAAAGCCAAGTATGAGCCGGCGGTGACAGGGCAACTTCAATCTCATGGGAAAGGGGGCAGTACTGGCTCATCCTTCACGCCCTACTGAGGTCACAAGTTTGCCCTGAAGTAAAAAGCACAGCCATAACACCAGACACACAGAAACCAATCTCGTAATTATCTGGCTCTTTGCAGAAATCCAAAATCATTATATGGCATTATAAGATTCCCATAACCATCTATAAAAAACAGAGTATTTCACAGTGCCTTTTCAGTAATTCTGATTGTTGGGGGGGGGGGGGGCGGAAATTCTAGACAATCATGGTGCATCTTTTGTTAAAATAATGAATGTAATCAATGTAGAGAAGAGTTAAGTGGAAATCATTTGCCTCACAGGCATTGGGAGAGTTGGGAGTGGGGGTATATTGGGGTTCTTGGTGGTGAAAAATGAGTACTGGTGAAGGGAGAGGTGTTTGATCATTGTATGACCGAGACTTAAACCTGAAAGCTTAGTAACTTTTCCCACAGTGATTCAATGCATAAACATAAGAAGAAAAATAAATAAAGTTATGAAAAAAAGTAAGGTGGAGTTCATGCCCAATTCAATAAGCTAATCAGTGGCTGAATAAATAGCAGTACTCCTACATAAAAAAAAAGGAAAAAGAAAAGTCAATGTTGGATAGGAAGAGGATACAAATGAGTTTTTACAATCAGAACATTTGTTGTCAGAGATATTCCAGTGGGAAAGGCACTTGCCTGGAAAGCAGCTGACCTTGATGCTGTATGAGCACCCCATTTGGTATTTCAAACCTGCAACACGGGATCTTTGAGTGCAAATCCAAGAGTATGCCATGGCAACAGTTGGATGAAGCTCAAAACCCTCAAAAATTAGAGAGTATATTAGATCATTTTCAGATTTTCATATATTTGAAATGAAGGATTCCATCTTTCATCTTTTTATAAACTGATCAGATATAAAAATAGCCTATTTGCCCAATAACCTGTATGTGGATTATGACTAATAAAAATTATAATCTAAATGTATTTCAACTATTTTTTACCACAATCAAGAAAAAAATCTTGTACTGCATTCACTTTAATATTGAAGCTGAGAGGAGGAATATTCTAGAAGCAGCTATAACCCGATTAATTTCACTTAGTAGCCACTATTACGTTTTATAGTGACAATTCTGTTTACAAAGAACATTTTATCTCAAAGTGATAAATTATTTATATCTTTTAAGTCCCCAAGGCTTCTGCATTCACAGCTCAAAAACTCTGATATTATTTCAAGGCAAAGAAAAAACCTGGGCATGAAAATCCCCTCCCCAACCCCACTTATTTTAGAATCCAAGTTCATTAGCTACCAATATATGATAAAAAGAAAACGGGCCAACAAATGCGTATCAGAGCATAGAATCTAGGTTGAATATTAATTTTCATAGGTGATGGCAGTCATTTCTGTGATTACTACCCTTTCACATCCATGCCTCATGGATATCAAAATCCTAATTGTAGAGCAGTGCTCAGCCTAAACTTTTTTAACCAGAAGAACACTAGTTATTCACAACTTCTAACATATGAATCTGTCCATAAAACTGAAATGAAATCCCCACCTTATTCACAGCAACCAAGGAGATGTGAAAATCTCCAGGGTTTATAAGCCCTGTAGAAATAAGTGTTGCTGAACACAAAGCCCTCAGATGTTCTAGACTATGAAACTTAATTCAGTGCTTATGCATGAAACCATTACAATTTTTTCATTTCTTTAAAAGAACTTCCATATGGGAAGTACAGAGATCACATTTAATGTCTTCAATTTCTCATGCGTACCCTTGGATAAACCTCATTCATTTCATTTAAATTTTCTATATTGTAAAGTATCAATGAAAATACCCTAAAGAGGGTTATTAGAAGAATCAAAACTAGTTAAACATTAAAGCTCTTTTTAAGGTTAAAATGTTGTTCTTTTTCATGAACTGAAAGGATATTTTGAGTACCAAGTATTTTACAAAATTATTCAAATAGGAACTAACATATAACAATACATTTCTCTTTGTAATGGAAGTGACTCTAACCAAGTTAACTATCAACAGTTTAGAAACAGCTTTATTTTGAAAGTGTTTACCTTGAATGTTATTGAAATACCTTGTGATAGCATATAATTTAGTTATTCATTGCAATACATTACTAAAAATGTCTTCATATATACTGTATACCACATTCAGTGTTAAGTACCCTATACCACATTCGGTGTTAAGTTTCAGGAACTTTGTCTTTCATTAAACACATACCCTTCCTCATGAAATTGTAATGAAACCTACTGTTTGGACAGACATCATAAATTCATAGCTGGCACAATCATAAGCGATATAAATTATTAAAATAAAAATAACTATGTATTATTACCTGTACTGACTACATGTCAAATTTTTATTAAACATTTCATTGTTCCTAAACAAAACCTCAAGTTATAGCACCTTTATAAGAATCTATGTAAAAAGTATTCCATGGAAAAATAATATAATACAAAGCTTCTGAGGTAGAAAACATAATAGTGTGCTTACTAGAGAAGAAATGTGTGTGTCTCTGGCAGGAGAACAGCAAATGGGGGATAAATTCATAGTACTGGGAATGATAGGGAGAGATCACTGAATGTAGTAGCTCAGAGGATTATGTTGAAAGTATGTTGAGCATCTGGGATTTGATAGAAAATCACTTACTTTCTGGGATATATTTTTGTCTTAAGGAGAACATTGAGTGTAGGTAGGGGAAGATTATAAGCAAGATATTAGATGATTATGATGTATGCTAGGGTTTCTGCAATGAAGTACTAAGGTGGAATGGTTAAACTGAAGATATATTTTGTAGGTAGGATCACTAAAAGAACTAGAAGTTAATTATAAGTATTCTATAATAGGAAAGAGGAATCAGATGTAAGGTTAGATATTTTACCTCACTCTAAAGCAAAACTATTGGCACCTAGAAAATTCATTTGGAGAAAATTTATGTGAAGGACAACATCAATCATTCTTCACTTGGCTACATTATGTTTGAGCTACCTATTAGGCAACAAAAATGATAAGATAAACTGGAAGTTGCTTGATATGAAACATTGAAAACCATACATCTTTCTTAAAAATATAAATGTTACTACTTTAAATACATGGTTCTTACTGAGATTTTCAATGACTTAAAGAAATATAAAATATTTTATGCCATCTTTTTTCAAGTGTCAGTTTACACATATGTAGATAATATTTACAAGGTCCTGTAATGCAAGTGTTTTAAAAATTTTACCACATTTCTCCATTACAAACAGCATTATCCTTATGAAGAAAATTGGACTGTCTCTCATATATGCCCATTATTATACAGCTAGCAGTCTCTAGTGGTATGACCAATATTAATATTCAAAGATATTCTTCATTCAGGTATGTGTAGAATTAAAGTCCAACTTGTAGGAAAACTTTTCATTTTTAGCATGCTCAAACTGCGTCAGTGTAGAATAAGTGACAAAGATAACTCTAACAAGTAAAATATGTTTAAAAAATAAGTGGGGCATAAGTGTCCATGTTAGATATCATCTATCAACTTTTATATACAACTAAATTTCAAAGCCAAATAAAGATGCAGTATTCAATTGATATTTCTTCTTACTTTAATTATGCTACTATCATAGAAAACCAAAACTTAATATAAAAAATTTCCCCAGTTCAGAAAGTTTGAGCTTTGTGTCTTTCAGACATAAAATTAAAAAGATAATCAGAAATATAAATCAGTATTTACTAGGTGCTTCAGATTTTATAGAACTACATAACTCTACTTTATTACACTACTAATGTTTTAAAAGGAATGTTAAGGACTTGATATATTTAGGGGCTTGGTGGCATTTACATTGGTTGTTTATGGAAAATTTTGATATCTTGTTTATTTAACTATACCTTACCTATGCAGACAAAAATTTTAATCCTATATATGAGCTTTGTAAAACTATGAGAGAAATTGTGATGAAGAAAGTAGAAGTCATGTTTCAAGATAAATGACTACATTCTGAATTATCTATTAAATTAAAGAAAAATTATTTTTCATGGTTTATATTCATGGCCGCCTCAATTTTTCAGACGACTTTTTTATCTGCAGACATGGAGTTTCTGTAAGCATGAGCTTGAGTAATTGATGACATATAATATTCCTAACATCTAATATGAAGTATAATAGACTTAAATGTACAGTCATCTAGAGCTGGACTTCAAATGTAATAAAGCTTCAATATGTCTTATATTACTTCTCCCAATTTCACAGTATATTTAGTTCCTATTCAATCTTAGGGTATTAGATTTCAAAAAACAGCATACATATTCATGGATTTTTCTAATATATAAATAAAAGTGCCAATAACAGGCAGTACATTTCCCTTGGTATTAACAAAATTCAACTGTTAGATCAATTTAAATATATTATCATATATTCTGCGAAAATAAAATATAAGGCATGTCCTAGACGTATTTTAACATGTTTAAAAGCTTTTCCTTCTCTAGAAGCCTGTGTTCACTCTTAAATATATATTTATATTTCTTTCTCTACTCATATTTCACAAAGTAAAGTTCTTTCAATAAAAACTATTCTGAGGAAGACCGAGAAATAATATAGCAAGCAGGGCTCTTCTTTTGCATGTGTCTATCTAGATTTTATCCCCAGCAACACTGTCCTCCAAGTCCGACCAGGAGCAATCCCTGGGCTCATATCCAGGAATTCATCCAAAGCACCATGGGGTATCACCCCCAAAACAAAGAGAACGATAATAATACTGAGACTATTACTGCTCCTGCCCGTCCTCCTCCTCCTCCTCCTCCTCCTCCTCCTCCTCCTCCTCCTCCTCCTCCTCCTCCTCCTCCTCCTCCTCCTCCTCGTACTACTACTACTAATCTGTATTAAATGGAATTGACAACGTCACAAAAGAATTTTTAGACTTATTTATGAGTTGACACAAATGAAATTGTTATCTGCACAGGTCAAAATTGCTGTTGGTTGCATCTGATTCAGCCTAAGACAGTTATAAAGACTTATTTTCTAGATTTGCCATCTTTCTTTGCAGTCTATTTACAAAATTACAGAGCAGTGGCTGTTTCTCTCCACTTTATAGTCTCTCAAACCAGGAACAAATAGTACTAGAAAAACCTCTATGGTTTATGCCCCATTACAAATAAACAACTCAGAAAACCAGCATACACATTTGAATAGCCCTATTCAAAAAAAGGAATCACAAATTTTCCATTCAGTTTTCTGAAAGAAGAGCGGTCGCTTCTTTTTCTTTTGGTTCGTAATATTTCATAGACACATCGCTTGGTATTTTCCAGATGTCTGTCAATTATCAACCATCTCACCAGGCATCCTGTTCTAATAAACCTAAACCCATTACATAGCTAAACCTGATATGAGGACTAGTCCTTAAGTCAATTAGGCCTTATGCAAGCTAAAAAGGATTCACAAAAGAAGTATTATTTGTCAAGTATACATTGGTAAAGTAAAATTAGCATGAGATGATCTTAGGAAAGCAATGTATATTTTCGATAAGACACTGAAAGAAGGAAATGTATGGTCGATTGACAAATCCACATTGCCAATGTTATGAAAAAATGATGTGGCAAAAGAAATTAAGATGCATTTTTCTTTAAAATCTTTGATTGGGGATTCTCTCCAAAGGGCAGTAAACTAGTAATGGGTTTAATCTAAAGAATTAGCCACTAGTGTTAACGAAAGTCCAAAGTGAGAGTGAAGTACTCACTTCAGAATGCATATTAGAAGTTTGAAATTGCACCCAGATCTTTTTTTTCTTTTTGTTAATAGAAGCTTCTGTATTAGAGAAGTAGTTGCAAGCACCTACGTGGTTTGCCAGTAACAACTCACAATTTGTGCAAAGTTGAGTCTTCGAAACTGAGCAAATTTGCTCTCAATTTCCCGCCAGCGCTTGCTGAGCTGGATCTGAGTTGGTTCCACTGCCATTGCGGCCCCATCTTTAGACAAGCCCTCAGCTTGCCTATGCACTGCGTTCAGCTCCTCTTTCTTCTTCTGCAATTCACGATCAATTTCCTATTGAGCAAAATCAATACAGGGCCCAGGGCAGTTAGCTAACCACATCAACCAACCTGCAAGCAGCACATACTTCTCCCAGAAATTCCATAGGGGTCATTTTATTGTCACTTCTCATAACTTACAAATATGGAAGCCAGAGTTGTTTATTTTCACCCAAGCATTCAAATCTAATTCCAATTATCCCTTGAATGCTCAGCTTGAGTTATTCTAATGGCGAAAATAATTGAACTGATCTAACTCTTTCTTCTCAACTGCTTGAGTGTTTGAGGGTAGATTCATCCAAATTGGAGTGATTACTCACTATTAACGATGAACCATTCATACAGAATCTAATTTAAGGGGTAAGTGAATATTCTATTTTTCTTTTAAAGTGTTGAGAAACTCAACAGAATGAAGCAAAGAAAAAGTGGAAAATAACAAAAAAAGACATCATTGGACAATATGCAAATAAATCTATAGAGAGTATACAATGATGTATGAAGTTGCTCTAACGAAATGAATGTGCTAACATGAGGAAGGAGTCATCCATATATTGATAAGTCATTTGCTCATCTGGAACAAAGATACACAAAGTCAATTACAATCCAACCAGGAAAAGACATGACATTGCTTAATTCATTTTACATTGTCTAAAAAGAAAACTTTTTATTTGTTTAACATTGTCAGTCAGAATACACTTAATACAATACATTTACTAAAACAAAACACAATACAATAAAGACACATCAAATCAGAATGCTAATTGAAGAAACAACAACATTTTAAATATGACTCACACAGGTTAAGCTAAAAAATTAAATCGCTGTAATAAACTCTAGTATTGACATTCTGAAATAACATTACCTTTAATTTCCTTTCATCTTTGGGTTCAGGCAGGCTGGCTAATTTGTTTTCAATGTCATCCAAGCATTTCAGGAGATCATCAGCCTGCCTCTTGTACTGATACCACTGATGAGAAATCTCTAGAGCCTTTTTTCTTCTTTGAGACCTCAAATCCTGTTCATAGTGCAGATATTATTAAAATATCAATATATATGTATAGTAGACTTAGGGCTGCAGTTATTTAAAAATAATTGAGCCCCTCACCTTGTACAACTTCAGTTAAGTCCACATTTAAATGCTAGACATGAAAGATAATTTTTAAATTATCTACACGAACATATAAACAAGAAATCCGAGTCCATTTCAAGTATTTTCTCTTGACATGTTTAAATTTTGGGGGAAAACTTGCTATAGTTAATCAACTAACACATAGTGAGATGTCCATGTGAAATATATTAATATAAACAATTAACTATATATTTGTACAAAACTTAGTAGGTTTATATTTCACTTTTAAATAGGTACTGTAATAAAGCTTATATAATCAGTATTTGGCATGTCAACAAAATTTTGAATTTACATTAAAGAAACAGCATTCATGGCTTTAGAAACCCCTGTAAAAATGTCTGGGGGGCATTATTATTTTAAGATTAAAAACAAAGCCATCTTAGCTAAGACATAAACTGTTATGTGCTGCTGTGTAGTTTAAAGTGTACAGGTTTGAAGTATAATAATTGTATAAATGTGAATGTATATGAAAATGACCATTTGAATACTATACAAGTGCCTTTTCTATTAAGACTTGGAAGATCAACATTTTCTTATCATAGAAAATCATGTTACAAATGCAAAATGATTAATTACTTTGAAAAGGAAAGGAAAGTGCTTAGTTTTCAATCAACCTCATGAGAAAAATGAGTGACTTATTTAACAAATCAACAAAGGAGGAAGAATTAATCATCTTGCTACTTACAAGCACTCCCTATGTCTTCCCTGATCAATAGAATTTGTTGAAATGCCATTTTATGATATACTCAAGGGAGCAAGAAAGCTCAGAATGTAAATTTTAATTTTTTCAGAACAGTAGCGATTAGGGCTTTGTGCACATATATGACAGGAACAAAGTAAATAGTATAATAGAATTGCTGATATATTCATTGCACTGGAAAGTTTTAACCTTCTCTGAAATTTTCCATAACAACTAAAATTTGAGCCTTTTGGCAGGTCAACTCAGTTACTGAATTTGGAGGCGCAGATTAATTTGGCACATATAGGAGCTTTTTCATTCCTTTCCGCATATTTTTGCAATAATCTGAATTTCATTCCCCATCTCATTCAAAATTGGGGGTGCAACATTGATTATAGTTGAACATTTTTATTTGAATTTCTAAAATTCTTGTGAAGATAATAAATGCCTGGAATGAGCCAGATATAATGCTGTATATTTTCCTAAGGTAACAAGCTACAGCCAGGGTAATTTCAGCTGACCCATGCTTTATTCATGACATGACTCATTTCTCTACCAAGAGAAAGAATTTGTGGTCATCAACTATGAAACCCCTTCTATTTCTGATGCATGAGGTGCAGTGTGATGTGTGAAGATAGTTAGAGGTTATAATATAGATTTCTTTACAGATATGCCAGATAACCATTAAACACAGCTGTTCAGTAGGACACATATCATCATATGACCAGTGTAGATGCTTCTGAAAGCTCCATCACAGCTGGAAGTGTGTGAATTACACAGCTTTCTGAATTTCTGAGCACATTATGGCTTGCTCCTGAAACTCCCTCAAGGAAGAGGCCTTTTCTATTTACTATATTTATCAGCATTTACCTTCAGAACACCTGCTGGCCAATTAGACTTTCCTTGTGGATTCCTTGCAGGCACAATATTGTGTAATTGCATTCTCAGCAGTGTTTATTTGGTTGTTTGACTCTATAGGAAAAGGCTTTAAACTCTTATTTGCATACAGAACGCATATCCTATCCACCTACTAGTGGATTAACCTTGATGGTTACATAGGTCTAAAAAGAGTGATTTACAATGAATAGCTCTGCAATTAACAGTATTGGAAAGTCAGCCATGCATGCAAAATGGTGATTATTGCAAGGCACAGACACAAAAAGGGTTATTTCACCAAATTCTTTAGATGTCCAGTCTCATATTATGAAACACCTAGATATTGTTACAGGAAAATCAATATTATTTCCTTCTGCAAAAATCCCAGTGAGTGACATGGGGTGAAGCTATATTCTACTGCTGAATATGAGAATGTCAGTTCTTCTTCAAGGGTATCACAATTACTCTGAGGATTCCAATATAGAGACGACTCTTGAAGAGGCTTAGTGAATTGAAAAGAGGAACTCTCTTTTAGATGAAATGAAGTAAACTGAAAAAGTAAGTAGAATCCCCATCATTAATAAACAAACATTGTTACCAAAATAACTGGAGCTCTAAATAAAATCAATAAAAGGAACAGAGTGCCTAAAATTCATAGACAGGTTATTGTGATAGCTAAGGAGTCTTTTCAAGACAGCTGAAAATAGCATAAATATAAACATTAGAAAATTAGGCGTGAAAACATCACAAATTATAAATTCTATCATTCAAATTATCTGTAAAAATAATTACTGATGCAAAATTTATCCTCATCTTTTAGCAATGCATTTTTAAAAATCTAAGGCGCTACTCTAAAATGATAAAGAAAGCACACCTATTAAAATGAAAAAAAGTATTTCTGCTGACCAATATTAAGTATATTTTATTTATGCACAACATACTTTACCCTACATATGAAAAAAATCACAGGCAAGGTATATTATAATTTTAGCTCTAATACCTTGAGAGCATTATGTTTTGTCTGTAACAGCTGCTGTTTAATCTTTATTTCCTCTCGCTTTCTCTCATCTGTGATTCTTTGTTGTAAGTTGTCTCCTCTTTGCAACAATTCTTTTACAGTACCCTCATTGTCTTCGCTCTGATTAAAAACAACAAGTACAGGCTTCATTTTGGTGTTTAAAGAGCTTGATATCGTTAACAGAGATAATAACACGTTATTTAAACACAGACAGAAATCCAATGTAAAACTTTCAGGGAATGTTATCATATGGCACTATGCTCACATCTTTTATATGTTGGACTTTAGCCATCAAAAGAAAGTTTCTGCCATCTAGTTCCAAAGAACACATTTGATCAGTGCACATGAAGGAAAATGCGACAATAAGGCACGTCATCAGTTTAGACCAGTCAGGAATGACAGTGAAGCGTTCACTTTCTCTTTACTTTATCATGAATTTAATAAAAAGCAAAAAGTTTGGAGAACTAAACTTGACACTTATTTTGCTAACTAATCCATATAAGAATATAGAAATTTATGTGGGAATATTCGATGGCATCAAATCTTAAATTTAATTATGCTTCACTTACTCCTAAATCAAGATAATGTTTCTAATGAACATTAATTTCAATTGTTTTCTGTTTCAAACTTAAATGCCAAAATCAGGATGATGTTAGGGCAGTAGTAAAAAAATTCTGCATTGTTGTCAAATGCTGTAAAACTATCACATATGAATGTTACTTTCAAATAAACACCACTAAATAGATATGAAACTAAAGATTAGGAAAATAGCTTTAATTTTTTGGTTGAGCACTATATTCTTTTAAACGCCAGGACTTTTATTTACTTTGGAATAAAATGGTCTGAAAATCTTTTCTAATAGAGTAGTACACATGAGCATGTGATTTCCCCTCCTTGGGTGGCCTTTAAAGAGTCTAAGAAAACCGATGGAAGATTTTTACCTACAGTGAAGTCTAATGTGCACCGAGCTAAGAAGAACAAATATTAGACACTTTCCAAAAATGGCTGGGAATGTATCTTAGTGTAAGGGCATCTACTCACACATCTATGAGACCCTAGATTTGACCCCCAACACATCGCTCTCAATCTCAATCTTTCTCTCCCTCCTCTCTCTTTCTCTTTCTCTCTCTCTCTCTCACACACACAAACACACTTGCATTCGCTTATGGGATTCAGTTTCACATAGTTCAAATCTGCTGCGGATTTCTATTTCAACACACATCTGAGAAACTATTTTCTTTTCTTATGCATGGGATTTTTCTGCCATGAGATTTGTTAGTTACTAGTCTGATGAAAGATACAGCATTAAATAGATAAAGCATAATATAGCACAGACTAAATGTTTATCATCTGTGAATGTCAAAAAACACACTTGAAGGTCAACAGCACTCCCCCTTCATTGCTGAGGACAAGAAATAAGCGGACAAACTAAAAAAAAGCCCCCTTGGCTCCTCTCTCTACATCAGGTGAGGGCCTTAGGGCCAAGTTGGCGATCGGCCCCAGAGGTAAGCAGCACTCTCTTCCACCTCGGTGCCTGCTAACTTCTTCTTGGACATGAAGTACCATTAGCCGTGACTCAGCACCTTGAAAAGTCTCTTCTTGTCTTTCTTTCCATGAACTGAATTGGCAAGGCAACCCAACCACATACATACGCAGGGAGGACTGATGCAAGTCGCTCCAGGAGGTCCAAATTGATACCAGTGGGAGCTACAACTGGTGGTATAGTACTATGGCTTCAACGCTCTATCATCTAACATTTACATATTGACTTTTGATGTCCTTTAAAAACACTGCCCGAGACATCTCTAGTATGGATACATGTCTGAGAAATCACTAGCAAGACACATAAATCTCAGGGTGAAGAATGCCACAGAGGTGACAGCCGTGAGAAAGGGGGAAAGGAACTGTGACAAGGAGGTGAAAGGAGGGGAAATACCAGTGAAATGTGTTGCAGAAATGCAGGCTGTGATGCTGAAATATTCAAGCCAAAGAAAAATTTAAAATCAATTCTGCAATTAATCAGGGTTGAAGGAGAATAGTTTCCATAGTTTTTTTTTTCTTTTTACTCCTATTCAAAAAGCAGTGCGTATTTAGACATATTTTCACCATAGCCTGTATTATTTACTCCAAGTTCTGGTAAAACAACTTTGTTGTAAACTTTCAGAAAGATTGTTCACATTTTGCATATTATACCTTCTCCAAAATAAACTATTACCCAAAACATTAAACATACAAAATATCAGTCGACTATGAGCGATAACTTTATTTATTGTCTACTTTGTTTTTTGATTTGACTTTGTCCTTCGAATGTATTTGTTCTTAAAGTCTGCAAATAACACAGATCAATTGCTGAGCTGATTGTTAGTATTTGTAAATGTGCCTATATGATGACAAAATACAAATTTGGCAATCATCAGAAAATTTTAACAAGAATATTTTACATTTATAATAAATCATTAAAATCACAGAATGTGTAAGGTATGCTTTGACATTTTAGCAGGGACTTGAGTTATCTCATTTCTCTCTAAATATTTATTCATTTTCACTCTTTGTTCATTCACACTTTTTATCACAACCAATTTACCATATCTTTATTGAAGTCTTCCTCTTTCAGATTCACCCCCTGCTGAATTTCAGCCTCCAGTGGTTCAAGCAAGTTTTGTATATCTGAGTTAAACTGCTCCAATTCCTTCAAAGGAATGGAGGCCTAAAAAAAAAGATAGTGCTAATTTAAATCAAAATTACTTTTATTAGAAACATAAACCAAAAAATACATTGAACAAGCCTCCTGTTGCTAAAATAATGACATGCATTATGCTTCCACATTATATTTTATGAATGTTTTAAAATACAACCAGGAAAATAACTGAGGATGCAAATACAGAGAATTGTCTAACATCAGCAGAACCAAACATACATGCAAGATACTGCAATCCATCCTTCTGCTTTTTCAACAAAAGTCAATTTCCATATATTTGACAGGACTAATGGTTAATATTCAAAAGTGGAATTTGATATTATTTTACATCTTCTGATATAAGTACCATTGAGTAAACATTATAAATGGTATCATTCATCAAAGAACCTCAGAATGAAATGCACAATTGCCTCTTTATCCTCAAAAAAAGCTACATAGCAATTGCTTCAGATCTTTTAAATGACAATTTTAGCATGGTAAAATTGACAAGCATACTCTTATAGACAATGCCTCTAACTTGCTTTAGGAGTGCTTCCCTCAATAGCAAAAACCATTCAAATAAATGATCCCAGACCCCAGAAATATTCACATAAAACATGTGCATAGGCTTGCCAACCTTACAAACATCAGTTTCTTTAACATTCAAATTTATACTAACCACAGTCTCATAAAATTAAATGTTTGGTTATCTGAAGAAACCACTGCAGAATAGTAGGGAATGGAAATATGTTGAAAATCAAATATATATCCAAAAGAGTAGACAAGATTTAATTAACTTCAAAGTTAATAAAATAAAATTTTATTATGTTGAATTTTGTTTTGTATTCAATTTCTTTCTTTTAAAATACTTTAAACTATTTATACCTGACATCTTCTAAAAAGTCATAGATGACATAAAGACATCTTACAGAATTAAACACTTTGCCTTGAAAAATGAGTTAAGAAATGACTTTCTGTGTTTTGTGTTTTGATGATTGAATTCATGTTTGTGCCCTTGCTTCGCCTACCTGTCAGATTCCCTTATTTCTTGTCATAGACTTAGTCTTTCCTTATTAAAGGGAATATTCCTCAAGGGCAATAAGGATATATTTTCAAGGAAAATCCAAATATCTAAAGTCTTCACTAGTAAAGAAGGGAATAATCAAATACAATTTATAAGGACATAACTCTCACATACTATGTGGAAAAACTCTTTTCTTCTACTTAGTTCTACACATGCCAGAAATGATTTATGGCTTCTTTCAAAATGTTACTCATTTTCTGTATTATTTTGTAAATCCCATTGATCATTTGTAATTCGAGCTATAACTTCCTGAACCAGTGTAAAATTACACACTTGCAAATGTGTAAAGAGTGTTTCTATCTCTGTTGACATACTATTTTTTCAAAATAATCAAGTCATTAAAATAAGTAAAATTAAAAAGACTATTGGATGAGGGAAGTGGACACTGGTAAAGGGATAGGTGTTGGAACACTGTATCACGGTCACGGTCCTCCCGTTGTTCATCGATTTGCTCGAGCGGGCCCAGTAACGTCTCCATCATGAGACTTGTTGTTACTGTGTTTGGCATACCGAGTACGTTGCAGATAGCTTTCCAGGCTCTGCTGGGCAGGCGAGATACTCTCGGTAGCTTGCCGGGCTCTCCGAGAGGGGTGGAGGAATTGAACTCGGGTCGGGCATGTTGGCTGCATGCAAAGCAAATGCCCTACCGCTGTGCTATTGCTCCTGAAACTAAATCATGAATAACTTTGTGACTTTTAGTTTACGGTTATTCAATTAAACAAAGAAAAAATTATTTAAAAAAAGCATTTGTAAACAAAACTTGACAACTTTTAATGGAATTTTATGTTCTTGGATTTTTATTCACATTTGCTAATATTTAATAAGAATAATTCCAATGTTCTATACTATTTTGTCACTATATAAGTGTTATAGGGGTGTTGAGTGCCACACCTGGCATGATTAATACTATTTAAAGGAACTAATATTTACCACTTGGAGGTCAATAAAACTCAAGTCCATTTGCCTGCAGATCATCATTTTTATTCCAACACCAGTTTCTTCTCTGGCTCATTTAATCTCCAGATATTCAAACCTAGTAGTTTCAAAGGCTCAAAGCTTGGAATTCTGTGCTTCTTTCTCAATATACTTGACTAATAAACTGAACTCTAACCTTCGCAAATTGAACTCTAACCTCCATAATATCAATTATTCATATTTAGCTGAAACCTCATCAAAATTTTCATCCTAGAATCTCAGGAGTCAAGTCAATGCTAAACTTGTCTAGAAATGAGCTCATTATCTTTCCTCCAAACAGCTTGAAACAACAAATACCATGTTTCCATTAATATAAGACTATCTTCTCAGTCATTTGGGTTTACAATCAAGTCATTATTTTTCAACACTTCATTTTAATGTCTAATACATTTTAAGAGTTGTCAATTCATTCACCATGATCCACTTGAGTTCTATTCCCAGAAATAATGTCTCCTTCTCCTCAGATCAGCTAAACTAATAACCTACCCACAGAGTTATAAACTCTTTCTGGATCATCAGTTCCATGCAGTTCACTGAGGATGAATAAATGTTACCAAATGCAGCTTTAATCCTGGCCCTTCACTTCTCAAAATTTACAAATAAACCAAGCTCCAACACAATAGTCTAGGCTTCTCTTAATCTCATGCTAAAAGAACACCTTTCTAACCATTTTTACCCCCTCAAAGCTGCTACAATCTATCTTTCTTGCAGTTCTACCAGCGAGCTCCCATTCTTTCGCTCAATGTCTTTAGAATGCTGTAACAGAGCAGGGAGAGATAGCTCAAGTGGTGGAAGGCATATGTGGAATTTTGAGGCCCTGAGTTCAAAATGTTTGAGGAAAAATGTGTTCAATCTTATGACAAAGGGCTGGATTGATAGCACAGTGGGTAGGGCATTTGCCTTGCATGTGGCCAACCCAGGTTGATTCCTCCGCCCCTCTCGGAGAGTCCAGCAAGCTACTGAGAGTATCCTGTCCCCATAGCAGAGCCTGGCAAGCTAGCAATAGAGTATTTGATATGCCAAAAACAGTAACAAGTAGTCTCACAATGGAGACATTACCGGTGACTGCTTGAGAAATTCAATGAACAAGGGGAGGACAGTGCTACAGTGCTTCTGACAAAGAGCCTCAGCATCTGAATAAGAATGATAGGCTGAATCTCAGCTCCACCATTTCATAGGAGAGGAAATTACTAGCTATCTGTCCTCTTTAAGTCCCAGTTTCTTTTTTGAATCATAGTGATGCAAAAATTAATGTAAATATGATTATAAATGTGCATAAGTTATAATGATTTTGATATATGATAGTGTTTATTATAATCTTTCAAAATCCTGTGTCTGTCTGACAAATAGTAATGAATAATAAAGTTTTGTTCATATTGTTTCATCTGCGAGTTCTGTTCATGTGACTCCACAGGCTAAGATCATACTTTTTGGAAAACTAGAGTTTCGGAAGAAAAAAATGACTATTCATTGAAATGAAATATAATCCAAATATATATGTATATATACATATAATAATCTAAAATTTTCTAACTGCAATATTAAAAAGTAAAACTTACTTATGGGATAAATTGTAATGTTATTTAACCAACATATCCAATATGTTACCTATGTAAACTCACAAATTAATACTTTGTGATAACTTTTATTATATTAAGACTTTAAAGCCCACTGGACATGTTTTAATTTCAACACTTCTTAATTTGGAATAGTCACATTTCAAACATTCAAGCTTTTGTTGTCTTATGGCTACCTTTTTAGACAATTCCCAGTGATAATAAGTATAACCACAATACTGAAAAGAACCACATCACAGTTTGAAATACATCACAGTTATAATAACTTAGTAATAATAGTCAAAAGTCAAGAGATATATTTAGTAAATTTTGGAGGATTTAGAAAATTCCGATGTCCGTCATTTGAGTTTCAGGAAGCATGTAGGGAAAGGACAACTCATGGTAATAGGTTCCACATGCTGCATCAGGAGTCACTATTTCTCATTTAGATTCAATTCTAGGTTATATTTCAATATATTTCATAATTGAATAAAGTGTGATTTGAAACTCAAGGATTTTAACCCTAACAAGATTTTAATCCTGGAATCTAGGAGTATATATTAAACTACTCTATATTTTCTATAGCAAATATACGCTTTTTTTGTACGGCAGATGCACATATACCAATGATAGTATTGATTTAGATTATCAAATGAGTTAATTGTCAAGTTAATAACCATAATTACTTAAATCCTCTGGCTCTATGATTGGCAGGTGAGATCAATCACATGATGTTCATGTGATTAATGCTCTGTATTAAAACAAGACTCCAAGAGAAAAGAAATGTGTACTGATTCCTCATGAGTTACTGGCTCCTAGTAGGACATGCATACTATAATATGGAAAGAAAGCACTTTTATGTTTTCAACCAATTACTATTTTACATGTCATTCTTTGGATCTTCACCATTTTTAATTTGGTATTCTTATATAATATTATTAAAAATGGATAAGAATTAAGCAACTATCACGCAGGTTGGAGAGATAAAACAGTAAGTAAGTTTCTTTCCATGCACAGAGCTCAATCCCTTGCACCCCACATTATCCCTTGAGCCCCACCAGGAGTGAACTCTGAGTACAGAGCCAGGAGTAAGTTTTGAACATAGCTGGGTGTGGTCCCCCAACAAAACAAAACAAAACAAAACAAAACAAAAAGAAGCATCTGTAATTTAACAGGTAACTTAGTCACCAATGTTTAAAACATAAAAATTATAATATCTTTTTGTTTCATAATTATGTTAAATTATTTAAGGAAATTAAAGGCATGATACCTAGGGACAGTGGTGGAGGGATTTTCTATAGCAAATATACTCTGGTAGTGAGTGTGTTGCAGCAGCATTACATGAGGCAGACATTAATATTAGTACTGTGAACCTGGTACCACAATGAAAAATCAATGATGGATAAATAGTCTTAATGTGCATATATCTTCCTTTAAACTTGAATAACACATAGGACTACAGAAGAATTAGAATCACATTAAATCACACAGTGTTAGACAGTGTACATGAGATAGGTCTAGAAAACACAGAAAAAAATCAAACAAAAGTTATACAGCAGATAATGTATAAACCAAGACTAAACCTGGCCCACTTTAAACTTTTACTTACCTTTTCAAATTAAGAGATTTTAGCATGACTGGTAGTCATACAAAATGCAAATAAATAAAACATAGGGAAGTTTAATAGCCAAACAGAGAGATAAACGGACACAAAAGAAAGAAGAGACAGAGAAACTGAGAAAGACAACATTTTGTTTTCCTTGATTTTTTTAATGTTGTTTCAGATTGCTTAACAGCTATTGTGCTTTGCTGAATGATTGCGGGAATAATAAAATTTAAGGCTTGGTTAAAATTTTAGCATTTAAAGGTGACTTATCAAACAAGTTAACAAACATGGCATGCTGGATAAAAGCAAAATTAATTACAAATTGATTCATTATTAATTTGAAGCATCCAAAATTTATGCAAATACATTTCATCATCTTTAAAATGTAAGATTTTCAGTTAAATATTACTTCCAACGTGCATAGTTCACTAACATAATATTGACTGTGTTTACACAGACAGCAAATTAAACATTTGTTAATATGGACGATGTAGTCTCAATAATTATGATAAATGGACACTACATTCAAATGACACTAAAATTCAAATAGAAAATTAATAACCAAAGTGCTACAGATTGGTTTTAAATAGCTTCACATCAATGAGTCTCCACTTTCCATTCTGCAACTTCAAAATTTTTATTTATAATTACAATATCACTATAGAAAAATGAAATAAGAATAATACATGGAAACCAAAAATGAATAAATTTTCAAGGACCATTAACATCCTACAATACAGAAAAACACAAATTACTAATATTATATAAAGACTTATTTCAAATTAAAATATTTGCAGAGGAAAAATTACAAAGAGAAATAGTGTACTGAAAAGCTTCATAAATAAAGATAATCAGATAAAGTGTTATAGATTTAATCATTTACGTGTTTTTAATCCATAAGAACAAACTCCAAGAAAGAGAAATAAGAATTTTTTGTAAAATATAACTTTAAAATTGATTTAGTATAGGGAAAATTTATTGGTTACATTCTTCTTCATATTAGGTGAAGTGCTGCTTTATTTTTGTTCCTTTGAGGACACAAATGTGAAAAAATGGAACATTCAAAAGCTGTGAGGGTAACTAAAGAAAATTTCCATGTATATCCCTATTAGTTTCTAATTTACATAACAATTTGTGTAATTACTTTTAAAATTGTATATTTAATACATTGAAAATTGAAGATACACTGATGATTCAAGAACCAGTCCTATTGTGTACTTGTGGTTAAGTATAACTTGGAATATATATCTAGCTCATGATGACTATAGTAACTGGAAGTGAAATAGGAATGGAGAAGTGGTTATCTGTAAAAAAATGAGGGAGCAAGTGTAATTAGGAACAAAAGCATCTGGGGTTCTTTTTTATAAATCTTTTGTTCTTTCTTCCTCCCTTTGACTCTCTATTTATTTTTTGCTGTTATTTTGATTTTACTATAGAGAACTGTACTGAATTCACTATGTTTTAAGTGAAATTGGACGAATTTATAGTAATACATATGGAATATGCTAAGTCTCAGCATGTGGAAGAGAGCATATCAATGAACTGGGCATTAAAGTTTCAAAGCATATTATCTGATTGCAAGAACTTGAGGAACAGGGTGGCAAATTCACAGTACTCTATCAGTACCTAAAAGCCTCTGCACCGAACAATTATACTTTCTCATGTCTCCAGTTGTCAGAGAAATCATCTTCCTTACAATAAGGATGCCATAAATAGCTTTTGCCTTTCTGAATGTCACAATAATAGGAATGTCCAGTTTGCTCCAGCAAATGCCATTGCTCCACAAACATGGAATCTCCTTTTAAAATATTTGAAATTATTTTAGAAGGGAGAATTTTCAAAATCAAAGCTTCAATAGAATGTATAGTATTAGCAAGTTAGCAAGTTACAAATATGAAGAAAGTCAATATAGAAATTCTGTTGCTGGTTCATTTCTTATTTCAGTGAAATTGATGAGGGGATGCACTGATACACAGTTTTGGTATTAATTTCCTACTATCAAAGATTTTAGCTGCAGGAATATTTAACAATCCAAAATTGTGTTTGGATATTCTCATTTACCGTCATAAATGATAATAAAAGGTATTTTATAAATAATAACAATGGCACCCGGTAAAAGAGCACATTCTCAACTGCCATACAAAGTGCTAGATAAAATATGATTTTTAAAAGTATAGTACAAAGGGGAAAAACACTAATATATTTATACTGAGGGAGCTGATTATATAAAATTAGCTTTTTGTTAAAATAGTAATATCCAATAAAATTTGACATTCTAGGTTATATTTATAGAAACAGACATTTCCATCTGAGGTTTGAGATAACCGTGTAAACTCATGTTAAACATATATTAAGGTTCTTATACAAATCTACTATCTATTTAAGTTACATAAAAGTCAATAAGGTGAGGTGTTTTCCCCAATATATTCAATATTAAGTGGGAAAATCAGTGGTTCTTTCAGAACTCCATATAGATATCTTAAATGCTTTGGTACAAAGAATGCTATGCTAAACTGATTGGAGACAAAATTTTATACTTTATTATAGCAAAGAATTCTGAATATTTATACCCATATCAGAGTTTGTTATATATATATTGTTAGAATTATAATGACCATATAGATGGAAACAGAGATTTTCACTGCAATTTAAATACCTGTATGGGAATTAAAGAACATATGGTATACACATATTTGTATACATATGTCAGATTGAATATAACTCTTAATAAGCATTTGAAACAGATTGAATTCACTTTTTCTTTGGTTAATAACATTTGCAGGATAAATATTTTAGCATTTCAGTGACAAAGAAAATTATATCAAAACCTCTAGAGGAGAACACAATATAGGTAAACTGTATGAGTAACATCTCATAATATTTTCTAACAGGAAATTTGCCTATATTAACTGGACATAGCAAGTTTGGCCAAAATTGGGGGGATGCTAAGCCACATCCAGGAGTGATTAGGAATTACTCTTGACTCCAAGACTGATGCTCACTTTTGGTGAGGCTCAGGGAACCATATATGGTGTTGGAGACCAAAGCAGGGTCAGCTGCATGCAAGACAAGTGCCCAAACCCTTTTATTACCTCTAAAACCTGTTACATTTTTCAGGGGAAGTTGAGGAGGAGCCCAAACCAGCAGTATTCAGTGGCTATACTGGCTCTGTGCTCAGGAGTGACCCCTGGCAGTACTTGGGGGACCACATAATGTTGCTAAGATTTCAAAGCAGGGCTGGCTATATGCAAGCAAATGCCTTAACCTTTGTACTATCTCTCCAATCTTGTTTTACTGACATTCTTTTGAAGTATTATAACGTGACAAATTTACCTTATTACATATTTCATTCTTGAAACACATACACAGAATTCCATAGAAAATCATAATTAAATCTGAATCATCTCTGAGTGTACCATCTTCGTTCTTATGTGTAATAAATTCACTCAGATCACAGCTTCCTTCTTTCTTCCATACCTATCCTTTTTATCAAGATATTCAATGTTTCCTCATCTAGAACAGAGTTTCTCAACCTTTTTTCTGACCGTGACCTCCTTACTTTGTTTCCTTCCTGTGCCTTCACTATCCTACTAGTTGTCCCACTAGTCTCATGCCAAACCCACCCCATTCATGAGATTCTTTCACACCCCCCCCCCGCCCCAGGGATATCCTGAGAACCCAAAGGGGATCATATAGCTTCCAGTTGAGAAGCACTGATGAGACAATTGAGATGGTTTCCTGACTGGTTTCTCTTTCTGTTATTATTCACTTCAATTCTCTTCACAACGAGTTTGACTAACATATCAACAGCCCACAGACAAAATCCACATGTATTTATTAACTATTGAGTTAAGCATAAACTATCGGTCTTGTTGTTCAGTCCACACTGTATATAATCTTCCTTGTCAGTCTTTTACATCCACAGCTAAACTTCCTGCTCCATGCTCAACATTCTGTAGGCAAACTTAACACAGTGTCGACTCAGAATTTTTCAAGGACAGTCCGATATTCAATGCTTATTTCCTCTACGTTGCCAGAGTGCCTGCTAAATTCACTCAACAACTTATTCTATCTTATCCCTAGTATCAATGAGCACATCTGGCTTCACCATTAAACTGAAAGCTCCTTTAAAACATCACTGTGCCAAGCACTGTTAATAGTACAGAACATCTAGGAGTTCATTCAGAACGCTTCCTTACTCTAACTCTTCATCACTTCTTTAGAATCTACATCAAACATCAACTCTTACAAATTGCTAACCCTCCCATCACAAGATAGGAAGGATGGTGCCTACAGAGGCAACAGGATTAAGAAGTCAATTTCTATTTGCCTGCCACTTCTCTATTATTATCTTCTGATCATCTTTTTCCTGAGAATAGGTCCCATATCCTGCTATGCAACCATGTTCAGATGACCTCAAGCAGAAAGATATGAGACTTGGTTTCCTTTGTCTATTTATTCCATCAACTTTACAATGGGTTCTAAAAATTATCATTATTTTTTATCATAACATCCTCCTATTCATATGGAGGATACTCAGCAAACTCAAAATCGAGCTCCCATATGACCCAGCAATTCCAATTCTGGGTATCTATCCACAGGACAGAAAAGTATTCATTCCAATGAATGTATGCAAACCATTATTCATTGCAGCACTCAGTGCATTCGCTAAGATTTGGACCCAATCTAGGTGGCCAATAACAGATAATTGGCTCAAGAAATGTGGAATATATACACAATAGAATAGTACACAGTTGTAAGGAATGAGAAGATCATGCAAATCGCTGCAACGTGGATGGAATGGAAGCCATCATGTTGAATGAAGTAATACAAAAACAGAAGAATAAAGACAGGATGATATCGCTTACATATGGTATTTAGAATAACTGAAACAGGGAATGCAATGTTTTAATGGGGGTTTTCCAGATCAACCTCTGCCCCACAGTATAAAGCAGAAGAAAGAGAGAGTGGAGGGGAAGTAGAAAAGAATGAGATGAAAAGCAATGGGAGCTGGGTCAGGGGATTAGAGTACAAAGGTGGTGTGAAGGAATGGTAGAGCCAAAGATCCAAACCAGAATCAACAACACTTAAGTCAAGATACACAAACATTAACAACTGAACTTAGAAAGGTGCCTGTCAACAGGGCAGGCGGGAGTGAGGGGGATATGGGAGGGAACCTGGAAATGCTGGTGGAGGAAATTTGACACAGTTTGTGGGATTGGTGATGAGAAATTGTATGTGTAAAATTCAACTATGAAGAACTTTGGAAGTCATGGTGCTTCAATAAAAATTATTTTAAAATAAATTTAAAAGGTGTTTAATCAATCTTATGTCTTATAGGTTAGCAAAGATTATAAGCTTTCTCACATAAGATGGATACACTAATTCATCTAAATGGAATGGGAATATATAGCATTTTATATTAAAGATCTTATTTGGAAGCAAAACTTCCTTAGCACATTAAGTAGCAGTGGGGATAGAACTTGCAAAGTAATAGAATCTCTCTCTCGCCCTATCCAATTCAAGACAGGTCAGAAAATCAGCTGTTATTCCCTTATTTTTTACTTCTGAGTTTATTAAAACCTAAAGGTTCAAAAATTCTCCATTCTGCCAAAATAACTAACAAAAATGGTCATCAATTTGAACAATTTGCTTTCTCATTTATTTGTAGAGTTTTAAATGTATGTTCTTACACTTATTAGGTCATCTGAATCTCACTGCATCTTCAGATTGAAATAACACAGGCATCATACTTGTTTTTCTACATGGAAATAAGGCTTTGAATGGTCATTTGCAAGTTCATGTGGAAAGTAAATTTTGTAGTGTTGAGTTTAAAACTTTTTCCACTCACACCAATCATCACTGGTAGTTAAAATTATGACCATGGGCTGCTGGGCATTAATAATTACATTGTCAGACCACCTCAAAGATCCTCATATCTTACTGCTTTCTGGACTTTTGGATTTCTTTCCATAAATAGTCTTTGCAGTAGGCACAGAAATACCCAACTTTTCTTTCTTTACCAAATAGCAGTGAACCCATGCACTGTATCTATGGCACTGCAGAGATGATATCCTGACATTTTTCAGGACCAAGTTCTGATCTACTTAACTGAGTTATCTAAATAATCTTTCAAAGAATATTCTGTAAGAATCTCTTATGTGGGTAGAAAGGTCACAATCCCAACCCAGATTATTATAGATGAGTCCTATCTATGCACTCTACTATAGGGAGATAATATTCCTATCCAGTCTTGCCCTGAATCAAACCTACTACAGTCGAAACTTGACTTGGAGATAATAGGCTGCCTCTGAGGATTCAGTGTGCCCTAAGTACCTCTACTCCATAAGTGAACATATACATACATCATTAAGTAAATCTTTTTAATCCCCCATTGCATCAATAAAACATCACTAGAAGTGACAAATTTTATATTATCAGGGTCTAAATATAGCTAACTGCCACCATTCTAAGTAAAATATTTTACATGTTCTATGAATGTCACTAACCTTTCCTGAAATCTCCAATAGGAGAGGTGGAAGAGCGGCCATCTCCCCATTTAGTAAACCTATCATTATATGTTGTATACACTGTTCAAAATAATAGCATTGCTTGGATAGCTAGTTTCACATTAAATCTCCATCAGGTAGGGTCAGTGAGATGGCTCAACAAGGTGGAGCATATGCTTTGCAAGCAGGTCTAGGCTAGATCTCTAACACCACATGGTCCCCTGAGCACCTCTAGGAGTATCACTGTATCACTGTCATCCCATTGTTCATCGATTTACTCAGGCGGGTGCCAGTAATGTCTCTATTCGTCCCAGCCCTGAGATTTTAGCAGCCTCTCCTTCATATTGGAGGCTCTTTCATGGTCAGGGGAATAAGACCTGTTATTGTTACTGTTTTTGGCATATCAGATAACGCATGGGTAGCTGGCCAGTTACCCCCCTGGGAGTAACTCTAAAAACGTAAGCTGAGAGTAACTCCTGAGCACTACTGATGTGGCTCCAAAACAGTAATGACAATAATCATAATCACAATCATAACTAATCGAGTTCAGCCTCTGATGCTACAAACTAATGAAATGGGATGTCAGGGAAATCATCTGCTCTAATGCTAGGGTCATCTATGTCTGCTGTTCTTCCTGTTATACTATCTGATTGATAGGACATCTTCATTAAATGAGCATCTCAATGGGTGCATACTAGTGTAAAGCATATTAGATCTTTGAAAAAAAGTGTTCATGTTTGTCTTCGGAGACTACTATTTCCGAAGTAATTATCTTTGATATCTTTCTAAAGTTCCACACCCCTTAGCACAATGGAAATTTGATACCAGGAGTGGGCACAATGAATAAACAAAATGTCAAATAAGCTTTTCTTTGCATCTTTTTACATGCACTATGGTTGCTGACAGGCAGAATTATCTTTTCAAAGTCCCAAATGGGGTCTCGATTGCATCCAGTAACCTTTATCATCTTGAAAAGTAAAATGTGACAGGCCTGTCAATTATTATATGTATTTCAAAGTACTGTTTAAAAATAGCATGTGCTTTCTTTAATAAGCAAAATAAAAGAATGGCATCAGGTGCCACACATAATGTATGATAACTTGAAATGAGAATTCACAAATGTCTTTTCCTATGGTGCAGAATAAATTCTACAATTTTTCACTATCTTAAGTCACAACCTTGTGACATAATTTATCTTAACACATTGTTGAAAGATTAACACCAGAATTTTTCTAAATATTCTGTGACATAGGTTATATTTGAAGACAATTAAAAATGTAGGAAGGATTTGAATTCACCTCTTAGGTGCTCAAAATAAATACCACTAGGACATCTTTAATATCTGAGAGACCAATTTAAAATAATTCTCTTTTTAAGCAGCAGAGTAACTTTTTCTCAAAAAAATATGTTCTAACATTGAATTGTCTGTCAGATATTTTTTCAGGTGGCAATGGCTTGCTTAGAGTTACATACTGGTAAAACTAGCTAAATTAAATATTATAAAGAAGCAATAGTTTAAAGTGACCTTTTTTATCCAGAGACATTTAGAAGAGTAACCAAACTTCAGGTTTAAAATATTTAAATTTAAATCACATTTTCATATTTTAGAAGTGCCTCCAAATATGTACAACTATATATGACAGTGGCACAGTGTAAAGCTTTAGAAAATTCAGAACTGCAAATCATGCTATTATTTAGTGTTCATACTTTTCAAAATAATTTTTCAAATGTGTTCTCTTATCTTTATGGCAAGCAATACTTACCTGACATTTTAAAACATATTTTCTCACAAATATTTCACTAACCTTCTTCTTGTTTAAGAGTATTTCTAGCACTTTAGCAATTGCCATCATATGTAAACACAGATATTTATTTTACAACATTTTATTTTAAAACATCTCATATATGCTGAAAATTATGGCAAACTACATCGTATCTATTTGGGGATAATTTCTTGCATTTGACATGCCCCCAAAGAGTTAGAATTCAATAATACCATATTTATATACTTTTGCAAGCTTTCTCATAGACAGATTTACTCTTCATTGAATGTTACACAAATATAAGTATCATGCAAAAGAACTATATTCCTTTGTTCTTCATGAATTAGAAAATAAATAGACATAAAATTACAAAAATTCAGATATGCAGGCTTGCAAGAATTTGTTGGGATGGCTTGAGCATTTCATTAGAGTCAAATGGATTTTGTCACAGTAAGTATCGGCAACTAGCAAGAGCAAGTTAAATGCACACATACACACACACAAGTGCCAAACCAATAAAGAGGTACAGACACACTAGATCATGCAGAAGTACAAGGCCTCATTTGGGGTACTGGATCCATGTTACAATACGCAATATTATATTTGGCAAAATAGGTCAGAGAGCTTTCTTTAGATGGATGTCTTTTGTGCTTTTGTTGGGGTGGTTGCTGTAGGCCTGCAGCATGCATTTGGTTACTTTGCTGTAGGTGAAACCTGAAAGGACATATGTAAACCAGTGCAGAGTGCAGTTCTAAAATAGCTGTGCATGGGGTAGGGCAGAAACAGTGAGGGAGGAGGGAAGGGAGGGGAGAGACGGGGAGAGAGCAAGAGGGTACTCTTTCGTGAGATTCAAGGGTGAAATTTCCTTAAAAACATTTTGGCCTTCATTTTCCTTTTGAACACCTTGCTGTGGGGGATGCGTGCCCCCTTCAGAGTAGAGCGCAACCTGCGCAAGAGATCACTTAGCACTAGTTTCCACCTTGGAGCAGATCTTCCTACCTTTCCAGTCTTAATTCTTTGACAAATGGCTGCAAATCGATGGTTGAGCTCTGAGATTTTGGGCTCTACTACTTTCCTGCAGTGGTCGCCGCGGTTGGCCATCAGGGTGGTTGCTTGGTCACGCGTGGAGTCCACTACTGGGCGAACGTCATTCATTTCAGCCTTTAAACGCTATATTCCGTGAGCAAGAAACAGGGCTTGATGTTAGTGACCAATGGAAGTTCAGAGCTAGAGACAACACAAGAGCAAAGACGGGAACAAGAAGACAGGAGGGGAGAAAGTGGGGACAGGAGGGGTACTAACAAATGCATGCAGAAAACTGCAGAAGCCAAAAGTCACTTTTCATCAGTCAACTGCCATTGCTTATGACTGACCAATATTTATTTGTATGTCACTGTCCCCCCATTGTTCATCGATTTGCTCGAGCGGGCCAAGTAACGTCTCCATTGGAGACTTTTGTTGTTACTGTGTTTGGCATATTGAATACATCACGGGTAGCTTGCCAGGCTCTGCCGTGTGGGCGAGATACTCTTGGTAGCTTGCCGGGCTCTCTGAGAGGGGCGGAGGAATTGAACTTGGGTCGACCATGTTGGCTGCTTGCAAGGCAAACGCCTTACCACTGTGCTATTGCTCCAATGGATTTTATTAATCTGAGAGAGGGCTAACAGGGTGAGTTCTTGCCATCCTCTCTTGCCTGCAATCATCATCAACAATATGTTTATATTTTGTCTTATTTTACTTTCACTTGGTTTCCAAAGGATGCAACCACCTTTCACTACTTGGGAGGGGAAGCAGCTAAAGGACAATCATCCATTTCATTGCAGTTCTCCTGAGTTCTTTCTTGCTCCTCATATTGAGGCCACAACAAGAATTGATTTTCTAACAGAAATGAATTCTGTGTCAGATAATGAGGGACTGAAGAAGGTTCTGCCTGTGTCACGAGGTTAAAAAATGCTAGACGAGCAATAACTCATTTCCTATAACTCCCCATACTTCATCAGAAGATGCCAATCGCAGTTCAGAGAAGTAGTACAGCAGGTGGGCACAGGCATTGCACTCAGCCAGCCTGGGTTCATTCCCAGCACAGCGTGTCTTCCCCTCAGCATCTTTGGGAGTGATCACTGAGAGCACCCAGATGGGTGTGAATCAGGAAAAAAAGTGCCATTCCCTGACTTCATGTCAAAATTGAACTAAAGGCAAAAATGAAGTATAAACATTTGTGTAAATAAATTTGGCTATAGTGAAAATAATTTTCTAGGCTTTCAGTATAAAGGAATTGTGATCCTTAGGAAAAAAAGAGAAAAATAATATTTTATAAGCAGAAACTATTTCTGATGTCCATTACATACCAAATAAAATTAGCAAAGATGGTAGAAAATTTTTTAAAAATGAAATTATTTATTTAAATGGTATTTTAAAACTTCCTATTTTCCTATTGAATTGAGAGGGTTGTGATAAAAAAGAGACAATAAGGCATCAGTACAATACATTTTCATATAACACCTTTCATACTATTTTCAAAGAACCATTTATTTTGAAGTGAAAAGTAAACTGCCTTTGGGAACAAAGGGTTATGATGTCATAACACTCAATCTCTATTAAAAGATGACACGATGCCATTTTATATACATTTCAAAGTTCAAACTTCAATTTTCTGTAAGCTAAATATTGTTACTAATTTCTAAGACTTGGAAAGAGCAGAGGAAAAATGTTAAAATCATTGGATTACAGAAGTTTACACAAATGTTTTTGAATGGTGTTGGGAAACTAATCTTTGATTGTACTACTATTAATAGGAAGGTATTTATAGTATAATGTCCCATATACACTGAATTCCATTCTCCTAATAGGCTAAGTTTCAAATCTATAATTGACTATGGAAAAATATCCAGATTCCATAAATGAAAATTATTAACTCTCATCTCAATTAAGGAATGAGGTGGAAGGAAACAATAGTGGAGGAAGGGGAAGGAAAAGGAAAGGAAGGAAGAAGGGGAGGGAGTTAGGGAGACAAGACAGGAAGTACATTTCACTTTTATTAGGAAGCCCTTGCAATGTCTTAGGACCAAGGAGATTGACTTAACTCTTATTTGAAAATTACTTTCCATAGCTTTAAATTTTCTACCTTAAGTATGTCTTCTTTCTGCTGAGGTTTCTTTTTCTCAGACTCATCCAAAAGTTTCTCAGCCCGAATGATCCAGTTTGAGATGTGATCCACATTCTGGTCAAAGTTTTCCATGTGTTTCTTGTATTCCTTAATTTTACATAGATACATCACGACATATTATTGTTAAACAGTATTATTTTCATAAAGAGTTGCATTCCTAATAAGTCTATAAATCTACAGCTTTTATATATATAAATTGTAGTACAAAACATATTAAAATTAACAGTTATATTGCTATGGGAATTCAAGAGACTGAATACGCATAAAAAAGAATCTGCAATTCCTATAATTTGTCAAAATCATATGAGATACTTACATAATACAGGAATGTAGGACATATATCAGGACCAATAAAAAACGGAAACAAATAGTAAAAAAACCTTAAATTTAATTCCCAAACTTAGGTATCTTCAAAGTTTTTCTGTGAGGGATAAATTTTGATAATCCTCTTAATAGCTGCATCCTAGTTTCCACAAACTTAAAGAGAAAAATTCATTCAAATGACTTGCTGGTGCAGATGCCATAAGGAATTAGCACCAACATGGAAAAATAAATATAAAATAAATACAGTTTTACATAGCATTGTGAATCAGCACCCATGTGGAGGTGAGGAATGTGCAACACGAACATATTCATTTAACACATAGGAAATTTGTGTCTCATGAAGTAGAGGAGTTGAAAATCTTTCAGCCACTTCTCTTACCAACAAAAGGTTTAACCACTCTTCTGCTCTGGAAGTAACAGCTATCCAGTTACTATTCAGAAGACTCAGTTTATCCTCCACCAAGGTCTCCTTCTTGTCCAAAAGTGTCTTCAATGACTCTCCCACTTCTGTCACACTCTTTAGGTGAACTTTCTGTTTCTCAATTTCTTTCTGAGTAGCCTGTGAAAAGGAAAGCGTTGCCTCTTCTTAAGATCCATTGCTTTCAAAGTGGTCTCGTGTTATATTATGATGGTAGGATTTTTTAAGAGCTACACTTACATAAAGTTATAGCTTTGTGAGGTACTAGGGGATCAAAGCCAGGTTTTCAAATGCAAATTACTTCCTCTACCTGCAACTTGGGCTAGAGCAATAGCACAAACAATAGGGTGGTAGGGATTTTGCCTTGCATGTGGACAACCTCCACTGACTCCCCTGGTTCAATTCCTCTGCCCCTTTTGGAGAGCCCAGCAAGCTAGGGAGAGTATCGCGCCTGAACCGCAAGGCCTGGCAAGCTACCTGTGATGTATTTAATATGCCAAAAATAGTAACAAGAAGTCTCACAATAGAGAAGTTGTTGGTGCCCACTTGAGCAAATCGATGAACAATGGGAGGAAACTGCTACAGTGCTACCTGCAACTAAGTTACATTCACAGCCCAAATGTACCCCCAGTGAGTTATTAAAATCATACTGAATGTACTAGGGTTTCCTTATTGAGTATTCAGGAAAAAAATCTGAAGATTACCATAACGAGTCTAATATATCTTTAAAATTGTATGCATTTAACGGATAGATATATGACAGTCACAGTCACAGTCCTCCCGTTGTTCATGGATTTGCTCGAGCAGGCCCAGTAACGTCTCCATCATGAGACCTGTTGTTACTGTGTTTGGCATATCGAATACATCACAGGTAGCTTGCCAGGCTCTGCCGTGCGGGCGAGATACTCTCGGTAACTTGCTGGGCTCTCCAAGCGGGGCAGAGGAATCAAACTCGGGTCGGCCATGTTGAACGCTTGTAAGGCAAACGTTTTACCCGCTGTGCTACCGCTCCAGTCCAGATATATGACATCTTTTATAATATAAGTATATTCCTTAATTTATAAATGACCAGCAAAAGGCAGTCTTAGAAAACTGAAGGCCAATAAGGAACCAGTTTTAGATCATTGAGCATGTGTTCTGCTCCTGTTTTTCTACAGAAGAAGACTGTAGCTCTTTGGTATCATTTGATAGCTAGTTAAAAATCAAGACCCCTTTATCATAATGTTATTTGAAGTAAATGATGGAATCCATTGGATTTTAAGTGTAAGGCAAAACTGGCATTACTGGAGCTTTCAGCTTACAGTGAGATTTTTAAAAAATGGCTTACTTCAATGAGGAGTGGGAAGATCTAATATCAGTATAAATGTTTACTGTCACTTCATGCCATCACTGACTACATGACCCTTCTCCACCCTATATCTGCCCGTAACATCTTTATCTAGGGTAAGCTGTTGGACATTCACTGGGAGGTCAACCTCCCAAACGCTCACTTCAATCCATGTTCACTCAACAGTTTAACTGAGGGGCCCCTGGTTTGTACAAAGCTGACCACAGTTCTATCTCGAGCATCCCATATGCCACTAGAGCACCAAGAGTGATCCCTGAAGAAAGCTACAGGAACAATCCAGAAGCTCCTCTGGGTGTAACCCAACCCCAACAAAAGAAGTTTAAATGAGACATACAGGAGACTATAATGACTGACAAGCTAATGTCACTTTGAAACAAACCTGCCTCTTTTCTCTCCGTCAACCTTAACCTTGGTAAGACAAAAATCAGTGGGGAACAGAACTTTTAGGACAAAGAGGCAGACCAGGTACAAAGAGGCAAAGGAGGCAGCTCCAGAGCTTAAGATAGGGAGATTGGGAGGGAGGAGGAGAAAGGAGGAGTGTGGAAAGTGGGTGCACGGGGAGCAAATCTCTTAGATGACAACAGAGTTCTCATCCCTTACTCCTAAATACTCTCAAGGTGTTTTTCAATCTTTATGATATCCCTACTTAGTACTTCTAGTGATCTTACCTCCATATGATCTAAGGCTGGTCCAATTCAAAATTACTACACACGAATGGGTTTGGTCTTGTTTTTGACAACACAAGAAAGGAACCAAAAAAGAGGCAAAATAGTGTATAACATAGTTTATATAGGAGAGACACTGTTGCTTCAATTCCAAGAGTCTGCTCAATTCCTCTTTTCCCAATGAAATACAATTTGAAATCAACATACTTGATGTCAAATGACCAAACTAGCCAGTACACAGAGGATTGTGTGTCATGTATTACATGGTGGTAAGTTTGGCAGCTCATGGAGAGAAGTACTTTTATGTATATTGAGAAATATTATCGTGTCTGGTAAAGGAAGAACATACAAGCCAGTGAGACAGGTTGGTTTTACATAACAATGAGCCTACGTAATAGATTCTAGGAAATTATGAAAAGTGTCTTCTTTATGTGAAAAGAGCTCTTCGTTAGTTTCACTGGTGAGTCATTATGAGCCAGACTAGATCTTTCTCTCCCTTGTATAATATAGAATGTTTATAACTGTATATGGTAAACGTTTCTCTATAGAGGCTATGGATATAAAGGTCGAAAAATAGACAAGTGTGTTTCCTAATTAAACTAATATTGAATATACTTAAAATATATGCAAATGAACATTCCCTACATCTTATATTCCAGATTAGTCTTTTGTCATTAAAGTTTGTTCACTGTTCATGTATTCACTCACAAAGCTGAACCCAAGTGATGCTTGGATCATTATTATTCTCTTTAAAGATGTCAAAAGTTGATACTTTGTTTGGCTTTGCTGAAGTAAGATATTTACAAGGAATTTGTCTCCACTATGGCAGGCAATGCAAATGACAGTAACATAAGTTTTCAGATCTCAAAAGAGATCTTGAACTTAAAAATTAGTTCACGGATCACAAACAACTATTATGTATTAAGCATCTGCCCAAAGTCTCCAGCTAATTTCATTAAAGTTTGTGTAATGTCCAATGGTTTTTCTTTCAGTTAATGAGAGCAATAAAATAGGAAATGTGGGCAAATGCAAAATGTCATTTTAGGTTCCTTGATATAAAACTATAAAACTCAAAGATGTAAATGTTATCATCATTATGAATGAGGGAAATAGGCAGGGAATATGACAGCAGTTCATGACTACTTATGGTCAAAATTATAACCAAAAAAAGTAAACTCAACAGTAGAAGACCTAGAGTTCAATCTTTATATATAGTATTCAAGAATATACTGCCATTTACTACTTTGTATCTTATGTTAGGGAATCCGTAAGCATATTTAACGGATTTTCTATTATTCCCCGAAAAACAATTTTGAAGGATACTATTTACCAATCAAACAACAAGCTGATTCTGTTTACTGAAAACTTTACCAATACCTCAATCAGCATTGAATATATTCAATCAGTATCCAATCAATATCCGATCAATAATTCATCAAGATGGTTAATATCTCCTATTTATAATGCCACTCATTGGCAGAGAGAATGAAGGAAGCTCTCTTTGTTCTAATTTTACCTACAGTGTAGCTCTGGAGGAAAGCTGAGACATGGTGAAATGTTTGAGAGAAGAAAAAAAAAAGATTAGAAAAAATGTAATTTGGGGCAGAAAAATGAGTCAAACCTGAGATAAACATAAGTGGTTTCAAGGGAGAAGTGACAATTGAAACTAAAATTTACCATTAAGGATTTTGTAGTTTGCATTAACTAAAGACAAAATACAAAAATGATTAAAAGGTATAGTTAGGTGTCTAATGCTAATGAAATTGGAATACTATGTATTTAAAACTAAAATCCTATATTTTATGATTTTAATAAATTAATACTTCATTAGAACATAGATGTTTGTTGATGTCCTGGGAACTAAATGACAGCTATTCCTTGGGCCTTTCTCTATATCCTTACTCATCCTCTTCAAGGAAATTAAAATTATTTACAGTGTGAGGGAGGGAAAGAACTGAACACAATGGCACTCCCCCCACTTCAAGAGCATTCATTCAGGACCTGGACAGATATTAGAGCAGGCGGGGAATTTCCTAAAGCTAACCAGAGTTTGATCCCCAGCACACACATGGTCCTCTGAGCCCTGCCAAGAGTGATTCCTGAGCACTTGTGGCCCCCAAACCAAAGCAAAAAATATATATAAAAGCATGTATTCATTTCCCCCTGAACATAGACTACCTTCTGCTACTGAGTATTAGAGAGGATTCTGGAAACTCTAAACTGTGAGATTAAAAAGGACAAGTTCAATATCACTGAACAAGTGAACTTAACTATATCTTTTAAAACTTTAAATTAGATAGCATGGTTCCTATAGTCTTTACTTGAAGTGGGTCTCCCAATCTGTATTCAGAAGGTTATAGGGCCACACTGCTAAATCTCAGCCTGTGAGTGTATGAATGCCAACTCATCAGTCCCACAGAGCTAGGATTTCCAAACCTCTGTCAACTTCCTGCAAGGGAAGTAAGAGCCTCTCTCTATCTGATCCCAAGATTGTTAACTTTCACGCTTTTGATGTGCAGTTACCACACTGGCACCACCACCAAATCGGCCCACACTTCACCAAGAGAGATGTTTTTAAAATGGCACAATTATGCATACTCCAGTTTATTTTCACCTACGACAAGCTTCTAAGTCCAACTTTAGGAGTTTTGACAGCAGCTTAATGCAAACTCTACATTTGATGGTTGCTGTTTGTAGAATACAGGGAAATGGTAGGTAGAGTATGAATCAATTTACAAATATATCATAAATCATGACTTCTGTTATTTTCTACAACTTTAATTTACAAACCTGGTGACTACCCAAAAGTCAAAATATCATACACTAATATCCATGATTTTAAACAAACAAACGTGCTGTGTACTTTCTTCTAGCCTAGCAATTTGTAATTACACACAGCCCTAAAAGTAAAATGGATAGCACTGTAGCACTGTCCTCCCATTGTTCATAGATTTGCTCGAGTGGGCCCAGTAATGTCTCTACTGTGAGACTTGTAGTTACTGTGTTTAGCATATCGAATATGTCACGGGTAGTTTACCAGGTTTTGCCGTGTGGGTGAGATACTCTTGGTAGCTTTCCGGGATCTCTGAGAGGGGCAGAGGAATTGAACCTGGGTAGGCCACGTGCAAGGCAAATGCCCTACCCCCTGTGCTATCACTCCAGCCCACTCTAAATGGAGATATCTCTGTGTTCATATGAAATATAAGAGACTCTATTCAAATTAACTTGTATCTCTAATTTAAAACACTTGAGTCTAACTTTCCTTCATTATATTCAGATGTGCAGAAAGTCTCCCATGGTGCTCAGGAGCCTGGGGATCACTGACAGCTATTCTCAACACAGTAGTGTGGTCACTGGAATACAGTGTTCTGATCCTCAGACTTGGTGCTGGTTGGGCCCACAATGTAATGAACCTCCCCATCCCCAACCAGTGCTATACCTAGCAGTGCTCTCGCGCCATACATTGTCATGAGAGGCCTGGTATCTGGTCTCTCTAATCAGCAGATGAGTCAAACTTTGCATGATCCTTAAAGTTCAGGATTCAATTGACTTCACTCTTAGAACAGCAGGAGGAGAATATCTGCTCTGCTGGTCCCTGTTGCTCATATCATCATGTGATGTAAACATTTTCATTAATTTCATTGAAATGTAAAATGGTAAAAAGCATTGCATTAATTAACTGGTCTCATAGCAACAGTCCCACAGATAATTTTCCACTTGGGTGAAGAAATATAACCCTTTGTGGGCTGGATTTTTCTTCCACCCATTCACATTTAAAGGCCTTATCCTTTCTATAAACTTTTCCAGGAAGTTCCACAGGATCTTCATTATTTTCTGTTTGTTTTGGGGACATTACTATTGGGACTCAGAGATGACTTCTGGCCCTGCTCTCAGGGATCACTCCTGGCAGGGTTCCTTGAACTATATGAGGTTCCAAGTAGGAACTTGGATTAGTCACAATCAAGGCAAGCACTCTACCCACTGTACTATTACCTAGCCTCTGAACTTTGATTCCTAAGATACCATCTCAGGAGACCAGAACACTAGCACAAACGGTACAGTGTTTGTATGACATATACTTGGTCTCAGGAACTATCTATGGTTCCCAGAGTCAGCCAGGAGTGAGTCCTGAGCAAAGAACAAGGAGAAAGCCCTAAGTACTGCAGGGTTTACCCCCAACCCCACTTCAAATAACATATTGAACTAATTTCCTATTATTAAAGAAATTGTGATATTTTTTGTTAAGTGAACTTGGAGGAACCAGAAAGAGGCAGAAGATACCAGACCTCTGATAAGTGACTTTATTACATAGCCTAATTTGCTGTGTGACCATCTTACAAACCTATATAAGGACATGTGCAATCTGATTACTCATCCTCCAGACCATTTTTTTTTGCATAAAGGCATATAAGACCACCTTGCAAACCCATAAATGCACATATGCAACCTGGTTGGTTGTCCTTCAATTGCCCCTCACCCTCATTTGCATATTAATCCTTTGTATTATATGATCCTTTGAGTTTGCATAATTATGTTACAGCAGATATAGTAACCAGCTCTGAGTTCCTGGGAACTGCACACAAGATTATCATGTTGACCACCAAAGTTCTTCATTGTTACAGCTAATTTACTTAAGAACTCTTTATTTAGTGTCTTGGGCTAGAGCCATAGCAGAGCAGGTATGGTGTTTGCCTTGCACACAGCAACCCAGTTTCAATTCCTCCGTCCCTCTAGGAGAGCCCTGCAAACTACCAAGAGTATCCCACCCACAAGGCAGAGCCTGGAAAGCTAACTGTGGTGTATTCAAATGCTAAAAACAGTAACAACAAGCCTCACAATGAAGATGTTACTGGTGCCTGCTTGAGAAAATTGATGAGCAATGTGAGGACCTTGCTTCAGAGAGTTATTTAGTGGCTTAAGTTGGCATATGTCACCTAACTGAAATGTCCACAGATACAGGGAGTTCTGCATTCTGGTTAGTATATCTCTCTCTCACACACACACACATACTCTGAATGCGTGTATTTACAGTAAAGTAAAGTAAAGGCCCTCCCATGATCATCGATTTGCTCGAGCAGGCCCAGTAACGTCTCCATTGGAGACTTTGTTGTTACTGTGTTTGGCATATCGAATACGTCACGGGGAGCTTGCCAGGCTCTGCCGTGCGGGCGAGATACTCTCGGTAGCTTGCCGGGCTCTCCAAGAGGGGCAGAGGAATCGAACTCGGGTCAGCCATGTTGGCTGCATGCAAGGCAAACGCCCTACCGCTGTACTATCGCTGCGGCCCACTTTGGTTTATATATACAACAGTTGCCACCAATTAGTTGTTTCTGAAACTGATTACTTGCACCCTATGAGGCCATCCTATTGGAATAATCTGGATGTGTATTCAAATGAGGGCATTGGTAATTGTTAGATAACCAGTAAAGTTGCGCATGCCATTAGATGATCTCATATGACCCTATGCAAACGAGGCCTGGAGGAGTACCATTCTGCTTCTACCCTTATATGGATTTGTAAAAACAATTTGATATGTCCTTATGCAAATTATGAAGATTACCAATAGAATCACAAATGCAAATTAGGGTAAGGTGTTGATCCATCAGAAGTCTGGCTTCTCTCTATTCTTCCTGGTTCCTTGCTGCTCAATTCTTCAGAAAAATTATTCCTACCCTTCCCTCTTCTTTATTTCCTAAGTGTCTCCTGTTCCTTAATTGCTTAGACCCACCATTTAAATATGTGTCATAACAACACCATTTCCACACATCTCTTGCCTTTATTAAGATGCTACTAAATTATTATTTCATGTGGGTCCTGTTCTCTTCTGCAAGAGGACCTGCAACAAGTGATGTGTGCACAAATATAATTTTCATTTTGGTCTTCAGTAATTGGGGGGGTATTTTTTACCTTTATCTATAAAATATGGCCATGAGAAGAAAATAATCATATCACTGCAATTCTAAGAAGTGTAGTAGTCACACATTAACGTTTCTGAAATGGAGATGAAACTTAGCAATTTGTTTAACTTTAAGTTTATGATGTTTTATCTGATCCACAAGAGGCTTAATTAAATCAATGATGCATCATGAAATGTAATGTATTTAAACATAAAAAATATGATGACTTTTTTCAGATTTCTGCATGATTCTGTCATGGCTAGAGAACATATTTTATTATTTGGTTGCTGTGATGGAATAATACAATGATAAATTCAAGGAGAAACTAAAACCTTAAATAGTGAATTTTATAGCAATGTGTATTGACATTTTATTAATAATGTATTGTCTATTACAGAAGAATTTCATGAAAGCAGAATGTGCAGAACAGAAATTATAGCTATAACTATAATGACAGTGAATAGTGACTCCAATGGCATTTAACAGATGTTCTATTTTCTAAGTAACAGCTGCTTGATGCATTCATTGTACCAAGTTAATGATCTGCTAGTGTTATTTCACTTCACAGATAAATTACTGTGCTCTCTTTTAAAAAAGATATGTAATTTTTCATGGGAATGATAGTGTAACAGACTTTAGAAATAAGTAATAGATCTCATGCTTTTATAGCTAAGAGGAGCGATGAGTTGAAGCAATTATCCAGATAATCTAGGACCAGAGGCCAGATATTTTTAAACGGTGAAAGGTGACCATTTGAAAAAATGCAGGACATGTTTGACTGAACTGAGTGAAGACTTTCATAAGATTTGCTTTTATTGCATTACTGAATAGTTCTCTGACTTTGCTGACTATTAGACACACTGGCCACCTGAAGACCCATTAAACAAGAATCTCTTGGGGTGGGCCCCAGGCATTGGGGCAAGTTTTCAAAGTTCCCCAGGTGATTTTAGTGTGCAGTCAAGACTGAAAATCTCTGACTTATACATCCTGTCATGAAATGGTACTGGGTGATTGTCATTATATTTTAAAAGTCAAGTGACAGCAGAAGCATAATTAAGGGAACTTATCATTGTTCTTTCCAGTAGTAGACATTACAAAAATGGATCCCTAAAATAAATATAAAAGTTATGATGCTTTTGTTATATAAGTGACTATTCAGACATCAATTATTTTCTATTATAGAACATCCTAAAAATATTATATGTTATTCTCAGAGGCATTTCTTTTATCCAAATATTATTACAGAAACATCTAATAGTGGATTTATGAAAATCATTATTCTTCATATGAACTATGCAAAATGATGATAGGTTTAAGCTATTTTACAGCCAGGGTTCAGAGAAATAGTAAAGAAGGTAGATCCTTGCACTTGGCCAACATACTTTTGATCCCCAGTACAGTATATGGTCCCTGGAGCACTGTCAGGAATGATTCCTGAGCATGCAGTCAGGAGTTAGCCCTGAGAACCAATAGGTACGGAACAGAAGCCACAAAAAAAGCATTAAATAATTGTTTAATGTCCAGGTGGCTGGTGGAAGGCCCCAGCAGCTCTCCCTTGCTGCTCAGGTTTGGGGGGCCTTGGTCCGCTCCCCCAGCCAGGGAGGCCCGGGCCATGGGTCAGATGGAGGAGGAAACAAGGGCCAAACAGGTTGATTGATCAGTTGCCATTTATTCCATTCTCCCCATGCACTTGTTTCAGTCTCTCTGAGCCTCCCATTCTGGTCTCCACTGCTCCTCATTACTGTCTCCTCCTGTCTCTCCCTCTTGTCTCTCCACACTCCATCTCGCAGCCTGGGCTCTCTCTGTCCATGTGCCTACTCCTATATTCTTCTACATTCTTCTCCCTCTGTCCTCTTTGCTAGTCTCTCTGTGCTTCATCTCCCAGCCCTACCTCTCTCTCATCTCTCTCTCTCCAACTCTCTTGTCTCTCCAACTCCCCAGCAATGGGGGTAGACACTACACCAGGTCAGGTAGCAAAATCATCATGAGAGCCCTTCCTGACTGCTCATCAGGCTCAAGGGTGGAAACACCACCTAGTGGTGTTCCTCTTCTCCTTAGTCCAATAACTTAATTAACATCTTAATTCTACTTCTTAATATTAGTTATTTTCTATGCACACAGTAAGAAATACATTGAGATTTGCAGGGCAGCTCCTCTGGGAACATCTTGCCACAGACTCAGACTACAGTGCTCAGGCCAGATTAATCTTTCCTAACACTAGCAGGGTCTGAATCTAGTTATTATTTTGTGGATCATGACAGCATTTGTCCATGACCGAGCTCTTAACTTATAGTTAAGCATTATGGCACTTTGGCCAGGCCCATTTCGATGTCAGGGTAGCACACAGCGCACGGCTTGCTCTGGGTCCATCCAGTCCCTCATCAGGACCCTGCTTTTGAGGTGCTAGGAAGTAAGGGCAACTGAGACTTAGGTCCAGAGAACAGATGCCCACGAGGTAAATATCACTGAGAGTCAATAACTCCCATGTTACAAAAACAAAGCATTTACTGTCTTCTTGTCTCTATAGAAAAAGGACATTGCTCTGAATTAATTATGCAAAGGACTTAAGGAGAAGAGAAAAACAATATTTACAAGTCAATAGAGCACAAAGAAAGAAGTTACAAATAAACACAGAGGAATGGGAGCACTGTGATGGGAGTAACCCAATAAACCTAAACTCCCTGTGGCAAGGCAGAAAGGAAAAACCAATGTTATCCTACAAATAATCAAAAATATCTTTTCATGGCAGGGCTGAAGTGATAGCACAGTGGAGAGGGCGTTTGCCTTGCACACAGTCAACCTGGGTTTGATACCCAGCATCCCATATGGTCCTCTGAGCTCCTGAGCATTGCCAGGTATGACCCAAAAAGCCAAAAAAAATTTTTTTTCAGGGGAGTATACGTGACTATTTGCATTTTTGGTAACTATTGATATTAATGGACTTTAAAAGAAAGCCAAATTACTACCTTAAAAAAAACTAAATAGAATAATTGTACTCAGTGAGCAAGTCAGAAAATCTCAGAGATGAAAACTCTGAAGCTTATATTTTCCAAACATAGAATGGTCATCAGAGATACGAAGCTCTATTTAATCAATTAAATATTTACTTCCTTTCTGTTATATTATTTGTGCTCAATTTATATGCTAAACCATTTTGGCCAGTAAAGACATACTCAGAATTGATTTAGTTATACCCAAGTGATGAGGGTAATTTTAAGACATTGCCAAATATTTAAAATCTAAAACCACTTTGTGGCACTAGATAAAATGATAATGGGTGATAAATGTGTACTAGATTTAGATAGCACAGCGGGTAGGGCGTTCGCCTTACACGCAGCCAACATGGCCGACCCGAGTTCGATTCCTCCGCCTCTCTCGGAGAGCCCGGCAAGCTACTGAGAGTATTCGATATGCCAGACACAGTAACAACAAAGTCTCCAATGGAGATGTTACTGGGCCCGCTCGAGCAAATCGACGATCAATGGGAGGGCCTTTACCTTTACCTTTAATGCAGAGTTCCATGTTCTGTATTTTAAACTTAGTAAATTTGTATTTCAACATTATGGAGAATTATGTTATTGTTAGCATTAAGAGTATCTTAGAGGGGCTGGAGTGATAGCACAGCGGGTAGGGTGTGTGCCTTGCATGCAGCCCGACCCGGGTTCAATTCCCAGCATCCCATATGGTCCCCCAAGCATGGCCAGGAGTAATTCCTGAGTGCATGAACCAGGAATAACTCCTGTGCATCACTGGGTGTGACCAAAAAAGCAAAAAAAAAAAAGAGTACCTTAGAAAAGAAGACTTATAACAATATTTTGCGGGGGAGGAGGTAAAACTATTAAAACCAGTGAGAGTGCTGTATTTGAGTTATGTGTTTTTCCACATTCTAAGACTTCTATTTTGTCATCAGTAAAATGGGAGCATTTATGAACACCGCATACACAAGAATATGATGTCAAGTCCATATAAAACAAAAATGAACAAAGGAACTATTTTCTCTGTATTCTTGTCATGATGTTTTTTTCTTTGAAGTACTAGGAAATTGAACCTAGGACTTACACATGCCAGCCATGTATGCTAGCATTAAGCCTCTCTCTAGATGACCAGAGGAACTTTGAATGTTCACGGAACAGTTCAAGAGAGTAGATATGGGCTGGAGCGATAGCACAGCGGGTAGGGCGTTCGCCTTACAAGCGGCCAACATGGCCGACCCGAGTTCGATTCCTCCGCCCCTCTCGGAGAGCCCGGCAAGCTACCGAGAGTATTCGATATGCCAGACACAGTAACAACAAAGTCTCCAATGGAGACGTTACTGGGCCCGCTCGAGCAAATCGACGATCAACGGGAGGGCCTATTGTCATGCCATCTCAGAAATTTTGTTCAGAGACAGAGAGTGCCCTGGGATTTATTCAACTGCATCCATGTTATCTTTTCTCTAATCCCCAATGATACGGAGCTCAGCCTGGAAAACCCCATTAATAGACGTGTGTGAATAGTGTACTGGGCGACAAATATAACAGTGAGGTCTTCCTTTTGGCATATCAGTAGCAGAGATGATACAGCTCTGAATGATCATTTGAATATTAACTTTGGACCCTTTATAGTAATTAAAAATATTAGTATTAATTTTGGTCCCTGTATCAAAAGCCAGGTATACCAAGATGACTTTAGTTCAGAAAAAATCAGTGAACAGGTACTGGGCTTTAGGAATTTCAAATTAACTTTAATGATTTAACTTCTCAATTCTACCCTTCAACTTCTTTTGCCTTTCTTTGAAAACATTCTCATGAATTTGCTTCAATTTTAATTGTTTTCTTTGACTTTTAAAAAATTTGAATGACTTTTTTTCACTTTTTTTCCCTTTTTGGGTCACACCCAGTTATACAACAGGGGTTACTCCTGGCTCTGCACTCAGAAATTACTCCTGGCGGTGCTCAGGGGACCATATGGGATTCTAGGTATCAAACCTGGGATGGCCGTGTGTAAGGAAAGTGACCTACCCACTGTGCTATTGCTCCAGCACCTTGAATGACTTTTTAAATCCATGTTTTGTTTTCACTGAGATCTGGAAGGTCACTGACAGGCAACTTTTCTTGCCTCTTGCTGGCCCTCCAAGCTGATCAACCAGGCTGCTATTCTGGCTATCTCTGGAACTTCTTTCATTCTTTCTCTTGTGGAATTACTGAAAAAAAATGGACCTGGCATTCCAAGAGACCTTCAAGTTCAAAGTTTTCTCCAAGTGGATGGCACCTTGCAGAATCTGGAGTTGGGTCAGTCACTGCTCAGATGCCTTTAGAGGTGCTCTATCTAATAACATTTGTGGTTTTCAACTTGTGACTCGAGAATTGCGAGCAGAAGGGAAAGAGCTGTGACAGATTTTATTTTGGAAATTCCACCTCTACAATACCCCTGGCTTTTCAAAGACATCCTCCATAGGAAAGTCCTGAGACCCACATGTGAAAGAGACAAAGAATTGCAGTGTGAGCCTTGTACTGCTGTATAGAGATACACCCAAAGAAAAATGGACATAAAATCGTTTTGAATTATTTTCTATAATAATAACAGTATTATGTCATGCTTGAGACAATAATTTTTCATTAAAATTTTAGGATAAGTTTGTATATGAAAAATACAATAAAAATTTAATGATCATTTGGATAAAGGTGGATAGTTTAAGTCTCGCAGATGCTTAGTCTCCCAGATAACTCAGTTTTAGTTATATAAGATGAATAGATTCTTTGTTTGTTTGGCTATGCCCTGCTGTGCTCAGGAATTATTCTTGACTCTGTGCTCAAGAATTCTCCTGGCATGGATCAAGAGACCATATGGGATGGAACGTATTAAACCAGGGTCAGCTGCTTGCAAGACAAGTGCCTTAAACACTTTACTATCGCTTTGGACCCCTGAATAAATTTCTGAGGTCTCTATAATGCACTTGAAATTTTCTAACTGGGCTGATTTCATGTTGTGTGCTTAACACCATAAGGAAAAAAGTATGCTTTTTAACTAGGTTTTAAATGACAGGAATTTTGGAAGCAAAGTATTTTATTATTCCCTGATGCAATTAAGAAAGAAAAGAAAGGCCCTCCCATTGTTCATTGATTTGCTCAAGCGGGCCCAGTAATGTCTCCATTGGAGACTTTGTTGTTACTGTGTTTGGCATATCGAATACGTCACGGGGAGCTTGCCACGCTCTGCCCTGCGGGCGAGATAGTCTCGGTAGCTTGCTGGGCTCTCTGAGAGGGGCGGAGGAATCGAACTCGGGTCGACCATGTTGGCTGCATGCAAGGCAAACGCCCTACCGCTGTGCTATCGCCCCAGCCCTGATGCTGCTGTAGATGTATTTTGTGCAAATTTTGCACTATTTTCCTACTGTAATTATTCTTTTCCCTACTTTGGTAGGTTATTCATGCATGACTAGATACCATACATATCTGTTTAACCCCATAAATATATGTATTTTCCAGAAGTAGATATGTAATAAGTTATATGGCTAGAATGTAGTAGAAAATAAAAATCAAATGATATCATTGTAGATGAAATTCTTAAAATGTAATGCTTTGAATAAAGGTCAAATAAACATTTCATTACTAATTAAAATTTATATACAAGAATATTTTATCTAGATGATAAAATATTCTCTATAAGTAAAAATAATGTCCTTAATCTACAGAACTGAGAAAAGTTCAGCAAAAATAAATGAAACGTCTAAAATTATGAACTGACTCCATATATTAAAATTTCCGCAAAGTCAAAACTACTCTACATGATTGGCAAATCTATTTAATGTGCTGCATTTAAATTAATATCAATTTGTGTTGAAAGCGTGCTACATCTTTCCTATGAAATGACAGTTGAGACGAATAGTTTTTGTCTATCTCTCCATATACCAAGAAGGCATCTGAACAGAGAAAACACTAAGGAATCATGGGGTTTCATGTGTGAGTTGAATTTTTTCATGCGAAAAAGATTAGAACTATCATTTCAGTAAGTTTGATTGATTCCTATATATTTAAATCACGTTTTTACTCTATGATTACAATTTCTGTTTTAGTTGCATCCCTTTCCTGAGGAGTTTATGAAAAGTTCTTAAATGTAAGTCTCTATTATAACTTTGCTTTGCCACTGGGTGGTCTGAGAATATATCACCTGCTTACTATTTGCAGAATCCAGGGAGTGATTATTACGTAAGGAATTAGAAAGGCTGGATATCTAAACTTTTTCCCTAGAGGATCTGAAATTAACATTGTTCCTTGGTATTCATGCAAAATATTTTGCAGACAGACTCAAAGAGACACATCTTCTGATACGTAAGGCTTCTAGTACAAGGATCATCAGGAATCCTTTGCCAACTTTTTATCTTGTGTTGTCTTTATGATTACATGGCAAGGCCACAGTAATAACACTTCCTGAGGTGATTTATGCAATAACTTAAGGGGGATTTTGGCATTCTGGGTTTATCTGTGACAAACTTCTAAAGGTTCACCAGAGTCAGTTAAAAAGGATAGAATTTTTCAAATTCTTTTCATGTCAAGGTCATCTCCTTTGGGCACCATTATGATAGCTTCTCACTTTATATTTATAGAGCTATCACAGTGTTAGGGGCTGAACTGTGTCTCCTGAAATTTATATGCTGTCCCAAGTACACTGCCTCAGACAGTGACTATATTTGGCGATAGAACACTGAAAGAGGTAACTAATTTACAGTCAGGTCATTAGGGCAGGCCCTTATCCAGTATGATTGGTGACTGTTAAGAAGAGAAAAGAAATTTAGACTCAAAAATGTACAAGAAAAAGGCCTACAGGAAGACATGAACAGATAGCAACAATCCAGAGACTGGGAAGAGAAGCCTCAAAAAAAAAATAAATAAGTGCTATTGAAATCTTCATCTCAGTTTTTTTAACCTCCAGCATTATGATGAAATTATTTTTAATTAATTTATTTATTTTGAATACCCATCCCTCCACCAGTAACCATTTCCCACCACCACGGATCCCAGTAACCCTTCCACCCTTCATCCCCCCTAAGCCCCTCCCCCTGACATCTTTTGTGGAACAAGATTATGGCAGACTGAGGAAAGAGATATCCTCATTAAATTGGGTATAAAAAAATCTAATGTATTTTTCATGGTATTCAGGGAAGGATGGAAATTGGGATTGTTTTCATAAACCCTCTACATGCACTACTGCCTGACCCATCTACTTTGGGATGCATTTCAAATTTTAAGAGATTATGTTTACTGTTAATTTTTGCTTGCTTAATTATGATAAACAATGTGGTTTAATAATGGTAAACATGTGTCTTACGCATTGATGCACAGAGAGATTTCTGAAATCATGCAATTTGTCATTACCTGGATGAAACTAGTAGGTATGATGCTGGGTGAAGTCACTCAGAAGAAATGGGCTAAATACATCATGATTCCATATACAAACTTAGCGAATAACAAATGACAAAAGGAAACAGAATCTGAAAACTGGTTTCCAAGTCTGAGTTTTTCAAGGGATGTAGGATAACGTTGGTTCATACTTTCTCCTCCATCAATTTGTTCTCCGTTGCAGCAAGGAGCTTAGGTTTATTGAGTTACACCCATCACAGTGCTCCCAAGGCACTCCCATTACTCTCGTTTGCCTTGCACGCAGCCAACATGGCCGACCCGAGTTCGATTCCTACGCCCCTCTCGGAGAGCCTGGCAAGCTACCGAGAGTATCTTGCCCGCACGGCAGAACCTGGCAAGCTCCCCGTGGCATATTCGATATGCCAAACACAGTAACAACAAAGTCTCCAATGGAAACGTTACTGGGCCCGCTCGAGCAAATTGATGATCAACGGGAGGGCCTTTACTTCGCGGGTTGGAGCGATAGCACAGTGGTAGGGTGTTTGCCTTGCACGCAGCCAACATGGCCAACCCGAGTTCAATTCCTCCGCCCCTCTCGGAGAGTCCGGCAAGCTACCGAGAGTATCTCGCCCGCACGGCAGAGCCTGGCAAGCTCCCCATGACGTATTCGATACGCCAAACATAGTAACAACAAAGTCTCCAATGGAGACGTTACTGTGCCCACTCGAGCAAATCGATGATCAAAGGGAGGGCCTTTACTTACTTTACTTAGTGAAACACCATGAGGTGCAGTTGTAGACTTACAAACTTTCATGCTTGGGTTTCAGTTATAAGATGATCGAGTACCTATCCCTCCACCAGTGCCTATTCTCCACCACCAATGATCCTAGTAGCCCTCCCACCTCCACACCCCATTCCCCCAACCCCACCCCACCTCTGTGGCAGGGCATTCCCTTTTGCTTACTCTCCTTTAGGGTGTTGTAGTTTGCAATAGAGGTTTTGAGTGGCCATCATGTTCGGACTATAGACTACTTTCAGCACACATCTCGCATGCCAAGTGAATCCTCCAAACATCCTTTACTTGGTGTTCCCTTCTCTATCTAAGCTGCCTTTCCCCCCAGAATGTGAGGCAAGCTTCCAAGCCCTGGAGCAGACCTCCTGGTACTTATCTTAATTATTCTTGGGTGTTCGACTCCCATTCTGTTACGTTATATTTCCCAGATGACTGCAGTCTATGTCTGTCCCTCTCTTTCTGGCTCATTTCAACTCTGTGTTTATCTTTAACTTCTCCTCTGTGCTCTGCTTCCCCTATCTGTTAATCACCTATATCCCAAAATCAGACCCTGTGACTCATAATGTCAGATCCTTCTGAGGATTCTGGATTTTGAATTTGTAAGTGAAATATTGCTTTTCTCTGTCCTTTATGTCCTTTGCAAAGTTTACTTTAAAGCAATGTCCTTTTTGTATAGATACAGGATGACAGTTAATGCTATGCTTTTAAAACTTGGGAGTTAAGTGACTCCGAATAATATTTAGTCCTGACATCTGTCATATTTACTTGATTTAAGCCTCAGTTGCCTTTAGTTCCTAGTACCCCAAAAGGAGGGTCCCGATCATGGGACTTGGATGGACACAGGGCAAACTGTAAGCTACCCTGGCAACAAAATGAGACAGGCCAAGAACCATAAAACTTATAATAAGTTAAGAACATGTTCATGGATAATTTCTGTCATGATCCAAAGAGAAACAACTGAATAAGGACCCTACTGGGATTAGGAAGGAGTAATCTGGCTTAAGAACTATAGTATGGGAATTATAGTGAGATATCCCCAGGAGAGCCACCCATTAAGCTTAATTAATATATCTCTTACTGTGCCCATACAAAATGACTATAAATATTGTTAAGAAATAAATTTAAGATGATTCTTTAAATGGTTATGGACTTAGGAAAGGAGAAATGATTTTATCTTTAGATGAAATTCGGCCCTTTAGTGGATCTCCTAGCAGGATGAGATCTTTGTTTTAGAAGAGCTATCCCAGAAGGATGGAAGGACCCGCTTTACATACGTTGCTTGTGCTATCTCACCTATGTGTGATTGCTACACCTTGGATGTGGGGCTCTTAACTAAGGCTGGGAGACAGGAATGGGGGCAGAGAGAGACTAGCATGAGGGAAAGTAGGAGATGGGAATGAGGGGCAGTGTGAGACTGAAATTGGGCACACGGTGAAACTGGAATAGGCATGCAGGGAGAACCGAGTAAATGGCAGAACTGAGATTGGAATAAATGGCAATTGATCACCAACCAGCTTGGTGGTTGGAGGTAACCTCCATGCATCTGTTGGCAGCAGCGGCCAGGCAGGGTGGGGAAGCGGTTCATGGCCACTGAACGCATGCAGCAAGAGCCCACACACTTTATTGAACAAAGAAAGGAGGACATATGGGCCATGGATGGGAAGGGATCAATGTGACCTCGGAAGTGGGAAGTGAACACTGGTGGAGTTAGAATATTGTAACATGAAACCCTACCATTAAGTCTAATAAAGTCAGAGCCTCAATGAAAACTGGGGGAAAATTAAAAGGGAGACTTTGTAAGTCTTTTCCTGCATGTGTTCCCTAATGATATAAAATGCAGGATTGGTAAAACTCTGCACAAAACTGGTATATCTTTGATATACCTGAAGAGACCCATAAAGCAGTCTCTCCTTCATTTTAGGATAAGTCCTATTCATCATTTTACATGCACACACTGGCTACCCAATTAGACACCCATATTTTGTTACTTTTCTTGGTGGCTTCATAGAAACACATAACTAAGTTCTGGGAAATGAAACATGAGCAGAAAAGAAAAACAAGCATAGAGATTTCATAATGCAACCCTAAGACAGGGCAAGTGCTATTCCTTTAGCTTTTCTGGGATGGATAGATGAATAATGGTGAGCAAATTTTACCATGGGAATAGAAATACCCAGACGACTACAGGAAAAAGAACTGAAACAGACCTAAGTCCTAAAGGAATTTCATGGAACAAAGCTATCTTACAAGCCAGAAAAACCTATTTTACATGAAAGAAACAAAACCCTCTATCTTTTCTAAGCCATAGAATTCTTGGTTTCATTTTTACTGCAGCCCAGTCTGTACCTACGGGCAAAGGCTGCCATTTGGTTTAAACTAAATAACATGGAAATGTAAATGTAATATTTGCTTGACGGAGGAGAAGAAAAAAACAAAAACAAAAACAACAAAAAAAAACACAAGACCAGTGGTACTTTCTACCCTCTGCACACTAGCTACATAAATAAATCTCACACCATGCATGATCCTGAATGAATAGATGGCATTCACTATCTTATCTCAAACATTAAATCTAGCCTGGGGACAAAAATAGCCATTAATATCTATCTGAAAAATAATTTGTAGCAACATTTGATAACGATCTGTGCTCTGCAATTGTCTGCCATAGGAGCAGGGTAAGGACTGGGATGGAAGTGGGGGGGATAATGGGGACATTGGTGGTGGAAAGTTTGCACTGGTGAGGGGGGATGGATGATTCATCATTGTATAGCTGAATCTCAAACATGAAAGCTTTGAAACTGTATCTCATGGTGGCACAATAAAAAATTTTAAAAATAAAAACAAAAAAAGAACAATTTGTGCTCTGAATCTATATTAAAAATATTGTTTTGGTTTCACTGTAGGATCTTTACTTCCTTGTTATTTGTTTGTTTTGCTTATGGGTGACACCTAGTGGTGCTCAAGGCATAGTCCTGACTCTGCTCAGGGACACACTCCTTCCAGGACTAGGAGCTCCTATGTGTTGCTGAACCCAGGTTAGTTACATACAAAACAAGTGTCTTATTTGCTGCTGTACTATCTCTCTGGCCCTAGCTGGATGGACATTTTACATAATGTAATTAAGCCAGCTTTTAATAATCTACACAGCATTACCTAACTAAAATTCAAGGCCAAGAAGGAACATGGCTCAGTGGAAGGAGTGTGTGGCTCAAAAGTTTAGGACCCTGGATTTGATCCCTGATCTATGTAACAGCTCATTAATATACACATGTGTTTGATAATTTTAAAAGGGGGGGATACATGGTATGCTCATTTTAATTTATCTAAATGGTTCAATAATTTAGACAAAGTTTATGGTCTCACTAATAAAAAAATAAAAAAATATTACTACTGATGGGCTGGAACGATAGCACAGTGGGTAGGGTGCTTGTCTTGCATGTTGCTGACCCAGGTTTGATTCCCAGTACCCCATATGGTCTTCTGAGCACTACCAGGAGTGCAGAGCCAGGAGGAACCCCTGACCATAACTGGGTGTGACTCCCCCCAAAATATATTGCTATTACTAACCACTTCTCTGATATTAACACACTTTAAAATAATCTTGTCATGAAACAATTTTTTTAAAAAAATCCTAAGTTATAAGGGTCTTGACCTGAAATTCTGGAGAATAATACTTGTCTTTCTGGCTGCAAGAATTAGCCAAGGATTAAGGGAATCCTTCTGTCCTTCAGTGATGAAAATTATAACAGTTACATAGATGTCTGGCAATTGTGTGTTCCTGAACACTCGTGTGTGTGTGTATGCACACACATACAAGCTAATTTCATTAGAAGTCTGCTGATGTTGCAATTCCTGTCCAGCATCAAATTCTGCAGTCTCTGCATCCTTGCTCCATCTGTGGCTGTAAAGTCCGTCTAGTACATCTTAAAAATTTAGCAAATAGGAGCAAAGGAGATAGTACTGTGGGTAAGATACTTTCTATGTTCACTGCTGACCCTGGTTCAACCATGGGCACAAACATGGTCCCCTGAGCCAGCCAGGAGTGATCTCTGAGCTCAGAGCCAGGAGGAAGACCTAAGCATTGTCAGATGTGACCCTCAACTCAAAACAAAAACAAAATCTAGCCAACAGAAAATCTCATCTCTTCAAAAACTCTAAGTGCATGTTTTTGTCTCACCCTACAAAATTCTAAACAAGCACTGGGGACACTTGCCCAAATGACCCAATAGTTTGATTACGTTCACGAGTCAGAAGAGTTAAATTACTGATGATTTGAAGGCCAAGGGAAATGAAGAAACATTTATGTCATTTGTGACTGCACATTAATCATTTCCTATAAAATCATATTTCTGTGGCTTCTGTATACTTAAAATAACCTTGGGTCTCACCTTTCCCCAGGCGACCTCAGACTCCAAATTGCTAGGCATTCCTTGGACTGCTGATCTCTTTGTCAATTCCATATCTGTAGCTGCCAGCCATTCTGTCAAGGCATTCATTTCCTTTCGCATCTTGCGGGACAATTTTAAGCATTTCTCTAACTGTTGCTTTCTTTCTGTTACCTGCAGAAAAAAATAAATAAAATGCCATTCGCATTACTTTTTCAATTCAGATTATGGTTACAGACAATATATCCAAACTTCCCTATTTTATGACTTCAAAGTAACCTTTACATTGCTTTTTTAAAAGATATTTTGGAAAAATAATGTAATCTGAGTATGAGCAATAAATAAACACTACCGAGGGCAGATGGGATTCTTTCTCCAAATGACCAGGTTTTTTATCATTTTTTCTGGTATTTAAATATCATTTTGTGCCAAATTTTTAATAAATAGAATTGTGGAAGTAAAACTGAAGTTAAGAGATTTCTATGAGGAAGCCTCCAGTCATCTGCCAAATGAATGGAAAGAAAGTTTACAATCTACTTTATGCAAATGAAGCCTGATCATGTGGGCAGGAAATCAAAATGGAGAAAGAATGCTATTTTTCTCAGGAGGTAAGGTGATTTTTGTAATACTAAAGAAAAGACTATTTTATTGTGAATGCATCTTTTAAGTGTCTGACTTTTATACACAAAAACAATGGTCACTTCCTCCCCAAACATACTTTTGCCAACCCCTGGTGGCAAAAATTATTAATGCCTAAGAAAATAGCCACTCCTTTTTTTCTCTTTGGGTCACACGCAACAATAGACAGGGTTTATTCCTGGCTTTGCACTCAGGAATTACTCCTGGACGTGCTAGGAGGACCATATGGGATGCTGGGAATCGAACAGAGGCCGGCTACATGCAAGGCAACTGCCCTACCCTCTATACTACCACTCCAGCCCCTAGTCACTCTCTTTAAAGAAAGAAAAACAATTTGATTTGGATCTCCACCTCCTAGTTCTTAAAATTAAGACCATAAAAAATTAAAATCATCCACATCCTCACACAGAGCGAGCTAATTTAGATATAACTACATCTTTGAAAGCTTGTATATTGATTGATTTAATAATAAACTTACTACAACTTTCTAAGTGGTAGCCAACTCAAACCATAAGTAAAGTAAGTAAAGGCCTTCCCGTTGATCGTCGATTTGCTCGAGCGGGCCCAGTAACGTCTCCATTGGAGACTTTGTTGTTACTGTGTCTGGCATATCAAATACTCTCGGTAGCTTGCCGGGCTCTCCGAGAGGGGCGGAGGAATCGAACTCGGGTCGGCCATGTTGGCCGCTTGTAAGGCGAACGCCCTACCGCTGTGCTATCGCTCCAGCCATAAGTCAAACCATAAGTCAGAAAAATTTCAGTTTTGCAAGGGCAAATTTTATCCATATTTTGGGGGGTGGGGGGCAGAGGGATGGATCACATCCCACTTTCCTAACTGGCATATACTATGCTCAGGATTCACTCCTAGAAATTCTCAGGGGATTTTACATGGTGCCAAGGATCGAACCAGAATCAACTTCTTGCAGGGCAAGTGCCTTACCTCTCTGGCTCTACTTATCACTTTTAGATTATTCTCCTTATGGTCATCACAGTGCTTTGAACAAAACAAGTTTTCACTGAGTAAAACTAAGGTAAAACTAAAGTTAAGACATTTCATGTTAAAACCTCTTGTATGTTAACTAAATGAATGAAAACGATTAAGCCATTAGTTGTAGTACACCAGAAAATTTTACTAGTAACAATTAGATCAGTGTTTCCCCAAGTGAGCTCTACTGCTCCCCAGGGAACTGTGTGAATGATGGAGGGTGGGGAGGGGCAGTAGGAGACTGTTTGCAAGTCAGGGCACTTTGCTCAAAGAAGGTAGATTTCCTGATTAACTTTGGTGATCCAGCCCAAAGAAGACCATCACCACTCTCAACCTCCCTGGTAACCTCCTTAGCAATGGAGTTTTACCTGGGAAGAAGCTTCATGTGGGGGCAGGCTGGAGAAACCCTATAAAGGCCACCTTGAACAAAGGAAGGACACGCATATGCTGCCCGAGCCCATGTGCTGCTTGCGCCCATGTGGCCGAGCACATGTGGTGCCCGAGCACATGTGTCACCCGCATCTTCCCTCTTGAGATGTGTACTTTCATGCTTTTCTGTCTAATGCTAGGATGGGATGTGTGTAGGGGCTCTCTCTCTCTGCCCTTGGAGAAGCCCGTGTTCTCTCTTCAGTATGTTATTCTCTCTCACTCTCTCTCCCTCCATACCTAAAAATCCTACAAATAAAATCTATTTACTTCAAAAAAAAAAAAGGAGAAGGTAGATTTTCAGAAGTGCAACTATGTGACATCCATAAAAGGAGTGGTAGGACAAATAAGTTTGGGAACTTCTGAATTAAATAAAAGTATCTGAACCCTTGCAAAATCCATCTATATTTCATTATTGTGTGACTTGAAAAACCTTTAAAGATCATGGATATAGGGAATCAGAATATTAAATGGAAACGATTTGACATGTGGTCACATAAAGCATGTTAGGCTTAGTGATACTCAGTTGCCTCCCTATGTTAACCTCGACCTTGGGGAAGGACACTTCATTTTCTTTGGTTTACATGACTATTAAGGCAATACCCAACCTATCATATGGACTACTATGAGGGTAAAAACTGGATAATGTATACGTCATTTTATTCCCATCATGCCACTTCAATACTGATTTAGAAAAAACTTCCTATATGGATAGATGAAAATCTTTAATTTCTTTACTATTTTACAGATAGACTATTTCAAAATTAGATACGTTTTTATATTAAGAGGGCTGAAAGGTAAATGCAGATTAGTCCTAACTGTAAGGGAAGGCATGATAACTGAAAAATAACCACAACGCAAGTATAAATATGTTATCATGCTGTGGGAATAATGAACAACAGTGATTATAAATCATTTGTTTACTGATATAAATTAAATGTATAGCAATATTCTTTAATACAATGATACAAGTCAAAATAAAATAAATATTTGCTCATTTTTCAGAAATAGGTTTGAAATCTGTTATATACATATATTCTAATCTCTAAGTATATCTGTATCTATTTGTAGCATATATATGTGTGCATTTATACACACTACTATAAAAGGAAGATTCCATTCATCAACATTAAAAATATACCCAGGGTGAAGGTATAATTAAGAACTTAAAAAGAGACTGAGATACAGTATTGTGGGTTAGGCTCTTGTCTTGTATTGGTCAACCACAGTTCAAATTTCCAGCACCACATATGGTCACCCCAAGTGCCTGAGGAGTGACCTCTGAGTACAGAGCCAGGAGCCTGAGCACAGTTGCATGTGGCCCCCAAACCAAAATAAATTTTAAAGAGTTTAAAAGCTACAATAAAAACACACAAACTGAAAGTTATGCAGGAAATCCAAATAACCAACAAAATCTATTATTTCCCTTAATAGAGGTGTGTGTACTTTTGGAAAAATGTTTGCATGCTGAGGCTGCAAATTCAATTATTCTAATGGATTTTTCCCTTCTATTTTTCCCTTCAGGAAAGGAAAAGCATCTGCCTTCCAACTGCAAGGATTTTATTTGCATGTGGGAGGAGGAAGGAAGTACACCTTATGGTATGTTTCTATTTATAGTTATTTTTGCTATGCACTATTAGTAGAAAAAAACCTCCATATTCAATATTTCAAAGAAATTCTATCTTCTGAGAGATAATGCAATATTGATTTTTATTTATTCTGTTCTGTTTATATCTAACTAAATAAATTGTAATGAAATAGGAGACACTGCCATCTTAAGGAAAATTGAGTTTTATGGGTTTTACTTTTTTTTTTCCCAGGGAAAGGATGCATTTAAAAGAGTGCCACCTGCAGTACGATGCTTTAGCAGTTACTGTTCGTGGACATTTTAAAATGAAACTTGAAAAAAAATGAAATTTCATGTGAATACAAACCCGGTTCTTGAAGTGTATTACCATAACAATAACAATAAAATCATAGCAGAACCATACAGGAAATTCTACTCCTACATACAAAGTGCAGGAATAATAAAAGTTAACAAAATTAAATAAATTTAGATAAGAGACTTTGATTTTTCTCATTAAATTATTAAGCTAAATTCGTGCATTAAAAAACCGACTAGTAAAATTGTGCTCTGTATTTTTCTAAAAGTGCTATAGACTGAACTATATACCCCCCAATTAGTATATTGAACCCCAAATTTCCCCATGTGACTGAATCTGTATATAGGACCTTTAAGGGTTAAAGGGCTGGAGCGATAGCACAGCGGGTAGGGCGTCTGCCTTGCACGCAGCCAACATGGCCGACCCGAGTTCGATTCCTCTGCCCCTCTCGGAGAGCCCGGCATGCTACCGAGAGTATACGATATGCCAGACACAGTAACAACAAAGTCTCCAATGGAGACATTACTGGGCCCGCTCGAGCAAATCGATGATCAACGGGAGGGCCTTTTTTTTAAGGGTTAAAGAGATCTTAAGGGTAGGAGACTAATCCTATAGGACTATGTAGCACTGTAGCACTGTACTCCCGCTATTCATCAATTTGCTTGAAAGGGCACCAGTAATGTCTCCATTGTGAGACTTGTTACTGTTTTTGGCATATTAAATACGCCGCGATAGCTTGCCAGTCTCTGCCATGTGTGTGGGATACTCTTGGGAGCTTGCCGGGATCTCCGAGAGGGGCGGAGGAATCAAACCCGGGTCGGTCATGAGCAAGGCAAATGCCCTACCTGCTGTGCTATTGCTCCAGCCCATAGGACTATGTATTTAGGAGAATTATAATTCTGCCTCTCCTCCATCTCACTATTTTTCCCTTTCTCCTGGCCCTATTTCATGTGAGAATATAGCCAGAAAGCAGCTACAGTTAAAGCAGGAAGTGTGTCCTCACTGGGAACCAAATGGGTGAACATCTTGATCTTGGAAGTCCCAACCTGCAGCACTGTGACAAATAAATTTTTGTTCATCTGGCTAGAGAGTCTGTGGTATCTTATTATGGTAGCCTGAGGAAACTAATATAAAAAAGTAACACATAGACAAGTACAGCCACCTACTTTTTTTTACATAAATTCTAAAGATGATTAAAATAGAAGAGACTACATTTCTTATGAAAAGAATATTATTAATATTTCCTGTTTCCTTTGATTTTATCTAAAAAACACAGTTGCTGAAAGATCTTGGAATATTTAAATGCAAAATGTTTATTCAGGGAAGAAATGTATGACTTGCAGAATATATATAAAGGATGATATTTATACTTATTCCCTTTAGCATTGTTTCAAAATACTTCAGAAATAATTATTTGTTCTATAGTTTTGGTGTATTCTGTCATGCTATTAAGGCAAGAAAGGTTTTTAGTGATCCTTTTCAATCTGCTAAAATTCCATAATTAAGTTCACAATATTGAAAAATAAACATCCAAATATATATTTTCAGGTATAAATAGGGCTTTACATATGTAGAGGGTCATTCACTTCTTAATAATAATGAACTCAACACACTAAGAGTTTACTAATGTCAGTTTTATTGTTTGAAATTCCACATAATTTATTCTCTAATAGGTTCTATCAAATTTCCTCTGTAAAGGCAAAGCTTTGCTATAAATTTTTCAAGGCAAAGTAAAGACCCAAGCAATAATTTGTAGAAGCAACTGGGAAGACTATTTATCTCAAGTTTTTAAGTTTTAAAAAAAAAAGCATAAACATAACGAGCAATAACAAATAATGGTGACTTGCAAATTTTTTATTTGAAAGTAAAACTCATATTTTCTCAGTGACAATTTACAATTAGTAGCTTCAATAACACAACCCTCCAATTATTTTCAGGGAAAGCTATTAGATATATGTCTCTGCATCTCTACTTCCCAAATATGAAAACTTTTATTTGTATAAAATAAAATGACGATCTTATCATTTTTCCAAAATTTTAAGAACCTGAAATATAAAATAAACTCCACTCTACCATCATCTCAATATAGCTCTTTTAGTTCAAATAACATTGCATGTTACATTATATAATGTTATATATATTTTGTATTCATTGTATATATTAGTGCTGGAGTGATCGCACAGTGGGTAAGGCGAGACCCAGCCGACCCAGGTTTGATTCCTCCGCCCCTCTCAGAGATCCCGGCAAGCTATTGAGAGTTTCTCGCCTGCACAGCAAAGCTTGGCAAGCTACCCATGATGTATTCAATATGCCAAACACAGTAACAAGTGTCACAATAGAGACGTTGCTGGGCCTGCTTGAGCAAATCGATGAACAATGGGAGGACAGTGACAGTGACAGTGTATATATTATATATCCACTATATTATATACAGTATTTTATATATATGTGTGTATATATATGCATATACTTTTTCTTTCCTTTGGGATTATGGATTTATCATTCCATATTTGGCAACATAAAGGCAGAGCCATCCCTAAATCACTTCTTGTTTATAGGTGCTCATTTAAAGTTGCATTATTTATAAAAGTATTAAATCATTTATTAGAATAAATTCCAATCGATTTTAAATATTATTATAAAATTTCTTTATAATTTTAATACTGCATAATATCATATGATTTTTTAAACTTTGTTTAGGGGGTGGCCTGTCCCCAGTGGTGCTCTTGGGCTATTTTCATTTCTGTGCTCAGGAAATGCTCCCAGATGTACTTAAGGGAAACAAGTGGTACCTGGAATTCACACTGGGGTTGGATCCAAGCAAGACAAGCATATTATCTCCTGTATTCTCTCTCCCACACTGAGCTTTCATAATTTTTTTAAAAAAGAAATTAATGGCTTTTCCAATAATTTAAATTTGATGAATACACAAAACTTTGCCTAGAAATCTTGAAGAAAATACCATGACAATCCTCGATGTCATCAATTCAACTTTCATGATTCTAATTTCTCCCATTATTTGGATATATCGAATCTCTTAACCGATATGGAATAATTGATTTGAGGAAAGTGAGACATTCAACAGTCTCAAAAAGGAAATGGGACTCTGTAGGAAACATTATTAGTGAGAAAGGCCCTTATGAGAAAGGCCCCCTCACTAATAAGGGGAAAATATAAAAATAATCACAGCCATTGTACTTAAGTAGCTGCCTTCTATATGATTAGCCAGACAAGGTGGATTATACAGAAAAACAGGCTCTGTGTAATCTGTGAACATGCCAACTCATTACACATACGGGAGCCTATGCACAGAATAGCAGCTCCATCGTGCCTAAGCATAAGCAGGTAAATTAGTTAAGAGAACTCATCAGTGTTCATATCATCACAAGTGAATTTGTACATTAAAAAAAAAACAAGTTTAAGGCAACCCATTTTAGAACTATGTAATATGGTCAGACACAACCCCGGGTTTAATCCCCAATATCACATATGGTGCTCCATTCCCACCAAGAATGACCCCGAATACAGAGCCAAGAGTAAGACCTGAGCAGACTTGCTATACATGATTTTTTATTATTTTTTGTTTGTGGGCCTCGCCCAGCAACACTGTGTTTACTCCTGTCTCCGCATGCAGGGAATGACTCCTGGTGATTCTCAGGGGACAATATTGGGTGCTGGGGATCAAACCTGGGTCAGCTACATGCAAGCAAGTGCCTAACTGGCTGTATCTCTTCATCCCCTTGCATATTTTCTGACAAAGACTCAAAGAACATCCTCAATACTATTTTTTTCATTAAAAAAAAAACTGCATGTGGGAGCCAGAGCGATAATACAGTGGCTAAGTCCTTGCAGGCATGTAGCTGACCTGCTTTGGATCCCTGGTATCCCATTTCATTTCCTGTGCACTGCCAGGAGTAATTCCTGAGAATAGAGCCAGGAGTAACTCCTGATGGTGTGGTCCAAAAAAAGCAGAAACCAAATTGCATATGGGAATGTATTTTCATCTATAACTGGTACCTATCCATCAGAGAAAATGGCCAGAATTTCTAAAACAGTAATTGTACATAATTGCTGTTTTTGGCTTTACAAATTATAAACAGAAATTAACCACCGTGAGTAGTTTCAGCACATATGTACTTACCTTTGCTCCCAGCTCATTATAATGCAATTTCAAAGCCGTTATCCTTTCATCAAGCTCTTTAGGGTTTTCTGTCTGTTTCTTCTGAACAATCTGACGTCCAGTTTTGATCACCATTTCCACTTCAGACTTCACTTCACTCAGACTTTTATACAAGTTCTAAGTTAAAATATAAAACACAACCATGTTACATTAACTTATACAGTTAGAGCAGTTTAAAGATCTCCCTGACTGCCATTTCATCTTTCCTATTTTCATAGAATAGCATGTGCAGCTGTGGTCCAGAGCTAGTCCTTGCATTTTCTGTTGACTTAACTTTTCTAGACCTCATTCTGTTTGTGGACACATATACAGATATTTTGCTGCGATTCTTACTAAGGTTAAGAGTATATCATAACTATATTAAGTTCTTTAATACACGTTTTAAGATTATTTCTAAAAGGTGCATGAATTCCCTTTTAAATGTTAGACTTGGCCTCTAGCTCTAAAATTTGAAAATTTTCATTTGACTCATTCACCAGCTATTTACTGAGTGTCTGTTATGAATCAGATCATATCTGAGTCATTAGAGAATCTATGATAGACAAGAAATATATATTCATTCACTGTTGCTTACTTGAGTCGATGGAAGGCTTCTAATGTCAAAATTATGTTATCAATATATGTCTTATACAAGAAAGGTGATTAAAAATAGGCCAATTTGGTTAAAAATTTGTCAATAGGAATTGTTCCTTAAATATAGACAGATATGAAATATTGAAACCATACATACAGCACAACTATAAATACAAATATTTCTCCACAAAAATACATATAGCAAAGTCTCATCAAACTAGTCATAGTTACTTTCCTGAAAAATCTGTACAAGTTTCCATGTTTGTGAGCATGCATGCATGGAGGATGTGTAAATGCCTGTATACATTAATCCATGATGGTTTAAATAATACACAGCTGCTTTAGTCTCTTGGTTTTAAGTCTGAGAAACAAGTACTTATTCAATTAGTACTGAGAGAAAGTTTTATTCACAGTTAGCATGGGAAAGTTTATTTTTGGAATTACAATGAAACAAGGTTATAAAAATAAAGATAATACAGCAGGTAGCCTTGCACATGGCAGGCTTGGGTTTAATCTCTGGCATCTGTATTTTCCCCAGAGCACTACCTGAACGCAGTGTCTAGAGTAAAAACCCTGAGCATCACTAGGTAAGACCCAAAGCCCAACCCACCAAATTAAAATCATTAGTTAGCACACTGAGACCAATTTTGATTTTTTTAACTTCTGAAACAATATATTTGTACCACAAAACAAGCAAATCTATAACTATGAGGTTCAAGTTATCAACTAAACTTAAAAACGTTCCTGTCAAGGAAATAAGTCTGGGGACAGAAAGGAAACTGAGGAAGGATGTTGACACTGGTGATGCAATAGGTGTTATATTGTATAACTGAATCTCATCCATGCATATTGCAGACCTGAATACCAACTTTGGTATTGTATACCTGAATCTCAATATTGTGAACCCTGCATACCTGAATCTCAACTATGAATAATTTTGTAAATCCAAATACCTCAATAGAAAAATAACTCTCAAAGAATTTACTCTTTAGTGTTAAAAAATAACACAATGGTTCATGGTACTGACTGAATGAATTAATGCTTTCTTTTTTCAATAAGCAGAGAAAATATCATTAAAGAAGGTATATATTTTTTACATTTACTTGTGTTTGTGCTAGTAAGACATTCAATAAATGAAAATTACATAGAGCCAGGAGACAGTGAAGAGTATAGATCACAAGTGCCAAACTCGGTTTGATGCTCAGAACCATGTGGTCCCCCGAGCGTCACTGGGTGCGTCTCTGCAGGCCTCAAGCACCTCGAAGTGACCTGGGAAATATCAGGAACTATGGGACCCAAGCAGCATTACTTCCTCGGGCCTTTAAAATAAACCAGTAGCCTGGTTGGCTAAAAATCCCCTGTGGAGTCTCAGGCTTCTTGAGCACAGTTCAGAAGACCCAAGAGAAATTAAAGAAAAACATTCCTGATGGAAAGCTAATGATATATACATACAGATATAACAGAACTTAAGAACTAAAAAATATAAGTAGGGAAGTTTAAAGAAAAAAATATTCACACATAATGTCTATATAAATAGGTTCTTATATTTTAGCCACAACCAGAATCAATCTAAATGAGGGGCTTGGGGTAGTGCCCGTGTACTGTGTAATGGCATGTTCACAGCTAGAAGAAACAATCACCTTCATTACAGTCTTCAGCTCAAAAGCAACGGACAGCTCTCCCTTTACAAATACATTTATTTCTGGCTGTGTACTTGGGTGAATCTGCTTTCAGTTATTTTCTGAAAATGTAAGATTATTTACATTCCCATGGTATCAGCTAATAACTATTATCAAAACTTCTGGAATTGTTATTGTTGAAGTAATAGCTATTACTGATGCTTCCTAATTAAAATATGCCCATTCATGATTGCCTCCCTTAAAAGTATATCCCAGATACCCTAAAAAAAGGAGATTTCTTGTCTATGTTCTGCTGTGTTTGAAGAATTAGAGCCTCAAAAGAAATCCCTAAGAATTAAATGGCTATTATTGTCTTGAATAGTTTTGTCTCTCAACTAAACTATTAACATTAACATTTATTCTTAACTTAATATAGTATATGCATTTCATTTCTTTTCATTTGGGGTGAAGAAATAGTAGAGTGGGTAAGGTACTCACTTTGCTTGCAATTAACCTGGGTATGAAACGTGACACCATATACGATACCCTGAGCATTGCCAGGAGTGATCTCTGAACAGAGCCAGAAGCCCTGACATTACCAGGTGTGGTTCAACCTCTATCCCTCCAAAAAGCCCAAAACAAAAATCTTTGTTTTCCTTTTACTAAAGGGGATCACCAAATAATTCTTAGTGAGGAAAGTCAGAGGACAGATGCTAATCCATCACTTGAAATACATACCACACAATGATTCAATTGTGACTGTACTACTTCCTGTTCCACACTCTCAATTTCCAATGCAGGCAAGTGTGTCTTCACCTCATCTAAAATCATCTTACTTTCTTGTAGACGCTGTTCAAAATTGGCTGGCTTCTGGAATAAGCGAAACTTCAAGGAAACATCTTGAAATTGTTTCTGGAAAGAGAATTCAAGAAGGCGCTGATTAAAATTTGCCTTTCAAACAATAACCATTCACATTCTTACTAAGATATTTTCCTTTAGTTATTAAGACAGACTGGGGTAAAAAAATCGAAATAAAGCAATTTTCTTCATTTTTCCAATACAGATAATACATTTATTTAAAAAGACGTAGCACTTGTCCTTGACTGTAGTACCAAAAAAAGGTAATATTTTGGCTCTATTAAAATTAATTCCAAGGGGCCAGAGTGATGGTACAGGAGATAAGGCAATTGCCTTGCATGCAAGTGTCGGCTGAAATCCTGGTTGTGATCCCTGGTGCCACATGGGTCCTCAGAGAAATGCCAGGGGTCACTCCTAAGCACAGAGGCAGGAATAGCCTTTTAAAATGTCCTGGGATGTCCCAAACCCTTCCCAAATTAATCTTCCTGAAAATAAATATGATATATACACATATGTATCATATTATAGGTTCTAAATAGCATTCTTTATTCCAATTTTGCTAAATAATCTACTTTTCTGCGACAAAGATTTTTTTGTTGAATCATCATTAATTACAAAGTTACAAAATTATTTATGATTGGGTTACAGGCATACACTATTCTAACACCAATCCCATCACCATTGTCCATTCCCCTTCATGAATGTCCAAGGTTCCCATCCAGTCCTCAACCTGATTCTATCGCAGGTCCCATTCCCTTTTTCCCTTTTAGGCATTGTGGTTTACAATAATGTTATCGTTAGTGTCATGCATATCATGTTCCTTCTTTTCACTACTCTATCCTCATCCAGAGTTACCACTTCTCTCTATCATTGTCTTACTGGTCCTTTTCCTGATCTCCCCCCTCACACATCCACCCAGTTGCAAGTTTTCCTGCTCGTCATTTCCATTGCCACCTGACATGAGTTATATATCTATATATATAGATATATATAGATATATATATCTATATATATATATCCCTATTATATTCCTTTATATTTTAAAATGAGTGCAATCATCCTGCATCTGTCCCTTTGGTATATACGATGATTTATATCCAGATCTAACAAACTGCTCTTGGAAGCCATACCTGTACCAAATCAATGTGAGATAACACCATTTGGGAAGTCTCCTTTTCCTGGTTATGCTTCTTCATTTCTTCTAAACTGATCTCATGACTTGTCAAGTCCGACTGGATTTTCTGTTGGAAGGATAGCATTATCAGTCAGCATGCTTGACAAACTTTGGTAAAGAAAAACTCACTTTCCTAGAAAATTTAAAAACTACAAATCATCTGCTGTAATACACTCTTAAAATGACAATAAACATTTTCACTTATCAAACATTATCAAAACTTAAATGACTTATCCCATTCCTTTTGAGATTAATAAAAGAAAGACCGCCCTTTGCCAACTACAAGATCAAGATGACTGCCCTCCGACGTCCTGATGGATCTATTACATCTTTCAGAAGGGCAATGAAGAATATTATCCATGACTTCTACTCAGATCTCTTTGATAGCCATGTCCACCTGCCCATATACCAAATTCCGTAGGATGGATATGTCGTTCCCAATGTTCTTCCCTTCCAAAATCCGACACGCCATTTCATCAGTAAGAAGCTAACAGTACCCGGCCCATACAAAGTCAGACCCAAACACCTGAAGAACCTGCCATCAGTACTCATCAATACACTGACTCAGCTCTTCACACGCTACCTGTCTGAATGCAAGGTTCCATCCCAGTGGAAAACCAGTAGGATTGTACTACTGTACAAGAAGGGAGACATCCACGACATTGGCAACTATTGCCCAATCTGCCTGGGTGGAGTTGAGGAATGTTGATGGTGTTCAGGGCTTTATCCTTGCTTTGTGCTCAAGAATCATAACTTATGGTGTCAGAGGTGACCGCATGTGATACCAGCAGGGATAGAACCAGGCTGGGGCATATGGAAGGCAAGCACCCACTATACTATCTCTCTGATGCTCAGTAGTGATCTTAATGCTGTCATTCTGTGAAATACTTAAGTTACATTTTAGGGAACCTAGTGATTTAGGAAAAGGAGGTGAACATCAACTGAGAATGTTTTTCCCATGACACTTTGATTTTTAAAGAACTATAAAATATTTCTAACTACTCTTATACTGAGCATTGATATTTTTCACATGTTTTCTTCAAAAGTCTATTTGGATAAGACAAGGACAAGTCTAAGCCAGTTTGTGATAAGCGAAATACTGAAGTATGTGGAAAGAAAAATAATGAATGCATTTATTTCTTTCTGCCAGATACAGCAAAATGCAGCTTGTGGTTCAGATTATTCTAAGAAAATGGATTAACTTTTGCCATAGTAGCCGTAGCATATTCATGCAAAAACAATTTTTATAATGCATATTAGTCACAACCAAATTTACATCAATTGGAACAATTCTAAATCATTAGATAATGACTGTTTGCTTAGCAGTCACTGAAGAAACCTATAGTCCTGCATTGAATAGTGACAGTTAATTCTAAATTAGTTACAAATAGTGACAATGGTCATAATTAGAAGTGGATTAAGTAGTGAAGTATTTGTTTATAATACAAAGTTATTAATGTACAGATAAAACTTAAGATTTTCCCTTAGCATATCTAGCAATTAAAAAGGCAAAATATCATGATTTGCTTAAATAAGTTTTTAAAAACTCTGGTTTAAAGATTTAAAAAAGAGCCAAGACTCAGACAAATGAACTGTTATAACTAAAAAAGTAATTGCTTATATTATGACCTCGCATCATGAATAGAGGTAACATTCTTGAACCACAGAAACTAAGCATTGAGAATCCATGTACAAAAAATAGCTTTTACAGTTATAAGTATTAAAATTTTAATAAAATACATATAATTTAATGGAAATATGTAGGGTTCAGTGATATTTATACAGGGGACATCAGTACATATCACATGAAAAGTGATGGTTTGGGGAACACACCAAGTGGTCCTTGGGGACTATTTCTGTCTCTGAGTGGAGAAGTGAATCCTGGAGGCCATAGTGTGGTACCAGAAATCTGAAGGGCTAGCCTTCTATAAGGAAGGAACCTTACCTCCCATACTATCTCTCCAGAGAAACAATGATCATGTATAAGTAGAACTTTCAACAGTTTATAAGCATTTATGAAAGCATGACTCTGGAACTTAACCAGATGATACCACAACCATGGACAACATTTGTGCCCATTAAGTAATAAGATTATTTCTCAGAATTGACAGGACAAAGTCTGGTCAAGTCTAGGAAATTTGGAACTGATTTGTGTATCCTAGGAGATTAGCCTTGTAACATTCCATGACCTCAGTTTCAACTGCCAAATGCCAAAGATCCATTAAAGGAGAGAGAAGGAAAAAGCTGATGTGCATGAAAAGTATTTGAAACACAAATATTGCTGTCTCTTAATCATAGGATGCAGTAGATGGCAATTTTTATTCATTTATTTATTTAAATTTTTATTAGTGAAACATCATGAGGTATAGTTGTAGACTTACAAATTTTTGTGCTTGGGATTCAGTTATACAATGATCCAGTACCCATTCTTCCACCAGTGCCCATTCTCTAGATGGAAATTTTTAAAGCTGACTGCCAGAACAGTTCCCCGAGCACCTGCTTCTCCAACTACACTTCAACAAATAAATGCTATTTTCTTACCCTTTTAAATCTAGGTTAGCCTACTGACTACCATGTCCAGTAAAACAGGGCAAAAGTGGTGGTCTGCCCAAAATGAGTAGAGGACTTAATTCAGCTATTAATTGCCACTTTAGTGGAACATTCACACTTAGTGTCACCAGTGGGGGCTGGAGAGATTGGACAGCGAGCAGACCACTTGTCTTGCATACAGCCAACCTGGATTTAATTCCCGGCACCACATATGTTCCCTAAGCCCTATCAAAAGTGATGTCTGAAGTGATGCCTGAATGCAGAGTCAGGAATGAGCCCTGAGTAATGCCAGGCGTTCTCTGCCCCCCTCCAAAGAAAAAAAGAAAAAAGAAAAGAAATGACAGTGGAGAGTCATTTTTTCAGAAAAGCCAAAAGAGATAAGTATAAATGTGTGTACATTAGCTGCTTCATGAACTTTACAGCCGGGATAGACTCTGCGGCTGGTCAGAGCAGAAGTTGGGTTGTCAAAGGCTGACACTGCAGAAGAATAAGGAAGTCAATTTCCAGACACCATTATCGTAGTTTCAAAGACTTTCATTTCTTCACAGAAGGAAGTGGAGTCGGTAATATTTGAACACACTTTAAGGTGATGAGAAAGAAACTAACGGAAGAAGTAATTTTTTGAAAACTGTAAATAATAAGGGGAAAGGAGAAGAGAATACGGCAAAAGGGATTAAGTAGCCTATGCTGATAGATTTAAACTAGACTTCTGATAGGAAACATATAGAGAATGTTTGGGGGTTGGTTCTGGGGTTGGCAATTGGGGGTTGGGGCAACACCTGGCAGCGCTCAGGGTTCTATCCTGGCCCTGTGCTCAAGGATCACTCCTGGTGGGTCTTAGAAATCTCTAAGGACTGCCTGGAACTGAACTAGGGTCATTGCGTGCAACACAAGTGCCTTAGCCTCTGCACTATCCCTCCAACGCCAACATAGTGTGGTATATACAGATGACGCTTTGGACATCTACATTGCTGAAAGTTACCTAATAATTATAAACTAGTGTTACTTTCATATGAAAAGTAATATAAAATGGGGTGAGGGACAAAGTTTAATAAACAAGGTCTGTGCCCAACGCTGAGTTTTCCTTTGTAAGAACAAAACGTTATATTCCTTTTCTTTCAACAATGGGTATGGCAGATGAACCAGAGCACATTAAAAAAAATCTGCAAAGCAGAAATTTATGTACTATGACAGAAAACCAAATGCTTTGAAATAAAAGGGAAAGGAAATATCAAGATCTACTATGCTGTCTGCTTTTTTTTTAAAAAAAATTAACAAATGGCAATATTTAAGATACATGTGGCTGGGAGAGTTTCTGGAGAAGTAGAGCATAGAACCACAGACTGATCGGCTATCTCTGAGGGAGATAGCACAGGGGTGAAGTCATATGCCTTACATGTTGTACAAACTGGTAATATATGCTCCTGCAAGCATCACCGGGTGATGCCCTGGAGACTGCAGGACCTCAACCTCAAGGCCCTGAGCTTTGCTGGGCTGTCCTGGGTCACCCCAGCACTCCAGGGCCTGAGCAGCACCCACCACATCCTCCAGCCTTGCACTGAAACACTACCCTGGTTGTTGAGACAATGCATAAGGGGCCCCCAGGCCTCCTAAGAACCACTTCAGAGAACTCCCCCTTTCGGAAAAAAGAAAATAGTCTCTCATTTCAGGATGTAGGAACCCCAGGAGCCAGATTAGGTTTGGAGCATATAGTATGCATGTATAGTTTCCTTTAAAAATTGTTTTTTCTTCTGGTTGCAGTAATATAGATCCAATGTGAAAGTTAACATACCTATACCCCCACTGAAGTACCATAAACCCTCCACCGCAGTCATTCCACTCCCTGGCATGCATGCACAGTCTTTGGAAGCAAGGACTAGATGTGGATAGAGTAGAATTATGAGAGCGGGATTTACTGTGAGGCTAAAGTTCTTTACAGGTCAGGGCCCTTTGCTTGCAAAAGATTCTTTGTAAGTGCTCACACAATTTTCCTCCTTTGATTGTATAACTGTGTTTTTCCATTAAGAGAAAACTGCTTGACTCCACAAAATTACTTCTAAATTTATGTTGAAAATAAAGGATTAAACATGTATCTCTAGGATAGAAATTAAACAATTTTTATTTTAGTATATAGTGTGATATATAAGTTGGATATGGTTCTTTGCTCAAATTATTTTTTGCTCCTCTGAAAAGAGTAAGTGACACAATTAGATTTGGGGAAAACTATAATATACTTTATAAATATATTTACTAATGATTATTTCATTCATTATTAAAATTCTAAATTAAAATCAGATCTATATGTCCAATTGATTCTATTTTCAGGTTAGTTTACATTTATCCAAACATTTGTCACAAATAATATTTATTATTTTTCACTGATAATTCAAATCATTATATATGTATGTAACTTTACTCTAGACAGAATTATTGTGGGACCGACAAGAAATTTGGTTTAAATAAGAGTTAATGAAAACTCGTCACTTTAAAAAACCCTTCTAATAAAACAACAAAAACATCCTCTTTGGCATTATAATTCAATGAATAATATTGTAGATATAAAATATTAAAAAGGAAAGTTTAATGGGCAGGAAAATGATGTCTACACTTGTCTCCCAAATTCGGAATAGAAGTGAAAGATCTAAAGGCATACAAATTGAGTCCAATTTTTACTCAACATATACATCAACTAGGAGAAAACTAATATTTTGAAATTCTCAGCTTAGCTTCATACAAAACTCTCAAGGGAAACAAATAAGGTAAAAAGGTAAAGGCCCTCCTGTTGTTCATCGATTTGCTCGAGCAGGCCCAGTAACGTCTCCATTGGAGACTTTGTTGTTACTGTGTTTGGCATATTGAATACATCACGGGGAGCTTGCCAGGCTCTGCCGTGTGGGCGAGATCCTCTCGGTAGCTTGCCGGGCTCTCCGAGAGGGGTGGAGGAATCGAACTCGGGTCGGCCATGTTGGCTGCGTGCAAGGCAAACGCCCTACCGCTGTGCTATCGCTCTAGCCCAAGGGGGAACAATGGGGAAAATAGTTGTAAGTCAAAGTTGTAATTTAGAGCACCCACATAATTTTCAACAGAAGTTCTCAATCTATTCCCTTTCAGAGTTCCTATAGGGGTATTTGTTGGCCCATAAAAAGTGAATATAGAGAATGGAAAACCAAATAAATGGTGTTGGGAGGATCTTCCCAGGATGGAAGAAGCATGCTGAAAGTAGACTATAGACCAAACATGATTGTCACCCATTGCCTCTTTTGCAAACCACAATACTCAATAAGAGAGAGAGAGAACAAAAGGGAATGCCCTGTCACAGAGGCAGGGTGGGTTGAGGGGGGCGGGGGGTGGGAGGGATACTGGGATCCGTGGTGGTGGGAAATGGGCACTGGTGGAGGGATGGGTATTTGATCATTGTATAATTGAAACCCAAGCACAAAAAATTGTAAGTCTACAACTGTACCTCATGATGTCTCACTAATAAAAATAAAAAAGTGAATATAGAGCAGAATATGGTATTAAGTCAGTGCTTAAAAGAAATATCTGACAATACTGTATTTGCATGGATAATTAGAAAAACCTATTGAAAGTAAGATTTAACAATAGAAATAGAAGGAACTGTCTATTAAAGATGGTACAGGTCTGGGACTGGAGAGATAATACAGCAGGTAAGCCACGTGACTTGCAAACATCCTACTCAGCTTCAATCCCCAGCACCCCATACATTGCCCCAGAAACCATGGCAAGTGATCTCTTGATCACAGAGCCAGAGATGATCCCTGAGTACTGCTGGGTATGGATGGCCCAATCCCCCCAAAATAAAACAAAATAAAGATGCTAGAGGCCAAATTCACTGTCACTGTCACTGTCCTCCTGTTTTTCATCAAATTGCTCGAGTGGGCCCAGTAACATTGTGAGACTTGTTGTTACTGTGTTTGGCATATCAAATACAACATGGGTAGCTTGTCAGGTTTTACCATGTGGGCGAGATACTCTTGGTAGCTTGCCGGGCTCTCCAAAAGGGGTGGAGGAATCAAACCGGGTCAGCTGCATGCAAGGCAAACGCCCTACCACTGCGCTATTGCTCCAGCCAGGTCAAATTATGGAGATTAAAAACAAATCAAACATTAATACTATTTCTAATATAACACTGCACAATAGAATAGTGAAGCAGAGAGTTTTATCATGATTTACCTCATCACGCCATTCTCATACATCAAGTTAAGCACAGAAAATGGCAAGCACAATGAAGCTGTGGCTGTCTAAAGTATTTAATGGAATAAGAGAAACTTGATATCAATTCATTATTGGTGCTTTTGTGTCAAATAAAGAGAAATTTCTACAAACATAACTAAAATATTTTAGAAAAGAATGTATTAGATGTCAAGCTAAGACTTATAAATGGAGAAATTTAATACAGCTAGACTATAATTTTTAAACAGACAGTGACTTTGAAATTGTGACCTTAAGGAAATTACCACATATTAAGTGAAGAAAATGCACTAATGAAATTTGGATAATGTGTATTTGAAAATGATGAAATTAATGTTGTTAGCCAGTTGTTTATTTATTTATGGTGATACACACCAGAAACATGTATATTGTTATAACACATTGTTATATCAATAAAAATTTAAATTAGTTAAAAATGACATAAAATGTGACAAACACAAACTGTGCAATTAGATAGGCCAATAATTTTCAAGACTCAGTCTCTAAAAATTCATTAGGAAAAAATAAATATCCACTTCTGCACTCAGGAATCACTCCTGGCAGTGCTCGGGGTACCATATGGGATGCTGGGAATCGAACCTGGGTCGGCCGCATGCTAGGCAAATGCCCTACTCACTGTGCTGTCGCTCCAGCCCCAAATATCCACTTCTGATTACTCTCTGGAAAAATAAATTTCTAACAGACAAGATAGAAATTATCACTGTATCACTGTCATCCCATTGCTCATTGATTTGCTCGAGTGGCACCAGTAATATCTCTATGTGTCCCTGTCACATGCTAGTGTAGCCCAATGGCATACTGGGGACACTTTCAGGGTCAGGGGAATGAGGACCATCATTGTTAATGTTTTTGGAATACTGAGTACGCCACAGGTAGCTTGCCAGGCCCTGCCATGCGGGCGGGATACTCTCAGTAGCTTCCCAGTCTCTCTGAGATGAGTGGAGGCTTTTGGGGCAGCTTCTAATCACCTTTACAGGTGTTCCCAGTCAGGCATATATGGGGCAAGATACTTTCGGTAGCCTGTCGAGTTCTCTGAGAACGAAAATTAGACAATAAGAGGTCACGCTTCTGGAAGCTTGGTTTTATAGTCTCTGGATCTTGGCCATCGGTGGGATTACATGGCAGTTGGTAGGTGTAACTGCCTAGCTACTGAAAGATGGGGGATCTATCTGAGCAGTCTTGGAGATCTCAGCCCTGGGTTCTGAACACTTGGGTTCCTCTGCCAGTTCCTTCATGCATGAGGCTTGTCTGAGCATGTGGAGAGTGGTCTTAGCACGGCTGTGGCTGGGTTCCAAAGGTCTTCAGCTGCCAGGGCTATGCTCGGGGCAGGGAGGGAAACTCAACCCACCCCCCTCATAGGTGCTCCGGTGAGGACAGCCAGGCGAGGGGGCAGGAGACTCTGCCTGAGTCTATAGTTAATTTAAGTATAAATATATTTATAAAATATATTTTATTCATAAAATATATAAAAATAAATATAAATAATTTCTATAACAAATAGAATTATATTTACTATAAATTTAGTTTTGTCAAATGGAGAAATTTTTATATTTATCAGAAATATGCAATAGGTGAAAGAATTTTCAGAATCTTATAACTTGTACACGTGCTCCAGGCAGTTTTCCAGTTTGTGAGGAATGTTAACATTATAAAATCACTGAATTTTATTATTAATTGCCTTCGTTCAGTTATATATACTTTGGGGCATCATTATATCAGGAACTTCAAGAAAGAAGTAGATAAACATCATTTTTCAGTGTCCCTTCCACTACTTTGATAAAAATGGGGAAGAGGAGTGGAATAAAGAAATAATCGAGTTCACTGCTTCCCAAACACTGACCTTTGACATAGTAGTTTTCTAGTATATATATTGATTTCTGAAAAAATAATGCATATCATTTATTATGTTTAGTTATATTCTTAATCCTGAAAAAAAATCAGGGAATAATATATATCCAGAAAAGTATTATAACAGAAAAATCTTTGTAAGAAAACATGAAATATTTTTTAAAGTAAAGCACAGTATGGAATCATTAAGTAAAGTAAAGTAAGTAAAGGCCCTCCCATTGATCATCGATTTGCTCGAGCGGGCCCAGTAACGTCTCCATTGGAGACTTTGTTGTTACTGTGTCTGGCATATCGAATATGTCACAGGGAGCTTGCCAGGCCCTGCCGTACGGGCGAGATACTCTTGGTAGCTTGCCGGGCTCTCTGAGAGGGGCGGAGGAATCGAACCCGGGTCGGCCATGTTGGCTGCGTGCAAGGCAAACGCCCTACCGCTGTGCTATCGCTCTAGCCCATTATTTTTAGTAATATGCATTAGGAATGAGTTATTTCATATTAATAATAAAGACAATTATAGCAATAAAATAAATGACTACCTTATCGATATTTTACAAACTGATGTTTAAGTGAGTATTTGAATAGGCTTATGTGATAACTGAGGGTAGGAAAGTTACTGCATGGTGCTTTATTTTTTTATAAAAAGTGAAAAAAAGAAAGAAAAGATAAGAATGCGCTGGAAAGACAATGCAGAGTTAAGGCAGTTGTACTGTATGTGGTCCACCACACCCAGTTTTAGGTTCCTGGGCAATATTTATGGTCCCTGAGCACTGACAGATATGATCCCTCTAAAATAAAACAAGCAAAATCATGGAGTGCCTTTATGACAAGTGATATATTAGTGTGCATTTTATACCAACAGATATTTTTGAATTAGCCACTTCTAAAAGAGATAACAGGGATATAGTTTGAATCTGATTTGCCCCAAAATAATCTGGTCCTGAAGAATCTCCAAAGTAATGATAGTATTAAGCTACCTGATTCAAAAGAATGCTTAGAACATATCAATAATTTATTACTTTTTACAATACGACACTCTAAGTGCAAACAAGATGTTTACCACTGTGTTTTTAAAATGAAAAATGTCCATTCCTTTGTCACAATACATGGTAGAAGGATGTAACAGTTTGTAAATTTTTCAAAGTACAGTCAATGTCATGTGTTCTAGTCTTTTGCATCTGTTGCAACTCCCCATGCAATTAGTTCCTGGACTAATAAATACGTCAAGGTGGGGCCGGAGAGAGCACAGGGGTTTAGGTGCTTGCCTTGCATGATATTGTAGGGCTCTCCAATACCACACAGGATTCCCTAAGTAATGCTAGTAGTATCCCTGTGCACAGAGCCAAAAGTAAGACTGAAGCACAGCCATACGGCGACCTCAAAACAATACCAAAGTAAAAGTCATTATCAACTGGGGAATAGTCAGTTTGATATAGTAACACACAGAGGAAAGACTGCATGGTTAGAATAAATTTGATCAAAATTGCTCTTTGTTTCTCATCGTATCTATTTCACTGCCTAAATAAAAGAAGTGTTTCTGTTGGCTATGAAGTTCCACATTGAAACCCAAACCTCTAAGTGCTCCACTTCCTTCTTCCTTATCATGACAAAAATCCTGCGAGGATTCCTTTATGTGGGCTTGCATGATCTAATTCATAAATCAGTCAAATAGGCTGTAAAGGTAGATGGCTTCAAGTCACTTGACTATTGAATGTACCTATTTATGTACCTTTTTATCAAATGTACCTGTCACAGTCACTGTCCTCCCGTTGTTCATCGATTTGCTCGAGCGGGCCCAGTAACGTCTCCATTGGAGACTTTGTTGTTACTGTGTTCGGCATATCGAATACGTCACGGGTAGCTTGCCAGGCTCTGCTGTGCAGGCGAGATACTCTCGGTAGCTTGCCGGGCTCTCCGAGAGGGGCGGAGGAATCGAACTCAGGTCGGCCATGTTGGCTGCATGCAAGGCAAACGCCCTACTGCTGTGCTATCACTCTAGCCCTATTTTGTCTGTAAAGGTAAAGGTAAAGGCTCTCCCATTGATCGTCGATTTCCTCGAGCGGGCCCAGTAACGTCTCCATTGGAGACTTTGTTGTTACTGTGTCTGGCATATCAAATACTCTCGGTAGCTTGCCGGGCTCTCCGAGAGGGGCGGAGGAATCGAACCCAGGTCGGCCATGTTGGCTGCGTGCAAGGCAAACGCCCTACCGCTGTGCTATCACTCCAGCCCAAATGTACCTAAAAGAATTTTATTCCACGATGAAATGAAACAATAAACTGGATCTGATAGAGCAAAAGCTTTTACTTACATCTTTATAATTTGTGTACCACTTATTCTGAGTTTGAACTGCTACTGCTTGTATTTATATATATTTAATGTGAATATATATTTAATGTGAATAAGAAGACTTAGCTTCTGTCAACACCAGAATTATCAATTACTCTGATGTGAATTGAATACATGCCAGTAATTTGAACAGCTTTACATAGAAGATTCCTCATTTCTATGTATTAATACTAAATTTTAGCCACATTATCGACTAAACCAAATGATGGATGAAAGTAACAGTATACTTCTATCTGCAGTGACCCCTGAAAGAAGTGCCCTAGCCTGATGGACAAAACACAGGCACAAGTTTCAATTTTGATTATGAGTATCTCTCTTTTAATGATTCATTTGGTTCCTAAATTGCTCTATTTTTACTCTATTTTTTACTTATATTATCTATGAGGTTAAAAAATATTGGATCCAGAATCTGCAGGACAAAAGAAATAGAAGAATTTAATTACTGTAACCACTAGCTGGCAACCTCAGAAACTTTAAGGGTTATCAAAGAACTGTCTCATTCTCTTCTAGAAAATATGCCTCATCAGCAGATGAGGGTATGAGGCATTACCAGAGGTACCAGCCTGGAATGCTCTTGCATATTAGGTTTTAAAAAACTGAGATCACTGGAAAATGAAGTGGGGGGGGAGTTTGAAAAATCTTCACAATTTTAGGCAGTGGAGAGAATTGAGCAGCCATTTAAGACAGAATAATAGAGTTAGTAATGATTTGACACAGCCAAATTAACTGCATATTAACACAGGTTTAATAATAAAAAAGTATGTTGACAAGAATAAAATCATGCCAAACTGATCATTAAATATCAATAATAAAACTTCTGTTTGTACAGGGTGGGAGCGATGCTGCCATCGGTAGGGTGTTTGCTTTGTATGTGGCTGGCCCTGGTCCAATCCTGGCACTGACATACCATATGGTTCCCTGAGTACCACCAGTACTGATCCTCAAGCACTGCCAGGAATAAGCTCGAAGCACAGATCTAGGAGTAAGTCATGAGGACTGCTGGTCCCCCCCCCCCCAAAAGCAAACAAACAAACAAACAAAAAAAGAAATTCTATTTGTCTAAATCCACTCATTCATACGGGAATAGGGGATGGTTTCTTAGCTAGGTTTTCTACCTTTATCTAATTTCCTATAACAATTGCATTGCCAAAATAGGATGGGAAGTGACCAACAGCTTGGCTTCCCCCATGAACCCTTCTCATTGAATTTTTTTTCATTTCTCTTTTTACTAAAGCACAATGATTTCCAAAGTTATTCATAGTTGAGTTTTAGACATGCAATACTGCAGCACTGAACCCATCACCAGCGTCAACTTCCCTCCACCCAGGTTCCCAAGTTCCCACCCCTATGCACCTATGCCAGCATGCCCTCTTGATAGGCACTTTTCTGAGTTGGGTTGTTAAAGTTTGTCTCTTGATTTCAGTGTTGGTGACTTCGTGGTTTGGACATTTGGCTCTACCATTCCTTAACACCACCTCTGTACCTTAATCCCTAGCCTGGCCCCTCTTGCTTTTCATCTGCCACTTCTCTCCCTCTTTCCTTCCCTTTCTATAGTCTGGAGCCTAGGGTGATCTTGGCATTCCCTGCCTTCAAAACACTTCAGTGAGAATCTTTCACAGAGGTGAGGTGAAATAAAAAAAAGAATGGAACTGGGTACTGAGCCTTTGCTAGTACTAAACTCTGCCAAGCTGTTCCCCATTGTGACTGCATTCTAGAATATCCAGGGTGGGATTAAAAACTATTCCATTGATGGAGTTTACCCACAGTTTCTGACAAGATTGGTTGGGAGTGCATTTTAGGGACTTGGGACTTCGTGACCAGAGTCAGGGGAGGAAACCAAATCACTGAGCTTCATTACATTCTTTGGGAAAATGCCAACATCAACATGGATACGCATGCCTTTGTTTCTTAACAACTACCAAATTTTAAAGATTTATCAGATCCTTTTTGAAATAGTTCTTAAGTTCTACTTCCACATAAAACAAATATTTCCCTATTTTGTTTGCTTTTCATATGTTTTTGCTCATATATGGATATTAATTCTGTGTGTTTTGTGTTTGTTTATTTAAAGTTATTTTTTATTGAATTACTGTGAGATACAGTTACAAAGCTTTTGTGATTGAGCTTTAGTCATACAATTTTCCAAAATCCATCCCTCCACCAGTCTATATTTCTACTAACAATATCCCTCATATCCCTCCTGTAACCACCCCCAGCCTGGCTCTAAGGCAGTCACGCTCTCTCTTTCTCTCTCTGTCTCTCTCTCTGTCTCTCTCTCTCTCTCTCTCTCATCTCTTTCTCCCCCTTTCCCACTCTCCCTCCCTCCCTTCTATTTTGGGCATTATGGTTCGCAATACAGATTATTAGAGGCCATCCTGTTTTGTCCTCTACCCATTTTCAGCACACATCTCCTATTCAGAGTGATCCGTTCCAACCATCATTGGGATCTAAAAAAGTTTTACCTACTCGTTTTATATTTGAATCACTAATATGTTATCTTAATTTTGTATTTGGCTAAATAGAATTTTCAATGACCTATCATAAGACAGTTAATATTTTGGTCATATTATATAAGACTTTAATCTGGCAATTTTTTTGAAACGAAATACTTATTAGTATTCTGACAATATTGCAAATACTATGCACAACTGACAATATTGCAAGTACTATGCACACACGCGTGTCTGCATGTGTGTATATATATGCATATATGTAGGTGTGCACAAACACACATATATATATATAAAATATACACACACACATCTTTGGGGTACACTCAGCAATAATCATGGCTTACTCCTGGATCTGAAGTAAGCTTCCTCCTGGAGGACCATATGGGGTACCAGAAACAGATTCTAGGTCGGCTGTGCCCAACATTCTGTACTATCTCTCCAGTCCTAAAATCTCCAAGATCATGATAACATATGCTCTGATGATATATGTAGTCTTACAGTCTAAAAGGATAAGCTTTTCATTTAAAACTTCAAGGCATAGCATTAAAAAGTAAACTATAATCCTATGTCAAATGAGAGGCTGTATTTCTGGAATTATAGCACATAACTTATTAATTTATATGCAGAAAGAGTGAAAATTCATTTTATCACTGTTATAAACGCAAATATATATGTATAATTTTATGTATAAGAAAAATACTCCTGCCATAAATTTATATACATTACATATATTTGATTAAGATGGAGAATCTTTCGTGTTCAAGAATGGAAAACAACCTTAAAATCCAGAACAAAAATAGACTCTATTCACAAGCTAAAATTTAGTAGCAAAACTTCCAGTATACCACACGGTGGAGTCAGATATCCACAAATCTCTATAACCAGGATGTGGCAAAAAATCTGAGCACCTATTTTAGATGACCAAATACTGTCACTCCATTCATCTTATCCTATTCAGTTCTGAGAAAAGAAAACTAAGCCTACTAATCTTTTCAATAACAATGAACAGTTCTGCAAGTGTGAAGGACTTACTGTTTTATTGTTCTTATTAATACAAAGTACTGAATAAATCTTCTAATCACAAAGACTCTAGAAGAGGGTCAGTTTGTTAGCATTATAAGTGACACCAATTTCTTACACGCTGACCTAATGGTTTTTCTTCACAAGAAACATCTTAGCTCTTTACTCATATTTTTCAAAGTAGTTTCAGATTGACTTAGAAAATACAATCCTCTGAGTATTTGTTAAATGTATTTTGAAAAACAACTCATTTGATTGTCATTCTAAAATTTTGAAGAAGAATATATTGGTGGGTTTGGGGAGTCCTTCTATTTCAATATTGTGCTATTACCATTTGGGGAATTAAGTCAATAATTGCCTTGAAACACAGGTGCAACCAGCAATGCACGAGAAAGGATTTGAGCATGGTAGTGCACTTAAATCCCATTTTTCAAGTAGATTTGAAATTCATTAATTTGCTTGCGTGAGGTCATTTGCAAACATTTGGTGTAATTCATATTTTACTATAATATTTTTAATTTGATTTAAAAACATAGTATTATGTCATTGAAATCTAGCGTATGATATTCATGTCTATAAAACCCACATTCATATTTAAATAAAACACTGCAGATTCCATACTCTAACTTTGTCAATGAGATTTTTTTCTCATAAAAGCTCTCATTTTTCTAAGGCAATACTAATTTTTCCCTTTATCAAATATGCTTTTATTCTACATGCCTCAAAACTTAACTCATATTTTCAAGTACATACTTCTAACTTCAATATTTAATAGTTACACTATTCCAAATTTCCTTTCATTCAATTCAGAAAGTTATGAGCAGTCTTTCATCAAACATTATACCATATTCATACCACTGTAATATTACAATAGATGCAGTACTACTCTGCCTTGAGCTCATAACCGCGCATTTCAGTAACAATTTCCCATTTCCATAATGCATTTTTCTAACATTTTCCTATAAACTTTTGATATGACTCAAATTCCATGTCAGAGTATCTGAGCAGAAAACTAAGTTTGGAAAAAAAGCATCTATTAGGGGTGTGAAATGCATGTCCACTTATAAAGTATTTTAGAACTACTGTACCATTAAAAATATTCTACTAAGGATTTGATAATCAGGATCCTGTGCAAATTTTCCTTCCCTGACCAATTCTGCTTTATATTCAGGAGATAATGCCCCGCATCCCAGAGCAAACAGCCTGCTCTGGGCTTTATCAACTCTGCCTTGAATCTACACTTCTTAGACCTATTACTCAGATGTAGACAGTATGATCACATGACCTGTGCTATGTGCACACTGATGCTCTAACTTCACCAACTGACCTGTGTCTTACTGCAAGATAACTGCACCATAACTGTGAGCTATCGATCCAACGCTGTCTTCTTTGGGAGACCATACTCAATGATACTCCAGGTTTAATTCTGATTCAGTGCTTAGGGATCATTTCTGAAATTGCTCCAGGCAAAATATGGAGTGCCAGGGATTGAACTAGTGTCAGTGCATGTAATACAAGCATCCTCTCAGCTGTCCTATCCCTTGGTCCTAAATTCAACATTTAAACCCCAAAATAACTTGAAAGAGGACCCATCCATCGATTGGTACACAATCATTGAAATGGGTATATAACCAGCTAATGTTCCTTATATCATAAAATATTGTCCTTAGCTATCCTTAGTTATCATTTTCATAAGATACACCTACATATATTTTAATGTTAGTTAAAGAGAGAAACAGCATTTTAAAAATATTTCCTGATGCGGAAGCTAATGTGGGCATAAGCTTCAATTAACTCTGCATACAGTCAATCCGAATCTACTTTCATTACCATTTCCACTTTCTAAAACAAACTGGAGACCTATTTTAATTATCATTTCAACTTTCTAAAATAACTAGTTTAACATATTTCATAATTTTAACTAAATAAAGTGTGGCTGCCTGCACGTGTGAATACAGGGGTCCAAACAGCACGATCATAAATCAGTGAGAAAATTAATATATCTAATTTGTTATTAACTTGGAGCACATGAATTGTTAGAAAAATATAATGAGTATGTAGTAATTAGTGATTCTAGGATAATAAATATAAGCTGCTCCTCTGAAGACTACATTATTCATAACAATATTAAGAACTGTGGGCCCGAGAGACTGTAGAGTGGTTAGTTCACTTGCTTTGTAGGCAGCTGACCAGGGTTTTGCATTCCCAGGCCCCCCCACATGGTCCCTTGAAGAATGCCAGGAGCAATCCCTGAGGATAGAGCGAGGAGAAAGTCCTGTGCACCGCATCTCCCAAAATAACAAAAATCTGGTAAGAAATAGTCTCTTTCGAACTGACATTCCTCTGGCTCTTCTATGGCTTTGTGCTGTTTGCAAACATAGTGTGACAGAGGCCTTGCCTTTAAGGTGTCTCTATTTCAAGTTCTCCCATTACTAACTTTCAAAAGTAAATCTAAAACTACTAATCTAGAGCTGTTTGCTCCTTACCTCCAAGTAATCGAATCAGTCAATAAAATAACCCTCTGCACAACTAGCTGAATAGATTTTAAGTTAGAAATTCAGCAATGTCTTGTTCAGAAAGAACTGAAGCTCATTTCCAGTTTGACTTGCCTGGGCTTCCTGAGGCATTTGAGCTGCATCCACTTTGTCGGCAATATAAGCTGCCAACTGCTTGTCAATGGATGAGAGGGACTCCTGAATTAAGTGTAAGGATTTTTCAATCTCCTGTGCAGTCTGGATTCTCTGTTCAAGCAACTTTTGCCTTTTCACGGCCTAAAGAAAAGAAGAAATAAGAATGAATCAGTGAACTGTTTACTCATGTCCATATCGTCTGCATTCCGGCTACAAAGAAAGTGAAGACTCTAGACTCTTCCGCCATCACCTTTTTATACGACAGATTCCGTAGCTTCCTGCCACTCATTCAGCTCGAAGGATCAAAATGAAAATAAAGTGAGAATTAGCACACAGAATAGGATGAGGAATTGCTGCGCAACAAAGCCAAAGGATCCTGTGCATTGAGGAAAGAGGTTGGAAAAAAATATATTAGTGAACTGATCTCAGTCCTTGCAGTCTGTCATTCTCCGGTGAACTGTTCCTCCTGATCTCATTATATAGTTGAAGAGATTTGGTTTACTTAGAATAGGGTCATCGTCATCACAATCCAATTCAAGATAGATAATCCACTTCCACTAGGGAGACACATATACAATCTGTTCAGATACAGCTTCTTTTCAAAAAGAGAACTGCAGATAACCATCTGGGTAAGGATTTATTTTAAATAATATTGTGATCACTATTGCATGTTCTCCCCCCCACCATACTATCTTTCACAATTTGGATTATGAAAATTGCACGTACAATTGGATTTGTGTTACCGCTGAAGTAGAACAAATAATAAGTAATCCTAATATAGCTGCAATTAATCTTGATTGTTACTATAAGTGTGATTAGGATAATTTAACACTTTTCAAGTATAAATAGCACGCTGAACAGATTGCAGATTCTCCCTTCAAGGATCTGTTCACCTTTCAAAGAGTTATTATGCAAGGAATGGGTCAGGCAATTTATCCAGAATTCCTGAAGCTATATATTGTATTAAGCTTTTCACTTATTACAGAATGCCGAGACATGGTTTTCAAATACAATCCAAATACCCTCACAATGCTCAAGTTGTTTTTAAACAGTCCAGTTCTTAAAGAACATCTGAATGTATATAAGAAATATACAGTTGGATCTTACTTGCAAAATTATCTATTTTCAAAAGGTCAGAGAAATGGCATCAGTCTTTAAAGAAGCCAATATGAAATACAGTATTACTCAAGTAAGACCAAGGCTATAAGGCCTCTGGACCATAGCAAAAGAAGCTTCAAGTCTTGTTACAAGGTAGCAAGGAATGAGCACACCCAGGCTTTCCACATGCATCACAAATCCTCTGCAGTTTTTTTTTCAGAGACTTCTTCTCATTCCACCCTTAAACTTAGTTTAAGTTACATTACACATGTTCAAACTTGAACTTGATTGTTTGAACATGTTCAAACAATCTCTATTTTTCCCTTGATATCAACACTTGCATACATATCACCCTAATTTTATGTTCCCATTAGATGCCCTACATCCAACAAAACTTTACAACAGAGCCAAACATGGACTTGCTAGATGCCTTCTCACCTAACCCCCACAACTTGTTTCTGCCCTTTCTCTGCATTTTTTAAAATTTTGGCAGCCGGACACTCATCTTTGCCTTATTTGTCATAATTCTGCATATGCCTTCTATCACATTCTTCATCATTATGTATTGCAATCATGATTCTTTCTTCTATCTGATAAAATTTGTTGAATCCATCCTTTCTCTCCTCTCCCCACTGTCATTATTTACTCCAATTGAAGTTCATATCACTTCTTGCCTCAAGTAAGTCACCCAATTCTTGGCTGGAATTCTATGTTACCTCAACTGCAAAGCAAATAACAATGTGTTCTTTATACCATAAAACTTTTTATTAAGTTATTGGGGGCTACACACTGTAGAAATATGAGCAAGGTGGCACCAGGGCTCCTCCTAACTATGCTGTAGAGTGGGAGCATGGGGTGGCATGTTGGGTCCGGAACCCATGACATTACATATGCAATGCACCTGGGCCCCATGCCATACAGCAAGTTTTCTCTAAAAGAAAATTCTGGTTCTCTACTTAATATCAGTTCATGAATCCTAATTTTCCTATGGTACAAGTCAATTTCCTGAAACATCGCTCCTTTTCCATGCTGGAGTTCTCGACTCTTTGCTCTAGCTATAAAGTAATTTTACCTTTCATTTTCCAGCAAATGTTATGTTCTTCTGGGATTGGACTTAAAACAGGCAATTTCATTTTCCAAGCAACATCCCATACTCAACCTTTTTTATAACTTAGTTCATATTCACCCTTTGGGTTTAACTTTGAAGCAAAGAACCTCTTCCCCTGCAGGTGATGATCTAAACATGCTCCATTCTCTCTTATGTTTGGTGTTTGAGCAGGTGGTTTCACCTCAGTGCAAACTCTTATTGTCAGAATCTAAGCTAGAAACTTAGACTAATAAGCTCTGTGATTACAACTGTCTTGTTCCTTGCTCAAGACAAGCTCATAAACAACAAAAACAAAAAAAAAAACAACTATAGATAAATTTATGACTGGATGAATGGAAAATACAGGTTTTAATGGGAAAGAAAGTAGAGAAGGGTTCCAAGAGGCCAGGACAAAACAAATAGATTAGCTAAAGTAATAGCACATTGCCTACCAAAAAAAGTGGTTCAGCAACACTGAGATGTATTCTTTGCTGACCAGATCTTCCTGTTCTTTTTGTATTTTATTAGAAGTGTAAAATAGGAAGGAATGTTATTTGGAGCAACCTTTAAACTATTTCTATTAAAATTCTCTGTCCAAATCAATGACCCAGACCCTGCCCTGTACCTAATTCAAATAGTTTCCTTTTTTTTCAGTCAAAACTTCAAATACAAGTTACATCACATAGCAATTCAGACAGCACAAGCTCATGGCTATAATCAGGGCTCTCTGCATCATACAGGAGACTGTCTATAGCCTATCCAGAGCTTCTCCAAAGAAATGGATCTCAAATGATTTAAAAAAAAAACTCCACCATTGTGTCAGGAGGCAGAAGAATCCTTTCAATCACAGTGTGTAGTAATTACCTGCTTGGGCTTTGTTTCAAACTGCTCCTTTATCTTGCTAAAGGCAAAACAACCCCTTTTCAGTGCACATCTGTGGAATTTTAATATAATTGAACAGGAGAGGACGATGCTCCTGCTCACATCAAGTCTCAGCGTTATTTTTAGAAATTTTCTTCTTTTCTCTTTTGAAGATTTTTAGAGAACTGAAAGAAGTAAAATGGCCTAAGAGACAAGAAAGGAACTGATCTTATATGGGATGGTTCTCTGCTTGGTCACGTGGTCAATAAGAAAATCTGACTGATAACGTTTATTTCTTTTTATTTTCTTGGGGTGTAGAAAGATCTGATGCCAATTCAAAACTCTTTGGAGTAGTTATGGTACAAGATTCCTTCCACTTCTAAATATCTTATTAGGCAGACTCTGATGACAAACTGGATAGATGGGTTTTCCAGGACTCTCTTCCTATCTGACCTGTGTTGTCTCAAAAACTGCTCAACTGCTTTTTTTCCTTTTTTTTGCTTTTTGGGTCACACCCAGTGATGCACAGGGGTTACTCCTGATGGTGCTCAGGATCATTTGGGATGCTGGGAATCAAACCCAGGTCAACAGTGTGCAAGGCAAACACCCTACCCATTGTGCTATCACTCCAGCACCTCCCTCAACTGCTGTTTTGAAAACAACAGAAGATGGAATTAAGCCTGAAAAGAAATGAACATTACACCACAGAACTCTAGGATGAGTTCAAGAGGAACAATATAGAAGAACGATCTGAGTCTCTGAGAGCCAGGGAGCTAAATTTCATGAAGAAATCACAGTAAAGATCTTTCCAGAATTCTGTAATATAGGTAACCAAATACAAAAGGCTTGAAAAGTCCCAACAGAAATAGACTCAGATAAGAAAACGTCAACATGTATTGTACTTCGAATGACAAAGACCAAAGGCAAGAGATGGAATATTGAGAGGAGAAAGATCAAAAAAGGAACTTAGATACAAAGGAAATCCCACAAGATTCACAGCTGATCTATCAAATTAGACTCTAGAAGCTAAAAGAGATTGGAGGGATACAGTAGAAAAACTCAACTAAATGAACACCTAGCCAAGAATTCTCTATGCAGCTAGATTGTCATTCGGATCTAAAGGAATGATACAAAGCTTCATGGCCAGGCAAGAGCTTAGGGAATTCATAACCTTGAAACCAATTTTCAAGAAGCATTAAAGGAGATTCTGTAAAGGACAGGACAAACTTCCAAGCATGTGGCACTCAGTATGGCACTCACTTATGGTGTGTATGGTTGTCCTCTACTCGATTAATCTACATATATAGCTAGCTAAGGGATTTTATATATTTTCAATAAGGAATTCGTGTCTCATTTATATAGAATGTTCTATATCTGTAAGGTAAACACCCTACCGCTGTGCTATCGTTCCAGCCCCCCTGATGGCACAGCGGTAGGGTGTTTGCCTTGCACGCAGCCAGCCTGGCCGAGCCAGGTTGGATTCCTCTGCCCCTCTTGGAGAGACTGGCAAGCTACCGAGAGTATTCAATATGCCAAACACAGTAACAAGAAGTCTAACAATGGAGACGTTACTGGGCCCGCTTGAACAAATCAATGAACAACGCGAGGACAGTGACAGTGTGTTCTATATCTGATTAAGTTTTTTAATATCCATAGATATTTTTACTATAATTTTTCATTTATTAACATAGATGCTTAAGTATCAGTGACACAATATCTTCTAGTGTAAGCCAATATTTCCTTTCTTAGGATAAAACTCATTTAGTACTTCTGTAGACCTATTCAGATTCTCCCCATGAATTTCTATTTTAATTCTCTACACTTTTAATAACATTTACATTTACCTATGTCATGTAAACTCTAAAATGTATTAGTACAGAATCATCTCTAATATTTTATAAATGTACATAACTATAAAATATTGTTTCTTTAAACATTGATATAGAGTTCTGTAGAATTTCATGGGATTAGCTATCTTCATCTATTTGTACATAGTTATCCCACTTCCACGCACAAGACAGGGGTAACTTTCCTACATGTAGGGGAGAAAAGAAACATAGTAAAAGACTAACAAATGGTCTAAGTCATTGACCTGAAGGTTGTTTGTATGGAACTAAGCTTACACATGGGGTGGGTGGATTGAGAGGGTTCCCCGGGACAATGGTGGAGGGAGGCCAGCTCTTTGGTGATAGGTGTGGTGTTGAATGATGCATGCATGGGAAACTGGAAATGGGATTAGCAGATTTGCAAATCCCAGTACCACAGAAAAATGGTTTAAAATTTAGGGATCAGGAGTCAAGAGTTATAGTACAGGAGGTAAGGTCTTGCAAACAGCTGACCTGACCTTGTAAACAGACTGTCTTGCAAACAGCTGACCCGGGTTTTATCTTGGATACCCCAGGAGTGACACTTGAGTTCAGAGCCACAAGGAAATCCTGAGTACTGCTGGATATAGGCCCGATACAAAAAAAGGGTATTTTATACTGCTAGCTAGACTGATGAGTAGTGAGAATATTTATAAAGGTAGAAAGAAGCAGCAAATAGGAGAGACAAAAAGACATTTTTAAGAGACTAGAAGTCACGAACAAAATATAAAAGTAGATCACTGAATACCAGTAATGGTAACCAAGGAATATATATATATATATATATATATATATATATATATTAAATGAACTTTTAATTCAGTGCTCAGATGTGATTCAAGTAAACCAAGTCCCTTACTCCCAAAGTCAACAGCAGACATTCAAATAAATGACACTTCCTCATAAGGTTCTGCAAAATAAAAGGAATGGTTTAATTTTTTTTAGCAAGGGAATATAATGGAAAATAGTGATTATTTTGTTAGTTCTGGGAGCTTAGGGACCACACATGGTGATACTCAGAGCTAACTCCTGGCTCTGTGCTCAGAGATAATTCCTGGTGGTGCTAAGGGGACCCAACTGTGGTACTGGGGAAAAAGGAGGGGTGAGTCACATGCAGAATAAGCACCTTAGGTCATCAATGCCAATATTAAAAGTCATTCAATGGAACAAACATTGTTCTGTTGATAATATAATCTACCATGAATTAACCCTTTCTCACATTCTAATTTTTTTTATGTTAACTATTCTGTCCCAAAATTACAAACAGTTCTGGCAATGTACAGAAAGCCTAAGAAAGCATGGATGAATTAATATTTTATGTGAAACAGAAACTGGAATTTGAACGAAAATAAACATATGTAAAATATGTATCCAGGTTCAAAAATAGGAGAAAATTAAACAAATTATCCAAATCACTTTCTATAAATCATCTTTCATCAGAAGAGCAATATAACTTTATTACACTTATTAAATTCAATGTGCATTATAATAATTTGCATTTCATTTAAGAGGTGATAGATAAGGTCATGACTGCAAATGAATTAGGAATATGGGTACTTTCCCTTTTGAAATAGGATATATAGAAAAATTGTTATGAAGACATATTCTCTTACCTTTAACTTTTCTAACCAGCAGCAAATACTTATTAACCAAATAGTTTAAAGAATTAAACTCTGTGCAGTTTCTTGCTACAGGAAGACTGCAAGCAAACTAGAAGAAATGTGTAGATTCAGAATGAGACTTTTTTCAGATAAAGAAAAAGAGCAAAATAAATCATCATTGTATAACTTAAAGAATGTCTGAAAAGTGCTTCTATCTGCCCTCTGAATTCCTTTCCCTACACTGACAGCAATTCAACTTCCAGAAATTTGATACATATACATAGACTACAGAACTGCTTCTAAGATAAACTAGAATAAATCTGTAACAGTAACTTTATTCCAGTACCTGAGGGATCTTGAAGTAGGAATGGAATAAATGTGTCATTATTTTGATGCTGTTTTGAGTGTGTGTTGTAGCTATATTTTATTCACTTATGGTGGAGGCAGGCATGGGAAGCTGATGTCTGGGATAGAAATGTGAAGGGCCATGTGGATGGCAGAAGGTCTCAAGAGGAAGTTTTTATTAGATGTTCACTGAGTCAAATTTATTTGTGAACTCAATAGAATACGAGTGTAAAATAAGCAGTATGACATAGCAACACTCACAAATCTTGATTTTTCTGTTTTGTTTGTTTGCAGGTCACAAACAAACACTGGGATTCACTGGGATTACTCCTGGCTTTGAGTTCAGGGATCAATCCTGATGGGGTCAGGGAACCAAATGGGGTGTCTGAGATCGAACCCAAGTCAGCTGCATGCAAGACAACTATCCTACCTGCTGTAATATCTTCCTGATTTCACAAACCTTAGTTTATATCCAATTATGCAGCAAACATATTGCTTTCATACCGGGTGCCCTTGAACCAAGGGAATACGGTCCCCTTTGTAAATTACTCTGTATGTGAATTGTGATTAATAGTTATAATTCAATCAGGACCGTTTCATTGGCTCTAAGTTAAAATGGGAAGATACTGTTTCATAAGCTGGAATGCTCAGAGATTTGGCTTTTCAAAATTCTATATCATTTGAAAAAATATTTTCAGACTTGGGTTCAGAGATATAGACAGCAGAGTGGGCAGAGCCTTGCATGCAGCCAGCCAGGATTTAATTTCCAACACCCCAAAGGGTTGTCCAAGCACTGCCAGGTGTGAAACCTGAGTCCAGAAGACCAAGAGTACGCTCTGAGCACAGTAGAGTGTGGCCTAAAAATCATCAATCAGATTCATGCCTGTTTGACTTCCATTGATCAAGGAAATTCCAGGCACTGTATGAAGACAAATCACTGGGGAGGACTTTACATTCCAGTTGTTAATAATCCTTGAAAATGAGGAAAGAAGAGCAGATAACATGGGACTTGTTTTTTAAAAGCAGGCTACTGCTTATCTTATCAATATCTTATTATTTTGAACTTCACACCAGACACATCCATCCATGAACTAGCTTCTCATTTCTGGTACTGTTGTATTTAATTTACCTAAGTAATGGAACAGTTTAAGTCAATCTTTTTAAAAAATTGATTTATTTTTTATGAATCACCGTGAGTTACAGTTACAGACTTACAAACTTTCATGCCTGTATTTCAGTCATACAATGATTGAGTACCCATCCCTCCATCAGTGCCCATTCTCCACCACCAATGTTCCCAGTATCCCTCCCACAACCCCCACTCCACCCCCACCCCACCTCTGTGGCAGGTGCATTCCCTTTTATTCTCGATCCCTCCTTTAGGGTGTTGTGGTTTGCAACACAGGTGCTGAGTGGCCATCATATTCTGTCTATAGTCTACTTTCAAAAGTTTTTTTTCTTTTTGGCTCACAATTGGCGATGTCCAGGAATTACTCCTGGTGGTGCTCGGGGGACGATATGGGATGCTGGGAACCAAACCTGGTAAGGCTGCATGCAAACGCCCTACCCACTGTGCTATCGCTCCAGCCCCTATAGTCTACTTTCAGCATGCATTTCCCATCCATAGCGGCCCCTCCAAGCACCCTTTACTTGGGCTTCCTTCTCTATCTGAGCTATCTTTTCCCCCAGCATGTGATGCCAGATTCCAAGCCGTGGAGTGATCCTCCCGATCCTTATCTCTACTATCCTTGGGTGTTAGTCTCCCAATCTGTTACTTTATATTCCACAAATTAGTGCAGTCGTTCTATGTCTGTCTCTCTCTTTTGGACTCATTTCACTTAAGTCAATCTTAAAAGTCAGCCTGGTATTTTGGTTTTAAATGTGGTCAGCTCAAAACTCTGGATGTATTCTTTAACTGAGAATGATAAACATCAAATTGCTCCTATTTAAAGAAAGAGAATAATGGGCAAGATAGGACCTGGGTCAATCACTTGCCTTGCACGTGGTATATCCCAATTCAATCCCTGAAACCACATATGGTCCTCTGGGCAGTATGGGAATGACCTCTAAGCACAGAGCCAGTGGTAAGCAGAGAGCACTGTCATATGTGGTCCCAATTGCTCCAATGCCCAAATACAAGGAATAATAAGATTTACCCTCAATGACAGAATAGCAGAGTTGGATATTTGGCCCCCTTTACAGTATTCTACCAACACAACTTATCCTAAAATATCTGAAGGTTTTGAATTGTTGTTGTTGTAGTTGTTGTTTGGGGGTCTTACCACACTGTTCTCAGGGCTTACTCCTGGATCTACTCATGTATCACTCCTGCTGGTGCTTGGCAGACTAGATGGGGGTACTAGGAATCAAAATCAGGCTGGGTGCATGCAAGGCAGGCATCCAAGATGCTATACTGTCTCCCCCATTCCATGTTCTTAGGAATGTGGGGTCAAACATAGTCAAGTTAAATCCAAATCCCAAGTGTGTTGGGAGCTTCTGTTTTCTCTAAGAAGCCTAAATGGTGGTACTTCAACCTTTCTACCCTGAGCAAGTGAAGATAACTCGGAGATCATCATCCTTCATGTCAGAGAGCACAACAAAGGTTGGCAATGGCAATTAGTTACAAACTTGGACTCTGTGATAGCAAGAGTCAGGGGGTTAAGCAAGAAATTAACCTCCATGGAAGACAGGAGTAAAGAGATGGCTCAACAATGAACATGCCTGTCCTGCAAATGGGACACTGCAAGTTTGATCCCGGGGTTACCCACATGTGCTGAACTCAGTACCACTGGCTGTGCTTTAGGGTGGTCCTGCTTGGGCCACATTCTGGGATCTCCTGCCGACGGCTACCAGGCATGTGCAAAGCAACATCTTTCCTGGAAGCTCTGCAACTCAAAATCCTTCAACCAGCATCTAACTGAAAAGAAACACACAGAAGCATGTGAGCCCTGTAGTGAGCATGCATTCAGGCAACAGCTCTAAAATGCAGGCATCTTAATTGAGGGAGTGAAGGACCACCACACACACACACACACACACACTGTCCTCGGATGGGGAAGAGATAGTGGGGCTGGGTAAGGGATTGGCAATGGAAAGGGTGGCGTGGAGAAGCCTGCACTGCCCAGCGCCCACTGTTACAAGTCTTTCCTCAAGTCAAGTGGAATGTGCAGGAAGAAGTAATATTTGAGCTGTCGGCCAGGAACATGGCTTCATGGACAGAGGAAGAGTGCTTCACAGTGGAGCGGTGGAGAGATGTTTCCACTGAGGATGTTTGCTTGCTGAAAAAAATCTGAAGACAGGAGAGCTTCTGTATGGACTGTACGTATGGAACCCACGCTTGTACCCCAAAGTAAGGTTGTGTTTGTGTCTTCTGTATACAGAATACATGCATAGCATTCAAAAAATGCAAGAGTTCATCTGGGGAACATAAAGTAACCAAACAGAAGACTAACAAGCAAGAGTGGCGGAGATTAGTACCAGGAATTTTGCTCCATGGCTTAGAGGCCAGCCACACATTCTAGGGGAAAAGGGAGCTCAGATAGAGAAAGGATCACCAAATAAAGCTTGTTGGGAGGATCCTCCCAGGATGGGAGAAGCATGCTGAAAGTAGACTATAGACCAAACATGATTTCCATTCAATGCCTCTTTTGAAAACCATAACACCCAAAAGGAGAGAGAGAACTAAGGGGAATGCCCTGCCACAGAGGCAGGGTGGAATTGGGGATGGGTGGGAGGGATACTGGGACCCGTAGTGGTGGAAAATGGGCGCTGGTGGAGGGATGGTTGTTTGACCATTGTATAATTGAAACCCAAGCACAAAAATTTGTAAATCTACAACTGTACCTCATGGTGTTTCACTAATAAAAATAAAAAAAAAACCACATGCATTATTTTTTAAAAAATGCAAGAGAAGGAAACAGAAACACATGTTTGAATTTCTTCATCTCTAATTCAGGTCATTAGGCCATGGAAGCCCTGGTGGCAGTGGGGTTGAGGTGGGTGTTGCAAAGGAATGGCACACCCATTCCTTGCCAGTATGGTTTAAGCCTAAGCAGAAAGCAAATGCCGATCATTACACAAGCTCAGAGATGAAAACTATCAGCTCAAAAAAACTGGGTTGAAAATTTTTTTTCACGACAGCTGAGGTTAGGTATCCAGTGCAGATGCCAGTCAGTAAGAAGCTGTATTCTCTGTCTGATGCACAAAGTTCTCAGATGTGAAGTGTCTCTGGTTCACACAGGGCAACAATGACAGACATGGTTCTGAATCAAACACTTGATAAACTGAAGGGAAGGCAGAAGAAATAATGGATGAAATTTATAGCTAGAATGCAGTTCAGGGAAAGGCATGGGGTAGTTCATGGAAGGCATCAAGCTATCTGATGAAGACCAGAAAACACATGCCAGCAAACTGGACAGGTTTCCTATTCCTCTACTGACATTCCCTGTGAGGTCAACTGCTATCAAATGCACTGCTGGGATTATTGATAAGTCCAGTGACCAAACACTGAATAAGTACATTTGAAAGCACCCTTTGTTGGAGTTTAAGGAGGCATACTACGAAGCATTTAAGGGCCACAAGGATGGTCTGTTTCTCTCAGAAACTAGTTCTCGCAACTTTTTATAAGACTTCCTCAAATAGGCTGGAAGATCATCCTGGGTTGTGACCTAAAGACTCAAACATAGTCACCAGAGAGCAAAACAGTTCCATTTTCTGGAGTTTATACAGTGGTCAAAGAAGAAAAAAATAGCAGATACCCGGATAGTTGCACATAACATGGCTAGGTGGTCAAGTTGATTTTCATCAGCCTAAAAAATGCAACCTGAGGAGAATGGGGCCAGCATTTTGCAAACAAACTTGAATGAAAATTGGCAGAAAAGCAAGGCTGGAGTGGTAACTGAGAAGTTAGAGGCCCACACAGGCCTTGCTCATGTACAAGGTCATGGTTTGATTCACCAGCAATTCACAGTTCCCTGAATGCCACCAGATCTAGTGGAAGGGGGCCCCCGACATTTAATTATCAGCATCAAGCACTGAATTGTCCAGCCCATTTGTCACAATAGGGCCAAGAGTATCCCTGGTATCCCCTGAGCATTCTGAGACACGAACACCCCCCCAAAACTAAAGAAGCAAAGGGATGAAAGATTACATACAGGAAAGAGATCATTTACAACAGAAAGGGTTTAAAACTTCAAAACTAAAACTAAAAGTGATCATCCTAAGGTTTATTTTATTGTTTTCCATTTACTGGGCTCCTGTTTTCTAAAGAAAGGGGTTCTCCGCACTGCTCTTTGAATAAGAAAGGCTACAAGAAATAAAACTATGTGACTTTTAATCTCTAAGGATATCAGTATTATGGGAAGCAGTGGAATAATTGATTTGAACAAATTTGTTATTGTACCTGACAGAGTGTAGGCTGTATGTAACACTGCTTTGATATGCATAAAGTGTGTATCCATATTATTTAAGCATAAGAGAATGAACTCCGCATTATTCACAAAGGTCTACATGGTTTCAACCTACTGAATAGAAAAACCCACAAAGCATGTGCACAGATCATGCTATAATTTCCTTCAAGGGGAAAGGATATAAATTCCCAAACCATTGGTGTAACATGTAACTGGAATTTCATCGGCTTCAGGTCTTTGCAGGTCATTGAACCTCTTCTATGACCTCTAAGAGAAGAATACTTGAAATTAGTGCTTGGGAATCACCTTATCAATGGGACCTGGCACCAGGTAGTCATCACTTTCAAGTAAAGCATTGATAGAATAGTCAATGAGTTGTACAGTCATATATTTAAGACACTTCTGGATTATTGCTTCATCCATTCATCTTCCTAGGTAGAAAAAATGAAATTGGTCTCTTGCCCTGACAAGACAAAACTGATATATTACTTTAGCTTCAAAAAGAAAGAGATGGAAGTGTAATATAGTAAATCTAGAAGTATTTTACGGAGTTTGTTTTATCCATGTTTTCCATCAGGTAAGTTTAAAAGGCTCCATTGCTCTGGAAAACTTCTCTGGTCAAGCATCATTCTCATTATGCACACATAACATGGAAACCAAAACTTTTGGTACCTAACAATTAATATATACTGTAAATAATTAAAAATTTCATATATAAGTGCTCCTGACACACAAATGAGACAGAATCACTAGTTTAGGGACAAATTAATTTAGGGTTGTGGCCACCAGCTCAGTCATACAGCATCTAAGCTAAGCAAAACTTCAGTTTTTGGGGAATGATCATATTGTAGCATAATCAGTGAAACAAAAGTAGGAACAGAGATACAAGTCAATGTAGCAGAGCTCAGGGATTTTCTTCTATTTTTTTTCCAGGAAAGTACAAATTCAGAGACTCTGCCCTAATGTCACCGTAATACTGGGGCAAGGTGAGGTGTCACCAACAGTACAGTGTAACTGCTGTTTCCAGACTGAGGCGTGTGCGTATTCACCCCATTAGAGAAGGTATTTCCAGTGAGGGAGAGTTTATAGAGACCGACTGAAGTCAGATGGATGCTTGCCAACATATAATTCATCAATCAATTGCAATCAATCAATGTCAATCAATGAGCCATTTGGTACTACTTTGATAAGGGGAGGCATTTCCAGCAAACAGAAAAATGAGACAGAGGTCTCAGATCTTTTGGTCCCAGTCATGCAGACCATTTAAGGATTCTGACTGTCAGAATAATAAGAGAATAAAACCTCCTCGAATTCACATGATGTGCAGAAGCCAATTCTACACAGCACATTATAGGGAGCAGCAAAAGACAAACACAAGGGTCTGTTATGAATAAAAGTCATTGATCTGTGGTCAGTCTGAAATCCCATGACCTGAATGGGCACTTTTCTGATTTATGTTGGTGACCTTTCCTGAATTCCTCCATCCATGATGCAGACTCAACATAATCTGAGGCCAGTGCTCTGGTCCCCTTGAAATAAACAATCCAGGGGCCAATTGGTGTCTGTGGCCCACATGAGTGAGAGTAAATGAAAAGTGGATTCTTGACAAATAAAAGTGGTATCTGAGAAAGAAAAACATAACCTTCTGTTCTGGGGATGTGTGCTACCTTTTCATCCTCTCCATACGCACGAAACTGAACAGTAATTATCACAAAAACTCCAGATGATTGCACGTGCTTCCAAAGCAATCAAAGTACAAGACATGGCATGTTTGTGGACACCTATCACCCTACTTAGCCAGACTACACTAAATACTTCTGAAGGTCCCTCTGAAGAAGTGCTGTACTCCATTGCACTGAGGTAATTAGCATATTTTCATATCTTTTGTTCTCTGAGTAGAGAGGCTAGACAACATTGCAGATTTGGAGCAAAGAACCCCTGCCAGGGTCTTTGGCTCGGATATGTTTCATTTGGCTGGGATGTGCACCTTGAACAGCAGGAGCTAGATGTAGACAAGAGCTGCTTTTGCTATAGCTCGCCAAGTACACGGTACAGTTCTTGAGCTGTAGGTGGGGAGCGCAGAAAGAAGAGTCGTGTGTGTTGATGTGAACTCTGGGAATGGATAAACAGTGGCAAAGTAGAGCATTACACTCAGTTCCTTGTTGGACACCCAAGTCATCTGTCAGCAGATGCCCTTGTGAGATATTAAACTGGCTAATACAGACAAAAACTGTTTCCCTACTTCCTCTCCCCTGTCCCCACCTCATCAACAACTGCTCATCATTCGCAAATGAAACATGTTGTGCAGGAGATGTTTGGGCTGTGAATGAAGCAATGGGGTCCCAGTTAGTAGAATTTCACTTACAGGGCTGCTGCCATGGTCATAAATCAGATAAAAGGCACACTTTGGAGGCACTATACATAGAGTTCTGCATCACAAAAATAAAGAGATCATAGTAATAAAGTGTATACCACAGACTGGTTGGTTCCCTGAACATATAAAAGTTATGCTTATATTAAAAATGTTAACTGTCATTTGAGCCTTCAGTAAAGTTTATATATCTATATATTATACACACAATATATCTATAAGCACTATAGCACTGTCCTTCCATTGTTCATCAATTTGCTCGAGTGGTCACCAGTAATGTCTTCATTGTGAGACTTGTTACTGTTTTTGGCATATCAAATATGCCACGGGTAGCTTGCCAGGCTCTGCTGTGTGGGTAGGATACTCTCAGTAGCTGGCCAGGCTCTCTAAGAGGGATGGAAGAATCAAACCTGGTTCGGCCATGTGCAATGCAAACGCCCTACCTGCTGTGCTATTGCTCTGGTCCCAAGCATTGCTGGATGTGACCCCTCCCCCCAAAAAGTGAATATATTTATAAAGTATAATAAAAGCAAAGCATGGTAAAACAAGGTATGTCTCTATAGCTTGTTATATACAATGCTAAAAATAACCACGAGGGCTACTTAATGTCCTCTCTATGGTCCCACAGGGAATATCTGTGCATATAGACTGTTCTAAAATGGAGTTAAAAAAAGATCCAGGAATTTTCTTTTTTGGGGGGGGAAGGCAGTAGTGGTGTTCAGGCCCACACCTGGCAGTGTCGAGGATTACTCTTGGCTCTATATTCAGAAATTATTTCTGATGGTGCTTGGGGGACCATATAGGATGCCCTGGACCTGGATCAAAACTGAGTCTGTCCCATGTAAGGCAAATGCCCTGTCCACTGTACTATCATTCAAGCCCCACCTTCAGGCACTTTCTATACTGTAAAAATTTTGCTATAGTTTATTACAAGTGTTCAAGGAACTGCAGTCTTGAAGGAGGCTTCTGCTTGATTTAATTGTCCTGGCATTATTAAAAAGGAGCTTCTCACTACGAAACAAAGAGATTACTCACCCCAATGAACAGGCGAGGGACAGGGAAAAGCTGAAAGTTAATGACCACACAGGGAATGATTATGAAACCTAGACCTCATTACCGAAGTGGGGTGCATGAAACAATTCATGCTCCAGTAAAAGTCAAGCCAGAGTTCCCAAAGCGCAGTAACCATCAGAATCTAGATGAAGATTTCAAAATATAGTTCCCAGATGCAATAAAATTCTACTAAATTAGGAATACATATGGGGGATGAAAGGTAAAATGTATAGACCCAAACTCTTATCCTCTTCCACGTGTGATTTGAAGAACTAGCCAGCTTTTATAAATATTATCAGTAATAAAATTAGAAAAAGGATCTAAAACTTAATTACAGAAATATACAATTTTCTAGACTCACAAAAACAAGGAAGGGACACAGTAATTTCATGATAATCAGGAAAAATACACATTTGGTAAGGCGGAAGTAGTGATTTTCCAATTGTTTTTATGTTGTTTGCAAAGAAAACTGACTGAAGAAAATGTAAAGTCTATGAATTAAAAACCCCTTTTAAAGGGTGTTTGGAGGTCCCTCCCAGGAGGGAGGGGAGATGCATGTCGAAAGTGGACTATGGACTGAACATGTTTGCCACTCAATGCCTCTTTTGCAGACCACAACACCCAAAAGGAGAGAGAGAACACAGGGGATTGCCCTGCCACAGAGGCAGGGGGGGATGGGGGCATGGGGGTGGGGGGATAATATCCATGGTGGTGGAAAATGGGCACTGGTGGAGGGATGGGTATCTGATCATTGTATAATCAAACCCAAGCACAAAAAATTGTAAATCTACAACTGTACCTCATGGTGTTTCACTAATAAAAAAAAAGTGGGAAAAAAAACCCTTTTGAACATGGAAAACAATTATGTTCTCTAGGGTTAGAGGGACTGTACAGCAGGCAGCATCCATATATTCAACCCCTGGCATCACATATGACCCCTGAACCCGGCCAGAAATGATTTCTGAGCACAGAGTCAGGAGTAACCCTAACCACAGCCCATTGTGGACCCAAATCAACAAAAACAAAAGCAATTGTATTATTCATCATATAGAAGAATTTTTGTGACATACTGGAATATATTGTAAACAACTTTAATGTTCCCTCTCACAATTCTTAATAGACAAGCAATTTTAGAGGACCTTGGCATTACTATTAAAACATTGTATTTCAGGGATCAGAGAGATAGCACAGTAAGTAGGGTTCTTGCTTCTCAAGCAGCTGACCTGGGTTCAATCCGATGCAACTCATATGGTCCCCCAGGCACTGCCAGTAATGATTTCTGAGTGCAGCGCCAGGAGTAACCCTTGAGCATTGCCTGATGTGCCCCACCCCAATAAAACAAAGTTTTAATTCAAGACTAAAAATATTAAGTGACTGAAAAATAGAAGCAATTTAAAAGAGCTTAGTGTGGTATATAGCAGGACTTTAAGTATAAAACAATAATATTTGGTACTATAGAAAATAACAAAAATATATAAAATTTAATATAAAAGCAAACTACAACACAAAGCCTGGAATGATTAAGTCAGACAAGACATGTTAGGACTTACCTTGAGAAAAATATTTTATGTGATGGACAGTAAACCCTGGTTGTAAAGTTATGATGGAATGTAACTAAATATTAAAGACTTATTAAAGACAAACACTACCCATCATCCATATGAAAATTTACAAAGAAATAAAGTTAAAACTATCCCAAAATAAAAACTATCCACCAAAACACTTTTACTAACAACTGTTCTTGGAGGGTCACATATTATTTCAGGCCCTGCTTCTTTATAATATCAGTGAGTAAAATTCAAAATACAGGACCTGGTGAAATTTTATGAAATACAAGACTCGAGATAAAATACATAATCAATGTTATGAAAAAGATGATTTTCCCAGACAACTTAAAAATCTATGGCACATATATAATGAGAAAAACTATTTTCTAATTGTTTTCTTTGTGGTCACACTGAGCTGTGCTCAGGACTCCTGTCTCTACGCTAAGGGATCACTCCTGGCAGGCTCAGAGGACCATATGTGTTGCCGGGAATCAAAGTCAGATTATTTTTTATTAGTTTCTAATTAAAGAAACTAAAAATATACACTGTTTTATTTGTCTTGTTTTGGGGAGGGTACTCCCACTTGATTCTCAGTCACCCAATCTAGGAATTCAAAGTGTGGGCTCAAGGGTGCAGTGCTCCTCAGCCCTTATTGCTCTGGGGGTTAATTTTTTGCCAAAGACTGTAAAGGATATTTTATAAAAGAAATGTCTTTTTTTATATTACATCTGGTCATACTTAGGGTTTACTCCTGGAGGGGAACAGGTGGACCATTTAGGATGTGGGGTAGCAAATCAGGATTGGCAGTGTGCAAAGCCTCAGTCACAGTACTATCACTTGGGCCCATAAGGGTCTTAACCCTCTATTCTCTCATTGACCCATGTATTACTTATTTTTCTTGTGTAAAAATGTGCTGGACACTAAAATTTTTACCTGTGCATAAGAATTATACCAGTGAGGTTTCTCTCCTCAAAATGTAATTGTCCTTGTTTAATGATTCCATTAAAGTTATCAAGGGAGAAAACTGCAGACCCCACTACCTAGTTCAACAATGAAGTAACCTTGAACACAAATATTCAGTATAATAGTCTGTTGGCAAGTGCGAATAAAATAAAAAATTTAATCACAAGGTATTCAACCAAGGAAAGTCAAGATCCATGATATCCAATATCTGGGGCCAGAATGCTCAGTGAGTAGGGCATTTGTCTTGCATGAGGCTGACCCAGGTTTTAACCCTGGTGCCCCACACAACCCCCCAAGCCCTCTAAGAGTGACCCCTGAACTCAGAGCCAAGAGTAGCACTGCACTGTAGCACTGTCTTCCTATTGTTCATTGATTTGCTCGAGCGGGCCCAGTAACATTGTGAGACTTGTTACTGTGTTTGGCATAACAAATACATCACAGGTAGCTTGCTGGGCTTTGCTGTGTGGGCAAGATACTCCTGATAGCTTGCCAGGCTTTCCTTGAGGGGCAGAGGAATTGAACTCGGGTTGGCCACCCGGCCACGTGCAAGGCAAACACCCTACAAGCTGTGCTATTGCTCCAGGAGTAAGTCCTGGATATCACCATATATGGCACATGAATAAAAAAAAAGATACCCAATATCCTTTTGTCCACTGCAAAGAAAGATAATATCAAATGCAAAACAAGAAATAAATGTAGTTCTAGAAGCTATGTCCATTATTAACACCCTAAGAATTATATTAAAAAACCAATGTTGAGGCTGGAGAGATAGTACAGAGGGTAGGGGGTTGCCCTGTGCACAACTCACCCAGCTTCAATCCTCTGAACCACATATGGTCCCTAGAGCACTGCCAGGAATGATCCCTGAGTATAGAGCTAGGAGTAAGCTTTCAGCACAGCCAGATGTGGCTTCCAAACAGAAATAAATAAAATAAAAATAAATACAATTCCAAGCCTTCTTTAAATTTAAAAAATTCTTAGCATAAAAGCTGATATTATGAACAATGTAAGAGAACTTATAGCCTAGAAGCAAAGTTTCAGCTATCTGGACATTTATTTGACAACAAAGGGTTCAAGAACATAAAATGGAAAAAGACTCTTCAATGAGAAGAGCTTGGAAAACTAGATGGTCACATGCAAAAGAAGGAAAATGGACTATGTCACATAATGCTAATGAGCTAGTTCAAAGTAGATTAAAGACTTAGCTATTAGAACTGAATCCATAATATATACAGAAAAAGAGGCAGACAAATCTCTCTCCATACATTGGCTTCAGTGGTATTATTTGGTGAAATCAAACGAAAGAAACAGAAAAACAGAAATAAAAATATGCAATGACAACAAGCGAAAATGCTCTGCACTGTAAAAGATGCTACCCACTAAAATTAAAAGTCATCAAGACACCTTACTAAATGGGAAAGGATATCTTTACACCATACATCTGACAACAGCTAATAATAAATATATGCAAAACATTCATAAAACTCAACAAAAGCAAGGAATACCATCAAATATGGGAGAAGATCTGAATAAACACTTATCCAAAGACAACGCACAGATGGCCATCAGACACATGAAAAAATCTCCAACATCACTGATTATCAGGGAAATGCAAATAAAATGAGAATGAGATATAACAAGTACTGTCAGTGATGTGGAGAAATAAGAATTTTCTATCATTGTTGATAGAAACATAAAATGCTTCAGCCTCTATTAAAAACATTATGCAAGCATCTCAAAATTAAGAACAGATTTTAAAAAAATAATATAATTACCAGAGCAGTGATCAAGCGATGTCATTCAGGAGTAGTGACTTGCTTTTCATGTTTAGAGAACCAAAATTAACTCTCTCTCTCTGTCTCTGTGTCTCTGTGTCTCTCTGTCTTTCTCACTCTCTCCCCCTCTCTCCATCTCTCCATTTCCCAGTCCATCAATATCCCTAGTATTTTTACAAATAACACAAAAGCACTAATTCAAAAATTATGTGCACACCATGTTCATTTCAGCACTATTCCCAGTAGGTCAGAACTATTAGCAACCCAAGTACACTATGACAGAGGACGTAAAAAAGAGGCTGTAATATATATATATATATATATGTATATGATGTAATATCACACATATATATACACAATGTAATATCATTCATCCATTGGAAAAATATTGCATTTCACTACATGGTGAATGAACTGAAGCATATTGTGTTACGTAAAATAAATCAGAAGGAGAAAAAATATGAGATGATATCACTAATACGTGGTTATAGAAACAGAACAAAGAAACACTGTCCCATGTAAACAAAACCTTAGACTCTGATTATAGACCAGAGATTACCCCCACTCCTTCTGACTCATTTCACTCAGCATGATACTCTCCATGTCCATCCATTTATAAGCAAATTTCATGACTTCATTCAAGGTGGAGGAAGGCAAGAAGACCGTGGACTGTCTTGTGAGATCCTGGAGCTTTTGTGGTGGGCATGCTCTGATGACATTTTACCCCGGAAGCAAATAAATATTTACACCCTTGTGTGCTAAGGCTAATGTCTATGGAAAAGAAATTAAACATTTCCAAACAATCAGGTCATGAAAACAGTTATCACTTGTGAATCATTTCCAATGAAATCTCTTTGAAACAAGGTAGAATTGGTTCTAAGTTCAGTAATTCATAAACAATTCAAAAGCAATTCACTGTGAAATTAACCAAATATATGACATGGCAACTGAATGTGGCCTTTGGGACCCGCAGCTGCGTGGCCTGAGAACTTTACGCTTAGACGCGTCCACACACACTTTAACGCTCTGTAGCCACCGCTGCGGAATTCTAAGTATTGGAACAAAAGGCCTGGCTGTTCGGTCTTATTCTGGGACCTGAAAATTAAGTAGCTGATTTTGCTTATAATAATTGGTGGAAAATGGCCAGAAGTTCTAAGGTTCAAATAAGAATCCCAAGGAATTTGAATATGAAAGAGAAAGGATTTTTAAATATGAAATTTTAAACTATCTTTGTATATTTATATGCCAAGAATTTATAATCAGTATTAGAAGCTGACTGATTCTAAGTCACTACCACTTCACAAAAATTCTGCAATTTTGAAAATCCATATAGTATTATACTGATGTCTACTTTAAGGGGGTTTTTGCAGAGTTTTGTGCCACACCTGATTGTGCTCAGAAAGGCTACTGATGATTCAGTGCTGAGGGGTCATTCCTGTCAGAGCTTAGAAAACCGTGAAGTGCTACAGATAAAACCAGGGTCAGCTGTACACCACACCAGCACCTTAACCCATATGCCAGTCCTCCAGACTATACTTAATTCCTTAAATACAGTTCATTTGGCATATCTACTTCCCACTAAAATGGAAAATATCTGCCCCACTCCTTCTGACTCATTTCACTCAGCATGATACTCTCCATGTCCATCCATTTATAAGCAAATTTCATGACTTCATTTTTCCTGGCAGCTGCTCTCAGTACCTGTATTGCAAACCCTAATGTCCAAAGGAAAGAGAGAAAAAGAATGAAGTGCCTGTCATAGAGCCGCACTTGGGGTGAGGAGTGGCCAGAAGGAAACTGGGGACACAGGAGGTGGGAAATGTACAGTGGTGGAGAGATGGGCGTTGAAACATTATATGACCGAAACTCAACCATGAACAGCTTTGTAACTATGTATCTCATGGTGATTCAATAAGTTACTTTATTTAAAAATTGAATATATAAAAAATTAGCTCCTAAGAGTAATGTGATCAGTAAATGAATCTATAAGTCTCTTTCCATTCCTCCAATATATTTTGCTAAATAACACACCTGTAACTTGGTATTGAAACAAATAATAGTTGGCAGTTTTTTCTTATATAAACATTTTCATATATAAATATAAGTACTTTCATATATGTGTACATAAGGATATCAATATTTTTTTTCTGTAATCATCTAAAGCATAGCCTTACTATTATCCCATATGGTAACAGCCTATATATAAACAAAAACGGCCACATTTTTTCACATTTTTTCCTAAGGCTATGGTATATAAAGCAGAGAGTGAAGTTATAGCAACTTAGTTAATGCTGAAAAGATGGGTGGCACATTACATTTTACAGCCTCCCAGATCACAAGTTCATCTGCTGAGACAACCTTACTATGCTCTTTAAGAAAACTTGACAAACAGAGGGGAATCAAAGCTAACTTTAAGATGTCTGGTTAGTGGGGCTGGAGTGATAGCACAGTGGGTAGAGCATTTGTCTTACTGTGACCAACCCAGGTTAAATTCCCAGCATCCTATATGGTCCCCCTAGCACCGCCAGGAGTAATTCCTGGGTGCATGAGGCAGGAGTAACTAACCCCTGTGCATGCTGGGGGTTACCCAAAAAGAAAATAAATGGTTAGTCTGTAAAACACAAAGACCAAGAGAGTCGGCATTAACCAAGGATGGAGAAAGGCTGTGAGTAACTTACATTTTTATAGGACCTTGATTTTGAGTGTGTGCAATATATGAAATAAACAGTAGCACTGTCCTCCTGTTCATAGATTTGCTCAAACAGCCCAGTAACGTCTCCATTGTGAGACTTGTTGTTACTGTGTTTGGCATATTGAATATATCATAGGTAGCTGGCCTGGCTTTGCCGTGCAGGCGAGATACTCTGGTAGCTTGCCAGGCTCTCCAAGAGGGGCGGAGGAATCAAACTCGGGTCAGAGCCAGGGAGAAGACACTTAAAATGTGTTGCTTGGGAATGTCCCAGGCTCTTAAGGTCTTGAAGAAGGCATTTTAGAATGCTGATTTTCAGGCACAGATCCATGGAGCAGAAAGAGAACGAAAGTCACTGTTTGAGAATTCAATTCTTAGCCATATCTTGAGAATGGACATTAGCTGTTCTTGACATATACAAAGTGATGTAAATCACATCTACCTTGTCAAACCAATCTGGGCAACAGGTTTAATATTCTTTATGGCTGCTCGACACAAAAACTGATATAAAATATACTTAAAAGTAGGAGCTATTTCTATTTAATAGTAATATTTTAATTGTATTAAAATTTTAATAATATTTAATGGCACTGTAGCACTGTCCTTCCATTGTTCATTGATTTTTCTCAAGGAGGCTGGTGCAGTAACATCACACAATAAATTGTGAGACTTGTTGTTTTTGGCTTATTGAATACGTCACAGATAGCTTGCCAGGTTTTGCCGTGCGGGCAAGATAATCTCGGTAGCTTGCTGGGCTCTCCGAGTGGGGTGGAGGAATCGAACCCCAGTCGGCCGCGTGCAAGGCAAATGCCCTAGCATCCCATAATATTTAATATTCTTGAATATTTAAAAATCATTAAAATATTTCAGTAATGCTTAAATCTTACATTTATTATTTTATATGTTTAAATATCAATCAGTTCTTATATTGGTATTTTATATGAAGCCATGTTGACAACGTCACTTAAATATGCTCTTCGATCAGGAAAAATTTCCACTAAAAGTTTCACTTGATCACTTAATCACTTAACTTCCCGTTAGTCGTCGATTTGCTCGAGCGGGCGCCAGTAACGCCTCCATTTGTCCCTGTCGCGTGCTAGTGTAGCCCAATGGCATCTGTTCGCTCCGGGAACATGAAGGACCTCAAACCGATCGTTCATGATCTTGATGAAGAAGTCTGACCATCTGGAAGGTGGGCGGCCACGCGGTCTTTTGACATCCCGTGGAATCCAGTCGGTAACAGCTCTAGTCCAGCGGTTGTCTTTAAATCTCATTACGTGACCAGCCCATCTGATTTTCGACACCTTGGCAAATGAGACAGCGTCCCTGATTCTTGATCGTCGATGGATGTCAGAACTCCGGATTCTTTCTCTCATTTGAGTGAAACGTGATATTCCAAGCATAGCTCTTTCTATTCTTCTTTGGGAGACCTGAATAGCGTTCTCATCTTGTTTGCATAGGGCCCAGGTCTCTGAGGCATATGTTAATGCAGGAAGAACAGTGGAATCAAAGAGATGTGCCCGGAGCCGGAGGTTCTTCATCCTCTTAGCTATTTCTTCGACTTTCTTGAAGGCATTCCAAGCTGCTCTCTTCCTCCTGCGCAGCTCGGGTGCCAGGTCATTTGTCATGTTGACCTCTCGACCTAGGTACACATAGCTGTTGCATTCGGAGATGTTCGTTCCATTGAGAGCAAATAGGGCGTCAGGAACAAGGCTGTTTCTCATAAACATTGTCTTTGTAAGATTCAGCTGTAGTCCTACCTTTCCACACTCACGGTCAAAGTCAGCCAGCATCTGTGCTGCTTGGCTGATGTTTGGAGTTATTAAAACAATGTCATCAGCAAAGCAGAGGTGGTATAGTTGCCGACCATCTAACTTCACTCCCATGTTTTCCCATTCCAGTCGTCGCATGATGTTCTCGAGGGTGGCACTGAAGAGTTTCGGTGAAATGGTATCACCCTGCCGCACCCCTCTCTTGACTTCAACGATCACTTCTTTGTAGAATGGTGAGATCCTGGTAGTGAATCCGCAATACAGCTCACGGAGGATCCTGCTGTATTGGGCTTGACTGCCCTGATTGGCTAGGGCTTCAATGACCGCTTCCATCTCAACAGAATCAAAGGCCTTCTTTAAATCAATGAACGTTAAACAGAGCGGCATCTTGAACTCCCGAGAAACCTCAATCAGCTTGGTTATCGTGTGGATATGGTCGATGGTGCTGAATCCTTTGCGGAACCCGGCTTGCTCGCATGGCTGTCCTTCATCTAGTGTTCTGCCAATCCTATTTAGGATGACTCGAGTGAACAACTTGTAGATGACAGACAATAGGCAGATTGGGCGATAGTTGCCAATGTCATGGATGTCTCCCTTCTTGAACAGTAGTACGGTCCTGCTGGTTTTCCATTGGGACGGAACCTTGCATTCAGACAGGTAGCGAGTGAAGAGCCGAGCCAGTGTATTGATGAGTACTGACGGCAGGTTCTTCAGATGTTCAGGTCTGGCCTTTTCTGGGTTGGGTGCTGTTTGTTTCTTTACCGACGAAATGGCGTGTCGGATTTCGGAAGGGAGAACGTTGGGAACGACATATCCAATTGTGGAATTTGGTATGTCGGCAAGTGGACTTGGCTATCAAAGAGATTTGAGTAGAAGTCATGGATAATCTTCTCCATTGCCGTTCTGGAGGATGTGATGGATGTGATGGATGTGATGGATCCATCAGGACGTCGGAGGGCAGTCATCTTGGTCTTGTAGTTGGCGAAGGACAGGCGGGTGTTACGAATACTTTTCCTGGCTTCTGCCGCATCTACCAGTACTTCTGCTCTTCTCTCTTTGAGGTCTTCCTTGATCGCATCTCTGCACTGCTTTGTGAGCTCGGACGTTAGCTTGCGGTTGCCTGAGGCATGCGCCAAACCACGCTGGCGAATTAGCTCAAGAGTTTTCGAAGATAGGCGATTTTTTGTGGCTATCTCTCTCTTGGCGTTCCTCGCACATTCATGGAGGTGCTGAACCAGTCGATCGTATTCCTCGTCAATGTTGTCAACAATGGCATCTTCCCATGTTGCCGCAATAGTACCAAAGAGTTCCCAGTTGGTGGTCATTCTGGGAGTTCTCTTTTTGAACTTTGCAGCCCTTTTTCCCTGCTCTGTGAAGTAGAATTTTGCACGAAGGAGACGGTGGTCCAATCCCGTTCGAAATTTGGGGACAACAGCGACATCAGTCAGGTAAAACCATCGATTGAATATGATGTGGCGTATTTCGTTGTGGAATCGTCCACCGGGAGACTCCCATGTCCATCGTTTAGATTCTGCCTTCTGGAACTCTGAGTTACCATGAATGGTCTTGGTCGACATGATGAACTCAGACAGTCTCTCACCCTGTTCGTTCCATTCTAGGACATGGATCCCGATGTGAATTTCTTCAGCTGATCTTCTCGGTCCTATCTTGGCATTAAAATCACCCACAATGATCTTGTAGAAGGTGTGGTCTTCTTTATAGAACTTCTCTAGCTCCATGTAGAACTTCTCGATTTCTCTTTCATCATAATGAGATGTTGGTGCGTAGACAATGAAGATAGAAACTGCAGGCAGTAAGCCACATCTATTCAAATGTAAACGTCTGATTTGGGTTGTTAGGCATTCGAATGAATCAATGCTCTTGGCCAAGTTTGTGTTGACAAGGACACCGACGTCTCCGACACCACTACAACTGGTCTCATTCACTAAAAGTTTAACCTCGCATATACTGTCAATGAAATTCTGGTTACACCTGACCATTTTTTCCTTTCAATCAATATTTGCCTATCCCAGTGTCACTATACAAAGGCAGATAAAGTAATAATTCCCAGGAACAATGAATGGCACCTTCAAACTGCCTGCTGTGAAAGTTCTCATGATAACAGAACTAACTATTTTAGATTTTGCCTCTTCTCTTTTACACTGCTAGTTAATGTCAGATAAAATATGATAGGCATGGGTAACTCTGAAAGGGACAGAAATTGGAGTCATGGTAAGATAGAAAAATAATGTAATCATTACTAATGAAGAGAATAGATTAAAACTTTGGATTTCTAAATATGCACTTTCAATATTTAAGACTTCAATTGTTGTTTTTTTTTTGTTTTTTTCTTTTTTGGGTTACACCCAGCAATGTGCAGGGGTTACTCCTGGCTCATGCACTCAGGAATTACCCCCGGTGGTGCTCGTGGGACCATATGGGATGCTGGGAATCAAACCGGGTCGGTCGCATGCAAGGCAAACAGCCTACCCGTTGAGCTATTGCTACAGCCCCAGACTTCAACTGTTTTTAATTTATTCATTTCTTGGCCCAGAACTGTCTTAAATGGCTCATATGTCTGTTGTGCTCGCAGGAGGCCTGGGTTTGAGCTCTGGCACCCTGGTTACCCCGAGCACCACCTGGAGTTGCTCCAAGGCACTAACACGTGTAGCCTTCCCCCCGAAAAAAAAACTGGAAAAAAATTTTGTCCCTAATATTACAAGCTCACAGTAAAAGTATTAACTTAAAAATGGGAAACTAAAATATGGCACACTAGTTCATAGTAATATTTACGCTTGACAGGCAATGTAGTGACAATAAAAGCAAAAGATCACTGACTGGACGCAATGTGTCCCAAGTTCAAAATCAGAGATACTCAGCTGAATATTCCAGTATCATGCTAGACTTGTAGCCTCCCTTTCTGCAAAATGGGGATAAAATAACTTGATATGCTAAGGCTACTGTGCAAGCTAAGTAAGAAATGCACTGAACAGATGGTGTGTGCCTTTGAAGAAACTTCTGTGCTTGGTAGCGTTATGTGTCTTGCTGTATCACCAACACATCTTATGCAGTTCCTCTGTTGTAAAAAAAAAAGTTGATCATTTGTTATGCTTTGGGAGCTGTTTCCTGGTTTGCCAACCAACTTTCAAACTATTGCCACAAGTTCAATCACAGTGCTGCGAGGTGATGAAGAATGAAAGATGCTTTTCCAAGCAATGGAAATATTTTATGACTTATCTGAATGCAACATCATGCTCTGAAATTAGAAAGGGGATCTAACATATCTCCTTTCAATATTCATAGGCACTAAAAACTCAGGTTGTTTGACTGATTTAACAGGCAATTGAGTGTTGCCTTTGCTCTGCATAATTACAGCTATAAGAAACATTAGGTAGGCAATAAGAAAAACCCACAGACTTCTTACGTAGGCATTTAATTGAGAAGAAAATGGGCCATGGCTCCTCTCCAAGTGAAAGGTCATTTGTCTATTAATGGAAAAGTGGGTTTCCTTTAGCCAACAAAAACAATCAAAGAAAATAGTCATCCTTTACCACCCCCACTGTCATTCCAGCACTCTCTCCTGACAAGTCTCAGTTAGCATTAGGCCAGCTGGAAAAAATGAAATGCCCCAGTATCACAAACAGATCAGTGTTGAAAGGTAATAAGCTGATAACTGGCACATCTCTCCCCAACCCCTGGGTTACATGACCTTGGGTGATCTTTTCAAGCTTCTCTCTCTGTTTTGTAACAACAGATCCTGTTTGTACGGTTCTCCTAAGCCACATATAAAAGATTTCAGGGAAGGTCTTGCCACAAGTTCTAGGCACAAAGTAAATAAATTATTATTATGTTTAACTAGCTTCTACGTAATCCTGAAAGCAACCTGTCTGAGCAGTGTCTGTGTGTATGTGCACACCTGTGAATGCATGTTTATCCCACTGAGGGAAGGGATAGACAAATACATATATTTATTTGAGGAAAACAAAGAAATGTATCCACCTCCATCAGTAACATAAAATGCAGGAGACTGAGAAAAAGGCATAGTTATTGTCCTCCAAGTCTTAAAATAGAAAGGAGTGCTCTCCATTTTCCTCAAGAGTCAATTAAGCAGAAGAAATATTAACAACAAGTAAACATTAAATAAAATTAAAATAAATAATCTTGAAAGTACGATCAGCCATCACACGCTTTGAAATGAGAAATATAGCCAATAATGCAAGCATAGTTTTTGGCAAAGAAAGTATATTCAGTGGTTTGCAGAGAACAGATGACTGGTGAAAGAAACTTTAGTACATCAACACAATGGAATACTATGCAGCTGTTAGAAATGATAAAGTCATGAAAGTAGCAAACAAGTGGTTCTACATGGAAAGTATCATGCTAAGTGAAATGAGCCAGAAAGAGAGGGACAGACATAGAAAGACTGCACTCATCTGGGGAATATAAAGTAACAGAATGGGAGAATAGCTGAGATAAGTACCAGGAGGTCTGCTCCAGAGCTTGGAAGCCAGCAGCACATGCTGGGCAGAAAGGCAGCTCAGATAGAGAAGGGAACACCAAGTAAAGATGTTTGGAGGACATGCTTGGGATGCGAGATGTGTGATGAAAGTAGACTATAGACCAAACATGATGGCCACTCAATACCTTTATTGCAAACCACAACACCCTAAAGGAAAGAGAGAGCTAAAGGGAATGCCCTTCCACAGAGGTGGGGTGGGATGGGTGGTTTGGGGTGGTGGAAGGGCTACTGGGTTCATTGGTGGTGGAGAATGGGCACTGGTGGAGGGATGGGTACTTGATCATTGTATAACTGAAACCCAAGCACGAAAGTTTGTAAGTCTACAACTGTACCTCATGGTTTTTCACTAATAAAAAAAGGTATACTCAGTGGTTTGATGAAAACAACATACTGGAAGCACTTATATCCTTTTCGGATTCTGAGTTGCTAGTGTTTAATAGATTCATGGAAAATCATTTAATTGTTGCTTGTGGGGCCACCCCAGCGAAGCTTAGGGGTTATTCCTGGGTCTGCACTCAGGAATTATTCCTGGCAATGTTTGGGGTACCATATGGGTACCAGAGATCAAACCCAGTTTGGTCATGTGCAAGACCTTACCCACTGTATTATTGCTCTGACCCCAATTCATGCAATTTTAAGAACAGTACGATCAGTTAAATTAATTAAGCCATAAGAAGGCTTGCCTATTCATCAAGTTAAAAGCAAGATTTTTGTTTATTTTGGGACCATACCAAGTGATCCTCATGGGTTACACATGGCTCTTCACTCAGGAATTACTTTGGCAGTGCTCAGGGGACTATCTAGGATGTATGGTATCGATCCCGGGCCAATCGCATTGCAAGGCAAACACGCTACCCACTGGACAATGGCTCAGGTCCCTTAAACAGGATGCTTGGATAAATGCCAAAGTACTCCATAATAAAGAAATATCTAATAATATATTAGCTAAACAAATAATTTGGATTTTTCTCGGTGTATATTCAGTCCAAGGGACTGTTTTTTCTGGGTAACAGAGATAGTCGAGTGAGAAAAGCATGACCCAAGTTTGATGTCCAGAACCACACATGGTCCCCTGAGCCCTACCAGGTGTGATCTCTGAGCACAGAGTCAGGAGTAAACCTTGAACACCCCCGGGCGTGGCCCAACAAAAAACAAAGTGACTGGAATTCTGATGTAATGTGGATGGAGTTTGGGAAGAAACCACTGAAGGGGCTAAAGAAATAATTAGAGGACTAAGTTTTAAATTGTCTTTCTTCGATTTTCAAGAAAGACTCGACTCTTGTGTTGAAACTTCCTTACTAGCCTCTAGGTAGTTTCTGTGACTTCTCTGACCTTGACTAATAAAGGGACTAGTGCAAGCAACTATATCTGATTCAATACTCAGGGTTTTGACAATTCAGTTTGGTGGTAACAAAATTGGGGCTCAAACAAAATCTGCTGTGCCCTTGAATTTTTATTTGGGGAAAATACCACAGTTCATGCCAAATACCATTGAAGTATAAAAACATACATTATTGCTGTCCTACAAAATTAAATTTCTCTGCTACTTTGACAACAAAGGTTCCTGCATTCCCCTCCCTGTGATCATGTGACCTTAGGGTCTTCCCTCAACTCCACAACCAGGGGAGTGGAGACTTAACTCTCTTCTCTCGCCCTCACAATAATCTCCCTAAAACCAGCCTGCTTCATTCAAGATCCTAGGTGAGGTCCATTTAGTCCAATTGTTTTCATCTTACTGGGTTTCTATTGCACTGGACTATTTTCATGACTCCATTTTATGAAACTACCAAGCGACTTAATTTTCATTCAAGTCTCCTTTTTCTCTCTCACCATCTCCTATCTAGCTACTATTTCCTCACCCTAAAACTTAATTGGGGGTAAAATTCTTCAATTCACCCCATGATTCTTTTTCTCTGATGTGTCCACAGTGGTCTCTCTATAGCCTGAATACAGCTCGAATATAGTCTGATAAATAACCAGTCAGCATTCCAACTTCAAGGTGGCATATCTTTCTTTGACTGGGTTATGTGTGGAATAATCCCACGTGGGTATTCTAAGTTCTACAGCAAATAGGTCACATAAGCAGGAAAGTTTGTGACTTCCAAATTCCCCTGAAGCCTAGGTCACCACCCACAGTTACAACCCTGCCCAGACGTACTGGGGTTTTTAATGCATATAAATAAAATCCTTGCACAAAAGTGGAAGAATATTGAATAAACACCCCGGTTTCCTTAGTTTCCTTAAACTCAATGGTACAATGGGGAGCAAGCATGAAAGTATCGGGTTCCACCTAATTTCTTTTAAAGCTTCAAGTGGAACTAACCCCAGTCACACATAGCAAAGACTTGGGGAATACATGACTTGTGGTCAACCTTTCCATTTTTCATTCCCTCACTTGCTCTATTGGTCTCAACTCCATAGGGGCTCCTGTTGCTTGAGTTGTTGACCCAGGATCTGCTTGTATTTGGCATCAATTTTAAGCAGATACTGCCGACTCAATGAATATGAAAAGCAAAATGTGATCCTGTACATACAAAAGGATGTTTTACGACATGGGTTGGGGCGTCACCCTGCAGTGCTCATGGATTGCATCTGGCTTTGTGCTCAGGGATCATCCCTGATGATGCTGGGGGCACCACTTGTAGTTCTGGGATTAAACTGGGATCAGCCATATGCAAGCCAAGTGCTTTCACCTCTGTACTATCTCTTCCTTAGTATAAAATTTTTGTATGGCCATCTCAATTTTGTTTATGGGAAATAGCAGATACCTCATTCCCTCAATCAGACAAAAAGTTGATCTCGGGGCTGGAGTGATAGCAGAGTGGGTAGGACATTTGCCTTGCATGTGGCCGACCCGGGTTTGATTCCCAGCATCCCATATGGTCCCCTGAGCACTGCCAGGAGTATCTCTGAGTGGAGAGCCAGGAGTTACCCCTGTGCATCGCCCGGTGTTACCTAAAAAGCAAAATAAGAAAAAAGTTGTTCTCCTGTAGTGTTCACTCTCTGCACCTTTTCCCACTGGCTATATCATTAAATTGTCTAATAAAGCATCACTTCTTGGTCTCACTTTGGCAATCTCCCTGTTTCTTTTTTTTTATTTTTGTGAGGGGATGGGGGTGTCACACTGCGCAGTGTTCAGAGGCAGACTCCTGAGTCTGCACTCAAGGATCACTCCTGGTGGGCTCAGGGGGCATATGGAATGCCAGAGATCAAATCCGGGCAGGCTGCGTGCAAGCATCCTATCTGTTGTACTATTGGTCTGACCCCTTTCCCTGTTTCTTGCCATCAGTAGCCTCAGATCCATCACACAAGGAATGCAGCCCCTGCCCTTTCCTGTCTGTGGCTCCCCTGTGAGCATGAATATGATCCAGGCTCTCTGTGAAGCATTTTACTCAGGAATCCTGTTTGCACTCATTTGATCAGACTCAGCTTCAGAAACTCCCTCATTTGTCAGGATGCTGTAATAAAAGTACCGCCTTGCGTACCAGGCATCTGCATATCGCAACACTCATTTTCACTTCATTGTTTTTTGCCAGTAATTGCCCTGTTACAACTTGCAATTTGGCTATATCTAGTTTTAATTTTAATAGTTTAAGGGGATTTTTTCCCTAGAAGAAACGCTGGTTTAAAATATAAGATTCGAGGGTATAGTCTTATGAATCCACATCTGTATACTGCACTGTGATTGCCACCAAAAGTCTAGTTTTCAATACCAGTTAATTTTCAAATGTTGCTAACAATTACTCTCCTCTAGGAAAGCTAGCCCAAAAGGCTTTCCTTAGCTTCCTCACGTAAATAAGCAACCATTTCCCATGTTCACTATCCCTCTGTAATTATGTAAAACATACCGTTTGCATCTTAAGAGGATTTTTTATGACTAAGAAATCTGTATTTTGCCTTAACAAACCAATGTCCTTATGTCATGAAGATGGGCTTTTTTCCCTTATTGAACACCTAAATTTAGAATAGTGTCTCACATATAGCTTAAGATCTTCTTGGTAAATAAAAAGAGATTTCAGAGGACCCCATTGGAGTTCAAATGCTGATCACTGGTCTCAACATATTCGGCAAGTTCAATCCCTGATATCGCCTTTCTTATTCAATATGATTTATGTGGCACTGCCATAGGCTACCAAAACAAAGTGTGAGATCATCCACTCAGAACAACCAAGTGTATGAATGTGCAATCACCACAACTAAAACTGTATGAGACAAGGTGAACACAAAACCAAGTTTGTGACCCTGGATAGAACTGCAACTAAACGTGTGTATCACTATATCACTGTAACACTGCCATCCCATGGTTCATCAATTTGCTTGAGCAGGCGCCAGTAATGTCTCCATTCATCCCTGTCACATGCTAGTGTAGCCCGATGGCATATTGGGAGCTCTTTCAGGGTCAGGGAAATGAGGACTGTCATTGTTACTGTTTTTGGCATACAAGTACACCACTGGGAGCTTGCCAGGCTCTGCCGTGCAGGTGGGATACTCCCGGTAGCTTGCTGGACTCTTCAAGAGGAATGGTGTCTTTTGGGGCAGCCTATAATCACCTTTATAGGTGTTCCCAGTAAAGGCCGGGCCAAGTCGCAGTGCTTTGCTTTTTGAAGGTATTTAGGGTTCTTTTAATCTAATCATCTAAACATGATTTGGTTGTAGGAATTGGTTTACAGTCTTTCTGGAATACATTTCTTATATATAAAGTGCAAGCTTTCTGGTTGACTGGCATGTTGTAACGATCTGCACACTGACAAACAGGAAACTGCCTATGTCTCTGGGAAGCACCTGGGACATCTGCGGCCTCAGGTTGATCTCCTTGAGGTTGATGGAGTGCGCTCGAAGGTTGTTGATCAGAAATGTGTGTAAGAAACAAAATATTTGAAGGGAAGCTTTCACAACCACAATAATGGAGCACAAAGAAAAACATTACACTCCATTCAGAACTATTTTTCTTCTTGGCAAATAATCTGATTAAAACATTTTTCTTCACCCAGGATCACCCTTACCAGGGTTTGGGGGACCATACAGGGTGTTTTGCATTTAACCTGGGTCAGCCCAATGCAAGACAAGTGCCCAACCCGCTGTCGTATTTCTCCAGACCCAATAATACATTCTTAATTTAGGAACATGTACACAAAATTCTGAGTGGGAGAGAGATTATTTTCATTCAGTTTTATTTGAGATTATCAGACCTGGTGCATACATTTTTAAGTAGGAAAAAGTAATAATGATTTGCTGTATTATTTAGAAAGGGTAATTTCTACCTGGGTTTGGGCCACAAATAAAGTCATGGGATCATAACCATGGTAGGTCCATAGGAAAGGAGAGAAAGGGAAGGAAGAAGAAATGAGTGAGGAAGAGCGGAGGGAAGTCTGGAAGGAAAGAGAGGGGGGAAGTGATACACAAGAATACCTGCACTTACTGGTTACTGCTGGGTAGAGAAAGATCTCTCTGGTCTGAGAAGATGTAATTCTGAGAATCAGATTAACTCTTTACTTTTGGTGGATTTGAATAAGCTACTGCAGTTGACACATCAAAACACATACTTTATAATATTTTGATAAGGCAAAACAATTTGTAAAAAATGATATTATACAGCAAATAGTCATGTCTAACATTTGACCAATTCGCAAACCTAAGAGCTGAGGTAATATTTCAAATAGTGCTCATATTTTGGAGGGGCCTAAAAGCAAAACATGCATGCAAATCAGTTTAAAGAGAGTTCTCACTCATAGCATCATACCTCTTCATGTAGGTCTCGCCAACGAGAATTAAATGCCTCAAGTTCCTCATTGATCAGTTCATCCATGACACCACCATCTGTTAGGGTCTGTGCCAATACGCGGATCTGATTTGGGTTATCATCTGAATGCTGCATCAAATGTTCAAGCGACTGAAACACACATATAATAACATTATCTCTTCTTTTTCTAAATGCATTGAGTTAACAAAGTCCTAGAAACTTACATATGATCAAGTTACAAGCTATTTAAACTATCATTTCATTGTGATCTTAAATCATGAAATAGTATTGTTACCTCCAAAAACAGTGTGTTCTTTCCTCTAAAGAAACTTTTTGGGATAATTTTTAGCTAATTATTCATAACAAGCAGTACAAAACAAATTATTTAGGTCCTGCTTGGGGACAGAGTTTGGGGAGCAGAGTGGAAGCATTCTAAATATGGTGGTAGGAAGGTGTGAAGGTTGTGAGATTGGTGCTAGAATATTAAATGTAATAAATTATCATTAAAAAGTCATAAAATTGAAATTAAATTAAAAAAATAGTGTGTTACTCTTGGTAAGTCTTCATGAACTCATGACAAGGCTCTATATAGGTAAAACGTAAAAATCCCTCACAGTCACCTGATTCTTCAAAGCTCTCTATTTGAAAAAAAATGATACTTCAAATAGATTATTTGAAAACAGTGAGATAGTCAATTTGTCAATTTTCCTTAAAGCTGGGGCAGCCAAGTGGCATGCTTCTGACAATATATAAAGTTAGAAGTCTGGAGCAGAGTTTTCTATTAAATTTACCAAAGGCACAAAGGCACTCAAAGTCTGTTTAAAGAAAATCCCTTTGTCCTTCCCACTTCCACCTATTAAATGCTCAGATGTAGAGCAGGTATATTTTGACTGGAAGGTGGTAAAAAATGAACATGATGATTTTCAATCTTGTCACTCAATAAGATGACAGAATGACTACATCCTTTGTTCAGAACATCATTCTTTCAACATACAATATAACAGCATTTTGTTTTCCTATTGAAAGTTGCATAGCACCACTGTTGAATCAGTGGTATCAATGAATATTGATCAATGTTCAGTGTTCACCACTGAATGAGACAGGACCAAAATGACTACTTAAGAATTCTCTCATTATTCTCTGACCTCTTAAGGTTTTATAATTCTCTTGGGAAAATAAGGACATTAGATATAATGATACCTAAGTTTCGGCAATGATGTTCTAAGATTCCAGTTCTATTTTAATGAAACACTTTATATGTCCTTCACAATTTTATCACATTTATATTATCTTACCAGATTCACACAGAGGCTAGATAAGTCCCCACACATAACACAAAAATGTCAAATTGCGTATTACTTCTATGTAAAGAATTGACCAATAGTAGAATAAACAAAACAAAAACAAACACTGTCCTCCCATTGTTCATTGATTTGCTCAAGCGGGCCCAGTAACGTCTCCATTTTGAGACTTCTTGTTACTGTGTTTGGCATATCAAATACATCACGGGTAGCTTGCCAGGCTTTGCCGTGCAGGTGAGATACTCCCAGTAGCTTGCTGGACTCTCTGAGAGGGGAGGAGGAATCGAACCCGGCTCGTCCGGGCTGGCTGCGCACAAGGCAAAAAGCCTACCGCTGTGCTATCGCTCCATAAAAATATATATAATTTAAATGATTGATGGAAAGTAAAAATTCACATAAATCAACACTTTAAATTTGCACTTGGAATTTTAACTTGAGTGGGACATTGAGACCAACCCCATGATACTCAGGTACTATCCCTGGCTTTGTGCCAGGGGCAACCCCAGAGGTGCTTGTGGTTTGAGAGATTTGAACTGGGATCATTGCGGTTCTAGAAAAGCAACTTCAATCCCTGTACTATCTTTCTGAACCTGAAATTTTAACTTTTTAACGACTTCAAAATCAAACTTAAAAAGATAGTAAAATAGTATGCACTAAAATGTATGAAGTATTTATACAGTTCCAACATCAGAGCTTGCCCATGCGGTACATCAATTTTTTCCATTCCATAAAGTATAAATGTAGCACTGTGGCACTGTCCTCCAGTTGTTCATTGATTTGCTTGAGTGGGCACCAGTAAAGTCTCCAATGTGAAACTTGTTACTGTTTTGGGAATATCGAATACGCCACAGGGAGCTTGCCAGGCTCTGCTGTGCGGGCAGGATACTCTCGGTAATTTGCCGGGCTCTCTGAGAGGGACAGAGGAATCAAACCTGGGTTGGCTGCATGCAAGGCAAATACCCTACCCATTCTGCTATCACTCCAGCCCATAGTATAAATGTATTATTTCAAATTGTTGAATATATATATATAAATTCCGTAATTTTATAAAACTGGACAGAATGTTTTATAATTTCACCCTTTTTAAGAGTAATCAAAAAGAGCAAAATTGTACATTTAAAATATCTTTGTGGGCATGCAATGGGTTTAAGTAGACAAAGTATCAAAACAGAATTTAGTGACACAGTAAAAGGAAAGTAATTCCTGAAATTCTTTTTAAAATCTTTAGACTAGAAATTTCTTGCAGAAAACAATGACTCTTAAAGAGCCAGTGCTGAGTGAGAGACAGCAACCACATTCTGTGCAGTTTTCTTTGAATCATTTTCTATTTGGTACTTGACATACGTTATACTGCATATAAATTGTCACGATTTGGGTTAATTTTCAACTTACACCTAGAACCTCTGCGATTTCCTCCGTTCCACCTGGAATATTTTCAGTGGTTTTAAGTTTCAATTCTACTTCATTTAGCCACTTGTTTGCCTTCTCCAAATATGACAATAACTCATGCCAACATGCCCAAACTTCCTAAGAAAGAAAAATATATTGCATGTGAAATATTTTGATAGAAAAGTAAATTTGAGACTCTTGCATTTCCATTTTTAAAACTTCTGAGAAAAATGTATCTATCTTACATCTTTCAGCTTTGGCGCAGCCTGTCATTTAGATCTGATGATCTAATATGTCTATAATTACAAATCATTGAAGAAATATTTTGTTGCATGAATAAATTCAAGATGCAGTAATTTACTTTAAAAATAACTCATCAACATTTCTGACTGGGAAATATAAAAATAAAAACATAAAATGCACATATAAATCTAATATTTATTACATAAATTATTACTCATTTTCTGTGCTACACTTTAAGTTTTATCACGCATAATTTGACACTAAAGTAAAAGTATGATTTAACTATACCATTCTATTTAAAGGAAAAATTGAGGTTTATATAAGTGACCATATTTTCAAGATTATTTTTCATTGTACGTTTTATAAATTCATAGTAAACATCACCATGAACACAGATTATTCCATAATTCAAATTGTTCCCTTTATTTTTGTAACAGAAATACTATTTAAACATTACTTGAAATGGATTTTGACAGACATTTTTATAACATTAATTTCAAAAATTATTCATGGTTTTAAAAATCAGAACTTTAAGACTGATATCAGGAAAGCTTGAAGATTATTTTTCTGACCTTGAAACAAGGAAGGATATCTTAAGACATTTTTGAAAAACTGCTCACAAGAAGGAGATGAATGAATTTGATTCCGTTAAAATTAAAAGCTATTCATTAGTATTTGAAAAATAGCCTCAAACTTGAAGAAAGCAATTGCAAAAATTGCAGCAGATGAATAAGACTATAAAAGGAATGCCAACAACTCAAAAGATAAATAACAACTAAACAGAACAATAAAAGAAAATCCTGCACCAGTATTTCAAGCTAAAAGATGCATGTGTATCCAATATATGTATGAAAATGTATTCAACTTCATTAGTAATATGGGAATATAAATCATCATTACAATGAGGTATATACGTTTATGTAATTTTGACTGATACAATGAGATGATTGAGGTTTTCCAAGTGTGGGAGATGTTATATATTAACACAAGCTTTTATTTATGGCTGTCTATACTGCAATGGTCATTTTAAAAAAGAACTTGACATTCTCAGTAAAGGGGAACTGTCCATATATCTGAAAACCCTGCTACTTCATTTTTCAGTACACATCCTTAGAGAAACTGCTTTGCATGGAGAACAAAAAAGTCTACAAAAATGTTCATTTCAGCACTTTTTGTAATAACCCAAATTGGAAAAAAAAGCAATCTCAATGTCCACTGGCAAGAAAATATGAAAATACTGCCTCGTTTTTAAACAGAGAATAGCAAAGTTAAAATGAATAAATTACTCAAACAGAACAAGGATGAATCTCAGACATGGTGGGCAAAAAAGAATACTCAAGGAAATGATTTGGAAAAGTTTACCATTTATGTAACGCTCAAAAACAAGCAAGGACTCAGCAAGATGTTGTTTAGGCATTCACATATGTGATAATGTATTTTTAAAGAAAAGTTTCAGAAAGTCAAATTTATGGACAATAGTTGCACCAATTGGGAGGAAATGCAGGAAGATGCAGCAGAGAAAAATTTGTAAATAAGCTCATTCTGTGGCCTTCATATTGCAATTTCTCGATGTATCTCTAAACTTCTTAGTGCAATCTCCACTACCTGCTAACCCCCTACCCCAGCAGCAAAAATGAAGCCTAAGGGGAGGCTTAATTTTAGGAAAAAACTGTGATTTTTTCAATACGTCACCTTTGCTTTTTAGCTTTTGCAAGAGAAGAAGGACATTCCCTGCCGAACGGAATCACAGTATCGTTTGAAGCTGCCTTGCTAGCTTACCAATAAATACTTGCTTGGTATTTTATGTACAGTTTATCACAGAAAGAGAAATGAAGTATTTTTCTTTAAAAGGTGATAGAAATCTTAAATCTGGGTCATTTCCAGCTCCTGCTGGACTACAGGCTGTCTTCCTTCTGGGCAAAGATCCCAGTGGGAAAATATAAATATCTTTTTAAATACCCGAGGGTACTATAGAGCTTTGAAGATAAGGATATGTGATTGGTAATGTGTCTTATTAACTCTGGTACAGACTTGGGTAATGAACTACGTTGCTGATTTAACCATCAGGATGGATGGCCTCTTGTGCCCTCAATGCATCTGAAGGACACAGCTGGAGTGGCTGAACACACCAGCTTTATGGGTCACCTTTGCAAAAGAAAACAGTATTGCAGCCCGAGGTGGAGCTAAAAGTAATGAAACTAATGGTTAAACTAAACAGTTTGGAACTCAAAATAACTTTGAAATGACAGACTTCCATGTGGCTTTGAAAAGAAGATAAATTAAAACTTCCAAATTGGCAGATGGCGTTGCTGTGACAAACACCACAGCCCTGCTTAGCCAATTTAGGATCACAGATAATCCATACAGGAAAACATTTTAAACACTTATTGTATTTATGAAACATGAATGAAAAGTCCTCACGTGACAACAATAAAGAGGAAAATCAAGCTTTAGAGGTTGTGGAACCAAACTTGAAACACTAGTATATGAGTGTGTGATGGAAAAGGTGGCATGTTCAACAGTGTCTCAGGCTGAGAAAAGAGAGAGACCTGGTATGTATTCTAGAGAAAAGAAAAAGTAACACATTGTGTGCTACCTGACCTGAAAATAAGAATTATGCAACTGTCCCTCACTAAAGTATAGGGAATAAATAAAAAAATAGCAATCTTGGAGATTTGGGCTGGAAAATATGAATCCACTCATTAAAAAAGATGGAAACCAGAGTTTCTGTCACACCTAAGCACACAATATAACATCTCGAGGACCCTGGTCGAAATAAAAATAAAAGATTTATGACAGGACCCTTCTATCTGCCCAGAGCAAAAGAATTTGCAGTATAAACAATTCTTACTCTAGTCGACATGAGAAATACCACAAGCCATTTGAGAAAAAACACTGACATTAAGAGTCAAAAGTTGTAGTCAATGAAGAAATCCATGCCTCATATTCTGATATATAGCTTTCAAAATTAATTTTGATAATTTTATAATAAATGTTTAGTTTCATGGTAAAAAAACAGTCCCCCGTAGGGATTTCATTTCTTGAGACTGTGAACTAGAGTTCAAAAATCAAAAAATAAAATAAAATAAAAAGGCTAAGTTACTAACCTTCAATGTAGAAAGAATTTTTGGTACATATTTCTACAAGGCCTGTTCTAAAGAGAGAAAGCTGATAAAGAAGGCATTAGGGAAACATGAAGAGTGGAGCTCATTTGTCAAGTTAGCCACTTCTTCCTCACCTTTTCATGAAAGACCATTAGAGGAAACTCATCTAGTTGCTTTTCTTTACAGAATCTGAAAGAGTATCACTCATCAAGTGCACAGCAATGCTCACAAAATGATGAGTGATCTACATTCCCTGGGGAGCTGTTGATGGAGCCAAAGAGGAATGAAGGACTATATTTTTAAGTTTCTCACACAAGAGTTATGGGAGAAGGCTGAGACCAATCTGAGTTGAAATGGGTAGGCTCCAGGGGATCTCAGAAGCATGGGTCAAAAGGATGTGATTTTCAGGGAATGCAGTAGAAACCTATTAGCAGAAACAGCCAGAAGTTCAAGTTAAAAATTGTAAGGTGCCATGTTCAAAGTCAAAGCTAACCGGCATCTCCAATAGACTATATCAACTCTTCAGAGAGCAAGTTAGACCAGTGGAGCAAATTTATGAAGTTTGATGATGACAGACTCATCATTGGTATCTATGTATCTTAGCAAAATGCATAATGACTATTGTCAGTCCAAAGAAAAAGGAAACTCATATAAAGCAAGACATCATCCCCTATTATCTTTCATTATTTTACATGCTAGAAAATCACAATCTAGAAATTGAGTGGGAGAGAAAGACTATGAGATCCTTTCCCCCTTCCTATCTCTGTATAAACTGCTGAAACCACAATATTAAACTAGTGGAGGATGTTAATAAAGCCTGTCATTAAAACTTAAATGATATGAAAATTTAATATGTAAAATAGAATGAAAACTTATGGGATCATACTGAAGAATTCAGCAAGAAGCCAACTTTTAGGAGAAAATCAGGTTTTATATGGAAGGTTGCAGTAACTGGAAAATTACATGCATTTCATGGTTGTTACTCATTAAGTTTTCACAACCAAAAAGACCGTAAAGTTTAAGCTGTTTAACTACAGGAAGAAATAATATTACATGAAAGCAAAGAACAAAAGAAAAGATGAAATAATTAGAATCTTAAAGACAATTAAAGACCAATTACAATATGGCCTTTGGAGAAAAATAAACATGTAAACACCTATATAAACAGATGAGTGTATATATTATCAAAGGATAAATTACACATTAGGTAGTTGAGAGAATTTGAGAATTTTAAAGACTTTTTAAAACTAATTATGCAGAATACATAAAATAAAGGGAAATATAGAGAATCAGAACAAAGGATAAATGTATTTTCTTTTATCTCCTAGGAAGGTTTCCCTCAGAACAAATGGAAAGATTGGGGGAAATAAAAATCTTCAAAAGGATAAAGGAGACCACTCAAAATAGCAGTCACCTTCTGCTCTTATTATACCAGGTGATAAAGCCAAATGAAAGCAAATTACAGACAAATAAAATAGAACAGAATGGTAAAGCACTAAAGAAAAAAAACAAAATAAAACAAAAATGCATCCAAAAAATTAGAAAGGAAAAATGATATGAAATCTCTCCACTTTTTCTCCACTTTTAAAAAATGTACTTTTGAATAGGTCATTCATAGCCATGCTAAGGGGCCAAGTGTTGCCAGTGATTAAAAGTAGGGCTGTGTGCTCTACCACATGTGCCATATCCTGGCACTGAGAGTTGGCACCTACATAGCAGTAAGCTTCCGAAGACAATGGTATAATGTGGGGATGGTGGGATCGAGGGCCACACCCAGAATTGCCCACTGCTTACTCCTGGCTCTGTGCTCAAAGCTACCTCTGGTGGTGCAGAGAACCATATGCAATGCCGTGGATAAACCAGGGTCAGCCCCATGCTAGACAATTGCCTTCACACCCATATTATCTCTCTGGCCCTGGAATATTTCAGAAAGATAACTGCTCAGTTGAAGTTCTTTTACTAGAACATAGTTATTTAATTTTCTCAACACCCATATTAAGTTTTCTAATGACGACTGCAGAGATTAAAAAACAAGCTTAGCAGGCTGAGGATAGGGTAGGGGGTGATGGGAGGGAAACTGGGGACACTGGTGCTAGGAAATGTACATGTACATTGGTGGAGAGATGGGTGCTGAAACACTGTATGACTGAAACCTAATCATGAATAGCTTTATAAGGGTCTGTCTCACAGTGATTCAATAAAAAATGCATAAAAATAATCAATAGTAAAAAAAAATGAAACCAGAATTTATTTTTGCTTCTCATATTGCATAGGCTACCTCTGCAATATGCTATGACTATGCATAGAATACCTTCCAGAAATAAAACAATCATGTTTACACAGAAAAGAGAGAAAGAAAAAAACAAGTTTACACAAGGTAAGTGGCCTAAAGTTACAAATTAGTGACTATTGGAATGAGGAATTTGAATCTAAGCAGCCTTATATCAGAGTCCTTCCTCATATGACCTCACAGAAACTTATAAATGAAAAAGATCTAGAAATGTCACTAACTTCTAAAGTCTTGCATTTCCCATTCAGCCTGGTGCAGAGCCACTGGTAGTTGGTAGTTAGAGTTTCAAGTTCCTTTTTTAAGGCCTCTTGTGCTGCGGGTGGTGCTTGGGCAATGACGTCATTGACAAACTCAGTAAGAAGTTTCACTTTTGTTTCTTTTTGCTGTGCCTCTTCCTTAGCTCTCTGAAAAATAAAGAATATTCTCTTAATATTCTTTCTAATATTCTCTTAGTACTGAGTTTACTTTAGAAGACGTATGTCATATACTTTCTTTCTCAGCAGTTCTGATAAGATCTGACTAGTATAAATACATTCTGTATCAAACCCCAATTAGTCCCACACATTGAGAGAGAATAAAATGTGGGCACTGGAAAGACAATTTTTTACAACAGAACGCTGTAGTTGGAAAATTATGTGCACCTACATAATTAAGTATCTGTGAACAATAAAGGAACAAATATTTTTATAGAATTAGGTTTGAAATTATCTCTGAATCCAGAGTTGAATTCACTTACAAATGATTCAGAGAGATGAAGACTTAAATCAATCCAACAGTCATTAATAAAGTCAAATCAGAATTAACATATTAAAGTCTTCATAGTGCTCTATCCGTCACCATATTTTGATCATAGAAAATTGTTTTCAGTAACTGACACTACATCATTGAAAGAAAGAAGCTGCTGGTATCATGTGAAGCTGATGTACTATTCTGCCCTATGCCCTTGGCCATCTCTGTTAAAGAGAAACTTACACAGAACAGCAACTGTAGACCACACTGCATTGCTACTATTATGCATGATAACAACTGTACTATTACTGCCTTCCTGTAATCAAGCTTGAAGATAGGTGGATTCATGCATCAGACCAGTTTCCTTGCTCTTAAAGTCAATTATGCAGTTTCCCTCTTCTTTCTCAAGAAGTCAGTTCTTTTAACCCACAGTAAAGGGCATCAGTTAACATAACATGCTTCTTCTACATTCTTAAACATGCCCTTAAGCACCAAACAAATATGGACTGATAATGAAATTCTCAGCTGTCACTTTCAACAGTAATACTTTAACATTGCTTCCATTTGAATTTTCATCAGCTAGGAAAATCTAATGTGATTACCTAACCCCAATCTGCTAGTACAGTAGTATAATTCAAGGGGTATTATGTTTCAATAGGATTATCAATATTTATACAGTGAACACAATTTATTTAAGTGGATGAAAACTTTACGAATTTCCTACAGTAGATATCAAGCTAAAGGTAAAGTTAATTCAAAATCTACTGCAACTATGAAGCCAAAAAAAGAACAGATTGTATAGATCATGATTTCAAGTACTGTTGCATATTTTTCTCTTTTTCCCCTTTTCTTTGGCTTCTGGGCCACACCTAATGTAAAGGAGAGGCTGAAAGGAAGGAACAAGAAGTTTAGTTTTTTAGTTTATTTTTTGGCTGATTGAACTATATCATTACACAAGTACACTGAACTTCACACAAGGACTCAAAAGCAATCCATGGATTGCAAACAGGAACAATGGTCTAGGGTCCTAAAGGGATATGGCTAAAGATGATGGATTGTTTGCTTCATGGACTCCTGCTATAACCACTTTTTCTCGCTTCTGTAACAAAGCTTGCTGTGCTGAGGTTGTGTGAATTTGCTGGGCGCCAGGATGTGGACCCTGGTGGGCAAAACAAGTTTTCCAGGTGCTAACAAAGTGCTCAGGGTCCCAGGATGAGTTTTTTCCTATTAGGTTTCAACAGCCAGAGCTTCTGTTGGGAGGCTGCCACTCACACCTAGCAGGAGAGCCTCCCAGTTGGTGACAGTAAAAACTCCTTCAAATTCTTTTTTGTTGTTGGTTTTGGTCTCTGGTGTTCTTTTGATCATAACCCCACAACACTGACAATGTTTGGGACTTACTCCTGGTTCAGCATTAGGGGAACATTCCTGGTGGTGCTTGGGGACCATATAGCGATGCTGGGATTGAACCCGAGTAAGCCACATGCAAGGCAAGTGCCCTAACCCCTGCACTATTCCTGCTGTCCCCTTATTTTTTATTTTTTACTTGGTTTATTTTACCTTCATCTCATCAACTGCTTTTTGTAATTCCTCTGGCGTTTTATATTCAAAATCTCTCTCCAAGTACTCTTCTTCAGCTTGTGTCATCCATTCATGCATCTCTGATAAATCTTTCTGAAGGCTTACAGTTTTGTCCAAACCTCCCTTTAAGGCTTCTTTTCTGGCATAAACCTTCCATGAAATAAAACAACAAGCAAAGAATGAATATTGAGTCATAAAACATCATTAAATGACTACTAAGCAGCCTATAATTAATAGAAAGTTTATCCAAAACAAAGCAAGAAGTTATAAGCTTATGGGAATGAGAAAAATAACTCATCATGATTGGATGCACTTAATTTCACACAATTGTGAAAATGAAATAAAGCCATTTGCTTGGTGTTCTTAATAAAATCAACAAATTCCCCTATAACTATAATTTAGCTGTTGTGTATGGCAATGCTTTTTTCTGTGAATTGAGAACAGAGGAAAAACAAACTGCTTTCATTATATGTTTCAATGGGAAAAGTAAATTTATTGGCATATACAGAAGTAATAATTCTTAGAGCTCTTAGATACTGTTATACAATTTCAAACATTGTAGTAACTTACTATAATATGCCAAAAGTAAAAGATCAGAAAAAATAAGGGACATGGTCATGCATTTCTACAATCAAAACCTAAATCTTCAGTGCTCTCTCTGTATATATGTATATATATACACACACACATATATATGCATACGCATAAGCTCACACACAAAACACATATGCCCTGTAGAGTATATTTTAAAAATGAAAAAATAATGAACCTTTTCATATGTGATACTAGCAGAAAAACAATACAATTTCCAATTTGGAGCAATTGTTTGAAACATCCAGCATAGTGTAAGATTTTTAGACAATAAATGGAAAATGAATTATAACCTGTAACATTCATAAATTTGAGTGTTCATTCCAATTTTCAAAATGAACCACACAAAACAAAGTATACAAAGTTGTATGTGAACTATTCAGTTCAGCTTTGAAAGCAAGAGCATATTGGAAATGAACCCAAATGTACTTTCACGAATGACTGATTAAAATAAATTGTGATACACACATATGTACTGAAGCAAAAAGTTGTTCAATATGTAATTTTAAGTTTAAAAAGCAAGTTGCACAGCAATGGGTAAAGAAACAGTGGTCTTGGGCTATTTGAAGCCTCAAACATATCTAAACTAACTTTGTTTTTTAAGTTTTTGAGCCACACTCTGCCGTGCTCAGAGTATACTTCTGACTCTGCACTCAGGGATCACTCCTGGCGGGCTTGAATGAAGTACCATATGCGTTGCTGGGGATTAAAGACAGATTTTCTACACACTACCTGCTGTATTATTACTTCATGCCCTGAAATACTAATTGTTCACAATAAGATTTATGAATTCTTAACCATCAAGTGGTGAGCGGGGGAGGGCAGAAACAATAGAGAAGGAACCACTATGCCAAGGATAGTTGGAAATGATCACTCTGGACAAGAACTAAGAGCTGAAAGGAGGTAAAGTCACAAATGGTAACTTTTCAGTACCTGTATTACAAACTATAATCCCCAATATGGTAAGAGAGAGAGAGAGAGAGAGAGAGAGAGAGAGAGAGAGAGAGGAGTACCTACCATAGAGGCAGGTGGGGTGGGGGAGATTGGAGGGAGGAAAATTAGGATGGGGGACATTGGTGTTTGGAAATGTATACTGGTGAAGGGACAGGTGTTGGAACATTGCATGACTGAAAATCAATCATGAAAAGCTCTGTAACTGTGTAGCTCATGGTGCTTTGATTAAAAAAAAGAACTGGATCAGATGATTTTCCAGGTCATTTACTCATCCTATCTCTATGGTCAGTGAGAAAGAACATTCTTTTGTGGTCTCAATTTTTAGATGACTTTCTTTGAAAAGGTTGGGTTAAAATGATCATTTTAATACAAATACCATTTGTCACTCTTGTCATACCAAGAATCTAGCCTTAAACTGCCCATCTCCCACCTGCTTCAATAGACGACAATGCTGCCAGTTCACAGATCAAAGTAAATGTTCATGTTTCTGCCTCAGGAATAGGCAAATCTAATATTTAGCACCAACCTCACTTTCTATTGACCATCTTCCTACCAGTCCTGACTTTGAAAAATGTAGCAAGATGCCTAGGCAGAAACAAGAAGGCTACTTAAGGTTTGTGGTTATGATTTTAAAGTGGGGGAATAGGGAACATGATAGGGATGTTCCCCCTGCCAGGTTCAGCCTCCCTGACAAAGGCACAGCAACAAGATGTAAATGTCACCAAAATTAGGGTGCTGTTAAGGGGACTTGATGCAGGAAGAGAGAACAGGACAGAGGAGTTGAGAGCGAATACAGCAATGCAGTTAAAATCAACCCTGGGGGGCTAGAGAAAGAGAGAGTACAGTTGCTAGTGCATGTAGCCAACTGGGTTCAATCCCTGGCATTCCTTATGGGCCCCTAAGCCCTGCCAGGAGGACTTCCTGAGTGAACTGTCAGGAGTAATCCCTGAGCAGTACCCAAACCAATAAAATATAAAATAAAATAAATAAATTGGACCTAAAAGTTTTCCTAAGGGAAAAGTGGCAAACAAAGTGAGAAGAAACGTGGGATTCAAATGGTTCAAATGAATCACATGATTCAAATGGTTTCAGTATCCAATTGGGATGGACAAATTGGGGTGGGCGGCTCATCAGAAAAAATGAACTGGAGTTGGATGGGGAGAAACAGAGAGAGTGCACTCATTTGTGGGATATTAAAATAGTATGTGAATATATGCAAAGACAGTAGAAACAAAGGAGAGGGAGACTGGTCCTTGGTTGGAATCTTGCCACAAAGTGGAAGAAGAGTGAAGTTAGAACAAAAAAAAAGGGACCATGATGACAATGAAGGGCTAGAGCAATAGCACAGTGGTAGGGCGTTTGCCTTACAAGTGGCCAGCATGGCTGACCCGAGTTCGATTCCTCCACCGCTCTCGGAGAGCCCGGCAAGCTACTGAGAGTATCTCGCCCGCACGGCAGAGCCTGGCAAGCTACCCGTGACGTATTTGATATGCCAGCAAGTCTCATGATGGAGACGTTACTGGGCCCGCTTGAGCAAATTGATGAACAACGGGAGGACCGTGACCGTGACAGGATGACAATGATAGTTAGAAAACATCACTCTGGACAAGAAAGAACTCAGTGCTGAAAGGAAGTAAGATGAGATACATGATACCATTTCAGTAACAGTAATGCAAACCACAGTGCCTAAAAGGAAAAACAAGTAAAATAAGAGAGAGAAAGAAGTGTCTGCCAGAGCCAAGCTATGGTGGTGGGAGGGAAACTGGGGACAATGGTGTGGGGAAGTGTGCACTGGTAAAGGGATGGGTGTTGGAACATTGTATGATTGGAACTCAATTACCAACAACTTTGTAACTGTGTATATGATAGTTAACTAAAATAAAACATCTGTCAAATAAAAACACAATGTTTCCTAGGAAGCACATCAACTGACTAAAAATGTAACTTTGAACAGTCCATTTATTGTAGTTCCAGTTACTTAGAATAAACATTTTAGATTAAAAAATACAAAAAAGTGAGTTAGTAAGCAAAATGACTCAGAAAGAAAGGGATAGACATAGAAAGATTGCATTCATCTGGGGAACATAAAGTAACAAAATAGGAAAATAACACCCAAGTATGGCAGAGATTAGTACCAGGAATTTTACTCAATGACCCGGAGGAAAACCACACATGTTAGGGGAAGGTGGAGCTCAGAAAGAGAAGGGAACACCAAATAAAGGGTGTTGGAAGGATCCGCCCATGATGGGAGAGCATGCTGAGGGTAGACTGTCGACCAAGCATGATTGCCACTCAATGCCTCTTTTGCCGACCATGGCACCCAAAAGGAGAGAGAGGGAAATGCCCTGCCACAGAGGCAGGGTGGGATAGGGGCTGGGGGGGGGGGGAGGGGATGCTGGGATCCGAGGTGGTGTGAAATGCGCACTGGTGGAGGGATGGGTGTTTGATCATTGTATAATCGAAACCCAAGCACGAAAATGTATAAGTCTACAACTGTACCTCATGGTGCCTCACTATTAAAAAATAAATAAATACAAAAATTTTAAAAAAGTGAGTTAGTGCTCAGAATAGATGACTGGTTAAAGAAACTTTGGTACATCTACACAAGGGAATACTATACAGCTGTTAGAAAAGATGAAGTCATGAAATTTACATATAAGTGGAGCAACATGGAAAGATTCATGTTAAATGAAATGAGTCAGAAAGAGAGGGACGGGCATAAAAGGACTGCACTCATTTATGGAATATAAAGTAACAGAACGGGAGACTTACACCCAAGAATAGTCGAGATAAGTACCAGGAGGATTGTTTCACGACTTGGAAGCTGGCCTCACGTGCTGGGAAAAAAGGCAGCTCAGATAGAGAAGGGACCACTAAGTAAAGGGTGCTTAGAGGGCCCACTCTGGATGGGAGATGCAAGCTGAAAGAAGACTGTAGACCAAACACGATGGCCACTCAATACCTATATTGCAAACCATAATACCCAAAAGAAGAGAGAGAGCAAAAGGGAATGCCCTGCCATAGAGGTGGGGTGGGGTGGTGGGAGGGATACTGGGATCATTGGTGATGGAGAATGGGTACTGGTGGAGGGATGGGTACTCAATCATTGTATGACTGAAAGGTAAGCACGAAAGTTTGTAAGTCTGTAACTGTACCTCAGGGTAATTCATTTAAAAACAAATAAATAGAAGGAAAGAATGGCCATTCCCTACTTGATAATGTCGCCTTGCTTTACTCTGTGTCAGTGGGTTCATTGGCCTTTGTTACTTTTCAATTTGCTATAATTGTAGTTATCCTGATTGTCATTTATATAACTTTAAACTCTTCCCCTGCCTTATTTAGTCACTTAGTTGAGCACAGTACAGAGGCAATATAAGACTCTAGATTCATGCACGAGCTGGAAAGAGAAGGGCATCAAGCTAGATATCATGGGAAACTATAGTTTGTGGATATAATAAAATAGTGCTTTTCCCCCTCAAAAATAAATAAAAGAAAAATATATAAAACAGAAAAAAAAGTGAGCTGGAGAAGATGTTGGTGGGCCCAGCATGCAGGGGTTAAAGGAGGACATGTGGAGAAATTGACTTGACTAACAATGTTTAAATTGTGTCACTAGAAAAGGGTGGCTGAGGAGGAGTTGAAGTCAAAATCCTTGCAAGAGACATGAAAGGAACCGAAAGCTCAGAACACGGAAGCCTGAAATCTCCAAGAATTATGGCAAGGCCAGCAGGGAATGCCATGCTAAAATGTTGAGGAATGCCATGGAGCAGTCCACTGAGCAGACTGGCCCACAAAGGTAGAAAATAATGAACTGCAAGTTGTTAGTGGACATCTACCTGAGTTCTAGACCAGTGTTTCTCAGTAACTGTCCTTAAAATGTCAAAGCACTCATCATTGAAATATGGAATTGGATATTATTTAGAAACTCTATAGACAGAATGATTCAGATGTATCAGTGTATCAGTGTCACCTCCGCCATGGGTCCCCTTGTGCCAGGTACCAGACTGTAAATAACACAGGTCAGATCATTTGGTTATTATGAAAGTCTTCTGAGGCAGGCATGAAGACACATTGGAAAAAATGGGGCAGCCATAGCACAGAGAGCAGAAACAACTTTTCCAGGACCCTCACGCAGATAATCATAACAGGGGCAAGAACATACCCAGACAGTCTGGTTCCTCCAGAATTCCTGTGCGTCTGACACAATATTTACCTCTCCAGTCACAAGAAATGCTTCCTCACTCCGAATTTATACCTGAAACAAGCTGACCATGCATTTTCTAGAAAAGGTATCTGGAGAAATGGTCTCATAATGAGATATGAGTTATCTTGTACAAATATTCCCTTTACTGCTGTTTACATAGTACAGAAGTCCAGCTGAACTATCCCACCTGAGTTTCTGATGCATGCCTGTCTACTTCTCTAAAGGAAATGGACAAAATAGTAGTGTTCCATCACTAAGCTAGTTTATTTTGTGCTACCCTTCACTCCTGCAGAAGGCTTTTCCTTTTCTATTTAAAGGTGCCTGTACTAACCTGGCCATTCAAAATACTAAACTCTAAATAGACTTGGTTTCCTGTCTCGTAATCCTCCGTCTGGATTTTTCCACAAGTCAATGTCTTTAACCAGCACTGCCATTTCTATCAGATTCTGAGAAAAATGAAGGAAAAAAAAGAGCCTTGTTCAGTTGAGAAAAACTACCACGGTGGATGGTACTGTGGAAGCCTTGATCAAAAATACATCAAGGAGTCTCAATCTAGTTGCTGGAGAGAATCAAGAAAAACACAATACTGCTATGTAATTCTGACACAGTGAAACCAAAAGCTTGCAGAAGACTGGCCATGGAGAAAGAAGCTGCAACAAAGCCTGGACAGAAAAGTATCCTGCCCCAGTTGGCCAAGGAAAACACATCTGTTCCTACTATTAAGCGGGAGAATACAGTAAAATAGAGAGTAAGCAGTAATACACTCAAGTAACAAGATAGAAACCATCTCTACTTTTGTGCAAATGCCTGAAAAATATTGGGAAGAACTGGATAACTAAACAAATAGAACACTGCAGAGGCATGCAGCTTTACAATTTCTGCATTATTTATCAATCTCTAAGAATACTCCCCCTGTTCTTGCTAGTATTATTTCCAGCTGCATGACTGCACATTCTAGGCCTTTAAGTTGAACTCCTGGAATCTTCTTGAGACAGAACAGGAGCACGTATCACTTTTTAAGAAAATTATTCATTTTCATTGCTTTTGGTTTGGGGATCACAACTGGCAGTTCTCAGGGCTTACTTCTGACTCTGTACTCAAGGATCACTCCTGGTGGGGCACAGGGGACCATATGCAATGCCTGGGGTTGAACCTGGTTGTTTGATAACACTGGGTTGTCCTTGCTGCTCTTGAAGGGAGTTTAAGTTTATTGAGCCATTTCCACAACAGTGCAACTGAGGCACACCCAATTCCCCCAAGCACTAATAATCCTAAATTGCTTTTCTCTTTCCTTTATGTCATTTTTATGGTTTATATAATAATGTCCTTTTTGTACAGACACAGTAAGACAATTGATGCTATGCTATGTAACATGGGAGTTAATTGACTCCAAAATGATATTTACTCCTGGGCATCCATATTTACTTGACTTAAGCCTCAGTTGCCATTAGGTTCCAGCACTAAAGAGCAAGGTCCCGACGAGAGACTGACAGACCCAGGGCAAGCTGTGAGTTACCCTGGCATCGAAATGGGCCAGGCCAAGTGCATAATACTTAACTGAAAGTAGAGCACGGTCATGAACAAACTCCATCATGACACACACAAAAAATAGGTAGCTGAATAAGGACCCTGCTGGGGTTAGGGAAGACTAACCTGGCCTGAGGACTATGGTCTCGAATATGTACCCAGGAAAAGGCAAACTTTGGGCTTAGTAATCTCTTACTGTTCTCATACAAAATGGCATTGCTAGAAATATTATAAGCAGTAAATTCACCATGACTGTGGATTACCATCTGAGGAGAAAGCAATACACCATGGATGGAATACTGCCCTTGGGCAGAACTCCTAGTAATCTAGAGTAGTCTCCTTAGATGAGATTTTGTCCATGAGAAGAAGTGACCTTTACCTCTCTTTGTTGATTTGTTAATGTTCAACCCCATTGTATTCCCACCCTACATGATTCCTATATAACTGTGCTGTAAGTGGTTACTGGGGGAGACTGAAGACTGGAGACAATGGAGTAAGACTTGAGGAGAGACTAAATACTGAAACAAAGAGAAAGAATAGAGAAGACCAGAGAGAGATTGAGACAACAAGATATTGAAGACTTGAACTAAGATTGGTTGTAAGATGTGTAGGAGAGTTGCTGACGAGAGAATTGTGGAAGATGCAGAGGATGAGACTCTGGAACTAGACCCTGGGTAGGAGATGAAAACTAGACACTGAGGAATAGATATTGAAGACAAGAAGGTTGACGTCAAGACATTGAAGACGATGGGGGGCGGGGACTGAGACTTTGGAGACTTTGAGGTCTGCGAGGAGATTTGGATGATGGAACTCTGATGACAGGGACTATGGCCCAAAAAACATAAAGGGAGAGGAGATCAGACGAAGCCAGGGAGTCCCGCTGCCTATCCTTTGCCCGTCATCCAGAAGAGCCTGGAGAGGGGGCTCTAGGCCACCAAATGCCACTGCCGTATCCTACCTGCGTGTGGGCCCACCACCACAACTTTCCTTTCCTTTTTCTTCTTTATTGTGTTATTGTGAAAACTCACACCTGGGTTGACTAGGTGCAAAGCAAATGTCCTACCTGCTTCACGACCATTCTGGACCCTGCACACAGCACTTTAAAACAACCAGATCACTCCTACAGGTCTAACATTTTCCCAGTTTATCCTGCACCAAAACTAAGGTCCTGCTGTGACTCATGGACACAGTTTATCCCTGGAACTGAATTCCTAGCCCTGATAATCTGTTTCCATACACCTGGTTATAGCAGCTTCCCTGAAGTTCCTCAAATGGGCTCACTCTGCTCCTGCCTCTGAATTTCCATTCATCCAAGTGTGTCAGATCCATCTCATAATAAAAAATCATTGATTTGACATCCCATCTCTTCAGAAAAGACTTTAATGACAAACCAATTAAAAGGCAGGTTCCCTGCTCCTGCTGTTCTTATCCAGAGCATTCTGTGTACTTCATACACTGGCTGACATTAACATTAGGCATTTGTGTAATGTTAACTGATTTACTTTTCATTTTCTCTACCAAAGTCTAGTTTCAATAGGGATAATATTTTTCATTCCCTATGTTTAACTGATGCCAAATATTTCAAAATAATATACTGACATCAATATATTAATAATATGAAAATGGAAATCCCTTTTACAATAGTGTATTTATAATATATGATTAACTACTTTAATACATCTATAACAAGATAACAAAGTGTGTATGCTTATAAATAGCCTTACTTCCCTTTCTTTTCCTTCCCTACCTTCCTTCCTTGGAGTATGATCCTTTAGTTTATGGTTTATCCTAAAAATGATTTTTTTGTTTTTAAGAACTAGCTAGAATCTGTTATAAAAGAGGAAGTCATGAAATTTACATACAAGTGGTACTACATGGAAAGTATCATGCTAAGCGAAATGAGTCAGAAAGAGAGGGATAGACATAGAAAGATTGCATTCATCTGGGGAACATAAAGTAACAACATAGGAGACTAATACCCAAGAGTGGCCGAGATCAGTACCAGGAGGGTTTATTCCATGGCTTGGAGGCCAGCCATACATGCTAGGTGAAAAGGCAGCTCTGATAGAGAAGGGAATACCAAATAAAGGGTGTTGGGAGGATCTTCCCAGGATGGGAGAAGCATGCTGAAATTAGACTATAGACCAAACATGATTGCCACTCATTGCCTCTTTTGCAAACCACAACACCCAAAAGGAGAGAGAGAACTAAAGGAAATACCCTGCCACAGAGGCAACCTGTGGTGGTAGAAAATGGGCACTGGTGGAGAGATGGCCATTTGATCATTGTATAATTGAAACCCAAGCACAAAAATTTGTAAATATACAACTGTACCTCATGGTGTTTCACTATCACTAATAAAAATTTGGAAAAAAGAACTAGCTAGAATCTCCATTATCTTTATTTGTATAAAAATTTAAATAATTTGAAATAGTATCAATGACGCTATTCATATAAAGTTAGATCATGGGATCTCAAATGATCGTCAAACCTATCAGGTTTTTAGATAATGCTGGTCCTATTTGTTTTTTCCAAAATCTAGCTTCTAAAGACAAATGGGGGGTAACCTTTAACCCAAGCAACTAAAACACAGCAGCATCCTCTAAGCAGCCAGTTATAAAATGCAGAACTGTGTGTTAATCTTCCATTCTACCAAAAATGGAGCCCATAATTGATCCCCTAGTCCAAGTTGGGCTCCGCTGCTTTTAAGGCACAAGCTCAATTCCTTCCTTTCAAAACCTCAATCATTTGGTGAAACAGTCAAGCATGCATGAGCTGGGTGATACTATTACAAGGGAAAGCAGTGCAATGTTAGAATGAGATGAGAGCTCGACTAGGAGTTGTGGATTTTTCTACTGCACGAGGCAAGTATGTTTACAATGCTTCTCTTGAATAACAAATCCCTGGCATATTTTATGGCAGACAGAAAGTATCAAACAAAGACATTTTAAGAATAGGCACACTTTAACATTTACAACTAATAAACATGTAAAACCAAGAGGTTTCAGTAATCACTTGGGCTTCATACATTCCATACCATTGTTTCTCCCCTTGCTCTGATTAAACTGGTGCTTTCTTTCTATTTGTCCACTGAAAACACAAAGCAGGCTAATGTCTTTCATATAATCCTTCTTGGAAAACATCAGAAGGGAAATCCATGGTTTACACAGTCATTTTCCCTGAACAACCCCGCTGGAGTTGGTAAGTTCCAGAAGAATATAGACTAGCTGCCCCCAGGCCAGCTCATCTATGGGGAGTTAATAGAAGTATTGAGTATTAGTCAGTGACAGTATTAGCTAGGTGACTTGCCTTGGCTTTTACCTTCATAAATTCTTTTCTTTTTCAAATTTGGTTTTTGCCTTTTGGCATGATTTTTTTCAACTTTAAAAGGTTACTTTCAAATAATCAAAGACTGCCGGCCTCAAATACACATAAAAGGAAACATCTCATTAATTTTAGAAAAGGTATTGGTGTTAAGAGAAATAATTATCGCTTCAGGTCACAATCTCACCTTTTGAAAGAAGTATTTGATATATGCTGTTTGTGTCTAAAATATTTGCTTTTCCATACTTTAATCTTGAAATTAAAGAACTACATACACAATATGCTGCAGTAACAAAACAAGAAACACTGTTGTGTATGCGGAGTTATTTTGCTCCTTTTCCAATGGGCTTTTCTAGTTTTTATTATTAATTCATTTCTTGAGATAAGTGTACTGAAGAAGCCACCTGCATGCATCTTATCAGATATGAAAATTATGCATCTTGAATATGTAGACACATATATAATTTTATATCTCTACAAAGTATACAAATGTAAAGTATCTTTCTCTCATTCAATCCCTGCTCTAAATTTATGCACTGAAGAAGATATTCAAGGAAAATAATATCTAAACATATCATATTTTAGGATGGACATTATATTGCAGAAGATCATTTTCAGGTCCCTGTGAATGAATGTGCAGTAGTTAAAATACCAACCATAAAAAAATTTTTACATGCTAGTCAAAAAATCATTTTGAATGAACCTTGCTTTAAAACATAAACATAAAAATTTTGGAGGGCTAGAGTGATAGTAAAGCAGGTAGCATACTTGTCTTGCATGCAGCTGATAGGGATTTGAATCCTGGCACCCCCATAGCTTCACAGGACTACCAGGAGTGATTCCTGAGTGTAGAGACAGGAGTAACCCCTGAGCACTGCCAAGAGTGACCCCCAAAATATTTTTGAAGGAATCCATCCTCAACAGTTCTCAATGGACCACCAAGGCAATGCCCAAATGCTGGGATGCAGCATGAGGGGTCAAGGATCCAATATAAGTCCCACACTGGGTAGGCCTGTGCTATGTCACTTTGAGCTGTCTCTCCAGCTGCAGAGATGAGATTCAGAAAAGGGGAAGGATGAAGGGAGAATTCAGAAAATAGAATTAATCCACCAGGAGGGTAGCGGTACATACCTGCTGGCACATGTGGTCCCACTGACTATTAAGCTCTTTGAGTTCCAGCTCAAGTTTAGCAGCAAACTCTGGCTCTGCATCACTCTTTATCTTCTGCCCACCTTCGTTGACACTGTTTAGACTAGGCTGGATTGTCTGAATATCACTGACAAGAAGCTAAGGAAATAATTCAAATTAAGTTAGCATTAAAAAAATGATCACAACATGTAGGAAATGCTACAGCAAAACATATGTTGGCATTACATTAAGTAACATTACACGACAATTTTTTTCCTTGATATCTGAAATTAAATATAAATATATCAATCATCCTTGAACAGAAACATGGGCCATTATTGTTGGTTTTCTTTAATAGGGGCTACTATCAGCTGTGTATAGGGTGCCAAGCAGGGTCTGGAATGGAACTGAAGGGTCTCGTACACAAAGATGCAGATCACATCTCTGAGCTTTCTGCCAACCCTGATAAGAGGATTTTCATGGCATGAAGAAAGTCAGGAATTACCTGAATTCTACTTAGACTGGATATAAAATAAGTACTTCGTGATAGAAAAAAATGTGAAAATCATGGGTTTATACATTCCCATTTTTTTAAAAAAATGGATTTCAAACAAATATATTACAATTGCTTACAGTATGAAGAGTTTTAACTAAAATTATATGATTGATTTTTAGCTTGCAATCACAAAAAAGATTCATTTTGGGGGTGGGGCCACCACGAAATGACTCAAGGGGGCGGGCAGAGACCTTACCAGCAATGTTTAGCCAACTAGTCCAGTGGTTCAATGCAAGAACCTAAGGATACAATGTTACTCAGGCCTGACCCTTAGATTCTGGGGATACCCAAGCTATCCCTGGCAGGAATGTGAGTACCCAGGACCATATCCATCAGTGCTCAGGGGCCTCCAGGCCTGCCCCTGGCAATGTTGCAGGGACCATAAAGTACCAGGAATGAACTCCCTCCAGTCAAAAGCATGTTAAGTATGCATCCTAACCACTGTACTATCTCCCAGTACCTCAAAGAAGATACTTTCTATTGCATGACATGAATTTGAGAATCATATTGAATATTATGATTATTTTGCGATAGATACTGAGAAAGGACCAAAGTATGACTAATAATCCATCATCGAGGCAACAAAGAGCTCACAAGATTTATCTTTCAATCAAACTGTTTTTAATATTAAAATGAACTTATAAAACAAAGGTTGAGACTCCAAAATGTTGTATGTGTTTCTTATCTATTTAACTCAGTTCCTCAACCTTGGCAGTTGCAGTCATGTGGACTGGGTAATGCTTTCTGGTAAGGGCTGATCTGGGTAGTGTAGAATGTTTAAAAGCTTCCTTGGCCTTGACCCATAGACGCCAGCAGCACTGGCCAAATTACAAGCCACAAAAATGTTTCCTGACATCGCTGTGTCCTGGACAGGAATGGGCAAAATGATCCCACTGGCAAACAACAGTTCCATCCAAATTATATTTTGCTCGTGACAGACTGCGTCACACAGGTATATCCATCCAAAAAAGGAAACTTACCCTGCACTGCTTCAGTTGCTTTTTAAGAATTTCTGGATCCCCAACTGCAGGCCATTCTTCCTTCAGGAAAACATCAACTTCAGCCATCCATTTCTTCAGGGTTGTTATGTGATGCTGAAATCAGAGACCAATTTGAAAGCATTATTGGGATGCTTATTTCTCTTAACACAACTCATCACAGCGGCGTATCTGAACATTAGCCCCGGAACAATGCCCGTGTTTGAAAGATTGCTCTAAGAAGCTCTTCAGGAAAAGAATATTTTTACTAAAACTGTATTTTTACAGCCATCTGTATGAGCGTTGGTGTATGAAGTCTGCTATTGTTAAAAATAAAATATTACTACCAAATGCAGTTTTATGAAGTTACTCTGGAGAACATTAAATCACATCCCCCTCTGGAGAAATTTTAAGTTACAAAATAACTCATGATAATACGAACAATGTGCCCTAACAGTACATAAAACAAACTATGAACAATAAACTCAATGTAATGGTATCTTTATAGCCTCCCTAAACCTGAACTTCCACAAATTGTTTTCCAGAGATGACAGTTTAAATAGTCTCTCCAGTTGGGAATTTTTGGGCCAATATTCTGCTATCATTAAAGACACAACTTTGGTTTTTAATTTCTTCCTTGTCTGAGGAGGCTGAAATACTGATCAGGCAAAAATTAAATGCCATGCTTAGCATTTATACATAGTCCATTACCATCCAATATTCTTCCACAGATTTCCTCTTTGTGTTGTTGTTGCTGCCTTTTATTGGGTGGGAAGCTACTTTTCCAATATATTATTTTGAAACTTATTTATCTCCATACAGTTCAACTGGGATGCCCAGATGTGGTGCTTTCTCCGTTATACATTAAATTTCTTTGGGGTGTGGGCCATATGTGGCAGTACTCAGGAGTCAGCCCTGGTTCTACACTGAGAGATCATGCCTGACAGACTGAGAAGAATCCCAGGGGTGCCAGGGATAGAACTCCAGTCAGCCACATAGAAGAAAAGTGCCCTATCCACTATAATTTTCTGCCTTCCCTTCTTACTTTAATTTCTATGGAAATCGTGCTATATAGAAAGTTTTCACTTTGGTGCTGGAGCGATAGTACAGCACGTAGGGTATTTGCCTTGCATGCGGCAGACCCGGGTTCAATTCTGAACATCCTATATGGTCCCTGGAGCACCGTCAGGAGTAATTCCTGAGTGCAGAACTAGGAATAATCCCTTAAGATTGCTGGGTGTGACCCCCCAAAAAAATCAAGAAAAAAAAAGTTTTCATTTCAGTAAGATTAGTAATAATTACATGAGGTTGTAGCAACAAATGCTATTTTGAAAAATGATTTCAAAATAATTTTAGGGCTATGGAGCTTGTACATGAGGTAGAGGTTTAGCACATTTGTAATCCATTGCCTCAAAGTCCTCAACCTCCGAGTCACTGCACCCAGGAGGGCCAGCGAGTTCCCATGCACTCTTGGGCCTGACCCCGCAGCACTGGGCCTGAGCATGAAATCATCAGTCCCACACTACTCAGTCCCAGAAATACCAGAAGTCACCCCGGGCCTCCCAGAATATGGGTGTGGTCACTGGATTATGAAATGTTTGGGGAATATGGGTTATCAAGTAGAACTGATTCAGATGATCATAAAAAGGGAGAGATAGTTTCTGTTCTAATGGAGCAGGGTAGGGAAGGAGAGATAGTAAAGGGGTTAAAGGCAATTGACTTGCAGGTTCTAACTTGGATTTGATCCTTGGCACTGCATGTGGTACAAAGACCACCACCAGGAGTGACCCCTGAGCATAAAGTCAGAAGTTAGCTCTGAACATCAACAGAAGTGGTCTAAAAGCCTTACAAAATAGAATAAGAAAAACCAGAGAATTTGGAATGTAACTCCACAAAGGGGTTTTACGTTTTAATGAGCGAAATAAAATAGTTGTTGTTTATTCAGATTGGATGATTATCAACATGTTGGCGCTATTAAAATTAAGCAAAAGAAGGTGATTTGCCAGACAGAGTCAGACTTATACATTTTAAGTAAAATATGCTGATGATGTCATGTAGTAATCATGACATAGTTTTTTTCCTCTATTTTTTTAAGGAAACAATAACTATTTGAAATGACCACTGGATGAAAGGAAAGATATAAAGACTAGCTTTGTTTTGGGGGCCACACCAGGTGATGCTCAGGGGTAACTCCTGGATCTGCACCGGGGACCATATGGAATGCCAGGGACCAAATCCAGGGTGGCCGCATGCGAGGTAAATGTACTACCCCCCTATACCCCCAAAGCCAGTCTTTGAAAATTATCCTGATAAAAAAAGGCTAAAAGTCTATAAAATTCAATGAAATAATCAAATTACTTGAAAGGAAAATCTAAGAAGAAGAAATCTTTGCCACTTTAGTAAGAGAAATAAGAAAAGTATTTTTGTTTATGAAATGTGTATGTCTTCTACGATTACTGACTGTGAAGGACTATAGGAGCTAAATGTCTATTTGCCTTTAAATGAAGAAATACATGGGAAGAAATGAATATAAAAGTTAAGTCTTGAATTACCTGAATTTTTCGGAGTTTAGTCATATGGTCCTCTAACTTGTGACAATTTTCTGCCAGCTTGGAGGACAGCTTCTTCCATCTGCCCTCGATCTCTTCAAATTCGGACAGATATTTCCGGCTAATATTAGAGGGTGCTTTCTTTGACATCTCTTCCACAGTGGTGCTGAGATAGTTTAGGCTACTCTGTTGATCTTGGAGAGAGCTTTGTAAAGCCTTACAAGTGAAAAAAGTAAAGATATTTATGTTCATCTCTGAATCCTAATGGGTTTCATTGAGCATTTGTCTTGATGAGTTTTAGTTAAATTAAAATTACTTAAAATGAAAATTACATTATTCAGACATCTAGAGGAATAAGTGGCATGTTATCAGCTGTCAAATAGCTAGTGATAAAAATTAAATCACTGATGGTAACTGAAATTCTACTTTATAACAGAGTAATTGGTACATTTAGTTAGTAACATATTGTTTTAAAATGTATGCTGATTTTCATGAACAATGTCAAACATATTCCAAACTAGATTTTAATGAACCACCATTTTAGCAATCCGATTTTATTGCAGAGCTGTGTATTAATAACTGTATTTATAATATAGTTAAAAGGAGTCTAACTTGATTATACAATTTTCTTACCTTCCTATAAAAATGTGATTAAATAATACTGCAAAATTAGATAACTCAAGTATGACTAAATTACAAGAATAATGGTCTACTAATTTCAGTTAACTACCATTTTATATTTTTCCAAAGACATCACTTGTTTTGTGATTTTCATTAAAATTCTAGGGTAAAGTTGAAATGACATATAAAACTGTTCTAATAGTTATAATCCGAAACCTATGACATTCTTTACAAAGGATACCTATCCCAAAGTTTCTGCTCCTCAGAATTTGCTATTTTTTGTTATCAAGGTTCATAATAAACATGAAAATATGTTGCATTGCTATTATAATTTTAGATAAACCTGTTTTTAACTATCTGATAATCAATGTACAAATATATTAATCCTTCTTTATAATATAACCTACAGCATAGCGTAAATAGTTCCAAAGTTTAACTTATGATTACATGATAACTTACTCCTATTTTGTGTTTTATATTTTGAAAAAAATATTAAAATGTTACCTTTGAGTGATTCGTCAGACAATATCCAGCATTCATGTTTTGAACTAGAAATTATATTGGGAGCCTTTTCCCTGTATTGATTATTTTTCAAAACCACGAATTTTAATGACTTTTCAAATGCATTTATCCAATTGCTCAATGAGTTATTAAGAATTATTCTATTGATACTAATTATTTACATAAGATGTAGACATCGTGGAAATAATAGCCATCTGTACAATTAAATGGATTACTGTGGATGGTTTTATGAAGTATTGGTAAGTTTTCCTCTGTACAATTTATATGCAATAGGTATTTGCAGTGGTAATATTGCAGCTCACAGTGGCCAGAACTGAACTTATTTTATCCTTTGAGCTGGGCTGTGTTGTTTGTTTTGTTTGTATAATTTAGTGTGTAAGAAACGGTATATCAGTTTAGGATCAGTAGTTTGCCTTTCCTAACTCAAGTTATGATATTTCCTAGATATAAAGGTGGTTTATGTCTCTTTTGGTGACTGCTTATTATTGGTGGTTTATGTCTCTTTTGGTGACTGCTTATTAATGACTTTTCCCCTTTACTCAGACTAGTGGTTTTCCTTGGCTTCATTTTTTAAAATGTCTCCGGTAGTTTTACAATGTCTGTGATTGTAGTCATTGATTTTTGTATTTCCCCATCATATGGTTTTAAGAAATGCTATTTAAAATTCCTACAAATTTTATGCTTACTTTCTTTAAATTCTTTAATTCTAGGTGGTATTTCGTGTAACATTGGATTTTGGTGTAACATTGGATAGAAAGTTCTAACTGCATCCTTCTATTTGTTAGCCTGTATAATTTCTCAATATACATAAATAATGCCTCTTTCTTTTTTGATGAAATTATACTTTCCATCCAACTTCACATACCTATTCAGTTCTTCCTCCACTCCACTAATTACTGTACCTCTTCAATCTTATATTTTCAACTATATTATTTAATTAAGATGTATTTTTCAAGATAAATTTTATAATCATTCCAAGCCTTGAAAGAAAAAACAGTCTGATGTCATGGTATACCATGTAAATTGGACATTTATAAAAGGTTTCTTTGAAGTAATAATTCTAAAAGTCCACTTAAAGGAGCATTAACTCTCAAAACTTAAATTACAGTGAAACTAAAACTTTAACATTTTATCTTCATCATTGAAATGTAAATATACAAAATCATGTAATAAAATGTGTTTTCATATCTTAAAAATAAAATGTCATTGGATATATAATACACACTTCTCTGAATTAGTGTGAAAATATTCTAAAATATCTTACAAATATTTTGTTTATTTTCCATATTGTTATTTTATATTCCATATCAGGATGCTAAAAATGTAGTTACTAGAACTGAAATGACTAATTAAAATATCACAATAATAGCATTTAAATTATAACTAATTTACAACTATGCTGGTTTTACGACTTGCTGTTTAGAAATATGAGAGAGGTTATAAATCATAAGGCGATGCTGAGAAGCAATACCATTACTTTTACAATAATGTGTCTCAAATGCATATTTAATTAGAAAATAAATTTCATAAATAGACCTTATAATCTTCAAATACAGTATTTTTATCTTATGAAGAAAAGTCATGGATGCATAAGATATTTCATTTTGGGGTTTCTTAATTTTCAACAGGAAAATTGTCATACTTTCCATGACTATTTTAATGCTAACATTTTTAGTTTCTACCAATGTGATTAACTGCAATCTGACTTCTGTTCTGTAAAACTATCAAATAACCACAGACCTGTAATTCCACCAGCCTCTGCTCCATGACTTCATACTCAGTCACAGTAACCTGAGGTATAGAGAGTTTTGTTTCTGATTGCTGGATCCAGGTCACGATGGTGCTCATGGTCTCCTGATAGCGTATGGGTGGCAAAGCATCGGAAACTTTATCGAAGGAAGAGCAGAAAATCAAAGAGAGTTAGAGTTAAACACTTAAACACTTAGAATGTCACTGTTTATTCCCAAGTTTTGTTAAACTCAATCATACTCCAACCAATTTGACAAAATGAAAACACCTAAAAATATAGATGAGAATCTGATTCTAATTCGAAAGATAAATCCCTACTGCATGCATTCAATTTTGACAGAAAATATACATATATTGACTCCCCACCTTAGCCTTGCAGAATTTACATCGCTAAATTCAATTTCAAATAGTAAAGAATGAAAAGACTGAGTAACTTGCCTAAGGTAACACAGGGTTTTTTTGAGAAATCTAAGTAAAGTCAACATTTGATTCTCTTCAGTTCTATATTTGGCTTCAGGGAAAACAGTACCATTATACAAAACCCTGGGTATTTTAAAGTATATCATATCACCTCTCATATAACTAAAAATTCTGTTCTTAGTGTGTTCTAAACTCTAAATATATATGTATATATAACAAACATATAGATACACATTCAAATCTTTATACATTTATAGATATATATAGAATACATACATATTTATTTTCTTTTTTTATTAGTGAAACACCATGAGGTACAGTTATAGACTTATAAATTTTTGAGCTTGGGTTTCAGTTATACAATGATCAAGTACCTATCCCTCCACCAGTGCCCATCCTCCACCACCACGGGTCCCAGCATCGCTCCCACCCTCCATCTCCCCTATCCCCCCCTCTGACTCTGTGGCAGGGCATTCCCCCTTGTTCTCTCTCTTTTCTTTTGGGTACTGTGTTTTGCAAGAGAGGCATTGAGTGGCAATCATTTTTGGTCTATAGTCTACTTTCAGCATTCTTCTCCCATCCTGGGAGGATCCTCACAACACCCTTTATTTTGTGCTCTCTTCTCTATCTGGGCTTCCTTTTCCCTACCACGTGTGGCTGGCCTCCAAGTCATGGAGCAAAATTCCTGGTACTAATTATAGATACATATTTAAATCATAGATACATATTCAAAATCCTATGAAATATGGGTTCTTAATCACAAAAACAGTTGTGAAAACAGGCTCTTTGAATAAGGCCAAATTTGTGCTATAAAGATAGTACAGTGGGTAAGGCACTTGTCTAGCACATGGCTGACCAAGGTTTGATTCACAGTACTCCTTATTCTCCCCTTAGAATGTCAGGAGTGAATCCTGGATGCAGAGCTGCAAGTAACCCCTGAGCATTGAGGTATGGCACCCAACCCAAAATGAAAAAAAAAATTGAAATAAAAAAAAAGAATTTCTACCCGTGACGTATTCAATATGCCAAACACAGTAACAACAAGTCTCACAATGGAGACGTTACTGGGCCCACTCCAGCAAATTGATGAACAATGGGAGAACAGTGCTACAGTGCTACAGTCATACGTCTAATAAGTGACTTTAAACTAGGTTCATTTGGTTTCACAGTCTAAATGACTACCAAAAAATTATATTTATATATAAGCAATATACATAAATACATATGTATTTTATCATATATGTGCATGCATAAAACAGATGAATGCATGATGCACAGATGTATGTCTAGTTAAATATTTTAAATAATATCAACATGTATGTACTATATATTTCATATAAATGATATACTGGTATTATTTATATGTATATACATTTTATGTAACAGAAGTAGCTATACTATCTTCTACTACTATCGTCAAGGAGACTAATGAAAAGATTTAAATTTTGGCAGAGAACAGAGATCATAAAAATGACATAACAAATTTTAATTAGAGAAAAAGAAATTCTAGCACTGACACATGTACTGAGTGGAAAGTAAGGATGCGATGAATGGGTATTCAAGTAAATGAAACAGAACTAAACATAGAACTACTAAACCCAAATAGAGGATAAAATATATTTTTGGAATGCAATATGGGGAGAAAAAAGAATGGACACAAAAATGCATAGCAAAAAAAAAAAGAAAGAAATTGTTTCATATAAATCATCCTGTAGAGAAAACAATGGATTGTAAGTCAGAGGTGAAGAGATAATAGATGAAAATTTTCCTAGATGAAGTCACATTACAAGATATTAAATTTTATTCATTACATCAAATGACATGATTTAAATGATATTAGATTCGCAAGATAGGACATAAGTGTTATGCCTATGCTCTAATTCCTTCAACACTACAAGAGAATATAGAAAATTATTGAGTGTGCCATTTACTGGGACTTTCAGATGTAAAACTCACATTATAGTGTGTGTTAGAAATACATGCTAAAAAAAAGAAATACATGCTGAAATAGTTTTAATATGCTCATATTTGTTTGGGAGCTTATAGGCCCAAGTTTATATTGAGAGTCTTTATTGCATCATAAAGTAAAAGTAAAAGTAAAAAGGCCCTCCCGTTGATCATCGATTTGCTCGAGCGGGCCCAGTAACGTCTCCATTGGAGACTTTGTTGTTACTGTGTTTGGCATATCGAATACGTCACGGGGAGCTTGCCAGGCTCTGCCGTGCGGGCGAGATACTCTCGGCAGCTTGCCGGGCTCTCCGACAGAGGCAAAGGAATCGAACTCGGGCCGGCCATGTTGGCTGCGTGCAAGGCAAACACCCTATCTCTGTGCTATTGCTCCGTGGCTATTGCATCATATCACTTTTAATTTTATTCTAAAAATTTTTGAATGTTAAACTTCAGGATTTTCTTTCAATACATAATGTTTTTCTTTTATCTACTAACTCCATACATCTATTTCCACAATATACAATGATTTAAAAACAAAGGTAAGTAAAGATCTCATAGAGAGTAATGAAGCAAAGAAATAGTTATGTGGAAGGATAGAGTTCTGAGAAGGCATTTATTTCAGGAGTTATTTGCTTAGTAATCTGGAGTGACAGGGATCTGTCTATGAGAACAGCCAAGAGGAAGTTTTGTATGCATTATGAACTAAAAAAAGTTAATTTTAGTTGAATCTGAACATGTACATTCTAGAACAGAGTTCTTATTTTCCTTCTGGCAGATGCTAGACAACATGCATTATAAATTTGATATTAAGTCAATTATATCCAGAAGATATGTAAGAAGGGAGAGGTAAGTATAGAAAGAGTTGGTGAAGGTTCTAGGATTATTTTTTTACTAGAGAAGATCAACAGGTTTTTATGAACCTCTAAAAAGGTAGCATTTCTGGCGCCAGAGAGATAGTACAAAGGGTTGGGTGTTTGCCTTGCTCACCACCGACCCGGGTTTGATCCCCAGCATCCCATATGGTTCCCCCAAGCACTGCCAGGAGTGATTCCTGAGTGCAGAGTTAGGAACAATCCCTGAGCTTCGCCAGGTGCGACCCAAAAAGAAAAAAAAAAGCATTTCCATCTTTTGTAGAAAGGGGCTGTGTACAACGACAACTACAACATTTGATTCTGCAATTCAATAAACCAGCTTAACAAATTTGGTTCTCATCTTGGTAAATTCCAGAAAATTACTTAACATTTTAGCATCCCAGACCTCATTTATAAAAGTAGGGATGTTGATACGATGGGTATAATTGAGGTCATTCTTATTAGTTCTTCATTTCACAAATATTTGTTGAGCACTCTGAGAAAAAGACGCAAGAAATTTAAAAAAATATATAAAAGCCAAGAATTTTCATGATTCTGAAAATCTAATTGGTGAGTCAGAAAAGGAAGAAATACATTTTAATACCTAATAGAAAGATCCGTGGAGAAAATAAAGGCATGGGGAAGAAAGCAAAGAGAGCATGAGAGAGTTCATTAAATAAAAGGAATTTAAGAAAGATAATTAGATATAAAATATTGGAGTAGAAGAGGATCTACACAAAGAAAACTGGTACTGGTTATATTTTCTCTTTTTAAGCTTCCTTTAGGTCCTTCTATTTAATGAAAAGCAAAACTTTCAGTCTTTGAACTCTTGATCTTATTCTATATAAGTGCTTTTGTGCTGTGTTCAAGTGCAGGACCTGCAGTCCTCCCACTGAGAACTAAACCAATTTTTCACACTATTATTCTAAGAGAAGAAAGAACAAAATGTAAAAGATAAGATCAAGAACTACACTGGTATTTTACACATATGGTAGCTAGCACAAGAAAATGCAAACAGTATGTCCTAGAGTACCCCAGTGAGCTTTTGATTCTTTTGCACTTACCTTCTATGCTCAGTTCATGAAAATGCAAAATGCTACCTCACAGAAAAAAAAAAAAGAAAAGCAAACCACACCAATATTGTCTTATTTTTTTCTCCTGGTAGTGTCTGACCTCCTCACTATAGCTCCTCCATTCTCTCTGGCCACTTTTCTAGACTCCTTTTACATGATTTCTCCGGTGTTTCCAGGGAAATGGACTTCTGTTACTTGAATCTAGTCATCAACCCTTGTAGCACTGTAGCACTGTCCTCCCATTGTTCATCAGTTTTCTCTAGCGGGCACCAGTAACATCTCCATTGTGAGACTTGTTGTTACTGTTTTGGGCACATCAAATATGCCACGGGGAGCTTGCCAGGCTCTGCTGTGCGGGTGGGAATACTCTTGGTAGCTTGCCGAGCTCTCTGAGAGTAATGGAGGAATCAAACCTTGATCAGCCACGTGCAAAGCAAATGCTCTACTCACTGTGCTATTGCTCCAGCCCAGTATCAGGCTGGGCATCAACTCCTACCCATAGATTTTTAAACTCCTCTTCAACCCTTGGCTTCTGTACCAAGTGGTATGTTCTCTGTTCTCAAGGATCTTTATACTGAAGCCCCAGGCCTGGGGAATTTAAATTTAAGAGTCCCAGTCTTGCATCCCATCCAAGATCTCACTGCCAATGAGTAGTAGTTGTGCCTTCCCCCATACTGCAAGCCTAATAAGAGCAATGAGCAAGTGAGTTCAGCTTAGTGGTTTCACCCTGAAGAGCATATGTCATGGAATGAATCTTAGGGGTCAAAGAAAAACCTACAGAGGTTTCAGTGGAATGTGGAATTCAAAGAAAGTTTTTTTTCTTTAGCAGAAATATAGGTGGAAACCAAAGTTTGGAAATCCTGCAACCTCAAACAAGATGAAGAGTACAGAGGTATTCTTATCCCATTTACTAAATATTTTTAATCTCCATGCAAAGATTATACTCTGAATAAATTTAATTGACTTTATTACTCATTTCTCACTTCATATTCTCTAGAATTCTAAGGCAGATTTTCTTTAATTCTTTAATTTATTTAACTGCAATTATAGGTTTTCAAGCACATTTAATTTTCACATTAATTGAGTCTGCTAAAATTTAACCAGAATTTAAAAACAAATATATTACATAGCATATTCTAAATATGGGATATATCTATGTGTATATATATGAGAAATGCAGCAGTATATATTGAATTAATTGTGCATAGTCACCATGCTACATATCATTTATAATATAAATTTATAAGTTATAATCAAACACTGTCAAACACTGTTCCTCCCATTGTTCATCGATTTGCTCAAGCGAGCCCAGTAAGGTCTCCATTTTGAGACTTGTTACTGTGTTTGGCATATTGAATATGTCACGGGGAACTCGCCAGGCTTTGCCGTGCAGGTGAGATACTCTTGGTAGTTCCCGGGCTCTCCAAGAGTGGCGGAGGAATCGAACCCAGCTCAGCCGGGCTGGCTGCTCGCAAGGCAAATACCCTACTCCTGTGCTATCGCTCCAGCCCATTGTTATAAATATTATAACATAATATTATTATGATAGTTTCGTGACATCAATCTGAAATTATGAAACTGATGCTAGATAATTAGCTGCCAATTAATTTCAAGGACTGGAGAGAGCAATAGTCATAGAACGGGGTCCTCTGTTTGCTACTAGTCTTCTATTTCATGGCTCTCATCAATGCTAAATTGTCTGGTGACAATTTTTTTTTTGCTGACAATTCGTTATGAGAATCAGCATATATTGGTAAAGGGTGAACAAAATATATATGTTTTTATTTCCTTCTTCCTCTTCTTCCTTTCTTACCTCAATTTGACATTATACTTTTTGCAAACAATTTTCATTTCATTTCATTTCATCATCCTGTTATTCGTCAATTGCCTCGAGCAGGCCCCAGTAACGTCTCTTTTCATCCTAGCCCTGAGATTATATTCAAGGCTCTTTAGGAGAATGAGACCCATCATTGTTACTGGTATTTGGCATATTTGGTAGGCCACGGGGAGTTTGCCAGACTCTGCCCTGTGGGCAGGCTATATTTGAATTTTAAAAAAATTTTAAAAAAGCCTTGCACATAGAAGTTTGTGAATTTGTCTTAAGATTTTACTAAATAAAATCTGTGAACCATTCAATAGTTTCTGGAGCAAAGTTTCAATTTTTTTCCAGTTTCCTTCTCGAGGATATAACCCTACCTTACAATTCCAAAGAACACTGTTCTTAATTTTCTGAAATTGCCTTGAACAAATTTACAACTGTGTGGTTTATCTCATTTAAACAAAATTACTTGAGTATACCAGAGAAGGATTCCAAATTGTTTCAGATTAAAAATAAAGGTGTGGTCCAAAGTCAATGGTACCCAAGGACAAACTTGGTATGAGAGCTCTATGGACCAGTGAGATGTTTGTGGAGTGCTTCACACGGAATTCCAATTAGGAGGAGAAATAGTCCTGCTTCTTGGAAGAAATTCACTTCCTTCACAATTTGTAGAAATTGAGATTAATAATCCAACAGATAAATTTCTTTTTACTGATATAAATAAAACAATAAATGCATGTAATTTCATATTCTAGCATCTTAAAACTTCATCAGAGTTATGTTGAAATTATTTGACCAAAATAAACCTACAAAAACAACAGCCCAAGGATTTAATGTTTAACCATACGCTGGCTATAAATACATGCCATTCACTTCATATGCTTAATATTGGATCCATTTTCTTTTTTCTCTTTTTTTTTAAGGGGAGGGAGTTAAGTCACAATGGGAGAGAGAGTACAGCCAGTAAACTAATTTCATTTATGTGGCCAACCCAGATTGAATTCCCCATATGGCTCCTAGAGCCCTACCAGGAGTGATCCTTGAGCACAAAGCCAGGAGTAATGCTTGAACACACGAAAAATAAAATTTCCCCTATTATGTGATAAAGCTGGCATGACATGATCTCAGAACAATACTTTATGTAAAAGGGCACTTTGGGTGTGGGGGGTGTGTCATATCAATGCCTCCCCCAAACTGAAATAACATTTCTCAAGAAAAGATACTGAAGTGTCACATAAATGATGGGAAGAAAAAGTACATCGAATGACGCCATTCAGTGAAATTCACTAGCTCAACAAGTCCATTAAGCAACTGACATCTGGCTAGTCTGAAATGACATGTTCCAAGTATAAACAGAAACACCAAATTTTGGAGGTTTAGTGCTGGATCGATAGCACAGCGGGTGCGGTGTTTGCCTTGCACAAGACCGACCCGGGTTCAATTCCTCTGTCCCTCTTAGAGAGCCCGGCAAGCTACCTAGAATATCCCGCCTGTTTGGCAGACCTTGGCAAGGTCCCCGTTGCATATTCAACATGCCAAACACAGTAACAACAAGTCTCACAATGGGGACACCACTGGTGCCCGCTTGAGCAAATCAATGAACAATGGGAGAACAGCGCTACAGTGCTACAGTACGGACGATTCTCAAAAAAATTAGAATTTGATCTGCCATTTAACACAGCTATAGCACTCCTGGGAATATATCCCAGAGAGGCAAAAAGGTATAGTCGAAGTGACATCTGCAATTGTTTATTCATTGCAGCACTCTTTGCAATAGCCAGAATCTGGAAAAAACCTGAGTGCCCAAGAGCAGATGACTGGTTAAAGAAACTTTGGTACATTTACACAATGGAGTACTATGTAGCTGTTAGAAAATATGAAGTTATGAAATTTACATACAAGTGGTACTACATGGAAAGTATTATGTTAAGCGAAATGAGTCAGAAAGAGCGGGATAGACACAGAAAGATTGCATTCATCTGGGGAACATAAAGCAACAAAAAGGGAGATTAACACCCAGGAATGGCTGAGATTAGTACCAGGAATTTTTCTCCATGACTTTAAGGCCAGCCACACGTGCTAGGTGAAAAGGAAGCTCAGATAGAGAAGAGAGCACCAAATAAAGGGTGTTGTGAGGACCCTCCCAGGGTGGGAGAAGCATGCTAAAAGTAGTCTATAGACCAAACATGATTGCCACTCAATGCCTCTCTTGCAAAACACAGTACCCAAAAGAAGAGAGAGAGAACAAGGGGGAATACCCTGCAACAGAGGCAGGGTGGGATGGGGTGATGGGGGGTGGGGGGGATGCTGGGACCCATGGTGGTGGATGATGGGCACTGGTGGAGGGATGGGTACTTGATAATTGTATAACTGAAACCCAAGCACAAAATTTGTAAGTCTATAACTGCACCTCATGGTGTTTCACTAATAAAAAAAGAAAAAATAAAAAAATAAAGTAGTAGTCTAGAGAATAAAAAAAAATCTGGTCTTTAAAAAACTATATTGGCCCCACATTAAGCCATACTTGGATGCATGTGTTTTAAAATATAGAATTAACTTTCATGTTTTTAGTATGGCTACTAGAAATTTTTAAATGATATATATGGTCCACATGGTATTTCTATTTGTGTTTATATTTTAACCTGAAAAAGTCATCCATTTGGGGAGTGTTCATGTTAGTAGTATGTAGAGTGACAACATACTAAAGAACCGAAACTTCTGATATGAAGTTAAACCCTGCTTTAATTTTGCATCATGTACAAGTAGACAAACAGAAATCCAGGATGATTTCAACTGTGAGTGGTGGTGGTGGTGGTGCGTGCGTGTGTGTGTGTGTGTGTGTGTGTGTGTGTGAGAGAGAGAGAGAGAGAGAGACAGAGAGAGAGAGGATGAGAGAGAGAGAGATTTAGAACCAAATGTACTCACTACTTCCTTCCTATAACTAATTTTGAGAAAACACTTAAGTTGAAGATATCTCTGATTCCATAAGTAGACGCCAACTTTTCCCAAAACCCTCATCATTTGTATAATAACAAAGAGACACATAAACAGAGAGCTTTTTTTTCTGCCAGTCCTAAAGTATTATTGAATGACAAAGCATGAAACAGAGCAAATGGTCTTTGAAAACTGAACCTGAGAGAAGATGTCTAAAAAAGAAGCTGCCCACAGCAGGTGACTAAGTTACTTAGAGCAACTCCTTAAGAGAATTAGAAGAGGAAGACATTCTGAATTCCCAAAGCAGTATGTAAGTCACTTTCCCAGTTTGACATTCAAGGACCTTTATGTGATTGAAAGCCAATTAGCTTTTCAGTTCAACTTCTCATCACCATTAAAAACCTCATCCTGCAACTGAAACATATCACGTCATTCAATCCTTTGTGATTTTGCCATTCCTTTGCTTAAAGGCCTTATTGAGCAGGGCTCCATCTCCACAAAAGGCTCCTGGCAAAGTCTCAGGTAAGCAAAACATGAGTGGATAGGAACACCATCTCAGACCACCTCAGAATTTTTTTTTAAATTAAGTCCATCGAGCCAACTAAAATCTGGGTTTGCCTACACTCTAATATTCAACTTTTCAACAATTTTGGTTTCACTTAGAATGATCTAACCTAGTTTGTACAGTATTGAAACACTATGTGTTGGTTTTGCTCCATTCGCCCTTCTAACTTTATTTTGTTCTATAATTGGGTCTATTATCTCAATAATCCTATATTAAGAATGTTTAAAAAGCAGTTTTGTTTTTCTTTTGGGTCACATCTGCGCGTGGTAATGGACTACTCCTGACTTAGTGCTCAGGGGACCATGTGGTGCCAGGAATTGAACCCAGGGCTCCCACATATAAAACCTTGTGCTCCAGTCCACTGACTCATCTCGCTGGTTCTGAAATAAATTTCTAAAACATTTTTTACGGTGTTCGTTGCTGGCGCGGATGTGGCGAGAAAGGGACACTCCTTCACTGTTGGTAGGAATGCCGGCTGGTTCAGCCCTTTTGGAAAACAGTATGGACGTTCCTCAAAAAATTAGAAATTGAGCTCCCATTTGACCCAGCAATACCACTCCTGGGAATATATCCCAGAGAGGCAAAAATGTGTAGCCGAAGTGACATCTGCACTTGTTTGTTCATTGCAGCACTCTTTATAGTAGCCAGAAACTGGAAGAAACCTGAGTGCCCAAGAACAGATGACTGGTTAAAGAAACTTTGGTACATCTACACAATGGAGTACTATGTAGCTGTTAGAAAAGATGAAGTCATGAAATTTACATAAAAGTGGTACAATATGGAAAGTATCATGCTAAGCGAAATGAGTCAGAAAGAGAGGGATAGACATAGAAAGATTGAATTCATCTGGGGGATATAAAATAACAAAATATGAGATTAATATCCAAGAATAGCTGAGATCAACACCAGGAGGATTACTCCATAGCCTAGAGGCCAGCCGGGTATTCTAGGGGAGGGGACAGTTCAGATAGAGAAGGGAGCACCAAATGGAGGGTGTTTGGAGGATCCTCCCAGGAGGGGAGATGCAGGTTGAAAGTAGACTGGACTGAACATGTTTGCCACTCAAAGCCTCTTTTGCTGATCACAACACCCAAAAGGAGAGAGAGAACAAAGGGGAATGCCCTGCCACAGTGGCGGGGGGGGGATGGGGGGGAGGGATATTATCCTGGTGGTAGAAGATGGGCACTGGTGGAGGGATGGGTGTTTGAGCATGGTGTGACCGAGATCCAAGCACAAAAATTTGTAAATCTACAACTGTACCTCATGGTGTTTCACTAATAAAAAATAAAAAAAAAATTAAAAAAAAAACATTTTTTACGGTGTGTGATTACTTGGAATGTATGTGCCCAAGAATCTTATGGGTGAGTAGCAGGGGTTGCATTTCACAGTATGACATACGTAGCCAATTTAAAGAAAAATCCAACATTCTTACCACCACGGGTACCAATGAAGAAAAGGAAATGGAAAAAGAAAAGAAGAATCTATCAGATTCTTCTTAATTATTTTTCCCCGGAGTTACAAAGCATAGCAATACAAGGTTAACATTCCTAGAATCGAATAATCTTTTACTTTGAAATAAAAGTAAATTGTGTCACTTGTGTGACCCGCGATGGAGCAAGTTCAATTCAGCCTTTATTTCCCTTTTGACTCTTTCAACTTCTTAGGGTTATATAAGAAACTAACCACAGAGCTTGAAATTAGGGTTATAAAGATCACATTTTCAGATTCTTCTATTATTTCTTTCTACAGAAAGCAAATGTTAGTCCTAATAATTTTGGTGGCTGGTGGCTGGGGAATTATCTGGGGTCACTGGTAGTGGGAAGTTGACACTGGTGGTATTATTAGTGTTGGAACATTGTATGCCTCAAACTCTATCCTGGACCTTTATAAGATACTGGAGTTTCAAAACTTTTTTTTTTTGCTTTTTGGGTCACACCTGGCAATGCTCAGGGCTTACTCCTGGTTTATGCACTCAGGAATTACTCCTCGCAGTGCTCGGGGGACTGCTGGAAATCAAACCGGGTCGGCCGCATGCAAGGCAAACACCCTACCTGCTGTGCTATTGCTCCAGCTAGCCCCTGCACTTTCAAAATTTTTAAAGTAAGATAAAAAGACTATTCCAGGCCATACCTCCCTATATGATTACTCCTTCACTTAGGAGTATCTGGACTATTCTTTTTACCCTATCACCACCCCAGTCCAAAGTGATATGGTCACTTGCCTAAGGGCTACAATAGTCTCTGTCTTCCTACTTCCTCTCAGACCAAAATTCCTTTTGTTCCTCATAAACCAGCCACAGGCTAACATACTGCTTCAATCTTTCAACAATGCAAATCAGATGGTTTAATTTGCCCAATTTAAATTCTTTGAAGAAATTCAACTGCTTTTAAAAGGAATTATCACTGGGGCCTAGGAGACTATTGAGGTCTTTGTGAATGCCAAGTCCTTTATTCCAGTCTGCACACTAGTTTCCCACTTCTAGCCTCTCAGGACTCTGTCTGATCAAGTCTGTCTCTGACTTGGGACATCTGTGCTTGCTTCTGTTCTTCTGATGTCCAGCCTTCAAGTCAAGTACAGTAGGTAGCTGGACATCCTGCAGGTTTGACTCAAATTACATCTCCCCTGAATAATAATTTCTGACTTGCTATGATATGTCATAATACAATTAGAGATGCTTCTATTATATTTCTTTCTGTATGCTCCAAGAGAATGTGAATATTGCTCTTAATTATCTGCACCAAGAATCTAGTGTCCAGTACTTCCTTGGTAGCTAGAATGTATCCAAAACTATTTCTTGGACTAGTGAATAAGTGAGCAAGAGTGACGCTCCAGACTTTTAAGATATTGATTCCTACACCAATAACAATGGCAATTCTTAAACAGTAAACAATAACAACAATAAACACCCAATATGAAACAATAAAACAGCACAAATCACCAAGACAGTCTTGAAAAAAAATAAAGAGCTGGAGGTAGAGGTATCATGCATCCTTATTTCAAGCTAGATTTAAATCTAAGATAATTAAATTCTCATGGTACTGGCATAAACACAGACATATGAACCAAAGCCAAATGAACAAGCTAGTGCCAGGAAATAAACTTCAAATAAATGAGATAGTCAGTTGATCCCTAAGAAGGTGCAAAGAAGAAAAAAAGAAAAATCAAAATAATAGAAAGGAATAAAGAGTAAACGGTGCCCTGAAATTACAACATACACAAATAGAAAAACAATGCGGACCCTTATCTTTTACTACATTTCACTCAGGTCTTAAATGTGTTTCTCTCATAATTGTCTGTTGTGTATCTTTTCTTGATAGCAATGTTCTATATCAATCATCAGTGTTGAATATCTTTCTTTTTGAGACCTGAGTAATTGCCAGAACTTTTATTTCAATCTGATTATTTTCTTGCTATTGATTACAGGAAGTACCTTATATATGTTGGGTTTAATCTCTCATAAGACAAATGTTTTACAAATATCCTTTATCATCCTAAAAATGGCCATTTACTCATTCAATTATGTCCTTGACTTAGAGTTTTTCACAATTATAGAGTTTCTTTTAACTTCTGTTTTCTATGCTTTTGACATATCCGTACACAAGAGAATGTACCATCTGAAATGGGGCTGTACGATCACCATGTGCTTTAACACTAGTCACAGGACTGTACCACCAACTGAGGGCTGTTCCACCACACATAGGGTTGTACCACCTCATATAGGGTTGTACCACCCCTGGGGTGTACCACCACACTAGACTGTACCATAAACTGGGGCCTATAACAACACACATAGTGTTGTATCATCAACCCTCGGCTATACCAACACACACTGGGCTGTACATTTACCCATGGTCTGTACCACCATTCACGGGGGTGTACCACCAGACACTGTCATATTCAACTGTCATATCCAAGAAACAACTGTCAATAGCAATATCAGGAAGCTGTTCCTCTATTTTATTCTAGGGGTTTTATACTTTTGGGTTTTCGTTTAAGGGTTTAAGTTATTTCGAGGTGATTTTTGTGTATGATATGGATTTTAAAAAGGCAAGATTGCACACAAGGTTAGACAACTATCAATAGTTTATATTAGTCCATACTTGTACATATCACATGAATTTCAGTGATCATTGAATATTCATTATGACTCATCGATAGCGGAAGAATGAAATTAGTCTTATACAGATGGATAAAAATATATCCCTGGAATTTTATAATATTTTTAACCAATGATAAATCAATAAACATTTTAAATAAATATCCAGTGAATTAGTTTTCTACCTACCAGTTATAGAATAAAATTACATTGAAATTGATTTTAACAAAAGATAATGGATTTTTTGATAAGTAAAAGATGCATGGCTGTTAAAGGTCAATGCTCGATATAGAAGGACATTAAGAATCTTATTCCGGAATGATTTTATGAAAGTCCAGCAACAAATACATTTCAATCCACTAGAGGGCGCTGACATTACTATAAAGTTGAATGATGAGATTCCTGCTAGGAAAATAAACCTTTTAGAAAAAATGACTTTGAAGTGAATGAAAAGAACTATGCCTTTATCTCTGGCTTTATTCAGTTTGTCCTATAACATAACTATAAATAAATTGAAAATGAGGAACATGAGGAAATCATCAACTCTATCACGAAACATATTTCTGATTCCAGAAACGTTATTACGTGGTAAAATGCTTTGCAAATTTTAAAAGAAAAGCAATAAAAATGTGTTTTTCCAATAAATTCAAGTTTCAGTAGGAAACAAGTTACATATTTTGTGCTTGTTATAACAATTTACATTTAAAACCATAATATTTTAAAAAATTTTATCTTAATCATTTAAAGTGCATTTTTTTTTCTTTTGGGGTCACACCTGGCGATGCTCAGGGGTTACTCCTGGCTTTGCACTCAGGAATCACTCCTGTCGGTGCTCAGGGGACCATATGGGATGCTGGAAATCGAACCCGGGTCAGCCACGTACAAGGCAAACGCCCTACCTGCTGTGCTATTGCTCCAGCCCCCTAAAGTGCATTTTATATTATAATCCTTTCTATGTACATCTATGCAAATGCACATATATATAGTGAGCCAAAGACTCATTAGACTTATTAGCTATAGTTAAATATTGTCAAAGAAATTCTATGATAAAAATGAATAAGCTTGCATTAGGAATATCTGAGTCTACGTATCAAATTGGTGAGCGACAATGAGACACCTTGAAAAATTTCCAAATCACAAGGTACATATTTATATATATTTTACCACTTCAATATATAATCGAATGGGTGGTTATTATGTAGCTATAGCCATGAAACAGTAAAATTCAGCCCAAGGAATAGTTTTTCTTTTGCTAAAGTTTTACTTGCAACATGTACATTATGGTTTGATAAGATAAACTGATATAGGAGTACTAGTAAGATCTTTGGCCCAGTATTTGCTTACATTGAACAAACTGTGCTCTTATATTCCCTTCAATATTCAAAACTTTGCACAGTGAAATCTGCAAGCCAGCAAGGAGAAGCAGTGCCTATATAGAACATATGCTTTATTTGTACCTCAGCATCATAAAATTATTATGGGGTGGGAGAATGGAAATATAACATATACACTTTCTAACAACAGTATTTCCTTATTTATTACCACAGGATGTGGGGAAGGGAGTTCCCTAGAAAGTACTAACAGAAAAGATTCTTTCATCTCTGCACATTTGCTCTTCCCAGTAAATAATTTTAAAAATATCAAGTTAGTCATTTTAAGTATTTTTACTTACTTGTCTGTAGTTCTTTCTCTCTGGCCCGCACATCAGCAAGGACTTGGTTAAAATGATTTGTAAAGGCCACAAAGTCTGCATCCAGGAACATTGGCCCTTGACCTTTCTCTTTCAGGGTGATGCTTTGGTTTTTTAATCGCTCAATTTGTGGCTGAAGAGCAGACAGCCTGTCGACTTCATCCTATACCAGCAGAGTATTAAACAACATTTCAATTTGTGTACAGCACATTTTGGGGGTGTTAAGAAGGATGCTAAGAGGGATAATAATGCATGCTTAACTCGGTGCCCTCATCAAGAAACTGGTTTTACAAAAGCATTGATGACAGTTTGGGCAAGGCTCTAGCACACATCAATTCTTTAATACCTTGGTTCTTTGTTCAATTGATATTATCATCTATAACTATTTTTAAACTTCAGATGGACACATCTGAAAGCATGAATTGCATGAATATTTTCAGTTGGAAAATGTTTTATCTTAAACGATGAATGACCTCAAGTGCTTTCCATGTGCTGAACATGGATGTTTCTGGAAACATCTCTTAATCTCAAAAACGTGTGCTTAGACTTCAAATTGGGAGCTCAAACAATGAACACTCTTTTCTTTTAGATTCACTTGTGTGGGATATAGACCACATATATTTGTTAACGCCTTCTCAATAAAATTATTAAGTTAGAAATATGTTTTTGGCCCATGACTTTTTATCAAACATGTAAATACTATTCTCTTCATTCAGATGGCTGTTCTGCTTTTTACTCTAACACAGGTAACAGCCACTTTTCACTCTCATTAGTACTCCAGTATTATATGAAACCACACACTCTGCATGGTCTGCCCAGGATAGCAAACCCGAGTCACAGGTAAATACATGCAACTTGATTTAGGCTGCTCTTAATAAATAAAAAGACTAAAATTTCTGTGCATGAAGTCTGTTTCAAAAGGATGATTATATCTTGCACTCATATTTCTTGCAATTGAAGCTAATATGTACCAGGAGTTATTAAATTTCACAATTTACTATATCTTTTCACTTTGTAAAATAATGGGTTTTGTAAATTGAAAGTTGCATATCTGGCTCAAAACACAGAAGTGCTATTCTAAATATATACTAATACTGTCACTTCCACTGATAATGCTACTCAACGTATTTGATGGATGTAGAACATGAACTCAAATACAAATTATATTTCAGTACTCTTTCAAAATGGATTATTGATTACCACAGTTTCATACTTACTACCTAAAAGATTACTCCCAGTCTGTGAACTGTTTTCAAAAGTATAGAATGATACAATTTTATATTTATTTTTATTTGGGGGGGGCATATCCAGAGGTGCTTAAGATCTTACTCAGAGCTGTATGCTCAGCGATGCACTCCTGGTGGGGCTCAGTGGACTCTATTTGATGCTGGGGATCAAAGATGAGTAAGCCTCATGCAAAGCACATTTCAAAACCACTATACTACCTCTCCAACTTCATCAATTTTTTTACTAGATTATAAGTAATTTAGTATAAGGAGACACTGAAAGAATTACAGTATTTATGGAGTATTTATAATTATGAGCTTTCTAAGAAATCAAAAATTAATAACTAGGATCTGTGGTGGTCGGAAATGGGCACTGGTGGAGAGATGGGAATTTGATCATTGTATAACCGAAACCCAAGCACAAAAATTTGTAAGTCTACAACTGTACTTCATGGTGTCTCACTGATAAAAAAAAATAACTAGAGCCAAATATTACAGTGGGTAGAGCACTTGCATTTTAAGTGGAAAACTCAAGTTTGATTCCCAGGATGACATTGGTCCCTAAACACCAATGGGAGTGACTCCTGAGCTCAGAGTCAGCCTTGACCACATGGGGGTGACCCATTAACTTAAAAATATGGATTGTTGGATGTGTGAATACTTTTTGTGAGAGATTAATGCCTGTCATAGTATTGACTTGGATAAACTTTCACAATAACAGTGTTCTAATAGACAATGCTGTTGTTATGATTTTGAGAAGACACAAAGGAAACTTTCAGTGAAACATTGAGATGTGCTAACACGATAAGCTGATTCAGGTAGCTTAATCTTTGAGGGTCAAATTTTGTTGGCAGGTGATATTGAAAGACTTTTATATAAGCAGGGAGTTGACTCATCTCTATCATTCAAGCATAACAAACCTCCACCCCGCCCTGTGCTTCAAAGGCAGGTCCATAGTTATCCACAAAGAATAAGCCAAAGTTTGAAAATGGCTTACAAGCTTTTGATTATAGAAATATAGACACGTGCATTCTGTATACCAGGCTTGCGAATGGCAGCAATGACATCTGCTCTGAAACATTTAAGAACCTGATTTACATTTAGCAGATGGACGGCCTTCATTCTCCCTGTTTAGGGGGCTATAGAAGGAGTCTCTGGTACAACAAAGCACGTTCTGCAAAACAAAGGGAAATAGAAAACTAATAAAACATTTGGGCAAATGTTCAGTTGAGGCCTCCAACTTCTCAGAGTAACTCATAGGAGAGATCATTTTGACTTGAAATATTCAACAATTAAAAGGTTCTAACTATTATTCATTATTTCCCTAAAAGGGCCTTAGTGTGGTTGATCCTCCATAGTAAATCAATTGCCCTGAGAATGTTTCTCACTTTATATATTTATCTAATGAGAAAAAACTTCATTACTTTCCTCCAGAAATTGTCCATGACTTTCTTACAATTTCCAAAGGGCTCTATAACCCCCAACCTGTTAAGAACCAGCTCTGCAAAACATTAGTTTTGGATCTAAATCTGTACTGAGTATTAAAAAATCTCCAAATAACAGAATACATAGAAAAAACAAATGGATTTTTTTCTTAGCTCTCACTAACACAGACACACAGTCAAATTTTAATTGATATATAAATGTCATTAAGCTGATCCTCCTAAAGCATATTATCCAAAGTGATTGATTCATCAAAATATTGCAAATCAATGCAATAGACAGACTGGTATGGGGTGATCAAAATGAATAGAAATGCATTACGATGTAGAAACCTACGTCTGAAGGAGAGAGAAATTATGGGCTGGAGTAGAGTATGGTATGTAAGTCGTTTCCCTAGAAAATGGACAAACTAAGCTGCATCCTTGCCCCCCAAGCATCACCAGGATGGGTATCACCTTATGTGCAGAGTCAGGAGTAATCCCTGAGATAACCAGGGTTGGCGCCCAAAAGAAGCAAAAAGAAAAATTATTTTACTGGAAACGGCTTATCTAATCACAAGAGAATGTTTAGGATACAAAGCCTCGGATGATTTTCATTTGCTCCTTAGAGGAAGAATCAGATGCCAGGATGTCCCAAGTGTCCTTGTTTAGTCTGCTCTATGCCTGCCTTTGGTTTTCTCTCCAATTTTACTCCTGCTATCCCTCCATGCCCAGCATTAACCTTGCCTGCCAGCTTTAGAGTCTACAATTTAAATTAGACTCACTCTGAAAGCCCTAACTCACATGTCCATGCCTCCAGGAAGCTGCCTGCAGCATAGGGGTTTCTATGTAGTTTGGGTTTTCTCTGTTAGATATCCTTCCCGAATACTGTGCCTTTCTGTAAAGCATGTGCACTGCAAGCAATTTGACATCTATTTATTTAATCATTTAATGAAAGTCTTTCTTCTATTCTAGGCAACCATCACGAGGCCAGGATCAGGAACTGTTTCCTCTAGAACACCCCAAACCTAAGTCACTGCAATCTGAGTGGGTCTTAAAGGTCCTAAGACATCACCCTAGCAGAACTAAAAGGCATCAAGGCAAAGAGCTTTTAAATCCATCAGAACTGGTCTGAGGAGGCAGAGGACTAGCTTCAGGCTCATCCTTCTTTACTACTGCTCCTCTCAGAAGGTAAATGGCAACTCTGTCCCCTGTTCCATTTTGGAAGCACAGAGGTTGTCTGGTTTAACAAGTCATAAGAGAGGGTTTCATCTGATGAGGAATCTTCCTTGCATCTCTCCCAGGCCCATCTTAAGAGTTGATTCTGTGAGCCATCAAGATCAGTGCAGCAATGAGAACAGCCTGGAGATAGTTACAGCTCAGGCTATGAGAGGCCGTGAACTAGTGAACCAGAATGGAACAGAGTCCTATGCATTCAATCCTGCACCCACAAAAAAATAAACAAGCATGTATGTTCAAGTCCTAATGTGCCATATATGACCGCATTTACTAAAACAGAGCTTGGTGTGAAATTTTATCAAAACCCCATGATTTTACAAATGTATTCATAGTTGGTATTTAGTTATCCTGTATTCCAGCACAAATCCTCTCACGAGTGCCTTCTTCCCTCCACCAGGGTTTCCAGGTTGCTTCCCAGGCCCCCTACTCTGCCAACCTCAGCCTACCACTTTGACAGGCACATTTTTATTTTTGAATTGGATGTACAGCTACAAAATTATTCACGACTGGGCTTCAGTCATACAACGTTCCCTTCACCAGTGTACATTTCCCACCATCAATGTCCCCAGTTTCCGTCCTGCCAACTTCGCTCCCCACTCCAAACTGACTCAATGGCAGGTGTATTTTCTCTCTCGCTCCCTCCCTCTCCCCCATCCTCTCTTTACTTCTGGGCATCGTGGTCTGCAATACAGGTACTGAACGGTTATCATGTACATCTCTTTACCTACTTTTCACACTCAGTTCTTGTCCATAGTGATAATTTCCAACTATCATTGTCAGAGTGGTCCCTTGAACCTAACTGCACTCAGCCCACCCACCACTCTCACTTCTGGTATGATTCCAACAGTGGACCTGTCCTCCTAGTCTATATTTCTACTCTCCTTGTGTTTTAGTCTCATACCATTTATTTTTTATATCCCAGGAATGAGAGCAACCGATGGCACATCTATGCAATGGAATACTTTGTAACCTCAAGGAAAAATAAAGTCATCAAATTTGCTTATAAATGGATGGATGTGGAGAGTATCATGTTGAAATAATGAGATGGGAAGACAGGCAGGCACACTCTTAATTTGGGTTGTAAAAGTTTGGGTCTCATTTTTCTGTGTCCTTGATTCAGTGGTTTGAATATTTTGCTCTATCACTCCTTTACACCACCAATGTACTCAAATCTCCTTGACTGCTGCTCCCCACTCTTTACTGTCTATCCTCTTACCCACTCAATTTCATTCTTTCTCTGCCCTTCTCCTCCCTATACTCTGGGGCCAAGTGTGACCCAGGCATTGGGATTAAATGAGGGGTTAAGTAGGGAATCTTCAACAAAAACAAATGGCAAACATTTTTAAAGGATTGATAACCTTAAGAATAAAAAGAGTTTTTTCTATCACTTCTCCTTCACATGGACCAAGGACACAGGTCTTGTGAGGAGACATGGTTAGAAGACAGCAGTTTGCAAGTCAGAAAGAAAAGTGTCACCAGAATAGGAGCCCTTCAAGTCATCGGGAACTATCTAGGTTTCAGAACTCCAAGAAAGCAAATTTTCATTGTTCGAGCTGCTCAGATTATAATATTTGTTATGGCAGCCTAATAATCAGAGTGAGTTTTTTCTTTTCTTTTATTTTTTGCTTTATTTGGGGTCACACACAGTGATGCTCAGGAGTTACTCCTGTATCTACACTCAGGAATTACTCCTGGTGGTGCTTGGGGGACCATATGGGATGCTGGGAATTGAACCTGGGCCGGCCGTGTGCAAGGCAAACGCCCTACCCACTGTGCTATCACTCCAGCCCCATTTCTGGCCTCATTCCCCTGATCCTGAGAGAGCTTCCAATACAGCAGCATTGGGAAATATGAGTAAGGAGAGGCTGATAAAATCTCAGAGCTGGGACAAATGAGACGTTACTGGCGCCCACTCGAGTAAATCAATGAACAATAGGATGACAGTGATACAGTGACAGTGACACAGTGATGGCAGCCTAAACAGTCTAACAGACTTCGCATGAGCTCTGGTGGTACCATGACCCTATATTTTTATGTCACGCATATAACTATCTTCTGTTTTAGCGCTTTGTTATCAACTTCTAGATCTAAGTCAGAAATATCAAGAAACAGAAACTACTCTAGAATATGTACTGTCAAAATGAAAGCAGGTACAATAATCAACTGTTTCTGGGGTGGGGTGGGAAGGGGTGCTGGGAGAAAAAACTAAGCATTCTATTCTATTTCCTATTTTTCTTTATTTTGATTTTGGGGCCGCACCTGGAAAAGTACAGGTGTGATGCCAGGGATTGAATCTGGCTGGTCTCTCGCAATGTGCCTTAACCTCTGTGCTATGTCTCCAGCCCAGATTCTCTCCTTGACGAAAAACATGTGCCTAAATATAGAAACTGCCTACATCAACATAGTTGTTATAAAATAAATACTTTACCATTTCATTTTATCCAGAAATATATTTGATTGCTATTTATTTTCTAGTCAAGCTGTAATATATAAAGAATCGCTATATCTTTCTATGCTTCACTCCGTCCAAAATTACTTTCTTCTTTGTCATTTGCAAGCCAAGCCTGTCACCTTTCATCTTCAATATCCCATCACTTTCAGCATTCCTTGCAAAAGCTGCAGATTAGGGTCCTGGAGATAATACAACATTAGGGATGCATGCCTAGCATGCACCTGATGTGCATCAATTTTCAGCATCACATGCAGTCCTGAAGCCTGTGAGAATCAACAGGCCTGGGTCTGTTGGCCCCCATCACTGCTGGAATGGACTTAGGGGGCCCAGCTCTACAGGGCCCAAGCAAGATTACATCCTTGGGCTCTCACACTGAACTGAGAGGCAATGACCAAGAATCATTGCTGGGGCCCCTAGTCCTTCTGAGTATCACTTGAGAGTCGCTCACCCCCATCCCCCCAAAACAATGAAGGTCCATTCAGTCACTAAGGCTCTGAAAGGACTGTACACCCAGGCATCTTTCACATCAGTCCTATAATCAGACCTATAATCAGTCTCAGTTCCCATGAAGAGGGTGTAGTTCAACATGACTAAGTCAAACACTCCAATTATTGACACAAGTATATATTTTTTATTTTCTAACACTAATCACAATCTATTTTCTTAGGTCCTTTTGAGCTGCTTATATCGTGCTCATCTCTCCAGATTCCTGAGCCATCCTCCCTATGACCCAGGAGAATAACAATTATAGACCACAGCTTCCTGCCCTCTGCCTTCTGATTAAGTTTAGTCACTGGGGATTAATTCTGATTCTGGAGGCAAAGAGAAGAATGAAGTAGGGGTTCTGTTTTTCAGGCTCTATTCTGGGAATGTTGTCCTGGGCTGTCTCTTCCGGTTGCCTTTCCAATGGGCATCTGTCAGGCTCTCTTGAGAATTCCCAAACCTCCCCCTTCCACATCATTTCTGTCCTAAAATGGTTGGTAATAGCTCTAATGCTGGGTTACTGCACGATCTCCTCTGGTTCTTCTATTTATAAACTCTTTCTTGGTAAATAAACCATCCTCAACTCGATTTGAGTTGGCCGTCAGCTTCAGAGACCATCTATCAGATTTTATAATATATCAGCTTTTGTACTTATGTAGGTTCAACTTTTCAACATATGAATTGGTTTTACTATGAATACATGAGCTTCCATTTGAAAGAAGTCTAAATAATTGGTCAGATTTCATATGAATGATGTGGTTTCCATACTCTGAAACTGCCTCTACATTCTGCAAACAAAATCCATTATCCATATGTAACTACTCTAAATGTTTCTTGTTTTATTTCAGGATTTGAAAATTCATAGATTACCTATTAAAACTGATTTTCTGGCTTCATTCTTGATTTTTTTACTGTGCATAAGTACGTAAAGGAAAATGTTATTATTAGATTGTCATTCTTCCTCTAGAAATTGCCAAGTAATTCCTATTGCTCATGTTTTAAAGAGGAGAAAGATTCTGACCTTACAAATCTTTAACTGGCTTTTAATTGCTGTTGGATCTGATGTGGAGGTGGGCTGGGTTTTCAACCAGTTTTCAGCAGTAGTTGTCATCTGCTCCAATTGTTGTAGCTGATTATAGAAAGTGATGATGTTGTTCTGATACTCCAGCCAGTTAAGTCTCTCACTTAGCAATTGGCAGAACTCGATCCACCGGTTGTTCAGTTGTTCTGAGGCTTGTTTGATGCTGTCAGCGTTAACACCCTCTAGAAAGAAAGATTGGTTTTAATATATCCACTCAAGCCAGAGACTGAAATATCTTTTAAGACATTATGTGAAGTTTAAAAGTATTCACCACATGAATGATTTCAAACAAACCTTCTTTTGCTTAAAGTAAAAGCACCAACTTGATTTCTGGTTATTAAATACAAATTATTTATCTTATCAAAATGTTTATTCTAATAAGAATACATGCTATGAGATGTGGAAGAACATATTACTGATTAATGGTGAAGGAGTGAGCATGAACAAATATACTTATATGCCCCAAACAAATTTGAAGTATCATGTATATAAAAGTATATAAAAGCATCGTGTATATAAAAGATATAAAAGTATATCTCTTAAGCGAACTTAAATGCATTTTATTTTTAATTTGTCTTGGGCCACAACCAGTAATACTCAGGGGTTACTCCTGGCTCTGCTCTCAGAAATTACTTCTGGCAATGCTCAAGGGACCATATGGTATGCCAGGGAGTTGAATTCAGGTTAGCCATGTGCAAGGCAAGCATCCTACCTGCTGGACCATCTCTCTGGCCCCAACATACACTTTGTTTTTTGTAGTGCAATTGAGAAGTAGTTCAAATGTTAACAGTTGGATGGAGTTTGATGGAAAAAAGTGGGAATTTAAAAAAAATAATTAATTCTGTGTTTCTGTTGTAGAAAGCCAGAAATAAGCAGATTGTTCCTGTGTACAAGGAACTGAAATTACAAAAATAAAATCCTTCTATTACGAAACAAGGTTTACATTTAAAAATCTGAAAGCTGAGTCAAATTTTAAAATAATGCTTAACTATAAGTGCAGATGGATAACTATAAGAAATGTACAGATGGAAAAAATCAATCAAGGCCAAAATGGAAAGAAGCACATCGTTACTGCCTGTAGCCTTATGGAGTGCCTCTTTTGTATGACAAAATATATACTAGGCCCGTTAGTATAGATTAAATAATATATTGACTTATTAATATACTGTTTGTCAGTATTTAAAGTAACAGCCCTGAAACTCTGAATCTGAACATAGTTTTAATAGCTTGGCCCTTTCACTTTCCTCTGCTCAAATAGTCTCATTTTCCTTTTCCTATGGTTTGCAGGGGGAATAATTTCTTTTAGGGGCAGGAGTAATGGTACAGTGTTTAGTGCATTTGCCTTGCATATGGCTGACCGGAATTCAATCTCTGGGACCCCATTTGATCCCCTGAGCACTGCCAGCTGTCATTTCCCTGAGCACTGCCAGGACTGTCCCCTGATCACAGACCCAAGAGTAAACCCTGAGCACCCTGCTGTGAACACCACCCCCCCGCCACCATATGATTCTTATATTGCTTAAAAAATGTTCTTCTAATAAGCACCTAAAAGTTAGGAAGCAACAGGTATTTTTTATATACCTGGACATGTTGTATAATAGACTGTATGTGATAATTCAAAATCAAATTATCACCAAGTGACCAAACAGTGTCCAAGAGTTACAGAAAAATGTTTGAGGACAGATGCCACTTAGTAACTATAGTTGTGAAATGGTAATATTTGTCATACAGTGTTAGGATCCAAAACTTCAGTCAAATGGGCACTCAGTTTAACAAACAAATATGAAAAAATGCTCGGAAACCCTTAAAATTACACCGAGATTTGGCCAGAGAGATAGTATAGCTGAAAGAACAATGCCCTTGCATGCAGTTGACTCAGGTTCAAAACTTTGTACCTCATACGGTCCCCTGAGCCAGCCAGGAATGACTGCTGAGTGCAGAGCCAGCCAGAGATTGAAACCTGATCACTGCTGTGTGTGACACAAATGAAACGAATAAAATAAAATGATAAAAGAAGAAATCATAAACTGATAAATGGACTCAAAAATGTGTCATGGATCGAAATAACCAGATGTTTAGGAGAACAAATTGTAGGTTAATATGTTCAACTTGAATAAGTACTTGGATAAAGAAGGCCGATCGATAGTAGCCCAAGTTCAAGACAGACAAATGACAGAGAGGCTGGGTTTAGTCTCATTTAACATTTGTATAAATAGTAATGAAGCATATTAATACCTCTTTATCCTTTAAAAGAAGTAAACTTTATAGAGGCCCGGTAGCAGTATAAGAACTAAAATTCTAGGGATCTGAGCAATAGGACAGCAGGGAGGGCATTTGCCTTGAATGTGGCACACATGGGTTTGATACCTGGCACCACATATGGTCCCCCAAGCCTACAAAGAATCATTCCTGGGCACAGAGCCAGGAGTAAATACTGAGCACCTCCATGTGTAGCCCAAAACAAACAAACAAAAAAACAAACCTTAACTATAAATAGTATGTAATATAATCAAAAGAATTAAAATATGACTAATTTTATGGCAATTCTTCTAGAGGTAGGTTTTAATATATCTGTGTTGATCATTACCGAAACTATCAAATCAATATGTGTGCCACAAAATGTGCCTATAATATCACTATTAAAGGAATTAAGTGAGAAAAGTTAATTCTGTATAAATCTACTATGAACTCTATAATACCCTCAACATACTAGCACCACGATTTTAAATTGAATAAAGGCAATTAAAATAATGTATTAAAGAAGTATAAATGGTAATGTGGTGAGAAGGTCATAGAAATTCATAAAAAGAATTATTATATTAGTCAGACTGGAGTTCAAATGTGACCTTCTTATCACCTGGTAAACTGGGTTTCATTATTGAACAAAGTGACATTGGGTCCCATTTTCTCACCCATGAAACGTGGATGAAATAGAATTGACCTCATAGGATATCTATGCATGGTCTGAGTTAATATGTGTGAAACAATCACAGGAAGTTTGACAAATAGCAGACAACCAAAAATTTCAGTAAATATATAATAAAAAGATGAGGCCATACAAGAAACTCAGATATTTGGGGCATGCTTGCAGTATCATGGATTCAATCAGACTCAGGAAGGCAAATGCCTGGACTATTTCTTTGGACCAACCCCTTAAAACTTTTGCAGAATATGCAGAGGTAATAAGTGCTTATCAAGTATAAACTTATGTAAGACTAATTTTTACTACTATATGTAATGTATGTTTATGTATTTAATAGGGCTTTTTAATCAAAATGATTAAAGTTTATGATACTAGAGTGTGAAAATAGCTGCAAAGTTTTACAAACTAATCATTCCAGCACTCGCTTTTCTAATTTTTTTGTTAGCTACTTAAGAAAACAAATACTAACTCACCAGATATTATGAACAATAGTGACGGAAACCATTTTGTGGTAGCATATTAGAATCTCAGGGATAATGGATCATAATCCATTCACATCTCATATTCTAAACAACCCCTGAAATAGTCTATGAATAAATATATTGCACCCAGAGGAAATGGATCATTACTTGAAGTGCATCCATTAATTTTATTACTTGTGTACAGTGCATAACAGACTGTTAGAATAATTTTAATTGTGCACCACCTTCCATGCAAGTACTTCAGAACTGCCACTTAAAGTGAAGTATTCCTCATCAAGTATATTCATCATTACCCATGAAGCCAGGATAGAATAATGCAAAACCTGTGTTTTCAGAGCTCTTGAATTAGAAGACAATTTAGAATAAAAGCTTGAAATAATGTTGCTAATAAATAGTCCCTTATATTTCTTGAACATTAAGTGAGGGTCATTACAAGTCCATTCGACATTGAAAATGAGACTAAAATATAATGGACATTTGTTCAGAGTCCGTGAAGGTCCATGTACTTCTGATTAATTTCCAGGGCCTTATTTGATTGCACTAACTTTTATACAACTGTTAGAAAATGTTTTTTAAATTACTTTCAAATATTAATAGGACTATATAGAAGTCACCCTTGTAGTGAATAAAGTACATAAATTTATATTATAGCTCTTTTAAACATTTCTAAACATGGAGTTGTGAGAGAAAAAGTGATTCCTACTCATATTTGCTTTATAACTAATTGTCTCTCATAGCAGTGATCATGAGAACTTCCTAAAGGTGTACACACACACAAACGCACATACACACACCACTCACCCCCACCACCAAGTCTACCAAGTCTTTTCCTCTGGGGATTAAACAAAGAAAAATTGCCTGTCAATTAAAAGCATTTATGTATGTGAACTCTGTGTAGACCATTATTGCAAGTGCCAGGTTAGAAAAAAAGAAGACATAAATCAAAGTGTCCTAAACTGAGGGAAGAATAAATGAGTGAATTGGTGTAATTCTGGCAAGTGACTCATTTATGATAGAGGGATCAACCCAAACAGCATGATTTGCAGGCCCCACGGGTTTAAAGACCTGTTCCAAAACCTCTTCCATTACAAAATAGAAATAGAACACTTATGGCTTTTAAAATTCTTTATAGTAATCACATAAACAGAAGATTATTAGAGCTTGGCTTTGAGGTAGACCAAACTGATAATAATACGTGCCATGGCCCACCAAGTACATGTTTGTTGGCCACACTCAAATGATATCATTTACGTGGTCTTACAGAAATGAGCTCTAAACCAATGGACTAAAAATAGTTAAGGTAGATAAGAGAATCCCCTGTTTGTGTTATCAGTCTGTGCTATTTAATTATCAACCATAGCAGACTCATTATTAGGTTTTACCTTAAATACTATAATCCAACACTCAGGGGGTGATGATTTTGGGATGTTCTTTTAGAAAAATATACTAATAATTACTGCCTTTAAACATGCCTTAATATTACTGTAGTCAGACTTTTAATTAACATACAAAAAAGGACATTTAGAAATTGAAAGTGAAGCTCAGCTTAATGCAGGAAACATTAACACTATTAGATAATTATGTTATACTACCTTCTCTGGAAATTGTTCTGAAACAATTCTATAGGAAAATTGAGCTATGCTTATATATGTTTTTCGGTGAAATCTTTATAAGTGTTTTTATAATAAGTGTTTTGGTAACTTCAATAATAACAAATGCAATCAACTTATCTAGAATCATTTTTATAACTGATAAGGGCACTATATACTAACACAAGAATTGACCATAGTGTTTAGAATGAAGGGCAGAGAAGGAGAGAAATCAAGGAGGGAAGAGACAATGGGAAGTAATGGGTGAGCAGGCATCAAGGTTTCAGTTATCCTGGTGATATGTGTGAAGCCTTATATCCAAAAAAACACTCAAATAAACTGAAAACATGAGATCTACGTGGCAACCACCGAAACTTTGTAATTGCCTAACAAGTTGACAGGTGGAGATGGGGTAGGGCTGGTGTGTGGGGAGGGAATATGGGAACACTGGTGGAGGGAAGTTGACACTGGTGTGAGATTGGTGTTGAAATGCTATACTCCTAAAACTCAGCTATCGATAACTTTGTAAATCACAGTTCTTTAAAAAAAACTATTAAATAGAATTGTGTTTTTCAAAAGCAAAAGTCTAATTGTCAACAGATGTTTATGTTTATAGAAAAATAAAGGTCTCTGAGACTGTATCTTTTTAAATGAATAAAAGTGGGATGGAGAGACAGTAGTGGGATTAAGGCATTTACCACATATATGGCTGAGCCCAGATCAATCAAACACTGCATATGTTCCCCTGAGCACCACCAGGAAACGCCACTGAGTACCACTGGGTGTGGTCCCCATCTCCCACCCCCCCCCAAAATAAATTTATGGAAGTTCCCTATTTACATAGCAGCTACAAGAAGCATCATTAGGTCATTAGTTTTCCAGTCAAGTATCCACTTATGCTCATTAAACTTCATGGATGTTAAGAATTTGAAGAATAAGATGATAATCCTGAAAATAGATATTGACAGTAAGTATCATAGGATCTTAATTATGAAAAGTTTATCCAGTAGTGAATTCACTCTATCATTAAATGCTCTGATCAAAAGCTCCCAAAATTTTACCAATAAACTGATGTTCACATGGGAATATGCAAATTAATTGAATGTAAGTTTAAAATGGAAATTAATTGATACACTGATTCAAAATGATACCAAAGTGCCAAATATAAATGTCCCTGCCCTAAAGTTCCTGACTTCCTGAAATATCTCTCTGGCCCCTTAGGCTAATTTTTTTCGTTACCATTTTTTATTGTGGTACCAGTATACACAATACTGTTAATTATACTTTTAACACATCATTCATGTATATATAATTTCAGCACTGAACCCATCACCATAGTATCAGCTCCAACCACCGGTATTCCGAGGGCCCCTACTAGTCACTCCAAACCCCCATGAAAGTTCAGTTCATAGGCAAAATCTCCAGTGGTGAGGACTTTAGCCAATACTTGTTTCTTTAATCTGTTTTTATATATCCCATTTGAGAGTAATCATTGGTTCTTAAATTATTGTGTAGGTGGCGACACCTGCACACACATAGAATAATAAAGCTAAACTCCTAACATTTCACAAAATTGGAAATCAACAATAAGTTGCTAACCCTTTTCTTCCAAAAAAAATGAATCCTGATTTTTAAGGTGAAGACATGTAGTTAAAAGGAATTGTTGTCTTGTGATGTTCTAAAGGAAGTACCATGATTCAGTTCTCATATTTCTATGAATGAAAAGACAAGCATGTATGTGTGATCCATGTGGTGAAAGGCCTTATGACAATTCCACATTGCCAGCCCTAGAAAGAGGTGCTGGGGCTTGTAAATTTAGGAGTTTCACTAGGATAACTTAAATCTACAGTTGTTGGGAATAGATAGGAGAAAACTTTAATTTGTCTTTCTTCTTCACGAGTTCCACCAGTAAACTGTACCTTTGGGTTTTATGCCAGAGAAGCTAGTATAAGTTAATGTTGGGGGGACTGTCCACTGAAATATATCTAAAGAGGTACTCCCGGGATTTAACTGTGTATCAGATTCAACTCAATTCTCACAATCATATCCGATAAATACTCTTCAGGGAAAGACAAAGAAAGAGTGAAGTGGGGATATTTCAGGCTACTTATAAGTCATTAAGTAAGTTGTATGAATCAGACTTATGATCAAGTGAAAGCCCAAATTTGAGCCTCATCTCATATTTGATCACCATATCTTCAGTGGCATAACTAATGGAAAGTGTGAAATTTGATCAATACCATTACCCAATGAGAAATGTCTAAAATTTTGTCCCTAGTCTTTACCTCTTACTGATTTTTTTTGCTTCCAAAAAAATTTCTAACTCTGTGTGTGTTTGAGAGTATGTGTGTGTGTGTGTGTGTGTATGTGTGTGTGTGCACGCACATGCATGTGTGTTTCAGGAATTACTCTTGACTCTGTGCTCAGGGTTTATTCCTGACTGTGCCCTAGAGACCATAGGCTGTAATGAGGATTTGAATCAGGGTTTGCTGTGTGCAAGGGCAGTACCTGAATCCTGGTGCTTTCTCTCCGGTCGCCTAAATTAACATCTTTTCAGAAGCATTATTATTTTCTGACCCATAATATCTTTAGTATAATCTTAATTTTGCTTTGCTAAGGAGAATATTGCCAGTCAATAGTTATTAGTCGCCTATTTGTGTCCTGGTTTTCATTATGTCCTAAGAAGTTAGAGCTGTGAGATCATTAATCTAGAAGATACTATTAGCACAAATCATTAGCTCATTTTAACCATGTATATAGTTTTAATTCCCCTCCAAGAATCTTTTCCTTCATTTCTATATTTTAACGGTTTTTGAATAATTCAGTGCCTGCAACCCTAAGAGGATCACATAAGGTAAGATATGCTCAATAGTTGACATCAGCTTATTAAAACCAAATAGTCATAATGCAGTTACTGGGGGTATATAACAGCTACAACATCATCTTTAGGTCATATCATTTAATTATCCATGAATATGCTGTGCTCAAACTTCTCAATTAACTAACCAGCAGCATTCATCCTTTTAGATGTTTTAGCAACAACCTTTTAAAATATGCACTGCCTATACACTCATTAACTTGCTAATCCAACCCTCAACTGTCATTATTTGATCGTTTTCAATCCTTGGCCAAGTACAGTTGTGGGCCTCATTAGAAGGAGAAAATGAATTGAATTCCTAGGAAGATCATATAAGGGTTTAAGGCCTACCTGACAATTAAGGGAAAAGCAATTCATGCATGGAATTAACACTCCAGAATTTGCTGAAAAATGGCACACAGAGCAATAAGCATTTGTGACATTTGGTTATCATATTCTTGTAAATATATCCTTTGAACAAAATCTTGTTTATAAATCACTATCCCTAATTTCCATGAATCAGTTAAATCTGAAAATAAACACAGCGTAAGAACGGCAATTTTACAAAAGTATGTTTACAATTGATGTCAAAAAATAAATTTTTGTTCAAACAGCTTGGTGGCACTAAGTTAGCATAAGGTAATTTTACACTATTGTTAAAAAAGAAGTTCTGCTCACTTTGTGCTTTATATTCTCTGCATAATTTGAAATTTAAAAATGAAAGTTCTTCTAAGGAAACAGCTTTGAGAAGGAGGGAAATAATAAAAAGCAATATGAAATTGCCAAATGTGTTCTGAGCTAACTGGTATGTTGATGAAGACTTCCACATAATTCAACAGATTGGAGAAAAAAATCGATTGCAAGAATTATTTAAAATCAGATTATAATCACTTTACATATATTATATGATTGCTTATATTTCCAATTATTTCTGCAAATCTTGGTAATGATTTGCACAAATGCTAGCAGGAGTTGCATTAAAATTTATTTCTCTGTGAAAGATTGATAAAATATTCAACCACATCTCATCTCATGCCAGGGAAGCCAAAGTTGACTTTTTTCCCTAATAATGTGTCTGACCTTAATGAAGAATGGCAAAATACTCACACACTCACGTAAATTTACATTTGCATTCAGAAAGTGACTGATAGAATTCAGCTGATAGATATGAACCTATGTGTTTATCAAATCCCTAGGAAGATTATCTAAATCAACTCCGTGTAATTACCATTCACCATCTGTTCCACCAGGGCCTGTGCTGATCTGCTGGCATCTTGCAGTCTTCTGAACTTCTCGGCTTTTTCTCGTTCTATGGCCTGCAGCGTGATAGCAAAGGTGAGTATTTCAATGCAAGGATTGTGAAGCTACACAGTAATTATAACTTCTACTTGCCCTTTAAAGCCTTAAGATATTTCACTCTGTCAGCTTATCCGATGAATCTAAAGATTTTTTTTTCAAGTATCTTGGCACCAGACCTATGAAAATGGCAAGGGAATTACAAAACGATTTCCATACTGAACTGCTTCTATTTCTAATAGTAAGATCTCAATCCTGAACTGCTTTTGTTTTCATGTTAACGTCAAATGCATTCTAAGATGGCAAAGAAACAAAACAGAATCAACAAAGTGAGTCGAACAATAAAGGGAGAAAGTGTCAGGTCATTATTTGTAGTTTAAATACACACCACTGAATTTGCTGCTGCTAAGTAAGTACTGCACATTACAAAACAAAGAGAAGAAATCTAGTGAGCATATATGGAGGGAAAAGAATACTGCCACAGATAATTTGGCAAAGGAACAAAAGTAATTTTATGTTTAAAATCAAGGGTTAGATTTTCTCTCTAAAATTGTGAAAATACAAAGAATAACATTTTACTTTCCTAGCTATTTCTGAATTTATGCTCATTTGTCCTACTAGAGTTAACTCTTGAACATAAAATTATTCAACTAAACAAAAAAAGACTTCAATATTATTGATCTCTTTAATAATGTCTCTACATAGCTATGCATTTAACCCTGATGCAGTATAACAGAATACTATAGTCATTAAAATAATGTAGCTCTACCAATATATGTTGTATGTCCCAGAAAACAACTGTGCATAGAAAAAAGCAAACACAACACATTTAATGTACATTAAGAGTAGAAGATTTGTGATTTAAAAACAGCAATACACAAAGCTTTGTTTTGAGTTTGAAGCAATAAGTTATTCTATATCAGGCTATTTTTTAGAATAGTATGTGTTTACATCTCACAGCATTCAAACAAATATTTGTTGTACAATATTGGAATACAGGCTGGGGAATATATTATGGTAAATACATACTCAACAGTAATATTCAAAAGAATGGAAATATTATTTTTGTTTATTTTGTTTTTGGGCTTTGGAGTTACACCCAGCAATGCTCAAGTGTTTCTCCTTGTTCTGTCCTTAGGAATTATTCCTGAAATTGCTCATTGAAACATTTGCCAACCAGGATAGCTACTATCCACATGTGTTTACTAAATACTTAAAATGGGGAAGTATTATTAAGGGAGTTGGGCTGGAGCAACAGCACAGTGGGTAGGGTGTTTGCCTTGCATGCTCCAACCCAGTTCAATTCCTCAATTCCTTTCTGAGAGTCTGGTAAGCTACCGAGAGAATCCCGCCCATACATGGAAGAGCCTGGAAAGCTCCCTGTGGTGTATTTGATATGCCAAACTCAGTAACAACAGGTCTCACAATGGTGCCCGGTTGAGCAAATAGATGAACAACGGGAGGACAGTGCTACAGTGCTATATTCTTTGTAGAGCCAGTGGCAAAACTCAGAACCTCACAATAGCCTTCCACTGAGAAACATACATGGCCTAAAAGAGTGATGGTTTTTGGTGGGGGGCACTTGGTGGTATTCAGTGATTATTCCTGGTACTGTGTTCAGGGATTATTCCTTACAGTGCTTGGTGTTGCCAGGTATTGGACTTGGGTTAGCCATAGGCGAGTGCCCTACCAGCTGTACTATCTCTTCAGTCCAGAAGACATAAACTCAAACTGCAACTCACCCCAGAAAAAAAACAAGAACTGTTTAATTTTAGGTTACCTCAAAAACACCCATTTCACACTATGATCAGGGAAACTCTGTAAGTGATGGACACATTTGAATATGATACATTCTACACTTCAATAAACAATGCTCCCAGAATCCACACACCAATGAGCAGGTAAAACTTCCGGGTTACCATGAAAGTCAGTTTCACAAAGGCATTGTTGTTTTCACAAGCATGTGGATAACCACGGAATGTTTGAAATTTCTAGAGGAACTGAAAAGTTCATGAGTGTAGATGTAACAACTTGTTTTATCTAAGAATCTAGACAAAACTACAAAGCACATTTTTGATCTTTTGATCACCTCTTATCTTTGAAATTCTTGGCATCTGACTGGCATACACATTTTCTAATACATTAAATTTGTTTTCCATAGAAAGGCAAATGCTGGACTGGGAAAAGAGCTCAAAGGCCTAGGTTCCATTCCTGCATAGCTGGGAGAACAACGCTGGGTATAGCTCCTGAGCACCACTGAGGATGACCCAAAGAAACAATAACAATGACAGCAACAACAGTTAATGCTGTGTGTGAAGAATGTGGGGCTCAATGTACCATATGGGGTGATTAGATTTGAACCTGGGTTGGCAGCATGCAAAGCAAGCACCATAGCCATAGTAGTGTCTATCTGGTCACTTTTGTTATTTTTTATTATTTTTGGGGAGATCACACCTGGCTGTTCTCAGGGCTTACTCCCTGCTCTGAGATCAGGGATCATTCCTGGCTGTGCTTAAGGGACCATATGGGGTGCCAGGAATTGAACCTGGGTCAGGTTCATGCAAGGCAAATGCCCTACCCACTGTACTAACTCTCTGGCATCTTTTGTTATTTCAAAATATGTGCATATATATAGTGTCAAGTCAGGAATATGCATCATCTTCATAAATAATAAAAAATCAATGGTTTTCTGAGTGGAATGATCATAATCTTTGTATGCTAAGCTTCCTTTTTTTCAATTTTATTGAATCACTGTGAGATAGTTACAAGCTTTCATATTTGGGTTACAATCACACAATGATCAAACACCCATCCCACCACCAGTGCACACTCCCTACCATGAATATACCCAATATACCCCCCTTTGCCACCCTCCCCCTGCCTCCATGGCAGACATGATTCCCCATAATCTCTCTCTACTTTTGGACATTATGGTTTGCAATATAGACCCTAAGAGGTTATCATGTTTGGTCCTTTATCTACTTTCTCTACACATCTCCCATCCCTACTGATTCCTCCAGCCATTTATTTCTTAGTGATCCCTTCTCTATTCCAGCTGCCTTCTCCCCTTTGTTCATGGGGCAACCTTCCAGCTATGGAGCAATGTATCTGCCCTGTGTATCTACTATCCTTAGATGTCAGCCTCATGTTATGTTATTTTATACTCCACAAATGAGAGCAGTCCTTCTATGTCTGTCCCTCTCTTTCTGACTCATTTCACTTAGCATGATACTCTCCATGTCTATCTATTTATAAGCAAAGTTCATGAATTCATCTCTCCTGACAGCTGCATAGTATTCCATTGTGTAGATGAACCAAAGTTTCTTTAACCAGTCATCTGTTCTAGGGCACTTGGGTTCTTTCCAAATTTTGGCTATTGTGAACAGTGCTGCAATGAACATATAGGTACAGATGCCATTTCTGCTGTGCTTTTTTGCATCCTCGGGATATATTCCCAGAAGTGGTATTGTGGGCTCATATGGAAGCTCAATTTCTAGTTTTTGAAGGACTGTCCATATTGTTTTCCAGAAAGGCTGGACTAGTCGGCATTCCCACCAATAGTGAAAGAGTGTCCCTTTTCCCCCATATCCACATCAGCACTGGTTTCTTTTGTTCTTTTAAATGTGTGCCAGTCTCTGTGGTATGAGATGATATCTCATTTTTGTTTTGAATTGCATCTCCCTGATGGCTACAGATGTGGAGCAGTTTTTCATGTGCCTCTTGGCCATTTGTATTTCTTTTTTGAGGAAACTTCTGTTCATTTCTTCTCCCCATTTTTTGATGGGGTTGGAGGGTTTTTTCTTTGAAAATTCTACCAGTCCTTGTATATCCTGGATATTAATCCTTATCAGATGGGTGTTGGGTAAATATTCTGTCTGTTTAGTAAAGTGGCAGGCTACAAAATCAATACCTGGAAGTCCATGGCTTTCTTATATACAAATAACGAAAGAGAAGAAATAGACATTTTAAAAAAATCCCATTCATAATAGTACCTCAGAAAATCAAGTACCTCAGAATCAGCTTAACCAAAGAGGTGAAGGACCTATACAAGGAAAATTACAAAGCAGTACTTCAAGAAATAAAAGAGGACACTAGGAAATGGAGAAACATCCCCTGCTCATGGATAGGGAGGATTAGCATTATCAAAATGGCAATACTGCCCGAAGCACTATACAAATTAAATGCGGTCCCTATCAGGATACCCATAACATTTTTAAAATAAATAGACAAAACACTTCTGAAATTCATATGGAACAATAAACCCCCAAGAATAGTTAAAGCAATCCTTGGGGAAAAGAAGATGGGTGACATCACCCTCCCCAACTTCAAACTGTACTACAAAGCAGTAGTAAATAAGACAGCATGGTACTGGGCTAGAAACAGACCAGCAGACCAATGGAACACAGTTAAATATTCTGTCACAGACCCCCAAATATATGACCACTCAATCTTTGACAAAGGAACAAGAAATGTGAAGTGGAACAAGCAAGGCCTCTTCAACAAGTGGTGCTGGGAAAACTGGATAGCTACCTGCAAAAAAATGAACTCTGACCTCTGTCTAATGCCAGGCACAGAAGTCAGGTCAAAGTGGATTAAAGACCTCAATATCAGACATGAATCCATAAGGTACATAGAGGAAAATGTAAGCAAAACTCTCCACGACATTGAAACTAAAAACATCTTTAAGGATTAAACAGCACTGACCATGCAAGTGGAAGCAAACATAAACAAATGGGACTACAACAACCTAAGAAGCTTCTGCACTTCAAAAGAAATGGTGTATGCTAAGATTCTTTTTTTTAATTCTTATTAGTGAAACACCATGAGGTACATTTGTAGATATACAAATTTTTGTGCATGGGTTTCGATTATACAATGATCAAATACCCATCCATCCACCAGTGCCCATTTGGGAGCACCAAATTAAGGGTGTTTGGAGGATCCTCCCAGGAGGGGAGATGCATGTTGAAAGTAGACTATGGACTGAACATGATTGCTAAGATTCTTAAGGCAATAAAAATGGAATATTCACTATTATTTCCAGTTTCACAGAGGAAAAAAGTGAAATGAAACAAGGTCATGGAATATTTGAACAATGGAATGACTGTATGTAGGACAAAGTTCTGGGAGCCATGGAGATGACTGGCATGTATGCTTTCTAAGTGCAAGATCCTGAGTTGAATCCTCAGCACTGCATGGACCCCTGAGCTCTGGAAGAGCGGCCCTTTCAGTACACAATACCACTGGGCCCACTGACATAACTGTCAGATGCACAGCTAAGAACTGACACGAGTGGGCTCAGAATCTTCTGTGCTTTGATGGGGAGTGCCCCCCCACCAATGGAGTTCCTTACACTGCCTGCCAGATTACAGATTATGCAACATAATTTCAGATGTGTTTCACAGAGTCTGTAATACAAAAGAAATCAGCTTCATTTGATCTTAATCCATACAAAAGAGATCTGAGTCTCCATAAAATGAAGTAATGTGCCCAAAGTTATAAGAGGCATAAACTTTTAAATCCAATATGTGAATCCTTAGGACATGCTTATAAATTCAACTCTCTTTTGAACATACTCTATGACTGCTGGGGTATTTGAATGAAAATGAAATAGGTCTAAACATAATTGACTACAATTTACAGTAAAAGTAACTAAAACAGTTGTCAGGGTTGTCATTCCAAAACATTTAACCATTAAATGGTTATATGGGTACTATACAGGCACTAAGAGATCAGAAAGTTTATCTGGGCTCATATAACAGATACCAATCATTGATACTCTTATTACTGACCTGGGATACAGCTCAATTACTATACCCCTATGCCAGATGTCTATTATACACAAACTGAGACTTCAAGGAATACGTTACTATTTAAGTCTTAGAAAGAAGCAACCAACGGCTTCTGTATATTTACCAATATTCAGAGAATCTGGATTCTGTACACTGACATCAATTTAATGACATGTACCAGGAAATAAAGTGAAATACCAGCCCCCCTGTACTTTGTATCATGTAAATAAGACAGTGAAGAGTTCCTGTCCCAGACAAACTGCTCATTCTAATGAAAGGCAGCCACAGTAACTGTAAAAACATGTTTAGGATAAACCGATAAAGTAGTCTCTTAGAGAAATAATTACAATAGAGTAATACTCATAAATAGTATATTACTTGATTCTACATGATACATGGGCTGGAGCAATAGCACAGCGGTAGGGCGTTTGCCTTACAAGTGGCCAACATGGCCAACCCAAGTTCGATTCCTCTGCCCCTCTCGGAGAGCCTGGCAAGCTACCAAGAGTATCTCGCCCGCACGGCAGAGCCTGGCAAGCTACCCGTGACTTATGCGATATGCCAAACACAGTAACAACAAAGTCTCCAATGGAATCGTTACTGGGCCCGCTCGAGCAAATCAATGAACAACGGGAGGTCCGTGACCCGTGACATGATACATAATAAAGTGAAATATGTCAATGAACTAAAGAAAACAAATGCATTCAGACTACAGAACCAAATCAGTGGTTAGCAGAGAAAGTAAAATGCAAACTATAAAACTAAAACCAAAGTCTCGAGAGAAATATGGTTACTAAGAGTATAGTGCTCTAAAGTATCTCACTTTTATGTGTATTTTACACTTTTTAAAGTAGCATATGAGAAAGTAGACACTTTCAAAACTATTCACCTAACCTAGTTTTCTTTTTTTTATTTCATTTTTTCACATTCTCTCCATTTCCAGTTTTAATAAAAAGTTTTGTTGTGTGTTGGTGGGGGGCATACCGGTTTTACTCTGGACTGAGCTCTGTGCTTAGGAATCACTCCTGGTCATCCTGAAGAGATCAGATTACGTTCCAGGAGCAAACCTAGGTCGGGAGCATACAGAGCAAGTGCCTATCATGCTGTACTAGATATCCAGCCCCATTTTTAATACTTTATTTGAAAGCAACATTGTATAACTGTTAAGTTTGATACAGCTGGATTACATTAAAGTATTCTAGAAACTACAATTAGCTTGGGACATGGGCAAATCAGTCTTCTCTCCAAGAGGACTGCTAACACGTCCTGATGATAATTATATACAATTAGACAATCAGAAAAAAATGAGTATTATGTAAAATTCATTAAGCCAAAAATGTATAGATGCTTCTTTTGCTTGATGAATAGATAAGAGAAAAGCAGAATGCAGTGCGATAACCATTTAGTATGGAATAAAGAGAAGATGTCATTTTGACAATGTAACCAGTAGTATAAACTTCAGACTTTGTCTGAGATATGTAAAATCTCAAGAACCTTTTTGGTATTCTTACCAACATTTCAAGGACTCAGCAAATAAGGAATAGGAAATCACAAGTTAAGAAGAGACCGAATATAGCAAAACAGAATGAAGTATCAAGATGATCAGATAGGACACAAGGAAATACTGGTTTCTTAAGGAAGAAACTGAAAATGCATTGTCACGATCTCAGTACATATCTGAGACTGTGAAATGTGGAACTGATTTGGAAGGGAAAAAAGAGGGAAATGTTTCATGTCTATGATGTTATCCAAGATACTCTGGATTCAGTAGCAGGTAAACAAGTGCTCCCAACTGGGTAATAGACAGGCTCATATTTTAAAGTACCCCAATTAAGCTGTCCCTGCATTTTCAGATTGTGAAAACACCATTGCTATGATTACACACTGAAATGCTTTGTTACCATTAGAGAATGACTGAAATAAAAGTTCACTGATATCACAAGTTTGGGGTCTATTTCTTTATTCTGAGCCACTTAAATGATATCTCATAATCTTCATCCAGAATCCTGCGGGAGCTCAAGGGACAATATGATTTGTCAAGGATCAAAATGAGGTCATACTCATGCAAGGCAAGTGTCTTCACTTCTGTACTAGCTCTCAGGCCTCTCCCCAGTTTTTAAGGTCAAAATCCTGGATGCTTCTCCATCATTATGCAAATAAAAAGATTCTTGGAATTTTCTCTAATACTTTTAACTCAGCTTTTCTGTGTACATGTTGGTTCCCAGATATATAGATATGTAAACTTATATATTTATGTGAGATACAATGTACTTGCATACTATACATTGCATTATATACTGCATTAGATAATTATACTACAACATTTAATCTGTTGAATATCTTATAAAATAATTATATTAATGATGTATACAATATGAGATATATATTAATCATATGTGAATATGTTATAATATATAAATATTATTTAAAATGTATTTCAATGTCCAATGTATTAATATTTAAGACAAAACATTTTTTATTTTTTATTTTTTAATTTATTAATTTATTGAATCACTGTGGGGAAAGTTACAAAGCTTTTAGGTTTAATTCTCGGTCATTCAATCATCAAACACATTTCCCTTCACCAGTACTTATTTTTCACCAAGAAGAACCCCAACATACCTCCCTCCCAACCCTCCCAATGCCTGTGAGGCAGATGAATTCTAGTTAACACTCTATTTACTTTGATTAAATTCATTGTTTCGACAAAAGATGCATTATTATTATGTAGACTTTACACCCCCAAATCAGACCTGTTGAAAAGACATTCTGAAATAATTTGTTTCTGTAGCTGGTTTCAAGAATCTAAATGATGATGCGAGGCTGTGTGATTTTGGATTTCTGATGTTTTACTTATGAAGCCTGGAAGTATTTCTGCTGAGAGTGAGATAATTATGAGACTGGTTTCTGTGGCTCTAGAGCCATGGCCGTGCCGGAGAACCGCTCGTGGGGGGCAACTCATGACCTCGGTAGGGTGTGAAGGACGAGCCCAGAATGCCCCCCGTCCCATGAGGTTTCAGTTGCCCCCGTCACAACCAGCTCATACCTGGCTTTCCAAAAAGCTCCAAGGCAGCTGCCATCTTGCTGTCCAGAGGGAAAGAGGCAGAAGGGAGCAACATCCTTTTCCCTCCGGGCAGGCACAGAACATGTTTTTTGAAAATATTTCTGCTATAGAATACTAAATGCTCAAGATATATTCACTATATTATATACAACTACTATTCAGTCAAATATATCAAGAATACATAACTTGTAAAGCACTGATTCAAAACTGGCTTCAGTGAACAATTTGATAATGAATATATGATTAATTTTTAAATATAGTAGTGGGATCATAAAATAATTAGAGATTAGGAAATTCTATAACATATAACTTCAAACAAAGATGAAAATCAACTGAGTGGTGCAATCCATACTTTTTAATAATTGTTTTTGGTAGAAAAAGGAAGCAAATTTTTTAATTGTAGAGTATATAAAAGAAAAGTTTAGTTATTCCTTAACAATCAGTTAAAACACTTTATGTCCTCTCTTTTCCTTCCTTTATCAGCATCTCTTAAAGGCTTCCTCCTTTCATGACATCTCTAATTAATATGAAAGTAAGTTTCAGATTCCCAAGAGTCCTACTCAAACTTTAGAAGCTATTAATTTTCTATTCACTTAACGTTTAACAATAAAGTTTTTCCCTTTGACAAAAAACTAATTTATTCACTCAAATGTTTATTCAGAAGTTGTTATGTCCTTGATATTGGTAGCAGAGCCTTTCTTAAAATGTCCCTTCCAAACTGAAAATAATTACTGATTCATAGTGTCAAACATTAATTACATTTATTAATAGACACTCTATCAGTCACTGAGATACCAAGAGCAAGCTAATCCAAACCAAAGCAAAGCAAACAAACAAAAAAACCAAAAATTATCTACTAGACCCTGATTTTTCAGAGTTAACCATTGAATTGATGTAGCAATGGCTGTAAATAAGTTTAACAAAGAGAAATTGGATCCTGATAGGCATCAAGAAGACAGCAGGGAGACAGGGTATCTTCCAATGGCATCCACTAAGGCCACCAGGGGCATATCTTCAAACTTATAAGATTAAGAAAATGAACAAAAATGCGACAAGAGAAATCACAAAGGGATGATGAAAGAGTGTTTCTAAGAAGTAGCCAGGGTTGGTAGGATTTAGGTCTGGGGTGCATTGGTGGTCAAGGCACCGGGTCTCTGCATTTACTTAAGGAAGTAGAGGGAAATCTAAGGACGGGATACTGTTTTGTTTTAATCTGTAAGGAAGTGGAACTAATTCTAGGCCTGGGTACTCTTTTATTTATTTATTCAACTTAGATGCATAGAGAAAGTTTCAAGCTATGATTCATAAAGAAAGCTATATATGTCAAATAAGTGAAGATGATCATGACACTGAGTCAGGTTGGGTGATTTGAACAACATTAAGTGCTACAGTACTACTTTTGTGTGTATTGAGACATAACCACAAATTTGCGATGCTTTTGTTTTGATCCATCACAATCATGAAGAAATTCTCTCCTATCTATCTTTGATATCCAGAGCTATTGCTCATATTCAACAAGGAAATATCATAGACTAGCTACAAACTCTATAATATGATCTAGGAATCTGTAAGAGTGTCAAACCAGTTCTTAGTATAACTGGCTGCTTTATTCTTTCTTGGATAAATAAAATGAAGGCATAGGAAGATGATATCTGTAATTTGAGATGTTCACTTAGGCAGAATTTAAAGGAAACCTAAAGGAATATAATATTGGTGGCAGGGAAGACCAGCTAGGAATGTTATTCTAAACAGAGGTAAGCCACAGTATTAACTTTAATCAGGTTTGTGGTGAGGAGAAGAGGGAGAACTGGACAGTTTAAAGAGCTATTAAGGGAGCAAGATTAATTGAACTGTCAACTTGTGGACTTGTGAATGGTGAGAAAAAAAATCTACATGACCCAGTTAGCTTTTAGGTTTCTGAGTTGGAAAAGAAAAGAAAAAGAATAAATGGGGACTGGAGAGATGAGATTTATTTTACATTTCAGACAAACACTCATTTGAAGCTGTCTATTGGGCAATTGGATATATTGGTGTGGGCTTTAAAGGAGAAACAAGAGCTAAATGTTCATATTTCAGGTTCATTAGAAAATAGATGCAATTTGAATGGGAAGGAATGAGAAGAATCTAAAGTAAGGGAATAACTAATGGAAAATATTAACATTAAAGGACAAATGAGATGGAACAAATGGCAAAAAATAATAATTCAAAAATCAGCAGATTTCCATAATTCAAGGAGTGGGGGAAGGATATCGTTAAGACTAAAGAGGTTAACAGGTTTGGTAATAAACGTTGAGCAAATCACAAAAGCATTCAAATGTCAGTTTATTAGAGAAGGAAGGTCTCTCAAAGACAGAAAAACAAACTGTTTAAAGGCTGATGATAAACACCCTTCCCCCAAAGACAGTAAAAGACTGAAAACACAGGTGTGTAGTCAAAAAGATAAGTTTCCTTCATACATAAAGGTAATGTGAACACAGAGAAATAACAAACTAACAAGATTAACTACCCAAAGCAAGGAACTTCCACCAAGGCAGAAGGAAAAGAAGGAGGAACAACACATTCTCCTCATAGGAAAGATATTTTTTTTCACTCCCGGATGAGGCAAAATAGTCTTTTGTGAACAGTGGATAGGGTTGAAGATATCCATGAACATCTGAGTTAACAATTGATATAACCTGAGGAGGAAATAAATGCTCTTTTGATGCTGAGAAACTGAGTGAATCCATGCTGATGACTGCTAAAGGATGTTACTGCAGGAATGCAGTCATGTCTGGCAATGACACATCTACAGTGTTTCTATACAAGTGAGTAGCAGAACTAAATGATTAGGGAAATGAAAGTTTCTGAGTTAGAAGGACAGTCAGCTGAGCTGACAAGATTTAGGATTAAGTCACAAGTTAAGAAAAGGTGTCTGGGCTCCTCTTGTCAACATCCTCAAAGAGAAAATGCTATTAGTAAAACGGTGACTGAAAACATAACTCAAATGGTGAATGAGAGATGACCACCCGGCATGAAATGCAAGGGAAGATATATTTGTACTTCTGAAATGGTACCTTCGGGGCTGGCTCCGAAAAATGAGGAAACTAGCAATTCTAAAGGAGTCAGGGGTTGAAAAAAGTGATGAGCCTTTGTGGTGTTCTTGAAGGTATAATCAATTTCCATATATTAATAGAATGAGTGGAAAGGACCGAGAGAGTCTTGATGTAGAAGTATCACAGCGTCCATGGAAAGTGAGAGGAGTCACAACGAAGCACCAGTGGGCAGAGAGAAGAGAATCAAAGTTCATAGAGATGAGGGTATAAGTCAGCGGCAGAGCAATAGCATAGAGTAGGGCAGCCAATCCAGGTTCCACCCTGCCACCACTGAGAATCCCATGAGCCCTTCTAGGAGTTATCTCTGAGTGCAGAGCCTGAAGTAAACCCAAAGGACTGCCTGGAATGCCCCCCACCCCAACGGCCCCCAAAACAAACCAACAAAATTTACAGAAGGATATATCAATGAAAGAAGGAATATTCTGAGAAGTAAACAAAATTAACAGAGGTAGCAGCAATGGAGAGTTAACTGGCTTGAATCTTTCCCATAGAACTTGGTTAAAAGTGATTTGGCTTGGAAATAAGCAAACACAGTTTCCAGAAAGTAAACACAGAGGCACATCATAAGAAGACTTTTAAGAAAACACTGTATGATCCCAAATTCCCATACACACTATCATTTCACCTTGTAGGTTTGATGACATTGTTTTCATATTATAATTATGAATGATTTTACGTGACCTTGGGTTTCATTCCAGATTTTGAATGGCTAGAGCCGTTCCTGTGAGAAACTCTGAACAATGGCATAATTTACAGAATGATGGAAGGATATTCAGAGTCAGATAATGTCCCATTCTTAAGTTCTGATTCTCACACCATCACATGTGAATCTTGTTCATGAAAGTTGATTCATTACATCTGAGATCCTACATTTGTAGTATGTAAGATGTAAACAGTAGACACCCAGGGCCTAGAATGCAATGTTTAAGCATACTGTTTTACCTGTGTGGATGAAATCTAATAGAGAAAAAAATGCATTCTTTTTTAAAAGAATAGACCTTACTGGGCCCGCTTGAGCAAATCAATGAACAACGGGAGGACAGTGACAGTGACAGTGACAAATCAACTGATCATGAAGTGAATAAAAGCACTTGAAGATCATAAAGGAATAAAGGAATCCAGTGAATGTGAGGGTAACATTTAGCCATGTTTTCAATGGTTATCTAGAAAATAAATGAAATGAATACCACTCAAGTTCATGATATGATCCTCCCATGTGTTCAAAAGGACTGACAGGTAAAGAAGTATGAAAATTAATGTATGCTGAAACTGCATCTCAATCATTCTGTATATTATTCTCAAGGGTTTTTAATACGTATACATTATATTTAGCTTGAAGGAAATGTCTAGGTAAATTACTTCATGGACTATTTTAGCAGGCAATTAAGAATGATGTTATTTCAGAAAAGGGGAGAAGTTAATAAAGATGACTTAGGAGGCATCAGAGAAATACTGAAACAATATTGTATCTATTTTTTAGCACTTTTAGTCTATCACTGATGACACTATTGATTGAACAAAAGTTACTTCTAAGTCACTATATGATAACAGGAAATATTTGAATTCCTAGTCGTGAAGGGCTGGAACTGAAATTTTCTACTTAATAAAAGATAAACGCTGATTTAAGGTACAGAAACAGAAACATGAGAGATGGGGAAGAGAGAGAGAGACAGAGACAGAGACAGAGACAGACATAGATAGACAGAACACAGAGACAGATGTAGTGACAGAGAGAGCAGAAGAGAAAGAGAGAAATAGACAGAGACACACAGAGAGAGAGACAGAGAATACATCAGGCAAAGCACGACCCATGCAGGCAATTGACCTGGTTTGATCCACAGCACTGCATATGGGCACTCAAGCAAAGCCAGGACTGATCCTTGAGCACAGTTTCAGGAGGAGACTCAGAGCATTGCCAGATATGGCCCCAAACAAACAAAAGGCATGGAAATAATAGGACAAAGACAGATTATTCAGACAAATAACAACATTTCAAATAAACTAATAAAATATCGATCCCTGATGATTTATGCTTCCAGTGGTGGAAGACGTCACATGAACTTGAACATATATTTAGAATGTATCTTCCCCAATTATGTATAGAAACTTCATCGAATATGAAATTTCATCCAATTTTCCATCACAAATCATAACATAATAGACATTCAGTGAAAAAAATTGAAGTAAGATATTTTGCTAATTTTCTGTCATATATAGGTAAAGGTAAAGGTAAAGGCCCTCCCGTTGATCGTCGATTTGCTCGAGCGGGCCCAGTAACGTCTCCATTGGAGACTTTGTTGTTACTGTGTCTGGCATATCGAATACTCTCGGTAGCTTGCCGGGCTCTCCGAGAGGGGCGGAGGAATCGAACTCGGGTCGGCCATGTTGGCCGCTTCTTAAGGCGAACGCCCTAACCGCTGTGCTAAATCGGAATTCAATTGAATTTAAAAGTGAAAACAATATAATCAGTTTCATTTATTGAAACTTATAGTCTACTATAATGCAATACAATATCTTATAAAGCTAATAAAGTTTTTAAAATAGCTCTTCATCTATAAATACAGTTAACTCTGTGAACTGCTGATGGAATTACCTTTTCCCCTCAAGCTGCCTCAAAAATAGATTTTCTCCTGATCTTTTTTGTTCTCCAAAGTTTCAATCCCAAAGCAAGTATTAGCTTGTATCTGAGATAGTGTTATATTTGCAAAAATCTAATAGATTTTGTAATTCATGAAACTGAGTGCTCAAGACAAAACAGACCAAATAAACACACACATGACCCCCCTATAGCTAGAATTATTGAATCATAAGAATATTTGTTTCTTCATTCTGCCCACCACAGAGTATTTACTGCTTGTTAGAAATTCTCTTACCAACTACTGCCAATTATATACCCCAAATGGATGTTTCATTCTGTCAAAATTGAAAAATCAAAGCCCTCATAATAGCCCTGAAGATGAAGCAGCTCTTACTAATTTAATAAAAAACTCCCTATTTTGAAGGGCAAAAATATAATGTCTCAGTAGAGAATAAAAACAGCAAACCATCTCGGATCATAAATATTTTAAAAGGCAGGACATCTGTTAATTATGGTAATGTAACACATAAATACCAAAAAATGCAAATCTGTCCTAATTTATGACAAATATTAATGAGTATAAAAATAATTATAGGGAAAGCATAAGCAAGGTCCTAAAAATAATATTTTTAAGGGTCTATTCTATGCTGCAAGCTTGCTAAGGACCAGCCTTGAAGTGACAGACAATATATAAAGAAGCATTAATATGAGTTCATGTTTTTAAAAAAACTTCCATTTACAGCCAAATAACACAAACACTAAAGAGGCTGTATTAAAAGTATTCCTGGTCAGTCACCGCAGAACTAGCAAAGATTACTTTAGGCTACACTCTAATACTGTTTGAGATCTAAAACATATTCTTAAAATATATTGAAACACAGTATATCATATTGTTTCAATCTTTTAGACTCTAACAGAAACAGAATACTAAGAATAGGGGTTACAGGCAGAAAAGCTTAGGGAAATACTTTTTAAAAATATGTATACATAACCTACATTGACTTTTTCTTTTAGGTCTGAGAAGTTGCCTTCCTTCCGATAGATTGCAAATTCAGGACTCTGCAACACTGCTTCTGAACGAGTAATCCAACTGTGAAGTTCAGTTATATCGACATCCAACCTAAGACAGGAAAGAATAAGGGTCATTAGTTCTTGATTATCTCTTTCTCCTATGTAGAAAAAAAGCAGTCTACATTTATCATTCTCCTCCCAATTGAAGACTCCTGCCTGATGCCCCTATTACTGTTAATAGCACTCATATTACCATAGTCAGGTTGACTCAAAATTCGGAGTCAGTTATCATCGAGTCTTATGATGATGGAGGTCATTGTATCTATCTCAATGTAGCAATCACCTCTACAGTATCTCCCATAAGCTATTACTCAGCCTCTGCTTGAATGTTTGCACTGGATGAAAAATTCTTGCCTGGTTAGATAATCCTTTTTTTCTTTTTTTCAAAAGCACTTAGAGCAAACAAAAGAAAATCCTGTTGGTGGTCCCCATTAAATCACACCTCTAACATTCATGCCCTTTTGTGGTCTCTGACACAACTTTCAATTCAGTCGCGTGACATGCAATGGCAAATGTGATATCAGTAAGCATAATGCAAAACAGCCCCTGGATCTCATCCTTTCAGAAGACACGTTCTGAGACCAAAATTTTTATCTAAGAATTCAAGCCACTATTGAAAGAAGCTTAATCAGATAGGTAGAGGACCATGTGAAAGAGCATGTGGTGCCAGGAATGTGAGTGAATGATTTTTATACATTACTTTTACATCACTATGATTTATAAAGTTTCTTATGAGGGTTTCAGGCATATGATGTTCCAATATCCATCCCACCAGTATCAATTTCCCTCCACCAATGTCCCAGGTTCCCTCCCAACCCCAGTACGCCTCCTTGACAAGCACATTTTTTAAGTTTGTTGAAGTTTGTATCCAGGGCTTAAGTGTTATTGATGCTGGTTTAGATATATACATGCACCACACCCCTTTATCAATGATATACCAGAGCAGCCTAGCTCCTCCCTCTGTTAACACCCCATTTATATCTTTGAAACACTTCCTTGACTTTTTCCTTCTCTGTCATTCTCATTTCTAAAATCGAGAGTCCACTGTAATCCATGAAACCCTGATTTGATACTCTGCATCGCCTCGCCCTGTTACTCTGTATACTAAAGTTAAATGAGACCATTTGGTGTTTGTTCTTCTTCTGACTCACTTCACCTAACATGATATCCTTAAGTTCCATCCAAGGTGCAGTATATTGCATGCTTTCATCATTCTTTACAGATGCATTTTGTATATACAACATACGTTCATTATCTACTCATCTGTCTCTGGATACATGCATTGATTCAATATCCTAGCTATTGCAATAAATGCTGCAATGAATAATGGTGTGCAGATGTCCTTATGAATGAATGTTCTGCATTTTTTCATATATGCCACGCCTCAAATGAAGTACCTTTTGGCGTTCAGACTCATCTCAAATACCAGGTGAATACAACAAATGACTTGTCCAGCATATATGTGTGTGTGTATATATATATATATATATATATATATACATATTATTTAGATTCATGAAAGAGGCCAAATAGCTCTCTATATTACTGCAAAATTATGAGAGATAAAAATAAACAACTGCTGTTTTCAGACACTAAATTAGGCTGTTATGCTGCAATATATATCTGATAATCTGTTAGTCTCAAATATGCATCTATATCAGAGATTTATGGAGAAAAATAAAAACTATTCTCTTGATAGGTTATCCTGATTAAGTGAAAGCAGAAGTTTTTGGAAACCCACTTAGATGATCCAATTCAGTAGCTTATTAAACAAAGAAACAGGCAAACAAACAAATCAAAGTCATCAGAAAAAGTAAGTGCCATACTGAATTTCCACAGGAAATTTATAGAGTGGAATAAAAATATAAGATTTAAGATACCAAGCAGTGCCCTTTATCACCAAACTCTATCTTCTCTCATTGACTGTCATAAAGCTGAAACCAGAGACCTGAGAGACAGTATAGAAAGAAAAGCACTTGTTTTGCCCTGGTACCACATATGCTTTCCTAAGCACCACCAAGAGTGATTCCTGAACAGAGACCCAGAAGAAAGCACTGAATACTGCTGGTTGTGGCCCTGAACCAAAATTTACTAGGCTGAAACTAGTGAGTTATATGAGTGAGAGGGGCACCATGATTTATAGTATTGCTCCTGATCTTGTTCCATGCACACAGTACCCCAAAAACACACTCCCCATCAGAGTGCCTGTGTCTCTTCACCACTGTCCCAAGGCCACATCCATAACCACCCTGACTCACTTCTGTAGACCAGTTCTTGGCTTGTTACCTTTAGCTATCCTTATTTCGTAACTATACATCTTTGTATCCCATGTATGCATATGTGAGATATTATTCTGTATCTCCTTCTGACTGACTTCACTCTTCATGACAACCCTTAGATTTATCTACCTAGTGGAAAATTGTATGATTTAATCTCTTTTCTGAGAAGTATGGCATTACACACACACACACACACACACACACAGTTTCTTTATCTGGTCATCACTTCTTAAACTTTAGGTGAAACAACCTTTTAATATCTACTAGCATCAGTGTTTCTCAACTGGTCAACTACCCAGTTGGCTCCCTAATCTTTGCCATGGAGCTCCTCACACACTTTTCACCTGGGCACCCCTGGATATCTTGGTGCCCAGAAGGGGCCACATCGCTTCAAGCTGAGAAATATAGAGCTTACAAGTCTTCTTAAACTTTTTCCAAACCCTCCCAAGCAAAGAGAAAATTTTAGCTGACCCTGGGTATACTAGTATATATGAGACATTACAAACAAAACTGTCACAAACACTGTCAAAATTTTTGTTTTGTTGTGTGGCCATACCTGGCCATGCTCTGGGGCTACTTGTGGCTCCGTACTCAGGAATTACTCCTGGTGGTGCTAAGGTGACCATATGGGATGCCAGGAATCAAAGCTTTGTTGGCACAAAGCAAGCACCTCACCCTCTGTACTATCTCTCCAGCTCCAGAAACCAAAAGTTTCTGGATAATAAATCATAAAGAAATTTAGCTGAAAGCAAAGTATTTTAAAGTGAAAGAGTTTAAGAAGATGGCTCCCATTCAGAGTTGTCTCATGAACATCCATGATTTCTCAGCCTCTTTGTTTTCTGAAAATGTGGCTTTGAAAGGGATCAGATAACCAGCAACATTTAAGAAAACCATTCAAGAATATGACTGCTGCCTCCTTAGTTAGCTAATATGTGTCACTGATACAGTCCACGACTGTGTTACTGTTTGCATTATTCATGTTAGACTTGCCAAAGGACTTCGTTTTGGTTTTATGCTTGCATTTAAAAATTTTTTTAAATGTGTTTTGATCTCTCTGACTTCAAATTCATTGCTGAGGGCCACTTGAGACAAGCGCTCTTGGCGCCTTAGCCAGTGCACCTCTGGAGTTTAATGCAGACACTGCAATCGATGTCAATTAAACCACACTCAAGGGTGAGCCATTGGCGGTACGTCTGGGCTCTGTCATGTAAAGTAAGAAAGAAAACTGTTCATTTATTTATTTTGGCTTTTTCAGGTCACACCCAGCAACATGTAAGGTTACTCCTGGTTCTGCACTGAGAAATTACTCCTGGAGATGCTGGGGGGACCTTATGGGATGCTGAGGATTGAACCTGGTTCAAGGCAAATGCCCTATACACTGTATTATCACTCAAACCCCAGAAAGAAAACTTTAAATTCTAGCAGTTACACTCCCTGACCTTCTTTCTCTACCTGGGAAAATGAAGTGGGAGATTGTTTTGCTTTTCCTTTTTGTCTGAGAGCCATATCCTGTGTGGTGCTCAGGGCTCACTCTTGATGATGTGTTCTAGGGCCGTGTTTGACAAGGCTCAGGAGTCCATATGTGGTGGAAGGGACTGAACGCAAATCCAGTATCCTACCCACTGTAATATCTCTCTGGCCCTTGAAGTGGGAATTTTGACACCTAAAGTCTCTGGCTCTCTCTTCCACATCCCCCCCACAAATGTAGACAGCAGGCAGCACCATCTAAAGGCCCAAAGACACACTCCAAACCAAAAGGTGATAGAAATTCAGCACAGGGAGAAACTAGAAATCCACAGTGCCTTCATACAGTCTGGACCTCAAGATTTTATGCACTTCTTGGAATACAGAAGTAAAATCAACTTCAAATATCTAGTGGGGTCCTGTGATTTGTCTCATGTTCAAAGCTAGGACCCACTAGTGGGAGATTAGTTCACTGACAAATTTTATTCACACTGAGACTTCTACAATAGACTTCAAACTACTGTGTAAGACAAATTGCCCTAAAATGTCTAAGAATTCTTCACTTAAACTATCATTAAGCTAGTTTCCCACTATTATAAATGTGTAAACTGATTTCTTGATTTTAAATTTCTAGACCATTTCCATGTTAGCTTTAAAATTAATCTCATAGCACTTCACAGAACACTAAACATTACCTATCCCCACCCCCTGCCCACCAAAGCACTGAAACAAGCCAAGTATTCTTTTGGGTGGGGGTGCCAAACCCAGCATGGCTCAGGGCTTAATTCTGGCTCTGAGCTAAGGATCACTCCATTCAAAGGACAAACTGGAGCCAAGAATCAAACCCGGGCAGGCCATGTTCAAGGCAAAGCATACTATCTCTCAGGCCACAAGCAAAGTATTATTTTTGTGTGTTGTTGTTTTGAAAACAAAAAGTCTTTGCAAAAGCATTCCTGCTCTACTTGGATAAGGATATGGGATTTCAGAGAAATTAAGTCAATTCATCTCAGATAGTGCCAGAAAGAAGAGATTTTATTGATCTTGTTTACCATTTCTGCACAGAATGTCTAGTTTGCAGTAAAAAAAATTGTGTGGAGTTATTTACCAAAGCTTATAACAAAGAATAGAAATTTAAATTCAGAGATTTAAAAAAATTCCAAACGCCATATTGTAAAATGTCAAACTACCATTTGTACATGGATTTTTATTTTATCCGTCACTGTTGTCTATGCCTTTTCAGCCTCCAATGATCAGAAAAGTGTTGGTCCCAAGAAATTTCCCTCCAATGTAAGGAGAAAATTATGTCAAATTTTAAAATGTATTAAAACCATGTGGTAGGTGGCTGTAACCATTGAGAAGATAAGCAGGGAATTTTTATGGGTCAAATAGTTGAAAACTACTTATCTACCCTACTTTTGATTTACTGTTGAGTTTCCAACTTATTCAGTCATAATGCTGACTTAAACACTAAGCTCTGTTGCATGCTATGAAAACCTCTTGTTATCCCTTTCCTTCTTTGATGTTGAGATCTTGGTGATTACCAGAGTATTTTAGCAACTTACCAATATCTCGCCCGCACGGCAGAGCCTGGCAAGCTACCCGTGACGTATTCAATATGCCAAACACAGTAACAACAAAAGTCTCCAATGGAGACGTTACTGGGCCTGCTCGAGCAAATCGATGAACAACAGGAGGACAGTGACTACAGTGACTACAGTGACCAATATTATCACTTGTTTTCCTTCAGAATGCCTTGAGGAAGACAGTTTTGCTTTTTATTTGGTAGAGTATAAAAATCTTTCTCCTCTACCTCCCTCCCTCCTTCTCGCTCCTCTCTCCCTTCATCCTTCCCCCTCCCCCTCTCTAGATCTACTGGTAAGTTTCAAGTCACTTCAGGAGTACTTGGATATTAGTACCTCAGAAATGAGCCTTCAGTAGTGAGAGCTGAGATTGGGTAGATACATACCCCAGTTCCCTTGCTCTTAGTGTGATAATGACAAAACATACACTTACAGAGCCCCTGGGAGTAAGGTCTGACCACTGGTGGAAGTGGCCCAAAAACTAAACAAAAGCTATTTTAACATAAGATGTTAAAAATTAGCTTGATCAAATCACTACCCTCCAGTGATGCTCTGATCTGTAGAGGGTGTCACTATCTACCATCGTTAGCACCCCCTGCCCCCTCCCTCCAATAATTTATTGATTTCAAAGTCTAACCCAGGGCTGGGGAACTGGAAGTCTGTGGACTGCCTAAGGTTTTGGAAATCCTATTTCTCTGGTACAGAATGGAACGGACAAGTGTATGCTCCTCATGGGTTGCTCATAGCTAGACTGCTTGTACTATATGGTCTAAAGATGTTGGGGTGAGGGTTGGTGGCTGTACCCAGCTATGCTCAAGTATTACACCTAACTCTGCTCTATGGTCACTCCAGGTGGTGCTTGTGGGACTATTTCTGGTGGTGGGGATCAAACTTGGTCTGGCTACATGCAGTATCTTAAGGCTTATGCTCTGTCTTAACCCCCCAACTGAGGTTATAAAGAGCCAAATAGTCCTTGGCAGATATAAAGTTTCCCCAACTCTGGGCTAAGCCATCAAATATTCTAGTTTTTCTGAATCTATTTCTCACAATAGGCATCCTTTTTTATATTGACATTAATAGTGACAAAAAATATTGTCCTCTAGAGCAGAGGCCCCCAGAGTTATTTGGTCTACCATTCCCCTTTTCAGAAATAAAATTATTCAGCGCCCTCACTTCAGATATCTGCTTTCTTTAGCAAACAGAAAGCACCTGCCAACTGTACCTGAGACCCCCAGAATCCGTTACCCAATCTTAGTCTTTGAAAAGAATTTGAAAAGTTGAAAAATTTGAAATTTTTTTTTCAAAAATCTTTTAAAAAACTTTGAAAATAAACCTTTCATAAATGTTTATATATTTCATTTTAAATAATAAACTCTGAAAAGTTTACTTTTTCATTTAATCTATTATTTGGCAATATTAGGTTAACTTATCCCATTTTCTCTACATTAATCATTCTGACCCAAACACAGTTTAAATATTTTCAAATTCATCTAACCTTATGTTTATATATGGAACACTATTGATTTTTGCATCTGTTGCTTTTAATCCTGTTCCTTTATTAAGTTAGTTGATTTTATCTATTCATTTTAGCCTCTCTAGGAAATACTGAACGTACAATAATATTTCTGATTTTGTAGTTCACTGGTTTGATCATATTCTTTGTATATAAGATATTACCATCTTAATTTAGAATACAAAAACTCCATTCAAAAGTTTTTCATCTTTACCACAAAATGTATACCAAGTGCTTCATATATTCCAGACATAACATTACACTCCATAAGTAATAAATGAAAAGCATCCATTTTATAAAATAAAATGCTTTAGATACAGAAATTGGGCTTAGCTCACACTGTGATTTCTTTAGAATAAGCAAGAAACACCTTTTCAATGAATTAGGATTAAATCAGCTTCCAGTCTAGAAGCTTTGCCAAGTAAATTGGTTATCTCCACACAATGAGGGCTCTGTGAAATAAATACCATGGAAACATCTGCTTGCTTCTCAGTCTGAAGATTTTAAGGGAGGTCTAGGCACCAATTGGCATGTAGTTCTAGTAATTCAGATCAATTCAGGCAACAGGATTCAAAACTCTATGGCAAGGTACCTCCTCATTCAATTTTATTGAGTCAGAATTTATAAATTTAGAAAGAGTTTGCAAAAAATGGTTGAATATCCCCACTACATAACAACTGAATAGTAAACAAACTACTCTTTTGATTTACAGCATGTTTTGAAAGAGATTTCAAGTTTGTCTAGGGCAGCTGTGTGTTTTAACTATCTCTCCATAGGTAGTTAATATGCAATATTTCCATTTTGAAATGGAATTAAAGAAAAGGTGAGATTGTACTATTCTTAAGCATTTTAATGTCTTTGTCTTTTCAAAGAACCATTGATTCATCATGTGAACTGTTGATTCCTTTGACAATAGGTGGCACCTATAACTGAATTAATATGTGATTTATTTCTAAGACATTTCACCTCTAATCTTATTTTCATCTTCTTTCTTTTGCTACCATTTGGACTTGCTGCATCAACCATACTTACTTCTTCATAATTTTTTCCATCCCAACGTAAATTGCAGTTAGCTTATACTACATCATCTAACACTATCCCTTACAGGGTACTAAAAGTTACGAGTTCCAGGAGCTAACTTAGCTCCCAGCATCATTTCTGCTAATGTTCTGCCTGCAAGCATCCCATCTCTGTATGTTAACAATGAGAATGGAAGGGTGAAGGGGAAGCAGAGGCAGTTTCAAATGCCTCCTATGGACTCCCTCTGAGTGCCAATAGCCCACATTCAAAGCTTAGTCTCAGTGACATTTCCACTGCTTTTAGGAAAATAAACAAGGTAACTTCCTGGCTCCTATTCAGAATCTGGATTTCATGAAACAACTGCACATTTATTTTGTTTCTTATCAATCTGGCAGGTACTGCTTCATCATTTTCTGTGCTTATCCCCCTGGTTAGCACATTTTCACTGTTATGGAATGTTTTCCAATGGGCCATTTTTTTCCCAACGATGAGATGTACACCAAATCAACACTCACCTAATTAAAAAGCCATACATGTTTGTAAATGGAGTACTATCTACTCTTCCCACAGTTCTGCCACTAGTATTTTTTATTGTGTGTGATAGTATCTGAAGCTAGCTATTTAATTCCCAACTGACAATATAGCTCAATTACATTTTCAAAATCCCTCAAGAAAAACATGAATTCTTTCTAATACCATACTAAATCTTCAATTCTATATCTGTATTTTTCTTTGTTTCTTAAATGGCTCATAAATAATCATTCTTCTTTTCCCCTTTTAGGTAAAGGTAAAGGCCCTCCTGTTGATCGTCGATTTGCTCGAGCAGGCCCAGTAACGTCTCCATTGGAGACTTTGTTGTTACTGTGTCTGGCATATCGAATACTCTCGGTAGCTTGCCGGGCTCTCCGAGAGGGGTGGAGGAATCGAACTCGGGTCGGCCATGTTGGCCGCTTGTAAGGCGAACGCCCTACCCGCTGTGCTATCGCTCAAAATCTATTATTGATGGAATGGTAATTAGCATGGTGCTTACAGTGAGTCTCTAAATCCTCTGGATTGGCCATTAATATAATCCCTCTTACATTTCTTGTTCTCATAGCACATACTGTTCTAGACTTGACATCTATATATGTTTCTACAGATACATGCTATCCCTTAAATTCAGTCTCATTTCATCCAATACAAAATCCTCCTTATTAAGCAAAATCTGATTTCATTTTCTACATTCATAAAATTATTTTTCTCTTGCAATTATTGTCAAATACTGTCCTATAAGTTCAAATATATTCCAAAGTTTAATATTATTACTTGGGATTAGCAGTGAATAATCAGTTTTCTCTCTTGTAAAGGGATACTTCACAAATACCCAAAACTAAGGCAGGTAAAGCCCCCACCAAAAAAAAAAAACAGGGTAACCATATCTTTAATATTTTTTGACAAAGGATTTATTTATTTAAGCAAGATAATTTTTTAGAGAAAACTTCAATTTCCTGAAGTTGTAAAATATAAGAGCAGTGTATCTAAAACAAAAGTTCATTAAATTTGGAGTTTTTTTCCTCAAGATCCTATTGAACCAAAATTAAGTTTCATTTCCCATAAAGACAATACAAATTAGACCAGAGCCAGTCCCAGATGCTGAAACTTGGAGATATATTTGTGTGTATTCATGTGAGTGTACACTTAAATATTTTAAGAGAATAAAAAAGCACCAAAAGACTTCTTTTTAATAATAAACAAATGCAGTTTAAAAAGTTACCAATTTATAATTGCCCATAATATATCATTGGATGATTTCTATGTAATCAAATTACAGTGTTAATTATATCAAAATAGTCTCTTAATGGACTGTATTCTATTAATTTCCTGCCCAGTGACTGCCATAGAAAGTATTAAATGAAGATGGCATGCCTATGTAAACCCTAATTCAGTGACTTTCAATATACCATTTGGAACTCATCATTCCCAAAAGTGCAAACATTGAAAGTAGAAATTGTCCAAGCTCCAAAACTTTACTAATTTGATTAGTGGTAGAGGTTTTGAATGAACATTTAACATCTTTAATCATTGCACATAGAATACTCTAAATTTTTTAAGTATTTTATCATTATAGATGCTTAGCCTTCTGAATATGGTTAAGTATAAAAAGCTTCCATCAAAATGGTCATGAAAAGCTAATAAATAATACTTTTATTTTGGCTTTTTGAGTCATGCCCCACAGTAAAAGGGGACCATAAAATGCCAGGGATTAAATCCAGGAGTCATGCATACAGAGCAAACACTTTAGACCTTCCAGCCATCTCTCTGACCCAATAATACATTTATAAAATTTCCCATACATATGAGAAATATATACATTTTACTATATATTTTATATTTAATTACACATTTACCAATTAGTAAACAAACACGCATATATCTATGCATTTATATGTTCATTTACTAATTAGGTTTCACCTGACAGACTAAGGTGAGGCTCAGCTTTGCTTACTTGGAAACATCGGCAGTCCAATTATATTAGTCTACTAATCAAATTAAATTACCCCTCAGGATAATATAGTTGGAGGTTATAGCAGCCCCCCAATTCACTTCAGTAGTTTACCCATCACCCAATAAAAATGTGCAACAGTGGGAAAGGACACCATCTTCATTAAACATAAATCTGTTGTATTAACAGTCCTAGCAAATGATCTTTTTCATCATGTTAGTATGATCACATTTGCAAGCGTCTATGCATTTCTATTTTTATCTGTTTAAAATGAACCACATCATTCATAAAATAACATTTCAGCACAATATAATTTAATCATTCCAGATTGCACCAAAATGCATCTTTAAAGGATACTAAAAATCAAATTCTGTTCAGTTTACCTAAAATAAGCCTATTTCCATGTGCTTCAAAATTAGAAATCTAGTACAAAGTATAACATGTGTTCTTAAAATTGTTTCATTTTAATTGCCAATTATGGTAAAACAAACTATATGGCTAATTTGTATAAATATGTGTAGATGTCTCTTCCACATTTTTTTCCTACTAGACATTACATGTGGGTTTTTTTTAATCTCAAAATTATTAATTGTGGGAAACTCATGAAAGAACACAGTATGGTTTGCTCACAGTCATATTTTATGTTTGCTCATTGATTTGATCTTGTTTGGAATGTGGACATGATGCACTGAATTAAGAGGACAGACATGTGTAAATTTTTCATCTCTTTTGTTAAGCTGATTCCCAAGTACTTGATTTTCTGAGGTACAATTGTGAATACAGAGTTATTGATTCTTTCATTTCTCTCTCTCTCATACTGGATTATTTTCAGATAGAAAAGTTATGGTTTTCTGCACACTGATTTCATGTAACTTGCCATTTTACTATGCAGGTATATTGTTTCTAGAAGCTTTGTGGAGTCTTTGGGATTCTCTAAGAATAGATTTTTACAAGGGAAAATATAAAGCACTATTAAAAGAAATAAAGGAATACAATTGGAAAAGGAGACACATCTCCTATTCATGGATTGGCAGGATTAATATGGTTAAAATGACAACCTTTCCTGAAAACTATGAAAATTTAATTCAGTCCCTATTAAAAAAACCATAACACTCTCTAAAGTCATAAATAAGAAGTTGTTAAAGTTTAAATTGAACAAAAAAATGCCCAGAGTAGCCAAAGCAATCCTAGGGAAAATAGAAGATGGAAGGCTTCTTCTTCCCCAATTTTAAGTTATACTAAAAGCTGTAGCAATTAAACCAACAGGAAACTAGGAAAAGGATCAGATCAATGAAACAGAATTGAAAGCACAGAGGCAGATCTGCAGTTATCTGGGCAGTTAATCTTTCATAAAAGAGCAAAAAATATAAAGTGAAACAAGGAAAATCTCTTCAACAAATGCTGCTCTGGAAACTGATCAGCCACATGCCAAAATGAAAAAAAAGATCCATTTCTAATACTATTCAGAAAAGTTAAATCAAAATGGATTAAAGATTTTGTTATCAAATCTGAATCCATAAATTACACTGAGCAAAACATAAGCAGAACATTTCATGACATCGAAGTCAGAGGAATCGTTAAGGATTCTAAACCATTGGTCAAACACCTGTTCCCCTCAAATAAAAAGATAAATAAATAGTACTATTTTAAACTAAGAAATCAGCTGCACTGCAAAATAAATGATGGCCAGTACTTTTTAATGAAACCCACAGATTGGGAGAGCATTTTCCCATTTTCCATTGGATAGATATCCAAGATATATCAAGCATTAATGGAACTAAAAGAAAGCACTGCACTGTCCTCTCATTGTTCATGGATTTGCTCAAGCAGGCACCAGTAACGTCTCCATTGTGAGACTTGTTACTGTTTTTGGCATCTCAAATATTCACGGGTAGTTTGCCAGGCTTTGCCGTGCAGGCAGGATACCCTCAGTAGCTCGCTGGGCACTCTGAGAGGGACGGAGGAATCAAACCTGGGTCAACCATATGCAAGGCAGACACCCTACCCGCTGTGCTATTGGTCCAGCCCAGAACTAAAAGAAAATATTAAAAAAATATGGGAGCGGAGATGAACAAAAATTTGCTCAAAGTGGGGTGGGGCAGAGAGATAGCATAGCAGATAGTGCCTTTGCCTTGCATGCATCCAACTCAGTTCAGTTCTCGGCACCTCACATGACCTCCCAAGCATTCAAGGAATGATACATGAGTGCAGAGCCAGGAGTAAGCCCTGAACACTGCTAGGTGCGGCACAAAGCAAAAAAAAAAAAATGCCAAAGATGCTCTATGTAAAATAACATCATGGAAATGCAAATCAAAACAATGAGATATCACTTCAAACCATGTAAGGAGACTAGTGCACAAATACGAAGAATAGAAATAACCCACATTGGCATGGATGTGGAGAAAACAGGATTCACATTCACTGCTGATTAGGAATGTCAACTAGTTTATCATTGTTGGAAAACGATCAAAAAAAAACCACAAAGAATCGAGATTCCATAAAATACACCAATTCCACTTCTGAGCATCATCTACCCACAGGGTCCAAACACTCAACTTAGAAAAGACATCTGCACCTAATGTTCATTGCGATATTATTCACAGCAGCTTTAGTCTAGAAGCAACCCAAGTGTCCTACATGACGGGATAAAGAAATTGTGGTACATATGCACAGTGGAGGACTATTCAGCTTTATGAAAAACTGCAATCATGAGAGTTTCTGCCACGTGAATGGAGCTAGAGACTTCCATTCTCAGTGAAGTCAGTCAGAAGGAGAGGAACAGACACAATGATTTCTCCTACATGCAGGATATGAAGAAACAAATTGGGTGAACAACAAATGCCCTAAAGCACTAGAAACTGAGAAGTGCCCTTAAGGAGGACGCTGATCAGAGGTCTGGGGAGGATGGAAGATGGAACCCGGGATAGTGGTTGAGGGAAGTAGGACACCTGGGTGGAGGGTGTGTTGCTGGATTAGTCTAAGTATGAAATCCTACCCATAACAGTTTATAAACTATAGACCCCCCCCACCAAAAATTTAAAAGTTTAGGAGAGACAAGTGCCATGAAGATAAAGTTATAAGAAGTCAGATAGACAATGTTTAACTATATTAAAATTTTCAGTTCATAGAAAAGGTATAAATATATTTTCTTTTAACGTTTATGCACTTGGACACAAGGCCATGAGTTAATGTTTTTAAGGTAGAATGTATCAGAACACTCTGGGAGTTATCACTGGGTGCTAATCTTCATAATGAATTGAATAAAATTCCTAAAAAATACTGGTCTCTCTACAAAAATTCAAATGGAAATAAAATATTTTAATGTCAAAGAGATGTGATTGAAGTCACTTTTCCTTTGGTGATTTTTGCTTTTATCAGTCACACCCAAAGGTGCACCGAGCTTACCTCTGGCTCCGTGCTCAGGGGTCCCTTCTGGAGGTGTTTGAGGGACCACATGGGACACCAGAGAGTGAACTTGGGTCAGTCCCAAGCAAAGCAAGCACAGTACCAACTATATTATCTCTCATACCCTATGTTTTGCCTTAATATAATTCAGAGACATACGCCTGAAAAATTAAGGCAATCCACCAAATTCAGAAATGCCAGAACTAGCTATATTAGACGAACTCATTATAAAGCCAAGGTGTGAAACTCGTCGACAAAATTACACGACCCAGAAGATTGGTGATAAAATGTTGCTATGCCACAGATGCCTGGAGCCTATTTTTCATTTTCAACAAATTGAAAGTCCCTTTGAAACACAGTTCTGTGAAAGAAAATCACCTTAACACAAGTTAATAAAAATATTCTCTTAAGTGATAGATGAAATATTGTCATAGCAATAAATCTAAGATCACATAATGCAATATGCTCAAGTTGAAAACCCTGAACCATCTATTATAAGATCCAATTGGATGTTTATTTAAATTGATGATACCAAAAAGAAAAGCTATAGGTGCCCCTCCTGAAAAATAAAAGCTTATCGCTAGAGGGCGTACATTCCCTTTCACAGTTAATCTGGTTTTCAATTTGTGTTCTTTTCAATTTAATTTTTTTTATCTACGTAAAGATAACATGGTGACAAATGGATTTTTCATGGGAGTTCTCTTACAGAGAAACTTAAAATGTCTAAAGATATAGATAAAAGTTTTCAAAAAGAATTTGTTGGTAAGATGCCCTCAGGTGCAAAGTTAAAATGCCTTTAGCCATTCTAACACACATACATACAGACGAATTCGAAGAAAGAGAGTCCAGTCAGAAAGTATCTTAAGTTTGGGCTGACATAATCCTATTAATCGAGTAGCATTTCCTGGACTTTGTAAGCTAGCATCTTTTTCTCAGTTTATTAGTTTTTATCTAAGTTTTAACACTTATGTGAACCCTAATGCTCTATAAATATAAAATTACATTTCTTTATCACATAGGCTAATTTTTTAATATTTAAATTTTTAAAAACATTTTTAAATATCTATTTTACTGCTAATTCCAAAGATGAAAGTACAGCAATGACCCTGTTCATGTTACATGTCTTCATAAAGAGAAAGAGAATTTCTAACCCATGGTAACAACAGACTTTGTTTTCACAGATCAGGAATAGATTGTTTAGGAACGTCCTTTATTTTCAATACACAGTGAAGCATGAAGTTCAGTTTTAAGTTCTAATCTGTCTGAATCCAAAGATTTCTACTACACTAAATTAAGCTTCTTTCACTAAAAAAGAAAAACTTGTTTCTTAAACGACTAAGAAGTCAGTATGAACTTCCTAGTTTTGCCTACAGAATGAAGTCTGGTGATTACTACTTTGCTATTCTGGCTAATGCCAGAATTTGTCTGGATGCCAATTGAGCCTTTTGATTTACCTAAATGTGACCCTTTGTTGCATACCTGATACCCACTTCAGGGCGCTTAGAAATAGCTACTCATATCAGTTTACACTGACTTTGGCATCTTCTGTAACTACCTAAAATCCTCAAACTTCTAATCCACTTCTTTAAATTTCAGAATTGATATTATGAAGAGATGGAAAAGGTTATTACTTACAAAATGCACTGTAGCACTGTAACACTGACTGTAACACTGTACTCCTGTTGTTCATCTATTTGCTCGAGCGGGCACCAGTAACGTCTCCATTGTGAGACTTGTTACTGTTTTTGGCATATTGAATACATCACGGGGAGCTTGCCAGGCTCTGCCATGCGGGCGGGATACCCTCGGTAGCTTGCCTGGATCTCCGAGAGGGACAGAGGAATCAAACCTGGGTTGGTGCATGCAAGGCAAACACCCTACCCGCTGTGCTATTGCCCCAGCCCACTTACAAAATAGCTTTGGTAAACAAAATATTTAATACTAAAAATCTCATATCAGGTGGAAGGAGTGGGGAGCCAAGTTACTTGTAGCACTGTAGCACTGTCCTCCCGTTGTTCATCGATTCCCTCGAGTGGGCACCAGTAATGTCTCCATTGTGAGACTTGTTGTTACTGTTTTAAGCATATCAAATATGTTATGGGTAGCTTGCCAGGCTTTGCTGTGTGGGCAAGATACTCTTGGTAGCTTGCTGGGATCTTCCAGAGGGGCAAAGGAATCGAACCTGGGTTGGCCATATGTAAGGCAAACGCCCTACCTGCTGTGCTATCACTCCAGCCCAAGTTACTTGTATGACTTCTATTTATGCCTCGATGAAGAAGCAAATACCTAATTATATTAAAATACAAATCCTTCCATTGTATTAAAAAATACTAAGGAAAAAAACTCAGCAGATTCTTAAACAGACTCAGTCAAACTTTCTACTACAACCATAACTGATGAGATCACCTGTAACTTCTCATAAAGATAACTTGATAAAGTTTATGGCTTTGGGTCATACAATGTGGTGCTCAAGGTCCTAAGGACGGAACTGGAGTCATCCACACAAAATATAAGTGCCTTACCCTCTGGATTATATCTCCAATCCCTCATTCAAAGCATTTAAGAAAGTGGCAGCCTCATGCTAAATGTTCATGTTGAAGTCTCGACTGAACTTTTTCTATAAACTTTAAGAACATAAGCAAGTTACGTCACCTTTCTGGGCCTCATTTCACTCTTTGGCAAAAGTGGAGGGGAATAAAAAGTATTTTTTGATGCAGCTTAAATGGTTACATATATCAACATTTACAAAATAGTTAGATGAATACTTGACCTATGGTAGTTGACTTCCCTGTCTTTTTCTAGTAGCTTAAAACCATACCTAAGACACATGTTGCCTTGTCATTAAGAGCAGAGGAACTTTTTAGTGCTTTCTGAAGAACTGGTAAAATAACAGCCACAACTATAACCGAAGGAATAAAAACTGCAAAAAATATAATGAAAACCAATCATTAAAAATAATCAACAAAAATAATGTCATGTACTGCTTCCTTTCTCATAGTACTAGACAAATTATGGTTCATTGACAAAATATTGCTGTCTATTTTTTTGGAAATAAAATTACATTGAAACAGTCACATCCATTCAAATAGCTTCAGCTGGCCCCTTTCTAGCAATAGCATTTGAGTAGCTGTGACAAAATCACATGATACACAAAGATTAAAACAGTAACTGGCTCTGTAGAGCAAAGGATGTACTGATATTCTTGCCAACTCTAATAAGTGAACTTAAGATGGTCTCCTTGACCCAATATTTAGGTGAGGTCAAAATGGTATGGTTCGCAGTTGCCATGTAATTTTTTTAGCTTATGTTATCCTAAATATTTTGAAATCTTGAATATATATGTATATAGATGTATATGTATGCACACTTTATATATATGTTTTTAAAACTATGCCACTATTTTTAATGAATCGCCATGATATACAGTAACAGACTTACAAACTTTCTTGATTACGTTTTAGTCATACAATGCTCGAGTATCCATCTCTCCACCAGAGCCCATTCTCCACCACCAATGTTCCCAGTGTCCTCCCACCACTCCCACCCATTCCTACCCCCTGCCTCTGTGTTCTCTTATGTTCTCTCTCCTTTTGGGTATTATGCCATGCAATTTTGCTCTCACAAAAATAAGCATTAGCTCTCTATGACCAGATTAAAGTCTACATTCCTCAGTCTGCTGTTGATTACTTAAAAATATTATGAACACAACCTCTTTCACCAACTTTTCTTCCTCTGTTCTATAGCTCTGTTCTAAGCAAACACTCACTCCCAACCCTATGTGAAGTTCGTATATACCACATGTCCCCTGATCTGGGACTTTCTCTTTCCTTCACCTGCAGTCCAATATCACACCTCCATTAACCATTCACTCAAATGCTATTTTTTCCATGAATGTCCCCTCGCCCCTGGAAGCAAGAAATGAGGATATACTTGGAGACTTCTCTGGCATTCCTTTTAGTACTTCTTTATGACACATAAGTAACATACGGGAATGACCAAGTATGCTCAGAGTTACAACAATGGCAGTGTTTTGCTAATTGCAGCAATCCATTAGCTATTAACTGAATATGTATGAAAATTAGCAAGAAAGCCATGTTGTTTTCACTACACTCTTGAAATCCCCTGGACTCATACTGACTAGGAGTGTTCAAAGAACCCCTCCACGGGTTGGATGTGCCTTGGACCCTGTGGGAGACAATTTAAACTTTAAATATTCTCAGTGTGAAAGCTGGCTGAGTTTAAAGAACTTCACATGCTTTTATGTTGTGGGTCTTTAAAGTTTAAATAACTTCCAGTCAAGGTTCAGAAACTATCAAGTGCAATGTGGAAAGCCATTTAAATCTGATGTGTCCTTACTAACCCACAGTTACTCCCCAGCATCATGAGTTGTTTCAATCCATTCTTTTAGTGAGCACCTCGATGGACTTCAGTTAAGACACAAAGCAAAACTGTTTCATATAGTCCATTTCTGAACTCAGGCTGGTATAGCAAAATACCCTAGACTGAGTCGCTCAGACAATAGAAATGTATTTTCTCAAAGCATTGAACGTCACAAGATCACATGTGGTGATTTCCTGGAGAAAGCTTATTCCTGACATGTAAACTGTCACCGTGTCACAACATCTTCATATAGCCGGGGGAAAGAGAGAGCCGCGCACTACTGTCTCTGCTTATAAGTGTCCTGATCTCATACTCAGTGTCCCATCCCCATGTTCTCATGAAAATCTAATTATCACCCAAGGATCCATTTCCTACTATCATTAAACCAGGATGAAGGCTTCCAGATATGAATTGGGGTGAGTGGGTGGGGACACAACTCATTCTAGAGGCATCAGGCATCATTTCCTCCTGATTGGCTGCATGTTGTATACTGATTAATAGAGGTATAGGTTCCAGGCGGTGGATACAACAAAATAAAAATACTCGCAGAAGGTACCAGCATAAAAATATGCTGTAGTATAATGCACAGGTGTTAAGGGGAAGAAAACTATTTCAAGTGAGTAATTTGGAACACAACTCCCTGCCCTCCTCCCCAGGAAAGTATGGGTCTATTTACCCAAACAATTATTAAGAGAGATGATAATAAAGACTCAAACTGCAAGGGGAAACAATGAAAATTTTACCAAATGTAACTCTGGAGACAGAAAAAAGAGATTCTATGTGAGATTACCACATGAACACTGGCACTGGAACCTGTGTAAATTAGCCCACACTCAAGTGTGAGCCACCAGAAGTATGCACCAGTGACAACACTTTAAGTAATCTGCTTTAGCCACATCATTTATGGGCAGATCATCCAAGGGCAGAAGTCATCTAAACAAAGGGCAGTCAGCTCTCTGTCTGTGGCACAATTCTCCCATTCTCTGTAAATTAAGAGGGACTGACATTTGCCACCATTGGAGGTATCCAGTCTAGAAGCCCCTGTGGAATACTGGGGGCCAGAAAAAAAAATAAGATTTTTTTTCCACCCTCCACCTTGAGGTCATTTTGGGAATAGCTACACTTCCAGTGTGGCTTCAGTTTTCACAGCCTGCCCCTGCCTCCCTCAACCAACCTCCTGTTGGGAAATCCCAAATGTGAGCCTCTAGGAAGAACCCACCACATCATCTCCCTACTATGGCCCTGCAGCTCTAGAGAGATCAGTAGCTTCCAGATGTGGCTAGTGTTGCCTCCCTATGTCCTGAGCTGTGTCCCATTTTTGTACCATCCAATTCCCCCATTCCCTGCAGCATGCCTTTTTGCTCTGAAGTATCCCAAATGCTTATCCTACTTAATCTTCCACAAATATCCACAGAAGTCCTACTCTGTGCTAATGAGGATGACAGGATTCAGCACTAGGGATCTAGGGCTGAAAATCCAGTGGGTCCCACTCGCATAGCATTTAGTTGAGATGGAATGATGCTAAGCCCAAATCAAGACTATGAAATTCAGCAAGTGTTTGCAAGGTGAAATGCTTGCAAGGCAAGGTTCCCAGAGAGAACAGGCAGTAAGCTGAGGAAAACAAGGACTGTGGGTACAGGGAAAGGAAGTCATATAATGAGAACCTCAGTGGTAAGAACAGTAGCTGCAGAGAAACCTGCTTGCAAGGGTATAAAGCATTTGGAGATGACAGAGTGTTAATGGAAGCTTAAGCAGATGGGGCAGTGCCGCTGTAAATGCAGTGTGAGGCCAGTCAGTCTGTGAATGCTCTGTTAGTAGTTTTTGACAAGGAAAGTCAACCAAGTCACTAAGTGAACTCTTTCATCAGATTGTTGTTTAGCTGCCAGACTTGCCTGACAAAGGAAGCGGTGCATTGATTTCTATCCTGACTCAAGCTCCTTACCTCATTGTGCACCAGTGATAAACAGTTTGCGAACTATTTTGAGGCATGCTGGCCTATTTTTAAAACGGGCCAGGGGAAAACGTAGTGAAGCTAAAGAGTTGGGCAGCCAGAAATAATTAAGGAAATTCTGCACCTTCACTTTTAAGATGTATGAGCAGGTAAATGATTGCACCATTTAAATTAACATTGCATTTTAAAGCCATCCTTCGGGAAGCTGTGAAGACTGTGAAGGAATGAAGAGTCAGAGGAATGAGTGTTTCATGCAGAAAAATCACTGGAGACTGAACTACGGTGAAGACCACCAAGAGATAAAGGAATTAACTGGACTTAATAATCATACTTGGAGGGATTTAATAATATTACCATTATCGGGACCCTGTGGACAGTTGCACAGGTTGTTCACTGCACAAGTCCAGAAAGAATGACTCTAGATCTATGATGTGAATAACACCTCATAGAGCTGTGTGGTATAAACTGTTGAGCTACATTTGTGGTTTTGGTTTAAAAGAAAAAAAATAACAGGTGTTGATGTCCAATAAAACATCTGAATGGCAGAGGAATAAGCCTCAGAAGAGAGGCTGAGCTAGAGATATTAACTTTGGAACTCATCAGATCTACGTGGCTGATAAAGACAAGGTGATAAATGATTGTGCCCCAGGAGAAAGGCCTGAGAAGGAAATAAAGCCCATATTTGAGTCTGCAGGAGACTGGCATTAAAGGACTGGGAAGAGGAAAATGAGAAAAGCCGGTCAAAAAGCAAGAAGGAGAAAAGAGACAGGAGAGAACAATGTCCCAGATATGGAAGGAGAGGAAACTTTCAAGAAGGCACTAATCACTACTGCCGAGCACAGCGCAAAGGTCAAGAAGGATAAGAGCCGAAGAGCGGGCCTTTGGAGCTGGCAATTAAGGAGCTCTCCGGGACCCTGCTGACAGAAGTAGTTTCGGGGCTTGTTATGGAGGATGTAAGAGTCAAGGAAGAAATCAGAAGGAAGAGAATCCACGTAGTTCTGATCTGCTGATTAAAAATCTACTTTTCTTTGTACTGCACTACACTGCTTCTTTGAGAAAAATGTGACTACCATTCTCTTGACTCAGGGAGCTAACCAAACTGTAGGTCAGAGTTCTAGAAATGTGTCTCACTCTTCCTCCCTGTTGGCATTCCTTATGTATTCTGGGTGTGTGGGGGGACACATCTTCATACATCTTCTGTAGCCAGGTCAAAAGCTCTGTGTGGTACCATGAGAAGACTAGTTTTCATCAGAAAGCATCAACGTATTTCCCTCCTAAATGTGTACAGAGCATCTAGCCTATAGAAGACCCGACCTTACGTCAGTTGTAAGATACATATGGACCCTAGTCCAGGGGAGCTCCGAGTGTCAAGGGTGAAGTAGGCCTAGGAAAAGATAGAGTACTTCAACCTCTAGTCACAGAGGTATAAAAATTTGCATCCCTTGAACCTCACCTGCATTTAACGGTCTCTGTCACTGAGGTTGTTTTCTGGAAGGAGATGCAAGTTACCTTGGAACTTAGATGTTTCTCTAGCACTGTGATATCTTTAAAGATGGCTCTGAAGCAGCTGCAGTTGCTTTAGCAGGGAGTTCGTAAGATTCTTAGCCACCACCCCAGATCTATTAAATCAGAACTCCATTGGCGACTCAAAATCTGCCTTTTGAAAACTTCTTCAGATTACTCTTTTGGATGCTAAAGTAGGAGAGTCACAGTTGATATCCAGAGAGTCTCAAACTTCCGGGCTTATCAGAATGACCTGAAGAGCTTATAAAACATCTGTAGCCCCAACTGCAGATTTTCTGATTCAGCAAGTTTGGGGAGGAGCCCAAGCAAATCTGCCTTTCTAATAAGCTCTCCAGAGATGCTGTGCTTTCATGCCTGCACATTATTGCCTCCAGAATCCACATTCCCACATACTGCAAAACCTCTTTATTGACTCTTTCTTGACTGTCACAACAATACAAATTCAAGAAACATAAATGAAAGGTTATATTTTCAGGGGAAATGTAAGGATATGACATGTATATTTCTCTTCTTCATCAAAAATTGTTCCTAGAGTGATATTTAAGTTAAAAATGGAGGTCATTTGGCTCTAATATATATATATATATATATATATATATCTATATATATATATATATCTTAAGTGTTGCTACAGTAACACTAGTAAAGCAATAAAGACACACAACACTGGTCATTATGTTACATGAAAACATGTAATTTAAGCTCCCAGAAGTCAGATGACTTATTTATCTGACCCAGTGTACCATGAAGCAATCTGTTCGATATCTGTAGATTAAAGAAATAGAGGTAAAAAAATTTTACTGGTCTGTGACAGGGGACATGCATGTTATGAAACTAAAACTCAAAGTATTTGCAATCAATTAATCATACAATTGTTTTTAAATAGCTCTGAGAAAGAGTAACCATCAAATAGGATTCTTCATCTAAGATGAACAATGTCACTTACAATTTACAGATTATAACTTAGAAATTAAAACTGAATATTTAAAGAAAAAAAGCATTTCCGATATTAATCTCATAAAATGTAAAGAAGTCTTCCAAATTTTCTACCAAAGATGTAACACAAATTTGGCATTCAGGCAAAATAATGTAAAAAGAAAGAACACAAAATAATGCAGTCTGTAAAATGGTAATTAATACTACAGGTTTGTGTTTGTTCCAGCCATTTGTAAGTCCTCAGGACATAGTCAGAGAAAATGAATTTAAGAAGATCTGTTAACCAAGGAGAGGATAAACAGACCAGGTCACATTAGATCTTTCTATATCTCTGTGCATCTTAGAGGTGACAGGCATTTATTAACACTATATTTGAGAAAATTTTCAGTGCTGAGATGTCAATAACTTAACAAATATAATTCACTTTGCCATTGGTTTAGCTGGATGGTGCAAAACATATCCATGGTTTTCTTTTAGAATGAGAAGTCTCTTAAAATAATTATGGCAAGATTAGGAATGAAGCTTCTCAATAAATTCAAGTTAAGTAGATAATAGATCTCCTTTTAACCTAGCCTGGGTTCCTTACTCTGATAATTACCTTTCTGTAAAACAATACTACAGAACAGCAGGGATAATTTACTGTTGGAAATAATTACTTTGTGACCCAAGATCATAAAATACTTTTGGTATGTCTTAGTATAATGAGGAAAATGTGTGCAGTAAACATGAGACATGTGGAAAGTATCATTAATAAATAAGCAACTCAATGGACCTGAGATAATTAAGAAACTATAGTGTGGCATAAAGCTAAGTTTCAGTGCCCTTAATAGTTCTGAACAATAAATATTTACTAATGGATAAAATCAGAATTATTGCAGATTACTAGAATGCTCATTTGTTTATTATTAAGAAGAATTCCATAGAGAGAATCCAAGAGAGACACTTTAAATGCCACTGGAATTTACCATTACAGTTATTACAATTGAAAGATATTACTCTTAGTAAGTATTTGTTGATTACTGAATGTATGGTACCTCATAGAGAATATAGGGAAAGTATAAAATAACAAGCTTCTCTTGTAGTGGTAATGAGACCAATTTACGTAGGTGATATAATTTATTTAGGCAGATAGTAAACATGTGTTCTACGAATCTTTTGGATGTAGGGAGATGCCAGAACTTTTATGGCAAGTGAGTTGAATACAATATACCCATAAAGGTAAAAAGTTATACCCCTAAGTTTCGGTAGTACCTAAGTCAATGATAAATCAATACAAAGGGGAAAATACCTATAGAAAAAAGAACATAATGTAATTTACTTATTGAATTGGAAAGTGTGAGGGAAACCAGACATAAAAAATAATGGACTAATAAAAATATCATAAACGAGGTCTTGAATTTTATAATGAAAGCAATGAGAGTTAAGAGGAACTCAGTTCTGTACAATAGCAAAAAAAGACTTCATAGAAATACTCATTTTGGGTAAGATTAATCAGAAAGGGAGAGGCATATCTAGCCAGAGGAAGGTATATGGCTTAGTTATAGAGTTGGCAGTATGAATGATGGAAGTGGGTGTGAAATTATGCCACCTAATAAAATAATAGTAATAATAATAATGAGGAAATGACCTAAGCAATAGTGATTGAAAGAAACATAAAAGTTGGAGAATTCTATTTTGAATATGGAAATGAATTTGATTCTTGTTATATCTTTGAGACAACATTTATATAATTTTTCCAACCAATAGCATATAACTACCATCTCCACTACCTACATTACTTCACAACCCACAAGCTATACTTATCTCATATACACCATAATCAAAGGGAACAACAGCTAATATGTTAATTAAATTCTTAATAATTTATAGGCATTATATTAATACCTCTTCATCTTCACATAAAACTGTTCCATAACATGAAAATACTGAATCTGAGATACAGATATTGAGTAATTTGTCTAGGACTAAAGCTACAATTATAAATGGCAGGATTCAACCCTGAGTAATTCTAATCCTGGCATTCTTTTTCCCCAGTCTTTCTGCACCTTTGGATATATGAGCACTGAACAATAATAAAATATTCATACAATATTTAAGTAAAGAGATGTGGTGAAATGCAGGCACCAAATATTTGTATTTACAAAAAAAAATAAAATAAAATGGAAGCACTGGCTAGAAGCAAATGTAGAAGTATCTGGATAGTAACTTAATATTTATTTATTTATTTATTTACTTTGCTTTGTGGGTCACACCCGGCAATGCTCAGAAGTTACTCCTGGCTCTGCACTCAGGAATTACTCCTGGTGGTGCTCCGGGGATCATATGGGATGCTGGGGATTGAACCCAGGTTGGCTGCGTGCAAGGCAAATGCCCTACCCACTGTGCTATAGCTCCATTCCCCAGATAGTAACTTTAAAGATACATAAGTGACTTGTGTTCATTGTAGCACTACTTATAATAGCCATGGTAGACATCCTAAGTGTCCAATGATGAAAGATGAGTGGATAATGCTGTGCTCTCTATACACAATGGAATACTACCCCATTGTTAGAAACAATGAAATCTTGTCATTTGCAGTAAAATGGATATAGTTGGAGAATATAATTATGCTAAGTGAAAAAAGTCAAATGGAGAAAGACAAGTTGCTGATGAGCTCATTCCAAGGCAGATTGTAAAGAAACAAAGCAAAGGAATTCAAAGATGACCCTAGAGGGGCATGAGAGTGGAAGGAGGATTCAAAAGATGGTGGTGGGAGAATTTTGACACACTGGTGTTCCTTGTGCTACAAACTATCTTCAGCGTAGTGTGGAAAAGCACTTCTGTAACATATACAATGATGTAAAGAATTTTTGCTCGAGGTAAAGGTAAAGGTAAAGGCCCTCCCGTTGATCCTCGATTTGCTCGAGCGGGCCCAGTAACGTCTCCATTGGAGACTTTGTTGTTACTGTGTCTGGCATATCGAATACTCTCGGTAGCTTGCCGGGATGATATCTTAATAAAAAGAAATACTTAAAAATGAACCCATATATGAAAAGGGAGATATTTAGCCATAAAATATGGGAGCCATTCACACAGAACCAGGACTGAACCAATACAAGGAAACAATTCAGATAAAGAAATCAAAAGTTGAACAGATGAAGTGATGAGACAATAGCATAAGAATAGGACAGATAAAAAAAATAAAGGGGAGAAAAGAGAGAGAGAAAGGGAGAGAGAGAGAGAGAGAGATGTGTCATAGAGCAGATGAGGGAAGTAAGGTGGAGGGAGGAACTGGGGGCATTTGTGGCAAGAAATGTGCACTGGGGAAAGGATAGGGATTGGAAGTGAAATTCAATCATAGACAACTTTATAACTGTGTATCTTACTTTTTTTAAAATCCAATTTTAAAAAAGAATAGGGCAGAAAAGAAGACAATGGCAGGGGAAACCTAGTAGTATGTCCTAGAAGCTAGAAACATTCAAGTATAAAAGATTAGCATTTATTACTGTCAAGGCTATTGTAGAGACAATTACATGTTAGAGGTCTCACGAGAAACAAAAAGGAAAAACTAGCCACTATGAAGCTTTCATTCATGCTTATGGGAGTCCTTGCAACCCATCACAATACTTTCCCAGTTCCATTCTGTATACAATTACTACTTACTGAATTAAATTACTCCTAAACATCTGCTCTCATTATTTTTTCTCATTGTTCAGCCAAAATATATCTGTCTAGACTATATATTTAGATTTGGTCTGCTATCCTACTCTCCAAAACAGGACACAAGTGAAAGATCTGGTGATCTATCTAATATATATATATATATATACACACATATATATGTTATATATTATATTGTTCCAGACCAAATAAGACATAAGATCACTTTTGTCCTATAACTACTGTAGATCTATTTCTCTACCTAATCCAGGCTGAAATCCTGGCTCAGTTATTCACTCATTGTATACAACAACAAAAATACGCATATATATTTTGTTGCAGTTCTAGAAAGAATTAATCAGATATTCAGATAAAGTATCCATTTATTGATTGATTAAATGATTTTGTTTTAAACCACACTAACATGAGTCTAGAGACCATATACAGTGAGTGGGATGAAACCAGGGGTTGGCTGTGTACAAGGCAAGCACCTTACCCACTTCACTGACTCTCCAAAATGCAGATACTTAATTTAGTGCTGAGCACCCAATAAAACACTCATATATGTTTGCTATTTAAGTAATATTTATGTTCCCACTTGGACAGTTCATTCACACACACTTAGAAAAATTGCTGCAAGCATAAGATTCAAACAGAATTTTAGGAGGCAAAGTTGATTTCACCATTAGCCAAACTTTTGTGAAACTAATGCCCATCACATTTCTAACTCGCTGCATTTTCTAAAAGGCTAAGACTAAACTTTGGAAGATTATAATAGACATGAATCCACCCACCTACTCTGTTATTTTTCTTTCATTTTTAATTAAAGAACTGTGACTGATAGTTGAATTTTAGGCATATAATAAATATTTCAACACCAATCCCACCATCATATACCTGAGACCCTGGAGGTAAAATCAACTAGTGTATTGCTATGCTTGAAAAACTCCCCGAAAGCTCTTGGAATATTATAAAGTATCAATACACCCATGAGCTTAGTAAGAACTGTCTGTAGATACATATTTAGACATATATAAGCATATATACATACATAAGTATGATGATCTTAACTATATATATATAATTTTATATAAATCTGACAGGATAAAGTAAAAATTCAATTTCACTAATTTATTTCTGTCACTATGCATGCATTTATATTTATATCTCTACATATTTATTATTTGAGTCACATTTGGAGTTACTCAGACTTACTTCTTACTCTGTGCTCAGGGTCAGCTGCAAGCAAGGCACATGCCTTCCCCAGTATACTATCTCTCTGACTCCAACCATTATAAGTTTTCTCAATCGAGTTAACGCAAACATTTCAACTACCAACAAAATTAGATTTCATGGACATTATGGACATTGTTGCTTCTCTCTCTCCCACAAAAAAAATCACTAAAAGTCAAGGATTTGGTGAATTATTTAATCAGAACAAGGGATCAGTGTACTTTTTCTGTGAAGTGCCAGAGTGAAAAGTTTGGGCTTTGAGGACCATAGAGTTTTGGACATGCAACCCTGCCTTTGTAATGTAAAGCAGTCATAAATGATATATAAATGGATGACTGTAGCAATGCTATTTTTAGAATTTTATTCTTGGACACTCACATTTAAATTTCATGTAACTTTCATGTCACGAAATATTATTCTTCTTTTGATTATTTTCAACCACTTAAAGATATAAAACCAATTCTCAGCTCATGAGCCACAAAAAACTAGCGGCATGCTGAATTTAGCCTGCAGGCATCAGTTTGCTGACCTCTGAACTAGAAGATTCATTCAGCCAAGTAAATACAACCAGGGAGAAAGGCTCAGTAGTTTTACTGTGAAATTATGAAAGTACGTTATAAGTCACGTACTAATGGAGAAGCAGTGGAAGCTGCAAATAAAGTACCTGAATAACTTCTCTAGATGCTTTTCCTTTTTCCTAGAACATCTGACATGCTATTTTAGGTACATGTTCTCCTTGTCATACTTTTTACCCTTGTATATACAAATTCTTAAGTCAAGTACACCATGTGCTCCCAAACATATGCTACTTAGAGACATAAGGCAAATTTCAATGTTCTTTCTTAATCCCAGATTTATAATAATTGGAATGTAAAAGACAATTTTTATGAATCTCATGCTTGCAATGTACTTAAAACATTTTATCGCCATCATGTTAATATATCCACCAATTTACATAATAAATAAATGCATCTAAAATGGCTGGATGAGAATATCCAGCAAAAGATCAGTTAAAAATTCTAACACTTTCAAGATAAGACTTTATACATATCAAAAAACAGGAAATCTTGTAATTACTCTTGACTTAGGATGCACAGATTGAGACAGTATGTTCTCATAACTGGCAAAACAGATCTTATCTATAAAATGTTCACTTCTGCATGAAAATTGCAGTTCTTTCCTGAGGAAAAAAGGGCATTTACTGAAAAATTAAGCACTGCAAAAAAAAAACAGAGTCTTTATAAGAACACTCAACCCTTAAAATAAAATACAACCTTTCAGGATTAAACTCTACTCTGGTCAATGCATCACCAGTGGTACTAGAATCTACAAAAAAAAATCTCCAGAACTGGAGCTAAAGTACAGTGGGTAGAGCATTTGTTCCACAAACTGCTGACCCAGATTTAATCCTTGGCATCCCATGTGGTCCCCTGCACATTGCCAAGATTCCTAAGAGCAGAAACAGGAATGTCTCCTGAGCACTGCCAGGCATGGCCCAAAAAACAAACAAAAAATTTCACAACAATGTCTCCACTAAGGTCTCTTTTTTGTTGTTGTTGTTGACAGGATTGTGATTGTTGTGACTGGATCTATAGCACAGTGGGCAGGGCATTTGCCTCACACGTGGCCAACCTGGGTTCAATTCCTCTGCCCCTGTCAGAGAGCCAGGCAAGCTATTGAGAGTATCCCACCCACCCAGCAATTCCTGGCAAGCTCCCCGCGATATATTCGATATGCAAAAAATATTAACAACATGTCTCACAATGGAGAAGTTACTGGTTCCCGCTTGAGCAAATCAATGAATAATGGGAGGACAGTGCTACAGTGCTACAGTGATTTTTGGTATACATTTTAAAACTCTATTTTTTTCCCACTAGCTTGCCTGACATGACAAGTATCTGAAGTTTCTGGAAAACAATGAACTTAAAACACTGAGATGCAAGGAACTCCAAAAGAGTTTTTCAGCAACACAACTACTCTTCACTTGAGGTTAGAGCCACAAATAAAATCCTCTCACCTTTTCCTAATTTCAGAATCCAGGATTATCTGTCTCTTCTTTTGGGGTGGTGCTGCTGGTGGGAGTTCCTCTTGGGTATGCTTTACCAGGATCTGTTCCTGTGTCGTCACCATAGTTACTGTTTCCATTACAGTTGTCTGTGTTAGTGATGGCTGAGTGGTGGTGGCAGCCTGTGAAATCTGTGAGAAGCATTGAAACAGAGGTCACACATTGCTGGAGAGACTTCGGTAAAGACTGCTCGGCATGGTGCAGGAAAATAATGAGAAACTGTTCCTGCTTGTTGGTAAATTGACCTTTGGATCAAAATAGCATCACATTGAACCCAAATCAAATTGTGTTACTGGACTTAAGTTATGTGGACTGCAATGGAAATGGAAAGGAATCTCAAAACCAGAAGTAAACTCCATGCCTCTTAAATTTTAATGGTCAAGATATAAGAAGTAAAGATGGCAAAGGAGGACTAGAGCAATGACTCAAGAGGCTGGAGCATATGCTTTGCATCCAAGATTCTTTGATTCTAGGCTCTGTTCCTATTGATTCCCCGAACTTCAGGAAATGAAGATCCTACACATGCATTACCCACCAAAAGGAGGCAGAGGCAGCAAAGAGTGTTTCCCTGATATTTAAGACAAAGTGCCTTTATAACAGCAAAACAACTTTTACATATTCTTGCCAATTTCATTCTCTTCTGCGTTGTGCATGTTTATTATTAAACCGTTGTTAAATGCATTTTTGGCTACACTATACAGGGTTTATTTATAGTCCATCCATTTTCTAGCAAATTTAAAGTTTATAATACATGAAATTTTAACCAAATAAGTATAGTGTCTTTTAATATTACAGTGAAATGTTAACAAAGGGCCTAGTAACCCATAAACATGGGTAAACTGAGTGCTCTGAAACTGCTATAAAAAGTAACACTATTGGATTAAAATTGTTGATGCTTTGCAAATATTTGGAATTCCAAAGAGGTGGTTCTAGAACTTTTTTGTTTAGAATCATCCTTTCTTTTCAAACTTGTTAATAATATTTTTTCTTCATGATGATGTTTTGTGCTCAGCATCATTCTTTGTACTAATATGGTTTGTGATCAAAGACATAGGAGACATCAGGAGAAAAAGCTCTGGGGTCGCTGATACTTCTGACTTTCGAATTCTCCAATTTTCTCTCTCAGAGTCCTACAATTACCAGGCTGGAATGTTTTCTCTTGGTATTTAAGTTTTGAATAATCCAGATTATTAGAAAGAATGATTTCAAGGAGACCAAAAGAGGAAAGCATTGTATACAATTTTAGCACTTTTAGTAATGTACAGAGATAAGGATTTGACTGGCACCAAGATTCATTCCTCTCATGCTCCAGGACATGCCAATAAATACAAGAAGGGGTTGGGGTAACCTCCATGACTCAGGCAATGATAGCTGAGTCCTTCCGTGGTAGGAAATCATGCAGTCATGAGATCTTATTTCCTTGTCCAAACAGGCAACTGACAGTGAAGTAATGAAATCCAGTGCCGGGGTGTCATAGGTAAAAATTGCTTTTGACAACACATTCCAAAAGTGCTACCATTTGTGCACGTCACATAGCTACACAACGTCAGGCAGTCAGGGGTTCCAGAAATAGTAAAATAAAAGGTTTGGAGATACAATGTTTGAATTTCTTTCTTCTCTAAGACCTCTACAGATTCACTATTCAGAATCAATCACTGAATCACAAATGATAATTACATCAACTTCAGATGCTTATACCAAAATGAAAGCAGATGGTTATAGTTTTTGCTTGTTTCTTTGAGACCACACTCATCTGTACTCACTAATTATTCCTGGTGGTGCTGGGGACACATAACTTTTGCCAGGGACTGAAACTGGGTTGGTCTCTCGCAAGACAAGCATTTTACCTGCTGCACTATCTCTCTGGCACCAGTTACAGAATGTTGCTTTACATGCTTAAAATGTATTCTTAAATCTAATTGCACTCAGCACAAAATTACTATTACAAGATAAAATTAAGAATTTCATTAGTCTAAAGAATTGTCAATTGAAGGTAGCATTCCAAAGGAATTTATTTTTTTGTGAGTTCTTTTTCAACTATCTCCATATGATAGCTTAAAGTTGAACTTAGTCCAGACAGTAGATTTTATATACACAGGTACAAAAATGTAGTAATTCTAAAAATACAAAGCTATATTTCACAGTAATTTATACCCTCATTACACATTTGTACTAATACATATTGATTCTGAAACTAATTTTCATACGCATTTTGAAAGTATTTTCTCATTGACACATATCATACATTTGGGTAGATATGTCCGTGGAAACAATGGAGAATTTTAACATGATATTTGATGCAATTAAATGAAATCTAAAATTGCATTTAAGAGATAATGAACTTTGGAACCGGAGCAACAGTACAGCGGGTAGGGTGTTTGCATTGGATGCAGCCAACCCAGATGCTATCCCCAGGGCCTCTCATTGACCCCAAGCCCTGCCAGGTGTGATTCTTGAGTGTGGTGCCAAGAGTAAGCTCCCCTGAACATCACCAGTTGTGCCCCTCTCCCTCAAAAATGTAAAAGACCTTTTAAGAAAAACACTTTTAATAAAATCATAAGATATGGACCTATAACGTTCTATACTGCTTCATCAAATCTGAGGTGGAAAATTATAAAACTGTGCATTGATCTCATAGTTGTAACCATATATGACAAATTAATGGTTATGTTTAAAATCTCTGCCACACAGAAAGAAATTTACTATGTACTCAATATTGCAATGACTGTTATCTAATGACTTTTTTTTTTTTTTTGCTTTTTGAGTCACCACCAGGCGATGCACAGGGATTAATCCTGGTTCATGCACTCAGGAACTACTCCTGGTGGTGCTCGGAAGTATATGTGGGATGCTGGGAATCGAACCCGGGTCAGCCACGTGCAAGGCAAACGCCATAACAGCCCCTCTGCTGACAATTAAGATTTGTCCATAAGGTACATTGAAGACAAAGCTGGCAAAACCCTCCATGACATTGAATCTAATGGTATCTTCAAAGATGCCACGCCACTAACTGAGCAAGTGAAAACAGAGATAGATAAATGGGACTATCTTAAACTAAGAAGCTTCTGCACCTCCAAAGAAACAGTGACCAAAATACAAAGACAATCTACAGAATGGGAAAGGATATTCGCCGAATACACATCTGACAAGGGGTTGATATCCAGGATATACAAAATACTGGTTAAACTCCACAAGAAGAAAACATCCAACCCCATCCAAAAATGGGGCAATGAAATGAACAGAAACTTTCTCAAAGAAGAAATCCGAATGGCAAAAAAGCACATGAGAAAATGCTCTACATCATTAATCATCAGGGGGATGCAGATCAAAACCACAATGAGATACCATCTCACACCTCAGAGACTGGCCCACATGCAAAAGAACAAAAGCAACCGATGCTGGCGCGGATGTGGCGAGAAAGGGACACTCCTTCACTGTTGGTGGGAATGTCCACTGGTTCAGCCCTTCTGGAAAACAGTATGGACGATTCTCAAAAAATTAGAAATTGAGCTCCCATTTGACCCAGCAATACCACTCCTGGGAATATATCCCAGAGAGGCAAAAATGTATAGTCGAAGTGACATCTGCACTTGTTTGTTCATTGCAGCCCTCTTTACAATAGCCAGAAACTGGAAGAAACCTGAATGCCCAAGAACAGATGACTGGTTAAAGAAACTTTGGTACATCTACACAATGGAGTACTATGTAGCTCTTAGAAAAGATGAAGTCATGAAATTTACATACAAGTGGTACAATATGGAAAGTATCATGCTAAGCGAAATGAGTCAGAAAGAGAGGGATAGACATAGAAAGATTGCATTCATCTGGGGGATATAAAGTAACAAAGTATGAGATTAATACCCAAGAATAGCTGAGATCAGCACCAGGAGGATTACTCCATAACTTAGAGGCCAGCCGGGTATCCTAGAGGAAAGGGCTATTCAGATAGAGAAGGGAGCACCAAATAAAGGATGTTTGGAGGATCCTCCCAGGAGGGGAGATGCATGTCGAAAGTAGACTATGGACTGAACATGTTTGCCACTCAATGCCTCTTTTGCAGACCACAACACCCAAAAGGAGAGAGAGAACACAGGGGATTGCCCTGCCACAGAGACGGGGGGATGGGGGGATGGGGGTGGGAGGGATATTATCCATGGTGGTGGAAAATGGGCACTGGTGGAGGGATGGGTATCTGATCATTGTATAATTGAAACCAAAGCACAAAAAATTGTAAATCTACAACTTTAAAAAAAATAAAATATAATAAAGGGGAAAAAATGGTTATGTTTAAAATCTCTGCCACACAGAAAGAAATTTACTATGTACTCAATATTGCAATGACTGTTATCTAATGACTTTTTTTTTTTTTGCTTTTTGAGTCACCACCAGGCGATGCACAGGGATTAATCCTGGTTCATGCACTCAGGAACTACTCCTGGTGGTGCTCGGAAGTATATGTGGGATGCTGGGAATCGAACCCGGGTCAGCCACGTGCAAGGCAAACGCCATAACAGCCCCTCTGCTGACAATTAAGATTTGTCCATAAGGTACATTGAAGACAAAGCTGGCAAAACCCTCCATGACATTGAATCTAATGGTATCTTCAAAGATGCCACGCCACTAACTGAGCAAGTGAAAACAGAGATAGATAAATGGGACTATCTTAAACTAAGAAGCTTCTGCACCTCCAAAGAAACAGTGACCAAAATACAAAGACAATCTACAGAATGGGAAAGGATATTCGCCGAATACACATCTGACAAGGGGTTGATATCCAGGATATACAAAATACTGGTTAAACTCCACAAGAAGAAAACATCCAACCCCATCCAAAAATGGGGCAATGAAATGAACAGAAACTTTCTCAAAGAAGAAATCCGAATGGCAAAAAAGCACATGAGAAAATGCTCTACATCATTAATCATCAGGGGGATGCAGATCAAAACCACAATGAGATACCATCTCACACCTCAGAGACTGGCCCACATGCAAAAGAACAAAAGCAACCGATGCTGGCGCGGATGTGGCGAGAAAGGGACACTCCTTCACTGTTGGTGGGAATGTCCACTGGTTCAGCCCTTCTGGAAAACAGTATGGACGATTCTCAAAAAATTAGAAATTGAGCTCCCATTTGACCCAGCAATACCACTCCTGGGAATATATCCCAGAGAGGCAAAAATGTATAGTCGAAGTGACATCTGAACTTGTTTGTTCATTGCAGCACTCTTTACAATAGCCAGAAACTGGAAGAAACCTGAATGCCCAAGAACAGATGACTGGTTAAAGAAACTTTGGTACATCTACACAATGGAGTACTATGTAGCTGTTAGAAAAGATGAAGCCATGAAATTTACATACAAGTGGTACAACATGGAAAGTATCATGTTAAGCGAAATGAGTCAGAAAGAGAGGGATAGACATAGAAAGATTGCATTCATCTGGGGGATATAAAGTAACAAAATATGAGATTAATACCCAAGAATAGCTGAGATCAGCACCAGGAGGATTACTCCATAGCTTAGTGGCCAGTCGGGCACTCTAGAGGAAAGGGCAGCTCAGATAGAGAAGGGAACACCAAATAAAGGGTGTTTGGAGGATCCTCCCAGGAGAGGAGATGCATGTCGAAAGTAGACTATGGACTGAACATGTTTGCCACTCAATGCCTCTTTTGCAGACCACAACACCCAAAAGGAGAGAGAGAACACAGGGGATTGCCCTGCCACAGAGGCAGGGGGTGGATGGGGGGATGGGGGTGGGGGGAATATTATCCATGGTAGTGGAAAATGGGCACTGGTGGAGGGATGGGTATCTGATCATTGTATAATCAAACCCAAGCACAAAAAATTATAAATCTACAACTGTACCTCATGGTGTTTCACTAATAAAAAAAGAAAAATAATTAAAAAAAAGATTTGTTTATATAATAAGAAACTAACGCCCAAGTACAGTGGAGACAAGGGCCCAGAAGATTGCTCCACAGGTGGAAGCCTCCTCATGAGCAGGGGAAAAGGCAGCTGGGATAGAGAAGGGATCACTAAGTTAATAATAGTTGGAGGGATCGCTTGGGAGAGAGATGTGTGCTGAAAGTAGATAAAGGACCAAACCTGATGGCCTCTCACTATCTATATTGAAAATCATAATGCCCAAGAGTAGAGAGATAGTAAGAAGGAAATTGTGTGCCATAGAGGCAGGGAGTGGGGTCATGGTCGGGGGAGACAAGAGGGATACTGGGGGCATTGGTAGAAAATGTACACTGGTAGAGGGATGGTTGTTCTATCATTTTATGACTGAAACTCAATTGTGAAAGCTTTGAAACTGTATCTCATGGTGATTCAATAAAAATAAAAAGAAAATGGAGAGTAAAAAATAAAGATTCAGAAATATATTAAATAACCATTTCAAGTAATATAAGACAATTTAATGGAGATTATTTACCATCATCTATTACTACAGACAAACAACTCTTAAAAGCATACAAATATTTTCTGAGTTTGGAAGCAAATGTTTCCACTGGTAGTGATCTTTACATATAACAAGAACTTGGCTTACTATGACTCCAGACACGGAGAATTTGGTTTGACTCCTAGACCAACAGATTAAGTACAGCACTATGATGACTTGACAGTCATATTCTGCAGCTGAATCACAATGTCTCAATTAAATTCCAACACGCTATTGAGAATCAATAGAGGGCGTTCAGAAACAAGTAGATGTGAATATCAATTTTTAGGTAATGTAATCTATTGCATTGAAAGTGACAACCACACAAATCATTGGGAGACAAGAGGAACCATATGAAAAATGTAAGTATTATAAGTAACTACATGCAGTGTAAATATTATAATTAAAGTTCTTTTTAAGTGTTACAAAAATTAATTTCTCCAATGTATAATCTTAATGTCTGAATGTATTTTGATGTTAAGAGCTACACAGAGTGTTTACCCTTTATAGGATCATGTTCAACAGTGAATTATTGAAAACAACCCACCAATAGGCGATGGCATATAGTACATGCATGCAAAAGAAAATCGTTCATTTTTCCAATCATTGTCATATCACTGGAAACTGTTTACATTGTGGTACTGAGCAAACAGTGAGTATGATAAACACTGGTGATGGGTGATTTTGATAACACAAGCTTATATTATTTCTATTATGCATTATATGTCTATATTCTTTGTGCTCTCTTCTGACTTATGACAATAAAAACAAATTCTATAAAATGATGTTTTTTTAAGGAGAGAAAATTCCAAAGCCCTGTCTCCAAAAATCAGTTTTTCAAGTCTAATTTTCTGATATATTTGTAGAATTATGACTGTGCTCTCAAAGTACACTACAACTGTGACAGCTAAAAAAATGGGGAGGAGTTCCTAAATGTCTTTACTGAAACAGTGACTTACAGAACAAAGATACATAATATAGTTTGAGCTATATTAAATCCAGTGAGTTTACCTACACCAATACACTTGCCCTTTTCCATTTGGATTATGAGTAAAATTTTTGAATTATACTCAAGTACACTCATGAAAAGAAAATGAACTTGCTTTTAAATACCATTCCCTAGATATGTCATTTAATTAGCCTAGCAAAAACTGGATGTGGGGTTACTTTAGAATTATTTTTCTTTATTTATGAAATTAGTTCCTTTTATAGTGCTTCAAAGTGCCAATTCTAAAGGTTCCTTCATCCAGCTTTTGAGAACAATGCTCACCTGTTATTCTACCTATTCATATTTCTACATGGCCATTTTCCTTTCTTGTAACAAGGTAGGTGTGTATGTAAAGCACACAAATAAGAAATCAGAAGTCTTAACACTTACATGATGGCATATGACAATCTTTTGGTTATTTATAAACTGTAATCAGATGGTCAAATCAATCACATGAAATAACATGATTTATGTGTGTGTGTGTGTGTGTGTGTGTATGTGTAGGGACCAGAGCGATATTAGAGCAGGTAGGGCATTTGCCTTGCACATGGCTGACCCTGATTCAATGTCTGGCATCCCATAAGAAACCCCGAGCACCTCCAGGAGTAATTCCTGAGTATAGAGCAAGGAGAAACCCCTGAGCATCGCCAGGTTTGACCCCCAAAGCCTATATATGTATATATGTGATTGAAGCTAGTATATATATGTGTGTACAGGGACCACTCCTGGTCCAACTTAGCCAACCATGCCTTCTTGGTTCAATGCCCTCAAATTCAATGATTACCCCATGATTTGTGGGCCTTTCAGGGCCATACCTGGAAATGCTCAGGAGGCATGTGCTATTAGGTCCAACCTGGATCAGGTGCATGCAGAGCAAGCACTGTAGCCCCTAGACTGCATGCTAATTGATTTTTAAGGTAAAGAAAGAACGCATTTCTATGGCTTAAATATACTGTATAATAATAAAAACCAGTTTAGTCGATAATAATAGCCAGAATTCAAACTGCCACCACAGGAATGATAGCACAAGGCACACAACTATGGTGCAAAGGATTTACAATTCTGAAAACCAGAAAAGATTTATGTAGTGAACTTCAAGAAGAACTTGGGGTAAAAGATCAGGTGCTCAGTGAGGAAGATAAGCCATCCATCAAAGGGTTATAAAATGCTCTCTCTCTAGGAAGAATGCAGAGAAATGATCATGGCAATGTACAGCATACCAGAATGCAAAAATTCATGATAGAGGTTTGATAGCTAAAATTTAATATTAATTGCTGTTCCATTTTGATGCTTTTAACAAGGGGTTCTAACATATACAATATATACTGACAGTCATGAGCACAATTAGAAGAAATATTCGGAAGACATGGCAAAATGAGTCACTTTGAATTCAAGTACTATACGGTAATTAGATAGGTTTACTCTATAAAGGGCTGGATCGATATAGCACAGTGGGTAGGGTGTTTGCCTTGCATGAGGCCGACCCTGATTTAACAAATCTGCCCCACTTGGAAAGCCTGGAAAGCTACTGAGAGTATCTCACCCACACAGCAAAGCCTGGGAAGCTACCCATGATGTATTTGATATGCCAAGAATAGTAGCAACAGGTCTCACAATTTGTTGTGAGATATTACTGGTGCCCTCTTGAGCAAATTGATGAACAACGGGAGGACAGTGCTATAGTGCTACTCTGTAAAACTGTTCAACTTTATGTATTTCTGTCCATCCATACAAATCATCATTCTTACAGATTGTCAGAAAAAAAAAGAGAATGCTGACTTCAGGATTTAGGTTCAAAAACTTGGAGCAACTGTGAAAATTATCCTCACATGGAGAAACTCAAGAAGCAATGAAATTTACCTTTGTGTAATCCATCCAAACTTCTTCTACTACTATCAAACAAGAGTAACAAAAATGCAACCTTAAAATAGGCATAAAGAGTAGCAATCATGTTTGGTCTATAGTCTACTTTCAGCATGCTTCTCTGATCATTGTATAATTGAAACCCAAGCACAAAAATTTGTAAGTCTACAACTGGAGCGGTAGTACAGCAGGTAGGGCGTTCGCCTTACAAGCGGCCAACATGGCCGACCCGAGTTTGATTCCTCCGCCCCTCTCAGAGAGCCTGGCAAGCTACCGAGAGTATTCGATATGCCAAACACAGTAACAACAAAGTCTCCAATGGAGACGTTACTGGGCCTGCTCGAGCAAATCGACGATCAACGGGAGGGCCTTTACTTACTTTTACTTTACTTACAACTGTACCTCATGGTGTCTCACTAATAAAAATTAAATAAAAAATTGGCATAAAGATTATCTAGTTCACTTTTAGGATATTTTAAGATAGACATCCTATCTACTTTAAGATATTTTAGGATATTTAGGATATTTATATTTGCTCGAGCAGGCCCAGTAATGTCTATATTTTGAGACTTGTTGTTACTGCATCTGGCATATTGAATACGTCATGGATAGCTTGCCAGGTTTTGCTGCATGGGTGAGATACTCTTGGTAGCTTGCCGGGCTCCCCGAGAGGGGCAGAGGAATTAAACCTGGCTTGGCTGGGCTAGCTGTGCCCAAGGCAAACGCCCTACCGCTGTGCTCTCTCTCCAGCCCAGGATATTTATATATAATATAAAATATTATATAATAATATTTTAGGTTATTTCATTTATGATAAGTGGGTAAAATGTCGTTTTTATATAGGAATGGAATTTTTTTAAATTTTATAATCATGCTCCAGCTGTCTCTAAGAGTGATAAAAACAGAGAACGTTAGAATACAGAATTTCCAGAAAATTTCAAGAGGAACATATTGTAGGCATTTAGAACTGGAAGGACAGTAAAGAGAAATCTGCCTAGTCTATACTTTTTACTTTATAAGTAAGGACTCAGAGAATCCAACAGTTTACTCCAATCCTTTCAATTTTCAGTACCTACAGTATTTCATGTTGTAGATCATGAGTTTACAGTGTAAAACCAATTGAACTGATATACTTGAGACCATTCTTAAATATACAGCTTACTTGGAGATATCAGAAGGATAGAGCTATTTTCCAAGTTATTTTAAACTTGTGCCTTTGAAACTTTCTAATAAAATCTTAATCTACACAATTAACCAAAGGATGTTTTAAGATTCAAGATTGACAAACTATGAAGTGAAATATAATAGGAAGAAACTGTAGATTAGAAAATTTTATTTTACTTCTAGTTTTTAAAAAGCAATTGAATTTCCTTTTTAATAGGCAGCAGGCTGATTAGAGTTGGAGAGCTTTCAGGAACAAATGAAAAGGGTTGTCAACTGAAAGGCCATGGAGTATTTTTAATTAAAATCATTGGCAAAAAGAAGAGAGCAGCTACCAATATTAAGCATATTTCCTGTTTCAACAGGTCAACAAAATAATGTGTTAAAGGTATGCTCAGAAAGTGTATGCAAAATAATTTATGGAGAGGAAATAAGAACTCTAAAAATAAAAAAAAAATGGAGAAGAAAATTTTTAAAAATACACTATCCTAATCGTTTGTCTTTCTTTATTCAGTGTGTTTTATATGACTCAGGTGTTTGACAAGAATTTTATCCCTTTTGTACTTAGGTAACATGGTTTGTGACAAGAGTGTTAAAACTTGCATAGAACATAAATGATATACAATTGATATTTATGGACTAACAATGTGAGCCATTAGTAGATATTCACCACAAGAATCTGTACTATTATGCAAAAAGAGAAGGAATTTGCAAGCGTATTAATTTTGCATTTGAAACATTGTGTTCATGGTGACATGTTATTAGCATTCTAGCAAAGGAGTCCCCAAATGGGAATCAAATCTATGAACTTGTAAGAGTCACAGAATGTCTCTTATTTCTGACAAAGACGATACTTTTTCTGAAGAAATCATAAAACTTCAGAAGTTTTGAAGTAATCTAGCTAGGTCAATCTTAATCTAAGCAACCAGCATGGTCCCAAGTTTAATATAAATTACCATAACCAATTAATTATGCATCATATGAATATCCACCTCTATTGGATATGGATTTAGGCTGAAAAGGAAAAAATAAATGTCTCTATATATATACTTATACATTATTTAAGTTTAAAATATTAATCTAAATGAAATTTTCATTTACATATTTTCTAATTACAATCAAGATAATATATGTTCATCAAGGTCACAGCATTAAAAACTTCTCAAATCTGAAAAACTTATTTGTAAAACCGTAGAAGAAATAAGGGGTCATTGCAGTATTTAAATAAGTCCAGACAGAGTATATTTCATTTGACCTCTTTCCTCATTGTTGGCATTCATAAAGTGAAAGCTATTATTCCTTTTCACTTTGGGGAACAAAAGGTATTTCTATTTTCCTAGGGTGCATAAGTCATCTACTTAAGCATCCACAGCTGGTGTCCAGGTATTATTCAAGCAAACTTGACTTAGAAATACAAGAGAGCAGCCCTCACAGTTGATTTTTCCCCATGTTTTGATCTCTTGCCATGCTGTTTCATAAGGTCAAAATCCCTACAAGCTTTGACCTGAAAAGCAGTCAAAATTTCAGGCACACAATGTCCATTATATGAACACAATCAGAAGCCTTGTCCTCTCAGCCACATACGCCTATATCCCACTGATTTTAACCATGACTAGGGCTTTGCTCATTCTTCATACCATTTAACAGGATTGTTAAAAGAATTCATATTTCATGTCATTAAAGGAACATATTTTTCTCCCATAAATGCAGCAAGAAAATAGGCAATCAAATGACCTCTGTTTTTTGAAATCATATCATTTCCTCAATTTTCTCAGGATTTTTCTTGTAGGTTTTTCACCAAGTTCAATCTGACAGCCAAGAAAAAAAATATATATTTTTATAAGACACTCTATCTTGGACATTTTCTGTTTGTTTTATTTTGGAGGTGCTCAGAGATGCTTCCAGTTCAGTGTCCTGTTATCACTCCTGGCTGTATTGAAGGGGCCCATGAGGGGCCAGGGATGGAGACTGTGACTCCAACAATCAAAGCATGCACTTAACCCACTGAGTTAGCTCTGGGGCCCTCAGGCACAGTGCTGGCTCTCTCTCCTCTTCTTGTTCTAATTCCTCTTTTCCTGTCCAATAGTCCCAAATCCCACAACAATGATTTGGATTAGGCTTTGATAGTACATTTTGGGGAAAGCCAATGCACTGAAAGTTAGACATTAAAGGTTCAAGCTGTAGGAAGCAACTTGCCTAACATATATGTTTTTGGTTCTGGGATAGGAGTGGGCAACTCTTTGAAAATAAAATCAAATCCCAGTAGACCACTATAGGCCCTTCAAGTGTACAAAATGGTCTTCATTGTCCATCAGGAGCATTTCATCTTTCAAAACGCCTTCCCGGTCTATGGCTGCCTTTCATCCTCATCGCATCCCAGTTTGCAAAGGGAATGGTTTCATGTAATATGTTGGATAAAGAATTTTCTAAAGAACTAAACAATCCAAAGTTAGCATTCTTTCATGAAAGAGACTGCAAAGCTTAACAAGGTTAGGCTCTTCGTAGGACAGTTTGGGTTCAGAATGTTTGGGCTATTATAAAGAAAGATTCCTAGGGGTTCTCTCATTGAAAATAATTGACTTGATAACATTTTGATAAGATAGTTTTGTCTGCATGAAAAAGCAGTTTCCCTCCAAGGAAAGGTGCATACTGAAATATTGCACGGCTGGGCAGGCCTCCACTTTCCCTGTTTCAGGCTGCACTGTAGACATCCAGAATGTGGAGACTGGCACATGTCACTGTTGTCCTCAGGCAAGATTTTTCAAAAAAAAAATATGATCTGCAGACTATATGGATGCAAATTGCTGGACGATTAACGAGATTTTCTGAGCACAGAATCTAAAACTGTGCATTTTAATCAGCTTCTTGGGTAATTAATATGCAGACTCCAGTTGGAAAAACCACTGCACATTATACAAGTGAACGAATGAGAACGTGATCTATCATTAACAGTTACATCTTCATGAATATATCCCTTTTAAAGGGACGGATCTCAAAACAACTTCCTTTTTCAGATAGTGCTACACCTAAAAATGATAACAATTTTTACAGAAGCAGTAATAATCTCTGAAACCAATGGATACATACAGAAATACCAGGGTTGCTTTAAAAATTATCTATTTTTCTAACACCTCCTTATATTATCATTGATAACAATGGCATGGGTTGGAGCAATAGCACAGTGGTAGGGCATTTGCCTTGCACGCAGCCAGCCTGGCCGATCTGTGTTCAATTTCTCCGCCCCTCTCGGAGAGCCCGGAATGCTGCTGAGAATATCTCACCCACACGACAAAGCCTGGCAAGCTACCTGTGATTTATTCAATATGCCAAACATAGTAACAAGTCTCAAGATAGAGAGGTTACTGGGCCCCGCTCAAGCAAATCGATGAACAACCGGAGGACAGTAATACAGTGCTATTGGGTCAAAACGATAGCACAGCAGGTAGGGTGTTTGCCTTGCAAGTGGCCAACATGGTTGACCTGAGTTCGTTCCCCCCCCACCCCCCAGAGCCCGGCAAGCTCCCGAGAGTATCTCACCTTCACGGCTAAGCATGGCATGCTACCCGTGATGTATTCAATATGCCAAACACAAACACAGTAACAATTGTCACAATGGAGATGTTACTGTGCCTGCTCGAGCAAATTAATGAACAACAGGAGGATAGTGACAGTGACCAATGGCATTATAAAGCAGCCATGGCAAGATAATAAGATAATAAGAGGAATATTAGATCAATTAACTGCTAGCAATATGTTCAATGGAAAATGGACGACTTCTTATCACCCTATGATTAATTGAAATATAAATTCATATTAATTAATTTGAAATTATAAGTATTGAATGGAAAAGGAAGATTGAAATATAATTCAAAATCACCTATGTGGGCCAATCATGTTTTCTTAAACTTCATTTCTGGAAGGAATACTTTAAAGTTCTTTTTAGTCTTTAAATGATAATGTCCTCAATGTTATCACACATCTCAAGAAATCAAGTTCCGTGTGCTCATCTCATAATCACTGTCACTGTCACTGTCCTCCCATTGTTCATCAGTTTGCTCGAGCAGGCCCAGTAACGTCTCCACTGTGAGACTTATTGTTACTGTTATTTTGGCATGTCATATACGTCACAGGTAGCTTGCCAGGCTTTGCCATGTGGGCGAGATACTCTCAGTAGCTTGCTGGGCTCTCCGAGAGGGGTGGAGGAATCGAACCCAGGTTGGCCGGGTTGGTTACATGCAAGGCAAACGCCCTACCTGCTGTGCTATCACTCCAGCCCCATCTCATAATAAAACACTTAAAATCTAAAAATATCATATATAATCATTGCTTTGATAGAAATGTGTCCATGGTCTAGTCACTGAACTGGGAATTGGGACCAATTAGCAAATGTTAGTTTCTATAATGCAAAATGCATTGAGTATGTTTAACAATATCATGAACCACATTAACATTTTGAATGACTCTCTTATATCCACAATCTTGCAATATATGGTAGCAAGATTCGGTAACCTCAAAATTTCCCATCTTTTAAAAATTACTTTAACGTAACATTGCTAAATTAAATACTATGACTCAACATATGTAGTTCGGGTACTTTTCTAACCTACAGGTCCATTATGTTAGAACAAATGAGCCATACTCTAGATTTTTTGATTTTAGAGTTCTGGAAGAAAGAGGCTCCTTAGTTGCACTCACAGAAAAGGAAGCACTATTACAATCAAAGTACCCTGACCCTAGTTCAGCTCCTCAAACGGATTTATCCCTGACAATTCACTTTTCCACAAATGTAAAATGTGGGTGTCAAGTGATGGCCCTTTTGGTTTCTGAAATCTATAATTTAGGATTATACTGTCATGGCAAAGGTCCCCAGACTTTCATTCAATTCCAGTTGTGACTCAGTCACTGCATTTCCATTCCACTAACCTGAAAATAAGTGTCCTGCAGGGCAGTGGGCAACGAGCTCACTCTCCTCCATATCTTCCCTATCCTGCATCATCAAGTAGTCAAGAGAGTCATAATCTTTTTTATTCAGTAGAGTATCTTACCAGGACACATTCAGTAGCATCCTTTGAGAGGTTATAGAAGTGTTCTTTAAAGGCAGATTTCAAATCTCAAGGATTACTTACTGTAGGATAATAGTATCACTAACCTGGGCTGAGCTCTTTTCCACTTTTTTAGCTAAATTATCCCAGCGCTGGGCAAAGCTCTCCAGTCCCGCTTCCATCTTTTGGGCGACCGCTTTATTTTTCAGTGTTGAAAGAAGATCTTGGTTGAGTGATCGGAGTTTGTCCATGGTTTGCTTTTTGTTTTCTAAATCTGCTTTTAAACCCTGTTAAAACAAAGAAGAATGTGGAATCGTGTTATATTAATCTTCAGTCTAGGTTTTATCTTATAAAACATGAGAGATCAATTTGCCTTTGCATACATGTTCAAATATGAAGATCTGAAGAGATTGCAATCATGACTGGGAGGAATCAAGAGCCTATAAAAACCTAAGTAGAAAATTATAATCCAAGTAATCTTCATAAGAAGCTTGAGGAGGAAAAAATGTCAAATGTAGAATAAACACAACAAAGGCACTTAGGAACTACTTTTAGATAGTTGAAGAATTGTATTTTTAAAAGTACTATTCCTTCAAAAAGGCATAAGGGATCAATATATGGAAATTACTTTTTCACAATTGGAGTTGTGCAAAAGTAGAGGCATGCTCTTGAATATTACTGCATTTCCTCTTAATTCCTTGGGGACCAGATTTTAAGTGAAGAACCACATGTGAGGAGGTGCCCTAAAGAGAAAGCATGGGACTGAGAAGGTAAACATGGGTAAGGGGTCTTCCCAATCTGAATGCAGGTAATATCTAGATCAACTTAAAGTATGATTTGTTCACATCAAGCTTTCATTTGTTCTATTATTTGGAAATACAGATCTGGATGTTCAGTTTACTGACAAAAATTAGCATCTGCTATTCAATTAATACTTGACTGCTTGAGTAATTATCTTCTCAAGTAAATTGGAGAGTCCATTAAATTGTACAAACCAAGTGTGTTTGACATGCTGGAATCGTTTTGCCACACACATGCATTAGGTAAATTACTGTGGTTCACGTAATGTAATGTTACGTGAAGGAAATGCATTCTGGTTTCCAAAGTTACCAGGAGCTATGAGAGACTGAAAATGCCTTTTGGTTGCTAACACAATGAATGAATGAAGTAGATGCATGGAGCCAGTCATTAAGGTGTTTCTTCATTCACTTTATTTCATTAAGGTCATCCTGTGCTTTGGGCAATTCACCTTCTATCACAAACACTAGTCTCTGATATAATTTGTAAATACTAAATAAGAGGTAATAAAGGAAGGAAGGAGGGCTGGAGAGATAATACAACTGGCAGGGCATTTGCCTTGCATACCCTCAAGCTGCCTTGCCAGGAGACTGAGAATGATCCCTGAGCACAGAGCCAAGAGTTAGCACTGAGCACAGCTGGGTGTATCCCCAAACCCCCAAAATAAAAAATACAAAGGAAAGAATTAAATTGTCGCCCCTCATTTGGCAGTAAGAAGTTACCACGAATATAAACTAAACTGTGAGACCTGTCTTTCCAAAACAAATGCAAATTTACTTAAGAACCACTAACATTACATATGGCAAGGAAATTGTCGCGAAACAGATGCACCAATCGCTCATGAAGTGAAGTGTCATCAACATAGAGAAATCAATACACCCTCCTGCAAAGGACACTTTATGTAGCTCATTTTGGCATGCCACCTGCATTGATAGCTCTGAACTGCAGAATGCTCCCATCTCCTTCAATTAGCTCATACTTTATTCAGAATCTTCTTCATCTGGTTATGTCCTCTTGCTGCCTTTATGCTTAGCATTCTAAGGGAATAAAAGCAAGTTTTGAAGTTCTTTTCTAACTTTCTTCAATTATTCAATTATTAAGCATTTTGCTAGTGGTTCCTTTTTTTTTCTTTTGAGAGAATGCGAAAGGCCAATGCTAGATTTAAACTCTGTAAATTGACTTCCTTCCTAAATATACCTCTCAGTGTGGGAAATTGCTAACAAATACATTTTGCATATCTAATTTGTTTAAGTCACATTTAGCTTTCTATTAAGTTCATGTGCATACTTGAACTCATTATAAGACAGTTTCTGCTGCCTTCCTCGAAGATGAGATCCAAATATGAATTTCAATGAAAATCCCTCTAATTTCTTTGTGGTGCCTCAGTTTTCTGTTTTATCTTTGTTATTATCTCACATACATTTATTTTGTATAAGTCAACCCCAATTCTTTGTAGAAAAGTTTAAGATACAAATTAGGACACATCATAAAGGAGAAAAAAAACTGCAAGGATCAAACCCAGGGGCTCAGATATGCAAGGCAGAAACTCTAGCAGGGAGCCACTTCCCCAGCCCAAGACATTTCAAAGGACAAAAATGTAAATATAATCATCCTCGGCTGGCTTTTTCGGAGCTTAAGGAGTAATTTTAAAGTGCACTATGAGTGAAGTTAATGAGGGACAATCATCGTTTCATGTAAATACATGATGGATTGAAATCATTTCCAAATGAAGGTCTGAGAGTTCTGTGTTTGAAGCAAAAGATCATGTCAGAGAGTTATGGGAAGCCATGTTACTGAAACAGGCTTTCTTAGATAATCTATAAAAGTAATTGGATACCTAAGGAGATTTAGTGGCAAATGAAAATAAGCCTCCTGTGTTCTCACTGGAGCAGACAAAGAAGCACTTGGCCAGAAAAACAAAATCAAAGGTGACAGTCTGCGATGTGCCTCCAGTAGAGAGCATGCCTTGCACGTGTGAGGCTATGGGCTCAATATGCAGCACACCATGGTCCCTTGAGTACTGTGGGGTATGGCCCAGTCCAAAATGAAAGGGCCTGTCATACATGGAGCCAGGCTGGGGCGGGGTAGAGTAGCAGCAGGGAAACAGGACATTGGTGGTGGGAAATGTACACTGGTGAAAGGTTGGATATTGGAACATTGTATGACTGAAACCTAATCATGATAATGTTGTTAATATTTATCTCATGATGATTCAATAAAAAGTAAATAATAAAAATGGATTAAAAATAAAGGTGAAAGACATCAGTAAAGAATAAACTAGGAAAAAATGATCAATCCTACCCCAACTTCATGCCAAATAAAATCTTTCAGTTCCTGGAGAATTCTCCTACTGGAATTTAACATAGGGAAAAAGATATAAAACCTATGAAGGGTTCATGTACATGGGGTCACTTTAGTCACCTACTATGGGTTATCTGAATTCATATTAATTTGGCATGATTGGACTGTTAGCAAACATTATAATAGAAAAATGCTCTTTTTCTGCATATCAAGAAATCATCACAGTTCTGTTTATCCCAGACAGCCATAGCACTTGAGACTCAGGGAACCGAAGGAGGCTCATCTATCAAAGGCAGCCATCAACCAGGGTTTTTCAAAATACAATTAGTCTTATTTTCAGACACCAGGTTCCTGAGCCTAATTCCCAGGCTGGCAGTGAGACATAGTCAACACCTTCAATTGGGGCCAGTGGCATAAAGTGGCAAGAGACAGACAAGTGATTCAAGAGGAGGGAGAAGACGTGTTCTCTGGGGTTAGAGACAGAGGATGAGCAGAAGTGAGAAAAGAAGGTCAACTTATTTTTTAAAAAAGGCTAATGAAGTCTTTGCTCTATGTTCAACAGGAACAAGTCCCAAGACAGTGATGCTGAGTAAATTTCTCTAACACTGGTGGAGCTGAATTCTGTATGCCTACTATATGTGTTGCTCTTATCTGAAGGTAGGAGAAAAACAAGAGACCAAGCCATTAGAATCATCTCTGGACCATTCTACCTCTGAGGAAAACATCAGAGTCACCCAGAAGGCTGGATAAATTTCTAACTTCCCAGCTCTGTTTCCAGAGTATCTGAGGATATGGTCTGGAGAGGGACCAAGGACTGACCTTTCCAACAAGATCCCAGATGCTGCCAAGGCTGTGAGGCTGGGGACTTCCCTTCAAAAACCAGTGATTCTCTCTAGATGGATTCACTGAGTACCATCACAGGGCTGATATCAAGGAAACCTGGGCAGGTGGAACTACAGTGCATCCAATGGGTTCCGTGAGCATACCCAAGTACTTGCTCTGTCTCTGCTTTCTCATCCCACCAGCCACATAACTGAGGCAGCCCTTGCATAGTGTATGCCCTTCAAGCCCTGCTTCTTCAGCCAGGGTAGATGACCCCAAGAGGGTCACATGAAGGATAATTGGGGTCTTCTGGAAATTAATTTATGCATGTCTCATTTTTGGGATATGTTTGACTCAACTACCGATGTTAAAGATGCGGGGGTCATGTGGAAAGGTCATGCTTGTGGTCATGAGCAGAAGTCACTGTAAGAGCCTTGGTTTAGATCACCATCATGCTTTCCAGAGTTAGGCGATCCTCTGTCAACACCATTGTTCATCTCAGCAGCAACACACTTCCCCGGGACAGGATTCCTGTAGATAGGGCCCTTTCCCCCATAATACCCATGCTATGACAATTCCCCAGTTCTTCTCTACTATACGTTATGTCCTTTTACACTTTGGCATCAGTGCAGCAATTTGTGCTTCTCACTATCTGAGAGTTTCACTAATCATGCTCCCCTTGGCTGAGTGGAATGGAGCTAAGGTGTAATATGAAATCTTTGTAGTAAGAGCCGTTTCTGTTGGTACAATCCAATGACATCCAAGTGTGAGTACCTGATGGTATATACCATCCAATGGGGCATTCTTGTGTGAACCACCAGTGGTATACATTGGCATTGACATATTATGTCAAATAAATCCTAAGTTTGGACCCTGAAAAAGAGACCTATCTGATTTGGGAAAAGCCACAAATGCAGAGCTAAATGATTAATGGAATCTTTCCACCCCACCTAAAATGAGAGATTAGGAGGCAATCCTATGAGTTATGAGTGAAAATGTTTCAAAACAAATCACCATGAGTGTAAATAAAATGTTTTAGCATACCATATATATACCTAGGCATGTAGTAGGGCGTAGTGACAGATGGTACCTGTTTTGGGTCTCAGATTGTGACATATTTTAATGAACATTAAATTCTTATTCACTGCCTGAGTCAGCAGGGGAATTTCACCTCAAATTCTAGACCAGCTGTCAGTTTCTGTTAATTGGCTTAAGCTATCACATAGTAAGACTTACACAAAACATATTTTCACTTTGTTCACAAGTAAGGTGATATAATTTGGATTTTAATCATACTGAAAAATTTTTGAGATTTTCTTAAGAGTACATTTCCATGGCCCTGAGGCTAATAAAGTCTTTGACTCACAAAAATGTCAATATAGTGGCACATGGTTATTTGAAATGACAGCTCTTGATTATAGCTATTTTTGCCAAGGAATCAAATGGTGAAATGATATGCAGGTTTTGCAATTGGTGGGATTGGTTTTTGGGACCACATGCAGTAGAGCTCGGGGTTATTCTTGGCTCTGTGCTCAGGAGTGACCCTTCTTGGTGCTCAGGGGACCACGTATCACTAGGCATCTAACAAGAGTCTACTGCATGTAACGCAAGCACCTTAGCCCTGTACTATCTCTCCACTCTTGGTAGGAAGCAGGTATTTTTTGGGGGGTGTCAAACCTAGCCATGCTCAGTGGTTGCTCCTGGCTTGGTAGTCAGGAATCATTCCTTGTGATGCCTGAGGGACCATATAGGATGTTGAGGATCAAAACCAGGTTAGTTTCATGCAAGGCAAATGCTCTACCCACCGTACTATCACTCTGGCCCCAGGAGAAAAGGGGTTTAAAGTAGCTAGCTTCAAAGGTCCACAACTACATCTGGAAGTACCAGGGCTCATATTAGCAATGATACTTATGTTCTATACTAATTTACATATCTACTTTACACACATGCTTTTATCCTAGACCTCAACTTCTGCTATAAAGCAATCCTCTTGTTCTCCTCCTCTTTAACTAGTTAAGTTTTTCTAATTAATGTCCTTACTATGAAAACTCCTGCTACCAAAGAATATTCCAGAGACAGATATGACTATCAAACTAGCCAAGGCTCTCCATCAGCTGCAGAACAAGAACATTCCTGGACCACATATGTTTTTGCCCTTTGGATGCATATGTAAATATCTCTCTGAAAAAAGGTCATTGGTGACCATATCGCTCAAGCAAGTGATTTTGTGAGGAATTATTTTATCAACAACAAGCTAGTTCTTGATAACAAAATTTAAGTAACCCTATTTTAAATTCAAAGCCTAGAGAATACTATGAGCTGTGTAGCAAAATGTATCATACAAATAAATATTTGATTAAACGTCACAAACTTATCCTGTGAAATTTATTTAATAATATCTTTAAGGGTCACAGTAATAATACAGTGGATAGAGTGTTTGCCTGGCATGTGGTCTACCTGAGCTCCATTCCTAGAACCCATATGGTATTCGAAATATTCCAGAAGTGATCCCTGAGCACAGAGCCAGGAATAATCCCTGAACACTGGCAAATGTGGGCCCAAAATCCAAAAACAAAATTTTTAAAGTATTCAACTTCTATTAAGAGCATACAATAGCAATCCATGCATAAATTGTTTGTTAGATAAAATTTAAAAATATTGCTTACCACAAATCACTGGTTTCTATTAGATTATCAAAAAATTCAGCCATGCTACTCTTGGCTTACTCCTGGATCTGTGCTCAGGGATCATTCCTGGCAGTGTTTGGGGTGCCATTTGGGGTGCTATGGATTGAACCATGTCAGTTGTGTGCAAGGCAACACCTTGCCCACTACTCTGGCTCTTCAGTCTATTTTATATTAGCATTTAAGAGACTTAGTCTATCATTTTTTAAAATCCTACTTACTTATGTTCTCATAATTTTATATTGATCTTCCTTTGTTAGAAAATAATAAAATTCACAGTGGGAAAAAAAGCACTCAATATATTTTTCTACACTGGAAGGTTTGACTAGAAATTAAATATCCTGATGAAGGCTTCCCTCTTATGCCCTGGATGCCAAAGTTCCCTCCTTTCTCAAAATACATAGGCACTTATCATTAATAGCATTTAATTTGCTTTAATGGTTTCTTCTGGTTTTGTCCAAGCTAGGGTAAAATACCCTTATAGATGAGGATAATCCTTTCAGGAACTTTGATTTCTCAGTGAATCTACATAAAATATATTACTTTAGAAATATAGTCTGTACAATGTTGTAGAACACTCCAATTTACTTTGCAAATTTCCCCTTTTTAAAGAAATTTCATTTGGTCTTATTCTGGGTAGGATATATTTCCTCAAGAGCACAATTTCATTTTAGAAAACAGTGTTGAAGAGTTCCTCTATCTTATGGTATGACATTTTGTATTATTTCTAAGTTTCTATGTTGCAGGTTCCAAACTTTGATAATATTAACAGCAGGGGCCTTGGGAGGAAACTAAGCTTAGATGAGATTAAGAGAGACTCTATGATGGAATTCATCTCTTTCTAAGAAAAGCAAGTGGAGCCAGGGACACAGCTCAATGGCAGAGCACTTGACTTGCTTGTATGAAGCTTGCGTTCAATTCCCAGAACCAAAAAGAGAAAAAAAAAAGAAAAAAGAAGAGAAGGAAACACTGCCATGCAAGAACTTTGTAAGAGAGCACTGTTCAAAGGTCAAGAGGCATCTCACTAAGAATAAAAACCCCTGGCCCCCTCATCTTAGCCTTCCAAGCTCCAGAATGAAAGAAATGCCTGTTGGTTCACGTCACTTGAATTCAAGTAAACAGAATTTTGTGACAGCAGACAGCAGCAACACTGCCCTGAGATATTCTCTGTCCTTGCCTACATCAATGCAAAAGGTAACAATGTGATTGAGCATTTTGGTCTAACATGTTGAAGTAGAGAAAGGCCAAATCAAAATGGGACCATAATCTACCGTTTTGGTTTATTTTTTACAAAAACACTATTAAACAATTTTGTTTTGAAAGGCTTCTGAAAACTGAAAGAAAATACATACAGTTAGTTTTTGATGACTTGATAACATTTCGCTTTGATCCGTAAAGGCGGTGGTGTGAATCTTGTTGACTGCCTCTTCTCTTTCTGAAAGCCATGAACTGAAATGGTACTGAAAGAAAAGAATGTCCCCAAAGAAGACCATTATTAAAAATCGTCCAAGCTTTTGTTCACCCCTTTAAAATCTGTGTCTTTTACTGACACAATTTCCCCAGCATGACTCACTTGCTCCTCAGTGAAGCGTTGCCACTTCAGGAGGACTTCTTGTAAAAGAACCCAGCGGTCTTCTGTCCACCTACAGATATTCGCCCAGCGATCTCCCAATACCTGAGGAAGACACAGTCCATCATGACATTGGCAAAAGAAATCAGTAACTGATTGGTATTGCAAATGGCAGAAATGATTTGGCAAAGTGTCCTGTTGGGTGCAAACCTTTCCTTCTACTTCTATTTCAAAACAATCCGTGCCTTTCAATTGACTTCAGAGTATTTGGCTATGCTCTCCACCTTATGCTGGGAAGAGGATACTTACCAGAATTCTAGAAGCAGCTGTCATGCCACAAGCTAAGCCTCCATGGTTTTTTCAGATAGCAGAGACAAGCATATAGAATTAAAGCATTTTGCACTGTGTAGCTTTCATTGGTTTTATAATACACCCCAAAGAATGAAAGACTGATTACTAAACAGAAAGTCAAAAGGGACTTTTGTTACAGCGATTTTGTATATTTCAAATTGTTTAATGTCCTGATTGCAGAATAAAGCTATCAGTGACTTAAATGACATCCATATGTGGGTTCTAAAATTGATCCAGTTATTACAAAGCATTTAAATTTACTCTCTATCAACAATTCTACAGAGAAAATTGTATAGTCTTCCCTGAGTAATTGCAGTCATATCTTTATCAGGTCACTCTTGTCTTCATGTAATACTATATTAATATTAATATCTAAGATAAACTAAGGACAAAGACTTTTACATCCAAAAATAAATTCTGTAGTAATTTTTGTGCAAAATAAATGTCTAATAATAAAAAGATTTCATTCACTTTCAGCCCATTCTGGGGCACTGCCAAATCTAAAAATTTTAGTTTATTTTTATCTGCTGCTAAGAGATTATAATAATTCCCATGACTATTTTTCAACAGCCATTGGTTTGAATTGGCATGTTTTATTTAGTATAGAACTAACACCCCAAATGTAGATAAATGTCAGTATACTTTCTAATTAATGACATATGATTGGATTGATCCACCTAGAAAATTATAATATGTAATTCAAATCATATACATGCAACTAGCATTGTGAAATATACAATTACTCCTAACTGGTAAATTGGTATATAACATATCTATTAGTAAATTTTCTGTGAGAAAAACAGGTTCAAACTAAGAAAAGTCAGAACTATTAGTCAAAAATATGCCAAATAGTGAACATGAAAATGTGGTTATTAAAGGTCATAGTGGGGCTGACATATTGCTGTCCATCAAAACCAAAGGAGTTCAAGATGGGAAGGAATGAACTAATCACAACACCATTTTCATAAGGAAAAGGAACTGAGAGTCCTAAACATATATAAAATCTCCCACCTCATGTTACAAGACACTAGTGCTACATAGTGTCTACTGAAGGAACATCTTCAGTTTATAATTGCATAGATGGGCAGTGTAATTTGTTAATTTTAAAAGCCAAAGAGTTAGGACAGGAGGGAAGGTGCTTGCCTTGCATTCACCTGATCAGGTTTTGAGGGGAAATGAGACTGTTCAGGTGGATTCTAGTCTAATATGACAGTTGTACAATCAGAAGAGGAAATGAGCCATATAATGACACCAGAGACACATCGACACAGAAGACAGACCACTGACAACCCAGTGAAAAGGAAAAGTAAGAGGCCTCAGGGGCAACCAAAACTACCGAGACTATAGCCTTGAACTCACATGCTCCAGAACTGAGAGGGGAAAATAAATTCCATTATTTAGGCACTTCTTTATGGGTGCATTGACAAATATAAAAAACTTATTTAAGAGATGCCAGTTCCTTGGCACTACAAAATAACTCAGAACTAAAGTGGGTAAAAAAAAAAACATGTCTGGGGCTGGAGTGATAGCACGGTGGGTAGGGCATTTGCCTTGCATGCTTCCAACCCAGGTTCGATTCCCAGCATCCCATAAGGTCCCCCGAGCACCGCCAGGAGTAATTCCTGTGTGCAGAGCCAGGAGTAACCCCTATGCATTGCCAGGTGTGACCCAAGAAACTAATAACAAAACAAAACAAAAGAACCCACATGTCTGTGTTATAGTGAGTGGAGGTTCGAGAATGCCTTTAAATTAGCAGAGTGACAAAATTTAAAATGTTAAACTAGAGCACTGTTTTTCAGCCATTTTCCAACCCATGGACCACTTCTGACCTGGTTTCCCTTTCTATGAGCCTCCTATTCTAACTACTGATGCCCCCATCCCGCCAGTCTCATGTTGTGAGTCCCATGTATAAGAATTTTTTAACTGAGGTCCCCTTGGAATATATAGGGTTCCTATAGTCAATTAGAGCAGATTTTAATTTTTGTGACTCAGTTTCCCAATTATAAATACAATACTACCTGCCAATTTTCTCGCTTATATGAGGAAGATAAATCTAGAGTCAAATAACTAAGATTCAACTCTTGTGCATGTCTTTTAAAATTTAAAAGTATTAAATTAAAATTCCCTTCAATAATTAAAGTTCATTGAGAGATAAATTGTCTTTCTCCCAATTAATTCAAGTGACTCTTTTAGGATATTTATGACTAAATTACTTAAGCACTCTCAGAGAAAGCAGCCATCACAAACTTTTAAAGAATGGCCACAAATATTACAAAATTATGTACTAGCAAATATTTTTAACTTCAACTGAATTGTAACTGCTTGTAGCTATTTACATTTTTATTGACCAAGATGTTTTTATAAAATCTGCTGAGAACCATCAAGGGATACTCATTTCACTGTACCCACTCTAGAAGATGCTTATATTACATGTGAATAAAACATGGTCAGCCTTTAAGTATCTTATTTAAGTATTTCCAATATAAAAGAACATATTTTAGTAACACATTTCACTGCATAAAGCGATATCATTCTCAGAAAACTGTCAATGAAGTGAATCTAAGTCACTTCTATTTCAATGTGAACATGGTACTTCTGACTATTCTTTGTAAAATTATATAACTGATTTAGAAACCTCTAGTATATACACTATACATATCTAGCCACAAGTAGATTTCTTTCAATGCCATGTGCACCAATATAAGAGATACACATAGTTCTCAAATTTATTGATTTCTCTATTTACTGCTTAGAAATATTGGGCTTAATTTTAATTACAAATGATTGAGCAAAGCAATTAGAAGATTATCAGTCAGCTCTTTATTCTTCTATTATTACCTGAATGGATATAACTATATTGATAGACAAGAATTAGGGTCTGGTTTGCTTGGCATTGACATGAAGTTAAGTAGCATTTTTAAAAAATTACTGCATTATGATCACAATCTGCTTCTCTGCAAATCTTTAACAAATCAGATAAACTTTAAGCATATAAATGAATAAGAAATTCTAAGATCTCAGGAACTGATAATTAATTGTTATGTATGCCCTTATTTTGTCTCATTAGAAAGAAAAGCTAAAAGTCAGTTCACTTACACAAATATATTTTCATGGGTTAAGTCACAACTCCATTATCATCCATGCACAGATACGAAATGGGGGTGATATTTCCCTCCAGTTTAATTCACATCTCACATTGTTAGACATGCCAAGGATATTTTTCATCTGCGTTTTTCTGTTTGGTTGAGTTGTTTTTTTCAAAACAAAAGTGAAAAATGGCTAGCAAAAGAACATTTGGATAAAGGCGACTGAGGAAAATCTGACATGCCTGGAAGCAAAACTTAAGTCCTTTGACCCTTGAATTTATTGAGACCAGTGATAGAATGTGAAAGCTAAATGGTACCTTATCAAGATTGGCATTAAGAGATCAAGTGTTCCTAGGAGTATGCCCGGGAAGGAAGAAACATTTTTGTGTGCCACGGACCACACAATGCAGCAGTGACTAGGATGCAGAATCAAAGGTAGCATTAAGGAACACACATACATTTGATGCAATTGAAAATCCTGGAATATACTTTTGAAACTAAATGAAATTTAAGTGCAATGAGTCCCTCCCCTTTTTTATTGAATCACAAGCGATATACAGTGCTGTGCAATGAGCTCTTTTGAAAAATGATTTAGAGACTGGAGTTAGGGCAAGTAGGGCTCTTGTCCTACATGAAGCCAATCGGGGTTCAATCTCTGGCATCCCATATATACAACTGAGAACTGTCAGGAGTAATTCCTGAGTGCTGAGCCAGGAGAAATCTGTTAACATTTCTTGGTGTGGCCCCCTAAATGAAATAAATAATTTATTGTTTCTCCTCTTTCTTTATATACAATAGAGTTGGTGAGGAAAAGAGCTGATGATGAAAAGAAAATGAACAAAATTTAACTTACTGAAAGAAATTACAGACCTAATAAGTCTAGAAGGGGGGCAAGAATTACACTTGATGTTTAGTCCAGTTCTATTCTCTTTTCCATTGTACATGTTTTACAAACTGTTAACTGAAGCATTAAACTTCACTAACACACAGTTCAAGGTGGTAGAGCATGTTTGGGGGTATTAGGAGACATCCATTAGAGATTCCCCTAAAAAAATACTACTTCTGTTGAGATGATCTTGTCAGTGATTCTGACTGAGCTCCTAAAGGAACTCAAAATGGTCACTTACAAAATTGCTGCTTATAGATGAGGAAACTAAGATTCCAGGAGACGAAGTCATTTATCCCTAAGGCCACAGAGATCAATGAACTGCATTTATGGGCTATAACTTCAGTTCAATCCTCCACAGAGAATTCACTATCAAAAAGATTACTTGTAGGGGCTGGAGGTACAGGGGTTAAGGTGCTTGCCCTGCCAGGGGCCAATTCTAGTTCGATCCTGCATACAGTGATAGTCTCATCAGGAATAAACACTGAACACAGAGCCAGAAGTAAGTCTTGAGCACAGCTGGGTGTCCCTCCACACTCCAAAAATATTCTTTATAATCGGAGCTAGATAACTTGCAGTGATAAGAATCAACGGTTGTTCCTTTTCAAATATTTTCATATTTAATTTTAGCACGAGTTTGACTGGCTACTTTTCTTATTCAGCTGCAACAACCTAGAACATTATACTTGTTGTAGGGGTATAATGCTGTGTTTCCAGTAGCTTTAACGAAACATGTAGTCTAGCCCATTTGTCCAGGATCCGAAGGCTAATGTTATTGGATATTAAAAAAATGACATTATAGCTCCAATTTTCTTTAAAATTTTGAAAAAAATAGTAACCAAAACCCCCACTTTCATGTTTAAATAAATATGCACATTGCAAAAACTAACTTCTGAAGGGTAAATACAATGTTGACTCCATTAATGAAATTCTGCCACAGTGCTTATGCCAAGAATCAAGTCCGATTTTCACTTGAAGAAGCATGCTTGGTGTCATTGCAATCAGTGGCACATATTATTTATTTCCCTGCATTGATAAGGCACTAACAAACGCTTCTGGAAAGGTGCTGTGGTTGCTGTTATCATTTGTACATTGTAGTTCAATGTTCCCAGGTGGTGTCATCTGAACTCTATCCAGCTTCTGCTGTTCATTCAACTGGGGACACCCAAATGTCCTGAGCACCACAATCCTCTTTCTAGCAATTACAGTGTGCTCCAGAAATTGTTAGGAGCTTGTGTAGCACCTCACTGTTCTGCGGCCACAGTCTCTGATCCTTTAGGGGGTCTCCTTTGTATTTGGTGTCTTGGGAGTAACAGACACATTTGCACACAGCATAGCAAAGCCCATAGGCCCCTTGGGAAATATCAATACGGGGTCTTTGTTTCCAAGTTTTTTCCTTACAATTTCCATTGTTTTCTTTGATGTCCATCGTCTTCATAAAATAACTACCCACCAGTCCTTCACAGTCATGACTGATGAATTTGTGGTCAGGGCAGGAGCGATGTGACATTGTGACATTGACATTGACATGTGACATTGTGTTCCATCCTCCTCAAATTCTAACTTCAAAACATGGATGCCAGTCATGCAGGAATCTCAAAACTCTGTTTGGCTGGTACATACCATTAGGTTTAAGGGACTGGCTGCCAACATGTGTCCCAGTTTGAAGACTGCCTGGGAGAGTAGGATCTGCCAGGAGTATTGGCAATACCTGCCAGCAAACACATCATCCGAGATGGAGAGAATAGAACTTTCTTTAAAGCTCATAGGCAGGCTGCCACTAGGGTCACAAAGGTTAACAAAGAACAAAATGTTCTCAAAACAGTGCTGCATTTGAAGATATGCCCCAATGTGGTCAGGATTGGCAGCTTGAAATCTGTGCTGATGAAAAATCAGTATCAAGAGAGCCAGAGTGATAGGACAATGGATCGAGTACTTGCCTTGTATGTGACCAACTCGGGTTTAATCTCTGGCACTCCCCTCTGGTCACCAAAGCCCATCAGGAATGGTTCCTGAGCACAGAACCAGGAATAAACCCTGAACAATTCTAGGTATGGCTCCAAAAACAAAAAAGAAAGAAAAAATAAGCATTTAGCTGGTTGCTGTTGTTTCTTTGGGGTCATATATGTATGTGTTCCAGGCTTACTCCTGGCTCTGTGCTCTTGGATCAATCTTAAATGATATGTGATGCCAGGGATCAAACCTGGGCCAGCCATGTGCAAGGCAAGCACCTTAATAGCTCTCGGATCCCTAGCTGGATATACTTTTTCAGTGTCCCAGGCACATTCTCAGCAATACTCAACCAACCTAGGCAGACAATCCAATGGTAGGTGCATGTGTCAGTCCTGATCAGGCCCTATGGTGACTTGGACCACAAGGGAAACCCCAGTGGGGTATTGGCATCTCCGAGGCCTAGTCCTGCAGTGCCAGAGGGGCACTTGGTGCTGGGGTTGAAACCTGGGCCCTGAAGGATACAAAGCATGTACCCTAACCACTGAACAAGCTTCCTGATCTCAGCTTTCATTTCTAGCTGTGCTATACATATTCACCGGCATACTAAATATGCCATGAGAAAAGATGGAATTTTGTCTTTGGGGACAAAATTGATGAAACTTGAGAAATTGTGCTAAATGAAATTAGAAAGGAAGGGAAAAACAGTTATATGTGGAATAGAAATCAACCCAGGAACAAATGAATGAGCAAACAGCAAGACTCCTAGATGCAGTAAAAACCATGGCTAAAGAGGAAATTGGACAAGGGAGTGGGAAGGGTGAATACAGGGGTTTTTGTATAGTTTGGATGGTTCTGGAACTTTGGCTGTAGACACAATGAATTCTATACATATAGAGAACTTTAAATATAAAAATCTAAAATTCTCTATTACAATGAGAAATCAATATTTTTCAAATGGGATAAACTCGATCTTTAAAAACAGAGCACTTTATCATTGCAGTACTCTTTAAAATAGCCAGAATCTGGAAAAAACCTGAGTGCCTGAGAACAGATGACTGGTTAAAGAAACTTTGGTACATTTACACAATGGAGTACTATGTAGCTATTAGAAAAGACGAAGTCATGAAATTTACACACAAGTGGTACTGCACTGAAAGTATCATGTTAAGCAAAATGAGTCAGAAAGAGAGGGATAGACATAGAAAGACTGCACTCATCTGGGGAACATAAAGTAACAAAATAGGAGACTAACATCAGAGAATGGTGGAGATTTGCACCAGGAATTTTGCTCCATGGCTTGGATGCCAGCCACACATGCTCGGGGAAAAGACAGCTCAGATAGAGAAGGGAGCACCAAATAAAGGGTGTTGCACTGTCCTCCCATTGTTCATCGATTTGCTTCAGCAGACACCAGTAACATCTCCTTTGTGAGACTTGTTGCTACTGATTTTGGCATATCAAATATGCCACAGTGAGTTTGCGAGGCCCTGTGGTGGAGGCGGGTTACTCTCAGTAACTTGCCAGGCTCTCCAAGAGGAACAGAGGAATCAACCCAGGTCAGCCATATGCAAGACAAATGTCCTACCCGCTGTGCTATCGCTCTATTTTTATAGGGCTGTGGAACTGAGCAATGATTTCTATAAAGTTTTCAAGTTGCAATGATGACCTGTGTTGATCTTTGAGTACACAAATAAAAGTTGATTTTGAAAAAGTGTGCATAATTATAAAGTTTAGTTTTTTAAGACAAAAAAGACCTTCCAATTGAAATTAATACTTGTGTTCATATAGAATATTATCCCAATGTACTTGCAAATATTTGCCCTGTGATAAATTCCTCAAAGTCACATAGTAATTTTCTCCAAAGAAATTGAGAGATTAAGAGAAAGATCAAGCTTAGCTTTCACACAAATCCTGGTACCAATACAAGCTCTATCACTTGCAAATGACATGAACTTGGATTTAAATTTTCCAGGTGCTGGCTTATTCATTGGTGAAAGAGCTAGTATTCCATAGAAGTTATAAAATTTTTAGACAAATGTGCATGTAAAAATCGTAATAAAATATAATTATTTCATACAGACACAAAATATCATTGATACCTGGCTCAGTAAGATCATCTCCATCACCTTAATGCTATTATTATTTTAAATGTGCTTCTGATTCATCCAATATCGAGTTACAAAATATATAAATCAACAAAAATATTCTCTTCTATCTCTACAAATAATCCCCATTTTTAAATTCTGTATCATTTATCAATCAATACACCTGCTCACTTCTCCACATCAGTATAAGTAGTATACACTAAAGTGTAGGTCACTGTCACTGTCACTGTCTCCCGTTGTTCATCAATTTGCTTGAGTGGGCAAGTAACATTGTGAGACTTGTTACTGTGTTTGGCATATCGAATATGTCACAGGTAGTTTGCCAGGCTTTGCTATGCAGGTAGTTTGCCAGGCTTTGCTGTGCGGGCGAGATACTCTCAGTAGCTTGCCGGCTCTCTGAGAGGGGTGGAGGAATCAAACTTGGGTCGGCAATGTCGGCAGCGTGAAGGCAAACGCCCTACCTGGATGTGCTATTGCTCCAGGAAAGTGTAGGTATGTACTAGAAATTCATTCAGTCGCACTGTTTTCCATCAATGAGCTAAGATATTATGGTCCTCTATATGAATACCTTCCAGTTAACATTTTTTCCAATCAACAATGATGTAACAATGGTACAGAGATGAGTTTTTCTCCATAAGGCAGAAGCATATAGAGCAAATATGGTGAAGATGAGTATTCCCAATACCAGAATAAAGAGGTTGAAATAAAATGATGATGAATGGCTTGTTGGAATAGAATATATATTAGAGGATAAGGGCTGGAGTGATAGCACAGCGGTAGGGCATTTGCCTTGCATGCAGCCAACATGGCCGACCCGAGTTCGATTCCTCTGCCCCTCTCGGAGAGCTTGGCAAGCTACTGAGAGTATCTTGCCCGCACGGCAGAGCCTGGCAAGCTCCCCGTGACGTATTCGATACGCCAAACATAGTAACAACAAAGTCTCCAATGGAGATGTTACTGGGCCCGCTCGAGCAAATCAATGATCAACGGGAGGGCCTTTACCTTTACCTTTTATGATTATTTTAAGAGAAAAGTACTGAAACTGGTAATAAAAACTATTGTAGATCTAATTGATAGTATTCTGTAGAAGACTGAAAGTGACTAAGTTTGTTAAACACAGTAGTAACTGTTGAATAAGCTTTTGCAAGTCCACACTGACCTCCATATGAACCTTGAAAGTAAAAAAGTTAAAAATAAATCCAAACAATTTACAAGGAAATAAAGCAGGTAATTACAAAGTTTGCACAGAACCACAAGACATAGAATAAACCAAACAAGTCAAATAAAAAATGGAGGTATGATTTCTCCTAACTTTATTTTTATCTTCTTATATTTATTTATTGAATAACTGTGGGAAAAGTTACAGAGCTTTCAGGCTTAAGTCTCGGTCATACAATGATCAAACACCTTTCCCTTTACCAGTACTCATTTTTCACCACCAAGAACCCCAATATACCCCCCTCCCACCCCTCCCAATGCCTGTGAGGCAGCTGATTACTACTTAACTCTTCTCTACATTGATTAAATTATTTCGACAAATGATGCACCATTATTGTTCAGAATTCCCCCCACCCTCAAACAATCAGAATTGCTGAAAAGGCATTGTGAAATACTTTGTTTTCTATAGCTGGTTATGAGAATCATATAATGTCAAGCTGGCCACTATAGCGGCCTCACAATTTTGGATTTCTGCAAAGAGCCAGATAATTATGAGATTGGTTTCTGTGCATCTAGTGTTATGGCTGTGCTGGAGAGCCGCTCGTGGGGGGCAACTTGTGACCTCGGTAGGGCGTGAAGGACGAGCCGGTACCACCATCCCCCTTCCCATGAGACTGCAGTTGCCTTGTCACCGCCAGCTCATACATGGCTTTTCCATAAGCTCTGAGGCATCGGCCACCTTGCTGCCGGTGGAGGGGGGGCGGGGGGAAGCCTAAGGGAGCAAGACCCTTTCCCTCCCAGGGAGGCATATAGGCATATAGCCGTAGTTTAACACATGGATCATTCACTTTTCTGCCACAAACTTCCAGGCTCTCGATTAAGTCCTTTTGCCTCTGGAGCCATGGCCGTGCCAAAGTCACTTGTGTGTGTGTGTGTGTGGGGGGGGGGCAACTCGTGACCTCGGCAGGGCGTGAAGGACGAGCTGGTACTGCCCTTCTTCCCATGAGACTGCAGTTGCCCTGTCACCGCCAGCTCATACCAGGCTTTTCCTTAAGCTCTGAGGCAGTGGCCACCTTGCTGCTGGAGGGGAAAAAGGCAGAAGGGAGCAACACCCTTTCCTTCCCAGGGAGGTATGGCACCATAGTTTAACGCTTGGTCCATTCACTTTTCTGCCGCAAGCTGCAGGGCTCTGGATTAAGTCCTTTTGCTTCTGGAGCCATGGCCATGCTGGAGAGCCTCTTTTGGGGGGGCAACTTGTGACCTCGGTAGGGCATGAAGGACAAGCCGTTACCGTACCCCTTCCCATGAGACTGCAGTTGCCCTGTTATCGCCAGCTCATATCTGGCTTTCTCATAAGCTCTGAGGTAGCGACCACTTTGTATGTGTTCCAGATGCATTTCTTCCATAAGCTGCTGGGTTTTGAGATTTGTTTCTGAGTTTCTGGGATCATCGCCATTAATCAGCTTGATGAGGAGCCAGAGAGGCCGTTTGTAGGCGACAACTTGGGGTCTTGTTGGAAAGGAGAGGAAAGGGCCAATTCCACCCCCATCTGGTGAGGCCCTGTGTGTCTTGTCACTGCAGGTCCAAACCTGACTGTCCAGTGGCCTCTGGAGGATGGCAGTCACTGGTCCACCAGGGGGAACAGGCCAAGGCACGAAACCTATTCCCACCTGGAATGGTCCAGCGCCAGTAACCTACTGCAGGAACAGGATGCATTTCTGCCAAAATCCTTTGGGTTCTGAGATTTGTTTCTGAGGCTCTGAGATCATGGCCCTTAAGCAGTTCGATCAGGAACCAGAAAGGCCATGCCTCCAATTATATATATAGCTGAGGTGGAGGTGGTATGTTGGTGTGTCTCCCACATACCTAACTTTTGGCAGTTTACTTTCTTGGTAAACTATGCCCCATGTTTTTGGGATCTGGCCAAGGCACAGCAGCAATTTTGGGGTATCTGAAAGTCTGACGGTGCCATCAGGCTGCTGATGCACTCGCCTCACAGGTACAGATTGACCTGCTGGTGGCACCATACCCCCCGATTTCTTCTAACTTTAAACTGTATCACGAAGTTCTAGTAATTAAAAGAGTAAGGTACTTCAACAAATTGGCACACAGATCAGAGGAACAGAATAGAAAACCCAGAAATAAATTCACACTTATTCAAAAATCTATACTATTACAAAAAATCTTAATCATTCAATGGAGAAAGAAAAGTATCTTCAACAAATAGTGAATTGGAAACTGACCACCAAGAAAAAAAGAAACAATGATCCAGATCACTAAGAACATACACAAAAATAACTCAAATAAAAGACTCAGACAAAAAGTTATGAAATACATCAGGATAAACTATAGGAGATACACTCTAAAATATCTGTATCAGAGATCTAATGGAGATTCAGGTCTACTAGTAGGCAGAAATTAGCAAGAGAAACAAATATAAGAATGTAAAATTAAAAAGCTTCAGTGCAGCAAAAGGAACTACGACCAAAAATGGCAACGTTACATATCACATGCTTGATACACAAAAATATGTAATTCACACATTTTAATGACAAAAATGCAAGAAGCAAATGAAAAGGTAGGCAAAATACCTGAATAAACATTTCTCAAGCAAAAACATACATATGGGCCAAGATACATGAAGAGGGCTCATCATCACTGATTAGGCAAATGTTATTCAAAACCACGATTACATATAGCCTCACAAGGATAAAAATGACCTATATCTTCAAAACCCTGAAAATAATAAATTCTGGTGAGATCATGAACAAAAATTACAAAGAGTGCACTCTTTGAAATGTAAATTGTGCAGCTCCCAAAGGAAAGAATATAGAAATCCCTTTAAAATGAAATTATAAATACCTTTTGATCCAGCTATAAAATTCCTTGGCCTTAATCCAAAGGACATGTAAAAAAGTAATTCTCAAAGATATGTAGACTGTTGTGCTTTATACCAGCATTATTCATAACAGCCCAAACATGGAATCACACATCGGCCGACAGCTAAAGAAACCTTCATGTAGATACTCAGTGGAATATTATTAAGCCATCAAAAATGCTGGTGAGATATCATTGGAGACAAAATGGATGGAATTTCAGGTGAACGACAGGTGTAGGCCCAGCAAAGTGGATGCTATATATTTGTCATAAACCCTCTACACAGTGTCAACTGCCATTCTTGCAGAGAGGACTGTGCAGCACATATTTTAGACCATTGCACTTTAGTATCATGCTGTTTTTCTTTCTTAGATAAGCTCCTATCTAGCTCTCAACACCCCCCTAAAATTTGACTCTTGAAATTCAATAGTGCAACCAAATTGGTCTTCTGTTCTAGTTTCTTGACAATGTCATGCTCACCAGTTCTGTCTCCTGCATACAGGACAAAGTCTCACAAATCCACCACAAGTTCCCTAGAAACATTTTTGTTTTGTTTCTGTCAACATATACTTTAGATTCTAAATACCATTTTCCTGTAGAATCTCTCAAACCCATTCAGTTTTCAGTCTGATGCACTTACTCTCACAAAACCTCCTTAAAAATGTTGAGATATCCACTCCAAAATATTTGCTCAATTTTGTAAATATCTGTCTAAATACCCCTTTCCTAGACTGCAAGTATTGAGAGCAGTTACATTTCCTACTATGGTTGCCATAAATGATAAGAAATCAATGTTTGATTCCAAAGACAAAAACGTGAGAAAAATCTAATTTTTTGCTTTGAAAACCCAATCCAGGTAGCTGGCTTTCAAATGTTTCAAGCCCAACCCAGGATGGTTGCGACAAATTCTCATTTTGTCCACTACTCCAACGGTGACCTTTTCCAATTCCTGAGGAAACGGATGGAAATAACAAAGACTTACTTACAAAAAATGAAAACTGACTGCCCAATTCTTAGAACGAGATATAGTACTATCCTCCAGGGCTGAAGATACCAGAGAATTAACCCTCTTAGCGATACAGCTTTTTCTCAATAAAATTAGTTAACTGACCTTACTGCTGACACATCACACTCTCTGTATACTGACATTCTAGAAATCTCTAAAGGATAAGATTTTGACCTGTGGTGCCATTGCTGAGGGACAAACTAAACCTCGGAGAGAAAAAATCAACTGAATTTAGAAAAATGGAACCTTTGACATTATCCTTCACAAAGCCATGGTATCTTTGGGATATTCCTCAGCAGATGTTTGGACCTAACACTGTCCTTCAACACTTTTAAAATCAGATTTTTGAAAGTCTATTAAAGTTAGAGAAATTCTAACAAGCAAACTAAGCTATTGTAGCAGGAGATAGTTCAGGGGTTAAGGCACTTGCCTGTATGCAGCCAACCCTGTTTCAATCCCTGCCTGGCACCACATATGCCCCCTACAACCACGGCCAGGGAATATCCTGAGCACAAAAACAGGAATGGCCCTTGAGTAACACTGATTATGGCCAAAACCACTCGAATTTTGTCCCCCATTAAACTGATGATGAAAAAACTGTAATTCATGAAGAACCTAAAGGCTGGCAGAGGGAGCAGACTCTGAAATGGCAAAGCTTAATGAAAGTCAAGTGTACCAGAGCAATTCTAATTAATGAATAAATGGTCCAGAATTCAAGCATGCATTTTTCTTGGAATGGGGAATGGGAAAAAAGAAAGACAATGGCAGGTGCTTTTACTGACACTTAATCCCTTAGAGACTATAAAACCCAGATCCTGGAAGAGAAGAGTGCAGTCTTCTGCCCCCGAGCCTGACTGTCCTCGCTCGCTGGGACCCCTTGGAGGGGAGCGAGTTGAGCTTTCCTCTCCGCCCCGACCAGGGCTCCGGCAGCCAAAGACTTCCAGGGCATCTTATTATAACATCTTATTATCTCATTCCTACTTTGGACAAACTGGCAGGTTGCCGAATGTAGCCTGCCCACAGGGCAGAGTCTGGCAAACTCCCCTTGGCGTACCCAATATGCCAAATACCAATAACAATGATGGGTGTCATTCTCCTAAAGAGTCTTGAATATAATCTCAGGGCTAGGATGAAGGAGACGTTACTGGGGCCTGCTCGAGGCAATCGACGAATAACAGGATGATTTGTGATTTGTGTGAATCCCTTAGAACTGTGCCCTTTAGACAGGAGTCTCAGGTGTCTGAAAGTCTGTGGCCGCTAGGGCAGTGTTGAGGAAAATGCAATTTTCCAAAAGGGAAAACAGGGCAGGAGAGATATTGTAGGGGATAGAGCACTTGCCTTGCATATGGTCAGCCCCGGTTATATTCCTAGTACTACATATGGTTCCTTGAGCATTGCCAGGAGGGATCTCTGGGCACAGATCCATTATTAAACCCTGAGCACTGCTAGGTGTGAACAAAAAGTAAAGGTAAGGGTAGGGTAATGGAACACAAAGGGGGTTGAGGAATGAATGGACAACAGCAATGAAGTGGGGGAGGCAATCATGGACAAATGCAGATCGGGGGAGGGGATCCTCTTAATTTGGGATAGCCAATGAGTGCATAATGGAGGCATCTAAGTCAAAGACATAGAGCCAGAAAACAAGGTTGAAAAATCAAATAGAATGTAAAATAAGAAAGCATAGACTCACCACTCTTAGTGGATGGACCCTAATATTTAATTCGAACACTGCCTATGAATTCTCTGGATTATGGCATGGTGGCCCAGTCCCAGGGGTGTTTGTAGAATATATACAATCTCTAGTTGTTATTTTAACGACTAAAATTCTGATTTAGAGAAGTCAGTGCATGAATCTCTCCACTAATTGCTCTAAGAAGCTAAACATATCTTTTCTGAAAACTTCTAAAACTGAGTACTGCTTGAAAATAGTGGCAATTCTGTTCCTTAAAACAAGCCATGGTCCTTCAGTGGAGTATTTTAGGTCTTCAGCATGTGTACATACAATCTATTTTATGACCTACAAGATAGTGCATTACATCAGCAATTATAACAACAACATGTAGCAGTAGTTCCATCAACTACCAAACTAGAGCAGTCTGAGAGTTTTCTCTGTGTTGTTGCATGATGGAGGGTGATAGCATATTTGAAAATGATGGTCTAAACAAGTAATCTCAGGAAATGACATTTCCCTGGGATTAAAAAAAAGACACAATTCACACACAAGAAAAGAGAAGAAAACAGAGATAAGGGTTTAAGAATCTGTGTTAGAGGTGAAAGAAACTACATTTCAAACAATCCCAGACTGATAAAGCCATTGAAACCCACACTGAACGGATCCTTAGATGTCTCAGGCACACTACTGACCGCTAAAAATTACCAAGGAAAGGCAGACACCTAGTGTCACAATAATCTATCAAACATAATTCATAGTTCTGTAGGTTTATGGATTCATGTGATGCATCACATTCAAAACAATAACCTGTTATGTTTTCCCTTGAAGAATGTTTTGATATAGGCTTGTTTTGAAATTTTTTATAGCAGAAGCTTATTAATAACTACTATAAAGGAAAGACTAAACTGTTGCTTGAGATTAGATGCTGATGACTATTTCCAAGGACATTATGTACTCTAAAGCCAAATGAGGACTTGAAAGGCAAAGTATCTGCCCCAGCAAAACTTCCGTGACCTCACCGCTCTCTTCTGCCTGGCCACAGAAGTCTTTGCAGGAAGAAATGTATTGATGGCATTATCTTTTTCACCATTTAATTGAGGATATTTTATATGTATTTTAACTCTATCTTCCTTTAGATTTAGGATTGAAGAGGGCATAAATTAATATTTGTCTAGCCAGTTTTTAATACACATGATTTAACTAGAAAGAAAATAGAGATGCACTTATGTAATTCCCCCATGGGCCAGGAAGCTAACCGGTGTGAGCAAATAATGCATAGTTAATGAAAGGGAATTATGCACAAATGACAAATAATTTGAATGAACCAAGTGGATGGCAATCTAAATATCTGCAACATAAAAATAGCATGCTACGTTTTCTAAATACCTTCAAATTGCTAGGAATTTGAAGTACATGAAATTCAGAATCTGACCTTAAGTTGTTCCTCCAGAGCAGCCGTTGCGTGATCTCCACTAGCTTCATCAACTACCACCACCATATGAGTGAGGGAATTGACCCGGACTTGTTCCTGCTCTAGATCTTCTTGAAGCACCTGAAAGATAATTTTTATCAGATAAAATGAAGCTACTCAGAAAATTCAACAAGAAAAACAGGTATTTCAATGGGGAGAAATCCAGGAAGAGAGAACAGGGGTTAAGATGCTTGCTTTGCAGGAGGCCAAGTCTGGTATGATTCCTGGTACCACATATGCCCCCTCACAAGCACCATCAGGTGTGATCCCTGAGCACAGAGTCAGGCATAAGCCCTGAGCACAGCCAGGTTTGTGGGTCCCCCTCTAAAAGAATAGCTAAACAGAAACTTCTAAAAGAAGACATGTTGAAGGTCCACTGGCACATGAAAAATTCCTCATCATCTCTAATTATTAGGAAAGCGCGAATCAAAATGACAGCAAGTGATCACCTTACACCAGTGAGAATGGACTAGAATCTAAAGGCCAGAAACAATCAGTGGTGGCAGAGATGACATGGACAAAGGGACTCTCTATCATGGAGGCAATGTGGACTACTTGAGCCTCAACAGAGCGTGTAGCACTGTCCTCCTATTGTTCATCAATTTGCTTGAGCAGGCCCAGTAACGTCTCCATCATGAGACTTGATGTTACTGTGTTTGGCATATTGAATATGTCACAGGTAGCTTGCCAGGTTTTGCCATGTGGGCAAGATACTCTCGGTAGCTTGCCAGGCTCTCTGAGAGGGGCGGAGGAATTGAACCTGGCTTGGCTGGGCCTGCTGCATGCAAGGTAAATGCCCTACCACTGTGCTATTGCTCCAGCCCAACAGAGATAACACAGAGAAAATTAAAAATAAAATGACCATATGATTTAGCAATTGCACTACTTGGATTCAAAGCACAGAGCACAGAAATACTCATTCAAAAAGACATATGTAGAGCCTGGGCAATAATATAGTGGGGGTAGTGCACCTGCCTTGCACGTGGCTGACCAGGATTCAATCAATCCCTGGCACCCCATATGGTGCCCTGAGCACCATGAGGAGTGATTCTTGAGCACAGATGCAGAAGTAAGCCCTGACACTGCCAGCTGTGCGACACCCCCCCCCACACACACAAAAAGGATCTTTGCACACATACTCATATTCATCGAAGCATGCTTTAGTATACCCAAGATCTGCAAGCAACCTAAGTGCCCACGGAGAGACAAGAGCAAAAAGAAGCTGTCATCTATGTGCACAATGAACTATTATTCCAATATAAGAAAAGATAAAATCTGTTTGCTTCAACATGGATGGAACTAGAGGGTGTCATCTAAGAGAAATACATCAGAAGGAAATAGATAAACACCAGCTGATATCACTCATAAGTGGCACATAAACCAATGATGGGAAGAGATCATGTCAAATGGAAATAAAACCCAAAGCTCAGTATAACCTGAGTTTATACGAGGAGGATGGGGACTGGATCTCGGAGGGAGGGTTACTGGCACAGGAACTGTGTGGCAGGGCTATAGGAACTTGGATGGCGGAGATGATGTATTACCATTGTACCCCTAAAACATTTACACACTTGCAAAGTAGTTTCATTTCAATAAACTTTTGTTTAAAAATCAATAGTCTCCTGACCTATATGCCAAAAATATTCCTTTCTCAATGCAGGTGTGGGATTCATTTGTCAGGTCTTGGGCAATATCATTTTCATTAACTTGAACTATTCCAAGAAAATGTTCTGCTGTACTCAGGGAAATGTGCATATTTATGCTATCAAATGATCTTGCAAGTACACAGTGAGAACCTCTTCTGAAGAAGGTAATAGAATCTTCTGCTAATAACACCGACTTCTCCCTGAACACTTCCAGAACTCTACCAACTGCTTTTAAGATTGGCAATATTTTCTCTTCCATAGAATTTTCCATTAGCATACCAAAGAATTTTAGGGTGCTAAGGACTGGACCTGTGGCCTCATTCATGCAAAACATATTCCCTACCACTAGGCCCTTAAAATGAACTTAGCCTAAACAAACCTTCCCTAATATAAATTCCTCTTAATGAAAAATATTTTGTTTTCTACCATTAATCTAAAAGTTGCCAGTGACCTCCATCTAGTTTTCCAAATCCAATAGCCCTTTTTGATATTCCCTTATTTGAATTTTCTGTTACTGACCTAATTAACCACTGCTTAATTCAAGAAACCCTCTCTGGATTATCATCCTATATACCTAAACTGCTTTTTAGCTCTCCACTTGTTCCTTATCTGTTCAACAATACATCAATTATCATTCTGTCACTGAAAACAAATCTATTTCTATGCAATTACTTTACCTTAAATCTTTACACAATCTGGTGCCTACTTGCTTTTTCAATATAAATTCACACCCAGTTCTTGCCCTTGAACACTACAGGTCAGCCAAAACTGTCTACTCTCTCTAACAAATGTGTCAAAGTGTTTGCTCTGTCTGAATTGCTCTTTCTCCAGACCTCTTAAGTAAGTTCTCCTCTGTATCCCATTCTTAGCTTCTGTCATCTGTCCAGAGAGGCTTTCTGAATGTGCTATCTAAATCTGCTCCCAACTTAACTCCCTTTTAATCTGCCTTTTTAACATAAAAATTTCAATAGTGGAACTAGAGAGATAGTACAGCATGGAAAACGCTGTATCATGATCCCCTGGGCCCTGGTGTACAAGCAGGAGTAAGCCCTGAGCACAGTCAAGTGTGGCCCTCAAACAAAAAAATTTCACTGCTCATTATTTTCTTAGGTATGAGTTTATACATTTGTGGTTTATATCTAGCGAACTGGAATATAAGATCTTCTAGCACTGAGGTTGCCTTCGTCATCTCATTACATAGTTGAAGCAACTAGGGACCAAGAAACTTTGGTTCAATGAATGGTGCCATCCAGGGAATGAGACAATTGCATAGATGAGATTGGCCTTTCCTGACCAGCACGTAATTGCTCTGCACAGCAATTACAATCTAATAGGGAGGATTAGCTTTTTCAAGTATAACTACAAATACACTAACAAGCACATATCATCACAAAATGGCACTTTCAGTCTTTTCAAAATTATAGAGTTCAATTTCTTTGAAATGATAAGTAGGGGTAAACAGAGAAATAGTGGCGACACTGACATTCTGCCCAAGAGGGCCAATTCCCCCAGACCTGGACAGTACCACGATAATTAGTGATGAGAAATCTTGATTGGGGACACCAAGCTCTCATATAGTCTGCTTCTTGAAATATTTTATTAAGTAATCCAAGAATGGACAAACACATGGGAACAAATCCTTTCTAGAAATAAAGTCTGCTAACTTTCTGGAACAGCTTCTCTGCCAACTTGTAAGACAATGTTTGGTGCCTTAGCAGACTGGCTCTTAGATATTCAAACTCTAAGGCAAGTGTATGAGAACTTGCTTTAATAAACTACACCACACACTAAAATGCAGAGACAATTTTTTAGTCTGAAGATTTTTATTTTTTTTTATTTCAACATTTCACAGCACTTTAAAACTCACTTACTCTTACTTCCTCTCTCTAGGTTTTCACGCTACATTTTCAAGTGAAGCAATTTAGAAGAAAATGACTGTGCATCTATTTTGTGTGTGGAGTTGAGATTCGGCCTATCATGCCTTTGACTTTCCAGAGCTAACACCGGTTAATAAAACTTTCTGCCATGAGACTGAAAATGGAAACATTAACATTCAAAGCTGTCCTTGAAGGTAATTTTAACCCTGTAGTTTTTGAGTTACAAAAGCCAGGACTGGGAATATTTCAAATATGGCAGTCAGGAATTTTAAAATGATTAAAATAGTATTTTGGTGGCTAATGTAAAACTAGTTTCTTTAGACTTGCGTCTTCCTAATGACTCAAATGTAATTACAGATGTTAGAAGTAATTAGGAAATATTGCCGTACCACTCACATATTTACATGTAATTTGAATTTTTCTCCTTTAGCATGTTTCAGTAAAGGAGCTTAAGGAAATCAATATTTGATCCATGAAATGCTTATTCTCAGACTCAAATTGATTCACTGCAAAGCATATATGTTCAAGTGGACTATTTTTTTCATCAGTAGTTAGACTTCTGATTTTTTTGCTTAGAAATTGGATAGTATATTCTTGCCATAAGGCTTAAGGGTTTAACATTTTATGCTTTTGCAGAAGAGTTGACACAGAGAACTACTGAAACTAGCTGTGAGGTAATCATTTTAAAATCAAATACAAAATCTATCTGAACTTTAGGTGAGCAAAGAAAAATAAAGGACCATGAGGAAGAATATCCACAGGGACTAAGAATCTTGAACAGTATGTAGTACTGAGGGCATCTTTCCTGAACTTCATTTAAGTTATTTCTAGCACCTCTTTTTCTCTTCTATAACATTTCAATTTATATATCTTCTTTTATTCCTAATTAGGATTTAAAACATACAAGGTCACATTGGCATTTCTGAGTGTTCTGAAAACCTGAAAGACACAAACTTATCACAAGTTTTATTTCTACTTCCACATTTTCCAGAACTCCACTCCAAAAATGCCCCAAAATAAGTATTCATGAATATCACAGTATAAACTAACATTAAAAGCCAAAAGCAAATAAATAACCAGAGTCTAGATTTAATGTATTTGCATTTTTTATATTTGTTCTGGTGTGGGGGCCACACCCAGTAGTGCTCAGAGCTTACTCCTGGTGTCTGCACTCAGGTATAAATCTTTGTGGTGCTCAGAAACTATATAAGATGCTGGGGAACAAATCTGGGTCAGCTGCCTGAAATGCAAGTGCCCTACACACTGCACTATCTCTCCAGCCCTAAAGTTTTGATTTTTTTTTTTTTGCTTTTTGGGTCACACCCAGCGATGCTCAGGGTTTACTCCTGGCTATGCACTCAAGAATTACTCCTGGTGGTGCTTGAGGGACCACATGGGATGCCAGGGATTGAACCTGGGTTAGTTGCATGCAAGGCAAACACCCTACCTGTTGTACTACCTCTCTGCCCCCCCCCCAAATTTGTATTTTTTAGATGAAGCAAGATGGTCATGTGGTTTAAACTTTCAACTGGGGCCTCAATTTCAACTTCAGACATGGGGTATATCTCCGAAGTGTGGGTAAAGCCCACACTTCTCATATGTGAAGACCAGTTTGGTCTCCAGCATATGAGGATGAGTTTCTGTCTATGAAGAGTGTTGCCAACATATATCAAATTGTCCCTCAGTGTGATAGTTATACCCTGCTTGGTTGGTGTTTTCCCCGTAATATCAGCATTGTATTTTAAAACTACACTTAATGGTCATATCCCACAATTTGGAGGGGTTCCCAAATGATGCTTAAAGGGCCCATGAATTTTTAGCTAAACAGGCCAGTGGTTCAGTGTGATGGCCAGATGTTGTGCTGAAGCTCATGACTACATTGCTTAGGACAAACAGGGCCTCCAGTATGAACTGCTAGGGGCCTCCAGAGCAATAGTCAGCAATGCCTGAGGACCATCAGGGTCATCCAGGCTTAGGAGATGAGGTGGTCCAGGGATCAATTCTAGGTCAGGGACATGCAAGGCACTATATCTCCAGGCCTGAAACCTACTTCTTGTTTTACAAAATAAAGTTGGCAAAAATTCTGCAACCAGAGTGCAATAAAATATGATATAAAGTAGCCACTCCTGCTGTCTTCTTTGTGAAAGCATGGATTATCAAGAGTAATATAATTTAAAATACCTTTACATTCTTTAAAGTTGTTCTTAAATTAATTCTAGCTAAATTTTTACTTATGCATTTGAACTTCTCATTGCTAGATGTATACAAGGGATATTTACAGTTGATTTGCTAATTCAACTTGAAATGAGAGTCAATATTACAAATACAGATGCATCCCCAGAGAAGTACACAAACATGTTTTCTATCAGAAATTGAGTATCTTCAAGTTAAAAATGCTACAACATACTCTTAAAAATTAGGTTTTATTATTTAATTACTTATTGATTATTTGCACAATAATAGATATGAAATAATAATAGATATGAAATAATAGAGACATATACTGAGGATGTTTAATATATTTCTGTCACCTTTTTGTCTCATCCAGCAGTGCTTAGAGCACAATCCTGGTTCTGTGTCCCTGACTCCCTCCTGGTGAGTCTCAAAGGGACCATGTTTTGATGCCAGGGATCAAACTGGGGTCAGCGGTGTGCAAAACAAGCAACGTATCCACTGTACTACCTCTCCAGTACCTCCACTAATTTTATTAAAGTCACTGTCACTGTCACTGTCCTCCCGTTGTTCATCGATTTGCTCAAGTGGGCCAAGTAACGTCTCCATTGGAGACTTTGTTGTTACTGTGTTTGGCATATCGAATACATCATGGTAGCTTGCCAGGCTCTGCCGTGCGGGGTGCGGGTGAGATATTGCCGGGCTCTCCGAGAGGGGCGGAGGAATTGAACTCGGGTCGGCCATGTTGGCTGTGTGCAAGGCAAACGCCCTACAGCTGTGCTATCACTAAAGTAACTTACTAATTCATTTATTGGAATTTTTAAACAGCTGGTATACCAATTAAATTTATATACCATTCTCAGATACGTATGTCAGCAATATTTGTTCTCCAAGGCCAACTTACAAGCAAAAAGGCCAACACTAAAATTTAACATTAACTTTTGTTTAGATTTGACATACTTGGATATTGTTTTACCACTGTTAAAAAATTCCCTTGTTAGAGAATCTGACAAAGCTGTGTTAGCCCCCATCATACAATTTAATGACTTCAGTAAAACTGTTCTTTGTCATGTGTCATCCATGGTACTGGATTCTGGCTCTGATCCATGTCAAGCTGATTTTGAAACAGTTTCACAGAATAACAACTGGAGCCTTTATTTCAGAGCTCTTCTATTTTAGTCTATTTTATCAGCACACATGTGGACTAATGCTTTAAAAGAAATGTGTGAAGATAGGCGATGTCAGGAAAGTACTGGAACCAAGGACAGACTGCATCCCAGGAAGTACAAAGTAGCATGCTGATTTATTTCTGCTGGAACAGGACTTAAAATGGAATATGTAAGAAACACAATTTGGCCCAAAGTATTCAACTCCCTCCAAATACAAATTAGCTTAAGTGGTGGTCCTAGGGGTGGCAGACTGGCCTGTATCCCCAAACTCCCTTTCCCAAGGTCTTTTTTCTGATGCACATACAAAATAATTACAAAAATGATGGCATTAAAGTGATGCTGTTGGACTGAAAAATTTATCTATTTAAATATTAATCTTTCACTTTGCCTTTTCCTCCCACATCCTATCACCTCTTTCTGACATAATCTCACAGGATTGGCCATATGGAGGTGTTTAGTCCATGATCATGCATCCACCAAATAATAGTTTATTTCTTCATTGTCTCTCTTGTGTCACCTGAATTTTTTACCTGTCAGACACACCTATGAGGGAAGAGGAAGATTAGTTTCTTTCCCAGTAAAAGTGAAACGCAGCATGTAAGAAGCAGATAGATTAGCAGAAAACAAATAGAATGCCGATTTTCTGGAAACTACTATTGGAAAGGAAATGATATTTCCCTTGGCCTTAAGATATAACAAGCAACAGGGAACAAGAGAGTGTAGAAGTTCCTTGGTGCATAACTGATCGTATTACTCCTTCTTCAGGGATTAAAAAGAGGAAATTGCCAACATTTGCAAGTCCTATACACACAGACACAAAGGTACACAACACACATATCTTGAAATAACAGAGTACTGGGGATTCTGTATAGATTCTAAGGCCACCTAGCAGCTGCCACAAACTCTTCAAATAAATAGAATTTGAAAGATAATTAATAAAATATTAAGCTATCTGTGGTATTTAAGCTTAGCTATTTTATAGAAGGAAGGCTATACAAGAAAGTTTATATAAGGAAGGATTAGAACAAAACTCGAGTGCAATAGAACGCTGTAAGACACCAAGATTGTCAAAGAACAAAAGGTAAGTGCAACATGTAGGAAAGGAAGATCTTAGAGAATTTGTCTCAGGAGGAAAAAGGGGGAAAATTACTGAGATCCCCATGATCAATTAGCTTATACGATGTATCTTGTTGTGAACTGATTTGAGTTTTAAGTAAAACTGTCAAGGCCCAATCAGAAAAGATGTCTGATTTCTGAGAAAAAGATGGGCCTGAGTTTTTTCCTCCCTCCCTCCCTCCCTCCCTCCCTCCCTCCCTCCCTCCCTCCCTCCCTCCCTCCCTCCCTCCTTCTCTCCCTTTTCCATCCTCCCTCCCTCCTTCTCTCCCTCCCTCCTTACCTCTAGGTGCTCTGTCCCCTGCTTCCCTAAATAAAATAATTGAGAAGTGGTGCACTTATTTGATTTCCAGACCAATATCCCATTGCTAAGCCTGACTTGGTACAGTATTGTGTAGTTCCCCATGAGAATCTATGGTATGCAATTTTCTCATATATATGCTGAATATTTTAAATAAACCTCCTCAAAATTCTCTCCTGGAAAAGCTCATATTTCGGTATCTTTTTACTTCCATGTGAGTGCACAGTTACATTAGCCTTCGTGTCAGAACTCACTGTTTTTACATTTTTGTTAGGAATAAATGCTAATGTTTCTGTCTGCACTTAAACTGCCAAAGGGGAGCTCTAAAGACTGTCTCAGTGAAGACATGGGAAAGATAAAGCACCTAATACTTCCCAATGATGGAAAGGGTGTCTAATAAATATGAGAACTGTTTTTAATACAGGATTGAAGTTAATGTACCTTTACATATTTCCAAATAAGTAGAAATTGATAGAGCATGGACAACATACTGCAGATATATGTGCATGTTGGACCAGGGATATAGGTCAGCAGCAGAGCACCTGCCTTGCATATGAGTTCCTCAGTTTACTCCTCTGTACCACACAAATAGTTCATATAAAACAGGTGCTCGGGGTCAGAGAAATAGGACTGTCGGTTTGATTCCCCACATCCTATGAGGTTTGATCCCCAGCAGCCCATCCCTAACCTGCCAGGAATGATTTCTACATGCAGAACAGGAAGTAACCTCTGAGCACCGCTAGGTGTGGCCCAAAACAAAAACACGTGCATGTTAACTGTAGTCAATGGTATATGATCTCATGTCAGATTTCTAGGGGTTGAGTCCTAAATATGCTACTAGCAATTTATGTGGTCCTGTAAAAGTCTTTAATCACACTGTTTCTGCTTCCAAGTTCACAAAGTTTAGTGACAATAAGAATATACCTGGAAGTAGTTAGGAATAGGTACTCTAGATTACAGAAAGAGAACAAAGAGAACGTGGCTTTGGAAATACTAGAAGACAAAGGTTGATGCTAGCATGAGTATTTAGCATCAGCAGAGACATATATAGATGTATGAGCAATTTCAAGAGCTGAATGAACAATCAAATAATCCACAAGATATTTAAACAATAGTAACTTTAACTGATCCTACAGTGGTGTCATACAGTGCTAAAATAATTAGCATTAAGACCCTAATCATTAATAGCCCTCAAATCTTTCTTTATGCATGTGTATTCCGAGTGTGCAAGAATCCACCCATATATTATGACTATGGAATCAGGCATTTAGATGGGGGGAGGGGGATATGTGTCCCTGGAAGTAAGTGGGTAGTAAAAAAAGCTAAGATGTGATTCAATGAACTTATTCCATCTCTAGCCCAAAAGTAGTCCAAAATGCATTGAAGGCCCAACCCCCTTTGTGAACATAGGGAATATGGCTGATAGAACTAACTGGTGCCATCGGCCACCCAAAGATGTCCAGATCCTGCCAGAGAGAAGCTCTAACAATAAAAAAAGGCTGTGATTGGAGCATGAAGTTAGGGCTGGTCCAAAGTGCAAAATTCTTCCCCTTGCCAATTTAATCTACAAAGCAAGCCCCAAGTGGTGGCAGTCTGGGGAAAACCTATAAAAATAACTTTGCTAAGCCAAGTGGTACTTTTCCATCTGGGTGCTTTGGGTATCTGCATCTAAAATGTGCAAAGTTTTTATGTTATACTTCATGGGGCACCCTCATCTATCCCCCCTCTGGAAAAGCCCATGGTGCACCTGAGTGTGGTACTCCCTTTCTCTCTCCTGATAATGTAAATAAACCTGTTTATTTAGATTCAACTAAATAAACTTCACTATTAGTCTCTTCTTAAATTCTTTCCTGTGATGATAGATGAGGAGCCAAAAAGAAAACCTGGGCTGAGGTTCAGATTAGCTTTCCCTTTCGTGAAATCAGGCTTTGCTCTGAATTTAAAGAAAGGGTTGTAGGACTCAAGTTGAATAATAATTTCCTTATGCATTCCCATCCTGAGTGTTTAATACACAGCCACCAATCCCTGCATTACTTCCTCTATGGATTCTCTCTCTTGTCCATCTAGTTATACCCAGAAAACCAGCAACACCCATCTCTAATAATTTCTTTGCTTTTCTGCATTTGCTCCAGCCTCTATAAGTTCTTCTGGAGTAAATTTTAACTACAGTCTCAAAAAGCATGGAAAGTGTCTGGGTCCATGGGCATACAATTCAAGACGACTGAAGAAGTCTTGAACACATTTATTTATCTAAAAATTTAGAATTAAAAATCTCTCCAAGACAGGTTTAGTCATAAAACTAAATAAACTAATACATTATAATCAGCTAGCACTGTGTTTAGAAGAATGGTTAGGAAGTATAGAAATGCAATTTTTTCTATTTCTAGTATCATCTCCTTATCATTACATTCTTATACTTCCATGGCAATATCCCAATGAGCATCAGAATTTATTCACAGTATCATGGACCTCTTATAAGGCATCCTTTACTCAATTTCTCTGTATTGAATATACAAAATATCGCATTAAATGCACTGATTTAATAGTTTTCTTGTGCAACAAGACCTCAATCTTTAACTATTAACTGAATATGGTACTACCCAATACTACCCAGACTAAGACAAACCAGTCAATGGTATAAACAATGCTGATCAATGGTAAACTTTGGGTACTAGAATATGTGTCTACAAGTTCCAGGGCTGAGAGGAGGAGATGAAAGGAAGAATCAGTGGGCTGAAAGTAACATGGATCATAGGTGGAGGTTCAGGGGCACGTGAATAGTGCTAAGGCAGCTAACAGACTGCATCAAAACCAATCAACTGAGAATGGGAAGGCGGGGGTGGGGAGGGAGCGGGAGAATGAAAAGCCAGGCAGAGGTGATATTAAGGATAAAGGTTGAGGGTCATTTGGTGGCAAATATGCACAATAACTTTCAGCATCGATATCAGAAACCCAAATACTACTGTGATCCTATCAATTAAACTCTAATCCATTTCAAAAATATTATCCAATCTAAATTCTCGCTGAAAAAATGTAGCTTCACTGAATAATAGAGTGCATGCCAGCACCACCAGGAGTAGAAATCTTTGTTTGTTACAGAAATATTACACACAAAATGATATCAGGCTGTGTTTAACAATTTTATTTTCTTTAGAAAGAGACAGAGTACTATATTCAACCATATTTTTTTACATGAGATTGGATTTAGAGTCATGCATTTTATTCTATGATGCATAAATATGCTTTTTCAAGAAAAATCATTTCTCTAAAATTCACATTATCATATCTGTTGCAGCTTTCTTGTGAAGAATTTCCCCCTAAAATACATTCTGAAATGTTTTATATACTTAAATAATTAATTTACAATATTAATGGTGCATTACCTATTCAAAGCAACTGAAATTAATTAGTATTGGTTCAGGAAAATCCAGATATTTCACATGAGACTAACTCACTAAGTGAGAGAGAGGCTTCTTTTTTTTTCTAACCTTCCTCAGAGGCCAGAAATATCTAATGAAGCAGCATTACTAGAGCAATTAAGCACACACAAATACTTTTGTGACTCTAAGATGAGGTGGCATTGGGTTGTTTGAGTTTAACAAATGCACTGGTATACTGTAAAATGAATCTGACATTACCAGCAATGTAACCAAATCAGTACTCAGTAATTCAATGAACTAATCAGAGATCTGTTCCTAGAATCACTTGATTTGTTATTTTTTAAAAAAATGAATGGGGTTCATTATTATTTTAATTAAATTAACGGTTTTATCTGTTATGCAGTGTTACCCTTGGAATCAACTGCTTTCTTCTAGTATGTTGATGGGATATTAGTTGTTCTCTGAACTACATATAATCACATTTAAATTGAGTACCATGCATATACTACTACTCTATTAAGTAGGATTTTGTTATTTTTCCCATTAACTTGCCAGTTCTGTATATTAAAGTGTTGCTCTTAGAACTCAAATCAGTCTCATTTGTGTAGTATTCATGCAATTCTAACAGATAACACCATGTAGAGACTTCTGCCATTTGTTATTCTGTCTCTTAGTGTAATTATTAAATATTTTTACCAACCCTATGATTGAGTTGATAAAAATATTTCGGGATCATCCTTATTTTATACTTGGTGAAAATTAGACACAAAAATATCACATGATTTTTGAAGTAAAATATATTAATTCTGAACTGCGTGCTGAAAGTAGGTAAAGGAACAAACACAATAACCTGATAACCTTTCAGTATGTGTGTTGCAGACCAAAGTACTAGATGCTGGGGGGGGGGGGTAAGAGGAGAGAGAGAGGGAGGGGGAGAGGAAGGGGGAGAGGGAGAGAGAGAGAATGAGAGAGAGTGCCTGCCATAGAGCCATGGAGGCAGGCTGGCAGGGTGGTGGGAGGGAAACTGGGGTCATTGACTGTGGGAAATGGACACCGGTGGAGGGAAGGGTGTTGGATCATTGTATGACTGAAACCTGATTATGAACAGCTTCGTAACTATGTATCTCACAATGGCTCAGTTAAAAAATTGCCTGCCACAGAGTCATGGTGGGGGTGGCAGGAGGGTTACTGGGAACATTAGTGGTGGAGAATGGGCACTGGTATAGGTTGGGTGTTCGATCATTGTATGACTGAAACCTGATTATGAACAGCTTCGTAACTATGTATCTCACAATGGCTCAGTTAAAAAATTGCCTGCCACAGAGTCATGGTGGGGGTGGCAGGAAGGTTACTGGGAACATTAGTGGTGGAGAATGGGCACTGGTATAGGATGGGTGCTGGATCATTGTATGACTGAAACGTAATCATGAAAGTTTGTCAGTCTATAACTGTATCTCACGGTGATTCAATAATAAATAAAAATTACATATACATATATACAAAATTCAGGAAATTCGAGGGTAGAAAAAGAGAGACCATGGCCTTCTCAGAGAGAGAGAGAGAGAGAGAAAGAGAGTGAGAGAGAGAAAGAGAGAGAGAGAAAGAGAGAGAGAGAGATGCAGAGTATCTAACTCAAAGTTGTGTGGGAAAACAACAGTGGAGAAATTATGCCCCAAATTAGTAACTAATATTTTTTGGTTTGGGGGCCACATCCAGATGTTTTCAGGGCTCTTTACTAGGAATCAATCCCAGTGATAATCAGAGGACCCTATATGGTACAAAAACTGGAGTCAGCCACATGTGAGGCATGTGCCTAACCCCTACACTATCTCTCTGCCTCTTACCACATGTTCTTATTGAGCATCCCACAAAAGTAGTACTGTGTTCCTCTTTGTGGACAAAAAGTTCTGTGAAAGCAGTGTTGACACTGAGTTATCTTAATGACATAATTCTAAGTACAAAGTAATTTTTAGTATGGAGGTTTGGAATTTGGTGGGAGGACTTTTATTTGTAGAACTTGGTTTCTTTGGCTACTAGTTTTTGATTATAAGTTTTCACTTTTATCTTAAAATACTACCGGAATATCTACTACTAGTGAAACCAATTTGTTATCAACCTAATTAATCATACCGTCACAGAGTCTTCTCCCATATAGGAAAATGTATGCTCCCACCAATTATTCCCATTTCCTGTTCTTTGAAAGTCAAGTAAGATGTATACGAAACACACACACACACACATACACACACACACAAGATAGACAGTAGTTCTAGATTTTATGTGTGTCATAATAAGGATACAACAAGCAAGCTTAAGTGGCAATCCTAACTAAAAAGGGTCAACAGGATATCACTTAATTTATGACTAAGTCCTGAACGGAAAAGTGAGTCCGTCCAATCTATAAAAAATTCACTTAACAAGCCCAGCATTGGGTGCACAGTAAATCCAAAAGTTCTACGATAAAAGACCATATTTTTTTTATTTTGCTTTTTTTGGGCCACACCCAGTGATGCTCAGGGGTTACTCCTGGTGGTGCTCGGGGGACCCTGTGGGATGCTGGGAATCGAGCCCGGGTCGGCCACATGAAAGGCAAATGCCCTACCCACTGTGTTATTGCTCCAGGGCCCCCATATTGTTTTTTATATAAGCTTATTCTACATGTATCCCTCCTGAACTGCCATCCTGATGTATAGAACCACATAGGGATCTCATTTCACCAACAAATGTTCCTTTTCCATGTAACCCAATATTGCCAGCTTGATTTTTTTAGAACATAGCTAAGTATGATTGATAGAGGCCTCTTCAGTGATATTTAAAAAGATGCCACAGTTACAATCATTAAGATATTGCAACAGAGAGAAAAAATAGAGATAGAAGAAAGGAATAAAAGTCACAACATGTGAGAGATAATATGATTAATTGGCTTTATAGATGTGTTCCTTGTAAGTGGCTTTAAAGATGTGACCTGCTTTGTTTATATATGTTGTTTTTCTCTTGTTCATACTCCTATTTGTATGGTTGATTCTGGGGTGGGGAGATGTTTTTCTGCCAGAAATCACTTGAATATTTATAGCATCATTTGTGGGTCATAGAATCATAGACAGATGGGCCATAGGCAGTCTATGAGAAGCATATGTGTTTCCCCTGTCAGCACAAGGGCAAGACCACAGGATTTTGTGGGCCTTAGTCTCCACAGTAGATGTTCCCCACCTGTGATTAAATAGTTATTTCAATGTGTCTGTTAGAAAAATAACAGTGAAAAAGTTTGTGTGATTTATCAACTGTATTTTGAACCATAATGCCCCCCCAAAAAAGAGAGGGTGAGGGTCAGAGTGAGTGGGAGGGAGGGAGAGAGGTGGAGAGAGTGAGACAGAGGGAGAGAGAGGGAAAAAGGGGAGGAAGGAAAAGTGTTTACCAGTCTGCCATAGAGGCAAGCTGTGGGGCTAGAGGTGGGGAGAAACACTGGGACATGTGTGGTGGGAGATATACAATGGTGAAGAGATGGGTGTTGGAACATTATATGACTAAAACCCAATTTTGAACAACTTTGGAACTTCATCTCACACTGATTAATATTTTTAAAATGGCAAAGAAATGTTTTGAAAGTGAATTGTAAAAAAGGAAAATCTGCGTGACAGGACTAGTGAAATTTAAAATATTTGCTCCAAATATTTTATTGAGTATTTGCTATGTTCTAAGTACCCTCTCAGGTACTGGGGACACAGAAGAGATTATCTATAGCTCTTTGGCTCTACTAAAGATGCTGTTTAGTTTGGGTCTTGTATGTTTACTTTTACTGCCATGCCCCAAAAACATTAAGCACTCATGGGCATAAAAGATAGAAAATTAAAAAAAAAATCTAGTAGCACGTGCTTTCAATCTTTCAAAGAATGGATGAGAACTCACAAAAGAAGTTCCTAAAAGCACTTCTGGAATCCCAGGCACTCTGAAGTTTGCAGAATCATTTGTCTTCCTCCCAACTACTGTTTTTCTCTCTTAGCATTCTTTATGGTTTACAACGTCTAACTCTGACATTCTATTCAGTAAGTTTCAGAATCTATTCCCTGAATATTTTCCCACTGGTTCTTTTGTTGATTTCCAAAACAGTCCTTACATCTATTAATTCTTCATTGTCAACTGCCTTCATTCAGAACATAAGCTTTCTGAAACCACTTCTAATATCTTTTCTGGCTTCCTGGTCATCTCAGATCTATTTAATATTACAAATATAAAGATGCATGTTCCTAAATTTTCACTCTCTTATGTTGCATTTACTATCATCAATGATTCTCTATCACCCACAGAATATTCAGTTGAAGTACTGTAGTCAGGTTTTGTGTATTCCTCAAGTATTGAGGACAAGATACCACATGACTGAAGTCCATGATATAAGATGACATTTACTTTTATCTCTCCACCTTATGTACTGATTTGAACAAAACACTTCTTTAATTTAATTAATTAATTAATTAATTATTACTTGTTTGGGGTCACAGCCAGCGATGCTCAGGGGTTACTCCTGGCTCTGCACTCAGGAATTCCTCCTGGTGGTGCTTGGGGGACCATATGGGATGCTGATGATCAAACCTGGGTCGGCTACATGCAAGACAAATGCCCTCTCTGCTGTACTATTGCCTCAGCCACCAGATCACTGCTTTTAGTGCTCTTATGTCATTTGAAATGTTCTGCTCCTTTTTTCCAGTTATTTTCCATGTTGTTATCCCATTGACTGTAATTTGATATTCTTTCTTAAGAGTCCATATTTGGCAAATATCTGTATTCTTCACAACACCCAGTGGACACTGATACATCTACATTCTGTAATATAGGAGAGAATGCAATGGAATGAATGGAATGTTAAATGCTTTAGCAGGATTACAGCTAATGCTTGCTTGTTACATGAACATCTAGATAATATTAAAGGTCACCAGAAGACGGTATTTTGCAATCTTGGCAACCCATATGTTTGAGATTAACAATGTTTAGAGTTATGAACTGATGACTTTGCTTCTAAGAGGTTATTTTGTTTATATCAATCAGTGCTTAACATAGAACACTAACTCAGGATATAGTGCACATTCATAACTGAAAATTCTTTAACTTGTATTACACAGTCTTTGCTGTTGACCTTACTAAGCCAATGTAGCAAACGCAAAAGTTTAAATCTTTCAAAAGAACTAAGAATGTGATACTAAACTATGCTCTAGTTTTCATCTCAGCCTGACTGTAGTGAGACCAAAGATTCCTCATTCAAATATTTTCCTATTGATTAAAATACCCTCTGAAATATAAAATCTCCATCTCCTTGATGGGCTGGAGCGATAGCACAGCAGGCAGGGCATTTGCCTTGCACGTAGCCAACATGGCCGACCTGAGTTCAATTCCTCCGCCCCTCTTGGAGAGCCCGGCAAGCTACCGAGAGTATCTCGCCCGCATGGCAAAGCATGGCAAGCTACCCGTGACGTATTCGATATGCCAAACACAGTAACAAGTCTCACAATGTTACTGGGCCCACTCGAGCAAATCTCCTTGATGGGTTTTCAAGCCCATAAACAGTCATTTACTCCTCAATAAAACTACCTGTCATACAAAGAAAATCCATTCATTCCCAATCAACATCATTAATGAAGTCTGCCCTCCTAAGAAATAGCTAACCAGAATTACTCAGCACAGTTCATCCCAAGGGGAATGAGATGTTCAGCTTGTTCACACGTAATCATTTTTGACTGATGCAGGGCTAAAGCAAAGGTATCACTTCTTTCCCAATGCAAAGGCTATGAAAACTGAATGACCTATTCCAATTCTTGCAACAAACTAAACTCTTCCCAGTTACCTATTCTTAACTGTTTTTGCCTGATTAAATAGTAAGCATCAATGTAGGATCAATCATTTTAACCTGCCTAATCAGCAGATTCAGTACAAGCAACATCCCCATGGAATTTTGCAGTAGTTGGAGGTCTAGTCTGCCTCATCATAAAATTAAATTGAAATGAAGATAGTAAAGGGCCCTACTGCAGAATACAGAGAAGCGTACCTAAAATATTCATGGTGCACATTCTAGATTTACGAGGGTTTTTATTTACAAGAGAGAGGAAGGAAGTGACGAGAGAAAAGAAACACACTCTTAACTCAGAAGAATTCAAATCAATTTCCAATAACAAAATATGCATTGTATCCAAAATTTAAAATTTGGTCACCTGTAATCTCATAGGAAAAATAGGTGTATTCAAAGATTTATTTTCTATGAAAATTATAAAAGCTCACTTTTTTATCCAGTGAAGTTGGTGAAGTACTATCAGTGGAGCTGAGTAGGTCTCTTTGGGGACTACTCTAATGCTACTGATGTATTTTGTTGTCAGGAGACATTTCCTTATATCCACTCACTTAACTTTCTCAGGAAGACAAGATGAAGTCAATCAATTCCTGTTTAAATAAGATGTTGGTTTGAACTGGATATCTAAAGAAAGAAGACTTATCTCTTCTTTCTCAAGAAAGAATAGTTAAAAAGGTACACACTCTTCATGTATACTTTAAAGAAAATATATGCTTCACATTTAAATAATCTCAACTCTTTCATAAATGGTTCAATTTGCTTCATTATCATTGCACTGAAATTACTTTGTGTAAGAAAAGAACATATTCTCAAGTGTTATGCTCTCTCGTCTGTCTTCGCCTTGTTTTAATTTTATAAAATCTGAACTAATCTTCAACATTTAGAGGTAGAAGCTGGCCTGAATCTAAGCCTGAAAACCAATTCCTTCTGTTTCTCTTCAGGCACTTACATGAATAAGTCACAGATATAAAAGATTATATCATCAACTGGAATATAATTCTGTTGCTTTTTATCCCTAGTATTCTCTTAAAGCAATTTCATTCTCGTCAGAAACGGCATATTTTAAAGTAATAGACAATCTATTCAAATTTTATGACAATATTAGTCAAATATTTTCCATTTCATTCACTCAATATCTTCCAAGGCAAAGTACAAAACATTCCAGTGCACTGTCAGAATATAGAGTCTGTAGGGCTCATTTAACCTTAATGAAGGGTCTGTTAGGTTTCTAGCTGAAAGCTTTCCTTTTAGCTGCTCTGATTCATTCAAACTATGGCGACCCTATCATTCTTTAGCCTTTATTGAGGAACCCTGTTTCCTGTCTTTCTCCTTAGATATTAAGTGCCAACATCCCTCACTCTGATAGTGCTCCTAGGTTACCCTTGCCTCTTGCAGAAATGCCTATTTCAAAAATAACTGAAACACAAATAACATGTCTGGTAGGAACACCAGAAATCAACTGGTTTAACACTTTCATGCAAAGTGAAGACTTGGGGACCTGGGGAGATTGAACATTGTCTGAAAAGCATACATTTTGTTAGTAGTAAAGTTGGGGTTTCCTCAAGCTTAAAGAACTGAGAAGGCTGTCTAAGGTTGAGGTCCTCTCCCAACAGATCCTTCTTCATGAATTTTGGTACAAAGAGGAGTAAGGGATTTAAGAGGCAAAATGTATGGGTAGGAATGTGTGACCGATTACATCACGGACTCAGGAACTGCAATAACCTTGAAATGGTTGCTTAAAGCACAGGGATGATAGAGAATTTCTCCATCATCCCAGTTTGTCTTTGGTTAAGGATCATGCTGGTTGCAGCACCACCATTTCCTGCCCACACCCGAAGTGGATGAGATTCTCCTGTGTCCGATGGATACCCTCAGTAGACAGAATCCTGTGACACATACAGAAATTGTAACCAACTCCAAGCACAGACTGAGAAGAGATGCCGGGAACATAGTGCCACATCAGAAAACCAGTCAAGTTTCAGATCTAGTAACAAGGCTTAATTGATTTATCTTAAGTTCAACTAATGTCTCATCTAAAAATTATGATGGAATTGATGCTTTATTTCCCCCCAAATGACACAGTGCATAGGAATTCCAGAGCAATATAATTCCTCAAACTCTTAAACTAGTCTTTAGTTTTCCCTTTTGTGGGGGAAGTGGGATGGGGTGGGGTTTGGCCCACACCCAGTAGTGTCCAGGCTTTATTCTTGGCTCTCTGCTTATGGATACCTCCTGGTCATGAATGAATACCATACGCTGTGTGAGGGACTGAAACAGGGTCAGTCACAGAAAGATGCAAGAAAAGCACCTTATCACTGTACCACCTCTCAATACATGCCAAAGTGATGTAAAAACAGGATTGGGGGCAGTAAATATAAATTTGGGGGTACAATTTCTCATTGAAAAGTGGAAAACTCCTGTTTTGGGGGGGTTTGGGGTCATACCTTGTGGTTCTCAAGACTTAGTGCTGGTTCTGTCCTCAGAGATCACTCCAGGCAGTGCTCAGGGGACTGTATGTGGTACCAATAATCAAATCAGGGTCATCTAGGTACAGCAAATACACCTCATCACCTCTACAATCTCTCCAGCCTATAACCTATGTTGGAGTACACGGAGCGTAGGTTTATCAGATTGCACCCATCACAGCACTCCCGAGTCACTCCCATTACTTTGTTTGTCTGTAACTACTTCTTTGTGCTCTCTTCCCCAACCAATTTATAAGGTCTCATCCTTCGAGGACACTGAACTTGTACTGTAAGTTAATATTGCCTTTCTCCTCTCCTTATGTCTTTTGAATAGTTTACCTTAATACAATGCCCTTTTTGTATAGATACAGGAAGACAATTAATATTATGCTTTATATCTTAGGACTTAATTGGCTTTGAATATTATTCACTCCTGGGCAACTGCTTTCTCAACTTAAGCCTCAGTTGCCCTCACTTCCTAGCACCCCAAAAGCAGGGTCCCGACAAGGGATTGGATGGAACCAGGGCAAGCTGGTAAGTTATGTGCTACCCTGGCATCGCGATGGGCCAGGCCAAGGTGCCACAATTCTTAACTATAGGTTAAGAGTTTGATCATAGGCAAATGCTGTCATGATCTTAAAGTAACGACGAGACTAGGACCCTGCTGCTAGGAATAGGAAAGATATCTGGCCTGAGCACTGCAGTCTGAGATCGAGATGGCCCTAGGAGAGCAATTCTATAAGCTCAAAGTATTTCCTACTGTGTCCATACAAAATGATTCATATTATGTATGCTTATATATTGGTTGGACAAGGAGAGGAGAAACATGTCCTAGAAGCAGTTTTTTCCTGGGTGTCCTGACTAGTTTGGATGAGACTGAACCTTTCTCCCCTTCTAACTGCCTTCAGTAAATGATTTCAGTATATTGAGGCAGTTTCTCTTATCTCACAGGAACCTAGCTGGTCTTAGGTATGCAGATCCCAGGTGCTAAGCAAGGCCTGATCTTTGAGATGTTGATGCCTGGTTCTAGGCAGGCTGATCTTGGAGATGTAGATTCCAAGCTCTAGCAGACTGGTCTTTGTTGTGCTAATCCAAGTGATTGTAGCTTGTAAAAGGTGAGGCCAGGATTACTGGCCTGCAGGTGTAAAGAAACAATATGGAATAATATGGATGTAAAGAAACAATGTATGGTTTACCTCCTTGCCTCAATGTTCTTTCTGTAACTCCTTTTGATGACATCACTATATTGCACCCTTTAGAGGTACTATGATCTATATAAGGGAGATTTCAGGGCTCTCTGGGGGGACACTGCATCAGAGAACCTGGGAAGATGGAGCTGAGGACAAAGCTGAGAGAACAAAGGCGCACGTGCTTGACAGATCCTGGGGCTTCCATGACATACATCTCTTCCATGTAATAAACTGCTGCTAAGACCAACCAGCTTGGCCTCGTTTCCTTCCTTCGCCTGACCATCGCCATCGACCTCCCTGGAGTGGGGAAACGGCCTGACTGCCGGCCTTTTTATTTTTTGTGTGTTTACACAAACCTAAAACTTTTTAAATAAGAAATTAACATGAAGACATGTTAGTGCATGAAGGCACTCTGAAGCTAGCTATATCTTAACCACATAAATCAACAAAACTTGAAGCATGAGATCCAACCTACAATGCTGAACTTAAAATGCATGCCATTGAAGGAGGCAGGCTGGAGTGTGGAGAAAAATTGGAAACACTGGTGGAGGGAAGTTGACACTGGTGGTGGGATTGGTTTTGGAACACTGTAGGTCTGAAATTCAAGTACTAAAGACATTATAAATCATGGTACCTTAATAAAAAAGTAAACAGTATAAAGAAGGTACATGAGCATGGCTGAAGTGGGTACTTGGAAAATCCAAGTTGAGGAAACATTTATTTCCTTTCAAAGCTAAAACTCCAAAAAGCACACATCATCAAGAGAGATGTGTGGCTAAAATTCAAGACAAAATTCTGGATCCCAGTAAAACACAAATTTCAGATCGGAATTAAACAATTTGAAATGCAATAGCAGAAATCTCTATGGAGACTCTTCCAGAAAACCAAAACCAAAAAACAATTAGAAATAAACAATTGATGCTATCCCTGAATTTGGTTTTGTTCTGGTTTTTGGCCATACCCTGTGGTGCTGAGGGTTTACTCCTGGTTCTGCACTCAGGAGTCACTCCAGGCAGTGTTTGGAGGATCATCTGGGGTGAGAGAGATTTAACTCACGTTGGTCTCATGCTAAGTAAGTGCTTCCTGCTGTATTTTTGCTCTGGTGTATATGTGAAGTTTAATAAAACTTAACTAGTCTTTGTTGTTTTATTTATGTTAAATCTGACAACTTTTATCATGGACTAGCCATGATATTTTATTTGTATGTAAGTATATATATATATATATATATATATATATATATATATATATATATATCAAAGCCCATTCAATTCTGTGTTCCTACAATAAACTTCAGAAGTGGTTTGACAGTGGTTAATAGAAAAAAGTGCCCTCAAAATTCGAGAACAGGAATATCCTTGTTCAAATCCTAATCACAGAAATAACAAACATTTTCAGCAACTAGGGAGCATAATTGTAAATGTACAAATAAACAAAAAGATGGCTATGAGAACATTGACAGAGGCTATCTTTCATAGGGAAGAAGCATACAGATGTCAAATTTTCAACAAGCTTGACCTGCTCCGAGACATTAAGAATTGAAGATATAGACGTGCTAAAAAATAACCTTGTCTCATTACTTCAATTTGCATTGCAGGTAATCCCTTCCAGAAAACCAAAACTTCAATAAATCACATACCTGACATTGTTCTTTTTCAAGAATATAACAATATGGTTGAATTTTTTTAAAGACAAAAAGCTGAGCTAAATTGTACTGGAAAAAATCATAATTTTTAAATGTTGGTGGTAGAATTTATTTCTCTGCATCTAAAAATTTTAAGTCTTTTAAATCTCTAAGTGTGCTATGGGTGTATAAACGTATTCAGATGTATGAATAATACACACGTGCCCATAGCTTGTTTTCCACTAAAATAACACAAAACACACAAACCTTATGCTGTTGTACTTGGCGTTTTAGATCCTCAAGATCAGGTCCAAGGGGCTCCTTCTCCATTTTCCTTGTTCTCTCCTCTGTTGCTGTTAGCCAGTCATTTAATTCTTTTAGTTGCTGATTTTGTAGATCCATTAGAACCTTATGTAAACTGAAAAAGAGAAGGACGTCCATTATTAACTCTAGCAAAGCAACTGTACTACAATTAAAACTACAACGAGTAAAACTGTTGACATTTATAATTCATGGTGTGTTCACATGGTTTGACATCTGTTAAACATTTAAGAAAAAAATATGTTGAATCCACAATTATGTCTGAAGTTATTCTTTCTCTGACATTATCACTCACATATCACAAGATTCCTAAAATTGCATATCATTTAAATGTGAGCATGTTAACTAAAGTGCAATCACTTTCAGGTAGCTGAGCTAGCAGTAATATTTTGGCAATTATCTGTTTATCTATCAATCATGAAAATACATGTGATGATTAAAGGTGGGCACAAACTTGTGTTTCTCATCCCATAAGGAAAAGGGTTCTACTTCCCATCCTTATGAAAACTGACTGACCTAGGGATTTAGATTGTCCATCAGAATGGACAACAGAATGTTTCAGAAGTAACAGAGCACCTGTTCCATGAATAGGCTATACGAAAATAGGTAGAATTTGTATTTGTTCTCTTGGAATCCATCTGCCACACTATTAAGATGAGCAGGTCACAATACTGAATGATTAAAGACTACATTAAGAGTGACCATAGATAAAATGATATATTAGAAGGAAATATTTCTGCTGCATGCATCTATCTCAGTGAATGACCCCAGCTATAGTACAATCACAGAACCACTACCTAGATCAGCCCTGTCCAAAGTTCTGATCTATAGAATCATGATGTCACTGTTTATTAGTAAGCCACTAAGTTAGAAAGGCAGTTGTTATTCAGAAATAGATATGAGAGGCAGTACATTTTCAAAGGTACATGTAAAGCCCTATGGCTTGCATCTGCAGCCTGCTTACATGCCCAGAAGCAATCACTTAAACCTTATCGATTATAACTTCACCATCAGAGACATGCGATGATGTCTAGCCTGCCATTCATACAACCCCATAGTGAGGACATAAATTTAAAAATATACTCCATTCATTTAGACAAAATTCTCAAGAATAAAATGAAAGATGCTAGTACCTATTTTAAGATAAGAATTATTTATGAATGCACGCTTAAAGCACTTAAAGCATTATTGGAAATAAGTATGCTGCAGGCATTCTTAAACTTTCTCCACTTTCAACACCATTTTGTCTAATAAAGTTTTACACAACTCCAGCCATGTATTAGATATAGAAATCAAACAAGTACTGGTAATAAAACTTGAATTTATTATTAAAAATTTGGTGAAACCTCAAAAATCAATTTTGTGACCCCAGGGAGTTGCAACCAATAGTTTACAAAATAGGGTATGCTGAAAACTAATATTATAATGAGTTCAATATTATGAAGAAATAACAATTTGACTTAGCAATATACTACTATGATTTATCAGATTTTTCCAGAAATTGCCACTCACACAAAACACACACAAACCTGAATTAAAAAATAATATAGATGATAGAAATTATATCGGTTATATTTTCAGATCATGATGCACTGAAATAGATGTGAATCGCATACAGGAACAATAAAATCAAACACCTAGAAATTAAACAACAAGTGGGTTAAAGAGGATATCAAAGAGGAAATTATGAAAATGAGGACACAAGCTACTAGAACTTGTGAGACAGAGCAAAAGCAGTGTTAAAAGAAGAGTTGATAGCTCTGCAAGCATGCATTAGGAAGGAATAAAGGGCCCATGTTAATAACTGAAACTCACACCTTAAGATCTTGGAAAATGATGAACAAAAGAGGCCAAACAAGGCAGGAGGAAGGCAAAAGCAAAACATAGAGTAGAAATAAATGTACTGGAATCCAAAAAAAAAAAAAACATACAAAAGATCAATGAAACCAAGCGCTGATTCTTTGAGAAAATAAACAAGATGGATAAACCACTAGTGAGACTGATAAACACTTGATCACTTGATCACTTGACTTCCCGTTGATCATTGATTTGCCCGAGTAGGTGCCAGTAACGTCTCTATTTGTCCCTGTCGTGTGCTAGAGTAACCCAATGGCATCTGCTCATTCTAAGAACACAAAGAGCCTCAAACCAATCATTCAGGGTCTTGACGATGTCTGACCATCTGGTAGGTGGGTGGCCACACGATCCTTTGACGTGCCATGGAATCCAGTCAGTAATGGCTCTAGTCCAGTGGTCGTCTCCAAACCTCATTACATGTCCAGCCCAACTGATTTTTGATGTCTTGGCAAAAGAGACAGCGTGCCTGATTCCTGACCATTGATGGAGGTTAGAACTCTGGAATCTTTCTCTCATTTGAGCGAAATGTGATACTCCAAGCATAGCTCTTTCGATTCCTCTTTGGGAGAACTGAATAGCATTCTCATCCTGTTTTCATAGGGCCCAGGTCTCTGAGGCATATGTTAATGCAGGAAGAACAGCGAAATCAAAGAGATGTGCCACAGCCGGAGGTTCTTCATCCTCTTAGCTAATTCTTCGATGCTCTTGAAGGTGTTCCAAGCCGTTCTCTTCCTCCTGCGCAACTCAGGTGCCACGTCATTTGTCATGTTGACTTCTCGACCTAGGTACACATAACTGTTGCATTCAGAGATGGTTGTTCCGTTGAGAGCAAATGGAGTGTCAGGAACAAGGCTGTTTCTCATAAACATTGTCTTGGTTAGATTCAGCTGTAGCCTGACCTTTCCACACTCACGGTCGAAATGGGCCAGTATTTGTGTCACTTGGCTAATGTTTGCTGTTATTGGAACGATGTCGTCAGCAAAGCGGAGGTGGTGTAGCTGCCGATCATCTATCTTCACTCCCATTCCTTCCCATTCCAGTTGTTGCATGATGTTCTCGAGGGTGGCACTGAAGAGTTCCAGTGAAATGGTATCACCCTGCCAAACCCCTCTCTTGACATTGATGATCACTTCTTTGTAGAATGGTGAGATCCTGGTAGTGAATCCTCCACTACCTCCACTACCCAGCCACCGTCATGCTCCAGGATGCTTTCCAGATCATGCAGCTGCTTTGCGGCCGTGTGACACATTATAAGACACTTAATAACCATCTTCCAGAATTGCCGCTTCATACTTGATAGGGTTCTAGTATGGTTTGAACCATGGGAACACCTACAAGGGAAATTAGAGTCTGCCCCAAAAGGCTCTATCCCTCTCGAAGAGCCTGGCAAGCTATGGAGAGTATTCTGCCTGCACGACAGAGCCTGGCAAGCTATCCTTTGTGTATTTGATATGCCAAAACCAGTAATGAACAAAGGAACAGAGAAAGATAAACCTAACAAAAAACTGAATCAGAAATGCAAAGTGGGATATCACAACAGAAACTACAGAAATCCATAGGATCATCAGATTATGTTTAAAATCTTTATGGCACAAAACAAGAGAATCTTGAAGAAATGGATAGATTTCTGGATTCTTATAGCCTACCAAGGCTGAACCAAGATGATTTGGAATACCTCAACAGGCCTATGACCGTCAAGTAAATTGAAATGGTAATCAAAATTCTTCCCAAAAACAAAATCCCAGGCTCAAATGGATTCACTAGTGAATTTTTTGAAATCTTTAAAGAGGGTTGACTGTCAATCCTCTTCAAACATTTCCATGAAATTGAAGAAAAATAAACATTCCAGAGAGTTTCTATGAGGCAAATATCACTCTCATACCCAAAGCAGACAGAGGCACCAAAAACAATAAATAAAATTACAGACTAGTATCCCTGATGAAGACAAATGCAAAGAAACTCAACAAACACTAGCAAATAGAACACAACAACTCATCAAAAGGCTCATCCACCATGATTAAGTAGGATTCATCCCTGGGATGCAAGGATAGTTTAACATTCACAAATCAATAAAAATAATAGACCATATCAATAAAAGAAAAGATAAAAACCACATGATCATTTCAATAAATGCATAAAAAGCTTTTGACAAGATCCAGCACCTGCAGATAATAAAACTAAACAAATTTGGAGATGAAGGAACTTTCCTCAATGTAGTCAAAATCATTTAGCACAAGCTCACAGCAAAAACATCCTCAATGGAAAAAACTAAAAGCCTTCTCTCTAAGATAAGGCACAAAATAAGATTGCTAGATGGCGGCCACATGGGAGCCTTGTGGACAGCAGGTATGAGCCGGGGGAGTGAGGGCGACTAAAACCTCATGGGTCGGGGGGCGTTCCGGTCCGTCCTTCACGCCCTACCGAGGTCACCAGTCGCCCCCCGCGAGCGGCTCTCCAGCACGGCCATGGCCCCAGAAGCACGAGGACTTAATGCAGAACCCAGCAGCTTGGAGCAGAAAAGTGAAAGGACTATGCGTTGATCCAGCCCATCAAGTCTGCCGGAGGGGAAAGGGTGTTGCCCCATTCGCCCTCTCCTCTCTGGAAAGAAAGATGGCGGCCACATGGGAGCCTTGTGGACAGCAGGTATGAGCCGGGAGTGTGGGGGCGACTAAAACCTCATGGGAAGGGGGGCGTTTCGCTCCGCCCTTCACGCCCTACCGAGGCCACCGGTTGCCCCCCGCGAGCGGCTCTCCAGCACGGCCACGACTCCAGAACACAGAAACCAATTTCTTAACTATCTGACTTTCAGTAGAAATACTTCCAGGGTCAATAGGTAAAATAGCAGAAATCCAAAACCAACATTTAATTCTTGAACCCAGCTGTAGAAAGCAAATCACTTCACAATGCTTTTTCAGCATGTCTGATTTGGGGGGGGGTAAACTCTAAATAATAGTGGTGAATCTTTTATTGAAACAATGAATCTAATCAAAGCAGATAGAGTGTTAACTAGAATTCATCTGCCTCACAGGGACGGGGAGGGGTGGGGGGTGGGGTTTTATTGGGGTTCTTCATGGTAAAAAATAAGTATTGGTAAAGGGAAATGTGTTTGATATTTGCATGACTGAGACCTAAACCTGAAAGCTTTGTAACCTTTCCCACAGTGATTCAATAAATAAATAAAAAAAAAATAAGATTGCTCACTCTTGCCACTTCTATTTAATATAGTAGTGGAGGTACTTACTATAGCAATTAGGCAATGCAAAGATATCAATAGCTTCCAGAGAGGAAAGGAAGAAGTCAAGTTCTCACTATTTGCATATTATACTTAAAGGATCCTAAAGATACTACAGAAAAGTCCCTATAAACAATAGGTCTTGATAGCAATGGCAGGTTATAAAAATCAATACCCAGAAATCCATGGCTTTACAATATACAAATAATGAAAGAGAATAGAGAGATTTTAGAAAAACAATACCATTAACAACCATGCCTCAGAAAATCAAGTACCTTATAATCAGTTTAACTCAAGAGATGAATGACATGTACAAAGAAAAGTACAAAGCAATACTTCAAGAAATAAAAGAGGACAAGAGAAAATGGAAAAAATTCCCCTACTCATGATTAGGAGGATTAACATTGTCAAAATGGCAATATTTTCCAAAGCATTATATAGATTAAATGCAGTTCCTATAAGAATACAAAGAACTAGATCAAACACTCCTGAAATTCACATGGAACAACAACCCCCCACAATAGCTAAAGCAATTTTTGAAAAAGGAAGATGGGAGGCAACACCTTCCCCAATTTCAAACTGTACTACAAAGTGGCAGTAATTGAAAAAGCATGGTATTGGAATAAAGACAGACCCTAAGGTCAATGGATCAGAGTTGAATATCTTGACACTGACCTTCAAGTACATGATTACCTAATATTTTATAAAGGAGCAATAAATATGGAAAAGGAAATCCACTTCAACAGGTAGTGCTGGGAAAACCTGGTAGCTAAATGCAAAAAAATTATGAACTCATACCTCTTTCTAACACGAGGCAAAATACTCAGATCAAAATAGATTAAAGACCTTGATCTCAGACCTGTATCCATAAGATACATGGAGGAAAATGTGGGCAGAAATTTCCTTGTCATTGAAGCTAAAGGTATCTTCAAAGGTGAAACACCACTGATCAAGCAAGTGAAAGCACAGATTAACAAATGGGACTACATTAAACTAAACAGTGTCTGCACCTAGAAAGAAACAGTGACCAAGACAAAAAAGAGAGCCCACAGATTGGGAAAAACGTATTTACACAACATCCACCTGATAAGGGGTTAATCTTAGTGATATATAAAGCACTGGTAGAACTTTACAAGAAAAAAAATCCAACCCCATCAAAAAATGGGGGGAAGAAACGAACAGAAACTTTCTCAAAAAATACAAATGGCAAAAAGACACATAAGAATGCTCTACATTGCTAATCATCAGGGAAATTCAAATCAAAACAACAACAATGAGATATTATCTCACCATGGAGATTGACTGACACACATCAGAAAGAACAAGAACAACCAATGCTGGAATGGAATAAGGCAGAAAGGAACTCTTAATTGTTAGTGGAAATTCTGACTGGTCCAGCCATTTTGGAAAACAATATGGGAATTCCTCAAAAAGCTAGAAATTGAGCTCCCATAAGACCCAGCAAAACCACTTTTGGGAAAATTCTCTGAGGCCCCAGAACACACCGCAGAAATGCTATCTGCACTTCTATGTTCACAATAGCTAGAATGTGGAAACAAACTGAGTGCCCAAGAACATATGATTGATTAAAGAAACCATGGTACATCTACAAAATGGAATACTATACAGCTATTAGGAAACTTAAGTTATGAAATCTGCTTTTAAATGTATGGACATAGAGAATATCACACAGACTGAAATGAGTCAGATGGAGAGGGACATACATAGAATGACTGGACTCAATTGTGGGATAAAAAATCATAATATAAAACCAATTCCCAAGGAGAGTAGAAACAGGGGGCCAGGAGTATTGGTCCATGGTTGGAAAACTGCCTCAAGTGCTATGAGAGAAGGCAGTTGGGTAGTGAAGGGACCACTATGACAAAGATAGGTGGAAGTGATCAATCTAGATAAGAACTGCATGATGAAAACAGGTAAAGGAACAAACATGATAACCTTTCAATAACTGTATTGCAAAGCAAAATGGCACAAGGGGAAGAGAGAGACAGGAGTTGGGGAAAGATAAAGAGAGAGGGAGAGAGAAGCAATATGCTTCTCATAGAGACAGGTTGTGGGGGACGGAAACTGGGGACATTGGTGGTAGAAAATATACACTGTTGGAGGAATGGGTGTTGAAACACTGTATGACTGAAACCTGATCAAAATCAGCTTTGTAACTCTGTACCTCACAGTGACTCAATTAAAGAATAATAAATAATATGTATTACAGGATGGAGAGATAGTACAGAGACCAAGGAGTATATTCTTTGTATGTCTCCAATCCCATTTCAGTCCACCATACCTCATAATGTTCAGAAGTGACCCCTGAGCACAGAGCCTAGAATAAGCCCTGAGTATACTGGGTGGGGTCCAAAATCCAAAACAAATAAATATATAATTTGAATTACACCACTTCATTGCACACAAAAAAAACAGGGTTCAGGGCGACTAGCCCACGACTAGAAGCTTGCCACAAGCATATGGGGGGTGGAGGGCAGTTAGGATAGAGATGGAACTAGCATGACATTAATTGGAAATGATCACTTTGGACAAGAGCTGAATGCTGAAAGTATGTATAAGGTTATGTCTAATAACTTTTCAGTATGTGTATTGCAAACTATAATGCTCAAATGAAGGGATATGGGAAGAAGGGATAGAGAGAGAGAAAAGAAAGAGAGAAGTACCTGTTAAAGAGAAGCAGGCAGGGGGTTGGTAGAGGTAACTGGGGACATCGGTGGTGGTAAAAGTACATTGGTGAAGGGTCAGATGTTGGTGCATTGTATGACTGAAAACCAGTCATGAAAAACTTTGTAACTGAATATCTCATGGTGATTCAATTAAAAATTAATTAACACAAAGACTGCGCCATTTATTAACCTTTAAGATTTCATAGGTACGGTTCCCCTGGGACCCATTAAAATTAGAAATCTATGACATGAGCTTTCAGTTACCAAACAGAAAGCATATACATCTCCTTTTTTTCAAATAGGAAACAGCATGGATGAAACATCTATTTAAGTGAAAGAGAAATTACAAGTTGCTAGTTGTCTTTTAGACAATGAACATCATCTCGGCATTGAAAAGCACCTAAATATATCACATTATTGGTTCCGTCTATCCCTTGGAGCCAACCTGATAATGATTTCCTGAGAGTTGTTGGCAATATTACTCCTCACATTTGCTGTTTTTCCTGCCCAGTTTGTCATTTCATTAAGCTAAAATCTCACATTTTGAGAACCAAAGGGGGAAAAAATCACATTACTTACACTTGAAGAAGTGTTTCCAGTCTAATACACATTTGTTAGAATAATAAAGGACTTTACTTTTTAAATATTTGCTTTTTTGCTTTTGAATATTCTATTTAAAAGACCTACTGGTTTCCTTACATAAGTGCTCTGGGATTGCTCTCATAAGGGCTCGAACCTGGATCTCCTGCATTCGAACCAGTAGCTGAATCTAAACTCACTGACTTGGAAACTTTCAGAGAAATAGCTATGGCAACATTAATAAGAGGAAATTAATAATTAATAAGAGGAAATCATTATAATTTAATTTCCATACATTTCAGAAGGGACATGGTAAGAGAGGCCAAGGTGAATAAATGTCATCAGGAATTACAGAACAAACCTTAGAATTAGAAGGTAGTGCAAGAGCCAAGGTGCCTGCTTTGCATGCAGCTTCTCTGGACCCGGGTTTGAGACCAGTCACTACCTCTGGTCAACCAGGTCACTCCAGGAGTAATCCCTGAGCAGAACTGAGTGTGTCAAAGAAAAATAAAGCAAAAGGGGGATAGAGAGACAGCACAGTGGGTAAGGCTCTTGCCTTGCATGAGGCAAGCCCAGATTCAATCCCCGATACCCCATATGGTTCCCTGAACCCAGCCTGCAATATTCCCTGAGTACTTCCTGCTGTGACCCCAAAAACAACAGCAAAAAAGTAAATTGAAGACTCATGAGCAGGTTAATTAAACATACGATTCTGAGTACTTGCTATATAGTTGGGTTAGTCTCTTTCTGCTACAGAGCTCGTTTTCTTGGGATGTGAACCTGCCGATAATATATAGGTTGTTAGGGTACATAGCACCCTTGATAATACAGCTAAATTGGGTCCATGTGGTTTAAGGAAAGGGGCTTTTAAAAAAATAGTGGTGTTTCTAGAACTCTTAATGCTGGAAGAGAGGAGCTTTTAAGACAGAAATGTCATCTATACAAAGACCCTGAGGCAGCAAGGACCAGGGAGATTAGAGATTGGAAGATTTCTGTAGCTCAACCTGAAAACAAAAGTATCATTTCATATTTACTTATTTAATTAGCTATTTATTTGGTCACACATGACAGTGCTCAGGGCTTACTTCTTTCTCTGTACTCAGAGATCCGTTCCTGGCGTGGCTTGTTGAACCATATGCAGTGCTGGGGCTTGAATGTGAGTCAGCAACATGCAAGACCAACGCCCTACCTACTGATCACTGATCACTACTATTGTGCTGATCATAGCATTTCATATTTAAAAGGATCTCATCTTAGATCAGACTCAAGCACTACCCAATGAGAATGAATATCCCCATAAGCGCTTTGAGAGATCATTTTTAGGTGAAATGTATGGATGTCTAGAAGAGGGGCCGGTATGACTGAGTGTCCACAATCGCATGGGCATACCCAGAGCACAAAGCATAGAGCTCACTGCTGTAATGATTGATAGTCACGCCGATGTTCCCCAGTCGAACAGATTCAAACTTTGCCTTCGTAGATGAGTGGCTCTCAAAATATGTCCTGAACCAACACCATCAGTTTGCATCCTGGCTCCTACTAGAAATGCATAGCCCTGGGTCCTGCCACCCAAGCATACTGAAGCATAAACTCGGAGCAGACTCTATGAATGTGTGTTTAATAAAACCCCAAAGGGATTCTGATGTACACATGCTGAAAATCATTGCTCTACAAAATTTAATTGACGTGCACAGCACAAACTCTAATGAGACTGACATACCATGATATGCCAGGGAGTCACTGGGAGTTATTTTAACATCAGACTATCACAATTCAGTCCTGACTTCAACTCCACTTAGAGTGGAAGCATCAAGTGCCATAGAATGGATTTTGAGTAGAAGCTCCAAATGTCAGCTATTTCACATGGCTGAAGCCTGAAATCAACTTCAGAGTAGTTAGAAGCAGAACTGTGGTGGTGGAGTGACACCAATTAACAAAACAATAGCAACAAATATATATATATATACATATAAATATATTTTGATAAAAATGTTTTAATTGCATAAATATTTCTTCTAAAAATTGGCCTTCTTTGAGTTATGAAATTTACATACAAGTGGTACTACAAGGAAAGTATCATGTTAAGCGAAATGAGTCAGAAAGAGCGGGATGGACACAGAAAGGTTGCATTCATCTGGGGAACATAAAGCAACAAAACGGGAGACTAACACCCAGGAATGGCTGAGATTAGTACCAGGAATTTTGCTCCATGACTTGAAGGCCAGCCACACGTGCTAGGTGAAAAGAAAGCTCAGATAGAGAAGAGAGCACCAAATAAAGGGTGTTGTGAGGACCCTCCCAGGGTGGGAGAAGCATGCTAAAAGTAGTCTATAGACCAAACATGATTGCCACTCAATGCCTCTCTTGCAAAACACAGTACCCAAAAGAAGAGAGAGAGAACAAGGGGGAATGCCCTGCCACAGAGGCAGGGTGGGATGAGGGGGATGGGGGGTGGGGGGGATGCTGGGACCCGTGGTGGTGGAGGATGGGCAGTGGTGGAGGGATGGGTACTTGATCATTGTATAACTGAAACCCAAGCACAAAATTTGTAAGTCTATAACTGTACCTCATGGTGTTTCACTAATAAAAAAATAAAAAAAAACGCAGATGAATAAATAAAATGCCAGAGAGATAAAAAAATATATAATTCAATATCAAAGAATAACACTTCGAGAAGTAAATATAAGGAACGTTTTCATGCAAAAAAATGGCCTTCATTGGATATTGGCAAAAATAATCCATATGTTGGATTATTTAACATTAATTGAAAACAAAGAAAATATTTTCCATTTAAATGCCATGAAAAATTATCTTACCCACAAATTTCAGACCACACCCTTTTTTAATATCTAACAGGCAACTTAAGAGCTAAGTCCAATTAGCCAAAATATGGGAACAACCCAAATTTCCAATGACAGAAGAATGAATCAAGAATTGTGGTATATACACACAATGGAACACTAGAAGCTGTAAGGAATGAGGAAATCATTAGTTTGTTGCTACTTGGATGTCACTGTCACTGTCCTCCCATTGTTCATCGATTTGCTGGAGTGGGCCCAGTAATGTCTCCACTGTGACAACTGCTACTGTGTTTGGCATATCGAATATGTCACGGGTAGCTTGCCAGGCTTTGCCGTGGGGGCGAGATATTCTTGGTAGCTTGCCGGGCTCTCCGAGAGGGGCAGAGGTATCGAACTTGGGTCAGCCATGTTGGCCGCTTGTAAGGCAAATGCCCTACAACTGCGCCATCACTCCAGCCCTACTTGGATGTGAAAGAGAATGAAAAGATCAGATACCAGATGATATGACTCATCTCCGGTATACATAGGGGAGAAAAAGGAAAAAGACAGTATTGGCTAATGAAAAACTCTGGAATCTTGGATTGCACATCTGAGATTTCCAGGTCTTGGAGGCAGTAGTTAGACATTATAGAAAGAAAGAGGGAGACTAGAAGTGACATAATAAGAATAGTGGTTAAAAACCAAATAAAGCAAAAAGCACAGTGGGAGAAGGTCTTGTGCATTTTGGTGGAAGTGGCGTGCAATAACTTTGCACTTAAAAACTATGTATAGTAGTACTATTGCAACTATGATGAACAGCAACAATAAAAAGAAAATATTATAAGATTTAGTGACAGAAAAATTTATTCACATGACAACTACCTAAAGTTGGATATAAATTATACATCAATTATACATTTATTATATTGTATAAACAAGCATGAGCACTTCAGTTTATCACAGACCATTCTCTTCTCTTCTTTTATACCCAACTCACTTAGATTAGCTTTCTGGATCACTGAATTTGCTGTTCTACCCCATGATTTGGTTCATCAATTCTCAAATTTAAATATTCCTATAGACCACCTCAGCATTATGATTTAAATTCAGGGAATATGGGTTAATCTGCAAATTAGAAAAATTCTTCTAATTCTATAAATCTTCCAAGGACCATAATTCTATAAATCTTATTCGAGAAGTCATGGATGACATTTTGAATCACAAGTATCAGACTGAGAATATGATATAAACAGACATGCATCATCTAACAGCATAGATTTCTTTTGATAAATGTTTCATTAGGTTATCTTCTCTGTATAAATATCATACACTATACTTAGATAAACTTACAAGGCACAGCCTTATTACATACATTGGCTATAAACAGGGGCCACCATCATATGCATGGTCCATTAGTTGACTAAATACAATACAAGATTATATTTGAAAACCACTAATGGTTTGACCTATTAATTATGGAGATGATAACTAAGCAAGTTTAAGGCAGGCACACTAGTTTTATAGTAGTAAAATATAGGTCATTGTGGAAAGGATAATCAGTCATGTCCCTTTAGTTAGTAAAGTGGAATTATTACAGGAGGTGCTCTGATTGAGCCTTATATTTAACAATTAATGTTCCATTGTTAGAAAATAAGATTCTTCTAGTTATTTGAATAGTTCATAGCTTAATAAAAATGACACAAACCCCAAAGTAATAAAGGAGACCTTCTAAACAATGAAAATTTTAAGAGGCAATAGACTAGAGGATAAGACAAGTTGACATAAAAAATGATGGCCATTTGGAGAAATTCTAGAAAGAGCTGTACTTCATATAATTTTTTTGGACTGCGAGAATAATTATCTGTAATACAAAGCTTATTTTTTAATTTTACATTGCTATTACTCTAGCTTCTCTAAGTTATTCAGTAATGTCTAGTCAACCCTTACTGCTTTCTGCATTGGGGTTATATGAAAGGCAGTAAAATTGCTTTGCTTCTCCATCTCACTAGGGTCTCTAAAAAGATATGCATCAATACATGCAGATGAATTACAGGCTGAGGATGAGCAGGAAGAAAGTGTAGTGGTCCATGACAATGTGGGGCCATGCAAAGAATTGAGCCTGAGGCAATGCTCTTAGGTCATCACAAAACAAATTCCCTCTTCTGCAAACTTTGTAGAAGGGGTCATCTCAGGGGTGGAGGAGGCTAATCCTTGCATAAAATGTCAAGAAAAGTAATTTTCTAAAGCACTTACATGTACACCATACTTTTCTTTTGATAACTTGGCTGTTAAGCATTAAATTCTCATTTTGAGTTATCTTAAAACTATCCATATGTGGTTTGTAGAATGATTTGAGTAGCACAGGAATCATGCGAAAGTTGTTCTATTTTAGCATGTATGTGGTTAATATATATGTATATATGTGTGTATATATATAGCTTACATATAGTTTGTGCATATTTTGTCAATATACATGTGATCATAAAAATCACATAAACTAAGTTTTAAGCAAAAATATATACTTGTAAAAAGGCAAGGAGATAGTTAAAAAGAGTTGTATGCAATCAACTTCATTCTATTTGTTTCTTAGTACCCTCTGTTCCCATGAGCGTGATGATATGGTGCTGGTGGCTCCAAACACCACACCAATACATACCAGCAAAGAACTATTAGATCTCTACCTCAAGGCCATTACTAGGAATGGAATCAGGCCCCCAAGCACCACTAGACAGACCCAATTAATAAAGCATCAAATACACAATGATAAGGAGAATACAGATATATGAAGGATACTATACAAGTGGAGTATGACTTTTATTCAAACAATATTGAATAATGCCATGTGATTCTTATTATCATCTAATAATGCAGATAATAATGCATTATATAAAAAACAATGTAATATTTTATTTCTGAGAATACTACAGCATGGGAGAGTAAAAGAACATGCCAAGATGTCTCCACGACATGCTAAGCTAGTATAGGCATGGTAAGCCGTGTCTCAAGTTTGTGATCTTAGCCTCAAGTAATTTTCTCTCTTTATGACTTGGCCCACATAAAGTAGCTGATACTTGCAATCTTTAGTCCATGAAAATGACAATTTCATGTAGTTCAACTTCAAACATTACTAAAATGAGCAAAGAAATATTCCACACCTCCAACCCACATTCTCAGGAGACAAATTATGGAAATCTGTCAAATTCACAAAATACAAATCTACCCTCCATAGGCAAAAAGTGAGTCGGCATTTTGCCTAGTTTCATTTTATGACTTTCAAGTGATCATTTAGAAAAAGGTGCAAAAGCGAAAAGGAGAAAAAAGCATAATAAATATGACTGATGAAAGAGGAAACAGTCAAATTGGGATAAAATAGGCCAGGGACAGACGAAATGGTTCATACAAAATCTATAAAGGCAGAAGCATGTCAGGGTAAAATAGTAGGGACTACTGAAGCCAACCTTGGAATGTGAAAATCATTTGACAACAGAGGGAGCCTGGCAAAACTGCTGAATTGAAGTAGCTGGAGTTTTGTTTCTTGTGGAGTGTGTGTGTGTGTGTGTGTGTGTGTGTGTGTGTGTGTGTGTGTTGGGGGAGATATTCTGATGACACAGTGGAGTGACAGGCTTTCAGATCTCAGATTTTCAGAGGACATCCAGGGATCTACTGTAATATAATATTGATCTTTCATGTGGTTTAGGTTACAGCGTTACAAATGTCAAAAAGCATACCGATCACCTAAAGAGCACATCATTCGAAGGATGCTAAGCCAAAAGTTGTAAGAAAGGGCCTAAGATCCTACATTTTTACCAGGTACTCAGGAGCTACTAAAGCTTCAGGTTAATGGATCACACTTTAGGGAATGGTGATGTAAACCCCTCTAAGTGCTGCTATTTAATAGGTGAATAAAAGGCCACTTGAGGAATATGGCTTCACAAATGACTTTGGAGTTCCTTTTTACCCCCTGCCTCAGTGTGCAAACACAGCCCTATACACATTATAGAAAATTTATGAGAAAGTAGGATATGCTTTACAACTACTGTTAGACTATAGGAAACAATAATTCTCTGGCTAATATTGTCCAACAAAATTTTCTAAATGACATACATTGCTGAATATGTCCTCTCCAATACAATAGCTAATATCCAGATGGAAGCTACAGGGCACTTGAATTAGTGTGATGAAGAAACTATGTTTTGCAAAAATATAGCTGAAAAATTGAATCCTACATATGGGTATTGAATAGCACCACTCGAAATGAATTAACAAATGGAATAATCACCACTAATTCTTACTTTTTTGTTCTTCTACCTGTCACTTCAAATGTCATGCTAACTTTATTAGGAATGAAATCCTAAGTGAAGATATGTAACTCAAGGAAAAGTGAAATAGCTCAAAATGCTGAGTGTATGTGTTGTGTTCCAGAGATGTGGACTCAATACCTAACACTGCATGGAGCAACTGCTAAAGCACTGCTGGTGTGGTCAAAGAACAAAAAAAAAATTTTTAAACAATATGTACAGCTTTTTAAAATATATACTCCCTACAGCAAAGTTAAAGATATAAAAACCCCATGCTTTCATTTCAGTCTAAATTTTATTAGCTGCGTAGTATGTCTAGGGTTAATTCTGTCACTGTCATTGTCACTGTCCTGTTGCTCATCAGTTTGCTCAAGCGGGCACCAGTAATGTCTCCATTGTGAGACTTTGTTTTTACTGTTTATGGCATATCAAAAACGCCACAGGGTGCTGGCTAGGCTTTGCCATGCAGGCAGGATACTCTTGGTAGCTTGCCGGGCTCTCCGAGAGGGATGGAGGAATCAAACGCTGGTCGGCTGCGTGCCAGGCATATGCCCTACCCACTGTGCTATCACTCCAGCCAACTATATACCCAGGATAAAAATATGTGTGCCACTAATACTCAACTATAAAGAGAATGAAAAGTTCTAATATGTGAAAGTTTTGAAAACCAAACACATTTCTCTGTGCATTGTTTATTCTTGCTCTGCTAAAAGATTTCTAGAGTCACATAAAATTTGTTTGGAAAAGAAATTCTAGCCATTTTAATATAAAATGTATTGCAAAAGCATAACCAGACAATAGGCATTGCACTAACAAATATGTAAAATTGTTTCTGAACTTTGTGGAGTTATAATCAAAATAATCAAAGAGGGTAAGCTCTTTGTGAAGCAAGGTTCTCAGGCCCTACACTAAAAATTAATTTCTTACAGTAGAAGAAATAATACAGCAGGTAGGGCTTGACCCAGTTTCAATTTGTGGCACCCCACATGGTCCCCCTAGCCCACAAGGAGTGATCCCTGAGTGCAAATTCAGTAGTAATCTCTGAGCATTACTGGGTATAACTCAACAAACAAAAGGAAAGACACAGCAGTTTGTTAACATGAAATTCTCAAACAAGAAATATAAGGAGTGAAAGATACCAGTGTGAATTAGTAGATTATAAAACAATCACCAGGGATGTATAATTATCATATTATACATTAAAATGCCATGATTTAGCTTATCAATGAAACCTTTATAGTTATTGTATGTATTGCTACCAGAAGGAATTAGGGGGAAAGAATTATTTTAAAATTTCAAATCCAGGGTATTTAGTAACTAGAAATTCCGCTTGATTAAATCTAAAATTTATTTATTCTAACTGGTTGATGTGAAAACCTTAGCAAAACGATTGCAATGAATAGGTTCTATCATTTGAGTATTAGCTTAGGAATTGTGTGCATGGTACTAGATGTTCACAGAATATTGACATGTGTTTGAATATACTTCTACGCTTTTCTAAACCTGTTAAATGAGTTTTTCATATACTTCATTAAATGATTCAGGATGGTGAAGCTTATGTGGTATTTCATGCAAATTATCCCACAAAGAAGAATTAGAAGAATTTCCTAAGCATCCAGAATTGAAGACAACTGTGTTGCCTTTTCAAACTCGGACATAACTTTTACTTCATCCACGGGTGCTCACAGGTGGCAAATGTTCGAGGAGCTGGGCCCAGGCAACCATGACCATATCTGGATTAATATAAACCAGATGCTGGAGAGAGCAAGAAAGATACTTTATGATGCAGAAAATGTCTTTTCCCAGTTATTGATGAGCTAAGAAGAATTCTGTGTATCATTTATACTATATCACTTACCGAACGATAATTCTGGCCTTGTAAATTTAGGGCCATTGAAATGTAATTTTAAATACAAAAAATCCTATTTATCTTATGTCAGACAACAGAGGATCCACTCTCTCATATTCTAGAAATTGATCGTTTAGCCTCACTTCAGAGATGAGAATACACAGGTTTACCTGAATACTACAGCAAGTAGGTAACTTGCATTGTACAGAGCCAACCCAGGTTCAATCCATAGCATACTATGATCTCTTACACACCACCAGGAGTGATTACTGAGTGCAGAGCCAGGAGTAAGCCTTGAACACTACCAGGTATAGCCCCCAAATCAAAAAGCATATTGTTTTTCTGAAAGGCTGAACCAGTTGACAGCTGTGAATGAGAGTCTCTTTCTCCCCACATGATGCCAACACTTGTTCTTGTTCTTTTTGGTGTGTTCCATTCTCTGTTGTAAGATTATACTGCATTGAATATAAAATAAATTATTTAGGTCCTGATATTGGGGTCAACTTAGGTCGTGACTGGTAATATAGAAAATAAATCTGGTGGGAATGTGTAAAGGTGGTGGTATTGGTTGTTGGAATATTGAATGTAATAAATCATTGTAAACAACTTTATAAAAATTAAGTGTTTTTTTTTTTAAAAAGACGACATTGCATTGGTTTGATTCACATTGCTCTGGTGATTAGTGATATAGGTAATTTTTTCATCTGCCATTTGGCATTAATATCTCCTCTTAGAGGAAATTTCTGTTCATCTCTTCTCCCTATATTTTGACAGTGCTTAATGCTTTTGTCTTGTAAAGTTCTACCAGTGTCTTAGATGTCTGATATTAACCCCTTATCAGATAAGTCTTGGGTAAATAATTCCTCCGAATATTTTGGCTCTCTTTGTATCTTATTTTTTTGCTCCTTTATCCAATATTAACTGATCATATACCTTGGGGCCTGTCTCAAGAAATTCAACTCTATTCCATTGACATGAGGTTTTGATACCATGCTGTTTTAATTACTACCACTTTGTAGTACAGCTGAAGTTGGGGAGAATGATGCCTCCAAACTTCTTTTTTCCCAAGGATTGCTTTAGCCATCTGGGCAAGTTTATATTTCTATATAAATTTCGGGAGTATTTTATCTATTTATTTGAAAAATGTCATGGGTATCCTTCTAGGGACTACATTGAATATGCACAATGCTTAGGAGAATATTGTCATTTTAAAAGTATTTCACCCATTCCGTGAGCAGAGGACAGGTTGCTATATTTGCATGTCCCCTTTCATTTCTTAAAGTAGAGTTCTGTACCTTTTTTTTCTATAGGTCTTTAATCTCTTTAATTAAGCTGAGTCGGCAGTACCTGACTTTCTAGGGTATTGCTATAGATGGTATAGTGTTTTAATATCACCTTTTTATCTTTCACTATTGGCATATTAGAAACCCATGTACTTTTGTATATTAATTTTGTGATCTCCCACTTTACTACACAAATCTATTGTTTTCATTAGCTTTTTTATCGAGTCTTCAGGGTTTTCTAAATGCAGTATCATTAATCTGCAAATAATGAGAGCTTGAATTCTTCCTTTTCTATCTGGATGACCACAGTATCTTTTTCTTGCTTACTTGCTATTGTGAGTACTTTCAGTACTAAATTCAATATAAGTGGGAAGAATGAGCAACCTTGCTTTCACAAGATCTTAGAGGAAAGGCTTATAGTTTTTTCCCACTGAGTATAGTGTTTGATGTGGGTTTGTGGTAAATGGCACTGGCTATGTTGAGTACTGTAGCACTGTAGCACTGTCCTCCCATTGTTCATCGATTTTCTCGAGCAGACACCAGTAACGTCTCCATCATGAGACTTGTTGTTACTGTTTTTGGCATATAGAATACTTCACAGGTAGCTTGTCAGGCTTTGCTGTGCAGGTAGAATACTCTCGGTAGCTTGCCAGGCTCTTCGAGAGGGGCGGAAGAATTGAACCCAGGTCGGCCATGTGCAAGGCAAACACTCTACCCACTATGATATCGCTCAGGCCCATGTTGAGTACAATTCCTTCAGTTCCCACTTTGTTGAGTTTTTGTCATGAAAAAACTGCTGGATCTTGTAAAATGCTCTCTTTCTGCATCTATTTATATAATAATATGACTTTTCTTTTATTGATATTGTACATTACATTGATTGACTTGCGTATGTTAAACCATCCTTGAATCCCAGAGATGAATCCAACTTGATCATGGTGTATGCTCTTTATGATGAGTTGTTGGATTTAATACGTTGTTGAGGATCTTTACATCTGTGTTCATCAGGGGTTCTAGTTTGTACTTCTCTTTTTTGTAGTGTTGCTATCTGATTTTAAGCTTCCATTTGACCCAGCAACCCAAGTACTTCTTATAATATACTCCAAGAATCCAAAACAAAATGGAGGAAAGACATCTGCACCACTTTATTCTTTGAAGCACGATCTACAATAGCCAGAATTTGGGAAAAATGTGTCAAAAATATGACTGGACATAGTATATATAGCATGGTATATATAGCATATGGAATATTACCTGGATGGTATATATAGCATATGGAATATTACTTGGTCATGTGAAAAGATAAAGTCATAAAATTTGCCACTATATAAATGACCTGGTGAATATCATGCTGGGTGAGGTTAGTCAGAAAAAAAGAGACCAATACAGAATTATTTCTCTCATATTCAGGACTAAGTATAAAAGTAGAATAACAAACACCCAAAGGCAATGGAAACAGAAAATGAGAAGTTATATCCAGTGAAAAAATGCCACTTGAGGGGACTGGGGTATAGGACAGGGAATAAACAATGTCTATGATGGAGTAAAGATCATCTGGAAAGAGGACATAAAGCTAAAAGATGGTAAAGTGTTATGTATGAAATCCTGTCAGCAAAAGTACTGTAAACCACATTGCTAAAAAGCATTTTTAACATATCTCTTGTAAAAGGATGGTATCAAGAAAATTGTCGGTTAAGGGAAGTGGACACTGGTGAAGGAATTGGTGTTGAAGCATTGTAAGCCTGAAACCCCATCATGAATAACATTGTAATTTCATAATGACTGATTTTTTTTAAAAATTGAAAACTGGAAGACGAAAATAAGTCCTGAGATTGGAGGGTTCACAATAATGCTACACTTTTCATAATGGTGTGAATATTTAAATGGGCCTTTATATCTAGTACTAATATGTTTTATAACAGTGATTTCTGGATTGAAATACAGGATGAGAAATTATGTGGCATGATTTTTATAGACAGTCATTAATAAATACAATTACTCTTTGCACAAAACGAAGGTACAACTGCTACTGTCTACAGAACTATTCTTAGCATGAGCTCTACAGTAATCGTAGAAACTATGATATACTTTTTTTTTTGCTTTTTGGGTCACACCCAGCGATGCACAGGGGTTATTCCTGGCTCATGCATTCAGGAATTACTCCTGGCGGTGCTCGGGGGACTATATGGGATGCTGGGAATTGAACCTGGGTCAGCTGCGTGCAAGGCAAATGTCCTACCCACTGTGCTATCACTCCAGCCCCACTATGATATACTTTAGAGACCCAGATTCACTCCAATATATGATGAACTAAAAAATAACGAGGTCTTAAATATATATAATGTTGTAATGAATTTATTTCCAGATCCTGCCTCACAATGAACATGATTTTAAAACAGAAAGTCAATATTGACTGCTTTCAAGAAAAGTTTCACTAATTCGCTGACAAATACATAAGAAAACCTTTAATGTATAACAGTAATGCACAGGTCATGCAAAAACAATTTGTTGTTGTTGTTTTGGTTTGGGGGTCCACACAAAGAAGTGCTCAGGGTTTGCTTTTGGCTCTAAACTGAGGGATCATTCCTGACAGGCTCATGGGAACATATGGAGTATTGGGGATCGAATCTGGGTTGGATGAGTGCAAGACAAGTGCCCTATCTGCAGTACTCTCTCTACAAGCCCATGATGCTATTTTTTAATTTGCAGGTTTGTAGCATTTATCAAGACTAAATGAAAACCATTGGAAATGGAAGATCTAAAACATAGTTTTAAAAAGAAAACTGACCCCAAATACCTAGAATTATCACCAACCCTATTACCTCCATCCTACAACTTTTACACCACTTCCTCCACTACTACAATCAGCCAATTCCCATACTAAATCTGAATGCAAAACTCTTTGCATCCATGCCCTTGGGTAATCCTGCCATCTCCCTGTGACTTCCTTAATTCTGCTTCTCTCCAAGTCTAAGTCACACCAGCTACCACGTCTAATAATGGACATAGTCTTCCCACTGTACTGACCAGTGTTTTTTTTTTTTCCTTTTTGGGTCATACCTGGCAATGCTCAGGAAATACTCACCCCATGGGCTCAGGGTTACTCCTGACTCTTCACTCAGAAATTATCTCTGGTGATTTTCCAGGGACCATATGGGATCCCAGGGATCAAACCTCAGTGGACCGTATGCAAGGCAAAAACCTACCCACTGTACTATCACTCCAGCCCCTGACTGGTGCTTCTTAAACTTTTCCACTCCTGAGAAATTTCCCACATATCTGTGCATATATATAAAATAGACATATAAATTAATTACTGATAATAAATCATAAATAAATATTCTATAAGAGCTGGAAAGACAGTACAGTGGTCAAGGTACTTACCTTGCATGCAACCAACCAGAGTTCAATCCCTGACATCTTATATTTCCATCTCTATTCACTAAGCATGCAAGTTCAGGTAGAGAGGAAATTGGTCTCTTATTTTCACTGATATTTTCCCAAATATCTAGAACAGTTCTGTAATAATATTAATCATTTGCTATCATAAATATTAGTGAATTGTTCTATATTTTTTCTAATTATCATTATTTATCTTTAGGGAAAAAAACACTGTTCACTTAAAATGCAACTCTCTACTCTTTTCTTTGAACTCCAGAGACATAATGTCCCATCTTATAATTTACACAATATAAATCACATGCATTGTAATATTTCTTTTTTTGGGGGGGGTCACACCCGGCGATGCTCAGGGGTTAGTCCTGGCTCTGCACTCAGGAATTACTCCTGGCAGTGCTTGGAGGACCATATGGGATGCTGGGAATCGAACCTGGGTCAGCCATGCTGGTTACGTGCAAGGCAAACGCCCTGCTCATTGTGCTATCACTCCAGCCCGATAGCACAGCGGTAGGGCATTTGCCTTGCACGCAGCCAACTTGGCCGACCTGAGTTCGATTCCTCCGCCCCTCTCGGAGAGTCCGGCAAGCTACCGAGAGTATCTCGCCCACACGGCGAGATTGTTACTGTGATCAATATGCCAAACACAGTAACAACAAAGTCTCCAATGGAGATGATACTGGGCCCGCTCGAGCAAATCAATGATTAACGGGAGGGCCTTTACTTTACTTTTTACTTTTACGTTGTAATATTAGGAGTACATAATATTTTACCTTTATATTATTCACCAAAACACATTATGGCTGTATCTCTTTGAACTGAAACCAATTACTCTGTTAATTAATGATGTATATTATGCCAGTAATTTCCAATACGGTTAAATCTTCTCTATTTCATATACTTTTTTAGGCCCTTCAACCAGCACTACTCAGGATTTACTCCAATCTCTGTGTTCAGAGATAATGCCCAGTTGAGTTCAAGGGACCATACCGGGTGTCAAGGATTGAACTTGGGATCAAACCTGGATTATCTGCATGCAAAGCAAGCGACCTATAGCCTATACTATTGTTTTGACTCCTCTATTTGTATTACAATACAAGAATAGAAATTCTTCATTAATCACACATAGGAGAAGTTACCAACATTTGAGCACTGAATGAAAAATCATCATCACCATTTTAGCTGCTAGAAACATAGGGGCAGATGACATTTAAAGAAATAAAGGATTATACCGTTATATAATGGTTTCAACTAAACACTGCAAATTTTGGGGTATAGGAATCACTTGAGATCTATAAATGATGGAATATGACTATAGGATAGGATGAGGGCAGGGATTCTGCACTTTTAACAAGCTTTCAAGGAACAGTGTTGCTATTGACCTTGAACAACTTTGACATCAAGAAATGATCATATTGACATTCTTGGACGAAATAAAACTGTGGTATATAAGGTAGAATCTGAGGTTACACCTCATTAAAAGTTTTATTTCAGGGGATGGAACGATAGTACAACAGGTGGAATATTTGCCTTCCACACAGCCGACCAACCCACATTCAATGCTCTGCATCCCATATGATCCTCTGAGCACCACTAGGAGTGATTCCTTAGTGCAAAGTCAGGAGCAAGCCCTGAGTACTGCCAGGTGTGTCCCCCGAACAAGCATAAGACTACAATAAAAATTTTCAGTTTTGAAATTCCTTTGATAAACTTTATGTATACACAAAAAATTCATCTGTTCACCCATTTATTCATACATTCACATATACAATATGGTAGCTAGCCACTTCGCTTGGAAAGAAACCACCCACCATTTTGTTCTGCAGCTCCATTGCTCTATTCCATCTCACATATGTTATATCATTTTCAGATTGCAGTAGACACTTGGAAGAAGGGGAGGGAAATGAGCCAGATTTGTTTGACATATTTTTCACTCCAGTCAAAGTGTTGATGGTGATTCACAATTATTTGCCACATTACTGCTTATATTTTCACCCATATCCTATTCATATCTCTCCTCCTGCTGATGCAAACTAGTGTATAACTTCCCTTGGCATCCTGACTGACTTGTTTTCTTTTTCCCCTTGCTATCACAAAGGTTTGAATCTCCCCCTGCATGTCCTACACACAATTATCAGAGAAGTTGATGGAACTTGCTGAGTTTATCTTTATGAGTCCTTGTAGAAATGTCAGTAAATCTCTTTTGCTCTCTGCAGGTTGCATTTTTCAATCAAATTAATTAGTTTATTCAGAGAGAAGAAAATCTTCTGTTGTCCCTATGCCAATTGTCTTCTTGTACTTCCACAGTTGGAAATTTTGTCTCTTCCTTTCCTCTCCTGAACCTCCCACCAACCAAAGGAGATTGTGAAGCATGATATGAAGCAAAACAAAAATTGTTTTTGCTGACTTTCTTTAATGTTTCTAACTCATGAATTTCAAGAGACAGACCCTTGGTTTCATTCTTTTCTTTAAATGATGAAATCAGAGGTTCTTATGTCCTTACTTTGGTGTCATAAGCATTGTCAAAAATATTTAACTGACCAAGAACAGCATGTTGGCCTAATTTGTCTGAGGCACAAGATATGCACATGTAGGCTGGAGAGATAGTATTGAAGAAAAGGAGCTTGCTTTGCATGGGGATGACCTGGATGCCTGGGTGATACCCCATGAGTCGGACTGAGTCTGCCAAGAGTGATCCTTGAGCTCAAAAACAGGAGTAATCCACCTGTGAGTCACCAAGTTTCTAACAGTGATCCTTATTTAAAATTGTACTAATTTTTCATCCAAATTTTTTCATGCTTTATCTCAAGTGAACATTGATAGTTGCAAGGAAATACTGTGACAGGAATCAGTAAACATTGGCTCAAGGGGAAAGAGATTGCTCCAGTCCATTCATGTTAAAGGGAGACCATCTTTCTTGGGGAAACAAGTGGATTAAAGGGCTTATGAAATGAGAATGTTTTATTACTTCTGCAGATTGAAAGTTTCATTATACAGTCATATAGCAAAACAAATATGGATTTTTCATTAAGTATTAATGACTTGTGATATAAAGATCATTTTCTAGAAGCAAACAAGTATAAAAGAAGTTTGGCTTGTCCAAGACAAGAATTTCTATTTCTATTACAAAATGTACCTTGTCTATTAAAAAGACTGAATATAATCTAAAGCTATAATTCAAGAAATTGTTTATAATTGTAAATACTGGTTCCAAATAGTATAAGATACTCCTATATTATCACAAGTACTACCTGGCATAAAACACCAACAGCTTTTGACCAGGATTTTGTATTGCTCATCTCTTCTTCTGGCGGTATTACATGTATTCACAGTATTTGTCTCTTCACTAGTGAAAAATTTCTGATGGCTTTTACCTGTACTTATGCCAGAATTAAAACCTCACTATTTGGCCCTACTGCACTTGGTGAAAACACTGACCACTCCCACTTTCTATATAACCTATTCTCCTTGCATCTCCAATCATGCTGGTCTTTTGATACTACCAAGTCTAACTGTCTACACCCTATTTATATTGTCTTTATATTGTCTATTCTTTAATATATGTCTTTATAAGTCTTTATATTTTCTTCAATATAAGTCTTTATATTGTCTGTTCCCTCTGCCAAAAATGTTCTTCCTTCTGATCTCCAAATGTTGTTTTCATTTTCTCACTAAAGTTTAAATTAAAGGACACCATCCCAATAAAACTATTTCTGGATTACAAAGTCTAAAGTTTCCCCGCAAACATTTATCACAATACCTCAATCTCTTCAGAAAATGTATTCCTATTTGGTATTCTTTGTAAGTTCTTTTTTATTGGATGTCAGTTTCTCTAGAGCATAAGCTTCATAAAATCTGGGACTTGCCTCTGGTAATCATCACTGGGTCCCCAAGGATCTTGAGGAGCATCTGCTATCTTGAGGCACTTCATTAGCATTTGTTAATATTTGCGTATGTCTCTCTCTACACATATTGACTGAAAGGTTGACTGATAGCATTATACAGTCATATAGCACAACAAATATGTATGAAATATAATTTTCTCATCACCAGGAGATATGATGGTAGGTAATTCTTATAGCTATCAAGTATAGTCATAGATGTTGAATTGTAAGCTTCTCTGTATTTTCAACCCAAATTTTTCTTATTTCTTATAAAGACCAACTCAAGAATTCAAGCACAGGGCTGGAGTGATAGCATAATGGGTAGGGTGTTTGCCTTGCACACGGCCGACCCAGGTTTGATTCCCAGCATCCCATATAGTCCCCGAGCACTGCCAGGAATAATTCCTGAGTGCAGAGATAGGAGTAAACCCTGTGCATCGCTGGGTGTGACCCAAAAAGCCAAAACAAAACAAAGAATTCAAGCAGAGTTCCATTTCATACGTCCATATAAACCATAAATATCATTGCTCTCTTCACTCTAGCCACGCATAGGCAAAGAATAAGGCTTTTGACTCCATAACATTATTTGGGTGAGAGCTGGATATGGAGTTTTTAAGCATAAAGGGTATGCTTAAGAATAAAGGGTGTGAGTCTTATCTCTCTGCAGATTCACTCATGAGTCTGTAGAAAACATAGGAATGTGGAACTTGTAACTGAAAAATCCAGGTTCAACAGAACTGGGAATGGGTGATCTTCCCCCATCTCCCCGTATTTATGGTAACTTGGCAGTCACACCCACAAGCCACCTCTGGTTGATGCCATGTAATCTCATCAATGACCACAATCCATAGACTCAACAATACATCTTTTCGAAGAGAGCATAGAACAATATGCCATAACCATGCCTCCAGACCCCGTGCCAGGATGTTTCATTTGGGGAAACTTGGAGGGGGGGTGAGTGAGGCCTCTCCCCGCCCAAAAGAAGCCAGTCTTGGAAGTTGAAAACCTCCAGAACTCAACTGCCACCATGCTCACAGCTGTTCTCCACATGGTTGGGTCGAGCCTCACCCCAGAGTGAATCTATTCCTGGAATGTGTGGCCGCAAATGTGGCTGCATGACATCTCATACTTTACACCACTAATATTCCAAGAGTAGTGTACGATATTAGATGATAGATAATAGGGGTATATAGTAGAAGGCAACCAATTTCAGGAGAAAAATATTTTACAGACATATTACAGACATATTACAGACATTTTACAGACATATATACATATAATGTAACTGTCCTCCCGTTGCTCATTGATTTGCTTGAGCAGGCCAAGTAACGTCTCCATTGTGAGTAATACAGACATATTTTACAGACACACATATATATACACACATATACACACATATATACATATGTGAATACACATGTGTATATACATATGTGTATATGCACATATATGCATATATACATATGTGTATATGTGTATATACATATATACATACATACACAGATACATACACATATACACACAAATATATATATACACACACATGCAGCTCAACCTTTAACAACATGTTAGAAGGGCTTAATGGCTCCCGGGTGAAATACAACAATCTTCACACTTTCCTCTAAGAAACCTTTTTAGGATCATTTTTAGCGGATTATGCATAAAAAACAATACAAAATAAATTATTTCAGTTCTGCTTTGGGGGTGGGGGTTGGGGTTTGGGATGAAAACATCCAAAATATGGTGGTGAGATGGTATAATGGTGCAGAATTGGTGTTCAAATATTACATGCAATCAAATATTGTGAACTACTTTATAAAAAATTAAAATTTTTAAAAGAATAAATGGTGTGGGGTGATACACTTTTTCACTAAAATTTTTCTATTCCTTCCCACTCCAAAATAACCTCATGTTTTCAAACAATAAATAGGTGACTTTCCTAACTGAAGCTCAGGCAATGATAGTACAGTGGTTAAGGTGCTGTCTTGCACACAGCTGACCTGGGTTTGATCCAGAACCCCATACTGTCTTTTAAGACTGCCTAAAGTGATCCTTAAATGCAGAGCCAGGGTTAAGAAGGCCTTAGTACAAAAGGGTATCTGCCCCCACAAACAAACAAACAAATTGAAGCTCCTAAAAACATGTGTGATAAGAGAAACCAAACAAACCAAACAAACAGTAATCTATAAAAGCAATAATAAAGACAGAAGGAATTTTTAACCACTGACAAGATTTTCTTCCAGATTTCTGCTCCTTAAAATGTAAAGAAATCTACAAAGTTTGCAGCATAGTTTTCATAATGGCTTAACTCACTTACATGTGAATAGGCTTCATGCAGATATCCATGCAATTAGTGAAAACAGTATGGAAAACCTACTATAGCCCTACTATACACTTTCAAAAGAGTTCTGAATTTGCTTTGCTGAAATACTATATGTGTGGATATTTCAATAAATAATCCACAAAGAGTATGTAATTCAAGCAGCTGCACATCAGAAATTCATTTTTAAAAACTCTGTATTTTAGCATAAGTTATGACAGCTATAAGGCTTTTAGCATTTTTTTGTATCAACTTCCTGACAATCTTTCTAAAAACAACCAAAGTCTAAAATCTTCCCGAAGGACAACATTTTTGCTGTCAATATTACCTAAGTAGCAATATTGTCAGTTTAGATTTCCCAGCCTCTAAAGGAATGAGGAATTAAAACTTTTTATGTGTAAAAGCCAGAGTAAAAGTCCAGCTAGTTGAGCTCTTATCTTGCAAGACGCTGATCTAAGTGAAATCCCAAGCATGATTCTCTGAGCCCACCGGGAGTGATTTCTCAGCACTGAATAGAGCCAGGAATAAGCCCTGAACACAGCCTGGTATGGCCCTAAAACAAAATAAAAAATTGTGTGTGCACACATATCTACACAAGCACGAACACGTACATTTAGCATTTGTGTCTGTTTATGTACACCATCAGCGACTACTGCATTTCTCAAGCAGTGACCAAATGCTTAGCTGTGGGCCTCCAAAACATTCTTAGGTGACTACAGTTAAAAACTGTCAATGGGGAAAAGGGACACTTCATAAAAAAAAAGGGGTGAACTAGTAAGATGGAAAGCACAGGAACATATTTAAAATACACAAACATACACACACACAGATACACTGCCTACTAGGAGCTATCACTTTAACAGGAGGATATTTATAAATCAACCTTTTTCATGGGGGGAGGTGGCAGCTATACCTGGCAAAAACTCAGGACTTACTGCTGGTTTTTATCTGTCAATGTGACTCAGGAGAACCAATGTCGTCCCACGGATCAAACCTAGCTTGGATGCAAGACAAGAACCTTACCCACTGCACTATCTCCCCATCCCCTAAATTAACTCTGGAAATGTTCTATGAATTGATAAGACTTGGATCTTAATTTTTGGGGGGAGGGATTGGGGGAAGTTTACCCATTTAAGTTGCAGTAAACAATTTTTCACATTGAACCTTTCACACTGTAACCAAGAAAATAGCAAAGCCTCCCCTGCAGTGGAGTGTCTGGAGCTTGCTCTCTCCAGGGCTCCATATCTGGCTCCCCTCTCCCCAGTGCCCAGACCAGAGGGACTTAGAAGATTGCCAATTTATAATGCCATCAACACCCAAACAAGCCTTCCTCAGGGAAGTTCTGTCTTCCCCAGCATTTGCTCCCACTGAGCTGGGAGGCTAAGCCTGGTCAGGTACATAAATTACCATGCAAACTAAAACTGCAAGTCCACACAGAGAAGAAGTTTCTTCAGGGGTTGTCTGTACTCATACCTGCTGTGTCCTGGGAAGGCTGAGGGCTTGTTTCTGGGGTGCCATGTGTGGGGGGTATATGAAACTTCCCAGGTTCAGATTTTAAGTTGAATTAACCTTTTCTTGCAACTCGCTCTCAACATGTAATTAACTAGCTTATTAGTATAAAGAAGTATAAAGCCGTGCTTAAGACCACTCTCCACACGTTCGGATGAGCCTCACGCATGAAGGAACCGGCAGAGGAACCCAGGTGTGCAGGACCCAGAGCATAGATCTCCAAGCCTACGCGGATTGGGACTGGGACCTCCTCCACCCAGATCCCAAATCTTCCAGTATGTAGGCATTACACCCACCAACTGTCCCCAGTGCCGTGTAATCCCATCAACGCCCAAGACCCAGAGACTATATAAAACTCTGCTCCCAGAAGCTAGACATCTTATCATCTAGTTCTTACTTTGGAGAACCTGGCAGGCTACCAAAAAATATCCTGCCCACACGTCAGAGTCTGGAAAACTCCCCGTGGTGTATTCAATATGCCAGAAACTAGTAACAATGATGGGTCTCATCCTACTGACCCTGAAAGAGCCTCCGATGTGGCACTTTCTAAAATCTCAGGGCTAGGACGAAGGAGATATTACTGGGGCCTGCTTGAAGCAATTGATGAACACCAGGATGACAGTGATGATGATAACCATAGGGTTAAGTACTATTGTGGGGAAGGGAGAACATAAAAATAGAAATAGAGAATGGAAAAGATGGCAAAATAGGCACACATAAGAGCAGACTGCAGTGCCATTCTGAGAATGGAAGTAGAAGAGTGTACATTTTCGAGACTTTGGAGTATTGTCTGAGGTCGCTTCATTTAAGCTGAATAGCATGGCACAAACAGTTCTAAGATGAAGAATATTAGCATCTGACTATAACTATGAGATTCTATATCTGATGATTTATGATGACAAATGGGTCAAACAAATTAATTGACCCTGAGCACTTGATGGGGGAAAACCCAATAGTTATAATGTGGTTATTGTATCACTCACCTCTAAGGTTAATTGCAATCACCAAAACATCCACAGGAGGAGAAACTATGAATATGCATAGATTAAAGTCTCCTAGTCAGTACCCCAGTAGTTGTGAAAATTTCACCTTGTATATCTTATTTATCTCATTCCATCTTATTTTCCCTTTCAAAAGACATGAGCTTAAAAACGTGGACCCCCCCCCCCCATCCCTATTGTCAAATTATAATTTAGCACTGGAACAGCAATCCTTCCAGCATATCTAATGAATTTCTTTGGTCCTTTCTTAAAGCCTTTAATCTTCATAAATAATAGCTAAGTAAACTTGAGGCACTTGGGCATTTTTTAGCTTAATATAATCAAACCCACAGCTGACACTTCATTTCTTCTCATTTAAAAATAAATCTATCTTGTCTAGATAGACTCTACATGAATACACACACCTAACAATATAAATCAAAGCAACATAGAATGATGAGACCAACTCATTACCTTTATAGGAAATGCTCTGTTTTCAGAAGTGTCTCCAAAAATTCTTTGTTTATTAAGTCAATTCATATTCTTTAAATAATTCACACCATATGGTTCTGAGACAATAGTTTTCAAAAACACTTGAGAAACTTTTTATGAGAATTTCCATACATATATGAAAAACTAATAATTTGAGGGCATTTTCTTCAAAAGTAATGTCTCAAAAGTAAAAATGAACATCATTTTACCTACTAGGTGCTTTTTGTGTACATGTTTCCCTACATATATGTCTTCTATCTTCACCTTCTAATATTTTGGCAAAAATTTTTAGAAAATATGAGTAAAAACAATTTGGGCAACTTCTAAAGAATGGTTCCATTAAAACCTAATGGTCCTACCTAATCTAAACACTTGAATGGGAAAAATTAATACCCAAATGCCACGGATGTGAAAACCCAACTGTAATGGCCTCTAAACAAGAGCTGGATGCTTCTAGAACAAGTTTGGAATCAACAAGAAACAGGTTCAGACTCTTATTATCCCAAACCTGAGACTTTTAAATATTAAAATAGAAATACTTACTTGCTTTGCTTTTCCATGCTAGCCACCCTGAGAGATTCCCATCTTGAGTTGAGGAGATTCATTTGTTCTTGAACTTCCGTTTCTTCATCTTCTGATAATTTCCCTGTTCCAATGAGCCGACTTCCCAATTGCAGAACATTTCCAACCCGTCCCTGATGGGATGTTAAATCCATCATGTACCCCTGACAAGGAAAGGAATTGTCAAATGTAGTGAATACTTTAAGAAAATTATGGTTTGTGCATTTTCTATCTTTGCTAATTTAATTATGCAGCCTGGTTAATGGGTAGCACTGTAGCACTGTCCTCCAGTTGTTCATCAATTTGCTCGAGTGGGCCAGTAAAGTCTCCATTGTAAGACTTGTTGTTACTGTGTTTGGCATATTGAATACGTCACGGGTAGCTAGCCAGGCTTTTATTTACCGAGATACTCTCAGTAGCTTCCTGGGTTATCAGAGAGGGGCAGAGGAATCGAACTCAGCTTGGCCGGCTGGCTGCTTGCAAGGCAACTGCCTTACCATTGTGCTACCGTATCCTTAGAAAATGTATCTTACAAGTACCCAATACTATTTTTTGTAAATATATGAATGAACAGAAACTATTAGCTAGATCACTTACAGAAATAACCCTGAGATTATGATGTGTGAGCAAACGATGCATCAAGGAAGAGCTTTCAGGAGAAATATACCAAAGAAGCAGGGATGCAGAGAGAGCTACAGGGGATAAGGTGCTTATTTTGATTGCCTCAGGTTCTGGTTATATCCCCATAACTATATGTAGTCTCCTGAGTACCACCATGTGTGGTCCAAAAATTTCCACCCTCCCCGACCAAATACATGAAAGCAGCAGGAAATAGTTGTGTGAAGAGGTGGGACATGAGTGTGTCATCTCAGGAAAATAGTCTGCCAGGTTCAGATAGTTCAGTCAGTCCCTACACAGGGAATCAGACTTGAAGTTCCACCTCAGTATTGTACTGACTTAATAGAGGGGAGCTGGGTTTTCATAATCCTTTCAGAGTCCCAGGCAGAAGCAGATCTCAGAACCTTTCAGGTGCTGTTCTCCAGAGGAGCACTTCATAGGCTGGCTAATAGAATCCCGAAGGCATGAGACATTTTCATTCTTTTCACCACAGAATAAATCAAAACCTGAAAATATTCAAAGAACTGAACCTAACAGAGTAACTGGGTGTAAGGGGGAGGAATGGGAGGAGGCTTGACAGTAGGACAATTTCTATTTATGCTTTAGACATCACCGATTTGCTTTACCTCATGAGTATGAAATTGTTCCTTCACTTCTTCTACATTATTAGAAATCTCTCCTTGTGCTTGCAATGTGTCCTCTGCTGAAAGAAGCCATGAGAGTACTTCTTCTAAAGCTGTTTGGTAACTGTCCAGGTTTACCTCAGTTTCCATCAATGAACTTCCAAATGACTTGACTTCAGGAGCGTCCAAATGCTGCATAATAAAACAAATTTGGTGTTAGACAGTATCCGTGCAGACTGGTCTGATAAATTAAATAACAGATAAAATGAAATATTTTAAATGCTCAAATCTCCACTCACATTATCAGAGACATGAACAACAGACACAACAGCAAGACGGCATTTGAATATTCTTACAAACACATGCTACCATTCTTAATGGTCTTCAAAATTCACTACAAATTATCCTTTTATTAAGCTCATCTGAATCACTATAAAGGGTAAATTAGTATACTCTGTCTTCATGTAGAACTTAAAATGCTATAAACTTTCATTCATTGCTGAAATTTTTTGTTCATATTTTCAATTCTTTATATATATACATATAGAGAGCATTAGTATAATAAATATTTGCATACTTTTGCAAAGGCCTTAAAGGAAATATCCCATTCCAAGAAACCTATGTAATTAAATATTTAACAATTTGCATACCGGTAATGCAGTATGAAAATATGCACGAGAAAGAAAGTAAAATTTAAAAAGAAATACTTCATCTAAATACGTAAAATGTCTAACAGTCATTCAATTCCTACGAATTAAGCCTTAATGTCCAAGAGGACATGGTTAAAATAGCAAGCCAAACATTCAGTATTTGCTATGGAATTTAATTCAGAGTATATGAAGTACAATCCCCAAAAGTTGTGTTTGAATTCTTACTGGGACCTTCAAGCAGATGATCATGAACACAAAGTGCTAACTATTCTAAAGAGAAGTTCTTGGCAACCTAAAATGAAGCTGCTAAGAGTAAATCATAGAAATGCTTCCATCACCCTTAATCAACTAGTTCAAAGATTTAAGACAAGGAAAGGAGATTGAAGGAAACCTGATGATAAATACCCTGGAAGCAGGTAGAGCCTCTCTCCACCTCCAGCCAAGAAATGGAGACTTTAAGAGTCTCTATTTAATATGTTGAGCCCTGGAAAGTTTCCAAGATGAAATGTTGACATTAAGCCCGACTGTATGTAGAGATTCAGAAGCTATGGACCCCATGCTTTCACTAGCCAGATCTCATGGTGTTCTCTGTGTCTGCTGTTTCAACTAGAGAGGTATTATTAACAATAGAAATGTGAGAATGTAAGAATATCTGCATTCACTTATTTTAGTTACACGTTGCAGACCGGTGGACTTCAAACACTGTGAGAAAGATCACAGTGCAGAGGATTTCTTACTGAGGTCAAAGGCAGAGACAAACTGTTAGGATGCCTCAGTGGAAAACATGTACTGGAGAATATTGAAGAAAAAATCAACAAGCACTGTGTCCTAACAGGATTTTGCACAGAAAGCAAATGGCAGTGCAGAGCATCAAGAAGCCACTTTGGGAATTTTCTAATTTGGCCTAAAGAAGAACCTGGTGGCTGATTCCTAACATGAAATGGGATCCCACTGAGTAGCTAAACTTAAAGTTCATTGCAGTCAGCTGATAAATGCCCCAATTTCAAAACCTTTATATTGCAAACTTCTTCTATGATCAAATCTTTTAAAATACCAATGCCTTGGTACCTTAGCCTGTTTACATCATTTTCTTTACCTGTTCCTAGAAAACTTAGAGAAATGGTATCCTATCGATTCAAGCTGAGCCGACTCTAGCATCTCAAACAGAGCCCTAGTGCTTGAGTGGCCCACCTGTATGTCCCTCCTGAAGGACAAGGCAATTTTTGAGGCCCTAGGGATTAATCAAAGCACAATGGTGCATCCCTTCTCTCCATGCCTGAAAAGTATTAATAACAAAGTCAGCAATGATAACAGAAAAAGATTCACAGAGGTTTCCTAGGAGATGTGCAGAAATGAGAACAGCTTCATGGTTGGGCCAGCAGATAAGTTGCTGTGTTCCAGGCTCAGAAGGACTCCAAGCTGCTTTTATCTGATTCTTTTTAATTTTTTTAATTGAATCACCGTGAGCTAGAGCATTAAAAAGCTGTTCCTATTGAGGTTTAGTCATGCAATGTTCCAACACCCACCCCTCCACTAGTGTACATTTCTCAGCACCAACGTCCCCAGTTTCCCTTCACTCCCTCACCTTCCCCTGAATCCTGCCTCTACGACAGTTCTCAGTTCTCTTTCTCTCCTCTCTCTCTCTCTCTGCATTATGGTTTGCAATACAGATACTGAGAGGTTAGCATGAATATCCCTTTACCTACTTCCAACACTCAGTTCTTGTCCAGAATTATCATTTTCAACTATTGTGGTCATACTGGATCCTTCTCTATCTTAACTACCCTCCTCTTCTCCACAGACTTGCGGTTAATTTCCAACCATTGACCTGTCCTCCTGGCCCTGTTTTCCCTGGTCTTGGATATTAGTCTCATATTATTTTTATCTGACAAATGAATGAGTCAGAAGGAAAGGGACAGACATAAAATGGTTTTATCTGAATTTTGACACTGCCATCTTAAAGTTCAGTGTTCAATCTATAAGCCCCTCAGAAAATCTTCATATCACCTTTGCCCTGGGCTTTTGTAAACACAGATGAATGTGGTGACCAAGGAGACTTATGGGCAAAGGAAGTAAATGGGCAAAGGAAGTCTGTATTTTGGCTCCACCTCCATTGGCAAATTGTTTTATGATATCTCCTAAGCATGGACTATTGATTGACCCATAATTTAGCAAGACTTTATAAAAAAAAAAGACCAGCAAATATGCGAAGTCTATGAAGGACTGAGGACATGAAGGCGAACATTCTGTTCAAATTAGAACTTGCTTCTTCTAGTGCAGAAAGCAGAGAATTCTAGACAAATGCCAAAAACACAGAAATCTCATCGCAACTCTCCTTCTTCCTCCAATCCCTTCCTCTATCTGGCAAGAATTTATGCTGAAACTGGTGACAGAAAGAGAGGGAAAGATGTGGCAACTTATGATTCCTTTGTCCTTTCAGTCCTTCCTTATTTATTCATCAGTCAGCTGAATGTAGAGAATGTTCACAGAGAGTACACTGATCAAGAAGAGAAATAAAAAACAGCTGAGCTGGTTATGCAACATGCCCACATTCTGGTTAGAATGAAATATCTATGCATGCACAAGCTATGAAATACAAATGGCATAAAGTCGGTATAAGTTAAGTGTTCTTGCATTTGCACTGACAGCTACAATTGCACCATGTAACAGTGCACAGTAAAACTCAAGCTAATACCTTAAATTTTTAATTTTCTTTATACAGAATGATGTTAAATAGCACATAAAAAAATCACCATAGCCAGTTGAGAGTGCCCATAGAAAAAAATGAAATGGCTTTCTATTTTAGTCACTTTAACTGCACTTTCTTTCCTGCTTTTTGAAAAAGGGGCCCTGGATTTCATTTTCCACCTGGCTTATATGTATTATGGAATCAACTATGTACATTAGGTGGTGATGGGGGACAGGAACCAATGCAATCCAAAATATTTTGCCTTCTCTGTGTCACAGGCAAGAAAAAATGGGAGCTAACTTAATTGTCATAGAACAGGATTCTGAAGGGCCAAAGCTGTGGTGGCAAATTGTTTGAATCCTGACTCTTGCCTACTGAGATCGTGACACCCTGGGCAAATACTTAGACATATTATTAGCTATACTTTCTGCATAAATAAAACAGGAGCAATCATGACTTTTCTTATAAAATTACAGTACAGGGAGTATAGAAAACACTGGATTTAATACTGGACTTACTGTGAGAATCCACAAAAACATTTGATAATGGTAATTATTAGACACTTGTATAGAACAGGATCATTTTAAAACATAGCCTGCCCCAAATTCCCTTCAGTCACCATCAAGAGCTCAACAGTCAGACAAGTACAGTAGAAAATCCATAATGAAACTTCTGAGAGCAAACAACAACTCAGTCCAAGCTTTCTGAAACTTGAACATCAACCTCATTCCCTGAAAATTCTCAGACCTCATTCCCTGAAAATTACCATCGTGAGTTCAAATACTCTCCAAATGGCACACTGGAAACAATGCTACTACTCAAGTATCAAGTACCACAACAGTGTATTTTAGCAGTACACAATTTAGATTTTAGAAATGAGCACCTCCTGATCTGCTGATATTTACAGAGGCTTGACTTTCAGGAGGAAATTTTTAAAAGCAAACTTTTATACTCAAGGACATGATGTCTAGAACTCATTAATTCTGAATCTAAATGTTTTGTCTGAAGATGGTTATTACAAAACTGTTTAAAGAGAGCCTTACTAAAACCACATTCAATAAACGTGAAACTATACAAATAACTTGATCCATAAATTCAACTGAACATACTTATATACCAGTATAAAGGTGTGAACGTGCACACACACACACACACAATGGTCACACTTGTCGTTTTGGCTCTGAATAATTATTTATCTTCATCCAAAAATTATTTGGCTGATCACCTGCCCTTTCAGAAAGAAACCTCTCAGTACCACCCTGGAAATATGCTTTCTTTAAACAAACCAACAAAAAGCACCCCAAATTGCACCCTGCATTTCATTTGCTACTATTACTGTCTTACTCGATCATTCCAATATGACCTTTTGCAGCTGTTGCCACTTTACACTAACTGTTGCCACTTTACACTAATGTTTGACCAGATTTTTTTTTCAATTTCAAGTCAAATTTCTCAGTGATTCACGTAACTATTTTCGTGGATCATTATTCTGTTTAAAATTAAATAGAGGGGCCAGATACATAGTATAAAGTATATAGTAAGGCACATGCCTCACATGCGACTGAACCAGGTTCACTCCTTAGAACCATACAAGGTCTTCTGAGCATGGCCAGTAATGATCCCTGAGCACAGACCCTGGAGTAATCTCTGAGCACCACTGGTTGTGGAAAAAAAATTAATAAAAACAGAAAAATAAATAGTTAAAAACCACATTTTAAAAATTTATCTTAAGGGTTATTATTGTTCTACATTTTCTCTTTTTTTTTTCTTTTTGGGTCAGACATGGCGATGCGCAGGGGTTACTGCTGGCTCGTACACTCAGGAATTACTCCTGGCGGTGCTCTGGGGACCATACGGGAGGCTGAGAATCGAACCTGGGTTTGCCTCGTGCAAGGCAAACGCCCTACCCACTGTGCTATGGCTCCAGCCCCATTTCTCTATTAAGATATGCAGATATCTGTGTAGATAAGTTCTACATTGTGACGTAAAAAGTAGTTTACAAAAAGTGGGCTCAGATCTCTGCCTAACGCCATGTACAAAAGTAAGATTAAAATAGATTAAGGACCTCAACATTAGACCAGAATCCATAAAGTTCATCGAAGACAAAGTTGGCAAAACCCTCCATGATATTGAAGCTAATGGTATCTTCAAAGATGTCATGCCACTGGCCAAGCAAGTGAAAACAGAGATAGACAAATGGGACTATCTTAAACTAAGAAGCTTCTGCACCTCTAAAGAAACAGTGACCAAAATACAAAGACAGTCTACAGAACGGGAAAGGATATTCACCGAAAACACATCCAACGGGGGGGGGGGGGGGGGGTGATATCAAGGATATACAAGGTACTGGTTGAAATCCACAAGAAGAAAACATCCAATCCCATCAAAAAATGGGGCGATGAAATGAACAGAAACTTTCTAAAGAAGAAAGCCGAATGGCTAAAAGGCACATGAGAAAATGCTCCACATCACTAATTATCAGGGAGATGTAGATCAAAACAACAATGAGATGTTATCTCACAGCACAGAGACTGGCCCACGTCCAAAAGAAAAAAAGCAACCTGTGTTGGCGCGAATGTGGCGAGAAAGGGACCCTCCTTCACTGCTGGTGGGGATGCTGACTGGTTCAGCCCTTCTGGAAAACAGTATGGATGATTCTCAAAAAATTAGAAATTGAGCTCCCATTTGACCCAGTAGTACCACTCCTGGGGCTGGAGCGATAGCACAGTGGTAGGGCGTTTGCCTTGCACGCAGCCAACATGGCTGACCCGAGTTCGATTCCTCCGCCCCTCTCGGAGTGCCCGGCAAGCTACCGAGAGTATCTCGCTCACACGGCAGAGCCTGGCAAGCTCCCCGCGACGTATTCGATATGCCAGACACAGTAACAACAAAGTCTCCAATGGAGACGTTACTGGGCCCGCTCAAGCAAATCAATGAACAACGGGAGGGCCTTTACCTTTTACCTTTAGTACCACTCCTGGGAATATATCCCAGAGGGGCAAAAAAGTATAGTCGAAGTGACATCTGCACTTGTTTCTTCATTGCAGCACTCTCTACAATAGCCAGAATCTGGAAAAAACCTGAGTGTCCGAGAACAGATGACTGGTTAAAGAAGCTTTGGTACATCTACACAATGGAGTACTATGTAGCTGTTAGAAAAGATGAAGTCATGAAATTCACATACAAGTGGTACTACATGGAAAGTATCATGTTAAGCGAAATAGAAAGAGAGGGATAGATATAGAAAGATTGCATTCATCTGGGGAACATAAAGTAACAAAACAGGAGACTAACACCCAAGAGTGGCTGAGATTAGTATCAGGAATTTTGCTCCATGGCTTGGAGGCCAGCCACACATGCTAGGGGAAAAGGGAGCTCAAGATAGAGAAGGGAGCACCAAATAAAGGGTGTTGGGAGGATCCTCCCAGGATGGGAGAAGCATGCTGAAAGTCGACTATAGACCAAACATAATTGCCACTCAATGCCTCTTTTGCAAACCACAACACCCAAAAGGAGAGAGAGAACAAAAGGGAATGCCCTGCCACAGAGGCAGGATAGGATGGGGGGGGTAGGGGGTGGGAGGGATACTGGGACCCGTGGTGGTGGAGAATGGGCACTGGCGGAGGGATGGATACTTGATCATTGTATAACTGAAACCCAAGCACAAAAATATTTAAGTCTACACCTGTACCTCATGGTGTTTCACTAATAAAAATTAGAAAATTTTTAAAAAAATAAAAGGTAGTTTGCAGTTGTTAAACAAAATTAAAAATTGTCATAGAATTCCAAGACAGGTGAATCAAGGGAAGAGGAAATTTGCCTGAATTCCACATTTACACATTTAGGGGTGCTCTCAAGCAGTGCTCCACAGGTCCTGAAATGACTGCCAGCAACACTCATTTAGACTCTGCAGGCCAACAGTGCTAAGGCCAACAGTGGATTAAGCTGTGGATCAAACTTGGGAGTCTCTGCATTTTGACATATGTGCTCCAATTTTTTGAGATATCCCCCTGCTCCCTACATTTGTACATTTGCAATGGAGCCATTAAAAGAAAACATTGTTTTATAAATCCTTTATAACAGAGAACTGCAGAAACAAAGACCTAAGGAGAGGTTTATTCTTTTGGTTGCATCGCTGTGAAATTTTTATTTGTTGTCATTGTGTATTTATTACTTAACCAAACCTTGTGTCTGGTTCATTCAGATCATGACAACTAAGGAAATTATCTAGGAATCTTGATCTTCTCTTTTCAGATAAAATTTATGCTTTTATGCATAAGAAAAAAATCATTTTATGAATTGAGATGCCAGTGGCATTAACTGAAACTAATTTTTCCTCCACTTCAATCTTATTGTAACTTCTATCTTAATCACAGTAGTTTGTGCTTCTCTACACTGCACTACACAGCTGATAACTCAGATAAGAGACATAACAGTACTGGATGGATGAAACAATACTGGTTCTTTTCATGACATCAGCCACATATGCCCGAGGCTTAATTATTACCTTTAATTTGAAAAATTAATAGATATTATCCCCTGGGTTCCCTAAAGATGTTGCTAATACATAAGATGGAAGAGAGGAAGGAAGGGAAATTAGAGTGGAAAACAAATGAGCGTATGTGTTAGTCCTTTGATGTCCAGGACAAACATCTGGAAACTCATTTCTGGTGAGATAAATTGTCATGAAATAGAGTAAAGATTTTATTTAACACTAGCTCACAAATATTTTTTTAATCCAGTCACATCTTGGATAAATTATTTAATCTCTACATCTCAGGTTCCCCATCTGCATGACAAGGAAAATAAAAATATGTCTCCATTGGATTGTTAGAAAGCTTTTAGGAGATGATGCATATAAAATGCTAAGCACATTTCAGTTTCCAAGAAATTTTCTGTAATGCATGTATTTGGGGACCAATGTTCATTGAAATGGCAAGTGATTTTTATGAGAAACACAGTTGAATGAGCTGTGTGTATTTTTAGAACCATGATTTTGGCAATTCAAACTGAGATAAGTCATCAAATGGCTACATACAGGTACTGAAACCAGCAATCCAGCAAACCACAATGCTCTTAGAAAAATAGCTGGGACATTACCAGAGGGCACAATCTATCACTGAGCAGCTTTATATTTCTGTTGAAAATGATCTATTTTGGCAACTTCCGCAAATTCAACCTTAAAATGGGATATGAGTTTTAACACGGATTTAAAAAAGGTTTATTGTTCTTGAATGCATAAATGCTTTATCACTTAGTTCCTTTAAATGTGCCATACTTCTTTTTTATAGAATGTAAGTCAATGCATGCATGGTGAATTTCTGGGTGCATTCTATAATCTTTTTATCCTTCAGCAAAAGATTATTTGAGAGCTAAAGGATTACAGACGGATAACCAAGTGGTTCTTTGACTAAATAACAGGAGCAGCTCAGAGAAACCATCTAAAATATTCTTGCCACATTTCTACTGTGTTTTCTCATAGCTGTAACATGTAAACCAGGGTATTATTCAATGCCTGAAAAATGATTACAGAGTGATTGAAGAGAAATTAATCCATCACAGACCACTGTTCAGGACATTCAATCTAATGACATTCAATCTCATGCTATTATTAAATAGGTAGCTTTTAATATTGCTTATACATGAAAATTGGTTCAAAGTTATACCCTAATAAGGACACAGGAAAAATTATGTCCTTTTGTTATGGTCATGTTAAAACAACAATTACAACAACAACTACATCTATAATAACAAAAATAACAGCTGCTGTTATTTATTGTACGTGTAGAGTCAGTCAATTTGCTAATCACTTAATGCGCATTATATGATTTTTCATTATAAAAGATGAGGATGACAGAGAACAGTAGAATGAAAAATAAAATAAGGCAACCAAAATTAAATGACTTGCCAAAGGTCACAAAGTCTGTTAACACTTCTGGAATGTAAAACCCAATTGATAAATCTCTACAAATGAACAAAATGAAATTTCCATCTACAAAATGGCACCTTCTCAATATATCTCCCTATAACTTCTTAAAACTAAAATAAAAATTTTTCATGTAATTTATTTGCAACTATGTGTGGTGTGGATGTGAACCAGATTTATCTTGGTGATCATTTCATAGCATATATGTGCACTGTGAAATGATTACATGTTTGGTGTATCACTAAAACTTACTGAAAACTTTGTATTGGCAGCACCAAATTAAAATTATTAAATCCTTACATGGAAAATATCACACTAAGCGAAATGAGTCAGAAAGAGAGGGACAGACATAGAAAGATTGCATTCATCTGGATAATATAAAGTAACAAAATAAGAGACCCAGGAGCAGCTGTGATAAATACCAGGTTGTTCACTCCATGGCTTAGAAGCCAGCCGCACACTGTAGGGGCAAAGGCAGCTCAGATAGAGAAGGGAGCACCAAATAAAGGGTGCTGGGAAGATCCAACCCAGGATGGGAGATGCATGCTGAAAGTAGTCTATAGACAGAACATGATTGCCACCCAATGTCTCTTCTGCAGATCACAGCACTCAAGAGGAGAGAGAACAAAAGGGAGTGCCCTACCACAGAAGGAGGGTGCGATGGGGGATGGGAGGGATGCTGGGATTGGTGGGGGTGGAGAATGGGCACTGGTGATGGGATGGGTACTGGATCATTGTATAACTGAAACCCAAGCACAACAACTTGTAAGTCTACAACTGTACCTCATTGTGTTTCACTAATAAAAATATAAATAAATTAAAATAAATAAATAATTTAAAAATTTTTAAAAAATTATTAAGTTTTAGATTATTTCATATTATTAAATAATATATTATTATTTTCCAGTTTCACATACAAAAATTGTGCTAATATTCTAATCCCAACTTCCTGTGTCACCAGGGAAGGATTTTAATTTGAACCCCAACTATTTCAAACTATACTATGCTGAGTTTAGAGAGACAGTAAAGTGGGTTAGTGGCTTATCTTGTATACAAATGACTCTGCTTTGATCCCAGCACATATGGTCACCCAAGCACTGGCACAAGTCACACACATACACACACACCCCCTTGTCCACACACACACATACACGTGCGCACGTGCACACACACACACACACACACACACCCTTGTCCTGTACCGAGTATTTAGGACGGAGTCTGTTTAGAGAAATCTAAAAAAAATGATGAGTCTACTTAGAGAAGTCTAAAAAGAAAGGATGATTAAATGATCAAAGTCAGCGCAAGTCACATTTCTTTCTTTTTTCTTAATTTATTTTTTCCTCTTCATTTCTAGACTTTAGGCCCAATGGTTTTAGAAACTACTAAGGAAATTCCTGGAACTGATTAGGTTGGTGAGTCAAAATACAAACTGGAAGATCACAACAGTGCTTGCAAGACCCTGATATCACACTAGGGAATGTGGAGGTGGGGGTCACTCCTCTTCCCAGTCCTCCTTCCAATGTGCAATGATGCAGAAATGGTGGTGAGATGTTCTGTGTCACTGAAACAGAAGACATTCTAGGGGGTGACAGAGCTGCATGGCAAAAGGACCTTGGTCCCTGGGTAAGCAGAGTTATCCTCCTGGACCTACCTACCCACTCATCAACCAAATGAAGACAAACAATTAGGAAAAAGAAATATGCTTCTTCAAGTAGCCTTCACTTAGTCCTGTCTTTCAGACTTCCACAAAACCCACAGCCCACCTAACACACTAGCATCCCTTACAGTTTTCGGAGTAGAGATTTGCACCATATAAAAAACAAGCAAACAAACATGTAATTCTCAGAACTACCATGTGACTTTATAGTAGACTTTCTAGCATAAGTTATGTGTCTACGGGCTGGATAGTACACAGGGTAGAGCAACTGCCTTGCACACAGCCAACCCGAGTTTGATCCCAGGCAACTCATATGGTTCCCTGAACACCACCAGCAATAATTCCTTAGTAAAGAGCTAGAAGTAACCACACCTGAGATTCACTAGGTGTGGTCCAAAAAAAAAAAAAAAACCTAAAAAATGTGCCTCTGATAACATATCTCTCTAAAACATAAATCCGCCTCACTGAGGGTTGTCCTTACAACCCAGATATATTTATTTTTCCAACGTGATTAAGATATAATTCACATATAACGTTGTGTACTTTTCAGTCATGTGACTTTTTAATTTAATATAGTACTTATTTACAAGATGACTACAACTAGAGTTCTAGGTAAACCTAGAACCCAATTACTAGCAAATAATTATTATTTTCTGTGGTGAGAATACTTAAGATCTACTTTATTAGAAACATTCAGGAAAACAATACAGCAAATTTTACCTACTTCCTTTTGATCTATGACCCAAGGGCCCCTGCCCCACATGCTTAATGCAAGAGACAGTTTAGGGAAAATACATCTACAGATACTACCTAGAGGAATTTGTCATTAAAATGTGTTTTTTTTCCAGATTTCATAAAAAACAATTTATATGTAGTTATTTTATCATGCCTTTAAAAAGGTGTATCATGGTATAAAATATTCACAACATAAAATCTGTAATCCTTCCCTCTATTAACTCCTAGGGATATATGTGTTTCATGTTGCATTTCTTTTCTTTCTCTAATTTGTGGAATCGTCCTCTTTTATACCATTTGAGTATGTTTACTCTCTCAATTTTATTGTCCTAAAATGCCTTCATTTCCTCTTATCTTAACTTTCTCCTAAGATATTCTGCTTTTCTATCATTGACAAAGTCATAGAAAATTGTTCCTATAAAAGGAAAAGGCTGGAAAGTGAATAATCATTTCTTTGCCAAAATCTCCTAAACTGATGCAGTTTAAAAAGAAATGTAAATAGACAAAAAAAAAGTTTAACATAATAGACTTGTAGTTTTTAAGTTGACAATAGCTGATCATTTTTTTACTGAATCACTATGAGATACAGAGTTACAAAGTGGTTCATTATCAAGTTTCAGTCATACAGTATTCCAACACCCATCCCTCCACCAGTGTCCATTTCCCATAACCAATGTCCCCAGTTTCCCTCCTGTCACCCTCCACCCAGCCACTCTCTATGGCAGTATCTCTCCTCTCTCTCTCTCTCTCTCTCTCTCTCTCTCTCTCTCTCTCTCTCTCTTTCTCCCTCCTCTCATTCTCTCTTCTCCTCTCTCCCTCTTTTGGGCATTATGGTTTGCAATGCAAATACTGAATGGTTATCATGTATATTCCTTTAGCTACTTTCAACACTCAATTGTCCAAAGTGATCAATTCTATTATTGTCATTCTGGTCCTTTCTCTATCCTAACTGTCCTTTGTCCCGCACCCTCCATCCCCACTTGTGGCAAGCTTCTAGGACAACAGTTTTTTTTATTTAAATCACAAGAAATTCCTACGCAATACCTTCTTATAGGCTCATTAGATATTTAGTGCATTTGATTTACCTCTTGACTTGACATATAACTCTCAGTGACTCTAAAAGAAGTCCTATTTTCCAGATTAGGAAACTAAAGTTATATTGTTGAAGCATAATAAGAAATCAGGGGACTGGAATGATAGAACAGTCGGTAGGGCGTTTGGCTTGCACTCAGCCAACCCAGGTTTGATTCCCAGCATCCCATATGGTCCCCTGAGCACTGCCAGAAGTAATTCCTGAGTGCAGACTCAGGAGTAACCCCTGTGTATTGCCGGGCGTGACCCAAAAAACATAAAGAAAGAAAGAAAGAAAGAAAGAAAGAAAGAAAGAAAGAAAGAAAGAAAGAAAGAGAGAGAGAAAGAGAAATCAGGTACCCAGTAAACTCATGTTTCTACTTCTCAGTCAAAATAACTAAAAGGATTATTTTAAGATTCATAGATTCCAAATAAAAATTAGGATAAACAAACTGGGTCAGAGAGATAGTACAGGGTTTAGAGAACTCACCTCACATTTATCCAACCTGAGTTTTATCCCCGGGCACCACAAAGATTCTCCTAAGCACTGACCAGAAGTAAATCCTGAGCACAGAGCCAAGAATATCACTGGGCACCCCTAGATCTACCCCCAAATCAAAAATTTAAAAAGACGGACATAATAATTACACAATACTTGCGTTATACCCCAATCATTTTAAAAGTCTATATATTAGGGATCAGAGTGACAGTACATTTGGTAGGGCTCTTGACTTGCATGCAGTCACTGGAGGTTGGATCCCCAGCACCCCATATGGTCCCTTGAGACATTTTAGGAGTGATTCCTGAGCACAGAGACAGAAGTAAGCCCTGAGAACCATAATAAGAGTATGACCCCAAAATCCAAAACTAAAACATATATAAATTAAAAGTCAGATATTAGTTTGGAATTCATACAAGTTTGGAATTTATAGTAAGGAATTTCTAATTTCATGCAACTAACTTGAAAATAATAAGTACATACTGGGGAGACTAAAGAATTTTTGTTTCTTTGTTTCTATTCGGGGGCCACACTGTGGTGCTCAGGGCTTACTCTTGGCTCTGCAGTCAGGAATTTCTCCTGACAGGCTCGGGGGACAATATGGAATGCTGGGGATCAAAAGAGGGTCTGCTATGTGCAAGGCCAATGCCCTACCCACCGCTCTATCACTCTAGCTCCATTAAGCAATTCTTTTTTTTTTGGTGTTTTAATGTTTTATTTCTGTTTTCCAACTACTCAGGTTTTTTTTTTATTAGTGAAACACCATGGTATGGTAAAGGTAAGGTAAAGGCCCTCCCGTTGATCGTCGATTTGCTCGAGCGGGCCCAGTAACGTCTCCATTGGAGACTTTGTTGTTACTGTGTCTGGCATATCGAATACTCTCGGTAGCTTGCCGGGCTCTCCGAGAGGGGCGGAGGAATCAAACTCGGGTCGGCCATGTTGGCCACGTGTAAGGCGAACGCCCTACCCGCTGTGCTATCGCTGAAACACCATGAGGTAGAGTTATAGACTTACAAATTTTTGTGCTTGGGTTTCATTTATACAATGATCAAGTACCCATCCCTTCACCAGCGCCCATCCTCCACCACCACGGGTCCCAGCATCCCTCCCACCCCCCATTCCCCCCATCCCACCCTGCCTCTGTGGCTGGGCATTCCCTTTTGTTCTCTCTCTCTCCTTTTGGGTGTTGTGTTTTGCAAGAGAGGCACTGAGTGGCAATCATGTTTGGTCTATAGTCTACTTTCAGCATGCTTCTCCCACCCTGGGAGGATCCCCCCAACACCCTTTATTTGGTGCTCCCTTCTCTATCTGAGCTTCCTTTCCCCCTAGCATGTGTGGCTGGCCTCCAAGTCATGGAGCAAAGCAATTCTTAATGTTCCTCAACCCTGAGTTTAAAAACTGTATCTAATTTTAAAAAAATAATAAATGCTATGTCTTTAATTAGTATAAATAGCTAAAGCCAGCATGGCTTACTTTAAAATACTCTTAAAATACAAATAATTCACAAGACTTAGGTAAGTAGCTTTTACTTAGCACAAATATGTGTGCGCATATGTATACACATGAGCACACACATATGTATTCCATAAACTCGTTATCCAAACTCAGATATACTGATACTCAAATAAGATCCCTGCCAAATGGCTGTAATCCATAAAGTTTACTGTAACCAAACTGTTTAACAGAAAGTTAACAGTTTCTGTTTAGCTATGAAGAAAACCTAGTGATAGCGTTTTCTGTGGCCATTTGACAAATATGTTTGATTTCATCCTCCTACACAGCACTCTAACCTAGTACATAAATCCGCATTGAATTAAAGGTGAAATCACCCCCATTGGACTCCTCCAATATATGAAAACTCATCCAAACCTGCATTCATCCTAGCCTCATTTCTAAATTAAAAGAAGCTTATTCTCCCTGCCTTGTAATCCAAGAATCGCAAAGTCTTACTTCTGCATAGGGCCAGATACTGAATATTTTCAGTATCACAGGCCAGTTGCAGCTGTCTTTGGAGGGTGCACAAAAGCCGCTGTGCATAACACATAACACATAACACATAACACATAACACATAACTGAGTATGCCTGGATGCCGTGCAACAAACTAGCTTTTCATCTGCTAAAACACAAGGTGGTACTGCTGCCAGAGCAAAAGTAGTACAGCGGGGATGGTGATATCTTACACATGGCCTGCCCAGGTTTGATCCCCGCAAACCCCATGTGGTCCCCTGAGACCCACTAGGAGTGATCCCTGAGCACAGAACCAGGAGTCAGTACTGAGCATGCTGGATGTTACCCCAAACATTTTTTTTTGTTTTCAAAGAAGAAAAAACACAAGGTGATAAAAAAATTTGAGCCATCAAGCTATACGCTGCCAGGTTCCAGACAATTTGCATCTAATTCCTTAATCTCAACTCAGGAACTCCTGTCTGTCACTTTCCTCCTGTCTCCAATAGCTCTCAGACTTTCTTTGGTGGCTTTCCTACTCTCTTGTTAGTCCAGGAGATCCTCCTCTCAAAGGAGGTCACTGCCTTCCTCAGATCCCACCACCAGCCCTGCAGGCAGTGAAATCTCAAAGGCACCCTAGAGCACAGAACTACTCTCAGGGAGGATGCAAACCATCTTTCTCTGGAATAATATAAGCCTGAGGAGGAATTACTGAGGCTTTCCATGTTTATAAGAGACCCGTACTTGACAAAGTTAGCTTATGTCAGACTCTTAGAACACACCTGATGTTTGTCAGCTGTCTGGGTGCTCGTTCACTAGCACTGATGTTTTACATAGAGATTTGATTGGAATTTCATATCAATCCATCCCATTCAACCATTATAAAATTGCTCTCGTTGCCCCCCAGTATTTGGTACAGTTCTAGAAGAGAGAACTAACATCCATAAAGAGACGTGTGCTTCTATTTATATTCTTGGGCTGGAGTGATAGCACAGTGGTAGGGTGTTTGCCTTGCATGCAGCAGGCCCAGCCAAGCCGGATTCGATTGCTCCACCCCTCTCGGAGAGCCCGGCAAGCTACCGAGAGTATTTCGCCCAAACAGCAAAGCCTGGCAAGCTACCCGTGATGTATTCAACATGCGAAACACAGTAACAAGTCTCAAAGTGGAGATGTTACTGGGCCCGATCGAGCAAATCAATGAACAACGGTAGGGCAGCGCTACAGTGCTACAGCATTTATATTCTTGATTGCAAAACATAGACAATATACTCATTAAGTAGCTAAACCCACTCCCAGCCCCCAACGTTATGGTTCTCTCTACTCCTTTCATTAAACCAGCTACGAGAATTTTCCTGCCATACCTAGTTCTAGCACCAAGTTCTTAAGAATTTCAGTTTTTAAGACTTTTTCTCTATTTAACAGGCTTGTATTTCTTGTCTGGTTGCTAAGAGAGTGCTGCAGAAAAGCCTTCATAAAAAAACTCGTCGTGAACTTAATGTATGCTATATGGCTGGAGACTTTTATTTTGTTCACAACACAGTGTGTAACCTCTAGAATATAATAAGTCTATTGGTGAATAGAATGGCGATTTTCCTAGCACGTGGCAGGTAGAAAATTTCTATCTTACTTCATTATGATATTAAGAGGCTCAGACCAAAGCTTCCCACATCTTTTGATGTCCAAACAGAGAAGAAATGGCATGTCCCACTTCTACTGGTAGCACCTGCTGCCTTACTCAATTCAGTTGTCTCCCCAGAGTCCCTCTCTCCAAGGAAAGGAGGCCTTTATTTAAAGCCTTTACAGTTCAATGCTAATGGCATTAAGTACTGAGACGATTTCATTATCAGCTGCAAATTCCACCCTCTCCCTGGAGGCAGTAATAAAAGACCAGAGCAGTCCTCTACTCTTGTAAGTGCAGCTAGACCAGGAGTCACGGGTAGAAAGTCAGTTGAGGGCCATGGGAAGTTTTCGATTTTATCACAGGCCCCTAGCTGGAATGGCCATGCCTCGAGCTGCATGCTTCTCTCTGACAATTAAAGCTCTTACTCTTAAAAGTTCAGAGAACTGAGGAGTACACAACAGTTCACTGAATACTGTATTTGATCCCTTGCTGGACTAACAGCCCTTGTCAAGTGTTGATGAAAAAGACTTCAAAAGTTAGAGGAGGGACTGTACAGGGGGAGGCACTGGCCCTGCAGGGGACCAAATCAAGTTCAATTCCCAGGTCTGCATATCAGCCCTGACGCCTGAGCAGAAAGCCAAGGGTGAACCCTCAGCACTTCTAGCTGTGGTCCAAAACCAAACAAAGAAAAAAAAGACAAGTCAGAGTGGACTACAAGTAGGTTGTACTCCTGATGAAAGAATAATCCAGAAATATGATGTATAGAATATAAGCATACATATAGGCAATGAAAGCCCTGAGTAGGAAATCAAACTAGAGTCCCAAATGAGGGTGAGCTAGAAAATGTATGTCTAAAATCATGGGCATATACAGTTTCTACATGTTTCGAACTGCCGAAATAACGTTCTTTTTATTTTTTATTTTTATTATTTTAAAGTTTTTTAGTGAATCACCGTGAGATATAGTTATAGACTCACAAACTTTAGTGATTACAGTTCAGTCATAAAATGATTGAGTACCCATCATTCCACCAGTGCGCATTCTCTACCACCAATATTCCCAGTATCCCTACCACCACCACCACCTCTCCACCCCCTGTCCCTGCCACTGTGACAGTCGGATTCCCTTTTACTCTCTCTCTCTCTCTCTCTCTCTCTCTCTCTCTCTCTCTCTCTCTCTCTCTCTCTCTCTCTCTCTCTCCTTTAGGGCGTTATGGTTTGCAATGCAGTTTTAAAGTGGCCAAAAGTTTCGGTCTATAGTCTACTTTCAGCACACATTTCCCATCCTGAGCAGGCCCTCCTAGCTCCCTTTACTTGGTGGTCCCTTTTCTATCTGAGCTTCCTTTTCCCCCAGCATGTGAGGCCAGCTTCCTAGCCATGGAGCAATCTTGGCCCTTATCTCTACTCTCCTTGGACGTTAGTCTCCCATTTTGTTACTTTATGTTCCACAAATGAGTGCAGTCTTCCTATGTCTGTCCCTCTCTGACTCCCTTCACTTAGCATGATACAACCTTGGCTAATACACTTATATGCAAGTTTCATGGCTTCATCTTCTCTAACAGCTGCATAGTATTCCATTGTGTAGATCTTTAACCAGTCATCTGTTCTTGGACACTTGGGTTTTTTCCAGATTCTGGCTATTGTACACAGTGCTGCAATGAACATATGAGTGCATATGTCATTTCTGCTATACTTTTTTGCATCTCCGGGGTATATTCCCGGAAGTGGAATATTCTCTTTTTAAACAATTAGGTTGAAAGCAGTCTAGGTAGTAACAGCAGCTTTGTAATTTCTCTTTCTTCCTTCCATTTCTTTCTCAAGTTCTCTCCCTTTACCTCTGTCTCTCTCTTTTTGATTTCTCTTTTCCATTCACTTTTGGGATAGACAGTGCTGCTGGGGCCATGCAATGCCAGAACTGGGTCCTGGGCCACGGAGCCACCTATGCACCAGTGTTTAAGTCCATTATTCCCGGTGGCATCCCCCTAAAACAGCGCTTCTCAACCACAGGCCAGATCTTCCCTCCCTTCCCTGGGAGCTGGGATACACCTAGGATACCTTAGGTGAAAATCACATAAACACAGGGCTATGACAGAAGCCTAGGGGGTCAGCTGATAGGACAATGTGGATACAGAATGGAAAAAAGGTCGAAAACCCTTTCAGGGTGAGAAATCCTGCCCTGAATCCTCCGTTCTCTATCAAGGGTAATTCGGCCCTTAAAAAAGTATCTGCATATGACTTTTCCTGTCACAGTGGGATGACATAAGGCCACATAGGACACCTCTAATGGGTTACTCAAGAATAAACAATTTGAGGTGGCCAGAGCAACAGTACAACAGGTAGGGTGCTTATCCTGTACTCCATTTAGTCCCCCGAGCACTGCCAAAAGTGATCCCTGAGAACAGAGCCAGGAATAAGCCTTGAGAAGCACCAGGTATGATCCCCTCCCACCCCCCCAAAAAAGGAATCAACAATTTAGGGTCACTGCAGTTCAATGGGTAAGGCATTTACTTTCCGTGCACATAGTTGACTCAGGTTCAATCCCCAGAACCACATGTGGTTCCCATAGTGCCACCAGTAGTGATCCCTGAACACAGAGCCAGGAGGAAGCCCTGAGTACTGACTACATACAATGCACATTTAAGCAGTAGGGGCAGTACCACGACCAACACTCACTATGCTGGAACAAGGTCTAAAATGTTTAATAGTGGCCATTTGAAAAACGGCAACTACATAGGACTCCATTAATAACATTCCCCACAAATTAATTTCCTCCCATCCATCTCCTGATCACTTCTATCCAACACAAGATTAGCTGTGATGTTAATACTGAGAATGTTACTTTTATGGCTAGTTACCCTCTGTGACTTTACTCTGAAATAAAATGCCAATTCTATGTGCTATCCTACTACATTTTCCTCCATCCTCTTAATCATGACATCGGTAATCTACAAATAACTCATTTCCAAGGTTCATCTACCACTTTCCCCTGCCAGAAACCTTTTTTTCCAAAAGGGAAACATGCTTTCTCTAGCACAGTAAATCATTCTCCCATAAGTTCTACCTCAAAATAGTACCTCCTGTATAAAGTTTCCTGATCCCTCCCAATAAAGCTTTACAACTTTATAAATTGCTCATCTTTATCAAAATAAAATGTGAATGCATAGCCCACATTTTATAGGATTTTGTTTAATGGCAATTTTTAAGACTGTTTAGTTAAATACCCCCAAATGCTTTTCACTAAAGCCATCAGAAATGTCCTCAATCAGACTATGATTTAAATCAGAATTTCTCACAGCATCAAAAATTGTTTTTTATATTTAAGACATGGACTTGCTAAGATGTTTCATTTAAATTTTTTAAACATTTAATTGTTTTTCTCTTTAAAATTTCTGTATGAAGTTATGAAAAATTTTATAACTGACACTTTTATGGCAGCACTGCAAATTATCCATTTTTAAATGTTATCTCCATAGTAAGACTTTCTTATAAATGCAGCTTCATTATTAAACATTGTTTATTCACGACTTTGCCTGAAAATAAAAAGAGGTCAAGTGTTTCCATTGCTTCTGGAGACATATAGTCATATGCCAACATATAAATGTTAATCATCTTTGGAACTTTTTTTAAAAAAGAAAATTAACACTGAATGTTTCAATGACAACACCTGTAAGATGATTTTCTGCGCTGCCAACATTTTATTGCAAAACATTTAAAGATTTTTCCTTTACATAATGTTATATATAAACCCACTTAACTGCTGAAGGAGAGTAAGAACTTGGATTCTTTACTTCAAGTTTACTAATTCTGTCCTTGTTATCTCCATTTTAATTACATAGAATTTTAAATTTAACATATTATGATTTTCAGTTCCATAATTCATATTTTATTCCTTTCAAAAGTATCTTATTTCTCTGATGAGATGTATATTTCTCATCAGCATATTTTCATTTCTATTACTGCCTGTATCTTCAATAAATGACACTTAGCAAAATTCAACATTTGGCTTAAATAAGGGTTGGTATAGAATGATTTTCTTTTCTTTTGAGAATGGGTCATGTTGTCCTAATTCTTTTGAGAAATTTTGGACCGTATCCCAAATACGTCTTCTATTCTCAGTTTTTAGATTCTGTTTGTTTCCTCTGGAAAATGTTGTTCTTTGCCTTGCTATAAAAAATTGTTTTCAATTCTGTATAGGACCCAGAGATGTGACTTAGGTGCATATCACCTGATTTTCAGACACAGAGCTGCAAGTCCAAAATGCAACAGCATCTCATATGCCAAGTGCAATGCTGACAGCAGTGCTGTTATGATCCTTAGTACTGAAACAAAGTGTACAACTACTGTTGCACTGCAGCCAAGTGTGTGTGAGCACTGGCAGTAAACTGTGTAGCTATCAGCAAGCATCAGCCCTGAGTGTACAAGTACTGTAACCAAGGGTCTGAGCACTGTAACCAAGCAAACAACGTGACCGAAAGTCCAAACACAAGGGGGCTGGAGCAATAGCACAGCGTGTAGGGTGTTTTGTTTGCACCCAGCCAACCAAGGTTCGATTCCCAGCATCCCACACGGTCCCCCAAGCACTGCCAGGAGAAATTCCTGAGTGCATGAGCCAGAAATAAGCCCTGTGCATCAATGGGTGTGACCCAAAAAGAAAAAAAAAGAGACCAAGCACAAGTGTGACCCCCTGGACACTGAAACCTGTGTGTCTGGAAGCCCTCACCCCACCCTCTGCATGGGTACTGCAACTAAATGCTCAAGGCTCTCAACCAAGCGAGCAATCTCATCAGGCCATCTAGCAACAGAAACTATCAAATAAAGGCAAGGGGAGAAAATTCTTTTTACAATTGAAAGTATAAAATTGTTCATTTAAAAATCTATGCATGAAAAGTGGAATACTTAAGCAAGGAAAAAAATCAATTCACATTAGAAACCTTTGACTCTTTATTTAAAATGTTATGAATGCTTTTGTGCCCAGAAAGATGACACTGAGAACTAAACTTGCCTCTAGTGATTAGCCCAATTGAAAACTAGTTTCTTTATGCATCTTTTTTTGTAGGTTCCAAGATTCTGTTGATATTAATAAGTGAAGACTTTGTGTATGTTCTTTTGGAACCTCCATCAATGATCCTGTGTTATCTCCAAGGTGGGAGAATTCATGTTGAGACTATTATCCAAAGTGTTTCCTCATGAGGTAGCACAAGGAAAGTCCACTGAGGCACATCCTGTAATCTTATACAAAGGAGAGAAAAAAAAGGTACAGCACCAAGCTAAACCCAATTTAAACAGAAGATGAGTGCTAGCATTTAATACATGATATAGAAAAATGGACATCCAATGACAGATGAGTACATAAAGTAGATGGGATATATATACACACAATGCACTACTATGCAACTATAATAAATCAAGGGCTGGAGTGATAGTATAGTGGGTACAGCACTTGTCTTACTGGTGACCAACCCAGGTTTCACCCCCAGAACCATATATAGACCCCTGAGCACCTTCAGGAGTGATTCCTGAGCATCACTAGGTGTGGCCCTCATAGAAAGCAACAACAAAAACAAAAATGATCACACAGTTCACTGCAACTTGGATGGAACTGGAGGGCAGCATGTTAAGTGAAATATGTCAAAGGGAGAAGGGAAGGCACCTGATGTTCTCACTCACCTGTAGCACATAAAGAAATAAGACAAGAGACCAGATGGTATTAAATGATGACAAAGTCATAACCCTATATTATAGATCTAAGAATAACAGGTAGGTGGGGTGAAGGGGTGACAGGGAACTGTGAGGCAACCTGGAAGGATCATATAACTACTGGTGGCCCATCTCAGGTAGCTTTGGTGGGGTTGAGGTGAGTTAACTGCATACATTAACACTATGAGCAGTTACACGATTGCAAATATGGGACCCCAACTGTAGCACTGTAGCACTGTCCTCCCATTGTTCATCAATTTGCTCGAGCGGGCACCAGTGACATCTCCATTGTGAAACTTGTTGTTACTGTTTTTGGCATATCAAATACACCACGGGGAGTTTGCCAGGTTCTGCCATGCAGGCAGGATACTCTCGGTAGCTTGCCAGACCCCAACTATGATCATTATATTTGGATATGTATTAGAAGGAGTGGGGTGGGTCTGGAGTGACTGCACAGCAGGTAGGACGTTTGCCTTGCCCGCAGCTGACCCAGGTTTGATTCCCAGCATCCCATATGGTCCCCTGACCACTGCCAGGAGTAACTCCTGAGTGCAGAGCCAGAAGCAACCCTGTGCATCGCCGGGTGTGACCCTTAAAAAAAGAGTCATTTCCAGAAGACATTTTTGGGGCTGGAGCGATAGCACAGCGGGTAGGGTGTTTGCCTTGCACACAACCAACATGGCTGACACAGGTTCGATTCCCAGCACGCCATATGGTTCCCTGAGCACCGCCAGTAGCAATTCCTGAGTGCATGAGCCAGGAGTAACCCCTGAGCATCGCCAGGTGTGATCCAAAAAGCAAAAAAAAAAAACAAAGAAGGAGTGGGGTGGAGGAGAGGAGGCGAGGCGGTCTTGGTGGAGAGACACTAATCCTGGAGGGGGTATGCAGTGGCGGTGTTATTCTACTATTAAAGATATTTAACATCACCATACCTAAATGTTAAAAATATTACAATCAAAACTCAAGTCTTTCAACCACCACCAAGAGTTATCCCCTGATACAGAAGAGTTCAGTCCTGAGCATCAACCAGTATGGCCACCAAACAACAACAACAACAACAACAACAACAAAATACACAGCAGGTTGACTGGAAACAATAACCTTTCATGTCTTACAATCTCATTATAATGTGAAATCACATACCTACCACTTAAATGGAGAGCTGTATGGGAAACCCTTTATATGACCCAATTGTAGACACACTGCAATATTGTCATCAAAAGGAGAAACTCCCACTCCTACAATATGAATAGTCCATTGTTTTGGCATCAAACCCAATAATAAACCCCAATCTTGAATATCTCCAATCAGTCACTCTTCTTTCAGTCTTTGACTCTCTAAATTCTTTTGGGGTAGGTGGGAGATTGAGGGGTTTGGGCCACCTAGCAATTCTGAGGGATCACTCAGCAGGCCAAAAGGGGGATCCGTGGGGCATATGCAGTGCCAGGGATTGAACCTATGTTGGCTGCGTGCAAGACAAGAGTCTGTCATAACCCCTGATCTAGATCTCTGGACCTCCCTAAATTTGTGAGAGCACGTTTTCATTGTCTCTAATAAACAACGGCTGCTGTTGCTGGTTGCCTACGCACAGAAATTCTTTTCAATGAGCAAGAGCCAAAGTGACTCCCCCAACACACACATATAAAAACTCCTATTGTATTTATCATCAGATTACAATATACCACATTCAATTTTTACCAATTATAAAGAAAGCATTATGTAAGCCTGCCACTAATTTAATCTTTCAACTTAAAGGAGTATTAGTGTCGACATTTTACAATAAGGAGATGAGGTACATAGATACAGCTACTCATTCTGGGTCACAAAGCTCCTCAAGAGCGCAGATGGGAGATGAATTTAGCATTTTTTCTCACAGAAGGTTGCAATTTTAACCATTTGCCAGACACACTTTTAACATCATTAAGGGGAAGAAACAATCTCTAGAGGTAAGATACATTGGCTGACAGCATTTAAAATCAAAATATAAATATGCCATACTTTATGTGAAAGAAATAATTACAAGGCTCTCAAATACCCCCAGGATAATTCTTTGATTCATTCAGTCTACTTACTCATAGACTCTTCAATGACTATTTTCACATATTTAAAATAGTGTGGGCTTGAGCATATAACTTCTATATGTTCAATAGATAATTTGTTCCTATGAGGATTTTTAATAATCTACCTTGGAGTTTATTAGCACAGTGTCCTAAACTTTACTTGAACATTTAAATCTTTATCTCACCACATAGATTATGGAGGCTTTAAAATATGCAACAACAATATCACTGGGGTTTTTTGTTGATATAAATTCATACTTGGAAATGTCAAATTTTGAGACATGCCTATTGGCATATTTCAAACTGTTTGCTCTGCCTTGGGAAATAGGAAGAGTGAGAAAAAAAATAAAACACTTTGCTCACATAATTAAAGTAAGCAATGCTATATTTTGAAGCAATATTTCATTATATTATAGATATCTATTAAAAATAATCTCAATATAATTAACTACCAATTTTCCTAGAAAATTTGAACAAATTCATGGCTTACTCTATAGAAAAGTATTGTTTCCATATGAACTGTATTTTAAATTACCTTAGGAAAGTTTAATCTATAAGACAGTCTTATTTACACATATGCAAATTGAAATAATTAAACCTTGAATATTAAAATATGGTAGCAATTAAAAGGGCTGGAGTGATAGCACAGCAGGTAGGGCATTTGCCTTGCAAAACGGCTGACCTGGCCGACTCAGGTTCGAATCCTCCGGCCCTCTCGGAGAGCCTGGCAAGCTACCAAGAGTATCTCGCCCTCACGGCAAAGCCTGGCAATCTCCCGGTGATGTATTCGATATACCAAACATAGTAACAAGTGTCACAATGGAGATGTTACTGGACCCGCTTGAGTAAATCGATGAACAACGAGAGAAAAGTGACAGTGACAGCAATTAAAAGACCGCAACATGAAGATAAATTTAAAAACCCAAGACACAAATGTAATCATAAGAGAAAGGCCAACTATGTGTCTGTTTGGGGGAAAACTATAACTCAGGAAAAAATTAATTTCAGGGAGAAAAGAAAGCTTGTTTTGAATGTCCTGATTTAGAGTTACTAGGATGCAGCTCAAACTGACCTACAAAGCTTCTCAGATAATAAAATTGTGTGCCTATGCCTGAAGGTATACGTATGACATTTGTTTAAAAGCAGGGAAACTGCCTTGTAAATTTTTACAGCATTATTAACAAAAATTGCTCCTATATACTTGGCAAACATTGCTTACTTCTCCCACCTTCCTAGTACCCTAAACTGCCAAATATCATGGGAATAGTTTATCAGAGTATAGATTATCTAGAGCTCTTATTTCTCTTCCATTTGGCCTTTTCACAGCTCATTAGCACCTCAACAAGAAAGTCAAGGCTGAGGGAGGAAAGGCTGCTGAAATTCCAAATAATTAAATTTGTTTCTTGTCAGCAGCATATACAGCAAGGCATTTAAGAAACGCAAAAAAAATAGGATTCACAGATATACTTATTGTACAAAACGGCCATTTGCTTGGATTGATTTTTTTCCTCCCACTGTGTTACCTGTAATATTAAGGAAATTGACTAGAGGCTAGTACGTGTCTGGGCGTCAAAGGCCACGGCTCTGAGCATCTACCTTTAAAGATACCAATTGCCACTGAACAATGCATAACACTCGTGGCCAATCTATGAATCATTTTTCAGTTTAGAGACCAAGTAAGCTTCTCAAAGAGTATGTGGAGTGAAAGGAGACAACTGGAAAGATTCTTATTTGGTTTTAGGCTTGCCTGGGCATTTGTGCCCACTAAATCCATGTATGCAGTCTAAGGAAAAAGAAACCACTTGAGGTGAAGTGCAATTGCTACTGACGCAAATTAAGTTTGCCTTAGGTTCTTGTGGAGTCCCACAGTTTTATGACAAATAAATAATGACACATTTTTTTCACAGGACAGATACCAACTGTTCTTCCAGTAATGCAACCTTCTACAAAACAAATGCAAACAAGGAATGGGGGAGGGCATCAGATACTTTCTCTAGAGGATGAAATCAAGGGGAGTCCCTCTTCCCCAAACTGTTCGGGACAACCCTTCCCAATATGTGTTGCTCTTACTGTGGCTTAATTTTCTCAGCTGTGGTCAATTGGAGTTCTGTGCGCTCAGGGAAAACTGACCCTCCCACTCCCTTATCTCACAGGAAGAATCAAAATGGGAGTGTAACCCCAAGCTTGTTTTTTGTTTTGCATTTTAATCAGAAATAACTTCTCTATGAGAAAAACCAATCTATATGGTAGGGTAGACAACTAAAGAATTGCAAAATTTCTGGATTTATGGGGGGGGGGGGCAAGCGGGGGAAGAGGCAATCATTTGTCTCCAGTCATATTCTCTTCATTATTTGAGCCTCCTTACTCTCTTCTTGAACCCATGAGCCTCTGTACCACTCCATAATTCAGGACAGACACCTGCATTTTCTTCCACTGACTCTGGGATTCTCATGAGGATTCTACATGAGGATTCTCAGTACATATGGTTTTGTTTTGTTTTGTTTTGTTTGGGGGAAGTGGTCACACCCAGCGATGCTTAGGGATTACTTCTGGGTCTGCACTCAGAAATCAATCCTGGCAGTGTTCAAGGGATATGGGGTGCCAAAGATTGAACCTGGGTTCGGTTGGTCGTATGCAAGGCAAAAGCCCTCCCCACTGTACTATCACTCCAGCCCCCTCTGTACGTATGTAACGGCATTTATTCTTCTCTCCCACAAATTTCTTTTGTTAATTTTTGACTGCTTGACCAAGCCAATAAGACCCCTTAAGAGGAACGGGGAATTTCCTTCCTCTCCCTACAAGTTCTATAAAGTAGGAAATGACATAAAGGAAAGAAATCTTCAAAATTTATCATGTGTGCATGCGTACATACCCAATGGTAACTCCAGCAAAGACTGTAATGCAATTTTATATTAAAATAAAATATACCAAATATGAAGAGAACTTAATCTCCTTTCATTACACTAAGAGTGAGTTTCTAACTGAACTGAAGTTTCAACCAATTGTCGCTGTTTAAGAATGAGTAAGACATGGATGGGTTTAATAAAAACCAGTTTGTTGCTGACTATAATCATATAGACCTTCTGAGTAAAACAAAACTATCCCAAAATGTAAAATGGTGTACATTGAAAACACAGCATGAACAATGTGCTACAAATGCATAGGCAATTTCACATCAAGGTGCACAGACAACAGATTGAATTCTAAGTCACAAATAGGGCATATGAAAAGAACCTTACATCTAAAGTCAACCGATTTAAAGATTTAAAATGTAATGCATTTTTCTTTTACAACAATTTTAAGATTGAGCCAAAGATATGTTCTACTGACTCTGAGAAAAAATCTTTTCAAATGATTTTCCAAAGTGATATATATAAATATATATGTATATATATACACACACACATACGTTTTCATGCCTAGAAAAAAGTGGTTAATCATAATGAAATTCTATCCAAATCTAGAAACTATGTATGTATACACACGCACGGCGTGTGTGCGTGCACACGAGCGCACACACACACACACACACACACACACACACACACACACATCCTTGTTTAGGGAAGAAATAAGAAACTCCCAAAACTAAGTCTTTTCTACTATCTATGTAGGTAATATTTACTGAAACATGAAAATTGAAACACATTTACATAGTAATTTTTAAATTAAATAATATTTGCTACTCAAAGATAGGGTTGGAGTGATAGCACAGCAGGTAGGGCATTTGCCTTGCACGTGGCTGACCTGGCCAACCCAGGTTCGATTGTTCTGCCTCTCTCAGAGAGCCCGGCAAGCTACTGAGAGTAGTATCTTGCCCGCACGAAAATATCTGGCAAGCTCCCCGTGACATATTCGATATGCCAAGCACAGTAACAAGTGTCACAATGGAGAAGTTACTGGGCCCACTCAAGCAAATCGATGAAGAATGGGAGGACAGTGACAGTGATTCAAAGATAGGTAAGCCTGCCTTTGTTTAGCAATCAATAAATGGTCTAATAACATGAAAATATTCAAATATATATTTTGTCAAGAAGTTGTTGTGATTGAATACTTTCCAGACAGAAAATGATCACCAAGATAGGTTTTATATGTGTATTACATTACAGAATTATGTTGTTGAGGAAGGCTCTACAATTATATAAAATTATGGCAGTATAACTGACTAAATAAAATTATTTCTATAAAAAACATATATACTGAGTAACTAGCAAGGGAAAGGCACTTTTCTGATCTAAACTCTTCACATTTAGCAGTGACTAAACCATTCATAAAGCAGATAAAATTCTCCTCTGTAAAGAGTTAATCCTATTGGAGGTAGTTTACTAAACAAGGAAATTTGAAGCTGGAAAGTGCTATATTGGATAATAAAGAATAGGGGAGAAGGAGGAGAAGAACACTGTAGGTTTAGTGGAAGTGCTCAAGAAGAGGTACTGAGTAGCATCGCCAGGCTCTGTGCAGCCAGATTGGCCAAGTATCACCGGGAGTGACCTTGAGGTCCCCTGAGCACTGCTTGGGAGGTATAGGATAACAGTTTGCCCTTTCTCCCTGGCCGCTGAGAAGCTGTGTTTGTTGATTGCTCCCTCAACCTGTCAATTACCTTGTCTCCTGATCAGGCTCTGTCTTGTAAATATTGTCTTTCTCTTCTCCTACTGTCCTTTGTGCGGTTAGCTATTTCAGAGCAATTGCTTTTTGTATGGATACAGGAAGACAGTTAAAAAGACAAGCCTGTGGCTTGGGAGTTGATTGATTCCAGATAATATTGCCTCCTGGAAATCTGCTCTCTTGACTTAAGCCTCAGTTCCCCATACTTCCTAAATACCCCAAACCAGGGTCTTGATGAGGGACTGGATTGACCCAGGGCAAGCGGTGAGCTAGCTACCCTGGCATAGAAATGGTCCTGGCCAAAGTGCCAAAATGCTTAACTGTTAGTTAAGAGCTTGGTCATGGACAACTTCTGCCATGATCCAAAAAGTAGTAATTAGATTTTAGACCCTGCTGGAGTTAGGAAGGGTTAATCCATCCTGAGCACTATAGTCTGAGTCTGTGGGGAGATGTCCCCAGGAGAGTCACCCTACAAGCCCAAAAGTGTCTATTACAGTGCCCATACAGAATGGTAAATAGTAGGAAGTAGAATTAAAGATGTTAATTAAGTTGCTGCTCTAAGGAGAGGAAAAACACCTTAAAGGCTGTTTTCCCCTTGTGGGCTGCAGGTGGTCGGGAAGCCTGGAAAAACATTTTGATTGCGCTTCCCGTGGGGAGGCGTGGTAAGAGAGACGAAAAAGAGCGGCTGGGGGGGAATGAGGGGAGGGTTACAGAGACACAGAGACAGAAGAGGACAGGAAACTGATGAGAGACACAGAGGGGAGATGGTTACAGCGGGAAGAAAGAATTGTGGAGAGACAGAGGAGATTGAGTGAGACAGAGTTCGAGGAAGATTGAGAGGGAGATGATGACAGAGGGCCAAGTAGATTGGAGGAGTTAGATGGGAGAGAGAGAGAGAGAGAGAGAGAGAGAGAGAGAGAGAGAGAGAGAGAGAGAGAGAGAGAAGAGGATAGATATTTGTGGGAGACACAGTGAGAGGAGAAAGTTGCTAGTTAGAGAGAAGGCTGAGAGCTGAGAGTAAGAGTGGCTGGGGAGATTGGAGAGGAGTCATGGAGAACACTGTAGAGAGAGTTAGAGAGAGGGTTGGATAGAGCTGGGAGAGATGAGAGATTGAATAAGCGGTAACTAACCAGCAACCAGCTTGGCCGTCATATTTCCTTTATCTATCCAAGACAACAGCCGACCTGGGTGGGGAAGCAGTTCGAGAGCACTGAACACGGGTGGCAAAAGAGACTCACCCAGAGAGCCCATGAACATCCTTTAATGTGTAATCCCTGAGCAAAGGAGTATACAGGAGGCCACCCCACAAGAAAACTTAAAGATGGGAGAAAAATATTCAGTCACAAAGGGGGACGGGAGGATGTTCTGGGAGACATGGAGGCCAGTATGTCTTCATTGCACTGAGAGGATAAGAATGATGAAAAAAAAAAGGCAGAAAAGAGAGAGGAGAAGGAGGCGATTGCTGAAGGGTTAATCAGGCAGAAGGAATACTGAACAGATGACCCTGCTTTCGTACTTTTCATTTGCCATGGTCAACTCTTACTCTTTGATATTATTCTCCTTCCTCTCTTTATTGGCTTTTGTATACAGACAAGTTAATGTCTAAAATTCCAGATCTAGCTGCTTTCCCCCATCTTCAATACTCTTCAAACTAATAGCATATGACAGCATGAAACTTAGCCACCTTAAAACCACTGTTTTAAACTAATCCTGGGCTATAATAGTGTGATGAGGGTGTTATACATTTACATCTCACTAGTTGACTCACAAGCCCTACCCCCCTACACTGCATCTTTCAAGTATGCCTGCTTATATCATCCCAAATATTCTCTCCTTGAATATCTTCAAGGTTTATTGTCTTTTTTCTCTATGTGAAACTCTATAAACCTTTATGGATTGCTATGTTATCTCCTATGCCAGACCCTCTACTGTGTGTCTCTTTCATTGGTCTCAACTGATAGCTTGAAAAATAAATCCTTGTCTCCAAATTTAGTTAAGCTGCTACCCCTAGAGATGTCACTGGCACTTCTACTCAGCATGGTCCTTCCTATCCATCCTTCTATTATCCAAATGCCTCTAAATTTAGTTCCTTAATACTCTGGGTTGAAACACAGGGTTCTAAATTGAAAATTTTTCAACAGCCTTCTCTTACCTTCTGAAAAAGTGCAACATCCTTAGCATGATATTACGACCCTCCAACATTTGTCTTCAACCTTTTCAATTACCTTTCCTACCCTACAACCCAGGAGCACAAGCACAATGCTCTTCGTATTTCTGTCTTTATGTGATTCCACAAAATGGAATTATCCATTAAAAAATCCCCCTATGAAAACCATACTTATATATCATTCAGTTATACCTCCTTCAATTGCCCAAATCAAGATTTATGAATCTATAGTTTGTGCTCCCAGAGTATATGTATGAGACTAGACTATACCTATTTTTATAGCTTTAAAAGTATATTGAAAAGTAGATGAAAAGAAAAGTCTCTAGCTGGGGAGGAGTTTAGTATTTGACTAAGTTAAGGATGTTCATTTTGAGGCGTTTTATAAGAAAACTGTGTTTCTCATCAAAAGACATTTTCCACTTGTTTCCTAGAAATGCTTTATTAATTTAGGGCCCATTTGTGTTGCTAAGATTAACATCATGCATTCCTACTCAGGCTGGTAGGAACTGTTTGCTTATTTAAGAACTTTTAGGTTACATATTCCCTAGGGTATTGTAGCCTTTTGTGAGCCTAAGACCTGGGGAAGAATCAGTGGCCCTGGGTAGCTGTGAACTTCCTCATCCTCCAGAGAGTTAAGAAATTTGTAAAAATGTTTAAAATGCATGATGAGGGCAGCTAAAATGGGGCCATTCTAGACAGCTGGCAAGGAGAAACTGAAGTTTCCTTTTTCAGTTGGAGTAATATCCCATCATAGTTCTACTATACTTCTTAATTCTACTATGTTTTAAAATAGCTATAAGAGTGCTTATCTTATAATCCATAAGGATTAGTCTAAGGTAAGTAAATAAAGCATAGTAGTTTAAACAAATTAGATGATCAGTAAATACTTTATGGACTGAGGTATTTGTGTTTTACATTCACATGCACATTATCATGTAAATTTTCAAAGTACCATCACCAATTAAAAATGAAATTTAAGAAAAAGGGCAAAAAGTTAAATATGTAAACATCATAGACAAAATGGGGACAGAGATGTGGCCCAGTGGTAAAGCTTCTCCCTCACATTTATGAAGCCCTGGTGTCAATCCTTGATAATGCCAAAAATCAGATTTTAAAATCATAGGCTTAGATACCCAACATGCTTACTGCATTTTCTCTGTCACTTACTAGTTTTATGGCTTTCAGCAAATCTGTTAATATAATTCATAAAGTAGGAAACCTGAAAATGCTCTAGAGACTGTCTTTTAAGCAACTGCCATATACTCCTACCATATAATAAATGAGTACTGGATGGTATTAACACATATTATAATGCTGGCAATTTAGAGTTACAGCATATGTATATGAGTTTGGGGGATCTATTTTTTATTTCAAGAAATTAAGCAAGATGAAAACACTAAAATTTATTTGTAATGAAACAAGGACCAGTACTTTTTCACAAAGAATGCATAATTATAGCTTAGTAGGTTTATCTACTTCAAATGAATTGAGAATAAAAGTCACAAATGCTACAATTTTTTACTGTAGTAGTAAGCAGTTTATTAATTGGAGCATATATGTCAGGTCAGAGACATTATAATGTGCCGCTGTAAACAGAAAATCTGTGTATGTGGGAAAATATATATATATATATATATATATATATATATAGAAAATTCCTAAGAATTTGCTCAGATTTTCTTGAAGTAACCAAAACAAAGAATTACAAAAATCACCCAGTAAGAGGAAATCCCATGCTGCTTGGATTCATATTAAGAAAGTAATTTCAGTTAAAAGTGAATAAATAGAAATGGCTTAAAGTTCAGTGTCAATTATTATTCCTAGGTACATCATTTCAAGATATTATAAATCTCTCCTCTTAGTTCTTTCTGTAATGTATCTTAGGTACCTGTAGAATGTTTTAAAGACTGTGTATGTCCACTATTCAGTGAATTATGTCTGGTTCATAATCATTTCTCAATTACAAGACATCAGACTGTTTTCATCAAACTTAATTTCTTATTCCAATTAACCATAACCTCAATTTTAGAATTTATGTTCCTACACATCATCACATATAGTTCAGAAGGTTATTATTCATCTCTTTGAACTACACTATATAAATATATGCACAATTTTTCACACAAATATATAATTTTATTGTTTTTTTAAATTTTTTTTTGCTTTTGGACGACATGAGCTGTGCTCAAGAGTTATTTCTAATTCTACACTCATTAATTACAACTGACAGAGTTCGGGGGAACATATGGGATGCCAGGGATCAAACCCAGGTCAGCCACATGCAAAGCAGGTACCCTGTCAACTGTATTATCTCTAACCCCACAAATATATCACTTTAAAATAAAAGAAGAAAATATGCTGAGTGTATAGGCTACTGATACCAGAGGTTGCTTAGGCTGTCCATATATATATATATATATATATATATATATATATATTTGTGTGATACAAGTATAATTGATTGGAAAACATAATATGTGGTAATTACTTACTCTTTAGAAATGTGTGTTAATAAAACTTATTTTGAAGAACTGGAAACCATATGGGAAACTGACCTCAGAAGGTTCACTATTTTTGGATATTACAAAGTAGTCTATCAAGATACACAGCTTCACTTTACTCAGCTTATTAATTTTTCTTGTTTGTTCTTGGAAAGGCCTGCTACCAATGAGAAAAAAATGTAAAAATGGCAAATATAATAACAACCTAAACTATGTAAATGTATGCACTATATTTGTTACAAGCACATGTTTTTATATAAGCTGTTCTGCATGTAATTTACTCAAGTGAGCCCCAGTATTAACATTCTCTTCTTTATTCTAATAAAACCCTCAAGGTCTTCATATGATAAAGTGAAAAATGACAGGAAAGAAAAATTTAATAATACTGGAAATAAGCACTTTCTGAAAGCCAATTTGTCACTATTTTATGACATGTATTTATCTTCATATACACAAGAGCACCTAGCATAGCACTTTGCATATAACAGGTATTCAATAAATGTTTGTTAAATGTTGAATATATTTAGCTGAGAAAGAGGTCAAAGTATTGCTCTAGAAATACTTGATTTATCAGCAATGATACAAACTATGTTAATCATGACTTTGAAGAGTGCAGGACAGTTTCTTTGAAAAAAGCCCACCCAGGGACACCAGATGTGTAAACACAAAAATGGGGGGCGGTGGCGGTGCTCTATCTCTCCCGCTGCCCGCAGTTGGTAATCTCACACCACTTCCCCCACCCCAGGGAGGCCAATAGTGATAGGCAGGTGAAGGAAGGAACGAGGGTCAGGCTGGTTGTTCTTAGTTGCAGTTTATTCCAATCTCATCTCCATTCACTTCTGTCTCTCTCCCTCTGCTTCTCCTCCAGCCCACTCTTACAGTCCAGTTAAATCCCCCCACATGAGAGGTTGGGGCTTACACCTAGGTGTGGTCACAATTAATAGGGGTAAAGTTCTTTCCCTCAGGGGATACTTCTTCTAGGACCAATACCCATTCAGCAGGACAGCCTTCCCAAGAGCAGAATCCCATGGGTGTGCTTTTCCTCTCCTTGTCCAACAAATATATAAGCATTCATAATATTAATCATTTTGTAGGACACAGTAAGAGATACATTAAGCTTATTGAATTGCTCTCCTGGGCCATCTTGATCTGAGACTACAGTGCTCAGGCCAGATTAGTCTGCCCTATCCCTAGCAGGGTCCTAGTCTTGTCATTACTTTTGACATGACAGCATTTGTCCATGATCAAGCTCTTAACTTATAGTTAAGAATCGTGGCACTTTGGCCTGATGCATTTCAATGCCAGGGTAGCTCACAGCTTGCCCTGGGTCCATTCAGTCCCTCATCGGGGCCCTGCTCCTGGGGTGCTAGGAACTAAGGGCAACTGAGGCTTAAGTCGAGAAAGCAGATCCCTGGAAGTGAATAATATTTGAATCCAATTAAATTCCAAGTTAGAAAAGCATAATATTAACTGTCTTTTGTATGTGTACAAAAAGGACATTGTTTTAAATTAAACTATTCAAAAGACACAAGGAGAGGAGAAAGGCAATGTTAACTTACAAGTTCAGTGTCCTAGAAGGATCTGACATTACAAAGTAACAGAGTCTGATTAGGGAGAAAAGCTGATTAACTGGTTGGGGAAGAAAGCATAAAGAAGTGGTTACAGATAAACAAAGGAACAGGAGTGACTCAGGGGCATTGTGATGGGTGTGACTCAATGAACCTAAGCTCCTGCTGCAAGGGGGAAAGGACAAACCAATGTTAGGCCTAAAATATTTAGAGCTATATTACAACAACAAATTATATTTTATTTTGTTTTGGAGCCATAGCTGCTTATGCTCAGGGCTTCCTTCTGGCTCATGTTCAGGGATCACTCCTGGCAGGACTCAGGGAGAAGATATGAGGCAGAGGGAATAGAACTCAGGTCAGCCGTGTACAAGGCAAGTGCCCTATGCGCAGTAGTATCTCTCCGGCCCCCACAAAAGCAAATTATAAGCAATACAAAATTAAGTTAGGGGAAAAGAGATAGTACAGTGGTTTGGGCACTTGGCTTGCACATGGCTAACCAAGGTTCAATCCCTGGCATTTCATATGACTTCCCAAGCCTGTCAGAAGTGATTCCTGAGTGCAGAGCCAGGAATAACACCTGAAAACACCAGATATGGCCCCCAAATTTTAAAAATATCAGTTATTATAAAAAATAATTTTAAAGGGTATGTTTTTTTATTTTGGGGTCACACCTGGAGATGCACAGGAGTTACTCCTGGCTCGGCACCCAGGAATTACCCCCGGCGTTGCTCAGGGGACCATATGGGATGCTGAGAATCGAACCCAGGTTGGCTGCATGCAAGGCAAATGCCCGACCCGCTGTGATATTGCTCCAGCCCCAGATATGTTTAATTATTCAAAAGTTAATATGAAAAATAATTTTACAGAAATTTTACATTTCTTCAACAAATGAAATATATAAACACACATATTTTCAAATCCAGATAAGCACATAAAAGCATACCATTAGAACAAACATACACAACATATCTTATTCCACTGTTGAGAGATATGATCAAACTCATGGGAAAATATTGAAATCATTGGAATATATGTATTTTTTCATCTTGGGGTCGCACCCTATGATGCTCAGGGGTTACTCCTGACTTTGCACTCAGGAATTATTCTTGGCAGTGCTCAGGGGACCATATGAGATGTTGGGAATCAAACTCGGATCAGCCGCATGCACGGCAAACGCCCTAACTGCTGTGCTATTGATCCACCCCCAAAATCATTCAAATATTACCATAAAATAATTCCCAGAATGTATTCAATCTATTCTACCTGTATAGCATGCAGCCTTAAGATTTCAATACAATAAAAACTTTAACCCCAATCCAAAAATAGGAACTTACTGATTTTTTTTTATTTCAAGGGTGGAGGAAGGACAGTGATAATCATACCCAGTGTTTTTCAGAGCTTATTGCTGACTCTGCAGCCAGACAGTAATTTTGGTGGTGCTCAGATTATATGTATTATCAGGTATCAAACTGGAGTGGAGGACGAAGAGATAGTGCAGTGGATAAGGGAGCTGCCTTGCACACAGCCAGCCTGGGTTTGATCCCTAGCATCCCATATGACTCCCCAAGCACTTCTAAGAGTGATTCCTGAGTGCAGACCTAGAAGTCACGCCTTAGCACCGCCAGGTGTGGCCAAAAACAAAGTTGACTCTATGCAACTATCTCTTGGTCCCAGTGACTGGTTTACTTCAACCCTCTCCACCACAAATTGCATCAGGTACATGCCACATAAACCCATATGCTTGGTCATAATTGGCCTCAGAAACTGTTAAGCATGGACACATAGCCTAATATGTTCAACCAGAAGAGTGCCTAGGCTTTTTGTATGATTATTCTGATCATAAAGAAGAACAGGTAGAAATCTGGTAGCCATAATGATATTATAATATCTACCTGTAAAGAATGCTAGAGAGAGAAATATCTCAAAGCAAGAGGGTCTTAGAGCAATGGAACAGCAGTGCAATGATGGTGTGAATATCAGAAAGAAGTCACAAAGTCTCACAACTCCCCTGTAATTTTCTGCTATAAAGCTGGCAATTTCCAATATATAATCACAACAAGCTTTGATGGAAGAAATTATGTCACATTTGATTGAACCAATGCAGATGTTTTCTATATGCCTGTCTATATATCTGAATTTGTCTTTTGGTGGGGAATACATCAGTTAGAAATTTTACCATTTTAACAAAGCATTGTACTAATAAAGTAAATGCGCTTTTACTAAATATAATCACAAACTTTCAAAGATAGCATTATTTAAATCACTGCTACAATAGACAAATCTAATACTAAACTTACTAAAGATAACTTATTTAAATGAGAAAATCAAGATCTTTATATTTTAGCACACGTGCACTATTTAAGAAGTAAAATGTACTAATACAATTACTTTAATGGATTTCAGATGAATTGAGAAAATATTAAAACAGCATTCTTATTCATTTACATGGCGCCTTATGATACAGCTGAAAACACTTTCTCCTAATAAAATTATGAAAGCACCAAATTAAATTACTATAAAAAAGAACATTCCCAAGTTTGAGGTATTAAAGTGACAGAGCAAAATTAAAGAACAAAAGTTAATAGTAATGTCGAGGGGGTTGAGGGGGTCATGCCTGAAGATGATACTCATGGTTTGCTCCAGAATTATCACTAGCAGTTTTGGGGTGACCATATAGCATGCTGGGGAATGAACCCATGTCAGCCACATGCAAGGCAAACACCCTACCTGCTGTACTTTCTCTCTTAGCCCCATGAATTATCATTTTTAAAGGATCCTTAATCTTGGATTTTGCATGCTGTCCACCAGTTTGATCCCTAGTACCCAATATGGTACCTAAATACCGTCAGGAGTGATATTCGAATGAGAATCAGGAGTAAATCCTGAGCACCACCAGGTATGCCCCAACCTCCAAAATATATCCCCAAAATATATACTTTAAAAAATCTTTAATCTCTAAAATTCTAGATTTTTCCCCAGTAGAGGACTAACTCTTCAGCAAATATCACATGTGTAGGGGTTGGTATGGAGGCCACATAAAAATAATAGCCCATCTAACAAAGACCTTACTCAGGTACTATTTTCAGAAACTAGATCTCATATACTTTGTGTACAATTTAAAATGGGAGCAAATATGAGTCAATATAATGACTAGACTCTGAAACTATGCTGTTGGTCTTATTTTACATTATGAGACTGGGTCTAAAAGCAGTTTTTTATTCTTTGGGTTTTTGGGAGGATGGGGGTCACCTCCAGGGATGCTCAAGAGCTTCCTCTGGCTCCATGCTTGGGGATTACTTTTAACAGTGTTCAGGGATGAAACTGATATGAATTTAACCAGCTGTGCTATTTCCATTTATGAACATTATTTTCATACACGTGTTGAATACTTAAAGCTTATGCATAAGTTTTCTACTAATATGAACAAAGACTCTCCTAATTCATGTGGGTTTTAGTATTGGGGGACAATTAAAGGATTAAAAGTAATGAATCCTGAAATGTGGGATAGGCTAAATCATGTGAGAAATAGCCAGGGTAAGAAGACTGCTCCTGAGTCAGGGAAATAATGGAAGTTTGGGGGTTACAAAATAAAGGAATAATCAATGGCCCATTCTATCTGAAGTCACATACCTCATGTTTACTAACACTATTGAGAGACTCAGAGAAACAGAGGCGTTAATGCCCACTTGTCTCTTTTTACCAAGAAAGAAGTTTCTGTTAAAGGTCACCAGCCTGAAGCAGAGTAAAAAGAATTAAAACAGTTTTGTTGGAAGAGACCCTTGTTAGCTGTGCTCTTATCATGTTAATGGCTGAAAAGGCTGATAGGATGAGGCCAGACAAGATTGGCAAACCCAATTTTCAGTTTTATCCCCAATCTAATTAGAAGACACAGGAGGGCCAGATTTAAGGCTAAAATATTAAACAGAGTTTAACTATAGGACTTTAAAAAGAATTTCCCTAAAAAACTAGATGATCACTCTTTTCAAGCAGCTGAGATGTAATTCTATAAAAGGTAAATTGGCTAAGCCTCATACTCCAAACAAACCTGTGCTGGAAATTGTCTCAGTCAGGGGGATGTGCAAAGCTCAAAAATCTATTAATGAAGACAAAAGGACTCATACTTGAAGCCCAGAATGAGAACAGAATATTCTAGTATGAGGTCAAAGAACTGAGATGGAAAAGAAAACTCTGAGAATCTACACTTCACAATAAATGTGTTTTCCAAAGTCTGACCAAAAAGACAAAAAATAACAAACATTATAAATCACTTTGTTTTTATTCAATTCTAGGGTAAACAGAGAAAGCCTCAAATGAGGCAATAAATAGAAGGTTAAGTAGCAAAGGTCCTCGAAATAGTATTTTCCCATTGTCAATCTCAGCTACAATAAAGAAAAGATTTAGTAAGCCAGACTTTCAATGAACAGAAAGAAGAACAATGACAGGAGAAAATATTAATACGGTGTTATTGTTTCCATCGTATGAATTCACACATTTATTTTCGAAACTGAGATATCCTGTTTTCTTTTAACTTGGTCAATATTGAAGTTTGGCACTTCTATTTTTTAAATTATCATTGATTAGAGTTTAGATAGTTTTTTAGTCATTAGAGTAAAGACTTCTCGCCCCTACCCCCACACACACACTACAAAAAATCATACCCCAGTGGATCATGAACTCCTGCTGCACAGTCTGTTCTAAAGGGCTTACAGATCACCCAAACACCCTGACTTTGCAAAGAGATATTGCCACTGCAAAAAGCGTAAGCTCTTTTCAATGGATATTTTTGAAAGTGAATCTATTCTAAGAAGGGTGTGCTGTAGAATTTTCCAAGGGGAAAATTACAGAATATACTGTGATTTCCAGGGCATTTCCTTTCTACAATGTTACCATATATATGTTACCACGCCAAGTGGGTCTGTAGTCTTTCTCTAAGCTCTGGTAATGAGCTTGGTTTCTGTGCAATTTTGATAATTCTATTCCCTTTGCCATGGTGTTATAGGGGCAAGCACATGAACTTGTGGTATGCGGATAGATTGGATGCCCCTGGTAATGCAGACTGGGGAAATGCTGTCTGGAACCGAAACCAGTCCAAAGAGATGGAGGCATTTGAGACACCTGAGCACTCTGAGGAGACCCAGAAAACCTGTAAGATGCAGAATTCTATTCGAGAGCATGGCTGGATCCCCTAGGAGGCTCCACAGCTTGATAAGGAACATGCTAAGAATATTTTTAAGAGACTATCGAACGCCCTCTCAGTGTCTGTATTGCAAACTATAATGCCCCAAAGTAGAAAGAGAATAAGAGGGAAAATTCCTGCCATAGTGGCAGGGTGAGGGGCGGGATGGGGGTAACACTGGGAACATCGGTGGTGGAAAATATGCACTGGTAGAGGGTTGAGTGTTCAATCACTGTATGATAGAAACTCAAACATGAAAGCTTTGTAACTGTCACTGTCACTGTCCTCCGGTTGTTCATCAATTTGCTCGAGTGGGCCCAGTAACGTCTCCAACGTGAGACTTGTTGTTACTGTGTTTAGCATATTGAATACGTCACAGGTAGCTTGCCAGGCTTTGCTGTGCGGGCAAGATACTCTCGGTAGCTTGCCAGGCTCTCCGAGAGGGGCGGAGGAATAGAACTCGGGTCAGCCATGTTGGCTGCTTGCAAGGCAAACTCCCTACACGCTGCGTGGTAATTCAATGAAAAAAAATTTTGTGTGTGTGTCAGAAAAAATTTAAAATTTAAAAAATATATATATTTTAAACATTAGTGTAGGTGTTAACAGCAAAAAAATAAAAAAGATCATCAACAGCTTCAAGTTCTCCCCTCTGACAATGAGGACCAGTAGTTTGGGAAAACTGCATATTAATGAACTTGGAAGTGGCAAAGACACATATTAACCCTGCAACCCTACCTCTGCTGTATACTTTCTTAGTTTAGGGTGCATTTGCACACATTTCTGAGATGCGTTCTTACTTTAGGGCACATTTCCCCCCACTCTGGCGAAGTGTCCTGCACCCCGATCTGTGATATCTACTCTCTTATTTTAGGGTGAAGATCCTCGAAATGGCCCATGCCTGCCTGTGATGTGTACACAGTTTATGGCAGGCAGTTTCCATCTGGAGAATCCATTGCAGATCTTCTTGGGAGGTGTGCTTGCAGAAGCCCGTGTTCCCTCTTGAGTGTGTATCTCAGTCTCATCCTTCCATGCAATGGAACTTTCCCAAATAAACTTAGCTTACTTCCCTATTTGTCTCCTCTGGAAATCTGCAGAGTAGATAGGATGCAGAGCGGCCTTTTCTTTCCTGCAGAGTAATTCCTTGCTCCAGCCCGAGTTCCGGGGCTCCCTGAGAAAGCAGCTGGCAGGGATCATATCCCATGCCAAGCAGAAATTGTCACTCAGGTGCAGTTTGACAACTACCTCCTGCGGGGTGGTGACAGATGAAGTCTGCACAGCGCAGGTACTCAGAGAAGACTGGAATGAGTCCTGAATATCCCCGGGGAACTGCCCTGGTGACAGAGATGGTTATAGAGGAAGGGTATAGACTCTTTCTCAAGGCTTCCATCTCTGTCCTCCCCACTTCACATAAGCCCCCAGGAACCCTACTTTCCTGGGGGAATTGCCTCTCCCACCCTCTTCCCAGAAGAAAGAGACTCACTCTCTGTGTTTAAGGAAAGATGCAACATTAACAGTTGGTTGTGAACAAGAAAACTGAGTTTCCAAGAGATGCTGAGGGAAGTGACCATGTATCAATTTGATGAATTGTGAAGGGTAGTGTTGAGAGGTTAACAGAGAAATGACCCATCCGTGACTTCATAATTAAGCTCTGTAATATACCCTTTAGCAGACCTTGAATTTGCTATTTACCGAGTCCATGAAAGTTTTTGCGGCTTAAGTAGGTTTGACACCAATAGAATCCTATGATAGGATACCTGGGAATGTTTCTATCAACATAATAAAACTTTAAATAATCAAGAATCATTTAAACATGTACTCACAGCATTCTCAGTGTCAAATGTTCTGATTTCAAATTCAATGCACAATTGCTTGGTTCACCAAATCTAGTTAATTGCTGTTACTTAAAAAGCATTATCATTAGCCACTGATGCTATTATCAATAAAATGAAGACAATTTGAATTGGTTCACTTATTCATCAAATGGAAATTTTTAGAAAGGATCTATTATCTTATTACAATCAGGATGGCAAATGGGAGCTTAATGCACCTTTTATTTTTTCACAAGCTGGCTATAAAATGGGATCTATAAAACAATTTGCTTTCTCTTTCTCTCTGCCCTCTCATCACTGCATCTTTTTTATCCTTCTCCTACCCCCCGCCCCTAATTCTCAAACCATATGGCATTATCTTGTGAACCTCTTACAAGAAAAACAGTCACTGAAATCAGGGTGAAAGAGATAGTACAAACCATAAGGTCTCTTGAATAAGGCCAACATGGGTTTGATAACATACCAAGGAGAGATCCCTGAGTTCAGAGCCAGTGGTAAGTCCTGAGCACAGCCAAATACAAATACCATACCACCCAATGAAATCTATAGACTCTTTTGACAACCCCAAGAAAATTCCAATGATATTTTTTTATGAAAAGAGAACAATCCTAAACTTATGCATATAATCATGATCTTCCATTCTTTAAATGTTTTAATCTTGACATTCTTTCACTTTTAGATAAATACCATTTGCCACTTTTCTAGCAATATGACTACAGGCCTCATATTCACAGAGTTAAGTTCTTGTGAGTTAAACAACCTCAATCTATTTTACTTAAACACATTCGAACACATAAGATTTTCTGTCTTCTTTTCCTATGGAAAACCATAGGTATTATCCCCCTACCAATTTGTCTACCTCATAAGTAAAAATTATTTTATTTTTTACCTTCTACATGATTCATTACTAATTAGGTAGAATGTCTTTCTAGAATAGTGATATATACTAAATGATTTTCTCTGTTCACATTCTAGCTTATAATTTATGAATTTTCTTACTTCCAATCAGGGTGTTATGGTTTTTTGTTAGTGATTTACCAGAGCTTTTTTAATAGGAAAGTTATTAAAAGTGTGCTTGCCCTAAGTATTACACAAAACTTCTAAATTCACTATTTGGTTTTTAACCTCCTTACATTATTATTATTTTCGTGTATAAGTTGTAACCAATTTTTTCTATAAGAATTGCCTTACTAAATGCCTTCACCCACTCAATAGTCACTATTAACTATAGAATATAAAGCAATAGAAGCATTTATAAGAGACTAATATATACTTTGTTTCACGTTAATTCATGGTTTCTAGGTAGGACCCAGTGAACAATGAACAATTAGTAATGCTAATACTATGGTGCTTCTAGAAAATTTGGTCCTAAACTATTTCAGGTATCAAATAGTTAAAAAAAAGTCTTGAACTGCTTAGTCGACATGAAATTTAAATTATGAAATAGGAGAATCCATGGGCACATCTTATTTCTAATTCTATTAATGATCCAAAATTCCACTTGAAATGACTTTTTGAGGTATTATAAAGTAAATTTTAATGTTTCAGCAAGAGAACTACATATCTCAGGAAGCAGATAATTGCCACTGGATTTAGCAATATGACCCACAATATAGAAATTCCTAATTAAACTTCTCTTTTTATAATGCTAATCTTTCAGCCAAAAATTTCCCTGGGACATGTTATAATGAAGATAAAATGTACTAAGATTTAAAATTAACCAGAGATCCCAAAGAAACTTAATATACATTTTAATACATGTTCACTGTAAGTAAATTTTATTGTGAAGTAATCTTATTGTGATAGATAGCTCTCACCATAGTCATCAATGTACCGTGGGTAACTAAAATGACAGAAGCAAATATTTAATGCGTTTATATTGCTTATATTTCAAATTTGGATTGATATAGACAAAAGAGAACATAACTTTCTGCAACTGAATCAACAGATGATCTGGAAATAGGTGTCATATAACAATATTATGAGCTCATCATTCATCCTTTCTTTTAAAGACAGTTTCTTTCTCCAAGGGATTAATTCATAACATTTTCATATTGTTAAAAAATACTGATGTGGTTATTTTTATCCTAGTTTTACATTAACCCAAAATACATGAACACTCATTATGTCCTGGTTTCACAGTTATTATTAAATTGAATACTACTGAATAAGGTATCCCTTCACAAGAATTTATTTTTCCTTCATGTATATAAGCTTAAGGAGGCATAGTTTGAATTAAAATAAAACATTTACCAATACCTGTGAGACTGGACTACAAAGAATTCACCAAATAGAGCAGATCCTCAAGGAAAGTATTTTCCCACATTTTTACTGTTTTATTAATTTTTTCAATTATTTATTGCATCCCTGTGAGATATATAGTTACAAAATTGTTCATGATTGAGTTTTAGCTACACAATGTTCCAACACCCATCTCTTCACCAAGTTAACATTTGCCCCACCAGTGTTCCCAGTTTTCCTCCCACACCATCCCCAAAGCCTATCTCTATGGCAACGCATCCCTTCCTGCCTCCATCCCCTTCTCTCTTTCTCTCACTCTCTCTCCCCCTCTCTCTCTCTTCCTCTCTCTGTCTCTCCCCTCCCTAATCTTTTCCATTTAGGCACTGTGGTTTTTAATACCGTTACTGAGAATGTAGCATGTGCATCACTTTACCTCCTTCCAGCACTTAGTTTTTGTCCAGAATGATCATTTCCAACTATCATTGTCAGAGTAGTCCCTTCTCTGTCCAAACTGCACTCTCCATCCACATTGTTTTGCCATAACATCCATGAATAAAGAGAAAAATCTTAACAGCACTGGCAGAAACATCATTCCAAGTCCTGATTTTGATATGGTCATTTCACTTTAAGTCACTTTCCAAGGGGCTAAAATAATGATGTGTAATATTTACCACATTCACTAATGTTGCTCAGTAACTCTAAGAGGAAAGTTTTGGTTTTCTTAGCACTGATCCATTTTTTAAAAATTTTGGGACCACACACCGTAGTGTTCAGTATTTATTCCTGGCTCTACACTCAGGTATCATTCCTCATGGGGACTGAGGAACCATATGGGGTGCTGGAGATAGACTAATTTATACCATGTAATGTTAATGATTACACAGTATAACTAGACCTCTGGTGGCAAGAATGTAGTGGTAGATTCATTTGCCCAGATGTGAAGATTTACACCTGAAACTTGAACACATCACAAACCACTAATAATATATATATATATATTTATATATATATATATCCACCCCTCTCAGAGAGCCCGGCAAGCTACCGAGAGTATCTCGCCTGCACGGCAAAGCCTGGCAAGCTACCTGTGATGTATTCGATATGCCAAACACAGTAACAATAAGTCTCACGATGGAGACGTTACTGGGCCCACTCGGGCAAATCGATGAACGGGAGGACTGTGACTGTGACTATATATATATAGATGTAGACTACATATGAGTGTAATACAATACTATGTTGTCATAAAAAGAAATCCTGCCACCAGTAATAAGATAGATGGAAGCAGAATTTAATGAATAAGGGAGTTAAAAAGAGAAAGAAACATCATATGATATCAACAAATATCATATGCGTTGAAAATGAAACAAATGACCAAACCAAAATTTAAAGTAAATGTGCACAGAGAATGGGGGAAAAGGTCAAAAGGTCACTCATACATTGCAGAAAAAAAATACTCAAATTTTTGCAGTAAACATGATGTAGTAAATACAGGTGCATATTTACATGATGCTACCTCTTCCTGAAATATAGGCTGTTGTAAACCAATGTTCAAAAATCACTAGACAGGTTATTTTTTCTTTTTGGGTCATACCCAGAAATGCACAAGGGTTACTCCTGGCTCATGCACTCAGGAATCGCTCCTGGTGGTGCTCAGGAGACCATATGGGATGCTGGGAATCGAATCCAGGTTGGCCACGTGCAAGGCAAATGCCTTACCCGCTGTGCTATCACTCCAGCCACACTAGACTGTTTTTAAGGTGGTTACGCAAACAACTTAGTTCTTTTCCACCCAATAATCCCTTCAACATTTATAAACCTGCCAAATCCATGAAATTCAACAAACATGAAGCAAACAAGAACTTCCAGATATTCATGTTTCACAAAAACTGATTCCACTTTTATATAATGCACAGCAGCTCCTATTGAATAACATTGGCATCAAGAGGAGCTTGGAAAAGTCTGTTCCCACTTGTCACACTGTCATCTCTGTTCTTCAAAGAGTCCTCGGTGTCTTTGTCAGATGTGAAAATAAATTTTTAGTCTGCATCATTGAATTTTCAGCTTATATAATAATTTAGAAAATACAAGACAGTAGTGTCAGCTTGAATTATTTTAAACATTTCTTCATCTTTAAATACATAATTACTGTGTTGTAAAATTGCAAGTTATGAATTTTGCACATGTATTATATTTTAATTACTTTAGTCATCAGGTAAAATAGAAATTATCTCTATGTTAGAGCTGGTAAAAATGAGTCTGAAGGAAAACAGTATATTTGGATCCAAAAGAGAGTGATCAAAAAATCTGGTTAAACTTAAATTAGTTTGCTCTCATCCTGTTGTCTTCCAGGTCAAGACAAGAGTCAACTGATAATTTTAGCGACAGTATACTCTTTAACCTTAACATGTTAAAAACATTTACAATTTCAGGCTTTGTTTGCATACTCCACATGCTTCTAACATTCTGGAGTTCTTTTTAATCTGATTTTTATGACATTTGGTCTCTGTTCTCATCTACAAATTAAGCTTCATGAAAGTAGACAGCGTTTATCTTTCATTCACTGCAACACAACTAGCAACAAAGAGTTCACAGCTTTTGTGCAATAGTGCCTGAGTGAATGAAGTAAATCTTGGAATTTTAGTATATCTGAGTCCAAAATTTGATTTTAAAACAAGGGAATAATTTACCGGACACTGAAAATTTCTAAAGCACTCAGGTGCTGTTATAAGGAAGTCAAGCTGGGCTGTATTTCCCAAGTGTCCCAAGTTACAGACTAAAACATGAAGGGTAAGAGTGTCTTTGCTCAAAATAATGTGATTACCTATATTCTTTCTAAATTTTCTTCTAAGTTCAAACTTCTGTGTGGAAATCGCCAGTGCACTGATCTTTAGCACTGAGCTTAAACCTAAAAATTCTGTTTCTAGGTCATTTGTCCAGTCATATCAGGAGTCTGAAGGCTTCAAAGAAGCAGTTCAATGATGCTTTTCAACTAAGAAGTGCTTCCCACAGGCAGGCTTTTGTCCTCTGTTTGTGGATTTTCTGTATAAGCTGCCCTAGGTCCAAGGAATGAGTTATGCTGGAAGAGCCTGACAGCAGAGCCGGCAAATGACCAGCTCTTCCACTCCTGCCTCCCAACAGAAAAACCCTGGACCCATAAACATTTTATAAGTGCCTTTTCCTGTTTGGAAAGAAGTGAGTCTATATTCCACACATATGATTGCAGAAGTCTTTCTCTAACTGAAAAGGACTAAAATACACATCCTGTACTTCAGAATCCTCTGCCTAGAATATTAACTTGAGTCTCTCAAGTCAGAATTTTAAAAAATCATCGGATCATCGTGATTTTCAAAGTTATTCATATTTGGGCTTTAGACATGCTATGTTCAAGCATGAATCCCACCACCAGTGTCTTTTTTCCTCCACCAGGTTTCCAGATTTCATCCCAACCACCCCCATCCTACCCCCATGCCCACCCTACCACCTTGATAGGTATATTTCTGTGGCTGTTGAAGTTTGTATTTCTTGTTTTTAGTTGGATCTATGATTTGGATATTGAGCTTTATTACTCTTCTACAGCACCAATGCACTGTGATTCTCATGCCTCCTGCTTTCAATTGCTTCCCATCTATTTCTTCTTCCCTCAATTTCTCAACTTCCCCCTTCTCCTCCCTATTTTCTGGGGTCAAGGGTGATATAGGCACCCGCCCTTTCAAACACTGCATTTCCTCATGCAGGTCTTCTGTAGGCCACATATAAGTGAGATCATCCTGTGTCTGTCCTTCTTCTACTGGTTTACTTAACTTAGCATATCTTCTAGCTCTACCCATGTTGCAGCAAATTGCGAAATTTAACACAGCCTAAAATTTAAAAGTTTCTTTAAAAATGGGTTGATAATCCATATCATATCTCCCTATGGAAGAACAAATGGCAGTGTAACAAGGACCTCAAATTAGACTACAAATTTTCATTTATTTCCTGATGTAGTTAAGGTAGAAATCGTGTGGTGGGTGACCCACAATGGCTCACCAGAAAGAAACTCTGTTTCCCTCCTCGTGATCAAGAAAGATCTACCCTAGCATTCAGATTAATTTACACAAAATGACCCCACATTCTTTTTTTTTCCCTTTATTTTATTTTTTTTTAAAGTTGTAGATTTACAATTTTTTGTGCTTTGGTTTCAATTATACAATGATCCGATACCCATCCCTCCACCAGTGCCCATTTTCCACCACCATGGATAATATCCCTCCCACCCCCATCCCCCCTTCCCCCTGTCTCTGTGGCAGGGCAATCCCCTGTGTTCTCTCTCTCCTTTCGCGTGTTGTGGTCTGCAAAAGAGGCATTGAGTGGCAAACATGTTCAGTCCATAGTCTACTTTCGACATGCATCTCCCCTCCTGGGAGGATCCTCCAAACATCCTTTATTTGGTGCTCCCTTCTCTATCTGAGCTGCCCTTTCCTCTAGGATACCCGGCTGGCCTCTAAGTTATGGAGTAATACTCCTGCTGCTGATCTCAGCTATTCTTGGGTATTAATCTCATACTTTGTTACTTTATATCCCCCAGATGAATGCAATCTTTCTATGTCTATCCCTCTCTTTCTGACTCATTTCGCTTAGCATGATACTTTCCATATTGTACCACTTGTATGTAAATTTCATGACTTCATCTTTTCTAAGAGCTACATAGTACTCCATTGTGTAGATGTACCAAAGTTTCTTTAACCAGTCGTCTGTTCTTGGGCATTCAGGTTTCTTCCAGTTTCTGGCTATTGTAAAGAGTGCTGCAATGAACAAACAAGTGCAGATGTCACTTCGACTATACATTTTTGCCTCTCTGGGATATATTCCCAGGAGTGGTATTGCTGGGTCAAATGGGAGCTCAATTTCTAATTTTTTGAGAATCGTCCATACTGTTTTCCAGAAGGGCTGAACCAGTCGACATTCCCACCAACAGTGAAGGAGTGTCCCTTTCTCGCCACATCCACGCCAGCATCGGTTGCTTTTGTTCTTTTGGATGTGGGCCAGTCTCTGAGGTGTGAGATGGTATCTCATTGTGGTTTTGATCTGCATCTCCCTGATGATTAATGATGTAGAGCATTTTCTCATGTGCTTTTTTGCCATTCTGATTTCTTCTTTGAGAAAGTTTCTGTTCATTTCATTGCCCCAAATTTGGATGGGGTTGGATGTTTTCTTCTTGTGGAGTTTAACCAGTATTTTGTATATCCTGGATATCAACCCCTTGTCAGATGTGAATTCGGTGAATATCCTTTCCCATTCTGTAGACTGTCTTTGTATTTTGGTCACTGTTTCTTTGGAGGTGCAGAAGCTTCTTAGTTTAAGATAGTCCCATTTATCTATCTCTGTTTTCACTTGCTCGGCCAGTGGCGTGGCATCTTTGAAGATACCATTAGCTTCAATGTCATGGAGGGTTTTGCCAACTTTACCTTCAATGTACCTTATGGTTTCTGGTCTGATGTTGAGGTCTTTAATCCATTTTGATCTTACTTTTGTACATGGTGTTAGGCAGAGTTTTGAGCCTATTTTTTTGCATGTAGCCGTCCAGTGATGCCAACACAATTTATTAAAGAGGCTTTCCTTACTCCACTTCACATTACTTGCACCTTTATCAAAGATTAGATGAGCATATGATTGAGGGGAGATGTCAGTGTATTCAACCCTGTTCCATTGGTCTGCAGTTCTGCCTTTGTTCCAGTACCATGCTGTTTTAATTATTACTGCTTTGTAGTACAGTTTGAAGTTCGGGAGGTTGATTCCTCCCAAAATGACCCCAAATTCTGACCAACCAATATCCTCCAGCAAGGGATAAAGAACAGCAGCTAGGGGCCAGAGCGATAGTACAGTAGGTAGGGTGCTTGCCTTGCACACGGCCAACCGGGGTTCAATCCCCAGCATCCCACATGGTCCCCCAAGCACCACTAGGAGTAATTCCTGAGTATATAACCAGGAGTAACCCCTGAGCATTGTTGGGTGTGACCCAAGAGCAAAAAAAAAAAAAAGGAAAAAGCAGAATAGCAACCAGAAGAATTAAGGAGAAGAGGTGTTGTTCTATCTATGGAGATAGCTCAAAGTACCATATGTTGCTTATGAGAAATATACAGAAGGCTTGGGTTCAGACCCAGCATAAGAAGAAGAAGAAAAAGAATCTGAACACCACCAGGTTGGGACCCATGCGTAAGAAGAAGAACAAAAACATGAAAAAAAATAATAAAATTTTAAATTTCTAACACCTTTTCAGATGTAAAACTTCAATGTGGGTCTTTAAAACTATAAATAATTTTCTGTTGAAATTTTCATAAATTCATTCACCTTTAGTATATTTTCCATTCCAACATTAGTTAGAACTAACATCTATTAGTAGCTTTCTCAATTCACAAACAATTAGCTAAAGTCAGCAGTGGCTGAGAAAGATTTTCTTTAGTTGGGGATGGAGTGATAAATAGTACAGTGGGTCAGGTGTTTGCCTTGCATAGATCCAAGTGGGGATTGATCTTCCGCCCCCATATGGTCCCCTAAGTTCGCTAGGAGTGAACTTGGAGTGCAGAGCCAGGAGTAGCCCTGAGCACTGGTGCCAAGTGTGGCCCTAAAACAAGAAAGACTTTCTTTCGTGAATCGATTAGGTTATGTCCTTATGTCACGTGTTGGTTCTTTGATATTTTAACATGGTTGGGATTCACACTCCAAATCCTCCCCTGGAAAGAAACTCATATTTATGTTGAGCCCTTTTAGCCTCCAATGGGATGCTCTGACCCTAACCTGGGCCTGTGTAACTCATTTAGCAATATACTGCACCACAGCTTATATTCAAAACACATTATAACCTCCCTGCCACCCTTGCTTCTAGCTCTCTAATTTCTAGGTTATTACCTTACAGTTCAGTTGCTCTATTTGCCTCAAATTATCTTTTGAGTTTCAAAAGCCAAGAAAATGTCAATTTTTTCAACTGGAGTTTTAACCACTGTAGATGCAGAATGCGTCCTGCCCTCAGGCCAGAAACTATCAAATGGAAAGCAAAGCCTCCCCTGAACCGCTTTCTTCTAAGTCATGGCATGCTTCCAAAATCTGCAGGCATTTCTGTACACTCTAATGACTTCAGATAGTTAAAGAGTTTTTTGTTTATGTTTTGTACAGTTTATAACTGTTCTGCAAGAACATGAACTTATTTCACTGCAGTAGATGCACTCACAGTTATAGTACATACCACTTAAAATAACAGATAAGAATGCTCACAATTATCTGTTTGACTCACTTCTATCTCCCATTGCGCATCTTAGTTCTCCCATTCTCTTAGAATTTTCCCACCACACTAGTGTTCCACAACAATCCAAACTGCTTCTCCTCTCAGCTCTTTTTGCTCACTTTTGGACTATTATTATTTCTGATCCTAGCTCTTCATTTACCTGCTTGTTAACTTTTCATATATTACCATTTTACTTGTTACAAATAAGATTACGTCCCTAATAACCTGAACTGCAGCAGCAATTGTGCTCCTGGTGCTGGTTTCTAAATCTAAAATATGCCTCTACCATGTATGGACCTTAAGACTATCCATCTTAGTTTCCCTAGCAGCTCCATGAGTTTACATCAATTATCATCATGCACACGAGAGCCCTTAAGTCCTTTCAAGGTCATGCAGCTTGAAAGTAGGAGAGCTGGGATGGGAACCGAGACTTTCTGATGACAGGCTGAGCTCCCTTATCTTTTAACTATACTATTTTGTCTCAAGAAATGGTGCTTCTATAGGGGGAAGGGGGCAGGGAGACAGCTCAAAGTACTGGTGTTTATGCTGTGCATATGGTCCTGCTCTGATCTGCCACTGAGAGAAACCCCTAAGTATTACTGATTGAGGACCCCAAACCCAAAGTAAAAAGAAATTTAAAAATATGCTCCTCTGGGTAAAAACTTAGTTTCATTTGGGGAGGTTCATAATGGAAGATTTTTTTCTGTTTTCGGTGTACTAAGGCCACATCTTTATTTCTACTACATGTAAATAATAAAATATCTGGTTTCCCCATAGCCTTGGGAAGTTTAACATAAAACTACTGGCTTCCATTTCTGTTGCTCCTTTCTGATGCCTATTAAAATTTGATTTAATTCGGGAATCCCCTTGTTCCATTTTAACACGTGATTCAAGGGCTTTTGACTTTTGACTGGTATATTATGCTTCTCCGGGTAGGTTGTTATGTGTATGTGACAATCATTCTCAATAAAAGAAAAATCATGCATGGGGGGATAATAAAAATGATTACTTGTTAAAAATGAGCATATATTTAGATTATTATAAACATGTACTAATAGATGATTTCAACAATGGGATAACTTCTGGGGAAAAGACGTATTTAACAAGATTACAACTGTTCTCAACTTGACAATTTGTAATATTTTCAGTGAGATCAAATTTTGCAACAAAATACTGGAAGTGACAATGTGAGAATCTTTTCAAGGACACTCTTGTTATCAAAGATGTTGTATAAATATGAGAAAGTCAGAAAATAGTCAAGTACAAGCTATGAAAATTGTTTATATTTAATCTCAAAGAAATGGCTATATAGATATGACGTTCCTGAAAAGTGGTAAGTAAAGATACTATTTTAATTAAAATACCTCAACAATAGAATTACAAAGACACACACATGGTAGGATGGTGGCATTGGTAGAAAGGACAGATAGTAAATTTTAAAGACTTTCTTTCCTTTTTATTCTTGTCATATTCATGCATAGTCCCCAAAATAAGCTAAAGATAATTTTATATATAAGTTTTGATGAGAGTCCTTTCTTTATTTTTTCTGTCATTCAATTCCTGAAATGTTCCATTTTGTAGAAGGTCCATCACTATTAAATAGAGGCTCCCTTAGTAAATGTGAAAGTAAGTGCAAGTGAGCATGTATTTGTGAAAGAGAGCAAGAGCAAGAGAGAAGAATAGAAGAGAAGAAAACTGATTGAATAGCATCATTTGAAGAGGGAATGCCATCAAAAGGAAATGTCACAAAGGAGGAGAGCCACAGGTAAGATTGACAAGTTCTACCAATCAGAAGAATTTTAAAAGCCAGGATAAGAGAAAGGAAAGAAGTTGTACCTTGAGCAATCCACAAGGGCCATGGGCAGGAATCAGGAAACAATTGGGAGGCAGTTCAAGGAGGGGCGTATATGTGTATTCAAAATCAAGTGAGAGTAAGTGCCAGAAGAGACTCCTGGCCCTTTGAGCATAGTTGAGGTCAGCTTCTACACGGCTGTGGAAGCCATGCAAGTCAGCAGAGTGGGTATGTAAATGAAATCATGGAATAGGGCCATCTGAGTGGTAGAAGAGCCAAAGTACTGAGAAATTGGACTTGTGTTTTCATTGCATGATGGAATACCTTTTCAGTTCTGGATTGTGGAAACTGAATGCCATTTCTGCCTAGCTAGTGCCATTCACTCTATCTTTACCTAATGTAAACATTTTCATAATTATTTTCCATCTAACATATTTAAAGATAACCGTATGTCTGAATTTCTACTTTAATTAGCTTAAAAAGACTTATGGTAAGTTTTTTTCCATCATTGTTAAGACAAGAAACAACCGTTTTGTTTTGATTGTAGGGCCACGCCCAGTAGTGCACAGAGGCCATATGTGGTGCTAAGAATCAGACCCGAGTCAGATGCATGCAAGGCAAGGCATCGTAACCAGCTATAGTCTCATTCCAGTCTAAAAAAATAATTTTACTACCTGATATAGATCATTGTTTTCCTGATATTAAAAAGGTTTTCATCATACAGGGGAGATGTCTCTGTACATGTTTCTATCGACTTTCTCTTTGGTATCTGTTTTGAATGTTCAACTACTTCACAAATTACAAATGCATTAATAATTCTGTTTGTGTCCTAGTATTGGTATAGTTTCTCACAGACTGATTGCTATTGTTCACCAGAGAGGACGCAAAGAATGAAAACCATTTTTTTCCAAATGGTTTTTATAGCATTTACAAATATGAAAAGATTTAAAAATTGGAAATGAAAATGGAACAGAGCCTCTGGCTGATTGGGCTGGTTGTTTATGAGAGTGAATGAAACATCAAATCTGAACTTGAAGTCATGACACCTGTTTTGAGTCCCAGTCCTATAACTTAACCCCTCTTTGCTTAAACAAATTCACCATTCTATATCAATTCCCCTACCTTAAAATCCTACTCTAGCAGTTTATTACAGTGGCTGAATGAGATGTGTATCAGAAAGGAATTTGGGAACTGCAAATGACAAAAAAGAGAGGACCACTTCAGTGGCCATTGCAAGATTTTGAAGGGAATGCCTCTCCTTAGAAGATGATGAGAGCATAAGCAAAGACTGAGTACCTTGCCAAAGTCTTACTCCTTCACTTTGTGAGCCCGAAAGATCACAGTACATTATTCAGGGCTTGAAATTTTTATTAAATAAATGTAAGAATGTCTTGCTCCGAACTGTGCAAGGAACACAAATATAAGGGCAGCCTTGGGCCTGGGAGACAATTAATACAGGGGTTAAGGCACTTGCCTTGCGTGTGGCTGACCCCAGTTTGATCTCTGGCATGGCATTATGTTTCTTGATCAGAGAGCCAAGAGTAATCCCTGAGCAACTCTGCACACGGAGTTGAAAGACCAACTAAAAAGAAAAGCACTTTACTGGAAGAAATCGAAATATTTTTCTATTTGTCATCAAAGGAGGAAAGAAACAGAACAAGGGATGCTTCTTGAAGGCAGAAAAGGCAAAGCGATAGATTTTCCCACTGAGCCTCCAAAGGGAGGGCAGTCCTCCTAACATTATGACTTTAGCTTTTTGAGACCTATATTGAAATTCTGACTGCAAAACAACATAATAAATTTGTGTTGCTTTAAGCCACTGACTTTGTGGTTATTTGTTATAGCAGAAAGATAGAAAAAATATACAGAGTTATTATCAGAATGTTTTTCTAAGAGAAATATGTTTTCGTTCACACAAAATTATGCACACATAAAGTATTGAGTGTAGGCCTGTTGAATATTACAATGCAGGTAGCTTCTCATCTTTACTCTGTCTAGAGTTAATCCAATCAATGACCCCCCCAACTCACACTTATCTAAAATTGTTCTTATCAAAGTGAATAACACCTAGAGCAAGCTGTAAGTTATTGGCCAATGTGGGAGAGTAAATAGGGTTGTTATTATCAATCTCACTATCTTAAATATGTAAGTATTTCTCAGAGACCTAGTACCACTGATATTTCCCTGGTTAATTTTGACATTCAATCAGTGACACACTTCATTCATTTAAACACGGTTCTGTCTTTGAAACATTTCTTTTTCCCTGGCTTCTAGAATACCATATCTTCCCCGCTTTCCACCCTTATCTGTCTGTACATTCCTTTCCACTCCTGTCTCTGACCTTCTCATTGCTATGTCTTGGGCTCTCTAATGTGTCTATCTGCTCTTGCTGATCTCACATAGGGAGATGGATTTAAATACTACGTATTTAGCAAATGACTTTCAAATAACTTATCTTCAATCCTGATGTTAGGAGCCCACATTTATGAATATCCACTTGCACACAACTCAAGATTAATATATTCCAAATCTTCCTAATGTTTTTTTCTATAGTCTATCCTATATTGGTTGGTACCAACTTCCATTCTTCCAATTTGCTTAAGCAAAATTCTCTGCAGTAACCCTCAGTTCCCATCATTCTGTCATAATACACACTCTGCCATGTAGAGAATGGCCTTATGCACCATTGACTTCCAGTTCATCTTTGAGATGACTAAGCAGAAAATCTCACTGAAAAATTTACTATTCTCAAATTCTATTTGTTATTAAATCACTTTAAACATATAGCAAGAAGCAAGGTGAAAAGGATTAGTGTGGAGAGAAAAGGTAACAAAACTAGAATGGAGTCAAACAGAAAAAACACACCAAATCTTGTGGTGTGAAATTTTCATATGTGTTTCTCTATAAGTCTCCTCCACTGATGGTGTAGTAAAATCACAAAAAAAACAGTGTTGAACAAAACTGGGGGCTGCTGTTTAGATCAACCTGAACTTTAATGATTCTACTTATTTTCTGCACATAAAGATTTGGATAAATTGCCAACTTGAAGGGAAAATAAAGATCACTCTCAGCTAAGAAAACCAAAGACGTCAATATGGGCTTTTGCCTGGCTCTTATGAATGAGAGTAAGGAATTGAATTTCATTGGAGGGAAATGTGAAATAGACTAGTGTCAAATAAGCATTAGAAATATGATCTAAGACATTTGATTTAATAAATATCTTCAATTAAAAAAATAAAAAAAAAGAAATTTGAACTGATAGTAAATATGGAGCTTCCTGACAAAATTTAAGAGTGTGGGCTTTCTATAGAGAAAAAAGAATGTTAGGTTTTGTGAGTATTACTAGAGTCATTAAAAGAAAAAAATGTTTATTCTAATTTAGAGAGAATTATGCTAACATGGGAATAAAGATAAAAATATGCTAAAGATAAAGACAGGAACGATATTAAAGATAGGAATAACAGCTATTCCTATTTTGAAGACAGAAATGAGGCCAGAATCAGAGGGTATATATGAATACTAAGTGGACAAAACTTAGTGGGAAAATGTTTAGAAGGATTTCTATGTGTGACTGTAAGACAAATACAGAGATGAAAGAGATATCACATATGTAAGTCTGAGTGACTGCCAAATAATAGAATCATTTAAATAAAATATACAAAAAACTGGATCGTCAAGAAGAAAACATCCAACCCCATCCAAAAATGGGGCAATGAAATGAACAGAAACTTTCTCAAAGAAGAAATCTGAATGGCAAAAAAGCACATGAGAAAATGCTCTACATCATTAATCATCAGGGAGATACAGATCAAAACCACAATGAGATACCATCTCACACCTCAGAGACTGGCCCACATTCAAAAGAACAAAAGCAACCGATGCTGGCGCGGATGTGGCGAGAAAGGGACACTCCTTCACTGTTGGTGGGAATGTCGACTGGTTCAGCCCTTCTGGAAAACAGTATGGACGATTCTCAAAAATTTAGAAATTGAGCTCCCATTTGACCCAGCAATACCACTCCTGGGAATATATCCCAGAGAGGCAAAAATGTATAGGCGAAGTGACATCTCCACTTGTTTGTTCATTGCAGCACTCTTTACAATAGCCAGAAACTGGAAGAAACCTGAATGCCCAAGAACAGACGACTGGTTAAAGAAACTTTGGTACATCTACACAATGGAGTACTATGTAGCTCTTAGAAAATACGAAGTCATGAAATTTACATACAAGTGGTACAACATGGAAAGTATCATGCTAAGCGAAGTGAGTCAGAAAGAGAGGGATAGACATAGAAAGATTGCATTCATCTGGGGGATATAAAGTAACAAAATATGAGATTAATACCCAAGAATAGCTGAGATCAGCACCAGGAGGACTACTCCATAGCTTAGTGGCCAGTCGGGCATTCTAGAGGAAAGGGCAGCTCAGACAGAGAAGGGAACACCAAATAAAGGGTGTTTGGAGGACCCTCCCAGGAGGGGAGATGCATGTCGAAAGTGGACTATGGACTGAACATGTTTGCCACTCAATGCCTCTTTTGCAGACCACAACGCCCAAAAGGAGAGAGAGAACACAGGGGATTGCCCTGCCACAGAGGCAGGGGGGGATGGGGGGATGGGGGTGGGGGGGATATTATCCATGGTGGTGGAAAATGGGCACTGGTGGAGGGATGGGTATCTGATCATTGTATAATCAAACCCAAGCACAAAAAATTGTAAATCTACAACTGTACCTCATGGTGTTTCACTAATAAAAAAATTTAAAAAGAAAAATAAAACTGGATCATGAGCAATGAAACAAAGGACACTCCAAGATATACTATGTTTGAGAAATCAGTGGATGCCAAAGTATACATACACAGCAAAATGTTGGGAATAGGTTGGAAGTGGGCTATTAAGAGACAGTGGAGAGTTTGTAAACATAAATGCAATAGTCTCTGCATACGACTTGAAACCCAATTTAATAATCTTGATGAAAGAATGTTAACAAATAATAAGGTAAAAGTAGAACACACGACAAGGACCTTATGAGGCATGGTGGAGTGTGCAAAAAATGTTCCATGAGAATTCAACACTGAGAGAGTTGGAAGAGGAGAGTCAGCCAAAAGAATAAAGAAAGAACAGAGAGATTTACAAAAGAACCAAGTGAGTATAAAGCAGAGGATCCCAAAGCTTTTTGACCCTCCTTTTCAGAAACTACTAAATATACCCCTGGAAATATACCAGTATTCAAACAACAGAATGTATTCCCAAACTGCAACAGAGTTTACTACCACCCTCCTGGATTATTCTAGCACCTTATTCACCCATGGGTATTTCCACTTTGGGAAACATTGATGCAGGACCTATGGGAAAAAATATTTCATAATGGTAGAAGTCCTAAGAAGAAAGAAATTTATTTATTGACTAAGGATAATTATTTATTAATGAATAAATAAGGGACAGATTACAGAAGGTGTCAGTGCAAGAGTAAGCTGATAGTATATTAACAAGACACAATAAAGAAATACAATTGGAGACATATGTGGTATTCATGGGTGCACATCTCTAGGGGTTTTGGGCAGCATAAGGCTCCAGGAAAGAGAAACTGATGGTGATGAGGGTATTGAGGATCATTTGTCTATAGGATTAAGAAAAAATACAAGGAATGATCAAAATCAGAAAAAAACAAATTATCTCGAAGTATAAAAAGATGTTCCGTAATCAAGGATGAACAACAAATGAATAACACAATGAGGGAAAGTTCAGGTTTCATATAACAGTATTTCCTTTTGACAGATAATGGAAAGAAAACATTGAAGACTTGGGTTCAAGGTAGCTCAGGCTGCTTCATCTGAACAGGTTTGTCAGCTGTAATCGAGTATAAATCATATTTTCCGGATCTAGGAGAGATGATGACAACTAATGCTTCTATTAAAAAAAAACTAAATCTGATTTGTTTTTTTTGGGGGGGGCACTTTTGGCAGAGTTTGGGGGTTATGTCTTACCTGGGATGGAATCTGGGGCTCCTCCAAGCAAAACTTGTGCTCCAAATAGTTCAACATTGCAACCTGCCCCACCCTAGCAGCCTTTTTGAAGATAAATGATTGAATGTTGTGTTCGTAGGCGTCAGTTAGTCCCCAACATAGCACTCTCCCTTATTATTTACTGGAAACTTCATCCTTCCTTACAGACCAAGGAAACACTTGAATAAAACCATCCAATAGAATCAAATCTGTCCTACATATTAGTCTGCATATACCCTCATGTCAAGAGGGTCAGATATAACCTGTAGGAGGCAGTGCAGACACTGAGAAACTCTTCACGAATCAACTAGAGACACACGTAATCAAACATAACTATGCATAATATCACTTTCTGATAGGCTTCCTTAAAAAAAGGCAGAATATATAATTCTCTGTCAATTGTGACTCAAATGTCCTCTTGTGCACAGGACATTTGGTTTATGTAAAAAGAGCTAAGTATACTTGAATAGTCTATGTGTTATATGAAATGTTGTAACATTTAGACAGAATGAAAGTGAACAAAGGGAGCTATCAAAAAAAGTCCATTTACAATGACTTCATTAAGGAGTCATACCTGAGCAATGCCTTAATGAAATGGTAATGAGGTAAAATTGCACAGCCAGAAAATGCATTGGAGAAACCCCTCTAGAAAAGGCAGCTAATAAAGTGATAATGAGAAAGAAAGAAACTTATCTCCTCATGCTGACTTACATTCCCTTTATTTTGGATGACAAATTATATAAATATCACATTATTTAAATATTGAAGGCTTCAAGGGGGGTGGTAAAAAGAGACTACAGTCTAGACGGTGGGTGGATGGGGGGAGAGTGAGAACAAAGGGGTAATAATTTAAATGGGGATACAGAGAGTACATGCCACACTTAAAGGGTGCTTACAAGGATTTCATTAGGTCAAATAATGTGCACACGTAGCATTTAGCCAACAATCAGCAATGTGCAGCAGAATCATAATTATTTACTGATAATGAGGAAACTGATTAAGATGCTTATTCAAGATTATACAACCAACCTTTGTGGAAAACGTAGATGGAAACTTAATTGAAAGCTGAGTCACACAAACTTTCTCACCCTCATCTCCTTTGTTCCACTTTACAAGAGAATTAGTCAAGGATGGAAAGCATAACCATGCCCTAAAACTTGTTTCCCTGGGGGAATCTTTAAGCGTATAGAATTTTCAGTCTGATGCATGAATTAACAGCACCAAATAAATCACTAATTAAATGTAACCACTATCTTAAAAAAGAATCAAAGACAACCAAACCCAGTTGGATCCCTGGCACCACATAGTCCTGCAAGCACTGTGAGGAACAATTCCCAAGCACAGAACTGGAAGTACTCCTGAGGACTCCCAGGTGTGGCCCAACCCTCTTACCCCCACAGCGCCCCCCCAACCCCCAAAAAACAATGAGCCACTAAAAATGTGAACATTTCTACCAATAGACTCTGTTTTGTGGTTTCTAAATCCATTTCCTAGTGTGATTTTGAGAAAAGTCACCTCCTTCATAACTTTTCAAACTGCTCTACTACAGGCCAGAGAGAACAGAGGACAGAGCTCTTGCCTTGCCTGCTGTCCACCCAAATTCAATCTGCAGCACTCCCAAAAGGTTGCCTGATCCTTGCCAGGAGTGTTCCCTGATAGCAGAGTTAAGAGGAAGCCCTGGGAGCAACTGGGTGTGGCTCAAAAAACAAAAAACAAATGAATTATTAAGTAAAATACCAAATTGTTCCACTAAGCAAAACAAAACTGTCTTTTAAAATGAAATTCTAGCCAATCTAGCAATTCCAGAACATTTTATTTCCATGCTTTTCATTTTCAAAACTGAAATAACTTGTATTTATTTTTGTTTCCTTGTATAATGCTATGATGCAGAACTCCACTAAGGTCCTTTATGTGGAAATTACAAAAACATATGTAGAATCTGACCTGGTTTGAGCATAGGACATTTTGAATAAAAACATGTTCTCTATTTACTTACATTAGCCCATTTGACAGGATATAACGGTTATAATTATATTTTCCCTAAAAGTAATAAAGATAACTTCGTAGAATGAAATTAGTACTGTCCTTCATGGATTTGCTCGAGTGGGCACCAATAACATCTCCATTGTGAGACTTGTTGTTACTGTTTTTGGCATATCAAATACGCCAAGGGGAGCTTGCCACGCCTTGCCATGTGGGCGAGATACTCTTGGTAGCTTGCCGGGCTCTCTGAGAGGGGCAGAGGAATCGAACCCGGGTCGGCCACGTAAAATGATAATAAAGACAATCTTTATAGAATATTTTTTTCTTGGCAAATCAGATTATTGAGATAAATTTTCTTTAGAGAGTGAGAATAATAAATAAGCAGCCACTTTCCAGCTCTGTTAAAGATGTTGTACATAGCACTATTAAGTTTCATTATTTGTATACTAGTCACGATGCCTCTGACAAAAAGTTTGATAAGTTTGATAGTAAGCCCTACTTATCCATGGCATGAGGCTGGTGTTACAAAATCCCATTGATGCCTCAAATGGCCAATAGTAAGGAATTATATATCAACCACTTTTCTCATCTCTTCTTAAAAGCAGCTCTCATATATATACACACAAAGAGAGGTATACATATCTATGATAAACTTACTTAGGTACAGGAGAAGATTAACAACAAAGTATTACATTAATATGTTGAAGTACAAGTTCTGTGAATGTGTTTTTTTTCTTTTGCAGTCAAAAAACCTTTGGTCATAAGATTTTTGTACTGTGGTTAAGTGCAGAAAGGGAAACCACAGAGCAGGGGGACTACTGTCATTATATGATAAAGGTAAAGATTACTTTATCAGTACCCTGTTCATGAAGAGTCAGTACAGGTTGGATCTAGAGGCATTTCAGTAGCAAAACTGTATAACGTGAGAGTACAACTTGCAACAGTTCTTGAAGAAGAGAACAAAAAGGCACTGTCAAATTTGAATGAACAAAAACCAGGTTGGATTATCTGGAACAAAGAAACTCTGGGGCTTGTAGAACAGAGTAAAGGTTAACTGACCTTTGATGGAAACGGGCTCCGTGTGGCATCAGAGGTGGTGACATAAGCAGCCTGTGTGTAGGCATAGCTCTTGAAGCGAGGCTTCGGTGATGATGGAGTTCGCTCATAGCCTTGTGCTAAACTGACTGTAATCTGCACGAAAGTGGAAAGAAGGGACAAAGTGGAGAATGAAACTCGTGAGCATTCATGGAAGAACTGCTTTCCAATGGTTGAAAAAAGAGTAATGGAAATGGAAACAGTGACACGGAAAAACCCCACTTTATAAACACACAGAGAGATTTGTGGTGCTCAATGTCATGTGGAGAACAAGAATAAGATGGAGCAATGTAAGCATAGGGATTCCAAGTAGACACAACTGTAACTAACCCCCATATGGGACAATACTCTTCCATCAGACAAGTGCAGGTCCCCAAGAGCAATTTCCTCTGAACCCAAAGTAAGCAAACCCAGAATTCATCAAGTCAATACCCTGGAAAAGACTGAAACTTTCATAAGCTAAAGACAGAATGAGCTCAGTAGAATGAGAATTAGACCTAAAACCTGTCCACACCTTCAGCAGAATTTTGGCTACAAAATTTTTGATCACTGTGTTAAACAAGAAAACACCTCAAAACAACTATGAAAACACCTCAAAATATTGCTGATGGAAGTGAGAGCAACCATGTAATGGATCATCTCCACTGGGTTCTGCAAAATTAATAAATACATTGTATCTTCACTTATTTTTTTATTGAAAGTAATAACTTCTCTAAGGCAAAACATAATCATATGGAAGCAAGTTGACACCCAACTGGGAAAATATTAAACAGAATGCTAGTTTTTGCTTTTATTCTAATTCTTTTTTTTCTATTCTCTACTTCATGAAAATTTTCATTTATGTCATTCTATGTGCTGGAGCAATAGCATGGTGGGTAGGGCATTTGCCTTGCATGTGGTCAAACTGGGTTCAATTCCTCCGTCTTGGAGAGCTACTGAGAGTATCACGCTCACATGGCCGAGCCTGGCAAGCTCCCCATGGTGTATTCTATATGCCAAAAACAGTCACAACAAGTCCCACAATGGAAACATTACTGGTGCCTGCTTGTGCAAATCAATGAACAATGGGAGGACAGTGCTACAGTCATTCTATATTTTATTTCATTTCATATATTAGGACTATATTATGTGGTTTGTATTTGTAGAATATGGTGTATATCAATAGAAAATACTGTATCAATGTGTCCTGAAATCAATACTATTGTCTATAATATCAGATGAATATAAAAGGCTCACAGTCTCTCTCTCTCTCTATATATATATATACATATATATATACATATATACACAAAGATATATAGGTATATACTACATATAACTACATACTAGTGTTATAACACATAGATGCATATACATATAAAAATTACATGTGTACATATATACACATATAGCATGCTACTATATTTGTATATATATACTCTATACATGTATATGTATAGAGTATATACATGTGTACATGTGTATGTCTAGTATTAAATAAAATATAAATATGATACATAAAACACATATCAAATAGAAAATATATTTATATTATTTATATTGTCCTTTTAACACTTACCTGTTGAGAATAGTGCATTTGATGATGTAACTGATAATGTTCTTCTCTAGTAACTTTCGATGTTGTCCTTGGCAACCTTTCCACTTCCTGGATGGCTTCAATGCTCACTTGCTGAGGCAAAACTTGGAACAGTGATGTGATATACATTAAGATGGACTTCTTATCTGGATAAGTGGTGGCAACATCTGTAAGAAAATTAACACCAAACATCAATTTTTGGTTTCTATATTTGATTCTCTGAGAGGGAAATGAACAAATCAATGTTACAGGAAGAAGACAGATTAATGAGCACTCGATTGTCCATGACTGTCCTCCAGAGACTAATTAGAACATGATAATCAGGTTTAAAATGCCCTTCCAATTTGGCAGACCAATGAGATGAACACTAAAGTTAATTTCTTTTCCTTGGTCACATAAAAACTTCATTCCATGATACTTTTTCCCAAAACAAATCACCAAACTATCCCATCGAAGAGAGTGGTTTTCATTAGATAAGAAACAAATATAAAAGTTTACAACTTCCTTTCCATGTACAGTTATATTAGTATGTCAATTAAAATGGGACATTGGTAATTAAACAATTACAAAACAGCTTAATGCTTTGGCTTCTAGTTTTTGTTTTTTTAAAAAAATCTTGTATGCCCAAGTCCAATGTTTTTGCCAGTGGTTACATATGTAAGGGATAAAATTATTGAAATGAACCAAGTATTTCCACAATAAAAGTGAAACAACATACTATATGGATCATGATCTGTATTATTGTTTACATATATTAAAATATTAATTTAGGGGCCATAAAATATACTGGTGAGGGTACAGGCCAGGTGTGATCCCCTACATATCATGGCCCCAAGTACAACAAGTCATGGCCCTGTATACAGCCCCCCAGCATGTCCAGGGTATCCTGGGTAACCCCAGAACCACAGGACTAAACAGCATTGCATCCTCAGACCATGAACTGAACTGCCGGTCCAGTTAGGCAAGAATCCTAGGTGAGCCCCCCAGATATCCTAAGCACCATTTGGGGTATCACCACCCCAAAAAAGGAATATTTGCTTATATGAAAGCACATCTATAAAAGTTAAGCACTGACTTTTTCCTCAAACTCCAGAAAGTTCAAAGTTCTTCACAAGAAATCTGACATCATGTTCCTTGACACATACAGGGATGAGAGAAAACCATCATTTTACCACAATAACAATTTCTAAAAACACAGAATAAGTGCTAACTCCTTCCAAAGGGTCTTTTGCAACTTAGCATTACAGATGATTACTCATTCCAAGGGACAAAATGTAAATATATAACCATTTATATGAAGTATACCATTAATCCCAGAAGTAGTAAAACTTAAGTCCTGGAAGGCGGTCAAGGCAACTTTGCAGCTATGTGTGCCTGACATTTTCTTTATCTTGCCACAAATTTATCTTGGTTTGTTATTATTAAAAGATTTGTTTTAAGGGCCGAAGCGATAGCACGGTGGGTGGGATGTTTGCCTTGCAGGAGGCCGACCCAGGATTGATTCCCAGCATACCATTTGGTTCCCTGAGCACCACCAGAAGTAATTCCTGAGTGTATGAGCCAGGAGTAATCCCTGTGCATCGCCAGGTGTGGCCCAAAAAACAAAAACCAACAAACATAAAAAGATTTGCTTTAAGTTATATGTGAATACTTTGGTCATATGTTCTGATTAGATACACAGGGACATCCATTTTCAAGTCGACTCACATAAAAGACAGTTGAGCTAGTCAGTTCATCCATTCACTAGTAGCAGTAATATGATTAATCAAAGCAACTAGTTTTAAAGTAATTTTAGAAAGAGTTAACAGAGAGAAAACTTAACTAATGGTCCCATGTTTGCATCTCTCTATAGTAGAAAATGGCACTTCTCATTTTTTTTGTGTACATGAATCAACTGGCCACTTATTTTTTCCTTCATAAAATATTATTGGTTGTTTTGAAGATCAGTACACAGACATTTAAATGTACACATACACACAATTCTTGATATAGTATTGAGAATCTAAATACCCATGGACTAACAACCAGGTACTTGTCTTTAAAAAAAAAACAGAATTGTATTCTGTAGGTCAAGGGCAGAAACAGAACCTGTACAGCCAACTAGTGCCCATGTGATGCTGAGGATGCTGACATGAAGATCACTCAGGGAATAAAATTGTTGGAAAAATTACTGGGGAGTGAGATGCTACATTATCTGCAGTTTCATTGTCTTACCCTGTCTCTTTTTAATAGCTATTTTTTTCAGACCCTTAACTGCAGAAGGATGAGAGGCACAATGCTATGCAATACACATTCTGTTCTTATTAGAACTTAATTATTAACCAACAGACAGTGAAAGTAATTTTCACACAAGTCTTTGTAAGGAAGCATTAGAGGAATATTTCTGTGCATGGGCACACACACAAAACTCTTATTTGGCTTTGAAATCCTGAAACCCCAAATTTCCCTTTCATTTGGTAATTGCCAAGTGTTCTTTGTATGGTGGATACTATATATCACTGTAACTGGACATTCCAGAATGTTCTCTTCCTTGTCACTAATATCTAGTCAGTTTTATGATGAACACTATTGAAGATTGCTTATTACTGAGCACATTATACAAAACCATCTTGTGAGAAACACAATGGCATTTTAAAAACAGTGGTTATCTATTAACCACTGAATTACACATAAACGTGCACAAATATGTTTGACCTCGAATATATGCCATGATAAAAGAAAATGGAGGGAAATTAGATGGCCTGAGAGTTGACTCAAAGGGCTTGAGTGTATGCTTTGCATGCACGAGTCCTGGATTCATTCCCAGTACCGCATGACCCCCTGAGTACTACCAGATGTGAACCTCCCCCAACAAAACTCAATGAGAGAAAGACAAATTAGATTAAACATGGGCTAGGCAGAGGCAATATGATTATAAAGGTGCTTTCCTTGCATGCAGCTGCCCCCAGTTCAAATCTGTGACTCTGCGTATGGTCCCCAAAACCCAGTCAGAAGTCATCGCTGAGAAAACTCAGGATTAAACCCTGGGCATAACCAGGTGTGACCCTATACTAAAACAAACCAAAAACGAAATGTTAAAAACCCAAGCCACAACAAAAACAGACATGAAAGAGGATATGGCTCAAGTGGTAGAGCCTAGCCTGTGTTTCTCTCTGTTTCATCTCTGACATGACATGGTACCCCCTCTAGCACTACAAGTATATCCCCTAAAGCAAAAAAATAAGGGTCAGGGAAATAGTTCAAAGGGCTGGACCACCTGCTTTGCGTGTATGAAACTCACAGGCTCAATCCATGGCAATGTATGATCCTGTGAGCATAAATGAGTTTTCCCCTCATGTTCCTAGTAACTTTGGGCCTGATCATCATTAGGATGGCAGGCCCTAGGGCTGATCCATCAGACCCTTATTGCTGGCCTGATCATCCCTGGAAATGATGCCTCAGCAACACTGGGGAAATCCACAAAAGAAATTATGTTCACATATAAAAATAGAGCAAATGTTATTTCTAATTCCCCATACAAATGTCAAAAAGTAGCACACATTTTATCCACAAAAAACCTATTTATGTGAAAGCAAATAATCCTAACTAGTGATCACTGTAATTAATATCAAACAGTTGACCATGCTGTTGACATTCTGCCCAAATAGTATATCATCCCAACTCTGACATTGAGTTAGTCAGCAATACCAGTAGAAGGAATTAAGTATCTCTCTTTTTAACAATAACTTAGATATTCTAAAATGAATTGCATTTCTTAAATATATATTTACTAAAGAGCTGGGCTGGAGTGATAACACAGCGGTAGGGTGTTCGCCTTACAAGCGGCCAACATGGCCAACCCGAGTTCGATTCCTCTGCCCCTCTCGGAGAGCCCGGCAAGCTACCGAGAGTATTCGATATGTCAAACACAGTAACAACAAAGTCTCCAATGGAGACGTTACTGGGCCCGCTCCAGCAAATCGACGATCAACGGGAGGGCCTTTACCTTTTTTACCTTTACTAAAGAGCTGTTTTTGAAAATATATTTAACAAGGAACTAACAAGATAGAGAATCCATGAATTCTACTTAGACTCCAGAATAACACAGAAGAGAAGGAAAATTGCTTCATTATGAATAGAACTCAAAATGTATTCCTCTAATTGCTTTAATAAGTACTCTAATATGTTAATAAAAATAAAGTATGTATCACTGGAGGACCAGAACATTCTTCTTGCATAGGGACCTGAAATAAGTCCACAGAGGACTTTGTTCATTGGAAATGAAGGAATAGGGAGGGGGTATTCCAAACCATAGAACAGCATGAGCAAAAGTGCTAGGATCAGATTTTTAGGGTCATTATGTCTCAAAAATAGCACCTCTGGGTATCTTAGCCACATAAAGAATAATGACAAAAAACCAGCAACATAGTATGAAAATAACAAATGGTCGATGGCAACAGACTAAAGAGCTGGACTTCAAACTAAGCTTAGCAAGGATGGGGAAGGTTTGAAAGGGGAAAACCTGAGAAGACAGGAATGTAGACACTCTGGTAGAGTGGCTGCTGCTGGAACACAGTAGGCATAAAACCCTATCGTTAACAGTACTGCAAATCACTACGCTTCAAATTTAAATATTTAATTAAATATAAACAGATTGTATGCAGAACAGAGCCAGGTTAAGAGCAAACTATATAATTTGTCCTGAACACATTAGGTTTGAGAGTACTTTTGAAAAAGACTGCAACACTGCCAAAATACCTGTAAAATGAAAGTTTTAAGTGCAGAAGGGATTGGAGAAGAATAATAAAAGAGAGGGCAAGAGAAGTGAAGATTGCCTTCTACACGGGTGCTAGATAACTTAAACTGGCCATGTAATAAAAGCAAGAGAATACAATACCAATTCTAAGTAGGAACAAATGACTCACTAAATTTTTTTTTTGCATTTAAAAATTTATTTTTTAAAAAAATTCACAGCAAATAACTAATTTCATTTCTCCAAATGGCTACTCTGACAACCTGGGCCATTAACAAAGAATCAATCTTCTTCCACCATCCCTGAGGGCATTTCTATACTGGCCCCCAGTATTCAATGCAGTAACTGCTTTAAGACTGAAATCCATTTTGAACACCAGAAACTTACTTAGAAGACTTATAGTCAAAGACAAAATTTATGCACTTTAAAAGGATAGCAATCGCTAATGATCCCATATCATCTCTATAATAAACCTTGACAAAACCTCTCTATTAATTTTAATGAAAATTTTAATGAAAATCTATAAATAACATGGAAATTAAATACTTATATTTACATGGAAGATGTACAAGAGTTTAGGCATTTGCCATCTGTTAGATTCCCTGTACCACATGCCCCCACCCCAAGTATCACCAGGTATAGCTCTAGAGATCTCAAAACTCCAATATGGATGACTCCAGAGGTCCCAGATTATCACAAAGTGGCCCCAACAATCCCAGGCACCAAAGCACCACTGGAGTCACATTGCATTTTCACACTCTTAAATGGATCCACTGATGGGGCACCACCAGGACAGGTTCTCAGACCTTCGAAGGATCATTTGCAAGCTGAACATGCCACGTCCCCAAAAAGCATTCATTATTCTTCCTACATACATATATCTGTAACATTTGGGGGTTATACAATGGTGAAAGTTTTACTTAAGTAAGTGCTTTTAACAACCGGTTCTCAACTAGTGCAGGTCTGCAAATACTGAAAAATGGAAAACTATTGACATAAACACTATTCATAAGTAGCCTACACATGCCAGAGACAGAAACAAAAATATCATATTGAGAGTCCTGTGAATAAAAAATGCACACCAACGAATTGCAAATATTAGCAGTACATGGCAATTGCATGTAGGATACCAATACAAGAACTCTGAGAGATAAATTAGAGGCCAGGAGCAGTTGTCTATCTCAGGCAGAACTGTATTTTACTGTTACTTCTGAGATGGAGTTATTTCAACAGATAAAATATCAGTCTTATTAACAGAAACAACAACAAAGTGATCATGAAGAGTCTCTCTCTGAAAAGGGAACCAGACGCATCTAGTAATCTCAGTGGTGAACCACTCAAAAGACGGTCGGGCTTTAAGCTACTGACGTAAAAACAGAGTTCACTCGCAGAAGTTCCCAAATGCTATCAATTGCTTCACTTTACTGTAGAGGATTTTCTTCTGTAACAAGGTGTTCTGGATGTATGCTTCCCTGTGAAATGCTCTCTTCAGTCTCAGACATTTTATTACTTGCATTATCCTCCGGCAATTTACACAAGTAAGCATCTACAGGCCCATTAGAGCTTTTGATATGAAGTCCAATAGACTTGGGTGTAGGACAAATAATATAGCAGAGAGTGTCAGCTGGAGATTTAATTACAATAGCATTTTGGTTCTGTAAATCTGAAGTATTTCGAATATCTTCTAAGGTCGCATATGCTAGTTTTGCATTTTCTTCGTTATCTACTAACTCCTCCAATTCCTTAGCAGCAGCCTCAATGGATTCATCCAAAGCTTTTTCCTTCTCTGCTAAATCAGAAAGTTCTTCCTGCACAGACTTTAGTAGGGTGTTGGCTTCTGTATCTCTAACGTCATAACCTAACCACTGAACATAGTCCTTTGAGACCTTCTTCAGAAGACCAATTCCACTTAAGACACTCGTGACATCGTACACCCTCCGTTTCTCTACACCCAGCCTTGCTTCCATCTGACTTATGCTAACCAAGCCATCAGGATGATCGCTGACGACCTCCATAAACTGTGTAGTTAGCTGGCTCAGCGATAAAGCTGTACGACGTCGCTTTACTCCAGCAACATTTTTCAGGGCCACACTAGCTTGGGAATTCCTCCCTTCTGCTGAGAGCAGCTGGCACTCGGGGCTGATGGAAAGGGTGTTCTGGGGGCTCACCGCCTCCTCCATGGGGTTCTGGCTGAGGCTGGGCAGGCCAGGCAGTGCTGGTGAGTTCAGATTCATGGCACCAACGTTGTCAGCAGGCCCCGAACCCTCCATCACGAAGGCTCTCCTCAGCAAAGGCGTCCCGGTGCTCAGGGGCCACGTAGCAACCCAAATAGGTTCACGGATCACCACCTGGCGAGGCCAGTCCACAACTGACTTTGTTACTGTCCCCAAATTTCGTCAGTCATTACACGGACGACAATGAGATCAGGGTGATGAGCACGTCTCAGACAGTCGCCATCTTCCCTTGACGCATGCGCAGGTCAGCTCTTACCGTGTGCCCCTCCCCCACTGTAACAGGACAACCAGCATGCCTCAGAACGACACGTTCTTTCCCGCCACTGTCCTTGCGCATGCGCAGTTCAGTGGACGCAGCACTCCCCCTCCCCCACAAGAGCAGAACAACCAGCATGCCTCAGAATGCCGCCATCTTTTTCCAGCCATCTTTCTTTTCCGCCATCTTTCTTTCCTGCCATCTTTCTTTCCCCGCCATCTTTCGTTCACCACCATCTTTCTTTCCCCGCCATCTTTCTTTCCCCCCACCTTTCCTTCACCACCACCTTTCTTTCCCTGTCATCTTTCTTTCCCACCTGTGCAGTACAGCACACACAGCCCGCTCCCACCCGAAGAGGGGGACCTGAAGGCCCCAGAATGTCACCATCTTTCTTTTCCACATGCGCATATGAGTGCATGCACCCCAGCCGCCCTGGCTCCCCTGCTCCTCACTGCACCTTTCCCCACCAGTCTGAGTCTCAATAGTGAAAATGACCTGAAGAAAAGGCAGCCCAAAATATGGCCCCCTAACTGCAAAGATACCAAAATGGAGGAGGAAGCCTGAAGGAGGAAGTTGAGGTTTTTTGGTTTTTTTTTAACTATGGTAACAACCTTCCAGCATTCATTCAATTAACAATTATCACTCTACATGATGCTGAACATGATGCTCCCCAACCCCCAACCAACTATGAGCATCACTGTCCTGAAAGACAGCTAATGAACCTGATTCTGAATGCAAACCAATTAACAGTGGCCTGTCTCACCCTAGTAACCATGCTTAGCATGCTGACATTTACCTGCATCTCACATTTGAAGACTCACAGATCTCCTCACTTCCAGGTGTCCTCCAAATCAGGAAAATTCTGCTTGAGGAGATTTTTGTTCACCAATAGAGACCCTCTAATACAGTTTTGTCATAGTTGTTTTTTATTTTTAAAAAATCTGCATTGTCATTTGCTCACATAAAAAAATATTTGCTTGATAAAATTTCTCTGTTGGGGCTGGAGAGATAGCACAGCGGGTAGGGCGTTTGCCTTGCACGTGGCGGACCCGGGTTTCATTCCCAGCACGTCATATGGTCCCCTAAGCACTGCCAGGAGTAACTCCTGAGCGCAGAGCCAGGAGTAACCCCTGTGCACTGCCAGGTGTGACCCAAAAAGCAAACAAACAAACAAACAAACAAAAAAACTTCCTTGTAGCTTTTGAACAGGTGCCACCCCATCGTGTGTCTGTGTGTGTGCATGTGCGCTGAGGGTGGGGGTTAGGGAGATGGGTTCCCCAGTGACGGTTGGCCCAGAAACGTGAAGTTAATAATTCGGCAGTTGGCCGAGGGATGCTTGACACCACAGGGGTCCGCCCACATTCTAGAACTCTCCATCATGTGGTGCAGAGGATCACTTGGGCTATCTCCCAGTTGGAACATCACTTTTGCATATCAACTCCTTCATGCAAATTTATTTGACTTCTAAATGGGATTTGATTTCACTTCTTATTTTATAAGAGTGTGATGCAGTTAAAGAATGAGCAATTCTGAATCTCGAGGCATGGTCAATTTTTAATTGCACACTTGAATATATCTAGAAACACATTTCCTTAGTATCATTTAGTTGTTTTCTTACCTGTAGAATCAAATTGAAAGTCCCAGTTTCAATAGCACATTGTCAAGTTCAAAAATCAGAAAAAAATTTCAGATTTGAAGGCAGAGCTCACAGACACTAATTACACCAGGATCAATGCTCGTAGCTTGTAAGGATTTAAGAAACTAAATTTAAAAAGTAGTAAAATCCATAGAGATTTACAAAAATTATGTTAAGGTAACTGATATTAAACAGATATCTACATAATTGTTACATGAACAATGTATGATTGGAGATGGCATGTTTGTTTTTATTACAAAGCATTAAAATATATGAAAAGTGGGAATGCCCTCCAATAAGATTTTTTTAAAAAATTAAAAATCTGTAAAAAAATCGTATTAATGACTTTATGTACACAAACGTTAATGGTTTCTAGTCTAATCTTCCGAGTCATTTCAAAATAAAGGGTTTAGAACTCAATACTAATAGAATATTTTATTTCTGATCAATATGATGATGAGTATTTCTAGAGTCATCAGAATTTTTGATATTGTCTGCTAAATGGAACAAATAAATCAGTTAGTAAAGCCCCATTATTTTTCAATTAGGAAGGCAAGGCTCACACAAATTTAGTGCAGAATCAGAATTAGAGTTCAGCCATTGTGCCATAGTTCCAGTACTTTGCCTTCACTTTTTCAGATAATAAATTCAAAGACTGAGGGTCTCAAAGTCATCTCTGTATCTCAAGAAATTCTATTGCCAAACATTATCTATACCCTCCACCATAGTACTGATTTTTTTAGAATAAGTGAGGCACAAAAAGAATAAGTAAACACAAAATGCAGCTTCAGCAGCAATCAAAGAAACTCAAACAAAATGAAATTGAGGGGTATTGAGGGGTAAAGCCACCAAACAGAGGTGGCATTTCAAATTGCTCTGTGGGCCACAAGGGGCCCTCATGGCATTCTTTTAAAACTATTTTTTAAATGAATCACTATGAGATAGACCCTTACAAAGCTTCTTATGATCAGTTTTCAGTCATACAGTATTCCAACACCCATCCCTCTACCAGAGTTTTTTCCCAGCACCACAGTTCATTTTCCTTCCCACTCGTCCACCTCTATGGCAGGTCTCTCTGTCTGTCTGTCTCTCTGTCTCTGTCTCTCTCTCCCTCCCTCTCCCCCTCTCTCCCTGTTCTCCTCTCCCCTTTTCCCCCTCTCCCCTCACTGTTTCAGCCTCATTCGCCCTCCTTTTAGGCATTTCAGTTTGCAATACAGATACTTAAAGTTTAGCAGGTATATCCATTGACTCCTTTAAATATTCAGTTCTTGTCCACCATGCTAATTTCCAGCTATTTTGTCATACTAGTCCCTTCTTTTTCTTACCTACCCTCTGCCCCCCACACACTTGTGGTTGATTCCAACTATTGACCTCATGCGATTCTTGACCAACTGGGAAGGCTGTGCTTTGCAAGGCTCTGACGATATGGTGCTGCTCAGACCCTGCTATGCTGGGGTGCTGCTCTGGGCCCTTTTGGGACAGGTCAGGCATGATTTTTTGGGGTGTGCCTTCTTGATTGTATTCATTTATGTTTGTTCAGCCAAGTGGTACTGGAAATGAACTAGGTTCAGTATATGCAAGACATAGACCTTAACCCCTTTACTATCTTTCTAGCACAAAAGGAACTTTTAATATTTTTTGCCTTGACCACAACACCCAAAAGGAGAGAGAGAACAAAAGGGAATGCCCTCCCACAGAGGCAGGGTAGGATGGGGGATGGGGGGGAGGGATATTATCCATGGTGGTGGAAAATGGGCACTGGTGGGGGGATGGGTATTTCATCATTGTATAACTGAAACCCAAGCACAAAAAATTGTAAATCTACAACTGTACCTCATGGTGTTTCACTAATAAAATTTTAAAAAAAATGTTTGCCTTATCAAATTATCAGAGGATAACAGTGTTGCAGAGGCCTCAGTCACTAAGTGTCTGCGCTACTAAGCATGGTTGACTGGTTCCAACATTTCAAAAAAAATGTTAATGTCTATCAAAATCTTAATATAAATATTCCTTACACAAATCTACCACAAGAAGATAAAAAGAGAAGTTTGGGAGTGCTTCATCTTGAACCACAGCCTCATATCTGCAAAGCTTCCACCTTACCAATATACTATAACCCCAATCATCAGAAATTTCAAGTGAAAATTTCTATCAACTTGATGTGAAACAAGTACTATTTACAATACTACAAAAGAAATATTTATAGCACACAGATAAATAAAATCATCAGACCATTACAAAGGCCTTCATGGCTAGAGAGATCTATAATCAAATCATAGTTGTCTATGTACTAATAATTGTTGATATCATAGTCATTCCAAAGAGTGTGTTATATAATTTTTGATAATTATTCTAAAAATAAATTCTTTTGTTTTCTTGGGGTTTTTTGGGGGGTGGTCACATCTGACTGTGCTCAGAGGTTACTCCTGGTGGTACTTAAAGGATAATATATTGTGCTGGGGATTAAACAGGTCAGCTGCTTGAAAGGCAAGTTACCTACTGTGATACCTCTCTGACCCAAAGAACAAATTCTTTATCATGCAGCATCCAAAGGACAGGCTGTGTAATGTTTGTAAACTATAATAACCATCTTATTGAAAAGACTAGGAGAACAAGTTTCAAAATATCCATGAAGTACATATGATGTGAGATTGAAAATCATTTTATAGCTTAACTTGATTTTCCACTCTAATTTCAGCATCAACTGATTTTGTGATTTTATGTGATAATGAAAGTATCAATATGGGATGGGGGCGGTGAAAAGAAGGGGCCTTGGGGACATTGAGCAAGAGAGGAGGGTGCACTGGTGATAAGTGTGCTGTTGGAATTACAGACATATGAAATCATCATTAATAGTATTGTAAATCACAGGACCTCACTCAAAGTTATTTTTTGAAAAAAACATAATAAACACAAAGTTTTCTCTCAGTTTGCCCTAACCCCATAAGAGTCACTGCAATGAGTTTGTTAGGTAACTGACGCCTTCAACAAAAATTGTTCTCATCTCCTGCAATCAATCTCCAGAAAATCTGATTAGCCAGCTGCCATACACAACCTTGGAATGCCTCTGGGAAATCCAAACAAGAAGCTCCACTGTCTAAATTTCATGTCAGGATTTTTGTCAGGATGAATGCAGGGATGGAAATGCTGCATCATAATGCATATCTGGGGTAATCAGAAAAGTAAAATATTTAAAAGATACGTGAATATACACCCACAAAGTTTGATCAGCCTTTTAGAAATTTGAAATAAATTAATTTTAAAAACAAGATATTTAGAAACCATTCTCTGCATGCCCTAGGATCATCTCCTACAGATATTCTAGTTAGAATTAAACAATAAATAAACAAAGAAATTAGCTCATTGTTTGGAAGAGAAAGGAATAGGCAAACCAGGCAAAAGAACCCTATGATCACAACTAGATCTTGTCAGATCACTCTAAATATGAAAATGTGAGCACATATATGTAGGCCCTATTAATAAGCTATTTGCTTCTGAATAAGAACTGAGTGCTGAAAGGAAGTAAAGAAATATAAATGACAAACTTGCAGTACCTTTACTGCAAGCCACAATGCATAAAAGGAGAGAGAGAGAGAGAGAGAGAGAGAGAGAGAGAGAGAGAGAGAGAGAGGAAAAGTGCCGTAGAGGCAGGCTGCGACGGGTGTGGAGTAAGGAAACTGGGCACAATGGTGGTGGGAAATGTACATTGATGAAGGGACAGATATTAGAACATTGTATGGCTGAAACCCAATCATGAACAACTTTGTATCTGTGTATGTCACAATGATTCAATTAAAAATAATAGTACAAATAAATAGATTTTGAAATAGCCTCCTAAAATACAACAACGAGAAAAATAGCTAGAAAATTCTTAAAAGCCCATTGCTAAATGTAAAGTGTGTTTTTTCCATGTTTTTTTTAAAGCTGTATTCATTTCTTTGACGTTTTTTGGCTTTTGGGGTCACACCTGGCGATGATCAGGGATTACTCCTGGCTCTGCACTCAGAAATTACTTCTGGCAGGGCAGAGGGGACCACATGGGATGCCAGGGATGAAACCCGGGTTGGCTGCAAGGCAAATGGCCTCCCCACTGTACTCTTGCTCTGGCCCAATGTAAAGTGTGTTACCATGTAAGGTTTGCAAATCAATGAGATACCTGCCACAGTGCCATCTGTTTTCTAAGTGATAGAATTCATAAGTTGTAAGCAATATACAAGAAACACCGGTTAATTAAAACCTTAGACTATAATTTTCCATTTTAGTATTTGCACCCAGCATTAAACATTTGACATTCACTTTCTATCTACGAGTTGTTGCTATATCCATAAACAACATTATAAAGAGTAATTTGCAAAAGTTCCCTCATGTTAAATTCTTCCAAATTCCATGGGACACAGGGAGAGTAATACAGACAGGGCACTTGCATTGCACACAGATGACTGGGGTTCGGTCTACAGAACCCTAGCCTGGCCAAGAGTTAACTCTGAGTGCAGATCCAGGATTAAATCCAAAGTACCAATGGGTGTGGACCCAAAGCAAAATAAAGGCTTTCAAATTCTATGAGATAGTTTAAATGCACTAAAGTAAATTTTCCTAGTTAATAGATTTTATATTTTTTGCATTTTACTCACTGATCTAAGTTATTTACATTATCAAATGAGAACATTTTTATGAAAGAACTATAAAATATAGGAACAAAGTCAATTTGTATTGATGAAAATTATTGTTTTGTAGTAAAATTAATGATAAAATAAAGACAGATAATGCAATGACTTTTATTTATCTATGAAAATCACTAATTTGTCTTCCAAACATTCATATTTATGGACAATATCCAAACAATTCTAACTACTCTTACATTACTACAATGAAAACAATATGCATCCAAGCCTATGAGTATGGTTAGAGAAAATATTGTGGACTAAAGAAAGCAGTCATTTGACAGCATTAGACAGTGGAAAACATACTGAACAAAAACACTCGCTTAGAGACCACAGTGTTCAGAGCTTATGGCACTCGCCTTGCACATGGCTGAACCCAGTTTAATCCCCAGCACCGTGGCAGGAGGGACCCCTAAGCAGAGAGCCAGGAGAAAACCCAAAACACAAAATTTTTGCCACAGAGTAGGTCAAAAGCCAAACTAAATGAAGAAAACTCCACTGAGTTGCTATTTTGTAGTATACTATATTGTGGTCTTTGAAGACACATGGGTAAAGAAATGATCCCACAGATCTATTCTCATGGAATTGTAATTCTAATTTGAAATAAAATTAAAAATAATTTCAAAATGTCAAATTTGATGCCTATTAATTTATCGCTATTGCCTAGTTATTGTTAGCTCCACTGTATCAAAAAAATCACTATTTGGTAGGATATTATTATTACCAATATTAATTGGGTGATATTTATTATACCAACTACTGACTGTGTCTGAGAAGAACAAGCAGAGAAAATGCTGAGGAGAAGTCAATGAAATGGGATGTTTCATTGAATTTTGACTTGACAGGTTTCAAATAAACTGCATGGGCCTGAGAAGCAGAACAGTGCAGAAAGGGTTGACTCAGATTCAATCACATACACCACAATTGGTTTCACAAGCCATGGCTTATAGAACAAAAACAAACACCCAAATCCATAAAAAAAACAGAAAATAAACCATATTTACTTTAATATTTGGTGGGAGTGTCCACACCTTGTGGAATTCAAGGGCTACTCCCAATTCTGTGCTCAGGTGTCTCTTCCAGTGGTTCAGGGGATGATGCAGTTCTGGGAAATGAATTCAGACCAGCCATATGCAAAGACAAATGCTTTAACCACTGCACTCTCTCCATCCCCAATTGAGGCATTTTAAACCAAATGTCGAATTGCTTCTGCATGCAGCTGTATAAAGTGTACTGTTGTCTTTAAATTTCCAAATTTCTAGGGGACAGAAAGATGACACAGTGGACAATGCATTTGTTTTGTACATGGTCAACCTGGGTTAAACTCCAGCATCCCTTATGGTTCCACAAGAATCTCCAGGAGTGACTCCTAAGCAGAGAGCCATGAATAAGCCCTGAGTATCACTGAATATGCCCCAAATACCAAAAAAACTGTAATAATAAATTTATAAATATTCCCTTTTTTCAAGTTACTGAATTTAAGCTACAAACACACATCATTGGCTACATAAAACCTGGAACAACTTCTTAGAAGAATGTTCTCTAAATTCAGGCAAGCAGCTAGCTTGACCTTACAATGAAAGCCAACTATCCTGTATGGGGAATTGAAAGACACACATTTGTACCTTTTCTTTTTTTGAACAATTTTTCCACATGTGCATTGTGGGAAGAGTTGTTGGAATTTCCACTTGAGAAGGAAGTATTTTGGTTCAGTGACATTTAACTCTGCTTCCTTAATTGTGACCTGCTGTTTTCATGCTTTACTTTTGATTCCGCCAAATTGACTTTTTCTTCCTACTGCTAGGAAAAGTGCAGTAAGTTTCCTCAGTAATACCAAACAAGATTTTCTTTAGTTCAGACCAAACAGACTCCATATACCAACTCATGCTGTAAAGTTTTAGGAACTAGAGCTAATAAATAAAATGAAGCCAGGCAGATACAGAGAGGCCCATTTCATTTAATACAAACTTCAGCAGTTATTATGACTCTTTCTGTCATGCTTCCAAATTCTGAAAGGGGCCTAATCATATAAGGAAACTTTGAAGGCATATTTCTCAGATAATAAGCTCAAGGTGGAAATTGTATGTAAGATTAATATTTTGTACCCAAGAGATAGTAGACACTGGGCAGAGCCCTTGCATTGCATGCTGCAGACCCCAGTTACATCCCTAGTACCATAGATGGTTCTCTGATTACTTCCAGAAGTATTTCTTGAGGAGAGCCCGAACACAATTTTGTGTGGCCCAACATCCACCCACCACACAACATTTAATCTTTAAATTTAACAATTAGAAACATATATTCATTTCCCAGAAAAGAATAAGTCAACCAATAAAACCCATAATCGATAAAATCTGACTCTGCCCTCGTAAAAACTATGGTGCAACTAATTCTTCTCATGTCCCAGTTTTAACTTATAAAGTCATTAATTTCAATATCACAAAAAGAGTTAGTTATATTTGAGAAAGGATATGAGTACACAAAGACTTAAAAATATTATCCATTATCTGCATTTGTTTCCAGTTGGTACATAATTTCAATCTGGGTTTGCTTGACTTTCTATGATTCACCAAATATTTGTAGGCTGTATACCATACTTAAGATATGCCAACAACACAGTAGGAATAGAACATTTCTCTGGTCAGAATCGCCCCATGTACTAATTCCCAGGTAGGTATCTGTGGGGTGTGCGATAAGCCTGCACATATGAGGCATAAAACTCTGACATGAAACATTTATGGAGGAGAGTGGTCAGTGTAAGGGCAGATATGGTAGACTATGATATCACGGGAGCACCAGGAAGAAAGGTAAATTCAGAAGGGATCAGTGTTGAACAACTTCACAAACTGATCTGACTCCAAAAACACATTGCAAGACCACTATTGACCAATAAAGGTTTCTTGAACTAATCTCAGATTTTATAGCACTCTAACCAAAAACAGGACCCAAATGTATGCACTGGTGCAGTTTCCAGGCATTAGATGACATGTTGATAACTTACACAATAAAGTGCCAAATTTTCATTTGTTTTCAAATTATAGAAACACTCTGTTTTTGACAGCACTATTAAACTTTGACTTGAGTAGGATTTTGGGATTCATCAATGTAACTAAGGGATCCCAAACATAATCAATATACTAGAAGCAGATAATAAATAATTTGAGATATGAAAATGAAAATTAGAACTTCACAAAAGTTAGACAATTAAATATGAAACAGTGAAAATAGAAAAAAGAGTAGGAGCATAAAAGGCTGAATAAGCAAACAAGAAGATAGTAATAGGAGGGAATCTTTTACAACAAAATGATGTAATCAATTATTTCAAAGGTATAAAGCATAATTAAAGTGGTGAGATTTATTGCTCAAGTAAAGTAAAGGCCCTCCCATTGATCATCGATTTGCTCGAGCGGGTCCAGTAACGTCTCCATTGGAGACTTTGTTGTTACTGTGTTTGGCATATTGAGTACCTCACGGGTAGCTTGCCAGGCTCTTCCGTGCGCGTGAGATACTCTCGGTAGCTTGCCGGGCTCTCTGAGAGGGGCGGAGGAATCGAACTCGGGTCGGCCATGTTGGCTGCGTGCAAGGCAGACGCCCTACCCGCTGTGCTATTGCTCCAGCTCAATAAGAATAGTGTGTAATTTTAAATGCTAAGTAGAATTTGATGTGTGTTTGTTAAAAATGACTGCATAATGGAGGTGTAATAAATAAATAAATAAAGGTCCTCCCATTGTTCATCGATTTGCTCAAGCGGGCCCAGTAACGTCTCCATTGGAGATTTTGTTGTTACTGTGTTTGGCATATCGAATACATCACGGGTGGCTGGCGTGATACTCTCAGTAGCTTGCCGGGCTCTCCAAGAGGGGCGGAGGAATCGAATTCAGGTCGGCCATGTTGGCTGCGTGCAAGGCAAATGCCCTACCGCTGTGCTATCGCTATCGCTCTATGCCTGGGCAGGGCGAAGCCAGAGGAAACTCTGGTGGAGGTCCGTAGCGGTCCTGACGTGCAAATCGGTCGTCTGACCTGGGTATAGGGGCGAAAGACTAATCGAACCATCTAGTATCTGGTTCCTCCGAAGTTTCCCTCAGGATAGCTGGCGCTCTCACATGACCACCCACGCAGTTTTATCCGGTAAAGCGAATGATTAGAGGTGTTGGGGCCGAAACGATCTCAACCTATTCTCAATGGAGGTGTATGGTAAAGTAAAGAACATGCGATATTATTGTTTGTTATTTTCCCCTTTCTCTTTCCCCACTTTGTTGTCACTGTCATTGTGATGAGATGGGGTTGTACACACATTATAGTGGTGCTCATCAGAAGTCGCACACTTCATTTGCAGTGCTCACACGCAAGTTTGCTGGCAGTTATACACCTTTAACACTGACCCTCCAGCAATCAAACAGTAGCAGCCCTGGGGCTGCTGTAGTACTCTACAGGCACTGCGGGACCCAACCCCATGCACTTAGTCAATGATTACCCAGTGGCCTTTATTTTTCTCAACACTATCTTTCACATCTGAAGTAATATATCCCTCTTACATTCTTCTTGGACTGGATCGATAGCACCGTGGGTAGCGCGTTTGCCTTGCCCTCACAGAGAGCCCGGCAAGCTACCGAGAGTATCCCACTCACACAGCTGAGCCTGGCAAGCTCCCCGTGGCATATTTGATATGCCAAAAACAGTAACAACAAGTCTCACAATGGAGACGTTACTGGTGCCCGCTTGAGCAAATCGATGAACAGGAGGACAGTGCTACAGTGCTACATTCTTCTTGGTCCTTACAATTCCTATTCTTTTTTTGGCTGGGGAACACATCCAGTGATGCTCAGGGTTTCCTCCTGGCTTTATCCTCAGGGATCACTCCATGGCAGAGCTCAGGAGAACAAATGGAGTGCTGGAGATCGAGTTTGGATTGGGGCCACTGTGAGGAAGGCAAATGCCTACCAGCTGTATTACCAGTCTGGCCCACATGATTGCTATTCTTTTCACCTGGAATATTTACCACCACTGTTTTGCATCTTAGAATTACTTTTATCCACTGGATACTAATTCAGATGGTACCACCTCTGAAATGTCATTGCAACCAGCCTATTTTAAGAGTCTGCTTCTTTTACTTTCTTTCACATTGACTTTTGTCTATGAAACACCCAGAGATTCATTGGTTCTCAGAGCACAAAGAAATTGACACAAGGATAATGAAAGGTGCAGATGGTGTTTGTTTCAAACGTGTACATGAGGGAGACAGCATGGGTTGGTCTTTCTTTGCTGACTCCCCAATGAGAGTCTTGTCAGGGGTCTTAAGTATTCAGGTAGAATTCGAAAGCATATCCCCAGTCCAGTAACTTCCTAAACTGTTGCCAGGACACACTGCACTAAGCTCCAGGAGTTGCCCCTGGTCTCCTGGTCCATTTGTGCCTAATCAGGGTTTGCTGCAGATGATTCCAAAGATTTGCACACAGCAAGACAGGTAGCACAGTGCTTGCCTAGTGGAGATCAACAGCACATTGTCCCACTAAAACGGAAATTACTCTACCGCCACCCAAGAAGGTAGTATAGCTGACAGGTTGACTAACATGAAATAAATATCAGGGATGGAATTCCCTTCAGTCTTGCAAACAGGGAAGATAGTACTCAAAAGGCCTCGTTATCCTGCCCTGAAGCAGGATAAGCAGGGAGCTATTTGACTTTGAGGCACCATATACTATGGATGTCGTTTAACTGGCTCCGAGAAATGAAGACATTGGGAGTGGTGGTTTTTCAGGAAGAAAGGACAAGACAAAGAAACGGTCATAGAGATGTACAGATAAACCAGATCTATATGCAGACAAAAGTGCCACAATTTTTCCTCTCTGAAAGATTGTTCCATGTCCCACTAGGAAAGAGAGCCCAGTGCGAGGAGAATAGAGTTTTCTGGAATGATACAAGCAAGTGACCACATGGAGTAGCTCCAAATATCCAGAAGCTGTTTTTTCTGACACCTCTGCAGTGGTATGAGAGGGAGCCAACTTAGGAAAAGCAAAAAGGGGAAAGGGACCTCAGAGCAAAGATTGACCTGCTAGCTGCAGAGAATGCCCAACAATTTCCTGATCCAAAGTTGGCTAGTCAAGTGGAACTGCACACCTGGCTGGCTCACCAAATTGTTGCTGCAAAGTTTCCAAACCACTACCACTAGAAGGGCACAATCAATTCAGAGAAAAAACGGTTATTAGAGAAATGTTAGCACTAAGCTATATTATCACAAAGCTATCGGTTTGGGATGTGGCTAAATCACATCCTAGGAAAACATGTTCCAACCTACAAGCTTGGTATGAACAGTTCATTTTCTCTATGCCACCATATCTCTCAATTGATTGCCTGCCCTGCAAGTGGAAGTAGATCCATACCACTGAGGTGATAGTTCCTTTACAGTACTCATCATACACAATAAGTAGTAAGTGTATTTATTCATTTATTTTGTTCTAATCTGTCTCTCAACCATGGTACACACAATACAAGGGCAGAAAATTTTTCTGAATTATTTCTTCTACTTAATGACCAATAGTGGGACTGCAATGTTTCTTGCATTAGGAAGAGAATGAAAAGAACTCACAGTTACATATTCTGGGAAAGAAGTTTCACTTCAGTGGAGGAAATACAGATAAGATTTGTGTTGAAAACAGAATTGGATGTAGGGAAAGAAAGCTCTACTCTAGCACAGACTAACTGGCAATATTTATCTCCCCTCAAAATTACATTAAAGTGATTCTATTTGATATTTAATTACTTTTCATCAAGCATCAATTATGTACAAGGGATTTTATGATATTTTCTAATTTACCTATCAACACTACCTTATGAGTTAAGGACACTATACAAGGTCATATAATTAGAAAATGAGAATCTGATTAAAGTAGGAAAAAAAGACTGACTCCTGGGTCTCTATTTCCCTCCTCTCACTTTGTGAAAATGGACATGCTTAAACAGACTGAGCCTCAGCTTCTCGTTGTATTCCAATTTTTTTTCTTAAATTATTGATCACGTGTTCAAAAAGTGATACTTGATTTGCATAACATCCCATGCTCTAGGAAATAGATCCAATTTTTCATGTAGTAAGGAAAGAGACATTCATTTTTAAATTAGAGAGCTCTAGCAGGTTAATCAAGAAGCCTATGAGTGATGAGGAGAAAGTTAGTACATTTTAATTCAGACTGAAAATACTCAAGATAATACTCAAGGCACTGGAAAACTCATGATTTATTCATTGTTTCTATGCTTTAGCATAGATTCTACAAAATATCACAGAGCTTTGCATAGAATATATATTCAAAAATTATTGACTAATCTCTAATCTCTTGAAAATATTTTTCAAGCACTACCTGACCTAGGGCATGAAAAGAAAAGTCCCTAGAACTTGAAAAAATCAGATTTCTCAGAAAGTGTGTACTATGTGTCTAAATACCTGGCAGACTATAAGATTTAAGCAAATAGAACCTTCCCAACACACTCAAATGATGGTCCAGTGGAAGATAGGATCCCACTGTATACTGCAGTTAAAAAAACAGTGTACTTTAAACCAATATAGGAAAGGATGCAGTTATAAAACATCGAACTTAGATACCACATATATATTTATAAACAATGTGGACACTTACCTAAGTACTGTGTACATGTCTTATTTGGAAACCAATTCCTTTTGTCTAGAGATTAATAAAATCGAATGATGGGTACAGTAAAAATTTTACAATCAAAATCAAATGAGAAAGGTTTTACGTAGTTTCTTATTCTTTTGTTTTTGTTTCTGGGTCACACCCAGCAGTCCTCAGGTCTTACTCTTGGCTCTGTGCTCAAGGGACCATATTGGTTGCTGGTGATCAAACCCAGGCAGCCACATACAAGGTAAGCTATTGCTCTGGTCTACTGTACTATCACCCTGGTACCTTCACATGCTATTATTAATCATCATTAATTTTACCGTTTGTAATTTTAAAAATTGTCTTTCTCTTTTTTAAGAGCTGGACAAGGGTTAAAACTGCTATGCTAAACATTTCACAGCTAAGTTTCTATGAACATCTTCTGTAAAATTTCTTGACTGTGAAATTTCAGTTTATCTCAAATATCTTTGTGTCTGGTTCTACTGACCAGAATTCTAACATGTGTCTTGCTGCCCTGGTAACTATAATCCCTGGAGGTTGGTATAACCATTCGATTTTTATACCTCGCAAAGCCTGTCTCATTACCCTTAACATCAGACCCTACCGGGGTTCTGGTCTTAAAGTTGACCAACAAGGCTCCTTTTCCATCCATTCTCATAAAAATGGGAGACAAATTCCTTGAAAAAGAAATCCTGCTCTCAGAGGAAACAGGTCACAGTAGTATTCTTGGCTTCAAGAATTAATCTTTTAGTTCTTCCTGATTTTTTATTAGTTTAAATTTAATATCTCACTGTTGGGCGTTTCCATTATCAAAGTAATGTGTGCATACTATAACAGAAAATTTCAGAATCACATTAATTCTATATAACGAACAATAGAATTACACCATGTATATATGATACCACCAGTTTTTATTCTAATCTAATGCTATGCTTTCTGATGTACTAAATCTATCAAGTTAGCCACTATCTAGCCATCTATCTAATGAGATTAAACTATACATACTACTGATTTAACTATTTTTCTATATGTCTACACACAATATGCCCAGGCAATACAAATTCAAGATTTGTAATGGAGCTCAGTATTTGTAGAAAATTTTATATTTTTATATTTAATATAATTACCATTCTAATATATAACATATTGATAATGAATATATTACCTTATATTAGTAAATATAATGTATATAATCAACACCATACATTTCATAATATTTATTGTTATTATAAAATACATTATGTAATAGTACCTACAATTTGACATATTATGTTATATTTCATATTATATCACTGTCACTGTCCTCCCGTTGTTCATTGATTTGCTCGAACGGGCCCAGTAATGTCTCCATTATGACAACTGCTACTGTGTTTGGCATATCGCATACATCACAGGTAGCTTGCCAGGCTTTGCTGTGCGGACAAGATACTCTTGGTAGCTTGCCAGGCTCTCCGAGAGAGGCAGAGGAATTGAACTCGGATCATGATATTATTGATTGCATATTCAATATATAACTATATATTAGTATATAAGTATCACATATAATTGCAATTATATTCTATTATATATCATGTACGTTACATATGCATGCATATTACATTAATAAATTTTAATTAATATAGCATATATACTACTATATAGTATATTATATAGTATATAATACACTCTATGTTACAAAATACATATTTTATATTAATCATCAGGTTTTTATATATTAATATATTCATCTACAGAATGTGGGTATGCATTTTGAAAGACATGAATGTAAATACTTAGCTCACTAAATAAAGATTCAATATAAATATAAATCCATATGATTTGTACTTGTGAAATTATTTTTAATTATGTATTATTCACACATTAATTTATTTTCAACAGTTTGCTGGATAGCTATCATTGTTCAGGATTATGGAAGACGGTAAAATTACAAAAATAAACAGAAGTTGAAAAATGCACAAACAAACCTGGACTCTGTTTTAATGGAGTCTTTAAAGCAATATTGGACAGATGTGCCTGCCTAGCATGTTATAGTATGGAATAACACTAAAACTACTGTAAACAAAGGTACACTGAACATCCTGACATATCTACTGTAAATTCAGACCATTATTACTATAGAACCAATTCATAAATGTGTAATCTCAGAATCAAAGTCTTATATAGTTAATATTCTGAAAGTTAACTCCAAAAGTTTGTATTAAAAGTTTCTAAGTGGCACATCTATGATGCAAAACATTGAGTCTATTTCTGTGGATCTTTATAATTTTAGGATGCTGCATCTTGTATTTCCATAATTACTAGCAGGGTTAAGATTATTTTTATTTTTACTAGCTATTTGTAATTTTTCATGTGTATGTTGAGATCATCCATTTGACTATTTTCAATTGTTATGATTATTTATTGATATTAGTTGGAAGCATTCTACAATAGATGGATTCTTTATTTTCAGTATCATTCTCCAAACTTTTATATGTTTTATCCCTTTGTGTGTGTGGCGGGGGTGGTGAACAGGCTTGTTGCTCAGGGCTACACCTGGCTCCTGTTTTTAGGGATCACCCTTGGCAGTGCTCAGGTAACTGTCTGTGTAAGGTGTTAGGGATTGAAAGGGGTGAGCCATGTACAAGCTCAGCATTGTAACCATGTACTAACTCACTGATCCCTTAATTGTCACTGTGTAATTGTGCTTTTCACCATAGAAAATATTTTAATTTTGTTGAGTCAGTTCATCTTTCACTCAAGTGTCTAGCTTTTATCTCACCTTATTATTAAAATATTTCCTATATTATATTTTATTTCATATCTTTAGATTTACCTATAGAAATTAAATCATTATCTAAAAATGATTTTTGTATTTATTGTGAGAGAACTCTTATTAACTTTTTGTTTACAAAACATCTAAGATTTCAATTTATTAACCCATTCTTCTTCTGTAGATATAAAATATCATCCTTAAATATGTCATTTAATTAAATAAAAGTAAACACTTAAAATACTTTTTATATCACTAAAATAGTTCACTAAAACACATCTTGTCAAACACTTGCATTGGTATATTACAAACTTGCCTAAAGTAAGTTACCAGTTTAAAAACCAGGCCTATGCTGAAAGTAGACTACAAACCAAACATGATTGCCATTCAATGCCTCTTTTGCAAGCCACAACACCCAAAAGGAGAGAGAGAACAAAAGGGAAGAATACCCTGCCACAGAGGCAGGGTGGGACGGTGGGATGGGGGTGGGAGGGATACTGGGACCCATGGTTGTGGAAAATGGACACTGGTGGAGGGATGGGTGTTTGATCATTGTACAATTGAAACCCTAGCACAAAAATTTGTAAATCTACAACTGTACCTCATGGCGTTTCACTAACAAAAATATTTTTAAAATTTTAAATGATGGATAATGACACTGGTGGAGGGATGGGTACTGGATCATTGTATAACTGAAACCCAAGCACAAAAATTTGTAAGTCTACAACTGTACCTCATAGTGTTTCACTAATAAAAATTTAAAAAAAAATAAAAACCATGCCTGTATGTTTGGACTACTTTCAGATTTATCTTGACAACTCTACTCTTCTGTGGGATTTAGCTGTGTTCACTCTCAACATCTTCTATTCTCATTGCCCAGGTACTGGCTCTTTCAAACCACTTCTCCTGAGATAATTTGCTGCCTAAACTGAAGTTGTATAGTGTCAATAGAAAGGTCCCAATGAAGAATCAAAGACAGAAAAATAATGTCTGACAAAACATTTTCTCCAAAATGTCTCTGCTTTAGGGCTCATTTTTCTAGCTGGTGATTGCCTCCAAAAGCTTAGTTTTTCCAGTGCATGCGCTTCCCCCATCAGCACAGTTCTCACCGGACCACATTCATTGTCTTCTTCCCCTTTTCTTTTTTTACCATGAGATAGTTACAAGTTTTCATGTTTGAGTTACAATCACACAATGATCAAATACCCATCCCCCCACCAGTATACATTCCCACCACCAATATCCCCAGTATACCCCCCCCCCCATTTCCTACCCTCCCTCTGCCTCCATGGCAGACAACAGTCCCCATACTCTCTCTACTTTTGGGCATTTATAGTTTACAATACAGACACTGAAAGGTTATCATGTTTGGTCCATTATCTACTTTCAGCACACATCTCCCATCCCGAAAGATTCCTCTGACCATCATTTTCTTAGTGATCCCATCACTGTTACAGCTGTCTTCTCCCCTGTGCTCATGAGGCAGGCTTCTAACTATGGATAATATCCCTGGCCCTTGTATCTGTCCTTGGGTGTCAGTCTCATGTCATGTTATTTGTTACTCCACAAATGAGTTCAGTCCTTCTAGGTCTGTCCCTCTCTTTCTGACTCACTTCACGTAGCATGATACTCTTGATATGTATCCATTTATCATCCCAATCTCTTCCTACTGCCTTTCCTCTATGGGTGACTCACTATCAAATATTTGTTCAAGTAAGAAATCTTTGTAGGGGCCAGAATACAGCAGAGAGCCTTGCATACAGTCTCTCAAATTCAATCCCCAGCATCCCATATGGTCCCCTGAGCAATGGCAAGAATAATTCCTGACTACAGAGTTGGGATTAACCCCTGAGAATTGCCTGATATGACCCAAGAAACCAGAAATAAAAGTGAAAAAATAATTGTATAAGGAATTTTGTGTATACAAAAATATAACTATCTTGACTAAAATTATATTGTACGTATAATTACCTTAGAGAAAATACTGAAATTTCTTCATATATGATGACTCTACATCTATTCCTATCTTGTAAAACATTTACTTTCTCCAAAGAATCCTTACCCTGTCCTGTGTCATTTATTTCTACAAAATTACATATTTTGTAGCTGTTCTAAAGATCCTTTTAGTTCACTGTCATTCCTAATTATCCTGGTCTTTTTTACTTAGAAGGAATTCATATTTACTTTCAAATGCTTTATTTCATCTCATCCAAAATATTTAGGTCATATTTCATTTTTTTCTTTTCCTCTAACCTTTGTGATGTTCCTAATACCCGAGTTATTAGTTACTTATTTTATTTTGGTCTTTTGGTCACATCCAGCAGTGTTCTGGTTTTACTCCTAGTCCTGGTGCTCAGGAATTACTCCAAGCAAGGCTTAGGGAACTGCAATCTATAAAATGCATTGAACTGGGGTCAGCCACATGAGAGCAAAGTGATTTATTGACCGTACTATGATGTCTCCAGCAGTAAATGCTTTTTATTTCAATAACAATTTTATAAAAAAGGTAAATTTTTATGACATCTTATTGTCTTATTTCTACTTTGGACAAACTTGCAGGCTATCGAATGTAGCCTGCCCACAGGGCAGAGTCTGGCAAACTCCCCGTGGCATACCAAATATGCCAAATACCAGTAACAATGATGGGTCTCACTCTCCTAAACAGCCTTGAATATAATCTCAGGGCTAGGATGAAAGAGACGTTACTGGGGCCTGCTCGAGGCAATCGACGAATAACAGGATGATGAAATGAAAAAAAAATTTATAATATCAAGTAGAGAGAATTCCTTCAATTCTTGGATTGTAGGAACTAGTCTCAGGAATGAATTTTAGTAAATTATAATACTTTAGAAATTATCTTTTAATTTGGATTATTAACTAATTATCGTGTTGTGATATTGAAGAACAAAGATAAAATGTTGTTTACTATTTCAAACCTTTTTATCAACTTCATTTCCTTTCACAGAGACTTATTCAAGGGAAAGCTCTATTTTTCATCTCTCTGAAGTATTGCTTGACCTTATATGTCTTTAAAAATGATATCAAATGGAAATGGAATTTTATTTTTAGCAAAGAACTTCCTTGATTAAAAGTGTATTCCAGGAGGCCAGAGCAATAGTACAGTGGGGAGGGCATTTGCCTTGCACATAGCTGACCAGTGTTGGATCCCGAGCATCCGTATGGTGCCCAAGCACCACCAGGAGTAATTCCTGTATACAGAGCCAAGAGTAACCCCTGAGTATCACGGATGTGACCCAAAGAGTCCCCCTAAATGTATTCTAGTTCAGACTAAAGTGTAAACAGTTAATAAATTTGCATGTCTAAAGTACTTCAGTTAGGGGATAGAGGATAGTATAGCAGGGAAGATATTTGTCTCACATGCAGCAAACTCAGGTTTGTTCCCCAGAATCCCATATGATCACCCAAACACCACCAGGATTAATCCCTGAGCACAGAGCCAGGAGTAATTTCTGAGCATCACTGGCTTTGGCCCAAACTCCATCCTTATCCCCAAAGACTTTCATCTATAGGAAATTAATTTAGGGTCCAAACACACTAGCCATGTCTTCCATATGTATGATGCTGGATTTGATCCCTGATAAAGTGAATTTGTAAGTCTGTGATTCATCCGTACATGGCAGAGACTTTAAAAGTTGGGACAGTTTACTTTCACATATATTGATAAACAGGAGAAGGTGGGAATGAACCTGATTTATAATCCCTAACTGTAAATGGACATGGGAGGCACCGAGGGAAATCCCCACGTTTCTTCTGTCTTGACTACCTAAAAGAACGGCCCTGGAAATATATTCATGTATATTACCTGTTTGTATCAATATAGTTTTATAGATTAAAAAATAAACTGAACTAAGTTGGGCATATATGTGTAAGGAAATTATCTTTAAAAAGAAAATGCTTGAGGGCCACAGAAATAGTACATTGATAGGGCACCTGACTTGCATGTAGTCAACTGGGTTGTATCCACTGCATTCTACATGCTCCTTCAAGCCTGGCGAGGAGTGATCCCTTAAGGCAGAGCCAGAAAAAAGCCCTGAGCAATGCTGAATGTGACCCCCAAGCAAACAAAAAAAATGTTTGGGGTTGAAAGATAGAACAGGAGTTAAGTCACTGCATTGCATGTGAATGGACCCTGTTCAACCACTGGCACCTCCAGCAGTGATCTCTGAGCACATAACATCACTAAAGCCTGAGCATCACCATGTGCAGCCCCACACAGAACAAAAATGTACCCAAAAAATATAAAATGGAGAAGGGTGAGAGATCAATGGGCTGGTACACATATTTTGCATGCAGGAGTTCCAGTTTCGGTTCCTGCTATTAAAAAATTCTCTGAGCACCTTCAGGAGGGACCTCAAGCAAGGAGCAGGAAGTATTCATTGGATACAAGGGGAGGGAAGGCAGGAAGGCAGAAAGGCAGGAGGGTAGTAAGGCAAGAAAGAGGGGGGAGGGAGGGAGGGAGGGAGGGAGGGAGGGAGGGAGGGAGGGAGGGAGGGAGGGAGAAGAGAAAGAAGGAAGGATGGAAGGAGGGAAGGAGGGAAGGAGGGAAGGAGGGAAGGAGGGAGGGAGGGAGGGAAGGAAGGAAGGAAGGAAGGAAGGAAGGAAGGAAGGAAGGAAGGAAGGAAGGAAGGAAGGAAGGAAGGAAGGAAATGCTTGGGGACAATGATCACTTATATGTGGGATTAAAGCAAATCCCGCAAGCAAGATAGCAACAAAAAGCCAAAGGCAGCACAATGGAAGAACTAATACACATAACCGAATTATGGGAGGTGGAATGAGGGCTAGATTGAAAGGAAGGGTATTGGGAGTCTTTGGGGGAGGTGGGTTAGTGCACCGGTGATGGGTATAGTATTGGAATTATGTACAAAGGAAAATGTCATTAATACTATTGCAAATCACAGAACATCAGTCAATCAATCAAAAAGAAGTTAAAAGAAAGATAAAATGCCATAATAATTCAGATACTCCTGATGCTCTAAGTTTCTAGAAGTTCAAGTGAATCAAGTGCAAACTGCTATGAAATTGTTTTTTAATTTCTCACTATAAATTTGTTAAGAAGAGGAAAGAAAATTTCAGTTCAGAGTACATATATTGCCAAGAAATCAGAATCAAGTAATTATAGCTCTGGATCTTTGTACAAAATGAGTTAAAAGAAGAAAAAAACTGAGTGTTGCAAACTTTATACTCATTACAGTAATATGCATCTGCATTAAAATTGAAAAGCGAAAACAAAATTTTATCATGGTGGAAGTAATCTTTTAGATTTTGTAAAGATGCACACTAATCTTTGAGTGCATTGCCTCTGGACTGGACTGACTTTAGTGATTTTATTTAAACTGTTTTCACCACCAGGAATACCTGGTCTTATTTCTTTTTATTTATTGAACTGAATAAATGTTATCAATCCATCATTGTTCAGATTCTGTGAAATTGTTTCTCCGAACACAAGTGCTCAATGCATAATGACATCGTCCAACCTCTGAACTTTTAGAGCCAAATCAGTTCTTTCAGAAGGTAGGCTGAAATTTGTGTATACACACGCGCGCGCGCGCACACACACACACACACGGAGCATTAGAACCTATTCTGAGAAAAGATCTTTAAAAAATATTTTAATAGTGATTTCCTTCATATTCTGACGAACAAATCAGTATCTTCCTTAAAGCTAATTCATTCAGAACAAATTGGGACTTAGTGAATGCCTGATTGTGTTTGGTTGCTGAAGACAAATAAATAACCAGACAAGACAGGCAGGGCTCTGGACTCATAATGCTCAAAGAGCACATGATGAACTAATCCACATGCATGAGGCAAAACAGCAGAGGTGTCCCCAGTATTTTTTATATTCAAATATTTGTAATATTAAAGAGCAATCAGATCAAAATATTTGGTAAATAAAGTACCCATGTAGCGTCATTTATTAGTCAAGTGTTAAAGAAAGAAGACAAAGATATTAGATCCACTTCGTCTTTTATGTCTGAACAAGCATCTCAACAATTATCACACCTGCTTTACAAATCAAAGTAAACCATAAAAAAGAATGTTTGTCTACTCAATTCCTTTATTGTTATTATTTCTCTATTTTTTTAGGACTGAAGAGAGAAAAAAGATGAACTTTTAGAAACCAATGTGCCTTCAGTGACTGATACCAAACCTTGTTCAATTTTCACTCATTAAATACCTGTGAAAAATTGATTTTTTAATAGTGACAGGCAGCCATCAAGATCTTTCTTTGTTGTCAGATAATTTAAATTACTTACATTCTCTTTTTTTATTCTTAACATATACACAAATCAACAGTTTTATCTATGTGGCAATGTGATTTGAGTCATACAGTTAGTCCTCTCATGAATTTTTTTGTGCTTTTCTATAAATGACATAATTGCACCCTAAATTTATTGTACTGAAGACAGGGTAGTTGAGTACTCAGAGAACATAGTCTTTATGGTTGTCAGCATTAGTGTAAAGAAATTACTAAAAATTTTGAACTTTTCACACATATTTGATCTTAGAAAACAATTAAAGGGATCTAAGTAACTATTTGAAATTAGCATCGGAATTTAATGCATAATTTTGAAATTATGCAAAATCCTCTGGAGAAAGTCCCTTAGAAAACCGAGTTGAGACTGGAAAGCTATTACAGCAGGCATGGTGCTTGCCTTGCCCGCAGCCAACCAAGGTTCCATCCTCAGCATCATATATGGTCCCCTGAGCACAGAGTCAGGAGTTAGCCCTGAGTAATGCCAGGTGTGACCACCCCCCCAAAAAAGGGAGTTAAGAAAAAACTGAACATATTAAATTATAAATATACAATTAAGAAATGTGCATTTTAAATAATAACACATGCTCCAAGTTAGACACTTTTCCCTGCAGAAACTAAAGGAGGTTAATACTGTAGGTGAAGTAAACTAGATTTACAAGGCTGTTGGAGCTGAAATACCCCTAATAAAGGTATGTTGAGTTCTTCTCCTTTTTGCAAAAATTTATGAAGTAATATGCAAGTCTACAATATTCGGTAAAGTATGCTTTCTTATACAATTATTTCATACAAAATGGTAACTGACCATATGTATTTTGTCTAGGCCTTTACACTGGAGAGTTGTTAACATAATTCATTTACAATTCAGTTAGCAAGAAAACGTGTAAATTGAATTTCACTGTGAAACAATAAATCAACCCAATGTGAAATATATTACAACCCATAAAATGAACAAACACTGATCAAATTATACAGCCAAACTATGTAGTTCACATATCCCAAGACATTTAAAATATCATCTCCTTAGAGTCATTAAATGAGTCTCAAGATCTAAAGGGCTTATACAAGTACAAACTGAAAACTTTAGTTCATTATCAGATTATTCTGAAGGTTTATGATAATAAATTAAAAATAATAACCTTCTTTATAGCCTACATCAATAATCATTCAAGTCCTTTTCAAATCACAGAAGCATGCATTTTACAATGTCACTGAACTGAAAATATACTTTAAAAAAAATCTCATGGCTATTATCAGCATGATCCTTAGAATTTTCAAGTAGTCAGGGGAGAGTTACCAGACTCAGAAACTGTTCCTGGAATCTAAAATTTCTCATACATGTTAAGTAACTTTAACTTACTCTGTAACTTGAAATAAAATGCATTAGGCAGATCATACTCATAAACAGCTTTGTCTCATCAATGTAACACAAGAAATCAAATGAAGAATACAATCCTAATTGTTGGTTTATAATTTTCCATTTCTATAATGGCAATTAACCTTTTAGGCTTACTTTAGTCCTAATGAAGCCTCTATGTGAAAGCTTCTGATAATTTCAATATACTACATTTGATAATATGGCCTGAAAGGTAATTCACACTGTTGATTCTTGCTTTCACATCTCTCTCTCTCTCTTTCTCTCACTCACACACACACACAGAAACACAGAACTCTGTTTCCTTCTCACATGTATGATAGTTATTATATCATAAATATATAATATTTGAGAATTAAGAGATATGAATATATACATGTATGTGTGTTCATATATGTGCCATGACTATAACCAATTCTAAAAGTAGAAATTGCATATTTAATGATAGTTTGCCTCTAGCCTATAGTACATATGTAATTTGATGATATTCTAAATTAATATTTTGAACACCTCCTATATGTTTTATATATGTATATATAGCATACATGAACCCCAACATCTATTATTACTAAAGAATCAATTTATTCTGACATTTATATGGAAAGAATGGGAAAGAATGACACTGTTTGAAACTATGCCATAGCGGGGTTCTCAAATTAACCAATGAATAAAAGTCATTTCTTTTTTGATCAGATCATTAGTTTGATAGAAAATGTTATGCTCAGCACAGTTTATCATGTCTCCCATAATAAGTTCATGCAACAAGTTCATGCACTACAGTGTTGAATCTGTTCTGGGACAGTATTTTAAAACACACAGGAGGCACATCACATACAGAGAGAGTGATGAAAATTGGACCTGTGTCAATGTCAAATGATACCTATTTGATGGCAACATGACTTTTCTATGGCCTGTTTATGCCATGGACATCTGTCTAATGACTTGGCATGAAAATATTGCTATTTTAATCAAAATATATCACCATAACTATAAGAATAGATCTTACTGTTTATGAAATAATCTTGCTAAAATTTCCTAATGCAAATTATATCAAAACCTATGGAAGAACTTAATTGACACCAGCTGAAAGTTTGGCATTAATATTTGAAAGAGCAGTTAGAAGAAGTCCATGTCTTCATATGATACTGAGTGAAGTCAGAGATAAAGGGATAGATGCAGAATCATCTCTCGCATCTGTGTGACTTAACAATAAAATCAAGCCCAGCTAGCTCAGTTGGTAAACTCTTAAAGATACACAGCAAGACAGCAACAAAAGGCTAAAGACAACGCAATGTAAGAACTGCTCCATACAATTGAGTTGGTGGCATGGGGGTTTGAGAGGGGGTGTTTGGGTCCCTCAGGAAGAGAAACGGGTACATTGATGATAGATTGGTGTTGAAAATATGTGTATGAGAAACCAGTATTAAAAGTATTATGAATCACAGCATATCAATCAATAAAAATATTTTTTTAAGTTCATGCCTTCAGAAAATACTAGAATGGCAACCAGACAATTCCAACTCAAGTTTTGGCCCTAAATCTTACTAGACGTGGGAACCATGATTACCACAGAGATAAAGAACAACAAAAGCAAGCATGAATAATGGTAAATATTTATTTTGAAGATGGTGGAGAGGAAGACAATCATGGTTTCTCTTTATATAAGAATAATCATAATGAGAATGTGACAGACATGCAGGTCCTGTGCATTATAAGAAAAAAGTTTTAGGTAATGACATTATTAATAATTGAACTTTAGAAAGAAAGAAGCTGCTTCAGATTTTTCAGACTGGCAGAGAAATTCTATTTAAAAATGCTTACACTGGACCCAAACGATCGTACTACACATAGGGCATTTGCCTTGCACAAGTCCAGCCAGATCTCAATCCCTGGCATCCCCTATGGTTCCCCGAGTCTCCCCCACCCCCAGGAAATCTGAGCGGAATACTAGAAGTCCCTGAGCATAGCTGGGTATGACCTCCTGTCCCCGCCTCACCCACAAAAAAAGAAAACATATTATCTGTCAAACATATCTGTCAACTACACTAGAGAAGGTGATTTGCACTGCTTGAGATACACTGGATTTGAGTGTGCATTAGTTTTCATTTTAAAATACATTACATCTTTCATTCCTCTTTTAGCAGTCTATGATGTGAATAAGACTTACATACAGATAGATTCAGTGAGACTGAGAGAATAAAAATGGTTTCCCATGATCACTGAACTTGTAAGTGGAGGAGCAGAACAATTTCCAGCTCTAAATTCTGATTAATGTTCAAGCAATTAACAAGACCACTTAGCAAATTCATTTACTAGAGTCCTGTTTACACCTCTATAATCACCTTAATTAATTTTTTTATGTCAGGCTTCTGCCTGCACTAACATGATTGGTTGCTTGTCAGCAAGTAATAAACCACTTGACTTTCCTATGCTGCATTAAAAAAAAATCTTCACAGGACAATAGCTGGAAATACAATCTAATTTAGGATATGGATGATTTCGAAAAAGAAATACAAATTGTATGAAAGCTCAAGTAATTGATTTTTTTCTTTAAAATTCTAAAGGGTTCTATAAAGTATTTATACATGATATAAAAATGCAGATGTAATGTCAATGTTTAAAAACATTCTGCTTCACTTCTTTTGAAGGAACATGGGATCATAACATCACAGATATTACCGCTCTACAGCCATAAAAATCAGCATCTCTATATATAACATCACTTTCTAAACTAAACTTCAAGTGTTCAGCCTTCAGCATGCAATTGACCCCTTTTCTTGAAATTCACCTATCTCCCCTGTAACCTTCCAATTCACTTTTCTGCTCCAAATAAGGCTACTATAAAACACAAAGATACTGGAAATTACACTACACCGAACTCTACTGATACTTGCTTTCAAATGTAAATAACTTGTTTTAGTAATGAAATCTCCATAGTTTAGATGGGGCATTACTGGCTGTCAGTAAGAAATAATGAGCTTGTATTTCTCAGCTGTGCGGAAACTGCATGCATTTTATATGTCTAAGGAGAGGCCTCTATCAATCAATATTTTTAGAAAATGACAGTCCTCAGTAAGGCAGGGATTGTTATTGAAGCTGATAAATGTTTACCCTTCATTGAAGAGTGACAAATGGCATATGACATAAACAACTTTTGTGCTTTTATGGTACTTACATTAAAACCTGCCCAGGAATATGAAAATTCAAAACTGTTATTTTAATAAAAATCTATCTCCAAGTTTGTTATTAGGAAGCTTGCCAGATATGCTGGAGAGCGAAGATAAATACATGAAGTGGTGACAAGTCATTAAGGTGGCGAGGGCAAAATATAACTTAACACCACTAAATGATCACTTTGTGAGGTCTATGTTCCAATGCCTTTTCAAAAGTGGAGACTAGGCAATCATCATTTGGGGAATTTTTTTAAACCAGTACTTTCCCCAAAGCAGAAGAAAGCCATTTAATCCATGACTGATTTTTATACAGTGCTGATTTATTTGAATTTAGAGAACAGTAGACCACATAAATGTCACGCTCATGTTCTAAACTGAGTTCAATCATGTTAGCAACAAAAGTTGTCTCATCGAACATTTCAACTTGGCCTATAAGTCAATATGATAGAATGTGATAGCTATGGATGGCCAACTAATCAATCAATAAGGGAGTTCCTGTTGAAAACATATAATGTACAAAAAACTATTTTCTTGCTCTTCGTCTGCCTATATTAAAAAAAATCTTGGTTGAAGTGAAAACTTCATGTTTGACTGATTGTTTTCTAAGCTTTCTATGTTTTTTAAAATCATTCTTCCCTTTCAACAGTTCTTTTTCATTTTTATTTTTGAAGGGGCTCCCAAGTGGTGCTCAGGAACCCTGGGGTACTACCTGAAGAGTATTAGGACCCTGCAGTGTCAGGGATGACCTGGAGTGCTCAGACAGTGCTCAGGCACCCACAGGGTTATACCAAGTGACACAAGAGAGGGAGGGTGTTTGGAACATAAGTAGTAAGGAGACTGAACTGGAGTCTGCTACATGGAAAGTCTGCATCTTAAATCTTGTCCCAATGTTCCAGCCCTTAAAGGTTTTCTTTTTTTTTTCCTTCTTTATGAGTTCTTAAACGTGAGGTGATCTAACCTTCACCATAAATATCTAAATTCCTGATGACAATGAGAGTTGTGAATGATCACTCTGGACAAGAACTGAGTCATGAAAGATGGTAAATGCATATGCTTGATATCCTTTCAGTACAATATTGCAAAGCACAGTAGCTACAATGAAAACAAGAGAGAAAGAGAGAGAGGGGAAAGTAGGGGGGAAAGTATCAGCTTAGGGGGCAGGGTAAGAGGTGGGCATGAGGGAAACTGGGATCATTGCTGTGGGATATGTGAACTGGTGAAGTGAGGGTGTTGGGACATTGTATGACTGAAAATCAATCACGGACAACTTTCTAACTGTATCCCTCAAGGTAGCACTGTAGCACGGTCCTCCTGTTGTTCATCAATTTGCTCGAGCAGACACCAGCAACGTCTCTATTGTGAGACTTGTTGTTACTGTTTTTGGCATATCGAATACATCATGGGTAGCTTGCCAGGCTTTGCCATGTGGGCGTGATACTCTCGGTAGCTCGCCATTCTCTCCAAGAGGGGCAGAGGAATTGAACCCAGGTTGGCCTGGGTCAGCCGCATGCAAGGCAAATGCCCTACCTGCTGTGCTATTGCTCCAGCCCATACCTCATGGTAATTCAATTTAAAAAGTAACCTAACTTCCTTAAGAGTTTTATTACTAAAAAGAATTCCTTCGATTTATCCATTCGTTTAAGACATTTATTGAAGGTCAACCATTTACATTTCCAGACACTGGATTCGATCCTAGAACATGATGGTGAACAGAAAAGTCAACAGATACTTTTTCATAAGCATAGATTCTAGGAAAGGAGAAACATGTTAAATGGGGAAAGCTAGTATAAAGAAAGCTCAGCATAAAAAATGTTTATCCTGGCAGAAGGTCAGCCATTTATTCAATATCAAGATCAGTTCATGTTCAGTTCATGACTATTCTAGCTAATGTGTCTACAGATTTATATTCCATGCTCATGTAAAAAGCTGATTTGTGCTAGGTTAGCATTGTGAAGAATTCTCCAAGAACAAGAACAGTATTCCAATGAGACATTACAGCAGGCAAGCCACTTTTCTTGCATGCACCTAGCCCAGGTTCAATCCCTCAGACCCACCAGGAGCGATACCTGAGAATTGCTAGGTGTGGCCCCAAACAAGAACAATTGCTATATGGGATCACTCCATTTCTTATGTTACCCTTCCCCCTCAAATCCATCTGTCACTTTTCCATAGTTTCATAGGCCATCTCGTCTCCTTAATAACTTCTTACAGGAATATTTATGAGGTTACAAAGAGAATCCTAATTAGGATGGTAGGATGGAGAGCATTTTTTAATCTTTCTGTCTTTGTAGAATTCTCTCTTATAGAATGTTACCATTCCAAAAAAGTGTGAACACAATATTATCTGCTTCTTTATTTTGTAATTAAATAAGTATAATGTTCTCTTAATTTTGTCTAGCATTTAGCAAGTCATTTCAGTCAGCTATTCAATATTTAAAAATATTCATCATAGAATCTCCAGTGTACAAAACAATTTTGTAAGCACAACGGCCAAAGTAAAACAAGTATAACACAGCCTCTCCTCTCTCCGAGAGCAGTCCCAGAACTATAGTTAACATTTGGCATGAGGAAAGTATGCTGATTAAATCACATACTTGGCTTTGGGAAAATGTAATCAGCAGGTCCACATGTTAAAATGTAAGGTACTTTAAATATGTAAATATTTAAAATACACAATTCTCAATAGTTATATATATCAGAGAACAGTGGCAGGAGCTAGAGTACAGTGGGTAGGGCACTTCTCTTGAATGCACACAACTTGGGTTCAATCCCTACCACCATATATGGTCCTCAGAGTCCTATCAGGAATGATACCTGAGCACCACCAGGGGTGGCCCCAAAACAATAACAAAATATATATGTCAAAGAAGACTAAAGTAAGACAACCAAATATTTTAAGGTTTCTATGAAAAAGAGTACATGAATGAGAACTGGATTAAGGGAGCTATAATTAATACTGGAAAAAGTCTTCACAAGCAACAGGGAGGCAGACGAATTGTATTTGGAAATTAACTCTCATCACTAGCAAATTTAATCTGTAGCTATGTCTGCTGGTGGATGGTGAACCTGGCTTACTATTGTTCTCAATTTGTATAACCTACAGATATTGAAGAATGCTGTATACCTGCAACTTATGTGGTATACATGAATTAAATCTCAATGAGGTTTTGAAGATTCATGTATTGGGGGAATGACAAGAGGGAGAGAGGCTGCCTAAAGATTCAAGCTAAAGAATAGTTACCTGGAAAACTGCCTCATGAGCAAAGGGACGAAGGAAGCTGGAATAGAGAAGGGATCACTAAAAAAAGATGGATGGAGGAATCGGTCGGGATGGGAGATGTGTGCAGAAAGTAGATAAAGGACCAAACATGATAACCTCTCAGGGTCTGTATTGCAAACCATAATGCCTAAAAGTAGAGAGAGATTATGGGGAATCATGTCTGCCATGAAGGCAGGGGAAGGGTGGGAAAGGGGGTTATACCGGGGATATTGGTGGTGGAGAATGTGCACTAGTGGAGGGATGGGTGTTTGATCATTGTGTGATTAAAACCCAAACATGAAAGCTTGTAACTATCTCACAGTGATTCAATAAAATGTTTAAAAAAAGAATAGTTACCAAATGAACTAGGAGAAAATGTAGAAGCTATAAAGACACAGGAAGTATGAGTAGCTCTACTTAGTTGATAAGTTTTAATATAGCAATGCAGAATGGTGAAATATTTATGGAAACAAAAGTCATGATTAAACTAGAATTCCAAGCAAACTTTGAAGATAATGTGTTGAATAGATCTAAATGCGTGAGATAAAGAATAAAAACAGAACTGGTGTTGACTGCATACAAGGCAAGAATCCTACTCTCATAATCTCTTTCCAGCCCCCCAAATTTTTATCATTATCTTGGAAAAAGTAGGAATAAGTATTGAGATGTCAAAAGTCATTATTTTTGACCAGGAATCTGATGAGATAAAACTGGAATGTAGGATAAACTAAACCATTAACTAGGAGAATCTCTAAAACTTACCATTTGAAATTAATTGTCGATTCCTTAAACTGTACCAAAAGAAGCAAAATCCCAGTGACATTTCAATTTATTACATTGATTAAATACATTAAAAATAAAGAAATCATTGTGACGAGGCTAAGATTCTACAAGGTATTCATTCAATGACTTAGCTTGAAGTTTGGATTTTTCAAGATATTTGATCATCTTAGTACAGGGCTAAAGATGAGCTTGGTTTTGAAGGTGGATTTTGCTCTGAGATCATTCTTTTCACTCTTTACACCAACAGGCATTTGTGAAAAAAGAAGCTTCTATGCAAATCTTCTTAAGTAACAGCAATCCTGCTTGGGCTCTGGAGTGAAACTTAGCTGGATTCAAATCCAGTGCCACTTCCTCCTTATTATCAGCATGATCTCAGAGAACTCCTTGCTCTCTCAAGTCTCTGCTTCTACACTATAAATGTGGAAAAAACCACTCCTCAGCTTTAAAGTGGTTTCAATAAGAAATTTTCAATGGAATTTGAGGCTGGAAAGACAGCACAACGAATGAGGCACTTGCCTTGCTTGCAGCCCACCCGAGTTCAATTTGCAGCCTCATATATAGTCTCCCAAACCCCACTGGGAGTGATCCCTGAACATAGAGTGAGGTCATGGCCCCCACATAAGCAAAACTTTCAATGGAATTAAATTGAAACTAGCAAAATTATTACCTCTGTAGAGAAGAAAACATGAAAATGTCTGGAACAGATTTGGAAAGCATAATAATACAAAGAGAGAGTCAATAGAACAGATTTACAGTAATATCTATGGGAACAGATATCTACTGATACATAATCAATGTGTATTGATTAGTGATCAATCAAATTAAGATATAGATGTGCAAAGAGACAGATGAAAATATGGACATAGAATGTGAGTAGCAAGGTGTTCCAAATTCATAGAAGTTAACGTCTCAAAAAAAAGTGGGGAGTATGAAATTCATCTTGAAATTCAATTAAAACTTAATTAGAGAGTTCCAAGAAGACAGTTCTGACAGAATGAATGAGGGACGTGTCAGCTTTTAAAGGCTGAAGGGGGAACTCGGTAATAGGCAAATTTAGTAACTTTAGGTAGAGAGGCCACACTCAGGATACTCAGTAATTAGAATGGTTAACCATAATCAGCTACTTGCAACTTGCCATAACCTTCTCTAAATGTTTCAAATCAGTCAATTCATTTAACTGATGTCACGGCCCTATGGTATGTCTGTAAGACTGTAATTGCCACCTTCATTTTCCCAATGAGGAAAGAGAAGGCACAGGGAGATTAAGTCATTTGCACAATTTAACACAGCAAAAAGGAAGCCAAGTTGGCATTGAACCAGGCAGCCTGGCACCAGCACCTGCATGGGATTACCACTCACGAGGCTTTTCACACAAGAGCATTGATTGGAGCACTTGGTCATCTTGACTTAGTCCCTGATTACCTGAATAGGCCACAATCAGCGATGGGAGGGGACACACTTTCCATGTTTCAATACGCATTTGGTGTAAAGTGTTAGCAGAAATAAAGTGCTTTTAAAGCAGCTCAGAAAGGCGGGAGAGAGAAAGCGCTGTGAGGTTACCATAATGGATGGCCTGGGCTCACGTCCCACTACAGTGTCTGGAACACTTCCGGGGCACCAACAGGGCAGTGTTTCTTTTATTTTCTTTTTTTTAATTTATCGAATCACCATGAGATAGTTACATGCTTTCATGTTTGAGTTACAATCATACAAACACCCATCCCTCCACCAATGCACATGCCATATCACCAATATTCCCAGTATACACCCCCTTTCCCATCCTCCCACTGCCTCCATGGCAGACAGTGTTCCCCATACTCTCTTCACTTTGTGGTATTATGGTTTGCAATACAGATACTGAGAGCTTATCATGTTTGGTCCTTTCTCTACTTTCAGCACACATATCCCATCCCAACCGATTCCTCCAGCCATCATTTTCTTAAGTGACCTCTTCTCTATTCCAGCTGCCTTCTCCCCACCCCACTCATGAAGCAGGCTTCCAGCTATGGGGCAATCTTCCTGCCCTTCGAACAGAGATATCCTCCAGAGAGATAGTAATGGTGATGGAAGAGAAAGTAGAAAGTCATTTGGGGTGAAGGCAAACGTACCAAATGGCTGGAGACAGAGAAAGATCGAGAAAACTGAAAACTAAGTACCGAGATAAGATCATGAGCAAGTTAAATGCCATTGCTAAAGTCAGACTGGGAGCTGAAGAATTTTTCAAGGAAAGCTTTGCACTTAGGGCAGTAACTCTCAGAGTCAGACCCCCGGGTCCACAGCATCACCTCCCGGGAATTTGCTAGAAAGACAATTAATGTATTGCTCCACACCGACAGCATTAGAAACCAGCGGTGTGACCCAGCCCCCTGTGGTGTAATCAATGTCTAAGTTCTTCTGATACCTGCTCAAGTGGGAGAACGCCTGCCTTACAGGATGCACTTGTCATTAAGACTGTTCAAAGTAGTCGCAATGTTTTGTCCCAAGCTCCTGCTAATAGCTTTAAAGGAATGTACTTGCCAGTGCTTGGGGCAGGCATGGGGGTGGGATGGCGTCCAGTGCTGGGGTTCCAACTCAGGGTCCTCTGCATACCTGGCGCACACTCTCTCCCTTGTATTATCTCACCAGCCCCCTGACCACATCTTTTACTCTGTACCCAGATGAATTCAGCAGTGGCGACACAACTGGACTCATCAAATGCAAAGTGAACAGAGGTCAATGGGCACTGTTTCCAAGCAGAAACTGTGGTCGCCCTCAAGAGGTTGACCGTGTTCTCTCGTGTCCTAAAAGTCGTTATGGAGAACCCTTCTGGCAACTGATCTGAGTCCTGACAGAGATGACAAAGAAAGGGGACCCCCACCAATTTCCAAGATAAAAAGTATTTTTATTGAGCACATAGTTTTAGTTGAATTGACTTGGATACGGGGATGGTGCAGAGAAGGGAGTTGTTCTTTGGGCGCAAACTCTCTCCTGTGGGGGCAGGGACATGTTTCATGGTAGAACAAGTGCCTCCCTGGTAGCTGATCTTGGATTTTCTCCACAGAACCACTGGGAATAATGGGTTCCCACTAAAACAAAGTACACAAGTCATTCAAAAAATTCCCTGGACAAAAAGGGAAGAGATTTTTGAGTTTTGTTTTGTTTGTTTGGGAGCCACACCTGTTGGTACTCAGGGTTTACTCCTGCCTCTGTACTCATACTCCCTGGTGAGCTCAGGGAGACAATCTGGGTGCTGTGGATCAAACCTTGGTTGACTGAGTGTGCCCTAGTCACTGTATCTCTCAGCCAGAGGAAGAGATTTAAGGTATCAGTCACATAGTAAATACTGTGAGCCAGCATTTCTCAAAAAAAAGCAATATTTTCTTTACATTAATATATGAGAAATTTGACTTAATATAGGAACAATGTTTATCTCTAGATATGGGAAGTATTTCTGGTAAAATTTTACTTACAATTTTTATAGGTATAACATTATATAATCAAACAAAACCAAATAACAGAAAACCTAATGCTATGGCACAGAATTTGCCTCAAATTTCATCACTTCTAGGGGATAAAATATTGTTTGTTTGAGGGCCACAACTGGTAGTGCTCAAAGCTTACTTTATGGGGTGCTGGAGATTTAATCTTGTTTGGCTGTGTGCAAAGCAAGCACCCTACACATACTACCGCTCTGGCCCCATGGAATAAAATCCTAAGAAAACTTTTAACAGACAGTTGTGTGTGTGAATGTACAGGACACTATTTTAAGTTCTAACAATGCTGACTTCTGATACTCTGAAGAGTTTTTGGTGGCAGAATTTATGATTCCAAGGCTAGCAGTAAATTTCCAAGAATTTATATAACACACCTCAGATGAGGGCTTCTTAATGTTTTCCACTTGCAACTCCTTTTCACCCAAAAAATTTTTACACAACCACCCAGTTTACAAAATATATAAAAATATAAATTTCAAACCTTTACTGATACCAATTATAAATTCACTTTTTGTATAAAGCACTTGATTATCCCATACTCAGTTATGCTGCTGCAATAAGGATTCACAACTTATAGTTTAAGATGTTGGGCTTTCAGAGCTGGACAAACTCCAACTGCTTCACAACAGGTGACTTGATGAAGAAACAGGGACATAGACACAGAGTAGAAAACTACTCAACAATAAGCAAAGGTGAAATTTAGAACTGGAGGAAGTAATGCTAGATGAAATTAACCAGAAAGAAAAAGTCAAACACAAGAACTGAGTGTTGAAAGTGGAAAGAGGAATATACATTATAACCTTTCATTGTCTGCACTGAAAACCATAATCACAAAAGGAGAGAGAGAGAGGTGAAGGGAAGGAGGGAGGGAAGGAGAAAGAAGAGAGAGTAGAGAGAGAGGTAGGGGAGAGAGAGTGCCTGTCATAGAGGGAGTGGTGGAAAATGTACCTGTGAAGGGACATAGTACTGGAATATTAGATGGTTTTAAACTCAATTGTGAACAAAATTGCAACTGTGCTGCTCACTCTGATTTAATTTTTAAAAAATTAAAATGCTAATAAAAAAGTCAAACACAAGCTGATTCACTTGCATACATAAAGAAACAAAGCAAATAAATAACCACCAATGAAAACAAAGCTGAGATATGGTCAATTGAACTGTGATTTGAGAGTGAAGGGTGGGGGATGCATAAAAGAAAGACCTTATGATAAAGTTACAGTAGCAATAGCACAGTGGGTAGGGAGTTTGCCTTGCATGGGGCTGACCTGGGTTCGATGCCTCCACCTCTCTTGGAGAGCCCGGAAAGCTACCGAGAGTACCCTGCCCGCATGGCAGAGCCTGGCAAGCTCCCCATGGCATATTCTATATGCCAAACACAGTAACAACAAATCTCATAATGGAGACGTTACTGGTGCCTGCTCAAGCAAATCGATGAACAACAGGAGGACAGAGCGACAGTAATCCAGGAGTAAGCATGGTGTGGCGGCACTACAAGCACAGAACATTGCTACTAGTACACAATTATGAAAACAAAAACTTTTTTTAAAGGATACTAGGCTTTAGATCACAGTCAAGAAATAAATGCTCTGAGGCTGGAGCGCTAGTACAGCAAGTAGGGTGTTTGCCTTGCACACAGCTGACCCAGGTTCAATCCCTGGCATCTGATATGGTCTCTCCAAGCACAACTAGGAGTATTTCCCGAGTGTGAAGTCAGGAGTAACCCATGGGCATCGCTGGGTGTGACCCAAAAAGCAAAAATAAAATGCTCTGAAATTCAACTCAAGTTATGCCTGATTCTAAAGTTCAGGAGTGCACTATTTAAAGTCTGTTTGAAGACTTTTATGAGTCTGTTTTGCGTGTGTGCACATGTAGGTGTACAGACACACAACTGTACTTGACAGCCCTTAAAACAACTTCAAGTGATTCTTATACATACTGAGAAACTTGTGCTTTACTCTCAACATCTTAATTTAACAGTCAAAATGGTAATAGCTATGACTAAGAAAAAAAAATTATTACTTCCTATAGCTCACCATTTTGACATTGTTATTTTATGTCTTTTTAAAATAAAATGATGAAATAAAGAATAACAACTCTTTCTAAGCATAAGAGCACTGACATTTCTTGATCAAAATACGTCTTCAAGAGATGATAAATGTGATATCTAAATATCACAATTGGCCCTCAGAGTTTCAAAATCTCAATATATTTTTTCAAAGCCTTGTCATCCCACTCTAAAGTTCCCAAAGCTCTTTTACCTTCCTCAAAATAGTAAATGCCTGAAAAATGAGGATTGAGACTTATCATATATATTATTCTCATTAATGGAATATCACACCTGAACTAACTTCCCTGAATCCACCAGATTATCAATAATACTCCATACTTTCAGGTTTGAAATCCAAAAAGAATTGCAACTTTGATATCAGGTTAGCCTAACAGGCTGATGGTTCCTGGGTGAGGGACTTTCAAAGGCTCCACAAAGCCTCTGAATTTATTTGAGAAACATTTTATATTTGTACACATTTGCATGGGAGTGCACTGTACATTTTACTGTCTCTTCAAAAGGTATAGCCCTTTCAAAATTTGAGGTTGCAAAATCCAGTGAAATGGCTGAAACATTCAGGGTTTCATTTTAAGGAGGTAAACTATAAGTAATGTGAATTATAGTTCAATAAGTTTTCATTTTTTTAATTTTTAAAATAGAATGTTTTAAATGGCTAAAAATTCCAAAGTGAACATGTCAAGTCAAAACTGGGGTCCCTTAAAGTTTGTGTGCCCATATTTTCATATCCCACATTCCATATCTTTTTTTTGAGCCCACACCTAGCACAGCAGGTAGGGCATTTGCCTTGCATGTGGCCAACGCGGGTTCGATTCCTCCGTCCCTCTCAGAGAACCTGGCAAGCTACCGAGAGTATCCCGCCTGCACGGCAAAGCCTGGCAAGCTCCCCGTGATGTATTCGATATGCCAAAAACAGTAAATAGGGGGAAAAGGCAGCTCAGATAGAGAAGGAAACACCAAGTAAAGGGTGTTATGAGGATCCTCCCAGGATGAGAGATGCATGCTGAAAGTAGACTATAGACCGAACATGATTGCCACTCAATGCCTCTTTTTTAAAACCACAGCACCCAAAAGGAGAGAGAGAACAAAAGGGAATGACCTGCTACAGGGGTCGGGTGGGATTGGAGGGGAACGGATGCTGGTAGCATTGGAGGTGGGGAATAGGCACTGGTGTAGGGATGGGTTCTCAATCATTGTATAACTGAAACCCATGCACAAAAATTTCTAAGTCTACAACTTTACCTCATAAATGTTTCACTAATAAAAAATTAGGGGGGGAAAGAATGCTGCTGGCCTTGAACTCATAGCTGTGGATTTTGCTCCACTCCCATGTACTAGAAGTGCCCATGGTAGGAAAGCAGTGCTGAAGTATGTGAAGTCAATGAAGCATGGGGAAAAGCTCTATTTAGAGTTGATTCATTGTCCGTGACCTCTGGAAAGCTAGTCACACTCCCTCAACATGAGGGCAGGTTATGTCTGTGATAAGCTATCATGAGTTCTCGCATTTTTCTCTTTGGTACTACCAATCCCAACGGAATATGAATAGTATGTGAAAGTGTGTAGTTGGCCTCTTAGCTAGTTTTCAGTCAGTGAGAAAAGGCATTGTGTTTCTACCAGAGCTTCACCAAGTGCCCACTTTCAATTAGGCAATCAAATGTATTCCAGGCATCATGTTGGGCATAAGGTAGGGAACAATAAATAAGAGAAAATTTTCAGTGTCATCATGAATACTGAAACATCGTAAACATCATAAAAATATTTAAGGTATACTCTATACTAAAAACACTACAGGGGAAAGCAAGACTCTATACGGTATAAATCGGGGGGAGGTATGATCAGAGTCACTGCCAGGTGCTATTTTGATGACCTCCCATAAGCTTGCTAATGTATAGTACCACTCTCAGTATTTGAAGTCAGAGGGTACTTTTATTTGTTTGATTGATTTAAAGGCCACTTCCGGCCATGCTCAAGGCTTACTGCTGGCTCTCTGCTCCAGGATCACGCCTGGTAGGTAGTGGAACCATAAGGAGTGCCAGGGATTGAATCTGGGTAGGCCATGTATAAAGCATACACCCTATCCACCGTACTATCCCCCAGAGAGAACATTTCCAAGGAGTGCTCCACCTAGTCTGAGTGAGTACAGGGTGGAGAGACAATTCTGAATAATGCTTTCTTCTTGGCATACAAAAATGTCTGGGTCTTGCCAGTCACTTAAGACTGCAAGCAAACAAGTCTCATCCCTATATACAGAAAGCACTTTTAGACTTAAACAAAAAAAACTTCAGCCAAATGTCACGGGGCAGAGTAGGAGGCTCATGTTGACTAGGTTCCCTCACCAGCTTTCTGTATTCTTTCACCACTGGCATTGAGGCCAAATTTCCCCTTAAATTCACTCAAGCACAAGTTGTCCAGTCATTGGCCAGATGTGGCACCTTATGGCTGTAGAACCTGGTGACCCTGAACACTTGACTGATCACCTTTTTAAACTTGGAACACATATGCTCCTGGATATTCATGATTAAATAGGGGCTGTGATCCGGTCTCAACTTTGGTGCATGTATACCCCTGAATCTCTTATATCTAACCACTGGTCACTGTCCAGGTCTGCTAGAATACAGGACACTGACTCTCATCCGAGCCCATGTAAAATACCATCCATAAGAAGAAGAAAGAGGAGCCCATCTACACTGATGGATTATGACATTAGTCTGAAAATTACTCCTAATATAATAGAAGTATGCAAACTACCTGAAGAAGATTTCAAAACAATCCCAAAGATGTTCAATGAAATTTGATAAATGTATAATATCGACAGAAACAGAATACTTGAGACACATTTTGAGAAAAATCCAAACATCAATATAGAGCTAATGAGTACAGTATCTGAACTTTCAAACACAGTGGAGGCAAGAGAAAGGACAGTTTGTTCAGGGATTAAAGGTTACATCTTGAATGTGACTGACCCTGTTTCAGTCCCTGACATCATGTGTCCTCTTAAGTATTGCCTACTGCAGCCATTAATATCCCCAAGTTCCCAGGTGTAGCTCTTGAAGTCCTTGAATACCAACAGAGTGATTCAGGTAATATGAAGCAAAATGGGATTTTAGCAGCACCACATCCTCAAATGCTAGCATTTCACCACCAGCCATGTTGACTAAGAAGCACCAAGGAGGGCCCTCCCCACCCCGCCCCCAAGCATTCTTAGAACCATTTGGGAAGAGCGTCCAAATTCTTTCATTACAATATAGAAGTTAAAAGAAATAAAACAGAAGAATCCAAAAATAGAATCAGTGAGCTCAAAGGTAAAGTAGCTGAAAACATACGAAGGATCAGTGAAGAGAACTACAATGAAGACAGCATGAGAGTTATGTGGAAGCCATCATCAACAACAACAACAATATTCACATCACAGATGTTACAAAATGGCAAAATGTATCCCCTAAGCATCACCAAAACTGAAAAAACAAAGGAACAAAGAAATTTATCACCACCAACTGGCAGCCAAGAAATACTGAAGTAACCTTTCTGTAAGAAAAAGAAAGTGGTGGAGAGGAGGAAAATAATGGCGACACTATTTTTCATGTTTATTCATTAGTTTCCTTTGCAATCTCCACTAATTTCACTTCATAGACTTTTATGTTGGAGATACTCAATGTTAAGTACTAACATTTATATTTGGCTCTCTTAAATAGATATTATCTCTCAGTTGAGTTTCACATATATTCAGTTATTATTAGCATAGATTCCATTCCACCAGTGAATGAATATCTAACAGATGTTTGAAATTATTTTGTTCAACTCAATATTTATCTCAAATCGGAGTGGCAATATCAATTTTCTCTTCTTCTGAGAATGGGTCATACAGCCCTAATTCTTTTCATAATAATTTTGGATTGTATCCCTGGTGTTTTATACATGTTATTCTCACTGGATTTTATTTCTCCAGAAAAAAACAAGAAGATGATAGTTATGTAACACCTGCCTCCATATGGTCACATGTTAGAGCAGTATTTTTAAAAGGTTTATTTTAATTTAATACTTTTAATTTGCTATGCCATAACATTATGGTTAATATTTGAATAATTTTCTTTTATTACCATTGCTTTGTAGGATTTATATTGATAATGTTCTTCTCATTTTTGACAATGTGAACTTTTATAATTACTTTTGTTATTACTTTGATAAGCCTCTCCAGGGGTATATTCATTTTACTCAAAGACATGAATTTATGTCCAGTAATAAAGTAAAGTAAAGTAAAGGCCCTCCCGTTGATCATCAATTTGCTCGAGCGGGCCCAGTAACGTCTCCATTGGAGACTTTGTTGTTACTGTGTCTGGCATATCGAATACTCTCGGTAGCTTGCCGGGCTCTCTGAGAGGGGAGGAGGAATCGAACTCGGGTCGGCCATGTTGGCTGCGTGCAAGGCAGACGCCCTACCCGCTGTGCTATTCTATGGTGGTAGAGGCCAAATCAGTAGTTTCTCTTTTAGAAAAAATACTATGAAGGATCACAATGGAGGCATAGAGCTGATGTTAGGCTTTCTTTGTTGGTCTACATACTCAAAAGAAATTTTCCTTTGGGAAAAGACATTGAACTGTTTCTGATGGATGAGAGTTTTGGTATATACAACATGCTACCATAAAATTAAACACTAAAATTGTTATACACTATAGAGCATGGTAGCTATAGTTAATCATACTGTACTGCATATTACTACTGCATATTGTTGTCAGTAGAGCTTACAAAGTTCTCACAAGAAGAAAACTTTCTATAACTCCATAGTGGCACATGTTAACTAGCATTGCCAAGTGAATGTTTAGTAATAAATACAAAATAATGAATCATGTTGCACATTTTAACATATCACATGTCAAATCCATCACAAGAAAACAATTTTAAGTTATAAAAAACAAGGAGCACATCCCTCCACACCTCCTTAAAACTTGTTATTTATTCTTATATCTTATTCAACTGCCTACATGGACATTCTCCAGAGCTCAGCTGTCTTTTCAGTCTTCCAGATATTTCTCAAATGTCACCTACCAATCCTCTCCATCCCAATCTTTTCCATTCATCTTGTCAACAGCCATTAAATTACCAAGATGGAATCACTTATTATCTGGACTATTTCCAGCTCCAAATGGCTATTGTGCTACTCAAATGTCAACGTTCAGAAGATTCCTGTTCCACTGACTTATTAACTTTAGACAGCTGAAGAGAAGAACTCTTTAATACACGGTGCCATGTGTGACCCTGGATAAAGGTTTCCAGATCAACACAAACACAACCTTATTCTTGTCTGTTTCATGCAGCGATGGTACCTGCATGACTTCTATATGTATCTGAGTTTGAGATGTTCTGTAGATTAACAATCACTCTTTGTGAGTTTTATTTCCACAGTGAATTACTGGTCAAAATTTCAGTCATCTTGACTAGAAAATGTAGTCCACAAGAAAGAAAAAGAAGGGGAAATGTTCATTCGGTCTATGAATGAGTAACCCTATAAAACCTTTGATTACTTCAAATAGTTACTCTCATGAACACTCTTTAAAAACCACTGCCATTATGATAAACCACTATTTTATGTTGAAACATATATATCCAAGTTTCTGATCTTGTTCTGTATCAGCATAGCACTCAAAGAACTCAGGAAATCCCTCTAGCCCCCTTAGCTTCCATCTTTCTCTTGTCTTTTGAAAAGCCTTCATGTACAAAGAAATATTTTCAGGCAAAGGCAAAAATAATTGTCAGGATGATGGTTTTGCAGACAGGGAGGCTTCAATGACAGTGCAGTTCCTATGGTGAGACACTATAATGAGTTCAAAGAGTTTACAACTTCAATACTGCCTGTCAAATGCTCCCTTCAATGAATTGAATTCTTGGCTACAAGCCACAAATATGCTTTCAGAAATAGAAAGCATGTGAATATACTGGTGTTTCTATTATTGGTTCAGGTGAGATAGTTGCTTTCATTTTCATCATAAAAAAGTGTTCTCAAGGTATTAATGATTTCAAAAATGTGTTTACAATAATAAATCATGTAATTAGTTACAGATCAATCAGAGCCTCTCTATGATCATCAATGGTGAAAGCAATATAGCCATACAGTCTAAGTAAGGTAGCCTAAGATTTTCCAGTTTGTTTTCCATTTAGTAGACTATGTAATTTTGCAATTAATCATTTTAATAAAAATACCACTCCTTCAGGAGAAATACAACACAGTTATCCTTAAAGAGTAAAAACAAGAGCTACAACAAGTAGACAATACAAACATGCATTTATACACATTTTCAATTATATTTGAAAGTATTTTTGGAATCCATTACCATTTTTATCAAAATCTACAAACTATTTACTTGCAAAATTTTGAAGATCAATCTACACGTTTTAACTTAAAAGGCATTTCTCTTCATAAATTCCTGATATAGTTTGGTTCTGGTTTATTGGTAATGAAGTTTAAAAGGCTCTGCCTCATTGACAACTTTTTTTTTAATGAATCAATGTGAGATACAGTTACAGACTTACAAACTTTCTTGATTACATTTTAGTCATACAATGATCTAGTACCATCCCTTCAGCGGTGCCCATTTTCCACCACCAAAATTCCCAGTATCCCTCCTGCCACCCCCACTCCATCCCCTTCCCTCCACCTTTGTGGCAGGAACATTCCCTTTTACTCTCACTCTCCTTTTGGGTGTTATAGTGTGCAATACAGGTACTAAGTGGCCATTGTGTTTGGTCCATAATCTACTTTCAGCACACATCTCCCATCCCGAGAGAGCACTCCAAGCATCATTTACTTGGTGGTCCATTCTCTATCCCAGCTGCCCTATTCCCCAGCATGTGAGGACAGCTTCCAATCCATGGAGCGATCCTGCTGGCCCTCATCTCTACTATCCTTGGGTGTTAGTCTCCCATTATGTTACTTTATTTTTCACCAATGAGTGCAGTCACAACTTTAGGCAGAGTGAAAAATCTTGCTGTAAGAAACTAGTTGGGGGGCTGAAGTGATAGCACAGTGGGTAGGGCATTTGCCTTGCATGCGGCTGAGCCGGGTTCAATTCCCAGCATCCCATGCGGTCCCCTGAGCACCTCCAGGAGTAATTCCTGAGTGCATGAGCCAGGAGTAACCCCTGTGCATCGCCGGGTGTGACTCAAAAAGCAAAAACATAAAATAAAATAAAATAAAAAAAGAAAGAAACTAGTTGGTCAGCTCTTGCAGAAACCAAGCAACAAGTCACATATTTACCATAGTTCACAGAGCTCTGATTAGCTAGTTTGTTTGAAGCACAACACGCAAACCTTTTCTTCTTCCCCCTATGGCTGCTCACTAGACTGATGTAATGAAGTAATGAACAGAAACATCTTTCCCATTTGGGGCTTACATGGCAAATGCCCCATTAGGTCCCTAGGTGCCTTTAGGACTCAGACCCCAAGAGGCCAATGCAGGGAAGGAAAAGGCTTGTGGCTTTATGTATTACGGGCATGATTTTTTTTCCTTCAAATTAACTAGGCTGATTAGTAAGTGTAAGACGAACTCAAAGGTGTGATTGAATCACCGTAATATCCATCCTCTGAGAGTTGAGACTCAGCAGATGGGGAAAGAGAAAACAAATGTCCAACATCTTGATTGTCACTGACACTCGTGAAATTATCATTTGACAAACCGTGATGAAATAATTCGGCAGAAATCCAATAGAACTAATGAGTCATTTAATTAAATAAAATCCTGTCTTACCAACTAAGTGGTATGCAATGATAAGTGCTTCATTCCAATACTTATCTAGAAAATAGATGTCTAGATTTCTTTCCTTTATGACTTTTTAACAGCCAACCTGGGTATAATAATGATATTATCTAGAATTTATATGGTCAACACTCAATTGCTCACAGGGTTATTAAACAGTCTGTAAATTATCCTGGTTTTTTCCTCCTGCTTTCTGCCTGCAAAGATTAGATTTCTTATTAGCATTTTCTTAAGGAAATGGAAAGAGAATGAAAAGAAATAAAACGCAAATGGTCAATATTTCAAGTTCTTAACACCTTTAGGACAGCATTTGAAAATCTTGGCTAAATTGAAGCTTTTGGGTTTCTATTTGATTTAAACTATCAAAGGTGCTGTTAACTAAGGTAAATGATAACTAGAAGAAAAATACACATTATAGCCAAAATTTTAGCTGTAAGCAACAAAGCAATGGCAACCAATTAAGAGTCATAAAACTTATTGACTAAATAATGGTTATTTATGAATATCCACGGTTGATCATGAAAAAAATTTAGCAATGTTAAATTAAAATTATTTCTAGCACTAAAATATTTGATGTTAAAATTAGGTATTACTGTTATTAGAATTAACTAATCACAGATATTCATATGAAGACACTGTATTTCTACAAAGTTCACTGATCAGTTTTAATATGACTAATTCGTTTCCATGAACTTTTTAAAAGCATTTTTATTGACTGAGAATCTATGGTTAATAATATTGTTAATAATGGTTTCGCATGCACATAATTTCAACACCACTCATTACCACTGTACCCCCTCAGAACCCCAATGCCTCTCTCAACTCCCTCCCCCATCATTCCTATGTGATTTAAATGAGTCTTGCCTTGTTTTAAACTTTCACTCCCTGAAACCTAGTACAGTTCTACATACAAAAAGAATAATTACAAATGTTTATCTAGGTATGCTTTACACCTTTAAAAACGTTTTGGAATTACATCCCACCGGAGGAAAGTCATGTATATTGCTTCTTTCTTATTTATCACAGACCCTATCAAAAGGAATGTGTCATTGCAACACAAGAAGATATTATATAAGTTCCATCTTTTCCAACCTCTGTCCTCTCTTGTGGACATAGTTTCATCTAATTTAAATATAATTTAATATATGAATTAAAATATAATACCAATATAAAAAGTGAGAAACTAATTTTTATGTTTTAGTATAATGTTGAGTAAAATTAAAAGAGAAATATACATATTTTTAAATAAATCAAGCAAAGAACAAAATACCAACCAGGTATGTCTTGGTATTGGGTTTTGGGGGCCACACCTGGCAGTGATTAGGAACAACCCTTGGTTTCGAGCTCAGAGATTACTCCTGGCAGTGCTTAGTCATGTCTGGTATTGAAACTGAGCCTGGATACTCCATGTGCCAGCAAGTGACTTATTTGCCGTACTATCTCTCTGACCCCTCTGGTATGGATTTTAACATTATAATATTTTAAATGATTGATTATAAGAAGGTGCATTACCTAAGATATCTAAGTTATGTTTCTTCTATGTGTATGTTTCAGAAACAAAGAGTCGATGGGCATACTCATGATAATATAGAATAAGATAGGAGACATAAACAATAAGTGACTATAAATACAGCATTTAGAAGGAAATTTGGAAAACAAAGATAGTATGGAATTTGGAATTTGGAAATACAGCCTATAACTAACTTCCCAATATTCTACATATTTACTGTTATGTTAAATATTTTTTCAAACTAATAGTTAAAATTCAACTGACTATTCATATTTAAAAAGTTAAATGTAAAATGGGTCATTCTACTGTACCTTGCCTACTATATCATGTCTTCAGTTTCCTCGAGCGGGCCCAGTAACGTCTCCATTGGAGACTTTGTTGTTACTGTGTCTGGCATATCCAATACTCTCGGTAGCTTGCCGGGCTCTCCGAGAGGGGCGGAGGAATCGAACTTGGGTCGGCCATGTTGGCCGCGTGTAAGGCGAACGCCCTACCGCTGTGCTATCGCTCCAGCCCTTACAGCACCCGGTATTCCCAGGCGGTCTCCCATCCAAGTACTAACCAGACCCGACCCTGCTTAGCTTCCGAGATCAGACGAGATCGGGCGCGTTCAGGGTGGTATGGCCGTAGTCAGTTTCCTAGTTATGAATTTTGTACTGAAGGTCAGTATAAATTTCTCTGGACCCTGTGTAGCTCAGAATCTTAGTCCCAAACCATTAATTCCTGTAGCTATAGTATGCCAATTGTCCAAGTCTTCTTTGCAGTTCCCAAAACTCTAGACTCACAGTTCCAAGCTCAGGTATCAATCTGCCTTTCTATCGCCAACTGTAATTCCCTTCTGCACAAATCTTCTCTCTCCTACACAAGTTAGACTGAACTTGTTCCTCAACTCTCTCTAAAATATCACATCCACAAAGAAAGCATGCTTGGTTATTTTCCCAGTAGAATAATGCTTTGGTTTTCTTTTATAAGTAACCTGACTGAACTTTTGAAATATCCATCAGAACTGAAACTAACTCTACCTCTCTATCGACTTTAAGGTTTACTAGTATTCCTCAAGAAATAAATAAATTCTATAGCACAAACAAGGATATTTTTCTGATTTCAGTAAATTCACCAAGAATCTCCCAAAACACTTTACTCTTGATAGGGATTGGATGAACGTTTCTAGGAACTCTATTTCTTCCAGATCTGGTGTATTTTACCTTGATTCAGTCTTAGAAAAGCTATGGGTTTTACAGAGAAGTCGTTCTATTAGACTACCACGAGCCCTCCTCCCATCTTTGCCTGGAAGAGAGCACCAATGAAGCTCATACTCAAATTCTTCAGTCAGCTATGAATGATCTATAGTCTACAAAGGACTTGTCTGGCACACACAGAACTCTGGTTCAATCCCCAGTGCTGTTTATTACTTCCCACAAGACCATCAGGGATGATCCCTGAGCACAACCTACATGTGGCCCCCATAAACCCTCCCCAAATATGAAACATGCAATTATAAGATTCTTGATTGCACGTGGCCCTTGTGAAAGATACGAACCAGCTATTTTCTCCAGTCTAGATAAAGTATTTCATTATAATGCATCACAATATACCATACTATACTGTGAATGATGTCTGTTGATTTCCCATTTTCTGAAATATTCATTGTCAAAGAAGTTAACAGTTTCCCTGTCTATTTTTGACTTTGTATATGTTACTACTTTCCTGAGCTAAGGACCCAGGCTTATTTATCTTTGTAATCATGTGGAATATAGAACATCTGGATGAGAGTAGGTACCAAGTCCTAGAAAGTAATAGCGCAGGGGCCCAGTTATAGCTCAAAAGCAAAAACACTGATCTGAGGTGAGAAGATCAATACCTGCCATAGCCTTAACTGCTGAGAACAAACATACTGATGCAACTGCATTCAGGACCCCTGGTGCCACTGTGAAGTGTGTGTTAGCACCTCAACTAAAGTGTATGACCAAAGACAGCAGAAACAAGGTCCAGGTAGACCAGTCCATGGTTGAAAGCTTGCCAGCAGTTGTGGGGCAATATGGTTAAGACAGAGAAGGGACCGCTAGACCACTATGACAATGATAATTAGATAAGATCACTTTGGATAAGAACTGAGTGCTGGAAGGAGATATGGTGATATATATGATAAACTTTCAGTAGCAGTATTGGAAACCTCGGTGCAGGAAACATAAACTGGTGAAGGAATGGGTGAACCCTGTATGACTGAAACCCAATCATGAACAACTTTGTTACTATGTATCAAACAGTGATTCTCACACACACATATGTGAAATATACATATATTTATGTTTATATATATTTATATAAAACACTTAAAATATTAAGTGTGTGACAGCCTCCCCCATGCCTCAAGCCCCTAAAGCACCACAACTAAAGAAGTATAAGCATACAAATTTCCAGTTATCAGCATAACAAGGACAAAAAGAGGAAGGGGCAGAGAGAAAATAAAACATATCTTAAATAAATTAAAGGGCACAGCTCCTGTTAAATTTGATCTCCTGGGGTGTGGCCCAGTGATTTGGCTCAGGACTTCTTCAACTTTAACTACTTTCCATCCTTTGTGTGTTTTTAATTTTGATTTTATTATTGGGCTCTACCTGGTTCTGGGTTGTTCCTGGATGTGTGCCAAGAAGTGACCCCTGGAGGTGCTCCAGGGACTATATGCAGTGCTGGGGATGAAACCAGGGTTAGTCACATGCAAGGCAAGTGCCTGAACCCCTGTGTAGCCCTCCTGCCCTTTGTGGCTGCTTTTTGCCTGAGAAACGCAATACAGAGTGTCAAAGGAAACACCTTGCATTTATTATGTGGTTAATGTTGAAATCCAGATCAATTCAAATTCAAAATCAGAAACGTTTACCACTGTTATATGTTTCCTCATATGGAATCATGACCCTAGGTTTAAGAAGTTAGGATTTAGCTTGTCATAACAATTTTTATTATGCTTTTGTCTTTCAGAACTTTTGCACAATGCAGACCTGAACATCAGTTATTTGCTGGTCGAACTGAAGTGTCTGATCAATTATTCAGAAAAAAAACCTTTATACTAGTTTTATTATAAAAGAAAGCAAAATAAGAAACAGTGATTGAGAGTTCCCTAGGTAGTTAGCAACCTATTATGGTTGTTAAGTTAGTTAACAAGTTTCTATTAATGCATTTTACTATTAATGTGGTTAACTATTAAGACAGTCAACCATTAATGTACTTAAGCTATTGTCTTCAAATGTTAATAAATATTTTGATTAATTTATAAAATACTTTCTTCCATCTCAAATACTGCAATATTAGTTAATACTATTAACATTTAACTCTAGTTAAGAGTTCCTAGAAAATTTGAGTGTACTGGAAAATTACTCTTAAATGCTTCAACATAACTCGTGTAATCTCCAAAACAATCTAATCATATAGATAGTATTATCAGTTTCACTTTACAGATGAGAAAACTGAGGCATAGTATAAGGTACTCAAAACCTGTTTCTTTACTTCTAGGGGGTGTTTGGTTTGGTCAAATGCTCAGGGGCTATTTCTGACTCTGTGCCTAGGAAAGTCCTCTGGCAGTGATGATGTGGGGGAAATGGGGAGGCACTGATCTATTTGGGGTTGGCTAAATTGCAAGGCAAGCACTGTAACCCCTGGACTATCCCCCAGGCACCAAGACAACATAGTTTAAGAATGGTCCAGTTAGGATTCAAAGGAGTCAGCATGTCACCAGAATCTCAGACTCCTTTCACTATTACTCTCCACTTAGTACTAAAGTACACATTCACTCCTGTAGAGATGATAGCAATTCAAAAAGCATCAATTACCCTGCCAATTCTCTCGTCAAGAGGACATTCACCATTTTATTCCCTAAGATCTCAAAGCCTGTATCATTCTTTCAGCAAGCAGAAATGAAAACTTTCCCAAAGATGGAGGTCCTACAGTAAAATAAATAAGAAGAATAAATGCTATCTAGACTCTGATGGACTCCTCACAGCCATCACAAATCTACCTCTTTGCTGAACAAGCTATTAGTTGAGATCAATGATTCAATAAAGAGCTCACTAGAAATAAAAACATATAAAAACTTCAAGGAGTATTGGCATGATATGAAGTCAATAAGGGTCTAATTTATACTCAGTATCAAGAGTACTGTTACTTCTTAATAAAATAAACTGTAGGGACTACCCATTAGGTTTAGAAGATAAATCAAGAGCACCCATTAATGCTCAAGGTCTATTCCTGACTTTGGCTCTGAGCTCAGAGATCACTCCTGGCAGTGCTCGGGGAACCATATGTGGTATCGAGAATGGAACCTTGCTGAGCTGTGTGCAAGGCAAGCCATACCTGGTATACTATCTCTCCAGCCCCAAGGATTGTGGATTTTCACATAGCTTTTTCCTGAAGTTCTTTTGGCCTCCATACATTAAGTCTTCTCTACCTACAATATCCTCTAAACATTAGCTAAGTTCTCACAACCCCCTTCAAAACTTCTTTTGCACCCTGACTCTCAAGTCAATATGGGACCTGCCAACTACTCTGGAACACACATACACACAGACAGACAGACAGACAGACACACACACACACATCTTTGCCTACTAGGCAGTTATGTAGTCAATGTATCTCTTTATTTCTCATGAAGATAGGGCATGATTATTCAGCTTTGCATTCTACTTTGTACAATTCACTAACAAAGTGTTATTTACCAAGTGTTATTTGTCACAATAATAAGGGGGTATGTATCTCTTAGCATATCTAGTGTCAAATCCCAAGCATTTCGTGGTTCAGACTATTAATCCATATAATATTTTACCAACACCCAATAATATTGGCCTCTAGAGGAGGCATTTTAGAGTGCAAGTTCTAATATCCCCTGTAGAAAACTCTATCCAGATTCATGCACACCTTTAAATTTAAAACTTGTCTAGCTGGTCTGAGAGGATTGTGCACAAAAAAGGATAACATATAGTTCAAAGTAATCTAAAACTCATCTGACCAACACATTTCCTTTATAAATCTGAGGTTCTGAGAATGTAGCAACTTACAGGAGATAGAGAAAAATCTGTGACAAAATAAACTAGGACTGGACCATGGATTTTTGATACTTCTTGTGATAAGGTATTTTCAGTAGTAACCACATACACAATACAGTTATACCTCAATAATTATGGTCATGGTATTTTTGATATAAATCCCAAGATTTTTCATTATTTTTTATGCAATGTAAGGACTCCGTTGATTATGTATATGCTTGTTTTGCATTCCAAAAAATAAATCTATAAGGCTTGTCTATCTATAGTATTTACTTTGAGGGGCCAATCTCTTAATTTGGCCACAAACAAATGTACATTTTCCTAAGAAGTGAAAATAGTACAGACCCTGGAGGACAAGCTTTGACAGGAGGCAGTGGAATGAAATGGGAAAGTCTTCCTTTATTAGTGATGAAGAGGTATGGTGGGTCAAGGACTGCATTAGAGAACAATTCTCTTCAAAAAGTCTGTCTTCAGATGATGATCATAAAAGAAGAGGGCTAAACTGTAAATATAACATGAGTGAAAATTCAAAGAAGAATATGGGAGAGACAGTACAGATAAATTAAGTGTTTCCTCTCATGCTATTGACCCTAGTTTGGTCCCGTGTACTACTTCAGTTCCCAGTGCATCACCAGGAGTGATCCCTGAACACAGAACCTAGAACAAGTTCTGAGTATCTCCAATTGTGTCCCAAAAGAAAAGAAAAATAATGAAGACTTTGGAAGTGAATGTATACTGCCTTCTAAATAAATCTTTCCATTAGTTCAAATAGCAACATTTAAAATACTTTTGACTCGGATTCTTTGCAATGTCTACTAAATTCTAAGAGAGAAGCTCCCTGAAGACAGATTTCCTTACTCACACTAAGTCCCACAGTGCTTAAGCACAGAAATATATCTGCTCTTTGATGAACAACATTTATGGCTCAACGCAATGATAGTTTTATACTGCTAGTAAATTATATACATTTTCAAATAATGTGCATTTCTTTGATTGCTGACTACAAAATATTAGTTAAATTTAAGTAGGCATAAACAATAACTATGGTTTCAATTTAATGTAATTTTGCACATAGCACTATACTTTCTAAGTAATTACTATTTAGATGTTTTCCAAGTTCATAAGTGATCAAGAAACTGTTTGTATTTAAAGGCAGAAGAAATGCAAATAAGATGGATAAAGAGGGAAATAGGGTGTGGGTTTCACTCATGCTACATTAACTGCTCCAATGGAGCAAACTAATTAATTTTGCTTCATGCACTGTAATCAGCAGGCTTAATCTAGGAAAAAGAAGAATGCAATTGTTATTGCAAATATTAAAGGTCTTACTACCTATCATTCAGTTGCAGTAACTAAAGGAAGTCCAATAGCTTATTAATGTTCTCTGGCTATTGGCTCTGGTTTTTACTGAATACATTTTTAAGTGGCACTAAGTTCATAAATTAAATCTTAGTAACATTTTCATATTAAGTAACTATTATTAAAATCCATTTATTCCTCAGAAGAATTATATGACTGTACTGGCTCGACAAGAAATTCAATTCTGATCAGGAAAAAAAAAGTTTTTAAATATTTCATAAACATTAACCTAGACTTTTTGCAGAAATAAAGCTGAGAACATATTTCAGCAGCTCCAATGCTTGTTTTCTTATTAAATCATAAATTTCATGACTTTATTCTTGCTGGTACAATGACAAAGTGCACAAAGCTAAATGTGAAAGTCTAGTAGGTCAGAAGGAGGCAAATGTATTGCTGAATATGATTTTTGATGGTAGTGAAATCTTTAAATACTGAAACCATGCCAATTTTGTAATAGGCCAACAAAAGCCTTCAGATATTCAAATAACCCTATGGGAAAGTTGATGTGATTCCAAGTACTAAATATAAATACTACATGTCTTAGTTTTGAGAGGGCATCAGAAAGATGAGTCTGATTTAATTACTATTAATTCATCCTCCCTCCCTTGGGTCAAGTTGGAACATAAAAGAAGAAATCCCTAAGTCTATAAATAGATAAGGAGCTGACCCAAGGACAATCATTAACCCAACATTTAAGCTTATAGAAAACTGGAGAAATCCTCTACAGAAATATTTTGAGGCACAAAAAAAAAATAAAAAAGAGGCTGGGCGCTATGGATCCCATCAGAACATGAAACATGTAACTTGCCTTGCCAGGTACATATTCCCAATTTACTATATATTATCAGGTGGCAAAGACAGCACACAAGAGAACTGAATTTGAAGGGACGTGCCATCTATCACCACCCAGATTTTCATCGTGCTTTAAATCACAGCATACATTCACAGCTCCAGCAACTTATCTGTGAAACAAACCCCATTATCATTCACAGGAAACCCTTGGTATCCAAATACCTTTCCACTCCGTACACCTAACTTCTACTGCTGTTGGACACCAATGCTAAGCTTTGGTGTTCACACACTTAACTGTGGGTTTGCCAGGGCTTATACTTCAGTGATAGCATTGGCAAGAGCAATTTGCACAGGGTCACAGTCATTTAGATGTGGTGCAGGGACAACCAAGGATCACAGTCCTGAGATTGTAGGTCTGGTCTTGTTTTTTGTTTGTTTTAAAATCACATCTGGGCAGTGCTTAGGTTTTATTACTGCCTCTGCATTCAGGGATCTCTCCTGGCAGGCTTAGGGGACCATAGGAGGTGATAGGGATCAAACCAGATGGTGTGCATGCAAGGAAAACATCCATCACATTATATTGTCACTGCAGCTCTTGAGGTTGCAGGTCTGGCTGTAGAGGCCAAAGATCCATCACACTATTATAGCACAGGAGCTCCCAGTGAGTAAGGGGTGGAAACTGTGATTGGTGCATGCAGGGCATGTCAGAGTCAAACTTGCAGTCTGAGGCTTGCAAAGCAGCTTTGCTGTTGAACAATGTATGTGTGTAGTAGTAGTAGTAATGGTAGTAGTAGTAGCAGCAGCAGCAGCAGCAGCAGTAGTCGCAAGGAATGAACCCAGAGTCTCATATGTTCAAGACATGTATGCAAGTGTATTACATCTCTGGTCCTCCACTATTTCAGCTCTCTCAGTAATAGGTAAACCCCTTTTTCGACCAGTCAAACAGTTCCGATTTGTCATTTAGAGTTGAATAACTGGTGCTTTGTGTTCCATTTGGCAAGACCACATCCATCTCTAATTACAAATACAGCTCTGATTTTATACTTCCAGGCCAGGAAGCATGAGGATTAATGCCCACTCACCCTCCTATTTTTAAAGGGAATTCTACAGGATTCCTCACAGGGTCCTGATGAGACTGAGGTTCAGATGCCAGTAAGCAGCTCAATAATGTTACTTTTATTTTGAACCATGTTTGCTGAGGAATTGAGGCTTACAATACTGATAACTGCACCCTTTATGGATATATCACTCCAACACCATATCCAACACCACCGAACCAGCTCTGCTTCATCACCCACGAGGGCCCCATGCAACCCCATCTCTGAGGTAAGCTCAGTTGGATGAACACAATTACCCTTTCTGGTCAATCTGACCTTTTACTGTTTCTTTACCATGTCTCTTTTATATCCATTTATGGAAAAGATCTTTTATTTCTTATTGTAGATGTGGTGACCCCTATGCACCTAGAGATGAATAGAGTTTATCCCCTGAAATTCCACAAAAGTGTAAATCCATGACAAATTAAGAAAGTAAATTATGTTTCTCTAAAAAAGTATACTTTTCTTGCTTGGACAGGAAAATAATGTTCTTTATTAGCTTTTCCTCTTTCCTTTTCTCACACTTCTTTTGCAGCTCGCCCCTGCTTCCTGAGTTTTCCTTCCATTCCATTCCCAGAAAGCAAGGTTGTGGACCCCACTTTGCTTTTCAGGAAACCCAAAGGGTTTTTCAGGAAATCTAAAGCACTAAGCTATCCCTGGCCCCAAAACTGTTAGCATGTCTGGGGAAAAACCTTTGCCTTCTACCTATTCATTCAAGCATAAGGGGATAGTGCAGCATCTGATTCCAACCAAAATGGGTTCCAGAACTTGATCTACATGGCTAATAGAAGAAAAGTGAGCACTGTGCTCTATCCCTCTAATGCAAAGGAAGAGCATGGCACTCAGATACGGGAATGGACACATGTTGCCCATGCTTACAAAGTTTCAATGAGAGGAGAGGGCGCATCAAAAGTCATATGGTTTTGGGGCTGGTCTGCCACCACCAGTCATTCCCTTCACATCCATTCCATAGCTCTAGAGATCTATCTTCCGTGACTTTGGAGAATTCTGCTTTCTCTTACATATCCTCATGAATACAGAAATCATATTCTTGTTTCTCCATGGGACAGAAGAGCTTCACATGAAAGACCTTGATGGTAGACTTCCTCTAACTCAGAACAGAGCACTTAAGCGTGCATGGCTTAAAGCCCAGGATCTCAAAGATAAGCACCACACTCCATGTTTACTCTGTTACACCTTGCCCTCATTGTATTCTAGCCTGGAATACAGTACAGTATGAAAAAAGGGGTGACTATTAATGAGTTTAGTAAGAGGAATGGAAAGTCAAGAGACCTGCATCCATTCTCTCATGTTTCAACTTCCCAAGAGCAGAGCATCTGCCCAAACAAGTACCAGGGGATAAAAGACAACAGAAAGTGCAAAGCTAAACCTCAGCACCCAAAAGGAGAGAGAGAATAAAAGGGAATGCCCTGTCACAGAGGCAGGGTGGGATGGGGAGGAAGGGGGGTGGGAGGGATACTGGGATCAATGGTGGTAGAAAATGGACACTGGTGGAGGGATGGGTACTTGAACATTGTATAATTGAAACCCAAGCACAAAAATTTGTAAGTCTACAACTGTACCTCATGGTGTTTCACAAATAAAAGTTTTTTTTTTTAAAGTGAAAAGCTGAAAACATTGCGCCCTTTTTATTTAATCTATACCTCTTGTCTTTGTCCATCTCTCTGGTCACTTCTCAGTATCAGCTCATTGGCTTTGAAGCCAGGAATGCTCTCCCTTCTGCCCACTTGAAACATCCTTAACACACAGTTCATCTCCTACCTCTGGATTAAGGTCCCGATTTTCCATCACAGCCTTTGCTGATTTCTCTCATAGATTTCCACGGTACTCTTAGACTATAAAATGAAATTTACTACTTCATAAACAGTTTTATTTCAGGCCTATTACTCCATTTTTGGTTAGTCCCAATTCCCACGTTACACTGCAAGTTGCTGGAAGGCAAGGATCATTTCTAATTTTTCTCTGGCTTCCCCTGGCACAAAACAAAAGAAGTAATCAGGCATTGAAAGCTTAATCTTTTAGACAGAATGTGAAACTAAGGAAAGAAAGGAGTTAAGAAGATTTACTGCTCTCTCTCATTTCCCCTTCCCCTGTTAGGTGTGTTTCACATTCCCTGTTTATTCTGATTTAACATAACCTCCCCCCTCCCCCCCCTGCCACACACACACTTCCTCTCTTAATCCTTACATTGACACTGAACATGGGAACACACCTGGCAGCCAGGGGAGGGAGATCATTGTAAAATGGCTTGTTCTGTGTCTGCCTTATATTCACTTCACTATGGCAGGCAGGCTACCATTTCTGTTAGAGAAATTCAGCTGAATCGACATAACATCCAACATATCAATTCTTTAGAGACTGGCTTTTAAAAAAATACATTTGTAGGTTCCCTTTCTGATACTACCTGAGAAATCCATATAAACAGAGCGGTAAACTACTTTCTAAAGTTCCAAGGAGCTACAAGGGGCAGAAAGACAGGATCAATAAGCTTGTTGAATTCCGTGATGATTAAAGGCTCTTATGTTCATATCAGATGACATAATTTCTGCCCCCACAAACATATTTTTTTAATTTCAAAAAATTTTGATTGGATCACTGTGAGATACACAGTTACAAATTTGTTCATGATTGGGTTTCAGTCATACAATGTTCCAATACCTGCCCCTTCACCAGTGTACATTTCCCATCACCAGTGCCCCCAGTTTCCTTTCTGTGACACCACTCCCCCTCACCATGACCTGACTCTATAGCAGGCATTTTTCTTCTTTTTCTCCTTCTCTCTTTTTCTCTCATTCTGGGCATTATGGTTTGCAATATAGGTACTGAAAGAAACATTATCATGTTTGTGCCTTTACCTATTTTCAGCATGCAGTTTTCTGTTCAGGGTGATCATTTCCAACTATCATTGTCATAGTGGTCCCTTCTCTATCTGAGCCACCCTCAACCTCCCACACACCACTTGTGGCAAGCTTCCAACAGTGTGTCAGTCTTCCTGGTCCTTGCTTCTACTGTCTTTGGTTATTATTCCCATAAAATATCCAACAGATGAGTGCAATCATTGTATGTCTGTCCCTCTCCCACTGACTCATTTCCCACTGCTTGATACCCTCCCTGTCCACCCATTTATAAGCAAATTTCATGACTTCATTTTTCCTGGTGGTTGCCTAGTATTCCACTGTGTAGATGCACCATAGTTTCAAGGTAAGGATTCTATACAGTCTGTCACTCAGCAGTTCAAGGGAATGGGGAGGCATGGGTATATTACTCAGAAGTACAGAACAAAGATAGTGATTAAAGGGGAGTTGTGTCAGCTCCTAAAGCATGAAAGCTGAAACCCATTGAGATACAGAAAAAAAGGGCAGATAAACTCAAGAGGACCCAAGCAGTAGTCCAGAGAATGCTGAGCACCCTGTGAACAGAAGCTCCAACAGAAGCAAAAGGCATGATAAGAATATAGGTAGCTGTCAAGGTGCCTACGCAATAGTACAGCAGTAGAACATTTACCTTGCCTTGTAGAAGGCCTACCTGGGTTGGATACCCAGAATTCCATATGGCTCCCCAAGTCACTGCTCAGGAGTAATCTGTGCACTCAAAGCCAGGAATAAATCCTGAGCATCACTGTTTGTGGCTCAACACAACCCCCCAAAATATCGAATATTAATATTAAAGACCACCAAAAATTCTCTCTCTCTCATAACCTCTGCCACTCCTTATTTCTTCTATTGCCATGTGCTGGGGAGCCACAAAATAATCTACAACAAGAAGCTAGGAATCAGGAAATGTGATATAGACTATGAAAGGAATTCCCAAGAAAACACACACACACACACACACACACACACACACATAATTGGAAGGAAAGAAGCTCACCAATATGTTGTAAATCAGGATGCATATATATATGTATATTTTGTGTCTGCATTATGCTTCTTCATTCTACTACTTTTGTCCTAAGTCTTACAAAAATCCCTGAAGGTGACTGGTGATGATCCTTGTCACCTTGATAAATATGAAGGCATAGATATTCAGGATTTAGGTCACTGCTATAAGATCAATTAGGGAGTGAGTGATAGATTACTCCAACCCAGATCATCATTTTTCTAAAATAAGCCTCTATTAAAAAGAAGAAAGGAGCTTATACAAATACAGAGTGAAAATAGTTCATCAGACTGTATTTAACCAAATTATTCAACTGTCAGATATGCTAACATCTCCCTATTCTCTGGGAAAATTTCAGGTGCAGAACCTGGTTTCCTCCTCTGAGTAAAAAAACATCCCCTACTGAGAGATGGGATGCCACACAGTGTAAATTTCCCATGACTGCAAGCAGCATGAAAGATGGAAGAGAGATGTAATGGTATCAATTTTAGCAGAACTCTGCATTTTGCTGACTATCCTATATCTTCCTTTAGACAGACAATTTGGGTCCCCAGGGATAGGTGGAAGCTTGACACTAAGCAGTCCATAAATATTTGATGAATGAATTAATTGGTGAGAATAACTTCCTAAATTTCCATTACAGAAAGTGGGGACAGAGTGGTATACTATGAAATGCATTCAAACTCATTTGCAGGAGTTGGAATCTGGATATTACAATACAATCGATCCTTGTAAAAACTCTGGGAAATAATATGGCATTTTGAAATGAATACCTTTCAAATGAGCTTCAGTAGTGAAACACCCTGCATGTAAATTCTCACTTGAAATGGCCATTTTGAAATGTAATGAAATTAGTTGATTTGCTATCATTTGCACATGCCCGGTAACGAGTTCCACTCTTATGGGTACTCTGCCTTGCTATTTCACCTGCTAAGACATTCATTCTAATTTCTGTCTGTGAAAGCCCTTCTCAACAATGCAACACAAGTGTCAGGTTCGCTAGGTATTATATATGTCACCCAACTGATTGCAAACGCCTGTCATCCCTCGTTGGACTTCCATCGACTTCTTTCTGAGTTATTCATAAGTCTCATTTCTCCCTTTTCATAGTGCTGCTTTCCTTAGTCCAGGAGTCTTTTTAATTCCATCTTGAATCATTAAACTATTTGGTGACTCTGGAGATAACTTAGAGAACTGGATGGGGATTCAAATTGAGCCTATAACCTGCTCCTCTAGCAGTATATCCAGCAGCCTTTATAAGGAAGTAGGGACAGGAGAGACACACAAGTCTCACAACTGTAGACTTCTGGAATAGAAACAAATTCTATTAGCTTCTGCTCTGAGAAGTGCTCATGCCTCCTATTATCAAGTGTTCCTTTCATGCATTCATCAATTAACTTCCCAGAAAATACACAAACAGCACCAAGTAATTTACACATATACGCACGCACACACACACACACACACATACCTGCTAATGACAGTTTTTCATGTGTCTGCCTTGCCCAGTAGATTGAAATATATGTTTATTTCTATGGGGGAATCTCAAATTCCTCTTCCTTATATGACTAGAGTTGTAAGGTCCCCTGAATGGAGTTACATAAGTTACGGGAACGGTGACAACTGTGACAGACTAGAATGCAGGTGGTTCTCTCCCTGCTCAGTACTAGCAGGATTATGCCAGGGCAGGATGTAGCCTCGGGACTTGCAGTCCTACAGAGAAAGGACACAGATCCAGATTTGCAATTAAGTGTAGGCCACGTGAACCCCATTTCTGAGTTCCTGGCAGAATTCCCATCAAAACTTTGCAATGTCTTTTAGGTTACCTATGCACACGAGTATACTAAGTGGTTGTCTGGCAAGGGTTGGTCACTGGTTTACCCAAACAGAACTAAATCCCAGCCACCGATTTCAATCTTAGAGTAACACATTCAATGCCACATATCTGTACTATGACTATTCATTTCTCAATCCATTCCATATTTATCACCAACCCTGCCTGACGTGCTGACCTAGTTATTAGGATGCAGCACTGAATTCAACAGACAAAGTCCCCAGCACCACAGGTTCTCAATGGGGGAAAGCAAGAAGAACAAAATGGCAGATAAACACAGAGGATAACTAGAGAATATAATGAGTCTGATGAGAACAAAGACAGGAGAAGGGCACAAAAGTTTGACTTGAAGGAGGACACAGAACACCTCCTTTAAATCAGATATTCTGGGAAGACACTCATCATTCTAAGAATGAGACCATTCTGATCAGAAATGAAGGTATGAAGAAGTAAGACATCAAAAATAAGAGAGGAGAATGTTCTCGCTGGGACTGGAGAGAGTTCAGCAGATTAGGTTTCTGCCTTCCATACAGTCAGCCCTAGTTATATCCCGGCATCTATATGATCCCTCAAGCAAAGCAAGGTGTGATCCCTGAACACATAGCCAAGAGTGAGCCCTGAGCAAAACCAGCTATGGCCCCATATATCCCCCAACCCACCCCCCAGAATGAATATTCAAGCTAATGGGGAAAACCAAGTGAAGAGAACTGAGACCGAAACAAGCCTGATTAGGGTGCAGTGAAGTGGGTGGAGAGGTATGAGGTCAGAGGCTGGCCCACCCAGATGAGATGGTCATTTGGTATCTGGTCACTGTCACAAGGAAAATAAAGAGTCTTCAGAAGGTAGCAAGTGGGAAAGACATGACCTCATTATTGTGGCAAAAAAGGTCATTTTGTAAACCTGTGAAGAGCCGAGAGACTGCATAGGCATTTGCTGCACTATTAGGAGGCTGCAGAATATGATGGAATGTCAGCTGTGCTCCCTTTGAATAAAAGCAGCTTTTATTTTTCAATTAAAATGTAACATAATTGACTTCAGCAAAACTGTCGCACTTGACCTTATTTCTCTTGCATTAATGGGGTCATTTATATGATATGTCAGGAGTGCTACCTCTGTACACAATGAACAGCTTTTATTTTTCAATTAAAATGGAACATAATTGATTTGAACCAGAAATGATCTCCTGACATTATTCCCTTCGTTAACAGAACTATTTCTATGATGATCATGTAAATTAATCTTCAACAATATTGATTATTTTAAATAAAAACAACTCAATGACAGTATATTTTTGCCTTCACTTTAACATCAATCCTACTAAATATGATGCCAGTATCTGGAAGATCAAACCCACAGGGTTACTACATGAATTTAAAGAGATGCAAAAATATTTACAATTATGCTTTAATTTGAAGCCGTGATTAAATATAATTTGACTGTGACCTTGCAGGCCAAAATAATATATCACAATAAACTGGAGATAGATTCAGAGATGAAACAGTGTTTGCTTCAGTGGATACATATGTGAGGATGAATTTTGGCACTTGTCAGCCTATGATAAATTACTACCAGACTAATACTTGTCAGTGCAGTAATAACTGATCATGCTCTAAATAGCACTAGGGGAGAGAGGTGAGGAAGAACCTACAAAGTGAAAAAAAAATCCCAATCACAATAATGACTCTAGTTCAAAGCAAAGTAATTATCTACCAGCCTCCTTATTGTCAAATCTATATTTCAAGTGACTACCTTGATATCTATGAGAATCAATTTCTACTTCAAACTCTAATTAGCGACAGAGAAATCCAGTAATAGTAATAAAGTAATGTCTCTATTAAGGCTTTCCAAAAGCTTTGGTAAATCTTACTAGGAAGATGACACTAGGTTCATGTACTCAGCCTTTCCATATTTCAAAATCATCTCAATAATAATTAAAAATTCTCTAATATCCTCCACAATTACTAAAACAGGGCAAACACTTTTATGATGTATAAGGAAAAACACTGTAGCACTGTGGTACTGTCCTCCCATTGTTCTTGGATTTGCTCGAGTGGGCAACAGTAACATCTCCATTGTGAGAGTTGTTGTTACTGTTTTTGGCATACTGAATATGTCTCAGGTAGCTTGCCAGGCTTTGCTGAGCGAGTGGAATACTCTTGGTAGCTTGCCAGGCTCTCCAAGAGGGGCAAAGGAATTGAACCCAGGTCGGCCATGTATTCATTATTGTTGCTTTTATTATGATAACGTCTGGGGATCGCAAGTCTGGCGCAGCTGAAGTTGAGGCACAAGGTTATGGTGCTCACCACAGGTCACAATTTCTGGTTATGCTATTTGCTCTTTGTTTTAGTTGTGGTCCTTTGTCAGGGGGCACACCCCATTTTGTGGCATTGGCACATGCCTCTCCTGGTGCATCTGGGCATCACTTTTGTTGCCAAGGTTCACAAACAACTATGCTGCCTGTCTCAGACAGCAGAACTTCCACGGATCATGTTGCATATGTGGAACACCAGGGATTTGGAATTTAGGGCCACGTTTGCCAGACAGGTGCCCAAAGCCAATATTCCTCTCGACTGACCATAGGTAAATATTTTTTTAAGTGAAGAAAGTGCTTTCTACTAGTGCATTAGAAAAGGTATGTAATTCCTTTCGGGGTAAACTAGTTTTTAACAAAACGGTTAAAAATCTGAAAATCAATTAGTGGTTTTCAACTGCCCATCCTTGGTCTACTCTCAGGAATACCCTGCCAGTACACACACAAGTTTTTGCTGCTTTATAATACACAACAATCCTGGACTATGAAACAGCTACAATAATTGTGTCCTTAATATGGAAAAAAATAATTTTGTTGTAGTGAAATGGATCTCTATTTTCTTTTGTTGACTGAAATTTCAGAGTCTAAATCTAAGGTTGTGCGGTTTAATCCTCAGATTTTCTTCTAAGAGGTTTACAGTTTTAACTTTAAGTTGTAAAGGTAAAGGTAAAGGCCCTCCCGTTGATCGTCGATTTGCTCGAGCGGGCCCAGTAACGTCTCCATTGGAGACTTTGTTGTTACTGTGTCTGGCATATTGAATACTCTCGGTAGCTTGCCGGGCTCTCCGAGAGGGGCGGAGGAATTGAACTCGGGTCGGCCATGTTGGCCGCTTGTAAGGCGATCGCCCTACCTACTGTGCTATCGCTCCAGCCCCCTTTAAGTTGAGTTCTTTAAATTTACTTTAATTTTTGCATATGGCATAATGGAAGGTCTAACTTGAGACTTGCACAGGGATATCCAGTTTTCCCATGTTGCAAAGCATCATTCTATATTTTTTAAAATTACATTCTTAAAAACTATTGGGTAACATATGCTGGAGTTACTTTCTGGATCTTTCTTCTATTTCCCATATCTTTATGTCCATATCACACCAATTAATCGCGATAGCTTTGTAGTAAGTTTTTAAATCAGGAAGTGTGACCACTCCAATTACACCCTCTTTTTTTTAGTTTTTTTTTTTCTTTTTGGGCCATACCCAGCAATACACAAGGGTTACTCCTGGCTCATGCACTCAGTAATCACTTCTGGCAGTGCTTGGGGGACCATATGGGATGCTGGGAATCAAACCCATGTCAGCCGTGTGCAAGGCAAACGCCCTACCCACTGTGCTATTGCTCCCGCCCCCAGTCTCTTTTTCTTTAGATTATTTTAACTATTTTGGGTTTCTTACAATATACTTTGAATTGTAGAATGCATTTTTCTTTTTCCACAGGGAAAAAAATCGTTTGAAGTTATGTAAGGATTGTGTTGAGTCTGTAGATCACATGAACTGTACTGACATTATAACATAGAGTTTTTGTATTCATTAACATGCTTCCTTTTGCTTTCCTTAATGTTTTTCGCAGAATTTGTATAACTTTGCAGTATACAAATATTTCAATTTGTTGGTGCATTCTTTAGCATTTTATTATTTTGTCTATTTGAGGGGGTACATCCTGAAATACTCAGAGGTTACTCCTGGCTCAGCACTCAGGACTTCCTCCTGGTGGTGCTCAGGGAACCACATAGGATAACAGGGATCAAACCCAGGCTGGCCACATGCAAGATAGATGACTTGCCTGCTATACTATCACTCTGACCCAAGAATTTTTATTCTTAATGTTGCTATTTTAAGTGAATTTCCTCTGAATCTTTGTTCTCGATTATTCATTTTTAGAGTAAAGAAACAAATTAATTTTATGTATTGATTTATATAGGACTGGAGTGAAAGCACAGCAGGTAGGGCATTTGCCTTGCATGTGACTGACTCTTCTGCCCCTCTCGGAGAGCCCGGCAAGCTACCAAAAGTATCTCGCCTGCACGACAAAGCCTGGCAAGCTACCCGTGATGTATTTGATATGCCAAACACAGTAACAACAAGTCTCACCATGGAGACGTTACTGGGCCTGCTCGAGCAAATCAATGAACAATGGGAGGGCAGTGACAGTGATTTATATGTCTTGCTGAATTCTTTATCAGATCTAGTAGGCATAATTTTGGGAGCATCATTATGATCTTCTCTGTAAAAAATAATGCCAATTGTGAATACTGTAAGACTTGGATGCACGTTCTTTAAATGATGATTTTACAAAAACAATTTGGAATGGTAAGGGAGAAAGAGCTTAAGGCACAGGAAACATGCTTTACCTAAGGGAGGCCAGGGTTGTATTCCTGGAACTGCATGATCCCGGATGAATCCCCGCAGTGACTTCAAACAGTGAGTAGAGAATAAACAGGGAATGAGCAGGGAAATGTGGCCCCAAGCAGCACAGGGAGCCCAAGACCAAAGGGAACCAGAAAAAGAGAATTAAGTTTTCTATTCTCCTAAGTCTTCAGTGCTTGCCAACTATCATTTCTCTGATTCAACTGGCCACTACCATATTAATCCATATCATTAAGCAAAACTACTCTATATTATTGGCATGAAATAGGATTAAATTCACCTGGCTTCCAACCAGATGAAACACCACTCACATTAAAATAAAGTATCTTTATCATTAATTAATAACATCATAATAACTAAAGTGAAACGCATCTAGAAGAGTTGTTGCCTCATTTGTCTATGTAGAAACTCATATATTTTCAATAAAATCAACCATTTAAAGGATATTCCAGTGTACAATTTAGAAATATTAAGATGTAGAAAGATACTAAAAACCAAACTTACAGTCAGTACAGAGTTTCCATGTACTTTATTTATGTTATATTTTAACTATGTAGTTGTAGTCCAACTTTCGTTTGAAATTTTTAATTTGTTAAGATTTTAAGTTCCAAAATATAACCTTAAAATATTTTTTCTAGGATCATAGTCTCAATTATATTGCTTATACTCAATATGTTGTGTCAGACTATTTCTTTGTCCCTTATTTTTTAGAGGCATCCTTTTTATAGAGTGGGAAGGAACATTTCCATCAAGCTGGGTTTTTAAAAATTTAAAAAAGAAAAAAGTAATTTCTTGGATCCCAGGTTTTCTAATCTGGAACACGAAGCTCATGCTATTTTACCAATAGGATTTCTGCAAGAATTACAGTATTTTACAAAGTATTAGGCAAATCTCAGCTATTGTTGTCATAGTAATAATTTATATTAAAAAATTAATTCAGTTATCAACAAATATATGTACATACATGTAATGATCCTCACAGACACTTTCACACATAATTACATTTCTGTAAATATTTTTGTGCACTTGGAGTAGCTGCAAAATGATACACTAAAAGAATTATTATTTTTATATATGCTTAAATGTGAATCAAAGACATACTATTAATTGAGCAACTCCAAGGAATTATGTACAAATATGGTATTTTATTTCAAACTATGCACCAATAATTTATGAAACACCATATTAAAATAAGACTATATAATGGTAATCTTAACAAAACCTTGTAATAAGCCAGAGTATCTTTCAATGATATTATATTTTGTTTGTTTTTAGTTTTTTTTTTTTTATATAATTTATTTATTTATTGAATCACTGTGGGAAAAGTTACAGAGCTTTCGGGTTTAGGTCTCAGTCATGTAGATGCCGAACACATTTCCCTTTACCAATACTCATTTTTAACCCCGAACCCCAATAGACCCCCACCTCCCACCCCTCCCAATTCTTGTGAGGCAGATGAGTTCTAGTTAATACTCTATCTACTTTGACTAGATAGATTATTTCGATAGAAGATGCACAATTATTGTTTAGAGTTTACGACCCACCCCCCCCCCCCAATCAGACCTGCTGAAACAGCGTTGTGAAATGATTTGCTTTCTACAACTTGGTTTAAGAATAAAATGATGTCGCGTGGCCGCGATAGCGGCCGCACGGTTTTGAATTTCTGCTATTTTACTTATTGACCCTGGAAGAATTTCTATTAAAAGTTAGCTAGTTAAGAGATTGGTTTCTGTGCCCTGGAGTCGTGGCCGTGCCGGAGAGCCGCTCGTGGGGGGCAGCTGGCGACATCAGTGGGGCGTGGGGGACGGCCCACAAAGCCCCCCTTCCCATGAGGTCCCCGCCGCTCCCCCGAGCCCGGCTCAAACCTGCTTTCCACAAGGCTCCCGTGCGGCCGCCATCTTTCTTTTCAGAGAGGAGCAGGCGGGCCGGTCAACGCCCTTCCCCCTCCGGGCAGGCTTGGTGGCGCGGATCAACACAAGTCCATTTGCTTTTCTGCTCCAAGCGGCTGGTTCTCTGTGCTAAGTCCTTGTGCCTCCGGGGCCGTGGCCGTGCCGGAGAGCCGCTCGTGGGGGGCAGCTGGCGACCTCGGTGGGGCGTGGGGGACGGCCCACAAAGCCCCCCTTCCCATGAGGTCCCCGCCGCTCCCCCGAGCCCGGCTCAAACCTGCTTTCCACAAGGCTCCCGTGTGGCCGCCATCTTTCTTTCCAGAGAGGAGCCTGTTTTTAGTTTTAAGGACACACCCAGAGGTGCTCAGGAATCACTGCTGTGAGGACTCAAGAATTTGCACACAGTGTAGTACCAGGTATATAACCTGGGTAAGCTGCATGCAAATCAAGTAATCTAATCAGTATACTATTTCTCCAACTCCTAGTTTGATTTACTGAATACAGATAAAAAAGAAAAGCAAGTTCTAAAAATGAACATACTGTGTAGCAAATACTGCATGCTACGGCAGACACTTGGAAAAGTTATTCAATAACAAGAGCAGTGATTAAATTTCCTTCAGATGCTGCCTTTAGAATTTGGGGAGTAGTGCTATTGATTCTTGGAAGTGTTTTGGGAGAAGGGTCAATTATTTTGATGATGGAAGGCAAAATTGATTTATACCGTTACATCTTTTTTATCTGATCTCTGTTCACTCCTGCACAGCATGAGTCTGTGTGCCAATCTTGTCACTAAGACAAGTATACTTGAACTCTGACTCAAGCTAAACACTTGCCAGCAAAAGAAATTGTTAGCAGTTAATTCCCCATTCACATGTGGTGATGAGAACCAGCACGGTTATTACAATAATTAAAAAATCAATGAAATTCACTGTAAGAATTTTTAACTTATTGTGTATGAAGGCTCTCTGCAATCTAACGACCTTGATTCACTCTGACTTACCTTACCATTATAATAGAATTTTAAAAGACAGAATGGACTCAGGTGCCTGTTTTTCTTCATATTTATTCAGATAGTAAAATTTCCCACCTACAGGACCTCCAGATAGCTTTAACCTTTAGACAGGTGGTCAGACAGTCTAGCCCATTCATCATTTTTCATAGTATAGCATTTTTTGGTAAAACGATGAAGTCAATCTAGTGCCCTCTTCTCCTTGCAGTCATATATGAACCCAGAAATGCCTATTCTGTACAGTGGAAAGAGAAAGTGGTGCTAATGTGGGTTACTCATACAAGGATTTTTTTATACTTGCAGACCAGCCCCTGTCTCACATGCCATTCCACAGACAGCACTCATAACTAAGACAGGAACCCAGTGGTTTTTCATTTCTATACCCGTGGATGTGTGTCAGTTAGTGGACCAGTGGTTGAAAACCAATAAGTTATAAAACATGACTTTTAATAAACCATTGCAAGCATTATATCTCTTTCTGGCAAGGTGCAAAAGAAAAGGAGTACATGGCCCCTGCAGAAAGTGAAGCCATGATAAAGGGAGAACAGCTCTTTGATGAAAGTGGAAAAATACTAGTTACTAACAAGGAACACTGGTCTTCGACAAATCTGTGCTACTCTGGTCTACATATAAGCTACTGATTTAGTATGCTGACATATGACTTTATGTGTTTTATGTTACAGTGGCCATGTTACTATACCTGATAGCAATAAAGCACGAGATCATAATTTGCTGGTAGTTGATGATTTAAATCAAATTATTAAAATTTATTTGCATTAGGCAACCCATTCTAAAGCATGTCCTTGATGCCAAATTAGAGCAGATGAATAGCTGCTGTGTTTGAAGACTATGAAAATACTGGGGGAGGGGAGGGCAGATAGAAATGAAGTATATAAAAATAAATGTAAAGCACAGGGGCTGAAGCGATAGCACAGCAGGTAGGGCGTTTGCCTTGCATGCGGTGGACCAGGTCAATCTGAGTTTGATTCCTCTGCCCCTCTCGGACAGCCCTGCAAGCTACCGAGAGCATCTTGCCCACACAGCAAAGCCTGGTAAGGGACCCGTGATATATTTGATGTGCCAGACAAAGTAACAACAAGTCTCACAATGTTACTGGGCCCGCTCAAGCAAATCGATGAACAATGGGAGGACAGTGACAGTGACAGTATTTTCAAGAACTAAGTGCTGAAAGTAGATAAAGGGACAAATATGATAACCTTTCAGTACCTGTATTGCAAACCATAATGAGAGAGGGAGAGAAAGTGCCTGCCATAGCGGCAGGCTGGGGGGAGGAGGTGGGAGGGAAATTGGGGTCATTGGTGGTGGGAAATGTACACTGGTGAATGGATGGGCGATAGAGTATTGTGTGACTGAAACCCAATCATGAAAACTTTGCAACTGTATATCTCCTGGTGATTCAATAAAAAAAAATTTAAAAGAAATAAATGCATTTCAATCATCTCAAATTCTGTGGAATTACAAGATGTCAGCCATGTGATATATTCTAGTTATGTGATTAAATCGAGAAGGTATTGGTATATAGTCAAACTGGAAAATGAATTAGGTGGAGCATAATAAATGTCACATTAGACATGTATGATACAAACCAATCTCATCCAAACATCAACCTTGTAGTCCAGGAGAATGGAAACTCTACAAAGTTAAAGATGTCATTACCAACACATATTTCACCAAAATTATGAGTAAAGTACTCAGATAAGTGAATTTTCAATATAAGAAAAGATGAAATTCACTCTTTTGTGGTGGTTCGGGAGTGTGTGTTCCCAATTTTGGTAATTACTGGAAGTTAGTCTGCTAACTGATACAGATCACATTTTGGAAAGCAATAAAGACTAGACATAGAAAACTAGATTTTATTGAGTAGAAAAATGGGAATTTCCGAGCAGAAGCATGACATGCTCAGATCTGTCATTTTCATACTCTAATTATGGTAGCATATGGACAATGGTTTGAAGCAGAAAGAAATTAGAGACTGGGAGGCCAGCTAAGAGGCTATTGTAATAGTCCAGGCAGTAATTTTGTTGGGTACTCTGGCACAGAATAGAGTACTGAAAGCCTCTTCCTCTGGTACTGGTAGAGGGAATGGAAAACTTTATATTTGCAGTGATAAAATATTAATTTTAAGAGTCTAACAAGTTCTTAGGTATAAAAAGGACATTTACTTAGACTTAGCTTTTTATGCTAGATGATTGCTCTGCTTTTATTTTTTTCTAGTTTGAGAGTATTCAAGAAAACTAATTTATAAATACGGCAATTATATAATAATGAAAATTATTAAAATAAATATGTTGGGAAAACACAAAATGTACTCTCAGAGAATATACTAATTCAAACATTAATTCCTTTATTTACTTGCTCATTAAAACATTTTTTGTGTTCCTACTCTTCGGGCCCTGGAAATAGAATAGCAAATAAAATGTACAAAGATCTCGCCTGCACCTGGATAGATAGAACAGCAGGTGAGATATTTTTCTTGCACACAATGAACCTGGTTTCAATCAGTACCCCTGACTAGTACTCCATATATTCCTCTGAATTCACGAGAAGTGATCCCTGAGCCCCTGAGCACAGAACCAGGAGTATGCCCTGAGCATAGTCAGGTATAGCCTCAAAACAAAGAAACAACAATAAAAAGATCTTCGTTAAATGTAGGGAATGGAAATAAAATAAAGGTAAAGGCCCTCCCGTTGATCGTCGATTTGCTCGAGCGGGCCCAGTAACGTCTCCATTGGAGACTTTGTTGTTACTGTGTCTGGCATATCCAATACTCTCGGTAGCTTGCCGGGCTCTCCGAGAGGGGCGGAGGAATCGAACTCGGGTCGGCCATGTTGGCTGCGTGTAAGGCGAACGCCCTACCCACTGTGCTATCACTCCAGCCCTTTAAAGGCTAGAATATAAATATACAAAATCAGGTCATGGCAAGGGTTACAAAGAAAAGTAGAACAAGTTAAAAAAATGGGAGAATAAAAGGACGAGGAATTGATTCTATTTTAGAGAAGACACACAAGAAAGGCCATTCAACAAAAGTGACATTTAAAAAAAAAAAAGTAGAATGAAATGAACAGTTGATTCATCTAATGTTTCTCTGAAGAAAAATCATTCCCATACTACAGGATCATTAAGTGCAAAGGTCCTGAGGTATGACATCACCTACAACTGGGGTCCCAGAGATGATAGGTATGAATGTGAAGTCACCGTTCACAAAATGTTTACTTGAATTACAGGGTTACCTTAATGTAAATTGAATTAGTTGTCTCTCCAGTGAAACACTTTACAGAGACCTTATATGCTGTGTTCTATATGTATCTACACATTCTTTGTAGTACTGTGTATTCCTATTATTGTGAAGCCATGTTGAAATGGAGATGGAGTCATTCACACTTACTGACTGTGCCAGCCTTAGAAACACAGACCCATTTGGTAAATAAGAGTTTTACCACCTATAATTCCACTGCTAAGGATGAAAAATAATAACCACTAGGAACCTACCAAGGTAAAGGTAAAGGCCCTCCCGTTGATCGTCGATTTACTCGAGCGGGCCCAGTAACGTCTCCATTGGAGACTTTGTTGTTACTGTGTTTGGCATATGGAATACGTCACGGGGAGCTTGCCAGGCTCTGCCGTGCAGGCAAGATACTCTCGGTAGCTTGCCGGGCTCTCTGGAGGAATCGAACTCGGGTCGGCCATGTTGGCTGCGTGCAAGGCAAACGTCCTACCGCTGTGCTATCGCTCAAGCCCATGAACCTACCAATTTATGGGAAATTCTAAAGTTTTGAGTTAATGGCGCCATCAATGTCATCTTATCTATGAAGACTGCTCTAGATTCCATTCCCCATCACTCAGACATAAACATGCAAACCCATCTTCCCAAATCACCTAGCACTTGTGCATATTCACAGGTCTTTGCTCAATTTACTATGATAATAAAAGTTGTAATTATGTTTTCCAAATATTTTCAAAATATCTGGTTCTTACAAGATACACAACAGAGACTCGAGTGATAGCACAATGGACAGGACTTTTGCATTGCATGCAGCCAAACTGGGTTCGATTCCCAGCATCACTTATGGTCCCCTGAGCACTGCTAGGAGTAATTCCTGAGTGCAGAGCCAGGAGTAACCCCCATGCATCGCTGGTGTGACCCAAAAAAAGCACATAAATAATAATAAATAAAGGCCCTCCCGTTGATCATCCATTTGCTCGAGCGGGCCCAGTAACGTCTCCATTAGAAACTTTGTTGTTACTGTGTTTGGCATATCGAATACATCACGGGGAGCTTGCCAGGCTCTGCCGTGCGGGCGAGATACTCTTGGTAGCTTGCCGGGATCTCCGAGAGGGGTGGAGGAATCGAACTCGGGTTGGCCATGTTGGCTGCATACAAGGCAAATGCCCTACCGCTGTGCTATCGCTCCAGCCCCCAAAAAAGCACAACAATAAGAAAAACATGATATTTACTGATGACCTATAAAAGGTAAAGGCCCTCCCGTTGATCGTAGATTTGCTCGAGCGGGCCCAGTAACGTCTCCATTGGAGACTTTGTTGTTACTGTGTCTGGCATATCGAATACTCTCGGTAGCTTGCCGGGCTCTCCGAGAGGGGCGGAGGAATCGAACTCGGGTCGGCCATGTTGGCCGCGTGTAAGGCGAACGCCCTACCCGCTGTGCTATCACTCCAGCCCGTGATGACCTATATTAGCTTCTATATTATATTTGCAATTTTCAGAAACTATTTTAGCACTAGAGTGATACATTCATTGAACAAGTTCATATTGAGAGTGCTTAGTCAGGGTTTCAGGAATGAAGGCCTTAACTTCATCACTGAGACCACTGAGGCTGAGAAGGCCAAATATTTTATAGAAGTTAAATTTTAAAATTCTAGATCTAAAATTTTAAAAACTCTAGGTGATTTTTAGCTAGTAGTAACCCCTGAGATCAGAGCCAGGAGGAAGCAGAAAGCAATGCATAATATGTCTCCAAAATGAAACAAGTCTAGATCTACTGGCTAGGCGAATACTTGTGTATTTATCAAAGCTTTAGTAGACTGAAAGTAAGTTAGTAAATTCCTGATACTTTCATTGATTCATACCCAGAGCTGGGGTTAATAGGAGTGTTAAAAATAATAAAGGAAATGACTTAGAAGATGGCAAAACTGAAAGCCTGGAATGGAGCAAGCTATAAGCATGTAACAGTTGTAGACAAAGGTTGGCTACTCATAATCTGTTATGGCAAGTGACTAGCCTTTCTGAAAGTTGATATTGATGCAAAAAGTTTGATTCCTCCCTGAGGTGATTTAAAAGCATCTTTGCTTCATAATTAACTGATGCCACGTTCTACTATGTGTTCTTCTTTCCCATAAGATGGATTTCCTTTTTATGACCTACTGGCCCAACTACTAATTCAATATAAGCCATTAATAATAAAAATAAATAGTACATCTCCAGCTCCTGACCTTTTCTCCCTGTTTTTACAAGGGGGGAAAATAGATATTTAATTAAATGAACTATAAATATCTTTTAAAATCAGTATAGCAGGAATAATAATAGCTAGTTCTTACTGAGCAGCACAGTATTAAAGAATTTAACCCACCCTAACCATTTATTATTACTGAAGACATTTCACAAATGAGGAAATTGAGACACATTTGATCATGCCAATTATATAAGGAGGGAAACATTAAACACCATGCCTTTAACACCTACATGTAGAGAGCTATTAAAGTAGATATTTTTTAAAAGAGTTCAGCTTTAGGGTGAGAATTTCTCACTGTCTATGGACTAAGATATTTCTCTTGAATCCATCTCTGTATGTAAGGATTTGATAGAGGATGAGTAAATAACTGAGGTGTAATAAAGTACCCTGTCATCACTGTAGGAGGGAGTCTAGCATAATTCCTCATGAAACATTAGGTTGTCTTATGAAAAGAATCCCCACCTTGTGACAGAGACAAACTGTTCAAGCTCCAACAACTTCACAGCAACTTGCTCAAAGTTACAGCCAGAGTGTCTCTTGTCGTTAATGGATTCCAAACAAGCTGAGACATGTCTGAGAACCACCCAAGGCAGTCAGTAAAAAAAAATAGATATCCAGCAGTCCTGTGCCTCAGGGCCCCATCTATAACAGGTACAGGCCCCACTTCACATCACTCTAACCTCTAAACCCCAAAATGAAGAAATTAATTTATATGTAACTTATATTGGGGTATGTAGGGAGGGACATTTCTGATTAACAAACTCTACACTGACATATCAGTTCATTCACGCAAGTAACTAGGTGACAATTTGCAGGGAGGGCAAAAACAACATTGCACGATAAAAAAATTTTTTTAAGTAATGAACAGCAGATATAGTATTGGTAGTCCCCTGGTATTAGCAACCTAATCGATCTCTTATCATGTAACTTGGAATCTAAACCTCACCCACAAAACTCAAAGAACAATAGGACAACCAAGGAACTCAACTATAGTAGCAGATAGGGATAGAAACCCAGGCAAGCCCCCAAGCCCACCAAAATTCCTGAGGATGGTAGATGAGAACCTAAAGTCAACACTCACTGCAGTGGCAATGAAATTAACCAAGCACTAGATGACAATTTCAACTAACTCAAAGAAGAAATTTTTCAGAAGATGATAGATTCCATACAACTGGAAATGAAGGAGCTAAAGAACATAATAGCAAGCCATACTAACAGAATTTTATAGGGAGAGAACCGTTTAGACCAACTTGAAGACAAAATACAGGCCAGCAATGATAAACTCTAAAAAGAAAAGGGAAGCAAAAAATGGAAGAATATGCAAAGTACTTAATGGACAAAGACAGGAAGAATAACCTCTGAATTATACAAATGCCAGAATATGAGGAAAAGGGGAAAGGGGTGGTGGGAAAGATAATAGCTAAGAACTTCCCCACTCTCTATAGGGAAGCAGCTGCAGAGATTCAAGAGGCCAAAGAATTGCCAAACAAAAGAGACACAAATAGAACAGCACCAAGATGCATAGAAATCAAATTGGCAAAAACCAAAGAGAGAGACAAACTTCTTAAAGCAGTAAGAGAGAAGAAAGACCTTAAACATATGTGAAATAATATAAGAATCACGAAAGATATACTATATGAAACAGTACAGGTAAGAAAAGAGCAGAATCACATACTCAAATTACTGAATAAAAGAAACTTTCGTCCTAGAGTCCACTACCCAGCAAAGCTCTTATTTAGAAGGGAAGGCTGGATAAAATCATTTTCAAACAAACAAGAGCTGTCGACAATTGTATTAATGAAACCGACCCTGAATGAACTACTGAAAGGCCACAACCATACACAGTAAAATGACAACACAGCCCTTTATATCAATGTTATGCCTGAATGTCTCCATCAAAAGGCACAGAGTGATGGGCTGGATCAGGAAACAAAATCCATCCATTTGCTGTTTCTATGAAACACATCTAAAATCACAGGATAGATATAGACTCAGAATGAAAGGATGGAAAACAATTATAGAAGCCAATGGAAAATTTAAAAAACTGGGACAGTAATACTTATCTCAGACCCGATTGTATTCAATCTAAAGAAGGTAATTAGAGACAGAGATGGGCACTAATTATTAATCAAGGGAGCAATAGACCAAGAAATACAAACTCTAATCAACATATACACTACAAATGTCGGATCAGCAAAGTCTGTAAGGTTTTTTGCTCACACATAGATGGGGAAAATAATAGGACAAAAGTCTAATTTAGATAAATTAACAAACATAAGAATCACACAAAGCATCCTATCAGATCACAATAACATGGAGATAGAAACCAACCATAAAAAGAAAACATGGAGATACTTAAATACCCGTTGACTGAACAACATGCTGCTACATAACAGCTGGATCAAAGAGGAAGTCAAGAAAGAAATAAGAAGATTGCTTAAAACTAATGATATTGAAGAAACAAGTTACCAAAAATCAATGGGACACAGCAAAAGCAGTAGTCAGGAGCAAACTCATAGCCATACAGGTCAACTTAAGGAAAGAAAAAAAGATAAAAACAACCTACATGTACACCTTAAATGTACAGAGGACCAATTACAAATAAATCCAAAGATTAGAAGAAAATAAATAATAATAAAATCCAGACCATAAATCAACAATACAGAAGCCAAGAAAGCAATACAATGAAATCAGAAGCTGGTTCTTCGAAAGAACAAACAATATAGACAAACAGTTGGCAAGACTAAGGAGGAAAAGAAGAGAAAATACTCAAAGAATTTGGATTAGAAAAAAACCAGGAAAAATTACAACATAAGCCCCAGAAATCTAAGACTTATGAGAACTTACTATGAAGGATCCTGCTCTGTTAAGCTGAAAACCCTAGAAGAAATGGACAGATTCCAAGAAAGATTTAATCTCCCAAAACTGAATGAGGAGGAAATAGGCAGCCCGGACAGTCCAATCATAAGCAAAGAAACTGATACAGTAATTAAGAATCTCTCCAACAATGGCCTAGGTGGGCTTATCTGTGAGTGTTATCAAACCTTAAGAGAAGACTTGCTGCTGTAGATCCTTAAGCTTTTCCAAAATATCGAAGAAACAGAAATCCTTCCTAACATCTTGTACGAAGCTAATATTCCACTGATACCCAAAGCTGATAGTTATTACCAAAACTTTTTCAGACTAATTTCTTTCAAGAACAACAATGCAAAAATCATCAACAAAATCATAGAAAACCAAATTCAACAGCTCATCAAAAACCTCATATACCATGATCAAGTGGGATTCATCCCAGGTTGCAAGAATGGCTCAATATACGCAAATCAGTTCATATAATACACAACATCAGTAATAATAGCAACATGGGTGGAACTGTACAACATCATGTTAGGTGAAGCTAGCCAGAAGAAAAAGAATAAAAACAGGATGATGTCACTTATACTTTGTTTTTTGAATGACTAGATGAGGGAATACAATGTTTTAAATGGAGGGATACGCTGGGCACCCTTGACTCCAGAGTATAGGGGGGAGAAAGAAAAAAAGAATGGAGTGGAGGGGGAGAAGAGACAGATGAGTCAGTTACAAAGGTGGTGTTAAGGAATGATGGAGCCAAGTATCCAAACCACAGTAAACAACGCTGAAATCAGGAGACCCTAACTTTAATAACCACACTTAGGATGGTGTCTGTCAAGAGGCACACAGGAGTTTGGGGGGCAAATTGGGAGGGAACCTGGACACAGTGGTTGAAGGAAGGTGACACTGGTATTGGGATCACTGTTAGCAATATTGTGTGCATAAATCTCAGTAATGAATAACTTTGTAAATCACAATGCTCTAATTTTTTAAACTGTGAAAAAAGGGTTTTTAAAAATTATTTTTAAATAAATCTAAGTACCCGTCCCTGGCTTTCCAATGAGATACCATCTTACATCAGTGAGAATGGCACATATCAAAAATACTGGGAAGAATATCTGTTGAGAGGAATGTGGTGAAAAAGGAACTCTCATCGACTGTTGGTGGGAGGTGAAGATTCAGAGAGACTTGAATTTTCCCTTGCTGGGTAAATTGAACAGCTCATCTCCTGGTGATAATCACATTTCCCTGCAGGATGTTATGGACATTTCTACATTACTCATCTATCAATTAAAAATTAGAAAAGCAAGAGTTCAGTGCTTGTCAACAACTAGAGAAAAGTTCAAGAATGTGATGCAGTTCTCTATTTTCCTTGTCTTTGCTGTAAACTCGTATTGGTGGTATTTGTTAAAACTGTTTTCTGCCTTTTGAACAGACTACATCTGGTCTGTTCCCAGCATGTACTTACTGATAACACTTTATGTTGTGCTATATTTTTTATTTATAGTTTTTTCCACCTTGGGACCACACATGACGATGCTGAAGGCTTACTCCTGGCAAGTGCTCAGGGATCAATACTGGCAAGATCAGGAGACCATATGGGGTGCTTGTGTATCAAACTGAGCTGGTCTAATGTAGGGCACCTTATCTGCTGTATTATCTCGATGGCCCAAATTTAATGTCAGCCTAATGATCTCTCTGGGCTTACACTTGCAATGTGTGATATTATAATATCAGGCCTATATGGAACAGAAGAAATACATGACTATCAAAGTATAGAAACCAGTAGAGGCATAGCAAGACTAACTTAAGATGAAGGGCCATCAGAAATCTATATGTAAAGATTAAGGAGGTCTGATATTCCTTAAGAAAAAGAAACATTCTATTAAGTAAGCAAGTTTCCTAAGATTGCAAGTAGTCATCTATTTTCAAAATACATTATTAAAGCAATTTTATGCAATCAACATTTACTGAGTACCTCCTCACGCAAGGCATGATACTAAACCCTGAGGAAAAGAGAACAATTCATAAGATACAACATCTCCTTTAAAGCCATTTAAGTCCACAGCAAATTACACTAAAACACGAATTCCAAGCACATTTTAAGTTAATCTGGATTTATTCTTTCAGAGGAGTTCTTTGAGGTAGTACACTGATTATACAGAATAAATTGCTTCAAGTACAGTTAGGAATTGTTCCCCAAGCTTTTCGATTTATGAAACCTCAAAGCTGATCTTCTGAAATGCTTAATTAGCTAAACAAAGTAAATAAACTCATTCAAGCAAAATATGCTTGTGCATGAAGCTGATGTTATATAGTTATAAAAAGTCAGACCAAAGTAGTATGAAATTAGAAAAACATTACATTGCATTTTATCCACTGACAAAGTGAATGAAGTTAAATGGGTCATAAAAATGTATATCTGGTTTTATAGGGCATGAGAGATATAACAGAATAATTTCTTTCTTATTTTTACAGTAATTAAAAGTAAGCAACAAGCCCCACAATTTTCTGAGTAATTAGATTTTCACAATTGAAAACGAAAGCAGATAAGATAAGCTAGATTTCTGAAACACTTCATTTTGCATTGTTATTAATTTATGCGAGTCAGAATCTTACAGCCAGTACTAAGGAACAGAGATTTTCTAGCTGTTTAGTTTTTAGGGGGGAAGTTCTACCAATATTGGGAATGAATGAAAGGATATACTTTCAATCATTAGTGACTGATTATAAATACTCAATTAAAATAAGGCTTATTATTTTTATTAAAACATGTTTTAAATATGGAATCTCAGAAGACTTACTTTTAAATAAATGGTAGTGTCTAATATTTTTAAGAGAAAAATGTTTTTAGATGTACTTATTCTTATTACTTATATTCTTTGATTAATTTGCAGGAAATGGCATTTCATTTCATAAAAGGAGAATAAGTAAAAACAAGAACTCTTATTTTAAGACTAAAATATATTTTGCAAAATAAATAAAAGTACTTTAAATTTAAACACTATTCTAGCAATCTAAACTACAATAAAAATGCTTAATAAAAATGTTTTAAAAGAGAGAGATCGAGATATTTTAATCCTTGGAACGAGTTAACGTTTTTATTAGGAAGTCCTTTTACCTTTCCAATCAGCATCTGGATATGTATAAAATGCAAATAAAGGTGCTTTTGGGCAAAGGACAAACTTCACATGCTCTCCCATAAAGGTCAAACTGTTTAGCATTCTCACATGAAGGTCTGTCAGAAGCACGAGATAGTTTACTTTCTGTAGATAGGTTTTATTTTCCAAATAGTTTTTCCAGTGTGGAATTTGACATCATTATGCCCTCCTCATACTATTGCTCAATTTTCAGATGAGAGAGAAGAGGGTACTGAGTTTGCTCTTGCACACATATATGTCTGTGAGCACACCTGTCAAAGTACACAAGAAGGGATCCCAGCGAGAACTGTGAAGGAAATAAGCATCAATCAATTATTACTGGAAAGGTGACTGAGGATTAGGCCTGGACTTGATGCAGTTCTCCATAGATGCAGCAGTGCAAACTATTAATTAAAACGGAATACTCCAGGATGTATGAAACATATTCCCTTGTGTTGAAAGTTTGCAATGACAGAGCCAGCTCCAAGATGCCTGATAATGTTCCCTGAAGAAAGCAGGCATGCCTACTGCCAATCAACCTTCACACTAGCAGCTTCTTGCGAAAGAAGCCAACATTTGGGGTGAGAGTAAGAAGAGAAGTGTCTCCCTTGGCATTCCCTGTGATTGAAGTCTGGATCCCTGCAGAGATGAACACAGCCGTACCACATCCATTGAGAAAGGAGGTCAGATGTCCCCAGAGCTAACCAGGCAGTCCAACAGGCAAGCTACTCAAGATTGGGGAGGAGACAAAACGGAGGAAGCTGCGCTGTTGATGGTGATATGACACCCCAAAATGCAGCAGGTTAAAACAACAAAAATTAATTATCTTATAGTCAAGTATGTCATTATCACCTGAGTCATTTCACATGAAGTGTTGGCATGACTATAGCATTCAATGCAAGCTGCAGAGGAAAATCTAATTTTTCCTTTTCTCTGGGTTATTTTGGGGGTCATAGTGTGGGAGGAGAAGGTTGGATCACACCAATGATGCTCAAGGCTGACTCCTGAAGGTGCTCAGCGGGCCCTATGCAGTGCCAGGAATCTAATTCCTGTCAGCCACATTCAAGGCAAGAGCCTTACCTCTACTACATTCCCGACCCCTTATTATAGCTTTTGTGCAGGAGCAATAGCATAGCGGATAGGACGTTTGCCTTGCACGTGGCCGACCTGGGTTCGATTCCTCCACCTTTTCTAGAGAGTCCGGTAAACTACCGAGATTATTCTGCCCTGAGAGCAAGCTCCCAGTGTCGTATTGGATATGCCAAAAACAGTAACAAGTCTCACAATAGAGATGTTACTGTGCCTGCTCGAGAAAATCTATGAGCAACGGAAGGACAGTGCTACATGCAGTGCTTTATAGTTTCAAAGCTCTGTATCCCTCCATCTCCAAGGCCAGTAACAGTAAAGACAGTTTTTCTCAAGTTACACTCCTCTGCTTCTCGCTTTCTCTTTTACATATCCATTTGACTATATAGTATGCACCTAAACCAACCAAAATAATTTTCCCATTTTAAAGTCAGCTAATTATTCTTTATTCCATCTGAAGTCTTATTATTCTCTTACCATATAACAAACATTCACTGCTTACAAAAAAAAATGGAGTGCCATACTTCTATCTACTACCAGAAAGGAAGGTAAACCTATGGATCTTTTAAAAAGGCACTATAAAGTACCCCGTTTTCATTTGGTCTTTGATGTAATTCTGTTCTGGCATTCCTCCTCCCCCCATCCAAACACACACTCAAAATCTTTATGGTTACAAATCATTCTTTTGAAATTGCAATTATACTAATTTTTATTGAAACAAAATAGATGTCGCAATGCAAATGGTGATGCCTGATTTGTCCACTTCATGGCATATGTTCACAAAGTTCCGAGACATTAAGTTGCAAGCAAAAGTGATCCTATCCCTTCCTCCTTATTATTTGGCTGTACACAAAGAAGGATATCAATGCCAATTTCTAACAATGACAAATACTATTCAGACACAATGATTGCTTATATTTAGATTCATTTGTTATCACTTTTTTCCATTCAGATTTTTTTAAAACTACATCAAAGTACCAGAGTTTCACATTCCATTTTCATGGGGTTTTCAAAGCTTTAACAAATCATCAAGATGTCCAAGTACTTTTTAAAAATGAGAGTTTATATATTTAATATTAAATATTAATTGTATTTAATAGTAAATGTTTATAATATTTAATGCTATTTAATTTTATGTATTCAATGATATTACTGCATGATATCATTGAATTGCTTCATGAGATCAATGAGCTATTTGGGATACATTATTTTGCATATTATTTTTTTAGCAATATGTAAAATGATGAATCCCAAATAGTTCAATGATCTCTATGCAGTTTATTGTGAATCAAATGTACAGTTCATAAAGTAGCATACTTAATATCTTAATATTAAAAATAACTCACCTGTATTCCTTTATTTTAATGAGTTAGATAATTTTCCCCTTTGTTTCTACTTTAGGGACTTGAAACATAGTATAGGAGAGTTAAGGCACACATGCCTTGCATGTGACTGACCCCCAGCATGTCACTACGTCAGCAGCATCATATCCTTGAGTCATTGCACTAAACCAGCAACCCAGTTAGCTGGAAATTGCTGGGAGAGAGATCCAGGCATTCTAAGCATCACTCAGGGAAAATGTTTCCTTTTAAATTAAATGACACCTATGCAGCATAGATTATCTCTCATTCAAAAATAATTTTGAGCAAACATTTAAATTATAATTACACATTACAATTTGTACTTCAGTTTAAATAAGTCATTGCTTATATTTCTCTAAAATATAATTTATATCTCCTCTTTTACTAGAACTACTTTTGGTTTCCATACCAATTATGGTCTGCACATTTATATAGCTCTCTTCATACTGCATGCACTTAACCTAGGAGGTAGAGTGTTCTGCTTAAGCATAAACAGGAACATATGTTAAAATAGAGGTATTTTATAATTTGGAAGAACTTTTACCATAGAAACTACAAAAATATATAAAATTCTATGATTGATGTAGAAAATACCTGAGGCAACATATATTCCTCCTTTGTGCTAGTTATCAACTTATCTGTTATATATGGAGTTCCCAAATACAATCTGGCATTCTTCTTCCCAACAGAGCCATTTAATTCCTTTGATGAGCTCTTATTATTTCTTTTAGCTAAAGCTAGATATTTCATAATAATCCACAACACAATAATGCATATGATTATCACTGCATGATATCATTGAACTACTGCATGATATCATTGAACTATTTGGGATACATTATTTTGCATAGTAGTTTTTAAGAAATATGTAAAATAATGAATCCCAAATAGTTCAATGATCTCTTTGCAGTTTGTTGTAAACCGAATTCACAGTTCATAAAGTAGCATACTTAATATCTTAATATTGAACATAACTTTCACCCTTATTCCTTTCTATTAATGAGTTAGAAAATCAGGAAGAACTTTTTCCAGTTTAAATAAACCACAAAATGTCTAGTAAGAAGGAAAATATGAGGTAGATCTCAAATAACACATTCAGTATTGGGATACCAACCATTTAATTACTATTTAACATCAACTCCTTGTTTAAATTTCTCAATATAATATAGCAGCCCAATGATATCTATGTTTCTAATTTTGCTTTTGGAGCAGCTTGGAGGTGCTCAAGGGCTACTCACAGCTTGCTGCTTAGAGGACAGTACCAAGGATAGAACCCAAACCTGCAAATTATGTATTCCAGCCTGTTAATCTATTTTTCTGCCCCTCACTGATACCTCTGTAAGCACTGTCTTCCCGTTGTTCATTGATTTGCTCAAACGGGCACCAGTAATGTCTCCATTGTGAGACTTTGTTGTTACTGTTTTGGGAATATCAAATACACCATGGGGAGCTTGCCAGGCTCTGCCGTCCGGGCGGGATACTCTCGGTGCTTTGCCAGGCTCTCCAAGAGAGATGGAGGAATCGAACCTGGGTTGGCTGCGTGCAAGGAAAATGCCCTACCTGCTGTGCTATCACTCCAGCCCCTGATACCTCTATCAAACATAATTCCAACTTCCTAAACCTGACTAGTTCTTTACATATGCCACTAATTCTCTTTCCATCATGTAATATGCTCACTCAAAACCCGGGTCTTCAACACACCCTGAACAAACTCTACATATCTGGAGTTTCATCTATTATATAACTAGACAAGTCTACAGCTACTAGCACTATTGTGAGAAATTGTTAGTAGGAACAAATTAAGCATAAACAGAAGTTAGAATTTGCTCTTCCTGGAGCGTTAATAAGTTTTTATTTCACAAATACAAAAATGCAAACTTAATTTGCTCTGTTAAACTTTACTAATAATAAATATATAAAAACCAAAAGCAACAGAATTTATTTTGGAGACAAAAAATCATTGGACATGGCCTATCAAACATATACAGTGATGTCATAATCTCACATCCTTTTTACTAATTATGCTATTCCATGGTACAGAAACTAAAAAAATGTATCTATTCTGTGATTAAGTATGAGTACACTGGACCAGAAAATGAAGAGAGAGAGAGAGAGAGAGAGAGAGAGAGAGAGAGACTGCAGCAAAGATGACATTTGCCCTGCACACAGCCAACTCAGGTTCAATTACTGACACTTCATATAGTCCCTGAGTACCGCCAGGAGTGATTGCTAAGCAAAGAGCCAGAAGTAATCCCTGAGCATTGTCAGGTGTGGCACAGAAACAAAAAAAGTGCAAACTGTGGTATTAATTTTCCTCTACTTAGCCCAGTAATCCCTGAATTCCTACTGCTTTGGAAAACATCAGTGCTCTGGTGTATCCAAATGTATGGGCTATATATGTCTTGCTTCTCTGCCTCTCTCTGTCTCTAGCTCTCACTCTATTCTCCCCAGGCACCTCTGAAAAGACAATATAACTTCATTTTTATTTCTCTCTCACAGAACCAAAGTAGCTTAAATATAAGGAGAAATTCCCAGTAAAGTCTTTAAGATATGAGGACTTCATTCCACAACATATGATATTTTCTGCAGATAACTGCAAGATACCTGAACTTATAGAGTAATACTCTTAGTATGGTTGTGAAAGTCCTGAGATAAAAAGGAAGCTATTATTGTTGTTTGCCTAATCCTGCCTGCATTAAATATTAAAGAGCACTCCAATCATTTTTTAAGATACAAACCATTTTTCATTATACACGAATGAAAATTTTCTAAATGATCATCTCTCCACAGTAGGCTAAATGTAAGACATACTTTTTTAGACTCCATTAACGATAACTAATGGAGAGGGCTGAAGAGAGGGTACAGTAGGTACTTCGCATGTGGCTGACCTGCGATTAATTCTGGCAACCCATATGGTCTCCTGGGCACCACCAGTAGTAATCCCCAAGCTAAGAGCCTTAAGTGACACCTGAGCACTGCTGAGTGTGGCCCAAAACACAAAAGGAAAAAATGATTACTATTGAAATCCTATATATGGATTAGATATTACTTAGAAACCACTAGAATATCAATGGCGGGGAGGTGGTAGCTCCCTCTAGTGCATTGTGAACCATATGGAATATCATAAAGATCAATAAAAAAGACTAATAAAGGTGTGAACATGCACATAGAGCATAGAAATAAGCTATTTACACCACATTGGTTGAACTTACAAAACACATCACATTTCAGTGGCTCAACTGACTTGGCTGTGAAGTGCAGAAAAAAAAGCATTCCGGCCAGTTGGAGCAGCAAGCATTTATGGTCCTGAATTGTGTGATATCACTCTGAATATTATGAACCAAAGGGACTGCAGAGAGAGAATGGAAGTAAAGCTAACAGTTAACAAGTTCTTCCTGTGGTTAGGGTAAGAGAAGAGAATGAACATAAAACTATGATGCTGGTGGATAGTGCTTAAAGGCTGAGTGACCCATTCTGACAGTATAACATGGAAAGAAAGCATTGTGAAGGACTGAAATTTAAGGATGACACAGATTAGGGAATCAAGGACAATTTTGCTCTGATCAACTGGTTGTACTGATGACAGCACCACTTATTGGTAAGCTGGAAGAAGTCATATCTATGCAGAAATTTGTTGAAACAATTCTTTTCTTGTGAAACATATCATGCATGAGAATATTAGAAATGTTTTATTGTCACAGTGTACATTAAAATTTAATTTGAAGTGCACATTAAATTTGAGATAACTAATTGGTGAAATGATTAGTTTATTAATAATTCCACTACTCTATTTCTATCCATGTTCAAAAGTGCCTCAATTACCTTGAGCTCCCATTTGACCTGGGAATATATCCCAGAGAGGCAAAAAAGTATAGTCAAAGTGACATTTGCACTTGTTTGTTCATTGCAGCGCTGTTTACAATAGCCAGAATCTGGAAAAAACCTGAGTGCCCAAGAACAGATGACTAGCTACAGAAACCTTACTACATGTACACAATGGAGTACTATGAAGCCGTTAGAAAGGATGAAGTCATGAAATTTGCATACAAGTAGTACTACATGGAAAGTATTACGCTAAGTGAAATGAGTCAGAAAGAGAGTGACAGACATAGAAATATTGCATTCATCTGGGGAACATAAAGTAACAAAATAGGAGACTGACACCCAAGAATAGCCGAGATAAATACCAGGAGGTTCACTCCATGGTTTGGAGGCCAGCTGCACATGCTAGGAGAAAAGGTAGCTCAGGTAGAGAAGGGAGCACCAAATAAAGGGTGTTGGAAGGATCCTCCCAGGATGGTAGATGCATGCTGAAACTAGACTATAGGCCAAACATGATTGCCACTCAATGCATCTTTTGCAAACCACAGCACCCAAAAGGAGAGAGAGAACAAAACAGAATGCCCTGCCACAGAGGCAGGGTGAGATGGACGGATGGGGGGGGGGTGGGAGTGCTACTGGGATCAGTGGTGGTGGAGAATTGGCACTGGTGGAGGGATGGGTACTCGATCATTGGCTAATTTAAACCCAAGCACAAAAATCTGTAAGTCTACAACTGTAACTTATAGTGTTTCATTAATATATTTTTTAAAAATTGCCTCAATTACCATTTAGTGTAATGAAAAAAGAAGTGATGGATATTATCAATAGTCCATCCCTAAGCCTGTAATGTCACACACACATAGCTGATTCATGGGGGGGGAAAGAAACTCTCTCAACTCATTCATGTATTTAAAGGACAAACTCAATCATCTTTTAACCAGACCCAGGATGGTCTCAAGTCATAAGAAAACAGAAGGCTAATAAAATAAATGTTCCAACTAAATCCTTGTCTCAGTTTTATAAGATGTCCTCCCTTATATATTTTATTGGCAATATATGTAACCTTTATAGAGAAGACATTTTCCTATAGCTCTCAAAAAGGTTAAATACCCCAGGTGTATTATAGGCCAGTAACTCTTGTAAATGTTGACTTTAAATAGTGTAAGGAGCATTTTCTCACTATGGAGCTGATTGATTATACAGTTGGGTTTTCTGTTTGATTGTTTGGTTTATAGGTTTTTATTTATTTAAAAAAACACATTAACTTCTCAAGCCTATGTATGTGTATGCGTATACACATTTTTGGATTTACAATGACTGCTGCCCAAACTGGATTTTTTTTACCAAAATACACAACTGGGAACTATTTTTAATTAGAACTTTTTAGGTAAGAAATCCTATGTGTTACTATGTTTTTTATGACCCAAAAATGAGTGCAATCGTTCTATGTCTATCCCTCCCCTACTGACTCATTTCACTAAGCATGATATGCTCCATATCCATACACTTGGAAGTGAATTTCATGTCTTCATTCTGCCTAACAGGTGTATAGTATTCAACTGTGTAGATGCACCACAGTTTCTTTAGCCAGTCATCTGTTCTCAGGCTCTTGGGTTGTTTCCAGATTCTGCCAATTGTGAACAGTGCTGCAATGAACATTGAAGCGCAAGACTAGTACCCTAGGACAATGGAAACAAGGGTCCCAAGGATTAGTTCACAGATGGAAGCTGGGTTCAAGTTCTGGGGGAGCAGGGAGGTGTCATAGAGAAGGACACTATGACAATGGCAGTTGGAAGTGACCTCTCTGAATGGGAGATGTGTGCTGAAAGTGGGTAAAGGACCAAATGTGATGGTTTCTCAGTATCTGTATTGCAAAACATAATGTCCAAAAGTGCAGAGAGAGAAAGAAGGAAAGTGTATACCTTAGAGGAAGGCTGGTGAGGAGGGTTTGGCGGGAGAGATACTGGAGATATTGGTGGTGGGAAATGTACACTGGTGGAAAGGTAGGTGTTGTAACAATGCAGGACTGAAACCCTATCATGAACAGCTTTGTAACTGTATATCTTAGGGTGATTCAATTTTTTAAAAAATTAAGTAATCCTATGTGTTGGCCAAACACAGTAACAACAAAGTCTCCAATGGAGACGTTACTGGGCCCGCTCGAGAAAATCGACGATCAACGGGAGGGCCTTTACCTTTACCTTTATGTGTTGGCAAAAATGCAATGACTGCTAAGCCTAACTTGAATGATGAAGGATTTTATTATGACTTAAACAGCATTTGAGAGTAATAAAGAAACTGAACAACAGGTTAATTTTGTACTCTGAAAAACATCTTTATTATTTATTGATTCATGTCTTTTAACCCATGGAATAAATAATATTTGGGAAGCAGAATAAGGACAGCTGTGTAGTTCCACTGGAGTTTATTTTAGCACCCATCTCAAAGATTATGACACATCCTCAATTTTCTTGATTCAGACATTGATATATATCAGAAAATGATCCTATTCCCAACCATGTTTCATACTTTCAAAAATATCCTATGAGGCATGCTCATCCATTCGCAGGGATTATATAACACTCTGTGGCAGATAATAGTTACCTATGTCCTTGCCTGTTGACTTACATTGAATTGTCAATAGCTAAAAGGATTCTCTTTTTCTTATTGATGCATTAGAAATACAGAGCACTCTTGCACTCATACATAAAGTTGTAGATCAATAGGTATTTGATGACTTAAAATGATTTTCTACTGGATAAAATAATTACCCTGAAGCATATATATTTTAAATGATGCTTTAGAGAATGAAACAAATTATGATGTCAGAATTAGAAGCAGGGGTTGCAAACTTTCTAGTTTATTTTTAGTGTGGTTAAATCAACCCACTGGGGGCAAAAAAAATCAAAATCTCTCTAGCCATCTGCCAAACAACTGATATCTATAAAACTATACTTTGTTTTGACTAACCAATGTATTTAATGTAGTAAAAGATAAGGAATGTTTCTCTAGATTAATGATGGAATTGGTTTTTATTAGTAACTTAAGCTTGAGATTCTGATAACAAATTCTAATGTCAAAAGATTCCATCACTGGGGCCAGAGTGATAGTACAGAGGATAAGGTGCTTGCCTTCTATGCAAATGACCCTGGTCCAATCCCCAGTAGCACATGTAATTTCTTGATCACCACCAGGAGTGATTCCTGAGTTCATAGCCAGGAGTAAGCCCTAAGCACCTCCATGTGTGACCCTGCCCCCCCAAAAAATATTTCAATTACTTCTGCAAGAATTATTATTTTGCAGTGCCTCTTAATTAATCTGCAGTAAACTTACTTTTAAAAAATGAAAATATTCTTTCGAGCTCTAGTTATCTTTGAGACTATTTCCTAACTGAAATTTATTACAATTCAGGAGAAGAATTAAAAAGGTATCAAATTTCACTCTTGCAGTTTTTCAGTTAAAATATGTTTCTACTTACCATGAAGACAGATACTATGATTTTATAGAAAATTCATATATTTTGGAGATATTAACTAAAGTTTGAAACAAGCACAGTTACTTGTTTTCTGAAAATGTAAAAATTAACTTATCTCCTAAATCCTAAATTGTGTGTATTTTAAAATTTATTTTTCTTATTATTCATACATAGTTCTAACATGTTTTGGTAGAATAAAAATTGGAGGTAAAAATGCTAGAGAGAAAATAATAGCCAATTATGAATGGTTATCCTTGCAGGAGAGTGCATCTTCCTCATTTTTAATCTTTGCATTTGTAGCCTCGTTGAAACTGGTTCCTGCATCATTTCTTCAACTTTCCAGGTAATCAATGATCCTTAGTGTTCTAGTCTAGTCTTGTCCTCCAGCTCTCTATACTAAGACTTTCTTCCAGCTATTAACGACAGTGATGTTATAAAGCAATATATACCAATGTGATGTTATAAAGCAATATATACCAATGTGAATACCAATGTGGGCTGGAGCGATAGCACAGCGGGTAGGGCGTTCGCCTTACACGCGGCCAACATGGCCGACCCGAGTTCGATTCCTCCGCCCCTCTCGGAGAGCCTGGCAAGCTACCGAGAGTATTCGATATGCCAGACACAGTAACAACAAAGTCTCCAATGGAGACGTTACTGGGCCCGCTCGAGCAAATCGATGATCAACGGGAGGGCCTTTACCTTTACCTTTACCAATGTGAAAACAAAAATAAAATGCTCACGCTAGCCTGCAAAAATATCATGGCCTACTGTTATGGAGCTGCATATATTGAGGACTTTACCATGTACTCTTTCTACTGAATAGCACTCATTTTAAAGAAACTAAAACTGTTCTATAGAAATCTGAAAAGATTGATCCTTGCCTGTTTTTTTTTTTTTTTGGCGATGCTCAGGGGTTAATCCTGGCTCTGAATTCAGGAATTATTCCTGGCGGTGCTCAGGGGACCATACGGGATGCTGGGATTCGAACCCGGGTCAGCAGTGTGTAAGGCAAATGCCCTACCCGTTGTGCTATTGCTCCAGTCCCAATCCTTGCCTGTTTTACCATATGTGTATTCATTTCACTTTAAATGCCTCTACCTATGGGGGCTCAGCTGATATTGCATCAATCTCCACCAATAAATCATTAAAAAAATGAGGTGTTTTTTCTTCGTTCATGTTTCCAAGTTCTCTATCTGCCCAAATGACTCCATACAGACCCTTGCTCTCAACTGACTCAAACAATAAATCCAAATATAGACACTGCACTCTCTCCCTAGGTAAAGAGCACATGTATGTTGGTCCTTAAGATAACCACTCCATTGTATTCCTTCCTGTGTTTGTTCTCCAAGACTCTCTTTCTGCATTCTCTATGAAACCATCTTTGAGGAATTTCAACCTAGTTGAGAGACATTCATATCACAAGCTGGCACAGTAAGTATCTTTGTGAGTTTTTTTGGCACACCTAGGAGGATGCCTCTGCCAACTCTTTCCCTTTTTGGAGTTCACCAAAAGAAAGAGTAGAGGTTAGATTCCTAAGTTCTCAGTTTCCCTTTCTAATAGCTTGGTTAGGATCCCAAACTTGAAAGATTTGTAAACATCCTTGCACTTGACTCATTACTGAACTATTCTTGGAGGGAGGTATCCTAGTAAAAAGACCAAATGCAGTATCTCTTAGTCTGTGTCCAGTTCATTGAACTTGGCAATCTTTTCCAGAACATCTGAAATTAACTGATTGATGTATCTCCATGTTAAGAATAAAGGAGGGGCTGGAGCAACAGCACAGCGGGTAGGGCATTTGCCTTGCATGCAGCTGATCTGAGTTTGATTCCTTAGCATCCCATATGGTCTTCTGAGCAACACCAGGGGTAATTCCTGAGTGCAGAGCCAGGAGTAACCCCCTGTGCATCTCCGGGTGTGACCCGAAAAGCAAAAAAAAAAAGAATAAAAGGTGTTCAACTTTTACAAGTAACTTTTTCATTGATGAGAAGGAAGAATGGAGTGGAAAGGTTGGCAATATCACAATTTTCTGTGGTAGAGAGAGCAAAGAATCTCAACTTAAACTCACAAGTTGAGAGACATAAGGAAGTTACTTAAACTCTTCCATTTAAAATGACCACACTAACAGTATCTACCACCTTGAGTTGTGGGAATAAAATAAAAATATACTTGTAAAGTCTCAGTTACTATACCTGGAACTTCATATTCTGTAAGTATCATAACAGATCACATCAATATTCCTAATGAAGGTTATTTCTGGTTTCAGAAGAAAGAGTTTTATAGCATGGGGGAAGCCATTCAACCACCCATACATATTAGTCAAGTTCTGGTTAGAGAGGAAAAGCTCCCATTATATACACATATGTGCTGACTGGTGCTTTACACATACTGTGACAATGATGCATATCAGATACAACAATGTGACTCCACCATCAACAGAAGTACTAAATATCTTTAGTGGAATGGAGACTGCTCATGAGTATGATGTCAGCACTGAGGGACGGAAGGTGCCATTCAAGGTGTCATTTAAGTCCACAATGAAGGATTATATTAGATTCTGGATCTCAAATATATCAAGAGCTACCACCTAGAAACCCAAGTGGGAAGCAGCAATACCTCTCATCAGGATGGAGGAAGGACCGGGAAGGTTACAGGGGAAATGACAAGATTTGAAATAGGAAATGGCCTAAACTGGGGAATGTCAGCATTTATTCTAGAGGCAAGCAAAATAACCAGGAACATAAACTCTCTCTCTAACTGTGATAGATTACAGGAATAGGTGGGGTCATAGAGACATCTCCATGCATTGAACACATACACATATCTGGGTTCAATCCCCAGCCCCACATAGTTCCCCCCAAGGGCTGAGACAGCTGTTGCCTCCCTCCCCCAAAGACAAACTAAAGGGACAGAATGAAAAACATCTCCTAATAGTTATGCGAAAGAATATCAGATTAATATCATGGAATATTCAAGGCCATAGACTATGTTTTATCTATAGAACATATATAACTTACTGAGTATCTTATAGCTATTATTTAACTCAATCCTGTGGTAACTGTGTTAGATACAACTGATTCCAGTGTCCATGTGAGTTGAGCTAAGGCTCTGGAAATTTCCTGGTGCCAGAAAACCAAATAAAGGCAAAACCAGGATTTAGACCCAAGGCTATTTTGATCTTTCATGGAAAAATGATTAAAATCAGACCTAGGCTGTTCTTAGCTTGCCTGGGAAAATGACCAGAGAATATTGTTTTCTTAGAACTATGGAGCTAAGAAAACCATACATTTTATCTCTTTTGTCTGCAAAGAACTACTCTCAGACCAGTAGGAAAGAGGAGCTGGAAAGTGACTCAGGCCTTTACTTCTGTAATGAGCAAATGAGAACAGAATTAAACATTGACTTGAAAATCCGCTTCTTTGTGAAAAGTCATCAAGGTACCAAATCAGTGGAGGATCTGGTTTGCTAGGGCCTTATGTCCTTCTAGGCCTCAACCACTTATCACCTCAGGAGAAAATATAACCCCAGAAGATCCAGTATTATGTTAAAATCCACCATGTCTCACTCATTGTCAATTTGATTCCCACTCAGCCATTGTGACACTGCAGGCACCAATGGTCATTGTGTGCTACCACTAAAAGTCTAAACTGGCAGAGATATAGACTATTTAGGGAAATTCAACCTAGATCGATGACTTGTAATCAAAGTAAACCAATTTGTGCCATTAGTATCAGAGATCATGTCATTAACTAAAGCCGCTTGCTTCTTTTAAATCAAACCAGAGGAGAGCCTATAAAAATAGTATCTTGCTACTATTGCTAAGTTTTCCTTCATGTTTCCTCTGGTTATTTCTGGGAACTTTACTGACTGAAAAAACCGTCATCAAACTCCACCCTACACATAACAGGATGCAGGCATCAATGTGGTAAAGGAAGAAGGAACGATGAATGAAAGAACAGAATGAGGGAGCGCCTGAGTATACAGGAGATATTGGACAACCTTTTGGTAAAATCAGTGGTTAATTGAGAGCATCATTCTAGCGCAAAAGTGTCTATGAAGTGATAAACAGAAGAACAGTGGGAAGGTGAAGGAGAAAATGGGGTGGATAATGGATAACAGGGATGGAGGAGAGAGAGAGAGAGAGAGAGAGAGAGAGAGAGAGAGAGAGAGAGAGAGAGAGAGAGAGAGAGACCTCCAACAGGCGAGTATGAGCAAGTGATGCGTAAGCACTATGTGCAAAGAAGATAAGGCAAGTCCCTGAATCCTAAAGAGAATGTTTTGGTGGCCAGTCTCACGTGACAGCTAGTCTATTTCTATTTTATCTGGTGGATGGACCATATCTCATTAACGACAGGACTGTTAGCAATAAGCAATGCTCCAGTAATTGAAGATTGGAAGAGCAGGCTTAGTCACTTCTTGAGGAGGAAAATGCTTGAGGTCTGAACAAATCCTAGGATGAGACATTCTCAGTTTTATCCTACAGAAAGGCTTATCTCGTGAAAACAATTGTTCTACTGTGGCTATTTTCACTCGGTTATCTGATAGTTTCCTATGATGAGCTTTCAAAAAATTGCGGGTGTCAGGGTTCGATTTCAAACTAATGAAATCAGAGTATCTGCTCCAACTCCAATGTATTCTAAAGTGTGCCCCACCTCCATCCATCCAGTCTTACTGAATAGAACTGTTGCCAATAACACAGGCACTGAGAAGGAATAAAACCGGATTTGATTCCAGCTTGTCCTTCCATTGACTGTATGACCTTGGTCTTAGCAAATCTCTTGAAGCCTCAATTTTTCCACCTATAAAATGAGGACAAGTCATCCTGGAGTTATTGCAAAAAGAAATAGGATAAAGGATGTGATGTTTCTGGAACACAATTATCTTACTAACTTTCATATTTTACCAATGGGAACTTTGACTAAATTTCTATCACCAGTGCAAATTGGGAACAAATCATATATAATAGATATACATACACATGCATACTCCCCACATATACATATTAGACTATGCTTCAGTTGAGATAGTTTATTCAGCAATGCTGAAAAATTACATCGCAAAAAATAACACTGCAGAACAAGTGATGAGTTCTAAAAAGTACAAGCATTTGGTTTCAAAACTTTAATAAACATCCCAAGCAATTTAATAGCTATAAGAATTTGTCATCTTGCCAAGTGGCTATCTCATGACCAATTAACCGGACAAGTTTTCTATAAGTCAAAAAGTATATAAACATGATTGCCACTCAATGCCTCTCTTGCAAACCACAGGACCCAAAAGGAGAGAGAGAGAGAACAAAAGGGAATACCTTGCCACAGAGGCAGGGTGGGATGGGGGAACGGGGGGTGGGAGGGATGCTGGGACCCGTGGTGGTGGAGGATGGGCACTGGTGGAGGGATGGGTACTTGATCATTGTATAACTGAAACCCAAGCACAAAAATTTGTAAGTCTATAACTGTACCTCATGGTGTTTCACTAATAAAAAAAAATAAAAATAAAAATAATTTTAAAAATGTATGGTATATTATTTTTAAGCATAACCAATACCTTACCCCTCTCTTTTATAATGTTTAAACCCCGTTTATGGGAATTAAAACATTTTGTTAGAAAAATTACATGGCATGAACCAAAATCTCCACTTCTGTATTATTTTAGTCAAATACCATCTAATATTAATCCAAATACCCCAAAACACTATTTTCATGTTATTTCTCATATTCCATAACTTACACAGCACATGTATTTTTTTTTTGCTTTTTGGGTCACACCTGGCGATTACACAGGGGTTACTCCTGGCTCTGCACTGGGAGTTACTCCTGGCGGTGCTCAGGGGACTATATGGGATGCTGGAAATCGAACCCGGGTCGGCCACGTAAAGGGCAAACACCCTACCCACTGTGCTATCTCTCCAGCCCTGCACAGCCCATGCATTTTACTTATGCTTTTGTTTTGGGGTCGCACCCAGCAGTGTTCAAGGGCTATTCCTGACTCTGGACACAGGAGTACATACAATGCACAGGATAAAACACAGCGCTTCTACATACAAAACCTAAGTTAGGTCTGTTTAGCTGAGTCCCTCATTCACTTCTCTATGGAGAAATGATTTGATATGAAAATATTAATCGAATAGCCGAGATCGATACCAGGAGGATTACTTCATGGCTTAGAGGCCAGCCGGGCATTCTAGAGGAAAGGGCAGCTCAGATAGAGAAAGGAGCACCAAATAAAGGGTGTTTGGAGGATCCTGCCAGGAGGGGAGATGCATGTTGAAAGTAGACTATGGACTGAACATGATTGCCACTCAATGCCTCTTTTGCAGACCACAACACCCAAAAGAAGAGAGAGAACAAAAGGGAATGCCCTGCCACAGAGGCAGGGTGGGATGGGGGGGGGATGGGTGTGGGAGGGATACTGGGATCCATGGTGGTGGAAAATGGGCACTGGTGGAGGGATGGGTATTTGATCATTGTATAATCGAAACCCAAGCACAAAAATTTGTAAATCTACAACTGTACCTCATGGTGTTTCACTAATAAAAATTTTTAAAAAATCATTAGTCAATCTGATACATATTTCCCAAGTGGTCAGCTTTAAGACATTTAGATATTTGGTTTCTTTTTGTCTATTATAATTTTGTACCAAAGCTCATTCCATATCAAGGACAGTTCAATTAAAAATTACCCAGGGGCCAGAGAGTTAGTACAGGTGGTTATTGTGCAGTTTTACATGAAGGCAACCCTATTTCGATACCCACTACTATATATGTTCCCATTGATACCTTGAGGAATGCTCCCTGAGCACATAGCCAGGATTAAGTCCTGAGTACTTCCAGATGTGGCTCCCCTCCAAATAAATACATAAAAATGCTCCAAACGAGCAACATATGCTTTTCTCCCTAATTTTATCGGCGATTTAACTAAAACCTCACAGAAGTTTTTAAGATATTTATGCTACTTTATTGTCATTTTCAATTGCAATTTAAATATTTCAAATGCCTTTAATTAAGGTTACATATTCTGTGCTAAGACACAGATATCAACTATGGGACATTTAAATTACTTAAACTAATATCTTATCTGTTCGTTCATAGATTACTTTTATTAAAGTCAACAAAAAATGAAACACTATATTTTCTAGTAATTCTTTAGCAGCATAATAAACTCTGATTCCAAACCAGGGAATATCATCCACAGAATACTTATATGTCATTCAACACTGGAACATGTTATTTGGCTAAAATAATATATACCCCAAATGCTTACACTATTTATAGATGTCTGTCAGTCATTCAAAATCATTTATCATGTCTATATAAGCCTAGGATATTTTGCTGTTACAACTACATTTTTGAAAAGTTGTGAAACATATCTAGTCAGCTAATTCAACAGATTCCCAGTTATCTAGGCAAAGATTATATTCAGATACTAGTGGATAAATCAGGTATTTAACTTTATCTGTAATGCAAATCTTAAATCATATGATTATTTTTAACTATTTAATTCCACTATCAAGTGAGAAACTACATCACTGATCTATGGCAATAATATTTATTTCAGTTAAATATCTGCTAAGAGAAAAACATAAATTGGCCAAAAGGTTTTCATGAAGCCCAGTTATGATAAATTATAAAAGGACATAATAGGCAGAACCCAAATTATAGTATAATAAAGGGCAAATTTAAGCCATTCACACAGAGTTACCATTTTTAATGTTTTATAGCTGCCCTTGTTGTCTAAGTGGGTGAATCTGAGAACAGTTACAGCCAATTATTTCAATCGACCAAACAATTGAAATGGATCAGAAAAATTGCTTCCATTTATTACTTCAAATTGTCCTAAAATTATTTGGTTTTTTATGTTATCTGAATTGAAAATAATGTGAAAGACTGGCTATCATAAAGTGACACTGCATTCATTCATTCTCTCTCCCTCCCATTCTTCCCTTTCTTATGTATACGCAGCTTTAGTAGGCTACTGGTTAGCATGTGCTACCAGATTTATATTATATGGGGCTTCTTGTGGTCTTTCTGTATTGCCAAGTAACTAATGTATCCCTAAGGAATGAAGCATGTGCAACATTAACATGTCTTGAAATTAATATGATTATTATTAATATGTTTATCCTCATTTTATTGCTATTATTTGTAAAGTTAAATAAAATAGAAAAATCATATTAATTTTACTTTCATTTACAAAATATTACCTAACTGTCCCTTAAAGATTATTTTTAGGAGGAACAATTGATTTTCGGGTGCCTCTAGATACATTAACAAGGAATTGTTAACTCAAGTGCACTGCAGCATATTAAAAGGGCAGTAACTTGTCAAGGCTAGATATGGATGGAGTATGTCTGATCATGTAAAAAATGATTTGGGGTGGGGGATATAAGGTTTAAGAAAAACCAAAGTACAGTCAAGGATATTTTTGAAATTACCCCTAACGTCAATGGTATGCAGCCTAGGAATTTGCTAATCACATGTCATTGAACTTCTATTTTGGTCAACAGTTCTTCTAAAGCCTCTTTATTTAATAATCCTAGTCTCTTATGCAAACAATGCTAATAAAACTAAGGTAAAAGGTAAAGGCCCTCCCGTTGATCATCGATTTGCTCGACCGGGCCCAGTAACGTCTCCATTGGAGACTTTGTTGTTACTGTGTCTGGCATATCGAATACGTCACGGGGAGCTTGCCAGGCTCTGCCGTGCGGGCGAGATACTCTCGGTAGCTTGCCGGGCTCTCCGAGAGGGGCGGAGGAATCGAACTCAAGTCGGCCATGTTGGCTGCGTGCAAGGCAAATGCCCTACCCGCTGTGCTATCGCTCCAGCCCACTAATAAAACTATAATTTCAAATTCTTTAGCATAGGGCTTTCAAAATTCCTTAACTAAGAATTTGTGCTCAGGGGCTGGAGCAACAATACAAAGGCTAGGGCATTTGCCTTCCACATGGCCAACCTGGGTTTGATTCCCAGCATCCCATATGGTCCCCTGAACACCGCCAGGAGTAATTCCTGAGTGCAGAGCCAGGAGTAAACCCTGTGCATCGCTGGGTGTGATCCAAAAAAAAAAAAAAAAGAATTTGTGCTGAATATATATAAAGTGAAATGAGATGGTAATTGTAAAGTTACTAGTGTACCACACTAGCATTATGGTATTATGCTAATGCAATAATACCACCTCTAATTTGCTAATTTCAATTGCAACAAACTGAAGTTCAAAATGAAAGAGATATTTTATTATTACATTTGACAGTATATAAAGATATAATGTAGTTTTACTGATAATTTTTTTAAAAAAACTAGAATTAAAGCAGTCTGCTCATATTAATAGAAAAGCTATTTTGTTCTTATCACATCTGCAGAAACAGATGAAACTTTTATTTTCCATAGTAACTAGACTAAGAGCCATTCTTCTAAGAAGCTCACGATTTAGTTTTAGATAAAGACAACTTGTAATTGTCTTAAAAGCTTCTCTGCCAGAGATAATTATACAAATCACTAATACCAAAATGAACAAAGGAATATATATTTTTTAAAGTGCACTTTGTCTTCAAAAAGGCAATGGCCAAGATGCCCATTCTTCTGACCAGGTTGCAGTAAACTCCACATTCCCCCTTTGCCAAGTGGCCCAAGCCACAGTCCTTAAACCTCAAGTGCCATATGTTGCAGCAAGATAGATCTACTCAGGAAATTTCACACTACTCAGTGATACTTCCTGTCACTAGGATGGGTGTAAGATAACACTGTTTTGTCCTTCCAGCATAGCCTCAGGTAGTTTAGGTTTATTGGGTTGCTCCCATCACAGAGCTCCCATTCCTCTGTGTTAATCTGTAACTTCTTTCTTTGTACTCTGTTGACTTGTAAATATTGGTTTTCTCTTTTCCCTAAACCCTTTGCATAGTTTATTCAGAGCAATGTCCTTTTCCTATGGACACAGAAGACAGTATATGCTATGCATTTGTAACATGACTCAGTGATATTTTCCTTCTGGGCATCTGTTCTCTTGACCTAAGCCTCAGCTGCCCTTACTTCCTAGCGCCCCCAAAAGCAGGGTCCCGACAAGGGACTGGATGGACCCAGGGCAAACGGTAAGCTATATGCTACCTTGGCAACGAGATGAGCCTGGCCAAAGTGCCATAATGCTTAACTATAAGTTAAGAGCTTGGTCATGGACAAATGCTGTCATGATCCAAAAAATATAACTAGATTCGGACCCTGATATGGTTAGGAATGATTAGTCTGGCCTGAGCTCTGTAGTGTGAGTCTGTGGCAAGATGTTCCCAGGAAAGCTGCCCTACAATCCTCAATGTTATCTCTTACTGTGTCCATATAAAAATAACTAGTTTTAAGAGGTTGATAGAGTTATTGGACTGAGGAAAAGAGAAAAACATCTTAAGAGGTATTTTGCCTGAGGCAGTCAGTAAGGGCTTTGGAATACCTCTTGGGTGGTGTTTCATTTAAACCTGGTGGGCCCTCAGGAAGGGCTTTCTTATGTTGATTTTGCTACCTGAGTGGGTGCAGTGTCAGCCCACAGTGCTAGGGAGTTGGAGAGAGGAAGAGAGCACAGGGCAGCATGATGGAGTGTGGAGAGACTAGCAAGGGGAACAGAGAGAGAAGAATGTAGAATAATAATGGGGGTTCAGGGAGACTGGGGCAGGCATGTGGGGAGAATGGAATAAACAGCAACTGGTCAACCAACCGGCTTGGCCTTTGTTTTGTCCACCATCTGCCCCATGGCTCAGGCCACCCCGGCTGGGGGAGCGACCTGGGTCCCCCATATGCAGGCGGCGAGGGGGAGAGCAGTCAGGTCTCTCCCTGGCCACCCCTCAAGGTTTTATACAGATGGGCATTGAAGGAAAGGCGCAATTCCTTCAAAAGAATCTGAGACTCCCAGAGGATCTAACTACAAAGACCCACTCTCAGCATAGCAGGGACACTTGAAAACCAATGAAGAAGACTCGTAGAAACCCGCCAACTTTAATGAGTAAAAACAATAACACTGAAGGCACAACTAACAAGTAGGTCAGTAAACCCTCAGAAAATGTCTTTAGTGTCACAATGTGAGGATGTCTAATGAAGTCAAATTAATGAGGGCACAGATGGTAAGCAAAGCACAAGAAAGTGTGAGAGCCCAAATGAGAAAACTGCAAGTAGAAATGACAGAAATGAAGAGTATGGCAGGTGATGTTCAGAATCCAAATTCATTGTAAGCATTGAAAAAGAAAAACTGAAAAACAGCTGAAGAAAAAGACCAACAAGCTCAGAGAGAGGAAACCTCCAGGAAACAACAGAAGATGGGTTGGGTTTGGCGGGGTTGGGTGCCTGAAAAGAAATTAACAGTATAGCAGAAAACTACAAGATGAGCTCAAAAGTAACACTGTAAGAATCACTGTAGTCCCTGAGGTCCAGGAAAGTGAATTTGATGAACAGAGTTAAAGAAGTCATAGTTAAGAACTCCCCAGATATGAGGAATACAGGCAAACACAAGGGACCTGAAGAGTCCCAATGGAAACAGACTCAAGTAGGAAACTTGGAGACATGCTGTGCTCAGAATGGCATATTCCAAAGATAGAGACAGAATATTGAAAGCAGCACGATCAAGAAAGCATACAAAGGGAAGTCCAAAGAGTCACAGTACACCTATCAAATAAGACTCTAAGAGTCAGAAGAGAATGAAGGGAGGGATCTAGTACAAAAAATGAACACTCTACCCAGCTAGATTATCACTCATATTTGAAACTCTATACAGAGCTTCATGGACAGGAAATAGCTTAGGGAGTTCATAGCCTAAAAACCAGTTTTGCAAGAAGCATTAATGCAGCTCCTCTGACTTCCCAGCACATGGCACTTAATATGACACTTATGGTGTTTATGGTTGCCCTCTACTAGATTAAAAACGTATGTTTACTTGCAGCTTGCAGAGGGATTTTATACATTTTCAACAATATACCATTTATATATTTTTACATCCGATTAAGTTTTATTTCACATCTATAGAGATTTTTTATTGCAGGCTTTTATTTATGAATGCAGGCACTTAAGCACTATCCATAATACAATATGTTCCGATATAAAGCCAATATTCTGTTTATTAGGATTAAACACACTTAATACTTTATAGGCCTTTCAGAGTTTTCACTTTGAATGTTCTTAATTCTCTTCACTCTTACTAAATTTTACATTTGTAGGATTTATTTCATGTAAACTCTAAAAAAATAGCACAGAACTATCCATAATATTTTAAAATGTATATACCTCTAAAAAGATAGAGTTTTTGAAAAACTTTCTGATTCACAATTTTGTGGAATATTAGGAGATAAGCTCTCTTCATCTATGTATGAGTCACTACCGCTATTACTCTGCCCCCAAAAGAGATCTCTGGGGTGGGGAGAGAAATAAACACAGAAAGAAAAACAAATGGTCAAAGCCAATAGAACTGAATATTAATCTATCAAACTGAGTTTACATTGGGGGTGGGGACTGGTAGGGGTCCCTGGGACATTGGTGGAGAAAAGCAGCCTCTCTGGTGATGGGTCTAGTATTGGAATAACATATGCATGGAAAGTGTGTAATTAACAGAATTATAAATCCTGATACCTCAATAAAAATGTTTTTAAGGCAATGGCCATTTGATTTACATATTTAATATTATAATAGTTCAATATATATCACAAAGAACAGTTTGCACTGCAGATAATGTGGTTCAAAAAGAGTTGAAGCTAACTTGTAGGAGAAATGCTATACACGTGAGAAACACCAATTCTGTCAAACCTCATTATATTTTATGAAAATAGGGACTCTACAAAGGCACATAGAGAAGAAAATCAGTCTAGGAATGTGAAATGAGTATATATATCCATATGAAGTACCAGTTATGTAAATGAACAACATCCTTCTGAAATGGCATATGCTTTTACTCTTTCACTTTATTAATATTTCTTATGAATCACTAACGTTTGCTGTTTTTAGGTATCAAAATGTGATGCTTGAGCCAGAGATGTAATATGATCATAAGGCACTTGCCTAGTGAGCCATGAAACCTGGTGGTATGGTCCCCAGCTCCCTCAGGGAGGAGAGGTGCCCTGCACACCCCCCACCAAAGGCAATGGTTAGAACAAAGAGGGAAACTGGGGAATCCCCATATTTTCAATCAACTGGTATCAACCCTCAAATAGGAAGATTTAAAGATGTTTTTCTTTATAGCAAATGCTATATATTTCCCCTTGAATATTTCTTTAATACTATTGAAATAAAGTGAACGCATGTCAAATCAAGTCTGAGACCATTCATTTCAGAAGTAAAGCCTTCCAAAAGACAGAGCTAATTCTTAGAAAATAGGCTCTACAAACAGCAAAAGAGTGATGCAGGGATTAGCCAAGCATAAAATAGAATCTCTGTCACCATGCTCATGAAGTTAAAATAAAGTGGATTAAAACCAAACTAATTGGTTTGTAAATGTCATTTTAAGGTTAAAAATATTTCTTGCAAGCCTGTTTGCCAAATTTCACTCTTAGCATTCATTTTTTCAGTCTAAAGTTATGCTAAGTGAGGGCATTTCCATACTGTACTGCATATCCCAAACGGAAATGACTTACAACAGTAATAGGCAAAATTTATCTAGAACCAGCATTTTGTTGTATCCCTCATCTTTCATTCATTTAAAAAGACTATCTTCACTTTGTTGCACACAAAGAAAAGCTGACAAAGCATTCTCTTAATGCATAAAGTATTGTGTGGATTAATGAAATAATTTTTTGAAACTGAGGGAAGTAAACAATGTATATGAAATGCATAAGGTACACACAAAGCCTGGATTACTAGTGAAATAATAAAATTTGCAATAGGATATATTTTGAACCAATAAAACCTTTATATTTATTATCATAGATATGCATAAATTATTAAATATTTGTACCCCAGTAGTACTCATTCTTGTAACACAGTAGAAACTGGTCTTGAAATTGCCTATGCTAATGTCTCTTGCTATTTGTTTTAAAAACCAACTCAACTTACAACTAAACCTCAGGCTTCAATGGCCCTCCCGTTGTTCATCGATTTGCTCGAGCAGGCCCAGTAACGTCTCCATTGGAGATTTTGTTGTTACTGTGTTTGGCATATCGAATATATCACGGGTGGCTTGCCAGGCTCTGCCGTGTGGGCGAGATAGTCTCGGTAGCTTGCCGGGCTCTCCGAATCCAATCAAAGCATACCAAATAAGTGTAAGATATAAATGAAAACTTCTAATTCATATTTATATGACTTTTAACACATGAATCAACCCAACCAACAAAGCTTATGTTTAAAAGTCTAAAAATTAAAACAAAAATTTTAAGCCAAACATAACTCCAATCTCCCAATAAAAATATCCCCATACATAAAGAAAATGTTATTGGAATTTTTTTAGCCTCCAGAAGGACATATAAGATGGGAACTGGAATGTGCCTTGGAGAATAGCTAGCATCAGCTTACATAATGCTAAAGAACCAATATTTTCTTTTATTTTTAAAATTTTTTTCAAAGCTGTTCACGAATGGATTTCAGTCATTCCAACACCCATCCCTCCACCAGGGTACATTTCTCAGTACCAGTAACCCCAGGTTCCCTCCCATCACACCTATCACACCTACCCCCTGCCTGCCTCTATGGCAGATGCTTTTCTTCTCTCTCTCTCTTTCTCGCTCTCACTCTCGCTCTGGCTCTCGCTCTCACTCTCACTCTGGCTCTTGCTCTCACTCTCTCTTGCTCTCTCTCTCCCGCACTCTCTCACTGTCTCCTCTCCACCCTTCTCCTTTCCTCTCTCTCACTCTATCTTTTTCTCTCCCCCCACTTTTGGGGATTGTGATTTTCAATATTGATACTGAAATGTTATCAAGAATAGCCCTTTACCTACTTTTTTCCAGCATAATCATTCCTAGCTATTATTATCATACTGGTCTCTTCTATAACTGACCTAACCTCAGTACCCCACATACTTGTGTTTATTTCCAACCATTGACCAGTACTCCTAATCTCTGTTTACCCTGGACGTGGATATTATTCTTCTACTATATAGTTTTAATATAGCACAGATGAATGCAGCCATTCTGTATCTGTCCCTCTCCTTCCTGACTCATTTCACTCAGCTGGATACTCTTCATGCCCATCCATTTATAGGCAAATTTCATGATAACAATTTTCCTGACAGCTGCATAGTATTCCATTGTGAAGATGTGCCATAGTTTTTTATCCATTCATCTAGAACTAATATTTTCTTAAAGAAAAACACAAAATTTTCAAAGTGCCCTACCCACTGTACTATTGCTCTGGAGCCTGATGTATATGTATATTTTTGTTTGGGGGGTTTAAGGGGGACAAGAGACCAAAACAAGTTTTGGAAACTCTTCTCTAAGAACAGGTACAAGAGAAGAGGTACCCACTTTCACCACTATAGTATTTTATGATTTAAACACAATTTTAGAAGTGGTGGCCACAAAAATCAGGGGAGGGGCAGGGCTGAAGAGATAGTACTTGCTGCACATGTGGCCAAGTGGGGTTGGATCCCCATATATCCCTGATCCCTGGACAGAAGAGCCAGGAAGAGGTTCTGAACATTGTCAGTGTGGCCCAAAAGTTTTTTTTTTTAAAAAGGCAAGTGAAAGAAAACTTAGCCAAATTGGGATATGTTAAACTAACACTATTTTATGAGAACAGAATGTACACAAAAAACACTATAAACTCTAAAGATACCACACACAAAATAGCTATTAGAAAAATTAAATGTATAAAATGGCATGGTATGGAATATAAGGAAACATAATGGGTAATTATGAAAGCCCAAAGACAATGGAAACAAAGAGCATGATAACTGGTCATCATTAGGAATCATGCTACCTGAGGGGGACGATAGGGCAGGGAGCGGGCGATGACTATAGTGGAGGGAAGAGCAAATGAGATGAGGAGTTGCTGCTGGAAGATGCTAAAGTGTTATGTCTGAAACCATAACTACAATGTTAATGTTTTTGCATTGTATCGTAAACTACAATGCAAAAACAGAAAATTTTAAAAGGTGTCTCTTAAAGAGGCAGATTGGTGGGTGGGAGGCAAGTAGGTAGGGAAAGTGGTAGAGGGAAGTGGACGTGGTAAAGGGATTGGTTTTTGAAGCAATGTATCCCTGAAATCCAATCATGAATAACTTTATAATTTCATGGTGGCTAAAGATAAACTTTAGAAATAAAATTTTAAAATAGATAAATAAAACTCACCAGATAAATAAAACTCCCTATAAAAATACATAAAGAAACAAAATGGGCTGGAGCGGTAGCGCAGCTAGTAGGGCATTTGCCTTGCACGTGGCCCACCTGGATTCAATATTTCCACCCCTCTCGGAGAGCCCGGCAAGCTACCAAAAGTATCCCGCCTGCACGGAAGAGCCTGACTAGCTCCCCGTGACATATTTGATATGCCAAAAATAGTGACAACAAGTCTCACAATGGAGACATTACTGGTGCCCACTCAAGGAAATTGATGAACAATGGGAGGACAGTGCTACAACTACAATGATACAGATAAATAAAACGGTATAGTATAAAAATCAATGTTCAAAATTTTGTTGCAATTCTATATGCAAAAAACTAGAAGAGAAGTCGATCAAGAAACATATCCCTTTTAAAATGTGATAGCACCAGAGTGATATTATACAGTACAGCAGGTAGGGGATTTTCTCTATATTAGACCTACAAAGCTTTTATCCCCAGCATATGGAACCCAAGTACCGTCAAGAATAATTCCTGACTAGCCAAGAATAATCGCTGAGGATTGTTAAGTGTGTCTCCCCAAAGCAAAATAAATAAATTAAATCATGAAAAAAGGACTAGGTAACTAAGAATCAAAATAATAAAAGAGATGAAGGATATAAAAAATTATGCCAATACTAAGGAAACACAAAGAAATTATAAAATATTCCATTTTTAGGAAGTTAGAATTAGAATTGCTAAAATCACCATGTAAACCTTTTAGTATCTGTATTGCAAACCATAATGCCCAAAAGGAAAGAGAGTGATTCAAGAGAGAGAGAGAGAGAGGAGAGAAAAGTGCCTGCCAAAGAGGCAGACTAGAAGGAGGGGGTTGTGAGGAAAACGGGGGCATTGGTAGTGGGGAAAGTACACTGGTGAAGGAAAGGGTGATGGAATATAGTATGACTGAAACTCAATCATGAAAAACTTTGTAACTGTGTATCTCGAGGTGATTCAATAAAAAAAAGAAAAGAAAATCACCATCTACCCAAAGGATTATATAGATTCCATGCAATCCCTGTCAACATTCTAAGAGCATTCTTCAAGGACATTATTGCAACAATGTATGTCTGAAGCAATTCTATTATGAACATCTCTATAAATCATGCTGTCTTAATATAAAATAATTAAATTAATTTAAAAATAATTCAATAGAATTATTTCAAACTGATAGTTTCTGCACTGAGAAAGAAATGATAATTAAAACAAAAAAAAGATGCTCTGTGGGAAAAGGTGCCCAGATGAGCGCCTAGACAACAGGGCACACCTGCTTTTGTAGAAGTACACTGGCAGTGGAATTTATACTGCTACCTAGATCTGCGCCAATACATGATCCCTCCCTTCCAAGGTACACCAGGCTGGGGGGAGGCAGAGGGGAACATGGCCTCCTGAGCAGTGACCGCCAGTTGATTTCCCATTTCATAATGCATTGAACTACTTCATAGTGCATATCTCGGCCTATTTTACCAAACCCTTATGAGAGCAGCCAGGCTACCCCAAACACATTAGACCAATAGTCCACTACCCTATTCTAATTAAAATGTCCCTAAAACTCACCAAATAATGCTGAACACAAGCAACTGTACAACCTCAATCTAAAAGAACATATCCCCTGAAACTACACTAAAGGTTCCACACAAGTCACCAAAGAGGAACGTAATATCCTTGAAGGGGAAAGAGAAGACAACCATCTACCAAGCTCTCCCAGAATCCTCCCTGGCAGTGAGAGGAAGACACTGATAGTGAACTAGAAAGATCCACCTCCATACTACTACAGCATCCATGGGGAAACTGCAGATCCCCACAATGAGGAGTGGATGAAGAAAAGAACCCTGGAACCTCAACAATGAATACACACATACATAATCTCTCTAATAAATAATTCAGAGATAAAATGGTGAGGATGTTTAATGACATCAAAGAAACAGTGGAGGGACATCCAATAAAATACAGGAGGATGTGAAACAGTGGAATGGACAGCCAATAAAATACCGAAAGAAATGAGAGCAAAAATAATAAATCTAATAAACAGAAGTGTCACTTATGAAAACTTTGGTAGATGAAATAAAAAACTCAATGTGTGCCTTCAATCATAGAATGACAACTGAAGACAGAATGAATGAGCTTGAAGATGAGCTTCAGAAAGTATCCAAGCAATAACAGAAGATGGAAAAAGACCTCAAAATATCTCAAGGGCAGGTAAGCGAAATATGGGATTTATTCAAGTGGAACAACATGAGAATCATTGGAGTGCCAAAGGGACAGGGGGACAACACCAATGAGGTAGTGACAGTTGCTGAAATGTTCAGTCATTGCTGAAATGTTTCCAGAACTGGATAAGGCAGATCCAAGAAGTTCTATAGGTGCCAACTAAAACAACGTTAATAAAAAGACTCCAAGACATATCATAATCAGAATGATGAGTAACATAGGTAGAGACACAATACTACAGCAAGATCAAAGAAGAAAATCACATACAAAGGAGCACACCTTAGATTTACAGTAGACTTGTCAGATGAAACCATTCAAGCCCGAAGACAGTGGTGGGATGTAGTGAAAAAACTCAAAGAAATAAAACACCTCACCTAGAATCTTTATCCGACTAGATAATTATACACAACTTCATGGATAAACAACAGCTCAGGAACTTCATAGACTCAAAATCAACTTTAAAAGAAAGACTAAAGTGATGTCCTTCCTGCCCCGCCAAGACCAAGAGTTGCACCCTACGAGCAGCTGTCCAGCCTGGCCATGGCCCCAGAGGCACACGAACCTAATTTGGAGCCCAGCAGCTTTCGGCAGAAATGTGAATGGACTATGCATTGAATTATGGCGCCATGCTTCCCCAGGAGGGAAAGGGTGTCTGTCTCTTCCACCAGGTATGAGCCAGTAGTGACGGGGCAACTGCAGCCTCATGGGATGGGGGGCGGAACCAGCACGTCCTTCCCGTCCCACTGAGGTGTAGTGTTGCGCCCCGCAAAAGCAGCTCTCCGGCACAGCTATGGCCCTAGAGGTACACAAACCAATCTCCTATCTATCCAGCTTTTGGCAGAAATCTCTCCAGACTTAATTAGTACAATATCACTTCACTTATCACTTAACTTCCTGTTAGTCGTCGATTTGCTCGGGCGGGCACCAGTAACATCTCCATTTGTCCGTGCTGCGTGCTAGTGTAGCCCAATGGCATCTGTTCACTCTGGGAACATGAATAGCCTCAGACCGATCTTTCATGATCTTGACGAAGAAGTCTGACCATCTGGTAGGTGGGCGGCCACGCAGTCTTTTGACATCCCGTGGAATCCAGTCAATATCAGAAATCCAGTACAATATCAGAAATCCAAAATCGCTCAGCCACTATTGCGGCCGTGTGACATCATATGATCTTTATAACCAGCAATAGAAAAATAATTATTTCACAATGCCTTTCAGCAAGTCTGATTGTTGGGGGGAAATTGCAAATAATTAACGATGCATCTTTTGTCAAAATAATGAATATAATCAAAGTAGAGAGTTAAGTGGAAATCATCTGCCTCACAGGCATTGGGAGTGGTGGGGTGGGGGGTATATTGGGGTTCTTGATGGTGGAAAATATGCACTGGTGAAGGGACGGGTGTTTGATCATTGTATGACCGAGATTTAAACCTGAAAGCTTTGTAACTTTTTTCATGGTGATTCAATAAATAAATTAATTTAAAAAAAAAGAAATACTGAAGGGATTACTGTAAGACAAGACAAACCCCACAAAAACAAGAAACTTCTACTGAAGGATGGCACAAAATCCCATGACAATAATCTTTCTCAATGCCAGTGGACTAAACACACCCACTAAGATACATAGAGTGATAAAATGTATTTAAAAACTGAATCTAACATTCTGCTACCTACAAGAGACACATTTGAACAGTCAGAACAAACAGAGAGTAAATGTCAAAGGATGGAAAACAATTCTTCAAGCAAACAACTCCTTCAAAAAAGCTGGAGTGGTCAAACTAGTATCTGACAACATAGATTTCAGGTTTAAAAAGATTAAAAGAGACAGCAAAGACCATTTCTTAATAATCAAGGAATATGTACATCAGGAAGAAATTACACTCCTAAACCTATATGCACCCAATGACCAGCAAAATACTTAAAACAATCACCAACAGACTTCAAGAGGATATTGGTAGCAACGCAATAGTAGTCAGAGACTTCAACATTGCTCTGTTACCTCTTGATAGATCAACAAGATTAAAACTCAGCAAGGAAGTACTGACTTTGAAAGAACAAATGGAAGAGAGAGGGCTAGTAGATATATATATATATATATATATATATATATATATATATATATATGGCTTTTATCCCCCCACAGCCAAATACACTTTCTTCTCCAATGCACATGGAACATTTTACAAGATAGACCACATGCTGGGACACAAAACATACCTCAATAGAACCAAGAATATAGAAATTGTGTCAATTATCTTTTCTGACCATGGTGCACTGAAAATAGAAGTTAATCACATACAGAAACAGAGTATCAAATCAAACACCTGAGAATTAAACAGTTCATTCATGAACAACCAGTGGGTTAGAGAGGGAATCAAAGAAGAAATAAGAAGATTGCTGGAAACAAATGAGAATGAGGACACGAGCTACCAGAACTTGTGGGATACAGATGAAGCAGTGCTAAGGGGAAAGTTGATTGCTCTGCAAGCATTTATCAGGAAAGAAAACAGGTTTCAAATGAATAACTTGTCTTCACAGCTTAAGACCTTAGAAAATGACCAACAAAAGTAGCCCAAGCTAGACAGGGGCAAAGAACTAATAAAACTTAGAATAGAAATCAATGAGTTAAAATCCCAAAATTCAATACAAAAGATTAAGAAAACCAAGACTTTGTTCTTTAGAAAACTAAACAAGACCGATAAACCACTAGAGACTTACAAAGAAAAGAATGAAAGAGAGAACCCTAATAAAGTGAATCTGAAATGAAAGGGGGGACAACACCACAGATAACACGGATATTCAAGATAATCAGAGATTACTGTGAGAGTCTATGTGCCATGAAACAAGAGAATTTAGAAGAACCGGATAAATTCCTGGATTCCTATAATCTCCCAAGATTGAACCAAGAAGACATGGAATACCTGAAAATACCTATCGCTATTGAGGAATTGAAATGGTAATCAAAAGTCTTCCCCTAAACAAAAGCCCTATCCCAGATGGATTCACTAGTGAATTCTTCCAAACTTTTAAAGAGGACCTATTGCCGGTCCTTTTCAAGCTTTTCCAAGAAAAATGAAGAAATAAAAACACTCCCAAACAGTTTCTATGAGGCACACCTCACCCTGATACCAAAAGCAGACAGAGACACCATAGAAAAAGAAAATTCAGGTGATATCCTTGATGAACACAGATACAAAGATCTAAAGAAAATATTAGCCAACAGAATCCAATGAGTCATCAAAAAGATCATACACCATGATCACTGGGATTCATCTCAGGGATGCAAGGATTGTTTAACATTTGCAAGTCCATTAACATAATTCATTGCATCAATAAAAGAAAATATAAAAACCATATGATCAGAACAATAGATGTAGAGAAAACATTTGACATCATCCAGCAACCATTCATGAAGAAAACTCTCAACAAAATGAGAGTTGAAGGAACTTTCTCAACATAGTCAAAGCCATCTACCACAAACTCATGGCAAGTATTATTCTCAATGGGGAAAAATCAAAAGCCTTCCCTCTAAGATCAGGGACAAGACAAGGTTGCCTACTCTTGCCACTTCAATAAAGTACCGAAAGTACTTGCCATAGCAGTTAGGGGAAAAAAGATATCAAGAGTAGTCAGATAGGAAAGGAAGATATCAAGCTCTCGCTATTTGCAGATGACATGATGACATGATTCTATACTTAGAGAGCACTAAAACTTCTACCAAAAAGCTCCAAGAAACAACATGTTTGTATTGTAAAGTTGCAGGTTATAAAATCAATACCCAAAAATACCCATGGATTTCCTATATGCAAATAATGAAAGAGAAGAAGGTGATATTTAAAAATAAACCCCATTCACAACTGTGCCTCAGAAAACCAAGTACCTTGAATCAGCTTAACTAAGGAGGTAAAGAACCTGTACAAAGAAAAGCACAAAACGCTAGTTCAAGAAACAAAGGAGGACATAACAAAATGGAGACACATTCCCTGCTCATTGATTGAGAGTATTCACATTCTCAAAATGGCTGTCCTCCCTGAAAGCATTATATAGATTCAGTGCAGTCCCTATAAGTATACCCATGACAATTAATCAAACACTCCTGAAATCCATTGCTTTAATTCATGGGGGTTAATTAAAGCAATCCTTGGAAAAAAAGAAGATAGTAGGCATCAGCTTCCACAACTTCAAACTGTAGTAGCAAGTGGTAGTAATTAAAGAAGCATGGTATTGAAATAAAGACAGACCCACAGACCAATGGAATAGAGTTGAATATTAGAACACACACTATTCCAATATATGGTCATTTAATATTTGATAAGGGAGGAAGAGATATGAAGTGGAGCAATGAAAGCCCTAAACAAGTGATTCTGAGAAAACTAGACAGCTACATGCAAAAAAATAAATGAACTCAGACCTCTATCTAATGCCATGCACAAAAGTCAGGTCAAAGATTAAAGATCTCAACATCAGACCCCAATCCATAAGGAACATACATGGAAGAAAATGTAGGCAAAACACTCCACTACATTGAAGCTAAAGGTATCTTTAAAGATGAAATACCACTGACCAAGCAAGTGGAAGCAAAGATAAACCATGGGACAACATCAAACTAAGAAGCTCTGCACCTCAAAAGAAACAGTAACTAAGATACAAAGACAGATTATGTAATGGGAAAGGTTATTGATCCAAGATCCATCTGATAAGGCATTAATATCAAAGATATACAAGGCACTGACAGAACTTTACAAGATAAAAACATCCAACTCCATCAAAAAATGTGGAGGAAAAAATGAACAGAAATTTCTCAAAGAAGATATTTGAATGGTAAAAAGGTACATGAAAGAATGTTCTTCATCATTAATCATCAGGGAGATTTAAGTCAAAAAAACAATGAGATATTATCTCACACCATAGAATGGCACACACCCAAAATAACAAGAACAAGCAGTACTGGCGTGGATGCAGGGAGAAAGAGAGTCTAATTTATTGCTGATGAGAATGCTGACTGGTCCAGCCTTTTTGGGAAAACAATGTGGACATTCCTCAAAAAACTAGAAATTGAGCTCCCAGTTGACCTAGTAATACCACTTCTGGGAATATACCCTTGAGTCCCTAAAACACACAGCAGAAACACTATCTACACTTCTATGCTCATTGCAGCACTCACAATAGCCAGAATCTGGAAACAACCTGAGTACCTGACACAGACAAATAGATAAAGAAATTATGGTACATATATACAGTGGAATACAATGCAGCTATTAGGAAAAATGAAGTCATGAAATTTTCCTACAAATGGATAGACATGGAGTATCATGCTGAGTTAAAATACTCAGAATGATAGGGACAGATATAGAATGATTTCACTCCTTTGTGGTATATAATATATATACATATATACATATACACAAACCACACACACACACACACATATATATTTGCATATATGTATAGTAGAAGACTAATATCCAAGGCCAGGAAAAATAAGGTCTAGGAGGACTGGTCAATGGTTGTAATCTACCACAAGTGTGTGGAGGGTGAAGAGTAGGTAAGATAGAGAAGGTACCAGTATGAAAATAATAGTTGGAAATGATCACACTTGCTAAGAACTTAGTGTTAAAAGTAGGTAAAGGGATATAGAACAATAGCTTTTCAGTATCTGCACTGCAAAACACAATGCCTAAAAGGAGAGAAAGAAAGAAAGAAAGAAAGAAAGAAAGAAAGAAAGAAAGAAAGAAAGAAAGAAAGAAAGAAAGAAAGAGAGAGAGAAGAAAATTGCCTGTCATAGAGGCAGGCTGGGGGCTGGTGATGGGAGGGAAACTGAGACACTCGTGCTGGAAAATGTACACTGGTGGAGAAATGAGTGTTGAAACTCTATGAATGAAACCTAATCATTAATGCCTTTCTAAGTGTCTATCTCACAGTGTAAAATAATAAAAATATCTTACAAAAAACCCAAACAAATAAAAAGACATTTTACTGAATGGGAAAAAATATTTGTATATCATGAATGTGTCAAAATGCTATTATACAAGATTTAGAAATACGTCAAAGCTAAATGAACAAAAAAGTTCCACTAACAGAAACTCTGTTCTAAAACATTTCCATATTAAACCTCCTGTCACCCAACAAGAAATAAATTCTCAATAGAAATAGGTTTTTTAAAAAAAATATTTTCCTGGCAAAATTTAACCACAACTAATGTCATAATCTCTTGTTTTATTATATTTGGTTGACCTTGAATATTAACATTGGAGATATTATAATGGCATTCCTCTAGCCTATATTTTATGCATCATAATACATAGATTCCATTTGAGAAAGCGTAAAGAACTGATATACCAGGAAATTTCAGGATATAAAATACATTATATAACTGCCTTTGCTAATTATAGGTCAATCAATCTTTTTATTGTTTTAGTTTTTGTTTTTGAGCTACATCTGGAAGTGTGCAGGGCTTACTCTTAACTCTCTGCTCCCCTAGATTTCTCAGGGGACAATATTGGGTCCTGGGGATTAAACATCTGTTGACCACTTACCCTACCTGCTGTAATTTCAATACAATTCATCAAAACAAACAAACACTGTCCTCCCGTTGTTCATCGATTTTCTCGAGTGGGCCCAGTAATGTCTCCATTTTGAGACTTGTTGTTACTGTGTTTGGCATATTGAATACATCACGGGTAGCTTGCCAGGCTTTGCCGCATAGGCAAGATACTCTCGGTAGCTTGCCGGGCTCTCTGAGAGGGGCAGAGGAATCGAACCCAGGTTGGCCAGGCTGGCTGAGCACAAGGCAAATGCCCTACTGCTGTGCTATCGCTCCAGCCATCAATCTACATCTTTTATCATGTGGATGAACTATCCAATTCCCCCAATTCATTAAGTGAAAGAGTACTTAGAGATGAAAAGGCAAGTTTACAGTTTGTATGTACATTGTGTTCTCAGCAAATCGTGATAGTTTAACACATCCTAATTTGACTATGTTCTACCACTTAACAAGGAAAAGCTCTATTTGAATCTACACTTCCTATTTTATGATACCATTGGGCACACCCAAAAATAACGAGAGCATATATTCCAGGTAACTGTAATAGACCTCAATATGGGAAAACAGAAACCCATTAACGGGCTGATTCTTCACATCCATACATCTTATAAATTCTTACCCTCAGGGGTTGAAACCACTATTTTCATTATGTTTGCTCTCTCTACCTCAACAGAGTATAAGAGAAACAGATGAACTAGTAGCAGAAGTCAGCGGCGAGGAAATCCTTTGCCATCCTGCAAAGCAAGAACTTACAGACTAATGATGACTATAATTTTCCCCTTAGAACTAAACTGGGATAGGAGGGATACTCTTCTACTGAGGCAACAATAAAGAAGTTATGGGAGTTAAAGCCAGCTATTCATTTTCTAAAAGGGAAAAAGGCATGTTTAATAAATATAGTCTGATTACCAACTTCAAAAATTCATTTGTGTTATTTTCCTTCCCAAGCAACACAAGCTTACCAAGAGCTATTTAGGGATCAAGAAGACAAAAGGATTCAAGGTCTTATTATTTGTGCCTCACTTAAATTAATTTCCATTTTACTTAATAGACCCTATTCAGAGCACGTTTAAAGTTAATTGTGTACACACCACTACCAAGTCTGCTATCAATAAACTAGAGAATCCAGTGTTTAGATCTGGAATACTGGTGACTAAACTTCTGGGTTCTGATACATTCACCAATCAAAGACTACCTTATGAGTTATTTCTTGCCCTTCCCTCATGAAACTTATCACTGCCTTTTGAGGATCTTCTTATCTGGAATTTATTCAATATTATAAAGACCATTGGATTATGTAGGTCAACAGAGAGATTGGTTCACTTAACATAGCAGCTACCAAGTCCACTGATGCTACTTCACCAATTTCTGGTGTGGGCATGTCAAAATACCACAAGAAAGTGAGAGTTGAGTAGGTCATTTCAAACACAGTAGCAAATCACAAGACTGCCTTAGAGACTAGAGGAAAAGCAGAGGTCAAAACACAATATCTCCCCTAATCCATCCATAGAGAAGGTATGGCTTTGTAGCACCAGATCTAAGAACAAAATTTATTTAGTGTAGTATAATAAAAAGATAAATACAATACTGTCTGTCAACTTCAAAAGCAGAAAGGGAATAACAATTCAATAGAGGACATCCCCCTGAGCGACAAATTATAACAGAAGCAGAGCCAGAAATAGAGTTCCTGATTTAAACAGTAAACCATTTTGCCTTTTATAGAGTATATGAATGAATTTGGCAAGAGCAGCTAATTAATTATAGCTGATTAGTCTATCAAGTCTCTTGGTAGAATAAGCAAAACATGAACTTTTTATAATTATTCGGAGTCAATGTACTCGAAATGTAATTCATGCCATCCATGAAGATTACATATTCTCAAGGCTTAGGGTGTTTTCTAAAGTTTCACCCTTTAATTTCAGATATTGTGAGTTTGAGAATTTAATTTATAACTTACTGCAAGTAGAGGTGAGAACATTTCAAACATACCTGAAATACAGGAAAACATGATGCAGTTTCTATTTTATGCCAGGTTTGTGGAAATGCAAAGTCTGAGACAACAAATCTTCAGCAATATTAAAACAGGTATTCTAGAAATGTACCAACCTTCAGGATCCAGTAGCTTCTCTATGCCTAAGTGATGTTTGGCAATGCTGAATGCATGTTCCAGACGTTGTGTGGCTGACTGCAGACCAGCCACACTATTCCAATCAAACAGGTCTGGCCTGAAACAAACGCACATGCAAGGAAACATATTAATCATTTTTTAGAAAGTGCTATGAGATTCAGTTCTGCCTTTTTGACAGACCATGCCTACCCTTAGTCCTTAAGATTTTTTCAAAAACTCACAGTAACACTTCTTATTTAAAAAGTCACAGTTTAAATGAGTCCCGAGGAAAACTAAGGAGAATTTATTTTATCTGTTCCGAGCAAAAAAGGTTTGTTCATCTCATGAATTTATATACCTGGCATTTGCTAAAAACTTTGATTTTACAAGTCTCATCCAGACCTCTTACCTGAAGTCCAGACTCAAATTTTACTGGCTATCTCTCTGTCTCCACTTATTCATTCACAAGACTCTGAGCTGACACTCGACTCACCCTCACTGCCTCCTTCAAACCCATCACTTCCTTGCAGTTCTTCCCTCTTCAAGTATCAAGGTCATGTTCATATTTTTTAAATGCTCTATTGAGAAAACTTAGGGCCAGCACTGATGAGTTTTTTTCCCTCATGTGGGAGGTAGATTCAGAATTTGGTCACTCTGTGCCATCATTTTAAACTAAACCTTCGTTTCACCTTGCATGAGTTCTTATCTTAGTTCTCCCTTTCCGTCACTCACACCCTGGTCCATGACCTTCTATTCTCAGCAGAGCTGCTGAAAAAATCTGGTAAAATATATTAATAGTTTCTCATTCTCCTGCTAGCAGTAGGGTAAAATCCACCTATTTTAGTGCAAACTACCAAGGACCAACATGGTCTGGCTCTCCATCAACTCTGAATTTATATCTTCTCTCTCTTTACATTCTACAAACAGATGAATTTCCTGCATTTGTTTATTCTTCTGCTTGGATTCTGTCCCCATCTCTCCATATGCCCCATATATTGCCATGGTGCCACCTTCCCTTTGAAGCTTCACTCAAAACTTACATTACTGGCATTTTTTCCCAGCCTTCTCCCTTATCCCAAATTGCCTAGTCTCACGTCAAAATTATACATAAACATTGCAACTACATCTTTATATACGGAGTACATATATATAAATAAATGTTGGCTACATCAGAGAACAAACACAAATTTTAATTTAATTACCAAGACAATGGTTCTTTTTTAGAAGCATGAAGGATTGTAGAGAAACACAAAGGAGACAATTCTTGGTGAATACGAAAAATTGTGCAGGTAAGTCAAATTCCAAATATGAACAAGATGTAAGACTTACTGAATCTGAAGATGTCAGAGTCTTAAATGGTTTTGACTAATAATATTTGAGAACATACTTCTAAATTATGTCCTCAGTATGAATATTTGAGAATCAAAGCTTTTAGGGAAGGCAAAAGTCCATGCTAAGTCAAGGCATTCAGACCAGAGTCCATGGGAAGGTCCAAATATCAAGTGGTGAAAGACATTGTTCTAAGTGGGGCTTTGGATGACTTCAAGAAACGTCTAGGTAGCTCTGGAACACCAGGTGATTTCACTCATTTGTGAAATATGAGGAAAAAGCAAGGTAATGGAGAATTCCCAGTGACAACAATCCTGAGACTGAGTCAATACAACTGTGATCTGAGAATGCTGAGGGGGGTGCAGTACACAGGGAAAATATTAAGGCTAATGTCAAAACAAAAATAAATTTTCTTCAAAAACAAACATTTAACGCAATGACAAGGGAACCATTAATTCAGTGGGCCTTCACTTTCTCTGGACCACAAAATAACACGTAAAAATCTGAGAGTCACTGATGTTTAATGACTGCCCCTTTCTTTAAATAAACTTAATTTACAAACAATTTTAAGACTTTGGGTCTCTTAATGTATTCCTGCTTAAGAAATGCAGGGACAAAAGAGTTAACCATGGGCTAAGCTGGGAACTCTGAAACCCTATTTCAAAAGAAAGATACAATATTTTCTCATTTCCTTTTCTCTCGCCGTACCTTGATTTGACAGATTTTGTGCAGTTTTTTTGTTTTGTTTTGTTTTGTTTTTGCTTTTTTGGTCACACCTGGCAATGCACAGGGGTTATTCCTGGCTCGGCGCTCAGGAATTACTCCTGGCAGTGCTCAGGGGACCATATGGGATGCTGGGAGTCAAACCAGGGTTGGCCATGTGCAGGACAAACACCCTACCTGCTGTGCTATCATTCCAGCCCTGATTCTGTGCAGTTTTAAAGGAAATGTATATATTCCTGCTACTCAAAACAGCAAATAAACTTGTAGAAACAAAAATAAGGACAATTTGGCAACTGCCTGTAGTTGCAGAAACAGAAATTAAAATGAATTTTGAAACTATCGGGGAGGTTTTCACATTACCACAAAACCTATGTTTTTCTTCAATTCTTTATCACAAGGCAAGGGGAGCAGAAAAGAATAGAGAAGAACAGAATATGGAATGTAGGTGCGGGAAAACAACTTTTCCACTGCAGGTACAATAATCAAGGCTAAAATTAATATGAAGGGAAAAAGGAACTTAATTGCTTTTGTGTTCTAACCCATTTAATTTCAGCTCTTTGGCTTCTCCTTGGCCACTAACTAATAACCTATGTGAGGATTTATCTTATCTAAGTCATGTAATCATTTGAGCTTCAGTGTTTTCATTTTTAAGAGAAGGAACTGTACTGAATGGCCTTTGAGGTCTCTTCTAGCATTAAAATTAATCCACTTAATTGTTTTAACTCATTAAAATTCATAATCATTTAACATTTTAAATCACCATGATTATCAAATGCATTGAGAATTGTAAAACAAGCTGGCTTTAGAGAAAAGCCACATATTCTTCCATGCTAATCTGAACCATAACTCATAAATACAAATCATAACCCAGGATCACCAGTCTTTTGAAGAAATTGACATCAAGAATAGGACACCATTAAGTCCTCTAAATACTTGAACTCTAGATCTACTGCTTATCAATCAAAAGTTCTTAGGTAAATTACATAACCTCTCTAGGTCTCCATTTTTCAATTAGTCAAATAAGGATAATGATCTATCCCTTATCAGGAGAAACAGATGAGCTATTTCACCTAGAAAGTGCCTACGAAATAATGACAGTTTAAAAAATGAATTTTCATTAGTACTGTTCTCTAAAATTGTATTTGTCAAATAACAAGAAATTATTTCCAACTTGCAGACTTAAGCTGAGAACACCTATACTTACAGCACAGATATAAATGTCATAAACCCATTTGATGCCATTATAATAATATAATGAACAAAATGGGAGGTGTCAAGAGGAGAGAGTCAAAGTGCCAGTGTGTCGAGTTTCTCATCTTTCCTATCAGGTAGTGTGTCTTGTCTAAACTTAATGGAAAATGGTATTTCGCTATCACTTAAAAGAATACAGACAACAATTATACGAATAAAGTGAGTATAATTTAATACTAATATGAGAAACCAGATGGGGCTGAGGGTAATATCTGTGAGCTTCACATTAAAGCGAAAATCCATATACTTTAAGGGACAAATTGAACCGGAAATAAAATATCCATGATTATGCAAAGCCTCAGAGAATAAATATCATTTTTGTTAGTGATAAGCTTTAGTTGCATGAGATAAGGTGGAGTGGAGGTCATGAAAATACATTTTTTTCCTCCGCTCCCCTCTCTAATGTCTGATTATTTTTTAATCACGTGCTCTGCTACTGCTCTGGTCAAAATGAACCAGGAAAATAATTCATTGCACTTTATATAATATGCATATTTTGAGCATATTTCTAATCACTTGCTTTCCCATAAAAGTAGAATCCAGCTTCCTTTACACTGCACTGGAGTGGCGGCTGCATTTTAAAAGAAGAAAACTTTTCACTGCCTCTAAGTTAAGATGTAATTTATCCTTAAACAGATGTAAAACCACCAGTATCTGAAACTCTGTGGAGGATCTTGGTCAATCCCAGTGCTCTACATTAAGTGCCTGCCTTTGTCCTATAGGGCTTAGTCATTCAATTACTGAAAGCAAGTCACTTTGGGACACTCCTAAGTATGCCAAGGACAATCACCTTGGAACAGCAACTAGCACCATTTTATTTCTGTAGCTAGACAGTCTAAACATCTGTCAAAGGCAAGAAAAAAAAGAGGGCGATGACTCATGAAAGAGCATTATTGACTGTGAGGGAACTCCTGAAATTTACCCTTTTTTTGTGTAACAAGCTAGTTACTGGTGAGTCATTCAATTATTGGCAAGCAAGGACCTCTAAGTGAGGTTTTATTAGAGAGAGTCGGGCAGATGTAGAGGGCAGTCTGGCTATGTTTCCTGTATTAGAAATACATTCAGAAATCCTGGGAGAGAATATTAACTAATGGGGTGTATATGAACACGCTTGCAGGACTAAAGGGTTCCACTTGGTTCAAGAGCCACGTAGGAGTATGAAACGTGCTCCTGGATAATTCTGTTCCTCTGCAAATGTGTGTCTGGACTGCGAGATGCAAATGCTCAGGCCCTTGCTGGGAAGTGCATGTGGCAGAATGAGCTCTGACTTAAAATGCAGCGTCAACGTCTCTTTTCCTTCTCATCTGGCAGTATTAAAGCTGTGCAGTGTTTTTTGTCCCGTCACACTTATGAAAAACAACATGTTCACATTGCTTAACATGCCAATTGAGTGCACGCCTGCCTCCTTTTGAAATTCAGGTTGCTGAGTCATTCACCTGGAAACTCAGTCTGGATGGGGTTAATTAAACCCAGCTGGAGCAAGACAGCTGCGGGGAAGCTGGTTTAGCGTTTGCTTGCACATAACAGTCTTACTAGAAGGCAAATTTATATTCTGAACTTTTGGAGGTGCAAAATTGGCATAAACTATGGTAGCCTTGTGAGTAGAAGAAAGATCAAAGTGAGAAAAAATAAGCCACCATGGAAATCAGGGGAAATTCAGTCCAGTCCATGAGGGAAAGTCTTTGGGAGATTGGGCTAGGGAAGAAATGAATAATAGTGTACTTCACATATATTTATAAATATGTTTACACGTGTTGATATATAAAACATATATAGACTTACGTTCTTTTGCTTTCCCTTGAACTGTTGCTAATACACTTGCAGAAGAAAGCAGACAACTATTTTGTCATCTTAGCAAGTACATCATCCTTGGGATAGAGTTAGGTTCGGTTCTTTACATGTGTTTCTCAACCAGGACCAGATGGAGTTGTGCAAGGGAGTCACAAAGGAAATTAATGGAAACAGAGAGGGCAGGACATGAGACTAGAGGACCAACTGGTAGGACAAAGGTGCCACAGTTGGAAAGGTTTGAAAACCACTGCTCTACATCACTCTGTTATTTTTTATGAAGAGCCGCAGAATAACGCATAGTTATGGCAGTTGTTTTATTAGTAGAGAACAATTGTTCCTTTTGAATTCTAAGAATGAACAGAGGCAAAGAACTGAGTTGTGCTCTTTGCCTTAGTTATGAAGATTCTCAGAATATATATTCATCGGGGGTATGGTGCCGCCAGCAGGTCAATCTGTACCTGTGAAGCAAGTGCATCAGCAGCCTGATGGCACCTTCAGACTTCCAGATACCCCAAAATTGCTGCTGTGTCTTTGGCCAAATCCCAAAAACTTAGGGCAAAGTTTACCAAGAAAACAAATGGCCAAAAGTTAGGTATGTGGGAGACAAACCCACAAACCACCTCCGGCTCAGCTATATAATTGGAGGCGTGGTCTCTCTGGTTCCTGATTGAACTGCTTAACAGCCATGATCCCAGAGACTCAGAAACAAATCTTGAAATCCAGCGGCTTTTGGCAGAAATGCATCCAATCCCTGCAGTAGGTTACCGGTGCTGGACTAACCCAGGTGGGAATAGGTTTTGTGCCTTGGCCTGTTCCCCCTGGCGGCCCAATGGTCACCATCCTCCAGGGGCCACTGGACAGTCAGGCTTGGGCCCGCAGTGACGAAACTTGCTGAGCCTCACGGGATGGGGTGGAGCCAGTCCTGTCCTTCCCGTCCCAACGAGACCCTAAGTCATTGCCCACGAACGGCCTCTCTGGCTCCTGATCAAGCTGCTTAACCACCATGATCCCAGAGACTCAAACAAATCTCAAAATCCAGCAGCTTTTGGCAGAAATGCGTCGGGAACCCGCAGTAGGTTACTGTTGCCGGGCCACCCCAGGGGGAAAAAGGGTGTTGTCCCTCCACCTGCTTCCCCCTGGCGGCTCAGTGGCTGCCATCCTCCAGAGGCCATTGGACAGTCGGGTTTGGGCCCGCAGTGACAAGACATTTTGGGCCTCACGGGATGGGAGTGGAGCCAGTTCTGTCCTCCCCACCCCAACGAGACCCCAAGTCATCGCCCACAAACGGCCTTTCTGGCTCCTAATCAAGCTGCCTAACGGCCATGATCCCAGAGACTCAGGAGCAAATCTCGGAACCCAGCAGGTTTTGGCAGAAATCCCTCCAGATTTGTGTTAAAATTTTGGAATTTCAAAATCACGTGGCCACTACTGCAGCCATGCGACATTATATGTTGTTCATAACCAGCAATAGAGAGCAAATTGTCTATTGTTGCCTTTTCAGCAGATCTGAGTGTTGGGGTAAAATCTCAAATAATAATGGTGGGTCTGGTGTCAAAATATTGAATGTGATCAAAGTAGAGAGAGAGAGTAATGTGGAAATCATCTGCCCACAGGTAGGGGGAGGGTGTGGGATGGGGGCATACTGGGTTGTTGGGGGTGGAGAACGGGCACTGGTGAAGGTATGGGTGTTTCATTGTATGACCAAGACTTAAACCCAAAAGCTTTGTAACTGCTCTCATGGTGATTCAATAAATAAAATTATAAAAAATGAAAAAAAAGTAAGGTGGAGTTCATGCACAATTCAATCAGCTAATCAGTGGCTGAATAAATAGCAGTACTCCTACATTAATAAAAAAAGAATATATATTCATTCCCATCTCTTATAATCCAGGGAGGAATATATATATTCATACACATATGGAAATATAAATATATACATATATGAACATAGTATACATATATTTTCATTTATATACAGTCAGGGTCTTAAAGTATCTTATTTTTAAGTGTGTGTCTAACAAGAAAAAGCCTCTGTTTTGACATAATAATTGTTGGTAACTGATTTTATTACAGCCAAACACATATTTGGAATCATTCTTTGCTTTCAAGTTTAGGGTTCAGGGAGTACATTATTTTACAGCAAGGCTAGTTCTACTCAAAGAAACAGCATTTAATTTTGAATTTCTGGCAAAGACCAAATTTCACATATGTTGATCCCTCCACCATAACCACATTCATGTTCCACTAATTTTAGCATTTCAGTAAACAATAGATCACATTACAAACCCAGAATATCCCTATTCAGTTCATCACATGTAATGGGTGGTTAGATTCATGTTATCCACCTCTATCATGGGAAACCACACGGAGGGAAATTTCTAAAGGAAACTTGACAAACTTAGGGACTTTTACAATCATGTCCTTACCTATGACTGTGGATGAGCGCATTCAAAGCCAGGCCATCCGACCAGCTGGTGGTGAAGTTAAGGACATTAACTTGTGGATAATTACGAGTTGATTGTCGGACCCAGCTCAGGAGAATCTTTTCACTGTTGGTTTGTTGCAATCCAGCCATGATATTTTTCATTACATTTTTTACCTAGGAGTGGAAAGAAATTTGCTTAACATATATGCCTTAAGAACAAAGTCATGTGAACTTCAATGTCCTCATCTTCATTGATACACAGTGGGAACGTCAGTGTCAGTGGTCATGAGAAATGACTGATGGAATTCATGCCAACTGGTTATCTATTCTGGTTGGTGCTTGTGCTGTTCCAGTTATTGAACCTGTTCAAAGGTACTTCTGGACCCTGCGGTATCAGACTTTTTTTTCTTTTTGGGTCACATCTGGCGATGCACAGGGGTTACTCCTGGCTTTGCAGTCAGGAATTATTCCAGGTGGTGCTCAGGGAATCATATAGGACCCTGGGAATTGAACCCGGGTCAGCCACGTGCAAAGTAAATGCCCTACCCGCTTTGCTATCACTCCAGCCCCTGGTTTATTACTTTTCTTAAAAGTTTCAGATGAAATGCTGCCTTTACAGGCTAGAACGTCATAGGGGTTAAAGCACCTTCCACCCCAGTTTCATCCAGGCAAAGCTGGTTCCCAAGCACAGAACCCCAGCAATGCCATGGGGACCCTGAGGGGCAGGAGATCAGTTGGGCCCTAGGCCTGTGCCTGCCCACTGTACTCTCTCCTGGTACCCCCTCCAAATTTTTTTAATAATAAAGACAAACAGAAAACAGAGAAGAAGTTAATCTCCAGCAGAGAAACTTGGGGAGTGAAACAGAAAGGGAAGGAAGGAAAACACTTTTTTTAAATTACATATCCCTCCTCACTGAAAATTAATTTTTTAAAAATCCCATTAACTGAACAATCCACTTAAATTTATAGATCTCCATTTCCTTAACTACAATACATATACAAGATTGCTATAAGCATCAAAAGACAATACACAGATAAAAGTCCCGACATTTATACTATCACTTAAACGTTTGTTTACTGACCAAAGTGAAAAGCAAAAAAGTCTGTCCAATTAAAGACCAAAGAAACAGGAACTTAAAAAGCAACAATCCTACCAACCAAAAAAATGAAAATAAAACCCGGAGTATTTTTCCCGGAACACAAAAGATGTGCAGCTTCCGTTTATATTAGTTAATTTTCATAGATTTTATACTCCCTGCAGCTTTGGCCGCCTTCACTTGCCTTCCAGAAAGCTGCTGCATATCCAACTTTCCTTCTTCCAACTAATCTGATGCACAAACCAATCCTAGATTTTCCCCAGAGTTCGAGCAGGGTGTGACTGACGACAGGGACCCGGTGAGATTTCAGGAGCAGTTTCTTTCCTTCCATAGGGTTCAGAAGTTACAGACCCCGGGTGCCCCTCCCAGCTTCCAACCAATCCCCTCCAAAGTCTTTTCCTGTTCTCACTTCTCAGAATCACCTTCTCCTCCAAAGCACCGCCAATTAACAATATGCCCCAAAGCTATAAGCTCCCCACTTCCTCAGAACAATTCCACCCACTTGGAAACCACGTCCACTACCCACTACCAGATTCAGGGCATCCGCTGGGTTTCCATTTCCAAAGCCAGAGCTGACTCCAGCTAGCTTCAGGGTCAGAGACCCTGACCCCCTGCTCGTGGAAAGGCAAGGGTCATGAGCATGACTTGAATATGCAAAACCAGCGAGGAGACATCATGGCATTCCAGTCCAGGGAGTGTGCTCTGAGACGTGAGTGCAGGGTTCCACGCCCCACAACCATGCACACCCCCAGCCCGGACTCCTACCTCAGTGTCTTCCACGAGAGCCACTGCCTAGACAGCAGGTGAAACTCATCAGGGAGATGGGCAGCCCCTGAACAACCTAGCCAAGCAGGCTGGCCCCCACGTGCGGGTGAGCAAGGATCTCTTTGAAAAGCTGCCCCTTAAACACAACTCTTAGTCTCCTTCACCTAGCCCGGACCCTCTGCATTGCTATTTGGAGAGAGGCTGATTCTCGCTGCAGCCACACGCAACTTTTAAATCACCCCCGGACACACTCCCAAACAATGGGCCAAATGGAAACAATTAGGTTTGTTAAACGACAACAACAACAAAAAAAGGGTTTTGTTAGGGAGCAAAAAAGAATAATTACTCCGCTACTTATTTAACACAATTCAGACCCTTGTTTTACTCTTAAAAGAAGTATGTATGAAAATATGATTAGTTTTGACCACCAAGGGCATGCCTTTGGGGAAATGTAAGATCCATATACTACCAACATTTGATCAGATGATGAATATTTATCATGCATTATAAACGTGACATTTTATTTTGCTCCTGTGTCCTCCTAGAACTTCACAAATGCCTGGGGCGCGGGGGGCGGGGGGGGGGGGGGGGGCGAAGGCGAAGAATATGTATTTTTACATCTCCAATGTTATAGTCATCACTTTTATGAGACTCAATGTAAATTTTACAATACATTATGAAATCAAACTTTAAAATACTTGAAACAGATTTTAGATGACATTTTGCCAACGTGGTAATGATGTGAAGATGTGAAATCTTTGCATATGCGGCCATCCTTCCATAGCACAATCCATTGTTTACAGGCTGGATTACTCCTGTTCTTTCTTAATTTACTCCTAAATCTGCATATTTAGTCACTTTGTGACTAAATAGGTCAAATGCTTATGTAAGAGAAGTAATTTTTCTCATCATATTCTAAACGTATAAAGAGCACAACCTCCATTAGTAGCAATTGCAGAATGTGTGTTTTGTGTTCTGTACAGAAGCAGACTTGGAATTAGCAGATACTTGCTTGGTGGTAGTAATGGATTTGCCCCCATCAGATAACCCTCCCCTGATGAATGGGATTCATTTGTGAACTGCTTGGCCAGACTGCCCTCTATGCGCATAATGTTAGAAGACAAACAGTACTTAATGCAAAACTCCTTTAGCATCATTATGTCACTAATTCAGCTTATCGCCCTCATTGGTATTGCTTCTACTTGGGTATAAAATGTTGCTACGAAAAAAATAATAAAGGGCAGTTGAGATGATCAGTTCTTTTCCTACATAGAAGACAGTTACCAAGAAATTTTTATTATATCAACCTTCAGGGAGACACTGAAATGATCCTAACTTGAATTTTTAAGTGGAAAAATCCCCCGCCCTTAGATTTGATTATTCTCAAGACAGAACGAATGGATTCAAATGCCTGTGCAAAAATTGGGGCATACAAGAGTTGTTTTTTTAAAAAAAATACAGGGGCTATGGAGATAACTCGAAATACCTCAGCATACATCTGTTATGCATGAGGTATGGAGTTGGATCCCCTGCACCACATAGCCCACAAGCATCTGGGTGTCATCCTGGTGATAACATCACTCCTGGGCCGAGGCAGGGCTGCTTCTTAGAGGCAAACAATGAACCATCTGATCTGCAAAGACAGGCCAAGTATGAGAATAGCCCTAGGCCCTGAGAACCCTTTGGGTGGACAGATCCCCACCCCCCCACCCCCACCCCCCACCCCCGGTACTCAAAAATATTTAAATGTCTGAGAAATTATTTCAAAAAGTGGCCAAGAGTTCCTTGGGGATAGACTGCCATGATTCTCCTCCAATGAAGATCTCTTGTATTTCAGGCCTCCAAGTCTTCAACTGTCAGGGCTACTTAAATTGCATCATCCTATAGTTTAAGGATACACCCTTCCTGTGGAAGCTGCCATCTAGTGGCTGGTGAAGGGAAATGATAAAAAGAATCTACCATTTCAGCACCAAGCAGATCAGCACTCGAGAGCCATCAGGGGTTGGAGAGACAGTCCAGCAGGTAGGGTGCTTGCTTTGCACACAACTGACAGAGGTTTAATTTCTGACATCCCATGTCATCCCCCGAACCATTTTTTTCTGGTGTGGCCCCCCAAAAAGATAAATAAATACATAGAAGTCCCTGAGGCTCTATGTTCTGCAGGTGTTGAATAAAGCTTTTGGTCGGGGTGTATAGTCCACTTCATTTTCTCCCTCTCATTACCCTGGTTATTCACAGCTATTGGTCCCTAAGGCTTGCCCCCAACTTTTTCAATGCTTTCGGCCACACCCAGCATGCTCAGGGCTTGCTCCTGGCTCTATACTCAGAGATCACTCATGGATGTGTTGGGGAGACACGTGACACATGACAAGTGCAAGTTCCTTATGTCTCTTGCCTAAAAGCACATCTTAAATAATATCTTGCCTGATAAATGGAATACTAATTTCCCAGAACCCATCCTGTGAATAGAAAGGAATTGCAGCATGAGGAATAGGAAGAGTTTTCTAGAAAGTAAGTCCTGGAAAAAGACCTGAGGAAAAACCGTGTAGTGCAGAAGGCTCTCTGTTGTCAGGAGTTTAGAGGTAGGACTCACCACAGAGACATATATCGAAAGTCATCCTGGAATTGAGAATTTGCTCTGTTAGCCAGTGAAGGTGGGTTGGAGCGATAGCACAGTGGGTAGGACATTTGCCTTGCACGTGGCGGACCTGGCCGACCCAGGTTTGATTCCTCCTCCCCTCTTGGAGAGCCTGGCAAGCTACTGAGAGTATCTCACCTGCACAGCAAAGCCTGGCAAGCTACCTGTGATGTATTCAATATGCCAAACACAGTAACAAGTATCACAATGGAGATGTTTCTGGGCCCGCTTGAGCATATCGATGAACAACGGGAGAACAGTGACAGTGACAAGTGAAGGTGCAGACCTGACTTCCAGTAGGCCCATACTGTTAGCAGAATGTACTACTTTTAACTCGTACTGGTTACCAGCACTGAGCTGAACCCCCTACAAAGGATGGCTCATGTTTTAATAAAGGAGGAAAACTCTACACACACACACTGTCAACTTAATCAGTTTGTTCACAAGCCACTAACTCCCAGTATAAGCATTATATTTCAGTCTAACAATTTATATGGAAACCAGAAAACCAGGATGTAGTGTCCACATCCCTGCATTTTTTCATGTTCAAGGAGAAGTTTTCCACAGCATCATTGAAAACCTAATATGCTGCACCGTCACAAGAGTTCACATAATGTCATATCAATTTCATAACTTTTGTTTGCTTTGGGATCACACTGCCACTGGGTTTATACCTGGCTCTGTGATGTAGGATCACTCCTGAAGGGGGTGGGGATACCACAAGTAGAAGTGCCGAAGATCTTATGAGAACCCGGTCAGCTGGGTTAAGGTAAACATCGTACTTCCTCAATTCCAATGTTTTTTGACCACACCCCCATGATGCTCAGTGCTTACTCCTGGCTCTGTGCTCAAGGATCATTTCGGCCAAGGCTTAAGGGAACATATGGGCTGCAAGAGATCAACCCAGCTCAGCAATATGTGAAACAAGTGCCCTGCCTGTGGTGTTTTAATTCCAGTCCTCAATTTCATTCTTAATCTGAGAGATGTGGTAAGTACACTTAGCTGGCCCAGAGTGCCTTTTAATTGTTTTTGAGATCCAAAGGTTTTGTTAATGAGTGAGAGTGCAAATATGCACTCTTAGTGAACTATGAATGGAAATCCATTATGATGAAGAATACTGAGCAGGTGGAACTTTTCAACTATGTCTAGTAGTTTTAAACTCTGTTTAGTAGAACAGGAAAGTGTGTCAGAAGAGGTGTAAAATTAAGGGCAGAGAGGTTGGGGAGAGTTTTCATCCTTGCAATACCATGGCTTTGTTTATTCGAGACCTGAATAGCGCTCCATCAGAGAGGGAAAGGATACAAAAGCATTCTTTTTGGTTTTTGTGAGAATGATTACTTCCCTACATACTAGTTTTTAATGACCAAGTTCCTGAGCTAATGACAGTATCAGACATGGCATTTTTAAAAACAGTCAATGGTGAGTTCAGATGGCATTGGAAAGGGTTTTGAGATGACAAAAGGTGAGGCCATATAAATGATGATGACAATTAAAATAAACTTGTGCCCCCACCCCCACCCCAGAACTTGCATGCCTAAGTATACTTGCTGGCTTTGTCAACGCCATTATCTGTTTTTGCAACATAAATTGTTTTCTGAAAGCTATGTTCCTTCCATGAATGATGTTTTCCAGGGTCATGAGATAAATATAGCAGGCTCTTTCAAATGTTTGTATTTTCCTCCTCTTCAAACCTGTCTTCTCCCTTGAACACATACCTCATTTTCCTGTCTTCTTCTTTGCTTGTTTATTTCTACTCTGGAGAAGCCCATGTTGTCTCTGGAATATGTAGCTCTGCAGCACTGCCCTCCCGTTGCTCATCAATTTTGTTCAAGCGGGCATCAGTAACATCTCACAACAAATTGTGAGATTTGCTGTTACTGTTTTTGGCATAACGAATACGTCACGAGTAGCTTGCTAGGCTTTGCAGTGTGGGCGGGATACTCTCAGTAGCTTGCCAGGCTCTCTGAGAGGGGTGGAGGAATTGAACCCCGGTCGGTCGGGTTGTCTGTGTGCAAGGCAAACGCCTTACCCACGGTGCTATCGCTCCAGCCCCAATATGTACTTATTCCCAATATGTACTTATTCCTGGAATATGTACTTATTCCTTTTGATCCTCTCAGGTCTTTCCAAATAAGTTTCAATAAAAACTAGCTAGCTTCACAAAAAATGTATCAATTATACAAAATTCCATTTAAATATATTCAATTCTATGATTTTACAAAGGTCTGAGATTCATGGAAATGAGTCAAAGGTCTAAAATTCATGCTTTGCATGGGAGAGACCTATGTTTGATCCTGACACTGCATCCCCCACCCCCAACACAGAGCTCAGAATAACCCCTGAGCACAACCAGATAAAGGGCAGAAACAAAACAAATATAAAAGAAAGAGGGGGAAAGAAAGAAATAAGGAAGGAAGGAAGGAAGGAAGGAAGGAAGGAAGGAAGGAAGGAAGGAAGGGAGGGAGGGAGGGAGGGAAGAGAAGTTGGTTTGGGTTTTTTGTGATTTATTTCATTTTTGCTATGCTTTAATTTTATTTTAATGAACATGTAATGGAAAACATTAGATTGTTATTTACAAATATTAGAAACTATTATTTGAAGAAACTTGAGAAGTTCTAAGCAACTGAAGTAAGCCAGTTTGATAGGGGACCCTTTGTTTCCTTGTTGGTTGTACAGTTTGACGTCAAACTATAAGCTATCTTGAGCTCTGTTGATAACTGTGTTGATCTATCCTAGGCTGGGAGAAACTATGGTTTAGTTTCTCTTCCATTTTTACTTTGAAATAGATTTGAGCCTGTTCAGTGAGTTTAATTTTTTTTAATGAAATTCACTTGGAGAACAATATGACTGTGTATTTATATGTCTGGTCCACATGCTTGTATGTATATGTCTGGTGCTCATGCTGTCTGACTGAGCAGGACCAAACTATACCTCGGGTTAGAAATGAACCCTATAAAATTATCTACTATTACAGTAGAAATGAAACTCAAAGATTACACTCTGTGCAAGAGCCCAGCAACCAAAGGACACATATTGTATGATTCTTTTGATATAAAAACAGAGATGCAGAGACAGAAAATGGATTGTTTGCCCAGGATTGGGATAAAGTTGGAAGTGACTATATATGGGCATGAGAATTATGTTTAAGGAAGTACAAATGTGCTAATATTAGATTGTTGTAATGGTTGCATAACACTGCAAATATCTTAAGATTTTTGACAGACTGGGGCAGGAGGGAAACTTTCCAGCTTCATAACAGTTGAGAAATACTCAACTGTTTTTTGAAGAACAGAATTTAACAAGTTTGTATAATTTGAAATTTACAGGTAGAATTGGAAAAGCTATGCTCTATAAATGACATCTTTATAAATATCTTTTACTAAAATGTATTCAGTTAGTAAAAAAAGAGAAGACTATTCAATTATCCCTCCAAATTATTAAAACATGAGTAAAAATTCTAATCAAATGTATTCAAATGATACATCTCTAATGTAAATGGTATTTTGAGAGTGATTTATGGATTTTTTCATATAATCTTGACAAATATTCACGTTAACTTTTTTATTTTTGAGTCAGATCCAGTAGTGCTCAGGACTTACTTCTAGTTCTTTTGTTCAGGGATCACACCTAGTGAGGTCATATGGGATGCCAAAGTTCCAACTTGGATTGGCTATATGCAAGGCAAGTCCCTACCCACTGTACTATCACTCTGGTCTACAAGCTATCATTTTTTGACACTGATAAATTATGATCCAGAAAGGGACAGTGTTATGCCTAGTATCACTAAGATGGTAAATGAGGGAGTTGAAATTTAAGTTCATGTTGAGTGATCCAAAAGGTGTATATATTGTTTTCACCAAATGACCTTTGATCTTTTTTCAGAGGTCCTATGAACATAAACATAGTTGAGACCTTATACTGAGGTGGCTTAGGAAAAATTAAAATTTCCCAAGAAATTTATGAAATGACTATTTGTAAAAAATACATACTCGCAAAGATTATCAAAGTTCACAAATCTTTTTATAACATTGGTTTACATCGAGAGTAACCAAGATTTACGAAAAGGCAATGATTGACAGTAAAAAATATCTTTGATTTTATAAATAAGATAATTTCATATGAATGAGTTATAGATGATGCATATTTGTGGATAATATTTTAATGAAGCCATTGGACTGTCTTTTCCTTTTTTTTATTAAACCCCATGGAATAAAATTTAGAAAATATCCTTGAAAATGTTCTAGAACTTGTTTTATTATCCACCAGTCTTTCAAATCACAGATGACATTACCTGTGCAAACTTAGATGTCAGCACAGTGAAAATGTGCCTTGTATGGTTAGACATATACATGTTCGTTTTGTAGGTCAAGGGTAAAAATGAAAGGAAGGATAAGCAACATGTCAGACAACTAGAAAATATTCATCAAGATCTTACCTGCCAGTGGAGGATTATATTCCAAATCAAACCAAGAGTCAGTTTATGATTTCCATCTACTATGTCAGTGCTTCCAATATTCACTAAATCAACCTGTGAAAGATAAAGGGGAAACATTTGAAGGAAGGAGACAAATACCTATTCAGAAAGAAAACAAAATGTGAAGGTAATTGCATTTTGATATTTTCAGAGACTAAGCAGCTTTACAGCTTTTAACAATCTAAAAATGAAACAAAATGCATTCATAAATGTACTTTTTGTAACAAACAAGTGTCCCCAAATGCATTTAGAAAGATAGAGGAATTGAATGTACTTAGAGTACATAAATAGATCACTATAGATTAAAGAGGCCAGAGTATTTCCAAGCATAATGTATAATAATGATAGCTCATAAAGGATGCCTAAAATTAAGACCTACTACCTAATACATAATTGAAACTCAAAAAGAAAAAAAAGGGGATATTTCATCAATTCTTTTATCTACTGCAGAGGAATTCTATTATAATTAGGACTGAATGCATTTGACTAAAATGCCCTTGCTTTCAAAGCACATATAACTAATAAACAATAGAACTAATAGCTAGTTTTCTTGTATCTATTCAGGACTGGGTTTGGGAATCAAAATCTGCAGGGTTTCATTTTCAAAGGAAAATACCTTCTCTGTCTTTCATGTTCTTTTAACAGTTTTCAGTGGAGTCAGGTGAAACACAAACATCAGGCAAGTAAGCACATGGAAATATGTTCAACATTATTAGTCATTAGGGAAATGCAAATTATAATCACAATGAGATAACGCCATATACTTATCATAATGGCTAAAATTTAAAAATAGTGACAACATTAAATGATGAGAAGGCGATGCAGAAGCTGGAACCTCACATATAACTGGAAGGAATATAAAAGTACAGGTGCAATGAAAAGAAGTTTGGTTGCTCCTTACAAAAGAACTGAAAGCGCCTGTACACACATTCCAACAATTAGAATCTTGGGTACTGATCCCAAAGAAATGAAAATGTACGTTTAAGAAAATGCTAAAGTGTACAAGTGTTTGCAGCAGCTTCATCTGCAACTTTCCCAAACCAGGAACAACCCAGATGCCCTTCAAGGGGTCAATTACAATTACTTATCTTGGTTAAATATTTTATTCCAAAGATTCTAAATTAGTATTGGATAAATTTTCACTTCAATCTGTCTTTTATACTTGATTTGTCATACAGTAAGATTCTCTTTTAAAATGATTGATCTTCAAAAATTGTTTTAAAAAAATGTAACAGGGGAGTGGGAAAAAAATGATTGATCTTCAGCAATGGATGATCTGATTTCAGTGTCATGACAATTAAGTTTCAGAAATAAGGAAGTTTTCCACTCTTCTGCTCTAGTTATATCAGTGCCTATTAGCCAATGTATTTGTTAAATGAGTAACTAAGCAAGACAGGGAAATAGAGATTTATTGTATTATGGATAAGAGTCTTAGTTTAAGACGATGAAAGTTCTGGAAAGAGCAACTGTTGGCACACCAAAGGAAGTATACTAGATTCCACTAAATTGTATGCTTAAAATGACTTAGTTGTTGAATTTTATGTTATATATTTTATCACATCGAAAAGACAACATTGGGGGCTGGAGTGATAGCACAACAGGTAGGGCATTTGCCTTGCATGCGGCCTGGCCCAGGTTCGATTCCCAGCATCCCATATGGTCCCCTGAGCATAGCCAGGAGTAATTCCTGAGTGCATGAACCAGGAGTAACCCCTGTGCATCGCTGGGTGTGACCCGAAAAAGCAAAAAAAAAAAAGAATGAAAAGACAACACTGGAAAACACACACAAACTCACAGAAGCACAGACAATGGCTATAGCAATAGGCATGCATGTATTCCAGGAACAGATATTTATAATCACTGGGAAAAATTCAGGTAGGGCATAGTGTATCTTGAAATCTTTGTGGAAAAAAACCACTGTAGCAGGGAAAGCAATTGGAAAGCAATTGAAAGAAGCTAGTCAATACTGTTTGAATTTGAGAAGAGGGAATATAGCTGAGATAAGTACCATAGCTGAGTCTCCTACCCTATGCCTGACTGTCTCCACCAGGGCCCAACAGCTGAAGACCACCGAGGCCCAGCCAAGGCCTTGCTGGGAGCACTCTCCACACACTTGGATGAGCCTCACGCATAAAAGAACTGACAGAGGAACCCAGGTGTGTGGGACCCGGGGCTGAGATCTCCAAGCCTGTACAGTTTGGGACTGGACCTGCCAGTAACTAGACAGTTACACCCACCAACTGCCGTGTAACTCCAACAACGGCCAGGATCCAGAGATCATCACACTCAGCTCCTGGGAGAGAACAAGACAGAGTCTCCTACCCTATGCCTGACTGTCTCCACCAGGGCCCAACAGCTGAAGACCACCGAGGCCCAGCCAAGGCCTTGCTGGGAGCACTCTCCACACACTTGGATGAGCCTCACGCATAAAAGAACTGACAGAGGAACCCAGGTGTGTGGGACCCGGGGCTGAGATCTCCAAGCCTGTACAGTTTGGGACTGGACCTGCCAGTAACTAGACAGTTACACCCACCAACTGCCGTGTAACTCCAACAACGGCCAGGATCCAGAGATTATCACACTCAGCTCCCGGAAGCGCGCAGCCGCGCGACATCTTATCATCTCATTCGTAATTCGGTCAAACTGGCAGGCTACCAAATGTAACATGCCCACATGGCAGAGTCTGGCAAACTCCCCGTGGTATACCCAATATGCCAAATACCAGTAACAATGATGGGTCTCATTCTCCTAACCCTGAAAAAGCCTTGAATATGGCACTTTAAAAAAAAAAAATCTCAGGGCTAGGACGAAGAAGACGTTACTGGCACCTGCTCGAGGCAATCGACGAACAACAGGGTGGTCGTGATCGTGATCGTGATGAAGTACCAGGAGGTTTACTCCATGGCTTGGAGGCCAGCCACACATGCTAGGGGAAATAGCAGCTCAGATAGAGAAGGGAGCACCAAATAAAGGGTGTTTGGAGGATCCTCCCAGGATGGTAGATGCATGCTGAAACTAAACTATAGACCGAACATGATTGCCACTCAATGCCTCTTTTGCAAACCACAGCACCCAAAAGGAGAGAGAGAACAAAAGGGAATGCCCTACCACAGAGGCAGGGTGGCATGGGGGGATGGGGGATGGGAAGGCTACTGGGTTCATTGCAGGTGGGGAGTGGGCACTAGTGGAGGGCACTAGGTACTCGATCATTGTATAACTGGAACCCAAGCACAAACATTTGTAAGTCTACAACTGTACCTCATGGTGTCTCACTAATAAAAGTTTTTTTAAAAAGGCAATTTGTGAACAAACAAAAAAAAAAGAGAGAGAGAAGAGAGAATATAAAGCCTAGAAGAAAGTGGCAGGTCCAGAAGCACTATTGAGAATAGCCCAGATAACTGAAGAGGGAGGGCGTGGGGTGGGGGCGGAGGAGCAGGGTGAAAGCTATTACCTGATTTGGAATAAAAAGTGCTGTTCTCCAGATAATATGGCATATAATGAAGTTGTTAAACAATCTGGAACAGAACTATGGAATCTTTAAAACACAAATAATGCAAGGAGCTGAGTAGGAGAAAAAGGTAGGCCATTATGAAGCGGAGTTCCAGAAAAGTTGAACAAATCTGGTTTAACACTAACAAACACTGAAATAGGTAGGAAGGATCCTATGCCTCACCAGCTAATACAAGGAAGTTTACTTTCTTAGTCAGGGACAATAAACATTTTTCTTATTCTGAACTCTACCAGGAATTTTACTCCATGGCTTGGAGGCCAGCCATACATGCTAGGGGAAAAGGGAGCTCAGATAGAGAAGGGAGCACCAAATAAAGGGTGTTGGGAAGATCCTCCCAGGATGGGAGAAGCATGCTGAAAGTAGACTATAGACCAAACATGATTGCCACCCATTGCCTCTTTTGCAAACCACAACACCCAATAGGAGAGAGAGAACAAAAGGGAATGCCCTGCCACAGAGGCAGGGTGGGTTTGGGGGGGGATGGGGGTGGGAGGGACTGGGATCTGTGGTGGTGGAAAATGGGCACTGGTAGAGGGATGGGTACTTGATCATTGTATAATTGAAACCCAAGCACAAAAATTTGTAAGTCTACAGCTGTACCTCATGGTGTCTCACTAATAAAAATTTTTAAAAATATATAAAAAAAAGAAATAGAAATTTTAGAATAACTTGCTACATCTCTAATTACAACTTTATGATTTATACAATAACCATATAACAAGTTATTTTGTTAATCTTCTAAAACAATGAAAGAATAGATTTGTATTTTAGTTTTATGGAGATATTTTGTAGAAAGATATAATATACAATTAAATTTACGCAAAGTTCTATTGATTTGCAATAAATTTTCTTTTCATTGACTATTGCATGCAATGGGCCAGGGGACCACCTCTGTTAAGTTTGAGGTTCTTGCTCTAGGGCATACTGAGTGAATAACATGGTTTACAAAGACTGTTTCACACATGTATTCTCTATAAAATATGTCTCAGATAGTTACTCTTGTCACACTATAATGAGTAACCATCATCAATTTTTTCTAAAGGTACACGTTAGTTTAAGCTGTGTTGTCAGAAGTATTTTATCATCCTATAGTTGGGGTATAAAAAACACAAACATCACCACTTTCTGAGTGGTAAACTATTTGTTTTTTATACTATTTTTATGTATGCATGTGTCTATACAATATAGGTATCATATCATTTCTGTAATTTTTAAGACTATTTTACATCATTAAACCTATGGCCAAACAAGCATATTATTTGAATCAAATACATAAGTGAGATATTACGTATGATTCACATTTTTGAGGCAAAATGTTTTTGGTTATTATACTAATTTTTGTTATTATTATTTAGTTTGGGTAAAATGAATAGAGTCATGTTAACATTTATGTTTTTGATGTATAAAGTTACTGTAACTAACCACCACCAGGTATCCAAGAGCCTCCCTCCCCCCTCTTTCCTCTTGGTTTTTTTGTTGACCACACTCAGCTTTGTGCAGGGCTTACTACTGGCTTTGTGCTCAGGGCTGGCTCCTGGTCATTCTCGTCATTCTTAGGGAACTATGTGGGATTCAGGGGATCAAACCACGGTTGATTCCATATTAGGAAAGTGCCCTAGATGCTGTGCTATTTCTCCAGGTGCAGCAATTAGGGTTTTGTTTTTGTTTTTGACTTTGGGTTACAGTTGGCAGTGGTCAGGGTCTACTCCTAGCTCTGTGCTCTGGAGTTCCTCCTGGAGGCACTCAGGGGACTGTACAGTGCTGAAAGTCAAACCTGTGTCTCCTTTGGCACACTCTCCTCTCTCTCTCTCTCTCTCTCTCTCTCTCTCTCTCTCTCTCTCTCTTTCTCTCTTTCTCTCTCTCTCTCTCTCAGCAATTAGTAGTTTGAGGATGTTGGTCATTCCCATCAGTGTGAGGGGCTATTTCTGGCTCTGTACTCATGAGTGAAACCCTCTATGGTGCTAGGGGGACTATCATATGCAGTGCTGAGGACTGAACTGTTTTCATCCCAGTAAAGGCAAATGCTCTACCCCCTCTCTCATGTCCCAGCAATTAAATTTAAAAATTGTCACTGTCACTGTTTTCCTGTTGTTCATCAGTTTGTTCAAGCGGGTCCAATAACGTCTCCATTATGACAATTGTTACTGTGTTTGGCATATCAATACGTCACGGGTAGCTTGCCCTATCTGCTGTGCTATCGCTCCAGCCCTTAAAAATAGTAATGTATATAATAAGTAGGCTCTTTCCTTATCAGCAATAGTGTTTTTTTTATTTTTCTGATCAATTACAAGACACTACATTATTAGTTTAATCCGTTGCCTGATTCTCACTGCATTTGGAATACCATTTGTGATTGACAATTACAATTTCATCTATAAATTGTCTGCTAATATGCCTTGCTCATTTTTCATCAGGCAGTTTTCTTTTCCTCCTCTCTTTTAAGAGCTCTGTTCAACTAACAGCTAACATTTATGTAGTACTTACCATGTTGGAGTTATGGTTGCAATCAATCCCAGAGATTTCAACACAATAGAACTTTTGTATTTGTATTCAAAAGTGATATTGTCTTATATACTTATTCAATTTTATGTTGGTACTAGGTTTATCCTGAATGTTACTAAAGGAAATGCAGAATTTTATTTTTATATGCTCTGGAATAACTCAAGATATAGGAGTTATCAATACTTTAAGAGTTAGATTAAATAAACATGAAAATTCTAGTATAGTTTTCAATTGCATTCTCAAAAATAATTATTTTTAAATTAACTATTTTCAGTTTTCTTTATTTTCTTTCCATTTAAACAATTTACATTGTACTAGGAAATCAACCATGTCCTGGAGTTTTCAAAATGAATTCTTATGGAATTACTTATAGTATTTTTTTGCTAATTTGGTATCTGTGGTTATATGTCCCTTCTACTTATTGATTTTTTCTTTTTTAATTATTACACTCTTTTATTAAGATTAGAAGATATTTTTATGTTTTACTGATATATTTATTTCAAGAATCAGCTTTTGAAGCTATTCAATTTACTGATTTTAGTACTCAATTTGTTTTATTTTTTATAATTATTGTTTTAAACTTATACAGTTTATAAAATATACACATAAGTATTAATCCTGTCTTAAAACTAAAGGCTAGGGTTGGAGCAATAGCACAGCGGGTTGGGCGTTTGCCTTGTACGCGGCCGACCCAGGTTTGATTCCCAGCATCCCATATGGTCCCCTGAGCACTGCCAGGAGTAATTCCTGAGTGCATGAACCAGGGGTAACCCCTGTGCATCTCCAGGTGTGACCCAAAAAGAAAAAATAAAAACTAAAGGCTATACTGTTTTTCTGAAGAGACCTTTCTTGCTAACCCCCTCATTAAACTCATATATAACTATGAGTTGTTAAACATTTCATGAAGAAGGATACAGGTTATAAGAGACATTGTCAGTAGACACAAGGTCCAGGAATATTGCCCCATAGTTGGAAGCTTGACTCATGAGCTGGGTGAGAAGGCAGCTGGAATAGAGAAGGGATCACTAAGACAATGATGGTTGGAGGAATTGTTCAGGATGGGAGATGTGTGCTGAAAGTAGATAAAGGACCAAACATGACAACCTCTCAGTATATGTATTGCAAAACATAATGCCCGAAAGTAAAGAGAGAGTATGGGGGGAATTGTCTGCCATGGAGGCAAGGGGAGGGTTTGAAAAGGAGGGTATACTGGTGACATTGATAGTGGAGAATATGCACTGGTGGAGGAATGGGTATTTGATCATTGTATGATTGAAACTCAAACATGAAAACTTGTAACTGTATCTCACGATGATTCAATAAAATAATAATAATAATAATAATAATAATAATAATAAAAGAGTCACCTTAAGCTTCCACAAAGTTCAATTTAGGTTGAATTAGGTTTGGATGTGAGAAATTCCTCATTACCTAATTAACTAAACCTTTAGAATCCATGAAATGCTTCACTACTTCTATCTAAATCAGAGGTTCCCAAACTTAATTGGCCTATCACCCCATTTTCAAAAAAAATCAATAGCACCCCTCTGAAAATGTATCCTCTTTAAGCGGGCAACCAGAAAATGTCCCATAATTGCAATCAAGCCTACTAACATTCTCCTAGATTATTTCAGAGTCCCTAGCGCAAGCCAGTATTATGCATTTGGGAGATGTTAATTAGTAAATACTGGACACCATGAGGTAGACAAGAAATATTGTTTATTTTGGTCATGTTTTATCTCTTCTTCAGTCTATCAAAGACAATAATAATTAATAGCAATTAATCTTTCTTTATACTCAAGAAAAGAATATTTTATCATGTCTAAAGAATTTGTAGTCTTCACATCACTTTTGAATACCTAAAGTCAACAGTCTAACAAATTTTCACTCTATATTATCATATGCTTAGTGTTGACATAAAACTATATTTATTGCTCTGTAGCTATGTGATAGTTTTTAGAAAATCACTATTAGCCACTCTTAAATAATCTATTGCACTTTATACAATGAATTTTCTTATCATTTTCATATATCTCTCTGTATGTGCTCTGAATTTTTAATCTTTTTCATATATATACATATATAAATCCTTTGATCTTTCACATATTCTCAATCTAGTTTCTAAATAACTGTGAAAAGGGAAAAAACTAAATTATGCTAAAATCTGTGTCACTGAATAATTATATGTCTGTCTAGTAAACAAAACAAAAAATTATATAACATACGTATTAATACACGGGCAGACGTTTGTGTGTGAGAGAGTGTTATAACAAGCACTAGATATGAGGAAATTCAATATTGAGGTCACTGAGGATGCCCAAAGTTCTGTTTTTCTGCTTCGCAAAATGAAAGCATCTGATACCAAATGAATAGGTGTGAAAATTGATATTGTGTGTGAAAATTAAATAGCATGCATTGAATTTTTCCAGAAATAAGTTCACTTACACATGAAGATTGGCTTTAGGAGTTCCTGCAAATATGCCTACGACTTTACTTACAAACTACCAGAAGATTCTGTCTCAGACTTTTGAGTGCTGTCTGTCAAAGAGTTCTTATTCAATCATCATTTTAGAGCATAGAAATTTCTTACCATTTGACTCAATATAGTACAATCTTATTGTAGTTCCCACAGAATATTTAATTGTGAACTCTTAGTAAAATATTTAGATCAGGATGATTTTTATGACTTTTATGTCAAATTTTAGGGGAATAATTTTCTTAGGGGTAAAGTATGCCCTTAAGAAAACTAAGGAATTGGCCTTAGGAAGAGAATAGTCTATTCCCCAATTTTGTAGGTATGAGAACACAAATTGAAGGGAATCCATTTCTTGTACCCACATCACTTCTTAGACTAAAGTGCCTGATTTTGGATGAAATACATATCTAGCAATACCAAAGTGGATATAGAAACATTTCAAAGAGAACTGTTTATTGCTTGGTAGTCTCCATCCTGGGCTGGAGCAATAGCACAGCAGGTAGAGTGTTTGCCTTGCACCCGGCCGACCTGGGTTTGATTCCTCCACCCCTCTCGGAGAGCCCGGCAAGCTACCGAGAGTATCCCACCCTCATGGCAGAGCCTGACAAGCTCCCTGTGGGGTATTTGATATGCCAAAAACAGTAACAACAAGTCTCACAATGGAGACGTTACTGGTGTCCACTCGAGCAAATCTATGAACAATGGTACGACAGTGCTACAGTGCTATTCTCCATCCTAAGTAAGTGTGCCAGGACTGAACTATGAGGAACAATTATCTTTTACTGCATATTCAAGAGAGCCTTGTTTTATCTGGGTTTTGTTTTCCAACGGATTCCTTCAGGGTATGGATGCAATCTAAAGTCATCAATATAATTTCTACTCCTTAAATTTAGTGGTCCCCTGGGAGTTACAGTGTAAAGATTTATATATATTATATTGATATATTTAAGATTTAAGAATACTTAAGGAAACTGTAAGATTTAAAGCAACCCTGAAATGTGGTGGTATAATGAAAAGAGATTACTGACCTGGACAAGTTTATGTGGTTTTTAATTACCTTTACTGAAAGAAGAATAGCTGAATGAGTTCATCAAATATAGAATGGTACACACTGACTTAAGAATGAGGAGGATTTGACATAAAAATCATTGTGCTCACCAGTTCCAAACAGGGAAATGAAAATTCCTTGAGCAGAGCAGAAGGAAGTGAGAGAAAAAAGGTCAATGAAAGAAAGGGAATGATAATGCTATGCTATCCCTGCATTTTATACAAAGGAATAAAATGCTTTGCATACTTTTCATGCTCTTGTCATTTTTGGTGGTAGCAGGGAGATAAACTTTTCCTATGTTAGTTTGTAAATCTCATCATCATTTGCAATTCTAATTGGGATATTGAATATGATTATATCTCTTTGAATAGGGGACCCATCATCTTTCCAATACATGACATCTACTACTGGTTGCCTTTTGAGACAAGCACTGAGAAAGGCACTTCTTAGCTGTGGACACTCATGCAAACACAGTGTGCTTCAAGCAGCCAAATGAAATTAGAGTTAGAAGATTCCTCAGATTTGCATCGAATGACTTAAGTCTTGAAGATCATTTCAGATTTCAATATTTATTCTAAGGATTAGTTACTTGTGTTCCTATTATTATGAAATTTCAGCACTTTTAAATTATGGTAAGAGATACAGACAAATAATATTTTGGTATCCATCAGGCTTGGTCTATGAGTTTCCTAGATGAAAAAATACTTAAATTAAATCATATAAAATAATTTCATAGAAGAAAAATATGAAAGGAACCATGAAATAGCATGAAAATTTTGGGTGGATTTGCTTAACCAGAATCTTAAAAAATAACTCACAGTTAAGGAAATGTCACACATGGAATGTCTTTTGTAAAGGTTTCTCCTGATATGTAAACCTCACGCACATATGTCTATCTTCTATTTTTTGCTTCTTTCATACTCAACATTTCTTTCTTACAGGTTATTTAAAACCGAAACATTCCTTCCAAGATTCAAGACAAATAGGATTTGCTTTTGAAATCTTTTAGGTGTTTTTTATAAAACATCTACCAGTGCCATTGTGTAGTCAAGCTAAAGAAACTTCTTACTAAGCGAAACTCCCTAAGTATTTAGTCTTTCCAAACACGATGCATTTAAAAAATCAAAGATTGGACCAGAGAGATAGTACAGGGGTTAAACCACTTGCCTGGACTGGGTTGGGTTCAATCCCTGAAACCAAAAACATGGTCCTCAAGCACTGACAGGAGTGATCCTTGAGCTCAGTCAGAAATAAACCCAGAGTAACATCAGATGTGGCCCCCAAATGAAAATAAAGTAAAATGAGATAATAAAAAAGACTTTAGAAATACAGGAAAAGTGAAAATAAAAAGAAAGAGAGAGAGATAGAAATAGAGAGAGAGAGAAGAGAGCCAGAGCAATAGTGCAGGGGGTAGGGCTCATGCCTTGCATGTGGCTGATCTGAGTTCCATCCCATGCCTGGCATCCCATATGATCCCCAGAACACTGCCAAGAGTAATTTCTGAGTTCAGAGCCAGCAGTAATCCCCCAGCACCTCAAGGTGTGGCCAGAAAATAAATTGTTTTAAAGGGAGGAAAAAAGAAAAAGAAAAGAAAGACAAAGGGTAAAATACTATTTTTTACCTTCAAAGACTGTATTTTACAATACAATACAATCTCTGAAGGCAGAAATAGTATTTTACACATTTAGTCATTCATTAAATATTTTTGACCATCCGCCACAAGCCACATATTAAATAAATATTGACAAGTGAGGGTTCAGGGATATGGCCCAAAGTTTGATCCCTAGTGAAAATGAAATGTCTTTATCAAGACTTACTCACTAGGGGCTGGAGTGATGGGAGAGTGGATAGGGCATTTGCCTTACCTATAGCCAATGTAGGTTTGATCCCAGGTACCCCATATGGCCCTCCTGAGCACACCTGGAGTAACTCATGAGTGCAGAGCCAGGAGTACCCCCTGAGTATCACCAGGTGTGGCCCATCAAACAAACAAACAAACAAACAAACAAATGAAAGCCACTGGTGTTGCATAAAACTAGCCATTTGAGTGCCAGAGAGCGAGTACAGTGGCTTGGGCACTTGCCTTGTGCTAAGCTGACCAGGATTTGATCCTCAGGACCTCCTGTGGTCCCCCTAGTGCCACCGGGAGGGATTCCTGAGTGCAGAGCCAGGAGTAACCCCTGAACTCTGCTAGATGTGGCCAAAATACAAACAAACGAAAAAACAAACAAACAAACAAAAAAAAAAATCTGCAGAAGTGGTCCCTGAGCAGAGAGCCCAGGAAAACTATGAACACAGCTGGGATGTTTGGGGAAGATATATGTCCCAAATTCTTCTAAAAAAGATTAGTAAGTTAAAATGACACTGTATTTTCATATAATTATGATTATAGAGATAATTCTTTTAATAGAACTGTGATTTTATTTGTCTATATAGTACCACTTGGAAAGTAATTATTTGGAATGGTTAATTAAAAAGCCACAGTGCAGGATGGAAAGGTAGTAAAGCTCTTGCCTACTCAGAACTAATCCATAAGCACAGCCAGGTGTGACCCAAAAACAAACAAAACAAAACAAAGAACACACAAAACCCTAAAACCAAAAAATAAAAAAGGACAAAATGCTAAAATAAAGTGAACATTAGGGCTGGAGCTTTAGCACAGCGGGTAGGGCGTTTGCCTTGCACGCAGCTGACCTGGGTTCAATTCCCAGCATCCCATATGGTCCCCTGAGCACCACCAGGGGTAATTCCTGAGTGCAGAGCCAGGATTGACCCCTGTGCACCGCCAGTGTGACCCAAAAAGAAAAAAACACAAAAAAGTGAACATTAAAATGAACAAAAATTCTAACAAATATAACAAACATGAAAATTTCTGTTCATGCAATCTTAGTGAAAACAGCAAACCATTGCCAAACTACCTCTTTGAACTAATCTAAGAATATCTCCTTATAAAAAGTATAAAAAATGATGACCCATAGTATATTTAAAATATGGAGACTGTCCTCAATAATTATATATATATATACGTTCTTTCAATGTAACTTTATTTAACTTAAGTTTTTATAAAGATGACATCATCTTATAGTTGGCAACATCGGATGCCTCTTTACGACAAAAACTGCATGTCAGTTTTCTAATCTTGCACCATGTATACCATTTCAAGACAAAACAGTAGGGCACTAGAAACAATTTTTTAAGATACACAAGTTCATATTCATTAAAATTAAAAATGCAACTAAAATTAAATTTGTAGCCATATAGTTCCCCCATGTGTATGCATCATAGGTTAATAGCATTATCAATTTTAAGTTGAATACACAGGAAACAATTATTAGTTTCCCTTGATGAAACAAAACTACTGGGAAGGATAAATAGATAACCTTACAAAATTATTTTAAATCATAATTAGCTTCAATTTAAGAGTTTCACATTACCTCTGAATAGCAATTAAAAACTTTCAAGGTAGGCTTGTTTGTATTTTTATATTCCATACGAGAGTATTTAGGAAAAAACTATAGCTACGTATATTAGTATATTTTACAGATGTTGCAGTGGAAGCAAAATCATAAAATCCTTCTGCAAAGATCCTGCTGTTTGTGAGTGAAAGGGTTAAAAGGATGTATGTTTTCTGAAGCATCAGAATAAAGGCATAGAATAGTCAGATATTAAAGGCTTATTGACTGACTATACTGAAAATGTAGTATAAGAAATAACGGTTGTCCAACAAAAATAAACTTGCACATAAAATTTATATATGAATATTGGATTTATGAACAATACATGGAAGCAGTTTATATTTGACCCAAGAAAGTATATTCTAAGATACTCAAAAATACATATTACATGGCTAGTTAAGTTTCCTAATATCAAAAGGACTCATAAGATCTAGTTTAGAGGACTTTAAACTCTTTATCTAGGATCACATGCCAGTAAGAGTGCAGAGTATATTATTTTTCAGATCAGTGATATTTGACAACCATTCAATATGATTCACTGACAATTTCAATGAGTGATTAAGTGAATATATGAACAGAAATGGCAGCTGAATTTTTACTCTAGGCCTTTTAAATATTCTCTTTGTGTTTTTGGTTTAATAATGGATAATCATGATCTTATCTGCATTGTGCTATCTCACTATACATTTGAAGTCACTTGGTAAAAATAGACAATTGACAAGAACATAGTTATGAAATGTACAGATGTGCCAGATAATATTTATTAAATCATGTGAAATCAGTAACGTCCTGGTATATACTCAATATCTATATATACATATATACATATATATGTATATATATATATATATATGTAACACAGTACTTTTTAAAAAACTTTAAAATAATTATGCGGGCCAGGGAGATAGTTCAAAGAACTAAAGCAAAAGCCCAGAATTTCATCCCTGGCAATTCAGGCCTCCCAACCATCACTGCCTGGGTGTAGCCCTAGAGCACCCCACCCCTGCAAGAAATGCCAGGTATGGTGGAGCAAAGCAATAGCACAGTGGGTAGGACTCTTGCCTTGCATGTAGTTGACCTGGGTTTGATTCCCAGCATCCCATATATTCCCGCGAGCCCTGTCAACTGTGATCTCTGCGTGCAGAGCCAGGAGTAAGACCTGCAGACAATTAGGTATGACCACCCCCGCCAAAAAAAATAATAATAAAGAAGAAAAGAATGAAAAGAAAGTAATGACAGGTATTGCACTGAAGAATCACCAGCACTGCTTGGCCCAAGAAGTACCCCATGCCAGGCTGAATTCTCTAACTTGATCTCAGTCTCTCCAGGGAGTACTACTTAGGCTTCCCTAAGCACTGTTTAGGGGGCTTCAAGAAAGGAAAAATCAAGTAATGATAGAGTCCATTCTACAACTTCAGAAAGGTATTGAGATTCACAAAATAGAAACAGAAGCTTGGAAACAAAAGTTTCAATGACTGGAATATTGGTATCACAATGCAACTAGAGTTTAAAACACTACAGTGAGGCTGGAGAGAAAGTAGAGTGAGTATAGTCTTGCATGTGGCTGACCTGGGTTTTATTCCAGACACCTCCTATGGTCCCCTGAGCACTACCAGGAATGATCCCTGAGTGCAGAGTCAGGAGTAATATATGAACACTACTAGGTGTGGCCCTCAAACAAAAACAAGTTAAAATCACTTCAATGAATTCTCTTACCCTATTTTTAATGGCAAAGATGGAAAAAAAAATCAGTAATTATTCAAGTCAGCAGCAAAATGATTAAAAGACCAAATCTGCTAGAGGAAACTGAGTGGAGCTCAGTTTTATCTCTGAGGGGAATGTCTACCAATAAATGAATTTTAATGAGTCATTACATCTCTTCATTTGAGAGAAGACGGGGTTAAGGAACTGTAGAGCTGAATCCAGAGTGCCCGATGGACTCCACTCATAAATAGAATGAACCGCTAAAGAATAATAGAATGGCTGCGTGAGATGTGTTTTTTGTATTCTCTGGGATTTATTCTAGCCATCCTCAACCAATCACAAATTAATGGAAACCGTGGATACAGTCTTATCTTGAGCTAGTGTGTAGACAAGCATAACCACCTGCTAGAGTTACTCCAGTACAGGGGATTTTATACTTTCTCTTGTTTGCCTTTTCAAACCACAGTCAATGTTATAACAAATGAGCTTTGCTCTCAGCAAATATTGTAATAAAGGTATCATTGCACTTAGAAGTACCTTCTCCTCAATAAGTGGTTTTGGAAAATAAATTATTGATAGCAGGGATAACTTACTGCTCAAACAGCAACCTCGAGGAATGCAAATCAGGACATAAATGAGGTGTCAGTGAACTGTGATGGCTATTGAGTGAGAAGGGCAAGTTGCTGGGCAGAACAGAGAAAAGTAAAAGAAAGCGATAGAGCGAATCCAACGGAGTTACTTCTTTAGCACTATAGAATATACTCAAACTAGTCATAGCAGAGGTACACCAAAGAAAAGAGAAGAGAGACAATTTTGACCTAAGAAGATATTTAGACTACCACAATGAGTACTTTTTTGAAAGAAGCTTCTAAAACCCCTTCAAAAACAAGGGAGGGTGATTCTCCCCACCTGACCCACCGTGGATTTTTCTTTTAATTTCTGTAGAGGCCACTAGGAGGAGAACTCATATTCCTGCTGGAGTGAAATTAGGGAGTATGCACCAGGGTCTGGTACATTCTATACATGTGTTCAACCACTTAGACACATGCCCAGCCCCTAGTGATTTGGAGGGTCAGGCTTGTAGAATTGGGTGGCTCTTCATAAATTTCAATTTAGGATGACCCATTTCTTACAACTCATCACTGATTCTATTAGATTCAGAAGCCACTATGAAAAGTTTGCTTGATGACATCTTAAGAACTTTGGTTATTGATTATGGTATTCTATATTCCATTGTATTAATTCTTGAAATCCATGACAATAAATCGCTCATAATCAAATAGTGTTTATTGTGTTTATCGAAGAGTGTGAAAAATTCAGGTCACACCTGGCAGTTTCTAGGGACAACTCCAGACTCTGATCTGGTGTCACTTCTAGTGGCACTTGGATGTCCTTGCAGTTCCAGGGATCAAAAAAATTAACAAAGAATTGTGTGCAAAATCCCCTCCCTCCCTCTGCCCTGACAGTGAATTCCTGGGAAGTAATAGAACAAATAGCCTAGGGCTGCAAACCTCACCTTGTGAGCACAGGAACTAAAACCTGATAAAATCTTTACCTGGCAAGGGAGGCTGGATCCCTTCTGAGTGAAACTCCAGGAGAAACAAAGGCCAGGAAAGGAATTTCAAAGAAGACCATCAACTACCTGCAATTCTACTCCCTTGGCAACCACCCTAGCAACCAATGCTTACCTGGCTGGGAAGCCCCACACGGGGCAGCTTGGGAGAAACCCTATGAAAGCCAACAGGAATGAAGGAAGTGCGTGTAGATGCTGCCTGAGCCAAAGTGCTGTCTGTGGTCATGTGTTGCTGCCTAGCGCATGTGGTGCCAAGCAAGCACACGTGTCACCCGAGTCTCCCCTCTTGAGATGTGGGCTTTTATATCTAACGCTGGGGTGCATACTGGTGCTCCCTCTCCACTCTGAAGGAAATTCCTTTATTGTCTCTCTGTCTGTCTGTCTGTCTCTGTCTCTGCCTCGCTTACCTAAAAACTTCCCAATAAAACCTGGTTTGGACTTCATTGTTAAGACTCATCCCAGTGCACATGTTGCCCGAGCCCATGTGCTGCTTGCACCCACGTGGCCACCCACGTGACCCAGCACATGTGGCATCCTCATTGCCCCCTCTTTGATACTTTGATATGTGTACTTTCATGCTTTCATGTCTACTACCGGGATATGTGTAGAGGCTCTCTCCACCCTTGTAGAAGCCCATGTTCTCTCTTGAGCACATTACTCTGTCTCTCTCTCTCTCTCTCTCTCTCTCTCTCTCTCTCTTCTCTTTCTCTCTCTCTCTCTCTCTCTCTCTCTCTCTCTCTCTCTCTCTCTCTCTCTCTCCCTCCACACCTTAAAAAACCCTCCAAATCAAATCTATTTACCTCACAAAAAGACTCCTCCCAAAATTCTTTTCTGTGTGGGACCTGAAAGGCCTGGGTATGTTCTAGGACTGACTTTCCTTTCCTGCAAGGAGCAAGGCTCACAGTCCAAGATTCCTCCCCCATATCTTCTCATGTGACAGAAACGCATAGAGAGAAAACTGGAGATTTCCTTCTCCAGGGCTTCCCCTCTCGCCTCCCCACTTCACATAAGTCATCCGGAGATCCCCACTGGCATCAGTTCTGTATTTCTTGCACTTAAACCTAATACTTTCTATGCTTAAATTACATATGCCTTTTTCTTTCTTTTTGCTGATCAAATTTAACAGAGATTACTCTATATTATTATTTTATTACAAAGAACTAAGCCCTTTAAATTTATCTAGGGTTTCTTCTTTCTAACTCATTTATTTCTTCACTTATATTTTATTTTTTTTTCCTTACAGTGTTTTTCCTTTTCATACATTTATGGTTGAAAGCTTGTGGTCATTTATCTTTTTCTTAATGAAGATAAAAGCAAAGACAAAAAAATAAACCTCTGGGTAAATCCTAAGCAATTTCTCATATTTTTTTTTTCATGGACTGCTTTATTTCCACAGAAATATTGCTTTCTACTCTTGATTTTGAATATATTTTAAATTAATCAAACTGAAATTTTAAAGCATTTATTTCCACTGTTACATTATTATTAGCAAAGAGCATGTCTTTTGAAAGTTCTTTTTGCATACTTAATGAAATTTCACTACCTCATAACACATTCATTTATGGCCACTCCCAGAAGTAGTATGTAGGGACCCCCAGGGTGAACTAGGTCTATACATGGCAGCGTTCAGGGAATCTGTTGTGACAGGGATTGAACCAAGGACACCACACATACAAAGCAGACCTTCTTAATACATGATTTCCACCATTGGCCCACATTACCATTTTAAAAATTTGTACATAGGTCGGGACTCTTTTTATATATTCGTTTCATTAGTAAGTTTTCATAGCAGGCAGAAGTTACTATAGTTTATAAGTCTGCCTAGCTTTTCTATCTCTTGTGTTCCTCAGAAGCACAAGAAATACCATGATATCAAATGGTTCCTAAAGGAGCAATACCAGTTCTACTCTCTGTGAGAAAATAGAGATGGGAAGGACTGGAGTTAGGCAAAACAAGAAGCCATGGCAGGTTGCACTTCAACAAAGCAAGCAATGGGTCTAATTTACTGTTTCCCAAAGACCGGTGTTCCTGTGTCCCCAAAAGTTTGTGGTTAGAGTTACTAGAAAGAATGCTCCCATCCCTACCTGCTTACATTAATCAGTAAGCAACACGTCCTGTAGTCTGTTACTGGAAAAACCCGCAAAGTATAAATGTTGGTGCCTGCTAACTATGTTTATGTGATTTAGGATATAAAAACCTGCTGTAATAAGGGCTTGGAGTCCTTGTCAAGACTCCACTGCATTGGATGAGACTTGGACCTTAGCTCGAGCTAGCAATAAAGGTCCTTTGCTTTTGCATTCACACATGTGGAACTGGTCTCTCGGCGAACAGGAAACCCTAAACCCAGGTATAACCGGTGGTTATGACCCCCCAAAGTGAATAGCTTCCTGGCATACCCATCAAGGTTGGGCCCATCAGACCCAATTAGAAATTGGCAACCTTTGTATTAGATATCACATTTATAATGCTGTAACTGTGACATTTTAACTTCTGGTTGGGTTCAACAATTGTCATTGGCAGGATCCTGGAGAATAAGGTATGACTTTCCTTGGAACTGCCATAATCTATGCTGTATTCTAAGTGAATCATGACAACTTTTAGATATCTGAGTATATTTTACACAACTGCAGCTACAGTTGCTCTCTAGTAGACAAGGTTAGAACTCTCACAGGTTTCAGATAGCAGCTCTCTCCCTCTGTTTCTTTAAACTGGGAGGTAGTGAAAGCTGTTAACTCGCATTAGATTCTGCATGCTTTGCCACTCATCTTTAGGTCTTTTAATTTTGCCTTCATTTCTGAACATATTTGCCTCATTATAGTCTCTTTAGTTTTGTTTTTGCAAAGTCAATCAATTTCATACCAAGATTTCCAGCCAGCTTGTCTTGTGCTTAGATGGTGACCATCAGTGATACTTTAAAGGACAAATAATGAAAAGCTCTTTCTTTCCCTATTAGAAACACCAGATCCCAGGTCATTTCTACTAAAAATAAAGTTTGACTTTTGGAGTGCCTATCTGGATTTAGAGAACTTAGATGAAATTGATAGACTTATCAATTAGATAGACTATTGCTACTTATGCAAACCCACCTTCTTAGGGAAGGAGGTTTACACATAATGCACACAACTGAGCTGATAGAATCATCTATGCTTTGGAGTATCAATAAGCATAAAATCACTACTAAATATATGGCATATTTACGCTGTTCATGTTCTCCATTTCTTTGCTGCTAAATTTATTGCAGTCTGGCAAGGGTGAATTAAAAGGTATAGAGTAAACATATTTTCATCAACTCTTCCTTGAACAATTAGCAGCATTTCTATTATGCAATAAGTTGAGACATATTTTAATTATTAATAATAACTGCCTTGAATAAAAGTGAAACACTTTAAATACTTTTAGATTTCCTTTGTTATTAATCTTTCTAGCACTGATTTTTAAAATAGCTATGTAGTTGCTCATTTAGTTTATAATAACCCCTTTATTTTCAGCTATTGGCATCTCATTCATAACTAAATTTGAGCACTAAACATGGCTCCATATATTTCGGTACATACCCATTTACTAACTTTTTGGTTAATTAGTATAGGGTAGAAACAAGGAAATAACATTCTTTATCATTTGTATTGGGTCAATTAAATTTTATATAAATAAGCTGAATACTAACCCACTCCCTAAGACATATATATGATTATCAATTCCCAGTGGAATGCAAATACAAATGGCAAAAATATTAAATATTATAACACTGTCACGGTCCTCCCATTATTCATCGATTTGCTCTAGCGGGCCCAGTAATGTCTCCATAATGAGACTTGTTGTTTCTGTTTTTTTTTTTTTTTTGCATATCGAATACATCACGGGTAGCTTGCCAGGCTTTGCCATGTGGGCGAGATACTCTCAGTAGCCTCCCGGGCACAGAAAAAAACATTTTCACTCAGGGTAATGTTCCTGATCATTTGTTTGATTTCATGTAAGCTAATAAAAACAGAGGTGTGATATTAGAAAAAGTCAACAATCATGCCTAACCAAGTAGGTTAGTTAAAGGATAAGTTTGAGATTCTTCCTTTTCATTCAGCCCTTCCTTTTATAGGGTGAAAAAGATGGTTGGGCCACATACTGCTATGCTCACAGCTACTCCTGAATCTGTGCTCAGGCATCACTCTTGGTAGGGTTCAAGGGACCACATGACACATTGGGAATTCAATTTGCGTTGGGCCTGTGATTGTTGACTTTTTCTAATATCACACCTCTATTTGTATTAGGTTACATAAAATCAAACAAATAATTGGGAAAATAGCCCTGAGTGAAAATTATGATATTTTACTGTGTGGAATTTTCATACTTAGATCTGATGTCTAATAAATGTTGGCTTCATTCAAACTATATCAACATCATGTTTGAACATTCTTGATACAGAAAAAAAACAATCATTAGCCATATATAAAAACATGTATTACAAGAAGTACTACAATAAGGAACTGAGTTCTCCACAGGATTTATTTATGCACCAAATGCAGCAAAATCAAGGAAACTCAGAAAAAAACTTGAAAGGCTGACCATACTAGATCACACTTCTCCCTGCCCCCTTGTGGCTGATTTATATTAGCCACATGCAGATACTCAAGATGTACAACTCTCTTACTCCTGATAATATAATAATAACAGTTTTGATTTACTATATATATGTATATATATATATATATTGAACTACTTTCTTGTTGTATTTGGGGGAAAGCCCTAATTCAAATCCCAAGCCTGCTGCCTCGCAGGATACATTCTCAGTCCAGGTTTCCACTTACATTATTTTTCTGCAAGACCCGAAGTGCCTTGTTGACATTGTTCAGGGCATGAACTCTTGTGGATCCTTTTTCTTGTGGCTGAAAACAAAACAAAACAAAACAGTGTTTACTGCCGAGCAGGGAGATGGCAATCTACTAGAATGGAAACAATTTCTGAGCTCAATTCTAAATTGAAGCACTTTTTCCTTCCCCTTTCCTTTTGCTGTTCTTTTGATGACCTGACAGGGGAGGGAAGGGGAACCCAGGGGTATAGGTGGGGGCATGGGTGTCTCACACCACACTTGGTTGTGCTCACATATTTGAGTCATTGTATTTACAAGGAATCAGAGCCTCATACCTGCAAGGTAATCCCTTGACCACTGAGCTTCAGGTCCCCAAATTTGAATGTTTTCAGGAAATGTGTGTTATGAGGTATTATTGTAATGAATGAAAGGGCTTTCAGCTAATTGACCTTATGGTAGTACTTTCTTTGCCTAAATTCACCCTCCTCAGAAAAATGATAGCATGGACCAGAGATATAATATAGGGGTTAAGGAACTTGCTATGCACACAGCCAATCCAGTTTCAACCCTGAGCATAACATATAGTCCCCTGAGCACCACTGGGAGTGGCCCCTGTGCATAGCCAGGAGTAAACGGTGTGAACTAGAAGGGGAAAATCAGAAAGAGAGAGGGAGAGAGAGAGAGAGAGAGAGAGAGAGAGAGAGAGAGAGAGAGAGAGAGAGAGAGAAACAGTAGTAACTAATTTCTCTGAAAATTTTGGTTAGGACCATATATGAACTCCACCACCAAACTGGGCAAGAGAGATTATGATGTCCACACTTTGGAGAAAAATTTAAGAGATTGTCATATAGGTTAATTTTATAATACCAGAATGCATATAGGACTTCAAAGAACCACATCTGAAAGTTCTTGGTGTCTATTTATGCTCAAGGCTGATCCCTAATGGTGGTTAGGAGACTATATGTAGTGCTAAGCTCCAAACAGAACTGGCTGCATGCAAGACAAGTGCTTTAATCCCTGTATCATTTCTTTGACCCTGTAGCACTGTAGCACTGTCCTCCTGTTGTTCATCAATTTGCTCGAGCGGGCCCAGTAACGTTCTAAAAGAAAACAATTTCTATAAATATTACTTTCATTATCATAGTATTTGGAGTTCAAAATCTCAATTGTCTTTGATTTTCTGCCTCTCACTCTCAGTCCTAAAAGAAATATATTGTACTATCATCTTTAAACTAATATTTCCATTTTCCTTGCAAGACATGAAATAATTCATTGTTTCAGCTGTAGAATTTTACAAATTTCTCTGCTATTATACCCAGAGAATTTACTAATATCTGATCTACTTTCTTCATAATTTTACCTGCACGATCACATATTGTTAAGTCTAGGCATGATGTTGTATGCCAGATCTATGGAACTTACCATCTTGCATGATCCAAACTACCCACTTTCCAAGATTGCAGTTTGGTGGTCTTAGCATATTTAAAATTAGAACTAGGGGCCAGAACATTACTAAAGCAGGTATGGGGCTTGCCTTGCTGATCTGGGTTTGATCCCCAGCACCCCATATTGTCTCCTGGGCACTGTCAGGGGTAATTCCTGATTAGAGCCAGGACCAACACCTGAGCAGTGCCAGATGTGGCCCCCAAACCAATAAATAAGATTAGGGCCAGAGAGATATTACAGCAGGCAGGGAGCTTACTTTACACATGACCAACCTGGGTTCGGTCCCAAGCACCACATATGATCCATCAAACCAGAACAGGAGTGATTCCTAAGTGCACAGTGAGAAGTAAGCCATGAGTATCACTGTGTGTACCTCCACCCCCCTTGAATTAAATTTAAAAAGTCATTACTGATAAGTGGTTTATAATAAAATGATATTCAACATCAACGGCCAAGACCCAGAGATTATAAAACTCTGCTCCCAGAAGTGCGCGGACGCGTGACATCTTATTATCTAGGTCTTACTCTGGAGAACCTGGCAGGCTACCAAAAGTATCCTGCCCAAGTGGCAGAGTCTGGCAAACTCCCCGTGGCATATTCAATATGCCAAAAGCTAGTAACAATGATGGGTCTCATCCTCCTGACCCTGAAAGAGCCTCAAATGTGGCACTTTTAAAATTTCAGGACTAGGATGAAGGAGATGTTACTGGGGCCTGCTTGAGGCAATCGATGACCAACAGGATGACAGTGATATTCAACATCAAAGGCACTAAATCTTATAAGCAAATCATATCAACTAGAGTACTGAAAAATTTGAGCCGCTTGTTCTGCATGTAAAAGAATATAAGAAAAAAACAATCACTGTATCACTGTCATCCTGCTGTTCATCGATTCTCTCGAACAGGCAGCAGTAACGTCTCCTTCATCCTAGCCCTGAGATTTTAGAAAGTGCCAAATTAGAGGCTCTTTCAGGGTCAGGGGAATAAGACCCATAATTGTTACTCGGTTTCGGCATATTGATTACAACATGGGGAGTTTGCCAGACGCTGCCGTGGGAAGAGGATACTCTCGTTAGCCTACCGGGTTCTCCAAGAGTGAGAACTAAAAGCCAATAATGTGACAAAATGATTTTATTTGGGGGTAGCTCCTACATTGCTAGTTACATCAATTAATAGTAAAGGAAGAACTTTTACTGGATTATATAAAACGAGGCGGAGTTAGTTTCTTCTCTGAAATTATATCAAGGGAAACATTCTTTTTTTTTATTTATTGAATCACTGTGGGAAAAGTTACAAAGCTTTCAGGGTTAAGTCTTAGTCATGCAATTATAAAACACATTTCCCTTCACCAATACTTATTTTTCACCACCAAGAACCCCAATAAAGCCCCCCTCCCAACACTCCCAATGCCTGTGAGGCAGATGAATTCTAGTTAACACTCTATCTACTTTGATTAGATTCACTGTTTCGACAAAAGGTGCACCATTATTATTTAGAGTTTACACCCCCAAATCAGACATGCTGTAAAGGCATTGTTAAATAATTTGTTCTCTACAGCTGGTCACAAGAATCAAATGATGTTTATTGTGGCTGTGCGAATTTGGATTTCTGGTATTTTACTTATTAAGCCTGGAAGTATTTCTGCTGAGAGTCAGATAATTATGAGATTGGTTTCTGTGCTCTGGAGCCATGGCCATGCCAGAGAGCCTCTCGTGGGGGGCAACTCGTGAACTTCGTAGGGTGTGAAGGACAAGCCAGGAACACCCCCCTAAGGGAAACATTCTCATGGGGAAAAAAAATGACCTACCAGTTTTTGCCCTGTCAGGCCTTCAAGAAGGTCTAGGAGGCGTCGCCCATCCTGGAAGTCACTGAAGAGGTTCTCAATGTGCTGCTTTCCAAACTGAAATACAAAAACAGATCTGGTTTCAAAAAGTCCATTTCTAACAATCTGCATCTATATTACATCTTCTAATTTTTCACCTATTGTTTCTCAGGGCAGACTGTACCCAAATATGTCTATGTGTCTTACTGATTATTTGGAATTAAAGTGGCTGGAGCAAGTGCTGGTGCAAAAAGGACACTGTGACATCATTTCTAAATCTGCCACATGAAAGGTACCCTCTCTTAGCAGGAGGAGAAGGGTTGTAATTATTCCCAGAGCATTGGGGAATCCAGAAGAACAAAGGTGTGTGTATAAACTTCACTCAATTTGGCTCCGTGCTTTAGTTAGTATTCCAGTTTAAAGTCTCTTTCTTTGTCTTGTCAGTTCTTTAGAAATGCACTATTTTGTTTTCTTAAAGGTATATAAGCTCCTTTAGTCAATATGTACATTCCATTATATAGGATGTCTCCATAATTATAATTTTTTATTCTTGTCAATTTAATTATTAGACCATGTAAAAATTATTAAAATGGGAACTTTTATACCCTATACAATGTTTAGGAATATTTAAAGTATTCATCTAATTAATTCTTGCTCTTCCATGGTTGATGAATAAAAAAGAAGGCCCAAAAATCTAAAAGCAATATTTTATTCTGAGGTCAAATAATTAAATGTTTTCAATAACTTCATTGGAAAGCTGTAACCTACTTGATATAACAAATTCAACATTTATCAATGCTCATTCTATATAAAGAGGGGGTAGTTAAATTATATACATAGTGAAGCAAAAATAATCAGAAAACGTAGCAAAGACCTCATTCAGTTTGCCTTGAGTAGGAAAATGAAATGTAAACACTATGGGTAGTTGGTTGGTATTGCATATAATTCAAAATCATAGAATTCTCATCCTTCATCCATAGAAAATGCTTTCTCTGCATATATGTTTTGCATGCTAGCTCAGAATGACCACTTTTGGATGGTTCAAACTCGATGAAAAATGAACATAAATTAAATTGAAAGAAGTGTATGAAAACTTCCGTTCGTTTATCTTTGTTCTTAAAAACGGTAATGAAGAAAAAAGAATAGACTAATGAAAATGTAACACTTCTAGAGAATCTACTCATGAGAAACACTTCAATAAAAAAAATGGGTCTTAAAATTTCTTCTGAGAGATTAGCATGAAGAGATTCATCTTACAGAGGAGACAAAGAGTTCTTGAGCACTGTGTCTCTTTGTTACAAAATTAGAAGGTGAAACAGCCTAGATATTGTCCCAGGTACATCAACCCCTTGGAGACTTGCTCTTTCTGCATCCATTGCCTTTCTTTCTCCATTATTTTAATAGTCCCTAGTATTTTCTTTGTCTAGTTTAAAGCATACAACCCTTTCAAATGAAACCATTAACACATCTTTAAGGACTTATCTAGAAATTCCTAATTATTCAGTGACACGTGGCTACAGAATACCAGTAAACCTGACTAGAATTCAGGTGAATAGAACCTCAAATTCAACAGGGTAAAAAAAGGTTCCTAAAATGTAATGGGCAGAATCAGTAAGCGGATGGGGGCAGGAACAAATAAGAAGAAACACTTTGCCTAAGGGCTGGAGCGATAGTACAGTGAATAGAGTGTTTGCCTTGCATGCAGCCAACCCGGGTTCTATTTCTCCACCCTTCTTGGAGAACCTGGCAAGCTATAGAGAGTATTTTGCCCGCACAGCAATGCCTGGCAAGCTAGCCATGACATATTAAATATGCCCAAAACAGTAAGAAGTCTCACAATTTGTTTTGAGACATTACTGGTGCCCGCTCAAGCAAATTGATGAACAATGGGAGGACGGTGCTACAGTGCTACTTTGCCTAGCATTAGCTTTTGTTGATCTAATTCTGCTGGTACCTAGATTGCAAATAAAATTTAAATATCATAAAGGCCAACAGGAAATCAATAATACTTGTTCTGGAGAGATAGTAGAGGGGTAAATGTGCTCACCTATCACATGGCTGATTCAGGTCCAATCCCTAGCACTACATATGATGCCCTAGGCACTTCAGGAGTGATCCCTGAGCACAGATCCAGGTGCAAACTCTCAGCCCACTGACTGTGGTCCCAAAATGAAAGCAAACAAATCAGAAAAGCCCTAGTCTCCATGTCAAAAAATACCATGCCTGATGGCTTCTGAGACAGAACACAGAGGACTCAGATCATCTACAACTACAATAGCAGATCATGTCTTTTTGTCTAGATTTTTCACTTAATAAGAACAGTCACCCCTCAAGGAATCCACTGGCCCATCCTTGCCGAGACTGTGAAATGAAACACATGATGCTTTTTTTAAAATTTTTTTTTAAAAAAACTTTTATTAGTGAATCACACACATGATGCTTTAACGAAAGATAACTACATTATTCTATTGAATGGATTCATTAAAAAATCCAAGTGGAAAACTAAACAATGCAAAATATTACCAAAATAGACTTTATTTTTGGTTCCGAGCTATAACTGCCAGTGCTCAGAGGCTCCACTTGGCTCTGTACTCAAGGGTCACTTCTGGTAGCAGTGCTCGACGGACTATATGTGGTGAAGATGAAGAAGCCAGGGTCAGCCTCATGATGTAAGTGCCCCAGTAACACCATTCTGGCCCCAAAGAACTTTCTTTTCAAGTGCTTTTAATACAAATAACATGTTATCAATTATTGAAACAAGGACCAGAGAGACAGTACGGGAAGTAAGGTACTCGCTTTTTTGGGGGGTGGATCACACTTGGCGATGCACAGGGATTACTCCTGGCTCGTGCATTCAGGAATTACTCCTGGCAGTGCTCGAGGACCATATGGGATGCTGGGAATCGAACCTGGGTCAGCCGCATGGAGGGCAAACACCCTACCCGCTGGGCTATCGCTCCAGTCTGGTTCTCGCTTTTCACATGACTGTGGCAGCCACAGTTCTGGTTTGAAGCTCCAGAATCATAAGATCATAATTTATAGGTATCACCAGGAGTTTATTCCTGAGCACAGATCCAGGAATAGGCCCTGAGCATCACTGATACGGTATGTCCTCCCATATAACTAGAATAGTTCCATTCCCCAACTTCAAATTTTAAGTAAGGTTTTCTAATACTAAGTAAAGTGAATGTACACCTTATAATAGCTCTGTCAATAACCTCATATATAACCAGGAATAAGTTTGCATGGGGATGAGGTTCATATAGAGGTTTTTCTTTACAAGTTGAAGGTCTACAATACCTTAAAAATGCTATCTGTTTTCCAGAAACAATTTTTATAGATATATTTGAGAATTGCAAAAACTTATTTATGAAACAAATGTTATACATTAAAACATCTCGAATTTTGAAGGAAGTAAAATATTCTTGCTCTTATAAAATAGAAATACAGTAAAGGTTATCGAAATTAGGTGGGTGGTGATCTATTCAACCTAGAAGATAAGTAGGGGTTAGAAAAGGAAGGTCTCAGGTACAGATTAAAGCACAAACCCAGACTCATAGGGATTACCCAACATCCAAGAGAAGCAAACTACAAAGTTTGGCCTTACATACAGGAGTTCTAGACAGAAATTCTACAAGGTAAATAAGAATAGTGTAATGATCCCACTTCTATATACAGGCAAGAGTATTTGGGCTGGAGTGATAGTACAGTGTGTAGGGGGTTTGTCTTTTATGAGGCCAAACCAAGTTCGATCCCCAGCATCCCATATGGTTCCCCAAGAACCTCCAGGAGTGATTCCTGAGTGCAGAGTCAAGAGTAACCCCCGAGCATCGCTGAGCATGACTCAAAATGCAAAAAAAAAAAAAAAACAAAAAAAGAGTTGTAAAATAGAGTTGTTTGATAATGCTCTTTTATTTTTGCTTTTTTTTTTCATTTTGTTTTGGTGGCACCACCTGATGATGCTCCGGGGTTACTCCTGACTCTAAACTCAGAGATCATCCCAGGCTCTATTCAGGTATCTTAAGTGGTGCCTGGATTAAATCTTGGTTGACTGTGTGCAAGGCAAGTGCCTAACTTGCTGAACTATCTCTGTGGCCACTAACTCTCTCCTTTAAATAGGAATCAAAATGGACAGGTACTGACGGTTTATAGCAAAGCCACAGCCCTTGGGGGCTATGAACCTATCTAGGGCACCTAGCAAGCAGTGTGTGGGGATGGAGAAAAATATAATACTGGTGTCATATATAATTTTCAAAACTCATCCAATCAATGCTTTATTAAAGTATCACACTTGAAATTCAATTTATATTTTATTATTCCAACACATTCTCTAATAGAGTGCTTCTCTGAATGTTTCACCAAAGCATCCTTCTAGCTGATGAGACTAAATGACTTTACTCCTGAGTCTGGCGTATAAATTACACAGTAACAGCGGGTTCAAAATTTCTGTGAATGAGAGTTTTATGTTATGAATTCTTGGAGATCTTTGCTTCCTCTCCTAATGTATGTTTGCTTTAACTTAAAAGTTATTTCTGCCATTTAGGAGTGAGATTTGCCTTCCTATAGTTTAATTTAGTGGTTTTCAACAGCTGGTCAGTGGACCAGTGCTGGTCTGCAAGTACAAAATGGTTGAAAACCCAGTGCTTTAATTAGTATGATACTCAATAGTATATACAATATTTACCCTGCAATTTTGTTAATCTCCAGGTTCTTAGCCTTATTCCTCTTGAAGTCTGAACACTTCAGATGCAGAGTACTTCACCTTTAGAACATTTTTTTTTCTTTACTGGAGTCAACTCTTCGTCCCATAGCAAAGAGAGCGGAGGGCTCAGGGTCAAACATAGCTGAACTTGACCCTCATGTCCACTCAATGTGCTGTCTTTGGCAAGTGTTTTGGCCCTTTTGAGCCAGAATTTACTCACTAATAAATGGGAATTGAAAGAGTACCACTTCAGAATAGCATGAGATTTAAATGATACAGTATAAGTAATGGGCACTCAGTAAATATAGAAGGATATTTTTTAATGTTTTATTCTTCCATTATGGTTTAGATTCTCTTTCTTATAACCGATGTAGATGTAAATTCTAATATGCTACATTAATGAATCTTCCAGAGAGTGCAGCACTCAAATACAATGTATTTTGCTTTCTTTTAGCTTGGTACCACAGTAAGAATAAACATCAAGGAGAGAAAATGTCACCTGACATTCAATTACTGATCTAGGCAAATGTAAATGGCACTTGGAAGAAACATTTAGAGGCCCAAAGCACTCTCCCTTTTTTCTTGTTCTTTTGTTTATCTGAAATTAAATCCTCTTTTGTTTACTTCCCTTTTCATCTTCCACATCTGCCATGTATGTCCTTTTGCTGCAAGTGACATTTTCTCTCATGAAAACAGTAATATTTCCTTAAAGTTTCTATCTCTAATGGCTTTCTTTTCAAGCACTTGAAAATTCTTTTGTGAAAAATCATAAACTTTAAACTCCACATTGGTTCTGTGACCTGGGAGTCTGTCTTCAATTCTTTTCATGACTAATATTTTCTTTAACACATAAACTTTTGGTATTACTCAGCAGTTCCCTGCATTCACTTACATCTTGTCATCTTCCTTGCTAACTCAAATAACAAGATGAAAGGACCAAGAAATGAGACAATGATCCTTTCAGATTCTTGTCAGTAGGCTGCAAGGATATAGAGGCTCACTGACCATGTTCAAAAAGAAACTCAGTGTGATGGAGTAAGTGGTATAAACAAACCAACAGAAAAAAAAATTGAGAAACAGGACAGAAATGCATTTGGGAAAATATTTAAATAGCTTCTGACTTTAGAGTTGTGTCAATCTTTAAACTTGAAAATAAAGAGAGATCAATACAACATTCCCATAGTAGGTAAAGAGCATAGGAATTATTTAACATGACCTTCTGCTTACATAAAGGTCAGGCCCTGGACATATCTGTTGCTCAGAAAGGTAAGATCCTTTTCTGTGATTGCAAATTTTTAAATTCCAGAAACACCAAAAGCAAGAGAAACACCACAAAGGAATGTAACATTAATTCAGGATTTATTGGTGATTGCTACTGACCAGCTGCCATAAAAACAATGCAACCCTTATAAATAGTCAGTTTTTGTAGATTATTGTTTTCTTAAGGATGGATTGCACAAAGAATTTTATAAGAGACTTCAATTGTAGCACAATATGCGTATAGCAAAAGTGCAATATCTTAATAGTTAGCTCAATGAATCTTTACAAGCTGAGCAAAATCATATTATCAGTATCCAGATGGAAAAATACAGAATATGACCAGCATCTTAAGAGCTTTCTCTTGCCGCCTTCTGTGATGACTTTTAGTAATATACATTACATTTGACTTTATAGGAATATCTTAAAATCAGAAAAATAATGTTTCTTTAGTATTTCATTTTAGGAGACCGATAATAGTAACATATGACGTTTAGGTAGAAGGAATTTGGAAAGGGGGAAAATGTGCATTCATGGGACTTGTTTCACCAAGTATAGGAAGACAAAGTGAGACTTTGTGCTCAGAGTGCCTTGTTCAAATCCTAGCACTATTTGCTACTGGGTGATACTACACAGGTAACGTAGCCTTTCTGCTCATACCTTTCCATCTGTGAAATGGGACTGTCCTGTCATCTAAATTGTGGTAATGCCAAAAAGATTTAAGTGCACGTAGAACTTTGTTTTATTTAAAAGATACACAAAATGATAGCTATTATGAAGTTCTTCCCCCAAATTTTAAGCCAAATAATCCATATTTTCCTCATTCATCCTTATATCTTTCAAATCAAGATTGAAAATATTAGTGTGGGAAGAAAATGGGTCAGTAAATATGTTTAGCAGGCTGATGGCAGAGAAAATGTCAATAAAACGTAATTTATTCATCCCTTCTTCTTAAGTATCATCACTTGGATGTACAGAGTAGAACTTCTTTGGAGGGATCCTATTAGGACACGGTTAAATAGAGATTTCCCTAAGTCACTATTTACAAGGATGAGGGCAGTGTAAGAGAAACCATTAGCAGTGATAAAAGAGAAACACTATTATCACTCCTAGACTTAGAAGAATGGGGAGAAAGAGAGTAGTTACTGGGCCCCTGAACAAAGAAAGAGCCCAGAAGGTCACTTGACAGAAGCTTTGATATTTAAGTGATGAATGCAGCCATCCAGCAATGGATAAATGCCCTGACCTTTCTTTCTTCCCTGCTTCTGATCTCTGGTAAATGTTTGCATTATCCAAATTCAAGAGGAAACTAGAGGGTAAGGGAGTCTGCTGATACAGTGCAGAGAGCAGCCTTCCAGAGAAGGAGAGAAAAGTAGAGGGTGGAAAACAGGAGATTTAATACTGAGACAGGGAAGAAAACAAATTTCTTTTGGTTCAAGGAATCCGTCAGTGATGCCCAAACCAACAAAAAGATGAAGGCCCAAGTGATCCTTCCCAACTTTCCAATAATATACCTATCTCTGGTAGCACAGTTTTAAATTACCAAATTCAACACTATGAAACATTCTACTCTCTCATGGGGCATCACTGTCACTGTCACTGTCACTGTCACTGTCCTCCTGTTGTTCATCGATTTGCTCGAGCGGGCCCGGTAACGTCTCCATTGGAGACTTTGTTGTTACTGTGTTTGGCATATGGAATACATCACGGGTAGCTTGCCAGGCTCTGTTGTGCGGATGAGAAACTCTTGGTAGCTTGCTGGGCTTTCCGAGAGGGGTGGAGGAATCGAACTCGGGTCGGCCATGTTACCTGCGTGCAAGGCAAACGCCCTACTGCTGTGCTATCGCTCCAGCGATATGGGGCATCATGGGGCATCAAAATACTGTAATATTTTGTGGTCTTTAGCCCATGAAAATGTACTATATTCTTTATCATTTCATAGTATCAAACCTTTTAAAAACGACTATGGTACTAAAATCTGGGCTACAGAGATAATCATAAAAATACAAGTTATTCACTGGAGCCTAAAATGTGCTCAAGAAAGAGAAGAGAGCACCAAATAAAGGGTGTTCTGAAGACCCTCCCAGGGTGGGAGAGACATGCTAAAAGTAGTCTATAGACCAAACATGATTGCCACTCAATGCCTCTCTGGCAAAACACAGTACCCAAAAGAAGAGAGAGAGAACAAGGGGGAATGCCCTGCCACAGTGGCAGGGTGGGACGGGGAAGGGGGGGTGGGAGGGATGCTAGGACCCGTGGTGGGGAAGGATGGGCACTGGTGGAGGGATGGGTACTTGATCATTGTATAACTGAAACCCAAGCACAAAAATTTATAAGTCTATAAATGTACTTCATGGTGTTTCACTAATAAAAAAAAAAGATAAAAAAATAAAAAAAATAAAATGTGCTCAAGACACTTAGTACCTGTATTGCAAACCATAACACCCAAAAGGAGAGAGAAAGTAAGAGGGAATACACCTGCTACAGAGGCAGGAAGTAGCAATGGGTGGGGGTGGCGGGAGGGATACTGGGAACATTGGTGGTATAGAATGGGCACTGGTGAAGGGATGGGTACTTGAACATTGTATGACTGAAACGTAATTATGAAAGTTTGTAAGTCTGTAACTGTATCTATGGTGATTCATTAAAATAAAATTTAAAAAAAATGAATAAAATGTGTGCAAGAACTAAGTTAGATAAAATGATAGTTTTATAAGTTCTACAAGATATAAAATGATATGTCACAGTAAATTTTGATGATACATGATCACAAGGACCCAATTTGTATGTTACATGAATAAGTGCATAAGAACAGATTTAACCAAATTGCACAGAATAATATTTAATGGAATATTAGTCACAACAGAGGTTCCCAGAAAGCAACAATAGTTCATGGAATTAAAGTCATTATCAATATATTGTCTCTTATAAACCCCGGTAAACACTGCTTAACCAAGAGATTTGCATCTGGTCAGTTTTATCTTTTACATGCATTAAATATAACTGAAAACTTAACCTAAGCCTGACCAAGATATCTCATCTACACATTAGATAAGTCAGTAATAATTCAATGAACAGATAGTCTGAAAACAAATTATGCCAAGTTTCTATCTCATATTTTTAGATACAACCAGTTTTTGTTTGTTTGGGAACCACATGTGATAGGGCTCAGGGCTTACTCATGGCTCCGCACTCAAGGATCACTTCCAACTGGGTTTGACGGACCATATGCGGTGCTGGGGATCAAACTTGGGTTGGCTGTGTGCAAGGCAAGCATCCTTACCCACAGTACTTAGCCCCTACAAGTAAGTAAAGTAAAAGCAAAGGCCCTTCCGTTGATCATCGATTTTCTCGAGCGGGCCCACTAACGTCTCCATTGGAGACTTTGTTGTTACTGTGTCTGGCATATCGAATACATCACGGGGAGCTTGCCGGGCTCTCCAAGAGGGGCGGAGGAATCAAACTCGGGTCGGCCATGTTGGCTGCGTGCAAGGCAAACGCCCTACCGCTGTACTTCCCCTGCAAATAGTTATTTAAAATATGTGAAAATCTTATGAACCATAATTGTATCTAATTACATTGGTCACCTCTTTAATAGTCTTCATAGGTTTGAAGTACTGGTAGATGCGGCAGAAGCCGTGAAAAGTATTCGTAATGCCTGCCTGTCCTTCGCCAACTATAAGACGAAGATGACTGCCCTCCGATGTCCTGATGGATCCATCACATCCTCCAGAACGGCAATGGAGAAGATTATCCATGACTTCTACTCAAATCTCTTCAATAGCCATGTCCACTTGCTGACATACCAAATTCCACAGGATGAATATGTCGTTCCCAACGTTCTCCCTTCCGAAATCCGACATGCCATTTCGTCGGTAAAGAAACAAACAGCACCCGGCCCAGACAAGGTCAGACCTGAACACCTGAAGAACCTGCCGTCAGTACTCATCAATACACTGGCTCGGCTCTTCACTCGCTACCTGTCTGAATGCAAGGTTCCGTCCCAATGGAAAACCAGCAGGACCGTACTACTGTTCAAGAAGGGAGACATCCATGACATTGGCAACTATCGCCCAATCTGCCTATTGTCTGTCATCTACAAGTTGTTCACTCAAGTCATCCTAAATAGGATTGGCAGAACACTAGATGAAGGACAACCATGCGAGCAAGCCGGGTTCCGCAAAGGATTCAGCACCATCGACCATATCCACACAATAACCAAGCTCATTAAGGTTTCTCGGGAGTTCAAGATGCCGCTCTGTTTAACGTTCATTGATTTAAAGAAGGCCTTTGATTCTGTTGAGACGGAAGCGGTCATTGAAGCCCTAGCCAATCAGGGCATTCAAGCCCAATACATCAGGATCCTCCGTGAGCTGTATTGCGGATTCACTACCAGGATCTCACCATTCTACAAAGAAGTGATCATTGATGTCAAGAGAGGGGTGCGGCAGGGTGATACCATTTCACCAAAACTCTTCAGTGCCACCCTCGAGAACATCATGCGACGACTGGAATGGGAAGGAATGGGAGTGAAGATAGATTGTCGGCAACTACACCACCTCCGCTTTGCTGATGACATTGTTTTTGTAACACCAAACATCAGCCAAGCGGCACAAATGCTGGCTGACTTTGACCGTGAGTGTGGAAAGGTAGGACTACAGCTGAATCTTACGAAGACAATGTTTATGAGAAACAGCCTTGTTCCTGACGCCCCATTCGCTCTCAATGGAACGACCATCTCCGAATGCAACAGCTATGTCTATCTAGGTCGAGAGGTCAACATGACAAATGACCTGGCACCCGAGCTGCGCAGGAGGAAGAGAGCGGCTTGGAACGCCTTCAAGAACGTCGAAGAAATAGCTAAGAGGACGAAGAACCTCCGGCTCTGGGCACATCTCTTTGATTCCACTGTTCTTCCTGCATTAACATATGCCTCAGAGACCTGGGCCCTACGCAAACAAGATGAGAATGCTATTCAGGTCTCCCAAAGAAGAATAGAAAGAGCTATGCTTGGAATATCACGTTTCACTCAAATGAGAGAGAGAATCCGGAGTTCTGACATCTGTCGACGATCAAGAATCAGGGACGCTGTCTCATATGCCAAGGTGTCGAAAATCAGATGGGCTGGTCACGTAATGAGATTTAAAGACGACCGCTGGACTAGAGCTGTTACCGACTGGATTCCACGGGATGTCAAAAGACCGCGTGGCTGCCCACCTTCCAGATGGTCAGACTTCTTCGTCAAGATCATGAACGATCGGTTTGAGGCCCTTCATGTTCCCGGAGCGAACAGATGCCATTGGGCTACACTAGCACGCGACAGGGAAAAATGGAGACGTTACTGGCGCCCACTCAAGCAAATCGATGACTAACGGGAAGTTAAGTGATTAAGTGATTAAGTGATAGGTTTGAAGAATGTTTCTTTAAATTCTGAACGTTCAACTTAATTTTCCTAATAAATTTTCTTGATTTTATAGTTAAGATTGTCTAGCCAAGGATGGTAACAGACATTATAGCCTAAACCAATAAAGAAGACTGTGACTGAAAAGCAACAGAATAGGGAGCTGAAGAGACAGCACAGCGGATATGTTTCCCTTGCATGAGGCCAACCTGGGTTCCATTCCAGCATCCCATATGGTCCCCTGAGCACCGCCAGGAGTAACTCCTGAGTGCAAGACAAAGCACTTAATTTCAAAGTTGCTAAATTAAGCCGATTCTTCACCCCCCCCCCCACGCCAAATATTATTGTCATACAATGCTGAACTTTCACTTGAGAAAGACCAACTATTAACTGTTAGCTGCAGCCATAATAGTGAGAGAGAAAGGGCTGCAAATAGCAGTTCATAGCAGCAGAAGACTTACGGCCGAAAGGCATATGAAGATGCCTTTAATCATTAAATGCAAATTGTCACTGTCACTGTCACTGTCCACCAGTTGTTTATCGATTTGCTTGAGCGGGTAACATTGTGAGACTTGTTGTTGCTGCGTTTGGCACATCAAATACGTCACGGGTAGCTTGCGAGTCTTTGCCATGAGGGCGAGATACTCTAGGTAGCTTGCTGGGCTCTCCAAAAGGGGTGAATTTAAACTTACAAAATTAACTTTACCACATTTTCTTAATTGAACTGCAGTGCAATTGTGTTATAAGATATAGCCCTTCCCTAATTTCCTGCCCCTATCCACTAGGATGTAGATTTTGACTGTTCATTCTTCAATACCTATGAGGAGAATCTGCTTGTAGACATTGTCACATAAGGGGACAGTTGACATTCAGAAAGGAAAAAGTTACATAGATTATTTAACAAGATCTTTCATACTCACTACACCTCTTTATTAAAGTAAACCATACAAACTTTCAAATTTTGTAGTCAAAAATGGTTAAATATTAAACATTTCTTATGGTTCTACCCTATGTTTCAGAAAGAGATGGAGAAATAGCATAGCAGGTTGGGCACTTGCCTTATGTACGACCAAACTTGGCTCAACTCTCACACCAGATACGATCTCCTGAGCACCATCAGGGGAGATCCCTGAGTACAGAGCCAGGTTATAAGCCTTGAGCACTGAGCACTAGAAGTGTAGCTTCAAAACCAAAGGAATAAAAACAAAGGCAAGAAAAAAGAAAAACACAGGCCAGAGCAATAGTACAGCGGGTAAGGTGTTTGCCTTGCAGATGGACAACCCAGGTTTGATCCTGGCATCCCATATGGTCTCCCCAGCACCAGCAGAAGTAATTCCTGAGTGCAGAGCAAGGAGTAACCACTGAGCATCGCTGGGTATGACCCAAAAATCTAAGATGACAAAAAGAAAACAAACAAACAATAAATACTCCAGAAAAATACACGGAAGGTAAACACAGATTGCTTAGATACCTAATTCAGTCACAGTTCTGTGCACTGCACATGCATAATTTGAATAAATTCTAGCAAAAGTCCATTAAAATCAGTCCCAATTTACAAAAGACAATGAATGAACAGAGAATATAGTAACTTAGTAAGGTCACACAGCTGTAACTGTAGATATAAATCCAGTTTCAGAGTCTAACTATAGGTTCTGCAACCATTTTCTCTTTGATAACTTCTTGGAGTAGGGCTTCTTTAGCCTGAACATCCTTCGGGTCATTGTTAGCTAAGTTGTACTTGTGCATTTTCATAATTGCTTTCAGTAAAGGCTAATTGAACTCATTTGTTCTTTTTCTTTGCACTAAAGTTTCTGAAGTTCAGTTATAGTTATATAGCCTACAAATGAAATTGCTTCTAAATTTAGTTAAATTGGTGATTGAAGGAGAATATGACTATTAATAATTCTACATATATTCATTAGAAAAATTGTCCAATGCCCTTAATTTCTATTATAGTATTTCCTTTATAAATGGTGGTGTTGTTATCATAATTCTTTCAGAAGTTTAGTTTACCAAGCAGTAAGTTTCTCAACAAATTCATTAAATGCTGTATTGATATGGATAAAAACAGATTTTTCACTCCAGGTATATGGAAAATGAAACTCTTATTTATTTATTTATTTGTGCTATTTGGGTCACAGCTGGCTCTGCACTCAGGAATTCCCCTGATGGTGCTCAGAGAACCATATGGGATGCTGGGAATCGAACCCAGGTTGGCCGTGTGTAAGGCAAACGCCCTACCCACTGTGCTATTGCTCCAGCCCTCTGGAAACATAACTTTTAAAGTTAAATTAAAATACAAAAGTTCTCCTCCCCCGCTACACACTGAAACCTAGAAGGCTCTAAATCTCATATACCAAGTAGGTAGCACTAAATGTGATAAGTATTTAATAAAATAACAATAAACAGAAAGAGCTCTACTCTTATATTTTATATAGTCATTTTGAGAAATACACACATGCATGCCAGTAACATGAAAGAAAGTCTTCGTGTGAAATTTCGTGCATGATAAAGAATATAGTATGTGGGGTCAAAATGGTATCTATTTCACAGTAATTCAAACTTTTCCCAACTCTGTAAACTTGGATAAATTATTTAGTAATTTGCTTATTTTCCTCATGTATCAAGGGAGAAGGAGTAGCTAAATTATTCAACTAAATTTATTAGGTATTATTCCAGTGATTTATATTGCTCCAGGAACCAGAAATCATTTTGATGATAAAATATTATAGGGCTATTGCCATTGTTTTCTGTTTTAGTAACAGTCTAGGAAAAAAGTATGTATTTAAGCAAATGTAATTATGACATTGTGTTATAACCCTGTCAGTAGTTGTGTTAAGGATGGTGCCTGCCCAGATAAGAGAACAACCATTTTCTTTTGAAAGAATATTAGAAGCAAAAAATCCTTGAGCTAAATTTACAAGTGAATAGGAAATCAACAGATAATGAATGAGGAAAAGAATGCGAAGTGGAAGAAAATTCAAATGCTAAGGATCAAAGAAATTAAATTTCATGAACCATTCAACTAACCGCAGTACATCAGTTCAGCACATGCAGCACCAGGTAGGAGGAGGGATGGGAGACAATGAGACTTGAGACATGAATAACCAGCCCAGAGAGGTCATGTTCTGCCACCCAGATGAGCAAATGTCTAATGGATTTATTTTTAGTCTTTTAACCAGGCTATTCAAAGACTTTTGCCATGTTTTTCACAATAATATTTAGACATGTGTTATCAGAGTTAATATTATTTAGGAAAGAAAGACCAGCACTGGCATTGCTCAGAGGAAAATGTTACAGTCTTAAATATTTTAGAAAACTATATTTATGTGAAACATTATGTGACTATAGTACTCAGTTGTCTAGGAGCAATTCCCTTACATTGTAAATATGAGCTACATGAAATCCTAAGTAATCTGGACAGAAGTGATAGTAGGGTGGGTAGGGAGGTTACCTTGAATGGAATGGAGCTGATCTGGGTTCAAACTCAGTACCTCTAGGAGTGATCCCTGAGCACAGATCCAGGAGTTAATCCTGAGCACCGCTGGATGTGATGCCCTCCCAAAAATAATCCTAAGTAACCATATACCTTTTCATCTGAATCTGTTTGGTAAATTAACTGCAAAAGTGGACCAAAACTTTTGTTCTTTCCTGAATCTATGCTTTTTGGAATAAGACTGAGATTCACTTCTCAAGAAGAGTTGTCTAGTCCTCTGCCTCTGGAATCTCTTTTGAGTTATGGCCTTGTTTTGGTCAATAGAATTCAGTACAAGTGACAAAGTCACTTCCAAATGTGGGTCTCAGCAGGACTTGAATTTTTTTTATCTCTTCTTCCTATCTCCACCCTCAGCATAAGAATATGCCTGAGCCACACTGTTGGAGGTTAGGTAAAGGTAAAAGGTAAAGGCCCTCCCGTTGATCGTCGATTTGCTCGAGCGGGCCCAGTAACATCTCCATTGGAGACTTTGTTGTTACTGTGTCTGGCATATCGAATACTCTCGGTAGCTTGCCAGGCTCTCCGAGAGGGGTGGAGGAATCGAACTCGGGTCGGCCATGTTGGCCGCTTGTAAGGCGAACGCCCTACCCGCTGTGCTATCACTCCAGCCCTTACTGTTGGAGGTTAAGACTTGTAATTAGAAATTGAGCTCCCTTTTGACCCAGCAATACCACTCCTGGGAATATATCCCAGAGAGGCAAAAAAGTATAGTCGAAGTGACATCTGCACTTGTTTGTTCATTGCAGCACTCTTTACAATAGCCAGAATCTGGAAAAAACCTGAGTGCCTGAGAACAGATGACTGGTTAAAGAAACTTTGGTACATCTACACAATGGAGTACTATGTAGCTGTTAGAAAAGATGAAGTCATGAAATTTACATACAAGTGGTACTACATGGAGAGTATCATGCTAAGCGAAATGAGTCAGAAAGAGAGGGATAGACATAAAAAATTGCATTCATCTGGGGGACATAAAGTAACAAAATAGAAGATTAATACCCAAGAATAGCCAAGATCAGTACCAGGAGGATTACTCCATGGCTTAGAGGCCAGCCAGGCACTCTAGGGGAAAGGGCAGCTCAGATAGAGAAGTGAGCGCCAAATAAAGGGTGTTTGGAGGATCCTCCCAGGAGGGGCCATGCATGCTGAAAGTAGACTATGGACTGAATATGATTTCCACTCAATGCCTCTTTTGCAGACCACAACACCCAAAAGGAGAGAGAGAACAAAAGGGAATGCCCTGTCACAGGGGCAGGGTGGGGTGGGGGGATGGGTGTGGGAGGGATACTGGGATCCATGGTGGTGGAAAATGGGCACTGGTGGAGGGATGGGTATTTGATCATTGTATAATCGAAACCCAAGCACAAAAATTTGTAAATCTACAACTGTACCTCATGGTGTTTCACTAATAAAAATTTAAAAAAAAGACTTGTAAAGCAGAGCCAGGTCATTTCAGATGAGGCTGTTTTAGACTGGCTGACACCAAACATGTAGGAGCTTACAGTATAGATCAGCCACAACACCTAATCGAAGCACAGCTTCTAATAGATACCTAAAAAATCCTAGAAAAGTGAAAGAAGTCTCTGGTCGATCTCTCAAAGAGTGGAAAGAATAGTTAATTTTTTACCCTACTACATTTCAGTGTTAATTGTTACATAGTAATAGCTAAAGCCACCTAGTACCAAGTTCCTAAACAAATATTAGCATATACACTTTAACCTTAAAGTATTTATACTGGTAATTTTTAAAGATATTTAACAAATTGTGTTTTGTTAATACTTCAGTGATAGTTATATGTAACAAATAGTGCATTGATTGTCTAACATGTTTGAAAAAATAGACTACATTTACAAAGTAGGATAAATTATTTATGAAATAATTTTAAAAGGGCCCTTGAAATTTCTGAGGGGAAAAAACCGGCATTCTAGTAAGAATTTCTTTATTGCTGATGTTAATATGGGCGAACATTATGGTCTCTAGAGATTTAACTCAATACTTTATGTAGAAAAGAACAGTGAATATATTAGACTCAGTTCTGCCAATTCCATCTTGCAAAACAAAACCACCAAAATTCCTAATGCTTTTAATTCTCAACTTCATAGACAGTTTTTTAAAACTACAATAGTCTTAAACTTAAAGTATTTGTACATGTAATTTTTAAAGATATTTAACAAATTGTGTTTTGTTAACACTTCAGCGTTAACAAAAATATGTTATAAATATAACAAGTAGTGCATTGATTGTCTAACGTGTTAATTTGAAGTTTAGATGCTTCTTTGAGAACTTTAAAAAAACTAAACCTTTTCATTCTACTTGCTAGGTATTTTCTCTATTGTCACTTTAGATAAAAGTCCCTGTTCATCTAATTTTCTTCATTATTAGCTCTAATTTCTAGTGGTTTATTGTTCAGACATTTTCAAAACAAAAATAGTGAATCAAAGAGAATTCTCTGTGAATTAAACTGTCACCTAAACTTAGTGTTTCTAGACTAACACATTTCAAAATAAATTAACTTGAATAATAGCCAAAGGGAAATGTTTAGTTTTGTCAGTTTTCCTTACAAAGCTCATGAGCAAAATGTAGTTTATCCTGTAGGTACCTATTAATTTCACAAATTAGTAAAGATTAATAATGCTTTAAGTAGAAGTTTTTTCAGAGGCTGGGGATGTGGCTCAGTGGCAAAATGTATGCCTTGTATATATATGAGATCTATGTTCAATCACAGGCATCTAAATAAAAAAACCCTTATATCAGGACATTTCTGTTATTCATTGACTTAATTGTGAAAGTTGCCTAATCCATCTTTATCGATCTTCTAAGTATATTCTCTCTAAATATAAGACATGACTGTGCAATACTTTTTATTTCTCAAAATCAACAACTTCTCTAAAATATTTTCAGGTGGAAATGTAATCAATTTTCCTTAGTCTAGATAAATAGGTAGTAAACATAAAAAACACAATCTTGTCAATTTTTTTACAAGTTGGCAAATCATGCACATGTGTACCTTAACTATATCTTAAATTTAAACATTAATGAAAATAAATTTGCACTTTCCTTGAAGTAAGATCTAAAATAAAACGTAAACATAAACTTAAATTAAATTAACAGCACTATTTTATTCTATTCTTATTGGATTAGAAGTCGTCAAGCTTGTCCTGACTGTTTAGGAACACTTCTGGCCTTGCTCAGACGATCATATGATATGTGGTACTGGGGCTTGAATCAGGGTCAGCTGCCTGCAAGACAAACATCTTAACCTTTCTACAATCTCTCTAACCCTTTAATTTCTTTATTTAGTTTACTTATTATTTGGGAGCTACACCTGACAGGGTGGCTTACTCCTGGCTCTTTATTCACCAGCTGCTTAATTGCTTTATTTTAAAAGTGACTTATTCTGATTCTATAACCAGTAACTAAACCTGATAAAAACAATGATAAACAGAAAAATAATACAAGATAAAACATATCTCACCCCAAGGTAAAAATGATATCTCACCCCTCAGTTACAAGATGCTGAAATAGTTTTATATACTTTCTCCCATTCATAAACATAATTTTTCAAGCTTGCATTATATGCTTAGATTTTCTCTTCCTTTTCTTCCTCTCATCCTCCTCCCTGATGCTCTATTTTCCTTCACCAACCTAATTCACATTTTTCCCATATTTTTTTAATTAAACTGAGATAATCTAAGAATTTTATACAGTGTTGAACTTTAATAATACTAGGAATTACTGAGGATAACATGTTTCTGCCTTTTTTTCTTTTTAGGTCATATCCAGTGATTTTCAGGGGTTCCTCCTGGCTCTGCAGTCAGGAATCACTACTGGCGGTGCTTGGGGGACCATATGGAATTGCTGGAGATTGAACCTGGTTGGCTGCGTGCAAGGCAAACACCCTCCCCGCTGTGCAATCGCTCCAGCCCCTTTTCTGCCTTTTAGCAATAAGAAGTTTTTAAATTATTTTTAATTTTACTGAAGCAAAATTTCATTAGGTTACACAAGTTTTATGCATGCATTGCTGAATATGAGCATGTGTATGTACTACACTAAGTTCAGTACTACAAGTCCAATTCTAACTTTCACAATACATGGGTTCCCTTTAAGACACCACAGTCCAAAGTAAATTCATCAAGGGTATTTAAATCTATATATAAATCCATTCTCTCTGACTCTTCAGGCTAGATATTATCCTTATATAACTACAGTTTTTTTATTTTGGCTTGTTACTTTTATTGAAGTTCCTATGATAAATATTTTCCTGCACAAAGAAACTCTTTAAAATTATTAATTTACTTTAAAATTTGGCACCATGATTTACAAAGTTATTCATTGCTGAGTTTCAGGTATACAATTTTCTAATACCTATCTCATCACCAAATGTCAATTTCCTTCCGCCAATGTCCTCAGTTTCCTTTCATCCCACCTCTTTCCTCCTTGGCAAAAACATTTTTAGTTTGGTTTTTGTAGTTAGGATCCCATGCTTTCAGTGTTGTCGTTTCTATGGTAAAGATATATAGATAGATAGATAGATAGATAGATAGATAGATAGATAGATAGATAGATAGGCTGGAGTGACAGCACAGCAGTAGAGCATTTGCCTTGAACGCAGCCAACATGGCCGACCAGAGTTCAATTCCTCCGCCCCTCTCGGAGAGCCCGGCAAGCTACCGAGAGTATCTCGCCCGCACGGCAGAGTCTGGCAAGCTCCCCGTGAGGTATTCGATATGCCAAACACAGTAACAACAAAGTCTCCAATGGAGACGTTACTGGGCCCGCTCGAGCAAATCGATGAACAATGGGAGGACAGTGACAGTGACATATATATATATATATGTATATTAGAAATAACACCTCTATACCACCAGTGTTTCTGAGACCCATGCTCCCTGTCCCTGTTTTATTCTATCCATCTCATAAGCCTATATAAAGGTATGTATGATCTGGTTGGTCATCCCACAATTATTGCACACCCTCATTTGCATACACAACCAAACTGATTGTTCTAATTGGACGAAATTCTAGGGTGTAACAAATCAGATAGCAGAAAGAACTAAAGGGTTGAAATTGTAATAACTATATACCTAGGTCACTATATAGCTGCGGTTTTAGGTTGAGGAGTGTGTATGAGGAAAGAGGTACCATTTACAACCTAGCTGGTCCTGTTTCTAGGCTACTCCAGCCATCAGAGGTAATACAACTTGAGCTATTAAATTAAAGAAGTATAGTGGGAAGAGCTCCAATGATCAGCGTGATGATATCTTAAACACATCTATAAGAATTCAGGAGCAGGTAGCAACTTGTTGTACTATAACCTCCTAGTTTATGCATAATATAAGTGTGTGGGCAACACATGAGAATAAAGGTCAGTTGAAAGTGATTAATACAAGTGTATAAAATACTGAGAGTATCAAATATTGCTAACTACCTCAGTATACAAAACAGTCATTATCCTGTATAACCCTTTAATAATAATCAACAGCATTCTTATAAACCAATTCTAACAACTCCTTTAAGGCATTTAATGTACACATGACCATTAAAATGAACTTTGCTTTCCTTAACATATTCTTTACTAACTAAACCTTTGGACCATAGATTAATCTTTAAAACCCAAGTGGATCAAATATGGGAAAGACAATCATAGTAAAGTATTGCAATATTTTTGTATTTATGTGCAGTCCACCAGGAATTAAAAAAATAATAGTGCTAAAGTATCAATTATATTTGATCAGCAGATATTTAACTAGTGAGTCTATGGTATTTTGCTAAACCACCAAAGACATCCATCACATCTCAGGTCACACACAGGTTAATATTTGGACAGATTAGCTAGTGCTTTTTCCCAATTCTGGAAGTGTATATATACTTCCCCAAGTGTAAGTTTGTTCCATGAAAATAAAAAGACACAAAAACTTAAGTATTTAAGTCTTTTAAGTTAGTATTTCAAATATATGGTGAAGACCAGAGATGTATATTACAAAATGTTCACTATTTTAAGGATCATTAATGTTTTTTCTACTCTGTGAGTAAAGAGTTGGGAAAACTGCATGATGATATATCATACCAGATGAAGCCAGGGAAAGGACAGGATTAAACTCATTATAATTAATAAAATAACATCTCTAATTTGTGAAAGGGAATATATCATCTCATTTTCATTCTGAGATTAAGAACCATTAACTGGAGATATGGTGGGGAGCACTCCAGAGGTGGGGAGAACTCCAGAGCTGAGGAGACCTGTATTTTGTTGACCAATTTATTGGTTATTTGAGAGTGTTGGTCATTGAGGGTGTTGCTTCATAAAAAACTTCATTAGTGTTTTACATTTTTTAAGACAAAAAAAGGGCATATTTTGTGTTTACAGGGAATACATTAAACCTGGCAAGCTACCTATGACATATTTAATATGCCAAACACAGTAACTAGTGTCACAATGGAGATGTTACTGGGCCCACTCTAGCAAAATTGATGAACAACGGGAGGACAGTGACAGTGACAGTGGCAGTAACATTAAATCTGCATAGCACTTTATTTAGGACTGTCATTTTGATAATTTGGGGGCAGGGACTGGGCAACCACAACTTGTTGTACTCAGGGCTTACTCCTGACTCTTAGTTTTTATATTCTTGTATCTTAGTTCTTTCAGTCATGACTTATAATTTTCTTTGTTTTAGTCTCTCACCTCTTTGTTAATCTGATTCCTAGGTACTTGATTTTTTTAGGTACAATTGTGAATGGGACTTTTAAAAAATTCTGTCTTCTATTTTATTGTATGCATGTGGCAACGCTGTGGATTTTTGCATGTTGATTTTGTAGCTGTCCATGTTACTGTATAAGTTGATGGTTTCCAGATGTTTTTCTGTAGAGTTTTTAGAGTTTTCTAGGTATAGTGTCATGCCATCTGCCAATGTTTAATTTTTAGTTTTCCAATAATCTGGAGGTCCTTAGTATCTCTTCCTTGCCTAATTACTGTGGTAAGAAATGCCATGCCAGCACTATGCTGAAAAATAGTAGTGTGAATGGGCGCTTTGTCTTGGGTCTGATCTTAGAGGAAAGGCTTTCAGTTTTTCTCTATTCAGTATGATGTAATGTGTGGGTTCCTGGAAGATAAATTTAACTATATTGATGATTTTACACATTATGGTCTCTAGCTGTTGCCTGAAGATAAGAACGAATGCAAGAGAAGCAATGCAAAGACACTAATTCTTCAACCTGTAGTTTTATAACTTCATGGGGGAGTGGCAGGGAAGGTTCATGGAAGACACTTGGTAGATCACATGGTATAGGAGCAAGCAACCAAAACTGAGACTTCCCCATGCAAAGCACTCCAGCCTTCTGAGCCATCTGTCAGGGCCCTAAAACCTTCAGGTTGCCAGGAGGTAGTTAAGACCTCACTATCAGTAAGAGCTCCCATGCACTCCCTCAACTGTTCACATCCTGGTTATATAAAATTGATCAGTCTTGATTTCATCCACCTCTCATTATTTTAATTTCTTCTAAATCCTATATAATTTCTGAACTGATAAGCCAACCCTGCTCTGTGAGTCCTAATGAAACACAATTTTTGATGATTTACCCTTTCCTGCTTCCTTCTATTTCAAGGAAATATATACCCTAACTGTTTTTAAAATTTAATATCTACATGTGTTTGAGATCACTTGGTATTAGAGTCTCTGTGATTTTGATTTATTCCTCTTTCTTCATGTATAAATACCTAGCAGAAAATATGCTTTAGTGGGGGAAATCAATTTCTTGTAGTGCGTGTACTCAACTCAAACCTCTATTTACCAGATTTTTGGAGGACTCAGAACCACCTGATGAACCTGTTTTTCTTTGTTAAAAAAATACTAGTTGCTGCTGCAGGTGTAATGTTACATTTTGAGATGTAAATGTAATGTAAATTACATTTTGAGAAATTCTTCTAGGTTCAGTTCTTTCACTGATTGTGTAACCTTGAGTACATCAAGGTACATATCTGAGCACTCATTCTTCATATGAAAACAAAGTGAGCTAAACTGATTATTCTCTAAAGACATTTTCAGCGCTCACATTCTCCTATTTTGAGTCTTGCATTCAAATAAGCTAAGAGAAAAGATGAGAACAAAATAAACCTACATAAGATAAGAATGGTTGCTATGAATTAACAAACATTTATACTTGGGCTTCCCTAGAGATCGAAATTAAATGATGACATATTTTTGAAAATAAAGAGAAAAATAACTTTCTGGCACTAAATTCTGATAAATTTTCAACTTAAATTCTATAGGGGCAAGTAGCTACATGAATCTGGGACTCTCCTGAACTTAGAGAAAAATTGTAAATTAACATTCTGTAATATCTAACATAAATTTAACAACTGAATTTCATTATTAAATTAGACTAACATAATTAGCTGTACTTATATTTTGTCACAGATCACAATCACTAATCTTTTATATCACATTTCACCACAAATATGATGGAAATAGCTCCATATATTTATTACTTACATCACTAATTGAAAAAATGGTCATTAAATCTGTCAATAGCTTCTAGAAGAATATATTCAAATAATCCTATTACTTGTATGTGAAATTAATTCAACATTTTGAAAATTTTATTTCCCAAATAAAATTGTTTTTCTTCAAATTTTATATTTATATTATAAAACAGTTTTCTGAATAAAGGGTCCACAGGATTTACTATTTGCTTAAGCAATCTGTGGCACAAGAAATGTTTAGAAATCACCAAATATTCTCCCTGTTGTCTTGCATTTTCTAGCTTTTCAATATGGGAAAATTAATGGGTTTCTATATTAAGAATGTTATTTTTTAGCATAACACTTTTCCATGTAATTTTTATTAAACTTCTTAATAATACTTGAGAATTCTTGTAAAACAATTGAAATGGACTTTCTACTAAGAAAAGAGGCATTCATTGAATTTATGGATCTATGTGAAATACTTAAAGTGGTGTATTTGTAAATTGAAAAAGTGATGTTCAAAGACCTTAATGGGAATTGCTTCAAAAATTGTTAGATGTATATACCTTCCAGGATTTATAGTCTAAACTTGAGAACAAAATAAAACTTAAATATTTTTAAAAAATCCTGCTCTCCACACCCCTCTTTCTGGCAAACATGACAGTGGTTGAGGGACCACTCGGGCCACATCCAATTGCACTTGAGAGATTCCATGGTACTAGAAAACCAACTCAAGCCTATGAGTCTAGATGGAAAATTGTTGGTTGAAAATAGCTGTAGGAATTAAGCTCTGGATCAAGCTCTATCTTATCTTATATCCAGAGAAATAAGGTAAACACCAGAGAGTATGTGATTTTCCTCTTGTAGGTAAGCATTTTAAAGATATGTTACATGGCACAGCAGTAGGGCATTTGCCTTGCATGCGGCCGGCCAGGTCGAGCCAGATTCGATTCCTCCGCCCCTCTCGGAGAGCCCAGCAAGCTACCGAGAGTGTCTCGCCCCAGCAAAGCCTGGCAAGCTCCTCATGACGTATTTGATATGCCAAACACAGTAACAACAAGTATCACAATGGAGTCGTTACTGTGCCTACTCGAGCAAATTGATGAACCACGGGAGGACAGTACTACAGTGCTACATGGAGTAATCATGAGATAAGCTTTACTTTGAAAACTGTGCTCAGTGTTTAAACAATTTAGGGATTTTCATTTTCAAGATCCATATGCTATCTATTCCATGAACAAATTCAAGGCTTTCTTTGAGAATCCCTAGTGTAATTTTTTTTAACTAGCATAGGGAAAATAATGATTATTTCTAGAATGATGGGATCTTGAACTTCTTTTGCAAATAGCCTAGAGACAATCCTTTCAAACATGACTTAGAAAACATTATTACTTGAAAGTATATTTATCAGTATGAAAAATGGCCAAACACTTTATTGTGGACTCACCTATGAAATACATATATCATTGGAGTGTTTGCTAGAGCAGAATCAATTCATATAATAAATGATACAATCTGTGGCATTATTATTCTAAATGCACAAATATTTGCAGTGCTATAAGACAAATAAATACAGAGGAACATAGTTTGAGTTTTCTGTGATGATCTGAATACTCAAATATGTCTCAGATCAAAGTTTGTCAACATTAGTTTGCAGAGGAAATATCTAAACATGCTTGTTGAAGTGCAGAGTTTGCTTGAGTCTGGCTGGGGAATAGTTCTTGGAAGTCTGTGAATTGAACAGAATCACCTGTGATACTGATGATGCTATATTACCAATAACAGTTCAAGTCCCCAAGGCTCATTCTTCACTTTGAGCATCTTTCAAAGCCAATTTTCAAATTATACAAAACTAAACAGAAAATATCTTTATATAATATTTCTACAAGAGGAGATAATCAATCTTTATGGGTTTTTCCACTTAAATCACCCTTCACCCATTGCTTAGGGTAGAACAGAACTATAGTTCTTTTTGAGGAGATAAAAACAAAGTAAGAACTACATACACCAAATGTGTGTTTTTATGCTGTGTTTATTTGTGAAAATGTTTGAAACTGTAACATGTATAAATAAATGATCAGCATGAGCTCTGAACACTCTAGTATGGGCTGTTTCCTGTCAAGTTGCATCTCCCACCTTCCTGAAACATCTTATTTCCTCCCCTTATGGCTAGAATCACAGCTAATTTCTTGTGTTGTAAGATGCTACTTTATTCTCAATTTTTGCATCATTTGTTTGCTTTTTTCTTAGTTGTAAATGCTATACCTGGCAGTGTTTTGGGGGAATAGTCAATCTGAACTAGTGCCCCAGAGTCACCATGGCTACATTTGGTGATACTCAGGGGCCTGCGAATGGAACCTGGGACCTTGCATATGCAAGGCATTTGCTTGACCACTTGAGTCACATCCATTATTCCCCAAGATATTGTTTTCTTAATATAATAAGAACACATTCACGTCACTGATGATGGACTAAAGATGTTGCAAAAATGTATGACACCTTTTAACAAGAGAAAATATTTATTTTCTCTTCCCCGTGATGATTGTCTGGTCTTAATAACTTGCCTGGCTAGTAGAATGCAACAAGTGTGGTGGTAAGGGTCTTCTAAGGATAGGTCAATAGTGGTATCTTTAGTTCTTTTTAGATCTTTAGAGCACTCTGGAAGCCACAAGTTGCCATGTGTTAAAATCCCTATCATCATATGAAAGAAAAGCCATGTGTCATTACTTTGGTTTCCATTCCCTGATAAGATCAGCCATTCCCTGATATGTCAGTTTTATAGTTTGCATCCATGTGAGTGGAACTGTCTGGGACTCTGCAGATCACCTTGCTCACAAGCTCAATAGAGACAGGGGATGTCAAGTGACACCATGTAGAGTCAGATCAATGAATATCATAGTTATCAAATTCACACTAAGATCTCCTTCTTCAGATCTATAACTAAAATTTTTAAGAGACTGTTGAAAATCAATACTTGGATATCATCATTTCAAATCCAATATATGCAAAATATAAGTCATCACTTCTCCTTATAAAACTGCTCTTTCTATTTTCTATTTGATCCAATAATGCCACAATACTCCTGAATTTTCAATAATGAGATGTTTTTATTTTTTGTTCTTTTGGCTTTGGTGCTCAGGGCTTATGATTTTGGCTCAGTACTCCAGGACCATACGCAGTTACTGGGCCAAGACTGAGACCAAAACAGGTTTTGTAAGAAACATGAGATTGGGTTTTTATTTTATTTTATTTTTCTTGCAATAGCACAGCGGGTAGGGCATTGGCCTTACACACAGCCAACATGGCCGACCCGAGTTCGATTCCTCTGCCCCTCTCGGAGAGCCCGGCAAGCTACCAAGAATATTCGATATGCCAGACACAGTAACAACAAAGTCTCCAATGGAGACGTTACTGGGCCCGCTCGAGCAAATCGACGATCAACGGGAGGGCCTTTACCTTTACCTTTACCTTTATTTTTTTAAAAATTAAAAGAAATTTAATTAAAGAACTGTGATTTGCATAGTTATTGATAGTTGAGTTTTAGGCATACAATATTTCAACACCAATCCTACCTACCACCAGTGTCAACTTCCCTCAACTAGCTTTCCCATATTTCATCCTCAATCCCAACCACTACCCTCTCCCCAACTTATCAACTGAGCAGGCACATTACAAAGTTTCAGTGGTTGCAGCATTCGGCTCAAGAAACACGAGTTATTTTTAATTCATTCTTTCACATTCTTGAGTTGCATCAATGCAATTCCTTACTGACTCTAGATGCAAAATATTAAATATAATAAACCCTGAAACCTCTAATAAATTCTAAACTATAAAAGTATCTATAATCATCATAACTTAGTATCCGTTTAGTTTCTATAGTACAACCAAAGTCATATTCTTAACCCTGCTTGTAATAAACTCTACCATAGCTGTTCACTGTAGTATGTTATTGCAAATTCATCAACTAAGCTACACTACTGACATCCCTAGTTTGGGAAATTCAAACTAATTTCCATGTGACTCAGAGGAGCTACAATGGAAAGGTTTCCCCCTTTTCAAGTTGAAAATATATTTCCTCTATTGTGTCCTTCTTCTCCCCTATCACTCTTTCATAAGGCCCTGTTTCAATAAATTCTAAATTCTTTTATGATATCTATTGTCTCTAGCTTTCCATTACCAAATTCCAGAAAATAATAATTTCCTCAGACTCATTTCCCCTCAATCATTTGTTTATCTCTTTAGGAATAATAATTATCTAAGGGTTAAGGCGATTTGAATTAAAAGGCTGGAACACATGTTTCGTATGCAGATAGGTTGGATCAATCATAGCACTACACACTTCCACAAGCACTATCAGGAGTGGCCCTTGAGCACTGAATCAGGAGTAGTCCCAAGCATCAGTGGATGTGACCCAATGGGAAAAAAATATAATTATCTGACTTGAATTATAGTAACTCTCTGTGTTGCCCACTATATTATAAACTCCAGAAATTGTTTATTATATTTTTTATTCCGTTACAACTATGTCTCACACATAGTGAATACTCAATACACATTTGCTAGATTTGAAGCAGTTGAACAGTTCATCAATTTTCAGTTACCTTCATTTTTTTTTACTGAGTGGTACCAGACGGGAAAGTAATTTGTACCAAATGGGGCACATTTCCACTACTTACCCTATTACTTTAATGCTTTCATTGAACACAGGCATTTCTTAGTAGCCTCTAGGTACATTTAAACTTTAAGATAAAAGGTAGTTTCTGTCAAAATGATTTACAATCAATAACATTGCCAATTAAAATCAAATAATTAAGATACCCACAAAAGTCACAAAGCTTCAGATAGGAGAAATGCAAGGGGATGTCAGTGGATCATGATGATATCTGGTAATCACCATTTCCTTTACCCGCTAGCAATTCTTTTGCTACAGAATCATTGGTCTTAGGAGATTTGGGGAGCCAGATGCAAGCAGAGAAACAGTCACCAAATTCACTCAACTAAACTACACACTTCTGACATCCCTAGTTTGGGAAATTCAAATGGATTTACATGGGCAACTGAGAGGAATTCCAAATGGAAAAGAATTCTTGCCTGAGAGTCCTGTGGTTACCGTTTAGAGTTCATCTGCACATATGACTAAATCTCCTCTGGGCCAAATGAAAATGTCACATGAACACACACAATTTTTAAAAAATAATAATAATACCATTGGGAACTAGAAAGCTAGTACAGCAGGTAGGGTTCTTGCTTTGCATGCGTTAAGCACAGTTTTGATACCCGACATCCCAAATGGTCCCCCAACAACCATCAGGAGTAGTTTCTGAGTGCAGATCTGAGTTTCCCCTGAGCATCCTTAGATGGGACCCCATACCAAACAATACAACCATTTTGGCCATCTTTAATAACACTGTAATTTGGAATCTTTTCTGCTTATATCGCGGAATTTTGTTTTCTCTTAACTGAGGCTAAATTCCCCTTCCGCCCTTTTTATTGAATCACCACGAGATACACAATTACCAAGTTGTTTATGATTGAATTTCAGTCATACAACGTTCCAACACCCAACCTGAAGCTGAATTTTATGTTAATGGTTTTTCACAGAGAAATGATTTTTTTGGTTTTGTTTTGTTGTGGGGCCACACCTAGTGTGCTTGGGAGTTACTCCAGACTCTGCACTTAAGGATTATTCTTGGTGGGTATCAGAGGACCACGTGGGACACCACGGATCAAACCCAGGTCAGCCACATGAAAGGCAAGCACCTTATCCCACTGGACCATTGCTTTAGCCCTGCTAAAAAATGATTCTGATAGTGGCCTCCACTTGGTTTAACTAAATGCAATTTTGTGAAAGTTAGCAATTTGTCAGTTCTAACGAAAAACCTGGGTGCTCCAGCCAAGTCCACTAAGATTTCATTGACATTTATCTGTGCGCACCCAGGCTTTTGTGGGTTTTCCAAACTCTGCACCTGCATTTCTTTGGACAAGTGTCCTCATATTTTTAAAGGTGTTTTGCCCCAAAGAACAAAGAACTTGCAGTGCCTTGATATTTATGATAGCCAATGACTGACAGGTATAGCAAGCCCAGGTCCTCTGCTTCAAGATGGAACAAACTCTGCAGCATAATTTAGACCCAGAATATTCCTTCAGGATAAGTCCCAGCCTGGGGTTGGGACTTTGCCTGTAATCACCCTTCACATAACTTCTTCCTCATTCCTGTTCTATTTCTGTTACTTACTTACCTGTCAATCCTAGACACATTTCCTTAGGAAATAACTTGCATGCAAATCCTCATGTCTAGATGTAGCACTGTAGCACTGTCCTCCCATTGTTCATCTATTTGCTCTAGCGGGTACCAGTAATGACTCCATTATAAGACTTGTTACTGTTTTTGGCATATCGACTACGCCTCAAGGAGCTTGCCAAGCTCTGCCATGGGGGGCGGGGGGCGGGATACTCTTGGTAGCTTGCCGGGATCTCCAAGAGAGACGGAGGAATCGAACCCGGATCGACTGTGTGCAACGCAAATGCTCTACCTGCTGTGTAATCCCTCGTGCTATCTCTAGATGTACTTCAGGAAAATCCAGCATAAAATGAAGTATTCTGTAATACTAGTAGTAAGGGCATGAGATTTCAAGTTGTAGATATAAGACACGGTAATTGGGTGGAATACACCAGTGAGTGGTGATGAGAAGTGACAAAGGCAATAGTTTTTCCTCTCTGTTTTCACATGTACATGTTGTCTATTTCTAAAAGAAATTTGCTAGCAGTTTTCCACTGCTTAGCTCCTAGTTGTTCCATTTTAGTCTCCTCTTCAGATTCAATTCAGTCATTACTATTCTTTATCTTGATTAATAACTTATTTTTAAAAAAATTTTATTGAATCACCATGAGATAGTTATAAGCTTTCATGTTTGGGTTACAATCACAATGTTCAAACACCCATCCCTCCACCAGTGCACGTTCCCCACCACCAATATCCCTGGTATACCCCCTGATTAATAACTTCTATTACTTGAGCATGATGAAAAAGAATATTTACTAGATTAGGAGTAGATTTGATTTCTAAGTCATAAGCATTCTGTTTTCTCTCTAACTTGGCTCAGCATTGCTCTATATGTTACTATTAGTATCTTTCATGGGACACTTTTGTGCAGAACTACTTTTGAAATTTATTTTTTGTTTCTGAGCTATACCTGGGCTTACTTCTAGTTCTGCACTCAGAGATCACTCCTGGTGGAGGCTCAAGGGACCATACTGAGTGTCAGGGATCGAATCTATTATATCTATGTTGACTGTGTGCAAGGCAAATGCCCTGTCCCCTGTATTCCAGTGCAGAACTACTTTATACTACAGTATATTTTACATACCAGGATCTCTCCACAAGATATGTATAGCATTTCCTCACAAGCAATCATTATAACAATGAAAAAATTCCAATACACATTTCCAAACGCTGTTATACACATCACCCACCTTACACCAACTTTATGAGTCAGTAAATAAGCAACAATGTTCTTACAATTGCCTATCTTTTGAAGTTACTCTTCACCTCACCTACTTATCTGGTCTTGTATTTATTCATAGTGATGAAAATAGAGCTCATTTTGATACAAAAAAGAACACTTGACTAGTGTAGTGAAATTTTTCAAAATGACATCTTCCTTGTGTGGAAAATTTAGAGATTATTTTATACAAGTGATGAAAGTGTTTTTAAAAGCTCATTATTATCAACCTATAATTCAAGTAAGATATAGAATGAATGCTAAACAATTAAAATAAACTTGACTTCAATATGATTAGGCATCTGGACTTAGTACATTTAGTAGTACTGATTAAAATGATTAATAAGTCATTTAAGTAATAGTGTTTAATTATTATATGTATTGCACTAAGTGTCTTAATAATGCTATGTAAAAGAGTTACTTTTACATAGCATTATTAACTTCAACAAAATAGTAGGGTATACATTGTAACTCTATGGAGATGCCTTGTTATTCTAATCCATCCAGACAATAAATTACCAAAATAGTGTTGCAGAACATATAATGTTCTTGGAGTTGAATCACAAAATAAACACGAATATTTTTATTCATTAATTTAGGAAATCTCTAGTAAATTTGTGAGGTATCATATGACTGTTTGATTAAATCATAGCATTTGACTGATTTTCAAATTCACCAGCTACTTTATCTCTCCATATCTCAGGCAGCCAAAGGCATAAATGAAAATCTTCTACTTTCCTGTGTGTAAAAATGTTAAAAGCAGAGGAGCATTCAGGTAGAAAAAATATACATCGATGCCAATGACGGTGAAAGACTCATCTTGAGCCTTGGGGAAACTGTGGCAATAAAGAAAGAACACTGGGAGAAGTATGGGTCACCATTCACAATATGGACACATGATTCTTATCATAACTTTGCTCCAAGTTCACTAGTTTAACCTTCAGCTTCCAAAAATATAAGACAACCTCTACTGTCTGGCTGAAAATTATTCTCACACAAAAGCCAAAAAAGAAAAAAAATCCAATGGCCAAGCAGATCCAGTCACGGTCACGGTCATGGTCCTCCCGTTGTTCATCGATTTGCTCGAGTGGGCCCAGGAACGTCTCCATCATGAGACTTGCAGAACCAGTAAAAAAATAATTTTCACTGTCTTTCCTCCCAATTATATGAAACTCCTGTGTAAATATCAACAACAAGGGCCTGGGATATAGCTCAAAGTGCTTGAGTGCATGTTTCACATCTAAAGCCTAGGGTTGATTCTCAGTACAACCTTCTCAGTACAACCTTCTCCCCCAAGATTCACCAGATGTGAATTTACCAGATGTGGCATCCCTAAAATAGAACTTTAAGATTTCTCTATACTGATACCAGTTAGTCATGACCCATGCATTATTTCACTAATAGTTATTGAATGAATCGGTAGTACTCAACTTAAAGAGTCTCTAAAATACTGAAGCTGATGTTTTCCATAATTAGAAAGAAATTTTAGCATGAATTTTGGGGTTTTTTGGGATTTGGCTAGGTTTTTTCCTGATATAAATTATCTTTCTATTTCAATCAGCTGCACAAAAGGCATTGTATCATAAGAAAATGATGAGCTGACATTGAAGATTTTATTTCTGTTTGCGCACCCCCTACCAAATAGCCATGTCATCTTTCATTTGACTCCCAATTTTCCCTCTTTCTTAATAAATGGCAAGAATGTCAAGACACACTTGCATGTATCCCAGAAATTATTGTCTTTATTTAGGCACTCCCACTTCTTCCATTTGAACAGATAATAGTCTCATGCAAACCACCCTACAATGTTATTTTCCCATCCACATTTAACTTCACACATTGTCATAGAATTAATCTCTCAAAAGGCAATAATAAAACTAGCAGCATAATTATATCTTGTAAAACACATGCATTTCAACTGAGAAGCATATTGTTTATTAACATTTTATACCCAGCCCATCTTTCCTGTTTCGTCTTTGTGTCAGGGTACATAGGGAGATAATCCCATACCATTTTGGGTTCTTCTAGACTGGCAAATAATCAGGCAGGAGAGCATCAAACATATAGATGAGAAAAGAGCCAAAGACAAGTTTAATAATAATATGCACACCTCATGTATAACATGGGACACACCCACTAAGAGTGAGTAATTTGACTGCCTGACTTCAGACAATATCTTAAGTACCTCAAACAAGATAAAGGATATTGCTGGGGGGAAAAGGATAGGTCAGTTATGTATGGTTATCAGATATGTGCAGCAAACAAAAATAATGCATGTTTAAGTTTTTCTTTCTCTGCTAAAGAGAGTTGACAAGACTGTATTCTGGGTACAGTGAAAGAGACATCCTTATAGAGAGAATTGTTTCTTCACAAATGTAAGTCTTTAACAAGAGGCAACCACAAGTCAGCCTTCAAAGTGCTCCTATGAAATAAGCCTTTTTGCCCAAAATACACTTTTGGGTGGCTAACATATAGGGTGGTAAATGTATATTTCCCTAGACTTGCCAGTTGTAAGACTCAGAATTTGTAGCTCAGTTACAAATTACTCACTGGGTTTTGAACACAACTGGTTAATGAGTTCTCACTACTCAGCATTTGCCTTGTTAGCCAATAGCTGAAAGCTTAAACAGGTCAAATACACGTTTTATTTCACTTTAAAATTGGTAGCATCTGTCAGATTGCTTGAGCATAGCTGGTATTTGATAAATGTTAAGAAAGAGATGGACTGCAATGCCCTTTTAATACCCATGTAGGTGTGAAAAATTCTTTTCACTTTTAAAACCAAAGATAATATTAATTCAGATACCAGCTCATCTCCAGACAAGTAAAACTTGTCTCTTCCTTCTATCTCAATTATACATGGTCCAGAGCCCTGTGGCAGTACATTTACACAGTCTTATAATTGCTTTTTATACATTGATTCATTTTTCATTAAATTGGCACCTCCTGCTAATTTAAGAGCACTAGATATATGGTGTGAGGAACAGGTCTAGATAGCTTTCTCAGATCCTCTTTACAGGAATCCGCTTTGCAAAATAATTTATTTTCTGCCCATGAGCTAGGAATTCGGATACAGGTACCCTGAGTTGCAAGTCACAGGGTGGGGGTCAGACCAGATAACCAGATGTTTCTCACAAGACCCATGTCACAAGACCCAGGACTGCCCTAAAAACCATAAGCACTGACGCAAACGCTGATCTTTAAACTATAGGCTAAGGAGTGATATACTTTTAAATGGATTGGTTAGGAAAGTATGTGTTGTTACAAATCTATTGGCTATGAAATGCACGGGCTCTGCTGTAACGGCAGGTGAAGGCCTATATAAGATCTCCTTTGAAGAAGCTCGGGGTATTGCCCAACCTGCTGGACTTGTGCGTCTGGTAGGCGACTGGACCCTGGCTAGCCAGTCTTACAATAAACACTGCTTGCTGTTTGCAGTCTCTGGAGTCTCTTTGTCATTAAATGGAGATTTTGATCTGCTCCCTAACAATGGTAGAACCCCAGTCAAACAAAATAACATGCCTTTCAATCCTGAAATCTCACGGTTGTCAAGGTCATAGTCATGTTCGGGCCACAAGGACTCGAGCTATAGGGTATAAAGGTATAAAGGGTCGAAGGAGCATTTGTTGCTAGAGGTGGGACTCAGTGACCTGCAGATGTAGGCATTTACCATTTGAGCTATCTCCTAAACCCTCTGAGCAATTTTGGTTTGTTTTTCTTGTTTTAGGGTCACACCTGGCACTCCTCAGGGCTTACTCTAGGCTCTGCACTCAGGGATAACTCCTGGACTCAAAGGACCATATCAGTGCTGGGAATCAAACCTGGGTCAGTTCTGGGCAAGAAAAGTCTCCTACCTGATGAACTAACTCCATCTCCTAAAAAAACTTTTTTTTAAGGCTAAAGATCTCCGAGTGAATTACTTATGAATACAAACTGGTGTAAAGCCGAAATCATGAAGGAAATAGGCAAAAAAATTAAAATGAGTACAGCTAGGAATGGTAGATGCCAATGTCAGTCTACTTCTTTGAACTGTATGAGTTAAAAGAGCCTATTAGACACTCTGAACATTTATTAAAACTCTTCGTCTTTGAAGCTAGTTCTAAATAATACAATTCAAGCAAAAGGAATTGCAGCTCACCTGCTTCAACTTGACTCTAGAATATTCTGGTTAAAATAGCAAATAGTTTCTAAAGTGTCCTGAAACAGGTTGAGTTGTGTTTGCTTTTCCATTTTTTAAGAGAGAAAACTCATTTTTGAGTCTGTTTATAAATATTTTATATACTTATACACAAGGGTAATTCTGTCTTTAAATATTTTTATTTTTAATATTTATACTATTGATCTTGTGAAAACAATACATCTATACTACTGCTCTTGGAAAAATAATAAACAAATATCTTTATTATGATTAGAGGGGACATGTTTAGCACTCTTAATAAGAAATGCTAAATATTGTGCATCTACAATTCTATGGTGGACAGCAGTTATTAACTGTCAGTTCATAATTTAATCCTTGAAAAATACTTTCAAGAGGGCAAAGTAAGTTTGCACAGGGGAGAGAATGATAAAGAAAACGGAACTTTAATTGAAGCAAGAAGCATTACCTTACGTCTTACCTTCAACATTGTTCTTTTTAAAAAATCCTTGAAAATCAGTGAAAATATTTTGTTGGGGCTGGACTGAGCCATCAGGGTGACCCATGCAGACTGTACCGTACAACGGGTAGGAACATAGGGACCCATGAAAATGGGCGAGATTTCTCCTGTGTCCTGAAACTGCCTTCAGTAAATAATTTTAGTATATCGAAAGGGTTAGTTTTCCTTTTCTCACAGAAGCCTGGCTGATCTTTGACATGCAGTTCTCAGGTGCTAGCCAGGCCTGATCTTTGACAGGTAGATTTTGGGCTGCAGCCCAGCCTAGTCTTTTGGGATACAGATTTCAGGTGTGGCCCAGTTTGTCTTTGGGATGTAGATTTCAGGTGGCAACCCAGCCCCATCTTTGGGATGCAAATCCAAGTGCTTATAGCCCAAGAAAGGTTTCATTTTTGGTTTTGTATCTTTTTTTCTGAGGCCAAAATTACTGGCCTGCAGATGCAAGGAAACAATGTATGTTTTGCTGTCTCAGTGTTCTTTATGTAACTTCTTTTGATGACGTCACTGCATTGTGCCCTTTAGAGGTACCATGATCAATAAAAGGAGACTTCGGGGCTCTCTACCTTTGTCACAGGTCTGAGAGAACCTGGGCCCTTGATAACATAAATTTTTTCGTGGTCCTTGTCTCAGTTCCTCCAAATGAACAAATATTCACGCAACAATTTTCATTATCACTAATTATTTAAAAGTTATTAATTTAGAAATATAGTCTTTTCCAAACATTTTGCTTTGGCTTTTCTTTTTTGGGGGGTGTGTGTTGGGGGTACACTGGCAGTTCTCAGGGCTTACTCTGGCTCTATACTCAGGGTTCACTCCCGGCTCTCCTTATTCAGTCAAGCAAGGCAAGAATCTTAACTCAAGGACTGTCTCTCCGGCCCCTTCTTTAGAAACTTTTAGTCAGAAAAACGCTACCATCTGTGCTGGGTGTTTTGTGGTTTTTCCCTCAGGTTCACACCTACCCATCCTTCTGTTCTGCTTCATGATGCTGGGGTTGGCCTCTGTAAAACATATTTCCATTTTGCTAGCTGGCTCCCTGTTCAGATATGGCAATAGGAAGCACTATAGGGCAACTTCAGGGTTATGGGAGGAAGAAAGGACTTGGAGATTCCTATTTACTTCCTGTGGACTTACAGTTCCTATTAGCAACAGCCCACACTTGCTTCTTCATGCCTAGAGCGGCACTTGTTTTTAGTAACAGCTGTTGACTCCAGCTTGAATATTTTTCCCAAACACTTACAGAATCAGCTTCATTGCACTCCTGCTGCAGAAATACCAGCACCAACTGTCTGGCTGAGGTGTGGGACTCAGTCCTGTTGGTCCCTTAATGTTATCTTGGACACAAGAGCATCGGCCAGGTGCTAATCATTCCTTGGAGGGCTGAGCTCCCCATCAGCAAAGTTCAAGTTCAGCCAATTTCTGAGTTTTAATAATTCCAATATTATTCTGTTTTCAAAGTGCCAGGAGTGAAAACTACCTTGTATAGTTAATACCTCTGTTGTTTATTTGCTTTTCCAGTTTTCTAATATTCAAGTCACAATTTTCTATGTCAAATTTTCAGATGTTAAAATAACTACTGTGGTTTCTGTCTGTTAGTTGGACCACTAACTGACAATTGCAAACCCAAATGTGTGAATACCACAGTGGAAACAACAAGTCTTGAGTTAGAATTCAATGGGCAGGAAGAAGTTCTCATATTCCTTCAAATGCTACATATTCATGTTTTTACTTGCCAGTATTGCTTTCTCCTATTTTCATAATATAAATACACTAATGATTTATTGTTAGCTTAGAAATATTTAAGCTCGGCATCCATACATGTCAATGTATTATATTAAGAGGAGATTCAGTCATACTCAGAGAAGCAAACACTTTTATTTTAAAGCAGTATTGAATGGAATCTCAATAGTACATTTGTAGTCACTATAAATAGTGAAAATTGAATATGATTAAAAGAAGTCTGTAGGGGTTAGTGATATAGTACAGGGGATAGGGTGCTTGTCCTTGCATATGGCTGACTTCAGCTCAATCGCTCACACCTCTTATGATCCCCCAAGCACCATCAGGAGTGATCCTTGAGCACAGAGCCAGGAGTAATCCCTTGAGCACTTCTAGATATGAGCCCCAACCCTGACAAAAATAAGCCTATAAAGTTCCTTTATCATACACATTATATATATTAAACATAATATAAATATATATAGTTAGATTTTAAATACTGTACAGGAGTCTTTTGCATATCAAAACATAGAAACCATTGAGCTACACCCAAGGTGCAAAAAAAATAAGTATGTATTCAATTTTCTAAATTGTAAATCTTTTTGCTCCTAAGGTAAGTTCTGAAGTGTATTTGCTTACCTTCATGTGTTTTTTTCTTTTGGTATTCATATTCCACCATAATACTTTAAATAAATGTGCATGTTGTAAAGAATAAACAGAGTAGTGTAGTTAGTCCTAAAGTTAGCAGATAAAGGAACTGAGTCAGTTACATTGAGAATTCATCCACACTGTCTCAGTCATACAGATGAAAGAATGAGTAGATCTGAGAAAATCCAAGAGGATAATTCTGCTTAGAACATTGCTATGACATTAACTATTCCATGCTTGAAGTCTGATGTCAAAAATCAATTTTAGTCAGTGAATGACAATTTAAAATTTATTTATTAAATTCACAGTGCACTGAAATCGGAATGTTCTATTACTGTCATTTCTTATTTAGATACTGAAAATTGCTTCTTTATTGTGTATTTCTAAAGCCTTGTCACTGATATTAGCTGGCATCCTTCTAATATTTTTTTACTTTAACTATGGAAATTTTCTTTTCAAAATCAACATTCTAGAGTTAATATGCTACCAGCATTTCACAAATTAAATTTGTTGTTAGAAAATGGGTTGCATTGTATCTTAAATTGATACTTTTACACTATTCCTTTCCATAATATGTCTACTAATATTGCTTTTCAGTAGATAATCTGTAGAGGAACTTGAAAGAAATTCAACACACCTAGTAGAGTAGGAAACAAAAAGTACACTATATTTTGGTTGCAATCAATGGAACTGCTTGTTTCTTTTTACCTCTTTTTTGGGGACATGTTGAGAGGGTCTGTTAGCAACTCCTGGCAATTCTCAGCCAACCATAGACCAAAAGGTTGCTCCATCCAAGGGCCAGTAGTATAGTGTACTGTGCAGGCTCTGTAGTACCAGGGATCACCCAAGCAGCTTGGCTTGTGGTCATCTTGGGCTATGTTCAATGATGCTTGGGGTGGGAGGGGGCAGGTAGTACCAGGTATTGAACCCCTGCATGGCCCCTCTTCTGTTTTCTTTTGACTCCTACATACAAAACTATTTGTGGGTTTTATCCCTAGTGCTCAAAAAAGAGAAACTCTGGGGAGAGGGATGGAGGAAAGGAGGAAAAGGGAGGAAGGGAGGGAGGGAGGGAGGGAGAGAGAAAGAGAGAGAGAGAGAGAGAGAGAGAGAGAGAGAGAGCTTTCCAAACCACTTACATAAGCTCTCTGCAATATCTCTTAGCCCAGATCAAGTCTTGGTTCCAACACCTCTATGATTGGTTACTTTGAGAGAATACTTTAAAATTAAGTTCCAGGATGTGAGAGTCTCTACAGGGGTTAAGGATCTTTCCTTATTCATGGAAAACCACTGGTGGATCCCCTGCACTACATTTGATACCTGTTTCTTTCTCTTTGAGCTCTGTTTCAGCTACTGCTCACTTACCTGAATTTCTTCCTCCACTAGGACTTTATCTCAACAAATATGTATATGTAAATGTGACCTCTGGGTGATGGCCATACCTTTAATTTGCACACAGATTATGCTAATCTCTACATATAAAGCCAGATAGTTTGGAAGAAAGGAGAGTGTTGAGTTCTTGGTGATGAGGAACAGAAAAGAATGGGCTAAGTCAAGGTAAGAGATTCTTTGTCTAAAATACAACAGGGACATGTAGGGAAGCATCCAGCCGAAGAGTATCTTGGGAAATTGAATACTTGCAAATAGAAAAACCCTGGACTTCAGTACTCTATTAACAATTTTTGGCATAATCAACCGGATGATTTTCACTCAGGAATAATGGAAGCAAAATACAGTAGTCAAAAAAGTCAAGTAACATTTGAGTGACAGTTTCATGCCTAATAGTAAATGGAGTAAAGTTACCTCAGTAGCTATCTTTATGGAGTCCATGCTATGTGTCAAACACTCTATTTACATTAACTCATTTAAAATTCAACCAAAAATTATTAAGGCAATAATATTCATCACCACTCATATCAAAAATGAGAGGCCTAAAGGAAAATCTGTCTAACATCTTAAAACTGACAGTATTGTCATAATTAGAGCCAGATTCATGTAGTATTAAAGTTTGATTAATTTTCTACTGGCTACCATTCCATTCTTCACAATTTTTAACTCTAGTAATCCATGCCAGAATCACCTTTTTACGTTTTCCAATTCTAGTGGAACCTGCTAGCTTTATTTGTTTCATTTTAACTTAGCTTGGTTTGGTTTTTTTGGGGGGGTATATCTAACTGTGTTCAAAGTTTACTCCCAGCTCTATGCTCAGGGCTTACCTGTAGCAGTATTTGGGAGACTATGCGTGGTGCTAGAGATTGAACTAGTGTGCAAGTCAGTGACTTAACTCTGTGCTATATCTCTGACTCCAACATACTAATTTTAATATTGCAATAATAAAGCATTCATTTATATACCACCTCTGAAGTAGAACTGTGGACCTGGGATGTAGCTCAATCAGTAGAGCATTTGCCTTGCCAATGTGAGGTTCCAGGCTTGATATCCAAGACCACCAAGAATTACAAGTACAAAAGGATGTCAAAAAGGTCATGGAATCCACCAAACATGGGTACTATATTTATCACTATTGACTTTGCATCTTTTCAGAATGTTGACTAACTTTATCTCCAGTTAATTGGCAAGATTAGATTCTTTATCTTACACCTAAATTTCAAGTTACCCTTTAGTTTTGTAGTATATATTTAATGAATTGTTATACACGTCTGAGCAACTGCCGTGTTCAGGAAAGTCATAACTTGAACGTCACATACTATGCTCTCATGCCTAAATTTTCAGGGATTCCACTTTAGTGCCACTCATATGCATTAATTTGCTAAATATTATTTTTTGGTAATGATGGTAATCTTCTCAGAGTCATGGGACTTTAAAAAGGGAATATCTTCTATGGGTTAAGATGTGCTATTCTCATTAAATGAAAAAACTAGAATGAATTTAATCACAGCAGTCAAGGGAAGCTACTGCATCATCCTAAGACAAATTAGAACTATTGCACCCCTGTGGTGTAACCTTTGATTTCGATTAGAGGTTTGAGGCCTTTTCCTATGACTGGCTGCAAAAAAATTCAGACTACTAAAGATGGAGGTAAGTTTATGACTTTGCATCACAGAGTTACACCAATGAGAAGTGCAGTTTCAGGCTTTTAGGAGAAAGTGAAAAACTTATGAATCAATCATAGTGATTCATAAATTTAAAAATTCTGACACAATATTTAATATATACATTTAAAAATATACAAATAAATTATTCAGATGATTCAGTGGATAAATTACTGGTGCAATTAATCCTGTTACTACCAAAAATCATGGAACAATACTAAGCTAAGATAATTAGATTGCTTTAAAAAATTTAAATGAAAGTCAACATTATTAATGGCAAACTAGAACACTGTGTTAAGTGAAAGTAACTGATGAAAGAAACAGAAACTCACCCTTCCCCATCCAGTTGGAGTACTGTGAAAATTATGCATGATAACTGTTTTCTAATGTATCACAAAATGTAGAAATGAAAAACTGAGAGATCAGAATAAAATATTCAATATTTTCTGGGTAACTTTAAATGATTATAGAAATGAACGTGTACAATTCATAATTGTTTACCTTGAGAAAATCAAATTTCATTTTTGAAGTAAGAAATCTCACTATCTCTGTCTCTATTTTTCTCTTTGTCTCTCAGAATTTAGAATCCACTGTAGCACCGTCCTCCCATTGTTCATCGATTTGCTCAAGCGTGCCCAGTAATGTCTCCATTTTGAGACTTCTTGTTACTGTGTTTGGCATATTGAATACATCACAGGTAGCTTGCCAGGCTTTGCCGTGCAGGTGAGATACTCTCGGTAGCTTGCCGGGCTCTCCGAAAAAAATGTAAATTAAAATAAATAACTGATTGGAGAAATTGGCTTGTCTCAACTGTGGGACTAGGCTAAGTAAGTTCTAAATTCAAAGGGCAGATCGTTGAATATCACATATCTTCAGGGAGTTCAGACTGGCAATGTTCAAAACATTAGTGTCTGGTAAGTCATGTACCTGAGAAGGGGCTAATCCCCAAGAAATGAGGAACATTTCAGCTTAATTAACAAAAAAGTTAGGAGGATAGCTTTTTAAATGTACTATTTTACCACCCTTTGATGGACATGTGAGTTGCTTGCTGAGTCTGGCTCTTGTCAGCCCTTTACACAGGGTCCTGGTTTCAGTTCTGTTGGATTAATACCCACAGTGGGACTAAAGTATATTGTAGCTCTATGATTTTTAAGAAGTGAGATTCCATGTATTTTTCTTAGTGACTGCTCTATCTTGTGTTCCTATTAACAGGATGCAAAGGTTGCATTTCTCTGCATCCTCACGGGTACATGTCCTATATTATTTTACTAACAGTCTAGTAAGTGTGATGGTGGTTTTGATGTTCATTCATATGCTTATTGGCCACTTTTGTCTTCTTTGGAGGAATTTTTATTAGAATCCAAGAATTTATTATTATTCTCAATAAAATTCTTATGCCTTTGTCATTGTCTAAAAGGAGGGTGTTATTGTGAAACATATTTTTGGTGCTGGGGATCAAACTCAGGACCTCACATATACAAGTAAGTGCTCTAGTGATATTCTGTCTTTACTGCTTTGAGGACATAGTGTCTTTGGAAAACCTGGCTTAAAACTACTGCTGAATGCCATTTATTCTTTCTGTCTTCATTCTCAAAGCCAAAATCCTCTTAGGATTTCTGTCTGTTAGTGAAATAGATACTGAAGTAGGTCATTAGTAAAAGTCAGTGGCATATGGCCAGGGAGATAACAGAAAGGACAAGAGTGCATATTTTGCTTGTAAGATCACTGAGTTCTATTCCTGGGACCACTTGTTCCCACTGAGCAACAGTAGGAGCAACCCCGGAGCACTGAACTGGACATATCCCCTGACTCTGAGCACTGCCATGTATAGCCCCAAAGTCAAAAACAAAGATGTCAAGTTGCATGATGTGACCTTTCGAATATCAGAGAATGCTTGCATATGTCTTACTTTGTAATCAATCAAGAATTAATTACAATGTAAACAGGAGTAATGGGATATTTTGAAATAAGATTTTAAAAGAATATACAAAGGAATCCAAGACCTAGATCCAAAGATCTTATCATGTACTTTATATTACAAATGTATATATGCAATATGTATTGCATGTCTGTTTAGGGGGATCTGAGAATATAGTTCGGTGGTAGAGCTTTGCATGTGTGAGGCCCTAAATTCAATCTCTAACATTGTAAAGAAAAGTATTACATGGGCCAAGGCAAAGAACAAATGTTAGAGGGCAAACTTGGCATGAGAGATCCTGGGCTTGATCCCTGGTTCAGTTGCTCCAAGCACCGCCAACAGTGCCAACAGTGGATAAAACACATTACAAATTTATATACATACTTATTTCTAAAACATATAAACTATAGATAATATCAATGGTCGTGTTCCTACAATATACAAATATTTTCTTATTTTTATGTGTTGTGTATGTTAACTCATAATGTCAGCACTATTTTTAAAACATGACAAAAATGTCATCTTTTAATTCTAATAACACTGAAGTAAAATTTCGGACACACTAAGTAGTAGTGTGACATTTATCCACATTTATGTTCCTAGTTAATTGTCCTCATATTTGCACTATAGGTACTCCATCAGTGAGCAATATCATATATTCAAATTTTGATGGAGGGGAGTATACATTGGTTTTAAATAATTGCAAAGAATTTTATGATATATGTGAAGATTCTTTTTTTAAAATTGTTAATATCAGGCTGGGGCAATAGAACTGATAAGCTGATTGCCTTCCTTGTAGACAACTCACGTTTGATTTCTTTTTTTTTCTTTTCTTCTTTTTTTTCACGTTTGATTTCTACTATTGCACATAGTTCCTCAAGCACTGCCAGAAGCGACCACTGATCTGAATACAGATCCAGGAATAGCCCAAGTATCACCCAACCTTCCCTCTACAATGCTAATCTTATTTAATCTAATAACTTCAAGTCCTAAGAAATACCCTAAGAAAATGGGTATTTTGAAAAACAGCAAAGTGATAAGCTGCACAATCCAGCTCAGTAGAGAAATAAATATAATCTTAAATGTCTAACCGTGTCAAAAGTTTTTTAAGATGCTAGTATATTTATGGGCTGGAGCGATAGCACAGCAGGTAGGGCATTTGCCCTTCACACAGCAGACCCGGCTGACCCAATTTCGATTCCCCCGCCCCTCTCAGGGAGCCCAGCAAGCTACTGAGAGTATCTCGCCCACACGGCAAAGCCTGGTAAGCTAGCCGTGATGTATTCAATATGCCAAACACAGTAACAGGTGTCACAATGGAGACATTACTGGGCCCACTCGAGCAAATCAATGAACAGCAGGAGGACAGTGACAGTACATTTATAATATGGGATCCTATGTGACATAAGATTTAAGTGAGTCTATAACATAAAGGTGTGTGCATAATAAAAAATTAAGAATGATCAAGTTGAAATACAAAAATAAAAGAGGAAGAGCTAATTCAGAGAGAAAATTTTCAGACCAAATATATCACACCAGCAATAATGTTTTTCCTGGGAAAATAAGAAAAAGTTGATTTCTGTTTTATCTCCTAGTAATTCATCACAACCAATTTCTAGTAATTAATATGTCTCACTTGTTTTTCTTGAAACTTTATCAAAAATACATCATACATTTTAGATTATAATGTATAAACTAATGATTGCTAATTGCTGTCCACTGTTTTCATTTAACATTGACAGGTCAACTGATCTCACATATTGCTGGAATATACATTAACCTTTCTCATCTAATCAGCATTGAGAAATTGCCAGTCAAAATGAGCTGATCATAAGAAATCAAAACATTACTGGAACAACTAATCATTTCACCTTTCAAATCAGAAAAATATTGTACTTCAATTATTTTACTTCATTTTCACATTTTGCCCCAAATTCATGTAAATGTGATTGAACATTGAAAAGAATGATCAGCAGTGCAGACTGATATTTTTACATCCAGTAATTAGCCTTCTTCTCTAACTTCCCATTACTTCCCACTTAATCCACACCAAAACTGCTCCATATGTACATATTAGTAATCAAAAGAATAACAATTAGTTTTTGCATACATAGAAAATACACTGGTAAGGTACATATTTGTGTACTTTAGTTTAAAATGTATGAACACATTCATTTATCACCATCTGAATTTTATACCCATTTTTTGTTTTTGTTTGGGGACTTCACTTGGCAGTGCTCAGGGTTATTCCTGGCTTTGTGCTCAGATATCTCTCCTGACTCTATGGGGGACCATATGAGGTGCCGGGAATCAAATACAAGTTAACTGTGAGCTTTATCCATTGAAGTATCTCTCTGGATCCCGAATTTTATATCTTAAAAATTAATATTAGTGCACTCTCGAATAATACAGAGGTCATTTACCTTGCATGTGATTGATGTAGGTTTGATCCCCAGCACCCCATATGGTTCCCCAAGCAACTTGAAGAGTGATCCCTGAATGAAGAACCAGGAGTAAGGCCTGACCACCGACAAGTGTGCCTCTGACAAAAATTAATATTAGTAATTCAACCTAACCGTGCATCCAAGAATAATGTAGTTAAAAAACCTTATGTTTATAAAACTGAAGAACAAATGTAAATTTCAAACTACTGTTTTATTGTACCTTAAAATTACTTAAACATTAAAATTGTTGCTAAGTGCCAAATTTAAATTAAAAGCTCAGATTAAGATCCAAAAGGATAGGCTGGAGTGATAGCACAGCGGGTAGGGTATTTGCCTTGTACATGGCTGACCTGGGGTTCTATTTCCAGCATCCCATATGGTCCCCCGAGCACCGCCAGGAGTGATTTCTGAGTGCAGAGCCAGGAGTAACCCCTGAGCATTTCCGGGTGTGACCCAAAAAGCAAAAAAAAAAAATCCAAAAGAAAATGTTTCTTAGTGAACACATGTATGTTGTCATTGACACTATTTATATTCAACTTTTAGTTATGCTAAATTGATATATATATATATATATATATCATTGCATTCATGTCAAGTATGCAATATAGTATTCATCTTTTTTGGTATTTCACCTAGATGAAAATTAACTGCCTACCAAATCAACAAAATTAAACATCACTTTCAAAGAATCTTTTGATATTTTATACAAAAAGCCCTGCTCATGTGAGACCTGTAGCTGAAAAAAATTGCAGTGCTGATCAAAAATCCAAGAAAACAGTGCCAAAAATCTTGCACATTTTCTGTTTACGTATTTGGAATAACAGAAGTGTTTTCACATGGTTTGTGGTGTAATATAGCACCATTCTTGCCCAATAATGTCTAAAATGAGAAAAAAATATTTCTACATACTGACATCCATTTACCATCCAAGTTTCAAATTCTTTGAAATTTTTAATGTTCTTCACATTATCCCAGAATATATTGGGGGCTTTATTTGGTGAACTGGGAAATAATGATGTTCAATGAGATAAAATAATAACTTCTAATCACTTGTAAAAATTTTTGGCAACAATCATTATTTCTAAAAAGAAACTTAAATAATTGCTCAGTTTTCTGCCTTAGTCCCCCTCCCATCCTGATGTTTCAGATACTTTTATAGAAGACTGAATTACCTGTAGAAAAACACCAGCACTTTCCCTTTCAAAGAAACCCTCCATTCCTCTCCCTTTTGTTGTTGTTGCAGTGAGCCAGTGTTCCACACACACATGGTTGTGGTACTTACACAGGGATATATAGTGTTCACCAGGGCTCAAACAATTAGTTATGCTCTCATACTTCTGGAGCGATAGCACAGTGGTATTGCTGGAGCGATAGCACAGCAGTAGGGTGTTTGCCTGGCACGCGAACGGCCTGGCCAACCTGGGTTTGATTCATCCACCCCTCTCAGAGAGCCCGGCATGTTATGAGAGTATCGCGCCCGCGCGGCAAAGCCTAGCAAGCTCCCCGTGACGTATTCAATATGCCAAACACAGTAACAAGTCTCACAATGGAGACGCTACTGGGCCTGCTTGACCAAACTGATGAACAACGGGAAAGCTACTCACTACTCACTGCTACTCATACTTCACCTGTGATGCTCACCAGGAGTCAAATGCATTTAGTTGAGATACTTGCATTCAGTTATTTGTGGTAGGTGGGCATATACACTTTTATTGTGGTACTGGGAATTTTAAACTGCAGTGCCACCAGCATGTGGGATGGTGCAGGGTATCGAACTCGTGGTCTCATGTTTGTGAGGCAAGAAATCTACTTGTGAGCTATTCCTGAGTCCCAAGAGCATTTTTTTCTGCTAAGCAAAAGTTTAGCAATGCAGTCAAGCTCAGAGAGAGACCAATTGGTTTCAGTAGAACACAGACTTTTTTTTTTAAAGGTAAATCAGTACTTAATTTCTTTTTTTTTTCTTTTTGGATCACACCCGGTGGTGCACAGGGGTTACTCCTGGCTCTGCACTCAGGAATTACTCCTGGCAGTGCTGGGGGACCATAAGGGATGCTGGAAATCAAACCCGGGTAGGAAGCATGCAAGGCAAACACCCTACCCCCTGTGCTGTCACTCCAGCCCCCAGCACTTAATTTCTATATGTTGCAACAAGACTTTGAAAAAATAACAAATATTTTCACCAAAGATACCTTTGATCATAATGAAACCCTGTTCCAATTTCCCTAATCAGACAACAAGGAATGTGCTTATTATGCTTATAAATGTATGGCTATATATAAAAATAAATTTTTCTTCAAAATTTTAAATCTAGACATTGAAAATAGGATGCATAAACAAAAGCCAGCCCCTAGATGCAGACAAAAGTATTGTGATTACCAGAAGGAAGGGAAGGTGGGGTCTGGGCCAGCTAAGGGAGTAGAGTGATGATGTATGGTGGATGATAGCTAGTCCTTTGGTGGTAGATGTGGTTTAGCATATATATATATATATATATATATATATATATATATATATGTATTTGGAACTGCAAAGCTATACTACTGAAACTGATACCGTTTTGTAAAACAATGCTACCTCATTTCAGAAGTACATTTATAACATAAAAAAAACATCAAAGTCGTTTCCCCCTTCCCTGAGTCTAGATTATATTTTCTTGGGCTGAATGGAGAGGGTGAAAGCAAAGCAAGGATCTTAGACAAGAGTGTGGTCCTAGAGTGCTTGCCTTGAACAAGCCTGACCTGAAGTCCATACCTGGGAACTCATGTAGTCCCCTGAGCCCCTCCAGGAATGATTTCTGAGTGCAGAGCCTGGGGTAAGCCCTGGACACAGTCAGATATGGCTCAAAAACCAAAAGGAAAAAAAAGAAGAGGGTGTGTCTGAGAGAGAAATGTAGGAAAAAAATCTTTGGACATGAGACTTGAAGAGAGTCATGAACAGCAGAGATTTCCCACTGGCAGAGTCACAGAAGTCACATTTCTAAACTTAACTTACAAACTTGGTCTCTGGCTACCCTGCAACCTCTTCAACTCATTCAACTTCCATCAGTCTCTGGAACTCATGAACTCTTTTTTTGGGGGGGGGGCATCATACCCAGCAATGCACAGAGGTTACTCCTGGTTCATGCACTCAGGAATTACTCTTGGCAGTGCTCAGTGTATACCATATAGGATGCTGGGAATTGAACCTGGGCCAGCTGCATGCAAGGCAAATGCCCTACCCACTGTGCTATTGCTCCAGTCCCAACTCAACAACTCTTATACTATTCAGACCTTTTCCTCTGCTTCTGGCAACACCGTATATTTGCCTTGCCTTGCAGGTCATTTATCTGCCCTAGATACACATGAATACCACCCAAGAAGCTTTTTAAAAATACAACAATGGGAGTCAAACATACAGAAGTCCTGACTCAAACTATTCAAGGTGTTTTGTAGGAAAAGACATGTTTACAATGTCATGGGGATGATGTAATCTGTTTGAGCTTGTTGGCAATAATGTCTTAACAATTTACTGATTGGGAGAGGTTGTGGGAGTGGAAGACCATAAGTGATGCCCAAGATTGAACCTGAGTCCCAAACATGTAAGACAAGCGCTCTACCCACTGTAATACCGCTCTAATCCCAATAAGCCAATTCTTTATATCCCCTTTCTTTTATCATATTATTCAGGTTTTCTCCACCATGTGAAAAATGAGAGTTTCCACATAAACCCTTGTAAACAGAAATAGCAAGAAGAAGGCAATGCCATTGATTTCCATGGAAAAATTTTGAGCATTCCCATACCAAATCAAAACTAATAGTGCATAAAACCTAAAATAGCACTGGCCTACAGTAACGCAGAGATGATGAGAGTAGCACAGCCTGTATGGGACAGTGTCCTGGAAGGGAAGTTGACAGTGTCATTCTCAATGCTTGGGTGTATGTTGCTAGTTGAAGGGGAAAAAACAAACACTGAACAAAGACTTTGCTTTTCTTACCGCAGTTATAAAAGTGAAAATCCTGGCCAGAAAGGTAGTGCAAGGACTTGCATTAGCCAATCTGCCTTCAATCCCTAGCACTGCAAATGGTCCTCTGATTGTCCCTAATCACAGGGTAGGACTAAACCCTGAGTATAGTAGAATGTGACTCAAACCCCTTTCCTTCCCCCTTGTAAAAATGAAAAATCTTTTGGATTCTTTTTATTTGTGAAAACAGATACTAGTTTAGGTCTTTTGTAAGAGCAAAGTGGCACAAAGTTAACTTTTATTTAATAGAGACCCAACCCAGTGGTGGGAGGGGAGGGCTGAAGGAATTGGCAGGGGGATGGGGGGACCTAGGGCCAACCTCTGGGACACTTGGTCCAGATTCTTGGGCCCAGATGGCTGAGTGCTCAAGCACAGTGATGTAGGCCCACCAGGGCGATACTGGCTGTGCTTGGTTGGGAGGACCTCATGGTTCAGGGTGTCAAAACTTGCACATTCCAGGCAAATGCTCTACGCCTTAGAACCATATTCACTAGCCCCCAAAGAGAACTTTTAAAAAGCAGACAAACACTGTATCATATATAATTTTGAAAATGTCTCTTCTTCTTAATCTCTGGGTAGCAATCAGTATCAGACCCCGGCTTGGATCTGTAAAGTCAGCAGCTTTTGATACCCTGTCCATAATGATTGTTTAAGCATTAACTTCAAGGACTGGAAACCAGTGTGAAGGCAGGGGAGAAGAATTAGGAACTGACACACAAATGGTAGGGGCTAAAACTGCTAATTCTTAAGAATGGGAGAACAGGGGCTGAAGCGATAGCACAGCGGGTAGGGCATTTGCCTTGGACATGGCCTACTCTGGTTTGATTCCCAGCATCCCATATGGTCCCCCGAGCACCACCAGGAGCGATTCCTGAGTGCAGAACCAGGAGTAACCCCTGAGCATTGCCAGGTGTGAACCAAAAAGGAAAATAAAACAGAATGAGAGACCAGGATTAAAGACATAGTTCAGGAGCAAAAGTGCATGCTTGGCATGAATGAGGCCATGTTCTCAGTTCCTGGCATCATAAGAGAAGAAAGGAACTGTGTGGTCTGGGCTGGGGGTGGGGGAGCAACACTAATAAAGTTGGATGGAAATTGACTTTATAGCTACTTCAAGGGCCCAAGAGTCATGAAAATAGATTGTATTAATGCCATTGTCTAAAGTGACATTGTAGCCTCTGATCATTCAGCTAGTTTTACTAGTGATAGTAGTGATAACTTTACTTATATCCCTACTGTGAACATCAGTACTGAGAACCCTATTTGCCAATAGGACAGAAAGATCTAGAGAGTGCCCATACATGAGCAAGTCATCCAACTATAAGGTAAAGGTAAAGGTAAAGGTAAAGGTAAAGGCCCTCCCGTTGATCGTCGATTTGCTCGAGCAGGCCCAGTAACGTCTCCATTGGAGACTTTGTTGTTACTGTGTCTGGCATATCAACTACTCTCGGTAGCTTGTCGGGCTCTCCGAGAGGGGCAGAGGAATCGAACTCGGGTCGGCCATGTTGGCCGCTTGTAAGGCGAACGCCCTACCGCTGTGCTATCCATCCAACTATAGAACTCAGCATTCCTTGACTGTCCCGGAGGAAAGTGAGGATGTTTCCTTCTGATAGTGGAAGGTCCTTCAGAGGTTGTAGCCCCTCATATGTGGAGGTGCCTGTATGTTTCATTATGAATATACCCTCAGATTTCTTTTTTCTCAAGGTTTCTTGTCTCTAAGTAAACCTTAGTTGTTGGAATAGCTGCTTGTTTTCATTTGAGGTCAATACTTTGTATCCTTGGCTGGAGTGGTAGGGCGTTTGCCTTGCACGGGGTCGACCTGGGTTCAATTCCTCTGCCCCTATTGGAGAGCCCAGCAAGCTACCATGAATATCTCACCAGCACGCCAAAGCCTGGTAAGCTACCTGTGATGTATTCAATATGCCCAAAACAGTAACAACAAGTCTCACAATGGAGTCGTTACTCATGCCTGCTCAAGCAAATCCATGAGCAATGGGAGGACAGTGATACAGTGCTACTTTGTATCTTTAGAATAAGTCATTTTTCTCTTTCTTTCTTATATATTAAAAGGCCATACTTAGAACACAATTTCTATCATTGTTCTCATTGGTCTTCTTGGACATGCTTGTTAACCATTTACACTTCTCCTCCATTTCCGTTTCTACAGAATTGAGAGGAATAGCACCTATATCCTACATCGGTAGTAAACTATTGATATGATGTGCGTTATGCGTTCAAATTATTTTTTATGGTATGGATCCCTTAGGATGGCAGAGTAATCATCTTACTCCTCAGTAATCTTTATCATCAACAAGGGTCTTAAAAGCCTTCAGAAGTGATTAAATTTATTGTGGCAAACAGTAGGTTTATTAAGCAAAGCAATGAGCTGTGGACACCTCTAAATTTGGTCTTGAGTCATCATCATAGTTAATTTGGAAAAGTGAAATATATTTTAGACTTTTTCTATTTATAAGGAAAAATAGCATATCTACTGAATTGAAATTCAGTAGGTAGTGTCACTAAATAACCTATTTTTCTAATTGCAATAAATTGATTTACCTGTGCCCTTCTAGATAATAAAAGTGTGTGTCTGACCTATGGTGAGACAAATGATCTTTTATCAATGGAATATTAACAAAGATAACCGAAGTAGAGCCTTGAAATAGGGTGTCATGTTTGGCCTTGCTATTTTGTAATCTAGTGATTCCCCATGAAGATAAAAGGATACCCAGTGCCTCTTATCTTGAGTTTCCATTTGTGAAGCATTGATTGAGTCCATTCAAAATCCCAAATCACCCTTTTTCTTGAAGCCAAGTGCAGCATACCTGCAAATTAAAACAGAGCCACCAAATCTAGCCCATCTTCAGTTATTCTTGCATACCTACAACCACTAATGCTCATGGGGTCACAAAATTGTGGAAAGCGTTTTTTTGCAGGATTATTGTAGTGAGAGTTGACCAATATCTCTATACAGAGATATATGTTACTTTTATTGTTGTTGTTTTTATTGTTATCAGGGCCACACCTGCTGTTGCTCAGGGAACATGCCGTGTTGGGAATTGAACACTCAAGCAAGGCATGTTCATGACTCCTGGAGCCACATCCTGGCCCTAAACCTATACTTGATCTATGATTACATGCCATGCTGGAAGCATTGGTATTGACTCTATGTATGTTTGTTTGTATGTGAGTGTGTGTATATGTGTGTGCACTTGTGCGTGCATGTGTGCATGCACACATGTGTGTTTTACCTAAGTGAGATAGCAACTCAAATATTTTAGTCATCTGTGCTATCACAACAAAATACTGTAAGAGTGGTTGTCTCATACAGAGAAACTAATTCACTATAGCTTTGGAGGCTGGAAGTCTAACATCAGACTGTGAGTGAGGCAGAGTCTGGGTAGAGCTCTCTCCCTGATTTTGAGACAGTCATCAGCATGTGTCCTGCCATAGCAAAGGGGAGGAAAACAAGCTCTGGTCTTGCATATATGGGTACTACCTTCTGAACCTCAACTATTATTACATCCCAAATGCCTCAACTCCAAAGTACCATACCATTGAGCTAAAGCAGCGATGAAGTATACAAACATGAAAATAAGTTCATAATCATTTTGTAAGCAGGGGCTGAGGTTGTGGGTCAAACAGTAAAGCACAGAAATTACATGTATGGGTTCATACCCCATTACAGTGTTGCCTTACCCTGGCACAACTGGGAGTTGCTCTCACAACAATAAATAGAAAAAAAGTGACAAAGCAATAGGTTTAGATGTGTAATGTCATTGCAAATATTAAGCACTGAACAGGAGTAAATACTTTATCTTTATATTAAAATTAATACTTAAATTTTCTAGTGCTATAAAAATATTGTTCTTAAAATGTAAGCCCAATCTTGGAGCCAGAGCAATAGCACAGTGGGGAAGAAATTTGTCTTGCACACGGCAGACCTAGTTTGAATCCCCAGCACGTCATATGGTCCCCTGATTCTGCCAGGAGTAATCCTGAGTGCTGAACCCTGATTATCCCCAGGTATGGCCCAAATTACAAAACAAAACCCTAATCTTCCTTTTATGATGGAGGATGTAGATTATGCTAATATACAATGGGAGTTTGGGCTTCAAGATTGGCAATAGTCATAAATTTGGCTCCTGGCCATTCATTTTTGAGAGTATTTAATGGCCACAGATATTTAGATAAATTTATTCCAACTGGGTATGATTTCCAACACTCAAAGAGGAATAATTCAGGCATGTGCAAGGCAATAAACTAAAGACTGGTTTTAGGCTATAGCAAGAAGATTCAAAGTAGAAATTTCAAAGTAGAAGTGAAAAGATTTCTGGGGGTGGAAGAGGGACTTCATAGAAGATGCTTAGGTATTTTCCTATAAGTATGGAGCTTTCCAAGTGATGAAACAGTTATGAATGTATATATACTGATAGTCTTTTCCTTGTAACTCTTACAACTGTGCATGAGATAAAGTATAGTTTAAAGAAGTGTTTTTCATACTTTTTCTGACTGTGACTCCTTTTTTGACTTTGTTTCTTCTTATGGCCCCTCTGTTCCACTGACTGGCCTCCTATTCTTATTTTGTGGCCTACAATATATGAGATATTTAACCTTTATAACCAAAGAATATTCTGGGGGCCCACAATGGACTATATGGCCCTCATCTGAAAAACACTGGTCTAAAGGAAGTAATCACCTAGTACAGTAGGAACTAGTTAATGTTTTTCGTGCTTAGGTTTCCATGAATAATGATGATGGTATTGAGTTATAAAAAATGAGGTAGGCAGGTATATAAAGAAGGACTCTCATGGCAAAGAAATTACTTGGAAGCACTAACCAACTATCCCTAAAGCTGACAGAACCCACCTTGTGGACACAGGAACTAAGGCCTGATAAGACCTTTACCTGTGCCAACACAGACCCAGAGAAGGTGGGACACCCCCACCAACCTCTGAAAGAAGCTGCAGCAAGAAAGGAATTTCCAATAAGACCATAAACTAAGCCCAACTCTACCCCTGTGGCATCCACCCTAGCTCTTACCTAGGTAGAAAGTTCCCCACATGAGGGCAGCATGAAAAAAAACCTATAAAAGCCAATTTGAACAAAGGAAACCTGTAAATATGCTGCCTGAGCCCATGTGCTGCTTGTGCCCTAGTGTTGTGGCCAAACGCATGTGATGCCCGAGCACATGTGTCACCTGCATCTCCTCTCTTGAGATGTGTACTTTCATGCTTTCCTGTCTAATACTGGGATGTGTACTGGGCTTTCCTCCGTTGGAGAAGCCAGTGTTCTCTCTTCAACATTGTTATCCTCTCTCTCTTTCTCTCCCTCTCCCCTGTCTTCAAAAACCTCCAAATAAAATCTGTTTTCACTTCACTGCTTGTCTCCTTATAAAATAATTTTCTGTGAGAAAGCAAGGACCCAAAAGGCCTGGCTTTCTCTACCTGCAAAGAGCAATTCCTCACTCCAGCCTGAGTCCACAGCTCTCCATGAAAATGGGTGGTGGGGATGAACTTCCATGCCTGGCAGAACAAGTTGGATATCAGGTGTGGCATAAGAGCTACATAGTGGGGCTGGTGGGACTTAATGTTCGTGCCATGCAGGAGTTTGCCATAGACTTTATCAGTCCTACATTTCCCAGTCAGTCTTGGGGTGGGTGGCAGAGGTAGATTGGGATAAAGTGGCCATTTCTCTCCGTTCCATTTCACGTAAGTCACGCCAGGGCCCACCGGCATAAAAATTACCTTAAAAATATCACAGAAATTATTAAAAAAAATAAGAAAAAAATATCATGGAAAGAAAATGGTTCTACCAAAAGGTTTTATATGGTGCTTCCCATTCTTTTCAGTCTCCTTTTGGCATCTTTTATCACTATATAACTGTCATCCCATTGTTCATTGATTTCCTCAAGCAAGCACCAGTAACGTCTCCATTCATCCTAGCCCTGAGATTTTAGCAAGCGCCACATTGGAGGTTCTTTCAGGGTAGGGGAAATGATACCCATCATTGTTACTAGGTTTTGGCATGTCAAATATGCCACGGGGAGCTTGCCAGACTCTGCTCTGTGGGCAAGATACTCTCGGTAGCCTGTTGGGTTCTCTGAGAGCAAGAACTAGACAATTAGAGGTTGCATGGCTGCAAATGTGGCTGCATACTTCCAGGAGCTTCGTTTTATAGTCTCTGAATCTTGGTCATAGATGGGATTTCATGGTTCTGGGGCAGTTTGTGGGTGTAACTGCCTAGCCACTGGAAGATTGGGGACCTGGGTGGAGGAGGCCCAGTCCCAATCCGAGCAGGTTTGGAGATCTTAGCCCCAGGTCCCACACACCTGGGTTCCTCTGCCGGTTCCTTCCTGTGTGAGGCTCGTCTGAGCATGTGGAGAATGGTCTTAAGCATGGCTGTAGCTGGTTCCGAAGGTCTTCAGCTGTCGGGGCTCTGCTTGGGGCAGGGAGGGAAACTCAACCCACCCTCCTCCGAGGGGCCCCAATGAGGACAGTCAGGTGTGGGTGCAGGGGACTCTGCATTGTTCTCTTCTGGGAACTTGGTTTTATAGTCTCTGGGTCTTGGCTTTTATGGGATTACATGGTGGGGTAATTGGTGGGTGTAACGCCTAGCTACTGGAAGATGGGGGATCTGGGTGGAGGAGGCCGGGTCCCCATCTGAGTGGAGATCTTAGCCCCTGGTCTCACACACCTGGGTTCCTCTGCCGGTTCCTTCTTGTGTGAGTCCCAGTTACTTCCTGCATTCCTTCCCTGCCCCAAGCAGAGCCCTGGCAGCTGAACACCTCCACAGCCATGCTTAAGACCACTCTTCACACACTTGGCATATTTTATAGCACTTCAAAAGGTGAATTATTGGGTCTGGTCATCTGGAGGTTCACAGTGTCTGTGCTGAGTACAGGCCACTATGAGGTGGACTCAGAGAAGGAGGAGTAACTAATTATGCACCCTTGTATCTGGATTTGGTATGGTTTATTTTACACAAAGACATTTCTGTTCATCCATAAACAGATATGAAAAGGTGAATTTTAAGAGGTGCAATCTTTCTGAAAGATAGGGCAAACATTTGAACTCAATGTATTAGATATGTTTGTAAATTCATTTATGGCCTGTGAAGAAAGAAAAAAAGAAAGAAAGAAAGAAAGAAAGAAAGAAAGAAAGAAAGAAAGAAGGGAGGGAGGAAGGGAGGAAGGGAGGAAGGGAGGAAGGAAGGATATGAGACAAAATCATGATACAAGGGGTTATGTACACAACTATACTATAAAAAATTAGATGTGCTGTTCTCTGATGCATTTTTTCTGTGAAGAGTTCAAAACTGTGTATAGAATACCCTACTCCTGATAACCCAAGCAGTCGGCTGCAGCCCTCTTAATTGGTATGCTGTGATCACACCCCTCTTGATTACACCCCTAGGGCATAATAGGAGGCAGGTTTCACTTTAGCACCTTTCATCAAACAGGAAGTAAACTGCTTTATGGATAAAAATAGCCCTGCATAGACTCACTATTGACATCAGCCACCCCTGGTGACTTCAGGGCTCATCAGCAATTCACAACTGTTTTAAAATAAAGCCAAGAGTTGCATATATAATTGAAACTGCGGGGATAATGAGAAGGAAACAGCAAGAGGCCACGTTGCTCTGAGGGCTAAGCTATAGATTAGAAAATATCAGGGTCCTAAAAGAAAACCCTATTGAAGCAGTTCTGGGATAGGGCTATTTTTAAAGCATTGGTGTCCTAAAATACCCCCTCCCACTCCACAAAGATATTTATTTCATTGGACTGAAAGACAAGAAAATGCAAGATGCCAAATTGATAATTATTTTTTCAAGGTTATTCAAGTTAATATTTGGAGCCATTGAACAGTCCTGAGTTTACAATGACAAAATGAACCATTAGATTTTCATTGCCTTTCAGAAAAGTGTCTTTGCCATATTAACTGGATTTTCAAAGGATAGGATGTTAGTGTTATAAATGAAAATACTTTTGGATTCAGGAAGATTCAGGAGTTCAGAACAAGAAGATTGTGGTGTTAAGTAATCTACCAAAAGTGCACAGAGAGTGAGGATAAAATGTTTACGGGAAGCCTGACTGAATTCCTACATAACTTGATCTGCCTTCTAGCCACTGCTCACTGCTGAAAAAGTTAAAGTAAATAACCTAAATTCACACATTGAGACAGGAGAAAACCAACAATGAATAAATCCCAAATTAAATAAATGAACAAAATAATAATAAAAAACAAGAAGCAGAAAAAATAATAGAGAAATCAAACGACACAGAGAGCCAAATGAAACAAGGAACAGTCTTTTTTTTTCATTTCTTCTTTGGTTTTTGTTTTTGGGCCACACCCAGCTGTGCTCAGGGGTGGTTCAGGGATCACTCATGGGAGGGTTTAGAGGACCATATATGGTGCTGGGGATCGAACCCACAGGTCAGCTGTGTGCACAGCACTATCTCTCCATCACCCCAGGAACTGGTTTTTCAAAAAATAAGCAAAATTTCCAAGTCCTTAGCTAAACTTACAAAGGAAAAAAGGAGAGAAAATTCAAATAAAGTATATCAGAGACAAAAGGGGAGATATTACAGGACACTTTAGAAAGTCAAAAGATGACAAGATGTTACTAGGAACTACCTTATGACACTAAGTTTAAGAACCTAAAAGTAATGGAAGAATTTGGTGGAGATGGAACACCTGGCAGTGCTCGGAGTTTATTCCTAGTTTTCTGCTCAGTGTCATTCCTAGAGTGCTCAGGGAACCAAATGTGGTGCAGAGGATTAAATCTGGGTTGGTCACATGCAAGACAAGTGTCCTCCCAACTGTATATTACTACAGACCCAAAATGAGTGAATTCTTAAAAGCACACAACCTCGCAAAATTGAATCAGGAGGAACTTGTAAATCTGAACAGACAAATGACAAATAGGTGAATTGAGACATAACAAAAAGTTACCCAATAACAAAAGCCCATGCCCAGGTCATCAACAACAAACTGAGTCCAATAGCATATCAAAATGATGATAAACCATGTTCAAGTGGAAGTCATTCCAGGGCTACAAATATAGTTCAATATATGCAAATCTCTTAATGTAATCTGTCATATAAATAAAAGAAAATATAAAAATCAAATGAGCATATGTGCTAGAGGGATAGTATCAAGGTTGCATCACTTTTCTTGCATATGGCTGACCCCACTTCAACCTCCTGGCACTGTATATGCTCTGCTATGCCAGGAGTGATCCCACTATAGAGGGCCAGGAGTAAGCCCTGAACCCTGAAATGGAAGGCCACAAACCAAAAATAAAACATCTGAGCATATCAACAGATGCATAAAAATGCTTTTGAAAAGATTAAACTTTCCTCTATCACTTAAGAAAAAGTTCAACAGAATCAGGATAGTAGGAGCACACCTCAAAATAGTAAGAGCCACAGAGAACATTCCCGCAACCAACACCATGCTCACAGTGAAAAACTAAGTCTTCCTCTGAGGTAAGGCACAAGGCAAGTCCATTCCTTTTATACATTATAATTAAATACTGTTTTGGAAGTCCTCGCCATAACTGTAATGCAGGGAAAAGTGATTAAAGAACACCAATTTGGAAAAGAAGCAAAGCAATCAATATTCGCAGATACATAATAATATAAAGCATATAAATAGACGACTCAAAAAACTCATCAAAACAGCAAACCAGTAAAGCAAAATAGCAGGGTACAAATCAATACAAGACATGGTTACATTTCTGTGTTCGAATAACAAAATACAAGGGAAAGAAATAAAAGGAGAGGACCAGAGAAATAGTATTGCAGGTAAGGCCGACGCAGGTTTGACTCTTGCACCCATTAAGTTCCCCTAAGCACCACTAGGAGTGATTTTCAAGTACAGAGCCAGGTGTTAAGACCTAAGCAGCATTAAGTGTGGGCTAAAAAAAAAAATAAGAAAAAATAAATTAAGGAAACTACCCCACCCCATTTTAAAATAGTACCCAAAAAATCAGATATTTAGGAATTAGCAATATAGGAGATGAAAGATTTAGATATTGGAAACTATAATTCACTATTGAAAGAAACGGAATAGAATATCAGGAAGTAGAAACATTCCATATTCATGGTTTAGAAGAATAAACATAATCAAAATCATCATCCTATCTAAAGTATTATACAGATTCAATATAATTTTCTCAGGGACTTAGAAAAATATTACTAAAATTTAAATGGAAATAAATTTACATGGAAATTAAAACTTTATATGGAATGAAATGCACCAAATAACAAAAATAGTTTAAGAAAAAATATGATGGATATTGTATTTCCTGACTTTAAATGGTACTATAAAACTATACTAATCAAAACTATGGTGCTGGAATAAAGATTCCGTCTCATACCAATGGCATAGAACTGTAAGCCCAGATTTAATTGAAAAACACAGATTTATGGAAAGTAAATCAATAACGAAGGAGCTGGGTGCAGGAAGTGGAGCTAGGAAAGCCTCTGCAACATAATCACATGCAAAGATAATCACATGCAAAGAAAAAAAGAATCTGGATCCTTATGTTATCCTACTCACAAACGTTAATGCAATGTGGCTTTTAAAAAGCCTATTAAAGACCAGAATTAATTATTAGGCCAGAATTCATAAAATACTTAGATGGAGACAAGAATACCCCTTCAGGATACGGATCTCAAAGTTGACTTCAGTGATTTGTCTCCTTTGACAAAGATAATAAAAATAAATAATTGGAACTCTACCAAGTTAAAAAGATTTTACATTGCATTAGAACCTTGAATTAAAATAAAGAAACTCACTGAGTGGGAGAAAAATCTTTTCACAGCACACATTAGATAATATCCAAGACATATTAAGTACAAAGCTCAACAACAAAAATACTAATAACCTCATGGGAGGGGGAGGAGTTGAACAGACACTTTCCCCAAGGAATTCATATGGACAGTCACTGGGAATACAAAAAATCACAGTGCTTTAATAAAACTTAAAAATTTATGAATAGAGCTTCTATATGAGTTAGTAATTCCATTTCAAGACAATCTGTCACAAAAATATAAAAACATTAGTTCAAACAGATATATGCACATTTATGTTCATTGTAGCATTATCTAAAGGCTATAGATACAACTCAAAGTTTGAGTGACAGATAAATTGGCAAAGAAGGTCTGGTATATACATACAATGAAATGAATGTACTATAAGAAATGATGAAACCTTGTAGTTCACTGAAACTTGTTTGGAACAAGTGGATAAGAAGCTCCATGAAATAAGTCAGAGAGACAAGATTAAATACCAGATGATGGTAAATAGGGCTGGAGCACAGCGGTAGGGTATATGCCTTGCACGCAGCCAGCCCGGCCGAGCTGGGTCCGATTCCTCTGCCCCTCTCTGAGAGCCTGGCAAGCTACTGAGACTATCTCATTCCCCTTGACATATTCAATATGCCAAACACAGTAACAACATGTCTCAAAATGGAGATGTTACAGGGCCTGCTCGAGCAAAATCGATGAACAATGGGAGGACAGTGTTTTTTTTTATGGTAAATAAGGAGACAGAACAAGGGAATAGATAATGTTAAATAATGATAGGCCCATGGTCTTAGATTACAAAACAGATTACTTGATAGGGGGACATTAGGAGATGAAAGGGGAGCCCCATTAGATGTAGCATATGGACCCTGGTGGAATGTATTGTCCACTTTGGTGGTGGTTACTTATGTAAACTTTGTATATGAAAGGCATAAGTATTATCACTGCTATGAACATGTCTTCTAAACTATAATAATAACAAAAAATTAACATGAAGTTATGGCTTCTTGATAGTTTTTGAATTGAGGAAGTATGTTTTTCAGCTTTTCCAACGGCACATTATAATGAGCCTTAAGCACCTACATAACAGTGGTTAAAAATATAAAGTGTTTTTACATTAACAACTAGGCATTTTCATGTATTTTTATTTTGCATTTTAAATATGCCCTTAAAATTATTCTTGTTCAGTTTACTTCTGAGAATCTCAGAGAAAGATTTTGATTAAATTTCAGTTTCTGAGTAAATTACTTAATTCAATGCAAAAATATAAATTGTAACTAAAACTTAGAACCTTTTGAAAATGTCTTAGATTGTGTCATAAAATTCGGAATTAAAAAGTAAACAATGAATGAAAAGATAAGTAGAAATTGAAAGAGAAGAGAAAGATAAAGAGAAAAACTGGTTTTCATATTAGCAGATAAACTGAAGCATAGATAAAATTTACAACATGAAGTTTTTTACGGACAAGAACAGCATTAGTTTGGAGGGTTATAAATTGTGGAATATTTAATATAATATGCAAGCTATTCTTTTATTGATCTATCTTGTTTACCAGCTTTTTAAGTAGTAGTTATCCATTCTTCAGCAATTTTAAATTATGTGCCAACTAGCGTTGTATTATTCAAGTTAGAGTGGTTAATATATTGAAAGATTTTTATCTGAATTTTGTTTTCATTTGTCCTATTTTAAAGTTCAACACAAGTTCTTTTTTTGTTTTCTGAAATCAATAGAAAAATGTGTGTTTGTAATATTAAGAAAATTACTATGTTTAGCAGGCTTAGTTCAATGGTTTAGTAAGCAACCATTTTCTAACTAGATGTGACCCTATAAACTTCCCCCACATCAAGCAGTAAGTGAAAAAATTTTAAGAATATTGTGCCATTTCTCTTTCAAAATAAAGAAACTGTCAGGCAATACAACATATTTGTGTAAAATATAATCACAAATACATATACAGAGTTGTCAGTTCATTAAAATTATTTTATTTTAAGGGATTCCCATACCCTTTCTTCCGATCCCAGAAGTCTGAAGTAAAATAGCTTCAATGAGTAATTGTTGGATTTCTATGCTTGAGTTCCAAATTTAAGTTTCCATGTGGACTGCTAAAAATGTGGTATGTAAGATTTTTACAAAATATTAGTTTTGAGTCAGAGGATTAATCTCTTCTGTTATTAACATATGCATGAATAAAATAAGGCAAGGCATTGGAGTCAGAGGAGTCGGACTGTGATACTGGACTTCAGAAATCCCTGCACTGCAAGTGTCATGATACCCAGTTACAAGTCACTTCCTATCCCTCTAATACACAAACTAGAAGATTTGAACTGGAAGTCATTGAACTTATTCAGATACCAGGATATATATATATATATAGATCTACATGTTTTAATCATTCCCATTGGCTCTCAGGATCTATACATGTTAGTACTTTGCAGGACTCACATATTTTATGAATACAATGAGAGTTTTCACTCAGTAATGCATTTGGAACTAAATTCTGGGAACCTCATGCTTCAGTTGAGCAGCTCTAATTTTGACTTTATGTTTAGGTCTTCCTTAAGTTTGATTTTGATTAAGGAGATTTATAGCTGAAGGAACAATGCTTGTAGACCAGTGGGATAGATGATCTCTATGATCCTATATAATCTTAAGCTTATAGAATTCAATATTAATCAAAAGTAACTTTGGCATCTTATTTCACTTTTAGCTATAAAGGTCTTGCTTCTTCAAGTTGCCTAAGTTCCTTAAATTCAAATAAAACAGAATATTATTCCATAATTCTGAGTTATGCCTATAACAAAATTTTGAAAATAGTTGCTGGAAATGCATATGCATTGAAAAATGATAGAGGCAAGAAAAAAATTAATTAAAATTAATATTTGCAATTGTGAAGGATAATACCTTATTAAAACAGTGAAGTGCTGTTAAAGTTGGAGATAACATTTTAATTTAAATCTTTTTATTGTGGGGAGCAACTCCCAAGCAGTGCTCTAGAGGGAGGTCATGGGGCTGATTTGAAATTCTCAGCTAATCAGGCTGTAGCTCAATGCAAGGTCCTAAAGATGCGACTTACTTCCTTCAGTTCCACAATGCTGGGGATACTGGGGCAACCGCAGCAGTGCTCAAGGGTCTTGCAGGGTCACTTACTCAGGTGCTTGGGGACTTCCAAAGCTACACTCTGCAATGCTGCAGGACACTACACCCTGCAATGCTGAGTGATCCTGGTGGGGAAGCATGCTAGGCATGTACCTTAACCACTGTACTATATTCTGTCCTCTTTCATTTAAATATTCTATCATTTGCTTACCAAGAACTCTTCCAAGACTAAAAAATAAAAATTCTTAGTATCTAAGTATATCTCAAACACAAGTTGCTAAGTTATTCTTTCAATAAAAGATAAGTTTTTCACATAAAAATATTTTCAACATAAATTAGTGAGAAGTATATTCCTTTTAAAAAGCAAACAAACATTGTATAAACTAAAAGTTTATATACAATTTTAAATTATATTTTTACTATATATAATATAATTTCATCACATATGAGTACCAATAAAACATTTAATATATTAATTGATAAATGCCTATTTATAAGTGTAGTCAATCGAATTTGTACTGCTAAACATTTACATCAATGTCAGTACATAAGTTTTTATTGCTACGATTATTCTTTAATGGATAAAGAGCTTTAAAAGTGAAAGTCAGATCTCTGAGGGACAGGAACCCTCAGAGTCCTGAAAGTCCTGAGGTTCCTGAGTGGTGGGCCACGCCACTAGCAGCCAACATTCAAGGACTTACTTAATTTCCTCCTATTCAGGTACAGGCCCAGTGGGGGTGGCATCCAGAGCCACCATAATTCTCCCCCTCTGTATCCCACAAGAACCATAAATTAGCCTCTTAGGTGGAACTTTCACTAGGGCAACCCGGTCACCAAAAACACATTAAGCCAATAATTTGTTAGACCCACCTCAATTAATATTACACCAAATACCCAAGAGTAACAGTGAGCATGAAAGTCTAAATCACACAGATCACAATGGTAAAGCAATGCAGAAGCCCACCAAGCTTACTTAGTAAAGAAACTAGCCCAGAAGACCCCACCAGTAATGAAGCGCTAGATGACCACTCTGGCAAGGAATTTAGAAGGGAGCTACTGAGGATGCATAGGGAACTAAAAGTAGACTATAGACCAAACATGGTTGCCACTCAATGCCCCTTTTGCAAACCACAACACCCAAAAGGAGAGAGAACAAAAGGGAATGCCCTGCCACAGTGGCAGGTTGGGATGGGGGGATGGGGGTGGGAGGGATACTGGGACCCATGGTGGTAGAAAATGGGCACTGGTGGAGGGATGGGTACTTGATCATTGTATAACTGAAACCCAAGCACAAAAATTTGTAAGTCTACAACTTTATCTCATGGTGTTTCACTAATAAAAATTTAAAAAAAAGAAATAATGGAACACACCACCAATAAAATACAAGAGGATTTGAGAGCAGAAATGTGGAAAATGCAAACAAAACTACAAATAGAAATGACAGATCTGAAAAACCTGGTAGGTGAATTGAAAAATTCAGTGGAAGTCCTCTAGCAATGAGTAATGGCTGCTGAGAACAGAATCAGTGAGCTCCAAGATGAGGTGCAGAGATTCTCCAGACAACAGCAGAAAATGGAAGAGTCTCAAAATGAACCAACAGATGTCAAGAGAAAAAGGGATGAAGCCAAGAGAAATAACATGAGATTCACTGGAGTCCCAGAGGGACAGGAAGAAGACCCTGATGAAGAAGAAACTGTCAAAGACATCATTGCTAAGACATTCCCAGAGCTGAAGAGCACATGTGACCAGATTCAGGAGGCCTGAAAGGTACCAGCTAGGAAGAAATTCAAATAATACTTTAAGACACATCCTGATCAGAATGATGAAAACAATAGACAGAGACAAAATTCTGAAAGCAGTTAGATCGAAGAAAGAAATTGCCTATAATCGAGCATCCTTAAGATTTACATCCAACTTATCTGAGGAAACCCTCAGGGCCTGAAAACAGTGGTGGGATATAGTGAAAAAACTCAATGAAATAGACACCTCAACAAAAATACTTTACCCAGCTAGATTCTCATTCATATCAAAAGGAAAAATACACAGTTTCACAAACAACTCAGAAACTTCATAGAGTCAAAATCATGGTTACAAGAACAATTAAACCAGCTACTTTAAAACAAGGGGCCGGAGCAATAGCATAGTGGGTAGGGCCTTTTCCTTGCACATGGACGACCAGGGTTTGAGTCCTCCACCCCTCTCAGAGAGCCCAGCAAACTACTGAGAGTACCCCACCTGCACAGCAAAGCCTGGCAAGCTACCTGTGACATATTCGATGTGCCAAAACAGTAAGAACAAGTCTCACAATGGAGACGTTACTGGTGCCTGCTCGAAGAAATCAGTGAACGACAGGAGTATAGTGGTACAGTGCTACTTTAATACAAGACAAGCCCCTCAAATACACCAAACTTTGGCATAAAGATGGGACAAAACCCCATAACAATAATCTTTCTCTACATCAATGGGCTAAATGCACCAATTAAAAGACACAGAGTGGCAGGCTGGATCAGAAAATTGAACCCAACATTCTGCTGCCTGCAAGAAACACATCTGAACAGTCAGAGCAAACACTAATACAAAGTCAAAGACTGGAAAACAATTGTACAGACAAACAACTGCATCAGAAATGCTGGGGTGGCCATTCTGGTATCATACCACAATTGATTTCAGAATGAAGAATGTCACAGTGAAGGTCATTTCTTATTGATCAAGGGATCTGTATATCATGAAGAACTTAAACTCCTAAATGTATATGCACCTAATGAGGGATTAGCAAGATACTTAAAACAACTACTCATAGACTTGAATAAATCAATAGCAACACAATACTAGTGGGAGATTTCAACACTGCTTTATCACCCCTCGATAGATTAACCAGACTCAAGCTTAGGAAGGGCATACTTTATCTGAGAGAAGAAATGGAAGAAAGGGGCTTAGTAGATATACGTGGGACACTTCATCGTCAAAAATCTGATTACACATTCTTCTCAAGTGTGCATGGGACATTCTCCAAGATAGACCACATTCTGGACCACAAAACATACCCCCATAAAATTAAGAAAATAGGGGCTGGAGCAGTAGCACAGCGGGTGGGACATTTGCCTTGCACATGGCCGACCCAGGTTTGATTCCCGGCATCCCATATGGTCTCTGAGCACCAGCAGGAGTAATTCCTGAATGCAGATACAGGAGTAACCCCAGTGCATTGCCAGATGTGACCCAAAAAGAAAAAAAATTAAGAAAATAGAGATCAACAAACTTCTCAGACCATGATGCACTGAAAATAGCAATGAATCACACACACAAACAGAAAATCAAATCAAATGCTTGGGAATTAAACAACTCACTACTGAACAATGAGTAGCTTAGAAAAGAAATCAAAGAGGAAACCAAAAGATTCCTGGAAACAAACAAAAATGATGACACGAGTTACCAGTACTGGTGGGACTCGGCAAAAGCTGTGTTAAGAGGAAAATTTATAGCTCTACAAGCATTCCTGAGGAAGGAAGAATGAGCCTACATAAGTAACCTAACCTCGCAGCTTAGGAGTTTGGAGGACGACCAACAAAAGGAGCCCAATCCAAGCAGGAGGAAGGAAATAATAAAACACAGAGCAGAAATTAATCCCCAAAAAAACAATCCAAAAGATCAGTGAAACCAAGAGTTGGTTCTTTGAGAAAATATACAAGACTTATAAACCTCTAGAAAGACTCACAAAGAAAGGGAGAGAGAAAACCCTAGTAAAGCAAATCAGAAACAAAAAGAGGGACATCACAACAGAAACTACAGAAATTCAAAAGATCCTCAGAGATTACTTTGAGAAGGTTTATGCAATGAAACAAGAAAACATTGAGGAAATGGATAAATTCCTGGATTCCTATAGCCTCCCAAGGCTGAACCAAGAACACCTGTATTACCTGAACAGATCTGTCACCACCATGGAAATTGAAACAGTAATAAAATGTCTCCCCAAAAACAAAGGCCCTGGCCTGGATGGATTCACTAGTGAATTCTTCCAAATATTTAAAGAGGACTTTCTCCCAATCCTTTTAAAGCTTTTACAGGAAATTAAAGAATCAGGACCACTTCTAAACAGTGTCTATGAAGCAAATATCACCCAGATTCAAAAGCAGATAGAAATACCTCAAAGAAAGAGAACTACAGACCGATATCCCTGATCAAGACAGACATGAAGATGCTCAACAAAATCCTAGCAAACAGCATCTAACAATTCATCAAAAAGATTATACACTATGACCAAGTAGGATTCATCCCGGGGATACAGGATGTTTTAACATCCACAAGTCAATCAACATAATCCATCATATAAATAAATGGGACTACATTAAACTAGGAATCTTCTGCGCCTCAAAAGAAACAGTGACCAAAATACAGAGAGAGCCTCCAGAATGGGAAAGAATATTTACCCAGTACCCATTTGATAAGGGGTTAAAATCCAGGATATACAAGACACTAGTAGAATTGTACAAGAAAAAAAAACCTCCAACCCCATCAAAAATAGGGAGAAGAAATGAAAGCTTCCCCCCAAAAGAAATACAAATGACCAAAAGGCACATGAAAAAATGCTCTACATCACTAATCATCAGGGTGTTGCAAATCAAAACAACAATGAGATATCATCTCACACCACAGAGACTGACATACATCAAAAAGAACAATAACAACCAGTGCAGGCACAGATATAGAGAGAAAGAGACTCACTTACATTGTTGGTGGGAATGCCAACTTGTCCAGTATTTTTGGAAAATAATATGGACATTCCTTCAAAAACTAGAAATTGAGCTTCCATATGACCCCACAATGCCACTTCTGGGAATATATCCCAAGGGTGTAATAAAGCACAGTCGAAATGACAACTGTACCTGTATATTCACAAAAGCCAGTATCTGGAAACAACCTGAGTGCCCAAGAACAGATGACTGTTTAAAGAAACTTTGGTACATCTACATAATGAAATACTATTAAGCTGTTAGGAAAATGAAATCATGAAATTTGCTTATAAGTAAATGGTCATGGAGAGTATCATGCTATGTGAAATGAGTCAGAAAGAGAGGGACAGACATAGAAGGACTGCACTCATCTGTGGAATATAAAATAACATAATATGAGACTGACACCCAAGAACAGTAGACACAAGGGCCAGGAATATTGCTCTGCTTCATTGCTCTCCAGGAAGCCTGCCTCATGAGCTGGGGGAAAAGGTAAAGGCCCTCCCGTTGATCGTCGATTTTGCTCGAGCGGGCCCAGTAACGTCTCCATTGGAGACCTTGTTGTTACTGTGTCTGGCATATCGAATACTCTCGGTAGCTTACCGGGCTCTCCAAGAGGGGCGGAGGAATCGAACTCGGGTCGGCCATGTTGGCCGCGTGTAAGGCGAACGCCCTACCGCTGTGCTATCACTCCAGCCCTAGGGGAAAAGGCAGCTGCAATATAGAATGGATCACTAAGTCAATGATGGTCATGTTTGGAGGAATTGTTCGGGATGGGAGATTATTGCTGAAAGTAGATAAAGGACCAAACGTGATAGCCCCTTAGTTTCTGTATCACAAACCATAATGCCCCAAATTACAGAGAATATTGGGGAAATTGTCTGCCATAGAAGCAGGGGAAGGATTGGAAATGGGGGTAATACTGGGGACATTAGTAGTGGAAATTGTGCACTGGTGGATGGATTGGTGTTCAATCATTGTAGCACTGTTGCACTGCACTGTCCTCCTGTTGTTCATCAATTTGCTCGAGTGGGTCCAGTAACATCTCCATGTGAGACTTACTGTGATTGGCATATCGGATACGTCAGGGGTACCTTGCAGGCTTTGCCATGCAGGTGACATACTCTCGGTTGCTTGCTGGGCTCTCCGAGAGAGGCGGAGGATCGAACCCGGGTCTGCCGAACCCAGGTCTGCTGGAACAGCCACGTGCAAGGCAAGTGCCCTATTCACTGTGCTATTGCTCCACATGTATTCTAAAGTTAAAATGTTAGCTATTTTAAACAGGAAAAAAAATTCAATTCTACACTTCAAATTATGTACTAGATACTACCAGGCTTTCTTGTAAAGACTCTGGAGATGCAGTGTTAACAATGTTCAGTATACACATTTTTGAATAGGAGAAACTTCAAAATAAATGGATTTTAAGTATACCTTAAAAATGCATATCTTTATTTACCAGGCCACTCTATTGTGGTTTTTTTTCTTTTTGGGTCACACCCAGCGATGCACAGGGGTTATTCCTGGGTCTGCACTCAGGAATTACCCCTGGCAGTGCTCAGGGGACCGTATAGGAAGCTGGGAATCAAACCCGGGTCGGCCGTGTGCAAGGCAAATGCTCTACCTGCTGTGCTATTGCTCCAGCCCCAAGGGCCACTCTATAGGTCAGAGGCAAGTTTAATTTTATGAATCAGTGACATTATATCCATTTATCACTATCATCTAATACATATTACCAAAGTCAATTCTTTCATTCAAGTCAAGTTCATTCAACCTCACTTTGAGGTTGGCTATTCAAACATTATAATCAGTAAAGTATCTATACATATGGATTGTACTCAATCATTGTATGACTGAAATTTAAACATGAAAGCTTTGTAACTGTTTTTCACTCTGATTCAATTAAAAATGGGAAAACTGAAATAAAGTACAGTTTGGGAGGAGGATATATTTTTTTAATAAAAGTTGAGAGGGTTGGAACGATAACACACCTGGTAGGACGTCAGCCTTGCACTTGGCCAACCCGGGTTCAATTCCTCCATCCCTCTCGGAGAGCCTGGCAAGTTACCGAGAGTATCCTGCCTGCAGGGCAGAGCCTGGAAAGCTCCCCATGGTGTATTGAATATGCCAAAAACAGTAACAACAAGTCTCAAAATGGAGACATTACTGGTGCCTGCTGGAGCAAATCAATGAACAATGGGACAACAGTGCTATAAATATTGAGACTTAATTTATTGACATTAAATTTTGAAGAGAATTGTCTTCAAGAGGACCACTTCTTTAAGTACAATTTGCTAATTATAACTCTCGAAAGACATACACAGCATAGCAGTGTAGACACGGATTTGAAATATTGATTTTAACATTGCTTTTGAAGCTGCCCAATCAGAAATTGTCTAATTTTGAAACACTATATTCATCAAAAATGTATATTCTACATACTCATGTGTAGAATATCAGGATTTTGAGTAGTTATTTCAAAACCTACTTTATTCACTTTCCAATTCTCCAAAAAGTTTTTAAAAATGTTCAACACATTTATAATAGTACTATTATAATAGCTATCACTATTGATGATGTTACAGGAAAAACTACCATTGCAATGAAATAGAAAAATAAACTTAGAGATCAGAATGTTCATCTGATATGAACGTAGGAAAGGGGTCATTTACAGGATAACAGTTTAGTTATGTAGAATAACCTTTCATTAATTGTTACCTACTTCACCTTAGTAAAATTTAAGCATAGATGCATAACATTAATTGACCTTATAAAATAGTATCACTTGAACTGGGAAGATGTTCAGCAGGTACCAGTAATGTGTTCAAAGGGCTGGGGTACATCCAGAGTCCATGGGTTCAAATTCTAATACTGTATTGTTTCCCCATTGCCCCCAGGGTGGTCTGGGTGCACCCCAGCACTAGTTGTCTCAAGTAGAATTTAGCAGAATGTCACCAGGAGAGGGGCAGTGTTAAGGCCTCTTAGGGGTGCTTGCTTAAGAGATTTTCTCCTATTTCCCAAACAAAAGTATCAGTGAGCATTTTAGTATTATGTTGCAACATATGAATATCATTTTAGGTCTCAAGTTAGGCCACCCCAAGATGTGTCAACATGGTATATTTACTATTTCGAATTAGGGCTTCTTGGGAAACATCAGATACAGAAAAAAATCCTCTAATAGTTCCAATTTTGTGAAAGCAGAAAATAAATCTCTTGTGAAGAATGCCTGTCTCTATTGCAGGAAGAAGTGGATATTTGATTGATATAAAAGTTTTAGTGCCTGCCATTCCTGCCTATATAAGTTCTCCTTTGTTTATTGGCATCCAAACAAAAAAAGAAAAAACCCAATATATTTAAATATAAATAATTCACATCATTTATGGATGTGTAAACATGCAATATTTACATATATTTACATATGTGTAACATGTGTTACATATGTGTGTGTATGTATGACTGTTCAGGTCATCCAATTATTTATTCTACTTCCAAATCCTACCATGTTCCTTTCTCTTCACCTGCCTCTTAGCAGAATCTCTCAATGAGAATTAACAGCTGTAATCCCTTGTCTATTGTATCCATCAAAGAATTATCTTGGAAAACATTTCTTATTACACCAATACATTTATCAGAGTTACAACATGGCCTCCATGCCACTTACATTCCAACTCTTTTTGGAGGTGGAGAGGGGTTGGACCACACACATCAGTACTCAGTGGGTGTTCCTGGTTCTGAGCTCCAGTGACCCCTGGAAATGCTCAGGGGACCTAAAATGGTGCTGGCCACATCCAAGGCTACCCTTTACCTCCTGGACTATATCTCTAGCTGCTTTAGTCCAATTCTTTAACAAGACTCGAAAGGCCATTTTGACTCATTTTTTTAAATACGCATCGCTCCTCAACCCCACCCACTTTTAGAGCCATACTGAGGGTCTTCAGCTCTCAAACTACATAAGGTCCCCTCATCATTGTGTTTTGCAGGTCTTTCAAGAGCACTTTGTTTTGACCAACTTTAATAACCTTAGAAAATACCATTTTTTTGGACTTTGAGCCACACCTAGAGGTGTTCAGGGTCAACTCCTGGCTCTGTGGCACAGGATCATTCCTGGAGGGCTTGGAGGCCCCTATTTGGTGCTGGGGATTGAAGCTGGGGTGGCCTTGTGCAAGGTCAGAACACTACCTGCTGTCTTATTCTCCAGTCCCTAGAAAATACTTCTTAAAGGTCCAATTCTATACCCTGATAAGATTAGATGACCTGCCCCCATTACCTCCACTCTAGAGATTGCCCTTGTTTTGTAATTGCCTGTTTACTTTCTCCCTGACTATATAACCTATTTCTTGAGGATTAGGAAGCCTGTAAACAGTCTTATATGGTTTAGAAAGTCCATCTTAAAGGCCAAAAATATAGTACTTACATAGTAAACAGTTTCTAAACAGAAGAGAGATCAACAAATGAGTGAATGAAATGTTTGCACTATAAAATAATCATTTCTCACTGGTATGCATAGAAAACTGTGTGAAAAAAGAGGTAGTATGTATAGGAATAGTGAAAAAAGGACACATTTTACCATTTTTTTTATCTATACATAGTCTTGAAAAAAAATTCCACATCTAGAACTAAAGTTACTAACAAAAGCAATATACATCCACCATAATAGTCTTAGAACTTGTGCATTCTTTGTAATAACAAAGACAGGAAACAACTGAAATATCATAAAATGGAATCTAGTTGAATAAAATAACAGAGTCATCTCATAAAACACTATACAAATACTAAATAAATCAATGAAGTTCCATACAGTGACAGAGAAATAATTAACTGTATTGTTAAACTAAATAATAATGGAGCAGAGGAATATATATATTACCATGTATACAAAAGTATACATTATATACACATATATGTAGCACTGCACGGTGTTGTACTCCCGGCATTCATTGATTTTCTCAAGCAGGCCTAGTAACGTCTCCATTGTGAGACGTGTTGTTACTGTGTTTGGCATATCAAATACGTCATGGGTAGCTTGCCAGACTTTGCCAACATATATAGGTAAAGGTAAAGGTAAAGGCCCTCCCGTTGATCGTCGATTTGCTCGAGCGGGCCCTGTAACGTCTCCATTGGAGACTTTGTTGTTACTGTGTCTGGCATATCGAATACTCTCGGTAGCTTGCCGGGCTCTCCGAGAGGGGCGGAGGAATCGAACTCGGGTCGGCCATGTTGGCCACTTGTAAGGCGAACGCCCTACCCGGTGTGCTATCGCTCCAGCCCGCCGACATATATATATATGTAAATGAAACATTTAAAATATTAAAATATTGTCTCTGGGAGATGGAAAACTGGAGTATCAGTGTGACTTACTAATATATATCCATTTATATTTTCTACCATATGCCAAGATATATTTACATATCTAGACCATGTACCTGTATTACATATATTAATTCATAAAATAAGAAAGAAATCACCAATAAGTAGCTAAAAAATTAATCAGAAGTCAGAGCAATGTCCCTGAAGTGACTGGTACCAGACCTCCTGAGTAAAGGGTATCCAGAAAGGCTGAGATGGACAGAGCTTATGTATTTAGTATTGAAGCCCAACGTTTGATGCCCAGCACCATATGGCGTCCTGAGAACAATGCAGGACAGACTTGGCAGCTTATGAGCATTGCCAGAGATTGCCTAGAGTGGCACTCAGTACCCCATGAACACTGTCCAGGAGTGCCGCTCCCTTCAGAGAAGCATAACTGATAACCAAGACAAAAGCATTCAGGGAGGATGACTGATATACACACAAAAGCTTGGTATGAAAGCAATCACACCATGCGCCCTGGAGTAAAACCAATATTCTTATATAATTAGAATTAATTGATATTGCCAGAGGTAAAGAACTAAGTTGGGGAGAAAGGAATTATAGCAGAGGAAGCTAAAGGGAGGCAAGAACCATATTATGGAGGGCCCCGTGTGCAATGCTAAGGAGTGTATTTTTAGTAGTAAAGCAGTAGAGAAACATTAAAGTAATGGTCCCCAGCCCTGGCTACACTTTACAGCCACCCAGGGAGCTCTTTGAAAATGTTCACTCCTACATCCCCATCTCCAGAGATTTTGATTGAATTCATCTTGGGTGGGGTCTTGTGATTCTAACAAGTGGGCCAGTCTGGGAATTAACTGCTTTACTGCCGAAATTTAAGTAAATTACAGTAGAGTTTGACATTGTGGGTAGATCATTAAGCATGGTAGAGTTTACTACATTTGGGGTAGATTAAAGTATATGGGATTTGTAAAGAGTATCATATTATTATACAAGTACCTAAAAAAGAGGTGGAATATTCTATTTTTACAGAGATAAAACACATGAGAAGTAAAACCTTATGGTTATTACAAGTACTGATTCAGATTAAAAATCTTCTACCATCTTGTTGCTATGTGACCTTAGATAAGCAGACAAGCAATTTAGCCTTTCCTAGTCTCTGTCTCCTCATATCAAATGGAAGTGATAAAAATACCTGTACCATAGAAATTTTTGAGTGGCAGCCTGGGTAAATAGCTGATCACAATATCAAAGATAAAGCAAGTATTCACCAAGCGCAGCCATAATGGAGCTTTTGCTGTCACATTATATATACGGAAAGAGGGAGAAGCAACACTGAAGCTTAGCTTTTAGTGATCTTTTATTGAAATCTAACACATGTAGGAAAAATTATACAGGTCATCAATGAACAGCTCAATGAATTTTTACAGATTTAATGCACCCATTTCAACAGTACTCAGATAAAGAAGGAACACTGTCAGGCTTCATGCTTCCTTCAAGTCTTATCTCCTAGGTTTTCATTTGGGGAGGCAGTCTAGTAAATTTTTAGAAATACCCTTCACAAGAGACACAGTATAAGAAGAGGCGCTTATATATGTATGCTGAGTCAGGAGCCTGTGGGATATTCAAATAGAAATAGCCAGGCTGGTGCTGTGGCTCAGAGGCAGAGTGCTTTCCTTATGTGTGTGAGGTCTTTGGTTCGGTCCCTGTCCCTTCAAAAGAAAAAGGAATAAAGAGAAAATGAAAAACACAAATAGAATGTGCAAAAAGGTTTGACCAAAGGATGTGGCTATTTATGCCAGTTTGATAGACACTAGAATTTAAGAAATAGTTGGCATCAAAGACAGCTCCTTTCACAATTGATCGAGTATACAGTTCTAATGATCAGGCATTTTCAGTTACACTGTGTAGTAAACCAAAGGGGGAAAAATGTAGATCCTACTATTTTAATAGAAACTTATTGTGTTTCTGTAGTTATATATTTATTTTTTGGTGACGGAAAAATAATTGTATTGAAAGAGATTCAGAAAAGTGTGAGGGGAGAAAAAAAGAGAGAGATCCGTGTTCAGGAGAGAACATGGGCTTCTCCAGAGGGGAAAAGTCATATTTCTGTTGTTATTTATTGTACTGACTTTTTCTGAAAACGTTTCTCTACCGACACCATGAGACCTTCCATAGATAAGCAGCCTTATTTGAAATGGTTTTAAATAAATATGTAAGAGTATTATAATCTGCTGTGGTATCTTGCTATAAAATGACAGATTTTGTTACTAATTAGAGCAACATTTTGCTTTCCAACCAATTTAGGAGCCCTATATACACTTTTCCCAGATAATTTCATGGAAATGAGCATGAGGCATATAAATTTGGGGATTCACTAACTTTGCGAGGATTTAATTGCTCACAAGAGAAAAATGGGAGACTAGTTCTCCAAGATGCCATGATAAGTTTCTAAAAGAAAATCTGATGCATCCTCTGTTACAATAAAAAGGATGATATTAAGAATAATGTCCCTTGCTACTGATGGTGTTGAAGGAGGGGCCTCCACAAGATGCTACTGTAGGTCTCCCCAAGATATACCGAACAGACCTTTCCATGAGGTGATACTTGGGCATGTGGATTATTTCAAATTTAGGTCACATGAGTCTCTGAAGGCTCTAGAGTAACTCGTACTCCTCCCTGAACTACCCAGAAGAATGAAAATTTAGGATAGTATCCAGATTCAGGGTTACCTTGAGAAGTAACTCTTTTCAGTTGTATTGAAGAAACACTGCTGTATAGCAGGGCAAATATCTAGTTACAGAGCATCTGTTTTTTTGTCTAGGAGTTATCTTTCTTTCTCCTTGAAGCCTCAGGGCCCTGATTTATTCCTGAGCTCAGACTAAACACCTCCTTCTGTCCAGTTTATAAGAAAATTAGGATCCATGGACATACTTCCTATACATGTAATCAAATTTGTTCTTTTCTCCTGTTAATATATCTGATTTTAATTTGATTTTCTGTGAGGGAAGAATCCCAAGAGAGAAGGGAAAATATCCTCTCTGCCCCCTCTCATGCTCGCTAAATATTTACAACAAGCTGTTTGGATTTCATTCTTCTGCTTTTAAGCACAAACACAACCTCTTCCAACACCGCTGCTCATAAGTAAATTTCACTGGTTACTCTCCTGTCAGCTTTCCCTGGAAAACACTAAATATGACGTGTGTGTGTGTGTGTGTGTGTGTGTGTTTGCTTGTTGGCCATCTTATTGATTGACTTCTTCTTGTTGTATTAGCTTATGAAAGTCCTGGCCATGGTCATTTGGTTCCCCACCATATTCTTGGCAGCTATAAAGCTATAAAAGGTGCTGAATTATTGTAGGGATTTTTCAATCTTGGTACTATGGACACTTTGATCAGTTAGTTCATTTTTGGTGGAATCTCCTAGATACTCTAACATGTTTAGAAGCATCCCAGATTCTACTCACTAGATACAATTGAAACCAGATTGTCCCCACAATCCCTCCACACTGTGATCTGGAAAACTTGTCCTTTGACATTGTTTCATGTCATAGGAGGCAGGGACACAATTGGTCAGCACCAATGAGAATTACAGAATAACTGAGTGAATGACTGAATAAGTAACGGAGGTAATGAACAAGTATCTGCTCAGAAAACAGAAGCAGAGGAATGGGCAGACAGTCAGAGAAAGTTATAAATCAGTGTTCACCAAAGGTCAAAAATGCTTATGATATTCAAGAGATGAGAGGGTTCCAGTTTGTCTAAACCTACAAGAACAAAACTGAGTTGAAAGGAGGAGGAGAGGAGTAGTCATAGTGTGGTTATATAGGTCAAGGTAAAAGATTTGGAATTTACTCTTGGAAAAATGAGAAGCGTTTTAATGAAGAAGTGAGATGATTTAATTGACCTTTTTTAAAGGTTGCTCTGAGTGCTGCTATTAGATGATAGAAGTGGTGGGGGGGCAGTGCCTGAATAAGGGAGACCGGTTAGGATGCAGTTTTATCACTCCAAGGATGAAGAGATGGTGGGACTCTGAATCATGAAGGTTGAGAATCATACTAACTTTATCCAGTTAGGTCCAATTGATGCATCAAGCAACACGGATTCTATACAAATATTCTGATAATTAACACTTGACAAGAGGAGCATTCAGTATATGGCAAGCAAGTTTGGTCATTTGCCATGTGTGTGCATGAACCTAAGATGCGACTTCTGTGGCAGATTTGAATGAAACGCACTTCATGCATTTCTTAGAATGATGGTGCTGTCCTTTCACTTCAGTGTGATAACATCCTACTTCAAATTTATGATGCATGCTGTACTTGTTCTAGATAACTCCATCTCCTTGACTCTGAAATGAGACATTTTGAAGAGATCAGAACTCATTATTTTCCAGATGAAGTTTGACTGGGGGAAAGAGGCTTATAGAAGAAAAGGACTTGTGCCTGAACACAAAGGAAATGACTTAGGACACAGTGTCATGACAGGATCCCAAATGGGAAGGTGGACAAGGATTTTAAGCTCTTGCAAGCTGAACTTAGAGGCACTAGTCAGTCCAATCCAGCCACTTCTTTATTGACAGAAAACAGAGCACTGGTTCCTCTGGTTTGTGCATGCTGAATTGGGACACGTGGAAGTGCAATGCTCCATAGGCTGCACATGCCCAACTGTCGGTGGTCCAAGATGGTAGAGTTGCCATTTCCCCACACCCTCCTCACTCCTACGAGGGTCATATAGACTGTACAGGTTTTGCAAGGTGAAGCTAGCATAGAAGTAGAAGCTCTGCTTCTTTTGGGGGGAAGAAGGGCCTTGTAATTAAAAATCCATAAGGCCTGATTAGGCTGACTTGGAGGATTTATAGACCTGGGAGGTGTTTTGACTTCAGGCAAGTTCTGTGAAGAATTTCCATGTTGGACCTCTTGACTGGAGTAAGGGCTCAAATCCAGTCCTTACGCTTTATCATCCTGAGTACTGTTGAACATTATAATGAAAAATACACTTAACTTTACCACTACTGGAATATTTCCTTACTGTGATATTCACTTCATTTTGCATAATATCCTGAATAAATTCTTTCCTGTAAAACAACTTCAAGATGCTTCATTTTAAGCTCGAATATAAAACTCTTAGTGAGATCTATATAGCTGTTTGGCCAATGTAAGAGTTCATATGAAATAGTTGTTTGATTTTCTAACAACTTTTCATCTTGCTTATGTGTCAAATCTTTACTATCAAGCATTCTTATAATCAAGTTTATTCTTTTTTCCCCCACAATCTTCTTCTTTTCACCGCACACTATAGATCATACTAAAAACACTCTTATTATTATTCATATATACTGAACACAATGAGAAAATAAGAAACCCAGGCTTTTAATTTGAATTAAATATAATGAGGAAGAATTGTTCACAATTCTTTTAACTGTTTCTTCAAAATCATTATAGCTTTCTTTACCAAATCACCTGATAAGCTTTTTGTTTTGGTTTTTGGGGTTCATATCCAGCTGTGCTCAGGGCTTACTTCTGAGTCTGTACTCAAGGATCACTCCCAGAAGAGTTTGGGGGACCATAGGGGGTGCCAGGGAATAAACCCAGATCTGTGCAATGGAAGTGCTTTACCCACTATCTCTCCAGACTCTGAGGAAAGCTTTTTATCAAAAAATAAAAAAGTGAGGCAATGCACACAATGGTGACAATGCTAGCATTGATCGTTTAAACATAAAGGAATTGTTTAACAAGATCTCTGAGGGAATGTTTAGCTCAGTCAGGAAGGTTTTCAAACATTCAACTACACAAAATTAGCACAATAATATTAGAATGAAAAACATTTTTAAAGAACTATTAATGCACACCTTACAGAGATCTGAAATTTATGACACTACGTTGCTTCATTAGAGTTTTCTAATTGACTTTCGAAAAATAAACCTTAAGCATCATAAAAACATTGAAAGTAAAGAGTAGAAAATTTCCTCATTCATTCATCGTGGCTGTTAATACCATCAACCATAAACTCAGATGCATTTGGAGAGAGTTACATATTTCCTCATCTTCCTCCTGCCTTACTGATGTTCAGAAGTCACCACATCGTATAGAATTTGGCATGAACTTGCTGTAAACTTTTTTAAAAGGATAAAATTAGTCCTGCAGCAATGGTGTACCCATGATCCTTTGCGAGCCAAATATACCAATAATCTAAAATACAGATTTTAATCAATAACAAAGCTTTCTGTTAAGTTTTATTACATAATTTATTTTATTTAATGAAATTGAGACCATCAACCACTCTTGCTAGTTCCCATATCTTAACCTCCAGTATTACCCTGAAGCAGAACATAGCAGTATTTTCTCTTTCCCATGAGAAGCATCAGCCACGGTATGGCTTGCAGCCTCTCTATTTTCCTACTCCTTTTAAAAATGAATTATCTCTAATTTCAATGAGCAACACTCAGATTTTGAAAGTACCTTTGCACAAAAGGTTTTAAACTGTCAATAATGAAATTTCTAAACATACCGATCTTAATATGAAAATGCTAGGGAGTCTGGAAGCAAAAGAACTGTGGAACATTTTCATGAGACATTTTGTATCTTCATGTTGGCAAATTTAAAGTCACTTTAAGTTCTCTCTTTTCCCTCATGAGAGTTTAGATCTAAGCAGAACGTCTGCAGTACTAACCAGGATCACTTCAATACAGCACATTTTCATGGAACACATTTGCTGTCAATCAAAAAAGATTATAATTACAAAATAATGATGCCTTGTGGACCCATTCTAAAAATACTTTGACATCTGAATCTCCAAGAGTAAGAGCTCAAACATCACAAAGAATCTTCCAGATTCACATGAATAAAGTTCCTGAGATAGCTGATATTTAAAAAAAATTATGTGTCATGTCAATTATGTGAATCTATGCTAACTAGATCACATCTGCAAATGTAGGATGTGTTGGCATGCTCTGTGAATCAACTACAAAAAGTATCAGGTTTACATTCACCTCTTGAGAAGAACCAGAAAATTCCTACTTGCACCATTCTTTTGTCTCATTAGGTTAATGGATTTGCTACATCTGAAATGTTCATTTTGATTGGGATAACTGTCATGTTAAGATGGCCCCTGTATGACTTAACTTTTGTTTTCATTCTAGAGTTTAGACTTTCTACAAAGGATGGTATACTCATGCCTCCAGGAGTACCATGAGTAAAGCTTAAAAAATATATATAAGTAGCTTTATGTTCCCCAGATGAATGCAATCTTTCTGTGTCTATCCCGCTCTTTCTGACTCACTTCGCTTAACAGGATACTTTCCATGTAGTACCACTTGTATGTAAACTTCATGACTTCATGTTTTCTAACAGCTACATAGTACTCCACTGTGTAAATGTACTAAAGTTTCTTTAACCAGTCATCTGTTCCCGGGCACTCACGTTTTTTCCAGATTCTGGCTATTGTAAAGAGTGCTGCAATGAACAAACAATTGCAGATGTCACTTCGACTATACTTTTTTGCCTCTCTGGAATATATTCCCAGGAGTGGTATTGCTGGGTCAAAGGGGAGATCATATTCTAATTTTTTGAGAATCGTCCATACTATTTTCCAAAAGCATTGGACCAGTCGGCATTCCCACCAGCAGTGAAGGAGGGTCCCTTTCTTGCCACATCCGCGCCAGCACTGGTTGCTTTTGTTGTTGTGGATGTGGGGCAGTCTCTGTGGTGTGAAATGATATCTCATTGTTGGGAAACATAAAGCAACAAAATGGGAGATTAACACCCAGGAGTGGCTGAGATTAGTACCAGGAAATTTGCTCCATGACTTGGAGGCCAGCCACACGTGCTAGGGGAAAAGGAAGCTCAGATAGAGAAGAGAGCACCAAATAAAGGGTGTTGTGAGGATCCTCCCAGGGTGGGAGAAGCATGCTGAAAGTAGAATATAGACCAAACATGATTGCCACTCAATGCCTCTCTGGCAAAACACAGGACACAAAAGAAGAGAGAGAGAACAAGGGGGAATGCCCTGCAACAGAGGCAGGGTGGAATGGGGGGGATGAGGGGTGGGAGGGATGCTGGGACCCGTGGTGGTGGAGGATGGGCGCTGGTGGAGGGATGGGTACTTGATCATTGTATAACTGAAACCCAAGCACAAAAATTTGTAAGTCTATAACTGTACCTCATGATGTTTTACTAATTAAAAAATTTTAAAAAATTAAAAAATTGTAAAAAAAAAATCTAAGTATACGGAGACAGGATCTTTCTTTCATCAGGATCTCTTTACTGCTATTAATGTAGGTAGATTAGATGTGGAACAGGGACCATGGGGAAAAGGCCAAAGGTCAGCTTGGGGCTACTGAGTTGGCTGTAGCTGTGGTAGAGAGTCCATATTGTCAAAAGTCAGAAGGTAGAGAAAGAAAATCATGCCAATACAATCACACCTAGGGATCAGGTCCCACAACCTGTAGATAGCAATCTAGATCCACTAAGAGTCCCTGACACCCAATGTACCCCCCTGGACACTCCTCTGCATACTCTTCTTTGGATTATAGCAAAAGACTCTCAAGTATATACTTGGGCCTCTGTTAGGCCATTTTTCCTTCCAGGATATACTTTTGTTCGATTGTTTGTTTGTGGGGTGCCACACCTGCTGGTACTCAGGGGTTATTCCTGGCTCTTCACTCGGGAATCACTCCTGGCAATCTCCGGGGAACATATGCAATACTGGGGGGTCAAACCTGGGTGTGCGTAGTGCAATGCAAGGCCCTATCTTCTGTACTATTCTTTAGTACCTATTCTTCACTTTCAAATAAACAATCACTCTACTTTATTTGTTTAAAGTTCAATTCTTTGTTTCAGATACTAAGAACCTGGACACAGAGCTCCCTGCCACACCACCACCCTGGCCTCCTACCCCAATCCCGCGACAGACTATAGTATAAGAATTTCTTTTTTTTATGTAGGAGTACTGAAGAATTTCTTATAAGAAACTCAACTATGGGCGTCCAACAAGGAAGTGAAGGCAATTATTTTTATAGCTTAGCCAAATACTTGAAGTTCAAAACCGAAGAATTAATTTCACGACAGAAAAGGAAACAAAAAGTAAGAAGTGTTGGGGAAATAGTATAGGGTATAAGGCACTTATACAAAGGGTACCCCAGTGTTTGATTCCTCAAACTCTGTCAGGAGGGATTCTTGAGCACAGGGCCTTTGGCAGTGGATGAAATCTGTTTATCAACTTACCTATGTATATGCTACATTTCTTGGTAACCCTCATAACTGTCTTTTCCCTGTCCCTGGTAAGTTTTGTTATTTTAAAACATTTTTATGTGAGGAACCGGGCTGGAGTGATAGCACAGTAGTAGGGCGTTTGCCTTGCACGCAGCCAACATGGCCGACCCGAGTTCGATTCCTCCGCCCCTTTCAGAGAGCCTGGCAAGCTACCGAGAGTATCTCGCCCGTACGGCAAAGCCTGGCAAGCTCCCCGTGGCATATTTGATATGCCAAACACAGTAACAAGTGTCACAATGGAGACGTTACTGGCCCTGCTCAAGCAAATCGATGAACAACAGGAGGACAGTAACATGACAGTAACATGTGAGGAACCATGATTTACAATTTAGGCAGGATTTCATTCATAAAATACTCCAAAATCACAACCTCCACCAGGGTCAGCTTCCCTCCACCACTGTCCCATTGTTCTCTTAACCCCCCTTCCTCACTACAAAAGACCAGCTTCCTGTTTCGGTTGCCTTCATTCATTTGCTGTTTCTTTATTGTTTCTGTATAGACCATACATGAAGGAGAACATTCTACATCTGTCCCTCTTTTTCTGATTAACTTCACTCAGCATAATACCATCCAGATCCATTTAAGTAGCAGCAAATTGTATTTTCCCTGAGAATGCAATGTCTTTAGCTGGAGATAGTTATTTGAGATGGTGGCTTGGGTCATCTGGGGAAGTGACTCAGTTGTACTGAGTCTCTCCCATGAACATAAGTGGTACACAGGCCACTAAACATTGGCTTGTTTTATGCCTGCTAATACGTTTCTTAAAATGTGGAAATTCACATAAGCATGGTGATTTACAAAGTTCTTCATAATACAGTTTTTTTTCAGGTATTCAATATTCCAATACCAATCCCATCATCAGTATGACCTTCGCTCCACCAATGTCTTCAGTGTCCCACCTAAATCCTAGCCCCTTATCAGGCACAAAATAGTTTACTTTGCATTGTTTGTTATAACACATACTAAAACACAAAATTACTCTTCTATTCATAATTTTTTGTGTGTGGGAGTTTTTGCTGGAATGGATGGGGTGGCATATGCATGCTGGCTGGCTGATGTTACACATGTGTGCTGGCACTCTGAGGTTGCACACATGTGTTGCTCTTAAGAGGGTGTACGTTAGCTGTGTAGTCAGCATACTTGGCTGTGCTGCTCATTATTTCAATTATGCATGCTGGCATTTCCCATCCACTCCCAAAGCCTGTCTGCACACTTCATTAACAGATTGTTAAGGAAAAGCCATCTTTACCAACTCAATGCTTTTTATTTTTTGGGAGGGCCACATCTGGTTATACTCAGGGGTTAATCTGGGTTCTGTGCTCAAGGATCACTCCTGGTGGTATTTGGGGGCCCTGAGTGGTGCTGGAGATTGAACCCTGGGATTTGACTGGGTCATTTTTGACCAGTTAATTCCAAAAGGCAAGCATCTAAAACCCTATACTGTCACTCCAGCCCCCATGTCAATATTTTAACTTGGGACACTTTAGGAATTATTTTACATCCATAAAGTGTTTTTTTGTTATTAAATTCTACTTTCAAAGCATAGTATAGAAAACAATTCTCTATTCTCCACAATTTTCTGTAGTCTTTGAGTCACAAATCTTCTCTGGATTCTGAATGCTTCATATGATATCTGAAAGTAGGAAGTAGTTGAACTTTTGACTTCATAAACAATGTACATATTTTAAATGATACCTGATTTTTTTGCTCGAGCGGGCCCAGTAACGTCTCCATTGGAGACTTTGTTGTTACTGTGTTTGGCATATCGAATACTCTCGGTAGCTTGCCAGGCTCTCCGAGAGGGGCGGAGGAATCGAACTCGGGTCGGCCATGTTGGCCGCTTGTAAGGCGAACGCCCTACCGCTGTGCTATCGCTCCAGCTCCCAGCAAGCTACCGAGAGTACTCGATATGCCAGACACAGTAACAACAAAGTCTCCAATGGAGACGTTACTGGGCCCGCTCGAGCAAATCGACGACCAACGGGAGGGCCTTTACCTTTTACCTTTTACCTGATTTTTAAAGTAATGAGCAATCCAGAATGAATTTGCCCATGCTGTACCCCAAAGATTTAGTGCCTAAACTAATGGCAGTGTCAGCCTCTCTTAAAAGAAGGATATTTAGAGACGAGAGAGAGAGTATAAGTTAAAAACTATAGAGGATATAAACAACTTAAAGTTCAGCAAAGACATAACGCACATTTTACCTCAAACTATGGGGAGAGAGATTGAAAGAGAGGGAAGAGATAGAAAAGGAGAGTTAGCTGCTCAGTGGATGAGGTCAGGAGTCATTTGGTGCAAGCTAGAGTAAGCATGGGCAGGCCTGGCTGGAGTTTGATTCTTAAAGTGTAACAGTTATAGACTTTATAGACCCTTAAAGTACAGGCACTTTTGTTGAAGATAAATATTGTGATTTCTTCAACTCAAATCCTGCACCACTAACCAAAGAGAGTTGGAAGCCAAGTGACAATGAAGCCTGGCCCTCAGAGCCTGCAATGTCAGTGCCTCAGTGGCATCCAAGAGAATTGAGTAAGGGTGATGTATGCAGCCTGCAATCCAGCCAACCTGCCCTTAATTGTGTCTATACAAGCTGCATTGTTGAGAGCTGGAAGGAAAGAAAACTGAAAAAATAAAATCCATCAACCATTGAATATGTCAATACATTGTGGTTTATTCCTACAATGGCATATGAGAACACGAATGAATGAACTACAGATATATTCACCAACAAGAATAAACCTCGTCAATATAATGCTCATTGGGAAAAAGCAGTCACACAAGACTAGCTACAGTATTATTCCAATTGTAAGAAGTGAAAAAGCATACAGAAGAAACCACTTAGCTACTCGAGTACATAGAATGTATGTGGCAAGATGAAACCAACCCAAAACTCAGAATATTTTTTAACTAAGTGATGGGTTATCTCTGTTGGTAGAAGGAAAGTAAATTGAGGAGGAGCTCATTATTACTATGTGTCTTAGTAAATTATTAAAAATTGGTTAGAATTGTTGCACTTAAAACACATCACAAATATTCTAAAATCACTATATAATAAAACACTTAAAAAAGATAAATATATTCCAATGATTGACAATATAGCAACGTTCAATAGCAAAGTAGCTTTTTGTTTGTTTGTTTGTTTGTTTGTTTTTGGTCACATCTGGTGATGCTCAGGAGTTACTCCTGTATGTGGAATCAGAAATCACTCCTGATAGTGCTCAGGTACCTTAAGGGATGCTGGAGACCAAACTTGGATGAAATGCATGCAAGGCAAACACTTTACTCATTGCACTCTTTCCAAACCAACGAAGGGATTATTTTTTTCTGGAACTATTTCATCTTTCAGTTGAGGTTTTTGAACAGAAAAGAACTGAATAATTATAACAGACCAGAGACTTCTATGGGGCGGGGAGGTGCAGCTTATTATGAAAGATGATTGTTCCCCTGGTTTAAAAGTGACTTCTGATTAATTTTTTTTCTTGAAGCTTCTCTTTATGTATCATTGTCGGTCACTTTGCAACTTTGAGACAAGTCTTCCCGCTGAAGGGCAGTATTATAGTGAGTGTGCGGCTCCAGAATATAGAAAGACATTTCAAAATCATTATAGTACAAAGTATTTATTGAGTGCCCGCTCTGTGAATATTAAACTGAATTCAAAGTGCACTTGTATAATTTCATCTTAATATATGTCAAGGAAAATAAACGTGTGTGCTTTCAGCTACTAAAAGAACACCAGCAAAAGTAAAGAACAAGACAGCAACATGATCTGAGGGACCTGAGATTAAAGAACAGTGACTGAGAGAGACACTGCCTCTTCTCTAGGGACATGATCTCTTTTTTTATGGTCTCTTATTCATTTTTAAATTTATTTTTTAATGTTATTGAATCACCGTGAGATAGCTACAAGCTTTCATATTTGGGTTACAATCACACAATGATCAAACACCCATCCCGCCACCAGTGCACATTCCCCACCACCAATATCCCTGGTATACTCCCCTTTTCCCACCCTCCCCCTGCCTCCATGGCAGACATTATTCCCCATAATCTCTCTCTACTTTTGGGCATTATAATTTGCAATACAGACACTGACAGTTATCATGTTTGGTCCTTTATCTACTTTCTGCACACATCTCCCATCCTGATCGATTCCTCCAGCCATCATTTTCTTAGTGATCCCTTCTCTATTCCAGCTGCCTTCTTCCCTTTGCTCATGAGGCAGACTTCCAGCTATGGAGCAATCTACCGGGACATGCTCTTAAAGAATTCCACAGCCCTAGACAGTGGGGAAATGCAGTTTGAGCTAAGCAGCACTTGCCCTCCAACCTGTCATTGGGCCTTAGTCAGCACTGTAAGAGATAGTCACATGCATAAGTACCCCAAATATCTCAAAATCAGGATTTTCTGTCAAGTCAAGGGCCATCACTCACCCTCTTCAGAGCAAGTATCCTGATGGCCCGTGGTAGCTCTCAGTCAAGGAGACACAGGAACTGCAAACATAAACTCTGATCTTCAGGTCCCACAGAGTCAATGCTAAGTGCAATCTCCAGCATTCCTTGAAAACTCGCCTTTAGACTGAGCAATTGTTTTGTCCAGACCCGGTCCCCTCACAACACACTCAGTATTGTTCCCTGGCTTCCAGCTCTCCCACATGTGTCTGCTGGGATCAGCTACCAAAGGAACCACTTGCTCTATCTTTCCTGTCTCAGCCTTCACTTCGAAAAAGACCCAAAGGGAGCCAGACTGACAAATCACCACCCACAAGGGATGGTTTCTTCCAAGATCTGTATTTAAAGCCCCATCAAACAGCATTATCAAAAGGACACAGCCTCCAGAGTCAAGAAGATTGGTCCTCACTGAGCACAGTCAGACTGGACCCTCAGGTTAGAGACAGAGTGGCAACTAATGCTGAGGTGAATAAGGAATGAGCCTAAGTATAATGGCTTTAAAATAAGAAAGAAAATTCTAGAAAAAAAAGAAAGAAGGAAAGAAAGAAGGAAAGAAAGAAAGAAAGAAAGAAAGAAAGAAAGAAAGAAAGAAAGAAAGCAAGCAAGCCAACAAAGAAAATAGCAGAGGCTGGGAACAGGGACCATGAAGGACTCCGAAAACCCGAAAAGGAGTCAGAAGGGACCAGCAAAGCTATTTAACCCTCTTTGGTAACCAGTAACTGTTGGTTATGCACAAGTGGATTTAGAGTCGATCTTGCTATGGAGTATCATGAAATCTGGAGCTATTTAGTTGTGGCATAAGAAAATGAAGCATAATATTGACAACAGAAAATATGTATAAGAATGCTCATAGCAACACTGCACAAAACAACAAAATGTACAAACACAAAGATCTTCAAACAACACAAAAGTCCTTGGCAGGAGAATAAATAATTAAAGTGCCTATACAGTTGCAAAAAAGGGAACGTATGCAAAACAGATCCATCAAGATACATTGTATGGCTATGATGCTACACTGAAAGGAAGTTTCAAGTATGCCTTATTAATATTCAAATAGAAAAACAAACAGAATATTATCATGGGCCCTGCATCACATCAAATATTATAACAATACTTTTGTGATCTATCACATACACGCTGTTATTCCCATTTCACAGAGGAAAATATGGAGTCTTAATGAACAAGTGGAACATGCCTGAGGCCAGATATTCAGTAACGGGTAGGAACAGAACTCAATCCCAGGCTGCAGAACTCTAAAACAACTCTGAAACAAATGCGCCTCCCCGAGTGCGCGTGCACACACACACGCACACATAATCAAAATTTTTTAACTTGGGGGAAAAATTCAGAACACACTTATTGCCTCAATTCCGGGGACACTGGAGGAGGGAAGGGGTTAGGGGAGGAGAACATAGGTGACCATGACTAATCACCAACATGACATCCTTTGAATTTAGTAGAAAGAATGGTATTCACGTGGTACAAATGCAGGGGCAGGTCTTGTATTTCATTTAGAATCTTTATGTACAATTTTTGTTTTGTTTAGGGACCACATTTGTCTTGCTCAGGGCTTATTCCTAGCTCAGTGTTCAGGGATCACTCCTGACAGGGCTCAGGGACCAAATGGGTTGCTGGGGTTTGAACCTGTGTCTGTCAGCAGCACGCAAGGCAAACACCTTACCTGTTGTACTATCTCTCTGGCCTCAGAGTATTTAAAATACTTATATTTTGGTCCTTGTGAATTTTTTCATTCATTTTGACTTATGAAATGTGGAACTCAAATGCTATCTTAATTGCTGACTTTCTAGATCCCCTTTACATTATCATAGTCATTGCGCTTTTCTAAACTTATTCCAAATCTTGGATCAGAAAAAGTCATCTTGTTAAAAGTTGAAGGAAAAGAAAATTCATAGTGCTTGACTTCAATTTGGGTTTCTCTGTTTACATTGATGCCATATTTGCTACAGGTGGCTTGGTGTGAAGTCGGGGATGCAGATCAGTGGTGGAGCATTTGCCTTGTATGAGTGAGATTCTGGTGTTTTAACATAGTGCCCCCTCTCATCACCACACAACCACAATGGTTATTGGGGATAGAGTAAGAGTACAGTAGGTAGTAGGGTGCTTGCCTTGCATGTGGATGACGCAGGTTCTATCTTTAGCACCACAGATAGTTCTCTGAGCCCCATCAAGAGTAATCCCTGAGTGCAAAGCCAGCAGTAAGCCCAGAGCAGAACCAGGTGTGTTTCCCAAACAAAACAACAAACAAACCAGAAAACAAAGAAAAAAAGGAAGAAAATCGGTATGGCAAGAGATAGCACAACATTAAGTGATGGCTAAATTATCGCTCTCACCTCGTCACTGCTACTTAAGTTCCATCCCTACAGTTAGCACACTTTAAGGGAGACAAGGAATTATGGGTATTGAGTATCTACATTGAGCCAGAGCATTAAAAACAATTTTTCACTTAATCTTTCCAATCACTCCATAATATTCATAGTACCATTTTATAGATATGAAAGTTGAGGTTCTGGGAGTCAGAGAGATAGCTCAGTGTGCTGAGTGCATTTCTTAAATGCAGAAGGCCTGGGTTTGATTTACTGGCATTGCAGAATCCCCCAAGCGCTAACAGAATCACACCCTGAAAACTGAGCTGGGAGTAGCCCCAAAGCACTGCCAGGCATGGCCCCAAAGTGAAAAAGGTAAAAAGGTTAAGAGTCAGAGATATTAAGCATGTGTTATAAACGTACATATTTAAAATGCCCTATGGGGCTGGAGCAATAGCACAGCGGGGTAGGGCGTTTGCCTTGCACGCGACTGACCTAGGTTTGATCCCCAGCATCCCATATGGTCCCCCGAGCACCACCAGGGGTAATTCCTGAGTGCAGAGCCAGGAGTAACCACTGTGCATTGCCGGGTGTGACCCAAAGAGCAAAAAAAAAAAAATTTCATAAATTCTAAAATTCTGCATGTAATATGTGCATTATATAGCCAACTTGATCAAATTAATTAAACAATGAGAAAATAATTCAGAAACTGTAAGGCATCACCAATATTATCATAATAATGTTAACAGTAATAAAACCATTCACAACTCATGTTTATTATAAAGGCAACACTTTACCTTTGCTAGAGTGTCATATAAAATGAAATATCATAAAGTGGAGAAAGTCCAATCTCCATATGGTGGGGAAATATAGGCATCGACAACACTGTCCTCACTCTCTCTGAAATGGAATGTGCTGAGCTTTGTACTATATTTTCAAATTATTCCTACTAACACAATTAAAATGCTGAAAAACATTTGAGCAGATTTTTCCACCTCTGAGGAAAAGTAACGAGAAATATTATGTTCTCTACATTGACTCAGGTGTGATATTGTAAGTAGTATGATAAACAAAAGTAATATGCACATTTTCATCATTTACTACTTAATCTCAAAGTCCAGGAGAGAGTGAAAACATAAATCAAACATAATTCCAGCCAATTTAACCAACCATACATCCCACTAGGCCTCATTAAGTTTATTTTATTTTCACAATAGCTGATACCATAAATGAGGAAAACAAATATTTCAAATGTCAATAATTTGTCTCTCTGGATTAGACATTATTGCTCTATATAACTAACTTATAGGAATATCTTAAAACTTTTAAAGGTCTGATATTAGTGCTGATATATGTTGAAGATATAATTAGGTAAAAAGCTTTTTTAAAGTGAATTATTTTTATCTGTTTTAAAGGGAAACACTTTAGTGCATATAATACTGGTTATTTTATCTAGACTACCTAGACATTTTTTAGCAAGTATTATCATGGGAAATGAAAAGAATGTCTCAGACCAGAGAGAGGGTAGAGGGATTAAGTTGTTAGCCTTCCATGTAGAGACCCAAGTTCAATCATGGTCCCATGAGCACTGAGTCAGTAGTAAACCCTGAGCAATTCTGGGTGTGCCCCAAAACAAAATAAAAAGAAAAGTATGTTTGTTTACTATACACTTATCTTTGAGACTTTGTAACCATTTACCATAAATTGCAGACAAATTTCATTCATACTTTACACATAAATTTCACAAACACAAAAGACGAGCAAATCTAGTCAATCAAATGAGAGTATTTCCTAAAACTGTGTTTTTCCAACAGTCAGTGAGTAAACTGACTTCCAAAAGATCCTCTGCTTACAATTTCTCTCTAACCCTATACCATCAGCTCCTAGGGGGAAACAAAGACAAACTGTCAGCTTCCTGATATGTTTACTCTTTATGACCTAAACATTTGGTGAGTGGTTCTTGCCTTACAGATTTTTCTGTTGGCATATCAGGTTCATATTTAGTTTGGATGAGCACATTTTCCTCATTTCCGAAATGACAACTTGGTTTTGTGAGAGCATTAGAGGCATCCCCCTTTGTGAATTCCCACTAAGGGATACTCCCAGGATGCTGTGTTACTGCAGGATATGCCCCACTGTGAAGCAAAGATTCTCATGGTAGCTTCTTGAATGACTTTGAAAAATGAAGCTTTCCATAGATAATATCAGCAGACCTAAAATAAAGACGAGATGAAATTCCACTGAGAGTGGAAAGAGGATTCACTCTATTAACATCTTGTCTAGTTTAGGGGTTTTAAGAGGACTGAATGCAAACCAGATCCACATCCCAGGGAATCATTAGTCACATTAAAATGCAGCTTCCACTTACTCTCTAGAAATATGTCAGTGGTGCTTATTTAGTTTTCTTACTCCATATGTAAAACATATATGAATGTGGTAGTTCCCTGTTGGATACATACACACATACACTCTTATCTATTGTCCGTTATTATCAATGATGACTTATCATTATAGAGGTCTATATTATTGTCATTATATGTTATAGAATGTTATCATTTGGAAAATGCAAGCAAATTGATTCCTGAGCTCTGGATTTGATATCTGACAATAGAAAAAGAAAATAAGAAGTTTACTTGACTAAATTTAATTGAAACCTTGAACAAAAAAACTGAAAATATCATGACATTTTCTTAAAATAAAGTAAAATACTGTCTTTACAACATTAAAAATTAATCACAAGCACTTCAGTCTGATCTCTAGCATCTCTCTCCCTTCCCCTCTCTCTGTCTCTTCTCTATCTTTCTCTATCTCTTGTTCTTTCTCTTTCAAAGACACACATAAAATATATCACAAATACCAACAATGAACCATAGTATGAGCTGTGATGAGGCAATCCAATGTCGATTCATTCAGTAGACATACCTCTGTGTGGTACATGTTGTTGATAGTGTGATAGTGGTGATCTGTGCACAGATAGAACATAAGCTACCAAAAAAGCTGTGTGCTTTTCATTCCATTTACTGCAAATCCTTAACTACTCTAAAGCTGTCTATCAAAAAGCAAAGCTATGCATCACAATAATTCCATTAAATTACTTTGCAGGATTGACTGGAGAGATGATTCAATGGAATGGGGTGAGTACGTGCTATTAAGTCTTGTTTTCATTTGAGCATCACACCCAGCTGTGCTCAGGGCCTATTCCGGCCTGTGTACTTATGATTCACTCCTGGCAGGGCTTGGACCGGGGGCTCATAAATGGTGCCAGAAATTGGCACTCAAGCTGGCTGCTTACAAGGCAAGCATCCTATCCTCTATACTATCAGTCCAGCCAAGCATGCTTGTTTTGCATGCAGGAGGCCCTGGTTCAATCTCCTGAGTACATAACCAGGAGCAGACCCTGAACATGGCCAGATAAAGCCCCTAAATGAAAACAATTTTAAATTCACTTATGGAAATTTATTTGCAGAGTATGTATGGTCATCACCCTTGAAGTACTCATGATTTGATCAAGAAGAATATTTGGAAAATGAATACCTTGCTAAATTAAGATAAAAAATTGCTAGAGTAAGTTTAATTCACAAATGACCAGAGAGTTAGAGTAAAAATCTTCTTTCATAGAAGAATATTTCTTTAAACCAGCACCAAAAAGCTTAATAAACAAACCCTACTTTCTCATTCAGGCATCTATTCCACTTATAAGAAAATGGCAAAATTGATCACCTCCTTCCATCTTTGGTCAGTTTCTGTCTTTGATCATTTCTCTTTTATATCCATAACAATTCTTGGAAGTGTAGTATGCATTTTATCAAAGGAGTTAATGAGTTTTAGATGCTGAACACCTCAAAAGGCAAGAACAATGAGGTCTGAGACCCAATGGGGCCTAAGATCAGCTGCAGACAAGAAAATTCAAGATGGCTAACTTCCAGCTTCATTATGTGGTAATTATATTTGCATAGTAGATTCATACTCTCCCCATGATTGCTTACAATTGCCAGGGAACCCCCCCCCCAAAAAAAAATAACAATCACATATCATTAGATTATGAATGTGCCGTGAACCCAGGAAACTGCCACCTCAAATTTCTTATTTGAAATATCCTAAATATTTCTTTAATTTATTCTATTTCTTACCACCTGAAATTTTAGAAAAGGCAGGTCTATTCATTCATTTTAATGTAGCTACACTCAGATTTTCAAGTGGATGTTACTCTCTAGTAAACATTTTTTATTCTTCATTTCTCTGACTTTCACATGAATTTTTTTCTGTTCTTGTCAAAGGTTCCCAGGTTAGGGCATATATATATATAAATATGTATATATATTTATATATATACATATATATTAGCCTTCATGGGGCTTTTCCTATAAGAAAGCGTTCCTTTCTGTAGTACAGGCTAAAATAACTTGCTACTGGGCAAAAAAAAAAAAAAAGAGAGAGGGGAGATTAATTGCTCCTTAAGAGAATGTGTAAAAAGTACCGCCCAGAAGATAAGATTTCATTGGGGCCTTAAAGTATACTCAGAGGAGAGCCAGATTGTGAAGTAGGAAATATTTTTCAAGGTCTAAGGAGAAATCCTTAAAAGTTAAGAGCAGTCAAAAAGAAAAAGACTAGAATTTGAATATGTGGACTAGGATCTAACAAAAAGAAAGAGAACTAGTACACCAAGTCAATGAACTTAAACTTTGGACAATGGAGACCATATGAGACATTTGATACAAGGAAATCTGAGAGCAGAGCTGTGGGTGAATGTCCTTAGAAAGAAAATTAAGGAGCTAAATTGAATTAAGAAGATGCAAAAACAATCATGGTTGACGATAAGGAATTGGTGACATTGGAATAAAGGAGATTCCAGAGATAATATCCCAAAATAAGGTTGCTCATTCACAATATAGCTAAGGATATTCTTTGTCACAGTATTATTTTATTATCCAACCATAAAATAGATATTTAAAGGTGTTGACCCTTTCCTTGCACTCATTCCACAAATGTCAGAAAATAAAACTATACCTTTTAAGATTTGGTTTACCTTTTGACTTTTACAATGTCATATTTCTGTTTTCATTTCATACTACTGATTTTTATGACAATTTTGTGTTTATTTAACAAAAACTCTCCAACTGACAATTGAAATAAGAAAAAATATCAAAAAAGAAAAGATGGGCATTATTCTACAGATGGTATACTTTCCAATCCCTAAATTCCTTATTCTTATCTTCTTTCTCTATTTCCTTCATAGACAAATACAGACACTCATGTTATTCATGGGTCAATAATAAAGGATAGGGGATTAAGTGATAATAGAGCAGGTAGGGCTTTGTCTTGCATGTGGCTGACCAGCTTCGATCCTCAGAACCTTTCCATCACTACTGTTCCCCTGAGCCTGCCAAGAGTGATCCCTGAGTGCAGAGCCAGGAGTAAGCCCTCAACAATGCTGGTTGTGGTCCAGTATCTCCTACTTCAGAGTGTTCCAAACATATAAAACATAATCTAATTCAAATGATTTTAAGAATCATTTGGATTCTTAAAATCTGAGGGAAAACAAGATCCTAAGATAACAAGATCCCTGATCACAAGAAACTTTTACCACTACCTACACTGACTAGAATAATAAAAATCTAGACTTAATAAAATAATAAATAAAATAAAATAATAAAAATCTAAAGTTAAGATCTTTAGCAGGAATAACCTTTCTATAAGAGAAAACTTTGTTATGTCAAAGCACACATCTAATTACAGACTATCTGGTCTTCCTCATATGAGACTCCTCATCTCGTGAGGCTCTTCCTCTTGAGTTGAAGTCCAGGTCCCTATCCCATTCCTGTCTCAGGAGATTTTATATATATGTGTGTGTGTGTGTGTGTGTGTGTGTGTGTGTGTGTGTGTGTGTGTATTCCCTCATTTTGCCCTATTGGCTTTAGAATTCACAAGAATCTACATATGTTTGCAAGTAAATTTAGTCTCTTCTCTTTACTCATTTCTCAAATGTTAATGGGATTGCTCAATTGATCTGAGAAGAATTAAGAGGGGCAGGGGGATTTCCTCTCTGCTACTAGAGTGATTATTAATGAATTACATTTTATATCAAATAATATTCAGAATCTTTGGAGATATTCAACCTTGTACACTCTTCTTTCTCTCAGTGGACTTTGGCAAACCAAGCACAAATATTAAAAGAACCAACTCATGGTTCAAAGGATAAATCAAATCTCTCTAAAAAGGAAAACCTACATTTGTTCCCATAAGATGAACGAGTGATTAATGACTAAAAGATTAAAGCAGTAAAATACAAAAACAATGGTTTAAGATTTTATTTATAGAAGTCATTCTTAGACCCAAATTAATTTAAACTTATATATCAAATTCTATTAACAAAGAAGCACAAGGTAGATAAAACTCCCTTAAGATATGATTATCATGTATTAGTCAATATACCCAGGTGGTTCCCAGAGTACTTGAGCTATTGACATATACATTTGATTAATTAAAGAGACAGGGTATAAAACCCAAACAATGTAAAATTTTATTTTCTTTTGAATCCCTGAGAGAAAAATGAAGTTTTAAAATCATTTTTAGGAGGATAGAATGATCTTTTCAGTGGTTAACATGATGTATACACAGTTGTTGATGTAGATTTTAAATGTTGTACACCTAAAAATCTCTATTATGTTATAAACCAATGTTACTTCAATAAAAAATTTTAAATCAAAAAATCAATACAACTATCTCAGTTTTGGATTTATCCATCAATTATGTCTGAACCTTAGAGTTGCACTTGTCTGCAAGCAATGGTGATAACTGGCTCTATAGTTCTTGTACTATGAAATCCATTTGCTGTAAATGGTTAGTGTAGAAATAAAAGCCATAAAGTTTTTAAAAATTCCATGTTCTTTCCCAGTCTCTCTTTCTCTTTTACTCTCTATCCTACTTCTCTATCCTTCTTTCTTGCCCCTCTATTCAGGTACACAGTAAAAAGTTCAATTGAATTAAATTCAGCCCACTAGAACATCAATGGTAGAGGTCTCAAGTAACACTCCATTTTTTGATACACAGACCAGAATTTATTTGTTTATTTTGGTTTCGGGCCACACTCAGCAGTGCTCCAGATTTCTCTCTGGCTCTGCTCTCAGGGATCACTCCTGATGGGCTTGGAGGATCATATGTGGTGCTAGGGATATAACTGGGGTCAGCTGCATGCAAGGCAAGCGCCTTACCTCTGGACTGTCTCTCCAGTCTCACAAACTAGATGTTAAATAAGTCGGTTCACTCATTCTTTCTAGAAATATTTGCTTAATTTTTCTGTCATCTGCATCAGGGGGTAGAGATAAAATGTTAAATAAGCCAGACGAGGAAACTGCTTTAATGGGATATGTAGTGCTATAGGGAATAGTAAATAAATAGAAAAATTATGTAACTAAAACCTGTGGTCAGTGTTCTGGAGGGTATAAACAAGATAATGAGAGTTTTATTACCTAAGATACAAGAGGAAACTAGTATAAGTTTAATAATCTTCAAGGTATCACTGAAATAGTATAATTAAAATGAAATCTCAAGGATGAGAAAGATAACATTACACACAAAAATCATTATGGGGTGAAATATTGCAATGCTAAATCTTATTGGTAAGAAGAATATTTTATGTCCTTCAATAGTAAATTAGGGGGAAGCTACAAAACAAAATGCCCAGGGGTCTCCTTCCAGGGAACCAATCTGTACCCCTGGTTCAAATCCTAGCACCACACATGGCTTCCTAAGTACTGCAGGGAGAGGTCTCTGATGAGAAACACAAGCCAGGAGTAAGCCCTGAACAACACCTTGTATTGTCCCATCCCCCTCCTTCACCAAAAAGTAAAATTGCCCTCTTCATTTCTCCTCCTGAAAAACTTTTCTGTGACGAAGATCAAGAACCTGGATCCCAACTATAGGTAAGGGATGACTTCTCCTTTTCCTACAGACAACATAACAAACATAACCTTGTCTTGGCCCAAGAGCAACGAGCATACCCAAATTTCAGGTGGTACACGGGAACTTCTACACTGTGCGGATCCAGCAGGTCTCAGGTACAGCTCAACAACTGTTTTGATCAGACAGTGAGACTGTTAGGACCTTAGTCTCCACGCCACACATGAGCTCCTACAGACTTACAGTATTTACTAGTACCGACCTCTCCAGGAATTCTCCACCCCTACTGACAACAATGGGCTGGAGCGAAAGCACAGCGGGTAGGGTGTTTGCCTTGCACGTGGCCAACGCAGGTTCCATTATTCCATCCCTCTCGGAATGCCCAACAAGCTACTGAGAGTATCCCACACCCACAGCAGAGACTGGCAAGCTACCCACGGCATATTCGATATGCCAAAAACAGTAACAAGTCCCGCAGTGGAGACGTTACTGGTGCCCGCTCAAGCAAATTCATGAACAATGGAAGGACAGTGCTACAGTCCTACAGTGCTACTGACAACAATAAGTCTAGAAATGGGGTCAAATTAAAAGTGACATAATTTTATTATTATTTTTACTTTGGAAGTACTCCCCCACAGTCTCTGGCCTATTGGTGCTTAGAACAGAGGTGTTTGGAGCCACCGGGCTCACATAACTTGATGTTGTTTGGGATTAGTATACAACACTAACAGTTGACCCTTGCACATGCAAGGCATGCAAGGTATGCGCTCTACTACTTGAATCACATCCCTGGCTCCTGAAAGTGCAATTTTGGGTAAATGAATTTGGAGTTTTCTGGAAAACATCACCAAGGGAATCTTTATGATAAGACACCCTTGCTTTCCTCAGAGGGAAGATGGCTTTGCAACAAATCTTTCTTTTCTTTAGCAGATGACCTTATCCCATCCTTTAAGTATTTGAACCTTTTACTATCCTTATAATACTGTCAAGAACCAGAAACTACCACACTCACTTTATGCTAAGGCATATTCTCTACCACTTCAACCATATCCCTGCATAACATTTTAAACACTTGGTACATAGAGATAGAAGGTTAAATAAAGACAGTTTTCACTTTCAGTAAATATGTACACTCAAGTTAGAAGAAAAGTTACTCTGTGATGGCAGATACAAAGGATCTGGAATGGTAGATATATCATTGGGATATATGAAAGCTGGGAGAATAGGTGGGGAGAGCTAAAAGTATCCCTAAAAGGGTGGAAACTTAAAAGGAATCCTGAGAGAGAAAGTTCAAAAGTCCGGCTATGAACTCTTTTTAACTGTTTCCTATTTCATTTCCTTTGGCTCTTTTGAGTGACGTCTTCAATGTATACTTTCAAAATAACAAGAACAATTGTGCTCTCAGAAAGGAAATGGCGTGCTGGGGAGATAACTCAAAGGGACTGAGCACGTACTTTGCATGCAGTAGTCTTGAGTTCAATTCTCACTACTGCATGATCCTCCAAGCACCACTGGAGCAAATTGAGAACACAGAGCCAGAAAGACCTGAGCACGAACAGGTGTGCCCCAAGCACCACTAGGCAAATCAAAGGTCAGTTTCCACATTTGCCGCTGATATACGAATTATTTTATAACAATTGCCTTGCTTTGTTTGTTTGAGGGTCACACAGGGCAGTGCTTAGGGATCACCCCTGGCTCTGTGCTTAGGGATGAGTGTTGGCAGTGCTGAAGGGACCATTTGTAGTGCTGGGTTGAAACTTAGTTTGGCTCCACGCAAGCAAGTGTTGTAAACCTTTTACTATCTCTTGGGCTCCAAAAATGCGCCTTTAAATATCTACTTAAAAAGATCTGAAAAAAATTGAGACCTCAACCTATGAAGGAGGAAAACAAGGAGAGGAAAAATTTTGGAACTTGATACAGAATTCTTTTGCCAACAAGATGTACTGGCAACATTGAAGTCTCAAGCTATCATGGAGTCTCAATAAAGTAACTGAGTGAGAAATTAAAAAATGAAGTTCTCATAATTAAATTGCAAAGGAATAATAGGTTTGCTGTGGAGTTCATGCCCGCTTCAGTCAGCTTAATCAGTGGCTGAATAAATAGCAGTACTCTTACATTAAAAAAATAGGGGGACTGAAGCAATAGCACAGCAGGTAGGGCATTTGCCTTGCACACAGCCTACCCGGGTTGAATTCCCAGCATCCTATATGGCCCCCTGAGCATCTCCAGGAGTAATTTATGAGTGCAAAGCCAGGAGTAACCCTTGAGCATCGCCAGGGGTGACCCAAAAAGTAAAACAATAATAATAGTAATAATAATAATAAATAGGCTTGCTACTGTATAATTTGCATATAAACTAATATGACCACTCGTTTTCTCTATATTTTTGCAGAAATTCCACTCATGGATAGGACAGATTTAAAGTATCTGATTGTCAGATACCCATAGCTGTGTTTTTTATAACCAATTTTATCATTAAAAATGAAACTTTACCTTGATTACAATGTGGTAGGAGAGGCAGTATAGAATGAGTGAAATAACCCTAAGACGGGAAGCAAATGCCCAGAAATGACATTATGGCCAAGTTGCCAGCTTCTGATAATAAAGGAACTCAGAAGAAGCAGGTCTATCGGGTCTCCAGTGCATGCTGAACAGAGACCTCTGAACTGGATTTTACTTTTTTGCTTCATTAAGGACAAAACGCAGGTGCACTCATATGCACCTAGCTCTATAATGAGATGCAAATGATACATGTGACTTATGAGTTAGTCTGAAATCTCAATAAGTCTGCATGACTTTAACCAACCCTTCTATGAATATTTCATGCCTTAGTTAACTTACCTTATAAAATCCCTTACCCCCAAACCAGTAGGTACAATTTCCCCACTGCACCCATATCTCGCTTGTGTGTTGCATAAATCCTTTTGCATTTTAAACTCTGTCTCATCTTTGAAGTCTTTCTCCGACAAAGACAAAACTCTTGGTGTCTAGGTTAAAGCCTCTGGTTTCCTCTCATCTGGGAAAGAGTAAAATCTCCTTTGACTCAGTTTGTATGCCTCCCCTGTGTCCTAGGCCTGAGATGGCTCCCCAGTTCAAGATCAAAAAGGTTTGAACGAAGCCTGAGGATTGCCCTTGCAGTGCAGGAAATCATTTGGGTCCTCATTTGTTCCGTCTCTCTCCCTGACACTAGTCCTCCAGCAATACTTACCTAATACGTTCTCCTCAATTACAAAGTGCCACAATTACTATTAATTTTCAGTTATCAAATGTTAGAAACAATATTAAAATTCCACTATTGGGTTAAGGCAAGGAAGATGTAAAAGCAACAGTCTATACTGTGCTATTCATAACAACAATTGCATTTGGTCCTGCATGGATGAATTCATGATTGGTGTTAAATAAGAGAACCTAACGCTTTCATTACAGTGGTGACATAAAATGTCAGATAGTTTTGATCATACAAATTCACTATGTTTTTTAAAAAAGAATTCTTCATGGCTTTTACAGGGGTGGTTTTATTCGCTTACTTAAAACTTAATAAAGCAATATCTTAATGAAAATAAGACTTCAAATTTTAATTAGGAGAAGATACCCAAATCAGGAGCAAATTAAAAATAAAATAATCACTGTTATAGAAAGCCAAGCTTTCAAAATATTAGTTGTAAGTTTATAAACAGATAAAGCTACCAAATGTAAGTATCAAAGTATCTGAATAATCTTAAGTAAATATCAACTTCGGAGTATTCTGGCATGAGAAGATTGAAGAAATGTCAAGATACAAACAAATATAGGAATGACCTAAAATTGGTTTCCTTCATTTACTTACAGCTTCCACTAATTCTGGAAAACAATACTTCCAATTCTGGAAGACATCTGCATTCAAAGATTTCTCAGACCACTGTAGTTGTAAAATAAGTCTCAAATTTATGAATTAATAATTAAGTAGTTTCCCCTGAGTTAATTCAGTGAATTAAAGCATATATCAAACCGCAGACCATTTAAAGTGAGTAATTCCTATGTCATAGTGTTAATTTGTTTAAAAACATCATGATTTGGGGGCGGAAGTGATAGTACAGTTGGTACAGCATTTGTCTTGCACTTGACTGACCCAGGTTTAATCCCTAGCACCCAATATGGCCCCTAAAATCACCAGGAGTGATCTCTGAGCCAGGAGTAAGCCTTGAGCACAACTTGGGTGTGGCCCAAAAGCCAAAAAGAGAAAAAAAAACAATTTCTCAGTAGCATAATGAGAACAATCATTTTTCAGAGATAAAGATTAGCTTCCAAACCATGAGTTAATATGAAAGGTAACATAAAATGTAAAACATGTCTGAAGTTGGATATTGTAAAGGACATGAAAAACAGCTGCTGTTTTATATACTGATACCCTAAAAATAACGGTCAGCCATAGAATTCTTGCATTTAAAAAGAAAATATTATTACATTTGTCATGCCAATGTAAAATATCTTTATTAAATAAAATATTAAGATTGAACATTAAGCATAACCTAAATATTTACAACAAACAAATGCATAGATAATTTGGAAGGTTAGAGGCTAACTCCAATTCTAATGTTCTTGGCATTATTTAGAGCTTTTAGGAACACAATTTTCAATGTCTGTATTCCAAAGTTTTCCAAATTACTAAGTCAGCTTTATCAAAACAGATAATTTTAAAAGAAAATCAATCAATTGGTTAAATATACAAGTCATTTTAGCATGCTGTGCATGATCTACCCACTTCTAAGATTGCCACCTGTTGTAATTAAAATTAAGTCAGGAATATGTTTAACTTTAAAACTACAATGGTGTCTTCTATATAAGTGTTTTAAAACTTTATCTTACCAGCACCTCTTTCTGACTTCTTTTCCTTCCTATGGACTTCTGTTTTACCTACCAGTTGACTCCTAGTCTCATGCTATGCTTCCCTCTATTTACATGATTCTCTCTGTGACAGCCTTGGACTATCCTGGGAACTCCAGGGAACCACATGGCCCCAGGTTGAGAAAAGTGAGTCTGGAGGACTATTTTAATTTTTAAAAAATAGCTGTATTTTTAGCTATTTTTTTAAGATAGCATCTGCCTACAATTCATGCAATGGAGATAGTACAGTGGATAAGCTATTTGCTTTGCACAATGTCTACCTGGGTGTGATCCCTGTTGCTGAATATGGTCCCTTAAGCCTCACTAAGAGTCAGCTCTGAGCATCACTGGGTATGGACTCCAAACAAAAAATATAAGCCAAAAATTGGCACAGTCATTTAAAAAAAGTGTTTACAGAATGTAGTGAATTCAATGAAACATCAGTTTAATAGAACCAAAAATAGTGGGTTGTATACCTTAGAGTATTTAGATCTTGATCGATAAAACTTGTATTTCTTTTACTTTTATTTTATTTTTATAAAAAAATTCATAGTCGGACTGGAACAATAGCACAGTGGGTAGGGCATTTGCCTTGCACGTGGCTGACCAGGTTTGATACCTCTGTCCCTCTCGGAGAGCCTGGCAAGCTACCGAGAGTACCCCGCCTGCACGGCAGAGCCTGGCAAGCTCCCCGTGGCATTTCGATATGCCAAAAACAGTAACAAGTCTCACAATGGAGATGTTACTGGTGCCTGCTCGAGCAAATTGATGAACAACAGGAGGACAGTGCTACAGTTCAGAGTATTTGATTACATTTAATATTCGAACACCAACCTACCACCCTTACACTTTTCTACCACAATATTTTGGATGTTTACATCCCAAACCCCAACCTTTGCCCCAAAGCTGAACCGAAATAATTTATTTTGTATTGTTTGTTATGAATAAACCGCTGAAAATGCCCTAAAAAGTTTCATTGGAGGAAAGTATGTGAAGATTGTTGTCTTCCACCAAGGGGCCAGTAAGTCCCTCTATAAGATATTACTAACATGTTGTTTTGCTTGCCTTCTACTTTAGTCCCACCAAATGTGGTGTGCTACTCTTGGAATATGACTGGTGTGAGATATGAGATGTTGTGCGACTGCGAATGCGACCATGCTATCCCAGAAAAGGTTCACTAATGGGTGAGACTAGGCCCGAGAGTGTGGAGAGTGGCTGAGAGCAGGGCTGCTGGGGCGGCTCCATTGGGGTGGGGAGAGGACTCACCCTGCAGTCCGGCAGCATGGCTATGGCAGGCGAGTGATAAAAATTTTAAACCAAATTTTCTATATTTATTTATTTTGGGCTTGGGGGCCACAACCAGTGGTTCTCCAGGCTTACTCCTAGCTCTATGCTCAGCATCATTCCCGGAGGGCTCGGGGAGCCATATATGATACTGGGGGATTTAACCTGGGTTAACTGCATGCAGGACAAGTTCATTATTTCTTGAACTTTTGTTCTGGTCCCATATTTTCTTATGTAAAATACATGTGGTCATCATATCAAATTCCATAGGTTATTGTAAGATGTGCGGCTGGAGCAATAGCACATCAGGTAGGGCGTTTGCCTTGCACGCAGCCAACATAGCCAACCCGAGTTCGATTCCTCCTCCCCTCTCGGAGAGCCCGGCAAGCTACCGAGAGTATCTTGCCTGCCTGGCTCGCTACCTGTGACGTATTCAATATGCCAAACTCAGTAAACAAGTCTCACAATGTTATTGGGCCCGCTTGAGCAAATTGATGAACAATGAGAGGATAGTGATAGTGATTGTAAGATGTAAATCTGATATCTCATTGTAAGCTCCTGACACATATTAATTGCTCAACAAGTAGCTTTAGTTATTACTGAAAGGCATTTACTTACTTATTTATGCTTTAGTATGCATATATATTTTGTAAATTGAATGGGTCTCTAATTATACTTAAAAGACTTGCTTCCATGAAAAAAACCTCCATTTTACTTATTTTTTCCCAAATCTTTTCTAATTATTTCCATCTACTTGAAATGAACCCCTTTTGATACAGTCTGTGTTTGCTATACTTGGCATGTTATAGAAGCTCAATAATGAAAATAATTTATTACGTACATACTTGAAGAAAATCATGAAGATAATACTAATTGTTTCCTGAGAAATGACATAACTATCTTTGATTTTACTGTGAAAAAAAAAGTTGACCAAATGAACATAAACTTCCCTTAAAAAATAAATGTGTGAAACTAAAGGATGTTTGGAGGATTCGCTTGGGATGCGAGATGCGTGCTGAAAGTAGACTATAGACAGAACACAATGCCACTCAATACCACTATTGCAAACCACAACACCCTAAAGGAAAGAGAGAGCAAAAGGGTCTGCCTTGCCACAGAGGTGGGGTGGGGTGGGGGGATGGCTTAAGGGGGTGGGAGGGTTACTGGGATCATTGGTGGTGGAGAATGGGCACTGGTGGAGGGATGGGTTTATATCATTGTATAACAGAAACCCAAGCATGAATGTTTGTAAGTCTACAACTGTACCTCATGGTGTTTCACTAATAAAAAAATAAATAAAAAAATAAAGGTGTGATATGGTATGTTGATTTCCCAATAAAGTTATACATTCTCAGCAGCAGATTTAGGGTTTAATCATGTAATCCCTTCAACTCTTCACTCCTACATTCACTTAATCACTAAAATATTATCATGTCCTTTTGGAAACTTTGTGTCCCTAAAAAGCACGTGATATCTGATTTTAAGGCAGACCAAGTGCAGAGACAAGATTATTTGACTTAAAAACATGAGATATTCATTTTCCTGCTTTTGAAATTGTACCCTGACTGCTGAAATACAAAACTATCCCATGTGTGTTTCTGATTTATAGCAAGAAATCAATATTTGGTCTTCAGCCCTATTTCTGACACAGACCTCCTAAAACCCTAGGAATTTCCTGGGATGAGAGCAATAAAAGGGCATTTGTTATGTTAATAAAGTTTTAGACCACACCTGAGAATGGTTACTAGGGAAACCCTTTTTGTGATTGAAGGATTGGAACTTTCAATTTCATCCCCTGACCTCAAGGGTGGGGAAAAAGGAATAGAGATTGAATTCAATCAACAATGTGCAATGATTTCAGCAATCATGTCCATGTCATGAAATCTCAACAAAACCCCAAAGGGCAGGGTTCAGAGTTTTTTGGATGGTGAGCATTCAGGGATTTGAGGAATGTTATGGCATTTATTAACCATAAAACAAGTTCGCCCTTTTCCCATCCCATACACCGTGTACCCCTTCCATCTGGGTATTTACTATCTTTTGTGTATACATCTTTAAGAAATTGATGCTCTTGTAAGGGAACTAGCTCTCCGACGTTTCTAAATTGCTTTAACAAATTTATCAAACTTATAATCCATGTGGTGGTAACCTCTGATTTATTTATAGCAAGTCAGTCTGAAATATGGTGACAATTTGGTAGGCCACCGGTATCTGAAGTTGAAAAAGGCAGTCAGGGGCAGGGGTGGTGATGGTGATAACATGTTTATGAAAATGAACATTTTCTCTGCAGCATCTACCTGGAGGTATAGAGTGTCAATACTGAGTTGAGTTGTAAAATACCTAGCATGTGCCTTAGGTTTCCTTATGGGTATAGGGAATCCCTATCCCTCCAAGAGAAAATTTGTGTGAGGCACCTTCACTATGCATTAAGGAGAAATATATATTTCTGAAGAAAATATATCCCCCACCCCCTAAAAATATTTTAAAGTGAACATGGATACATGAACTTTAAGGAGTATGGATGGAATTATAAGATACTTTTATAATATTCACAAAGAATTCACTGTATTCCTTCTAGTTAATAATAATAGATATCAAATAACTGTTAGAAAGGTTATTCATAGAGGGTTTAACGGACTCCCAAGTAGTAGTGTTTAGGGTGCCCAAGGATCATTTCTAGCAATACTGAGCCAGAAGACCAGAATGACTCATTGCTAAGGCCTGGTGATGCAGTGCTTCTTGGAAACAGTAATAACGGGACCAGCAGGTCCACTTTAGCTATCTATGAGTAAACATGTTTGCTTTTCTCATCCTTCATGAGGCAATTTTATATCAACTGTATTCAGGAAGCATTGGCGTCATTGTTTGCTTTATTTTAAGAATCACATTTTGGATGTTGTCTAGTGGTTGTTTTTTCTTTTTTCCTTGAGAACACAGCATCTTCATATATAGCTGTACACTTTAGGATATATAACTGTGTGAGTATTTGTTATTACTCATCGTGAGAATTTTATTTCCAGCCATACTCATTTTCTTGCTGGTAAGAAAGCTGTTGTTTTATTTCATCACTTGTCTTTTAAGTGTATATTTAGGTGTTGAATACTACTTTATATATGTGAGTGTGTATGTACGCACAAGCTTTAAAAGGCTCATTAACAATGACACCTAGCAAGGAAAGAGCTGAAGTAACATCCCAAAGAATCATTTAATATTCAGCCAATGTTTGTCTTTTTTAAAATCAATTTTCACAAGATACTGCCTTATGGATCTAAAGTGTGCAATGATGTTTCTTCTATACAGTGTTATCTTATTCAAAATACAGCTGAGTGTAGCTTTGTAATATAAAACATTATAATGTAATTTGAAAGACATTAAAGTGCTTGCCTTCTGTGATGTCACTCTAGGTTCAATTTCAGGCACTGTATGGTTCCCTGAGTGGTATTGGGGGTGATCCCGGAACACGAAGGTAGGAGTAGCTCAGAAGTACTACTTGGTATGGTGCCACTTTCCCTCACCAACAAAATGCATGTATAAGGAGAATAGCTCATCACAGAATTCACTTATGTGGACAGGATAAAGCTGCTTACATTCAGATCCTTTCATAATGGAAACTTTAGGCTATAGTAAAGGTAATGAGAATAAAGTATAATCGTTTATTCATGTTTTCATTTTTTTGTCCACTGAATTCTTGATATATTTAAATGTATTTAAAAACATTTGCCCAGAAAGTGGGCTAGAGCGATAGCACAGCACATAGGGCATTTGCCTTGCACGCAGCTGACTGGGCCAACCCAGGTTCGATTCCTCTATCCCTCTCGGAGAGCCCGGCAAGCTACCGAGAGTATCCCGTCTGCACGGCAAAGCCTGGCAAGCTACCCGTGAAGTATTCGATATGCCCAAAACAGTAACAACAGTTCTCACAATGGAGACGTTACTGATGCCCGCTCGAGCAAATCGATGAACAACAGGACAGTGCTACAGTGCTACAGTGACAGAGAAAGTAAAGGAGGTTCCGCAGAAAAATAATCTCATAAAATAGTCAATAGCATGTAGTGAAAGAATAGATTCAGGAAACAAAAAGGAAGGGAGAGAGAGAGAGAGAGAGAGAGAGAGAGAGAGAGAGAGAGAGAGAGAGAGAGAGAGAGAGACTACTCCAGGGGTTTCAGATTGAGGAGCTTGGAATCAGTGGTGCCTTTAATAGAAAGGGGAAACAGTCATGAGGAGCTGGTTTATGTGGGAGTAGATAATGAGTTCCATTTGGGATATTTAATTTTGAGACTGATGGGGGACACTTAATTGGAGATGTTCTGTAGGTGTAATGATATTAAGGAGGGGAAAAAATTCAATTAGCGCTCCACCAAATTATATCAGCTGTGTCCAAACTATATTGATTGCCTGTGTATAAAGCTGGTGTGCAGCGTAGTGGAGCTGAATGCTTCTAAGCTTCTAAGCTCTCCAACAGCTACATATTCTTTGATTTGATGTAGAATATAGAGGGTGACATAGAAGATACAGCACTGGTTCAGCCACTTCCTCTCTTTTTTCCTCTGATATTGGTGTGCTTTTATTTGCTACTTGGTAATACTGTGACAAGTTCCAACAACTGATCTCAGTTATTGAGGAAATCAAAATCCAACATGAGGTGCTGGAGAGATAGCACAGTGGGTAAGGTGCTTGCCTGACATGTGGTCCATTGGGGTTTGATCCCCAGCATTCCATATGGTCCTCTGATCATCTCAGGAGCGATTTCTATGCCCAGAGCTAGGAGTAACCCCTGAGCATCACCAGATGTAGCCCCCAAACAAAACAAATACAAAAAAATCCAACATGTACTTGAAAGTATTTGGAACACTAAAGTGTACTCTAGAAATATATGATACTGTATCATTATCTTGTCTATTATTCTCTAGAAGTAGGAATTTCCACTAAGCACTTGAATTAAGAGGGGGGTTTTATTACTTACACATTTAAAGCATTATAGTAATGCTTCAGATATGCTTTTAAATGTCTTCACAATCCAATCATAACCTGTTTTTTCTAGTCCCATTTTGGCACTTCTCCAGAGCATTGAATATATGTCAAAAATCTAACTCTCCAGTCTTTTACAAGGTACCATAAAACTACATTCCTCTAAACTTTCGCACATGCACCTGCCAGTCCGTTGCATTTAGAAAACACAACCATGTTTATTCAAGACTCCCAATTATCCATCTATTAAATCCTACATTTTTAGGGTCACTTCAAAGATCACCTCTACTCCAGCAGAATTTACTTCCTTTTGCTTCTGTAACACTATATATACATATATGTGTATGTATATAGGTTTATGTGTGTACTTATATATATATACACATACAGTTTTTGATCCACACCTGGTGATGTAGGGCCCACTTCTATACTTAGGAATAACTCCTTGAAGTGCTTGGGGATCTTTATGTGCTGCCAGGGATTATGCAAAGCAAACACCATAACCCCTCCAGTTCTGAAGATATTCTTTATTGCATATACAACCTTCTATATTACATTAATATATCTACTACAAACACTTACTAAGGGCTTGCTATGCTTCCCCATTTTTTAATTTTCTGTGCCTAATTCAACTCTATATAGAGAAGATACTATTAGTACAGGTGTTTGAAATGGTGAAAGCTTCTGTTTTAATATTTTAATTCTAAATTGAGAGTATAAATGGAGTCCTAATATGAATGGAATTCAGAAAAAAATTGCAGAAAAGACATAAGGAAACTGCTCCTTAGTTACTACTTCCCCTCATGCAAACATACACAATGTCCTAAATCTCTACACCAGGGCCAGAGAGACAGGACAAACAGGTAAGTCACTTGTCTTGCATACAGTCATCTGGGTTTGATTTCCAGCTCCTCTGATAGCCAGAGCACTGCCAGGAAATATCCCTGAGCACAGAGTGAAGAGTAAGTCCTGAATACAGAGCCAGGAGTAAACCCCGAGTGCCACTAGATATGGTAGCACTATAGCACTGCCCTCCTGTTGTTTATTGATTTGCTTGAGCAGGCCCAGTAACATCGCCATTGTGAGACTTGTTACTGTGTTTGGCATATCGAATACATCACGGGTAGCTTGCCATCCTTTGCTGTGTGGGCAAAATACTTTCAGTAGCTTGCTGGGCTCTCTGAGAGGTGCGGAGGAAGGAATCGAACACCTACCCACTGTGCTATCACTCCAATAAAGAGTAGTGAAATATAGTTTGTGCCCAGTGTTTGGAATGTTAGAGGAAATAAGGGAAAGGAATTTAATATTTAAATACATTTTATAGTGACAAAGAAAGAAGAGAATATTAAAACATTAAATATACCCAGTACACACTGAAAGTGAAACAGAGTGATAATACAATGATAATACAGAGTGATAATACATACCAAAATAATCTCAAAATATATCCATAAAATATGTGTGCAATATATGTATACACAAGCACATATGTCCATGTGTGTTCTTAGGAGAGAAGGGTAACAAACTTGTTAAATTATCATACACTTTGATAGAAACAGAAGTCCAAGCATGCTCCAGGCTATTGAATTTGCTGGTCAGAGGGTAGGTCTGGCTCACAATTTAAGGTCTACAGCTGAAAGATATCAGTGAACCAAGCAGAATGCAAATTTACATGCAAATCTGCACAAAGTGATCTTCACCAGCTGGAGCTGGGGATTCTCACCCTCTGTTCTTCCACCAATAGAAACATATTGATTCCAGGGAGAGAGGACAATAATAATCCCTTTGGAGCTGCCTTCTGAATAGTCTTAAAATCATCTCCAGGATATGGAAAACATCATTTAGTTCAAACTGAGATGGAAAAATTTATTTGATTGTCCACAACTATTTCTCGTATTTAAATGAAGACAAGTGTATTGAAGAGAGAAAAAATGTTTAATTGAAAGAAGAAATGAATGACCACAAAGCTCTTCCAATTTTGACAGGAAATATATACTTACAAGACAAATGTTAAAGGCACTGAAAAATCAAAGTAGAAAAGATGATGTTACCTTCAGGAAAGAGTAGTAGAGACAGGGTCAATAAATAAAATGTTATTGAATTTATATTTTGGCTCAGAGTCCAGCCAGTAACGAAGCAAATAAGTAAAGTTACAGGGAAAGATAAGTTTTTGCATCTACTGCTGGTAGTGGTTGGTGATTAGACATGAGAGAATGGTGCTTTATTTATTCTGGGCATAATAAACTGAACTGGAGGATTTAAATGAACTGTAGAAAATTCAAGGCAACAGCTAAAATGAATGACTAAGGAGCTAGAAGATCTTAATCTGGGTAAAGCTGAAAGAACAAAATATGTGCAGTTTAGCTCTGTGCTAATGAAAGGAAAGAGATAACACTAAAAATAACTGAATGGTGCAAGCTTCAAGGCAGCAGAAGGGTTCTGGCACAAATGGATCTATCCAGAAAAAAATGAGACTTAATTACACAAAGGAAAAACTGATGACTGTGAAGAAAAGTGTCCTGAGATTAAACGACTGCTGTTGAATGGGGAACTATCAGAGAGGCAGTGATGAGAGTGTTATCTTGATGCTTGAAGGAGCTAAAATGAGACACGTTGCCGGAAATCCCATTACAGGATAAATACCCCCTTGGTCCTAAGGAGATATGTGCTCATCAACTTAGGGAGAAGAATTGCAGAATAGATACCCCATCAGAACTCGGGATAGTGAGTCAGGATTAGGGTCTCTGTCCCAGTGGCTTTAGGTACAATCTTGCTCAATCCACTTTACCTCTTGGGTTTTCTTCCCAAGGATTCTCCTTTAGTAGAACATTGTTGGATAAAGGTCTTTGTTAAATAAGGAAACACACCTCACAATAAAATTTTAATCTGTTGAGGCTTTAAAAGTTCAGGGTAGGCAATCAATAACCATAAATTAATGAATGATGGCAGCCATCATTGAAACAATGGGTTGAAGGATTTAGTTAAGCTAATGAGAAGCATTTGCAAGTGCATCATAAATATGGGTGCAGTTCAGGCATCCTTTAGAAACATAGCAGGAAACATAGGACTTCTAAATTGGATTAAAACATTGAAGAAACAAGCTACAATACACTGTATTTAGCTTAATAATCCTGTATTTATTTAATGCCATTTTAAAATTGTTATTCATTATTTGCCCTCTTGTCAAGGATATTCAATGCAGTTAAAGATGATATAAATGTAATGGAAAGTTACAAAACTTAATAATATAACAAAAACATCCACATCTTAAGATAACTATAACTTGCTTCTCAAACTCAGCAAAAGTTCCAGGTGAGGAGTTGGTCCTTCTCCTTCCCCTCCCTGCACCCTGATGGGACTCTGATATGATGCCCACAAAGGGCCCCCATCTACTTAAGTTCCTACACGGCCATGATCCAGAGACACACAAACAAATCTCAGACCCGGGCAATTTGTTGCAGCGATCTCTCCAGATCCTAATTATTAAAATTTAGAATTCCTAGAGTGCGTGGCTGCTCTTGCAGCTGCATGATGTTATATTGTATCCATAACAAGCAATACAAAACTCAAATATAGAATAATGATTCGGGGGCCAGGAAAAACAAAGGATTATCACATAAGTAATCATTGGGTTACACAGTAATTAAATTGAACCTTATAGATGCCATTAAAGAATTAGCCAATGCAGTAGATGATCAATTTTGTGACACTCCTCTCTTTCCAGGAACTCTCACACAGAGCCATTTGGACATCACCATTGACCTGTAAATACTAATCTGGAACAATGTACTAACCTTGAAAGCTAGTAAACTCAGTCTCATTAGCATGTAGAATCTCAGCCTCAGAGAAGAGTTTGATGTTATTTTGCAAATATATGGCATTTCTTAGCATACTTGGGACCTGAGGCAGGAGCAAAACCAGTTTACAACATCAAAGCTGGCATTCAGCATTCAGTGATGCCTCTTTCTGTGCATAGTCAGTGATCTGCCTTTTTGGCTAAAGTTCCCATGCAGTTTTACCCTAGTTCAAACTTGAGGACACAGTGCTTTTAAACATGAACTTTTCCTGTTTATACTTCTTGTTGTCACAAGGAATGCATGTTTCTCCACTTAACAAAGTACATCTTGGCACAGTCTCACTGAGAGAAGAAACCCAAAACAGGGTTCTTTACTACCCCTGTGCTATGTTACAACTCCTCCTTTCAGATATAACTGCCTTTGTTTTGTTCATTCATTTTTTATTGACCTTTTAACCTATATGTGTATATTAAAATTTAAAAAACCCAAGTTGAAAGATTGAATGGACTTTAAGAAATGATTCATGAACTGGGCAGCTTTCTATCCAGTATGTAAAAAGTTGCTATAAGGAGTAATATCAAATGGAAGGTTTATAACAGAAGAAGGAGAGTGGGAAAAGGCTAGTAGCAAAATGAAAGGATGATTTCGGGTAAAGTGAACTTTATTTCAGGGAAAGACAGGGAACTCATGCAGAAGATCTCATTGGTGTTGATCAGAGATCTTGAGATGAATTAACTCTTTTAGATAACACTTTAGGTGGTATTGAAACTTTCGTTAAATTAGGTAATAATTCTGTGGGGGATAGGGGAGGGGAGATGAGGACCTGAAGGGCTGGCATGAAATAACTCTCTTCTGCATCAACTTTTGCTACTTTTTTCCAGGTGTTATATATGTGTTGTGAGATTCAGGAGATGAAACCCAGGGCTTTGTAAATACAAAACATCTCCACTGAGATGCATCTCCACTGAGATACATTCCCAGATTTCCCCCTATCTTTAACAGATGTGAAGAGGAGTAAGATATACTCTATGGTATATAAATCATTTGACACTAATTATTTTTGAGAGGCAGAAGTCATTGGAAAATCTGAAAGAAAAGTTTGTTATCATTCTTATAATTTTATAAAGGAAATTTGTCCTTTTAAGGACAATATCCACGTGCCAAGGGCCTACTCTATATAAGAGGAGAATGAATCTCTAGACACACATGTAAATGGAAAAGTCAGGATTGAAATATTCAGAACAACCATGCCCTTGTTTAGTGTGGTTTTCTTGGTAACCTCCCATAGCTGTCTCAGCCTCTCCCAATTTCATCTTTCATTTTTAGCTGACTTTGGCATTTCAGTGTATGGCTTAGATCATTTGGAGTTTTCCTTCTGTTAATCTACCTTTTATTAAAGAGGTTCGCGGTCAAGAACCTATAATGATAAAGGGAAAATGACATTTTACTCCTTACAGTTCAATCCCTAAACAAATGTTGATGATGTCTTCCTATGTTTGAGTTCTCTTGAATGTTTACTAATAGTGGGCTCCATATCCTAGGACCTGTGAGCAACTAACACTTTTTGTAAAGATTAATAAGATGCATCTATACTCATTCATTCACTTAGGGTCTTTGGCAGCTTTGCCTCTAAGTATTTCCAGAAACGCTGTGGCCAGAGTTATACTGTGAATAACTCACTTGCCTTGTATGCGAATGACCTGGATAGCCTATATGGTCGTGGGAGCACCAGCAGGAATAAGCTCTGAACACAAAGCCAGGAGTGTGTCCTGAACAAGCCAGGTGTAGCCCCCAAATTACAAAAACAAAACATCGTATGGTCTCTAAACTTAAAACTACTTATTCTATGGTTCTTCGAAAAAATGTTTGTGGACTTCTGATAATAAAATTACTTTTTACTTCATTCATATTTTAATTTTTCTACATTTTTTCATATTTTTCATGTTTTACAAGATAGTATGCTTGCAAATTCTTATAATATTTATTTTTTCAAATGTGAACATCATATAGATTTAATTTGTAAAAAGTTGGCAAGAATGGTAGAGTAAAAAATGCCTTAACCAATGCATCCTGGGCTAGCGTACATGCTTTTTATGCAGAAGCCCTGGATTCAAGCATTGGCAGCCCCAAAACAACTGGAAGTGATTCCCTAAGTCCCCTCAATGTTATCCTGCCTTGGAAGATGACCAGAATTGCTTAGTGGTATGCCTTTCCACTCTCTTGTGAGAATCCTTATCAAAAACAGCTCTGAGTGGATTATCCTCACCTCTGCTTCCCTTTATTATCTTCTGCCCACTCTACCTACAACAGATCTCATTTTAATGATTTTCCTAGAAGGCATTAAATGCAGTAATAACTGGAGTGTAAAGATAAGAGGAAATAATAGACAAATAGGGCTGGAGTGATAGCACAGCAAGTAGGGTGTTTGCCTTGCACGCAGCCAACATGGCCGACACGAGTTTGATTCCTCCGCCCCTCTCGGAGAGCCCGGCAAGCTACCGGGAGTATCTTGCCGGCCCGGCAAAGCCTGGAAGCTCCCCATGACATATTCGATATGCCAAACACAGTAACAACAAAGTTTCACAATGGAGATGTTACTGGGCCCACTGAAGAAAATAGATGAACAACGGAAGGACAGTGACAGTGAAAGAACAATAGACAAACGTGAGGCAATAGTATGATTTAAGAAATCTAACTTAATTGGGGCTAAAGTGATAGTACAGCCAGAAGGGTGCTTGCTTTCTATGTAACCAACTTGTGTTGGATCCCTGAGACCCCATATTGTCCCCTGACCATCACCAGGAGTGATTCTTGAGTGCAGAGCCAGGAGTAAAGGTAAGGTAAAGGCCCTCCCGTTGATCGTCGATTTGCTCGAGCGGGCCCAGTAACGTCTCCATTGGAGACTTTGTTGTTACTGTGTCTGGCATATCGAATACTCTCGGTAGCTTGCCGGGCTCTCCGAGAGGGGCGGAGGAATCGAACTTGGGTCGGCCATGTTGGCCGCTTGTAAGGCGAACGCCCTACCGCTGTGCTATCGCTCCAGCCCCAGAGCCAGGAGTAAACCCTGAAAATCTCCAGGGATGGCCCCCAAACCTGAACTTAAAACAACAACAACAATATCTGTAGGATAACACTGTTCTGTCCTTCCTGCATAACCTCAGGAATAGTTGATAGTTTATTGGACTGAGGAAAGAGAAAAACACCTTAAGAGGTGCCCTTGAGCAGTCAGGAAGGGCTTTCTTATGTTGATTTGGCTACCTGACTGGGTGGAGTGTCAGCCCAGACTAGAAGGGAGCTGGAGATGGAGAGAGCAGGGCTGAAAGATGGACTACCGAGAGACTAGCAAGGGGAACGTGTGCTTGAGAGAACCTAGGCCCTCCATAACATAAGTTCTTCTATGGGATAAACTTCCTTGTAATAAACTGCCACTAAGATCAACCGGCCTGGCCCTCGTCTCTTCCTTCATCTGCCCTTGGCCAACAGCCGTCCTGATGCAGGCCACACACAGCGGCTCTAGGGCACCGAACGCGGGCGGTGAGATAGAGCCATCCAGAGAGCCTGCGAACACACAAACTTCTGCGTGCATAGTTTACTACAAATATCAACTTATTTAGCTTCAGAACTACATATACACTTTTAACTTTGTCTAAAGAATGCAGTTCAACAGCCAAGCATGATTTCTTACCACTACTTAAATCTTGTAATCCCACCATAAAGAGGCATACCACATTTATTTTTTTAATATTTCATTGAGTCACAGTGATTTACAAAGTTATTCATAGTTGAGTTTCAAGCCTATAATGTTCTAGCACCAACCTCAACTTTGTATATCATTATCATTTATTACAAGCTACTGCAAGTGCTCTCTCTCTCTCTTTCTCTCTCTCTCTTCTCTCTCTCTCTCTCTCTCTCTCTCTCTCTCTCTCTCTCTCTCGTTTCCTAGAAACACTCTGCACTGCTCCTAGTTGCTAGTTTTCTTCTCGCATTCTGTCATTTTCCTCCTGTCAATCCTCATCTTGTTGACATTTTCTTGTCTTGTAATTTCTTAAAAAGTTAGACGACCATGTTATTTGACCCCGGCCCTGTAGACACCTGGCGATGCCTGTGAGAGTAATCCAAAGAGATCTGGATATATTTCTAGTCAAATAGTTTTTATACCATAAAATATCTATGAAATTCAATCCTGGAATGTTCTGTAAAAGATTGTCCCAATTTCTGGGGGGGGGGGGGAACGATACATAATGGAAGTACTTGGAAGTACTGCTTGCACTTCTATTTGGGACACTCCTAGCTATTATTACTGACTTTTCTACTTCCATATAATACAGCTCTACAAGGGTTTGCAAAAAAATAATAATTCTACAACTACTACATGTTTCGATAAGCCATAGTAAGTTTCAAATTGTTAAAAGTGTGAAATGCCCTAATGGTACAGGGAAATGATAATTCTCAGAAGTTAATACACTAATATACATAGCGAATTATTAAGAGAGTACAGAGTATGTGCAAACATAGAACAAAAGCACCCCAAATGACTTAATCAGGGCCCAAGAAGGAAATGAAATGCATTTTTCATCAGGGTGTGCCTGTATCTGAGTGGAGTTGAATAAAGAGGTGTCAACAAAGAAGTGCGCGCTGTTAAGATTAAAAAAAGAGACAGTGGAAAAACCTTAAATGTTCAAGAAAGAAGTTCCCAAGCCAGAGAATTAAAGCCCTTAGATATATAAGAGAGAGTTTGAACAGAAACCTTCAGTAGAGGTTCGTGTATGGAGATCCTTAAGGAGCTAGGAAAAATGATCATTCCACTCTTTTCCTACAGACTGAGATCCTGTGTCTGCCTGGCTCAGCTGGGGACCAGAAAATCAGCAAACTCTTTAATGCAGTTCTATGACAGCCTCCAGGGCATAAAGTAAATTGAAAAGAATGAAGTGTGGCTCTGAAGAACCAGAAGGAAATATTTTACACATGACACAAAATATCCCTGCCCCCCAAGTTTATCTACCATGTTGTGTTGGTTGTTCTTTAATCAGTCCTTTAATTTTCAAAACTTGAAGATAACTAACAATTCAAAGGATTTGTAAAAGTAAACAGTCCTGTGCCAAAATAGAGCCAGTGGCTGGCTGATGGATGAAGCTGTTCTACAGAATCACTTTACACACGTTCTACGTGTCTGATTTACAGATTCACTTTACACAACTCATATTTGAACATTTCTTGATCATGGCAGCAAATAGTAAACACTGAGATAATTAGTATAATATTGATTTCTTGTAAGAATAATGGTACCAACCATCTCTATGATTATTTATCTTTTAAATTTGGGTACTATAATGATTATTTTTTTTAATGCTGGGGAAAACAATGAAGTGGCTTGTCTGTGTTCCTCGCAGCTCATGGTAGTTCTCAATTTTGGATGCATACTAAAATCAACTGGGGAATTTTTTAATTAAAATTCAGATGCTGGAACCACAGACCACAAAATCAGAATATCTCCTTAATTTGGAAACAGGCATCATTATTTGCAAGAACTCCAAACCTGAGAACTACCACATTTTTAGCTGTGTATAAAACTGTCTTCTATGAATCCTACACTAATTCTGATTTTCTTAGTGTGTCATAGTTGAAAAAATATGTAATTAAATGTATGGTTCTGTGATTATACATAGATTATCTTTAACCAATTTGAACCTTGTCAAAAATATTGTTCCACATTCAGTGGCACTTCAGAAGCCATGTGGGGCCAGGGACCAAACTGAAGCTTTGGATGTGCAAAGAACATACACTACATCACTTGTACACATCTCTGCTCTGGTCATTTCCATTAGAAAGGGCACTATATACTTCCTTGCTGATAACCTCAAATAGAAAGGAAATTATAAAATGTAATGGGGTTGAGGAATATCATGCTTAAAAAAAGGAATAATACAGCAGCACATAAAATAATGGGTGACAGACCAGATTTCTTGTATATTTTACCTTTAATTCTAGAGCCCTTATCAGTATTCAAAGAAGCATAGCGCTTTTAGAAATGCTTCAGTGAGGAGCACTTTATACTCTGTCCCTGATAAATGAAAGTGTTCATTTCCTCTCAGACAAGTCAGTAACAAACAACTATTTTCTAGCAACTGGACTGTATCCACCCATTCATTTCCCATGGCTCATTGGGCATCATTAGGAATGTAACAGGTTTTAGTTACTATCAACCCCAGTTACTGGAGAATTAGTCAATTACATGTGAATTTTTTTAAAAAAATCATTAAGCCTGATTTTTTAAAATTTGAAACTGTGCCTAACTATTTCAAAAGTAACTGGCAGTTTTATTTTTGCTGTTATCAACCTAATCTACTATATTTGAATCTAGAAGACCTTTTCATATATAGAATACAATTTCTGAGTAGTCCATTGATCAGTGAATTCTATACTTCCAAAACGATTGGAATTTTTGAATTATATAAAATAAATAATAGAAAAAGAAATTGAAGTGATGGTTAAGAAATTTCACACAACTAAAAGAAGAGGGTATAAACTCTGGCAAAACCTGCCAATCCTGACAACTTTAAAACTACTCCACAGAATACTCCCAGGATGGGAGTTGCATGTTGAAAGTAGACTATGGACCGAACATGATTGCCACTCAGTGCCTCTTTTGCAGACCACAACACCCAAAAGGAGAGAGAAAACAAAAGGGAATGCCCTGCCACAGAGGCAGGGTGGGATGGGGGGGATGGGGGTGGGAGGGATACTGGGATACATAGTGGTGGAAAATGGGAACTGGTGGAGGGATGGGTATTTGATCATTGTATATTCGAAACCCAAGCACAAAAATTTGTAAGTCTACAACTGTACCTCATGGTGTTTTACAAATAAAAATAAATAAATAAATAAATAAATAAATAAAACTACTCCGCAAAAAAGGTGGTTATTAGAAAACAGAGAGAGGATGGTCACCATAAGCTCATTAGAAACTGGGAGTTGGGTTTTGAGTTATGTCATGTTTTTCACAATGCATACAATCAGTGTGTGCATTTATCACTACAAATAGTCCACTGGAAGCCATCTGATATCTGTGCTGGAAAAACATTCTCTCTCTGAATTAATATTTCATCTGTTTGCTCAAATCATGTACTCATCAATTACTTCACCTCCAATTTACAATCTTTTATTCTGGCTTATTGGAGTGGGGGACACACTCTGCAGGGTTCAATGGCTTCTTCTGGCTCTGTATTCAGAGCTGCACTCAAACGTTACTCTTGGCAGTATTCTGGGGACCATACGGTACAAAGGATCAAAAATCTAGTCTGCCTCATGCAAGGCAAGTGGCGTAAACCTTGAGTTACCTCTCTGGCTCATCCAGGGATTGCATGGTGGCAAAGCCATGAAGGCCGGGAGGAAATATGATGATCTATGTAAGGTTCTGTTCCCAGAATCGCTGCCCATTTTTTCCACTACTTAAGATTATGACAACTGTGTGCTGAAAAGATAGTACAGTGGGTTCTCCTTGCATTATCCCAACCTGGGTTTAATCTCCAGTACTCACTATGATCCCATGAGCCCCACCAGGAGTGATACTTGAGTATGGATTGAGAAGTAAGCCCTGAGCACAGCCAGGTGTGGCCAAAAGAATCAAACAATGAAAGTTTAGGAGGGGTAAACTTTCAGTTTTATAAATGCTGAAGCTTATAGGGATAGCAAGGGTTCTGTAGTTACCATACTTGGGGGTGTGACATATAGAAGGAATGAATAGGAAGAGCATCAAAGTTTTTCAGGGCAGTGAACATATAAGATACACTAATAATAGGGCCATATCATCAAACATTGAACTCGTAACAACCGGAATGCATGCTAACATAGACTATGGTTATTGAGCGATTACCAGGCATTGATGTAGATTTATCAATTATAAAAATATACACCACTGTTATTACAGGGCTGGAGCGATAGCACAGCGGTAAGGCGTTTGCCTTGCACGCAGCCAACATGGCCGACCCAAGTTCGATTCCTCCGCCCTTCTCGGAGAGCCCGGCAAGCTACCGAGAGTATCTCGCCCGCACGGCAGAGCCTGGCAAGCTCCCCGTGACGTATTCGATATGCCAGACACAGTAACAACAAAGTCTCCAATGGAGACGTTACTGGGCCCGCTCGAGCAAATCGACGATCAACGGGAGGGCCTTTACCTTTACCTTTACCTTTATTACAGGTTTTGACAATTGAAGAGATTCATGAGTGTACGGGGACAAGGGCAAGGTGGGAAATCTCTGCATCTTCCCTAATTTTGGTGTTCAACTAAAACTGCTCTAAAATAGTGTTTAAAATATTGGTTTAAATAAGAGTGCTAAAAATAAGTACCCAATTCAAAAACTACAAAAGAAAACATTTCACCAGAGGAATATGGTCAGAAATATGTCATTAAAGTGTAAGTATCCCCAAAGGAGTTTCCCCTCTTCCAACCCAAAAAGGAGAATCCTCTTCTACCTCCTGAGAGATATATGTGTGTGCACAATTACAAAGACCCTGGAGACTCAGTAACCTCTACTGTTATTTGAATTTCAGAGATTAGTGGAGCAAAGAAAGGAGAATCCATTAGAACTAGAAGAAGGGCTATTCTCTTTAAAGTAGCAGCGATAACCTGTCACTGAAGCTGTAGGAAAGGAAATGTAAGCGCAACACCATAGTTGGAGCTACAATAAAATCTATTTATGGTGTCATAATAATGTGTGTGCAGTGTATGTCTTCAAAGTTTTAGAAAGAATCCCTGGTAAAATGCAAGAGACTTAATTCTAGCCAGTGAACAGAGGGAAAATTGCAACTCAACATAAAATTACGAAAAGACAAATGCAACAATTTCACTCATATGTGAGAGATCAAGAAAAAGATAAAAACAAGTTTTAAGTGATAACTACAAAATGGTGGTTAGCAGAAGGGGAGGGAGAGGGGTACAAGTAAATGGGAAGGAGATGTCTGCTCTATGGTGATGAGAGACTAGAATTCTGGTGACAGATATAATAAAGTACATACAGATGTTATTACCTGTAAATGGCTGTTCAAAAAACCTGAACAAATGTAATGCTTAGTTACTTTTGTTATTCTATTAGGAAGCAATCCTTTCTTACACTTTCAATGACAGGTTATTTTCAAGAGAATGGCCCTGTCTTCTGGTTCTAATAGATTCTCTTTTCTTTGCTCCACCAATCTCTGAAATTCAAATAACTATAGAGAGACTGAATCTTCAGAGTATGAAAGTAAAACTGCTGGCTACCGGAGGGAAAGGTTGTACTTGGTGGTGGTTGTGGTGTTTGAGAGAAACAAGGGGTGAAGTGTATGATGGTAAATATTAGACTTTGGTGGTGGATGTGGCGTGGTGTCATACTTTTGTAGAGGTGTGAATCTATAATCCTAACACTTACATAGCACTGCTAGCTAGTGTTGACTCAGTAAAAATGATTAATTCAATTATTATTCACCTGAATTTGATGTAATATCTTAAGGGAATACGTCCTCACAAAAATGCATCTTACAAGAAGCAGAAATTAAGACACGAAGAACAGGAGAATCAGTCTTCAGTGGAAAACTTGCAACTCGGGTAAGGGTTGGGGAATAGGTTAGGGAAGAAAATGCCAGGACAATGGGGGATGGGGAATGTGTCCGCTACAGAGGTAGGCTGAGGGACAGAAGGGAAACTGGGGACATTGGTGGAGAGTAGTGAACACTGATGAAGAGATTTGGGTTGGAATTTTGTATACCTAAAACTAAACCCCAAATATCTTTGTGGCTTGGTAATTCATGGTACTCAATGAGAAATACATTTTAAAAATTAAGCTGAGCATCAAAAAAGTAGAGCAATAGAATCTGGGAGAAAAAATGTCATAGAAGAGAAAAAAACGGCAAGATCATTAAAGCCTTCAGTTTATAATGTGAGAAATGTAAAGATATATATATATATATATATATATATATATATATGTACATATGTATCTGAAAGCGCCTCCAATATGGCAGCTTTGGGAAGGACGATTAAGAAGAAGCTGTTAAAATCACAGGACTGGGATGAATAGAGACATTACTGGCACCCACTCAAGCAAATCAATGAACAATGGGATGACAGTGATACAGTGATATGTATATTCAGTTTAAAGATGCAACAAGTAAAGGTTAATGGATCATATTTTAAAGAAAATAAAGTATGAGGAATGTAAGTACCTAAATTAAGCTTCCCTCATATCTTCAAGAATACCGGCAATGAGAAACAATTAAGATCGAATACTAGAAATATACATTTATTAAGGATCTGAGAAGGGCAAGCTGTTTATTTGTTTTTAGTGTTTGGGCCACTCCTGGTGGTGCTTGGGCTTTACTCCTGGATCTGTGCTCATAGATCACTCCTGGTGGGCGTGAGGTGTCAGGGATTTTTTTTTTATCAGCTTCTCTGTTTTTTTTTTTAATTTTTATTAGTGAAACACCACGAGGTACAGTAATTATTCAGTAAAGTAGGTACACACATTTAAGGGATTTTATCGAGGTCAGGTGCCTTCCAGGCAAACTCCCTATCTGCCAGACTACACTGCTCCTGAAAGGTGATTTTTTGGAGCAGGGAGGGAGTAAGTGGTTAGTGTGAATGTTTAACATGCTCCTAACCTACTGAGACTTCTGGTACCACACGGTCCACCAAGTACTACCTAGGTCAGACCTGGAGTCACCTGAACACCACCAGGTGTGGCTCTGGAGGATCCCAGCATGCCTGGGAGGCCTGGAGAACTTGCACTGCAGGGCCTGAACTTGCCTGGAATCACCCCCAGGATGCCTGAGCACTTCTTAGGAGCCCTCCACCCTCCCAAACAGAAAAGGGTAAACTTTAGAAAACTAACTTAAGGTATCTATTTCTGAGACGTGCAAATGAAGAGGAATATAGTACTTATATACAAGATAATTTGTGAAATAAAAGTACTTTAATCATATATAGAAAAGAATTTGATTACACTGCTTCAAACTATTTTATATTAATATTTATTATACATTTAAACATTTAAATAAGTAAAAATGAAAAATTAAAAATATGTGTAAGTCTACTTTCCAACTTAACGATAGCTTATATTTTGATACATTCTGATATGCAAATGAAATGCTCTAGTGCTATACGTACTAAAACTCTGTTTTTTACATTTACGTATTTTGAATACCTTTAAAATCAAAACAGTTACTTCTAAAGCTTCATTTTAGATTTTTCTTTAGAGAGACACCATCATTTGTCCTTGAAGACTCCTATTGATGATTTTTGTAGTATTTTATTTTTCATAGGAAAAATTCGTATAATTCACTCATTGTACAGAAACATTACTGATCTGGAAAATTCCTTAGAAAAGCAATTATTCAGTAAAGTAGGTACACACATTTAAGGATATTCACTGATATGACAAAACTGCCTTCTGAAATATACTAATTCAGTGTCCATTCAGTGCACAAAGTTATAGGACAAGTTATTTTATAGATATGTGTTCATATAAGGAAGGGGAGGGGTGTTGAAGTGGGTGAAGTGGGGTTAATTCTATGGTAGTAGATAGAAACTAGAATTTCCATGATGTTCCTGATAAAATATATACAGACATTGAATTATAGTGATCAGAAGCATGTCTTGTTAGAAGCCAATTTGAACACAAAAATTAAAGTTTTAAATTGACTTTTGTAGCTGGAGAAAGTTCTTTTCTATAGCCAGTAGGGTATTTACCTTGCACCTGGCTGAACAGGGTTTGATCCCAGATATCATATATGATCCCCTAAGTCCTTCCAGGAGTGAATTTTGAGCAGGAGTAAACCCTGACTTGCCAAGTATGACCCCAAACCCATAATAAATAAACAAATAAATAAATTTTCATTTACTTCTGATTAATAACAAATAAAGTTGAGTATCTCTTCACATTTGTTTGGAAATTATTTTTATTCTTTCTCCCAGTAATTTTTGTTGTTGTTGTTACTGGGCCCGCTCGAGCTTTGGGGTCGTTCCCAGGGTTGTCTAGTATTAATATCTGTTCAGTGCTTGGGTAGTAGCTCCTGGCTGGTCTCAGGAGAACATATGACGCTGGGAATCAGATCTGGGCATCCTACATACAATACACACAATCAGCCTGTTGAGTTCATTCTTCAACAACTCCATGTATTGTTTAAGTTGAAGTGTATGCTTCTGTTTCTTGATTTGTCAGACTGAATTTCAGCTTACTAGTAGAGATTTTCATCTTGATGTTAGGTGAGGTAATTTTCATGACTTCTTTGTAGAAATATTTACTCACTGTTTTACTGTTCTTTGGTCTTCCTAAGCTTTCTTATATTTGAATGTTTTATCTGAAATTTAATTCATACTATATGGGAAGCAGGATTCTGATTTTTGTTTTGTTCGGCTTGGGGGACACACACACCTGACTGTGCTCAGGGCTTACTCCTGGCTCTGGGCTCAGGTAACACGGCTGGCTGGATTTTGGGGACCATGTGGGGTGCTGGGGTCCTAACCCAGGGCCAGCCTACTACAAGGTAAATGCCTTACCCACTGTACTATCTCTCCAGTCCCAGGATTCTGTACTTTTGACATATTTACCAAAATTAATTCTTTTAGAATTCATTTTACTCACTGATTTGAAATGCCATTTTCATTACATATACTTGAATATGTTTGGTCAAGTTATCTTGTTTTTCAATTATATAGAAAAAATATATATATAACTTTTAATATATTTTTAGATAACTTTATTTTACAGCACTATATCTTTTGTTTGGGGTGTCAAACCTAGCTGTTCTCAGGGCTTATTTCTAGCTCTATGTTCAGGACCGTACTACTGTTCAAGAAGGGAGACATCCATGACATTGGCAACTATCGCCCGATCTGCCTATTGTCTGTCATCTACAAGTTGTTCACTCAAGTCATCCTAAATAGGATTGGCAGAACACTAGATGAAGGACAACCATGCGAGAAAGCCGGGTTCCGCAAAGGATTCAGCACCATTGGCCATATCCACACGATAACCAAGCTCATTGAAGTTTCTCGGGAGTTCAAGATGCCGCTCTGTTTAACGTTCATTGATTTAAAGAAGGCCTTTGATTCTGTTGAGACGGAAGCGGTCATTGAAGCCCTAGCCAATCAGGGCATTCAAGCCCAATACATCAAGATCCTCCGTGAGCTGTATTGCGGATTCACTACCAGGATCTCACCATTCTACAAAGAAGTGATCGTTGATGTCAAGAGAGGGGTTCGGCAGGGTGATACCATTTCACCAAAACTCTTCAGTGCCACCCTCGAGAACATCATGCGACGACTGGAATGGGAAGGAATGGGAGTGAAGATAGATGGTCGGCAACTACACCACCTCCGCTTTGCTGATGACATTGTTTTAATAACACCAAACATCAGCCAAGCGGCACAAATGCTGGCCGACTTTGACCGTGAGTGTGGAAAGGTAGGACTACAGCTGAATCTTACGAAGACAATGTTTATGAGAAACAGCCTTGTTCCTGATGCCCCATTTGCTCTCAATGGAACGACCATCTCTGAATGCAACAGCTATGTGTTCCTAGGTCGAGAGGTCAACATGACAAATGACCTGGCACCCGAGCTGCGCAGGAGGAAGAGAGCGGCTTGGAACGCCTTCAAGAACGTCGAAGAAATAGCTAAGAGGACGAAGAACCTCCGGCTCCGGGCACATCTCTTTGATTCCTCTGTTCTTCCTGCATTAACATATGCCTCAGAGACCTGGGCCCTACGCAAACAAGATGAGAACGCCATTCAGGTCTCCCAAAGAAGAATAGAAAGAGCTATGCTTGGAATATCACGTTTCACTCAAATGAGAGAAAAAATCCGGAGTTCCGACATCCGTCAACAATCAAGAATCAGGGACGCTGTCTCATTTGCCAAGGTGTCAAAAATCAGATAGGCTGGTCACGTAATGAGATTTAAAGACGACCGCTGGACTAGAGCTGTTACTGACTGGATTCCACGGGATGTCAAAAGACCACATGGCCGCCCACCTACCAGATGGTCAGACTTCTTCGTGAAGATCATGAACGATCGGTTTGAGGCTCTTCATGTTCACAGAGCGAACAGATGCCATTGGGCTACACTAGCACGCGACAGGGACAAATGGAGACGTTACTGGCGCCCGCTCGAGCAAATCGACGACTAACGGGAAGTTAAGTGATTAAGTGATTAAGTGATGTTCAGGAATCACTCCCTACTGGGCTTCTGGGAGGGTATAGTTGGTGTGAAGAATGGAGTTCGAGATGGCCATGTGTAAGGCAAGTATTTTACTGGCTGTAATATGTCTCTGGCCCCCCAACTCTGCTACACCTTTTAGGAGTACAGGTTCATATTTCTTCAAATGAGTGTTACCATCCCTAACCACCAACAAGGTACTAAACCTCCATCACTGTCCGTTTGATCCTCTTTACTATCTTTTCCCATCCACTCCTTCCCTACAGTTTTGTTGACAGAATTCATATTTCTTTCATATTTTGTCCATCTGTACGCTTCTTTTCTTTATATTCCATGTATGTACCACACCTTTATTTGTCCAACCATCTATTGATACACATTTAATTTTACCCATTTCTTGGCTATTTTGAATAGTGCTGTAGTGAGAAAAGGATTACATACAGCTTTTAATATTGTGTTTTTATATTCTTTGGCTATATCTACAAATGAAATTTTAGGATCATATGGTATATATTGATTTTATCATTTTTAGGAACATCATAGTATTTTTATTTTAATTTTAAAAAATGGCAGCACCAACTTATTTTCCCACTGAAGTGTACAAAGCTAACTTTTCTTCCATACTTCCCACCAACCCTTTTATCCAGTTTTTTTTGTTATGAGCTATTTCCATAGGTTTGAGGTAATATATGAGTGTGCTTTATTTTTTTATTTCAATAATATCAAGTAATTGTATGAATTGTTTTTCACGGACATTTAACTATATTTCTTCTTCAGAGAAGCATTCATTCAGATATTCTGACATTTTTGATTGGATTATTTGTTTCACATTTTACATTTTTTTAGAAAAATTTAAATATATCTCAGAATGGAATACTACTCAGATATTTTAACTAATGAAATCTTGCCTTTCACTACAACATGGATGAATGGATGAACCTAGAGGGTTCATATTGAGATAAATATGTTATAAGGAGAAAGAAAATACTGGATGAACTCACTCATACATTGTAATAAAATTAGAAAGCAATGGAGTAGAGAATGCTCAAGGAAAACAACTCAGATTCTGGCAACAGAACTGATATTATATAAAATGGGGAATCACTGTGGTGATGGGTTATTGCCACATTTGTGTTGGATGTTGTATCCTTAAACATTAACATTTAGTCTTATGTCAAATGAGTACATTATTTTAAAAATACTTGTCTGTAATAAAATACCATGTTAAACTGATACTAATATCGTATTTTGAACATTTAGCATAGATAAAGAAACATTAGTTTCTAATAGGTTGTCTAATAGTTACCAGCATGTGGGAAGATTACATTTAATAAATAATACTATTATTTCTAGATTTATCTTTTGGGTGGTTCCTGGGTTCAAATACAGGACCTCACACATGCAAGATAATTCCTCTAACTGTTAATCTCTGTGCTGAAATCCTAGGTTTTTTTCCTTAACCATTTATATTACTGAAGAGCTGTTTTTGTTGTGGATTCATTTACATACAAGTGGGCAATAAAGATATCTAACTTGAAAAATTTGTTTAATTTTTTCAAATGAATATACTCATTTCATTAACTTGGTAATTTTCTTTGGGAGAATATTATTTTTAAAAGAGTATTTGGAACTCATACTAATTGTTTCTGATATTATTAAATTTTGTTACATTTATTGACACACCATGATTTACAATATGTTAATTACACTTTTCATGCATGCATCATTCCAACACCACCCCCATCATTAGAGTGCCTGATTCCTTCCACCAGTATCCCAAGGGACCGTGCCAGTCAGCACCCCCACTTCCACCCAGGTAAGTTCACTTCTGTAGACAAACTCTGCAGTTCTGATTTTAAAGGAGAGTCTTCTAATGTTTAAACATTAGCTAGAATGGAATTTGTTCTTCAGACACAGCATTTCATGCTTATCCACTTACTTTGTTATATTTATATGCCATATTGTCTTACATTGCTAAAAGTTTTGTTTGCACTCTTAGATCATAGAAATTTATTTTATCATTCAAAAATTATAGAAAAATTTTGTCTGATTTTATGTAAATTGAAGAATACACAAAAATCTCTTAATATGGCTAATTTAAATTAACCATATCTGTTTAGGTGGTAAATTTAGGTTTGGCAACTTAATCTCTTGTTGGTATAGTTTGCTATATTTTGCAGGATCTTATAATCTTATTTGTCTATAATATTTCTATTTTCAGCTATTTCTGATACTTTTTTCAAATTTCGTAGTGAAATTTATGCAAGTTTTAGAAATGAAAAGATAATTTTTAAAACTATGTGGTTTAGACCTTTTAAAAATATAGGCACTGTGATTTGCAATAGTGCTAATGTAGAATTTCAAGTGCACAATATTCCCACATCACACCCGCCACCAGAATGCCCACTTCCCTGTACCACTGTCCCAGTATATTCCTCCCATCATATCAACCCTCACCCCACAACATCCCATAGTAATTTTTTATTAAAGTCCATTTTTCATGTCCTGTTGCCTTTCAGCACTTATTATTCACTTACTATATTTATTTGGTATTTTAATCCAACACAGAGAGATCATTCTTTATCTGTCTCTCTCTTTTTGTCTCACTTCACTCAGTATGCTTTTCTCCTGATTCATTCATGTAGTATGGTTTGGATATTTTGGGCGGTGTGGGTGGATATCAGGGCTATGCCTGACAGTTCTCAGAGATTACTCCTGAATTTGTGCTCAGAGAATTTTCCTGGTTTAGCTTGGAGAACAATGTATATCGGGTACTTGGGATTAAATCCAGGTCAGCTGTGTGTAAGGCAAGTGTCTTTCCCACTGTACAATCTCTGTGGTTTAGAACTTTTTAAGAGATGATAGAGACTTTGTTGTTACTGTGTCTGGCATACTTGCACATTTGAAAGCATTTGTCTATGGAGTATTTTTGAATGTACAAATTCTGCTTTTGTAGGTTTTATAAAGTTACTTGTTTAGGACTTTTCCTTTTATTTCAAGTAAAAGCATTTAAGGCAATAAATTTTCTTTTCCTTTTTTGATTCCTACGAAATACATCCAGCAATGTTCACTTTTACTACTTGCTCTACAATTAGGGATCACTCATAACAGTGCTTGGGGATCACATATGGTGCCAGGGATTAAACTTGAGTTGGCAGAATTGCAAAGCAAGAGCCCTACACACTGTACTATCCCTCTAGCTTTCCAATGAATCTTCTTTGTTTTTGTTTTTTCTGCTGAGAGGTTATTAGTTTGCACAGCTTTATGTGTGTTAGGGTCATAATTCCATGCATCTTCAAAGTATATGTTATCAGACAACTACCACCACCAAAGTGCCAATATCCTTCTCCCACCATCCATGTTTGCATCTTCTTTCCCTTTCATTTCTAGTAACCACAGCTCTGCTGTCTGAGTCAATAGTTAGGTTTCCACTTGCTGTCTTTTCTGTGTTATGCTTCCCTATATACCACAAAGGAGTGGGGAATCATCTTTCTCCTTCTGATCTGCTTTGCTTTAAATCCAGGAGCCTTGATATGTAGTTTCCTTATAATTTCTAAACAGCCTTCTTTGAAGACTAATTTAGAAAATAACACATTTTTTCCTTTCCTGTTGTCTATTTACATATGTAAAATATATGCAAATAGCTAAGTCTATTTACATATGTAAAATACCAAAATAACTATAAAAAATTAAAAATAATTTAGTTTTTAATAGGAGTCACAATGCAAAGTGCTGGTGGAAGGGTCTAGGACTACTTCCTGTGATTTTTGGCTCTGTGACTTGAGTCTGATAGTTTGAAGCTCAGGCCCAGCAATATAATGATGTTTGGGCTTGGCGGTTCTGTGGACCACCAAGATGACGCTTAATGCTGTTTGGGGCCATTTCTTGCTGGAGATTGAACTCAGACACATTATGCACATATTTGGCCTTTTGTGCTCTTTCCCCTGTCCCATGCTAACATATTTTCCATCTCTGAATAAGACACTTCTAACTTCCTATCAGTTATTCTATGTGGTTAGAAATATATGTATAACATACATACTGTATATATTATACCTAATTATGCTAAATAATCATAAATGTAATCGTAATATAACACTCATATATTTTCAGATAAACCCAACATCAGTTTCCGGTATTATCTAAGAATGATGACATATGATCTACTAATTACTTTCCTTATTTGTTTTAAATGGCTTGCTGGTTTTCCTATGTTACAATTAGTTTCTAGGCATTTTGGAACAGAATCATTGGTGTACTATTTTTCAATCATGTTCAGTGATGTGTCATTGCAAACATATGCTTAGGAAGTGCCTGCTTTATTCACATTGTTTTTGTGGAATTGCCTGCCTTTTGTTCACGAAATGGTATGATTACAAGTTCACTAGTCTTGCAGCCTCTTCTGCACAACACAATTTTCTGGGGCTTTTAAACTAATCCCAGAGACCAGGTGTCTTCTGAATTCAATTAAAGCAGAAACTTCCTAAGTGGGGCCAAAAAATCTTTTAATTTAATTAATTAATTAATTTTGTGTTTTGGATCATGCCCGGCAGTGTTCAGGGCTTATTGCTGGTACTGCACTTAGGGATTACTCCTGGTGGTTACTCTGGGGTCCATGTGTAGTGCCAAGGATCACACCCAGTTCAGCTTGTGAAAGGAAAGCATCATATACTCTGTACTATCTCTTCAGCCAAAGACTTTTTTCAAAAAAGTTTTCATGAAAGTATAACTAGAATCAAATATAGAGGACCACCAGGTTTGTTAAAATATACAGGAAGTGAACTTTCTAAGCTTAAAGTAATTACATTTATACATTTTGCAAGTAAATTTGCTTCAAGAAAATTAGTGACTAATTGGCAAACATGCTAATCCCAGTATCTTTGAAAAGCACAAGTTAATTTTCCCTGGAATTGCAGTTCTCAGTATATCTCCAACCTATTCTCCATGCCAGAAAAGTATTTTGTTCACCAATACTTAGGAAGGATAATAATTATTCAAGTTTAAGCCTCTAATTGCCACCTAAAAAAGTCATACATATTCCTCTAAACAAATTTTAAAAGCATATACATGAGTAATTACAAATTTGGCCTTCAGCCTATCTCAAGAATTAAAAAGATATCATACAAGTGAAGTATTCATTCATATTTTATTCCTAACATTTATTCCATAAAAGAAGACAACTCTGCTTTTAAAAATAGTTATGGTGATGCCTGGTGGCAATTAGTGGTCACCACACTTAGTGGTGATTTTTTTTTCTTTTTTGGGTCATACCAGATGATACACAGGGTATTAATCCTGGCTCTGCACTCAGAAATGCTCCTGCTGGTGCTCGGGGGACCATATAGGATTCTGGGAATCAAACCCGGGTCGGCCATGTGTGAGGCAAAAGTCCCAGCTGCTTTGCCCCTTGATGGTGATCTTGTGTTTTAGGGCTAGTCATTTGGTGCCAGTGATGGAACTGAGAATCTAACAACATGCAGGGTATGAGCCCTATCCCATGCCTCTGCCAACTCTATTTTAAATCTGTCCTCATGACTTCATTGAATGCCAGTTTCCTTCCTAATGGCAATAATTCAAATTGCATTTACTTGTTCACAGACCATAAATTAAATGATAATACTCAAGAAAAAAAACACTAGCTTATACCCTCCCTACCAGAGTGTGGTTTGGTTTAGCATTACCTCAAAGATGCTATAATTTAGCATCATTTACCTATCTAAGGAAAATTACAACAAAATACCATTACCTTGTAAGAATTTAGTCCCACCATCCTGTTCATCAAAGAATAAAAGCAATTGTTAATTAACTTTTTATTGGAAAAAATTCATACACTTCTCATGTTATCACTGAATTTCAAAATGTGCCTTGGGAAATTAGAATAAAAATATGTAAACAATCAAAATGCTATTCTAACAATGAAATATTTTCCCCAGTTCTCTATGAGTTTGCTCAGTTAAGGAAAAGGAGCAGAGGAACGCATAAAGGCAGGAAGGATCAAGAGGAAGAAAATCTGTTTCTCCAGGAAGATGTTTTAGGGCGGAGGTTCCTGGACTATCTGGTCTACCTCCACCTTTGCAGAAAACAAATAACTCAGCATGTCACTGAAAATCTACCTCCCTCAAGAGATCAAAGAGGAAGTATCCCCCCCACCAATGCACCCAAGGCCACTAATCCCTTACTAGCCCAGCACCCTACTGGGGGGCATAGCATTATCCACTTCAGGAAATACTGTTTTAGAGGAAAACAATTTCTAACCTGCTTCGTGTATAGTAGACCTAAGGAAATAGGCAATGCAATTGATTTCTCTCAATTTACTAGTTCTGAAATGGTACACTAAATCTGGCTGTTCAAAGTTACAAAAATCATTGATTATAAGTTATTATTTTACTAATAGCGCTTTCAGAAATTTTTCTATTTAGTTGTCATTTTAAGTAAAACATGGATCTCCCCAGAAAACTGACATCGAGAAAATTCTCTGATAATTTAAATTTGTTTTCCACCTAGGGGACAGCGATGGGAATGACCCCATTTATTCACATTTAGTACAGAGAGAATGAGTAATACTACTTCTGAATTATTCAATTTGCTTAGACAATGTTGGCCTAATGGCTAAAGTCCTCTTCCTGCTCTTCCTGCTGCCCTGAGGATATTAGTCCACAATATTCATTAGAAAACTTCAGAAAAAGGTTTGGGCCTCTGAAAGAGAACATGGTGCATTTATATTTGTCCTGGTAGGCTTTAATAACATACTGGATATAGAATAATAGAGGACTAACATTATGATTATGATGTTATTTTTTATTAGGGCACCTTGATAAAATTTTTATTTTTAAGTAAAATGGTTTTATTGAAGGAGGATACTGAATTTAAAGAGAATTTGGTAATCTCCAGAGAAAGAGAGCAAAGAAGGGCCCAGAGGAAAAGAAATTCAGATGCTAAGAGACACAAGCAACCCCAGGGTGCAGTAAAGAAGAGATTACATAGAGTTGGGCTGCAAGGCACTCCCTCTCAGAGCTGAGTGTGCAGAGGAGGGGATTAGGGAAAAGATTTACCTCAAATAATCCAATCAAGTGAGCAAGAAATATAGAATATAATAGGTTGCTTTTACATTCTCCTTCCCTTTCTACCTGCTGAATCTGTTACTGCTCTTGAATGCATCAGTAGTGATAATCGGTACAGAGTATTTCCTAAAACCATGTAGATTTTAAAGAAGGCTAAACAGAATCCTTTATTCTGGTGAAGCAAGTGAGACAAAGCTATTTAATTAACTTTACCAAAGTCCTTGCTGCTAGTGGATGAGCACTTGGGGATAATATTGTCTACCAATTTACTATTTCCCCCAAAGTGCATTTGGAACCAATGGAGAACATCAATCATAATAATGCAGCATTTTGAATATTCCGAAGTCCTATTGTTGCAGGCAGGAAGGTAGGGGCAGCATCCTGGTAATGTTTATTGTGGGGGTGGGGGGTGGGGATGGGGGAGGGGCTGCAAACAGGGTCTTAAATCTGAACCAGCCTGGAGGCATGGAGGCCTTTGACATAATAAATCCATCTCAGGTCCCAGAAAAGACAGTGAGATGCAGAATTCCAGGCCCAAGCACAGATGCTGGATCTCAGAAGAGGACCCCGGAATGCAGGGACAAAGCCTGCTCACAGGAACTGAAGAATGAACCACCAGAAATGTAATGTTTTCCTTTGGAAAGCCCCATTAATCCCTATTGGACTCAAGAATTTGGGACAAAATTGGGTTCAGAAAATATTTACACTTACCCTTATCCAAATACTACTTGGGGCTCTCTCCACTTTGGGGACGCTTGCATTCTCTCTGGAGCATTTCCCTTGACCTACCTTTCCTCTTTACCTCCATTTACTTCCCCAATAAGCTTGTTATACTTCATTCTTCATCTACTCTTTGTCACAGAAATTCTTTTCTGTGCGGGAAAGGTGACAAATCCAAATATCCCGGGTAAGATTAGGTCTGACTTTTCCTTTACTGCTGTGGCAGGCAGGAAAATAGGGTGATGGTGGGGGGTGCGGTGGGGTTGTAATGCATGTTGAGGAAAGCAGAAAGCGGCATCTGAAACTTGAACCTGCCTGTAGGCCTTAGACACCAAAGATTCTTCTTAAGAGCTCAGAAAGCCATTGATATGCAGAATTCCAGGTCCAAACACAGAAGAATCCTGGAGAGGAGAGGTGCTGGAAAAAACGCTGGGGAAAGCAAGAATGGACCACCAGAATACTGATGCTCCTCCCCCTGCCCCCCAAAAGCCCCATTAACTCCTACTCTGTAAAGAGTTTGGAAAAAAGGCATGTATGAAAAATATCCATAGGTCACCTTCCCCCAAATGCTACTTTGGGTCCCTCTGCTCTAGAGAAGTCTGTGTTCTCTCTTGGGTAGTTGTCTTAACTTAGCTCTCCCCTTCTCTCCATTTATTTCATTTATATTGCACTATTCATATCCTGCTAAAATTCTTTTCTATGGGGAAAAGTGATGAGCCCAAAAGACCTGGGTGGATTAGGATTTACTGCCCTTCCTGCCAAAAGCAATTCCTCACTCCAGCCTGGACACACGTTCTTTGAGTTATCAGGTGGCAAGGATTGTCTCTCACACCATGGTGAACAAGTAGGCATCAGGCACAGCTTGACAGCTGCATCATGAGGCTAGAGTGAGACAAGTATCCCTAATAGTGCAGACTTTCATCATTTCTAAATTTCCCAGACACCTCATCGGGTGGTAGAAATGGATAGAGAAAAGTGGTAGATTATGACTCTTTCCTCTCTCCTCCCCATTTCACATAAGCCACCCAGATAACCTCCACTGTCAAGACTTTCACATTATGTTGTGCATCAAAACTGCCTTGTGAGCTACCTATAATTATCTTAATGTTAGAATTCAGAAAATAGAAATTCAAGAAACTTGTAGAATGTTCAACATATTGAAATACCTGATCAAATATTTTATCTTATATTTAACAAATAAAAGATAACCCTTTTCTGTAAACCTTGACTTTCTGTGTACTCATCAAATAAACTATTTTTTGTGGCAGTGATTTGGTTTTAAATATTTGAAATCTTTCTATAGTGTTTTTATTTTTTTTGCGTTTTAGGTCACACCCGGCGTTGCACAGGGGTCACTCTTGGCTCTGCACTCAGGAATTATCCCTGGCGATGTTCAGGGGACCATATAGGATGCTGGGAATCGAACCCAGGTTGGCCGCGTGCAAGGCAAACACCCTACCCACTGTGCTATCACTCCAGCCCCTCTATAGTGTCTTAAATAAATGAAACAAAATGGAACTTAAATGGTGCCAATCTATTTCCTTACCATGAAATTTAGCTATGATTGTTCAGGAGGCAAAACAACAATTTTGAAGTCTTGATAACCCAGCAAGACACAGTAACAACAAAGTCTCCAATGGAGACGTTACTGGGCCCGCTCGAACCCAGCAAGATTTTAATTTAATTCTTGAACACACACACACACACACACACACACACACTCGTGTGTGCACGTGCACACAAAGACATAGAGAGGCAGACAGACAAAGATTTGTGGTTTCAACTAACAAAGTTGACTTGAGTTCAGGTAGAGAATTACTGGGAAAAAGCAAACCAACCAAGGACACCTTGTTCCTAATGCATGTGGCAAAGCCAGAAACAAGTACAGCGGGAAAAGCAATTGTCTTCACAGTGTTGATGCTCAGCTACTCTTCAAGTGACCCGTAAGAACATAGCCAGAAATAAGCCCTGAGCCCTGCAGAGTGTGGTCCTAAATCAATAAACAAATAAGCAAAACATACGGGAAATAGCAAAGGGGTAGTCTTCGTTCCTAAAATTCTGAAGCTGACCACCATTGTGTTGCAGTCTATCATTTTTCCCTTTACCTCAAAGTACCGCCTAGTTCATTTTAATTGTATTTTTTTGTGCCTCCTCTTACTTGTTTGTGTGGTGACAGGGGTCTAATCCAGGGTCTCACCTATGTGAGGCATGTGCTCTACTGCTCTGCCACATCCCTGCCCCTCTCTTAAGTTTATATTTGGTATCTGATTAAGTCTTTGAGCTAGGCAACACATGATAAAGAGTGATGTTGCGGTTTTAAAAATCAATAATGACTATCATATCTTCTGGGTAGACTCAGATAAATTAGTCCATATTGCTTTCTGCCAGGTATCCCTGATGTAGGATGGTTGATAGGAAAGGGCCCCCTGTGGAAATAGAATTCCTAGGAAGTAATAAAATCAATAAGCCTAAGGCTGCAAAAAGTCCACCTTGCAGACACAGGAACTAAGGACTAATAAGACTTCACCTGCAGTCAGCACAGACCCAGAGAAGGTGGTCCCCCCTCTGAGAAGCTCCAGTGGGAACAAAGGCCAAGGAAAGGAATTTCAGAGACCATGGAACATTGCCAAATCTACCCTCTTGTTAACCACCCTAGCAACAGACTCTTAGCTTGTTAGAAGCACCATGAGGGGCAGCTTGGGAAAATCCCTAAAAAATCTACCTTGAAGAAAGAAAGCATGTGCATATAGTCCTGGGGCCCATGTGATGCCTCTGCCCATGTAGTTAAGCACATATGGTGTCCAAGCACATGTGTCATCAGCATCTCCTCTCTTAAATGTGTACTGGGGCTCTCTTCATCTTTGAAGAAGCCCATGTTCTCTTGAGTATGCTACTCTCCCTCCTTTCTTCTCCCTCCTTCCCTTTCTCAAAACTTCCAAATAAAATCTCTTTTTACTTCACTGATCTTCTCCTCCTGAAATTCTTTTCAGTGAGAAGGACAAATATCTGTAAGTCTGCGTAAGGCCTAAAACTGGCTTTCCTTTCCTACAAGAGAAATTCTTTGCTCTACCCTGAGACCATGGCCCCTGAGAAATTGGATGGTGGGGATTACCTCTCATGCTTAGAAGGTCATATGGGCATCAGGTGTGGCTTGATAGCCACCTGGTGGGGTTGATGGGGCTCTAGTCACATGGTGCAGTCTTAGCCTTCCCAGTAGTCCTAGGGTGGCACAGAACACGGTCTTCTCCAAAGGTGGCTATTTTTTTGCCTCTCTGCCTCTTTTTCCTCTCTTCCTCACATAAACCACCTGTGGAAGTTATACCAACTTCATCCCCCCACCTCCAAATGTCAGCATAATACTGAATTTGACAATAATTAAGAATCCTCTTGGTTAATATGACCCTGTATGCCATAAAGGTCAATGTGTCAAATGAACAGAGCATCCTATCAAACAGAGAGGGGCAGAAGTCCCAAGATGCATCATTGGCCTGACAGAGGCTTTCACTCATAGTGGTTGGAATGCCAGCTTTCCTGTTTACCTAATGATACAAGACAAAGACAGTGATACACTGGTTTCAAATGATATAACAAGAATTTGTCAGGGAAACAGAGGAGTATCCTATGCAAAGTTAATAGTTCATGTCCAAGTGTACAACATAGAGCAGTCCGTATAAGGAGTGACAGATGACTGGTACCATTAGGGAGTAATATGTTTGGGGACTGTGGAGGGTAGAGCTAGAACTGGCCCTGTAGGCTAGATTTTAAGAGACCAGTACTTCATGGTTTGTAGTTCAATTTCATTATTTAGACAGGAGTTGTCCACTAAGATGGTAGTGAGGTACAAGAGCAAATATATAAAAATGATAGTGATGATGATGATGGTATAATTACGGCCACCAGCATAGCTAGAATTTGCTGAACATTTACAGTAAGCCAGACACTGCCATAGGTACTTTACATATATTAGCATTTTAATTCTAAAGAAATAAGTATATTACTATTTTACAGATGAGTGATGAAATAAACTACCTAATATTATGCACTAATTAGTAGTAAAGAGGCATTTCTAATAGGAATCTGTGCGGTCTTCCACTGTCTGCTCTTTTATGTTCAGGATGAGCAGCATGTTTTTTGCACTGTTCAAGGAAAGGAAACCTTTGGAGAATGAGATGGAACTGAAAGAAGCAGGTAGATAGATAGGGAAGATCCCCTATGCAATGACATCTTGGGAAGTAATAAAACCAACTAGACCTAAGGCCGTCAGGACCCACCTTGTAGACACAGGACCTAAGGTCTGATAAGACCTTTACAGGCACCAATACAGAGAGAAGGCTGTACTTGCTTCAGAGAGCAGCCCCTGCAGAAACAAAGGCCAAGGAGGAAATATCAAAGAAACCCATCTGGGCCAGGGCTGTTGGTGCAGTAAGATGGTATCGGGAGGCAAATTGTGGATGTGACAGCCAGTCTTCTGGGCAGGTAGTGACCCAGGGAGGGACAGCCCAGGTCCTCTGCCACCAGGTGACCTGGAAATTTAGTCCTGAACCCGCATTCCTGGGCCTTGCTTTGAAAGCTCTTGGTCACTGGGATTCCATCTGGATTAGGTGGGGAGACTGCACCTGCTCCATCTGGGGTGCCCTGGTTATATTGGCTCTGTATGGGGCCCAAAGAGATCTCCGGCACTGTGGTGCCATCTGGGATTTGCTGCTGTGCCTCGGGGCCAGGGCTGTTGGTGTGCTAAGATGGTACCCGGAGGCTAGTTGTGGAGATGACAGCCAGTCTTCTGGGTGGGCTCCCAATTGAATACCAAAATGGATTAGTGCCATACAGAGATGTCTCTGGAACCCAACCATATGCAATCTAGAAATTCACATTTATAATTGTACCTGTGTGAGTTCTTGTGAATTTCAAAATGAGCAATGGAAAATATATTATCTAGTGTGTGCCCCTGGCAAGTAAGCTTGAATGGTGGTGGGAAAATTAGAGCAAAAGTAATGCCACAAATTAGAGAAAGAGAGAGAGAGTATTGGGGAAATTGTCTGCCATAGAGGCAGGGTGAGGACTGCAAGGTGTATGCATGTGAGGGGGGTGATACTTGGGACATTGGTGGTGGAAAATGTGTACTGGTGGAGGGATGGGTGTTTCATCATTGTATGGCTGAATCTCAAACATGAAAGCTTTGTAACTCTACCTCAAGGTGATTTATTTTATATAATAAAATTTTAAAAAAAGTAGTGTGGAGTTCATGCCAAATTCAATCAGCTTAATCAGTGGCTGAACAAATAGCAGTACTCTTATATTATTTAAAAAACAAGCCAACAAACAAACAAAAAACAAAGAAACTGCTCCAGGCTCTACCCCCTGGACAACCAGCCTCGCAGTGGACTCTTACCTAGCTAGAAAGCCCTGTGTGGGGAAGCTGGGGAGAAACCCAGTAAAAGTCAGCTTGAACAAAGGAAGCATGTGCATATGCTGCCAACTTCATGTGCTGCTTGTGCCCACGTGTTGCTGTTCAGCACATGTGGTGGCCCACCCATGTGTCACCACATATCCCGCCTTGAGTTGTGGGCTTTCAAACTTTCATATCAAATGCTGGAGTGTGTAGTTGGGCTCCCTTTCCACTCTGGAATCTCTCTTTATCTCCATCCCTGCACCCACTCAAGACTTCCAAATAAAATCTGTTACATTGACTGCTTGCCTCCTTCTGAAATTCTTTTCTGTGAGGAAAGTCAAGCACTAAAAAGGCCTGGGTATCGTCTAGAAAAGACTTTGCTTTCCTGCAAGGAACAAAGCTCATGATAGACACAGTGCTAGATTTCCTCAGCTGTTGTTCCCTAGGGTGGCAGGGGTGGATAGAGAGAAAATGGCAGATTCCCTTTTTAGGGCTGCTGCCTTTCTCCTCCCCACTTCACAAAAGTCACCAGGGACCTCCACCAGCATCAGAACAGTCATATTGGTAAAGCCTTCCTCATGTAGTATACTTTGGGAGCATTATGAATAGAGAACAAGCATTATCACCTCCCTTTGTGAGTGAGAACTTAAAATACTTAGTGATTGCCTTTTGGAGAATCCTTTATGGTCCAAAATGATTTTACTTAATGTCTTTAATAGAGTTTTAGAAAGTACAAATTAAGAAAAAAATGCATAATGAAGTCAGGTCCTCAAATAGCAGACTCCCTCAAAGTTTTCTAGGATGGATGGGCATTTTCTTTTCAAATCTCATCCATGTTTTATATGTATATATATTTTTTTTCAAGGGCTGGAGTGATAGCACAGCAGGTAGGGTGTTTGCCTTGCATGCGGAAGACTGGGGTTAGATTCCTCCACCCCTCTCAGAGAGCCTGGCAAGCTACCGAGAGTATCTCGCCTGCACAGTAAAGCCTGGCAAGCTAACCGTGACATATCGAACATGCCCAAAACAGTAACAACAAGTCTCATAATTTGTTGTGATGTGTTACTGGTGCCCACTTGAGTAAATCAATGAACAATGGGAGGACAGTGAGGACAGTGCTACAGTTATATATATATATATATATATATATACATACATACATACATATATATAAATGACATTTAAGAATCTTCTATCCTTTTACTGGTTCGACAGATTCGTTCTATTTGTGAAGATTGGACTGTACAGAAAATAAACAAGTATACTTTCGTTTTATTAAATCAGAAGGACAATTGACAGCTCTGCAGAATTGCATGAATACAAAACATCTTGAAACCCCAGATATATGCACATCTGAGCACTCTTTCATTTATTCATTCATTCCCCCATCATTATAGAGTCTTTTATGAACCGTGCACTGTAAACTGGGGTCTGGGAATACAAGGTGGTGAGACAGAGGAAAGGGGGTGGGTACAGAGGCAGACAATTGAGCTTGCTGTTCACTGAAATCTGTCCAATTGGCAGATGGTACTTGGTTGATTGAACTTTCTAAAGTTACCATCTAGGATTATCAAGCTCCCGCCCTCAACTATTTTCCACTTTGCAAAATCATCACACACACCATAAACTGAAAAAAAATGATCAGTGCAGAGAAGCTCGATCCTTTTGTGCTAAAGAATTCCTATATTGTCAGCAATATTCAGCTGACAGGCCATAGGGGTATAACTACTGTGAAGATTTCAACATCTGCAGCTTCTGATTATACCCCATTTTCATTCTGATAGGACATAAGGGGTGGACAAACAGGCAGCCTCCCTTCAGGCCGAATTTTTCCAACCCAGAAGTTCCTGAAACCTTGGTGAGGGAAGATAACTTTGCATTTGACATTGTTATTTATTTTTTCTGACCCTAACAGACTGCTTATAATGACAAGCTTTTCTAGACATATAATTTAAAGGCGGAAAATATCAATATTGAAGGAAACAAGTACACTTGAATGTCACTCTACCTTATGATTCACTTGTTATTCCTAGGGTGTTCTCCAGTAGGTTAAGTGGGTTATTGAACACAAAAACCCTGGAATTCTGACATCTTCTATTACCTTAAACTGATTGGAAATCCATTTTTCTCCCGTTAAGATAGATTACTTGACAGTCAATGGAAAAATTCTTCCTTTGGGTTTCTCTTTTCTGAAACCTTTCCCACCCTCAGTTCTCAGAAATGTACTCTGGTGAGTTTCATTCTATCCCAAGGCATAATTCATATAAACCAAGAAAAACCGAGAGAGACTTGATAACTAATTTGCAATGATCTGAGGTACCTGAAATATTTTATTCATTTTATTTTTATACTTTTTTACAATAAATGCTCTTACTATCCTAGGGGTAACTTTGATATTAAAAAGAGTCACATTTATTACATACACATACTAGCAGCTTGAGCGGCTTCCTTTTAAGCCTATATCCAAAAATAGAATTATTTATGAGAAACCTTAACGCAAATAAAGATACTAAACCCTCAGGGCCACCTGTGCTTTTATATTTGACATCTCCTCTTTTCAAATATTCATGTAGAATAGTCTTAAGTAGTAACTTCAAGATATGCTATGATAAAACATTTTCCCAAGCCACTTTACTCTTGATGGGATGTTTTCTCAGCCCGGATTCTTAATAAAAGTCCTTCCCCTAAATGAAGAAGAGGAAACTCTCCAACGTTTGTGAGTGACACCATTTTTTTATTTCTTGGCTTATTTTAGAGCAATCACAGACCTCCATATATATCTCCAGCAAACAAGATAAAGTTCAGGTCAATTTTATCACACATTGATTCTAAGAATCTCAGTCTTTTGGGAGACTGAAATCTCTTTGAGAACCCATATCATATCTCCGTCTACACCTTGGTCCAAATATATTGACCATTTTGTTTCTCCAAATTTAGAAGTTTTTGTAAAAAGCTAAAGTTTTATATGTTAATTCATCTACTTTACTTTTTAAATCAAGAGAGGGCTTAATGCTTTTTATCTTTTACTTTATATTATAATTGATTGATAAGTTATAGCAATTTTCAAAATTTGCATTACCACATTAGTAAAGCTTCCAAAATTAAATTCAACTGGAGGTAGAGAAAATGTGTCTGATTAAAAGGTCATTTATACATGGAAAAAATGAAATTACATTTTCTACTCTTAAAAGGGCATAAATGAAGTAATGGCTAATGCAAAGTGATCATTATGAAAGATATGTATGAAGCAAAACCAATTCTGTGCATTTTTTATTCAGTCAATGATTACTAAGATAGTAAAATATAATTCTACTATATAGAGGAGCTTTTCCCACATTTACGGTAGTGATGAAAGTGAAAGAATTAGAAACGTGAACCTAGGTATTTAACATAAGCTAGACATAAAATACTAGAAATTTCATATATAACCAGAGTTGACTAGAATTTATAAAATCAAGAATTTTAAATTGTTTGGAACTTTACAAAAGTGCTAGATACTACTTGTAAAGAGATTGAGAAAACAACCACTACAACACTAAAACCGAAAGCAAATCCAGACAGAAGTCTACCTAAAGGTCATTAACCCCAACAAAGTGGAAAAAAGTTTATAAGAAAAAAGAAATTCTATCTTGATGTAATTGTCCAGATTTTCAAATTTAGTGAAATTCTCAAAGAAATTATGCTGTTATGGGAAAAAGGAGATGAGGAAACGAGGCAGAAGCTGTAACCGGATTGATTGCCAATGAAAAATTCCAATGAACATAATAAACCATCTTTTCCAATGCTAAGAAACATAGAAAGACAGGAGCGGCTCTCCTTCCCGGTTAGCAGTCCCAACACCAGTCGGCTAAGGAAAGTCTTGTCAATGCGTTACTCAGGCTGTTCCATCTGCTTCTTGCAGGATACTAAGGCCAATGAATAAGCCTGCCTTTCCTCATTTCCCACCCATTTTATTTGCTTTCTCAAAGGAGTCAATGTTGACCAGGTGGAACATAGTTTTTAATAATATATGAATACCTCCATAAAATATTTTTGGCATGAAGTGCTTTATGGACTCGTGACAGAAAACTATGTTCTGCGTCGTATGCTCCTTTCATCCCAACCCACTCAACTAGCATGAAAAACAACCCATGAAAAGGACCCACGAGAAGTACATGGGCACCAAGGTTCAAATAAGCTCATTACTCAAAAGAATGGTGATGCAAAAGCCCAACATGAAACATGAAGAGCCATTCAGTCAGTGAAAAGGATGATGGTGGGGGCAGTGGACCTCCAAGTCCTCTAATGCAGTTCCCCAAGACACATCTAAGGGCTACTGAGGCTCTTAGTGAGGACATGTAAAAGACCCAGAATATCCCCTAATTCCTAATCTGTGCCTCAAACATCTCCCTCTCCACCTCTAGCACTCCTTAAAGAGATTTTCTTCTTCTGTCCAGAAAGAGACCTCATACCTTCCAAATGAAACCTTCCTTGATTATTGTGTCTATTGTTGAGATTTTTTAAAATCACTATCTTTATCATGTGAATGTATACCTGTCTCCCTTTCCTTTCTAGTCATCTTAATAATAATAATGTGCTTCATGCCTATGCCATTGAATAGCTCTTTGCATATTTAAAGATAGTGAATACACTTGAAAATCATTAGTTGCTTTCTACACAGACTCCAGATTTTCAATGTTTCATTTAAATTGTTTCCCAGTGCTGAACAGCTCAGATTTGGTCTGACGCACATATTTCTAGTGTCAACAAACAGGGTATTTGGGAATCTTTTCTATTACCATGTTTATGTCTTTTATTTTTTTCGCTTCCCCCCCATCTCAATCATGATATTAGAGTCACCATAAACTCCAGTTTTATTGAAAAAATATTTTTAAAACAATACGTCATTCCTCCTTTAGCATATATGTATTGTGCTTGGACAAGAGATGGGGGTGCTAATTAAAGACATTGTTTTCCCTAGTAAATTTTATTTTAATGTATAAAGCAAATATTTCAGAGTCAAATGTGTGACAGATACCTGATAAAGAGCCCAAACTGAACTACACACAGGCAAAATCTTCATTTCATGGTGCATCTATATAGGAGAATAAATATTAAAATGGCTGTCATATATTGATATTTTTTCACAGCTGTACAGAAAAATCAACCATATCTCCTGAACCAGTTTGTACATAGAACTTTGGTTCAATAACAGAAGCACCTCTATTAACCACTAGGTCCAAAGAAATGCTATCAACTATTGTAATAGCCTTAGACTCCACTGAAGCCTGATACTTTCATCTGGAACTCGGGACGATGCTGTGATTTAAGGGCCTAGAACCAGGGAAGAAAATAAATGAAAGTAGAGAGTAAGAGAGATACAATTTTTAGAGGCAACAAATGAAAGGTCCACATCAGCAGCCATGGCTAGAAATAAGCAGTTAAAAAGAAAACAGTGGCCGAGTAGAAAAAAATACAGCAGACATAACATCTGATGGTTCAGGCTCCAGATGGGCTAGGAAATACACAGCTGCAGAGAAAGGCTGACTTCACACAGGTAATTGAGAGAAAAAAAGCTTGATCACTTGGGTTAGCTAACGGCTTCAAATGTAAAATAATAAAATAAGTGCGGAAATCATTATGCCAATTACTTTGTTTTATAAAAATAATTTAAGAACTGCTATCCCATTGGAAGCATTACATATTGTCAGCTAAGCAAAGCATACAGTTTCATTAACTCAGCAGATATTTAGATTTTGATCTAAGAGGAGATTGTCATCAAAATCAAATAGACTAATTCTTATTTGTTGCGATGTTTCTGGTGTTGGGCCAGTTCAGCTGTGCTTAAGGCTTACCTTCCACTCTTCCACAAATAATCTTATGTAAGACTACAGCTTTTTAAAGAAAATGTCCACCCATTCCCTGCTACTTATTAAGGACAGGACTACAAAAGGTATTTCCTATATCTCTTTTTTCTTTTATGTTTATAATAGAGATTGGGGATAATTTCCGAATAGACTACGAAGTTCACTGGTTAGTAGTACCTCATTCAAGTAGCAGTTATAGGTTCTAGATCTATTTTGATGAACATTTAAAACATAAAATTATTAAAATATGCACTAGTAAAAATCTGCTTTTGAGGATGAGACAACTGGGGCAGGAGAAAAAGTACAGGGATAAAGGCAATTGTCTTGCATATGAGGTTCAATGCCTGGTACCCAGAGCATTGACAGGGGCCACTCCCCATCACAGACCCAGGAACAAAGCCTGAGTACCAGCTGCTAAAACCAAAACTATTCCCCCAAGATAACTGGTCTTTTCAGAAAACATTATATGTTTCTGAAATTCTGAAAGTCTTTATAAAAGGAGGGCACTTTCTTGGAGGGGGGAAGATGACAGACAAGTGTGTCAAAAATAGAACAATGAACACAGGATTCTGAATGATTCCAAATAATTTCATTTAATGAATCTTCTTAGTTTCATATATATATTGAAATCATAACTTAGAGTAGCACGCCAAACATAGTTCAAATTCATTAAATTGTCAAAATAATTTTGTGAGATCCTCATACGATCCTTTTCCATAGATAAACTGAGATGCAAAGAAGGTGAATGACTTGTCTGAGAGGATGTAATGCATAATGTACAAGCCACATGATTCTGAATTTAGGCAATCTACCCTTCAACCCCATCACTAAGCAATAAGTACATTCTGGTCTACTATATTCCAATAATCTTTTCATGCAATCTCAGTTCTGTTTAATGTTTAGTGGTTTGTTGTTATGGTCAAATGCAATATTTTTTTTAAAAATTTGACTTTCAGAACTGGAATTCTTTCTCTAGAAAATAAATTTTGGGGGAGGAAGGTTGGTGGTGTGGGAGATACACCTAGTAGTGTTCAGAGATTACTCCTTGTTCTGTGCTCAGGGATAACTCTTAACAATGCTTAAGGGGCCATATGTGGTGCTGTGGATTGAACCAGGGCCTCGCCACATGGCAAGTTAATGCCCTCTAGGCTATAATATCATCACTCTGGCCCTCTGGCCCTGAGAGAGAAACTGTCACCAATTCATCCATTTGTCTTTACTTTGTGACACACAGTGTTTTTTGTTGTTGTTGTTGTTTTTGCTTTTTGGGTCACACCTGGCGATGCACAGGGGTTACTCCTGGCTCTGCACTCAGGAATCACCCCTGGTGGTGCTCAGGGGACCATATGGGATGCTGGGAATTGAACCTGGGTCAGCCGTGTGCAAGGCAAATGCCCTACCCGCAGTACTGTTGCTCCAGCCTCTAACACACAGTTGGTTTTAAAAGTACTATTTCCTTGAACAACAGAACCAGTTTGCCACTCTATAACAGCTAAGTGCTGAAAGTAATGTTATGCGTGTAACCACAAGACATTCTCTTTACAGGTTATTTTCTAGGAACAGTATGACAGGGCCATATGCCTACTGCTACCAAGCAGCAGTGTTTTTTTTTTTTTCTTTTTTCTTGTGCTATTATCTTCCAGAACTGCTCTTCTCCAATCCATAGTACATTCAAATCACTATTACTTTTAAATACTAACTGAACAAACCATTCCTAGAATGGTAATGAAACTGAGAGAATATTTTGTGAGTATTTCCTGATTGGAAGTATAATGCCCTTTGTTTAAGAAGCACATTCATAATTGCCAGACGATCTTTCTTCCATTTTAGGTGCCTTCCCCATAGATAAAAAATTAGAGAACTTGCCTATATAGATCACATTTAAAATAATACGATTATTGTTTAAGCATCTAGTCTCTATTTTGGCAATTATTTTTATTGACTGTTTGCCTTAACCTTTGGCCCAATGTATTCATACAAATTTTTCTCATTAATTTTATTGAATTAGCTGCTTACCACAGTTTCACCTTAGTTTCAACTAATGACATTATAGGACTCATTTTCTGCGTTCACTAAAGATTTCAGAGAGGGACTCTTATGACTACTAAATACATAATTGAGACATTTCTATATGGTCTACACCCATTTGCGTATTGTTTACTCTCACTATGTAATGTCACATGGAAAAAACCCTGCATCCCAACATAAACATCTCAACAAGTTCTAGAAACATGACAATTGTATTGCATTGTCTGAAAACAAAGCTACTTGAACATGAGATGTTCTTCATGAATGAACTTAATTCATTTATTATCGTTTTGTTTCGCATCAAAATTGACATGTTAGTAGAAAGGTTAGTACTTACATAATATGGAAAAAACGAAAAAAAAAATAGAACGCCTGCTATTGTGAGACAATCCTGTTGAAGTATTAGGGTATTTTATTTCAGATTTTGGCTTGGGTTTGCTTTGTTTTTAGCTTTTGTTGCTATGGCTTTTGCTTCTGTTTAGTTTTATTTTGTCTCTACAGCAGATATTCATTTACTTTCCCTTTTTTTTTCTCAAACAAGGAAATGTTAGACTCTATAAACAATTGAAGTATAAAAAAGTAACTGGCATATGACCATTTTTTATCATTTTTGGGTTTTGGGCCTTGGTGTACTGTCATTATAGCACTGTGGCATATGCCAATTTGATGAAGGATATTATGGTATATTTGACTAGAGTATTCTATTTAATTTAAACATTCAATATTCCCAATGCTATTTTAAAACATACATTATACATTTAATTTTATGCTTACAATTCAGCTATTTTGAATACATTAAAAATTCTGATAAGGTAAAAACTGAAGGACAAAATTTTGTCCATAAAAACTTCAATAAATCTTTGTTAAATATTGAATGAAAAATTAAACTATTAACTATAGCACAATTCCACTAGATAATGTAATTGCTTTAAATTATAATTTTACTTCTAAATTTTTGTACATTTAATAAGAATATTATAAAGAAAGTAATGGTTTTTGTCCTTATTTAACAAGGACACTTTAAGTACTGAGTTCAACTCTAAATTATTTGTTTAAAGGTGTAGCACTGTAGCACTGTCCCTCCGTTGTTCATCAATTTGCTCGAGCGGGCCCAGTGACGTCTCCATTGTAAGACTTCTTGTTACTGTGTTTGGCATATTGCGTATGTCACGGGTACCTTGCCAGGCTTTGCCATGTGGGCGAGATACTCTTGGTAGCTTGCCAGGCTCTCCAAGAGGGGTGGAGGAATCGAACCTGGGCCGACCGGGTCAGCTGTGTGCAAGGGAAACGCCCTACCATTGTGCTAATTGTCATAAATTTAAAAAAATGAAGTTTGATTTCTCCATCCCGTTAAAAAAGCAATGAATCAGCAAATATTCCTCATTTCTGTATTTCAACTATCATAATCAATCAAAGCAGTAGATATTGAGATTTACATTGTTAGCACAAGGCACATGCAAAGAGAGAGACGGACCATTAGACCCATTCCCAAATATAAACACATTTATAATGTAATGAGACTTTGCTTATGAAAACCTTGAATTCCTAGAATTGACACCCAACACTTATGTTTATTGACTGAGTAGATATAAAATAACCCTGATATGGAACCTCAATCTGTTCTTTTATAATTTAAGTTAGGATAATTTATTCAGGATAAAGAACAGAACATTATAACCTATTAACATAATCTATTGTTTTCCTAATTTGTTACCCCTTTCACTTTTATTTATTGTGTTTAAGTTCTTTGATATCTTACATGATCTATTCATTTTTGTAGAACTTAACTATAAAACTACACATATAAATTTATTAATATGTGTCTGATACTTCATATGTGTATATGTATGTATGTGTGAATTTGATCCAATACAACAGACTGACTATCTTAGTTTCTAGAATCTTAACACATGTCCAAGGTTCCAGAGACTGCTTTCAAGCAAGAAGACATTTTCACATGTAGTATTGACCTTTTAAAGACAGGTCACATTCAGGTCTCACAGTTCCATTCTTCTTTCCTTCTGTCTCATACAGTATCCTTCAGAGTATTTTATAAAAGTTTTTGCTCGAGCGGGCCCAGTAACGTCTCCATTGGAGACTTTGTTGTTACTGTGTCTGGCATATCGAATACGTCACGGGGAGCTTGCCAGACTCTGCCGTGCGGGCGAGATACTCTCGGTAGCTTGCCGGGCCTCGAGAGGGGCGGAGGAATTGAACTTGGGTCGGCCATGTTGGCTGTGTGCAAGGCAAACGCCCTACCACTGTGCTATTGGTTATAATTGATCTTGTTCTCTACTGTCCATGCTAACTCATCCATACTGGTGCTGACATCTGGCTTATACTGCAGTGATAAGACTTTCTAAATTAATTTCTAAGTTAATTTCCACTTATTTTCAAGACGAATCAGTTTTATTCATCCAACAAAGTTGGGGAGCATATTTTGCTTAATTTTAAAAAAACCACTAAAATTTATGCAACTTTTCTACATGATTGAGGGTTATATGCAGAAATTTAAAATTAATTTACTTTCATCTACCTTATAGTGTTTTTCCACAAAACAAATTATATCTTGACTTCCCACCCCCATTTATATATTTATTGGATATTTTCTTCTGCATAGTGATTCTCAAACTTAAGAATAGTAAACCAGCCAACTTTAAAAGAATAAAAAGTTTTTTAATCAATGCAGAGTTCAGTTATTTTATTAAATGTTGCTTAGAAACACATACATGCTACTCATAAAAGCATAAAACAAATGTGTATCTATTTATGGTTAAAAAGCTCATATATCTATATTCCCAAATGAAATAAAATACATACAAAAAGGAATAGACTTAAAATATACAGCCTTAAAGAACCTACTTATATTGTTTCGTGCCTTTGGTAATTAAATTAAATTACAAATTAAATTGCCTTCTGTAATGTGAATATAGTACTAGCTATAGTGGTTCAAGTTCTCTTATTTCTAACATACCTTCATGTTATATATGTGTGCATGTGCTGTGAAGACTCAATTATTTTACTAGTTTTTCTCTATGGAAAGCTCTACAAAATTCTTATGTATGCATAGTAACTGTTTCTTCCATCATGCAGTCCAATGTTATGGTGTGATATACCTATGCCACTTAGAAAGGTACGGTATTCTACATGACGATTTTTTCAACTTTGTCTACTTATGACACCCTTTTGCCAAACAACTGCAACCTGAGTGAGCACTTCCATACCTCATATCCATTACATGGCTGATTTTGAATAAAAATTGGGATGCTGCACATTCAGAAACCTGTTACAGTTTTCGATTTTTTGTGGACTCCCCACACTTTCCTATACACACATCGTCACTTGCCACATGGGGGCATGGTCCACAGTTTAAGAAGTTAAGAACCCAAGAAGCTAGGCTCAACCATTTCTTCATTTTCCAACAATCACAGCACAACTTATTAAATGTAGGAATCTTGAGTTCCAGTGTGAAAACTTGTTCAATTACCCTTTACTATTATGTGCATGAGAAACCACCGTTAACAGTATTGTAAATCACAGAATCTTAATTAAAAACATTAAAATAATATAAATAAATTTCCTGCTACTAGACCATTATTAGAGAATCCATAAACATTTATGTTTATGAAATTTGAGGCGCTATAAAAAGCATAACGCAAAGGAGAAATTTTACTATTCTAAGAAAAAACTAGTACACAGATATTGAAGAAATAATTCAAACTGGTCTAAAAGTTAAGATAGAGGAGAATTCCCTAGTACACCTTGCTGTTTGCCACCTGAAACTATAACTTTGGTAGCAAATATGTGTCCTTTGATATAAAGTCCTTGGATATAAAATCTCTACCTCAAGGGTCTAGTTGATTAAGTCTTTAGTACCCAGCAACTCTACTGTGAGTCCATGATAATATAGCCTAACTCTGAGCTTCCCCTTTCTATTTCATGGTTGGGTTTAGTGAATCTGACTTTGTACACATTGACAGCACCAAGCAAAGCACCAAACAGCAACAATGAGGTTACCAGAGGGTCGGGACAGCATTAAGTTGCAGCAACTGTAGAGGCAAACATCTGCCTAATGTAGTCTGTAAACCACCTGGGTGATAAGAATACAGAAAATACTGGAAGCAGTACACAGCTCCAGAGAACATGGAGTCAAGCTTGAGAATCCCTCAACATCTACAGAAGAAAGAGATAGAAACATAGAAAGTAGCCAAGGTCTTGCAGATGCATGTGGAGAGGCTAACAAGCTAGCAAAATCCTAGTATTCAAGCCAATGCAATCAGTTATTACACAGGTTCCTAACACCTTAGACAATTTGGATCATGTTAGCATTCATGTATTCTTTGGGGCTTAGTAGGCAGAATTTTCACTGAATAAAACACACCTAGGCAGTGTCTCTCCACTTGCTGGTGCTGCTAACCACCTGCCTCCCAAGTGGCACATGAAGCAGTCTCCAGCTGTCTCTCATAACCAGCCCAGGACCCAAAGTCTTAGACTGGGTTTACCAGCATGAGACAGAAGATGGGAGTCAGAGTTCACGTAGTTTGTTGTGATGGTGCCCATAGGAAATATCACTGGGAGAGTAAGGGAATGAGACAGAGAAAGTAATACCCAGTTGATTTTTTTGTACAGTCCTCAAACAATGCTTTGAATAGCCAATGCGACCTTGGGGGAGAAAAGTTTCCCCAACCCTGACTTAGGGTTTCAACCATCTTAGCACTGCTCTTCTCTCACACAATGACTCAATCTCATAGATAAAGTCCTCACATTTAAGGAAGTCAAAATCCATCAAGCAAAACAGCAGTTCCGAGAGGTTTGGAGAGTTTGTGCTGGATGTCACAAGGACCCTACATAAAATGTAAAGTTGGGCATGAAACATGAGCACACATGTGAATTGGAAGCTGCCTGTAGAAACCTGGCCTGCCATGCTCAATTGACTTTTGCTACTCCCTCTTTGTGTCAGCGCCAAACCTTGTACATCTTTTCTTTTCTTGCTTTTTTTTTGAGTCACACTCAGCGTTGCATAGGGGTTACTTCTGGTTCATGCACCTGGTAGTGCTCATGGGACTATATGGAATGCTGGGAATTGAACCTGGGTCGATGGCCTGCAAGGCAAACGCCCTCCCACTTTGCTATCACTCCAGACCCCTTATACATCTTATTGCTGTTTAATTCCTCAAAATGGAGGACGTAACACTCAGGTTTCTTAACAGGTTATCCTTGAGAGCCAGAATCAGCCTTTGTTCACTTTGCTTATTAGATAATTAAGTGACCACAAGTGTTGCTGCCAGTGATAAGGGTCACCATTGTCCTGGGAATCTGCTTCTAGCAAGTCTAATTGAATGGCTTTACTTGAGGAATTTCCAGTTTTTAAACAGATTTGGGTTTTTCTCCCTGACAGTGATTTAGCACCACTGAAAGTTTGCAGTTACCTTCCAGTTGTTTTAAAAAATGAGAGAGCTATTTTTAGTGAAAGGAAATAAGGAATAAAGGAGAGTTCTCACTCTCAATTTGAGTTTTGAGAGGATCAAATTGCTTCAACTTGAATAGTCAATACTGATGGGACCCCCCAGCAGCAGGAGAATCCCATAAGATATTACTCTGCACAATTTAAAAAATCTTTATCTGCTTCAAAGTAAAATGTATAAATAAATATAGAGCAAGTATCTTGAAAATAATATATGTACTTTTACCTAGGATACCGCAGCAGTATGTATGCATTCAGAAATTTTATGAAAAGCTATGAAAAATCTTGGGTTCTTTCTTCATATTTAAATTCTAAATGTTTCAAATAGAGATAATAATATAAGTAAAATAATATATGTATATACATAATTAGCCAATCAATTATTTGTTTTGGTGCAGAAGATTAAACCCAGGGCATAATAAACACAAGGCATGTGCTCTACAACTGAAAACATCCCTGGCTCAATCAATTATTAAAATGAAATGGCAAATGCAAATTAAAAAAGAAAAATAATCCAATGAATAGGTGAAAATACTCTCACCACCAAATTTTGCTTCTTGTGTATAAAACTATATTAAGCATCATGCTCTGAGTTTCTTTGCACTAACGTTTAATACTTGTTTATTCATTTATTCAGTAGTTGTGTTTTTTTCTCATAGACCCATGTTATATATTTAATCAATGAAAATATCTTAAAATATATGAGATTTTGAGCAATTAATATTGCATAATGACCATATTTGAATATATTTCATAGGAACTTCTTTCATTTTTAAATTTTTATTTATTTAAAAGGGCAGGAGCAATAGCACAGTGGTAGAGCCTTTGCCTTGTGCACAGCCGGCCCGGCCGAGCCAGGTTCGATTCCTCCGCCCCTCTCAGAGAGCCCGGCAAGCTACCAAGAGTATCCTGCCTGCACGGCAGAGCCTGGCAAGCTCCCCGTGACGTATTCAATATGCCAAACACAGTAATAACAAGTCTCACGATGGAGACGTTACGGGGCCCGCTTGAGCAAATCGATGAACGGGAGGACCGTGATGCCATGATTTATTTAAAAATCTTTTTTTAATTGAATCACAGTGAGATATAGAGTTACCAAGTTCATGATTGGGTTTAAGTTATATAATATTCCAATATTCATCCCTTCACCAGTGTACATTTCCCACCACCAATGTCCCCAGTTGAACTCTCCAACCCTCACTTGCTACTATGGCAGGCATGTTTTCCTTCTTCTCTCCTCTCTCACTCTCTCTCTGTCTTTTGCTCCCTCTTTCTTTTTGGGCATTATTGTTGGAAATACAGCCACTGAAATGTGACCATGTATATACCTTTACTTACTTTAAAAACTCAGTTCTTGTCCTGAGTGATCTTTTTTGACTACTACTGTCTTACTAGTCCTTTCTGTATTCTAACTGCCTCTTGCACCTTCTGCCTTCCACCCTACACTCATTTGCAAGTTTCCAATCATTGACCATTCCTCCTGGCCCGTTTCACCTAGCCTTGGATATTAGTCACATACTATTTTATTTATCTATGTATGTATTTAATTGAATCATGGTGAGATACAGAGTTACAAGGCTGTTCATGGTAGGGTTTCAGTCATAAAGTGTTCAAATACCCATCCCTCCACCAGTGTACGTTTCCCACCACCTATGTCCCCAGTTTCCCTCCCGCCACTCTACCCACAGCCTGTCTCCTCCTCCTCCTCCTCCTCCTCCTCCTCCTCCTCCTCCTCCTTCTCCTCCTCCTCCTCCTCTTCCTCCTCCTCCTCCTCCTCCTCCTCCTCCTCCTCCTCCTCCTCTTTTTCCTCCTCCTCCTTCTCCTCCTCCTCTCTCCATTTCAGCATTAAGGTATTATGGTTTGCAATACAGGCACTAAGTGTATATCATGCTTACTCCCTCAACAATTTTCAGCACACAGTTCTTACCCAGAGTGATCATTTACAACTATCTTTGTCATAGTGATCCCTTATGTATTCCAAATGCCTTCTCCTTCCAGCACATGAGGTAGGCTTTCAACCATGAACCAGTCCTCCTGATCCTTGTTTCTACTGTCCTTGTCTCATATCAAGCTTTTATATCCCACAAATGAGTCCAATAATTCTATATCTATACCTCTCTGACTCATTTCATTCAGCATGATACTCTCAATATCCATCCATTTGTAAATGAATTTCATAACTTCATTTTTCCTAACAGCTGCAAAATAGGTACATCTATTATATAGATGTACTATAGTTTCTTTAATCACATCATCTGTTCTTGTGCACTCAGATTGTTTCCAGAATCTGGCTAATGTGAATAGTATCACAAAGAACTGACAGCATTTCTGCTGTGTGTTTTTTGGCCCTCAAAGTTTATTCCCAGAAGGAGTTTGGTGGGTCATGTAAAAGCTCAATTTTTAGCATTCTGAGGAATGCCCATATTGTTTTCCAAAATGGCTGAGCCAGATGGCATTCTCACCAACAATGAAAAAGAGTCCTTTTCTCCCCACATCCACCCCAGCATTGGTTTCTCTTATTCTTTTTATTGTGTGCTAGTCTTTGTGGTGTGTGATGATATATCGTTGTTGTTTTGATTTGCATCTCCATGATAATTAGTGATGTAGAGTAATTATTCATGTGCCATTTGGACACTTGTATTTCTTGTTTTAGGAAGTTTCTGTTCATTTCTTCTCCCCATATTTTGATAGGGTTAGATTTTTTTTGTAAAGTTCTTTCAGTGTCTTGGGCTGGAGCGATAGCACAACGGGTAAGGCGTTTGCCTTGCACGCGGCCAACATGGCCGACCCGAGTTCGATTCCTCCGCCCCTCTCGAAGAGCCCGGCAAGCTACCGAGAGTATCTCGCCCACACAGCAAAGCCTGGCAAGCTCCCCATGCCGTACTCGATATGCCAAACACAGTAACAAGAAGTCTCAAGATTTGTTGTGAGATGTTACTGGTGCCTGCTCGAGCAAATCGATGAACAATGGGAGGACAGTGCTACAGTGCTTTCAGTGTCTTATATATTGGATATTAACCATTTATCAGATGTGTATTGTGTAAATAATTGTCTTCAATTTTGTGGGATGTCTTTTGTCACCATTTCTTTTGAGGTGCAGAAGCTTCTTAGTTTAATGTGGTTCTATTTGTTTCCACTTGCTTCGTCAGCTGTGTTTCATTTTTGAAGATTCCTTTAGCTTTAATGCTATGGAAGGTTCTGCCACATTTTCCTCCATGTATCTTAAGGATTCAGGTCTAATATTGAGGTCTTTAATCCATTTTGATCTGACTTAAAAAAAAAACTGTTTTGGGGGTCATACCCAGAGGTGTCCATATGTCTGAGGATTGTTTTCTGGATATTCAACTATATTCCATTGGATTGTGGGTCTGCCTTTAGCCCAATATCATGCTGTTTTGATTATTACCACTTTTTAAAATATACCACAAATGAGTGCAGTCATTATATATCTGTCCCTCTCATTTTGACTTATTTTAGTCAGATGATATTCTTTATGCCATCCATTTATAAGCAAATTTCATGACTTTATTTTCCCCCTAATAGCTGCATAGTATTCCATTGTGTAGATATACCATGGTTTATTTATCCAATAATCTGTTCTCAGACATGCAGGTTGTTTCCAGATTATGGCTATTGGGAACAGTGCAACAATGAACTCCAACTACAGATGGCATTTCTGCTGTATGATTTTGGTGCACCCAGGGAATATTGCTAGAAGTGGTATTGCTAAATCAAATGGGAGCTCAATTCCTAGTGTTCTGAGGCATGTCCATATTGTTTTCCAAGATGAATGGAACAGTCAGCATTCCCATCATCAATTAATCAGAGTCTCTTTGTCCCTGTGTCCACACCAGCACTGATTCTTGTTTTACTGGATGTAAGCCAGTTTTTGTGGTGTGAGATAATAACTCGTTTTGATTTGCATTTCTCTGATAATTAGTGATGTAGAGCAATTTTCATGTGCCTTTGGCCTTTTGTTATTTGAGGAAATTTCTTGTTCATTTCTTCTCCCCATTATTTAATGGGGTTGGATATTTTTAATTTTGTAAAGTTCTACCAGTGCCTTTGATATTAACCCCTTATTGGATGGGGCCCCTTGGAGGGGAGCGGGTTGAGCTTTCCTCCCCGCCCTTACCAGGACTCTGGCAGCCGAAGACCTCCAGGACCAGCCACCACCATGCTGAGACCACTCTCCGCACACCTGAAGGTACCGGCAGAGGAACAAAGGCAAGCGGGTCCCGCCCCGGGGCTGAGATCTCCAAGCCTACTTGGATCGGGGCTGAGCATCCTCCACCCAGATCCTCCGAATTCCAGTAGGCGGGGGTCACACCCACCAACTGGCACCCTGGCACCGTGTAATCCCATCAATGGCCAAGACTCAGAGATTATAAAAACCAGCTTCCGGAACTGCGCGGCTGCAAATGACATCTTCTTATGACATCTTATTATTTCATTCCTCCTTTGGACAAACTGGCAGGCTACCGAATGTAACCTGCCCACACGGCAGAGTCTGGAAAACTCCCCGTGACGTACCCAATATGCCAAATACCAGTAACAATGATGGGTCTCATTCTCCTAAGAGCCTTGAATATAGCACTTTCTTAAAAATCTCAGGGCTAGGATGAAGGAGACGTTACTGGGGTCTGCTCGAGGAATCGACGAATAACAGGATGGTCGTGATTCGTGATTCATGATTGGATGGGTATCAGGTAATAATTTTTCCCATTCTATGGGTTCTTTGTATCCTGATCACCATTTCTTTAGAGGGGCAGAAGCTTCTTAGTTTAAAGTAGTCCCATATGTTTATATTTTCTTTCACTTGCTTGATCAGTGGATTTTCATCTTTGAATATGACCACACATCAATTTCTAATCATAGAAACTTTCATTTTTTAGGCTGCAGCACAAAGTTTCATTTTAGAGACACTCACATAGCTATGACTATTAAGCTTACTTATGTCTATAATAGATAACTCTCTAACATTTTACTATTGTTCAGCTAAAAATTTATCTAACAATTAAAATTAAATTTGAAACAGTAAAACTACACTAGATATATAATATATCTATACTTTTGCATATGTAGCACTGTAGCACTCTCCTCCTGTTGTTCATTGATTTACTTGAGAAGGCACTGGTAACGTCTTCATTGTGAGACTTGTTGTTACTGTTTTTGGCATATCAAATATGACACTGGGAGCTTGCCAGGCTCTGCTGTGCGGGTGGGATACTCTCAGTAGCTTGCTGGGCTCTCTGAGAGAGATGGAGGACTCGAACCCGGGTCGGCCACGTGCAAGGCAAATGCCCTACCAAATTGGTTAGAGTTTTAGTATTAAAATACAAACTTGAAAAAAATACAAACTTGATCTCAAAAAAGTGTGCTATGGCCTATTTAATGCTGCTCAACACACTTTTAGCTCTTTCTTCCTAATATTGACTTCAGTGTGCAGAAACAATTATATTATCACTCTCAACCTGATAGATGAGACCTGTCTTAATTTTAAATTATTAAATCATGACTTTCTCAAAAATTATATTTCACTTTGTCTTAATTGCATATCTCTTTTGCCAGTGTTCCTATAATAGAGACTTTGTTAAAAAATCATTTGTATATTTTAGGTGTTTAAACATAATTATTATAGCTGGGGATGTACCTCAGTCTTAGAGTAGCACTGTCCTCTTGTTTTTTCATCAATTTGCTCGAGCAGGCACCAGTAATGTATCCATTGTGAGACTTGTTGTTACTATTTTTGGCATCTCGAGTACACCATGGGGAGCTTGCCAGGCTCTGCCATGCGGTGGGATACTCTTGGTAGCTTGTTATATATATATATATATATATATATATATATATATATATATATATAAAACTTTCTAGGTCCAAACTGCATCCCCCAAATTTTCTAAAATTTCCTGAATTTTTCTATACTATTTTATCAAGTTTGTTTAAACAAAATATAATTTTTACAACTTTAAATCAATAAACTTAGGATGAGCTTTCCCACTTTATCACAGAAAGTTACCGGTATTGTCAATGCCAATTTTCAAAAGACTTATAAATGTCTGTATATATCAATGAGCTAAGAAATGCATCTATTAATCAATTGAGAATATTTTTTATAAAGCTAAAACTTACTCTTGAATAATTTTAGGTTACAGTGCTATTATTTATATTTGTCAGCATATATTTTATTCATGGGCTCTGATTTTCAAAGATAGTACATAAAAACTGGTGTTATATTTAAAATTTATGGTAATACAAGCACATAAGCTCCTACTTATTGAATTCTTTTATGTCACATCAGTTTTCTGATTGAGGTAACGTCATCTAAAATTTATGGTAATACAAGCACATAAACCCCTAATTATTGAATTCTTTTATGTCATACCAGTTTTCTGATTCAGGTAACATCATGAAACTAGTCATGGTAACCGACTTGGTGACCTGCTTTCCTAGATTATACAGGATGTGCTATACTCAGTTGCCACAAAAAATCTGGAAATTAATGCCCTTAGGTATAAAATTACATTCATCTACAACTTTTACCAGATGAGACAATTATGATTTTAATGTCATTTGTTATTTTTCCTTTTCCCAAAATTTTATTTTATTAAGGCATTTTCATAATATTACTGTATTTATTATTGAGGTAACATTATTTCATAAGACGATACGTTTTGAGTAAATTATGTATTGTTTTGACTATAAATTGTAGGGACACAAGGTCATCTCTCTTTAAAATAATTGTTAATTCATTTTACCCAGACACAATGCAACCAAAATCCATCTATAACAGTTTATTGGGCACCTCACACTTTAAAAAAATTGATATGTGTGTATTGTTTGACAATTTGATAAAAAAAATACCTGAGCTGAAGCGATAGTACTGCAGGCAGGGTGCTTGCCTTACACAAAACCCATATAGTAACCATTATCGTCCCTCATGTACCACCTGATTGCAGAATCAGGAGTAACATCAGGACCACCTGGTGTGGCCCCAACAAAAATAACCAACACCAACACCATCAACACACACAAAACCGAATCTGAGTATACTTAGATGGAAACAAATCCAGTATCAAAATAAAATGGGAATTAAAAATTTTTAACTTAATAATAATTTTTATTGTAATTTATGTTCTAACTTTAATGGTTTTGATGAATAAATTTATTACACCTCCAGCAGCACAACGTGCCCTGGACTCTTCGTTGTCCTTGTGTCACCTCCAGTATAGCTCTTTCTTCTTCCCCTTACTTATCTCCTTCCACCCTCCACAACTTGATGCTCTGTTTTGCAGTCTAAGGACATCAACTTTATTTGTAACTGACATTCTCTTGTTTTGTTTCTTATGTGGCAGTTGAATGAGATAATCTGGGATTTGTTCTCTCCTTGACTTAGTTCATTTAACATGATGCCCTCTAGATATATACAAGTTGAAGCAAACAAAAAGGTTCTATTTTTTCTTACAACTTGATATCATCCCATTATGTATAGATAGCAAAGTTTCTTTATCCAGTAAGTTGTTATTGGACATTTGGGTTGTTTTCATATCTTGGCTGTTATACTAAGTGCTGTAATAGATATGGTGTGTATATAACCCTTAGAATGTTCTGTTTGTTTGTTGTGTTCTAGGGATGGAATGATAACACAGCAGGTGGGGCATTTGCCTTGCACGCTGCAGACCCAGTTTCGATTCCTCTGCCCCTCTCAGAGAGCCCACCAAGCTACTGAGAGCAAGCTAATCATGACATATTCAATATGCCAAAAACAGAAACAACAAGTCTCACAATGGAGACATTACTGGGCCCACTGGAGCAAACTGATGAACAATGGAGAACAGTGATAAAGATAGTGTTGTGTTCTTGCGTTAGATGCCAAGAAGCGGGATTGTTATCTCATGGACAGTCTCTGTTCTTATTTTTTCCAAAAAATTTCTATACACTTTTCCATCAAGTCTGAACTGAACAACAGTCCCATGAAGAGTGCTTAAGAGTTCCTTTTTTGTTACATCCCTAACAACTCTGGTTGTTAGAATGTAGAATCAGACTTTTAACAAAGAGAAGGTTGATTCATGGCATAGAGATGCCAAATAGTTCACTGTGATGAAATAGTGAACAGTTTAATTAAAAAATAGACTTGGAATGATTCATCATTTAATACACCTGTATGAAATTGTTATTTGATTCGCTAACTCTGTATTGCACTGTGGAATAGATGCTACTGTGGATTCTTGAGTTTCAAATAACAATTTCATTGTGCAATATTCTGCCTCTTACAATATCTGCATAAGTATAATTTAATCCTCATGTTCAATCTACAAAGAAGATATTATTTCAGTATTTACATATAATTTTTTCGTGAGATACGCTGTCTAGTTTCTTAAAGAACAAGGAAGCATTTGTAAAAGTTCAGTCCTTGTGTAATGGTAAAGAATAAAAATAATGAGAAGCTTATGGACTTATGACATCACTTAATGGCATCCTGAATTACGAAACTCAGTAGATTCTAATTAAGGCCTGGGCAAAAGTAATTTTCCAGTAGTCTGTTCAGTCTAAGAACTGAAGTCTTAATATATTTCTACTACATAAAATTAGGTAGATTTTCACCATTCAATTTTATTCATTTTTCTTGAAGTGTCAGAATCAAACCCAGGGTGTCACATATACAAGTCAAATGCTCTGCAATTGAGCCAAATTCCCAGCCCCAAACAATGAATTATTTTGTGTTTAATCTATTTGATCGAAACCACTGTTGAGTTATTTTGATCACTTCTAGGTCCTGACAAAAAGACTGTTTTCTCTTATTAAGTTTTTCTGTATTAGACTATGTAAAGATGATTTATTATTTTTTTATATATACAGGGCTGTGCTAGGTTGTATGTTCACTATAAACACATGGTAAAACACGGGTCCTTCCCTTACTGCTTTTTTTAAAAAAAATCACTTACATACTTGGCCACAAGAAAAAAGTCACTTCACCCTGGGAATTTTAGAGCAAAAACTCTTACAAAAAAATATTTTGTACCTATTGATTAATTAATTTTATTATAGTTTTTTGGGGAGCTGGAGCGATAGCATAGGGGGTAGGACATTTGCTTTGCATGCGGCTAACCCTGGTTTGATTCCTCCGTCCCTCTTGGAGAGCCTGGCAAGTTACACAGAGTATCCCGCCCTATGGCAGAGCCTGGCAAGCTCCCCTTGGCGTATTTGATATGCCAAGACAGTAACAACAAGTCTCACAATGGAGACATTGCTGGTGCCCACTTGAGCAAATTGATGAAGAATGGGAGGACAATGCTACAGTGCTATTATAGTTTTACAAAAGTAAAGGGATTTTATTTTAAATAAAGGAGTGAGAAAGGGATATATGTTCAATAGAGAGCACAGGCAAATGGGAGAGACCCATAACATAAAAGAAAGGGGGGGGTGTTGAAGTGATAGTATAGCAGGTAAGGCACTTGCCTTGGACACAGATGACCCGGTTCAATCTCTGACACCCTGAGCCCGCCCTGAATGATCCCAGAGTGTGAATCCAAAATTGAACCCTGAGAACAGCTGGTGTTGCCCCAAAAACCAAAAAAACAAGAAATGAAAAGTGAAAAAAAATTGAGTTACACATCCTGAGATGGGATTTGGGTAATGCCAAAATCATAACACACCTTGAAAGATCTTTTAAATACATTTGGGAGGTGCAGAGAGATAGTACATGCAACCTTGCATGTTGCCAGTCCTATACTGCATATGGTCTCCGCAGAAATACTAGTAGACACCCCTGTCTAGAGTGAGATCTAAGTGTCACTTGATGTGGCCCAAACACTTTCCCCCCATTCATTATTTTGGATGCTAGGTTTATTTATTGAGAAGGTCAATTGCCTTGCACTTAGATAATATTAGTTCTTAAATATTAGTTCTTAAATAATGACTACATGCTTTTTGTTCTTCATGAAGCTATTTATAATTCTTTTCTCCATTCCATTAAGTTGCATATCTCCATTCTCATGTACACTTTTTTTTGCATCCTTTTAAAGTCACCATCTATTAGTATAGTGGGTAGAGCACTTGCCTTGCAACCTGATATGAATCTCCAGTACCCCATATGTTCCCCTGATCTGCACTAGGAGTGATCACTGAGTGTAGAGTCAGGAGTAATATCTGGGTAAGCCCCCGAAATCAAAAGAAAATTAAAATATAAAAAATAAGTTATCACTAACTTATATCTGTGTTATAATATTCTGTTTTATGACTGATAGTACTTCAAGATACATAAGATAAGATTCTGTTTCACGTTTGAATATGCATACAGAACACGGAGTAACTATCACTTGAATATATATATTCATTAAGTTATATATAAGTATATCTTATATTCCATACCATTAAATTTAGTTGAATAAGAGAGGTGGTCAAGTATAATCTTTGCCTTGATGAAAGTTCGCTTGATTTGGCATTTAGGTTCGGGACAAGAAAGTGAATTTCAAAGAATATATATATATATGTATATATATGTAGACATATATATATATGCACACAAATGTTAGCTAGGTAGACAAAGTGACAAATGTAGGCATTATCTATAGAGAAGTTTGACAGCATAAGAAATGAGAGCTAGCATTTATCTTCAGAAGCCTGAATTATTATCATTTGCCATAAATACAGTTTCACATAGAAAAATACATTTATAACCTTGGCTTTTTATCAAGGGTTACCATAATCAAAAGCTATGAAGAACTTTTATGTCTTGTTCAAAAAACATTGCCATTGATGTTGTGAAACATTGCTTGGAGGCAATACAACATAATGGTTTTTAAAAAGTTATCACTATTATTATTACTATTATTTGAGCTTAGGTCACTAGTTTGCAATAGTGTTAATGTTTATGATTTTGAGATCCATAGTTTTTGTACCTCACCACCACCAAAATGCCTGCACCTGTCACTATTGTCCTTCCATTACTTTCAGTTCACCTCATCATGTCCCACAGCAAAGGAGTATTTTTTTAAGCATTGACCGTAATAAAAGGCTGACTGCCTATGTTCAAATCTTATAAATACTTACCAGCTATGGAATAGTGTGAAAGTTTCCGCATGTGCAAACTAAGAGTAATAAACCTGGCTCCTTCATGGTGATCCAGTGGGGATTAAATGCCTGAATATGTAGTAAGCTAAGAGTGATACCTATACACAGCACCTGCTTTATAATTGTTGTGTTGTCTATTTGTTTTTCTTGCTGCTTATTAAACAATAGCCCACATAATCACAAATCTCCAGAGAATTCTGTGGTAAATTGGAGTTTCTTTTTCGGAATATGTGACAGGCTCACCATCATTAGATGAAGAAATGGCAGATACTATATGCTAATTCTTTGATCTGGGCTTCCATGAATCTTGGTGCCAATGTTATGACTCAAATTCAATAATGCTGTCAGAACATTCAGTTAATTTTCTGCCAAAATTCTTTCTACAATGAATTTTATTTAGTTTGTAGTTAAATTTTCCTTATTTTGCAAATCGGATAATTATATATTTTCTGTCAGGTTGGTAAATGAATGAATTGCTTACTTTCTGGATTTTAAACAATCATTTTCGATGACGTGCTTTGAAGACATATTATCTGTTTTGGGTTTTATTCTTGTTTTGGTGTGAGGGGGGCACACCTAAGGGTACTCAGGCTTACCTCTGGCTCTTTGCTCAGGTATCATACCTGGTGGACTCAGGGGATCATACGGGGTGACAAAGATTGAACCCAGGTTGACAGCATGCAAATGTAAGAGTAAAGCTCAGTTTCCCCTTGACAGCTGCAGTGAGTTGTCCCATTTTTGACTTCCCTCATCCACCGATTTTGACTTGTGAGTTCCTGGGCTCTCTCTGATGAACAGGGCCTTAACATTTTTCCAAACAAAATTATGTCCAAGAGTTTAGGCTCTTGGTTTGTTGAATACGCTTACATGATCAAGAGGAGAGAACACAGATCCTAATTCTCAGTGGTGAGAGTGACAAATCTTTCTAGACTACTTTAAAACAATCATACAAGTGCTGTAAAGATAGTACAGCGGATAAGTTGCCTGCCGTGCAATGCAGGAGCTGTGACTGTGGGTCTCTGTGCTGAAATGAACAGAAACTTTCTCAAAGAAGAAATCCGAACGTCTACTTTTTTTTTGGAGAACCTGGGAATCATGGAGGAGCACAGAGACCCACAGTCACAGCGCCTGCATTGCACGGCAGGCAACTTATCTGCTGTACTATTTTTACAGCACTTGTATGATTGTTTTAAAGTAGTCTAGAAAGATTTGTCACTCTCACCACTGAGAATTAGGATCTGTGTTCTCTCCTCTTGATCATGTAGGCGTATTCAACAAACAGAGACCTAGAGCTTAAGATAATGCGCAATATCTAAGGCAAAAGGCCAGACAAGATCTGTTTGATCCTTTCATTCTCTGTAATATTCTTGTCAATCCATAAAAAATGCAGAGTCCAAAAGGGGCCTTTGCATCAAACTCCTGTCTTTAACTTCCTGCACTCTGAAATACGAAGACCCAGTTTTCCTTATGAAAAAAAAAACACAATAATTAGCCATAGTTAACTCAGTCCTATACTAAGTTCCTTCCCACATGGGGAGTTGCTTTGCCTTCCTCTTCTACTTTATAATAAAGTTTTCTACTTTTTTAAATTAATTTTTATTAGTGAAACACCATGAGGTACAGTTGTAGGTTGATATCAAGGATATACAAGGTACTGGTTGAACTGCACAAGAAGAAAACATCCAACCCCATCAAAAAATGGGGCAATGAAATGAACAGAAACTTTCTCAAAGAAGAAATCCGAACGTCTACTTTTTTTCTGGAGAACCTGGGAATCATGGAGGAGCACAGAGACCCACAGTCACAGCTCCTGCATTGCACGGCAGGCAACTTATCTGCTGTACTATCTTTACAGCACTTGTATGATTGTTTTAAAGTAGTCTAGAAAGATTTGTCACTCTCACCACTGAGAATTAGGATCTGTGTTCTCTCCTCTTGATCATGTAGGCGTATTCAACAAACAGAGACCTAGAGCTTAAGATAATGCGCAATATCTAAGGCAAAAGGCCAGACAAGATCTGTTTGATCCTTTCATTCTCTGTAATATTCTTGTCAATCCATAAAAAATGCAGAGTCCAAAAGGGGCCTTTGCATCAAACTCCTGTCTTTAACTTCCTGCACTCTGAAATACGAAGACCCAGTTTTCCTTATGAAAAAAAAAACACAATAATTAGCCATAGTTAACTCAGTCCTATACTAAGTTCCTTCCCACATGGGGAGTTGCTTTGCCTTCCTCTTCTACTTTATAATAAAGTTTTCTACTTTTTTAAATTAATTTTTATTAGTGAAACACCATGAGGTACAGTTGTAGGTTGATATCAAGGATATACAAGGTACTGGTTGAACTGCACAAGAAGAAAACATCCAACCCCATCAAAAAATGGGGCAATGAAATGAACAGAAACTTTCTCAAAGAAGAAATCCGAACGTCTACTTTTTTTCTGGAGAACCTGGGAATCATGGAGGAGCACAGAGACCCACAGTCACAGCTCCTGCATTGCACGGCAGGCAACTTATCTGCTGTACTATCTTTACAGCACTTGTATGATTGTTTTAAAGTAGTCTAGAAAGATTTGTCACTCTCACCACTGAGAATTAGGATCTGTGTTCTCTCCTCTTGATCATGTAGGCGTATTCAACAAACAGAGACCTAGAGCTTAAGATAATGCGCAATATCTAAGGCAAAAGGCCAGACAAGATCTGTTTGATCCTTTCATTCTCTGTAATATTCTTGTCAATCCATAAAAAATGCAGAGTCCAAAAGGGGCCTTTGCATCAAACTCCTGTCTTTAACTTCCTGCACTCTGAAATACGAAGACCCAGTTTTCCTTATGAAAAAAAAAACACAATAATTAGCCATAGTTAACTCAGTCCTATACTAAGTTCCTTCCCACATGGGGAGTTGCTTTGCCTTCCTCTTCTACTTTATAATAAAGTTTTCTACTTTTTTAAATTAATTTTTATTAGTGAAACACCATGAGGTACAGTTGTAGGTTGATATCAAGGATATACAAGGTACTGGTTGAACTGCACAAGAAGAAAACATCCAACCCCATCAAAAAATGGGGCGATGAAATGAACAGAAACTTTCTCAAAGAAGAAATCCGAATGTCTACTTTTTTTTTGGAGAACCTGGGAATCATGGAGGAGCACAGAGACCCACAGTCACAGCTCCTGCATTGCACGGCAGGCAACTTATCTGCTGTACTATCTTTACAGCACTTGTATGATTGTTTTAAAGTAGTCTAGAAAGATTTGTCACTCTCACCACTGAGAATTAGGATCTGTGTTCTCTCCTCTTGATCATGTAGGCGTATTCAACAAACAGAGACCTAGACCAGAGTGATAGTACAGGGGCTATGGTGTTTGCCTTGCACATGACCTCCTTCGGTTTGATCCCGTGGCATCATAGATGGTTCCCAGCATAGCCAAGGTTAATGTCTTAACAGAGACCATGAATAAGCTCTGAGCATTGCTAGATATGGTCCTTCAAACAAACAATAACAAAAACACCAAAAATGAACAAAAAATGGAGCAAACAAATATACAAAGTACAGAGAATGGTAGAAGCATTGCTATGTGACTTCCAAGGCTAGGTCATGAAAGACTAAACAGCTGCTACTTTGTTCATTGGAATGGGTTACTTGGAACTCAGCTACTGTGGAAGAAGTCTGACCCATCTGAAGCTACCATGATAGGAAGAAGTCAAAGCACTACAGCAAGGTCATGTACAGGCCTTCAGAATTCTAACCCAACAGCTGTTGAGTCAAACAGCTTTCAAGTTCCCAGAGCTGAGATTCCAGGAATCATAGAGAAGACATAAACCATCCCTGCTCTATTATATGTGAACTGATGTTTCACAGTATACTCACAAGCATGAAAGAAATGTTCTTAAACTGCAAAATATAGGGGTAATTTGGTATAAAGAGAAATGTACACACAATACCTTTCCAACGAATGCAAATAAGTACCAGAAAACTGGAAATATAGTCAGGGATGTGGCTCAGCAACAAAGCATCTGCTATCCAACCTCAGTACCACAAAACAACAAAAGAGATGTTGAGTCAGGGTTGATATCTCAAAGGGCCCCAAGGAAAGTGACTCCTAAGGAGAACTGGGTGTGGGCCCCCATATTAAAAAAAAACTGAAAACATACCAACCTAAAAGATGTCCCAAGGAAAAAACACGAGGCATTAAAAATATTCTGTCCCTTGATGAAAATAGTATGTCCACTAAGAGAATGATTTTTCTATTGAACATGGTATAAAGACACACCTGGCCATCTAATTTTTTTGTTGTGGGGACATACTTGGTGTTGCTCTGGGCTTACTCCTGGGTCTTCCCTCAGGGGTAACTCCCAGTGGGGGTAAGAGGACAATATGGGGTGATCAAACCTAGGATGACCGTGTGCAACGCAAACATCCTACCCACTGTACTATTGCTCCAGCTCCCATATAGTCATTCTAATATACTAAATTCTATTTATCTCTGGGTCTAGAGTGATAGTAAAGCAGGATGGTGTTAACTTTGCATACAGTAGGCCCAGGTTTGATCCCTAGCATGCCATATGGTCCCCTGAGTACTGCCAGTAATAACTCCTGAGTGCAAAGCCTGGAGTAACCCATGGGAATTCCCAGGTGTGACTCCCAAACAAACAAATGAAAATTCCCCTAGAGTTCAAAATTTGTGTTTTCAGGGGTGGTGTGGGCATTGGGATGGGTACCAGGGAGATAGGGGTTCCACAAGGCAGATGAAAGGGACCATTTTTATTGGGTTGGTGAACTCAAATATCTATGAACTTATGAAAGGATATAGTGTTTTGTATATTTAAATAATGCAATGCTATTAAAAATTGAAAGTATATTCCATATCATAGAGAAAGCCATAATGCAATGTTATTCAAAGCTAAAGGTACTGATATATTCTAGAACATAGATGGAGCTTATATTTAAAAACATGCTAACAAGAACAGCCAGGCACTAAAGGTCACATATAGCTCAAATACTTTTATATGAATGTCCCACATATGCAAATTATAGAGACATATTGCCAGAGGCTAGGGGGTAGGGGAAGGAATAGGAAGCGATGGTTAATAGACATGGGAATTCTTTTGGAAATGATGAAAACATATTAAAAACAGATAGTGGCAATAATGGCAAAACTCCGCAAATGTAGTAAAAACCTTTGGATTCTACATTTTAAAAGGGTGAATTTTATGGAATGCAAATTGTATCTCCATATGCTGTTATTAAAACCATCTTCCAGATATACTTTTTCTAAAGACACAGATAGAATTTCCCTTGAAGTGTTCTAAACAGTTTACTGTTCTTTTTTGTTATGCTCTACCTTTGTAGAAGCAGCTTGCTCTGACTTTATTTGCTTTCGTTTCATTTCCCTGTCAGCCTCAACCCTAGGAACATATCCTGAGTTGTTTTTCTTTTTTAATTTAAGGTTTAAATACAAACAGAGGCACTACTCCCAATTCCCCAATGATTCAACAGGTTTTAATGTGCAGATGGTAAGCATTTGTTTCTCTCATTGTTATCAGGAAGAAGGGAGTAAAATCACTTTCTGGGTCAAAATATACATTTCACAAAAGAATGTCTTTTATCTTACCATAGTCTTACGTTCTGATAGCAATTTCTCTTAATGTTATGTCAACTTCTGCCAAAACATTCTCATGTACTGAGGACTTTATTAGGTAAATAACATCATGCAACCACATGCAATGGATAGGATAAATGGAAGACAGGAAAGATGAATACTGCAGATACTTGGTGAACATGTCATCACTTTCCTTCAAGAGAATTCACTATATTCACATTCAAAATTTAATTAAAAGCTAGAATTTTTGGAAACCAATCACAAATCTGCGTGCAAAGATCTTCAAACATCTGGAAGTTTCTTCCTAACTCTAGATGTAACAGATATAGTTACCTGCTTCCTCTTTGTTTTCTTTTTTTTTCCTTTAGAGTTTATTATTCCAAAAATAAACTAATTTATTTACAGAGAATCTAGGCAGTTTGCATCCATTTGAGAGATAATACATTTTAAAGTTACTCATGAATTTACATTTAATGATAATAACATTATTTGTTAAAATTCATAGTGTCACTATTAATGTATCTTTATAAATATCTTTTGATTAGATTCATAAGGCGATCTCCATTTTATTGAACAATGAAAAAGTTAAAAAAAGACTGCCCAATATTACAATGCTCATACAGATGCAGGATTGTAAGATTAGGGTTGAAATCAGATTTACATTCTACAGTCTTGGAACCTCTTATAAGGCTACACAATGTCCCATCCAAACTATTCAGAGAATCAACCTACCTTATCTCTCTCTCCCTGCTGTCCCTCTCTCCCTCCCCTCTCCACCTCCCTCCCTCCCTCTCTCCCTCCCTCCCTCCCTCCCTCCCTCCCTCCCTCCCTCCCTCCCTCCCTCCCTCCCTCTCTCCCTTCCTTTCTTCCTTCCTTTCTTCCTTCCTCCTGCCACACCCAACTGTACTCAGGGCTTACTTCTAGCTAGGGTTCAGGGATCACTCCTGGTGGTGGTTGGGGAACTGTATCCAGTATCAGAACTCCAGCCCTACTTGGTTCCATAGAAGGCAGACACTTTTTCCACTATATTGTTTCTCTGGCCATAAAGAAACTTTTGTTTGTTTGTTTGTTGTTTGTTTTTGCCGTCTTTATTCTTCCTTGTAAACATTCGTTTTCATCACACAAAGACTCCAACATTTCAAGGATATATTTTGAATACAAAAAATATAACACTTCATTAATAAAAACAGATGGGGCTGAGTAGATCATTCAAAGGGCATTCCTAGCATGCTCAAGGCAAGAAGTTTGATTTCTTTTTTTTATGTTAGAGCTTTATTTATTTATTTATTTATTATTTATTATTATTTTTTATTATTAGTGAAACACCATGAGGTACAGTTGTAGATTTACTGTTTTCATTAATCATTTTTCAATGCCATTTGGATGCTTACCCACCCTTGGATGCGGTGCGGGCAGCAGAAATCACATAGTCTGTTGTGCTAGAGATAACAAATGGCAACACTTCCAGGATTGATTGTGCTGGGCATTTGGGGTGATGACTGGGATCAAAATCTCAAAGTGGGAGTGACAAGATTGTCCAGTGGGTAAGGGATTTGCCTTGCATGTGATCAACCCATGTTTGATCCCTGGCACAATATCTGATATCCTGAGAAGTACCAGGATGATCCTTGAACACATAACCAAGAGTGAGCCTACAAAACAGCCAGGCATCGCCCAATGCCCACCTCCAAATAGGAGAAAAATCCCTCAAACGAAAGGAAGAATCTCACACCTCCAAGGCAGATGCTTTGCCAATGAACTATCCTGTCTCTCACCTGCCGCCCCCATTCCCCCCCGCCCCCCCTTGTCCTGTTTTTGTTTCCTTCTTATATTCCTTCTTGGAATATAGATTGGAGAAAAGAGGTTTTAGCACTATTGTCATATTCAATATGAGAATGATTCTAATATGTGACAAATAAATGAAAGAGTCCCAAAATAAAGGGTCCTGAGATGTCAAAAACACAGCTTTGAAGGGTAGATCCCAAGCAGCTTAAATTACATGAATTTAAAATTAAGCTATATTTACATATAAACACAATATTTTTTTCACTTAAATGAATTGAATGAATTTTGTAAGAATGGAGCTATCATGCAGACAGATCAAAGGGAAAAGTTGTACTTTTTAACTTCAGAACTTTGTTAGAAGTTGCTATTCATGTAGGAAAGTACCATGACCATTTGCCATTCTGGTTATGCCAATCGAATCATTAAGAATAGAAACCTGCTTTTGTCACCATTTATGGATGTTTACTGTTGGAGATTCTGGAAACATAAATTACATTTGTGTACAGCGTGATTATATGTTATTTATGTAATAGATAAGGAATAGTTGAAGATTACTATAGATAATATTTGATACTAATTTTACCCTTGAATTCATTATTTGGTGATAATTTGAAACATGTCATTTGAGGGTAGTAATGGGAGAATTATGAAAATATCTTACAAAAAAAGAGTGTTTGATCTTAATAGGGCTGATATCTCTATAATACATAATAGAACAAAACAATGCTAATAATCAGAGAGTAAAATGGCATGACCAAAGACTGAAAGATGGCTTTGGCTTTAATATTGAAATGCTTCTATTCTTTCACGTTTTTATTCTGGATTTTGGTTCAACTTGTTTCTAAAGAAGATGCATCAGATGAAGTCATAGCACAGAACCTGGGCAAGTCTTGCTTGCTAGTAATCAGAAATCTAACACAAGACTGACTCCAACACTAAAATCTGTGCACAACAGTGTGGGGCGAAGGGGTAAGAAAATATCTATTGTGACAAGATAAAAACACCTGATTCATTCTCTAGCCTCTCGTACAAAACAATGAGATGTTCTACCATTTTCTATTGATGTGAGCACCCCTCTCATGCATGATTACAGCTGCTAAAAATACAGATAACTCTTTTTGTAATACTTAAGATGTGAAGTCAAATGGGAGAAAATAGTGAGCAAATAAGGAGCTTTGTCCCAAGCGATAGAAACATTGACAAAACTATTACCAGTTATAGTTGACCTTTACTGGGTAAAAGCTGGACAAACAGGACAAACTCCTTTAAAAGAATGTCTTCAAAGGGTCAAATCCCAGGGTGCTCACTGACAGAGCAGGCTGCTACAGGTCAGGAAGAGTCTATTCTACAGAGAAAAGCTGCAGGAGTATAATAATCTTTGAAGAACTTTTGGGCCAGCGCAGGCCCTGAAGTGCCATTTTCTGAGCTCAGAGGCAGGAAGGGAGACAAATTCTCCTTTTCTCTACAGCTGCCTTGTTTAGAAACTTCCTCCGAGGCATCCTTTCAGAATCCTATGAGATTTTTTTTACACTCTTTTAAAATGTTTATTTTTTAAATTGAATCACCATGAAATACATAGTTACAAAGTTGTAATTGATAGGGTTTTAGTCATACAATGTTCCAATGTGCAACCTCTTGCCAGTGGGATGTACCACTTTTTTTTTAGATTTCTTTTAGTGAAACACTATGAGGTACAATTGTAGATTTACAAATTCTTGTGCTTGGGTTTCAGTTATACAATGATTGAATAACCATCCCTCCACCAGTGCCCATTCTCCACCACCAATTTTCACTCTCCTTCTGCCTTTATCTCAGTATATTTTCTGGGAATCAGAGACTCCTGTTGTAGGCTTAAAATGGCATACTCCTTACACAATGCTTTGATAAGGTGGTAGAAATAATTTTTCTCCCCGTTTTTTGAAAATGCTCAACTGTTGCCATTCAAATGTTTTCTACTGACTGGTCACAAATACGGGAGCTGTGAAGGAATTAACTGAATCTCTGGCCAAGAGAATCAGTGGTTTGGGTTCAGTCTTGCTCAAAGAAGTTGTACTGTGGGAGTGTGTGAGTGCTGGAAGATTCTACTGAAAAAATATCTCATAAAAAAGTTTGAAGATGGCAGGAGAAATAGAACAGGGTTCAGGTGCATGCCTAGCATGTGGCTGACCTCAGTTCATTCCCAGCATCATATGTTTCCCCACATGCCACTGGGTATAGCCCCCCAAGGTCCCCAAACAATACTGGTTTTGGCCCTAGAGCTCAGAAAGAACGGCAAGAGTGATTGGGTAAACTGTTGGTTCCACTTTACTTGGGCAGATCAGTACCACATCTTCAGACCCTGGCATCAAACCATCCTTCTGATTAGATGATAATCCCTGGGAGGGACCCAGGTTCTACTGAGTACCCTCGGAGTACCCTCCCCCACAAAAACAAAAATAAAATTGTGTGAGAGTGCACAAACACAACTCGGTCATGCCAGGAGTGATTCCTGTGTGCAGAACAAGGAGTAATTCCTGACCATCATTGGGTGTGACCCCCAAACTAAATAATGATATTTATAATTCTTAGAAATCATTCCTAATTTGGTACAAAACAATTATTAGTATATAAGCATATGGGTCCAACTCCTACAGTAAGGCCTTATAATTAATTTCAATTTTAAACTTGCAATGGAACTCTTTCTGTCCCTTTGTGGAGTTGCTTTTACCAAAATAAAGATAACGGGACCAGAGAGATAGTACAGGAGGCAAGGTGCTTGCCTTTCATGTAGCCATTCTGGTTTGGTACTTGGCACCCTGGGCATCGCTTGGATCACTTTTGAGCAGAGAGCCAGGAATAGCTCTTAAGTACCACTGAGTGTGGCCCAAATCCCCCCAAAAGGCAAAATATTTTAATAAAGAAACTCTCTGTGAGCCTGAATCGAAGAATGCTATACCAATTTTCGAGGCTTAAAGTTACACAAAAATATCTAAATCTTAATTTACCCATGCTCCTGAAACCAGATTGCTTAACTATGACCCAGTGGTATTCCTAAGAGATGTTTTCATACTAGTTTTTAAAAAGCATGGCCCTATGACCTAGTCAATTGTGTTTTAAAAAAATTGGTGTGCATCATGGCAATCAATTTGGCTTACTCTTTTCTTTTGTGGATTTATTTTTTTGCTTTTTTCTAAAATTCCACTGACATGATACCAATTATTCAGGTGTCAAAAAATACAATTACAACTAGCACTGATAGCAAGAATAAGAGCAAGTCAAAGATTAGGATGCTTATGGAAATACAGACATTATACATTTTCCAAAAGATATCAAAGACATCTGATTGGTAAACAGGAAAGGAAGCATAGACACACATATGAGGAAGAGTTAGATTAGATTCTTCAAAGAAGTCTCACACCTTTGACAGATACTATGCTTCACTGTGCACTGGGTATTGTGGAGGGGAAGGCAGGATGCTTAGAGGATGAATAACGGGAGAGGTAAGTTCTTTTAGGAGCTGAGGAGCCGTTGGGCTCCTTTTGAAAGCTCCCCAAAGAAGCGATAGGATGCTTTGACATGAAGGATAAAAGGGAATTTGAGAGTAGTGCAATGTCTTGCAATGTCTTAAAAGACTGGGATCACTGAAATTTAGAGAGGGAGTGATAGAGGGAAAGAAAAATCAAAAAAGGAAGATCAGCAAAAGGCAGTGCTTCATAGCTCATGCTAAGTATTTAAACATTAACTTTCCAGTAATAGATGGTTGTTGAAAAGTTGTTTATCCTACTTTATTGTTATTAAATCTTCATTCTATTTTCCATATTGAGAACAGAGTGCAAGGGTATAGAGTTGGCTGGGTCAGGTCTAATAAGGCTAGGAAAATGTAGGTTTTCTACATGAATACACGGTATTAGGAGTTCTATAAAATTCTCACTCACTATAATCCTCTAGCCCACTCACTATCGGCAGAATTACTGAAATGGCCTTCATGCTGACTTCTGAAATTCTCATTTACGGCCCACTCCAATGTCTTTCTTTAGGATGCAAATTAATAATTTTGTCTCATTCAATTTTTTCACCTCATTTACCTTCTTAGCATTGATTATGGAGGATGAAGAGGTAGCTCAATGGTCTGAGATCATGTTTTATATGAGGGTGACTCAGGCACCATTGATCCATTGAGCACTGTCATGGGTGAACCCTAAGCACAGGGCCAAAAATAGCCCCTGAGCACTGGCAGGTATGGCTCCAAAACAGACAGACAGAAATTCATCATATCTTCATGTTAGAGATGGAGTTTTACAGATTCATAATAATCTATTTTACCACTCAGATTCATAATCAAATGAGTCAGAACCACTGGAGTCAGGCATGTAAAGGTGAAAAGTATCCCTTTATTAATACTAAAGCTGGTATTAGTAAGCACGGATTAGCCTTTCCCTATCAAGTCTAGTTTTGAATATTTGGCCTAGTGTCATTCACTAGAGACCTTAAACAGACTCAGACCTTTGACCATGTTGGAAATCCCTATGTAATTTACATCACATGAAGTCAGAGTCCCAAAGGAAGCAGTGCTTACCAACACATGCTCAATTTTTCCCTTAAAGATCACTCTGACTTTCTTAATAGGAACGAGTTACGGATTGGGTAAAGCACAGTATAATCACACTAATCTAGCTGTCTCTACAGCTGTATATTTGAAAAAATCAAGGAGGGACAAAGCATTTAATTGCATATACATTTAATTATTGCCTTATTTACTATATTCCTTATATTCTCTTAATCAAATGTTTTTGCTTTTTCTCAGTACAAATAATTATTTCAGTTGTTTTCCCTGTGCTTTCCAAATTACTTTCCTCCTGTTCCTTTAACTCTGGCGTGAAAATGAACCAATTGCTCCACTCATCTTATCCTAAGTTGTAGGGTCACCATTTTTATTTGAATGCATTTGGGCTAATTTTAATATTATGTGGCTCACAGTTCATAATCAGATTAACTAATATGCCTTTTTGTCTCTAAATGAGATTTAGGTATTCTGAAATATCCTTTTTCTGATAATGAATTTCTAGCTAATGATCTTTGTTCTAGCAATCTATGTTGACAATAACCATATTAATATTAATTTTGTCAGCATACACAGCAAAAGGCTAGTATAAAATCTCAGATGTTATTATACCTTTATTTCAGAATATTTGAGAAAAGTACAAAGAATGATTTTTGATATAATTAAACATTTCAAAGTGCCATAATATTTACTAAAAGCTAAAAATGTAGTGACCTATAAAAGTAATGTCTTTAAAATATTATCGGTTGAAAACACTGCATATTTATATATAGTTTTATGAACATATGTGGGTGAAAAGATGATCTCTATACTTAACCACCAAAGCAAAATGCAGATCAAAAGAGAACAAGAAAAAGGACAGAAAAGGACAAAAAACATGTTAAATTTCTGAGATGTTTTCAGACACCCTATGACAATTCAGTAAATTTAGTCTGCCATGAGTGAACTCAGAGTTGGTTGAAAGCCATTAAAAAAAGTTTTAAAAAATGTTTTGGGTAGTCCCGAGCAGTGCTATGGGCATATGGAACTATATCTGATACAGTCAAAAGACTACGTGGGGCCAGAGATAAAACCTGGATCACTGTACATGCACTCTTGCCCTTTGAGCTATCTCTCAGGCCCAAGAGAAATATTTTTGTAAGTGTTGCAAAATGAAAAATTGTTCTCATGATTACTTTGTTAATTAAAAGTCTTTATGGTGAGGTAGAAGTTGTGTTCCTTCTGATAAAAAAAATCAACTGTCTCATGAGAAAAAATAAAACTGCCTTTATGTTTGTATAACACAAATCACTCTGACATTAAGATACTAAGCATCACCTCTTGTTAACAGTAATTCACTTTACAAACTAAGATAATCAACTGATAAGAAAAACTGGGTTAATTTGGAAATGAATCAACATAATCCATCATATCAACAAAAGTAAAGATAAAAACCATATGATCATATCAATAGACTCAGAGAAAGCTTTTGACAAGATCCAGCACCCGTTTATAAAGAAAATTCTTATAAAAATGGGTTTTGAAGGTACTTTCCTCAAGAGAGTAAAAGCCATCTACGACAAACCCATGGCAAGCATTATCCTCAATGGGGAAAAAGTAAGGGCCTTTCCTCTGAGATCAGGGACAAGACAAGGATGCCCACTGTGACCACTTCTGTTTAATATAGTACTGGAAGTACTTGCAATAACGATTAGGGAAGAAAAAGACATTAAAAGCATCCAGATAGGAAAGGAAGAAATCAACCTCTCACTATTTGCAGATGATATGATACCATATCTCGAGAATTCTAAATACTCTACCAAGAAACTCCTAGAAACAATAGATTCGTAAAGTCGCAGGCTATAAAATTAATGCCAAAAAATCCATGGCCTTCCTATATGCAAATAATGAGACAGAGGAAAATGATATGAAAGAAACAATCCCATTCACAATTGTGCCCCAGAAAATCAAAAACCTCGAAATCAGCCTAAGTAAAGAGGTAAAGGACCTCTACAATGAAAACTACAAAACGCTACCCCATGAAATAATAGAGGACATGAGAAAATGGAAACATATCCCCTGCTCATGGATAGGAAGAATTAACATTGTCAAAATGGCAATACTCCCCAAAGCATTATACAGATTCAATGCAATCCCTAGAAGGATATCCATGAAATTCTTCAAAGAAATAGATCAAGAACTCCTAAAATTCATATGGAACAACAAACACCCATGAATAACTAAAGCAACACTTGGGGAAAAGACCTGGGGAGGCATTAACCTCCCCAACCTCAAACTCTACTACAAAGTGATAATAATTAAAACAGCATGGTACTGGAACAAGGGTAGGGCCGCAGACCAATCAAACAGGGTGGAATATCCGTATACACAACCCCAAATATATGAACATCTAATCATTGATAAGGGAGCAAGAAATGTGAAGTGGAACAAGGAAAGCCTCTTCAACAAATGGTGCTGGCATAACTGGACAACCACATGCAAAAAAATGGGCTTAGACCTCAACCTAACACCATGCAAAAAAGTCAGATCAAAATGGATTAAAGATCTCAACATCAGGCCAAAATCCATAAGATACATCAAAGTCAAGGTCAGCAAAACCCTCCACAATATTGAAGCTAACGGTATCTTCAAAGATGACACTCCACTGACCAACCAAGTGGAAACAGATAAACAAATGAGACTAACTTAAATTAAGAAGTTTCTGCACCTCAAAAGATACACTGACAAGAATACAAAGACAATCTACAGAAGGGGAAAGGATATTCACTCAATACCCATCTGATAAAGGGTTGATATCAAGGATATACAAAGCACTGGTAGAACTCCACCAGAAGAAATCATCCAACCCCATCAAAAAATAGGGTAATGAAATGAACAGAAACTTTGTCAAAGAAGAAATCCGAGTGGCTAAAAGGCACATTAGAAAATCCTCTACATCATTAATCATCCTGGAGATGCAAATCAAAACAACAATGAGATATCATCTCACAACACCGAGATTGACCCATATCCAAAAGAACAAAAGCAACTGGTGTTGACACGGATGTGATGAGAAAGCGACTCTCCTTCACTGCTGGTGGGAATGCCAACCGGTTCAGCCCTTTTGGAAAACAGTAATGGACGATTCTTAAAATGTTAGAAATTGAGCTCCCATTTGACCCAGCAATACCACTCCTGGGAATATATCCCAGAGAGGCAAAAAAGTATAGTCGAAATGACATCTGCACTTCTATGTTCATTGCTGCACTGTTCACAATAGCCAAAATCTGGAAAATCCTGAGTGCCCGAGAACATATGGCTGGTTAAAGAAATTTTGGTAAAAGAGCTGAAGGACCTATAGAAGGAAAATTACAAAACACTGCTGCAAGAAATAAAAGAGGACACTAGGTAATGGAGACACATTCCCTGCTCATAGATAGGGAGAATTAACATTATCAAATGGCAATACTGCCCAAAGCACTATACAATTGGAATGTGGTTCCTATCAGGATACCCAGGACATTTTTCAACAAAATAGACAAAACACTCCTGAAATTCATATGGAACAATAAACCCCTATGAATAGCTAAAACAACCCTTGGTAAAAAGATGATGGGTGGCATCACCCTCCCCAACTTCAAACTGTACTACAAAGCAACAGTAATTAAGGCAGCATGGTACTGGGTTAGAAACAGACCTGCAGATCAATGGAAGAGTTGAACATTCTGTCACAGACCCCCAAATATATGACTACTTAACATTTGACAAAGGAGCAAGAAATGTGAAGTGGAACAAGAAAAGCCTCAACAAGTGGCGCTTGGAAAACTGGATAGCTACCTGCAAAAAAATGAACTCTGACCTCTGTCTAATGCAGGCATAAAAGTCAGATGAAAGTGTATTAAAGACCTCAATATGAGACATGAATTCATAAGGTACATAGAGGAAAATGTAGGCAGAGCTCTCCACAACATTGAAGCTAAAAACATCTTTAAGGATGAAATAGCACTGACCACGCAAGTGGAAGCAAACATAAACAAACGGCACTACATCAAACTAATAAGCTTCTGCACTTCAAAAGAAAAAGTGACCTAAATACATAAAGAGCCCACAGAATGGGAAAGAATATTTACCCAATACCCATCTGATAAAGGCTTAATATCAAGGATATAAAAGACAGCAGTAGAGTTCTATAAGAAAAAACCCTCTAGCCCCATTGAAAAATGGGGAGAAGTAATGACCAGAAGTTTCCTCAAGAATGAAATACAAAAGGACAAAAGACACATAAAAATGTTCCATGTTGCGAGCCATCAGGGAGATGCAAATCAAAGCAACAATGAGATATCATCTCACACCACAGAGACTGGAACGCACTCAAAAGAACAAAAACAACCAGTGCTGGTGTGGATGTGGGGAAAAAGGGACACTCTTTCACTGTTGGTGGGAATGCTCAGTAGTCCAGCCTTTATAGAAAACAATATGGACAGTCCTTCAAAAACTGGAAATTGAGCTTCCATATGCCCCCGCAATACCACTTCTGGGAATATATCCCGAGGATGCAAAAAAGCACAGCAGAAATGACACCTGTACCTATATGTTCATTGCAGCACTGTTCACAATAGCCAAAATCTGGAAAGAATCCAAGTGCCCTAGAACAGATGACAGGTTAAAGAAACTTTGGTAAATCTACACAAAGGAATACTATGCAGCTGTCAGGAGAGATGAAGTCATGAACTTTGTTTATAAATGAACGGGTAGACATGGAGAGTGCCATGTTAAATTAAATGAGTCAGAAAGAGGGGGACAGACATAGAAGGACTGCACTCATGTGTGGAGTATAAAACAACATAACATGAGGCTGACACCTAAGGATAGTAGATACATGGACCAGGATGATTGCTCTATAGCTGGAAACTGGCCTTATGAGGAAAGGGGAGAAGGCAGCTGGAATAGAGAAAAGGTCACTAAGAGAATGATGACTGAAGGTACTGGTCAGGATGGGAAGTGTGTGCAGGATGTTGATAAAGGTTCAAACATGATAACCTCTCAGGGTCTGTATTGCAAACCATAATGCCCCAAAGTAGAGAGAGATTATGGAGAATAATATGGGCCATGGAGGCAGGGGAAAGGTGGGAAAGGGGGGGTCTACTGGAGATATTGGTGGTGGGGGATGTGCACTGGTGGAGGGATGGTGCACTGGTGGAGTATTTGATTACTGTGTGATTGTAACCCAAACATGAAAGCTTGTAACTATCTCACGGTGATTCAATAAAATTAAAAAAAAGAAAAAAGAAAATTTGGTACATCTGCACAATGGAGTACTATACAGCTGTTAGAAAAGATGAAGTCATTCATCAGGGAGATGCAGATCAAAACCTCAATGAGATACCATCTCACACCTCAGAGACTGGCCCACATTCAAAAGAACAAAAGCAACCGATGCTGGCGCGGATGTGGCGAGAAAGGGACACTCCTTCACTGTTGGTGGGAATGCCGACTAGTTCAGCCCTTTTGGAAAACAGTATGGACGTTTCTCAAAAAATTAGAAATTGAGCTCCCATTTGACCCAGCGATACCACTCCTGGGAATATACCCCAGAGAGGCAAAAATGTGTAGTCGAAGTGACATCTGCACTTGTTTGTTCATTGCAGCACTCTTTACAATAGCCAGAAACTGGAAGAAACCTGAATGCCCAAGAACAGATGACTGGTTAAAGAAACTTTGGTACATCTACACAATGGAGTACTATGTAGCTCTTAGAAAAGATGAAGTCATGAAATTTACATACAAGTGGTACAATATGGAAAGTATCATGCTAAGCGAAATGAGTCAGAAAGAGAGGGATAGACATAGAAAGATTGCATTCATCTGGGGGATATAAAGCAACAAAATATGAGATTAATACCTAAGAATAGCTGAGATCAACACCAGGAGGATTACTCCATAGCTTAGAGGCCAGCCGGGTATTCTAGGGGAAAGGGCAGTTCAGATAGAGAAGGGAGCACCAAATAAAGGGTGTTTGGAGGATCCTCCCAGGAGGGGAAATGCATGTTGAAAGTAGACTATAGACTGAACATGTTTGCCACTCAATGCCTCTTTTGCAGACCACAACACCCAAAAGGAGAGAGAGAACAAAGGGGAATGCCCTGCCACAGAGGCAGGGTGCGGGGGGTGGGGGGGATATTATCCATGGTGTTGGAAAATGGGCACTGGTGGAGGGATGGGTATTTGATCATTGTATGACCGAAACCCAAGCACAAAGATTTGTAAATCTACAACTGTACCTCATGGTGCTTCACTAATAAAAAAAAAGATGAAGTCATGAAATTTATATACAAGAGGTACTGCATGGAAAGTGTCATGCTAAGTGAAATGTGTCAGAGAGGGACAGACAGAAAGATTGTATTCATCTGTGGAATATAAAATAACAAAACAGGAGACTAACACCCAAGAATAGTCGAGATAAGTACCAGGAGTTTCACTCCATGGCTTGAAGACTAGCTGCACATCCTAGGGGAAAAGGAAGTTCAGATAGAGAAGGGAGCACCAAGTAAAGGGTGTTGGGAGGATCCTCCCAGGATGGGAGAAGCATGCTGAAAGTACACTATAGACTATAGACCGAACATGATTGCCACTAAATGCCTCTTTTGCAAACCACAGCACCCAAAAGGAGAGAGAGAACAAAAGGTAATGCCTGCCACAGAGGTGGGGTGGGATGGGGGAATGGGGGTGGGAGGGATACTGGGATCATTGGTGGTGGAGAATGGGTATTAGTGGAAGGATGAGTATTGATCATTGTATAACTGAAACCCAAACACAAAAATTTGTAAGTCTACAACTGTTCCTCATGGTGTTTCACTAAAAAAACAAAACAAAACAAAACAAAAAAACAACTAAGTTTTACAGATAGTTCAGTATAAGAGAGTCTCTCTACTCTCTATTTAAAAGTCAGTATAGGTGTTTGCTCAGCCATTCCAGAAAGAGCAGATGTACAGTCAGATCAACCAAGAAGTATTGTGCATAGCACCTGGCAGAAACTCAGTAACTATTTGTAAAGTTAAAGAATAATTTGTCTAGTAAATATTAAAATTTATAAATTATACAGCAGTAGCAACTTTACTGACGTTATTATCACATATATCACTAAACACTTACCTCAAAGTCAATTTAGTGGCTGTGGAGATACCTCAAAGGACTGAAGCACATGTTCTGTATGCTGGAGCCTTAGTGTTGTTCCCCAGAACCATATGGTCCCCTAAGTAGTGCCAAGAGTGACATCTATATACCTAGCCAGGAGTGCCCCATGAAAACCGCTGTGTATGACTGCCAAAAAAATTTCAAAGTGGCTACATTTTTCAAAATGTGATATTTCAGACCCTTTTTCCCCTCCTACTCTTCCCTAACATAATGGTAAATACTGATAATAACAAACAAAGTAACTGAAATATGGTAAGAAGACAAAAGATAAAGTGGTGGCTGAAAAAGCAGCTGAGTAACTGATGCAGCTCTAACATTGGAAGGAAGTGACTCAGTTCCAATACTTATGTCCTCCAATTAGCATTAGAATACAGTCACAATTAGCTCATTTCTCCTATAGATCTAAAAGTATAGATCCCCTGAGATAAAATCAGAAATATCATTTAGGATATTATGGACAGACATGATCCAGACTTCAACCAATTATAAAGTAACCAGGACATACCCCATCACTGCTATGTTTTAGTTTCCTCAACCATCTACAATACCAATGTATGTGACCGAATTGCACAGAATTCAATATGCACCTGCACATGAGCACAAATGCAGATATACATACAAGTAAAATCTTAAATCAAATAGAATTGATGGGTTGTAATAATGATACTATTCTGACATTAGAGTCTGAAAAATATTACCAATGGGAAACATGGAGTAAGGGAACGAGGGGTCTCATTTTTTATAATATCTCAATAAAAAAGGTCAATTAAAAACAGTTCATTTTAATTTTCTCCTTTATATTTGAATTTTGCTATAAGTTTGTGCTTATTTTATTCAAAAGTCAACAGACTTATTCCACTTTGTTTCTTCTTGAAGCAATTTAAACTTGGAAGGTACTAATGCCAGGAGTGATTTCTGAGTGCAGAGCTAGGAGTATGCCCTGACCACTACTGGGTGCAACCCAAAATCAAATAAAAATTAAACCTAGAAGGTTCTCATATTAGAAGTATGTTGCATGCTCTAATACTATTTACCATTTGCTAAGTTATTTGAGTAGATTTTATGAACCTGAACATATCTCAAAGCACCTTTGCCTTTTTCTTCTGAAGTGCTAAAATATTTTTCTTAAAAAAACTGGTATTTTTTGGGTTGGAGAGACAGCACAGTGGGTAAGGCATCTGCCTTGCATCTGGCAGAACTGGCCAACTCAGGTTCAATTCCACCCCACTCTTGGAGAGCCCGGCAAGCTTCTGAGAGTATCTTGCCTGCACAGCAAAGCCTGGCAAGCTACCTGTGACGTATTCAATATGCCAAACACAGTAACAACAAAGTCTCACAATGGAGACGTTACCAGGCCCGCTCGAGAAAATAGATGAACAAAGGGAGGACAGTGACAGTGACAGTGACAGTCCTTTTTCGAAGTTAAAATATTGAAGCATGAAAAAGATGGTTACTAACCACAATTAGTAACATAGTTCATTATATCATATTATTATAAAATCAATAAATGTGTCCTTGGGGTGGTGGGCATAGTGACAACCAATCATTAGAAGCACACAGATTGTATGATCAGAAATCTCTATGATTTAGTTTCCCTATGGATAGAAAAATTGAAGTTCCAGTAGATCTACTTTTAAAGTAGTTATGTGTTAAAACACGAGAAGTCCTTTGTTCTGTTTTATTCATATGTAGCATGTCACACAATAGCAAGTATTATTATTACTCATACACCATCAATAATGTTTCATTAGAATTTGTATGACTAATGGAGGTAGCATTTTAAATCTACTTTAACTTAAGGGGATGCTTCTGACTGGAAACCTTTTAAGTACTGCTCTATCATCCTTGATGCTAGCATTTATGCCATGTACTGCTTGTATAATTAACTCTATGAATAAAGAAATACCCTTCCCCTTCTCTTTACTAGCTTTTTAATAGCATTGCTTCAGGTCTTCTACCAAAATATTTGAATTGTCACTTAATTTTCAACCTCCCAATATTTAATTGAAAGGTGTGCAATATAATTAAAAAGGTACCCATAGGGCAACTAATTCTGAAAACTAGTGATAAGTGAATGGAGTACGCTTAGTTTCATTTTCATGCTTTGGCAGCTTCTCACTTACATTGATAAAAAAAAAATTCTAAGCTCTATATCTGCACAAGGAGATACCCCTTTTTGTGTACACGTTGCTATATAAAATGCATGTTTGTTTAGGTCATTATACATATACAAAATTGTAGGTATTTAATTTGTATAATTTAAGGTCTTAAACAATGTGACATCCATATGTGACATTCATGTATACTCTGATGGCGTACAAAGCCAATTAGGATTTAGGAAATCATAAATCACAAATCCTTTTCAACAAAGCAAGATAGCATTTCCTAAATTTTGAAGCATAAAATGTATTTCATTAATTGTAGTGCACCCTAAGACTCAACCAACTGTTCATTAAAAGTACAAGTTATTAAAAGAGTTCATTGCTGTAATCATTTGGATTTTATTCCATGAGCGATGGAACTTATGCTGGTATCCTACTATAGCACAAGGATTCCTTTGTAAGAAAAAGCACAGTGAGAAACCAAATTTTCTTCCTGAAGAACTTTTCTAAACCCTTGGGAAAAATACTAGGAAAATTCAGTTTCTATTACATTCTTCAGATTTAAGTTGAAGAAAATCATTGGAAATATAATAATACAGCCAAAGAATATGAGATACAGCCAGGGATTATAACAAAACAGTTGTGGTGCTGCCATGGGCACTTTTGATGGGCTTACCAATAGTCAGATGACAAAGAACAAAAAAATGCCTCTTTCTATTGATTCTTAAAACACTACGAAGGTCAAATGCTATCTATGGTGTCCTGACTATAAAACTCTTTCCCCCAAAAGGTATTAGTCATTTACTAAGGTTGTCAGAAAGACAGAATTAGTAGTGTGAGAATTAATCCTAACAAGATCACCAGGAAACATCTAACATTCTTCATACCTGTGATAAAAGAGGAGCTATTGGATAAGAATTCTTTAAGTTCTTACAAATTGTGACTTTCTTTTTTCCATGTCTCAGTTTCCCTATCTGTTAATTGGAAATAATAGTGCATCTGTGTCATTTTAAGGGAAAAGAGAAGTAATAGGTTGATGTATTTAACATGATATCAAGCAGTACTTATCAAATGAACACTAGCAATTTCATTATTTCTATGATTATCCGATATTACACCTGTATTATAGTAAACAACAACTACTAGTATTGTACCTTTAGATAAAGTAACCATTTAGTTTGGCTACCCCTGATCTGGGCTGAATGGGACCAGGGATCAAACCGGGGCTTCTGGCATGCAAAGCATGAAGTCTGTTGAAGTATTTCCTCAGTCTTGATAAAACAATACTTTTAAAAACTTATCCATGGGCAGGATGGTAGCACAGAGAATAGGGTGCTTGACTTGCACCTGGCTGACCTTAGTTTGATCCCCAGCATCACATATGGTCAGCCAAATCCTGCCTAAAGTGATCACTGAGTGCAGAGCCAGGAGTAAGCCCTGAGAACTGTGAATGTGGTCCCAAAATTAAAATAAAAGCTTATCCAAAAATAACTTTATGTTTATGATGGATCATTTATTTTAATATTTATTTTATGTTAATTGGCCTTTTCTAAGAAAGACTGTTATCCATATATATATATATGTAGAAGACTGTCAATGCTTACAAATTTAAGGGGTAATAATTAATTTTCAAAGATAAAGAATCATAGTCTCATAGTAAAGAATTCTCTTTAAAATAGCCAGGCCAAGTTAAACGCACACTACTAATTACACCCGACTCAAACTGCAATTTAATCCAAACAACAATGAGATATCCCCTCATGCCAAAGAGGCTGGCATATATTAAAAAGAACAGAAACATGCAGTGCCAGCATGGATGTGAATAAAAAGGAACTTTCCTCCACTGTTGATGGAATGCCTACTGGTTAAGACATTTTGAAAAGAAGTATGGAAACTTCTAAAAAAAAGAATTAGCTTCCATATGACCCACAAATTCTACTTCTTGGCAAGGACCCCAAAACCTTATTTCAAAAAGTATTACACTTCTGCCTTATTGCAGCACTATTCAAAACAGCCAAGATTTGAGAACAAACCAAGTGCCCAACCAAGTGCAGATGATTGCTTAAAGAAACAGTGATACATATACATATATATAAATATAACAGAATATAACAGAATGTTAGTGAGCTACCAAAAAAATAAAAGATACCATAAAAGTTCTGCAACCTATTTACAACTAAAGAGTATTTTATTAGTAAAGTCAGAGACATAGGGAAATATGCAGTAGAATGTCTCATATATGGAATATAAAGAAACATAGTAAGGGAGTAAAAATGGACAATGACAATAGAACCAATAGGGCTAATGGGGATGCATGATGAGCAGGACCATTGAGACATCGATGGAGGGATACTGACACATGTGGTGAGTGTGGTGATAGAACTCTGTGCCTAAAACTCTATTATTAACCATATTGTAAATTACAGTGCCTAAATCAAAGAAGAGAAAATAAAAATATTTAATTAAAATTTATTTCATCTGGGGCAATTAGGATCTGTTCAGGGCTTACTTCTAGCTTTGTACACAGGAATCACTTCTAGAAGTACTTAGTGGGAACAACACGTGGTGCCAGGGATTAAATGAGAGTCTGTTACATGCAAGACAAATTCCTTACCCCGTATTACCTCTCTGACCCCAAATTCTATTATCCTTTTTGTACTTTTCCAGTGGTGCTGGAGGTCACCATAGCTACACATACCATACTCAGGAAGCCATGCAGTGTTGGGGATTAAAGTTGGGACCTTTGTGTGCCAGGCTTGAGTGCTAACCTTTGAGCTTACTCGCTGCCCTCCCAATTCAGTTATTTTTTGTGATGCCAAACAGCACCTCACACAGCAAGACAAGTGCTTTGCCACTGAGTATTAGCTCCTGCCCCACTCCACAATTCAAATTTTGAAACAGCTCCAGCAAAGAGACTATTCATCTTAGTCTTATGGCCTAAAGTATCTGGATGTTTAAAAATAAGAAAACAACCATCGCTCCAGGGGTTTTTGTCAGTTAATTTGTATCATTAGAATTGAAACATAGGAACCCTGTGAACACTATCAGTGAACCATATTTCAAAAAGAAGGTTAGCTATTAGTTCAAGTGGCTAAATGATTAGGCACCCAATTAAACAAAAACATGTTTTTATTATTTCAGTGACATAAAAATTTGTTCACATTCCTCATAAAATCTGTTTGTCCCTCTTAGTTTCAGCTAATGGGCTGAAATGACACAGAAAATAGGAAGGCTCTTCTTTGCATACCCACCTTTTATTTGTAGGAGCAGGCGATATTTCTGAAATGGCTAGTTTGCCTGTGAAAAACAACTGGCATTATAGAGAGCGGGGAACAGACTGTGAAAGGCTGTTTCTGATCTCTTACTGCCTATCACTAAGCAATGCAAGACAATTTCAGATCAATGATCCTTCTAGGACCAAAAGGAATGGGACCAAAGGTTCAAGTTGGCTTTTATGTTTTGCTCTATTTGAATGATGCAGACAAAGCCAATGATATAAGCAAGGCCTTATCTGACCTGACATCCACATGCCTAATCGAGCAGAACTTTGACATCAATGGTCTAGCCAGATGAAGCCAAAGGTGTCTCCAATGCTCATGTCAATGTCAGATTGAGTAGACGCTCCTAGCGTGGCATTCCTGCTTGAATGTTTTACATTCCTGGCATGTCACTGAAGCAGTGGGTGCTTCCTAAAGCTCCCTACATCAGTTCTGATTGAAGTGTGTGTGTGTGTGTTTGTGTGAACTCACGCACACTCGTGTGTGTGCAAACATTAGCAGCACTCAGGAGCCAGATGGCCACACACCAAGCATAGCAGTCAGACAAAACATAGGCAGATTCAGATGCTGTTGGAGAGTTACATTTTTGGTACTTCCTTTCCCCACCTAAAGTATGCACTGTTCTATTTACTTAATTTTATTCCATCTTAATGTACAAAGTCTCCCTCTGTCATTTCAATGCCACAGTCTAATCAAAGAAAATTCCTGTACCCTTTTCATTATGCGGGAAATAGAAGGCCTTTACAATCAACCCGTTTCTTTCCTGTTACTTCTGGAAGCTGTCATGTGTTTTCTCTCTCAAGTCATGTGCTAAGAAAATCTTTTTGCTGCTTCTCTGTGATAAAATGATCCTTTTTTAAAAATCACATTTAGATAGATTCTTTTAAACAAAAGTCACAACTTACAAGAAGGAGTGTGCAGAAGAGGGTTTATCTCCTTAAACATTTTATCAGCCATACAAGATACCTCAAGTCACACAAATTACTTCTCTAAACAAAGACATAAAAGACTTCTTTCCTGAAACATGTAAAACAGCATGCATGGCTTTACTTGCCTCTGTGTATATGTATGTTGTATGTGTGTAATCAGAGTGAATGAAGATATTCCAATCTGTAGTTCTGTGGTAGGTCAATATCAGAACCAAATATAGGGGAACCAGTATTTCCCAGTATTATATGTTTGTGTGCTTAATATGACAGCAGTCAAAATTTGTTCTGGAATCTGAGCCATGCACATCATCTCTATTTATTCACCACGTTGAGCAGTCAGCAAGAAATCACTAACATATAACTTTCAGAAGCAATCGTTGAAGAGCTGGAGCTGGATGAAAGTTTAGAGATCATTTCAAAGAAGTCTAGGAATTCCTTTACCATATTTATTTCCTAAGTCGAGAAAAAAGGGAGCTTACTATATTTGTCAAACTGGTAAGCTTACTTGCTGAACTTAAAACAACCAGCTCCCTAGCACATCCATCTGCACATAGCACTGCAGGCTGTTGGGTTAGCCACACTGCTTATAGATTCCCTCTGGGATAAGCTAATTCTAGAATCCCTTTATAGTTTGAGTACTTTCAGCATGAGGTAGTGATGTCCTTGTAGAGGTTAGATTGCATAACACGTAGAAGGAAGGCTCATGTTTTACTAATGTATAATCCAAACTGTGAAGTATGACTGTATATCTATTTTAATTATTTCTGTAAGGAGAGGGGCCAATGTCTATTTTTCACATGTCATCTTGTCCAGTAGTTTTAGTTTGCTTGTAAACCTAAAATGACCATGTGAAATAAAATTCATGTTCCAACTATAATAAACTCCACAAAGAACTATGTTTACACTGATCATCTAATTTTTTAAAAGATGGTTGCTAAAGGTAAGAGATAATCTGAATTAAAAAAAGCATAAGGATACCATAAAAAGCAGTTCAAGTAGAATTGTCACACATTAGGGAATCTTTCATGCAAATTTTTCTGAAATTTAAGAAGAAGAGAATGAATAGGAATAAAGTAAATAGTAAAGTGAGAGTAAAGAGTCAAAATGCCCCATTGAATAAAATAACATATACAAGAGTTGGGTACAATAAAGTTTTATTTTTACAGCTTTGAAAAAAGATAAAATCTCACTTGTGACTATCCAGCTCATGAGTTATGTGGTCATTTCAGACTTATGGCAATAAAAACTTTATAGCATCCTAGTTCAGAACATATGTGAAAAAAGCAGAAAACAAAATGAAATGTGACAAAACACTGTAAAACAACTCTTACCTGTTTTGCTCTGGGAATCAGTAACCACTATTGTTTAGAAATTTTAAGAAAAATTTTAAATGTAAGTAAAGAATCGTGATTTACAAAGCTACTGATATTTATGTTTTAGGCACATAAAATTCCAACCCCAACCCTACTACTGTCAACTACTAATGTCAACTACCCACCACTAGTGTTCCCATGTTCCATCCTGCCTTCCCCTACCACCTTTATAGACACATTACAATGTTCGTGGTTGCGCTTTAATGTCATGTTTTCAGTGTTGAGACTGTGCTGTGAATATACAGCTAAAGCACTCTCCACTTCACCAGTACAACCAAAGTCCTGACTCCTTTTCCTCATGTTCTTCCTTCTCCCTTTCCTTTCTTTCCTTCTCTGTCCTTCCCCTCCCTGTACCCTGGGGTCAAGAATGTTCTAGGCATACCCACTTACTATATTATATTTCCTCATCCAGTTTTCCTATGTACCTCAGCTAAGTGAGATCATCCTGTGTTTGGGCATTCCAATATGGAATCAAGTAGCAACTTGAAGACCACTGTGATTAACATAAATACAAATGTGGAAAAATGAACGCCATTGATCAGGTTGTTGTTAATGCAATGTATTTCAGGACTTTTCATAATTATTATGAAACTAAGAAGAAAAGCATAATTCCTACAACTAAATACTTTTAACCTTTTGACCTTCACACAAAATAAGTGAAGCCCAAATCCTTTGCTTTATAAATTTTCTTCAGAGATTTCATTAATCTTATAGAAAAAATTGCTGTCTTTACAATGAGAACTCAATATTTTCAAAGCCTATATTATAATTTTTAAATGATTATATTGTTTTTTATTATCATTGAGTTGCTGGTATTTGTCTTGGAGGCCTATTTCCCTACTTACGTTTTTGCCTGCAGATAGAAATTACTTTATGTAAATAGTGCCTGATTAGGCTTTAGTTTATTACTATTAATTAGTTGTATTTTGCTACTTGGACAACTTGAATAACTAATGCTATTCTAATTCTCACTTCATTTTCTTAGCTGTAGGGCCAGAATCTAATTAATCCTATTATTAATAGTTGCCTAATTTTTAGCTATTCTATTTCATAGCTTAGAGCTTTCATAACTATATAAATTTAGGAAAATCTATCATTAATCTGTATTTGTTTTTATATCCACTAGGTAACTGAAATATTACTGCACATAGTAATCTAACTACTCAATTGAGGAACACACTGTTATTCATGAAATCAATGAAATGCCCAATGAAAAGCACTGATCTTATAGTTTATTTTCAAGTGTTGACTAAATTTTTGATTGCTTCCTTGCCTGTTAGACAGAAACGAGAATTTTTGAGGCACTTTGTTTACTCTCAATCACTTAGACAATTAAAATATCTTCTCATGTTCACATCTAGCAGAGTACACGAACTCTGAAAGAATTTTTTTTCTATCTGAAGCAATGATAGAAGAAACTAAATGGCTCTAAGATAAACACCCTGAATGATAGCATTCTTCATCAGTCTATATTATAAATCTATAAAATCATGCTTCAGATTAACCTGGAAATAGATTCACTGTCTCCCCCAAATTCCTTTCCTTTTGAAAAGAAGAGAGGACGCTGTCATCTAGAAATGTCAACCCCAAATAATGAGTGTAATTGAGGAAAAGTTGCTAAATGGTTTGTTTAAAAATTTTCAGGTATATAATATGCTATCATTATAAACAATTACTTGCAGAAGGTCAAGTCTCCAAACACTCACTTCATTTGAGATTATTCATAATTACATGCATCTAAACTGTGATCAAATCATATTGCTTTGATTCCTGTTCAGCATACCTATTATAGTGTTGTACAGAGCTAACAAAAAGACACCCAACCTTTGAAACAATGTTAAAAAACCCCATGGAAAGGGCCAGAGATATAGAATAGCGTATAAGTTTTACTTTATACCCAACAGACCTGGCTTTATTCTCTGATACTGCCAATGATCACCTGTGCAATCAGGACTGACCCCTGAGCACAGAGACAGGAATAAGCCCTGAAGACCAGCAGGTGTAGCCCCAAATCAAAACAAATCAATAACAACAGCAAATTATGTTGAAAAAACCATGCTAAATAGCTTGAAAACAAACTACAAAGTTAAAAATAAAACATATACCACTTTTTTCGGGTCACACCCAGAGATGCTCAGGGGTTACTCTTGGCTCTGCACTCAGGAATTACTCCTGGTGGTGCTCGAGGGACCATATAGGATGCTTGGAATCGAACCCGGGTTGAGTGCATGAAAGGCAAATGCCCTACCCCCTGTGCTATTGCTCCAGCCCCCATATTTTCATTTTTTTCATCATCCTGTTATTCGTCGATTGCCTCGAGCAGGTCCCAGTAACGTCTCTTTCATCCTAGCCCTGAGATTATATTCAAGGCTCTTTAAGAGAATGAGACCCATCATTGTTACTGGTATTTGGCATATTTGGTATGCCACGGGGAGTTTGCCAGACTCTGCCCTGTGGGCAGGCTACATTCGATAGCCTGCAAGTTTGTCCAAAGTAGGAATGAGACAATAAGATGTCATAAAAAAAGTTTTGAAAAGATGTCGCGTGGCCGCAAATGCGGCCACGCGGTTCCGGGATCTGGATTTTATAGTCTCTGAGTCTTGGCCGCTGATGGGATTACACGGCGCCAGGGGGCCAGGTGGTGGGTGTGACCCCCGCCTACTGGAATTTGGAGGATCTGGGTGGAAGATGCTCGACTCCAATCCGAGTAGGCTTGGAGGTCTCGGACCCGGAACCCACGTGGCTTTGTCTCTCTGCCAGTACCTTCATGTGTGCGGAGAGTGGTCTCAGCATGGTGGTGGCTGGTCCTGGAGGTCTTTGGCTGCCGGAGCCCTGGTCGGGGCGGGGAGGAAAGCTCAATCCGCTCCCCTCCAAAGGGCCCCGGGAAGGAACACCCAGGCGCGGGGGCAGAAGACTGCATATGCCAGCCCCCATATACGACTTTTTAATAAAGTTTGAAACCAGATTTTTAAAATGTTCACATGGCTTTTTCTCACTCAGGAGAATCCTGTGTTTCCTTAGAATGTGGACTCCAGACTCTCCTCTCACATTTCTTTAAATAAAGCAAATTTCTTGAAATAAAAACAATTTTGCTTGACAAAAACTCAAAATAAAAAAATCACAAAAGACTGAATACTATTAGAAGATTGAGATCTAACAAAGAGAAAATTTATGTTCCTCTTTCTAACACCCACAACTGCCGTGGTAATAGAAAGATAACAAGAATATACATTTTAAGCCTCTAAGACAAGCTTCTTTCAGGAAGAGGCAGGAACAGAGTATCTCACAGCTTGGCTAGCAACTGTAATTTGAGACTCTTTTGGAGATCAGACATGGGATTTTTGTTAAAAATCCATTTTTGCAAGAGGCAATGAGTGGCAATCATGTTTGGTCTATAGTCTACTTTCAGCATGCTTCTCCCATCCTGGGAGGATCCTCCCAACACCCTTTATTTGGTTCTCCCTTCTCTATCTGACCTCCCTTTTCCCCTAGCATGTGTGGCTGGATTCCAAACCATGGAGCAAAATTCCTGGTACTAATCTCGGCCATTCTTGGGTGTTAGTCTCCTATTTTGTTACTTTATGTTCCCCAGATGAATGCAATCTTTCTATATCTATCTCTCTTTTTCTGAGTCATTTCGCTTAACATGATACTTTCCATGGGTATTTGATCATTGTATAATTGAAACCCAAGCACAAAAATTTGTAAGTCTACAACTGTACTGTCTCACTAATGGTGTCTCACTAATAAAAATTTTTTAAAAATCCATTTTTCTTTCATGAAATCAAATTTATAAATACATAGCTATACAGATGGGCTGGAGTGATAGCACAGAGCTGGAGTGATAGCACAATAGTAGGGCATTTGCCTTGCACGCAGCAGGCCCGGCCAAGCTGGTTTCGATTCCTCTGCCCCTCTCGGAGAACCCAGCAAACTATTGAGAGTACCTCGCCTGCACAGCAGAGCCTGACAAGCTACCCATGACGTATTCCATATGCCAAACACAATAACAAGTCTCAAAATGGAGACATTACTGGGCCCGCTTGAGCAAATCGATGAACGAGAGGACAGTTGTTTTTTTGTTGTTGTTGTTGTTGACAGGTATACAGATATATATTTCCCCTTTATTTTCTTCTCCTTCTTCCTCCCAACCATGCAAAATCTCTTTTATTTTGCAAACTGTTTTTATATCACTGGAATTTTTGTCACAGATTTCAGTCTAAATTCTTTGCTTTTGGGGACCACAGAGGCGGAACAGCAGGTGGAGTGCCTGCACACAACTCATTCCAGTTTGATCTCTAGCACCACCCCATAAGGTCAACCTGTCAGGAGTGACCCATGAGTGCAGAGCCAGGAGTAACCCTTTAGAACCACAGGGTGTAGCCCCCAAACCAAAGAAAATCAGTTTTGTTTATATTTAGTAAAAAGTCAAGGATTTGCATGAAGTTCAAAATGAGCTGACATTCATTATATACTTTGGTGAAAATGATATTTTAAAACATGAACTATATTTGCTAAATATTTACAATATATTTTAAATTCTAATGTTTGCACTAATAAAATTGCAAAAGCAACTATTGCCCGTTAGAATTATCCATTATGATAAAAACAGTCTATAGCTAGATCAGATGACCATTACAGGTACATCACTATTGCATTGTTCAAATGAGGTTAGAGCAGTAAAAAATACAACATACACAAATTCTGCTAAATTTGGGGGCTGGAGAGATAGTACAATGATTATGGCACTTGCCTTGCACACAGCTGACTTAGGTTTAATCACAGACATCCCATATGGTTCTTTGAGCACATCAGGAGTGATCCCTGAGTGCAAAGGCAGGTGTAAGTCCTGTGTACTGCTACCAGTGGCCCCCAAACACAAAAATAAATATATTCTATTTCACATTGTAATCCAATACATTTTAAGAATGCATTGACATTTTCTGAAGTTAATTTGCTTTATGGAGGAATCGGACCCATGCATTGTAGTTAGAACCTACAACTTTGACACTGTTCCTATGTTGTATAATAAAATATTCTGATTCATATTTCATATTGAGCAAAACAAAAGAACCTAAATATTCTTGGAAAAATAAAGCTATAAAATCTGGAGGAAAGAGCAGCAATTATTAAATCAAGAAGTCTAAATTAGGCTGGGACTGTCCTTGTATGTGCAAGGCCTTGGATTCAATTCTCAGTGCTGCATAGTGTGGCTGACAACATAGCTGCCTACTCATAACTGGTTGTTGTCTCCTCCGCATCAAGAAAAACCTAAACTACGGACCTAATTTTCACAACAAGACATTTGGGCAAAACCATCTACTGAGGTGATTTTTAAACTTCTGGTCAAGACTTTGTGGGGATATGAAATCCATTTGCATATCATATATTTCTTCATGGTAATAATCATGTAGAATGGATTAAGTTCTACTACAGAATAGACACATATAGCTAGAACAAATAAAATTTTCATGAAACATGTTTTAGGCATGGAAGTGGCAGAAGAGAGGTATTTAGGATCATCAAGTATTCATTGAGTCCTACCATTGTCTTGGCAGGATCCCGAGAGATAGAATAGCAGGCAGGGTGCTTGCCTTGCCTGCAGTTGACCTGGGTTCAATCCCTGTCACCCCATAAGGTAAGGTAAAGTAAGGTAAAGGCCCTCCCGTTGATCGTCGATTTGCTCGAGCGGGACCAGTAACGTCTCCATTGGAGACTTTGTTGTTACTGTGTTTGGCATATCGAATACTCTCGGTAGCTTGCCAGGCTCTCTGAGAGGGGCGGAGGAATCGAACTCGGGTCGGCCATGTTGGCCGCTTGTAACGCTTGTAAGGTGAACGCCCTACCGCTGTGCTATCGAATATCACTAAGTGTGATCCCTGAGTACTGAGTCAAGAGTAAGCCCTGAGTATAGCCAGATGTGGCTCAAAAACGAAACCAAAAAGATAGTCTGGGCAGGGGATGTGAATAGGAAAAAAAACACACACACCAAGGTTTAAGCACCTGGTTTAGAGAGACTAGAACTAGAACTCTGGAGTTCTGAAATCCTTCCGTAGAAAAGTCCTGACTGTGTTGCTCTTCAGCGTTGTGCACTTTATTTAACAATTCTCTGCTTTGTGTTTCTCAAATGTAAATGGAACTACTAATAGTGTCTATCTCAAAATGTTATTTTAAGAATTAAATGAGATCCTTAGAAAAGATGAAGTCATGAAATTTACATACAAGTGGTACAATATGGAAAGTATCATGCTAAGCGAAATGAGTCAGAAAGAGAGGGATAGACATAGAAAGATTGCATTCATCTGGGGGATATAAAGTAACAAAGTATGAGATTAATACCCAAGAATAGCTGAGATCAGCACCAGGAGGATTACTCCATAACTTAGAGGCCAGCCGGGTATCCTAGAGGAAAGGGCTATTCAGATAGAGAAGGGAGCACCAAATAAAGGATGTTTGGAGGATCCTCCCAGGAGGGGAGATGCATGTCGAAAGTAGACTATGGACTGAACATGTTTGCCACTCAATGCCTCTTTTGCAGACCACAACACTCAAAAGGAGAGAGAGAACACAGGGGATTGCCCTGCCACAGAGACGGGGGGATGGGGGGATGGGGGTGGGAGGGATATTATCCATGGTGGTGGAAAATGGGCACTGGTGGAGGGATGGGTATCTGATCATTGTATAATTGAAACCAAAGCACAAAAAATTGTAAATCTACAACTTTAAAAAAAATAAAATAAAATAAAGGGGGAAAAAAAAAAGAATTAAATGAGATCATCCATTTAATTGGATAGCCAGTAAAATGTGCCTGACATTGAATAAGTGCTAGTTATTATGATTACATTTCTAGATTTCTAGATGTCTTCATTGCTGTGATCCTTGAGTTACCCTGGCTTAGTACTGAGATGAAATATGAATTGATTTTATTAATAGAAATTTTTATACATTTGTTTTTCTAAGAAAATTCTAAGGAAAGAACCATGATTGTAGAAGTACAGAACAACTTTATCTAAAATTCCAAGTTATGTGACTTGCCAGCAGGCACATTCTTTTATGGAACAAAAAGAATGGCACTGAGCCCTCATTGTCTATTTTTCTCATATAAATTCCTCTCTTCCTGGAATCAGAATTCAGTCCTGCTGGACTTCTGTCACGTTCATTAGGAACAAGATGAGTGTTTGGGAGATTAGGGAGACAAGTAGTTCATAACTTGTGATTTTTAAATATAATACTCAAAATCTCTGTTGAGGATTAGCCTTTAGGTGCCCAATGATAAAGGCTGTGACCCTATACCAAGAGGTAAGCAGTGAAACAAGATCTTTCCATAAATTCTTGACCAGTAGGTACAATAGACTTGGTGATGTTAATAGCTTAGGCTTTGTAAATCATCTAAACCTTAAAAAAATGTTAGATACCACATAATATACTCTTGAAAGAGCTTCTGTACCCATAATAATGCTTTAAATTTTAAAGCTAATTACTCCCAAATTAATACAGTTTTGAGTATAACTTAACCCTGGCCTTTGATTTGGTAAATTGCTAATTATGGTTATCTTTGTTAGATTTAAATTTAATTAGATTTAACTGTGACCCAGTGAATTTCTGGCTTCTTATGTGGTCAATGCATACAGCTATGTCTAATGGTGGTAAGGCTGAGATAAAAATGTTAAATGTAAGAGTCAATTGCAAGGTCATTATTTTTTTTCACAGTAATGAAAACATGGTACTTCATTCAGTGTAAAATTTCAGGCTAATGACTCAGTCGTACAGAGTGGCTCTCCAACCTTGTTCAATGTACCCACACTGATTTAAGCAATGATAAAGTATCATTTCAAAGATTAAATAATAGTGAGTAGTACAAATTACATTTTAAGTGGTGCCACAAAATACAAGTTTTTAAAGTTCTCAGTAGAAATTTTTGGATAAAATGACAAACTCCAAAGTAAAAATAGTTATTTATAAGTTTAAAAGAAAGAAATATCTGTGATTTGTGTTATCCATAAAATTAATCCAAGGAAAACAGTTTTCTATTCTGTAAAAGTTTGAATTTGGTGTTCCAAGAGAACAAGCTCCATATTTGTATATAAGTGAAAACATGAAAGTGCTTTTGATTTTCCAGACAACTAGTTTAGTGAATTTATATTCAAGGAACATGGAGCTGGGGCCCAGGAGATAGTGCTTTCATTCATTAAGTACACACTGCTATATAAGATTGTAGGCAAAATTTGTACCCAAACTAAAGTATCTGGCTAAAACTGGAAACTTTAGACATTTTTTTCCAATAACTTTTGTACATACCATCATAATATGAAGAATAAATGTCAGAAGAAATGTCGAGAAAGTCAGTGTTCTTAGAGTCTTCTAAGGATATATAGATGCAGTGTCTCTCTCTCTCTCTCTCTCACACACACACATATGCACATACAAACCTAAAGTGATAGTTAATCTCTCTTAAACACAAATTGACTTCAAAAATGCATATTGGTGCCAATGAGGGGGGAGAACTCTAAAGATTCCCCTAGCAAATTTTGAGACACCTTTTCATTTAGGTTGAACCATATAAGTGGGTTTGACTAATGGATGGGATGTTTGTGGAAGTTATCAAAATCATCTTCTGGTGTGATAACAATAGTTTAATATCTCTATCATCATATAGTCCAATACAGTAATTTTTCTTACTATTGAGCACTTAAGGGCTAGAGCGACAGCACATTGGGTAGGGCATTTGCCTTGCGCGCAGGCAGCCTGGCCGAGCCGGGTCGATTCCTCCGCCCTCTCGGAGAGCCCGGCAAGCTACCGAGAGTATCTCGCCCGCACAGCAAAGCCTGGCAAGTTACCCGTGACATATTCAATATGCCAAACACAGTAACAACAAGTCTCACGATGGAGATGTTACTGGGCCCAGTCGAGTAAGTCGATGAACAACGGGAGGAGCGTGACCGTGACTGTGAGCACTTAAAACAGTACTACTGAAATGTGATTCAGAATTGAGAAGAGATGTAAGCATAAAATGCACAATTGATATTAAAGACGCTTTATAAAACTACTGTAAAATTTCTAATGAATATATTGACTATAGCACAGCGGTAGGGCGTTCGCCTTACAAGCGTTACAAGCGGCCAACATGGCCGACCCGAGTTCGATTCCTCCGCCCCTCTCAGAGAGCCCGGCAAGCTACCGAGAGTATTCGATATGCCAGACACAGTAACAACAAAGTCTCCAATGGAGACGTTACTGGTCCCGCTCGAGCAAATTGACGATCAACGGGAGGGCCTTTACCTTTACCTTTATATTGACTATAGGAGAAGATGATGTGTGAGGTATACAAGCTAAATAAAATACATCTTTATGGAAACTTCACTTGTTCCTTGTTTACTTTTAATGTAACTACTACCGAATTTAAAATTATATAAACCTTTGTCATTATACGTTGCTTAACAATGGCACCAAACTTCTTAGGGTTCCATATCATTTACTTCAATACACCCACCATTTATTGCCTCTCTCATTAATTATGAAGCAATGCTTCTAGTGAAAACACTCTCTACCAGGCATTCTACTTATAATGTGCTAATCATAAAAAAATGATGCTATGTAGATCCAAGATAAAAATGAGCGAATATGCACTGTAGCACTGTCCTCCCATTGTTCATTGATTTGCTTGAGCGGGCACCAGTAACGTCTCCATTGTGAGACTTGTTACTGTTTTTGGCATATTGAATATGCCACAGTTAGCTTGCCAGGCTCTGGCATATGGGCAGAATAGTCTTGGTAGCTTGCCAGGCTCTGGCATATGGGCGGAATAGTCTCGGTAGCTTTTCTGGCTCTCCAAGAGGGACGGAGGAGTCAAACCCAGGTTGGCTATGTGCAAGGCAAATGTCCTTCCCACTGTGCTATCGCTCCAACCCAAATTTTATATATATATATATACATATATATATATATATATGTAGGGCGTTTGCCTTGCACGCAGCCAACATGGCCAACCCGAGTTCGATTCCTCCGCCCCTCTCGGAGAGCCCGGCAAGCTACCGAGAGTATCTCGCCAACACGGCAGAGCCTGGCAAGTTCCCCGTGACGTATTCGATATGCCAAACACAGTAACAACAAAGTCTCCAATGGAGACGTTACTGGGCCCGCTCAAGCAAATCGATGATCAACGGGAGGGCCTTTACTTACTTTACTTAATTATATATAACATATATATATATATATATCTCAAGAGATTTTGGTCTTCAGACTAGAATCCCTGTCACTACAAGTAGTAAAATTAAGCAGAACATGTTTTTATTCATGGGATTTTAAGAACTATACACTATATATTCCTGTCAGGAAGAATGAGCAAACAGGTTCGTGAACTGCCAAAAAACTTCTGGGTTTCATGCCTTGGACTAAAAAGGTGATAGCATTTCCACTAGGTCTGTGAATTGCCTGGAGCTTCCATGAGAGTGGTAATAATTCTGAAATCAGGACATGGCTTTGGGATCAGCTAGAGGTTTTTTTCATTTCAATGAATCACCATGAGATACAGTTACAGGCTTACAAACTTTCGTGATTACATTTCAGTCATACAATGATCTAGTACCCATCCCTCCACCAGTGCCCATTCTCCACCACCAGTGTTCCCAGTTATCCCTCTGGCCACCCACCATCCCCCCCGCTTCTGTGGCAGGCACATTCCCTTTTACACACACTCTCTCTCTCTCTCTCTCTCTCTCTCTCTCTCTCTCTGTCTGTCTCTCTCCTTTTGAGTGTTACGGTTTGCAATACAGGTGTTGAGTGTCCATCATGTTTGGTCCATAGTCTACTTTCAGCACGCATCTCCCATCCCAAGTGAGCCCTCCATGCATAGTTTACTTAGTGATCTCTTCTCTATTGCAGCTGCCTTTTCTCCCAGCATGTGAGGCCAGCTTCCAAGCCATGGAGCAATCATCCTGGCCCTTATCTCTACTATCCTTGGGTGTTAGTCTCCAATTATGTTATTTTATATTCCACAAATGAGTGTAGTCATTCTATGTCTGTCCCTCTCTAACTCATTGCACTTAGTTTGATACTCTTCATGTCAATCCACTTATATGCAAATTTCATTATTTCATCTTTTCTAACAGCTACATAGTATTCCATTGGGTAGATATACCAAGTTTCTTTAACCAGTCATCTGTTCTCGGGCACTTGGTTTTTTTTTTCCAGATTCTGGCTACTATAAACAGTGCTGCAGTAAACATACAAGTGCAGATGTCATTTTGGCTGTATTGTTTTGCTTCTCTGAGATAAATTCTCAGAAGTGATATTGCTGGGTCAAATAGAAGTTCAATTTATGGTTTTTTGAGAAATTTTCATATTGTTTTTCAAAAAGACTGAACCAGTCGGCATTCCCACCAGCAGTGAAGGAGAGTTCCTTTCTCCCCTCATCCACACCAACAATAGCTGCTTTTGTTCTTTTGCATGTGTACCAGTCTCTGTGGTGTGAGATATTATCTCATTGTTGTTTTGATCTGCATCTCCCTGAGAGTTTTTAAAGGCTGAAATCTACTCAGAACCCACCTTCACTTTCTATTATCATTCAAACTATTTGTCTTTTAGCGGAGAAAATGTAGGTGGCTCCTTGGTTCCTCTTTCCATTATTATTATTATTATTATTATTATTATTATTGTGATCAACCTTATTCTTTTCTATATAATAATTTCATCTAATAAAACTCTGGCTCATACAAAATAAACTGTAAACCCCAGAATGCATAAAGTCAGAATGATCAGCCACCTTAGGTTCTCAGTGTAATTGGGATGGTTCTGATTCAAAGGTGCTGAAATTTAAGAATAAGAACATTTTTTCCTACTTTCTGTTGGATGCAAATACTCTGAGAGGTTATCTTATTTCCACTATTCTTCCTTTGCCTTCATTAACTTGAGTGCATCAAAAATAAAATTTTAAAAAATGCAAAAAATGTGAAATAAACTTAAATCCAAAATGTTTGAAAAGTTCTGGCTAAAATACTCCAATTATAATGACTTGTCTCGCGAACTTTTCCCTGGATATTCTGGTCATATGTTTCACTCAATCTAAACATTTCTAAATATTGCTTTAATTATTTTTCATCTTTATATCTTTTTAATAACAGAAATTGATAAAATACTTTGTTAAAATTTTAATGTATAAAGAGCGAAAGAAACAAAACAACATTCCTATTATACCCCCAAATTCTCTGATTTATTTATTTATCCTTGGTTCACACACAGTGGTGCTCAGGTACTACTTCTTGTTCTGGTGCTTGGGGGTCACTTTCAGCTCTACATGTGCACCATTCTCAAGTATGTTTGGGGAACCATCTGGTGGGTTCCCCAAACCTAGCTTGCTAATTAATTTTTCTCTCTAGCCTCCTAATTATTATTTTTTCTTTTTTCTTTTTTTTATTAGTGAAACACCATAAGGTACAGTTATAGGCTTACAAATTTTGTGCTTACAAATTATTTTTTAAAATAACACTGCTGATTCATTCATATTTTGGTTCTTTTTACAAAGCAATATGAAAAAATAATTTGTTAATCACATAATACATCTTAGCACCTAGTCACATACATCTTATACACACATACATACATATTTGTAGAGGTCTGTTTTTTATACATAGAAGGTAAACATTTAGGAGCCAGAGAGATTCTGTAGGGGTGAAGGGTGAAGGTACTGTCCTGTCATGTTGCTAACATTAGTTCAATTTCCAGAACTTCCAGGGTTGCTCCAGAACCCTGTCAATTTCTGGCATTACTAGAACAGTGCCTCCCCAGAGAAAAAAATGTAAATGCCTTGTAAGTGAATTAGCTGAGCAATATAATCAGATCACAGTCTCTATGTGTGCGTTTATTTCCTTTCCAAAATTTGTGGAAAAATATTCTCAAAATCCTCTTTTACCAGAAATCTTTGGGTTGGAGCGATAGCACAGCGGGTAGGGCGTTTGCCTTGCATACGGCTGACCTGGCCGACCCAGGTTCGATTCCTCCACTCCTCTCGGAGAGCCCGGCAAGCTACCGAGAGTATCTTGCCCGCGCGGCAGAGCCTGGCAAGCTACCCGTGACGTATTCGATATGCCAAACACAGTAACAAGTGTCACAATGGAGACATTACTGGGCCCACTTGAACAGTGACAGTGACCAGAAATCCTTATCTCAGGGATTATATTTTCTCAACAATAAAGAAAAAAATCAACAAATGTCATTCATTCAAAGAAGAACAAAATATTTGTCATTGCATACATTTTTTGGAATGACTACTTATTTTGTAAGTTATTACTTTTTTGTTTTATAACTTGAGACTGCAGGGGCCAGTGATAGACCAGCGGGCAGAGAACTTGTGTTGCATGCAGCTGACCAGCATCAGTAGTCAGTCCCTAGCACCCTATATGCACCCTACTCCAACCCCAAGCACAGGAAGGTGTGGTCCCCAAACAAAAGAAACAAAATGACTTGAGACTACTGAATGACTAAATTGAAATAGAAAAGAGAAACTTGGGGCTGGAGCTAGTACAGAAGATAAGGTGTTTGCCTTCCTTGGAACTGAATCAGGTTGAGTGTTTGGCATCCCATATGGTCCCAGGAGCACTGACAGGAGTAATTTCCTAGTAAATCCTGAGCCAGGCTTAACCCTATAACATTGTTGGGTGTGGCGCCCAAACCAAAACCAAAAAAACAAAACCCTAAATATACTAACTTAGACGATAAGATTATTCTTCAGGGGTTATAACAAAGTGACTTTTACTAGGCTCTATATAATTTACCCAGTGCCTACTAGCTTAATATAATACTTATATAGATCATTTAAAATACTATCAGATGCAATCTTAATTTGAACAACTTCTTTCAGAATATATGTGCATACATTATAGCTAGGCACACCTATATGTCCAGGGAATATTGCTGACGCTCCAAAATTTTATTCAATTCCCCAAAAGTCATTTATGATAATAAAATCAGTAATATGAAACATTCTTCACTGCTCGATCCATAGTAAGTATAGGTTAAGTCAATTTCATGTGAAAAGTTACATATTGAAACCAAACACTCCCATGCTTTGTGTTGATCAACAATACTCCAGATTACTGAAGTAACCTTCAGGGAAAGCCAAAGCCAAAGCCAACAGCTACTGTTACTAAATGTAGTTATTTCTCCTCCAATATCAGAAAAGCATATTGTTATGAATGTGTAATACATATTTAATAAATTAATAGAAACATGGGCTGGAGTGATAGCACAGCGGGTAAAGCGTTTGCCTTGCACGCAGCCAACCTGGTCCATCCGAGTTCAATTCCTCCGCCCCTCTCGGAGAGCCCGGCAAGCTACCGAGAGTATCTTGCCCGCTAGGCAAAGCCTGGCAAGCTCCCCGTGACGTATTCAATATGCCAAACACAGTAACAAGTCTCACAATGTTACTGGGCCTGCTCAAGCAAATCGATGAACAACGGGAGGACAGTGACAGTGACAGTGAATAAAAACATGTCCATAAAAAAGAAGTAAAAAATCATAAGGTATAAATCTATAAGCAGAATAAGAGCAAGAGAAGAGAAGGGAGCAAATCATAGACAGCAGGAATTTGGGTGAAGTGCCTTCTTGCATTGTCAGACTCACTCACTGTATTCCCTGCCCAGGATCAGGAATCTTTCATTTTCCTCCAATCAGCTATTGTTCTTTGTGAATATTTGGAAATTTGAGTGTAAGTTGTACATATTGATACTCATCATTATCAGTTGATAAAAATAGTTTTAGAAATTAATTTTAATGAATTTCTAATTTCAGTGAAATCTTAAATTCAAACTTAATATTACAGGGGGTCCTTCCCCAAATTTAAATTGCAATTATTTATGTTTTCTTTTACTTTCTATCACTCATAAATATTTACTTTACAGTTTTACTTCTGTTTACTTTAAATTTTTGTATAAATTTTAGGATCAGTTTCTTGAACTCCAGAAGAAAGTGTTGCTCATTATATTGCTTTATTTTTTGCATTTGATTTTTCACTCTTTGTATTATGACTATCATGATCATAATTTATAATTAGAAATATGCATATAGAAACAAGCATATAAATTAGGCCTCTGATGGATTTGTTTTTAGTCTTTTTTATAAGACCATACAATTCTATTATTAAGTATAGCCCTCTCATAGAAATAGAACCCGATGTCAATCGAGTATATTGGTTCTCACAGGCAGAAAGAGTAAGTTTGTTTCCTATTGAGCATTCATCAAATTCTACTTAAGTTAAATTTCTAGATAAGGTTTTCTCATTCACTAGTAAAGAGATGAATGAAAATTGCCATTAAATTTCCAGCATTCTATGACAATGGTTCTCAGCATGTGATTGGCTCAATCAGTAACCTCAGCATACCTCTTCACTGCCAAAACCTAGACATGAATTAGGTAATGAATAGGTTAGTGCACCAGGTGTAGCCCTGGTGGTGGTAACTGCATGCAAGTACTTTGCCTTGCAATCCCAAACACTGAATCATCTGTTAGGCCCACTCAAGCCAGAGAGAATCTCTAGGAGGGACCCCTGAGCCAATATAGAAATGCATATCATAGTGGAAGCAGACAGTACATTTTTTAAACTCATACTTTCTTAAATATAATGACTGAAAAATAGAATTTAATGCAAAGAAATAATAGTGAATGTATTTATTCACTGAATGATGTAGTAGCTGTACTGTGATTTTAGTTTTAGGAATGAATTCTAGTTGGGAAATTTATTAGAAACCTAGATTCTTAGTTCTCTCAAGACAGAGGCTTTAGCTCTAAGTCTCCAAACCGGAAGTAGCAACAAGTTTTCTAGGTGATATTGATGCAGTGTGCTTATGAGTGCTTGTGATAGCAAAAAACTCTACAGAGAAGATGTCCCTTGCTTTTATTTTAATTTATAGATAAATGATGCATTCCCTACATGCAAAATGTAAGCTTCAGAATCAATTTTGCATGAAGGATTAGGGGTAGTAGAGCAGTTTATAAGAATATCATTGTCTATGAGTTTTAAAAGTCACATTTTTCAATAAAAATAAAAATAACATGATTAAAAGTCAACCTCATTGTTCTTACATCTGAGGTCAAACACCATAACTCTTCAGGAATAGGATTAAATACCCTCTCACAACTTCCATACTCTACTCAACTAGATCTTTGTGGTCACTCCCCACTGTACAGGCCAAACTTTAAACTTCTTCTTCTTTTTATTTATTTATTTATTCCTTTTTTGGGCCACACCCATCAGCGCTTAGGGTTTAATCCTGAAAGTTTTGGGAGACCAGCCATATGGGTATTGCAGATGGAAACCAGGTTCACCACACACAAGACATATACCCTACATTCCTACTATCACTCTGGTCCCAGGCCAAACTTTCTGAATCACTTCACATTTCTACATGAGATTTCTATGATATTTTTCACTTTCTTGAAATTGTCTTTGCATAAACAATGCTCAATTAATTACTACCTCCATTCAAAAATATACTAAGACATCAGTCTCTTCTCTGTTTTTGTGGCATTTATATTTGATTAAATTGCATACTTTATATTATTAATTTACAGTTTCTTATTTCTTCAAATGATCTTCTAGAGAGAAACCATGTACTGTGCTTTTACCAGTGTCTAATATTTTGTTTCTCACATAGTTGTCACTCAGATTTTTGTTCAATGTTGAAACATTATTTTAGAAATCTCTCTCTTTTGTGGGAAGGTACCAGACTTCTATTTTTTCCCAAATAAAAAGAAACCACTAAAATCAATATAAGTTGTCTTATAAAAACAACTTAGGGCTAAAAATGCAACAAATCGAATAACTATTCCATCTGAATAAGCTGTGGAGAACAGTTTCTTGTTAGAACAATTATGTTAAATGAGAAATATTGACATTTGTCAGCTACATATCTTTGCCACTACAATGACTTCATATTATTTATTGGAATCAATATTTGGAATCAAAAATTCTAATTTTTCTCCTAGAATTTTTAGGATTCAGTACCTTAACAAGAATAATGCATATCTTCTAAAATTAGCTGGAATTTTTAAAAAATTAATAGCAGAAGGTTGATAAAAAACAAAACAATCCTGAGAAAGAACTTCACGTTGGATAATAGATTATTTATCTTTTACTGGAAACAGTTAGACCTATCACAATCCAATTTTCTTTTCACTAACTGAATGATATCCTTTGTTAACTTGGGTGGTTTGCTAAGATTAGATTCAGGAAAACATTCAAGGGAATTGTTCTCAGTGGATTAGACTATTAGCATAATTATCTGGATTGCAAACAGACACATAATTCTAGAAGCCAACCTAACATCTAGTATAGATTTTAGGAAGTCCATAGGAAATAATACAATATTCTACCTTTCTCATAAAATTTGTTGAATAAATATTAAAATGTACTCATATGCATAATAATCTGTGATTAATGAACATAAAATTAATATTAATAATTAAATATTCACAAAATTTATTATTACACTGAGACCTTGAATATGCACCATAAAAACCTATAACATGAAAGCATCAACACTGAAAGTATTAGAAGCAATCTGCAAACATCAATTCAAAATCTTCTTATCCAATTGACAAATTTAGGATTTAGGAAATATTTAAAAACCAATTAATGTTTCTTTTGGAACTTCAAGTATTAAATAGCTTCTGTTTTCAACTTTTGTCAAATCATTTCTCCCATTCTCATAAAACTATCAATTTTTAGATAATCACAATGAGAAAATGCAGCATTCTGGAGGTGGAATATTTATCACAATAATAACAGATATAGAAAGTGCATGAGCTTTACAGTCATTTTCCAGATTGTCAGCTTCATCTTTTTCATTAACTTTAAACAAAATACCAACACTCCCATTGGACTGTTCTTGAATATTTATCTCATGAGGTCATTGGAGGAACGAAAATACAATTAGAATTCTCAATTGTACTTATTAGTATGATGATACACAGGAATAACAGTTCCCAATTTTTACAATTTATAAAATCAAGATCTGTAGAATTTTTAGTTTCCTATAGCAATGGCCATTACTCCAAAACTGTTGTAACAAATAATTTAAATCTTTCCAAACCTTGAGGAGCTGAATACAACAATCCAAAAACATAGTTCACTGTCCTTATACTCTAGTGTATGATTTTTTTTCCCGAATGGTAAATAGTGGAGTAGAACCCAGGAACAAAGTACTCAGTTCGTATATTTGGTGAATCTTACATGATACAAGAATGCTGCTCTATTTATTCTTTTAAATTAGGCCATTTTATAGAAGTAACATAAAATCTGCTGTAGATAGAGATATATTTGCAACTGACTGAGGAAAGGGTCATGTATATTGCCTCTCTCCTGGAAGCAGTGTTTTTCCTTGTGTACTAGTATCTGACTTTTAATTTAAGGAAACTAACTGTTTAACTCATTTAAAATATGTAACATGTTGTGTGTGTATCAGAGTACATGAAACAAAAAATAGTTTCTTCCTAAAAAAAGAGAGACAAAACTATGCATAAGAAAGAAGAAAGCAGTTATACAGAGGAAACTGCATGAACTACATTATTCCTTCCACTAGAAAATACATGACACAGTAACAAAATTATCACATTTTCTGTTTCTGTTCTAATATTTAAATAAACTCTTCTATGTATAAAGTCCTGGGTTAAAACCCTTGTACCACCACCACCACAACAAAAAAATAAGGCACATATTTATTTACAAAGCAGGACAGAGAAATATCAAAGAATTATAGTTCTATATTTATATTTCCCCCCGCCCCCAAGTTAGTTAAAGTGGTGATACAACTATTTTTCCCTAAAGCTTTATGGGTCAGGTCTGTGCAAAGAAGCCTGGTATACTGACTCAAAATTTCAATGTTTATTTTCATTTTGTCACACTGTCTAGCTGGCAAATTATGATAAATTCTTTTTAAAACTATGTTACACTAATTAATAATATATTATATGTTTATCCACAGGATGTGTTCTAGGTAAGGGTATAAAAGATGTGACAATCAAGGCACAAATGTAATATCATATCACAATATTATATTATCATGTAACTCTTGATTTCATAGAATAATTACACATTTCTACTGCAGTTAGATAAAGTACAAAATGTTTGTACTGCTTTTTAAAAAATAAGATGGAAAAGTATAGTTATATATTGCATTCAGTGTAGGATCAAAGTCATCCTATAATTCACAGGAAGATGGTTAAAATCTCTCAATTGATCTGGCTATAGATACGTTTCCACACTGATTGCTTTTCTTTAACATAAATATCAAGCAAGTGTTTATGACAATATTATTTTTGTCATGACTGTAAGTGTGTGCTCTTTAAATACATTTGTGTGAATGAACCGGTGTAATGAGCAAGGTTCTCAGGTGAATTGTATTTACGGTAGAACAAACACTAAACATTTTTTAGGATTATAAGATATCTACAAGTTACATGAACATAGTATTTGCCTTGAATTAATCTTACCTAGCAAAGGCTTTGTGTTTATGTGGAGATAAATATTGTGTGCTTATCTTTGTAGAATAGATACGATGAATCTCATTTTAGTAGAAATTTTTGGAATTGAAGGTTAATAGAAGACTTATGTTGAAAAAGAGATAGGACCTATTTTTAAATGGTACAGGGAAAGTGAAAAATCAGTTGGATTTACTACAAAGGGACATATGACTTCAAATGACACAAAATGATAAGGCTATTTTTAATCCTTTTTCCTTTAAAATATCCATTATATAGTTTCATAAAGTTAGGAGGAATTATTTTTGCTGTCTCTCTTTACAAATATTATGGAAGAGTGTGTAAATGTGTGAATGCCTCACCTTATCACCCTTTCATTCATTACATATGTTTTATTTACACATTGATGATCTTTTTTTGTTAAATTTTCATCAATTATTATTTAATGCTGTTTTTTTTTCAGTTTGGCGACAATACCTTCTACACTTGGGGTTTATGGTTTATAATCATACCTTCTATGTTTTGGGGTCTACCTCTGTTCTCAGGAGTTGCTCCAAAAGATACTCAAGGGAAACACGGAGTATTTTTCATTGTTTTGTTAAATTTTTGTAAATTATTACTTAAAACAATTTTCAGTTTAAGAGTCACACCTGCTTTTCCTGGGTCTTATTTCTGGCTCTGTGCTCAGGAGCCATTCTGAGAGTGTTGGAGATAAAACTAGGTCAGGCTGACTGCAAAGCAAATGTTTCACTCCCCAAATTATCTAAAACATCCAGAGAAATAATTTTCTAGTCTTTTTCGAGACATTGTTTTGCCTTCATATATTTTCATAAGCTGAATACAAGTTTAGTTATCTATACTAATTACAAAAATACACTTATTGTATTTACTTAGTTTACTACTAACGTTTCTACTACTACTAACGGGTTAGCGTGAATATACACTGTCCTTCAAAATGTCTGCACTCCAAATATTTTTAGACTGTAGTGGTCTTTCTTGAAGTCTGTTGCTTCTTCCATTAAACTGTTCCAGTTGTTAGCGTTTTTTCCATAAATATTTCTAGTTTCATTGTAGCCCATAATATTGCTCTCTCACCACCTACAGCTCATTTAATGACACTCTAATTATCAGCAGAACCCAAATGTGTTTGTTTCATGTAAACAAAAGAATTAGTCTCCTATACTTTGGTGTCTATTTCACTCTTAAAATTCTGCTGGATGCCCTGTAGTAATTCAATAAGCCTATGCTAAATGATATTTATCATAGTTACATTCTTTTTCATTTTAAACAGGAGGAATCAATTAATGTTCTCTTAATTATTATTATCTCCAATAGGGTCTAAAATTTTATTGATAAGAAAATTATGCTAATGTTCAAAAGACATTTTCCAACTTCTCGTAAGTGATCAACACTCGCATATTTAAATGTATTTCTATTTTTCTATTTTTATGTTTGGTAATATACCTGACATTCAAGATATACACAAGTATGAAACTTCTGGAGTTGAAAGAATGGTGTTTTCTTGATTTAAATTTGGCTGTTTAATGAGAGCATTTATAAAATAAATGAAGTGGGAATTGAATTGGGGTAGGGGATACTGGAGGAAAAAGAATGCATGCCTTCATACATGTTAATTCCACAGTGTTTAAAACATGGGCTCTTACACGGTAGGGAAAACAGTTCTAAGGCAGAGCCAATAATGTGTTCATAGGAGAAAGAATATCAGATTATAGTTTATTACCACTTGAGTTGTGATAAATGATACTTAAAATGCTAACGTGTAGAGATCTTTGAAGCGTTCAGAATAAGAGAAGGAACACATGGAGGGTGCGGGATCCCGGAGGAAAAGAAAAAAGAAAAAACAGGTTCCAAAAAGAGCCGAGAGCACCGGCAAGTTCCAGATGGAGTAGACGCCGCATCTCGCCTCCCCCAGATGGAACCCTGGTGACCAGAAGCCTCTACAAACACAGCTCGAGTATGCGGGAACGAGGACTTTTTCTCAAATCTGCCGGACTACACCTCCCAGGTAACCTCTGATTCCGGAAGTCACGCCCACAGCCCGCCCCCCAGCGCCATCTTTGAAGCGTTCAGAATAAGAGAAGGAACACATGGAGGGTGCGGGATCCCGGAGGAAAAGAAAAAAGAAAAAACAGGTTCCAAAAAGAGCCGAGAGCACCGGCAAGTTCCAGATGGAGTAGGCGCCGCATCTCGCCTCCCCCAGATGGAACCCTGGTGACCAGAAGCCTCTACAAACACAGCTCGAGTATGCGGGAACGAGGACTTTTTCTCAAAACCGCGTGGCCGCTTATGCGGCCGCGCGACATCTCTCTATATACAAAGTGATCAATGAGAAGTAAACCACCCAATCTTTCTCCCTGAAAATCAGAGTTAAGTTTGGAGCATGGCCACAGCCCCAGAAACACAAGGACTTAATGCAGAAACCAGCAGCTTAGAGCAGAAAAGTGAGCGGACGATGAGTTAACCCAGGCCATCATTTCTGCCCAGAGGGGAAAGGGTGTTGCCCCATTCGCCCTCTCTTCTCTGGAAAGAAGGATGGCGGCCGCATGGGAGCCTTGTGGACAGCAGGTATGAGCCGGGGGTGTGGGGGGCGACTAAAACTTCACGAGAAGGGGGGCATTCCGGTCCGTCCTTCACGCCCTACCGAGGTCAACAGTTGCCCCCCACGAGCGGCTCCCCAGCACGGCCACAGTCCCAGAAGCACAAGGACTTAATGCAGAACCCAGCAGCTTGGAGCAGAAAAGTGAAAGGACTATGCGTTAATCCAGGCAATCATTTCTGCCCAGAGGGGAAAGGGTGTTGCTCCCTTCCGCCCTCCTCCCTCTGGAAAGAAAGATGGCGGCCACATGGGAGCCTTGTGGACAGCAGGTATGAGCCGGGGGTGTGGGGGCGACTAAAACCTCATGGGAAGGGGGGCGTTCCAGTCCGTCCTTCACGCCCTACCGAGGTCACCAGTCACCCCTCACGAGCGGCTCTCCAGCACGGCCACGGCCCCAGAAGCACAAGGACTTAATGCAGAACCCAGCAGCTTGGAGCAGAAAAGTGAACGGACTATGCGTTGATCCAGCCCATCAAGTCTGCCGGAGGGGAAAGGGTGTTGCCCCATTCGCCCTCTCCTCTCTGGAAAGAAAGATGGCGGCCACATGGGAGCCTTGTGGACAGCAGGTATGAGCCGGGAGTGTGGGGGCGACTAAAACCTCATGGGAAGGGGGGCGTTCCGGTCCGCCCTTCATGCCCTACCGAGGCCACCAGTTGCCCCCACGAGCGGCTCTCCAGCACGGCCACAGCCCCAGAAGCACAATGACCTAATGCAGAACCCAGCAGCTTGAGCAGAAAAGTGAAAGGACTATGCGTTAATCCAGGCAATCATTTCTGCCCAGAGGGGAAAGGGTGTTGCTCCCTTCCGCCCTCCTCCCTCTGGAAAGAAAGATGGCGGCCACATGGGAGCCTTGTGGACAGCAGGTATGAGCCGGGGGTGTGGGGGCGACTAAAACCTCATGGGAAGGGGGGCGTTCCAGTCCGTCCTTCACGCCCTACCGAGGTCACCAGTTGCCCCCCGCGAGCGGCTCTCCAGCACGGCCACGGCCCCAGAAGCACAAGGACTTAATGCAGAATCCAGCAGCTTGGAGCAGAAAAGTGAACGGACTATGCATTGATCCAGGCCATCAAGTCTGCCGGAGGGGAAAGGGTGTTGCCCCATTCGCCCTCTCCTCTCTGGAAAGAAAGATGGCGGCCACATGGGAGCCTTGTGGACAGCAGGTCTGAGCCGGGAGTGTGGGGGCGACTAAAACCTCATGGGAAGGGGGGCGTTTCGCTCCGCCCTTCACGCCCTACCGAGGCCACCGGTTGCCCCCCGCGAGCGGCTCTCCAGCACGGCCAGGACTCCAGAACACAGAAACCAATTTCTTAACTATCTGACTTTCAGTAGAAATACTTCCAGGGTCAATAGGTAAAAGAGCAGAAATCCAAAACCAACATTTAATTCTTGAACCCAGCCGTAGAAAGCAGATCACTTCACAATGCTTTTTCAGCATGTCTGATTTGGGGGTGGGGGGTAAACTCTAAATAATAGTGGTGAATCTTTTATTGAAACAATGAATCTAATCAAAGCAGATAGAGTGTTAACTAGAATTCATCTGCCTCACAGGGATGGGGAGGGGTGGGGGGGTGGGGTTTTATTGGGGTTCTTCATGGTAAAAAATAAGTATTGGTAAAGGGAAATGTGTTTGATATTTACATGACTGAGACATAAACCTGAAAGCTTTGTAACCTTTCCCACAGTGATTCAATAAATAAATAAAAAAAAAATTAAAAAAAAAATGCTAACGTGTAGAGAGTGATGATCTATTTATATTCATGAAAATAAGAAATTCACAGTATTTGTCATGCTTACATGCTTTATTGAAATATCTTATTAGTTTAAAAGATTTAGAGTATTGTGTTGCATTTATGATTTCAAATATTAAAATTATTATTTTTCTGTATATTTATTTGAAATCCTATATCTATTGCCTATGTCAAATTTCTAAAATTCAGAACATTTTAATGAGGAAGTAGTATAGCAATTAAACAATGTACTTAATATCTGGTAAATATTCTGAGAATTATGAATTCTGACCCCAAAAAATTTTAACTTTTTATTATTTGTATTGTTATATTTTATTCTATTTATATGATTGTAACTAAGTTGAATATGTTGACTTAAAAATTTCTTGGCAATAATTAACAGTGGGCAGGTGATTGCCTTGAATGCAACTAACCCTGTTTGATCCTTGGCAGCCCTGAGCCTTGCCAGGAGTTAGCCTTGGGCACAGAGCCAGGAATAATACCAGAACACCACTGAGTATGTCCCAAAATGACAAATAAAAATAAATTAAAACTTAAGTTGCTTTTATATGCACTTCTTAAAGCTCCATTATAGAAATTTATTATCAATTCAGTAAATAAATAGAAGTAAAATTTGACCATTTATGTTCAAACAACTTAAGTTCAACAATTTTTGTCTTGCCAAAATATTAAGGAGTACCTGGCTAAATTCTACTATTGAATTAAACAAAGAATGGATTATATTCTAAAACCATTTATAAAAATAAAGGGAACTCAAAGTACATTTCCAATATGTTTTAGATCTATTACCAAGACTTTTACATAACCTGAGAGAACTATGGTGATAATAATTCATATATATTAAGAATGGCAGCAGGTGAGCTAGAAATTTTGTACACCATGACTTTATACTGATAATGCCATGCAAAATATCCACTATTAGCTGATATTCCCATCAAGAGGGTTGGATTTATTAGGAAGGGACTCCATATACTTGTATACAAACATATGTGAAGTAAATATGAGTAAGCTAACTTACAAAGCATTTTATTGATTTCCCTATGTCCAGATTTATTAAACATAAATCCAGGTCATTCTAATCTAGAAATTCACACAAACCTCTTGTGATGCACTCTTAATAATACTTTTCAAGCTAAGAACTATTTACACCAAGTTCATGTTTGATTACATAGAGGTTAACTTTCAAGCATGAATTGTGTTGCATTTGAAAAATAAATGGTGTTATGACTACAAATTTCTACAGGAAAGAGTAAAAAGCTATCATCTTAAAATACTGGATGCATGACATAAATCAGGGTTCTGAAACTTTTTCTACATACCTTTTTTCTACCTACATCACTTTTTGCTCAAGAAATGTGACACTGCCAAAAACTTTGTTGATTCATTACGTGTTCGAATGTGAATGAATTTTCTGTCATTGTGCATTCAGAAACCTTTTATTGTTACCAGTATTTTTTTCTTTCCATGAATCTACATTCAGTTACATGGCTCAAAGTTTAAAATGTCAGAATCTAAAGCAATGTTTCCTAAGGTAGGAAGTACGGTTCTATGGGAGGCAAGGTAACAACCAGGGAAAGCAATAAATAGTCGCCTTGGGTGCAATTGGGAGTGAATTTCTGTTAGTTGGCTTGAAGAAGGTAGTGGGTAGGGGTGGGACTGTGAGTGACTTTTTTTTCTGAAAAGGGGCCAAATAAGCTTGGGAACCTCTTCACTGAGTGATAGCTAGCAACAAATAGACCCAAGGCACAGGTACCAGTTTGTTTCAATTTAGTAAGGACCAAGAAAGACAATAACAAAAAGAAAAATTTTTAGAACAGTAACAATCCATCATAATTTCTCCTAAAGTATATACTAGCCACTTGGCTGATCTTTGTTACAATCCTCTTATCACTGATGTCATTAAAGTCTATATCAAGAAACCAAAATATATTTTATCAAATCAAATCATTTCTCTTTGCCTTCTATTCTGCTGTTCCTTCCTTAATTAAAATCAACAATATGTACCTAGATTTGTGCTGCTAAAACAAAATGATTCTGAATAAACAAGACACACATTAAAATTGATATAAGGTTCATTTTTAAATCACAACAACTTATTTTGAATCTTAAAAGAAATAATAAAATATCTTACCTTAGAAAATTGTGCATTTATCCATTTTGTGAATGTTTTCTTTTGAACATCTTCTCTTTCATCTATAATTTAAAATGAATAAAGATTTGAGAAGCCATACTATTATTCCTATTTTACAATTTAAACAACTTTATTATGCATTAGTGTTATTTTTTACTTAGTATTAAGTTTATTGATAAACAAAATAAAACATTATGTTTTATTAGATTTTATTTAGTTTTATTAAAACTAAAAAAATCAAAGTAATAATATAGTCAAAACCTTATTCAAATATTATATAAAAAGAAAAATAACTTCATCTGAACATATACAATATTATTTCTTTTCATACAGTAAACTTTACTAGTACAATCAGGAGGAACTATTATCTGACATTTCTTCCGAAAAATTATTTTAAAGCTTTTCCTCTTACCCTCCCCACATTCAAGTAAACTAATTTTTCTGTCCTTTGCAATACCTTATCCTCTAGCTTGGACCCTTAGCATACCTTTCTTCTATTCTGGGAGAGATTTCCTGATCAGGCTTAACTATCTTTGCTTCCTAGAACAGAGTTCATTATCTAGAGAAGTTAAGAGCTTAATAGGTATCTGATAAATAAGTGTATATAAGCTTTAGAAGAAGAGAGATCTTACAATTCCGATTTTCTAGTACTGCTTCTAAATGATTTATTTTTACATATAAAAATATTTAAAAATATTAAGGCATCATGATTTATAGTTTTTCATAGTTGTTTCAAGTATACAATATTCCAACACCGATCTCACCACCAGTGTCAAATTCCTCTATCAATTTTCCAAGGTTTATTCCCAATCCCCTGACTGCCTCATTGATAGGCACATTTTTGTTGATTTTATCAAAAGTCAGAAAATTTCTTATCAAAATACAAATGATGTTTGGTCTATAGTCTTCTTTCAGCATGCTTCTCTCATCCTGGGAGGATTCTCCCAACATCTTTTATTTGGTGCTCCCTTCTCTATCTGAGCTCCTTTTCCCCCTAGCATGTGTGGCTGGACTCCAAGCCATGGAGCAAAATTCCTGGTACTAATCTTGGCCACTCTTTGGTGTTAGTCTCCTATTTTGTTACTTTATGTTCCCCAGATGAATGTAATCTTTCTATGTCTATTCCTCTCTTTTTGACTCATTTCGCTTAACATGATACTTTCCATGTAGTGAAGACTACTGACCAAACATGATTGCTACTCAATGCCTCTTTTGCAAACCACAACACCCAAAAGGAGAGAGAGAACAGACGGGAATGCACTGCAACAGAGGCAGGGTGGGATGGAGGGGATGGTGGTGGGAGGGATACTGGGATCTGTGGTGATGGGAAATGGGCACTGGTGGAGAGATGGGTATTTGATCATTGTATAATTGAAACCCAAGCAAAAAATTTGTAAGTCTACAACTGTACCTCATGGTGTCTCACTAATAAAAGTAATACAAATGATGTTTTTCATGGATTACAAATATGCTCTAAGGAGCCAAAAAATAGCCAAATACTGTGTTTTTCCAACAGCCAAGGGTGGAAAATCTTATAAAACATCTTCATATTTCATTTTTCCTAAACTGGAAATTAATATTTAGTCTTACAACTAGGAAATTTCTCAACCTGAATTTATTAAAATGCCTTTTAGAAGTCAAATCATCTTTTGCTTTATTGTGAACGTAATCATGTGTCAATGTTTTAAAAATATTGCCAAGTCTATAAGCTCTCATAGTTTCTTTATAGGAATCAAATAAACTGCAGTGAAATACCCTGACAAAATAACCATCTTTGTCCCACTTCTTTTCAGTCATATGTCTTTGTCATTTCTGAAAACAGATGATATGAAGAATCACTTTCCAATAACAAATATATTTATGCCCTATGAATATATTTATCTTAAAAGCACATTATTAATTCATACATAAGTAGTCTTAAGCAATATATTACAAAAATAGGAAAAATAGGTAAATAATTTGTAGATAAGAACATCATGTTCAGCATCACCCAATAATTTCTTGTGCAAGCTATTAACTATGTGACCAAATTTCAACATCATTTGTACAGTATAGGAAAAATCTTAGCTACAGTAAGCAAATTTTACTTCGTTCACAAGCATGAAACAATAAAAATATTTAGTAAGCTTTTTCAAATCTGAAATAATCTATTTTGAACACAACTTTCATATAGTCAACACTACTCCTTGTTGTAATAAAAAAAGATGAAATCCTTTAAATGGTCAAAATATAACCATTTACATAGACTTGCTGCATGAAAACTGGTCTGTACATCTATTCCTCAGTGCTATAAACATGAATTTATAAAATTTAATGAACTTATTTGCAATTCCACTTGTTATCTTACATATGCATAAGTATTCTGCCAGAGTAAATGAATCATTTGAAAGCATATATTAAGAGGTTTTAAAAACACACCCAGCCTTCTCCATCCAAAGATGAGGAGGAGGACATTTGAAAAGTTTTGTTCCAGATTCATTTAAATATAAGTGGGTAGTAAGGCAATATTTTTATTGTTTTAAGATATATGCACAAAAAGAGATTTTTAGACACGGCTTTGAAAGCAAGAGGGAAACCTTGACATTATGTGCAAATATTGTGTCTACTATGTAAATAGCACTAAATGCGAGCTTCATCATCAAATAACTTCACTAGAAGTCCTCTCCCATCTCTTTTGATCTTAGTACAATAAAAATAACTTCTACTTTGACCCCAATTTTATTTTTATTAAGCTAAATTTTCACCCTTGTATATATTTGTACATAGTTATTTCCATTGTTACTTCTTATGTTATTTAAACGTTGATCAATTTAAACATGACTCTTTACATTTTAAAGTTACTTATAGTATACATGTATATACATAAGATAATAGAGTACAGAGATAATTTCAATACTTTAATGAAATGCTGCTGTAGTCCTTAAGTTATAGTAGAAGAAGCTTATGTGTAATCAGCAACAAAGGGAACAAAAACTGAAAATATATTTTTAGGAAGTAATAGTCTATATCAGCTGGAGCGAGAGCACAGTGGATAGGGTGTTTGCCTTGCACGCAGCCAACGGGGCCGACCCGAGTTCGATTCCTCCTCCCCTCTCAGAGAGCCTGGCAAGCTACTGAGAGTATCTCGCCTGCAAAGCAAAGCCTGACAAGCTCCCCGTGGTGTATTTGATATGCCAAACACAGTAACAAGTCTCACAATGTTACTGGGCCCGCTTGAGCAAATCGATGAACATCAGGAGGACAGTGACAGTGATAGTGATAATCTGTATACTCCTACCTAGTCATTTCAAGTGGCAAATATTCTACTTTATTTCATTTAGGTTTGGTTTATAACTAACTTTCTTTTCCTAATAAAATATGCCTGTGTGCATTAATGTAAGAGGCAAAGAAAAAAATCTTTCATAAAATCTTACTTGAAACTATTCCCTGTAGAAGTCAAAGAAGGAAGAACAGCTATTTCATAAATTTCACAAAGTGACCAACATTTTTAGTTTGCTCTGTAGGAAACCCCATTAAAATTAGCTTCTTACCATTTTATAAAAATTAAATATCCTCTCAGACTTAATTAACCCTTTCTAACAAAGTCAATTTAAGTCTATAGATCTGGCCCTTTACATATTCTAAGATTAGTGATATTTCTGAGACACTTGGTATACTATAAATGTGAGATAGTTAAATTACTATAGTCACATTTCATGCATGCAAGTAATCACACAAAATGATGTTGGACAACTTGTGAAAACATAAAATCAGAAATGAATTATAGTTATAGTGAAGAACTAATTATGACCTTAAAATTGCTGGGCCATACTGTCCCTATATGTAAAATGAAGATAGTTTTTTTTATTCATAGAGCCATAATTTGTTGCAGATAAATAATTCATTTATATCATAATTGTAGAATATTTGGGGCTTACTTCTTGCTTTGTGCTCATTCCTGCAGGCTTAGGGGACCATATCCAGGTCAGCTTCATGCAAGGCAAGCACTCTACTTGCTTTACTATGGCTCTGACCCCTATAGATTAATCATTTACAATGCTTTGTAGGTGCTGATTACTGCATTAGTTGTGAAGTGAAAGAAGACTCTGCCTATACCAACATTCATAGCCTCATAGAAAAAAATTAACAAAGGTAAATATTAAACAATTTATATAAGCAAAGATACAGTCAAAGAGTAGAGGAGCACAGAGAAAGGGATATGTTACCATAAGGATGCTAAGGAAGACATTTTCTTGAAGGTGATAGGTGAGTTTAGAAGGATGAGCGAAGTAAAGAAGGTACAAAGGGAAAGATGAATCTTTCTAAGGATATAGTGAGAACAAAGGCAAGGAGATAAGGAACTAAAAGAGCTCTTTGTTATAAGTAGTTCAATTTTGATGTACTCTGCTATATAATGAAGGAAGTAGTGTGATAGGAAATGACAGTCATGACAATAGTACCCTTTATGTTATATCAAATAAAATATCAGTGAACGTGTTTAAGCATAATAAATTCTACTTATATAAACATTTTGAGTTTTCCTCATCCCATAGACTATTGATCATAATCTGTGCAAAAAATGATTTCTAAGTATTCGCTTGAACACTAGCCAATATTTTAATTGAAGATTATCATCATTTAAGTGAACCAGAATAATATGTTTAGAAGTAGAAGGGAATAATAAAGTTTATAACAGTTTAGAGGCACTTTTAGTACCGAAAGAAAGACAAAGAGATACAAGTTTATTTCTCTTTTTAAAAAGAACTATTGATAAGGAAGTGTTATTAGAGTTCATCTATTCTCTGCTTCTACCTAAAATGAGAGAAGAGGAAATGAGAGTCATGAGAGAATAATGGGAAACATTGGAAAAAATTGAGAGACACAGAATGATTATTAAAGCTTCCTAAAAACAGGACATATTTAGAAAATGGGTTTACTGGGTTTTTGATGCTGAAAAATGGCAGTGCAAAGTAAAGGATAGCAAAATGAAAAAATGACATGTAAAATGATTCCTATGAAATCTGAGTAGTAGCTTATGATCACAGGACTATAGGATATTAGCAGTGAAGGATACATGCATATTCATTTTTTTACTAGGACGATCCTTAAATTAATTAAATCACCAAAGGGAAAAGAAGACTAAAAACAGTGTCACAGAAGTTTTCTTATTGCCCACTTAATCAGCAATCAATGTAATATAGTTTACACTGTTCATCTCCTTACAAACATTGTTTTTTTTTCACTCTTGTTTTGTAGGTCACACCTAACAGTGTTCTGAACTTATCTGGGATCTCCACCCAGGAAACATTCTACCCTCTGTACTATCACTCCAGCCTACATTGTTCTTAGTAATATCCCCTTATTCTTTCTAATTTACAAGACAATGACTGTCCAAATTATTGTACCTCCATTACTTAGCATAGTGTATGTTGCATGGTGGTACTCAATAAACTTGTTTTAAGGTAATGAAGACCAACTTTACATTCAGACCACTTCTTAGCTTTCCTCTCTGCAGATATTAATTACACTAACCTGTAGAAAGCATAATGATAGTCTTTTAAGGAGGTTCATATTCTATTTCCAGAATACGTGACTAAGTTTTCTAAAAACATTTGCCTTAAAATTCATTAATTTAAATTTCTTGAAAACTATTAAGGCAAATATAATTAAAGTTATAGATAGAATAAAATGTTCTAATATGCTCAGTTTTTACAGGGTATTCAGTGAGCCTAATGCAATGGCCAGTGTGCTTAAATGGGGAATGGCAAGGTTTAAGTGAGAGGGTTAAAGTAACTGAAGATAACAGTTCCAGAAAAAAAAAAAAAACTATCTCCAATGTTTCTGTTTTTGCAATAGCAAAAAAAGGCAATGAGCCCCAAATGTGGGTAGCCTTGAGAAAACGGTAAAATCAAGGAAAGGAAATTTTCACTAAAATTGTAGAAGGAACTCAGATAGCTCTACTGACTCTATATTTCTCTTCGGGAATGATGATTTGGAACTTCTTACCTGAAGAAATGTTAGATAATAAATTTGTTGCTTTAAGTTGCTACATTGTAGGTAATTTTTATTGTTTCATTATGACATAAACACAATTAGCTTTCCTCATTTAGCCTATTAAATAAAATGACAAATACACATTGATACCTTCTAGGTGGTAGGAATAAAACTGTATAAAATATTAAATTTTGCTGATTTTGTCCTTCTGAAGTAGGCAGAGAGTGGTACCTGGAAATGAGTTCTTTTGGGAGGCAACAAAATTACGATGTGATTTATAGATGTTACTCTGTCACTTGCTCTAATACAGCTAAAAGCATTAAAGCCAGACCCACTTTATGGATACAGGAACTGAGGTCTGATAAGACTCTAACTGACTTCATTACTGTCCCTGGAGAAGTCTGGACTGCCACGGGAGAGAAGAAATTTCAGTAGAAACAAAAGGTTGTGGTGTGATAAGGATTTGGAGGTGGGCTACCAAATGTTCCAGTTTCTTTTCTTTTCTTTTCTTTTCTTTTCTTTTCTTTTCTTTTCTTTTCTTTTCTTTTTGTTTTTGTTTTTTTGTTTTTATGTTCTATTGGGTCATACGCGGTGATGATCAGGGGTTATTCCTTGCTCTGCACTCAGGAATTACTCCTGGTGGTGCTCAGGGGACCATATGGGATGCTAGGAATCGAACCCAAGTCGGCTGCGTGCAAGGCAAAAGCCCTACATGCTGTACTCTCGCTCCATCCCAGGTTCCAGTTTCTTTGACAACACCCTAGTAATAGACTCTTATCTACATAGAAAGCCACATGTGTTGCAGTTTGGGAGAAAAAACAATAAAACTAACTCCACAAAGACATGCAATGCACGTCATCATTGGTTGGGGTGTTGTTTTCCTCTCTGCCTGAGATATGTACTCAGTTTTCCCTTCTGAAGAAGCGTGATCTCTCTCTCTCTCTCTCTCTCTCTCTCTCTCTCTCTCTCTCTCTCCTCTCCTCTCTCTTTCCTCTCTAGTTCTCTCTCTCCCTATTCTCTAAATAAAATTGTTTTCCTTCACTATTTGTCTGTCTGCTCCTGAACTTCCTTTATGTGAGGGAAAGCAACATCCCTGCCAAATCTGGGTAGACATATAGACTCTGGACTCATTCTCCTTTCCTACAAAGAGCAATTTTGCATTCAAGCCTGGTTCCAAAGCTCCCTGAGAAATTGGGTGGCAGGGATCATTTCCCACACTGAGTTGAACAAGTTGGATTCAATGCCATTCTGACAACTGCCAAGTGGAACTGATGAGACGTAAGGTCTTTACCACGCAGGTGCTCAGAACAGACTCTCATTAGTCCTGAGCACTTTCCCAGGTGACTGAGTTGTAGGGAAAAGAGATGAGCTTTAGATCTTCCACCTAAAGGCTGCTACTTATCTTCTCCCTACTTTACATGTCACCCAGAGCACCTAGAGTGAGAGCATATCTATCTATAGATAAAAAGTCCTTGAGAAATAAATTACAGGGTTTTGTGTATGGGATAGGGCTGGAGCGATAGCACAGCAGGTAGGGCGTTTGCCTTGCACGCAGCCAACATACCGACCCAAGTTTGATTCCTCCGCCCCTCTCAGAGAGCCTGGCAAGCTACCGAGAGTATCTTGCTTGCATGGCAAAGCCTGGAAAGCTACCCGTGACTGTATTTGATATGCCAAACACAGTAACAAGTCTCAAAATGTTACTGGACCCACTCGAGCAAAATTGATGAACAATGGGAGGACAGTGTATAGGAAAGGAACTAACTTATAAAATCCAGTACTACCTTTATGAAATGACATCTTAACTTAGTTTTGAAATTTCAGAGTATAGAAGCTGACACAGTGGAAAAGAGAACCCCAGACAATTAAAAAAGTAGGTCTAATTTTCAGTATGTAAGAGAAAGAGCATAGTTCTTTCAAGGAACTATAAAAAGGAAAGAGGAACAAAAGTGGCAGAGATGATTCTAGAATAAAGAGAAATAGTCATTAGTAAAATGATGAAAAGTCTTAAAAAAAGTCTTAACCAGTAGACAGAAACTGAAGCAGAATTTTAAGAAGTGGAATGACAATATAGCATTTGTATTTTAGAAACAACTTTTACAGCATGGAAATATATTGGTATAATACTAGAAGAACTTCCAATTATATGGCTATAATTATAATCCACATGAGAATTAATAATGGCCTGTGTTTGTGAGTTGCAAGAAAATGGAGAAAGATAGATGCAAGCAAGTAACATCTGATATATACATATATGTATATATACATACATACATATATACTACTGGTAATAACTTGCTGTTAATTAGTCATAGAAGTAACATATTTGGGAGAGGTCTATCCAATGATAGTACTCAGACTGGAGTTTAGAAATCACAAGAGGATCATTAAACACTGAATAAGTAATGAGAGTATGCCAGTATGTGAAGATTTTGCAAATACTGAGATTTGGTTATTTTAAATCAAGAATAAATTTATGGAGCCAGAGAGAGAGAGCAAGAGAGCAAAGTATGAGAGTGAGACAGACAGACAGAAAGAGAGAGAAAGTAAAGGTGCTAAAGTTCTTGCCTTGTTTGAAGAGAGACAACGTTTGATTTCTGGCATTCCATATGGTCCCCTGAGATGGTCAGGAATAAGCCTTGAGCACAGAGCCAAGAGTAAGACCTGAGTACCACCAGGTGTGACCCCAAACCAAAAACAAAGAAAGGAACAAAAAAATTAAAAGGCTGTGTGTTTCTGTATTTAATAATAAAGTGGTAGAGGTAAAAAATCTGAGTTGACAATAAAAATGTGGGAGATACATGTGAACTGATACTAAGTTAATATCTATAGTTAATGATTTGTGGTTGTTGTCATTTGATTCTGGGTCACAGTTAGCGGAGCGCAGGACTTTCTCCTGACTTTTCACTCAGAATCACTTCTGGTGGGGCTTTGTGCACCATCTGGGATCCTGCTGTATTATAGCTCGGTATCTATAGTTAATGATATTACTGGAAAGACTATATAGGGTTTGTTATCATAAATAACACTATCTGGGGTTCTCCCTCACAGAAAATGCCTCTTAGTTTATTTCACTTATTTTCCACCCTGGAAATAATGGTATTCATCTAGGGTTTTAGTTATTTTTCATTTCTTCTTATCTTGTTCTACTGTTTATTGTTCCTAAGCAACGTGATTCCATTGTCTCATTCCAACCACCACCTATATATTGATACTGAAGATTCCTAAATCTGTATTTTTCATTTTGATTAATGTCCTGAACTCCACACTGACATAGCTGACTCTAGTTAATACCTCCACCAAGATGTCCTTCAGGTACCTTTACAACATCATTTATCTTCCCAAATAAATTCACATGTCCTACTCTGCCTATCAATTAATGCCATTATCATCCATCTAGTAACCAAATAAGTAACTCTTGAGTCATTATACATGTAGGAGAAATGCTTTCACTGAGGTTCAACAACAGATTATTCACAATGACATACAAGGGCATTCACACTATACACCAAATTCTTTCTAAACTTATTATCAATCATGTTTGCTGGCACCCACACATACCCCATACTTCTCTATACATGTACCTATCTGACCCAATGCTCCCTTTCATAAAGGCACATACTTCCTTACTTTAGTCCTTTGTTCATAGAATATGTTTTGAGAACTCTAACACTTCAAAGGAAATTTAAACAAGAGGATTTTAATAATCACTGTCATTGTCTTTGAAGAATTCATCAATCAGTTCTTCTGACATATGCAGACACTTCAGCATTTTTTCAAAGGATATTATTATTATACACACTTTATACCACCTATGTTCCTCCTATTGATCAATTTCTTCATATGACCATATTTAGATGGCAAGACTATTACCTCTTTGTAACTCCTAAAACCAAACATGATGTATTAAAATATAAATAGGTATTTAATAAATATATAATGAATAAATAACATGATTAACCAATAACAGCACTAAATCTAAAATCTACTGAGTCCCAGGCAAATATGTTTTCCCAGTACCACCCCATTGTGCTCAAATGATTATGCAAATTAAAATCTTCCTGTCTTAATTATCAATTTATTTCCAAAAATACCCACAAAGTACAAGATAGATAAGAAATTACTTTTCAACATAATCTAAAAAATGTTGATTTGTACTGAAGCATTTATTTTCATTACTATATTAGAATGAGAGAGATATAAAGGGAAACCTTTTGGCTAAAAAGTTCTGTCTTGTTTTTGTTTTGTTTGTTTTGATTTGTTGTGTTTTGGGGCTATATCCGGTGCTGCTCAGGTATTACTCCTGGCTCTGTTCTTAGGAATCACTTCTTGGGTGCTCAGTGGACCGTGTGGGATTCTGGGAGCAAACCTAAGTCGGCTTCCTGCAGGGCAAGTGCCTTACCCACTGTATTATCGATACGTCCCCAATCTGCCTTTTTTGAGAGGGGGTTGGTGAATTACAGGTTGAACTATGATGAAATTATCCTTACTTCATTTTCCTAATTCCTAGCACGATATAAAGTGCCATCGGTCATCTTCTTTTGCAAGTAGGCTACAATTGCTCTATTTTGTCAGGAATTGATGAACTCAGAAAAGAATTTGAACAAAGGCATCAGCTCATATCAGATCAAACTTCCCTCTTGTGCTCAGCCACTTAATCATAGAATTGATTCCATCAGCAAATTGGAGTTATGGTCACATTGCATGAGTATGCAATGAAATAGTCATAAGGATAAGAAGTACCATCATATCTGCTGAAAACAATGTAAAAGTAGAAATACTTTTCTAGATGGTTGTATGGTTACCTTAAAATAGTTCTCTCTCTAGGAGGAACAAGTAGCACTGTAGCACTGTAGCACTGTCCTCCCATTCATCGATTTGCTGAGTGGGCCCAGTAACATCTCCATTGTGAGACTTGTTGGAATATTGAATACATCACAGGTAGCTTGCCAGGCTTTGCCGTGCAAGTGAGATACTCTCAGTAGCTTGCCGGGCTCTCCAAGAAGGGAGGAGGGATTAAACCCGGGTCCATTTGTCAGCTGCGTGCAAGGCAGACACCCTACCTGCTGTTTTATTGCTCCAGCCCATGAGGCACAAGTACCATAACAAAATGGAAAACAAAACCAAATCCCCGAAGTCTATAAAAAAGTTCTAGTTTGACTGAGTTGGAAAATAATGCCATGATAATGCAAATGGTTCATTCTGGGTGCCTTCAAATTCCATTCTGAAACCAAGGATATGTGTAGTTTTGAATGTGTTCAATCCAGCATTGAATGACTTGGGTTCAAGTTCCAGCAACCTTTTTCAATATCCTGACCTTAGACAAGTTATTTAACCTGTGTATCACTGTTTCCATAACTACTGTGAAAATTGAAACCATGTTACAGGATTATAATGAATAATGCAAAAACATTCCTGCTATGCATATTAACACAGGGAAACTTAAAATATACAGAGAGAAAACCATTAAACTTTTATATCTGGTAAATCTTTACTTTCTGTAGACTGTATAAATTGGATTATATTTTCAAATAGATGCAATTCTACATAGAAGTGCTATTAGCAAGGTTTTAAAATATATTCTGTAAATGTGCAGCAATAGGTCTTCTTGATTCGAAAGATAAAAAAAATATAAAATGGTATTACTAGAAATTATACCCGCTCTTGCCCAGAAGAATGAAATCTGTGTTTAGCAATAATGGGAATAATGAATATTTCTGTAGTACATTATAATTTATAAAGTGATTTCAAAAACCTCATCTTGTTTAAACATGAATATGTGGGTGTAGACTTGTTATGGGTAAAAATAAGGTACTATTAATTAGTATGCAGACTTAAAATATACTTTGGTAGTGTGTCATGAAAAGGATGACTTATTTTTGTTAAAAATAATAATCATGGACTAATTATAGCAGAATAAATCAAAATAAGATCAGGGGCCCTGATGCAATTTGGAGATGAAATTAAATACTTGGAAATTGTGGTACAACTGCTAAATAGATATCTTAGTTTAGTGTATTTTACTTTTAAGATATTCAGCTTCTTAATAAAAAATTAAAATGTAAATATATATGCATATATATTTTGGGTTTAGGGGCCATGCCCAGCAGTGTTTAGGGCTTATTCCTGGCGTTGTATATGCAGATCACTCCCAGTGGGTCTTGGGGGATTATATGTTTTGCTAGGGATCAAACCAGGGTTAGTCACATGCTAGGTAACAATCTTACCCTCTGTACTACTGCTCTTGCTACCCCCAGATGCCTTCTTTGTTGGTATATGTATATATTATAGTGGGTTGTAGAATAGTTATTTTTTTAATGAGGTGGCAAAACAAGCAACCAAATGTGCACAAGAGTTATTTCAAATTTTCTTCATCACTAAGCTGCTTTATAAACAGAGAAGGACTCAAATAAAAACCCTTTGAGGGTGCACTGAAGAGGGATATTTAAATCAAAAACTCTATTTCCTAAACTCACACAAGAAAGTAGAATTTAACCAAATGGTATAGTAAATTTGAATATGTCTTAATTACTTCCTTGACCCAAACCTGAGTGGCTGTGAGTGCTGCAGATTTGGACTTCTCTATAAATATTAGCCTAGAATAAAGCTGACTAATTAATAGGTGTTCAATAGAATAAAATAATAGCAGATTAGAAAAAATTATTCAATTAAATAAAGTATTTGTATTTGTTTAAATTGAAAATAAATGGAGGTATGAATTTTTAAATCATGCATTAATAATTTTCTTGTCTTTCATTTGGAATATTATCTCCACTGCCTCAGTTTTTCTCCTCAAGATACCATTCAAAATCAAACATCAGAGCAAGCATGTTTTGATGGCCAAGTTTTAACATAGACTGAAATAATTCCAGATGATGCCTTAAGAGAACATTTTCTAAGGAGATTCAGTAGGTTATTTTCACAGCAATAGTCATCACCAAGGCTGCTCTGTACCAAGTGCCAAATACAGAAAGCAAAGCACTTAAAAAAGAAATAAATTTTAAGAGTAATCATTTGTTCCCTCTTCACCAAATATGGAAGTCCTAAAGCAGTGTTTGTGAAAGATCAAGCCAAAAAATATAAATAGAGGAAAGGCCAAACATTTTTCCAACATTTAACAGGGGAAATTTTGCAGTCAGTTTAAGAGTCTGTCTTTAAGGACAGATTTCTAGAAAATTACTACTGATAATACAAAAGAAGTCCTGGGAGCTAATCAAAGGAGGAGATAGTTTTGAGAGTTAATCAGGTGCCAACGCTAATAGATGATCCAAATGGCAGAGCACAAAAAGCACAAAGTTCTACAATCAATTTTTATTCAGCTTGAGGTTGCTAATACTGATGACAAGTGGTTACCGACAGCTTTTTCCAAGACTCCTAATGAAAGATTTCATTTTTTTTCACCCCAAGTTTATTACGCCACCAGATTCTTTTAAAAAGTATTTCTTTCCTAAGATCTGAAAAACACTTCCCTCAGCATACAACGGCAAAGGATAAACTCAGTCTGCATCTTGGCTGACATAATCATTAAAATTTTAAATTTAAAGAATTTAAATTTGACATTTACATAGAAATTAAGCAATTGTATAAAGTTCTCAAATGAACATCATGATTTGCTCTTAGGTCCAACTGAGTTGAATGTGTACAGCAAAATACAAGTTGGAATTTAAAATGATTTATAAATTGCAATTTGTAAGTCTACAACTGTACCTCATGATGTCTCACTAATAAAAATTTAAAAAAATAATAAACAAAAAAAAGTATCACAATCAAAAATCAAAAAAAAAGTTGAGTTCTAACAAATGACGTGACACTTCACAAAGAAGACTTTTTAGTTTCAAAGAAACTTATTGTGTCAAAAGGGCATTCTGAAACAATAATTTTTTATCTTATGTTCATAAATACTAAATTTTGATCATTACCAAAGATTTTCTTGAGCCAAATTGGCAAACAGCTTTCCCCTATGACCAATGGAAACACTTTTATTGACTGGGTGTTTTTATGTTTCCTATTTAGAGTTGCATGAACTATAGTATACCATGAGCATTAGTTTAAAAAACACTAAATAAATAACTTCAGAACTGAAAAAATGTAATTTGTATTTTCTATTTTTATTTTGGTCCATATCCAGCAGTACTCAGGATTTACTCTTGGCTCTGCTCTCAGGGAACACTCTAGGCTCTAAGGAACCATATGGGATTCCAGAAGCCCAACCAAAGTAGGCCACATGCAAAGCAGGTGCTGCTCTATTATCGCTTCGGTTCCTGTAATTTCCAAATTTTATGATTACTTTTACTATGTTAATTACCTGCTAAACAGATTCTAAAGTAATGCCTTTCCTGGGTTATAATAATATTGTGAATTCATCTCTGAACCATATTACTATCTTGATTTGAAAGGTACCTCTCCTAACTTATGAGGATTGTGCCTGTTTCCTTATAGCAATTTAAATATAAATATATATTTATGGCAATAAAAATATATTTATATTCATAGTAATAATTATAGTAAACATATGTTTACTATAAATAATACAACAATAATAATAATTACAGGCTTTGATAAATGACCCCCACATGTATTCTTGATCTATTACTATTTCTATAAACCCAGTTATTTATTTATTTATTTATTTTTCTTAATTTGAACAAAATTCAGCATATCATTTTACTATTATCTTCTAGATGTTTTAGTAGTTTTGAAATTAAAATTTTAGCTTTATTTAAATATATTTTTTGGGGTTTTTTTTTTTGCTTTATTAGTGAAACACCATGAGGTACAGTTGTAGACCCACAAGTTGTTGTGTTTGGGTTTCAGTTATACAATGATCGAGTTATTTATTTAGAACTCAATTTATTCAACTGCTCCTTTGATAAATAACAGTATTGGGAAAATATAATCCCTTCAGATCTAAAAATTGATTTTTCCCATTATTTAAAAAATTAATTAAAATGTAAAAATTGAAGTATTACAGTTTACTTTAATCTTGGAGTCTTCATTTTACAGTTTCATTGTACTACACCAATCCCTCCACCACAGTTTTGAAATCCAGTAGGCATCACAGTATTCTTATACAAACTTACTCTGCTAAGGTCTAGTCCTGCTACTTATTTTCTCGATTTCCTTGATTTTTTTTATGTGACATCTCTCTTTAGTTTCCTCATCTCTTAAGAAGCTATGAAAATAGTGACATGCTGGTAATAATTGCTATCTGGTAGTGGTATCCTGAGTATTAAATGAACCTTTACCTTTAAAGAACATAGAAAGTAGCTATAATGATTACCATACGTTTTTATATTTAATTTGAAATCCAGTGAATTTTAATACAACTTTCAGATAGATTCTTAAAAATAAGAACAAAACCTTGTGACTGTATACTAATAAAAGCCCAAAGTCTTCAGCATAAAGGGCTCTAGGGCTTTCAAATTCTTGAACAAAATTGAAGGAGTCTTTTATTTCCTATGCCAATTTATGAGTGACATTTCATTTTGTTCTATTTATTCTGTAGGGTATTTTCCCTTGTTTTGGGGGGCCTCACCCGACTGTGCTCAGGGTTTACTGATAGCTCTGTGCTGAGGGATCACTCCTGATCATGTGCTGGGGTTGAACATGTGTCAGCCATTTGCAAGGCAAACTTGCTTTGCCTGCTCTACTAGCTCTCTGACGCCTGTTTTACTTTTTTTCAAGAACAAAGGCATTAACTAACAGTAATAGACCTACTTAAGCATTTTTTCCTCATCTTTTTTCTTTGTTCTTTATTTTTTTCCATCTTTATTCTTTTAATTTTAGGTTAAAGTTGGAGGGGGCTGGAGCGATAGCACAGTGGGTAGAGCATTTGCCTTGCATGCTGCCGACATGGCCAACCCGACTTCGGTTCCTCCGCCCTTCTCGGAGATCCCGGCAAGATACCGAGAGTATGTTGCCCACAGGGCACACAGGGCAAAGCCTGGCAAGATACCCATGACATATTTGATATGCCAAACACAGCAACAAGTCTCACAATGTTACTGGGCCTGCTCGACCAAATCGATAAACAATGGGATGACGGTGACAGTGATTCTTTTAATACTTAGGTAAGACATGTCTTGTGATTTTTCTCTGTCCCTAATATATAATTTTCAGCCTACACATAGTAATTGAATTGAAGTGTTCTCCTAAACAAGCCTAAGAAAATAGTGGATTTCCTTCATATTCCCTGAGATACTATCCTGAGTCATCTAAGCTGAGGTACTTAAAAAAATTATGCTATGTATACATAAAGGCAGCTTTCTTGCAATTCATTTCCTTACAAAGTCACTTCTGAAAAGAGCACAGCTTATTTTGTGATATCCTGTGATGCTAAGTATTGACATAATGTAGTATAGTAACTGAGACTCAAAAAGATTTACCTGTTAACTGTTTCAGATATGCATGCCTTAATTTACTATGCTTCTTTAATGCACACTTTTCTTTAAAGCAGTATACATCAATGAAGGAATAACCTAATAATCATTTTATAGCATAAGACACAATAACATAGAAGAAAGAAATCATTCCACTTCTTGTGGATACAGGGAACTCAGAGCTTGAAAATCAGTACTTTTAAAGTACAGTATAAAAAGTGAGAATCACAAACTCAGTAAGTACAAAGAATGGAGAACAGCTGAAAGACCAGTATTGATTGGTAATCTGAAAACTATAAAGCTGTATGTCAACTCAAACACTGACTCTTCACAGGTATTCAAACAAAAGGAAATAAAGCTCCAAGATAAAAAGGTCTTCTAAGATGAAAGTTAGTTTTGAGTGTGAATGCTTCCCTTGCCTGATTAATTTATCTAAGAGATTAAAGTAAAAAAGTAAGACGATCCCAAAGAGGCAAAAAAGTATAGTCGAAGTGGCATCTGCACTTGTTTGTTCATTGCAGCACTGTTTACAATAGCCAGAATCTGGAAAAAACCTGAGTTCCCAAGAACAGATGACTGGTTGAAGAAACTTTGGTACATCTACACAATGGAGTACTATGTAGCTGTTAGAAAAGATGAAGTCACGAAATTTACATACAAGTGGTACTACATGGAAAGTATCATGCTAAGCAAAATGAGTCAGAAAGAGAGGGAAAGATATTGAAAGATTGCTTTCATCTGGAGAACATAAAGTAACAAAATAGGAGACTAACACCCAACAATAGCTGATATAAGTACCAGGAGGTTTACTCCATAGCTTGGAAGCCAGCCGCACACACTAGAGGAATAGGCAGCTCAGATAGAGAAGGGAGCACCAAATAAAGGTTGTTGGGAGGATTCTCCCAGGATGGGAGATGCATGCTGAAAGTAGACTATAGACCGAACATGATTGCCACTCAAAGCCTCTTTTGCAAACCACAGCACCCAAAGGGAGAGAGAGAACAAAACGGAATGCCCTGCCACAGAAGCAGGGTGGGATGGGGGGGGGACTGAGGATGGGAGGGATAATGGGATCAGTGGTGGTAGAAAATGGGCATTGGTGGAGGGATGGGTACTCAATCATTGAGTAACTGAAACCCACACACAAATATTTGTAAGTCTACAACTGTACCTCATGATGTCTCACTAATAAAAATTAAAATAAAAAAAGTAAAAAAGTAAAGAAGAGAATGATATTTTAGGGTAAATTTGGAGAGGGCATTATTGATTCCAATAATTATTGGCCCAGTTATCTAATAAAACAAAATCCTGAGGTGAATCTATAAATTAACTTTATGTAAATTATCCCAAAATTAGAAACTAGAGTTTAAAAATGGTATTCAAAGCTCTTGAATAAAAAATTTTGATAATTTCTGTTGTCTATTAACTTGAACAATTATAAATGTATTTCACAAATATTTATATATCCTGCTTTTAATCTCCTCCTTTCCATTCTCTTATTGTTGCTGCAGTGTTCAGGGGCTTGCATATTTGCTTGTGGTGCTCACTAGGCCTTATATATTTGCTGTGCCAAGGATATTACTAAAGTGCGTTTCTGTGTGTATGTGTGTGTGTGTGTGTGTGTGCACATGCATGTGCGGGGGAGGGAAGTTGTTGTGTGGCTGGTAGATCAAACAGATCCAAATCAGCCTCATGCATTCATAGCAAGGCAGGCCCTCTATCACTGAGCCACATCCCCTACCTATATCCATTTTCATATTGATTAGAGATGTTTTTATTTTATTTTATTTTTTTTCCCTTTATTTTATTTTATTTTTTTACAGTTGTAAATTTACAATTTTTTGTGCTTTGGTTTCAATTATACAATGATCAGATACCCATCCCTCCACCAGTGCCCATTTTCCACCACCATGGATAATATCCCTCCCACCCCCATCCTCCATCCCCCCTGTCTCTGTGGCAGGGCAATTCCCTGTGTTCTCTCTCTCCTTTTGGGTGTTGTGGTCTGCAAAAGAGGCATTGAGTGGCAAACATGTTCAGTCCATAGTCTACTTTCGACATGCATCTCCCCTCCTGGGAGGATCCTCCAAACATCCTTTATTTGGTGCTCCCTTCTCTATCTGAACTGCCCTTTCCTCTAGGATACCTGGCTGGCCTCTAAGTTATGGAGTAATCATCCTGGTGCTGATCTCAGCTATTCTTGGGTATTAATCTCATACTTTGTTACTTTATATACCCCAGATGAATGCAATCTTTCTATGTCTATCCCTCTCTTTCTGACTCATTTCGCTTAGCATGATACTTTCCATATTGTACCACTTGTATGTAAATTTCATGACTTCATCTTTTCTAACAGCTACATAGTACTCCATTGTGTAGATGTACCAAAGTTTCTTTAACCAGTCATCTGTTCTTGGGCATTCAGGTTTCTTCCAGTTTCTGGCTATTGTAAAGAGTGCTGCAGTGAACAAACAAGTGCAGATGTCACTTCGACTATACATTTTTGCCTCTCTGGGATATATTCCCAGGAGTGGTATTGCTGGGTCAAATGGGAGCTAAATTTCTAATTTTTTGAGTATTGTCCATACTGTTTTCCAGAAGGGCTGAACCAGTCGACATTCCCACCAACAGTGAAGGAGTGTCCCTTTCTCGCCACATCCACGCCAGCATCGGTTGCTTTTGTTCTTTTGAATGTGGGCCAGTCTCTGAGGTGTGAGATGGTATCTCATTGTGGTTTTGATCTGCATCTCCCTGATGATTAATGATGTAGAGCATTTTCTCATGTGCTTTTTTGCCATTCGGATTTCTTCTTTGAGAAAGTTTCTGTTCATTTCATTGCCCCATTTTTGGATGGGGTTGGATGTTTTCTTCTTGTGGAGTTTAACCAGTATTTTGTATATCCTGGATATCAACCCCTTGTCAGATGTGTATTCGGTGAATATCCTTTCCCATTCTGTAGACTGTCTTTGTATTTTGGTCACTGTTTCTTTGGAGGTGCAGAAGCTTCTTAGTTTAAGATAGTCCCATTTATCTATCTCTGTTTTCACTTGCTCGGCCAGTAGCGTGGCATTTTTGAAGATACCATTAACTTCAATGTCATGGAGGGTTTTGCCAACTTTATCTTCAATGTACCTTATGGTTTCTGGTCTGATGTTGAGGTCTTTAATCCATTTTGATCTTATTTTTTTACATGGTGTTAGGCAGAGTTCTGAGCCTATTTTTTTGCATGTAGCCGTCCAGTGATGCCAACACAATTTATTAAGGAGGCTTTCCTTACTCCACTTCACATTACGTGCACCTTTATCAAAGATTAGATGAGCATATGATTGAGGGGAGATGTCAGTGTATTCAACCCTGTTCCATTGGTCTGCAGTTCTGCCTTTTTTCCAGTACCATGCTGTTTTAATTATTACTGCTTTGTAGTACAGTTTGAAGTTCGGGAGGTTGATTCCTCCCATTTTCTTTTTCCCAAGAATTGCTTTAGCTATTCGTGGGGGCTTATTGTTCCATATAAATTTCAGGAGTGTTTGCTCCATTTCTTTGAAGAATGTCATGGGTATCCTTATAGGGATTGCATTGAATTTATACAATGCTTTCGGTAGTATTGCCATTTTGACAATGTTAAGTCTCCCGACCCATGAGCAGGGGATATCTTTCCATTTCCTCATGTCCTCTTTTATTTCCTGAAGTAGCGTTTTGTAGTTTTCTTTGTACAGGTCCTTTACTTCCTTAGTTAAGCTGATTCCTAGGTACTTGATTTTCTGGGGCACAATTGTGAAAGGGATTGTTTTTTTCATGTTGCTTTCTTCTGTCTCACTGTTTGCATATAGGAAAGCCATGGACTTTTGGGTATTGATTTTATAACCTGCAACTTTACTATATGAGTCTATTGTTTCTAGGAGTTTTTTGGTGGAAGTTATTGGGTTCTCTAAGTAGAGTATCATATCATCTGCGAATAGTGAGAGCTTGATTTCTTCCTTTCCTACCTGAATGCCCTTAATATATTTTTCCTGCCTAATCGCTATTGCAAGTACTTCCAGTACTATATTGAACAGCAGTGGAGAGAGTGGGCATCCCTGTCTCGTCCCTGATCTTAGAGGGAAGGCTCTAAGTTTTTCCACATTGAGGATGATGCTTGCTGTAGGCTTGTGGTAGATGGCTTTAATTATGTTGAGGAAGGTCCCCTCTATACCCATTTTGGCTAGGGTTTTCATCATAAAGGGGTGCTGGATCTTATCAAATGCTTTCTCTGCATCTATTGATATGATCATATGCTTTTTATCTTTTCTTTTGTTGATATGGTGGATTATGATGATTGATTTCCGAATGTTAAACCATCCTTGCATCCCTGGGATGAATCCTACTTGGTCATGGTGTATGATCTTTTTGATGAGTAGTTGGATTCTATTTGCTAGTAGTTTGTTGAGGATCTTTGCATCTGTGTTCATCAGGGATATCGGCCTGTAATTCTCTTTCTTTGTGGTATCTCTGTCTGCTTTTGGTATCAGTGTGATATTTGCTTCCTAGAAACTGTTCGGAAGTGTTTTTGATATTTCAATTTCGTGGAAAAGCTTAAAGAGCATTGGGAGTAAGTCCTCTTTAAAGATTTGGAAGAATTCACTAGTGAATCCATCCGGGCCAGGACTTTTGTGCTTGGGGAGACTTTTTATTACCATTTCAATTTCCTTGATGGTGATAGGTCTGTTCAGGTATCCCAGGTCTTCTTGGTTCAGCCTTGGGAGTCTGTAGGAGTCTAGGAATTTATCCATTTCCTCGAGGTTTTGATGTTCCGTGGCATAAAGCTTCTCAAAGTACTCCCTGAGGATCCTCTGAATTTCTGTGGTTTCTGTTGTAATGACCCCCTTTTCATTTCTGATTCGGTTTATTAGGGTTTTCTCTCTCCCTTTCTTTGTGAGTTTTGCTAGAGGCTTATCGATCTTGTTAATTTTCTCAAAGAAGCAGCTTTTGGTTTCATTGATCTTTCGGATTGTTTTTTGGGTTTCCATCTCGTTAATCTCTGCTCTGAGTTTTATTATTTCCTTTCTCCTGTTCGGGTTGTGCTCCTTTTTTTGGTCCTTCTCCAAGCTCTTAAGCTGTGAGGTTAGGTTACTTATGTATGCTCTCTCCTCCTTCCTGAGGAATGCTTGTAGAGGTATAAACTTTCCTCTTAACACAGCTTTTGCTGTGTCCCATAAGTTTTGGTAACTCGTGTTCTCATTTTCATTCGTTTCTAGGAATCTTTTGATTTCCTCTTTGATTTCCTGTCTAATCCACTCGTTGTTCAATAGTGCACTGTTTAATTTCCAGGTGTTTGATTTAGTTTTCTGTTTTTGTGTGTGATTTACTTCTAATTTCAGCGCATTATGGTATGAGAAGATTGTTGATACAATCTCTACCTTCTTAATTTTATGGAGGCATGTTTTGTGGCTCAGCATGTGGTCTATCTTGGAGAATGTTCCATGTACGCTTGAGAAGAATGTGTATTCAGCTTTTTGTGGATGAAGTGTCCTGTATATATCTACTAAGTCCCTTTCTTACATTGTTTCCCTCAAATGAAGTATGTCCTTGCTAAGCTTAAGTCTGGTTGATCTATCAAGAGGTGACAAAGCAGTGTTGAAGTCTCCCACTAGTATTGTGTTGCTATTGATGTCTTTTTCCAAATCTATGAGTAGTTGTTTTAAGTACTTTGCTGGTCTCTCATTAGGTGCATATACATTTATTATTGTAAGTTCTTCCTGTTGTACAGATCCTTTGATCAATAAGAAATGGCCTTCACTGTCTCTTATGACCTTCATCACTCTGAAATCGATGTGGTCTGATATAAGGATGGCTACCCCAGCTTTTTTATGGGAGCTGTTTGCCTGTAGTATTGTTTTCCAGTCTTTGACTCTGAGTCTGTCTTTGCTTTGACTATTGAGATGCGTTTCTTGCAGGCAGAAGAATGTTGGGTTCAATTTTCTAATCCATCCTGCCACTCTATGTCTTTTAATTGGTGCGTTTAGCTCATTGACATTGAGAGAGATTATTGTTATGGGATTTTGTCCCATTGTTCTGTTAAAATTTGGTGTTTTTGAGGGGCCTTTCTTGCATTAAAGTAGCCCATTTAGTTGTTCTTGTAACCATGGTTTTTAGTCTATGAAGTTCCTTAGCTGTTGTTTGTCTGTGAAACTGTGTGTTGTTCCTTCTATTACGAATGAGAGTCTTGCTGGGAAAAGTATTTTTGGGGAGGCATTTATTTCATTGAGTTTTTTTTACTATGTCCCACCCCTGTTTTCGGGCCATGAGGGTTTCATCAGAAAAATCAGCTGTGAATTTTAAGGATGCTCCTTTGTAAGAGATTTCTTTCTTCGATCTTGCTGCTTTCAGAATTTTGTCTCTGTCTAAGGTTTTGGTCATTTTGATCAGAATGTGTCTTGGGGTATTTTTATTCGGATTTCTTCTAGCTGGTACCCTTCGGGCCTCCTTAATGTGGTCACAAGTTTTCTTCAGCTCTGAAAATGTTGTAGCAATGATGTCTTTGACAGTTTCTTCTTCATCGAGGTTTTCTTCCTGTCCCTCTGGGACTCCAATAATTCTTATGTTACCCCTCTTGGCTTCATCACGATCTTCTCTTGCCATCTGTTCCCGAATTGTGAGTCTCTTTTCCATTTTCTGCTCTTTTCTGGAGAGTCTCTGAACTTCATTTTCGAGCTCACTGATTCTGTTCTCAGCCGCTCTTACTCTGCTGCTGAGGCCTTCCACTGAGCTTTTCAATTCGCCGACGAGATTTTTCAGGTCTGACATTTCTGATTGCATTTTCCTCATATCTGCCTTCAGATCCTCTTGTCTTCTATTGGCATTGCTTTCCATTGTTTCTTTTAATTCCCTAAGCATCCTAAGTAGCTCCCTTCTGAATTCCTTGTCAGAGAGGTTGTCTAACACTACAGTACTGTTGGTGTCATCTGGGCTAGACTCTTCAATATGAAAGTTTGGTGGGCTTTTGCGTTGCTTTACCATTGTGAGAGGTGTGGTTTAGTCCTTCACATTCACTGTTACAATTCTGCTTGATATGCAGTGTGAGTTAAGATAGGCTTATGAGTTATTGGCTACTGTGTTTCTAGTGGCTGAGCTAAAATAGAGAAGTTTCCATCTAAGAAGGTAGCTTATGGTTCCTATGGCATACGTAGTGGGAAAATATTTCGCGGCCGCATCAGCGGCTGCGGCTCTGGAAAGAGTCCCTGGCACTGGGCGAGGAGTTGGGAACGTCTCCTATTTGGAATTGGAGCCGTTCAGCTTTGTTGCCCAGAGCTGGGCCTCTGTGCCCGTCCCACGCAGATCAGGGGTTGAAAACTGGCTTTCTAGGGGCTGGTTCTAGCTGCGCATGCCCAGAGAGGGACCCAGGCCCTTGGGGGCAGGCTGTACCTGTTGGAATTGGAGCCATTCAGCTTTGTTGCCCAGAGCTGGGCCTCTGTGCCCGTCCCACGCAGATCAGGGGTTGAAAACCGGCTTTCTAGGGGCTGGTTCTAGCTGCGCATGCCCAGAGAGGGACCCAGGCCCTTGGGGGCGGGCTGTACCTGTTGGAATTGGAGCCGTTCAGCTTTGTTGCCCAGAGCTGGGCCTCTGTCAATGTTTTTATTTTAGATTCAAACAGTTTAACTCACTATCATGCCATTTGAAGAAAGTTCCAGCCTATAGGATGTTAAAAATAAATATCATTCAACATTCATTGAACCTGCATTGTGTTTATAAATAATAACAATACATTCTAATTTATATTAGCACAACTGAATAAACACATAACTGAGACATTCTATGTGAATTCAATGTTTATCACCACTGTGTTTTCTTTCTGATATCTATTACAATTGTATTTATTTTAAAATCTACTCTATTGATATATTAATGTATGCTCACCACATAAAAAGCTGCATATATTGAATACACAAAATTTTCTGAACTTGAAGATAAATATACATCAAGACATCATAAGAATCTTAGGCATAAGTACAATATTCAGTTTTAGTGACTTAAAATTATAATCAGGACCAGAATAATAGTATATGGGGTAAGGCACTTGCCTTACGTGTGGCCATCCTGATTTAATCCTGGCAACCGATTATGTTCTCCAAGCACTACCAGAAATGACCCCTGGCCAAACACCCAAGAATATCCCCTGAATAACCCCAAGTATGTCGCACACCCTTCCCAAATAAATATAATAAAATACAATTATATTCAGGGATTTTGGTATATAAAAAAAACTAGATAAATATATTTTCTGGCCTTGTAAACATTACTACTCTAAATAATTTTTTTACTTTTAAAATAATTTTATAATTAATATATACATATGGATAAATCCACTATCCAAATTTTGGTTATTACCTTCTCAAAAACTCTCATAAGTGAGGGTGCTGCATCAATGTGAATATTCATTTCTATAATTATTGGATTATATTCACAAATTGGGCTGGAGCAATAGCACAGCTGGTAGGGTGTTTGCCTTGCGTGCGGCCGACCTGGATTCGATTCCTCCGCCCCTCTCAGAGAGCCTGGCAAGCTACCGAGAGTGTTCTGCCTGCACGGCAGAGCATGGCAAGCTCCCCGTGGCATATCCAATATGCCAAAAACAGTAACAATTCTCACAATGAATACATTACTGGCGCCCACTCAAGCAAATTAATAAACAATGGAAGGACAGTGTTACAGTGCTAATCGCAAATTACTTTTCAAAAATACTATATGTAAAATAACAGTTTCAAGTAATGGAGAAAGTCTACAATATTCATTGTTGAGTACATTGAATATTTCCATTATGAATATAATTCATATATCTAAATGTATCACACTCAGCTCCTGGGAGAGAACAAGGCAGAGTCTCCTACCCTATGCCTGACTGTCTCCACCAGGGCCCAACAGCTGAAGACCACCGAGGCCCAGCCAAGGCCATGCTGGGACCACTCTCCACACACTTGGATGAGCCTCACGCATAAAAGAACTGACAGAGGAACCCAGGTGTGTGGGACCCGGGGCTGAGATCTCCAAGCCTGCACAGTTTGGGACTGGACCTGCCAGTAACTAGACAGTTACACCCACCAACTGCCGTGTAACTCCAACAACGGCCAGGATCCAGAGATTATCACACTCAGCGGCCGCGCGACATCTTATCATCTCATTCCTAATTCGGTCAAACTGGCAGGCTACCAAATGTAACATGCCCACAAGGCAGAGTCTGGCAAACTCCCCGTGGTATACCCAATATGCCAAATACCAGTAACAATGATGGGTCTCATTCTCCTAACCCTGAAAAAGCCTTGAATATGGCACTTAAAAAAAAAAATCTCAGGGGTAGGATGAAGAAGACGTTACTGGCACCTGCTCGAGGCAATCGACGAACAACAGGGTGGTCATGGTCGTGGTCGTGATCTAAATGTATGTCCTTATTAACCAGCCTGTACATGAATGTTTCCAAATATATGTCAAAACACACACAGAGACACACACACACACTGAGAACTGAGATTTAGACCTCAGAATTACACCAAGCTATTCCTGAGTGCTTTGACTGTGGGATATATGTGTTTGTGTTGTCAATCATTTACCATCATGTGAAGATTGGGTGAACCATTCTGAAATATAAGAGATTGGGCAGAGACAAAGGGGTGTGGTAGAGACTCCTGAGATGTTTTGATTGCATGCTTTTAGCATTTTCGTGAGTTGCAACTACAGTCTCATTTTGACTTCCTTGAAAAATCTTTAAATATCTAGAATAAATATATCAATTTCTTTACTATATATGATAAAGACAGTTCATTTTGGTGCATGTTACTTGCAATAAGAAATACAAATTAAAATAATACTCAAGTGATAAATAGAGCACGCTGTTGAACAGTATACTCAATTTTATTTCATGTGATTTTCTCATATTATATGCAGATGAGAAGAGGTTCTCCTTTCTTTTCTAACTTTGTAATGCTTTACCTGCATCCTCAAGGTAAAAATACTCAACCTGAGACAACAATGGAAAAAAAAACCCTGGAGTAATTTCTAGTACCTATTTGGTCTTTATCTGCTATAAACACATGAGGCTGTTGAGGATGTTCAGATAGCCTTGTCTTCATAGAACCATTTAAATTCAAATTAAAATTGTCTCTGGGTTACTATCAGTGATAATAAGAACTTTCAATTTATGCCAATTATAAGAAATCACAAACAACAGATAGTGATGACCAAGGAATCCAGCCAGAATTTTATTAGATCCAGACTTAATGAGAAAAAAATCATTAGCAGCGAAAAACTTCCTAGTCCTTTTGAATTTCTTGCCTATATTTGAATAATACTAACTGCAATGGAACTGGTAAGAAAATAAATGAATTTTAATTTTGGAGTGTATGTATGAAAATAAGAGGGAAAGAGGGAATGTAAGTATTCTAAAATAGAAAAGGAAGCTGGAATAGTGCAATTAAAAATAATTCCATTTAGTGATTATTAGCACAGCGGGTAGTGTGTTTGTCTTGCACGTGGCCAACCTAGCCGACCTGAGTTTGATTCCTCTGCCCCTCTCAGAGAGTCCGGCAAGCTACCAAGAGTGTCTCGCCCATGCAGCAAAGCCTGGCAAGCTACCTGTGACGTATTTGATATGCCAAAAACAATAAAAAGTCTCACAATAGAGACATTTTTGGGCCTGCTTGAGCAAATAGATGAACAACGGGAGGACAGTCCTACAGTGCTACAGTGATTATTTTATAGGAATCAGTGAAGAAACCATTATGGTATACTATCTTCAATAAAATAAGCATTTGAGTAATTTCAATACTTAATCTGCAAAAATGACAGTCTTGATGAAATGGTGCTCTAAAAAATAATCATATGTTTAATGAAGGTATCATTTACCTTTGCTAGGAAAAATTTTAAATGAAAAATGCCAAAGACATTTAAATTTCAAATTATTATTAGATCTTGCTTTTCAAAAAAGGTTCTTTGTTTAAAAATCCCACAATTCCTCCATTTTATTATCCATGTTTATATAATTAGAAGGGTATTTTAAATTTTCTTCTCAGTAAGCCAGTAATTTTTTCAGATGACAAATATAAATCATACACATGATTTCAACTTTTGACATTAGTTTTAGGTTACAGTTAGTCACTTTGTAGCAGTACACACTTGCAACAATTTCATGTGCCTCATTATGAAGAGATGGAAAATATTAAGAAATAAGTTTGTGTCAGTGCAGAGGATGTTAAAAGTTCCCCTGAAACCATAATGAATGGAAAGAAATACCCCTAGTAGGGTAAAAGGGCAGCAGGCAGTCGTGTAGTGGGTGAAGTACTGCAATGATGCATGTGTAAAACTATATTTAACAATATTGCAAATAGCCGTACCTTAAAAGCAAGTGGTGTCAAAAAAAGAAAAAAGTGGCAATCCCCTTGAAAATTAAAATTCAGTAACAAAGAAAACCAAGAGATGCCTAGTTTTATTTTCTTCTGTTTAATAATATTTTTGGTCTTTTGCTTTTGGTGTTTTTTTGCTAAGAATTTTGGCATAATCCAGCTTGGTCCATTTTTATTACCTTGGTTCCTACTCAGATTTGGATAGAATGACATTTTTAAGCAGCACATTTTGAGATATTCAAACTTTGGTGTGAGTGTTCTTGGAAGGGTATAATGGGATATAAATTATGTGAATGTGAAGAATGTGAAGATGAGATTTGAGAAGAAAAAACATTCTTAAATCACATTTTTCTTCATTGTATGCAGAACAACTCCTCTTCTTCCACCACCACCACCACCTCCTCCTCCTCCTCCTCCTTTTTTTCCTCCTCTTCCTCCTCCTCATTCATTTTCTGGGTCACACCTGGCAATGTTTAGGAATGACTCCTGGCTTTGCACTCATAAATATTCTTGGTGATTCTCTGGAGACCATATGGGATGTGGGAGATCAAACTTGGGCAAGGCTTGAGCCTTACCCACTGTATTCTCTCTTTATTTTTTAAATTTTTATTAGTGAAACACTATGAGTTACAGTTGTAGTCTTACAAATTTTTGTGCTTGGGTTTCAGTTATACAATGATTGAGTACCTGTCTCTCTTTAGCCATTATGGTAAATTCGTAAAGTGCATAAACATTCCAGACATCCTAAAGCTCTTCTGAGCTACACATCTATCCCACAGGGCCTTGATCTTTTCTCTCCTATGTGGTTAGAGGTATTTTGGTTAAAAATTAGAAAGCATATCCTTCATTTACAAAAGTATAGCACTGTAGTACTGTCCTCCCGTTGTTCATCGATTTGCTCGAGTAGACACCAGTAACGCCTCACAACAAATTGTGAGACTTGTTGTTACTGTTTTTGGCATATCGAATACGTCATGGGCAGCTTGCCAGGCTTTGCCATGAGGGCAAGATACTCTCGGTAGCTTGCCAGGCTCTCCAAGAGGGGCGGAGGAATCAAACCCGGGTTGGCTGCATGCAAAGCAAATACCCTACCCGCTGTACTTTTGCTCCAGTCCTTTTACATAAATACTCTAATTTCAGAGAAATGGGAAATTTAGAATCCTTCCACATTTTGACACCAAAATTAGAATTCAGTTAAAATTCTCTGGTGACAAGATAGAGTTATTAGACAATACTACATACTTCTCGTCTTTCAAAAGTTTGGTAAATTAGTTCCTATATCTTTAAATACAGCTTTGGAAAATGTGCCAAATTTTACTTTGACATCATAAATTCAGTCCCACAAATGTATTCTGAATATCCCAACAGTTAGTGAACCATCTGTTATTACCTGAACTTAATAACTAAATATTACTAAGCTCATAATTATTTCTAATAATTACTTTACTTAAGGTTTGTCTCCAACAAAGGAGAAAAAGAGATATAGAAGTTGAACATAATTGAGTATCTATGACTTCAATATATCTTCTCTCAATTAAGGAGCAATGAAAGAGGGGCCTGAGAGATAGCACAGAGGTTAATGCTTGCAGTTGACTGAATTTGATCCTCAGCGCTACATATAGTCCCTGGATTACCTCTATACATGGACCATTCCATACCAATAATATAAATAAATATTAAAATTTTGATAGAGAAGGGGCAATAATTTTTCCACACATGTATCTTCAATCTTCCTAGTGACCATAGAGAATTGGTCTTCAGTACAGGTTTATTTAATTTTAATTTTTGAAGGATCATTTTTCTAAATGCATTTTAAAAATAGAAATAACTAAGATTCAGTTTGTTACCTAAAATAAGGTTAGACACAGCAATTCTCATATTGAATATGGACATTCTGAAGATCATAAAATATTTTGGGGTTTAATATTATTATCAAGTTTTAATTCTGCTTCAGATGTATGAGACAATATGAAATGTTGCCACACACAACGTGAACAAGCAAAGTAATTCATGAAATCAGGCTAGTCTATATTTTTTCACTAATCAGAGAGCTGGGATCACTAGTCCCCATGACATGATGAATTATTAAATGTGTCAACCCTATCAAGAAGAGTGTGGACACCTTAACTCTTTGACAGCACCAGAGGAAGAGATAACTTACATAAAAGCACTGTAGCAGTGTAGCACTGTCCTCCTGTTGTTCATCGATTTGCTTGAGCGGGCCCAGGAACATCTCCACTGTGAGACTTGTTACTATGTTTGGCATATAGAATATGTCACGGGTAGCTTGCCAGGCTTTGCCATGGTGGGCGAGATACTCTCGGTAGCTTGCCGTGCTCATAAAAGCAGGTATAAGAAAATAGTCAAACTGTGAAGAGTTTTTTTTTTAACAGTGGATGTGAGTTGGCACAGTATTTGATAGTCCTTGGTGATAGATATGGAAGATATGTGTGGTCACTCTGGAGTTCTTTCCCAAAAACCTATTCTGTGTACTTTCAAGAAATATTAGTGGTAGATGGAAGCAAAAGGGATCACAGAGATGATAGGAAGCCTTCTCTGTGATGCACAGACATGCATTTCAAATCCATTTGATCAGATCTATCTCTGAAGAAGCAAAAGACTATCACTGATAGAAAGTTAGGGAACTCAAGACTGGATATACCATGCAGGGATTAAGGTGCATACCTTGCATCCTATGGTTCCTTCCCGGGTACCTTAGAGTCCCTCTAGCATTGCAGGGTGCATCTCCGGAGGACTCCACAGGGCCCAAGCAGTACCACATCACCATAGAGATCCCTGACTTGGGTGACCAAGAGGGGCCACAAGGCATTCTAAGCATCTATCCTGGAAGAGGCAAAGCTCTTTCAAGAGAGGGAAGGCTGATGTGAAAAGGATGTTGTCTCTGGGAGAAGAATGGGATATAGTCTAAGGTACAGGCTTTTTCACTGAAACTCATCTGTTATCCCTGTGGGAGGGAAGTGAGTGAGCCAAGGAGTGCTAAAAGCTGAGGATGAAACATAAATGTAGAAAAAGTTCCTTAAGCGTTCTAAGCACTGCGCCAAGAAGAGGAAAGCCTCATCATTGGAGGAACGGAAGTCTGTTATAGCTCAGAGAATTCTATGGTAACAACAATGAAACTTATTGCTCTGGACCAAAAAGCTAAGTCAGCTTAATATGAAATCTACTGGCTCAAATTCCCACAATAACAATGTGACAGGAAAAGACCCGTACCCATTTTCAGGATCACACTTTTTTACCTCATCCTCTATTGTTTTAGACACAAAGTTTAACATTTACACACAAACAAAAGAACAATATATGTACAAAAATGCAAGAAAAATTCACAACTATCAGGACAAAAAGCCATAAATCTAAATGATACGTAGAGGTATACTTTACATTGGAGGTACCATACAAAGACTTAAACAAACCAAGAAACATCAAACCCTCAAACTGACAAAATAGAAAAGGCCAAATCAATAGACTTATCTATATTTTAAAGAAAAAGGTAGAGCACTTGTATTAACAGACAAAAAATTTCATCTCAGTGATGATAACCATAAAAAAGCCAAACAAAAATAACATGATGCCCAACACAGCCATGCCACCAGACCACACGCCAGGCTGTTTTACTAGGGGCACCCCAGAAGGGGGCCCTCCCTGCCCTAAGGAACCCAGCCCCAGCAGCTGAAAACCTCCGCAACCTAACCACCACCATGTTCAAGGCTGCTCCCCATATGCTTGGGCTGAGCCTCACGCACAAGTGAACATATTCCTGGATTGTGCAGCCTCATTTGTGGCCATGTGCCACACCATAAGATAGTTCCTACCCATTATCCAAGAGTACCACACCAAATTTGATGAGGTTCAAATAGTAGACAACCAATCATAGAGGGAAATATGTATATATATGCATATATACATATTTTCAGATATATACAAAAGCTCACATCACTCAACTTTCAAAAACATATTAGTGATATCCTAAAGAATGTCTTAATGTCCCTTGCCAAAATAGAACAATATTCACACTGTTTCCTTTATGGATACTTTTTTATAGCATTTTCAGAAGTTTTGCATAACAGACAATACAAAATAAATTATTTCGGTTGTGCTGTGGGACAGGGTTTTGGGCTTGGGATGGAAACATCCCAAATATGGTGGTGGGAAGGTGTAATGGTGGTGGGACTGGTATTTGAATATTTAATATAATAAAATATTGTGAACTACCTTATAAAATAAAAATTAAAAATACTAAAAATAAGCCATAATCATTTAAAATTTAATATATCAATTTAAAATTGTTAAAATTTTAAACCAAAATAGCTATGAAGATAATCACACTGCTTTTTAAACAACAAATAATTTACAACATTCTATGTCAACTTAATGTGATTAAGAGCTTTATATTTCTAGATATCTTTTTGCAGGATAGATATTCTCACCATCAACACCCCATACAAATATACAGAAAAACAGTAATTTTTAAATTATTTACATGACTACTGAATTATGCTTCAGAGATTTTATAGTCTTTTATGTTTTCATTATGCCTCTAGGGCTCCAATACTAAGAAATGAAAACACTGGACTGGATAGATAGTACAGTGAGTGAAGCACTTGCCTTGCATGTGGTCAATTTGAAATCAATCCACAGCATCACAAATGGTCCTCCAAGCATCCCCCAGAGTTATCTTTGAGCACAGAGTCAGGAGGAGGCCCTGAGCACAGCCAGGTGTGGCAAAAAATAGTCCCTGCAAACTAAACATTTATCCACCACCCAAGTGATCCTTTTTTACAGAGAGAGAAAACCCATTCCAATTGCAATAATCTGCTATGAGACTGAAAAAAAATCAAACATGAGGTAGGCTTCTACACAAATTGGCTTTGTTTAAAAAAAAAACGTAAAATTATGAGACACATTCTTTTCTCAGCAGTCTAAGATGATTGAGTCTACCTCTTTTGTTACATTTTGATACACAATTCCTATTCAAATGTCCTTTCCATTTTACTAAATCATTTCAAATTTCATTGATATTCCTAAAATGCAACAATAGAGAAGTAGATAATTTCAGTCATTCCAATTTAGAACCTTTTGTAGAGTAGCATGAATAGATTTCACTATAATGTATAAAGCCCAGTTGTTCTTTTCTTTTTTTTTGTAATTTCTGGATTGGTGGGTGGCTGAAAATTAGCAGAAGAAAACTGAATCTCAACAAAAAATGCATATCATCAAAAACTTAAGTAGTAAACAAAGTTAATGATCACAAACCATAACTCATACTGATTTGTCCTTTAAGAAACTTATAAGAAATAGTTCTGGGATCCTGAAAGTAAATGATGGTAAAATGTTTGCTAAATTGATTCAACTTGTACTTGAGTTTTTGAAGTGCTGTTTTTGTGCAGTCATTTGTGCTTTAGGTTCCCTTTTCATTCTTCTACTCTACTGGCAGGACTCAGACTATGCATAATCAAATGCATTAATGAATCAGTTCCTTCCACTAGCCCAACTCTGAACCACACAATGTGGCTGGAGTTAGGGACTCAATCAGGACTCAGGCAAGCATCCAGATGACCCAGCATCAGTACATAGCACACATGCATGCAATATTCTACAATTGTTTTGTTGAAAACCTTTGAGTTTACTGATTTGCTATGCATGTGACCCTGGGAAGTCAATGCACAGCAGTCAACAAAAATTGCTCAGCTGTGTTAATAATTAGAAACCAGAGAAAATGCTTATAGATTCTTCTTTAATCTGAAGCTTGTTATTTTTCTGCACAACCCAAAGCTCCCATTAAAATCATGAAAGCATATGCAGGGATAATTACAAATGAACAGGGAAAATGTGTTCATGACTAAAGGCTTCCAGAATAATGGGGGGACAAATATGGGGCCATTTTAGATCTCCCAGATGCCCTCTTCCATAAAATAACATAGACAAAATGTCTTATTTAGTTTCAACTACAATCACCATCTAATGTATCTATTAAAATATTCAAGATTTCAAAGAATCATTGCAGGTTTGAAAAATCAAACTAATCAAAAACAAACTATGACCAATTCTATTATAGTGCTAATAAAATTGTTAAATATTTCCAGGAAATGAAGTATATTCTTTCTTCTCCCCTAATTTTATATATGCCCCCCACATAAACATACCATACCACCCCCAATCTACCATACTGCACTCCATCTATGGGGAAAATAAACACAAACCAAAAAAATTGATAGCTAACAGAATGTCCTTATCTTTAGTCTATGAAAATACCCCAATTAACTCTTTAAATGTGTAGTTGAGCTTAAAATTTTGCAATTAAGCCATATGATTAAAGAAAAACAATAGTTCAGGCTCAGTTTATGCAATTGGTAAATTTAGATTGTCTGTCTCACCTTCTCTCTCTCCCTGACCCATGCCCAAGAGAGTGTTTAGAATAGGTAATTTTAGGTAGTTTGTCTGTCTCGCCTTCTCTCTCTCCCCCACCTGTGTCCAAGAGAGTGTTTAGAATACCTTGGAGAAGTCAGAAGAAGGAAAGCAACAGGAATAGAACCTGCTGTAAGTGTTCTGCAGAATAGCTTAATTTAAGCATTTCATTTAATTTTTGTATTTAATATTGCCAGTAACAAGGTTTAGCATCTTATAGAATATGCTAGTAGATCTCTAACTGAACATTCTGTGAATTGATCAGATAAGATTCTAGTTGACTCCTGGGGATGATTTTGATGCTTTTTTATTAAATGAGTACTAGGCATTATTTCTCAACTGACATTAGAGTGTAGGGGATGGGACAAAAATGAGAGCAATTCAAGGAAATCCTTTATACTCAAATGATGATTCAGAAGAGAACTGAAAGTGGAGCTGCAAGAGAACACTAGGCATGGATGCTGGGCCATCCCTAAACAACCCAGAGCTGAAGAGCTGTTTTCAAAGATAAATTTATTCTGAATTCAATGCTTATTGACCTACTTCTCATAAGAAATACTCTGCCTGAAAACTAGAAGAAATTCATTTTTTTTACCTTCACTTAAAATTTACCTGCAGATAAAACATTAATTTGTACAGAAGAATGTGCCTTATTAAGGATATATAAAATAGATTCAAGATTTGTGGTGAAGTATTTTCTAAATAGAACAATTCTTGACTATAAAAAAAAACACAAAGAAATAGTTGGTTAAAGGCATTTTAATCCCAAAGGAGGGAATATTTGCTTATAGAAAAAAGAGGAAGTATTGAGGGTAGGAATCTTTTATAATAGGAGAAGTAGGGAAGGGAGTCCATATTTGTTGATGATACAACATATGTGTGATGTTGTATCCTGCATTTAATCCTCACAAAAGACTGCAGATGTTAGTATGTGAGAAACCTGAAGCAAAATAATTTTATTAAGACGACGGTGATAACAATGGTCTTATGACAGAATACTAGTGATAATGAAAGATGTCCTCTCCCTCTGGAGCTATTGCTGGAGCAATAGCACAGCGGGTAGGGAATATGCCTTGTACGCGACTGAGCCAGGTTTGATTCTTCTGTCCCTCTCAGAGAGCCTGGCAAGCTACGGAGAGTATCTCGCCCACACAGCAAAAGCCTGGCAAAGCCTGGCAAAGCCTGGCAAGCTAACCAAGATGTATTGAATATGCCAAAAACAGTAACAACAAGTCTCACAATGGAGACGTTACTGGTGCTTGCTCGAACAAATTGATGAACAATGGGAGGACAGTGCTACAGTGCTACAATGTCCTTTCCCTCAATAGCTTGATTATCAGAAAAATAAGCACATGCAGCCACAACATTTCCTAAAACTATACCTTTGACGCTCCATCCTTGGCAACGAACATAGGTACTGGATCTCCCTCCATAGCTTTGATGTAGTTAAAAATTCTAAATTTTCGAGTAAATCCGAATATTCCCAACCCTGACAGAGACAAGGTTTTCTTTGAATATAAATAAACCAATCTCAGTTCAAAGCAACCAAAATAACATGTTCCTATGCCTTCGTTGACTTTCATCTTTTTAGAAAGGGACATGGTACAACCCTGGGGATGGTCAGGGCCTATTCCTGGCTCTATATTTAGGAGTGCTCGAGCGGGCCCAGTAACGTCTCCATTGGAGACTTTGTTGTTACTGTGTCTGGCATATCGAATACTCTCGGTAGCTTGCCGGGCTCTCCGAGAGGGGCGGAGGAATCGAACTCGGGTCGGCCATGTTGGCCGCTTGTAAGGCGAACGCCCTACCCGCTGTGCTAGGAGTGATCACGTCAGTGGCTGGGCTCTCTAGATGGTGCCAGGGATTTGAACTAGGGTCACTGAGTTGTAAATCATACACCTTAATCCATATACTATCTCTCCAACATCAAATTCCATTTTTAAACCAACAACTTGTGTGAATTAGTCTCTAATAATGAATTCTACAAAGAGTAAATAATGTCTCTATGCCTGAGCACACACACATACACACATACAATTGGAATAGAACATAAGCAACATTACTGGGAAATTATATTTTATTTCTATTTAAATTTTGTTCACTTTCAATTATTCAGATTCATTTTTACTCCTCTGGTTGTTTGTGCTACTTTAGACTTTGGTCCCTCCCTTCTCTTTGACCCACATATTTAAAACAGGTCACATATTTAAATATGGTAACCCCTCAAGCCCTGCAAATGATGGGCAGTAAAATTTGTTTGCATTACTGGTGATTTTTTAAAAGAGTTTATTCATACCTCCTTTTATATTTTTTTGTTTGTCATTAAAGTAAAAAAAATTGCATTGTACAAATATTGATTTCCATCTTTTGAAAACCTACTTTCTACAAATAATTGAAGGTATTACTTTCTTCTTATTACATTTTATATTTTTAAAAATCAAATACCTAAAGTGACCATGATGCAAATCTTTAGAACAAAGCACTCAAAAGCATAAAGCTCATAAAAGAATAAAGGACAGCATTGAACTTCTTTCTTATACAATGCTCTCAGAATTATCTGCTTCCTCTTTACTCCTAGCTACTCCAAATTATAGGCAAAGAAGAAAAATATATTGAAAAGGAAATCTGTAATTCTCCATGGGCTCCATTCTAATAAGAATTTGGAAAACATTTGTGAAGCCATATGGGGATTAGTTTTGAATACAGATTCCTAGTTTGTTCATTATTTTCACAACCGATAATTTATTTTCTTGTAACAGTGATTTGAGAGAACTATTCTGTATAGCATTCGGGATCTATAGAAGTTCAGGGATTAAAAATGCTCATATAAACAGTTTTACCTATTTGAACTGTATAAATCAAAAGTATATGTAAGATACAGGTCACAGAAAACATGCATGAATTATTTTCATCACTTTAGAATAATAATTCAATTTTTCAAAGGTGTTAGCTAAACACACCATTACTGTATAGCCAGGCTAATATTTTAATATTGAGTTCTATTTGTATTCTCTGGTGGTTTGTCCAGACAAAAGCCACATTTAGAACCATCAATTACATTCCTATATATTTACATCATCTGGATAGTGGAGCTTGCTTAACTGAAGGAAGTCTTTTGTTTCTACAGCCTCTGTGTAGTAGTAACTGTGACATAATCACGTGGGCTTTTTATAGTCAGAACACAGCCAGTTTCTTAGAGAAAGAAAAACGTGGACAATGAATAGAGATTGGCAAACAACTGCAGAAGGCACAGCTCTCACCCTCTTAGAATGGTAACAGAAATAGAGGGGAGGGGTTGGGCAAGAAATATCAACAAAGTATAAGGTCAGAATATCGAACAGGGTGATGTGGGATGTGTTGCTTCCCACATTTAAAGATTAAAACTGTACCTCAATTTGTACTTCTTCACCTTTCTGGAGCTTAAGGGGTGCTTACTCATTGAGTCTCTCACAATTTCTTTATGAACTCGTTTATTCCAGGTCTAAGTGTTAGCCCAGTAGATCTAGACTTCTCTGTTAAAACAAGGAAGACTGAAATGTGTTCTGTTTAGAACAGGGCTTCTCTGCCTTTTTATGATCAAGGCCCCTTGCAGTCCTATTTCTATCCTTTGGTCCCCCTTTACAACTAGTTGGCCCCCTGGTCTCATGTCTTGGTCATTGACACTATTTTCAGCTCTGGCCAGCTTGGAATGTCCTATCCTGGGGGCCCACAGTGTAGAGCCCCACAACCTTCAGTCGAAATACTGATTTAGCTTATTGTATTCAGTCATCCAAATGAAAGTTTAAAATGTAGGCATCTGTTCAGCCTAGCCTGGGCATTAAAATGATTTTTTAACCACAAGTTTCAAGGAATTTGATATGTATTGTTGCTAAGATTGGTATAGAAACTTGTCTAAAAATGGAGTGCCAACTTATGTGATCATCATCCCGGAAGTTCCTTAGAGCTCCACTTCCCATTTCTTCCCCACACACTCACTCGGTTATCCTCTTACACTTCGCACTAAAAATCCATTTCAGTTTATCAGGAGATATTTCCCTCACTTAAAAAGTCCACTCTCCCTTGTTTGAAGTGGCTGCCACTTCCTCAGACTACATATGAGTAGTGAACATGTTTAGAGTTACAAAAGTCAAAAGTGTGGGAAAGAGAGACTGTCTTAAATTTTGGACTCTGGAAATGAAAGCAGAAGATGTAAAATTGTAAAATTGGTGGAATAGGTTTAAAGTGGACTACCAGTCTCTCCACAGTCAGCCTCCTTTTGCTCTAAATCCTAAACTTGCCTAAATTAGGCCACGTCTCTCCTGAGAACAGGCAGGAAGTAGCCGCTATGGAATATCATCAAAGTGACTTTTTTAGAAGGCTATTATTACATGCTCACCACCAATAATTTTGGGAAATTAAAAAATATGCTTTCATAATTGTCAATAAGAGTACAAAGTAGCAGAGCCATGATGAACTTGCATGATTATAGTAAGTTTTCTTAAACTATTTGAATGGAAGTAATCCATTTTTCACTCCTATTTTGTCTCTAACAAAATATGCTAATTCACTTCTATACTTTGGAGTATCTAATTGGTCCAGTTAAATGATACCATATTATTTGCATATATATTCATTTTCAATATGTTCTTTCTTAACCTCCTAAAGTAGACACAAATCAAAGTATTAAAGGGTATGTTTAAAAGTGACTATCTTACCCATTTCTGACATGAACTGGTTTCACTGTTTTTCAACTCTGATATCATTTCTAAACTTAGATTCATAGGATAGAATAAATGTTCATGCTAATAAACATCCACTTTAAATAAATAAATATGCACAATTTCTTTAGGGATTTGAGACCAACTTTTTATCTAACTTTTAAACAGATATTTGTTAATAATAACTAACCATTTATGAGACACAGATTTTATGGTACCAATCTGTTTCAAAATGTTCAGACAGCAATTATATGTTACCAACTCAGGAAATAAAAGAGTTCATAAAATACGTAGGAGGTAGGAATAATACAAAGCAGCATTGAGTTGAGGTTTAGAAATATGTTTGTATTAAATAGCTATTTTTCAAAGAGGGGGAAAACACTTGGGGGAATTGTATGCAGTAGAAGTGGCTTTATCAAATACTCAGAGAAGTGCACACTTGATTTTGCTTCCTCACTACTTCATTTTGAGTCATCTGGGTCAACTAATCAATCTTTAGCCTCTCTGAGCAGAGATCAAGGGCAACAGCAGTGGCTTCATGATTTCAATCTTTAGCCTTCAAGGGGACAGATTATAGGGACTAGAACCAAATCAGTCTTTCACAGGGCAATTCAGTCCACAGCGAATGACAAAATTTGATTACAATGGAAAAATGTTAAGCCAGCAAAAACAATAATTATGAGGGAGGAGGAAATGAATGACTAATGAATGTTAGTGTTCATAACAAGATAAAATTAATATGTTTTTATTAGTTTTTGTGTAGTCATCCATGTAGTCATTTAGAAGTCCATGTAGTTGTTTAATCCATGTAGTCATTTAAAAAGGGCAAGAAGAAAGTCACAACAGAAATTTTTTTAGCAATTTTCTTTTTTCTCTCATAAATTTAAGACAGAGAAAGATGCCAAACTTACACATTCTTCTAGATACCTCTTCTGGGCCATTTTTAAATACAAATTCAAAAATGAAAGCAAAAAAAAAATTTGAATAGTAAGGTCCTCATAATAATAAATCTCCCAGAAACCCTTTTATGCCTTTAATATAAATACTGCACCCTCTGAGTATTTAATTGCTTGCTAATGTCTTCATTTGCATATTACTCCTTTTAAAAACTAGATAACATGCCTCTTTTATGCAGGTATCTTTAAATTCTCCAACATCTCTATTGACTTATTTAGAACACAAGTAAATGTTTCCCTAATGATTGCAATTATTTCCATATACTGTATATGAAAAGTAAGGAAAGCGTTTTCTATTTTAAAACTATATTCTTTTAAAATTATGCTGCTGAGAAGTTGAAACATCTTTCCTGCAGTTAGAGGAGGGATTTTCTAAAATGTATTTGGAGACCCATAATTTTACCTTACCTAATAGAAAATATTTGGGGGTAAGTTAATTTTAATATGAAATAGAATTTTTAACACACTTCAAATATGAAAACAACTATAGCCTCAAATATTGCTCTCTAAAATTACAAGTGACCTGAGGGGCCAGATATTAGAGTACAGTGAGTAGGACACTTACCTTGGATGAAGCTGATCCATGTTCGACCCCTAGGATCCCCATATGATACCCTGAGCCAGGAGTGATCCATTGCACAGAGATCCAGGAGTGTGCCTTTAGCACTGATGGGTGTGACTCAAAAATTAAAAATAATTTTTTCATCTACTGGGTACTTCACCAGCAAGATCGGGCATGATTGTGGTAGGCCAAGCAGGAGAATGATCGTTCTCTTTCTATTTTGTCTGGTTCTTGCCACTCTATGGCTCTCCAGTCATGGCACCCACATCAAATGTAGAAGTTATTTTTTGTTGATGGTGTTGGGGACCACACCTAGAGGACCACACCTTGAGTACACCTGGCCTGTACTCAAGCATCACTCCTGGAAGGGTTCAGGGGACCATATGTAGTGCTGGGGATCAAACCAGGTTTGGCTCTATGCAAGGCAAGAGCCTTACCCACTATACCCACTGGCCCCAAAAGGGAGAAATTAATGGAACAAACATAGAACAAACATGGAATAAAGTATGCTGGGACAGATTGCTAAATAAGATATAAAACTTAAAAGAAAAAAATTGTATTGTTGAGATATTTTTTTTCTACTATGAAACAAACTATTCTCCTCTCTACTGGACAAGAATCTACAAGTTCACATACAACTTTATCTACTCTGAAACCCTATAAGTAGTAACTACTAAGTTAAATAAAGATGCACTCCTTTGGCAAATTAAATTTTCTTTGACTAAGCTTTTAGACAGTGTTTTAATCCAACATTAAAAAAATTCTTGCTACCCTTTTGCCTTCCAGGTGTTACAGTTTAACAAACCAAGATTGATTGTATCATAGTTACTCATTTAATCACTTGAATATTTATTGAGCACTTATACTCAGGCTTTGTGCTAGAAACTCGAGATCTTGTGGTAAACAGGATAAATGTTCATTCTTCTAGAAGTTTACTGACTAAAGAGAGGTAAGGATATGTAAATAGGAAGTTAAAAGTCTTTTTATATTGTGTTCAAATACTGATTGTGATAGGATGGGATGGGATATTAGGAATATTTTTTTAAAAAAATGAGGTCATACAAAGGATAAAGTGAGTTGAGTAGAAGATAGTGGTAAAAGTGAGGGAGGAATGTGAAATAGAGATGGACTGGTCCTATTTGGAAGAGATAATAACAGGCAGTATAAAGAGCAATTTATGCAGAATTGTTGAGATGCACCATTGGATGACAAAGAGATTAGTGTGTGTCATGGGATTTTCATGGGAGCACAAGAGTCAGGGGCCAGGAGACCTTTCCCAGGGCCCCTCATACTTGGTCAAATCTATAGAGAAGTGGATAGAGTTTATTACAAAATTCAGAATTCTGATTTTATTCTTTGGGTAATGAAAATTTAGCAATTTTAATGATATAGGAAGCATGATCTGACTTGCCTTTTATTAAACCTTTTTAAACATAAGAGTGTGGAGAATGGATTCTGGGAGATTGAGAAAGGAAGCAAGAAAAAAGACTATACTTGGAGGAGTATAATAATTGGGTGAAAGGTAGTAGAACTTCTGGGACAAAAATCATTAGCAAATTAGTTAATTGCTTGGCTTATTTATATAAATCAGAAATTCATTGAAACAACAATGAGATACCATCTCATAGCACAAAGACTGGCCCACATTCAAAAGAACAAAAGCAACTGGTGTTGGCTCGGATGTGGCGAGAAAGGGACTGCTGGTGGGAATACGCACTGGTTCAGCCCTTTTGGAAAACGGTATGGATGATTCTCAAAAAATTAGAAATTGAGCTCCCATTTTACCCAGCAATTCCACTCCGGGGAATATATCCCATAGAGGCAAAAATTAATAGTCGAAATGACATCTGCACTTCTATGTTCATTGCTGCACTGTTCACAATAGCCAAAATCTGGAAAAAAATCGGAGTGTTTGAGAACAGATGACTGGTTAAAGAAACTTTGGAACATCTATGCAATGGAATATTACGCAGCTGTTAGAAAAGATGGAGTCATGAAATGTACATACAAGTGGTATTACAAGGAAAGTATCATGCTAAGTGAAATGAGTCAGAAAGAGAGGGACAGACATAGAAAGATTGCATTCATGTGGCGAATATAAAGTAACAAAATAGGAGGCTAACATCCAAGAATAGTCGAGATAAGTACCAGAAGTTTCACTCAATGGCTTGAAGGCTATCTGCACATGCTAGGGGAAAAGGCAGCTTAGATAGAGAAGGGAACACCAAGTAAAGGGTGTTGGGAGGATCCTCCCAGGATGGAAGATGCATGCTGAAAGTAGACTATAGACTGAACATGACTGCCACTCAGTACCTCTTTTGAAAACCTCAGTACCCAAAATGAGAGTGAGAATAAAAGGGAATGCCCTGCCACAGAGGCAGGATGGGATTGGGGGGATGGGGGGATGGGAGGGATACTGGGATCATTGGTGGTGGAGAATGGGCACTGGTGGAGGAATGGGTACTCGATCATTGTATAACTGAAACCCAAGCACAAAAACTTGTAAGTCTAAAACTGTACCTCATGGTGTTTCACTAATAAAAATTAACAACAACAAAAGAACCAATATTTTGAACTTGCAAAATTTGTCTGTAATTCATTTAGGTTTCTGTAAACTGAGTTTATATGCACATGATAATACACATATATAATATGCATAAATGCATAATTTTCATAAACATATGACACCAAATTGACATTAAGTATATGTACACATGTATTTTTTTTTTGCTTTTTGGGTCACACCCGACGATGCTCAGGGGTTACTCCTGGCTCATACACTCAGGAATCACTCCTGGCGGTGCTCAGGGGACCATATGGGGTGCTGGGAATCGAACCTGTGTCGGTCATGTTGGCTGCGTGCAAGGCAAACGCCCTACCTGCTGTGCTATCACTCCAGCCCCTATATGTACACATGTAAACATAAATATTTCTAGTCCTTACAGGAAAGTACTGAACTAACCATTTAAAAAATCACTCTGTTTCATATCTACTGATCAAACCAACTATTTCCTTGGCCATTTTGCAAACCAGTGAAATAATGATTATCATTTAAAGGGAGTCACTAAATAAAAATAAACTTATGCCAAATTTCTTCTTAACCATCTACCCTTAGTATTAGGGCACATGAAAATACCAATGAAGGTCTGTTTGGTAAAGAAAAATATTGGATTAAGTTAAGTAGCTATAAAGTCAAATTATTCTTGAGAAAGATCCAGATGATAGTGAATAAATGGCATAATCAGACAGGACCCAAGCAGCAGTGTGAAATTCTGGATCATAAGATCAGGGACAATTGGTTATCAATTTTAATGCAATTGCAGTTATCCATGCATTAATTAATTGTGGCATAAATTGAGGTAGTGTTAGGTTAGTAACCAGAGATGACCTTAATTTTCATTTTGCATTTTCACATGAGTCTTTAAAACAAATAGTAATGGGTAATCCTAGTACAAATATGGCTAAATAATACTGCACATGTATATTTTTAAAAATATATTTCTTAATATTCCTATCTCTGAGGAAATGGCTGAATCACTTGAAGCCAATTTCTTTCTAACAAGAAGGTTTGGTAAAATTAGATTAAACAAAATTATAAACATTTTTTTTAAAAACCTAAAGATTTTTCCAAGGCTTTGTGATTTTCAAGTGAAAGATGCAAAATTATATTATACAAATTAGTTTTCATTCAGCATCTCACAGGATCAATGTTCTTTAAAACAAACTTTTGAAAATCCTGGCCTAGCCTCAACCATTATACATTTAAAGTGCTATTCTTTCTAAATACTTTAACATGCTACCAAGGTGGGATTTTTGAAACAAATTTGCTTGTGATATTTTATCCTATTTTACACTCAAGGAAAAAATGAAGAAAAAGAAATCCAGTTAAGAGAAATAGCAGCTTGCTCAGGGAATTTGCAGATACATAAGCACTCTGTGAAACTTGCATGGCGTTTGAAATCAGATATTTGGTAAGGTAAAGGTAAAGGCCCTCCCGTTGATCATCGATTTGCTCGAGCGGGCCCAGTAACGTCTCAATTGGAGACTTTGTTGTTACTGTGTCTGGCATATCGAATACTCTCGGTAGCTTGCCGGGCTCTCCGAGAGGGGAGGAGGAATCGAACTCGGGTCGGCCATGTTGGCTGCGTGCAAGGCAAACGCCCTACCCGCTGTGCTAATTCATTTGAAATCATTTGAAATCAGATATCATTTTACTACTACTAGATACATATCGTAGTAAGCAGATTCAAATGTGCTGTGAAATAAATCTTTCAGCTTTCAAAGTTTGAGTGAAGACTGCCTAATTCTGTCATATTGCATGAGTAAACCTGTGGTACACTTCTGGACTAACATATTATGGTAGGGATACTACAGATATATTTAGTTGTCACTGTCACTATCTGACTTCCGATTGTTCATCTATTTGCTCGAGCAGGCCCAGTAACGTCTCCATTTTGAGACTTGTTGTTATTGTGTTTGGCACACCGAATACGTCACGGGTAGTTTGCCAGGCTTTGCCATGCGGGCGAGATACTCTCAGTAGCTTGCCGGGCTCTCCAAGAGTGCTGGAGGAATCAAACTCGGCTCGGCTGGGCTGGCTGCGCACAAGGCAAACGCCCTACCACTGGGCTATGGCTCCAACCCATATTTAGTTCATCAACATATATTGAATACTTGAGATTCTGATCATATCCCAGGTGCCTTAATCTTAGTGTAGCTTTTGCAGTGGCTATAAGTGCGAAAAGAACTGAGATTCAGTGATTGCTGAGAGAACTGTGTGAGCAGAAGTTGTTCCATGATGCAGTTTTATAAGAACTTCTACAGATCAAAGATAGCTGACATTGACTTTGTCACAAAGAATCTCTCTATGAGTTGATGATGCTGTAAATCTAATTATACGTGAGTCTCAAATGGAACCTATTCTTAAAAATTGATGTTGGGAGTTTTGGCGGTCACAGATGGCAATGGGATACTCCCACTTCTGTGCTCAGGCTCCCAAAGTGCTCAGGAGCCTAAGTAACGGAAGGATTAAAATTGGGCATTTCCTATCAAAGAATACAATCCAGCCCTTTCAGTTATCTCTCTGGCCCTCTTGAAAATCTTTAATATGGAGTATACATTTGTGTCTGGAAAAGAATTGTTCTAAAATTCTTTTGGGGAGGTATGACTGGGCCACATATTATTGTGTTTAGGGCTTAGTCCCAGCTCTATACTTAGGGATCACTTCCTGAAGTACCTGGGAAACCATATGGAATGTTGGGGGTTGAATGTAGTCAGCAACATTCAGAGAATGTACCTTCACTTTTGTACTGACTCTCCAGCCCCAAGAGTCATTCCAATTTCAGGAAATGCATCAATACAGCTTTAGTTCTATAGAACCATTTGAGAGGTAGATATGTCTTTATTTTAAGAATGTTTCGTTTTTTACGTCACATCTTGTTCTCGGGGTTAAAAAATTAAAGGATATCTTTTAAAAATGCATCAATCAGCAAAACTTTTAAAATAATAGATAATAATTCAGAGAGCCCGGCAAGTTACCGAGAGTATTCAATATGCCAGACACAGTAACACCAAAGTCTCCAATGGAGATGTTACTGGGCCCGCTCGAGCAAATCGATGATCAACGGGAGGGCCTTTACTTTACTTTACTTACTATAGATAATAATAGTTCATGCATCTTGACTGTGTCATGTTCCCAGGTAGAGATACAACTTTAGATGATAGCAATGCACATGGATTTCTAAATACATAGAAAAGACTGTAGTATTAAGGGTTTGATAAATAAATGTAACTATCTTCTTAGAAGAAGTTGATTACTGTCCAGTGGAAGAGTCCTCCTTTAAAAGGGCAAATTAAAATAAAGTGGCTCTTGCCTTTGGACTATGTTCTTTCCTGATGAGTAATCATTGTTGTCAATAGAATTCACATGGCAAAATGGAAGGAACTGATTTGATATTGAGTAATCTTTGAATTCCTAATCCAAACTGTTTTTTTCTACAAAATTTTATTAACTTTCAAATAAATTTACAATAATTTATATATTTAGAATAGTAGGTAACCAGTTGTATAATTATAATTTCAGGGGTACAGGTTTGTAACTCTATAAGACTTGCCATATTGAACACCAAATCATTACTACCATTCCACCACCAAAAAGACACATTTATCTATTTTTGCATCCATTTTCCTCTTCCTCAGCAGCCAGCATAGTTTTCACTGAGTCTAGCAGTTACCTCTGTTGTTTTGCCTGATTATTTTAGTTATTTTTATTTCACATGAGTGAAATTCTATTTTCACCTATTTTGTCCCCAGACATGGATTTCATCTTTTTGAATGTCAGACCAGTATGCCATTAAATATATACTATATAGGATATATAGCATATGTTTTTAAAAGCTTTTTATATATACTACAGCTTTTTAGCCAATCATCTATCCATAGGCATTTATTGAAACTCTACTCCTGAAAGATCACTGTGTGTACTAAACACTCTATGCCTATGTAATTTAACTCTCTATACTAGGTAATTGCATAGTAAAACTATATTATTTCTTACTAGAATCCCAGGAGCATATTGTATATTTTTCATAAAATTAGTAATGTCTTTAATCAATGTACATTAAGGTATAAAATACTAAATATGCAGTTTTAATGTGTCAATATACTTGCAATCACCACACACAAATGACATATCTCCACTGAAGAGCAGATTGGAAACTGTGGCATCATTCTACCATCTGTGCCACACAGACTCTACTTTTGAAACAGAAAGTTAACATGCGAACATAAGGGGGTATTGCACATCAAGTTCTCCTAACCTTATCACTATGTTTCTACTTAAAATTGTAACTAGGCTTAAGCTCTTTCACTTATTAAGTAGAGTAGGGAAAATTTAATTAATATTGACCTTCAAATATTTTCCTCTTAAAATATAGTAGCACTTTATTTTTGGAGAAGAAATTAAATATTAATATAGGAAGCAATAACCACCAAAAATCTACTTTGTGTACTAAAATGTATCTATGATACTCTTTAATAATCATTGACATTTGTAAAAAACATAAGAAAGTAGAAAATAAATAACAAGTACACAATATAAATATGGAAATAAAACATATTGATATTGTATACTTGTTATTTGAGGATAATTCTCAATGCAACCTGAAATAAACTTACCCAGAATAGTAGAAAAGTTTATAAAATCTTTGAAGATCTTACTTGGGGCAGAAAACAAGAGAAATGGAAATTACTCTTCCTAGCATGAGGAACAGGGTTACTTTATGACAAATCTAACCTAGCTTGAATTTTAGAAAAGATATCCTAGTTTTCTCCCCAACTGATGTGGAAAAGCTATTTCAGTAGAAGAATAATCAAAGCTTCTAAAAAGTTTGCTCCTATAAACCACTGTTAGTGAAAATAAATTTCCAGATCTGCCAAGAGACAGCCCTTTGCCCTTACTACATATTAGAATTACTTGGGAAGATTTAAAATATTATCCATGATCACCGTGGGCAACTTTTATGCTGACATTCTCAATTGGAAATTAAAATCCTAGATGACCTAAAATAGTGCATAAGTGTGTGTTCATGTACGAGCACATAAGTGTGCATGCACACACACACGTAACACACACACACACACACACCAAATCCTTGTAGCATGAAGTTTCCATTTCATTGCTAGTACTAATTTTGTTTTTCTAAACAACTCTTCTTAAACACATATATAAAAGCAGATTCCACATTTTCTAGATTTTTCTATATGTACATTTTAATTTACACACAACACCTAGATAAAGTATGAGACTAAGGAAGCAATTTCTTTCTTCACATGAGTACTGAGCATATACAATTTTAATTAGTACATATATCTATATGCTTCTACTTAAGCTATCTTAAACCCATTTTGATGGGACACATTTAATGAGGATGAACTGTCTGTTTTGGCAAAATATAATGATGATTTAGTAATGCAATAGCAATCAACTTATTACTCAGAAAACACTATCTATATAATAATATATCTCTTACACATGCAATGTAATATTTTATCATAAACAGAAACTAAGCATTACCCCTGATGAAAATATTGCCCCACTAATTGTGAAAAAGAAAATATTCTGATTTATCACTATAACTTCCTAAGAGGAAAAAATACATGAATACTAACACATGAAGACTTTTTCTTTCATTTCCTTCTCTTTCTCTATTGTTTTGTCTTAGAAGACTCTAAATATGCTCAGTGATTTAATTACACTGTTCAATTAAAATGTGCAAAAAATATATCATCAACAAACATGATCTAAGTACAAATAGATTATAAATAGATATAAGCAGAATCTCTTCACATTTTTATTCATTAATTTATTTAAAAAGTAATGAATTGCTATCCATTTTCCTAAGCATGAGGAATGAAAAAAATCAATAAATAAAGGTTTCTGTCCTCCAGGAAGACAGTCTTGATTAAATGATAGTCTTGATTTTGGCTAAGTATTTGTGTGAGTCCCCTCTGCCCCCACAGCTCATTCAGATGCTGCAATGAAGCCAAGATTGTGATGGTTCAGAGACAGACTTTCGGAAGGAAGCTTAGATGAGGTCATCAGAGAGAGTCCAATGATGTCATTAGTTTCTTTGAGAAAGAGAAAGAAAAACACAGCTTTCTCTTTTCCAGAGCCATGTAAAGAAACAGAGGAGGCTGCCACCTGAAAGCCAGGAAGTGAATTCTGAACAGGAGACAAATTCAATTTGCTGTTTAAGCAACATGATTTATAGTATTTTATGATAATGGCTCAAGTTATAACAGACTTATAGACAAATAATTACATTTCAATGGGGAATATGTGAAAAATCACTAAAAGCAGCAACTATTTCTCTTGCTTGATTAGACATCGTGGTCAGAAATGGTTTTGTAAAGAAGTGACAAGCAAGTTGACTTACACTTGACCTTCTCCATCCATTATCATATTGAAATATAGTTATTGATTTGTATACACACACATATATATACATCACTTGAACAAATTATCATAGCCAATCACAATTTACAAAAATCCTACAAAAATTCTATTAATAATTTATGGCTCATAAACAGATATAATAAATATCTAGTCTTATGGTAATAGAATTCTCAAATGTTTGATATAGAAAGAAACAACATAATTACCCCATAAAGTAAGAATTAATTTTTACTAATATGGCTTTTAACTTTCAAATACAGATTTATTTTACTGATATAGGAAAAGCATTAATTTTCTTATTAAGGGAAAGTGAGTGTACTTTATAAACTATATATTTATTTATTAACACATAGAGCAATTTAGGAAATATAGAGAACTATTTTTACATAATTTAGGACATTAGGGTAAAAATATGAGATTAATATGCTGTCCACTAGCAATAAAGAATAGAATCTATGCTTACAATTAGCTAAAGGCTAGGGTTCCTATGCCAAGGTACTTACAACACATCCTAGAATTCCATTGAGTATAACTTTATTTCTTGGCAAGCACTTTTTTTATCTATATGTATTCTTTCTGTTTTGCTTTGTTTTGGGGTCACACATCGCAATACTTAGGGGGTTATTCCTGGCTGTGCATTCAAGAATTACTTTTGGCAGTGCGCAGAGTATGTAATGCAGGGGATAGAACCCAGATCAGCTGCATGCAAGGCAAGTGTGCTAACCATTGTACTATCCCCTGATCCTGTTACATGCATTCTTTGATTATATAATGGTTGTATATTACTAACACTATTTTAAATATAAAGAGATAACCATCCTCATCTTAAAATCAACAAAGTTAACAGCGCATGCATACTAAGGTATAGTGGTAATCCCTCCTGGCCTGAAATTTCTTAACGCTTACATTGTTGTTTGAAAAGACATTAGTGGGATTTTCCTGAAATACCAAAACTAAATGCAAACGTGCAATGCTATGTGCTAAACAGAGACATTTTTCATTCTTATACAAGACATTGTTGATGTGATTTCATGAATTGAACGATGTAAACTTCAATTAAAGCCGTGGTAGCAAAAAGTTTCAAAGTAATATTTTTAAAACATCAAACAAATTTTGAGTCTGGAGCGATAGCACAGCACGTAGGGCATTTGTCTTTGCACACGGCCAATGCGGGTTCTATTCCCAGCATCCCATTTGGTTCCCCGAGTACCCCCAGGAGTAATTCATGAGTTCAGAGCCAGGAATAACCCCTGAGCATTGCTGGGTGTGATCCAGAAAAAAAAAATCAAACAAGTTTTATTGTCTTGGGTGGACACAGGGACAGAAGATGGACTGCAATCTACAACAAAGCCCATGCTAGGAGCTGTGGAGGAGAAAAGATTCTACTGATACCATTACTGTGTAGAATTGTCCTAGGAAATGTGTATCACAATGCACATGTTTGCCTTCACAGCCAGAGGTTAAATGCAAGTTGGCACGGGTTCTCCTGTATGAGTACCCCTGACTGTGTTGGAGCTATGGATGCTTAGTTTTCTCTCAATGGGAGAAATCCAGGTGTGGTTACTTCAGCAAACGAAAGATAAAATAAGAAATCCTTCCAGCTACAACTAGAATGAAGATTGATAATGTAACATGAATAATCCAAGAGTAAAATGTTCTTGTCAAAGAGCAGACTTGCTTTTTCAGAGAGGTTTTAGACAGTTATTTACAAGCCACCATAAAACTATAAGGGCCTTTGTCATCCTTCAATCACTTCAGTGGAGATGGAATGTGTATGGAGCAGCAACATGAAATATAATGAAAGAAATTATTTCTGATGAAGCTGGAGAGAGAGTACAGTGGGTAAGACACTTGCCTTGCACCAGCCAGCCCAAGTTCGATCTCTGAGCATGACCGGAAGTGATCCTTGGGTGCAGAGACTAGAGTAAACCCTGAGCACTACTGATGTAGTCCCCAAACAAAATCAAACAAATAAATAGAAATGGTTTCTGTTTTTTTCTAGAATGAGAGGATTAAAAGTTATTTTTATCTGAGGTAATATTGGTTTAAAGAATACAAATGTTTCTATGTTTTCGGCTTAGAATGATGCCATACCTTACCCTTAAGCAAACTACCAGAGTTTGCTGAGTCCTCTCAGCTCCTTACCCACAACCCCTTACTCACTCAAATTCTGTGGCCAGAGACTAAGGTTTTGTTTGCATTGGATGCTGTCTCTTCCCTGGCTTTGTTTCATTGTACTCCACATGAATAAGATCATCTTGTACGTGATTTTCCCCTATTTTGTTTAATATGACACCCTCCAGTTCTATCCATGTTGTAGCAAAAGTAAGACTTAATTGCTTTTTTATAACATGGTAGTGTTCTGACATGCATATAGACCACAGTTTCTTATCGACTCATTTAACAAGGCACTTAAGTTAATTCCTGATCTTGGCTACTGTAAATATTACTGCAGTAAATATAGGCATGCATATATCTTTTCAAATTAGTATTTCATGTTCTCTGAACATGTGCTTAGAAGTGTAACTGCTGGATCACATAAAGTTCTAGTTTTAGTGTTTGAGGATCACTGTATCATTTCCCTTACAGGTTGAACCAATTTATATTCCTGGAACCAGTAGAATAGGATGACTTTGTCTCCATATTTCAGTAAGAATTTGTAGTTTCTGGTTCTAATTAAATAGGACATTCTCACAGGTTTAGTAAGGAGATAGCTCAGCTCAGTAAGTTGTTCTACCCTCAGTAATTTGATTTGTGTTTTCCCAATAATCAGTGCTGAGAAATTCTTTCATTTATTCTTTGGTCATTTGTATGTCTTCTTTGAAAAAGTGTCTATTCATCTCAACCCTTCATTTATTGATAAGGCTTTGTTTGGTGGTTGTTGACTTGTGTGAGTAGTTTATGTATTTTGGATATAAGTCCTTTGTCAGATGTAGAGTATTGGAATATTTTTTATCATTCAGTAGGATTATTCGAGTTTTAATAATATTTTTCTTCACAGCGCTGACGGGTTTTAGTTCTATATATCCCGTTTGTTTATTTCTATTTTGTTCTCCTGTCAATGGAGTAAAATCACTGAAGAAACGACTGAATGGGGTATTTTTCCAAAGTTTACATCAATGTATTTTATGGATTCAGGTCTAAGAGCTAAGTTTGATCCATTTTGAGTCATCTTTTGTGTATGGTATGAAAGAGTGGCCCATTTTCATTCTTTTGCTTGTGGCTAACCAGTTTTTCTATTGTGCTTGTTTAAGAGAGTTTACTTTCACCATTTTATGCTCTTGGCTCCTTTGTTGCAAATTAACTGTCCACATAACTGAGTGCTTGTTTCTGGGCTCTTAACACAATGAGAGTTTTTCAGAGTGTTCCTTGATAGCAAGCATGCCTACTTGGTCTCATAAATGCACGGCCTTGTATATTATAGTTAATTTAGAATAGTATTAGCAGGAGTATAGAAATGGAGTTGTTGAAATTCTATGGAATATGAAAGCTTTGAAAGGGAACCTGGGGAAATACTGAAGGGACTTAGAGCCCCTGTTTTGCAAGCACAGGGTCACAACATCAAATTTCTGCTTGTCCCATATATTTTGTGTGCCATCCTGGCATCTTTGCCATTTGAGCCTGAATCTGTGTTGTCTATCATACCCTGTACCGTAAGTGATTTCCAACCACACCTAATCCATTTGCATGTGATCATGTTAAGAAGAGATTTAATTACCACAAGTAAAGAGATATGCGGTGGGGCTAGAGAGATGGTACAGGAGGTAGGGTGTTTGCCTTGCACACAGGCGACCTTGGCTCAATTTCCAGCACCCCATATGGTCTCCTGGGCACCGCCAAGAGTAATTCCTAAATGTAGAGGCAAAAGTAATCCCTGGACATTGCTGGGTGTGACCCCCCGATCAAAAAGAAAAGATGAGTGAGTGCCATGGTTAGGGAATTCAAGCATTGGAGAGGAATGTCTGAGCACCACAGAAATCCCTGTGAAAACCACCACCATAACTGTATGTCTTAAGTTAGGATGTTTGTCCCAGCAAACATGTGGGCAAAAAGAGCAACGAAGCTTATTGCAAACCTCGATAGTCATCAGGGTCATGTGGGCAAGCATTACAACCTTAGTTGTGACTCCCCAGAATGTGCTAGAGTTGAAATGTGTGAGCACCATAGTCAGGCATATCCTTAGACACTACAACAAGAACTGAGACAATGAAGAAAAGGGAGGAGGATCCTTTTTTAAAAGTAGAGAATGAAGTTTGCGGGACAATGGACTAAATACATGCTTTGCATGTAGGAGACCTGGGTCTAATTCTTGGCATCACATGATCCCCTGCACTGTCAGCAGTAATAATACCCCTACTGCTAGCTTGGATTAACCTTGAGAATCACTGGGTATCGAGCCCCCGCAAAAATAATGAGATTCAAATAATGTTTAAACACCTTTAAGGGAATAAATGACTCTTTTTAAATTTTTTTTATTTTTAAGAAATTGCCAGAATAGATTTATTTGTTACTCATCAGTAGGTTATGTCTACCTTTTCTACATGAACATACATGCATGAGAATGTTTTCATAAACACATTACTGGTTAAAGAAACTTTGGTACATTTACACAATGGAGTACTATGTAGCGGTTAGAAAAGATTAAATCATGAAATTTACATACAAGTGGTACTACCCGGAAAGTATCATGTTAAGCAAAATGAGTCAGAAAGAGAGGGATAGACATAGAAAGATTTCTTTCATCTGGGGAACATAAAGTAACAAAATAGGAGACTAACACCTAAGAATGGCCGAGATTAGTACCAGGAATTTTGCTCCATGGCTTGGAGGCCAGCCACACATGCTAAATGACTCTTTTGATATTCATCAGAATGGGATGTGATTAATGGTAAACTGGTAACCAATAATGAGGGCAAAAGAAGATGTTCCAAAAACCATTATTACACAGGTAACTTCCTCTGAATACAGATCAGGAAATACTGTTTTGTTGTTTATTTTATATTTTCATATGAGTGGTTGGGAATGGACCTTCATAATAATAGGTATAGGATGTTAATTTTTTAGAAAGCGTGACTCAACTAGTGGTTGAGTCAACCATTAAGGTTGATTCAACCATAATGGTCCATCATATTGATCCAATCATCATAAACTAATTTGTAGTTTGTGTCACGCAAAATACTGAACAAAAATGCAAGAACAGAACTGATAAAGAGTCTGAGATTCCATCAGATATCAAAAAAGAAATGGTAGTTTAACTTTCGTATTCAATTACAGTAGTGATAGGAACTCCGTAGCCCGGAATGGGGATAAAGAAAAACTTTTTAAAATAGTGCATCTTGAAGATACTAGGAATGCATGACTCTATATAAGAACTGAACAAAGAAGATTATTTTAGGATGCAGCTCTGGAATCTACCTGTAAGTAGGCTTTCTAAGGGTGATTTAAAAATATATATTCCACACTCTAGGGGTAAAGGCAGCTCAGATAGAGAAGGGAGCACCAAATAAAGGGTGTTGGGAAGATCCGCCCAGGATGGGAGATGCATGCTGAAAGTAGACTATAGACCGAACATGATTGCCAACCAATGTCTCTTTTGCAAACCACAGCACCCAAAAGGAGAGAGACAACTAAAGGGAGTGCCCTACCACAGAGGCAGGGTGAGATGGGGGGATGGGGGTGGGAGGGATACTGGGATTGGTGGGGATGGAGAGTGGGCACTGGTGGAGGGAAGGGTAGTTGATCATTGTATGACTGAAACCCAAGCACAAAATTTGTAAGTCTACAAATGTACCACATGGTGTTTCACTAATGAAAAAAAAGAAAAAAAAAGGAAAAAACGATTGAAAAAATATGAAAATGGATATAAAAAATAAAAATAAATAAAAATATATATTATAGATTCCAAGAAAGATGGACTGGTAGATGGCAAGGAATAGGTAGTGGTTTATTTATCTAGGGAAGAGTAAAACCAGTGCTGTACTATTTTTAGTTCATTACATAACATAAAAATATTCCAATGAACATCCAGGAATGACAATCTCTATGCATTAGAAGTGACCCTTAAGGAGAGGTCAGTTTGCTGTGGAATACATATAGAATATTTTTGATATAGATAAGAACTCTATTTCCTATAAACACCTATTTTATTTCATTTATAAATTTATAAAAGCACAGCAAAACTCAAAGTGATCTTCACCTCAGCATGCTCTAGCAATATGAATATGTCTGTGTTTCTAAAAGCCATTCATGATCATCATGGTTAACATTGTTCATAGGATTTCAAATGTGAAGATTAGATATCTGACTAAAACACATTACAAGGTTTAAACAGAAGCAGATAAAGTAAACTAGTAAGGTGTACTTTGGTATTAGAAATGGCAGATAATTTTTTCATGTTTATAAATTTTAAACCATTGGCAAAATTATGTTGATACTCATTTTTAGTGATGCATTTCCCTGAAAGGATGAATTACAAAGTCATAACTAAAACTTGCCTTATAATGCTTCTTTTTCTTGTCTAATTATGTGAAAGTCTACCAAACACACGAAAGATGCTTTAGTCCTATTTAAATCATCAACATTTCATCATTTATTTTAGTTTGGTGGCCACATCTGTCAATACTCTAAGTCAATACTCTACATTCAGAGATCGCTTATGGCAAGACTCTGGGACCATATGGTGTGCTAGGGTTTCATCTAACCAGGGTTAACCACAAGCAAGGCAAGCAAACTGCCTACTATACTATCATTATGGCCCAAGTACATTTTATTTTACTCAATAATAGTTTAGTTTGAATTTAGGCTCTCTGAGACAGACATCTATTCCTAGGTGTTTTCTAAACGATATTATTTTATGTAAATGAAAAATCTGGTGCTAAATGACACCAAATAACAAAGCACTTGTAATTGAGTACTTAGTACAATTATTCCATCTATTTCTGAAGCTCTCCATTTCTCATTATTCCTTCAAGGAGATCGTCAAACTGGATTTTGTCCCCCACACTGCTCTTCTAATTTCAATATCTACATAGCAATAAAAACTAAGAGTAAGAATGGCAATTTGCAGGTTAGACCCAAGAATAATGGTTTCTCCTGGATGCTCATGTTGATTTTAGTGCCTTTTAAATGTAGTGATTGTGCAATATAATGACAGACTGCTAATTTACATATGATCTCTCCTGTCATTCTTTTGATTTTTCAACCAGAGTCAATGTACACAAAATAACATGTTTTTTTTAATTTCCTGAATTCCTTCAAGCAAAACATAATTCTATAATGACCAATTATAGCCTAACACCTGCTGTTAGAAGAGGCCCTTGTCAACATCAATCTAAATCGAAGAACAACAGCTTTCCTTGATTTGTAGAAAATGAGCAATAAACGAATAGTCCATTTCTTAGCAGAAAACTCGTTGGCAGTTTATTCCAAGGTAGCTCAAAGAATAATTAGTATTTAATAGAGTTAGATATTTTACCATAATTTGAGAAAAGTTTTACTCTGGGCTAAGTATTATGCTTAAAGATTCCAAGGAAAATGCTAAACTTCCTGGATCTCATCAGCCAATATTTACTTAAAATAAACTCATCCATAAAAAGTCTAGCTCTACTATGATATCATCTCTTGCTAATTCTTGTGACCAAAAAAAAAAACCCTTTTCTGAAGCTAAAAGGTAAACACATTGAATAGAAATAGCATTTGAGCTCCAGCCATATCATCAATTTTGTAAATCTACAGTGCCAGGAAATCTTTTTCAGAAATAGGCAAGTATAATTTCATCAACAAAAATTGGGAGGGGCTAATCTTAGAGTAATATCAAAGAGGTGAGGGGAGCAATGGGTCGATGAAAAAACATCGCTTGCAGATTGCCTCGAAAGAATAATGAAGGCATTCTATCATAGTAAAACCCCATGCAAGCACTGAAATAAATTTTCATTTATTTACACAGTAAACACACATAGTTAAGTATACTTTGATATGTAGTGATGTGCACATGTGGTTTTTATCTGCACACACACAAATTAAAATATGGTTCTGCACCTAAACCTCAACTTGTGTATATAAGGACAGCAAGAAATTGTTGTCACAGACAATTTCTCCCCGGTACCCTCAACACAATGAATATAGTTCTTGTGTTGATGTTTAATAAAATATAAATTTCATACTAAAAGTGGCCAATAAACAGTGGATTACTCAAGATTCCAGACTAAATGTGTGTTTGTTCATTGATTTGAAAAAAGGTAGTTATAAAAGGAAAAAATGTAAGAGACAGTATTTATGTAATTGTAAAATTCCCAGAAGTTCTCAGGGTGAATCACTCTTGGTAGTGTTCAGGGAACCATATTCAGCATCCGGGATGGAATAAGGGCAGGCCGCATGCAAGGCAAATGCTTACTCATCTCTACAATCTTTCCTCCTTACTTTTTTGTTTATTTGTTTGGGCAACATTCAGCAGAGCTCAGGGCTAATTCCTGGATCTGTGCTAAGGGATCTCTTCTGACAAGGTTCAAGGGACCGTACAGAGCAACAGGGTTCGAACCTGAGTAGGCCACGTACAAGGTAAGTGCCCTGATTATTTCCTATTGTTCCAGACCCCAAATCAAAAAAACTCCTGCTCATTTTTCCCCTTCTAAACAGAGAACTGTCCAAGCATCTTTTGTCAAGTCAGGAAGAAGATAATTATATGATATTAAGGTGTTGCACATAAAATAGGAATGAAAAAACATAAGCTGTCTAGAGAAAAAGGCTCCTTACTCAGAAGGAACAGATAAATGAAAGTGATGTAATCACTAAGCTGGTGCTAGTATGAACACAGTACCCTTCTGAAACATATTGCAAAGACCCATGTGACTGCTCTGCTCTTCACAAAAACTCATTGCTATTTCACAAAAGAGCACAGAAATGAACATTAGACTTGCACTTGCACTAAGAGTACGTAGAGTTAAGCATTATGTAATCACTTCATAATTCCTAGATATACAAACTTTCTGTATATTCATTTCTTTTTTTTCTAGAACATAGACAGACTTATCTTCAGAGTTAGCTAAATATCCAAATTTAATGATGTATAGCAGAGTCTAGTATATTGTAAGACACATTGTATTTATAAAGTACGATACTTGTCATCCACATGCTATTATTATTACATCATAGTGAATAATTGCAAGATTTTTGTGACTTCAGTTGAGTTTAAGGAAGAATGAATTCATTGGAAGCTCAATCATTATTGTGTGAACCACTTCATATTATCTTACTTCAATTATTATGCTTTAATATTAGACTCTAATTATATATCAGGTTTTTTTCACTCCATTAAGTGAATTTTAAAAGGAGTCACATTAAATAAAAGTCCTCTAAATTTTTTATGACACAAAGAGTTGCCATAGACACACTCTTTTGCATCGTACCCCGGTACAGTCAAACTCAATTAACTATTCAGACTGGCAAAGCATCTTTTACATTTTTCATAAAGATTCTAAGTGAAAAGGTTGTACTTATCTTTCAATTAAGTTATGCATTTTTCAAAAATAGCTAATAGATGGAAGCAAAGGCAAAGTTGCAATCACAGATTGTATTCAGTGCAATTTAGAAGACAAATATGGAGCTAGCTAGATTATTTAAAAATGTGTTCACAGTGATTTTTCAATGCAGCAAAATCAACTGGATAGAATACTGAATAGAAACTCCAAAGGTATGTGTTAGTTAAAAATATGCACATAGATTATACAGGGATTTCACCTAATTTTTCTATTTGTCATTTACAAGTATCTAGATGCAATTCCTGAAGGACTTGGAATGCTTATAGGACATTTCAGAGTGTCAGAATCTTCCCTAAATAACTTCTTAATCACTTGGAAACTTGCCATTCATTTGGCTAATAGTGAATGGAATATAGCTAGAAAACAAGGCTGAAAGGTCACAAGAACTCCAAGGGCAAAGTTTTACTAGTCAGCGAGATCTTGGAGTAGCTCTGAGCCTTTGAGCAATTTGGACCAGAAGATGGGTAAGAAGAGATTTTTCAAATCTTTTGACCAAGTTAACCTGGCATCTTATATTTTATACTGCCATGTATTACTGTAGTGGTTTCTTAAAATTGGCTAGTATAACTTTGATATGCCACAATATTTTCAGTAATTATTGAACAAAACTATATACATACATGTATAATTTATGTGAATACAAAATTAGTTTGTACTTTACATGAAGGTATCCTCACATGATCATAAATAGAGTAAAATATGTTCAATTCGAAAATCAATTTTAATAGAATTTATTAAATTGAACTTACACCCTTTTCTTGTCACTGTCAAACTAAAAATATCAACAAAATCCTGTAACCAATACCCTCAATTAAAAGCATAATACTACTTCCCCTTGGCATATCAATTGTTCATATTTGTTTGAAGGTGATTTAATGATCTAGGCAAAAATATGGTAAGTTATTCCAAAATGGACATGTTAAGCGGTAAAACTCTTAAGTATATAACAAATGTATTAACCATTATAATAATTATTATAAAAATGTAAGAGTGCTGACTATGTGTCACCAAGTTATAGGGTAAATAGCATTTTCTCTAATTAATAGGTATTGTCGAATTTGTAGAAATCTAGATCAGAGTAGTCAGGGAGATAGCTGGAGAGTTGTTTTGATACTGAGGACCAGAGTTCAATCCCCAACACTTCATGGTCTCTCAAGTACTACTGGGAGCAAGTGTTGAGCACTGAGCCTAGAATATCCCCTCCCCACCACTCAAGAGGTGCTAGATATGTGAAATATAACACAATGGTGGCTAGTTCTGTTGTCTTAGTTTTTGAGACATACCCTGTAGTACTCAAGGCTTTCTCCCAGGTCTGGGCTCAGGGGTGTCTCCTGGTGATTTTCAGGGAACCATATGTGGTGTGGGGATTGAGCTATGGTCAGCTATGTACAAACACGTTAAACCCTGTACCATATCCCCAGTACTCTGCTGGCATTTTTAAAGGTAGAAACGTAAAGAATTTAATAAGTAGTAAGCAAGCTTTAGATATCATAGGGAGTAGTATAAGAGATGTAGACAATAATATTTTACTATGAGCATTTAATATGATAAACATCACTACATGGCAATATTACTGTTTAGAGGGTTATAAACTAACACTGTATAGCCTAGATTTACACAATGCTACATATAAAATGTAGTCAATAAAACATTAAAAGAATAGGTCTAGGAGCTGTTCTTTATAAAATATAGTCTTTTACATAGGAAACAGAACATTTTCGTAAGTCCTGACTTCACATTTTCTAGTGCTGTGTCAAAATGAATATTTACTTTTAAATGCCAAGTTATACTAAAGCAACTCAGTTGATGTGATGCCAAATAAGAACTTAGGGCATTTTATAAATTTATAATATGACAGATTGGCTAAAGACCAATCTCTTCGGATTTCACTTTCCTTCCCAAACTAGCTTTCCTCATTTTCTGTCTGGATGTCGATATATGTTAAAGTTTAGATAAAAAGAAGAGGCTGGAGAGGTAACGTAGTATGCAGGGTGCTTGCTTTGCACATGCCAGACTGGGGTTCAATCCCTGGCACCTCTAATGGATGCTGGAGAGCACTAAGAGTAGTTCCTGAGTACAGAACCAAGAGTAAATCTTGGTCATAGCCTAGTATGGCCACAAACAGATAAAAAGAAAAAAAAGCTCAAGTCAAAGCAGAGCTAATTTAACAAGAAGCTGTGAGACAATGGAATTTTCAGATTTCTGAGTCTAAGGTGACATGAAATTAACATAGAGACAACATCCATAAAATCCAGACTCTGTTCTGCAATTACTGAAATAGAAAGCAATAGTAGCTATGCTACTTGCTATCCTCCTAAGACATTCTGAGTATTTTGTGCCAGGCTGTGAAAATTGGGGAGTGGGATAGTATTACTAGCACAGGGAAAAACCTCAGGTGTGTGAAGCTTCTGATATGACCAATGCATTTGATAACAAATAGGGATAGCATGCGGCATACATGCAGGCAATGTCACAGCTGAGCTTATAGCACTGTCACTGTAGCCCTGTCCTCCCCATTGTTCACTGATTTGCTCAAGCGGGTTCCAATAACGTATCCATTGTGAGACTTTTTTATTGGATTGCTGCTCAAACATTTCCATCTCTGCTCTACATGATTCTTTAGTCTTTTTTTTATTGTGAGACTTTTAGTTACTGTTTTTGGCATATTGAATGCATCATGGGTAGCTTGCCAGGTTTTGCCCTGTGGGCGGAATGCTCACCATAGCTTGCCGGGATATCCGAGAGGGGCTGAGGAATCGAACCCAGGTCAGTCGCGTGCAAGGCAAACGCCCTACCTTCTATGCTATTGCTCCAGCCCTTATTTGAACTTATTATATCAACAAATTTGCATTAGGAAAACATTGCCAAGAGTCATAGGATTGGGCCTTTTGAAGCTTTTTATTTGCAATTTTCTGATCATTTTCTTTACTGTGAATCCAGATAGCTTATTCAGAGGTTTACTGTAGATAGAGAAGGAAAATATTAAAATTCTAAAGCATAGAAAGCAAATACCTTTCCCTTGAAGATCTAATAATTCAAAACAGATAAGTTAACCTTGAAAATGTGTGTGTTAAAGTATTTTTTAAGAAATGCTAACCACTTTTTGAATTAAGTAAAAAGCTAATTATCAGGTAGAGTATTTACTAATCTGTCTTTCAAAACAACATCTGTTATTAACATATGTTCCCATTTTCTTAGAAACTGCTAATTCAAGTAACAAAATGGGGTACAAATATTTTATACTAGGGAATGCTCTGCAATGTTTTCTTTATAATATAGTATGGGAAAGTCCATCCCAAAAGCATCTTACTCAAATTACTAATGAATTTCTGTAAACTTAAATTTACATGCTTTAGAACAACTTAAGAAACAATATTAAGTGTTTTAGATTTCAAAGAATAAGTTTAAAGAAGGCATAGAATTCTATTTACATATTTTGTGTACTTATATATTATATATGTGTTATATATAACACGTATATAATATATAAGTTAAGTAGCCATTTATAAATATACTTTTGTTTGATAAAACATATAAATGTATAAACACATTTATATTAGGTAAAAAATTCCATGTATAATTTATTTTAGTAAACTATGTCATACTTTTCTCCTTAAAGGGCCAGAGAGCAAAGGCAGAATACAAAAGTAGGATACATCATTTTGTACTTCAGCTGGAAAACGTAGAGGGATTTAAATTATTGGACTCTTGCACGAATGCTGTACTTGTTGCCAAAAAACACAGGTGCCTCTAAACTCACTGCTTTTTGGAAATAAAAAATCAGGCGAGATGGCCAATTCTACCCCTGTACAAGGGAATCTTCTCAGAAAATCTCAGGAGATTAGCCACCGGCTTACTTTTCCAGAGGGCCTGAAAAGGTAGAACTGGGAAAAGGTCTTCTGTGTATTCTTGGGTAATTACTATTAGCAAAAGCAAACTTATTATTTGAAACTTAAATGTAGAACAACTAATGCTAAAGTCTTACTCCTAGCTGAAAAGTTAGTAAAATGGCTAACGACTTGGAAAAAAACATTTAAATCCATTGGTAACATCAAACAAATAAACAATCAGTACTTAATGTGCCTGCCAAGACTGTGAGAACTTAATACCATATTTGTCATGATGGTTGTGGTTGAAGTTTGTTTAACCTCTTTCCACAGACAATTCTTGCACAATACTTATTAATCTTGCATGATACATTCCCTGCTTTGTTCTAAGAAATGTAACATCTACTCACTTAAATTCATTTTTTCATCGTTTAATTCTCTCGAGCAAATCGACGATCAACGGGAGGGCCTTTACCTTACCTTTACCTTTAATTCTATGCTTATTATGCATATGCCTTAGAGTTAGAAAGTGTAGGGGTTTGAATCCTGCTTATGCTATGTGATATCTTCATGACTTCGGCATATATCCCAACATCTCCAGCAAACAAGGAAAGAATACTTCTTATCTAATATGGAATTATTTTTAAGCATAGGATATGGGTATTAAAATAGGTAGCTTAACACACAGTGACATAAATACTCAAACATTTTTATCTCTGAGCATTATGCTATAACTGCATTCAAATTTCTGAATTTTCACAGAGCTTTCTATTTCTCTTTATGACTGTAGTGTTTTATAGATCTGTTTGGAAGGGTTTTTCTATATAGATTCCAATGATGGGTGCCTTTAAGATGTCATTTCCACTATTAAACTAATCTGAATCTTCCCTAAAACAGAATGAACCATTGCCTTCTCTATGTCTCATGGCTCACTGGAGTTACTTCTGTTTTAATTTGTAACCCTATATATATATATATATATACATATATATAAATGCAGAGTTTATATGGATTCTCCTTTTCACCAGTGAATACTGTGAATGCTGAAATGCTCTTTAATTCTGTTGTGTTTATTCTGTGCCAAAGCCTACTGAAAAACCTTAGAAATGGCAGGATTCCACACATTAGAAAATGATGACAGATTTAAATGAGTACAGGATACCACAACAATCATTAGAAACCAATGAATTCTTTAAGAAGTTGCATAAAATTAAAAATGACAATTTAATATATTATATAAACTATCAATATGGAAGTGGCGTATAGCAGTAAAATTTACTTCCAAATGATAGATTAAATACTCTTATAAACATGATATTTATAATTTGGTACGATAAAATAACTTTTACTAACGGGAAACAAATTATTTATTTAATTTTTAAAGAAAAAGTTCACATTTTCACAAAACTCAAAACCATTTTCTCATTTTTCATCAATGGCTCGGGTAAAAGTTACATCAAAAGGTGAGCATAATGATGGAAATTCTAAAACAGGAAAGTAAAATAACAGAGATGAACAAGACAGAAGCACATATATAAATTTAAAGCTAAAAGTTTCACTGTAATATTAGTCACACAAAAAGCTCATTTTACCTAATGCTCTTCAATTATTAGCTGTTTCATTCTTAAAACTTAAAACAGGGATGGTAAGATAGGACAACCTGTAGGGTGCTCGCCTTGCACTTGGCTAAATGGGATTCAATCCTTGATACCCAGGAGTTCAATGAGCAATTCAGGAGTAACTTATGAGCACCACATGTTGTGGCCCCCAAATTAAAACTAAACGACCCCCAAAAAACAACAATAAACATCAGAAAAAGGAAATTCAGTGTAACTTTTGAGGAAATAGAAATTATGGATGTGGATTATTTGAATTATTCTTGATAAAAAATCAAAGAAATGAAGTACATAGAGGCATTTAATGAGAAGTTCCTGAAGGAATATAGTTAACCAAACCAAATAAAAAAGAAGCTAATGTGTTAATTATTATTTATTACAGTAAGATAGGAAAGCAGAATTTAGAAATATTTCTATTTTGATTCTACAAAAAGCAACAAGAAAAGTGAAATGAATACTGTTAGGAAATAACCAAGGGGCCAACGGGCTTATTCTCACAACTTACTTATATTTAATTCATAAAAACTCTGTTCTTTGTTTTCATAAGTCAATGAACTGCAACAAGAAATCTTTCCGTATATACAACCTTTCAACTATAAAGTTCCCTGACATACTAAAGTATACAAACTATAAAAGCTCCTAAGATATTAGTATAGTTACTGTATAATCTTTCTTCTAACTTTGAAATTTGAACCACAGAATGTGATGACCACAAAACTTATAAATCATGCCTATTCTAGGGAACTGATTTTTTCATTCAATCTAAAGGAAAACTAATCTGAAGAATAAAATTTGTTCCTAATAGAGTAGACCTCATTTGCCTTATGAATATACAGCTAGTACTACATTAATATCCCCACCCACATCTACTTACATTCACACTCATGTATATTTATCCACAATAACATGGATGCATTAGTCCATAACTCAAAGTATAAAATGTTAGTTGAATATTATAGTATACTGTCATCAAGTGTTACATATTATAAAGCACTGTATGTAGCTTAATATGCAATATTTTGGTTTAGTCACAAAGCCTGAGTACTATTATGATAATAAATCATTTATAGATACTTGAAAGGGATTACTCTGACAATTTCATCTCAAGCCTAAGTAAACCTTAATACATTCATTTGATGATACATACATGATCCCTATAAGTACTGTTTCTTCTGGATATTCCTTCTCTAAGGAATAGAAAACTTAGGTATAAACATATAAAGTTATTTGAGCTTATTGAGAATATAGGTAAGGGTATGGTGGAGATATGTACACTGGGGTAAGGCTTGCATGCAGCTTGCATGAATAAGACTTAACATATGTGGTCACCTGACTTGTGATCCACTGAAAACTACAAGAAATGCTCCCCAAGCATAGAAATAGGAGTATATGCTGAGCACTGCTGGGGTTGACCACAAATAAAATCCCTCAAATTGAAGAAAAATTAGATGAAAATTAGATGAAAAATTAAAAAGAGGACCGTGAGTCAAACTGCAGAGATCTATGCTTGATTTTCATGTTACACTGGTTCTATCATAAAAGTTAGGAAAAACACACCATTCCCCTGACCCTCAGTCCAGGACGGAAAATTATCCTATATGTATATATGTATTTTGAGTAAAGTGTTCCACACAGATTATATATAGTATGATATACATGTGTTTATGTATATATTATATATATAAGATACAAGTTGCCTACTCCTTAAGATATTTCAAAACTATACAATGAATATGCATTTCTGTTTATTTTTCTTTTTATCCTGATAAATCTTTTTGCCTCTTCACTATTTTAAAATTAATTTGAAAGCAGGGATACAACCTGGTTAATGAATGAATTATGAGTGCCTGAAACAGCTATTCAAATAGTTTGAAAATACTTGGCAAATTGCTGTGAGTAATCTGTCACATAAATGGATATATTTTGAGATGACCTCCACATGTAGATGGCCACACAGCAGCCATTAATACCTCCTAAAACAATTTTTATTGGTCACAATTAAGATATAAAAAGTGCTTTTTAAAGGTGTGCAAAAATATTCCCTTAGTTTTATTAAAAGATATATCTTGAAATTCTAAAACTGATTAGCACTGTAGCACTGTCCTCCAGTTGTTTATTGATTGCTCGAGCGGGCCCAGTAATGTCTCCCTTGTGAGACTTGTTGTACTAATATTTAAATATACTTATATATTTATATAAAATATACAAATGGATGTTCGCCCTACATCAGAATATCTATATGATTTTCTTGTGATTCACTTTTTCTAAACTGGATTAATTTTTATATATCAAACATTTACATTTTCCTTTAACTGAATATGTTTAATTCTTCGCCTCCATTAAACTGTGTTTTGATTGAAAGAATGTAGAACATGGATAAAATATTCAGAATTAAACCTATATTTTCTATTGGATATGAAGTGTTGCAGATTATAACTAGGAAGTTGTAAATTATGTCATAATCTATAATCTATATTAGATTATGAGATAATTTGAAATGCTCTTAAAATTAACCATTGCATATATAGACTAATAGTAAACCTAACACTTAAATGAAATCAACAAAACATTCATATAAAAATAGGGTATTTCAAATGTATTTTAAATTTTTATGAATGTTTAGAACCTCAAAAATACTGCAGCAATGTAAATGTGCCATGAATCTATATACATAATAAAAGAAATGTTTTCAGTTTCTGATTGCATGATGATCATTTGCTTTCATAACAGAAACACCAAACATGTTAAATGCATTATTCCTAACACAGTATCATCTTCATGTTCAGGTTTAATCAAAAACTTAACAACCACCTTTGCTCATATAAAGACTGAGCATTTGACTTTCTGTTTACACAAAATCTACTTGTAGAAAGCAATTATCATTTTCTTATTTTTTTTCATTCGTTCTTCTACTTTAACTCTACTCTGTACCTGGCACTACTTAAGATATGTTAATTTTGATTGGATTCTGCCATCTTAGAGTCTTCTGGTGGAGATAAATCAATTCTGTCACACTTAACAAGTTCCAAGATGACAGATCAAGGAACACCTAGTAGGGAAACTTATTTACTTTGTCTTTATTTTAACTTTTATTTTTTTACTGTTTGAGGTACAGTGATTAACAATACTGTTAATTGTTTTCAACGGACATAATTCCAACACCACACCCATCACAAGTGTACTAGAAAAATTATCAAAATAGAGAAGATAGTAAAATAAGGATATTTCATGAAGAGAAATAATATGAAATTATCCAGAGTGTTTAAGAAAAAGCAAGAAATTTCATGTGTCTAGTACCAAAATATTTTGGGGGAAATAAGCTAAATTTGAGGTAAAAGAGGCACCAGGATTTAAAATAGGATAAAAAGATTTTATGAACAACTAGATATTTTAATTCAAATTTTAGTTAATATTGCTAAAATAATTTTAAAACGAATAACTATTCTAAATTAAAATTTATATCATTCTATGGGCTGGAGAGATAGTACAGTGAGAATGGCATTTGCCTTCCACACAGTTACCTGGTTTGGTCCCTCACATCCCATATGGTCCCCTGAGAACCACAAGGAATAATTCCTGAGTTCAAAGTCAGGTGCAAACCCTGAGTACCACTGGGTGTGGCCCCAAAAGCCAAACCTAAAACAAAACATAATTATACAATTCCAATTTTCTATTGGTCTTTATTATAAAACTAAAGTTAAAAAAGTTAAATACTTAACAAAAAGTAGAACATATAAAAATATTTATATGTACATATATACAAAAATATTCATTTCACATATTACATGAAAAACATTATCATGAAAAGTTGATCTGTGAATATTGATATATTATATTTTTGTCTGTACTCACAGAACAGTTGTGATTGTTGCCTGATTTTGTGGGAGTAATAAAATTTCAAAAAGTAGTTGCATGAACAAATACATCCATATCAACATTTACATGTTTGTGTTTTATTTTAATATATATTTAAAATTTTGATGAGTAGTATGCATTACAATGTTATGTACTTGCCTTTTAACTTATGTGTAAACATGTATATGTTGCTCACAAACAGAAGAAAATCTAATTAGCTTACAAAGATGTTTAACAGGATGTGGATAAAGCTTACTCTTGTCTTTGCACTTAGGGATCACTCCTGGCAGTGCTCAGCGGACTATATATGGGACAGTGGAGATTGAGCCTGGGTTAATTAAATGAAAGAAAAGTGCCCTATCCACTGTACTGCTCTACAGCCCCATTTTCTTTAATTTTCATGAAACTGGTAAACATACACTAAGTGATTCTTGCTTGGAATATTGAAATTTTCAATTACTATACATTTTTATCAAGTTTTCTATATTTGATATTCTCATATGCTTCATAAGAATGAAAAACTCCTTCGAGTAGCCACATATTTTAGATTTTACCTAACAGAAGCAGGAAAGTCTATACAGTCAATCCCCTATTAAAAATAGTGAAACAAAAACAATTTCAAAGAGGATCAAGTCTATTTCATTATTAAATATTTCAAAGTTTTTGCTTTGTTATTTACAACAGCCAAGAGTTGTAAACAACTTCAGTGTCTACTAACAGATGATGGGATTAAGACTTGGTATACATTTGTAGTGGAATACAATTCAACTGTAAAAATGATGAAATTCTGCCATTTGCAAAAACATGGATGAACTGCAGTATTCTTCTTAGTGAAAGAGTTCTCAGGAAGAAAATGATATGTGATGTAACGAACTTGTAGTATACAGGGAAACCAAACAAATAGTCTAAGAAAAAATAAACTTTTAGCCTATCACTGTCACTGTCCTCCCGTTGTTCATCGATTTACTCAAGCAGGACCAGTAACATCTCCATTGTGAAACTTGTTACCGTTTTTGAAATATCAAACACGTCACGGGGAGCTGGCCAGGTGTTGCTGTGCGGGCGAGATACTCTCGGTAGCTTGCCAGACTCTGCGAGAGTGGCAGGGGAATTGAACCCGGGTCGGTCAGGTCGGCTGAGTGCAAGCAAACATCCTACCACTGTGCTATCGCTCCAAATTAGTGGTTGCCCAAAGAGAAGAAAGGGAAGAAGGTAAATAAGGTAAGACAGTTCAATTGTTTCATGAACTGATGAGAAAAGAAATGAAGAGTAGAAATGGATGTTTCCAAGTTACTTAAATAGTTAAGCAGACATCGAATTATAATGGTGCACACCTGAAATTTATATAATGTTATAATGCTGTTACTTACATGTTGATTTATAATGATTCACACCTGAAACTCATTATGTATTTGCTTCAATTAAAATAATATTTAAGAAAAGAACTGATTGCCACTTTGATATTCTAAACACAATACTGCAAATGTTAACGCGTTGACACCAGCACTACAATTTGTGCTAATTAAACTACAGCCAAATGTGAGCCACTGGTGGGACGCACTGGTATGAATACTAACGAATAAAATACAATCATGTTTACCTTTGAAGAAAAGAATATGCCTTTGATTTGCTATCAATTTATAGCTCCTCTCCCATGCCACCGGGAAGGGATATAGAAATTCAGATGTCACGAAAGTATTGCCATGATAGAATTCATACTTCTATAAATTACAACTTATAATGACTGCCTTCAGTAGTTAAATTTTTATTATATCTGCTTCATTATCTTCCTATTGATACTAACCAAAACAGTATAAATTTTTGAGGCTATTTTATGTTCAATCAATAAAAATTTTTCCTGATATTCTGGTATGATTTGATCATTCATACAGTTTATAACACTTGAATTAGAACCTATAATGGCATCCTTCACAGATTCAGCAGAATATATATACTGATTTGCTACAAAAAATATAACACAATTTATCAGAAAACTGAGATTTGGCATTTAACAAAACTAGTGCTCTTTTTATGAGCAAATATTGACAATGGTACAAAAGATGTCATTGCATCTTTTGAAAATATATAAAAAGTACTTTTGTTTGTATGGGTTTATCAGTCTTATGTAATTACATTTGAACGCTAGTCCATACAATGTGCCAGTAGTTTGCCTAAGAGCAAGTTATTCAACTTCTATGTATCCATCCTAGAATTACAAATCATTTTGGTGACCTCTTCAGTGGTGCTTGAGGTCCACCATGGCTATACTTAGTGGTGCGGTGAGGTAGGGGGCCTGTGATGCTGAGTATTGAATAGGGGGCCTTGTGAACACAAAGCATGCACACTCTCACCCTTTTCGGTATCTCTATTATGGCCCTGGAAATTGTTTTGGAACAGGTGTAACAGGGCTACAGTTATTGCATATAGACAAACTTGCAATTGTCCTAGCATCATCCAGGGTGAACATCTCTCCCTTCTCTTCTCTCTCTTATTGTTTTATTTCTGTCCTTTTGTCTATTTTCAAAAATCTGTCCTTGCCAATGATGAAATTGGCAATGGCTGTATTTCTCTTCAAGAGGCCACAGTTGGGTAGTATCTCCAACAGCTATTCAATCTCTAGCATCTACTATATGCTCACTCCCTTTAGCCTCAAGACCTAGGGGTAGGTAATTTCTTTCTACCAATGCTGGGCTCATCTGTACCCTCTCATTAGTCTGCCTCAATCCTGCACACACCTTTATAAATTGCCCTATTTATTACCTCTTAGCCTTTACTTATTTCAGCATGCTGTGGTTTCTGGCAGCTGCCCTAACACAACAGAAAAGAAGCAAACCTTACTGTATCTGTTACAAATCTAGGCTTTTCATATTAATCTATAAAAGTTACTACAGGGTCAAATCATTACTTGAAACTACATAAAATTTTGTGAGCATGTTTTGTTCTATTCACATTTATCTAAAACATCTATCTGGAATAGTTTTCAATGTATGTTGAAATCAAGACATCTGCTACATAGTGGCATAAATTTATCTTCCTCACTAAAGGCAAAATAGATTGATTTACAGATGATATCTTCAAAAGAAAGAGCTTCATTTCAAAAATGTGCATTTTAAGGAATTTGCTTTCATACTTTTAAACCAAGAAAAGTCAATATAATTTATATACCTTTGGATTCATTACAAGATGACAAATAGAAAACGAACAGATGACAGACATATGCATAAGAATGTTAATTCTTGCAAAATACATGGATCCAAAATTTCTAATAACTTTAAAATGCAACTAAGGAGATTAAAAACCAATTCAATTTAGGCGTCATTTTTAAAAATACTTAAAATTTTATCCCTGACAATGCAAAATGGAAAGAAAGAAGAAAGAAAGAAATACAAGAAGGAAAGGAGGAAGGAAGGAAGGAAGGAAGGAAGGAAGGAAGGAAGGAAGGAAGGAAGGAAGGAAGGAAGGAAGAAAGAAGTAAGGGTGGGAGGAGGGAGGAAGGAAGTTAGGGAGGGAGGGAGGGAGGGAGGGAAAGGGATGGAGAAATAAAGAAAAGAAAGAAAAGGAAAGAAAGAAAGAAAGAAAGAAAGAAAGAAAGAAAGAAAGAAAGAAAGAAAGAAAGAAAGAGTGAGTATTGTGGAATGTATATTGACCCGGAGATGAACAGATATTGACAAAACACAATGAGACACTCTGTTTTTAAACAACTAGTTTATTTGTATAAAGGCATACAGATTTAAGCTCATTTCTATGCTATCATATGGTTTTAGCATAGAAATGAGCTTAAATCTGTATGCCTTTATATACAGTACTCCAAAAGTATGTGCTTATAATTTTTAATTTTGGGCCATACCTGGTAGTGTTCTGGACTTAATCCTGGCTCTGTGCTAAGGGATCAGTCCTGTCAGTGTTAGGGGAAAATAACTAGCATTGGTGATCAAACCAAGGCCATAAGCACGTGGATCAAGGGTTTTAACAAACCCTGAACTATGTCTCTGGACTCTTTCAAATGAATAGAAGCTAAAGAATAAAACCAGAATGGGTTTATCTTTATTTTTGACATATCCTAAATATGCATATGTGGCATAGAGAGAGACAACACAAGAGAATAAATAGTACCAATGACAAGGCATTGGTTTTGGAATATAGCGGGAGGAGAGGAGAAGGCAGAAGGAAAACTAGAGGTTATATAGGGGCAGGGATGAAGGGTCTTGGACATTTTGTTGGTGATAGGGTGCAGTAATTTGCCCATGAATTCCATGAACATTAACACTATTGCAAGAATCTTTTAAAAATCATAATAAATAATTAAAAATAAAGGATAAATCTGTGCTTTAAAATATCACTATTTTTTAAAAGATCTTAGAGATTATAGTTGATTTATTCAATTATTTGGTTTTATGTTTAAGTAAAAGTATACCTTTAAATATATTAATGAGGACACTTATTTTAATGTCTTAAGAAAACTGAGGAGAGGGCTGAAAATAGTACAGTAGGGAGGTAGATTCTGTCACATGCTGCTAACTTGGGTTCAATCCCTGGAAACCCATATGGTCCCAAGTCCTTTAAGGAGTGATCCTTGAGGACAGAGAAAGCAGTAAACCCTGAGTGCTGTTGGGTGTGGCTAAAAATTCTCCCAAGATAGTTAAGAAATTTATTATTTTTGTATTTACATCCAGATTCTATATCTATGTCAAGATCTAGATTCATATATAGATCCTGCCATTTGATAAATGCAGTCTCGAGTAAATTACATGAACTCTGTGAAGCTTAGTAACTTTCTCGATAAAATGCAGGTAAGAAAAACTATAGCTCAACGGAATGCAGTGACATATGTTACATGTGAGATGCTCAGGTTTGATCATGGGCACTGCAGGTTCCCTGAGAACTGCTGGGAGCAAGCCCTGAGCACAGAGCAGGGAGTAGCTCAGGGAACCATGAAATGTAAAACTATTTTAATTGACTTTTGGAAATATTTAATGTGATAGTATGTCCTGAATATTCAATGCTTGGTATATTATAAATAATAAAGGTGTATTTCCCTTTCAAACTGAGGAAGTAAATTACAAACATAAAAGTGGTATGGCCTCACATCTTTCTGTTTTGACTATATTCACAACCTTTTCTGTCTTGCTACAGTGAACTTGCTTATGTTGCTTATGTTTTAAATGCCTCAAGTTAAAGTAACGCAAGATTTTTCGTGTGCTATAAATTTACTTTCCCTCCTCTTCGTACTTAAATGATCTCTGTACTTTGATTAAATTTTCAAATAAGATTTTTAATGTTCATTCCTGAGTATTTAAAGCTGAGATCAAAAGTTCAAAATCAAGTCTGAATTTAAATCCAAACACCCTAAACTTTTGAAAAATAGTAAAATAACATTTGTTCTCTAGATGTACATAGGACTTCATAGGTTATTTTTAGATGTCATCTTTAATTTAGTTCAAGTTTGTTGTTTGTCATAGCAGGCATCTTCCTCTTTGAAATGAAAATAATATTCTCTTTATTATTTACTTGACTTTAAAATTTATTAACCCAAACAACTTTCTTAAATATAATTTTCATAATGGTGGTATGATTAAACAGCGTACAATTCATTTTTTCTGTTGGAATTCCCCCCAGAAAGCAAGATAATCCACAAAACTTAACATTTTTCTACTTTAAAAACTCAGATGCCTGGGGGCTGGAGCAGTGGCACAGTGGGTAGGGCATTTGCCTTGCACGTGGCCGACCCAGGTTTGATTCCCAGCATCCCATATGGTCCCCCAAGCACTGCCAGGAGTAATTCCTGAGTGCAGAGCCAGAAGTAACCCCTGTGCATCTCCAGGTGTGACCCAAAAAGAAAACAAAAACAAAAACAAAAAACCTCAGGTGCCCAAATTCACTGAGTATACATATTGGATTTCATGGAATCAAATAAAACATTTTCCGGTAACCTAATTAGCTGTTGTGATGGTTGATTTTTCTCTCTTATCAAATAAATTCTCAAATAGTTCTTCATTACATAATTTTTATGAAATATCTTATTTTTTAGATGTTGCATATTACACTAGGATTAAGGGCTTTAAAGTTAGAGAACAAATGAATAATTTCTTCAAATGAATGACTGATCAGTTTAAGCGAAATATGTCACTATATGTTCTTTCAGATCTAGAGTCTAATAGAGAGGATTAACTAGTAAGAGCTCATTAAATGCTGAATAATTAATGAGTCAGAAGATAGTTTATTTTTGAGTGATTTATCTTGAAATGAACCATAATCATTTATTGTTACATTTTTTTTATTACCCACCATCGTCTATTGTATTCTTAAACCTACATAAATTGTGAGGCTCCACACTTTAACTCTGCCATGTCAATAACCCCAGCTCCACAGCTCCTGAAACTATGCATGCTACCACATCCTTCCAGGTAGACTGATCACTCTGCAGACAACTCCCAGGTCTTTTCCAAATGGGAGCGGGTGATTTCCTTCCATGTTGGCTATGCTGGGAAGCCTAAACATCCCAACACTGTCAATACCAACAGACCCGGCTCTGTAGCTTCTGAAGTATAATCTCCAAATTTCACACTACTCACAACATTGTAGGAGCCAAACAACCTTATGGGAAAAGACACATGGAAGCCCGCTGAATTCAATGAGTGAAAATAAGAACACAGAGGGCTCAACCAGCACCATCCAGCTCAGTACATCCTTAGATAATGACTTTAGTGACAACATTGCGAGGATTTCTAATGAGACCTAAGAGACAATGGTACAAGTAGTCAGCATAGCTATCAGTGAACAAGAAAGAATGAGTGCTGACATGAGAAATCTAGAAGCACAAATTAAAAGAATAATATTATATATACTGAGATATATATATATATATATATATATATATATATATATATATACAAATCCACGTGGGTTCCGGGGCCGAGATCTCCAAGCCTACTCGGATTGGAGTCGAGCATCCTCCACCCAGATCCTCCAAATTCCAGTAGGCGGGGGTCACACCCACCACCTGGCCCCCTGGCGCCGTGTAATCCCATCAACGGCCAAGACTCAGAGACTATAAAATCCAGCTCCCGGAATCGCGCAGCCGCATTCGCGGCCACGCAACATCTTATCAGGACATCTTTTTTTATGACATCTTATTATCTCATTCCTACTTTGGACAAACTTGCAGGCTATCGAATGTAGCCTGCCCACAGGGCAGAGTCTGGCAAACTCCCCGTGGCGTACCAAATATGCCAAATACCAGTAACAATGATGGGTCTCATTCTCCTAAAGAGCCTTGAATATAATCTCAGGGCTAGGATGAAAGAGACGTTACTGGGGCCTGCTCGAGGCAATCGACGAATAACAGGATGATGAAATGAAAAAAAATGAATTACATACATATGTATATATAACTATAATTCAATAGTTGCTATGAACAGCAGATTTACAGAAGCTGAGAAAAAGATCAAGGAGATCCAAGGTAAGGTGGAAGAAATGACTAGAAAACAAGAGAAGGTGGAAAATAATCTGCAACTTAATGAACATATACCACAGAACCATGAGATGAGTACAAGAGGAACAATATAAGAATCATTGGAGTTCCTGAAGAACAGAAAGATAAGTTTGATTAGAGAACAGTATCTAAAGAAATGATAGAGAGGAATGTCCTAGAATTGTAGATTATAGGCACTGAGATCCAAGAGGCCCAAAGACTTCCAGTGAAAATAGGGTGAACTAGAATAGCTCAAGTACACATTGTATTCAAATGACAAATTCTAAAGATAGAGACAGAATATTGAAAGCAGCAAGATTAATAAAGCAACTTCCATACAGAGAAAGCCCATATGATTCACAGTAGATCTATCAAATGAGAGTCTAAGAACCAGACGAGAATGAAGGGATATAAAAATTCAATGAAATGAACAACTCCTCAGGAATCTTCTACTCAGCTAGATTATCATTCAATTGGAAGGAATTATATAATTTTTTTTTCTTTTTGGGTCACACCCAGCGATGCACAGGGGTTACTTCTGGCTCTTCACTCAGGAATTACTCCTGGCAGTGCTCGGGGGACCATATGGGATGTTGGGAATCGAACCCGGCTTGGCCATGTGGAAGGCAAACACCCTACCCGCTGCTCTGTCACTCCAGCCACCCTTGTAGCCAGTTTTACAATAAGAAATAAAGGACCTTTTTAAAGGGATAGGACAAATTTCTCAGCATGTGGAGCTGAATATGGCACTCACTCTTGGTACTTTATGGTTGCCCTTTACTAGGTTAAGGAAGGTATGTTTACTCCTAGAATGCTAAAGGATAGTATACATTTTCAATAATGAATTGATATACCATTTATAATTAATGTTCTATGTCTTGTCAATATTTTTTAAATTCATAGTTTTATTGCAATCTTTGCTCTATATTAGCAGATACTTAAACAGTATCTATAATATAATACTTTCTAGTATAAAACCAATATTTCCTTTCTCTGGATAAAACACTTTGTCCTTTTATAGAATATTCATATTTCCTCTTTAAAACGTCTTAATTCTCACCACTCTTACTAAGTTTTACTGTTGTAGGTTCTACTGATTTCTTGTAATATCCAAAATATATTAACATAAAACTTTTCAAAAGTTTTTCTAATGATGGGGAAGACATGGTTATTACCATAATGAATTGTAAGTATACAAAATAAAAGCTATTGATATATATTTAAGATATTAGTTGGAAACTTATGTAAATGAGAGTAAGAATTAATTATTTTAAGTTCATTGTATGCATAGGTTAAAGTCATATGTCAATAAATCATCACAAAGTCATTTTATTGATTTATTTTCTGATAATTTATTTGCCATTCCTTTAAATTTTCTGAGCAAGCACATAGAAATAAATTTTTTATGTACTTGCTAATGAGGCAAGCTGGGGGCTCAGAGGAAAATGGGAAGTTGTTGGAGAGAAGGTGACACTGGTTGGGAGTGGTGATGGAACATTCTATGCCTGGAACAACATTCTGCACATTCTGAATAACTTTGTAAATCAGGGTATTTACATAAACATACTTTTTAAAAAGCTTATATAAATTGCAAGAGGATGGGACTACTCTTTGGGAATAAATCATGGCAAAAACAAAGTATAACTCATTTCCTGTGTCAGGGAATAGTCCTTTCTTCCCTAAGGACCACTGCCAAATACTCTGAAAGGATATCTTAACAAATTCTTAGGAAATAACAAAAAAATAAACTGCTTGATACATAACTGATGGCATTAGTTAAAACAACATACAATAGCATATTATTGGTTAGACATTCTCATGGTATAAAAATGACCAGAATGCCTATGACTGCTAAATCTTAATATCATTTCATTTTTAAGTTTTTTTAGTCTTGGAGAATTTCAATGTATTTCCATAACTTATTCATAGAAATACATAATTGCTTATCTCTTATTATTTTCTGAGTCACGATTTATAAAAACAAACTCAGGGGGCCATTGCAATAGTAACAGTGTGTAGAGTGATTGCCTTGCATCTGACTTACAGGGCTTCACTCCCTGGCACCAATATGGTCCTCTGAGTCACTCCAGGAATGATCTCTGAGTGCAGAGCCAGAAGTAAGTCCTGAATGCCACCAGCTATGGCCGCAAACCAAAACAGTAAAGTTTTTTTTTTTTTAAATCAGATTATTTAATTATAAGAAATCACTAAAAGTGTTCTAAAAAATATAAGATTTCATAGTGAAACTTCCAAAATACAGGAAAGTTTAAAAAAATTAAGAAAATAAAATGAAGCAAATCATTATTTCTTTAACTTTTACCCCCTGAGAACAGAATGGTAATTCAAATTAGGTGATTTTAGCTGATGATTAATAAAGTCTTCAGAAAAGCAATATAAATGAGAATAATTTAAGAGAAAAATATTGATAATTTGGCAAAAGAAGAATTCATTGCATACATTAAAATTTGTATAATTTCTTGAATCATGAATATACTATTGATTTACTTAGTAGTCTCAATAACTGGTAACATTCCTTTTAAAAAACCTGGTATTATTATATAAATTATAAATGAGTTAACTTATTTAAATGTTTATGCAGTTTCGCCATCTTGCCAGCAGAGAAATGGCCTACCATTACAGCTCCAAGAGAACATGATACTGCCGAAAATTCCTTGGTAGACTGGTCCAGGCTGAGAACTCTGGGGCCTTCTCTTGAATGGGGGCAGGCAGATTGTCCTCTCTGCCTGCAGAACCAGCAGCCTGCAGCCATACTGACATCCTCAAACTTAAAATAGTAACCACTCAGGTGCACAACTGAACCTCATCAAACTTCAAAGCTACCAATTGTACCAGATCTACATCTCTTGGACCTTGTGGCTGCAGCACCTTAAATTTTGATAGTATTATCACTCTAGTAAGATTACAGGAAACCTCACTGGAAAGTGCAGAAAAGACTACCACACTCAGTGAGCCTAAAGAATTACACAGAAGGCTCAACTAGTACTAACCAGTACTGTAAAACCTCAGACAATGACTTTACTGACATCACTGGGAGATAAAATAATTATTATAAATTGACTCTCACTGATGGAATGGAATGGATAATTTGATATAATTACAATTTGATATAAATTATATCAAAGTATATATATAAATTATATGTAATTATAATTATAATTATAATTATGGGCTGGAGCGATAGCACAGCGGTAGGGCATTTGCCTTGCATGCAGCCAACATGGCCGACCCGAGTTCGATTCCTCCGCCCCTCTCGGAGAGCCCGGCAAGCTACCGAGAGTATTCGATATGCCAGACACAGTAACAACAAAGTCTCCAATGGAGACGTTACTGGGCCCGCTCGAGCAAATCGATGATCAACGGGAGGGCCTTTTTAATTATAATTATAATTTGATAATTCCATTTGCCTCTGTGTTAAAGAATATGAAGTAAATGTGATTGTACCTATAAGGGGGCCGGCTGGCGTGGTGAGTGGGAAACTGGGAACATTGGTAGTGGGATTGGTGTTAGAACATTTAACACCTAAACTGTATTATGGACAACTTGTTAAATTATGGGTTTACAATAAAAATAAAAAAGTTTATGAAGTCTATATTTAAAAACAACACTATAGTGCCTTCGCATTGGAATGGAACTTTTACATACATGCATTGAAATTTTCTAAATTATGCCAAACACAGCGGTAGGGCGTTTGCCTTGCACGCAGCCAACATGGCCGACCTGAGTTTGATTCCTCCGCCCCTCTCGGAGAGCCCGGCAAGCTACCGAGAGTATCTCACGCGCACGGCAGAGCCTGGCAAGCTCCCCGTGACGTATTCGATATGCCAGACACAGTAACAACAAAGTCTCCAATGGAGACGTTACTGGGCCTGCTTGAGCAAATCGATGAACAATGGGAGGACAGTGATACAGTGACAGTGATGCTAAACACAGTAAAAACAAGTCTCACGATGGAGACGTTACTGGGCCCGCTCAAGCAAATCAATGAATAATGGGAGGACCCTGACCATGACAGAGGCCCCAAGAACAAAAAAGGAATGTAAAACGTGGTAAAATTTAGAGCTTAAGGAGGTATCAGTCGCAATCTAAGTTTTTATTCTCAAAGACAGTATGAATACTTGAAAGTTAGAGTGCAGAATCCACTTTGCATCTGCAAATGTACATCATTTAGTCATCAGAGCTAAATAAAAGCAGAGTATAATATAATATAAATATATAATAGAATATAACAGCAGTATATATAACATATTACATATTATATAAAACAAAGTTTTGACCCCTTTTGCCAACCCAGAACACCAAAAACTAGAACTAAAGCTTATCTATATCTTCTTTGGTATCATCAACAGGGTGTTTATTATCATATCTCTCACCACTGTGAACAAAGTGAGTTTTTTTATTTATTTTTTGCTTTTTGAGTCATATCCAGCGATGCACAGGGGTGACTCCTGGCTTATGCACTCGGGGATTACTCCTGGCGGTGCTCAGGGGACCATATGGGATGCTGGGAATCGAATCTGGGTCAATAGCGTGGAAGGCAAACGCCCTACCTGCTGTACTATCGCTCCCTGCTGTACTATCGCTCCAGCCCCACAAAATGAGTTTTTTAGTATCAATTCTATTATATACTATGAATAAGTTATTTGACAGAAATCTTCGAAAAACTATAAACATTGAAAAGTGCCACTTATTATTTATTTGTACACATTCTTTATTTTGTATGTAGGGGCCACCCTTGGTGGTGCTTGGTGGGCAGCGGTTATGGCAGAATATGATGATGGGGAATAAACTCTGGGCCCTGCACTTGCTATATGCATGTGTTCTATCACTTGAGCCACATTCCTGGACCCCTTTCATAATCTTATATCCCTCATTATGGTTCTATCTACATCTTGAACATATATATCGACTATCTTCACTAAACTTCCCTTTAACCCGAAATGGTATTTTGGATATTTTTCCCTACTCACTTCAAGTAGATATTTTAGTGTGTTATCAGAATCCATCAGCAATGACATGCGTTAACCAATGGAAAATTATCTAGTTACTGCTGGTTATGAAATTCAGGGAGAAATACAAATTTCCTGAAAGCCTGTTTTCTGTGTGGTCATTTTCCAGCCTGCCTCCTTTCACGCTATGGCAGTTTTCCATTTACTGCAGGAAAGGACTTAAGGGTTTGAAAAAGTCGGGTAGATGTTACAGCACAACCAGGAATTAACTCATAATGCATCAAAGGGAAAGCTTTCAAAAAGAGGCTTAAGTGAATGCCAGGGTGCAGGAAGAAATACAAATTGCTGTCAGGACAGATTAAACAAAGTTTACTAGAAAAGCAGCAAAAGATGTGAAAGTAATATAGGAAAGCAGAGATAATAAGTTTAAGTTCACATTTTGAAAAATATGCAAATGTAAGTTCATAAACTACAACTGAGGAAGTTGACATTTGAGCAAGCAAAAATTCCATGGAAATGATTGTTTTTAAATCTATATTGTTGATGACTGAGGCCTCTGTGCCTGGTTATTTGTGTAGATACTTCCAAAATTGCATTTATAATAAAAATGCACAGCGGTAGGGCGTTCGCCTTACAAGCAGCCAACATGGCCGACCCAAGTTCGATTCCTCTGCCCCTCTCGGAGAGCCCGGCAAGCTACCGAGAGTATTCGATATGCCAAACACAGTAACAACAAAGTCTCCAATGGAGACGTTACTGGGCCCGCTCGAGCAAATCGACGATCAACGGGAGGGCCTTTACTTACTTTTACTAAAGGCATTAGTAATGATAGTGAGAGTCAAGTTCCTAAATAATATTTTATTCATTAAAAAAACTGAATTTTCCGGGGGTATGGTGCCACCAGTAGGTCAATCTGTACCTGTGAGGTGAGTGCATCAGCAGCCTGATGGCAACGTCAGACTTTCAGATACCCCAAAATTGCTGCTGTGCCTTTGGCCAGACCCCAACAACTTGGGGCAAAGTTTGCCAAGAAAGTAAACGGCCAAAAGTTAGGTATGTGGGAGACACACCCACAAACCACCTCTGGCTCACTGTATAATTGGAGACATGGCCTCTCTGGTTCCTGATCGAATGAATTGCCTAATGGCCATGATCCCAGAGTCTCAGAAACAAATCTTGGAACGCAAAGGCTTTTGGCAGAAATGTGTCCTGTTCCTGCAGTAGGTTACTGGCGCTCGGCCACTCCAGGTGGGAATAGGTTTCGTGCCTTGGCCTGTTCCCCCTGGTGGCATGGTGACCACCATCCTCCAGAGGCCACTGGACAGTCAGGTTTGGACCTGCAGTGACGAGACACATGGGGCCTCACCACATAGGGGTGGAGCCGACTCTTTCTCCCCATCCCAATGAGACCCCAAGTCACCACCTACAAACAGCCTCTCTGGCTCCTGATCAAGCTAATTAATAGCCATGGTACCGGAAACTCAGAAAGAAATCTTGAAACCCAGCGGCTTTTGGCAGAAATGCATCTGGACTGCATACAAGGTGGCCGCTAGCTCAGAGCTTATTGAAAAGCCAGATAGGAGCCGGCGGTGACAGGGCAACTACAGTTTCATGGGAAGAGGGGCGGTACCGGCTCGTCCTTCATGCCCTACCTAGGTCATGAGTTGCCCCACCCCCCACAAGCGGCTCTCTGGCACAGCCATGGCTCCAGAGGCAAAAGGACTTAATCCAGAGCCCGAAAAGTGAATGGACCATGTGTTAAACTACGACACCATACCTCCCTGGGAGGGAAAGGGTGTTGCTTCCTTCCGCCTTTTCCCCCCTGGCAGCAAGGTGGCCGCCACCTCAGAGCTTATAGGAAAGCCAGGTGCGAGCCTACGGTGATGGGGCAACTGCAGTCTCATGGGAAGGGGGGTGGTACCGGCATGTCCTTCAAGCCCTACTGAGGTCACGAGTTACCCCCCACAAGTGGCTCTCAGGCACAGGCTTAATATCAGACACAAAACAACCAATCTCGTAATTATCTGGCTCTTTTCAGAAATCCAAAATTGTGGCCACATGACATTATATGATTCTCATAACCAGCTATAGAAAACAAAATATTTCACAATGCCTTTTCAGCAATTCTGATTGTTGGGGGCGAAATTCTAGACAATAATGGTGCATCTTTTGTCAAAATAATGAATATAATCAATGTAGAGAAGAGTTAAGTAGAAATCATCTGCCTCACAGGCATTTGAAGGGGTGGGAGGGGGGTATATTGGGGTTCTTGGTGGTGAAAAATGAGTACTGGTAAAGGGAAAGGTGTTTGATCACTGTATGACCAAGACTTAAACCTGAAAGCTTAGTAACTTTTCCCACAGTGATTCAATAAATAAATATAAAAATTAAAAAATTAAGGTGGACTTCATGCCCAATTCAATCAGCTAATCAGTGGCTGAATAAATAGCAGAACTCCTACAAAAAAAAACCTGAATTTTTTCATTTATGTTATAGTTTCAGGATAGTTAGAAATTAATGACTATCTTATGTGTATGGGCTGGAGCCATAGCAAAGCATGTAGGGCATTTGCCTTGCAAATGGCTGACCCGCGTTCAATTCATCCGTCGCTCTAAGAGAGCCTGGCAAGCTACCGAGAGTATCCTGCCTGCACAGCAGAGCCTGGCAAGTTCCCTGTGGTGTATTCTATATGCCCAAAACAGTAACAAGTCTCACAATGGAGAAGCTACTGGTGCAAATCGATGAACAACAGGATGACAGTGCTACAGTGCTCATGTATATATGTGTGTGTTTGTATAAGTTGGTGGTACTGGGGATCAAACTCAGGTCCTCACATATTTGAGTCATTTTCTCTGAGTCACATTCTATGACTTTCAATAAATGCGAAATTCAAAGCATATTTTATTATCTATAAATATTTTCCTTAAATGAAATACAGTTTGATTCCTGGTACCCATAGCACTTCCAGGAGTGATCCCTGAAGATAGAGTCAGGAGATATCCCTGAGAACAGTTGGGTGTGTCTCTAAATACCTCCCCAATTGTCTATAGTACAACAAAGGAAGAAGATCAAACTGATACATTCTGAGGCAAAATTTGCTCTGTATAATATTCATGTACTGCACTTTTAAAAATAAAATTAATTCGCCTTATAACAAGTATTACAATGCCTACCAACTTTGAAGTTCTTCCAAAACAATAATTACAAATTTTGTATAAAATCTTAAGCCCAAGATAGTTAAGAAAAAATTGGGGGGCCATACTCAGCTGTCCTTAGAGCTTACTCCTGGCTTTGCACTCAAGGCACTTCTGGTGGGCTTGGAGGACCATATGTGATGCCAGGGACTAAATCCTGTTCAGCTGCATTCAAATCAAATACCCCACTCACTGTAGTAGAGCTCTGGTCCCAAGATAGTTAAAATTTTTGTATAGGACTGCGCATTAAGAGATGATTCAAAGATAATTCTGTTTTATTTTAAAGCTCAGATCCTTGAATAAAAGTTAAAAGAATGATTAAATTATCAATTTTATTGGCCATTTAAAATTGCAATAAAGTGGAGATATATCCAATTTACACTATCAATAATATAAATTTATCTAATTATGACTCCTTTAACGTTGCTTAATGTATTGTATACTTTTATTTGTTTTATTTCATCCTAGAATATTAAGTTTCTCTGTTAACAACTTAAAAATATGCCCACACTTATTTTTTAAATAATAAATAACTACTTCGATTTAAATGCAATTGAGGAGGTGGGAGTTTTGCCAAGCAGTACAGGAAGATGAGCCATTCCAAAACTATACAGCCCAAAGAACTGTACAGTTCAACACAAAAGTCCAAGGATGTGCTACTATTCAGCCCTGTAGTTTTGACCCCTGTGCTTTTTCTCTAGCATCTTAAACATAATTATAGAAAGATAACAGTGGTTACTAAGGTCTCTTGAAATTTCTGTGTAAAATCAAGATTTATTATTATTTTTATTTAGGCAACCACATCTTGCAGTACTCAGGGCTTACTCCTGGCTCTGTGTTCAGGATTTATTCCTGGCAGTATTTGGGATCAAACATGGTGCTGGGGATTCAACCCAGGTTTACTATCTCTCTAATGCAGCAATGATACTTTTTAAGAGTAGTGAGATCTGTGAAATGGGAAAAATATTTGCAAACCACCTACCAGTTAACAGTTATCTATATAACAGTTAATCTATAAATTATATAAATCATAGGCCAAAAGAAAGAAAATCAGATTAGAATTCAAAAATGGATAAAAGAATTAAACAGATCTTTCTCCAAAGATGACATGCAAAGGGCGAATGGGCACATTAAAAAGTCCTTTCTAGGTACTAATAATTATCAGAAAGGTACAAATCAAAGTCATGATATGATATCACTTCATACCTCTTAGGATGCCTACTATTAAAAAAGACAAGGAGACAAAGATTGATAAGGATATGGAACCCTTGTTAGATGATCTATAGAAATAAAGTTTGATAGATATTTCCACTGAATAATTATTGAAACCTGTTATTTTTTCAATCCAAAAATTTGTTTATAACTTTTGAAAAATCTTTTCATATTGCCCAAACCCATCATTTTTTACTAAAAATAATTGGAAGAAAATTTTTGACAAGTATACAGTGAAATAAGGGTTTGGAATTTCCTTGAAATATCAAAACAAAATTACTACATACGCAGCAACCCCTTTTATGGATATTATTCAAAAGAACTGAAATAACAAGGATTTTTGAAAATTTCTGAACCCTAGGTTTCACAGCATTATTCACAATAACCAAGATATACACTTTTGGGGAGGGGTTGGTGATGCTGAGGCTTTAACCCTGGCCCTCATACTAAGTTACACCTTAGTCATGTAAGATGTGCAAACAACTGAAACAGCCACTGAATGAGTGAATTTAAAAACTGTGTCATATGCATACAGCCTATTACTCTTCAGTCTTTAAAAAAGGAAATGTTTCAATTTGTTACCATATAGATGAACCTAGAGGACATTATGTTAAATAAACAAATCACAGAAAGACAAACACTTACTTAATTGCGCTTTTATGAAGTATGTGTACTACTCCATATTTAAGATTTAACAAAGTACAATGGTGGCCATGTGATTGAAGAAGAACAATTTGGAGTTTTTAATCAATCAACAGGTGCAAAGTTTCACTTCAGCCTGGTGAACAAATTCTAAATACTTGTGGTCCAACATTGTACCTAGAGTTAATAATACTGGAGCATGCACTTAAAGTATTGCTCTGACAATAGCTCTTATACTAAATGCTTTTATCACAATTAAATAAAATCTAAAAAGGAAGAAAAGAGAAAAGAAGCGAAATCTTTCACTCAAAGAAAGCAAACATTATCATCTAGTTTAAGAGAAGAGTTTAAACAGAGTTTAAATAGTGTTCTTTTCTGGCTGAGTTTCTTCTGCTTGAAATGATCACGGCTTTTCTGATGGCCTTCATTATAATCTAGATACTGCATTTCTCCCAGAAAGCCAGATAAATTGCAAATCCAGAAAGTCCGAGCATGACAAATAAAGCTGGCTTTGACCATTATAACTGAAGAACAGCCCTGTGGGTGTTTAAAAAATTATTCCAGTTATGCACTTTAGTCACTGGAGATTTTGCAGTAGCCTGTTATGGCCCACAGGGCAGAGAAGTCACTGATCATTGTCTGAATATATGATGATAAAGTAGGAAGGTGAAACAGATTAATGTACTTTTCCTTTACAGGTAGTTGTTAATTGAAATAATGAGAGACTTGAAAAGCTGACATAGCTTTGATCTATTCTTTGATATGTCCTACTATTGTCTACAATGATCCTCATTATAAAAGATGGTCTGTTACAATAAAAAGTCAGTGCATAGTTTCTCCTCACTGATGATCAATTAAAAATGACTGAGTGAATAGAGTCATGTACACTGGCAAACACAAATAACATGGGATGTCTCTGAAGAGAAAAGAAACCTTTTTTTTTAACACTGTCACACTAAAGCTGCTTTCTGTTCTCTGACCCTGCATGAACTCACTAGGTGACTTAGCACCTACTTTTCTCTTTTCCAGAATGGCCTTTCTCACTTCTTACTGATAGTGGAATGATTACACTTTCCTCAAGACCAGATCCAACATTGCCTTTTCAGGCTCCCGGATGGGAAAGTCATGCCCAATTTCACAGCATATGGTACGTTCCTCTATTACTGTTCTGCACTACGGTATTATACGTATTTGCCTGTGTCTCTTCTAGACATGGTGTTCTTAACTATTTTTGTGCTGTGGATCCCTTTGGCATCTGGTGAAGCATATGGAACGTGTCCCAGAATGCTTCTACATGCATAAAATAAAAAAGAAAAATCATATAGAAATACAAAAGAAAGTAATACCATGACATTGCAGATATCAAATATTAAACACCAAATAATATTCTATGAAATAGTTAACGAGTTGAAGGTATGATAATTTGTATACTGCTGAAGTACTGGTGAACAGCAATAATTTTTGAAAATAACACTAGCAATTAGACTTTGCTGTGAAGTTACTGGTGATAAGTTCATAAAAACTTCTAATTTTATGATTCTTCACCTAGCTTCATGATTTAAAAGAAATACTAATTTCCAGTTGGAGGTCAGTGAAAATAAAGATATATTTTCCTTCTTTTATCCTGTTTTCATACCCTCAATGAAAAACCCTTCAATTTGACAATATGGCTTAAAGTCATTTTTTAAAATTTTTAAATCTTGTTTATTCCAGAACCATTGGCTCAATTGAAATATTCCACAAATTTGTTGAGTAGTGGCTAAATTGGGCTTTGGAGATAAGAATGCCACTTTTATCACCACCCTTATCACATCACCACATATGAAGAAATTTGATATTTTAAATTCAATTTTTCAGTGGGTGCTATAAATGGTGATAAGTATATTCCTTTGCTTAGACACAGGAACTTAAAAATTAAAATTGAAAAGCAACTGTGACAAAGCAATCTGTGTTGTTATCCATAATCACTTATTTTCTCAAAACCAAAAAAGACACTATATAAATATCTCAAATATATTCCCAAATGATATTATGTAACATATATCCTATACAATAAAATATAGCATATTCTACTATTGTGGGCTGAAGCAATAGCACAGCGGGTAAGGTGTTTGCCTTGCACATGGCCGACATGGCTGACCCGGGTTTGATTCCTCCACCCCTGTAGGAGAGCCCGGAAAGCTACTTAGAGTATCTTGCCCACACGGCAAAGCCTGGCAAGCTACCGTGTCATATTCAATATGCCAAAAACAGTAATGACAAGTCTCACAATTTGTTGTGAGACTTAAGTGGTGCCTGCTCGAGCAAATTGATGAACAACAGGAGGACAGTGCTATTCTACTATTACAGGGATTTTTAAAAGTATTTTGTTTATAATTTTCTTTTTAATATTTGGCATAGATGGCAGTGCTCAGCACTTACTCCTTGCTCTGTGCTCAGACATTACTTCTGATGTGGCCTTGAGGGACCATATGCAGTATTGGAAATTGAACCTGGGTCATCTATATGCAAGGCAAGCACCTTACCCGCTGTACTTAATACCTTTCTGGCTCCTTGAAGTAATGTTTTCAACTTTCTCATTCCCAAATTAATTTTTCCTTTTTGCTCATTCATGCTCTATTTAGTTGGTATCTTCAGAACCCAGTTTAACACTGGGCTTTTAATAAAATTTACTTGTATTAAAGTGGCAAGTGTACTCACTCACACTTCTATATCAGAAACATTCAAAGGAGTGTGTTTATGAGGATACACAAGATCCTGACAAGTGTACCAACATAACTTCTGGGATATTTGAGCAAGACCTTGACATAGTACAGTAATTTTCAAATTTCAATGTACCAATGTATCCTTGGGGGATTTGATGATGAGATCTCAAAATACTATGCTACTTATTTAACATTAAACACACACAACTGAGTTGGGGGGGTTAGAGGGAGAATGATGGGGGTGAGAGGGAAGGGGAGAGGTGGGAGATGGCACACTGGTGATGGGTATGGTGTCAGAATTATGCCCATGAGAAACCATTAATAATAGTAATATAAGCCAAAAATAAATAAAGCTTAATAAAAATAATAATGATACTATTGGATATAGGTAAAGGTAAAGGTAAAGGCCCTCCCGTTGATCGTCGATTTGCTCGAGCGGGCCCAGTAACGTCCCCATTGGAGACTTTGTTGTTACTGTGTCTGGCATATCGAATACTCTCGGTAGCTTGCCGGGCTCTCCGAGAGGGGCAGAGGAATCGAACTCGGGTCGGCCATGTTGGCCGCTTGTAAGGCGAACGCCCTACCCGCTGTGCTATCGCTCCAGCCCGATTGGATATAGAAGAATATATTTTTAAATAAAATAAAATTGTAACATATTTGAAAGTGTGCCAGCTGTCCTAACTCTGCCTGAGTTATTATAGAATAATAAAAATAATTTCTTTGCATAGATATAATAAAATGTTTAATAAACTATTTAAAGGACTCAATTTACAGAAAAAGGAAATAAGTTAGACACTACTCATTATGTTAGTTATTTTATGACAAATTTTTCTCACTATTGCTTTTTTTGGTGCTGGGTATAGTAACAATTACTTTTGATCTTAGAACCAGAAGTGTGATACTCAACAAACTGCACTTTAAACATATAAACACTTTATACATTCTCTAAAAAGTGAAATGTGTAGAGTTTTTGATGTTTGAGCAAAGTAAAAACTTTAATATTTTTTAAATGAAACAGGGTTCTCTACTTCTGGTGCTAGTAAATAGGATAATCACAAAGCAGGTATCCAAAACAAGAAACAAAAATAATTGTTCTTGGAAAAAAATCTTCTAGCATCTGTTGAAACACAAAGCTATTATAATGCAATTAGACAGACTAAGGACCAGATGCTTAGGAAGCAAGATTTAAAAGATGAAGCATGGTATTATTATAGTTAATGGATTGGATTCCAAATGTTATTGAGGTGATTCATGGACATTTCCCCCTAAAGATTAGTTGTCATATATACATTGTATTTTGATGTGATACATATTTAATATAATGTCAAAAATAAGCAGTCTCTCAAAGAATCTTAGATGTTTAGACATAAAGATAATAGTCGATACTGTTGCAGGTGGAGGAATAAATCTCCAATCTTGGTACAATAAATTTTAAATTCATGCCACAAAATAAAAAACCTAAACTCTGCTACAAATGCAATTAACTCTATAAAGCATGATCAAAACAAAACATAGCTTATAAATATCTAAAGTACAGTCTTTTCTATAATTATAATTTCTCAAATCCCATACTATTTTTGTAGTGGTAACATATGATAATATAATTCTAAATTTACAACTTAAATATGATGTCAAGAATGTTTAAGTAAAAGTTAAAGTATGTTATATGTCCACATTCAGTTTTTCCATCTGTAGTGGACTCTCATACTCATTATTTTGAAAATAGTTCTCTTGTACAGTAAGCTTGTTCAAATGAAATCCAGATCATACCAGAGAAATATGCATGGAAAACAAGTTATAAGTAAAACAAGTAGTAACTGAAGCTGTTAACTTAAATTTCTTTTAATAAGTTTATTTAGTCAAGTTGAAAATAAATGTACTATGCAATTCATAGCTAATTAGCAGTAGCATACTTTTAAGATGACTTTTTGGGGCCCTAAGAGATTGCTCAGTGAGTTTGGAGTGTGTACTTTGAGGCGTGGATTAAATTCCCAGCTCTACAGAATCCTCTAAGCACTTCCAGGAGAGATCTATGTGCACTGAGCCAGGAGTAGCCTCCAACTTCTGCTGGATGTAGCCCAAAACAAAACAAAGAAAAGTACAATTTGTGTTTTATTATTTAGATCTTAATGTGTGAGACCATACCCCCAACACCCCCAGATTCCACTTCCCAGGGCAGACCAGTGAAGTACATGAATTTCATTTTGCTAATCCTATCCATCAATGTCATAACATTCTCTTATATACTGATTTTAAAGGACAAGCGAGATAGTAGAAGGAAGAAGACACATGTTTTACTCATGACTGACCTGGATTAGATTTCTAGCACTACATGGTTCTTCCAAGCATTAATGTGTACAACCCTAGAGGTTGAGTCCCAAATCCCCAACCCAGAGCCACTGGGTGTATCTCTGGAGACACTCAAGCACTAACAAAGTGATCTGGATAATCTCTAGCACTTTAGGCCCAAGCACCACAGTCTCCTACACCCTTGCACTCAACACTCTGCCCAGCAGGCTTGGAATCACCAGCTCCTGAGACTGTTGAGTACCACTTGGGAGACCAGTGACCACCACAACCCCCTCCAACAGTAATTTAAAAGTAATCACTCATGAAAAATTGTAAATACTTGAAGCAGGAAATGTTATTTGATATTAAGGGATGGATCATTCCACAGAAATGCTATGTTATTATCAATAGAATTGAAAATTGGTAGGGAAACATAACCTCAGTAGTGATGATGACTATATGATGAACATATACTTTTTAGCATACATTCTTATTATTAAATATTTAGTGAACAAATGAATAAAATCTTTACCAAAATAATCATATTTTAGCCACAATAAAAATCTATAAAAGATGAAGCTCCACATTCTTCTAAGGAAATCACCCCACATATATTTAACTTTTTCATTAGGTGACACAAATCTAGAATATACTATGCTGCACTCAAAGCAAATTTGATATTTTTCTTCAAGACAAGGTGAAAAATTTTTTTTTACTGTAAGCCATAAACAAAATGAGAGGATCACTCCAATGAAAGAGATTACAGGAGGGGAAAGTTTCTTTAGGACCGTGTCAAAATTCCCAATAAACCTAATATATGGTTATGAGAAGAAACATTTATATAAAAGCAATATTAATCATATAATTTTTTTTCTTTTTGGGTCACACCCGGCGATGCTCAGGGGTTACTCCTGGTTCTGCACTCAGGAATTACTCCTGGCAGTGCTCAGGGGACCATATGGGATGCTGGGAATCAAACCCAGGTTGGCCGCGTGCAAGGCAAACGCCCTACCCTGTGCTATCACTCCAGCCCCAATCACATAATATTTTAAAATATTATCTGGTACTTAGTGATTTGAAAACAATAGACAAAAACAAGTCTGCTGAATTATTGAGAAAAAATTCAAAATATTGCTCCTGCACGAAAGAACTTTTAAAAAGTATGAGACTTAAAGAAAATCACATAAATAAACAAGTAATTAAATTAAGGACTGACTGGCTAGAAATGATAATGTAGATCAATGGTTCATAGAATTAGTGAAGTTTTAGCATTTAGAAAAAGTAAGGTATCATACAAAATCAATTTTGGTGCTACATATGCTTTAGAATCAAAATGAGCAGAGAAGAAAAAAAATTCAGAATGAGTGAATGAACCTGGAAATATTTTAGTTAGCTTTCTTATATAAGAGAGATATGATATTTCATGCCATACAAAAAATACATAAGATAATCCATTATAAGAATTTAAAGAACATGATCAATGGAGTTCCAGAGGGAAATCCACCTAAAAAATTCTTCCAGATTTCATATTATATAAACAATTATATAAATTATTTAGACAATCAGCTTTGAACCATGAATATTGGTAACACTATTCATTCCATTACTGAAAGTAATGCCAAATCATTATTTTTAACACTCATATATATTATCTTATTTTATCACAAAATTACTAAAAGTAGTCAAAAAAGATCATTATCATTTTTGCTCTTATTTCTTTAGGCTTTATTGAGAATTAATTGACACAATATTGCCTAAGTTTTATGAGTATAACCTAATGACGTGCTATACTTATATATTGTGAAATAACTACCAAAACAAAGCAAGTTAACAGATCCATCACTTCACATAGCTACAATTTATGTGTGCATATGTGTATGTTAAGAATGTAAGATTTGCTCTTTAACAAACATGAAACTGAATTAGACTAAGGAAAAATGGCTGATTCACACTCACACAATAAGCATGAGTTGAAACTTTTCAAATCTCTTTATTTAAAAACCATCACCGACTTCTATACTTCTCATGCCATTAGGAATTTGAAAGCTTAATTTTGAAAACATTTCTCATTTCTCAGATGTCTGGTATCATAACCTAATATAATCTGGAAAGTAAATCCAAGGATTATCTCAATTTGCCAAAATTTACAAGTAAAATTTTCTTTGTATCATCATATATTATGGGGGAAAAGAGAAGCAGAGATAATGAAGCAAACTTACCACTGGAGATCTGACTAACTCTTAAAACTTAGACAATTCAGGTCATTAGTCATGGAGTCCTAAAGGGAAGAAGTATGCTTGATTCCACCCAAGTAAAGCCAGAAGCTTCCTAATTTACATCCCCTACTTGGCTGAAGGTATCAGATGTGTTCAGGTTGAACAAGTTCAAGAATCTTGCTTGAGTAATTTTAAGAAATACAACATGCACTGAATAGTAATTGGCTATTTAATAATCTTGCTTGTAGAGCCAACGTAAGCTTGTTTCACTCTTAAGCACAGAATAGGACCAGCTGCCTTACTCTGTGCTAGGAAAAGAAACTTTCATCTGCATATAAGCTGTAAAGTCAACCCAATGTGAAATCCTGAAGTACATTTTGAAAATGAATGGATTAGTGATAAAATTAATGAGAAAACTAAAGTCTCTGAAATGAAATATTTTTGGCATGTGATAACCTGATATGCTGTCCTCCAAAGTCCCTTGCAATTACATTTGCTGAGCCATCTCAGTATAGCTTTCCTTGCATCATGGCTATTATATTAACCGAGTCATCTTGTCTATTTATCCTGTGTCACATCACTTTGAAACACTAATTTTTTCTTCATTTATGGTAACCTCCTTATCTACGCTAATACACTGTTTTCAGGACTTGGGTTTTCTGAGCATGGCTCTTAACTTCCCAATAAAACTACCCTTCCATCCCAGCTATAACTTTTTTTCATCTGACACTAATTCTTCCCTTCTATCTGCACACATACTTCCTCACATGCCAGTCATCTTACTAACAGCATCATTTGTTTCTTTTGCATACATCTACTAAACAATGTGGGTCTATTCTTCAAAAAACCACTTGGGTACTAAATAGAACAACAGCTTATATTGCATAGAGATGTACATGTGTATATATATTATACATATGTCTAAAGTGTATACTCTATGGAAAAATGTATACATATAAACCATACATACACTTTTATACATACTTTATTATATATGAACCATATATACATGTGTACATATAAAAATAATGTAGGTATATACACACATACACGTGTGTATAGGTAACTACTGTTTTCTTTCTTCAAATGTGTTCATTAATTTGCTAGTAGATATGCCACAAAGATTGTGTCTCAATAAATTAGTATTTTTCTATCATCCGTCAAACCCTACTCTTTGTGAGTTCATTTAGTAGATATATATTTGGTTGAGACATGTGCTTGACAGTATATTTGCTATTGTATCTTAAGTGAAAATCAAAGAAGCTAGAGGTTGGTTAAAAGCATTTCAGGCAGAGGCAATAACAGACATGAGTCTGGCATCTGAGCAACAAGAGCAGATCAGCATGGCTTAAATACAGTGTGGCGGCAGAGAGGGGGCAGGATTTGGACCTATCAGAACAATAATAATCTTTATTTGTTGTTTATTTGTTTTATAGGCACACCTGGAAATGCTCAGCAGTTACTCTGGACTCTGTGGTCAGTAATTACTCCTGGTGGTGCTCAGGAGACTGTCTGGAATGTTGGGGACAGAAGACGGCTTGGCTGCATATCAGGGAAGCACCTTACCCAGTGTACAATCTCTCCGATCTTTCTATTTCCCCTCATCTTTAATCATATATAAACACAACCTTATCAAAAAGTCACTCGGGATGCTCTGTGGAGAAAGGAAATAATGGTAAATGGTAGTGAAAATGGGTCAACGCTCAAGTGACAAAAACAAGTTGGCAGTTGGCTATTGCCATGTTCAACAAAGGGCAACTTAGATTAGGGTGAAATGAAAGATATGAATGTATCATCTACTTTTTCTGCCATTCTATGAGTCTTCTTGTGCTGTGACCATCTGGCATAATTTCTATAGCAGCTCTAAAAACCTCCTTCCCACTTCTTGCAGGTTCACAAACTGTTTCCTTCCTCTCCACCTCCTCCTCCATGTTGATGGATGACTGTTCCGTAGTTACTAAATAGAGCAAAGTCATCCTCTCTAAGCTTCCTCACCCCCTCCCTCTATCATCTTACATGTCCTTGTCCTTTCTTTAAGCACATGAAATAATTTATCTTGAACATTTGGGGATTTCAGATTCCCCTAAACAGACATCAAAGTGAGAGCTTACAGTGCAGGGTGCAGGTAGTTTATCTAGCAATTGAAACCAGAAAGTTCAGGGGATCCAGGGATAAAGGGAGTTTAGGAAAGAGAGAGCAGGCAATGAAGGAAGCATCAATGAGCACATTGCCCTGGGGAGAAACCGAGGTCTCCTCCTGTTGAGGACATTCTAAGAAGCAACACAGAATCTGCATCATAATTACACTTCCTGGGGAAAAGGACTCTGGCCGCTTAACCCAAGGCTGTCTGCTCTTTAGTAATTAAAAAGTGCTTCTGGTGACATTTATTGCCCCTCCCCCCATACATTTCTGGCTTACTCCTGTTTACAGCAAATTGAACTCTCCTGGCAATGGTTAAACTCTCAGGCAAAGCAGCCAGGAAAAGAGTCCTGTAGAGGTGGGTGACATCAGAAGTGCATTGATTTCAAGTGAGAAAGAAAATTAAAGAGAAAAGCGTCAGGAAGATCTACCTAGTTTTCTTTTTCCTTTAAGACTTTTTAAATTGTTATTCTCTATGAAAACACAACTTAAAGGGGTTATTTTGAAACACCATATAAGGATCTTATAATCATCAAATGAACCACTTACTTAAAGATGAAGAAAAAAACAGTTCCTTAGCAGATGAAGGGGTTATTATTTGAAAACATCTCTTCTTTTTACTAGTTCCCAAGCAACAATAAGTAACCCAATATCTATGGAATTATATTGAATTTTATCATCTTTATTTTGCTTGGAGTGGGCACATCCAGCAGTGTTCAGGCTCACTCCTGGCCAGGCTGGTGAGAACTGTATATGGTGCTGGGAATCAACTCAGGGTTGACTGGTTGACCAGCATGCAAGGCCTGCACTTTATTGCCTGTACTACATCTTCAGACTGTCATTTTAAAAACTGCATACATGTAAGGACAAGATCATTGAAAATACCAGAACCACAAAACCTAAGTTTCAAAATTCTTTTTACAGAATCTTTTTTTTTCTGTGTTCCATACATGACCTTGAGTAGGAAAAAACTTTTATTCTTGCTCTGTAGTTGTTAAAACAATGACACAATTTTAGGGTCCTAGACACCTCCAAAATTGCATAAAGCTGAGGAGTTTCTGCTATGTCAAAGAATTCATCATTAAAACAAAAACATATCCTACACCATGAGAGAAACAATTCACCCTCCATCCATCTAACAAAGGACTAAAACATCTGACAAAGGGCAAGATATGTAAAGGACCCACAAACCTCAACAAAAACAACAAAAAGACCCCCATCAAAATAGGGAAGAAGTGATGAACCAATGAATCTCCAAAGAATACATAGAGTGAAGATACTCATCATCACCTAATATCAGGAAAATGTAAATTAACATGGCAATGAGACATTGCCTCACACGAATCAGAAAAGCCTGTATTAAAAATTCCAGAAACAAGTGATGTCAGGGATGTGGAGAAAAAATGCTCACTTGTAGTTAACAAGAATTACCCTAGTTGTGTCAACCTATGTGGAAACAATAAAGAAAGTATGCCAAATATGAAAATATTAATTTATCATATTATCCAGCAATTCCTACCCTAGATATTATTCAAAAATACAAACCCCACTAATTTTAAAAGATATATGGAGGTCTATGTTTGTTGCAGTACAATTCACAATATAAGATTTGATAAGTTGAACACAAGTGTTCAACAACAAATGATTTGATAAAGAACAGATGGTGTAGATACACAATGAAATATTACTCCTCTAGAGCGATAGCACAGTGGTAGGGCGTTTGCCTTGCATGCAGCCTACATGGCCGACCCGAGTTCGATTCCTCCGCCCCTCTCGGAGAGCCCGGCAAGCTACCGAGAGCATCTTGCCTGCACGGCAGAGCCTGGCAAGCTTCCCGTGATGTATTCGATATGCCAAACACAGTAACATCAAAGTCTCCAATGGAGACGTTACTGGGCCCGCTTGAGCAAATCTATGATCAACGGGAGGGCCTTTACTTTACTTACTTACTTATTAGAAAACATAAAAATTGTCTTTTGTTGCACCATCATGGAACTAGAAGGAGTCATCCTGAGCAAAGTAAGCTAAAAAACTACAAATAGTGCTAAAAATCAAGGGAACAAACCATATCCAAAGAAAACAATTCCTTAGATTCTGACCACAAAACTAGGTTTTCAAGATGAGGAGGAGAGCAGGCTGAAAGCTTGAAAGTGACCCAATAAACTCTACTGGATATTGTAATGGATAATGGTACTTGGTTATTGGTGTGGTGTGGGAATATTCTGCATGTACAACATATAAACATTTACAATCATGAAAATATGATGTAAGTATATATTAACTCAATTAAAAAACACAAGGGTTCAGAGATAGTACAGAAGGAAAGTACCTTCCTGGCATGCACCAGGCCAGGGTTCTATACCTCACATGCCATATGTTCCCACAAGCCCCACCAGAAGTGATTCCTGAGCTACAGCCAAGAGCAAGCACTCAGCACTGCTGAGTGAGGTTACCAAACAAATCAAAATAAAAATTTTAAAGAATAATGAGCAAAGGGGAGAAGGCAGCTGGAATAGAGAAGGGATCACTAAGAAAATGATTGCTGGAGGAACCAGTCAGGATGGGAGATGTGTGCTGAAAGCAGATAATGGACAAAATATAATAATCTATCAGTATTTGCATTGCAAACCATAATGCTCAAAAGTAGAGAGAGTATGGGAAATATTGTCTGCCATAAATACAGGGGAGGTGGGAAAGGGGGGGTATACTGGGGATATTGGTGGTGGGGAATGTGCACTGCTGAAGGGATAGGTGTTTGATCATTGTGATTGTAACCCAAATATGAAAGCTTGTAACTATCTCATGGTGAATCAATCAAATTTAAAAAATAATAATAATAAATAGAAACTGTACTTTCAAGAATTTGTCAATATTTTAGTCAATAGTACTTGAAGCAAAATTATAAACACAGATTGAAGAATAGGCTAGTTCACTCAAAATTGTTTTATTAATTGGAATAATTTTTTTTTTGCTTTTTGGGTCACACCCAGCGATGCTCAGGGATGACTCCTGGCTCTTCACTCAGGAATTACTCCTGGCGGTGCTCGGGGGACCATATGGGATGCTGGGAATCGAACCTAGGTCGGCTGCATGCAAGGCAAACGCCCTACCTGCTTGTGCTATCGCTCCAGCCCCTGGAATAATTTTAATGTGTTGTACTTCACTTTTAGTTTGCTTTTGTTTATGGCCAATGATTATTTTACACCAAAAACCATAAACAATTCTAAAGGTGTTTAAATAATATAATTTATTGAAAAATTAAAAATTTCAAGAAAATTACATAAGCCTAATATTTATAACTTTCAAATTTTCACACTGAAATTATGTTTAAAAACAAGTCCTATAATCTATTGCAACTAGCTGTGATATATAACTTGGCAGCGGTAGGGCATTTGCCTTATGCGTAGCCAGCCTGGCCGAGCAGGGTTTGATTCCTCCACCCCTCTCGAGAGCCCGGCAAGCTACCGAGAGTATCTTGCCCACATGCAAAGCCTGGCAAGCTACCCATGTCATATTCATATGCCAAACACAGTAACAATAAGTCTCAAAATGGATACGTTACTGGGCCCACTCGAGCAAATCGATGAACAACGGGAAGACAGTGTTTGTGTTTGTGTGTTTGTATATGATAAGAATACTCCTCATTTTTCTTTTTCCAAAGGACTTTGTCAAACACAATTGATGATTTTGATTGGTTTTATTGAAAAGTGATTTATCTAGATTTCCTGATAATATTATGAGAAATTTATCTCCCATGATCATTATTCATTATGCAGACAGTTCTAAACTTAGAAAACTCCCTTCATATATTGTATTTTCAAGTGACTTGAGTTTTATTTACAAGAGCATTCCCACAGGTTCAAGTTCTATTTTCACCTGAGTTTTGAATGTGGATGAAAACAAAACAGAACCATCTGTTTACTTACATGGACACTTTTAAAACCGCTGAAGAAGGTATAAAGTGGGGACCTTCTCCCAAACCTTTCATTTTACTCCCGTCCCTCAGACTTAGTCATTTCTAAAAACCATTTCTAGAACAGCAAAAATTAATTCTGACTGGCTATAAAAATTTCTTTTTTTAAGGATTTTCCTTCTCTCTAACCTATTTAAATTTCAAGTGTTGACCAAAATAAAATACAAAAACCTGTGCATTTCTTTGTATGTGTGTGCATATGTGTGTGCAAGACTGAAACTCTATGATTAGATAAACCACGAGGAACCAGAAAAGTGAAAAATTGAGTGGATGATTGCGTGCTTAATAATACGAATAGTTTAGTAAAAGAAATTCTATGTAGTACCACTTGTATGTAAATTTCATGACTTCATCTTTTCTAACAGCTACATAGTACTCCATTGTGTAGATATACCAAAGTTTCTTTAACCAGTCATATGTTCTGAGGGACACAGGTTTTTTCCAGATTCTAGCTATTGTAAACAGTGCTGCAATGAACAAACAAGTGCAGATGTCACTTCTACTATATTTTTTGCCTCTCTGGGATATATTCCCAGGAGTGGTATTGCTGGGTCAAATGGGAGTTCAATTTCTAATTTTTTTGAGAATCGTTCATACTGTTTTCCAAAAGGGCTGAACCATTCTGCATTCCCACCAGCAATGAAGGAGGGTCCCTTTCTCAACACATCTGTGCCAAAACAGTTGCCTTTGTTCTTCTGGATGTGGGCCAGTCTCTGTGGTATGAAATAATATGGAAAGTATCATGCTAAGCAAAATGAGTAAGAGAGGGACAGACATAGAAAGATTGCATTCCTCTGGGGAACATAAAGTAACAAAATAAGGGACTAACATCCAAGAATAGCCGAGATAAGTACCCGGAGGTTTACTCCATGGCTTGGAGGCCAGCCTCACATGCTAGGGGGAAAGGCAGGTCAGATAGAGAAGGGAGCACCAAATAAAGGGTTTTGGGAGATTCCGCCCAGGATGGGAGATGCATGCTGAAAGTAGACTATAGACTGAACATGATTGCCACTCAGTTCCTCTTTTGCAAACCACAGCACCCAAAAGGAGAGAGAGAACAAAAGGAAATGCCCTGCCACAGAGGCAGGGTGTGATTGGGGGGTTGGGGTGTGGGAGGGATACTGGATTAGTGGGGGTGGAGAATGGGCACTGGTGTAGGGATGGGTACTTGATCATTGTATAACTGAAACCCAAGCACAAAAATTTGTAAGTCTACAACTGTACCTCATGGTGTTTCACTAATAAAATTTTTTTAAATAATTAAAAAAAAGAAATTCTATGTTAGTAATAAAAATAGAAAGAACAGGGGACCAGAGAGATAGTACAGCATGTAGGGATCTTGCCTTTTGCGTGGCTGACCAGATTTGGTCCCTAGCACCATATTTGGTCCCCCCAGCCTGTTCGGGAGTGATACCTTAATGCAGAGCCAGGAGTAAGTTGCTAGAACAAAATTCTTTTTGTTCCCATATTCTGTTAAAGAGCTAAAAATCATCAGAATAAGATGATAGATATTATTTATATGGACCCAAATAAAGAGCACGAAAATCTCAAAAATATTTCTGCTTTTTTTCTTGGATAAGCTTGTCTTTAGGAGTTTTTATTTCTTTTATGGTAAATGTATTAATTTTTCATTGCATTCTAGGATGGTAATGATGAAAGCACGGGACACAAGAGGCATAGTGGTAAGTAAGTTAATGTTTTTGTCAAACTTATACTCTAAAAAACGATTAAAGTTGGCTTTATTTTCAAAATAAAGTCATAATTTATCATCATAAATATCTATTTTCAAAATTATGAGTTACTCAAATCATGAAAGGTAGAGTGAAAAATAATGAACTGATAAGGAAGCCAGACTAAAATAAATCACCTAATATATTATTTACACATTAAAAACATGGTGCATTTGCTTTCTAGGTAACACTTTCATTCAATATCTGAAATAAATGAAAATGCTTTCATAACACTAATGACTTCTAAAAGTATAAAAAGCATATTTGGATTAGACAAAATGGAATATATTATAAAATCAAAATAAATAATCTATTTTCTTGACTAAGTTTATATTATTTTAACATTTAATTTAGTTTATCATACTGAAATATGCATTTAATTAAGACATTTGAAAATATGACAAAAATCTCTGTTCTCTTCAGGTCTACCTACCTCAATGCTAAATTATGAACATCTATGCTGAATTCCATTAAAAATCTATTTTCTATATGATGCACTTTGTCTAAATGTTGTACCCCACTAGAATGTATCAATGCTTAACTTTCAGTGAAGGAAATGAACCATAACAAATGAGAATATAACTTTAAGACACAGAAAAAGTTACAATTTTTCAGAAGTTTCAATTTGGTGACTAGCAGCATAAAAACACATTTTAATATTTTATTAGGCATTATAATTAAGTAAACTCTTCAGTCTTGTCATGGTTTGTTTCCAAACTGATTTCAGTAAAGTGAATTGGAAAACATTTTTTTGCTGTACTAATCCAAAAGGAGAGACTGTATAAGGAGATTATAAAATACAGATTATACTTTCAATTTGTTAATATCATAGACTAAATTCTAACTCAGAGAGATAGGGAATAAGAATCAAATAATTAATTAAAATGGGATTCTTGACATTAGATATTTGAGAACTAATGGCCAACTGTTTACTTTAGTGATTTTACTGCTAATTTTGGTTGAACTGTAATTTTCCTGCACAGGATTCCATATTGTAATTTTTATTATTCATTTAACAAATGCCTCACTATCATGAGAAATATACGATTTTTGTGTGAGAGCCATAGAAAATGACTCTAAACAATGTGTAAAGAGATCCCAGCTAACTTGACTAAGAGTTTTGTTACAAATAATTAACATGAACAAGTCCTGTCTTTCATGTATTTAACGAGGAGTTTATTGAGTACCTATTTATCCGACATATAAATCTTAACTTCCTGACTATAACTTGAACTTTACTGTAGTACTGCATTATTTAATCAACGTTCTTTTGTCCTTTCATCAAACCTGTAAACTGTCAGAGAGTAGCTTTGTTGCTACCCTTTTATCTGTTACAAAGTCAGATAATCCAGCCATCCTTGGTCATCCATTTATCTCCCAATTTCCCATGAGTCCACTCCCTCTACTTCTATTATCCTCTCACTTGATAAATCACAAACCAAATTCTTCATCTTTTGGAATATTTGTGATTTTCATTCACAAATGAGAAGAATCTTTGAACCCTGTCAGTTGTTATCTATGTGTGGTCTCCACGCCAGCAGTTTCACTATTTTCTTAGTAACTCTTGTTTCTTTTAATGGAATTATCATGAAGGTGGTTTTCCCAGGGTGAGACCTATCCATTGCACTCTTAGTAATCTCTAAGAAATATAGATTCTTGGGCCACAACTCAAAAGAAGCTAATCAGAAATTCTGGGGGCAAGGCACAGCAAGCTCAATTTTAACAAACCTTCCAGGGTATTCGCATTCCCACATGAGACTGAGAACCACTTCCCTAGTGCATTTTCTTCTAAAGGTTTTGTGAAGATAAAATAAGGAAAATAATGCTACAAGGCTTTGAGGGAAACAATCAAATAAATCAAGGAATATAGAAGCATACTTTATTAAACAGGTCAAGGATTATTTTGAATTTATTGTTTGGTTTCTCTATTTCCTCCTTCGTTTGTACATGCATTTAGAGATAATCTCAGCAATGTCAGCAAGGCTTGGTGACATAGTTCAAGCTGTGAGGGTTCAATAAATAGGTCGGTAAACATTGCAAATCAACAAAGCTTTTGATGAAATGTCAAGCAAGGCAGAGCTTAGCTATATTCAGCTCAGCTTGAACTCATAAACCATTAACTGGCCTCTGTACTTCTAGGACAGTATGATAAAACACAAATATAAAAATGAAATAATCTTCAGAAAGATATTAGTAAAAAAGTAACATATGTGATGAATGGCAATCACATACTTCAGACCAAATGAGAAGCAAAACTTTCAAAGAGTAGGTAGCTTTTCTTACAGATAAAGTTATGGGACAATTTTCTTGAGATCCAAATATACTTTAATTTCATTTTTTTACTAATAAATATTCATACATTTAAAAGGTTAATCTAATGTCAACTTCTTGAGCTCTAGCTCTTCCCTATATGAACCCTCTTTCTTTCCTAGCTATAGAAAAACTTGTGAAAGTCAAAATAGGTTTGAATTTTATTAGAATTAATAATTATTTAGAAATTAATATACTTTAAGACATAGTTCTTCTGATATATGTGGACAATAAGTAATTTCTAAAAATGAGGATTTAGGAGATTCTATAATAAAGATAACATGAATAAGCACTATACCTTTTTATTTTATGTAAAAACTGACATGTAACAATATGTTTAATTTTCAAAGCCCTTCTTAAATATTTTATTCTATGGTGTAGCCTAGAATTAGTGTCCCAGTTTGTTTCTTCAGTTGTATATGCCTGATTATTTCTTAATTACCATCCATCATAATCTTTATTATTATTTCTTACTAAAAACATCTCTTTAAGCTATACAAATATCACATACGTGTTTCTATTGTTAAGGCAAGAACTTAAATCTCATAATAGTTTTCTAATGAGTTTATGGATCTAATCTAGGCACTTAGATATTCACTTTGAAGTAGAAATCTATTGTTTATTGATTAAAGTCTGGCCATTAAGGATTGTTTTCCTCATTTTTCATACAAGATATAATTTTAGATTCCTGAAGAAAAGTTCTTTAAAATCATAACCCCAAAGTAGGACTTGGGTTCCTTTTCATTGCAGTGCTTTGTATTATCCCAAACATCTTTGGTGTCTAACCTCCCTTCTTCACTGCAACCCCCCGCCCCAATTTAACTTTTCTAGAAAGCTTAATGGCATAGGAGTCATCCAAATATCCCCTAGAGGTTGCAACCTGGCCAAGAGTCCCCTTTGAGGAAGCCTGCTTCCAAATGCTTGTGGCATTTATCATCCTTCTTAATGGCTGTTGCATTTATCTGCAGCTTTTACTCACCAGATGAGACCTCAGACATTTCAAATTCTGCGGTGGCTTGCTACACCTTCATAGGAAAGCTTTTTGCTGATTTCCCTGTTGGTACTTTTCTCTTACACATTCTATGGGGTATGATAAACCTGGAGGTAGAGTCATAGTCAAGCACGGGTAAAGCAGGTACATAATCTCTGAGCAGCTTCACAAAAGCAGACACATGCACAGTCGTTGTGCACCTGTTTCTTCCCCTCCGGTTGCAGTGACAAGTAAGGCATTCTCTACAGATTCACAGGGAGCGTTTTGGAAACACTCCCCTCTCACAGCAATGGTTTCTTCCCTCACAGGCTCAATCTACCTGATTACGTTCCCTTCTAATCAGTAACCTCAGTTCCTCCAGTGATAACTGTGCCGCCTGCTTTATATAGGATTTCTCAGAGACTAAGGCAGAAAGCAGAAAGGCGAATTAAAGGAGCTGATTATTATGAGGCCACCTGTATTTTTGTCTAGTCTTCCTGTGAACTCGATGGTGCACTCATTTATGCAAAGTGATTTTTGTGAACAAGAATCAGAAAGGAGGCGGCATTAAGAAGAGATCGGACCAATAAAGTTATGCACCTGTGTGATGCTAGGAGAAAAATTTTAAAAAGCCACTCTAAAAATGTCCAAAGCTACTCAGAACCCATTTGAACTTTCTAAGCAAGTATAAAAAAGTGTTTGACATTTGAAATATCATCTCCTAGATGTACCTTGTGCCATCTGGAGCAATCTGAAACTAAATACAAGCCAGGATGCAGGCATTCATTCTAAAAGCACATGGAGATGATTTAATAACAAAAGCTAACATTCACCCATGTAAACCTGACTTTTCCTTAAATAAAAGGAAAAATAGGAACAACTTACTTGAGATTATTTTTTGAAGTTGAACCTTGAATCCTGCTACTTGAAAGTACAGAATTGTGCCAGGCTTGTATAATGACTGTTTACCCAGAGCATACGATTGAAGTGGATTTTCAGATTAAAAATAAAACTCTTAAGTACGTCAATCCCCATCTGATCAAAGCACATAAACTAATTTTTTCAAGTGCTTCATTAACAATATACCCAAGTAAAGCTGTGGTTTTCTTGGTTTTCTTTAATGAGTAAATTGTAAAAAATGATTGAAGTCCTGGAAATCACAGTTGGAGCTTCTTTTTTCCCACTTAGACTCAATACCTGAAAGAGGGCAGGGCCAACTCTAAGGGTTGGAAACATGTTGATTTCAAGTGACTGAAAGGGTCACTGTCACTGCCTTTTATAGTTTTTAAATGCCAAGCTCCGGACTTATTTCATTTTTAAATAAGCCACGATTTCCCAAGGCACCAAAGGAAATTAAAAGCTACTTTTCAGTCTAAAATAGTCCGCTGTTATAATCATGTGCTGTTCTGAAAGTAAGTTACAATTTGACTGATTTTTTCCCCCTTGATCCTTTTTCTACTCTCAACCTCGACACTTGGAAATTTCATTTGGAGGGGGCAAGAGGTGTGGAGCAGAGAACTCATTTCTCCTGTGGTATCCACCATCCTACAAAGAGTACGGAATTCAAATTAGGGAAAAACTAAAGAAATCTTGTAGAATGAGTATGTAATTAGCTGGGTTGCTAAATGAAGGGAAATAGAGGTTGCCTAACTTAATTAACTGTAATCATTACTCATTGTCATCCTGCTTAGAAAGATTAGATGAGAGTACTTTTTCTGTAGTATTCCATTAGACATTTCTATTTGCCTCTTAATGTTAAAACCTATTATACTGCAAAGCAAGCATTGTCATCCCATTCAATCAGATGTAAACTTTACCAAACAAGTCAGTTCCGAGGAAGGCACATACACTAAACTAGAAAATGTTTGGAGTTGCACTGTAGGGGTTTAGGAACTAACTTTATAACCTAAAGCAACCTGTTTAAGTGCTTGGTAACTAGTCTTTCCATTTACAAAATAGAGTGTCAACAGCGCAAAAAGACTCAACAGTTTAAACTAGAGCTTGAGTTCCAATTCGGCCATTTTTAGTAGACGTGTCTTCTAAGCCACAATTTCTTCATCTGTAAAATGGGAATACAATTAATCCCAGCATCCTTAGGGTATAATTTTGCAAGGCATTTGGCACAGTTCCTGACACCAAGTTAGTGCTAAACAAATAGCAGCTGCTATTTATCAACAACAATAATAAGATGATAATAACTCACATTTCCCAAGGCTTTGGAGGAAATTAAATCAAATGATGCATACCAAATAAGCCTCTGCACTAAAAAAAGTCATAGTGGCGATGAGTTTTCTTCCTTTCTGTAATATATGTCTCGCACATCATGATCTTAAAGAAATAGTAATGATAAGTAAGCAAGAAGCAGAGCTATTGAAGACCCAGCTACAATAATTGTTCTCAGAGGATACTGAGCTATTGAGCTTTTTCGGTCAACTTCATGGGAGTCAGAACCTAAATTTACAGTACACGAGGGAACAATGTGGGCTCTGAATGCATGGATCTAAAACTCAAACTTCAATAACCTGGCGATGTGCTGAATAAATTGAAAATAATCCCATTATATCTCTGTCTCTGGAGTTATTATTCCCAATAATCACATTTTTGAAACTACCACCTTGAAAATTGTGTTTTCTGAAGTTGCCTCCATGTAGCAGTAGCTCCCCATCTCCTATTACAAAAAGAAAAATGAGACCAGCCTGTAAACACATTACCCAATACAGAGCCTGGAAGTGCAAGCTGGGAGGCATTAGTGCTCAATGGAAGTCAATTTAAAATAAGAGGTTATAGAGCTTTCGCTACAAGAGTAAAGAATATCAGCAATAATTGTTCTGCAGCAACCTTGGAAAGGTATACTTTTATTCAAACTGTGCAATGATTTCAGCTTATCTCCCAGGGAGGAACTTGAGTTTCATTCATTAAGTTCACAGAAAGTCAAGTCCTTCGCAGCTCTTTCGCCAGCTTCTGTACGGTTTTTATAATCACCATGGTGAGCTTATATATCAATGTTTACTTATGTTTTTAAGCACATTTTTATGGCCCACTTATTTGAAAATGCTCTTCTTTTCCTTTGATTCCATTTCTTTCTCATGTTGTTATAATCACTTTAAAGGAAAAACCTGCTAACGCTACATTTACTATCTGTGGCTTTTATAAGTCAACCAGATTAAAAATATATCCCTGTGCTGGAAAAGTGTTAAATAAATTAAGTCAGAAGAAGAAGGATAAACACAGTATGATATCACTTATATGTGGTATTTAGAATAACTGGAAAAAAGGATGTAATGATTTAAAGGTGGGGGGGGGTGTTCCCAGATCACCCTTGCCCCCTGAGCACATGGAGAAGAAAATAAATAAAGTTATGGTTGGAAGCCTGCCTCAAGTGCTGGGAGAAGGCAATTGGGATAGAGAAGGGACAATTATGACAAAGACAGTTGGAACTGATCACTCTGGAAAGGAACTGCATGTTGAAAGTACATAAAGGAATAAACACAATCTCTCAGTAGCTGTGTTGCACAGCATAGTGCCCAGAGAGAGAGAGAGAGAGAGAGAGAGAGAGAGAGAGGAGAGAGGTGTGAAGTGGCTGCCATAAAGCCATAGAGGCATTCTGGGGGTGGCAGGAGGGCAACTGGGGTCATTGGTGGTGGGAAATGGACACTGGTGGATGGATAGGGGTGTTGGTTTATTGTATGACTGAAATCTGGACTACGCGCCAGGTCGTTTTCATTGGGCGCCCAGAATGGGGCAGGTGAGAGCCCTTCCCGTCCCAAGGGACCAAGCTTCAGCAGCCGACCTCCACTATACAACCACCGCCACACTCCAGGCGGCTTTCTGTACCACGCAGCCGTTGCAGCTGTACAACACATCATAAGACACTTCCGACCCATTTTTACCACACCATATTTGATGGGGTTCAGACAATAGGCAAAAAATACCATAGAGAAATACATATATATATTCTATATATATTATATGAGCCTGGCAAACTACCAAGAGTATCTCGTCCGCATGGGCAGAGCCTGGAAAGCTCCCTGTGGCATATTCGATATGCCAAAAACAGTAACGATAACAGGTTTCACTCCCCTGACTCTGAAAGAGCCTCCAATCATTGGGAAAGATTAGTAAGGAGAGGCTGCTAAAATCTCATGGCTGGGAGCAATAGAGACATTACTGGTGCCTACTCAAGTAAATCGATGAACAATGGGATGACAGTGACAGTGAAATCTGATCATGAGCAGCTTTGTTAAGTATGTATCTCATGGTGACTCAATTAAAAAAGTAAAAATTAAAAAGAAATATTTAAGAAAAAAAGAAAGAGTGGACATGAGGGGAAAAAGAGATACATGAGAAGCAACAGGGGTCAGGGATCAGGGGTTTTAGGTACATCGATGGTTTTAAGGAATGAGAGAGCCAAATATCCAAACAACAGAGTCAACAGCACTGATATAAAGAGACCGAAGCTTTAACAACCAATCATAAGGGTGTTTCTGTCAAGATAGCAGGCTGACGTGGGGGTATGGGAGGTATGGGAGGTATGGGAGGGAACCTGGGAACTTTGCTAGAGGGAAGTTGACATACAGGTAATCGGTGCTGGAACATCGTATGTCTAAAACTCAACTATGAATAATCCTGTAAATGCTGGTTTTTTCATAAAATTTTTTTTGTAGATTTACAATTTTTGTGCTTTGGTTTCGATTATACAATGATCAGATACCCATCCCTCCACCAGTGCCCATTTTCCACCACCATAGATAATATCTCCCCACCCCCATCCCCCCATCCCCCCCTGCCTCTGTGGCAGGGCAATCCCCTGTGTTCTCTCTCTCCTTTTGGGTGTTGTGGTCTGCAAAAGAGGCATTGAGTGGCAAACATGTTCAGTCCATAGTCTGCTTTCGACATGCATCTCCCCTCCTGGGAGGATCCTCCAAACACCCTTTATTTGGTGCTCCCTTCTCTATCTGAGCTGCCCTTTCCTCTAGAATGCCCGGCTGGCCACTAAGCTATGGAGTAATCCTCCTGGTGCTGATCTCAGCTATTCTTGGGTATTAATCTCATATTTTGTTCATAAAATTTTAAAAGTGAAAATGAAAAAAATCCAGCTGTTTATTTTGGGTGATTAGTTTTAATATTTACATCTAACGATGCAAACAATTTTCAAATTAGAATCATATCTAAAACATTTTCCACAGATATCTCACTCCGTGGAATGTCTCCAAGTATAAGTTTTGATATAAAAGTGAACATCTGGAAGAACTTGAACCAACATGGGAGTTATTATTTCACCTAGCTGCCTTCATCAAACACAGCTTAGATCTAGCCTACCTTGGCTTTAAGCTTTTCTCAATGAACTGACTAATGGAATCTTGAGGGACACCTTTAAATCTAGCAGTAGAAGCCAAAACCTTCCCCACTGATAAGCAAAAGGATATTTCTGGCAACAAAACCCATCAACTATAGGAGGTATATATCTAACTCAGTCAGCCTTCAATTAAATGCTAGTCAGTAACCCCTGAAGGCAGCACCAAAGGCTCAGAGTGAAGTAAAAAAAAGACATAGCCATACTGCAAAAGATCCAGTTTCAGAGTGTGGTCTGCTTACCACTTGGCTCTGAATTTTTTGGAAATTGCCTGAAACATTTGAAACTTTAATACTTTCAAGTCCTGGGAAGAAGCATCTATTAAATCTATGGATTTATAACAGAGCCTACAAACCAACATATTGGGTTCTAGTACCTCTAACCTACATTCGGTGAGTGGTGGTCTCTTGTCTTCTATTACCCATGTAAAAACAATGCTATTGGGGCTGGAGCGATAGTACAGCAGGTAGGGCATTTGCCTTGCACGCGGTCAACCCGGGTTCAATCCCTGGCATCCAATATGTTCCCCCAAGCACCGCCAGGAGTAATTCCTGAGTGCAGAGCCAGGAGTAACCCCTGAGCATCGCTGGGTGTGGCCCAAAAAGCAAAAAAGTGCTATTTAATCACAAAAGAATCAAACTAAAATAAATTGAGTTAAATGTATATATCCCTGATGTTTATGAACCCTCACATGTCTATAATGCTGCCATAGGTATCCTCTTAAAATAGTACTTGCCTCCCATCACCCATCCTGATAATTATAACACAAAAACGTGGTAAGATAGCTTCCATCCTTTACCAAAATTTTATCACCTTGATACATTCCTCATCACATCAATTTTGCTTCTACATAAACATCTTGTGTTTTAGAGAATTTTTTTCTCCTGTAGATCAGAAATTTATTTAGGTTATAGAAAAACTGGATTTCCTGCATCCTATTTCCTAGTCCCTCCAAGCACAGATCCTAGAACAGTTGTAACTGAGCAAATATTTAGCATATGTTTCACAATGTTCAACACTGATGTCTAATACCAGTTATTTAATAGACAATATCATCTATAAACCATATACCTCCTCAGAATTTTGTTACCATGTTTGATTATAGCCATAGTGAAAAATGGGAAGCAAACAGTATCCATCAAGTAGGAATTAAACAAGTTTAGTTTATCCAAATGATAGTTTAAAGGGGGTCAAAATTATATTCTTAGAAAAGAAAGACATTAGAAAATATATGACATACCAGGTGAGTTAAAGCATTTTACAAAATGGTATGCATAGTATAATAGCGAAAAGGCATTATTTCTTAGTTGTTAAAAAAAACCTGGGCTCTGAGCTGATTGCCTGGTTTAAAATCTTGGCTCCATTTCACACTGGCACAGTGATCCTGGGTGAATTATTGTACCTTGTTACTGCTGATTTCCTCATTTAAAAAATGGCAGAATAATAGTACTTCTATCATAAAATTGTTGTGAGGCATAAATGGGGAATATTTAACATATAAAGTCATTGGAACTGGCTGGTACACATAAAATGCTCAATAAATGTTAGTTGTCATTGTCTCATTCTCAATAGGAATGCATATAGCAAACAGTTAACACTGTTTACTCCTGAATCACAAAATTATGTGATTTTATATTGTGAAAATATATGAAGAAACAAATATGACTTCCCTTCTATTTTTTCCGTTTTCTACTTTGTACAGTGAGAGTGCCTTATGTTAAACTACAATAAAAATGCAATTCAGATTCCTTTTTTATCGAATATTGCATAGGTAAGGCATAGCATCTAATGACTATTGGCTTTGGCTTGGTCATTCAACTACTTACTGGCGGCAAACACTTCATTGGAAAGAGTTAATGGATCTTCTCATAGTAACAGCATTTTCCTATCCCTAATTTGCAGAGTTGTAGGCTAATTCCCATGAACAAGCTATACAGCTGGAAGGAGAAAGCAGAGCTAATTAACTTAAATGATAGAGGCATTGCTCATTGCCTTTTCTATACAGAACTATTTTTTATTATGCCCCCATCTTCATTCTTTAATCCATTTTGTCTTCATTTTACTTTTTTATAAGAAATAAGAAATATTTTTTTTTGCCTTGGAGAAAAGCAATTAGTTCTTTCTTTTCATCATACACTGCATTGTTGCCATTTCTAGATCTCCTTTGTAAGTGTTTCCTCCTCTGTTTTTATAGCCATTCTTGAACATTTTTACTGGTACTCATAACATTCCCTTTTGATTGCTGGCTTCTAGGATTGGTTTCTTATTTCTTGTTCTTTAATGTCTCCACATCATAACGGCACCCTTTCTCACCTCCTTGTGCTTTCTGTCATATTTATCCCTCTGCTATTTTTTCCCATTTGGGAGGCAAACAACTATAGTGAAGGTATCAGCCTCTGTGTATCTGGCTTGCTCATGAAACCTTAACCAACCTCTTTGCCATATTAATAGCTAATCTAAGCTAGAAAACAAATAGCCATTAAGGGGCACATATTGTATGAATGGAAACCTTTGGTCTCTCTGCTTCTTCCTGTCTACAAGCATTAAGGGATAGTCGTTCTGTTAAGCTTTTCAAAGGGCACAAGAGAGCCTTATATATCATGTTTCTGCTACCAACAGTTAAGAGCTACCTCTGTATTGCAAGTTTCATGGATGTGTTCTTCAGTCATAGGTCAGTGCGTTTCATTAATTAGGTTCTGGGATGACATCCTGAAATGTTGTTTATTGACTCGAAGTTCTTCCTGGGTCTGTCTGGCGTATATATTGCTAGTATGAATGTAAAGTAGGTCATTTGCTTTTAATAGCCCACATATTATTTTCAATATTTCATATTGTTTCTGTAAAGAGGGAACAGTTTAGGTTTCTGTCATAATCAAAGTTTGAAAAGGAAGGATGGGATCGGTTTCCAGCATGCTTTCTAGGTTTTGCTGAAGAGAGCAAAGATGTACTGGAGGAAGAATTGTTGCTATTTTAAATTGAATTTCCTAGACATTCATTTTGGCACTAATTTTTGTGGAAATAATAAAGGATTTATGTGGCATTTGGATATTTCCCTCTTCGCAAACAATAACTATGGTGACCTTGGACAAATCGCTCCATTTTCTAAGCCTCAGCTTTTTCATCTATAAAATCAGGGCGTTGGACTACACAGCTTTTAAGGTCCTATCTAGTTTTAGCATGCTATGATTTATATATTCATTTACTTATACAACACTGCTCTGAGAAACATACATTTATACAATTATAGAGATGAACACTCAGGACTCTATTTAATAGATTTTCCTGACACAGCCACTGTACTGTACTGCTAATGGGCACTTTCCCCTGAGATAAGTAAGCTATCCTGCCAACACTAATGCAAGTGACCCCAAAAGGTTTTCCAACAGGAATTAAAGAAACAACACAAATAAAAACAAACCAAAAAATTAAACAAGATCCAGCCACAGCATAAGGACTGACTATATATACCAATTTCTGATTTGTCATGGTTCTCACCCTAAAATGACTGATATAATTCACTGGAAATAGAGATCTATCACCAGTTCCTTTTCGCTAGGTAATGTTGATAATAATAACGTAATGTGTCATCACTAACCATCACCTCTTAGGTGATATCAATCTTTCCATCACATCTACCAAGTAAGTAATATTATCACGCATAACAAAAATAAAGAAAGAGGGCATAAAAAGGCTAAATAATATGCCTAATAATATAGTTATGAAATAGAAACATTAAGATTTGAACTCAGCAGTCAGCCTGATTTCAGAACCCATGTGTCAAACCTCTTGTAAGGTGGTTGTGCTCCTCTATATTCTTGTTTATCGATCTTCTCTGAGATAAGCAATTTGATTTCTTAGATGGTGTGCTGGAGTCAGAAATATATCCCTAGTTTGCATAATATAGGCACTCATCAATGATATTTCTGCTTTGGTTCAGGCTACTCCAATAAAGTGATTATCATAATAAAATGAATATTTTTTTCCAATAAACATAAAAATTATTTTTTCATTACACCATAGTCTGATAAGTATGCAATACCATTATATAAAATAATGTGCCTAGCCATTTTTGGTAGTTTTTTGGCTACACCAGATGGTGCTCACAGTTAACATTAGCTTTGTGCTCAGGGATTAATGGCATATGTGTGGTATCGGGGATCAAACCTGGCACAGGCACATGACAGGCAAGTGCCATAACCCTTGCACTATGGTTCTGAACAAAAATAATGTACATGTCTTAATTAAAATAATTTACTGCTAAAAAGATTAACCATTAGCTTAGCTATTGGAAAAATGATATAATTGATCAATGCACACTTGACACAGACCTTCAATTTATAAAACGCAAAATATCTGGGCCAGTAGTACAGCAGGTAAGGTGCTTAAGTTTTGCACATGACCAACATGGATTTGATCCTTTGCATCCCATATGGTCCCCCAGCCCTTGCTAGGAGTGATTCCTGAGCAAAGGATCAAGAGTAAGGCTTGAGCACTGTGGGATATGACCCCAAAACAAAAACAGAACAAAACAGTAACAAAATTTCTGTGAAGTTCAAGAAAACAAAATGCAATAAAACAAAGAATATCTGTACAGCAAATTTTAGTAATCTAAAATTTGATGCAATACTACTACTTTTGAGTAGTATTGTTAGTATGATTTTGAGACTGGTCACACATTTTTATTATTTACATGTATTTATTGAATCTCCATGAGATGCAAAGCTTTTGTGATTGAGTTTCAGTCATAACATGATCAAACACTCATTCTTCCACAAGTGTACATTTTCCACGACCAATGTCCCCTGTATCCCTCCAACCGCTCCCACCCACCCCTCCCCCTGCCTCTGTGGCAGACAATTTCCTTCTTACTCTGTCTCTACTTTCGGGCATTATGGTTTGTAAAACAGATACTGAGAAACTATCATGTTTGGTTCTTTATCTACTTTCATCACACATCTCCCATCATGAGTGATCCCTCCAACCATTATTGACTTAGTGATCTCTTCTCTATCCCAGCTGCCTTCTCCCCCAGGCTCATGAAGCAGGCTTTCAACCATGGAGCAATCTTCCAGTTCCTCCCCTCTACTGCCCTTGGGTGTTTTTCTCATATTATATTATTTTATATTCCACACATGAGTGCAGTTATACTTCTATGTCTGTCTCTCTCTTTCTGACTCCTTTCACTTAGCATGATACTATCCTCCTTCATCCACTTACAAGCAAATTTCATGACTCCATCTTTCCTAACAGCTTTCCATTGTGTACAGCTTTCCATTGTGTACATTGTTTCCTAACAGTATTCCATTGTGTACATGTACCATAGTTTCTTGATCTAGTCTTCTAGGCCACATATTTTTAAAGAGTGGTAACATATTCCCTTGTGTTCCTTCCAAGGAATCTTGTTATATACAGGAACAAGAGGAGATGACTTATGTATTCAAAATGAATACCTAATGCTCTACAGAAACAATACAAATTCTGGTTGGTGATAGAGTGTGGCAATCTTAATTGTCTGGGTTTTCAAGCTCTAAGAGTCTTTAATGATATTCATTATGATGGGGGAAATAGAGTTGTGTAAACCTCACTAAGAAAACTAGATCAAAAGCTACCAGCGTGTCCAAGGGATGCACGGCACTACTTTAATTTTATCCATTAAAATGTATCTGTCACTAAGATAACATTGGTTAACACTAATAGAAATGTTTGTTTTTTAGAGGACTGTGTTAACTGTCCCTCATTGTGTATGCTTTCACTTCCTTTACAATAATCTCCAAGTGCAATTTCATAGATTCATCAAATTCCACATAGGCCTAATGTTCTATAATGTAATCAAACAACAAAGCAGCCAATCACCTACTTGAGAGAGCATCATTTTGAACATTGCATCCATATCGAAGAGTGGCTTATACTGTAGGAAATTCATCTATTACTATGAAGATATAATGATTCTTTATCCAATAATTGTTCCAAAATTCTCATGTTAGGTATAAAAGGTAAAGGTAAATACCTAAAGACGCTGTAGAGCAAGAACACATACTTTTCAAGCTTAGATGTTATCTAATCCTTAAAGAAGACTTTCAGTTGAAATGTGGTCAAAAAACCCAAATATGTCTTTAAATCAGTAAAATTACTAATGAGTCATTTTTTTGAATAATCAGCACTCCAGTATAAGATAAGATATAAGATATAAGATAGCATCATCTTCTAATGCTATCTTGTGCAACACAATTGTTTTGTGTAAAAAAAAGACAACAGGAAAGGTTTTGGAAATTGTATAACTAATTCACAAACACTTCCACCAGCAGCCGCAGAATGATCATCTAAATTCTTTCACAGCATCACCCCCATGAAGAAATGAAAATGCACTCTGCACTCCTTAATTTGCCACCTTTCAAAGATAAGGTTAATGGAATTAAGTTAACCATAAAGATTATTATAAATTGGATGCTTGTTCCTTAGATGTCTGAGGTAATTTAATGCATTTCAATAAATATGAGGTTGGAAAACATAAAAAGGGAATTTATGGTACTAATTTAAATAGTATCTTTCCATATCACTTGTACATGCAACAGCATAACCGATGATATTTGTCAACTCAAAAATATGTTTGAAGGGGAGATTTGGGAACTTTAACTTCAAATTCAATTGGAGTCAAATGCTCACTGTTAAGCTCAGAATATCATGGAAATAAAACATTTTTTCCAAGAATTTTGGCTATGAAATGGATTAAAATATCAACAGAGGGGAGACATGTAGGGAAATTAATCACAAGCGAACTAACCTATTTGTAATTATTATTCTCATCAACATAATCACTAAGCTTAGGTTTCAAACCATAACTTTAAATGATTGCATTTTGAGTTTTGATGAAGATATGCTTTGATTGTTCTGTATGTTTTGATATATATTATCTACCACATATATTCCCTTGTACTATGGTTGAGCTATAGCACAGTGTATAGGTTGTTTGCCTTGCATGCGGCCAACCTGGGTGACCCGGGTTTGATCCCTCCGCCCCTCTCGGAGAGTCTAGCAAGCTACCGAGAGTATCTCACCCACACCGCAAAGCCTGGAAAGCTACTCATGACATATTCGATATGCAAAACACAGTAACAAGTCTCACAATGGAGACGCTACTGGGCCCGCTTGAGCAAATCGATGAACAACAGGAGGACAGTGCCACAGAGCTACAGTGCAAAATGAAAATTATAGAAAGAGATGGATAGTTATGGTGAATGTCACATTATAATCATTTTTGGATATCATTAAAACTGTCCTGTATTATTGTAGTAAATCGTTTGGAGCATGGGATTCAGCTACACTTAGCTGTGTTCAGGATCTACTCTTGTCTTTTGCTCAGGGATTTCTCCTAGCGATACTGCGGACATATGTTGTGCCAAGATTGAACTGGGATTGGCTGCATGCAAGGCCTTACCCCCTTTATATCTCTTTGGCCCTATTCTAATGTGACTTTATGAAGTAATTATAATAGTTTTTATTTAAGGAAATTGATTCATTGAAAGGTTAAATAACGAGTTTCAAATTGTATTGCTAGAAAAATGAGTGAAATTTTAAATTTATATAATTTCGTAGCTTATTTTAAGCTTGTTGTTTAGACTGTAGTGACATGTTATCTCCTTATAGCTAAAGAATACTGGGGCCGGAATGATAGTACTTTGGCTGGAGCATTTTTGTGTGTCTTCCACACAACAGACCTGGGTTCGATCCCCAGCACTTCATAAGGTTTTCTGAGCTCTGCCAGGAATGGCAGATGAGCACAGAACCAGGAGTATGTACTGAGCACTGATTGTTGTAGCCCCCAAACAATACTATAATGTAATATAGCACTGTCACTCTCCTCACATTGTTCATCGATTTTCTCGAGTGGGCCCAGTAACGTCTCCATTGTGAGACTTTGTTGTTATTGTGTTTGGCATATCAAATACGTCATGGATAGCTTGCCAGGCTTTGCCATGCAGGCGAGAGATACTCTCGGTAGATTGTCGGGCTCTCCAAGAGGGGTGGAGGAATTGAACTCAGGTCGGCCATGTTGGCTGCATGCAAGGCAAACGCCCTACTTGCTGTGCTATCGCTCCAGCCCAATGTAATATATAAAGACTAGAATTTCTTTTCATTCTATCTATTAACATTTAGATAGTGTCAAAGTTAACTATATTGGTATGTTAAATCATTGCACTTCAACACTTCTGAAGTGCCCATTACCTTCCAATATTCTTTATGTTTATATCAGAGCATTGATGATGAATAACCTTGGCAAGAAAACTCTTGTCAAAGTCCTTATTGCTGATAATCTTAATAATAGAAAATGTCTTATGGGCTGGATAGATATTATAGTGAATAGGTCTTTTTCCTTGCATTTAGTCAATCCAGATTCAATTCCCGGCATCCCATTATGGTCCCTCATGTACTACTAGGAGTAATTTCTGAGCACAAAGCTAGGAGTAACCTCTGAGCATTGTTGGGTGTGTCCCCCCAAACAAAATGTTTTATATTTCTTCTAAATGAAGAATCCCATATTTCCCAATATTCTTTATATATATATATAAAAAAATCCTAGAAAACTAAATGATGTAGAGTCAATTTTATAGTAATAATTCCTTCTAATTTCTACACACATATGTGGATAATCCGAAGAATAAAAAGGAGTAAAAGTCAGGTAATATAGAAATAGAAAATGAATTCTGCTATTAGAAAACAAACAAGATTAAATGAAAAACCAAAAAAGTTAATATAAACACTATGAAATGTGATATTCCAAAATTTGGAACTGAAGGTATTACCTACTAATTTCTAATAAATAAATGGTTCGTTATTGTTGCGAATCTTATTGTTTCTCCTCATAGATTATAAAGGTAAAGGTAAAGGTAAAGGCCCTCCCATTGATCATCGATTTGCTCGAGCGGGCCCAGTAACGTCTCCATTGGTGACTTTGTTGTTACTGTGTTTGGCATATCGAATACATCACGGGAGCTTGCCAGGATCTGCTGTGCGGGCGAGATACTCTCGGTAGCTTGCCGGACTCTCTGAGAGGGGCGGAGGAATCGAACTCGGGTCAGCCATGTTGGCTGCGTGCAAGGCAAATGCTCTACTGCTGTGCTATCGCTCCAGGCCCCATAGATTATATAAAAGTATTTTCCTTTAAAAGGGTTTTCCTTAAGTCTAAGCTATTGTTATTAATATTTTAAAATCTATCTCTATTGCTCATGCACATGTTTCAGGCCATTTATGTGTTATAAACTTCTACCAAATGAAAACAGGTTCACTGAGGTTCTTTTACACAGAACTTATATATAATAGCTTTGTATTGAGGAACAAATAGAGCAGTAAAATTATTTAATTAGGAACTGAGTTTTATAATGTATTTTAAAGCTAAATTACATGTTTTCATGTTATATATCATTATTAATTTTGTATTTCAGAAAATATAGCATGATACATTCCAGGCTAACTGGCTGAATAGCTCCCTTCTTTATTGCACTAAGTCTTATTCCATTGTACTACTGTTTATTCATTTATTTACCTATGGAAGGATATCTTGGTTGCTTCCAAGGTTTGGCAAGTATTGATAAAGCTCCTATAAGAATCCAATTGAACAATTTTGTAAGAATATAAGTTTTCTATTTGAGGGTGACTCAGAAGTATGGTTGAATGGATGGTAAGGTTAAAGAGAGTTTTAGAAGAACACAAAGTTCTCTTTAAATGACTAGCATTCTGCATTCTTTTTGTTTACTTATTTGTTTGGGAGATCACACTCATCAGTGCTCAGGAGTTTCTCCTGGCTCTGTGCACAGGGATCACTCCTTGTTGGACTTAGAGGATCATATGAGATGCCAGGGATCGAACCCAGGTCTGCTGCATGCAAGGCAAATGCCCTACCCACTGTTCAATCACTTCAGCTTGCATTTTGCATTCTTACCAGCAATGAATGAGAGTTCTCACTGCTCTGCATCCTCTTCAATATTTAATTCTGTAAGTGTTCTGGAGTTTAATCATCTCGAAAATGACAACTCATTGTTTATATATTATTTCATTGATAACATGATGTCGAGCACCTTTTCATATACTTTCTCAACTGCATCAACCTACTTTGAAGAGGTATCTATTAAAATCATTGGCCCATTTATTAAGGTTTTGTTTACAAAACACTTTCGGTGAATTAGCTAACACAATTGTCTCAACACATTTCACATTTAGAGTATAGGTACAATTGATATCCTCTTACAGATATAAACATAAGCATTAAGGCTGCCCAGCTCACCAAGTTAAAAATGTAGACATTAGGATGGAAACTTAGGTTCTGATCATAGGTATTCAATATGCCAAAAACAGTAACAAGTCTCACAATGGAGACATTACTGTTGCCCACTCGAGCAAATTGATGAACAACAGGACGACAGTGCTACAGTGTTATTTAAAAAAAACTTTATCATTATTTATGAATTTAATTGTAATTGAGTTTCATGAATAAGTATTTTTGATTTTCATTGCCTTCCTTGCTCATATCTGTCATTAGAGTGAATTTATTTTCTTGTTTGTTTTGGCACTACACCTGAAGGTTCTTGTAGAACATTGGTTCAAACTCCAATGGGCTCTAGCACACAAAGCCTATGATATAACCCTCTTCTTGGCCCAGTGAAGGAATTCTTACAGCAACATCAAGTAAGGATATTTCAGCACAGATAATTAACATGAGTTCTACTAACAGAAGCAGTTAAATCCTCACATGAGTAAGGACTTTTGGGGAGGAAATTGTAGATTTACTAGTACTCAGTATAAATTAATCAAATTTAAAAAAATTCTCTCTCACAAAAGGGAATGCCCTGCCACAGAGGCAGGGTGGGATGGGGAGATGGGGATGGGAGAGATACCGGGACCCATGGTGGTGGAAAATGGGCACTGGTGGAGGGATGGGTAACTGATCATTGTATAACTGAAACCCAAGCACAAAAATTTGTAAGTCTACAACTGTACTTCATGGTGTTTCACTAATAAAAATTAAAAAATAAAAAAAAAATCTCTCTTCCTCTTCTCTCATCAATTTCTTCCCATTTCTCTATTGTGATATTCTGTAATCTCACCCTAGAATCAGGAAAGTGAGAGGGACTTGACTTCTGATGTAAATCTATTTCAATTAAGAAATTATTTTAAAACTGTATGGGTATCAAGATGTTCATAAAACCTTGATTCATTACATAACATTATGCTTCTCTAATTCATAGCATATATAGTTTTTCTTCCTATTTTTAGTGTTTTTTGGGGGGTGTCTACACTCTTTTGTGCTCATGCCTTACTCTTGGCTCTATGCTTATGGATCACTCCTACAGGAACTCAGAGGACCATAAGTGTTGCTGTGGATCAAACTTGGGTCTGATGCATGTAAGGCAAGTACCTTAGCCAATATTGTTTTAAAATGACTTTTCGGAATGGAATCTGGCATGTTCTCCTATTCAGCAGCCTTGATCATATTTATAATTATGAACTAAATAAATTATATTCAGTTATAAAATATCTTAAGTTATGAATGAACTAATTTAAGAATTTAAGTGTGTATGTGTGTGTATTACTCCTGTAATATACTCTTGGCAGTGTTTGAGAGACCATAGGGGATGCCGGGGATCAAAGAACCCTGGTTGGCTGCATGCAAGGCAAACTCCTTACCTGCTGTGTTATCACTTTGGTCGTGTAAGTATATTTTCTGTCCTTAAATTTGTAACCAATGACTATACAATTCCTAAGCAGAATAACATACACCAGGGAATAATATTTGAAATAAATGTGAATTTTGGTCTCTGAATGTTCTTGGCCTTTGCTCATATGATTCACTACACCTCTTAAACATGCAGTTATCTATTAACACTGCACAACCTGTCACACAGTATGCTGTTTCTTAAACTGAGAATTGGTCTCAAGTATTACTATATACTTAAACCTTAATAATTTTAATAGAAACATCAACTAGTAATTTCTCATGGGCATAAGTATAAATACTACCATTTAAGATAGATTTTTCTTTCTCTAATCTTTCTCACAAATCCTCATATTCTATTCATCACCAATATGGTCCTTTTAGACAATTTAATGCTAATAATTAAATTGTGAAAGTTAGAATGTGTCCAACTTAAAATTCAACCAAAAATTAAAAGCTGTATTTAAAAGTTTGTGTTACATTTGTTTTACTGCATCTGCCAGAAAATGCACCACAAACTTCTTTATAGATATTCAGATGAATCTCTCCACTAGAAAGAAGAAGGAATATAGCTAATCTTGGGCTTTCATTGGTTTGATTACTATTTCAGCTTTAAATGGCTGTATGATAATTAGTGGGTGTGAAACAACCAGTACTGCTCAAGGAGCGATTGCATTTACTGAAAAACAAAGTTCTGAAAGAAGCACAGTAAACTCTAAGAGACAATAAATTCAATCTTACACACCTCCCTGCTATAGTTTTAAATAGAACAGATGTGCTAAAAAGCCAGCAAGAAGATGGTTCAATATTTGTTAGGGTTCAAGCAAAATAAAATCTCTAACACCTGATTTGCCCACATTTTCACATATTGCAATATGTGAATAGATTGCAATATGTTTCATATATAGCAGCATATACTTTTCACACGCATCCCAATCTGGAATTTTTCATATAAAATAGAATAATTTAAAACATATATATACATATATATGCATATATATATATACTAAAACTTCTGGATATGGCCCCCAAACCAAACAAAAAAAATTAAAGGAGTTTCCTCTCAGATTGTTTAACCTCTATGTTCTTTGTTCACTACATTAAAATAAAAACATATGCCAAGGCTTGACGAATTATGTGAAGGTGTCATGATGAAACTCATTTGAGCAGGTGAGAGTTGAGTAAGGTGAGATCAGCAGGATATCAGCAGGGGCACTGTTCCAGGTGAATCCAACAAATAGAAAAAAACTCTAAGGTAGGAGTGTGTTTTATTCGTTCAAAGAATAGGAATTATTAATGTGTGTTTTTTGCAAGACAGGGAGTTCTAGTATATCAGTAGTAGTACATCAATACATATGTACTAGGTGTTCAGTACTAGGGGTTTGGGATAAAGATTAGAGACATGTGCATTTAATAACTTAAAATACCTGAAAGCAATTTAAAATACTCACACAATCTAAATAGTGAGTAGAAAATTTCACTGAATATGGTAAATATCTAGACAATAGGGATACAAATCTTGCTCTCTATCTTCAGGTAGCTTTGATCTGTGAACTGGACTTAGAGCCTACCTGGGAACAGATCCTGGCTCTAGCATTTAACTGTGACCTTAGCAAGTTAATCAATTCTTCTGAACCTCAAATTGCTTTTAAAAGGAAATTGGTAGCACCTTACTTATAGTGTCCTAATTCAAGAAGAAAAACTAAAACAAAGAGTAGTTTAAATGCCTTAAATGATGACTTAACTATCTTTGCTATCTTTTGTGTTTTGTAGTCTGCTGCTATTCAAGAAGACAGATTGAAGAGAAATCAATGGCCTCCCATTGGAAAACCTTTTTTTTTAGTTGACATCCTGAATGGTTCCCAAAAAGATGTTGGTGTGAGAAGTGGGGGGTGAGCGAGGTTGTGAGAGAAAGTAGAGAGAATGTGGATTTTTTTTCCAGATAGCTGAGAGTATGAACTCTATATTGAGAAGTGGGTAACCCGGAAATGGGATATGCATAGCATGCCTCTGTAGGTTGTTTTGATGGTGTTTTCCCACCTTTGGAGCTTTATATGTAGGTAAGAGTTTATTGGTAGGATGTTGTCAAAGGGGAGAACTATGAATATCTGGTTTTCTTTACTTATCTTACTAGACTTTTGTTTCTGTTGGAACTTGCCCAGTGGGAGCCAGGCAGGTCTTTTCTAGATCTGGATTGGTATACCAATTACAAAGTTTTTATCCTTAGTTGCTGCATCTTTCTTACCTTCATGCCTTTGGAATAGTTTTAGCTGAAGACTAGTAGCTTCTTTATTTGGAAGTAACATGGTTGTATTAAGGGGCTGGTAGGGGTGGGGGAGACAAGAAACAACTTCTACATCTTGATTTTTTCATTTTTCCCAGAAACACTTATTGTCAACTTTCCCAGCCTGCATCTGCCTTTTTGCTTCAAATAGAACAGCTTTAAGATTATTCCAAAATTTAAAAGAGAATTTTGGAAGAATAAAACTAAATACGATTATCATATTGTAGAATGACCCTTAAATTCATATGGAATTTTCAAAAATATTATTAGAAAAATTTAACAGGATTTATAGCATTATTGGTCTATTTTATTGCTGAGAAAATGCTAACTGCTTATTGAGAGCTACTCAGGGTTTCTTATTCATCTTACCTATTCATTTTGAGTTTGCTACTCAGGTTTTCTTATTCATCTTACCCATTTGTTTTTAGTTTGGGGCCACATCCAGCAGTGCTGATGTTTACTCCTAGTTCTCTGCTCTGGGAACAGTCCTGTCTGGGTTTGGTGGATTACATAGGGTTCCACAGATCGAACCCAGGTTGGCCACATGCAATGCAAACAATCTACCGACAATCTACTATCGTTCTGGCCCATTATTCATTTTATTTCCTTCAGAAAAATTTTCACTTATATTTAATATATGTGTGCATACACACACCCATATATAAATAAATATATATATATATATACATGCATATGTGTATATGTGTGTACTAAAGTGTACTGAAGCCCACTGGAGATCTTATATGTGGTGCATACTAATAATTCAATAAGGTAGGATAGAGGTAAGTGCATATACAGAAAGCTATCGCAATCCTTTGCTAGAACACTAGGAGGGCATTACTTATAAATATACCACCATTTGATGGCCACTCCAAATGTTAAAAGTTGCCTTATCCAGGAGACATATAACTATCTTACTTTACTAATGGACTGGAGCAATAGCACAGCGGTAGTGTGTTTGCCTTGTGCGCAGCCGGCCTGCCGACAGAAGTTTGATTCCTCCACCCAGCTCGGAGAGCCCAACAAGATACCGAGAGTATCTTGCCCGCACGGAAAACCTGGCAAGCTCCCCGTGGCATATTCAATATGCCAAACACAGTAACAAGTCTCATGATGGAGACGTTACTGGGCCTGCTCCAGCAAATCAATGAACAACGGGAGGACAGTGACAGTGACTCTACTAATATCTACTATTTCTTTTCCTAAAGTACGTAGCTGAAGAAAAATAGGGAATAAAAAAATTAGGTAGAGTTTAATGACTAAAAAATCTTAAAGCAACTATCCAATTATCAATTATTTCAAGCAACAGACAGTTAGTTGTGTATTTAAAAAACACTGCATTGGGGCCAGAAAGATAGATAGTAAGTATAACGTGTAGGGCACTTAACTTGCACGTGGCCAACTTAGGCTTGATACCTGGCACCATATATAGCCCCCGGATTCCTAAGCACAGAACCAGGTTTAAGCCAGGTGTGCCCTCCCAAGAAAACGTAACAAAACAAAAATGAAAGCAAATAATAACAAAACCCACTGCACATTAAGGAAATTATTTTAGCTATTTTAAAATTAGTTATATATAGTTTCAGTTTACAAATGAACTTGGCATTGTAGTACATACACCTGATTCAGGAATATAACTTTTTGTATAACGAATAATTTATATTTTAAAGAAAAGTACATATGGCAAAATGACAGTATTCCTCGCAAAGGACACTAGAGTTTGTTTTCATTGACTATTTAAATACCATATAATTCTTCAAAAAGAAAACTACAGAATTAAAATAACTATTTGAAGTGCATAAAAGCAAGTATGCATGACTGCCCAATGGAAATATTGCTAAAAAGCATTTTAAAAATACGAAGTTCAAAATACCCTATTAAAATAAGTTTAAAAGATTTTTTTCTGAAAGCTCTATGCCACATTAATACTTCTTTACCTTTATTGCAAACTTATATTTTACCATCATTTTTATATTAAGCAAGATCCATCCATTTTCTAGATAATTGAAATCTACAAGAATATCTAAAAGTTATAACAGGTAATTTCTTTCACTTGTGATATATGAAAAGAGCTGCAGAAAGGCACAGAGATATTCAGTACTAAGTAGGTCATATGATGACAACAATGAGTCTAATTGATAAAAAGAGAAAAAAGGCAATCTTGACGCAATCCTCCTGTGCTAGTTTATTTCTAAAGCTATAGTCTAGAAGCTTGCTAAAATATTGGTTGTGCTATTTTCATTCAATATATCCCTTTCAAAAAGTCTTTCCTTTAAAAATTAGGTTTCCTTTGAGCTTTAGGAGAAAACAACAATACTTTTCAAAACAACCCTCTAAAGCCAAAAATAATCAGCAGAAATGTTGAAAGTATGAGAGCTTCTTAAACAGGGATGTATCCCTACAATTCAGTTCTTGAATTAATCCCAAATCAGTCTATAAACAAGAATCCTGGATCCTTCCATCCTCCTTGCCCAAAAATCAAGTGTTTTATTTGCCTTATTTATTTTTCTTTCTATTAGAACATACCAAAATATGCAGTGAAAGGAAAGGAAAGGAGCTGTGTTTTAAGAAGAGGTGTAAATGTAAACCATGTGCTTTATGCAATGAACAATTATCTATGTATTTTGATTTCTCTAAGCATATACCCGTTTTTCCAAGTATATCAAAATATGCTTTGTCAGTCTCTTTCAAGTCAGCCTAAATTACTACGCAATGAAAAAATCCTTTGAGAATACTCAGGTCACTAAATGCAAAGCAGGACATTATAAAGAAATCTATCAAAAACCTACTGATTTTCATCTAATCTGCAAAACATAACTTTGGGTACTTTCAATGAATTATCAATTCCATTTTTACAGCCTCTTAAATTATTACTATATGAAATATTATATGACAAATGGTACATAAACCCAATATTTAATAAAATGCAACTGTGGCAAGAATTCTATGTAGATAAATTAATATAATATTTAAATTCCTTTCATGGTTGATTAGTTTCCTGGATCTGTTGTGGCAAACTGAGTGTTTAAAATAACACAAATATGCTCTTTCAAAGTTCTGAAGGCTAGAAATATCAAATCAGACTTTGGACTGAGAGAAGCAAGTCATACTTCTTTTTACAAATGTTTAAGGAAGAATATGTTTCATGCATTTATCTTCACTTCTGATACTGACAATAATCCTTTCTTGTTATTCTGTGACTTGGCATGGATTCACTCATATCTTTGCCTTTGTTGTTACTTCAAGTTCTCTCTGCATCTCCTTTTATATAATTCTACTCTCTTCTTTAATTTATTTATTTATTTAGTTTTGGTTGGGAGGAGGCTCCCAAGTAGAACTCAGAGAGCCTGGGAGCCTTTCCATTTGATACTCAGCCAACTCAGTAAAAAGGCTCAATTGTAGGGATCTAAAAATTGGTTCCAGAGACCATCTGGACCCTCCAAGTTGTTCTCAGGCACCTCCACGGTTGTATCCAGCAATGCTCAGGGTACACAAGTGGTGCAAAAGATCAAACACCAGGGTAAGGTACTTGTCTTGAGCCCTGTGCTATCTTCTAGGCCCTTCTAATGCTCCCCTTATAAGGATTATAGTGAAGTAAGGTTAAGAGATTATGACATCATCTTAAATATTTCCAATGGCACCACCCTTATTTTCAAATGGGGTCTCATTTTTGAGGCTCTGGGGAGGACCTGGGGAGAGTCTATCCAACCCAACCTGTGGTGATACAGTCCTCAATGAACTGGCTTCAGTTCATCTCACCATTTGGAGCCCAAACTCCTACCTTCATTGACAACCTAACAGAAAAAAAAACCTCTTTGAACAATAATACCAGTAGAGAGAGTTTAGAGGGTTATGAAATTTTGGGGCAGAGAAATTGCGTTGAGTAGCTTTAAATGTATACATAACTGGAAAAAGATTGTCACTGTCACTGTCCTCCCGTTGTTCATTGATGTTCTAAAGTGGGCACCAGTAACATCTCCATTGTGAGATTTGTTACAGGTTTTGGCATATTGAATACATCACAGGTAGCTTGCCAGGCTTTGTCGTGTGGGGGAATACTCTCGGTAGCTTGCCAGGCTCTCCAAGAGGGATGGAGGAATTGAACCCAGATCGAAAGCACAGCAGGTAGGGCATTTGCCTTGCACGTGGCCAACTGGGCCAACGGGAGTTCAATTCCTCAACCTTTGACTCTTTTGCCCCTCTCGGAGAGCTCAGTAAGCTACTGAGAGTATCTCGTCTGCACGGCAAAGCCTAGCAAGCTACCCTTGATGTATTCAACATGCCAAACACAGTTAACAAGTCTTATAATGTTACTGGGCCCACTCAAGCAAATCAAAAAAGATTAATTTAGGTTAAACATAACAATGAAAAGAAAAAGTCACAATCTTTTGACTTCTCACAAAAGAACACCTATATATTCCTGTGCTGATCATTGATGATATTTAGATGTACACGTAGGATCTTATATTTTATTTCATAGTGTTATTCATGGATGGAGAAACTTTTTTCTGCCAGGGCCATTTGGGTATATAGAGCATCATTTTCAGACCATACAATACAGCCAGAAACAGCATGGACAGTTTATGGGAAGCATATGTGTCCATTCTAATATGTACCAGGGTAAAAGCACATGATTTCGCATGTCTTATGTGACTGGACATTCCCCGGCCTAGCTTCAAATGCTTAATAGTACAATATTTACTTGTCTCACATAGTTTACAGTTTTCTAGCCCTTAAATTCAGTCATATGCCAATGAAATTAATGTGAAATATTTAGGCAGCCTCAGGTATGGGGTCTGGCAGGGTCAGCTTCATCGGTAATTTTTTTTGGCATTGGTTTAAACCAGGTTCTAAGTTCTGTTCCTCATGACTCCTTTTTTGACTTGTATTTCCAAATATGTTATTTTATTTAGTGCCACCATGCCTAAGCTTCTAACTAAAAAGTCTTTTTTCCCTTTTATTTTTTAACTGCACCTACTATGCATAGAGGTTACTCTTGGTTTTGTGCCTAGGGACCACTCCTGGGAGGCTTGGGAGGCCTTGCGTGATGCTGGGAATTAAACCTGATCCTTTTTCCTCCTAGACCATGCCAACACTCCACTGGTAAGACTCTGAATGAGTACCTGCTTAGTTAAGAACTCTGAAACTTTATTTTTTCCAGCTCCTCAGACCTCTCCCCATTGCTCTTGTATATCATGTACACACATTACTTACAATAGAACAAGCCTTTTGATGACTGTGGCAGCATAGCCTTATACCCGTTGTTCAGACCTAATACCCTAAAACCCCACTGAATTTCCCTACAACTGGTCTATCCAGTCTCTTGAATACACTCATAATTCATTTGGTGTGCCCAGAAACCAAATCTCATTTAAACCACATCCACTTGCCCAGATCTCTCATTTCTGAACATATCAGATACATTAACTGTCAGATAAAATGATGGTATATCACTTGAGTGATCCTGACAACATATCCCCTTATATTTAAGAGATGAACTGTCTGCATAAGTCAATACTTTTAAGTAGTAAATGCATCAAGTGTCAAAAGTATATAAATTAATGATAAATTTACCACTTCAATTTACCACAAGCTAAAATAAAGAATCAACATCTCCAGTAAGTCTCACCTTTCAATAAATTAGAAAGAATAACAGCCAAAATTCTGAGCTTACATTCACTGGGCATCTACCAGATACATAACAACTTACAAATGTCTCAAATCATATTCAAATGCACATCATAGTTGGTATTCCCACACAAGAGACACAGTTTTAGAGAGTTTTTTCAACATTATTATGAAACATGTCTGAGTTTCTTCTTCAAAATAAATGATACTTTAGTGGATACCATAAAATTTTATGTTCCTCCAAAAGAACTAGATGTTGAAATGTAACCAGCATGTGATGGTATTGAGAGGAGGGGAAGGGGAAAGGGGAAGTGATTGGGTCATGGGATAGTTCCCATAACCAAGTGACAACAGAGAACTGTACTCACTTTGAACTATGTAAATGGCCCCATAGACATAGGTAAATCTCAGAGAGAATAAAGTTATTTGCTACTTATGATCACCCATAATACATCAAATTGTATAAGCTATTTTATGCTGATATTGCAACTAAAAAGTGACATTTTTGTTCCCAGTTTATCACTAATTAATCTGGTTGAGACTTTTAAAAAACACAACCATACTTACATGCCTAATATGTCACAACTGTTATTCCTGCTGCCCTCAAAATATTCATCCTTTATTTGGTGCCCCCTTCTCTATCTGAACTTCTTTTTCCCCTAGCACGTGTGGCTGGCCTCCAAGTCATGAAGCAGGGAGAAGCATGCTGAAAGTAGACTATAGACCAAGCATTATTGTCACTCAATGCCTATCTTGCAAACCACAGCACCCAAAAGGAGAGAGAACAAAAGGGAATGCCCCGCCACAGAGGCAGGGTGGGATGGGGGGCGGGATGGGGGTGGGAGGGATACTGGGACCCATGGTGGTGGGAAATGGGCACTGGTGGAGGGATGAGTACTTGATCATTGTATAACTGAAACCCAAGCACAAAAATTTATAAGTCTATAACTGTACCTCATGGTGTTTCACTAATAAAAAAATAAAAGAAATAAATCTAAAAGTAAATAAAATATTCATCCTTATCATAATACAAATAATATATCATTTCTAGACCATGCAATTGCTCCTTTATATGTCTCACACACTTAATCCTGGATTTTAAGTCTGCCTCTTTTAGTTGCAAGCAGAGAGAAACTTTGCCTTATAAGATTTTACTGTTCACTTTCTACACATTTTCAACCATTGCTTTTGCTTTATTAGTCAACATTTAAATTAATTCTGGGATTTTTTTGTATTCTCTATGGAAGTTGTTGAGTTACTATGATAACTTCTTTTCATGCTTCCAAAATTAATTTCTAAGGTTGTTCTATCATTAGGGAGTAGTTAAACCAAGATGAAATCAGCACTAATATGACTTTGGATGGACAATCTGAATGTAAATGACACAGACAATGAAAGTTAGAGAGGAAAGCGACTGGAGGAAGACCCCTTTGGGGGGAAATTTTAAGTCTAAGAGTATTGAGCGCAAGTGCCATAGATACGGGTGCTGGACTTGTAGTCTGTAAAACTAGCAATATTCCTGCATCTTTCATTATATTTTAGTAAGAGATAGGTCATTAAAAATAATTTGTGGAGCCGAAGAGATAGCATAGCAGGTAAATATAGTCCCCATGACACCACCAGGAATGATCCCTGAGCACAAAGCAGTAGTAAGTTGTGAGCACTTCTGGGTGTGGCCCAAAAACCAAACAAAAATTTTAATTAAAACTGCTTGTTATGAGACACTTCATAGAAAATACAATAGAGTATAAAAAACTCTTTAAACTTATATTAAGTGCTTTTCAGATATAAAATACTATTTTATTTTTACTGTTTTTTCAAGTTATGAATGATATACAAAACTGTACAATTTTCAAGTTATAAACCAGAGGCTGTGTATATAGCTCAAGTGGCTGGGGCACATGTTTGACTCCAGAAGTCACAGATTCAATTCCTGGCACCCTAAGGGTTCCAGAGCACTGCATGTATTAACCTATAAACACTGAAGGTATCCCCTCAAAACAAAAATCAAATGAAAATTACAGTTGATACATTATCTTGGGGATTCACTTGCATCTCAATTTGAAATGAGTACATTCATCCACCTCTCCTCATATTTCTCTAAATAAAGTTACTTTATTAAAGAAAAACAAGTTAAAAGTGTACAGCATCAAAATATGATTACTGCAATTCAAATGTAACTTTAATAATTAACATGCAAGCAAATGACTGAGGTCATTGATTGCCAAATATAAATATATTTAAATCAATACAACGATGTCTTTATATACAGACATAGGTCAAATGTGTTTTTTTAAAAGATCTTACATTAGGCGATGAAATTATAATAAAATAGAGAAAAGTCCTAAATTAGTATAAGAAGAAAAATTAGAATATGGAGAAAAATAATAGATGGAACTGACTTGCAAAATGCTTATTTAGTTTGATAGGAGTTGAAAGAAACAGAAGGAAGAATATTTTAAAGAACTTCAAGATTTGGGATCTGAGAAATTGTGAGAATCAGGACAATATTTTGTAACTGTGAGAAAATAAGAAAGAAAACCCAAGCATCAGAAAACAAACATTATTTGACTTTGGATATTTTTAGATCGTGACCTAAAATGTATAGACAGTTTCATCCTGAATAAATGTAAGTCACTCCCAGTCCTCTGTTTTAATGTACTTTTGGCATCTTCAATTTCTCATTCATTTAACATTCTATAAAATTTTTATTGCTTATATGCCTTTGTAAGGAATTCATGTAATATGTTTGTTCTCCAAAAAAACCCTTTAGTACCATAATAATATGGCTTATTGCTCTTGAGAATGACCTACAATATTAGGTTATTATTTGTTGTATTAGTCTAGCAACAGCATAAACTATCGATCGAAGCTTGACATTTAAAAATTCTTGAATAAACTGAAGGAAAGATCACATTTACTGGAACAATATACTGCACAGAAGGCAAATAGACATTTCCATTTTCCCTTGGCAAAGCCGAGGGGAAAAGTACACAATTTTTGGGTAGAAAAAGTACACAATTATTTTATTTTATTTTATTATTAAAATGTTTTTATTAATCATAGTTTAGATAGTGTGTTTGCAATTGTGGTGAAGTTTCTAGTATTTATGTACAAAGAAACTATAGAACACCACCACCAATGTGCCCAGGACTGTCTTCTATAGTTTTGAAAGGAAACCATGTTTTTATCTACACATAAAATTCTGTAATATGTTAAGGCAATCAGGGATGCCGAAACAATAGAATGAGATTTAAATTGCATAGGTGTTTATGGTCGGGGTTTTAAGTAATGAGAACATTTAAAAATACATACAATGTTTTGAGGAATGTCCTCAGGGCTATAGTTCCCCCCATATTAACACTGATAAGGGAATCAGTGATTGGTTCACTCTGAAAAGTGGCCTCATTCACTGTAGTACCAGTGCTTACTTGTTAAAGTGTGATAGTGAAGGATAAAAGAGACATTCATCAAATTGAAAACTTCAACTTCCAAAGCACAAAGTGCATATCAACCCACTCATGTGTTTTCCAAGATAAAAACTTAGAAAGTTGTTGTCAGGTTCTTGTGAGTCTCTGCTACCCACAGCCAATCTGTTGCTAAATGTTTAAGTTCTTTTTTGTTGTATTGCTGTTCTTAATAACTTTTTTCTTTACTTGCCAAAATGAACCCATATGCTCCCCCCACCCCACCATGGTTCCCTAGCAAAAATTGTAATGACTATTCTCATTTTGTTATTATATTGAGTTTTAATGCAAATATTTCAGAGTTCCTTTGTCTTTGCAAAGTTGCGTATTTTTAGTGGTCAGGGCTAGTTCATGCCCTTAAAGATAGCTTAATTAATTGAAGTTAAGAGAGAGCATTCAACACACATAAATAAAATGAAAGGAATATGCCCAAATACACTTTTCACGAAAGTAGGTAAAATCATGTACTAAACTCATCTGTAGTTTCCTGAAAAAAAGATGAAATATATTAAATAAATAATTTTAAAAACATGGCCATTTCCAAGGTTCAAAGTATCTTTATAAATTTCATACATTACATTTTGTTTACTTGCAAAAAATGGGCCTTTGATGAAATCATCATTTTTTTATCTTTTCCCAATTTAAAGAAATTTACTCTTAGATTTCCAACAATAAATATACATGATTAACGATTATTAAAATGGTCTTTCAGTACACAGCTTATTTTCTAAAATGTAATTAACTAGAAGAGTTATGGAAGTACCCTGTATCTTTGAGGCAGCTCTTTTTAGCAGTCATCACTGCTATATTATTTCTAATATTATGTTTATTTGGTATAAATACACTTGCTGGGAAATAAAATAGGGTACATCAGGAGACAAGATGGCCAATTAATACTTAATAGAGCTAGAATGCAAGTCATAAGGGCTAACCATGTGTATCTAGCACAATAGGGTTCATAGACACTCAAAAATTTTGTCTTCTTCCTTCCCCAAGGCTGTGACAAGAAAGGCTAATAGATCACTGTACTTGCCTACCGAGTCCAGATGGGACCTTCTCAACGCTTTCGCCCAAGAAGACAATACCAATTAATTACACTTAGCACTTGAGGTTATTATTTTTCTTCCCCGCCTCTTTTCTCCTCCCTGACCCTACCCCCGCTCCACTCCCTGTTTGGCACTCTAACTTAGTCAAATTAAACACACATTAAACATCTCTTTGATATTACATTAGGAAATTTTGAAAATGATTCCTTGAAGATGAAGATTTTGGGGCAAAAAGAAAATTCACTTTAGGGACTTCATATCATTTGGTTAGTAGTGGATGTTTCCTACTGCATCCTAATGAAATCAGTGGTTTTAATAAATAATTCTCAAGACAGCGTGTCCTTACCATTCTGGCAAACCCACAGAACTTCTGCTCCTTCCTCCTACATGGCAGTTTGGGCTTCAGCATCCCATAATAAAAACTGCAATTTTCTTTCAGTGTTATGGCTTCATATTTGAAAGTATGAATAAAGAAGTTATGAGGAATATCCCTTAAAGTTATCGAACAGAAACAGATTAGCTCAGATTTCTGTCTCATTTTAAAGAATCCTGTAAGAAGGAATATCTATCAATGACTATTTCTGTGGCCTGAGGAAATGTAGAGGAGACATGGAAACAATGCTAACATTCTTGCAGAATTTTTAATATAACACATCTATCTTTAGAGTGAGCATGACTCATAACCATTAACTAAACAATGAATAACTCCACATATTGTATTTCTAAATTAGAGAGACATGTCTAAAATAAAAACGATAAGAGAAAGTACTAATAAAATGCATTTTGAGAAAGATAAATAGTGAAGTTCAGTAATAAAATATTTCTCAATTGAAGGACAACATAGAATTATAATCTATCTCTGTGTTATTTTTACTCCACTAACTCTAGGGTTTTTTTAGGGCAGAGGCATATCTGTGGTGCTTAGGGGGCCAAATATAGTATGAAGGATCAAAATGGGATTGACTGCAGGCAAAGTAAGCACCTTAAGCCCTGTACTATCTCTCCAACACGAACTCTAATTATTTTTAAAGCCTACTTAAATAAGTGCCAGAATAAAATAATAAATATAAAAATGCAATTTTTGATAATACTTTGTTTCATAGTATGGCTAGTGAATGAGTGTGGTCACAGCATAAAAAGAAAACAAGTACATCAAGTTAAAAGAGTAATACTAAGAAAATATCTAAGATAGGATGATATGCAGCTAAACAGTAAAGCACAAAAGTTGTATCCAAAAGAAACAATGGAGTCAATTTTGAGGTTCTGGTGTATAGGAAGAAATGAAGATAACTGCAAGAGATAAATTATGTTGCTTTGCAAAACACAAAAGGAGATTAAGGCAGCTTTATGAGGTAATTGTTAAGTATAATGACGGAATGAGAGGTGCTTAATTTGGGAACTGGGAGATGGTAAAATACAGGAATACTGAGGCCAGCTAAGATCTTTGTAGTGAAGTTCAGACTTTTAAAATATAATGGGGTGATTGATAAATTGGAAGTAGCTGCAAGTTAGAAGGAAATATATCTCAACATTATCAAGATCAGTTGTTTTGAGAAAGGGAAAGGAATAATTTAACAGGGAAGATAAGTTTGCAGGAAATTAAAAGCGAAATAAGATATGTGAGAATGTGAGAAAGAGATTAACAAAATTTGTTTCTTCAAAAATAGTGTTGAGGGGCCAGAATGACAGTACAGAATGAAAGGTACTTGCCTTCCATGCAGCTGACCCACGTTCAATCCCCAGCATCCCATATGGTCACCTGAACCCATCCATGTGACTCCTGAGTGTAGAGCCAGGAGAAACCTCTCAGCATCCCTTAGTGTAGCCCAACAAACAAACAAACAAACAAATAGATTTGAATTTGAGAACAATTTCCCTTCCTAAATAATAGTCAGAACTCTTGAGGTAGATTCAAACTTTGAACTAAAATGGGACACTTTCCCATATAGGAAAATCAAAATATTAATTATCTTAATTTTATAAAAGAACATTTAATTTGTATTATGAAGTTCCAGGTTACTAATTTATAAAACAGTTTCATTTAGTTTACTTGATATTTACTCAATATTTTGGGCTATAAATCTAAGAAATTGTCCTCCTTAGTTTGTGCATATAAGCCAACATTCAAATGAACTACCAATTTATATTACTTTGTCCTCTTTCCATTTTAAATAACCTTATATCAAAAGTCTTTATAGTTAAAACTTTATCATTAACAGTATTGTAAATCATTGTGCTTCAAATAAAATTAATAAAGTAAAACAATTTTTGACTGAATTTTATTTCTAAGTGTATTTTTATATGTATAAACAAATGCTGAGAAGCTAAAACATGCATGTATACACATATACATTTATTGGGTGAATTTGGATTAGAAATTTGAAAACTCTAACTTTTGACTTCCTAAAATGAAATAAATTTTTTTTCCAAATAAAGATGATTATTGTTAGAATGTTAGTAGATTGTAAAGAGTTTGGAATATAAAAACATTATTATTCGTTGACATCTACTCCACATAACCCAATATACTCAGATAATAGCATAGTTCTATGATGACAGTCTCATTCACACTGTTATAATATATACTGTGATGTATATATCCACTTACCTAACACTAAAGTTCTCATGCCATCACATTTTCAATATGACCTTTAGTACCTATTCCTTCTACCCCATTCTCCTCTGGTATCCTCTGTGTTTTTTGCAATGTCAAAGAATTATAACAAAGAGCATTTATCAGAGATCCTAATTATCCTTTCTGTGTTAGAAAGCAATGCTTATACAAAGTCTTTTGAAAAATATTAAGGGACAGAATTATGAAAACTGAAGGATGATTCAAATGAGTGCCTTTATTCAGAATATTTTCTAATATTTTTCTATGGCTTTGAATAGAAACAAAATAACTTTAGGCCTTTCTAATTGCACTATTCAAACAGGAAAGAATATGAATGACACTCTTGATTTTGTGCATTAAGATCTCTGACTACAATAATATTCTTCAGTTTGACTAGTAATATGCCAAATTATTTTCAACTTAATATTTAAGAATAATTCCGATAAATAGAAGAGATGAAAACAGAATAATATACTCTATATGCTTTAAATACAGAAATAATTCTTTTGGGGGCCAAGGGTTCGTGCTATATCCAGAGGTGCTTAGGAGTCACTTCTGTTTCTGTGCCTGAGCACAGGAATACATATATTGCTGGGGATTGATCCATGGTCCATTTCATATTAAGGCAAGCATCTAAACCCTTCTACTATCTCCTTGACCTCAAAAACACTTTTTAAATTTGTTTCATGTTAAATATAATGTCTATATTTCCCAAATTACACCATCAATTTCTACTCAGAAGACCTACTATATAATAAACGCCTGCTTAAATAACTTTAGAATAGAAACTAATTTTATAGTAAAGGCTAGATATATAGATGTAAGATGGACATAATATCATACATATCTTCAAACAAAGGGGTTCTAAAATTATCATGAAACACCATGTATGGAAACAGTGAAGCCAAAGAATTAAAGCCTTGGACTTTAAACAAGATGGCTTGAGGTCAGTTTCCTTTATCCACTTAAAACAGTACAACTGTGATCTTGCTCATTAATCATCCAGTGTCTCAATTCCTTTGTTTTTAATGTGACAATAATATTTTATGTCTTTTAAAGGTTTTATGTGGATTAAGTGAGCTCATGTTTACAAGTGCTTAGAACAGTGCCTGGCACTAAGTGAACACCATTAATGACGTGATATAAATATTTTGACAGGCAAATGAAGACAGAAACTTATCTGCTTGTACTGTAGAACTGTGGCTATACCTAAAGTCTAAAATTTAAAAAGAAGATTGTTGGAGGGGAGAGCTGCATGATCACATTTGTGTGTACTTCTCTATTTAAATATTGATTTCTAAGTTCTCAAGGTTCTACATTGTGAAATTAAATTTTGTATAACTGAAACAGGGTTACGCTCATAGGAATACAATTGAGACATATAAACTGGCAATTACTGTACTGGGCTGGAGTAGTAGCACAGCGGTAGGGTGTTTGCTTTGCATACAGCCGGCCTGGCCAAGCCGGGTTCAATTCCTCTGTCCCTATCGGAGAGCCGGGCAAGCTACTGAGAATATTGCGCCTGCACTGGCAAGCTACCCATGACACATCCGATATGCCAAAAACACAGTAACAACAAGTCTCACAATGGAGATGTTACTGGGCCCGCTCCAGCAAATCGATGAACAATGGGAGGACAGTGACAGTGACTGTCAAAATACTATTTAATTTAAAAGTAGAATAGTAGAATATATATACATGGATAATATATATATACATATATATATATATATATATATATATATATATATATATATATCCTTTGGTTTGGGTCCATACATTGCAGTTCAGCATTTACTACTAACTCTGTTCAGGAATCACTCTTGGCAGTGCTCAGGGGATCATATGTGGTGCTGGGGCTGGCTGCTTAAAAGGTGAGTTCCTAAATCCTTGTAACTAACTCAGTGACACTACTGTATATGTTTGAACACCTAAGGAACTCTTGGTTCCTACAATACTGCTCAGTCTCAATTCCAACCCTTAGTTCTCACTCTATGGTACTTGGACTATAGAGCACTCAGGTATGATCCTTGGATTATAAATTACACACAATATGTCAGCTTTGAAAATAAAGCCTGGAAAATTCATGATCTAAAATCAATTGTTAGAAATTTGAACTCAAGTGCTTTAGCTCTTAAGATGTCTTTACCATACTTGGACATTTCATGATAAATCTATTGAAGAAGAAGATAAAAGAGCTAGAAAAGTATCATGGGAAACAAAAAGTTGATGAGAGAAAACTATCAAAATGTTTGCCATGAAACTTGTGTTATTAAGCACAGCATACTGAGATATAACTAGCAATGAATGGGGGTGAGGATTAGCCATCACTAGCTTTAGTAAGAAACGTTGGACAGTGATGGAGACAAAATCAATGGTAAGGCATAAAGGAATTAGCTAGTTCCTAAGTAAAACAAATTTGTAATGGAAGATTTCAAATAAAAGCAGTATAGGAAAGGAGTTATCATGTGAACAATAAAATGGGTACAGAACATAGAAATGACTGAATATTATTTGAATTTTCAAGACAGAGTGTTCAACATCATATTTCAGCCTCAACTGATTTTCTTGAATAAGCTTTTGAACACTGTGTTTCATATAAACCACCTTTAACATTATTGGAGCCTTTTAACTACATAAATGCTTATCTTATCTAACGAACAACAAAAATCCCAAATCACTATTAATATAATTTCAACTGAACGGAAGCTACTTAAACCTTGCTCAGAATTCTAAATGCCATACATTTACGAAAATCAATGGCTAGAAAATGTAACTGTCAAGAAAACTGCTTTAGTTACTATTTATTGGAGTAAATTTACTGGACACTAAGGCCACTGAAACAATACAAGTGTTCTTTCTGCCCTAGAGCTATCAATTTATTCATAGGGTTAATAGCATTTGGATGACAGCTTGCTTTTCTTCTGAATCCAGTCTAAGAACCCTATTAAATACATTTTTAAATAACAACAAAAATATCTACATGAGTGTGTAAACCAATATCAAGTGTGCACTTTAAAGGACTGAACAAAGGCAGACACTTCCTTCAAGGAGAAGCCCTTATATCCAAATTCAAGATTGAAATCAACTGTCAAGATTTACCAGGTCAAAGAATCTGACTCAAATATGATTATGATGGGCTCAAAATTTGACTCAGTTTTTTCCAAAGTACTTCATTAATCAGAAAGTGTATTTAAAAACACTCATGATTAATTCAGAGATTTTGGAGAGAGTCAGAAAGGCAGTCAGCAAGACAAAATAAAGAGGAAGAATGTTGAGCAGCCCTGCAGGTAAGCATTGTCTAAGTAGCCAATTTGCTAGTCTAACAGATATTCTGCATTTCTGCTAGAAATCACACTAGTTGAGCTTCCATATGAGCCCACAATACCACTTCTGGGAATATATCCCAAGGGTGCAAAAAAGCATGGTAGAAATGACATCTGTACCTGTATGTGCATTGCAGAACTGTTCATAATAGCCAGAATCTGGAAACAATCTGAGTGTCTGAGAATAGACGACCGGTTAAAGAATCTTTAGTACATATACACAGTAGAATACTATGCAACTGTTAGGAAAGATGAAGTCAAGAAATTTGCTTATAAGTGGATGATCATGGAGAGTATCATGCTAAGTGAAATGAGTCAGATAGAGAAGGACAGACATAGAAGTACTGCATTCATTTGTGGAATATAAAAAACACAGTACGCAACAAATCACAGAGAGAAATATATATAATATAATATATATTATATATTATATAATATATATTATATATAATATATAAAAAGTAAAGTAAAGTAAAGGCCCTCCCGTTGATCGTCGATTTGCTCGAGCGGGCCCAGTAACGTCTCCATTGGAGACTTTGTTGTTACTGTGTCTGGCATATCGAATACTCTCGGTAGCTTGCCGGGCTCTCCGAGAGGGGCGGAGGAATCGAACTCGGGTCGGCCATGTTGGCCGCTTGTAAGGCGAACGCCCTACCCGCTGTGCTATCGCTCCAGCCCATATATATATTATATATATTATATTATATATATCCTGCCCACACAGGCAGAGCCTTTCAAGCTTCCTGTGGTGTATTCAATATGCCAAGAACAGTAATGATAATAGGTCTCATTCCCCTGACCCTGAAAGAGCCTCCAATCATTGGGAAAAGATGAGTAAGAAGAGGCTGCTAAATTCTCAGGGCTGGGAGGAATAGAGACATTACTGGCGTCTGCTCGAGTAAATCAACAAACAACAGGATGGCAGTGATACAGTGACAGTTAAAATAATACCCAAGGATAGTAGCAACATGGCCAGGAATATTGCTCCATTGTTGGTAGCCTGCCTCATGAGCTGGGGAAGAAGGCAGCTGGAATAGAGAAGAGATCACAAAGTCAATGATGATTGGAGGGATAGATCAGGATGGGAGACGTGTGCTGAAAATAGCTAAGGGAAAAAATGCGATAGCCTCTCATTATCTGTATTGCAAACCATAATGTCCAAAAGTAGAGTTTATGGGGAAACTGTCTACCATAGAGGCAGGGGAAGGGGTGGGATGGGGGATACTGGGGACATTGGTGGTAGAAATGTGCACTGGTGGAGGAATGGATGTTCAATCATGGTATCACTCAAACTCAAAACATGAAAGCTTTGTAACTGTATCTCACAGTGATTCAATAAAAAAAAAAAACTACAAACTAAATAAAAAAGAAAGCACACTAGTTAATGCCTAAGGCAAAATGAATTAACTTAGACAATACTCATACTCAACTCTCCAGTAGGTACACAGGTTTCTGTTCCACTAGTTGCATATGTACCCAAGCTAAATTAGATAAACCACTTATAATTATTCTGTACTTATTGAATAAATATTATCAACTAACATCTGTTAGCTAAAATATAATAACAAAATACTTTTAATTTATGAATAATGAACATCTTAGAGATATTCAATAAACAAGATGCAAAAGTAGCTCCAGCTGGGAGTAAACTAGGCATGAAAAGAAGTAAATAGAAAAAATTTCTAAAGTAGCTTAAAATATTTTTCTAGACAACTGTACTGTTGGACTTCTATAAAAATAATAAATAAAAAATTATATTGTCCATGAAGACTTACTCATAGACTTTAATCAAATAAACAGAAACTGTAAAATATATAACAGAATAGCTCTGGCCAACAAAAACAAAGCAAGGCATATATAATTCAATATTATCTAATGCCTAATTAAATATATGGAGCCTGAGAGATAGTCAAGTGGCAGGGTGATTGCTTGCAAGTGCTCAACCCGATTTGAATTCTGACATCCCATATGGTCTTCTCAGCCCTACCAGAAATGATCCTTGAGCACAGAGCCAAAATTAAGCTTTGAGCACTGCCAGAGCCTCCAGCCACCCAAAAAATATATGTATATATAAAATGATTGCCTTTAATATTTTTCAATATATGTAGCAAAACATTCAAAATGACATACTTTTAAAATATCATTAATATAAAATATTAATGATATTTTACATTATTTTATATTTAGTCTTCAAAGAGTATTCATTTTAGACATTTATAACACATCTCTATTCTCAGTTTTATTTAAAGTGCTTTGTAGTCCTACATGGTGATTAACAATATTGACTAAGAAACAGAAAATATAAATGTGATAAATGTAGGACAAGAGAAAACGTGATTTTAATGAATTTTAGTTCTGTGAATTTGTGTTTTAGAAATAAGATGTAGGTCAAGTATATTTTGTGCATGGACATCTAATTTTCCTAATACCATTTGTTAAAAAGATGGAAAGATATTACAGGGGTTAAAATGCTTAACATGAATGTGGCCAACTTCACTTTGATCCCTGGCACCACATATGGCCCCCTGAGCACCACAAGATGTGCTCCCTCAGCCCAGAGCCCGAAGTAAGCCCCAAGTCAAGTGTAACCAAAAACAGACTAAAAAACACACACACATTACCCTTCTTCCATTGTTTTTTGCACTTTTGTCAAGACCATGAGGTCAAATTTTTGTGGATCTATTTTTGTTCATTATTCTGTTCCATTGATCCATGTATGACTTTTCAGTGACATACAATCTTTATTCTGTAGCATGAACATTAAATTTTAACTAATGAGAATTTTATTCTTTGGCTGTAGTATTAAAAATATATAACAAGTTTGATCTGTAAATATCTACATAAAACTTAGAATAAATGTATCTATGTCTACAAAATTGTTTTGATGTTAACAGTAACTGCATTAAGTGTATAGATAAAATAAAATATTTCCTAAGAATTCCAATTTTAGGGACTGGAGTGATAGTACAGCGGGTAGGGCATTTGCCTTGCACACGGCCGACCCAGGTTCGATCCCCAGCATCCCATATGGTCCCCCAAGCACTGCCAGGAGTAATTCCTGAGTGCATGAGCCAGGAGTAACTCCTGAGCATTGCTGGGTGTGACTCAAAAAAGCAAAAAAAAAAAAGAATTCCAATTTTAATAGGTATCAAATAAATGGATATTTACTTCTTTGTAAATTTCAGTATAGAATTGCTACTCACATTATTTATTACAATTTATGTAACTAACATAATTATAATAGCTACCATTTAGAGTATTGATGTAAAAAGCTACTACATCCTACCATCACCAAAGTGCCCAAGACCCTCTCTGTCCCATGTCCTCTAAGTCTGGTCTTTGTTCCCTTCCAAAGTTTCCCTTCTTCATTAATCAATTTTGTAATTCAAGACCAAAGGCTTGTCATTCATATGGTCTGTTCTCTTATTCTGTCTCTTTATATTCCACAGAAAAGTGATATCACCTAGTATTTGTAGTTCTCAATCTGACTTATTTCACATAACATGATACTCTCCATTTTCATTTGAGTTGGAATGAACGGAATTGTTTCATCATTCCTCATAGCTCTATAGTGCTCCATCACCTGCCCATAGCTTGTTATGTGTATAACCTATGTAATTCATTGTCTATGGAATTATTGTACATGGTTTTATATACTCAATTTTGGTTCTATATGCTATTTTAGTATCTGCAGAGTCATATGTATGTTGGTCTTAGACCCTATGAGTTGACTTAGCTCACTTATTAAGCTTATTTTGTTTGTGTGTAAACTGTGAATCATTATAGAGACAATCATGTCATCTGAAAATATGGAAGATCATTTGTTTCTTTCTAATCTCAATGCATATTATTTTTAAAACTGGCTATAACTTCTGTTTTTTTCCTAAATAAAAATTGTTACCAAATTTAGGGTGTAGCATTTGATTTTTTCCCATTCAGCATATCAGAAATTGTGGGTTTTTCTTGGTAGACATTTTGTTTTTCATTTTGGGGCACCGTTGGCGATGTTAAGGGGTTTTCCTGACTCCATTCAGCTATCACTCCAACCCCCAATTTGGTAGACACTCAAAAAATTGCAGAATTTCCCCACTATGTAAGTTTTCCTTTTACAATTCATAAGAATATGCTCGATTGTCGATTTGCTCGAGCGGGCCCAATAACGTCTCCATTGGAGACTTTGTTGTTACTGTGTCTGGCATATCCAATACTCTCGGTAGCTTGCCGGGCTCTCCGAGAGGGGCGGAGGAATCGAACTCGGGTTGGCCATGTTGGCCGCTTGTAAGGCGAACGCCCTACCCGCTGTGCTATTGCTCCAGCTCGAGCATAAGAATATAATTACATTAAATTATTTTTTTCAATTTACATATTGCTTAATTTTTCTTTTTCTAGTTGTCTTTTTAAGTTTTCTTTTTTCAGTTATCTTATAATTGTGATTGATCAATATTTTTGTTATTAATTAGTTTATTATCATGAATATTCAAAATAAATGCTACCTGTTCATGGATTATAATTATTTTAATATTGTATAGAGATTAATTTGTTAAATTTTACATTGAGTTGATTACAATTACTGGCCTACAGTTATTTATTGCTGTTATTATTGTTTCTTTATACTTTGTCTAGTGTGGTATCAGTTATGCTAACAAATGGGTTAAAAGGTAAAGGTAAAGGCCCTCCCGTTGATCGTCGATTTGCTCGAGCAGGCCCAGTAATGTCTCCATTGGAGACTTTGTTGTTACTGTGTCTGGCATATCGAATACTCTCGGTAGCTTGCCGGGCTCTCCGAGAGGGGCGGAGGAATCGAACTCGGGTTGGCCATGTTGGCCGCTTGTTAGGCGAACGCCCTACCCGCTGTGCTATCGCTCCAACAAATGGGTTAACACATTGAAATGTAGACCAATATTATTTTCTGAAAAAATGTTGGGTAACATTATTTTTAATTATTTCTTTAAATATTTCATATAATGTTTCAGTCATTTCTATTGGGATTTTAAGAAGTCAGTCAGTTTATTCTAGGAAAAAACTGTATACGTTAGTCACAGTATTTCCTTAACTATGCTTCTAGTAGGGCTTGTATTTTAATTCCATTTCATTTCTGTATCAGTGTTCTGTTTTTCTTTTTCTTGTTGGTAACATAGCTTGAGTTTTACCAAAGATATTGATTTTTGAAGAAACTGGGCATTTCTCGAAAACCATATATTTAAAATCATGATAGGATTTAGTTTATTAACAATAAGTTAGTGTTCCAACAGAGATTTAATATTGTGAAAGGAGACATTTGAGAATAGACTGGGTCTACTAAACAAAACATGCATGAAAACCAAGAAATAATCACAAAATCCATATATAGCCCCATTGCGGAAATACATAGGAAGATCCAGCAATGAGCTCCAGGATATTATCCATGGTAAAATGAGATACAAGAGTGTTAGAACAGACAAGGATTGTGGCACAACCCTGGGAGACAGTTAAGGATAAGAAGGACGGAAGGTATGCTATGTAGCCCAGAAAATGGAAGCAATAGGCTGAACATCTGTACCTTAACCTAAGACTTTCCTCTGATTAGGAAGCAAGATCAAAGACAGGCTAAGTGTTTGACAGGTTTACATCTGTTGTCACCAGAGTGGAAACAACCCATGGACATTCTAAGTCAAGGGCAGAGCTTGACCCATGGTCATTCTAAGTCAAGGGCACAGCTGTCTGCCTAAGTGAAAACAAAGGCTGTCATTTCCCAGATGGCATCTGACTGAATCCACACATTTTCACAGATTTTTTGAAAGATAAAGGAGAACTGCTCTTAATGTGTGTAACTATCCTAATTTAAGGACTGTTACAACAAAGTCCCAGTGAGACACTGGCAACCGTAAATGAAGTTTACATTACTGGCAGCATTGGCCTGTAGTACAAATTCTCAGCAGCAGTCAGAAGCAACACACATTTAGCACCATAGAATCAGTGTGGGATCCATGAATATGAACTCTAGATTGCCATGGAGGCCTGCACAAACCGGACCCTCATCCATAGTACTAGCAGTGCACCAGATACAAAGAAAAAATGGCAGAACTCACTGCCATTAAGGGATAAAGAAAAAAGCATCCTGGAAAGGTTCCCAATCACACAAGAGCTCACTAACCTCTAAGGATAAAGACTTCAAAGTGACACCTGTACAGATGTTCACTGAATTGAGAAAAGCAATAGAAAAGACTTTCAGTAAAGGAAACAAATATGCATGAGAGTATGACAAAAACTTCACTCAGAAGCCACTGAACTGGAAAACACTAGAACCACAAAATCAAATATGTTGACTCAGCAGAATGATAGAAGCCAAGGAACAAATGAGTATGCTCGAGGGCAAAATACACCTTATAATGAACCTAAGGAGGAAAAAAATGAAAAAAATGGATTTTTGGGACACCTTCAAGTGGAATGACATGAGCATTATTATCAAAGTTTCATGAGGAGAGAATAAAATGAAATAGAGAAGAATTTTTGGTTAAAGAAATAATAGCCAAAATTTTCCCTAGATGAAGACGAACACATGTACCTGAATCCAAGAAGCTATAAAGCTTACAAAAAAAATAATGCTAAATAGAAGAACACCAAGACAAATTGAAATAAAAATGTGAAAGTCTAAGTTTGACATAGCATCTCTATTTTTTGTAAAGATAGACAAAGCAAAAAATTATATAAAAGGGAATCCCCATAAAATTAACAGGAATACAAAACATCTTCCTGAAACACTAAATCCATTATGATTAAAATCAAAGCTCATTGTGGATTGGCTTTATCCAATAAAACCCTACAGACTAGTAGGGAATGGTGTATGGCAAACCCAAGATATTGAATGAAATAAATATAGAAACAAGAATATTCATATCTAGATAGGTTATCATAATTCAACTTCAAAGGAATGACACAACACTTTACAGACAAGCAACAGCTAAAGAAAGCCATAGCCACTAAATCTGCTTGCAGGAAGTGGCAATCTATAAAAGGTAAAGAATTTATAAGTAATAAGTTACTTTAAAAAAAAGTTGGGAAGGAGAAAAAGAACAATGGAATCTTATATGATGTACATGAGTCAAACTTGCTATAAATTTAAGGTGGGATACAGACTCACAACTTTAGATAAACTTCTTGATAATAATGTTTAGAAGTCACAAACAGGAAGAGGCAAAAGAAAACTGACAACTACAAAAAAAGCAGATACATAAAAAAAGGGCAAGAAAATAAAAGGTGAAATTAGGAAAGATAAGTTTTAACCAACAGAATCTACATTAAAATATGGTAATGAATTCCTTAATTTCAATTATTATTTAATGTCAATGGTTTTAACTCACAAAACAAAAGGCACACAGAGAGGCAGAGTGATAATACCGCAGGTAAGGGGCTTGATTTGTCCACTGTGGACCTACGTTTGATTCCTGGCACCCAATACAGTACTCAAAGCACTGCTAGGAGAGAGCCATGTGCACAATACCATGAGTAAGTACAGAGCACTACCAGATGTGTCCCACATAACTCCCCTTCCCAATTAGGCAAGAAAGGGCAGTGGATTAAAAATAATAAATTCAACAATCTACTGCTGCATACATACCTGAATTGTCATAATAAACATACACTCAAAAGTAAAAAAGAAAATCATAAAGGCAAATAATACTTGAACAAAGGAATAGGATAGACATATTTACATAAGACACAATGGACTTTAAAGTTTAAAAAAGATTATAAAGGATTAGAAACAGATATTGTACAATGAAGAAGGAATCTATACATCAGGCGGACTTAACACTTTAGCTTATATGTACTAAATGAAGGAGTATCAAAATATATGAAGCAATTACAAATAAGCTCAAAGAAAAAAATTGAAAGAAACACAATACTAGCAAGAGAATATAACACTCCCAACTTTGCGTTGAGTAGATCAATGAGACAAAAATTCAATAGAGATCAAGCTGTAAATACTGTTGGTTACTTGTTTTCTCCTAACAACTATATTGTGAACATCTTTACATGTCAATAAAACTTCTATAACCAAATAAAATTCAATAAAGAAACATTGCTCTTAAAGAAATGAAAGACTTAGTTTTAATTGACATGTTCAGGCATTTCCATTTCCCAAATATCAAGTACAACATGGTAAAATAAACTACAAAAATAATACCAGGAATAAAAGCAAGCACTTGGAAAATAAAGAATTACTAATTAATGATTAGTGGAGTAATAAAAAATAAAAGACTAAATAAAACAATACGCGAGAATAAAGCAAATGGAGAAATGTGCTATCAGAATGCATAGAGTACAGCAAAAGCTATTCTACGAGGAAAAGTCATATCACTGCAAGTGTTCATCTGGAAGCAAGAAATGACTCAAATAAATAACCTAACCCCAGGAAACAAAGGAAGCCTGAAGTGAGTAAAATGAAGGAAACAATACAATTTCCAGGAGATAATTATACAGACACCAAAAACTAGCCCCCCAAACCATGAGCTCAAAAACTAATTTACAAAAGAATAAGCAAGATAAGCAAGCTCTTATTTTTCTTAAGAAGAAAATAAAAGAGAAAATTTAATGAATAAGATCAGAATTGAAAGTAGAGAAGTTATAGTAGGTAAATGAAATGAAAGTATAGAAGTTACAATAAATAGCACAAAAACACACAAGATTATGTGAGGCTACTCTGATGCTTTTATAACACTAAATTGTATACTCAGATTAAATGGATAAAATTTTAAAATCCTAAAACCTCCCAAGACCTAATCAGGAAGAAGTTGAAAGCATAAGCAAACTAATTACTTGAAAGTAAATTTAAACAGCATTTGATAACATCCCACAAAAAAGTCAAGGTCTGGATAAGTTTGCTAGTGAATTCTTTCAAACTTCATAAAGAAGCTTCTTCCTGTCCTTTTTAAGCTCTTCATAAAATCAAAGACACAAAAATTCTTTTAAACAATTTCACCACCTGGCCCCCTGGCGCCGTGTAATCCCATCAGCGGCCAAGACTCAGAGACTATAAAATCCAGATCCCGGACGAGAACAGTGCAGTCTCTGCCCCCGCGCCTGGGTGTTCCTTCCCTTGGAGGGGAGCGGGTTGAGTTTTCCTCCCCGCCCCGACCAGGGCTACGGCAGCCGAAGACCTCCAGGACCAGCCACCACCATGCTGAGACCACTCTCCGCACACATGAAGGTACTGGCAGAGGGACAAAGCCACGCGGGTTCCGGGGCCGAGACCTCCAAGCCTACTCGAATTGGAGTCGAGCATCTTCCACCCAGATCCTCCAAATTCCAGTAGGCGGGGGTCACACCCACCACCTGGCCCCCTGGTGCTGTGTAATCCCATCAGCGGCCAAGACTCAGAGACTATAAAATCCAGATTCCGGACATCTTATTATCTCATTCCTACTTTGGACAAACTTGCAGGCTGTCGAATGTAGCCTGCCCACAGGGCAGAGTCTGGCAAACTCCCCGTGGCCTACCAAATATGCCAAATACCAGTAACAATGATGGGTCTCATTCTCCTAAAGAGCCCTGAATATAATCTCAGGGCTAGGATGAAAGAGACGTTACTGGGGCCTGCTCGAGGCAATCGACGATTAACAGGATGATGAAATGAAATGAAATGAAATCAACATTAGCCTTATAATAAAAGCAGGTAGAGACATCATTAATACACTAATCATTTGACAATATTCAACACCTATTTATAATTTTTTAAAAATATGAAAAATATGGGGGTAGAAGAAACTTATCTCAATTTAGTAAAGGCCAAATATCACAATCATACAATAGTATAAAACTGAAAGCCTTTTCTCTAAGACTAGGCACAAGACAAGGATGGAACAGTAGGGAAGTTCAGAAAATAAATGTCTCCAAATTGGTAAGTAGATTAAGAAATTGTGATACATGTATACCCAATGGAATATATTCAGGCATACTATAAGATACTGTCTCATTTGCCAAGGCATCAAAAATCAGATGGGCTGGACACGTAATGAGGTTTACAGACAACTGCTGGACTAGAGCCATTACTGACTGGATTCCACGGGACGTCAAAAGATCGCGTGAATGCCCACCTACAAGATGATCAGACTTCTTCAGCAAGACCCTGAGTGATAGGTTTGAGGCTCTGCATGTTCCTAGAACGAACAAATGCCATTGGGCTATGCTAGCACGCAATAGGGATGAATGGAGATGTTACTGGCACCCGCTCAAGTAAATCGATAAATAACAGGGGATCAAGTGATCAAGTGACTATAAGATGAAATATTAGAGTTTGCTGTGACTTAAGATGGAACTGGAAGGTGTCATGTTAAGGGACTAGAATCAGAAGAAGAGAAAATACTGGATGTTCCACTCATATGTGGTGTATAAAGAAACAAATTAAAACAACAGACAATAGCTAGTGTAAGTAAACCCTGTGGTTCTTCTCACAGAACTGAGTCTACTGGGGGGAAAGGGGTGTTGTTACATGTGAAGGGACCTTCTAGGTCCTGAAGGGTTACTGGCACTCTGGCGGTAAATGTGTTACAACAGTATTATAAGCATGTAACAATCATACCTCAATAAAAATTAAAATAATAACGTATATTACAGATAGCACCATAAACAAAGTAGAGGCTGGAGAGATAATACTGCAAGTAGCTACTTGCTTTGTATTCGGTATATGTGGGTTTGGTACATGACACCCCATATGTTCCTCCAATACCTATCATTAGTTATCCTTGAGTATTGAGTCAGGCTTAAACCCTGAGAACAGCCAGCTGGGTATAGCCCAACCCCCTTCCAAAATAAAAGCTCAAAGAAATCAAGAACATTCAAGTTTATATGTAAGGCATGAACATGCAGATTAGTGAATCACTCTATTTTATTGTATAAGTTTAGCAAATTTGACGACACCAAAATAACTTTTGTAATTTTGGAAAACCTAGACCATATGGATTGAGTATTCTCTTTAAACACTCTCTCAGCTGTCTAACTGTCTTAAAATGGAAATTCAACAGATAGACCTGATTATTGGGGAAAAGGAAGTGGTAGGAGAAATTTATTTTGACCCACTCTCTTGTTTGAAACCTCTGGGGATTTAAGGAAAAAGTAGATGCAAGATATGTCTTAGTTTTAATGCTAATGCTATGGTACAGCTGGGACTTGTCCTACATTTACTGAGAACTCTAATTTATGAGAACTAGATCCCAGCATTTTGAAAGCAGATTTGAGACCTCTAAAGCTATTTCTTTTACAGTTTTTTCCACTTTTGGTTACAGTCTAACATATTGTCCTGATTCTTTTTTTATCCACTCATAGGTTATTCTTAATCCCTTGGAATCAGTTCCTTCTATGTATATGATTATATCTCTCTGCACAGATGCCCCCAAATACCTAGTTTGTGATTTTAGTAAACCATGCATAATAATTAAGAAATTATTCCTGTAGATTTTGCTGTACTTTACCATATTAAATAGTCAAATATACTTTTGTCTGAGAAAGATTCTGATTTTTATGAGAAGCAATGGTAACAAAAACAAAGAAATTGAAAAAAATGAAATGCAATGAGGAAATTATATCACATTCAAGTGGTGCCTTGTAATATAGGCAATGGGGCATATATCAGCCTATAGTAGTTGTTGTTTCTGGCTTTTTCCCCTATGTCTATGATTTAATGAATAAAACACAGTACATATTTTACCAAAAGCAAAAATACAAGATATAAATTAGAAAAGAATGGAAAATTTACTGTTTAAAATATTTGCTCAATGTCAAATGTGTTTTGATTACTTTTATTTCTTCTAGGCATTAAAGTGCATAATCTTATCTCATAAACTGTAGTATATTCACATCAACCCAACTGAATACCAACTGAGAATTATAAGCTTGATGGAATGATAATATTATTAGATGCTGAACTTCTCAGATAAACTTGGCAATCCATGAAAGATAATTAATATCAATAGAATATTCCAAAGAGAAAAGTCAAAGTCATGACTTATTACAGTCGATTTTGGTTTCTATTATTATATATTAGGGTACAATAAGATCAGATAATTCATAAGTTTGTTCTGCATTTCACCAAACCATCACTGAGTGCTTAACCTAAAAAAGTGCTAAAAATTCATGACGTTATGTTAGAAAATAAGAGGACAGAGGGAGAGGAACTGAAATGATGAATAATAATTAATTCCTATTTCTAAACAGCCTTAAAACTTAATTGTGAATAAATTTATCCATACAAGAATTATTGTGAATCTATAAAACAATCAGTACCTATAAAAATATTTTGAATCCTATAAAAATAATTGAATAATCTGTTGAATTGGATTATGGGTCTTTTCCTAGAATAAGGAGGTGTCAGAACATTTCAACCATCTCAAACGGACTACTATTTTGAGAATCATCAAGTACATATCTTCTGCAAATATGCAGAATGGCTGAGAAAAGGAAGTTTCTGGAGTAAAAATGGTGACTAGGAACGGTAAGTTTCTCAAACATTTAAAAATGACTCTGCCCTGTGAACTCAAAGAACCAGAAAACTGAGGAACAAAGGGAAACTCTGATGATTGTAAATGTTACTGTGTATTTTCATATGTTTTTAATATCTGATAAATTCAACTGAATGATAACAACTTTCTTTTAACTATTGTTTACTTGAGTGTGACATCTGTTTTAATTTGGACCATGTGCATGTTCAGATTTATAATGCTTATATTTGCATATTTTAAGTTAACACAGTATAACAACTAGGTCAACAACACAAATGAGAAGTTAACAGGAAGTACAGAACAATTTGTTCTAGGAAGGGCAAGTAGCACTTGGTAAAATATTTTTGATATATTCAGTCATGAAACCACAGTAAGCTTCAAAGAACAGGGAGAAAAGATGGGTTAACTTCAGGGTCAGATTAAAATAAGAAAAAGAAAAGGGAAAGGCCTTATGGACACTTACTAACCTAAATTTGAGAAATCAATGGTATAATATTCATCAATGAAATTCTGTCATTTCTATTGATCTCTTCTGGAAAAAAATCAGTGCATCCACTTTAGCACTAAGTAATATTTTTAGCCAATAAAGTGACAAGAAATTAGTAAACTGAACCTCCAACCTTCACCATATCCCAAAGGAAGCTCATCAAAGGAAGAATTACGGTGTCTATTGCAAAGAAGATAGTACATATTGGCAGCTACAAAGTGCCATTTGCAATCTAATGAATTCCCATACTGTTTTCTGCCTTCCCACAAACTACCAAGTATTCCAAATAGTTCTTTGGGGCCAATGGCCTGTTAGGAGAGATGTTATAAAGATGAGATATGCCTACCTCTACATAAAATAGACCTCCTATCGTGTCATAAGAGTAATCAAAAAACTCTACTTAGAAGAAAACTAAGATGACAGTATGCACCCTGCCTTCTTGTACAAGTTATGAGAACTTGGCTTTCATGTGCAGGAATAAAGGAGCAATACATCCTACTTCACTGTGGCTCTAAAATCTTCCAAGTTAGGACAACTGAACTTGTCCCAACTAATTGTTGGGAAATAACTGAAATGATAACTACTGGTTTAAGGAGAATCCATTAGGCACAGGAATCAAATGGAGTGCTGTAAATTCAACATAATTGCCCAATTTATTCATATTATGCCTAAGGCATTTGACTGATAATATAGGTTCTATGGTAAGGAGGATCAAATCTTACTTCACTGGGGAAATAACCATTTATTGGGTATCTGTTATATACTACATTCTTTACATTTGTGTAACTCCAGGTTCACAGTCATACTCTGATTTTAGGGAGTATTATTTTCACTTTACAGAATGAAACACACTGAATTGGGAAGTAACAGACTTCAGAATCAGATATACTTGTTTTTGAATTGGATCAGACTCATACTAGTTCAGACATTGAATTTAAGCTCTTCCATATCAGTTTCCTCATTGCTTTATGCAGGGAACTATGTTAAATTCTGTTAAAAATGGGAAGATAACTCTGTTACTCTGTTTTGAAGCTAACTTTAGACATGTCATTTTAAATAAAGTTTATGATTGTATTGGGCTGGAATGATAGCACAGCGGGTAGGGCTTTTGCCTTGCACACAGCCAACATGGCCGACCCGAGTTCGATTCCTCCACCCCTCTCGGAGAGCCCGGCAAGCTACTGAGAGTATCTTGCCCGCACAGCAAAGCCTGGCAAGCTACCCATGAAGTATTCGATATGCCAAACACAGTAAAAAGTCTCACAATGTTACTGGGCCCACTTGAGCAAATCAATGAACAACGGGAGGAAAGTGACAGTGATGATTGTATTAACTGCATTTTATGGGTTGGACTGTATTGTATATGTTCAGACTGCTATCATCATTGAATATTGAGAGCAACCAGGTAAGAAGGCAAGTATCATTTTTATTTTGCAGGTGAGGAAACTAAATCTCAGAGATATAGAGAAACCTGGCTACAGTCTTAACAAGACCAACAGGAAGAACTGGCACTAACCATACACTACTGTCATCACAAAGTTTGTCTAGGGGGCATTTCAAAAAGAACAAAGAATATAAACAACAACAAATTATATTCAATGAGTCTAAGTTTTGGTCTATGTATGGTCTAAGTTATGATCTAATGAGAACTAATAATCAAAGTCTATTATTCTAACTGAATTTGAATCAAATCATTTGTTTCAACACATTTATGAGTAAGTTATTGAACCAATCTGAATTGTGTAGGTGTGGATGGTAGAGCTGGAATTTGAACAACTGAGCCTTTCACCAATCCTACCTACATGTTGAATTTGGGTCTATTTTGCTATGAACAGTTCCAGCTTTGGGAGGCATGTTACTTAATACTTTACAGGACAAATTTTCTGTACTAATGAGATGTTGGTACAGATTGCATATGTTGTAGGGGGCTTCAAAGTATTAGTGAGGGGACTGAGAGCCACACCTGGCAATTCTCAAGGATTAAGTTATGTAGTAATTCTTGTGCTCAATAGTACTGGGAATCAATCACCAATCCACCCTGGTTATGAGGGGGTAATAATGGTTATTCACTGTTAACATTAGACCATGAGTCCATGAAATGCAAGACATGCATCCTTAACAACTGAGCTTTCCCCTGCCCCCTGAATTGCATAGTTTTAAACATTATGGTATTTTGAGAACTGCTGGAGACATTGAATTTTATTAGGTTACATTTGTAAATTTAACACACACTATCTAATTCTGCTAACATACACAGATCTTTCAAGCAACTACCCTTCCACTCTCATTTTGCCTCTCCATTCAATCATTATTTTCTTGGGCGGTAGACCACATCTAGAAGTACTCAAGGCTTTTTTCTGGCCCTGTGCTCAGTGGTCACTGCTGGCAAGGCTTAGAGAACCACATGGGATGTTGGGAATTCCACCTGATTTGGCCACATGCAAGGTAAGTGCCCTTCCCACTGTTCTATGTCTCTGGACCATCTACATTCCATCCTTTAAAAGTATTATTATTATTATTATTATTATTATTATTATTATTATTATTTGTGCTCAACTCCTGTTCCTTCGTTACTTCATGGACATCATTTTGGAAAAGGTGCAGCTTTCCAGCAGCTACTGTAACTTTGTACTTTGCCTGTCAAGTTGACAGGTGTGGATGGAGTGAAGGTTCGAATGGGGAGAGAATCTGGGTACACCAGAGAAGGGACTGGTGTTGATTATCAGATGCCTAAAACTCAACTATTGGTAACTTTATAAATTATGGGTTCTTAATAAATAAATACTTTTTAAAAAAGAAAAAATAGAAAACCTGCAGCTTCTACTATTTTGTCTCCATCTATAAAGTTAAACATTTTATCTGGTCCTCCTGAATTTTAACTCTTAAGTTAGTCAACTCCTCATCCACACCCTAAGCTTGCTAAGTTTCTTGTGCATGAGTAACTCTATTGCCTCGTTTAGGTTTTCCTGAGTTCATGTCACACCCTGTTTCTGTTTAGTACTTGTTTTTAAGCTCTGGTAGTTCTAATTCAGAGGCTTCTGTCTCAGAATTAGACTCAAACTAATTCAGGCTGTCCTGAGAATTCCTCTGAGTCAGAAGAACAAATATTTTATATAAATAGACACTCAGATGATATCGGGTGGAGAGTTGCTATACACAACAGACCTGCTGTTAGAATTGTCTAGAAGATGAAGTTACCTACATCGGATTCCTGACCTCACCAAAGAGCAGGCACATGGCATTGAAAGATGAGTACTAAAGAGTGTTGTGCATGAGCGAGAGGAACATGGCAGTTGTTCAATGAACAGAACATTTGTGACTGGGGAGACAGTGAGTAGCAGGGACTGATACCCAAAATAAATGTCATTCATTTTCATTTGTTATAGTATCAATAATTTTGTCAAGATAATCATTTGTTGATATAGTCTCAGAAAAAGGCTATTTTTTCCATCACTCTATAATTCATTACTGACATATCTTTTCCCTTAGGCCACCTGCTCCTCCAAATAATACCAATAGCCTATGATTTCTAAATGAATCCTCACTTTTCCATGCTGCACAGCTACATACAGTTACATATGTGGCATAACTGCGTGTGAGTTTTGTCTTTTCTATTGCTCCGTTTAATTTCCCAACTGTAAACAGGAAAATCTTCAGGACTATGAGGATTATCAAAGAAAGAACATGAATGAAGTGAATCAATCCAATGTGATGGATATATTTTGAGCACTCACTCTGTACAAGTTGTTATGGCAAAAGACATAAGGTTAGTATTTTCCAGAAGAAACTTGATATATGTGCAACTAAGTACAAAATCACAGAGATTTAAAACCAGTAGGAACCATTAGAAGTCCCAAAGGTAGATAATGTTTGCATAAACACAGAAAATTAGGTTTTATAATCATACCATGGGCTGGAGTGATAGCACAGAGGGTAGGGCACTTGCCTTGCTCACAACCAACCTGGGTTCGATTCCTCCATCCTTATCGGAGAGCCTGGCAAGCTACCAAGAGTATTGTGCCCGCACGGTAAAGCCTGGCAAGCTACCCATGACGTATTCGATATGCCAAAAACAGTAAAAACAAGTCTCACAATGGAGATGTTACTGGTACCTGCTCGAGCAAATCCATGAACAACGGGAGGACAGTGCTAATCATCCCAAACTGTGCCAACTATACTAAAACACCTCCTTAACCTCTTCTCTGTGTGTTGGGGGGCACAATTTGGGCCACAACCAGCTGTGCTTAGGGTTATTCCTGGCTATGTGCTCAGATATGACCTCTGTGGGTGCTTAAATGTAGTACCAGCGATTATGAACCCAGGTTGGCCACATGTCAGGCACTTGCCTTACTTTTTTAATTACCTCTCCAGACCCCTTAGCCTGTGTCTTTTTGAGATAAATTAGTGAGAGTCAATGGATACCACTCAATGGTAGAGCATTTGACTCTCACATGCAATACCCTGGATTCTATTCCTGGCACCACTAAACAGCAACAACCACAAAAAAGATCAATTGAAGACAAGTTCTAAATTTATCAGACATTGAGTGACAACAATGACTGTGCAATTTTGTTTTCTTATTAAGACTCTGTCACAGGTCCAGATTTGACAAAGATTGCTTGAGACATGATACACACACAAATGAGATAGTGAGGAAGTGCTCAAAGGGAAAGGGTGTGAAGAAATCAGCATGGTTGAAAGGGAAAACTAAGCAAGATTGAGATTCAAAGGAGAAACTGATTTCAGCATGATCCCAGAGAGAGAAAGAGAGAGATCTGTGGTTCAAAGGGAACCAGAGGATTTGTTCTACTTTGTGGCAAAGGGGTGCTGCTCTATGCCTCCTGTTTTTAGCTTCAAACTGATGTGGGATATTGGGATAAGGAAATTATGACCAATTTTCAGAGGAAGGCTTCAGTGAACAACCAGCTTTTCTAGCAGCCAGGAGATGGGTAACCTGGTTTCAAAAGAGAATTCAGGAGCTTGTCATTGCTACCCACTTATGTCAACAAAGAGAACCAAGTGTTTTGAAGTATGTATACCTACTGAAATATTTTCACATTTTCCTTCATTTAAGACTTTTAAAATGTATATGAATTCATTCTTCATTAGACTAAGGCAAAAAATAGATCATTGGGCAAAATGTGAGCAGATGTACCAATAACTCCAAGTACTCCAAACTGGAATTTTAAAAGAACTTGAGCAATATTTAGTAAAAAAATTTACTGACAAGAATGTATGTCCTCAGAGGAGGGAACCAAAATGGTAAAAATTTTGTTATTAGAAATGCAAACAAGGTTTGCAATGATATTCGCTATAAAAGGAAGAATTTTTAAATTTCAACACCATCCACTAAAAGTGAAAGTAGCAGAAGTTTGGGGAAGAGCTGTTTAGAGGGAACTAGCTCAATTTAGATAAGCTGTTATCACTCTTCAAGAGTCCTTCCTCCTGAAATCTAAAAAGAGGCTAGACACTCAGAAGCCATCTTAAACCATGAAGCGACATGGAGGATGAACAGTATCACAGCAATATAGAAGGTCCACAGGCTCCTGGGAACTGCTAGTTCTAATCTGCCATGAATGTATCTGCTTAATACTGGACCTCTTTCATGTGACAGACTAATAAATCTCTTATCACACCACTATTTTGGGTTTCTGTTACATGCGGCCAAACTTGATCCTAAGCGAAACAGATCATTACCCAAATCTAAAATGTAGCATTTAGATTTGGATTGCATTGCACCTTAAATTTTCCCATATAATGAAGCAGGTCCAGTGTCAAAATATCAAGCTATTTCTTTTTAAACAAAGGGCATACAAACACTTTTACAACCAAACAAGACCAAACCTCATAAATTAGTGCACACATGTGGCATCCTCACATCGGTGCAAATGAAACTGGAATGCTCTGTCATAAGAGCTCTTTGCTTGCTCCAATGTGAAAAAGGACAGTGCAAGAGTTACTGCTGCATTTTAAAGAAAGTAATCTCTTTCTAAGTTGCTGCAGTGTTTCTCTGAGTGTAAGGTATTCATTACCACTGGGATAAAAACAGAATGTTGAGGTCACATGCTGCAGACAGCTGAGATTTCAACTCAAGGTCAGTCACTGGACCTTTGGTCAGCCAAATAGTGTTTATTGCCAAATAGATGCCTGTAGCCTTGATATAAGGAGACATAACGATGATAACATTTTATCCTTAAAATATACTTATCCTGAAATCTATTTCTAATACATAAGCTATATCTCACTAAAATTGAAACAGGGTGAGAAAAAACTGACTTAGAAACAGTTGTGGAAAATTGATGTACAGATTGGAGTTACAGAAAATATAATCAGTATGGAACCATAAAGATTTGAAATCAGACGATAAATATGGACTTTTAAATCATGGAATTTTAAAGCAGTTACTCGCATCAGCTGTTTAATGCAGGGTTTAATGTAACTATCACAGCAATTAGTGCTAACTACTGAAATAGATACTGAAAGTTAATTTATGACTTTAGATGAGAAACTTAACAGGAAATGGACGTTGCTTGTAGAGATGTTACCACACAATTCCTACATTTATACACCTAATTTAGATTCTTAGTAAGAGGTAGTAAATAAGGTAAGGATTCTATAACAAGTGTTTCAGCAGCCAAAATAAATCAAATCAATACACTAAAATGATTACAATCTAAGAAATCTCTTATTACCTCAAAAAGTACCATGTTATTCCTCCCTATTGTTAATTATTCTAAAGGAGGCACATCACCTGTTTAAATGTCTAAATAAGAAGTAATCAAACAAGCACATCTTCAGGGATAATTATATTTATCACAAACTTTTTAAGGGAAAGCAAACATGGTTCTCTTTATATAAATTTAATATTTGAATAACTTCCACAAACAATTTATTCTACATTCAAACATTTACTTTGTGAGCAAAACTTACTCACAATCTGAGACTATAGAAATCATTGCCATCAGCAAAAGTGTCTTCGTTTGTAGTTATTGGAAGCACAATATTTGTTTTATATTTTTGAGCATTATTAGACTCATTCACACCCATGACATTGAGCATTAATGTATCATATACCTCTTATTTTACTTTCTTCACCACTCTGAATATCTGGCCATTACCCTCCTCTTCTCTGTTCTCACTCCACTTTCAGCCATGGGCTTATGATAGAAACTTCACAATAAGAATATTATACTCCCAAACTATTCATTTTAATTTAGAGATATATAGTTGATTTTATCAATCAGATAGAATCTGAGGTCTTCTGCAGAGTATTTTTGGTTTCTTCTAGAACCAAGTATAGACACATTATAGGACACTTTCTACTTATTTTCCTGATTGCCACACCATATTTGATGGGTTTCAGACAGTAGGCAACAAATCATAGAGAGAAATGTATAAATATATGCCTCTCAGAGAGCCCAGCAAGCTACCGAGAGTATCCCACCCGCACGGGCAGAGCCTGGCAAGCTCCCCGTGGAGTATTCAATATGCCAAAACCAGTAACTACAACAGATCTCATTCCCCTGACCCTGAAAGAGCCTCCAATCATTGAGAAAAGGTGAGTAAGAAGAGGCTGCTAAAATTTCGGGGCTGGGAGGAATAGAGACGTTACTGTCACCCGCTCAAGTAAATCGAAGAACAATGGGATGGCAGTGATACTAGAACCAAGATACAATAATACGAACTAAGACTGATACAGATACTAAATTGACAGACAATGAAATAGAGACTAGGAAACACAGGTGATACATGTTAGAGGTACTGGGTCAGGTACAATCACTGGAGTGCTTGAATTTTAACTGTGCTTAAAGTAAGTCATATTAATTTGAAAAATCATATGACCTATTCACCTTTTAATCACATAATATAGAAAATCTCTTTTTCATAAGCTAGTTTGCTAGGTTTTGTTACTGATAAATAGTTCCGTCCCACAAGTATATGTATGCAAGTGCTAATTATAACCAAGAGATTGACCATGATTCCAATGATGTGACAAAGATGAAATTGATCTAATTATTCAAACTTTTAGCACTTTTGTTTCCATTTTGAAAACCAAGAAAGTTGAATTATAAGATTGATATATTTTTCTAGATTTAAACTCACAGGCTACACTCAATTTATTTTAACAAACAAATAAGTGAAGGTACTAAGTTAGATTCAACAAGTATATTTGGCCTCCAGATCAATGTATAGTCGATTTATTGCAGCAATAATTATTATTAGGTAGCTATATAGCCATGTGGTAAATTGTATTTTAGAAAAACACTAATCTGGAGGATTAGATTTATTTGTAAAAGAGCTATGATATTTAATTGTAATTGCAAAGAAAGAAAAGTCTGGGTTTGAATACTAAGCCCGAGTTCTTCATTTGTTAAATGGGAATGATAATATTCCCCTTACAGACATTTTCATAGAATGCACAAATAATATAGTTGGAAAAGTTCCTGCCACAGTAATTGGCACATAGTACTTCTCAAAAAATTTTTAAATGTTATTAGTATCTGCAGTTATTCCAGTGACCAAACGGATTAAAAAAATATTATTCCCTTTGGCATGAACATTAATCTACAGATGTTTAAACATACTATGTGAAAGTTGTTAAGAAAAAACTCTCAGCACTTTAGTTTCATTCAACCTTTGTTAGATCCTGTATATGACTGCTAACCCAATATTTTCTATACTTTCTCAGACATCCTCTGTTATTTCTGGCCAGGAAAATAAATAAATAAATGCCCATCTGGCAGAGTATTTCTCCACCTATATATGAACCAGAAATACCAATCGCTTCTAATGTGTATTCCCCAGATGCAATAATTATCCTCTATTTACAGCTAAACCGCTGATTACTGTGGAAAATATTGTCAGCAAACCATACCCGAAAATATATTGCTGTGGAAGGGATTTTTTTTGTAAATCACAAAACAAAACACTAAACACAATTCCAAATAGAAGTCATATTTTTGATAGATTCATAGAAAGACAGAGATGCACTTATTATCATTTGTTAAGAGTTACTGCCTGTTCTACATTGTAATTTTTAAAATGCCTTCTCAGATTTCTGATTCTTAGGCAAACTGAGGAAAGAGTGATTTAGGCGCATGCCAACAACAGCGAGTAGAAAAAGTATAGTAGGAAAATAAACCCATTTTGCAACTGATTCTAGAGAATGGATATTTCTCAAATTTGCAAAAGCAAGCAATTATACATTAACACATTTACAAATGCAACAATTAACTAATAGCTACACAAGAAAGAAATCTGTCAAGGGAAATGTTCCCATGGAAAACTAAATTTTAGATTAAAATCACTTTATAAAGCTAACAATCAGGCTTTAGAAATGACTAGGTTCTGAACATTTAACACAAACCCGTGTTTTAATTTATGGTAAGTTTATAAGAAATTAAAATTAGGGGTTTTCTTCAAAATATATATGTAATCTAAAACTGAAAACAAACCTTTATACTCTAATGACAACTCAAACGACAAGGGTAGAAGGCTAGAGGTAAGAGCAAAGTGATAGAGTGATAGTACATTAAAAGGCACACAAGAACTACAAACTATAGGAAGGGCATTTGTTTGCATGTGGCAGACCTGGGTTCCATCCATGTCACCATATACAAACCTCTGAACCAGTGGCCCAAACACCTACTCCAAAAAGAAGTCCTCTTGGACTGTGGCAGAAGGATATTTGCATTCTTGCTGTCTTGTGGTATGATAACACTTAATCCTTAAAATACATAAACATTTACATTCTTGTAAATCAATGCTACCCCAATACAAAATAAATTTTCAAATAAAGGTAATCCAAACCCTAATTCGAATGAGTATCCAAAAGCATAAAGAGTGACAGGAATGATATAAATCTACTGTAGCACTGTAGCACTGTCCTCCCGTTGTTCATTGATTCGCTGGAGCATGCACCAGTAGTGTCTCCATTGTGAGACTTATTGTTACTGTTTTTGGCATATCGAATATGCCACAGGGAGCTTGACAGGCTTTGTCGTGCAGGCTGGATACTCTCGGTAGCTTGCCGGGCTCTCCGAGAGGGACGAAGGAATCGAACCTGGGTCAGCCATGTGCAAGGCAAATGCTGTGATACTACATAAAATGATAGAAGGGGTAGAAGTATACATATTTGTAGGGACAAAACATACTCTCTATTGAGTACTTCCAAATTTATATGTAAAACTCTTAAGTTCTACTAAATAAAATTTTAGTTAGCCAGTAATGTTTTCATAATTCAAACATATCAACACCCTTTGATGCCAATCATTCCACAATGAGCTCAAGAGAATTTATTTTAGGAGCCAGGAAGGAGATTTAGTCGAGGGTTAACATTGCTAGGGTCCAGGTGATCTATGGGAATGAATGTCTAAAATTGTTTTTAGTGGCGTTGACAACTTAACTCAACACTTGTCTCAACAGGTGCACCCTTAAACCCACCGACCCTGAGCTGCTGGTGAAAGCCAAGGAGATACTCAGTCCCCACACAGCTGTGCCTCTGGTTGCTACTATAAAAGAATGAGGCTCAGCTATTTTTAAATTTAGGATAGGCAATCAGCCAAAGCTCAGAACCCCCATGAGAGGAGTGCATGTGCCAAGAGTACTGTAACTTCAGAGTTGTCGCAGGGCTTCACTGGCATCCCTTGTGCTTGCCTTGCCACCCTGATCCTATCTTCTATTCCCTGCTGTCACCAAACCACCTGTGACCTTCATCATCTTGCTCTAAGTTCTACATTTCCAGTTCCTTTCACAAAACTTCTGGTTTAACTTTCGAGTCTCAGTTGGCACTAAGTCTTGAAGCCAAGAGATTTTCCTTTTTATTACCTACTCTGAAGAAGGGAAAAAAATCATCTGCAATTCTCTTCAGCTGCTTCCCTTAAGGAAAAAAATGTGTTTAATTTGTATATACTATGTCCTACTCTTCAGTAAGCCTATAGGCCATGGCAATTTCTATCACTGTGCTGAAAAAAAAAAAACCAGGGCGAAAAGTCAATGCTTATGTAGTATAAAGAATGGGAGGTAAAACAGTTGATGTAGAAAGGAGGAAAAAAGAGATAATTGTATTTTGTTCAAAGGAAGTTAGGAAAGGGAGCTCAAAAGTCTGATATTCAATGCTGTGTATTATTTTATGGTTGTTGAATGCTGATATGGAACTAGTTATCAATGCTAGAGTGTACATGTATACAGTTTCCATTGTGTTAGCACCATTTCAGTGTTTTTTTTTCTTTTCATTTCCTGGGTTTGCTGTGTTTTAATGAAAGTGATTATTCTACATTAGATCTTTCTCCTCATGACTGTAATTTGTAAACTGAAGGACATGCATGCATTTATATTGTACTCTTAAGCAATGCTATCAAATGGTAAGATAAAATAGGCATTCTCCTTTCTAAAATAATATTTTGTTGTGAATTTGCATGAACTTTTATATATGAAATCAGAAATTGAAATATAAGCTGCAACTTTTATAAAGTTAACAAGGAATCTAGGTCAAGCAAAGGCAAGGGCAAGCCTTTATTTTACAGAACTGATTTTTCTCTGTGAAATCATTTGAAATAATTGCTTAAATTGTGTGAAATAATTATCTAGAAAATGCATTTGAATGTGTTCCTATAAATGCAATCTCATATGCCTACATTTAAAAGTGATAAATAAAATAATACTAGAATGAAATTGATGTTTTATTCTTTATTGTAATTTTTATCTCCGTAATTACAACCCAAATTCAATATGGCAGATGCAATTGCAAGAACTTATTCTCAGGGAACCAGTATTATGCAGAAATTAGCCTTGTTCATAATTAAGTGTCTCATGAATAAGGGCACTATTTGTCAAACATAAGCTATTGTTTTACTCACGAGGCAAAAAATTAAAATATAGTGTAATTCAAAGCAAGACACAACTAAAAGGAGCACCCTACAAATTACTGTGGTTGCTATACCTTTACAAACATCTCTTATTATTTAAAGTACATGTTAGTTAAAATATATGCAAATAACCTCAGGAAGAAAAGTTTAAGCTGAGTTCATAACTTCTTCATGCCACTTCGTGGTAATGTTACTTTGAGAAAGTTACTTACACTCTGTACTTTCTCATTTTCATCTTTAAAATGGGGATGACTTTAATTCATGATAATTAATTAAGGCACACACTCTTCTGAAGTTCTCTTACTCATTTATAATATTTTTCCCCTTAGTAATCTGCAATTTCAACTATAATCACCATATAGTTAATTCCCAAACATCTCCCTGTAGTTGTCTTTTGTGAGCTTCATTCCTTTATCCCCAAATCAGCATTACACACCCATCTGGACATTCCATTCCCAATCTCAAATTAATGACTCAAGACAAAGAATTCTCTTCCCAGTGCTTTCAAATTTTGATCCGATTCCTGTTTACTCTTAATGTATACCATCATAATTTCCTCAATTATCTAGACTGATTAGCTATTTTATGAAATCCACAAGAATGTTTAATAAAACATTAGATGCATTGGGTTTTACTGCCCTTTTGTGAAAAGAATTGTATGATACATGCATTTGGGAAATTGGACTAAAAAGTTATCTTTCTAAAAGATTCCAAAGTGTACTGTGAAAATTTAAGGGTACAGTAAGCACACCTTCCCTAACACATGCAAAATATATAACCTTTTATTTTTCTTTTAAGCTATCGAAAAAATCAGAAGTTATTCACTTTGAAAAGGTAGGTTGCCATAGAGTACTCTATGAGGATTATTATCACAATGGCTATCAGATATTCTTCATCTTTCTTAATTCATAAACCACTTATTACCACTTAATTTTTATTCCATGTTGAATCTCTGATTCATTCCAAGCTACTTCCTCTATAAATCTCACACATCAGCTTTTCTACTATGAAGTATGCTTCTTCTATCATCTCAAAGTTGCAATTCTGTATCTGTAGTAGCATTTATATTTCTTTTGCTGTTATAGATACAACGATATACCACAGGCACAGAATTCATGGGAAATAGGACTAGGGAAACATGGTTATATTATATAATCAATGCCTCATGTGGAGAACAGCCATCTAATTGGCATAAATGAAGATACTGCAATCATGGCTTATATAGTAAACGTAAAGTCAGAATTTTCAGGGAAGTGGGAGCAAGATAATATTAGTCTAGGACTATCTAAATAAAATTTTATAAACTCAACTATTTCTCTATACTGAAGCCTATTTTACTATATATTAAGGTAAAAATAAAATTATAATAAAATTTCCAATAAGTTGGACTAAGCTTGGGATGTATAAATAGGATATTGAAATAATCCAGAATATAATCTTTGTTTAGATATATCCACTGCTAATAATGGGGAGTGGGCTGGAGTGATAGCACAGTTGGTAGAGCATTAGCCCTGCAGGCGGTTGACCTGGGTTTGATTCCTCCATCCCTCTTGGAGAGCCCGGCAAGCTACCGAGTGTATCCCACCCGCATGGCAGAGCCTGGCAAGCTCCCTGTGACATATTTGATATGCCAAAAACAGTAACAAGTCTAACAATGGAGACGTTACTGGTGGCTGTTTGAGCGAATTGATGAACAATGGGAGGACAGTGCTACAGTACTAATAATGGGGAGTATTTACTTTGGTTACCTAAGCTGTCCCCAACTCAAAAGGAAGGCAGAAATATAGGGAAGGACTGCTTTTGCAATGAATTCTTGGAAAACAAAAACAGTAAACCTCAGGCTTCCAAAGCCCACCTTGTGGGGACAGGAACTAAGGTCTGCTAAGACCTTTACATGGATATAGCATAGACCCAGAGAAAGTTGAACCTCACTGTGAGAGAAGCTTCAGCAGGAACCAGGGCCAGAACGGGAATACCAAAGAAGACCATCAACTCCTTCCGACTCTACCTATTGGCAAACCCCTAGCAATGGACTCTTACTTAAGTATGAGCCCCATGTGGTGCAACTTAGGAGAAACTCTATAAAAGTCAACTTGAACAAAGGAAGTGTGTGTATGCACTGCCTGTGCCCATGTGTTGCTGCCCAGGGATTTGGTGCGAGAGCACATGTGTCTCCTGCATCTCCCCCTTCAGATGTATACTTTCAGATCTAATGTTGGGATGTATGCTGGGGATCCCTCTCCACTCCATAGAAGCCTGTGCTCTCTATTAGCATCTTATTCTATCTCTCTCTTCCTCCCTCCCCTCCCTCAAATTATCCAAATAAAATCTGCTAAACTTCACCGCTCATATCGAATATCGATCTTCTCCTTAAATGCTCGTCTTCTTTTCTGAGAGAAAGGCAAGCACTCGAAAAGCCTGGGTAAGATCAAGACTGATGTTCCTTTTCTGCAAGATGCAAGACTCATGGCATACTCTTACATTTCTTAGATTTCCTCAGCTTTTCGAAGATGTCAGAGGTGGATAGAAAGAAAGCAGTAGATTCCCTCCTAGAGGCTCCTGCCATTCTCCTCTGCACATTACAGCAGTCACCCAGGGACCCCCACCAGCATTAGTTCCAAAGATTTATCTTACAGAACGTACTCTCTAACAGTGTTAACAAAAGATTTCAAAAGCTTAAGAAAATAAGATCATATGATGGCTAAACTTAAAGTATCTTGCTTAAATATGCAATGTTGAAAGCTATCTATTCATAGAGCTTAAACTGAAATTAACAAAATATTATAGATGCAGGGAAAACTCATTAAATAGAATTTATTCCTAATTTCCCAAAGAATCATTTATCAGAATTGACCATTTACTTAACATCATTGAATGTTCAATCTGTATGATCGCCTTGGAATAGTTCTGAGCTACATGCAGTGTATATGATATCTAGAGCAGAGGTTCCCAAACTTATTTGATCTATCATGCCATTTTTATAATCATTCAGAGAACTGCTGAAAATCTACCTACTTTAAGGAAACAAATACTAAGTACCTTGCAATGGCAAATGAGGCCAGAGATTTTCTGGACTGTTCTGTGATCACCCCTCTGGGAGGGGGTCATATACCCACTTTGGCAAGCACTGTGGACTATGAATAAATATAACTCCTGAAATAAAGATAGGACTTAAAAGCATAAATATTATTACAGTATGTGTAAATTGCTATATTAGAAATAATAACAATTATATATATACTTATTTATATATATACTTATATATAAGTATATATACTTATACTTATATACTTATATATATAAGTATATATACTTATTTATATATATACTTATATATATATATACTTATTTCCTAAGATTTGCTCGAGCGGGCCCAGTAACGTCTCCATTGGAGACTTTGTTGTTACTGTGTCTGGCATATCCAATACTCTCGGTAGCTTGCCGGGCTCTCCGAGAGGGGCGGATGATTCGAACTGGGGTCGGCCATGTTGGCCGCTTGTAAGGCGAACGCCCTACCCGCTGTGCTATCGAATGCACCTTTCTTTCTTTCTTTCTTTCTTTCTTTCTTTCTTTCTTTCTTTCTTTCTTTCTTTCTTTTTGATTTTAGGGATCAGAACAATTGGTGCTCAGGGCTAACTTCTGGCTTTTTGCTTAAGGATAACTCCAGGTGGGGTGCAGGGTACCACAAGGGGGGGCAGGGATCAAACCAGAGCTGCACTCAAGATAAGCACCCTCCCTGCTCTACTATCTCTCCCTTGCATGCATTTCTTGACCTCCATTAGCTTGTACTCTGCACTTTGTAAGAATGAATGTGAAAAGATGGTAATACCTCATAGTAAATGATTATGAATAAGTTATTTTCAAAATGTGATAACTTCTGTTCTACTTTTGGGACCACAAGGGGCAAGCTGGCACATTGTTGGGATTTCACTCCTGACGTCATGAGCTGCCAGGCAGGGGTAGGAAACAAACGTTGACTTCCTACTTGCAAAGTATGCACAGTAACACTTTGTGCTATTTCCCACGACCCAACTTCTCCATTAAATAGATATGTAAGACACTGATAGGCTATATACAATGCTAAGTGAGAGAAACTTTTACAAACATATATATGTTCATTCGGAGAGCCCGGCAAGCTACGGAGAGTATTCGATATGCCAGACACAGTAACAACAAAGTCTCCAATGGAGACGTTACTGGGCCCGCTCGAGCAAATCGATGATCAACGGGAGGGCCTTTACTTTACTTTACTTATATATGTTCATATATATGTGTATATATATATGCTCTATATTCCTATGTAAATATTAGTTAACCAGAAACGAATTTATCATGAAGTCATGAAGTAGCGAGACTTCTGGAAATGGTATGAGATGCCACATTGAGCCTCACATATTGCAGACCTTTTAAAACCACACAACTCTATCATCTGATGCGAATACCACTGGCTGTGAACTACGTGAGTTTTAGTATTATTTTGGTATTTTACTGGTTAGAACTAGAATCTCACTTTGACAAAAGAGCTTGAAAAATATCCACAAGATCCTTTACAGCGGTTAAAGATCACTAATCTTTCTGCTCAAGATCTGGAGTTACGCCAGGATTATTGGAGACCAAATACCAGGTACCCTGGAGCGATAGCACAGCGGGTAGGGCGTCTGCCTTGCACGCAGCCAATATGGCCGACCCGAGTTCGATTCCTCCGCCCCTCTCAGAGAGCCTGGCAAGCTACCGAGAGTATTTGATATGCCAGACACAGTAACAACAAAGTCTCCAATGGAGACATTACTGGGCCCGCTCGAGCAAATCGATGATCAACGGGAGGGCCTTTACTTTACTTTACTTTAGCATATTTATTTGTTTTTGACCTGTATTTATAGGTTTTTAAAAATCTCCAATTTTATTTAATTTTTTTTGCTGTTTGGGTCACACCCAGCGATGCACAGGGGTTACTCCTGGCTCATGCACTCAGGAATTACTCTGGGAACTGCGTGGGGGACCATATGGGATGCAGGGAATCTAACCTGTGTGGATCATGTTTAAGGTGAACACTCTACCTGCTGTGCTATGGCTCCCATCCCTCTCCAATCTTTTCTTTTTTGCCTTTTGGATCACACCTGGTGATGCACAGTGGAGTTACTCCTGGCAGTGCTCAGGGGACCAAATGGGATGCTGGGAATTGAACCCAGGTCCGCAGACTGCAAGGCAAGCACCCTACCTTCTGTGCTATCTCTCCAACCCCTCTTAATCTTCTTAATTCTTTTTCTATTCTCTTCTTTATCCCACCCTTGCAGCCCCTCCCCACTGCTTGCCTATCTTTTTTTTTTGGCACACCCTGCTGTGCATAGGGCCTTACTCCAGTCACCAGGATCACTGTAGGCTGGGCTTGGGGAACCCAATGCAGTGCTTGGGTTCAAGCCCAGGTCAGGCCCTTACAATAGGAGCCGCCTAACCTCCTCTCCCATCCCCCTACCACATTTTTCTCTTCAGACCACTTACTCTTCACTCTTTACAGTTCTTTTGCCCTCTGCTGCTCTGTGGTTACAAACTGCAGATTGTTCCTGCCACAAAGGATTCATTTGCATTATAAGAACACTGTATGTCATTCTTATTAACTCAGTGGGGGGTGGGGGAGAAATCCCATCCAGAAACTGAATTCTCTCAGCAGTGGAGAAATGCATCACCATTTCCCAGGGATTCTATTGGTTCAGTGGAAGAGTGAGAAAAGGTTTGAGTCATTTTCCTCTTTCCCATATTCCACTCAAATGCCAATCTGCTGCTCTAAAAGTGCTGTAAGTACCTGGTTCCTTATTATGGACTGGGTGATGAATCTCCAAATCTTAACCTCCATCACATCAGAATGAGACTCAAGTTCTAGTAAAGGGAGAGTCTTTAAAGGGCCATTAAAGTTAAATGAGGTTAATCTGGGCCCTAAACTATGTAAGAGATTTAGGTGACAGCTAATGTGGAGGAAAATTCAAGTGAAGAGAGAAGCCTTTTATGCTCTTCTACAAAACAAAGAGAGACTCAGAAAAATGAACCCTGACCAATATCCCAAATTAGGACATTCTGTCTCTAGAACTGTAAGAAAACAAATACTTTTGTTTAAGTCACACCCAATCTACTACTTTATTATGGAAGATTTTATTATAGAAGCCCTAATAATAGCATAAGATCCTTTTTATACTCCATTTCAAATGCTTGTCTTTGAACTGAAGCCATTCCCATTTTTTCCCTTTGGAAAAGAAATACATAACTTGTTCTTGCTACTAAAATAACAACAAAATGACTAATTGTAATCATAGCTTTAGAAGGAGCTCTGTTCCTCATAGGCCTTAAGCTATTCATTTATTTACTCAGAAAGCATTAAATACCTTTATGTTTTAAGCCCTGTGGCTTATTCCTAGGCATAGCAGGGTAAAGAAAGCACAACAATAAGATGGCATTACTACCGTGATAAAGACAAATCAAACAGGTCTCACAGTCCTCATGGAAACTGGACTCATGGAAACTGTTAAAGTACACAAATAGGCAACATATAGCAAAAATGATTGTGAATTTGGAAGGTGTTTTGCCATGGGGACCCCAATATAACTCTATTATATATAACCCATATAATGCAAATGGTGATCAAATGGCACATCATCTTGTCTGGTAGTGACAACAGCTTGGGAGGTGGAATTAAGAAACAATTTCTTGCATGGAAACCAAGTTTTTTATCACTAAAATTTTGGTAAGGAGAAGAGATTTAAGAGAGAGCTATTTCAAGTTGATATGTATGGTAGTTTGGTGCTTCCACCATAGATTCTCCGCATAATGGAACAGAAGTAGGATCTAAAGACTGGAGAGAAGAGGCAGAATCAGTAAGTAGGATACACATAACACATGATATTGCATGTAACATTCATTTGCTTGTAAGATGCATACCATAATCCAACAAATCTTTCCAAAAACGTAAGGGCATTATTTTTTTTTCATTCAATGCATTTGACAGCTGTATAGCAGTGGAAAATATTTTCCAGTTTGTTAGTTATGATTAAAGATTAATTTTAAACCTGGAATAATCTATTTGGATGAACAAAGTTCTATTTTACTCATTTGTAATAATTGTATATTTCAGTACAAGGTATTTCTAAGAGAACATTTGTATTAGCCAACTTCTAATTTCCTTTAGGATCCTAAATTCATTAAATATTTTCACAAGATGGCAAGTGAAAAGATGGCAGAAATCTTTATTTTATTCAACAAAAAAAATACTGCACAAAAGAATTGCAAATACACTAATTAATGATTATTCTAATCATTTTCCCTGTTGGAATACACAATTCCTGATTGTGTATGTAGCCAGGATATGTAAACTATGGTCACCATACATGTAGCTTAGGACAAGAACTTTAGTGAACTGTTTATGACTGCCCATCCTTTCTTGCATTCCAAATAATAGACGTGTCCCCACAAAAATAATCAAATTAGGCAAAGTGCCTGCATGTTTCGTTTTTCTGTGAGCTCAACTAATAATTGCACAGTATCTTTGAAGGAAATGGCAATTAGGTCTATACTGTGTCTTTAAAATTATTAAAAATTGACTAAGCATTTGGAACATTGCTTTAAATTCCTATGCATATCAATTTTCTGGCCAATTTTTAAAAGGATAGAAATGAAAAGTATATGGAAAGTATAAACCTGTATCTCTTAAAAATGTTAATAAGAGAGTCAACATGAACTTTTTGTCTCATTGCAATTATTTTTTCTTTTCTTATTAGTTTGCCAAATCTATTAATAAATTTTACAAACATATATATATGTAGATGTACATATATACATAGAGAGAAAGAGAGAGACTACATCCCATATTTTCCATCCTAATACACTAGTAAGGTTCTTATTTGTTGTATAATCATAATCTTCTTACAACCGCCTGAAATCAGAAACTGCACCTGGTGAGCATCTTTGTCAGGGTCCTATATATGTTCACTTTTAAAGTTCACTGGGAGATTCTCATGTGAAGGTTAGGTAGCATGCTCCAAGTCGGGAGTACTCAGTGCATTGTCCTTAGACCAGGAATATCAGCCACAACTTTGAAATCTTGTTAAAATGCAAATTTTTGGCCCCATCTCAGATCTGAGGAGAGTAAAATCTAGCAATCTGTTTTGATCATCAAAAGGTGATTCCAATGTCTTAATACTATTTGAAAATCGTTTCTCGGGGTCATATTATCAACCCTATCTCCAATGTGCAACAGTTTAATGTGGGGTCAGTCTTTAAACAGCAATGATTAAAGCATATTAGATGATACAAATATCCTGCCTAAAACTTTGAGCTGACTTCCAACCTTCTTAGCACAACCCATAGCTTCATGGTAAGGTCTTCACAATATAAATCCTTTGCATATCATTGAGTGCATGGTCCAATTAATAATTTTTTAAATACACCACATTCACACAGCCCCATGTAAATATCCTTGTACATGCTCTTCGTTCTGTCTTAATGTCATTTCCTACCAGCAAACTGGAAAGTTCTCTTCCTCCTTAAACCTTAGGCCAATAAATTTTACTTTTTGAAAAGATTTTTTTTGATCTCTGAAATGTATGTAGCATAATTTTGATTTTTTAAAAATTTCGATTATTTTTATATCATTTTGAAAATATGTGATGTCACTATCAAATGATTTAAGACAAAATTAATTAAGCAGCAAAGGGTAAACAGTGACGTTATCAGTTTTAAGTATTAATTAAATAACTCAACATGGTACTATTTTAAGATCTGTGAAATATAGTCACATATAAAAGATTGTTTGCATCATGCAAAAAGAGGCAATCTAGTAGCAGATAAATAAAATATGATGGAGAGTAAACTTAGTTACTTCATTTTTCAAGTGAGAATGGTAATATAAATACACAATTTTTAAAAAATTAAATATACATAAAATTTTATAATAATTATCACTCATTTACTAAAAGTATCTATATGCAGAATATAGTTCATTGGTAAAGTCTGACTTTTTGATGTGATGAATTAGAACTTAACCCTCCTCAGTTTCTCATTCACAGTCTATATTTTCAATTTTCAAGATTATACACCAATTTCTTCAAATGTGATTGCAAGGAAAAAAATACTTAAAACTTAAATAAGGAATAATGTTATTATTTATGACCTGGATTGTTCTCTGATTTGTTATTTTTTTTTACTTCTGGCATATTAAGATTTAACATTGACTTCAAACTAAATTATGTGAATTGACTATAGAATTTGATATGTCTACTTACAATAACGTATACTTCCACTAAGGAAAAAATTAATCATGGAACTGTCATCATAAGCTGTCATGGATAAAACAATTAATCTATAGCATATAATTTATTTGGTTGAAATTCTCCAAGTTAAAATTAAATGGCCATGAGGTCCCATAAAACTCTTTTAAATATAAGTAGTAAAGTTAATTGCACTCAAAGATAAAATGTACTCAAAGTAAAATTACTATATTCATTTGCAGAGTTTTTATTTTATATTAAAGTCAGGTCAATACACCGACTACTTCAGGAAATTATTGTTATCATTCATACTAGTGCTTCTCATAAAATGCCTGGGTGCACAAGTATTTCAATAGCACGTGAATTATATGTTAACGCAATGTACAAAATACAGTTTACATTCACTTGTCAATAAAATATACTTCTTGTGCAACAGATTCAACTTAATATGAATAGACTGTTAGATTGACTCAGTAGAGGCTATTTTTATTTTAAGAGCTCCTTCAATTCCATATGGTTGAGTCATTTAATAGATATTTCTCACCTTGAGTTTGGGCATATGTGTAATGGGGCTCTATGCCTGAACACATAGTTACCCAGCAACTAACTTTCCTTTTATAAATGAGCTCTGTTCCAGATTAAAACAGATGAAAGATTTCCAATCATTGTAGCCAGCCCCTCTGGCAGGGAAATGAGCTCAGGAAGACAGCTATCTGAAACTCAATACTCCCTCGAATGGACATTCTGTTCTAAGTTCCCTTCAGGGAAACTCCAACAATAGCACAAGCAGAAGCAAACACTTTTCTTTGAGGTAGTCCATGCCAACCATTCACTTTCTTAGCAATCTGTCCTCAGACACCCAGCTGGAGGCTTACAGCTCACATCAAAAACCAGCAGGATCAGCAAGCATACACTGTAGGAACAGAAGTAAATCTGCCATTTGTACTCTCCTCTGTCTCTATCATTACCTAGTAATATAACTTCATAGATATCCAAGCTTTGTAGTCCCTCCAAGTAATCATCACAGATCAAATCCTTACATTTCTTTTAAGACCAAGAAAAATGGAGAAAACAATCTACATAAATTAAAAAAATTCTTATCTAGATTAAATAAGAAACGGTTTAGTCTGATGTGCCTAACCTCTAGAATTCACTGAGGACTGAGAATACTGATTAAATAAAGATGAGTTTCACTAGTCACTGTCTGTGATTACAATAATACACACTAGTATTTTCTATTAGACACAAGCCATTTAAGGTCTGGATATATATATTTATTTATATATATATTCAGATATGTAGTTCTTTGATAACTAAATAAAAGTAAAACAATTAAGGGGTATGTGTGGCATTTAACTGTTCATTTATGTGCCAATAAGCATTAGACACAAAGCGCTCTTAGAAACTGGTACAAGCTCTTTTCTCAAGGGTCAAGACAGTATGAAACAATCTGACATTGCCAACAGGGGATATAATAGTTAGCTTGCACTGAATTATCTAGAGTAAGTTTTCAGTCAGAACATAGAAGGATGCCATATTCTCACTAAGGGTGCCACAAATACCTTTAAGTGATGTTCTATAGTAAACACTAAAATTATATTAACTATTTTTGGAAGATAGATTGTAATAGTAAATTTTGTGTGAATGTTCCAGGAAATGGAAACAAGTCATATGTACGAAGTTACATGACTTATTTATGGAACCAAAATTACATGGCTTGGGAAAAGTATGTATGGTAGCAAATGGGAGAAAAAGAGATAAGAGACATGAGCTGGTATTTTTACAGGTGCCTACTATAAAATTTTTGAGCACTGGGACATTGGGTGTCATATTGTTGTTACAGGATTGTCTAAAGGGTGCTAATCTGGAGCAAAAAATATGATTTGTGTTCTTCAATAATAATCATTATAATTATGCAAAGCATAAAAATTATTCCCAACTTGTTTCCAGTGACTACTCACCAAGAAACTTTACATAAACTATTGTTAATGTTAACAAAATGTAATCTTCTAAAGCAACATTATTATTCCTATCTTATTAAGGATAATCAATGTTTGATATCTTCAGCTCAGAGTCAGATATAAGGTAGGCACTCAATAAATAGTAGTTAAATACTTGCTTGTCCTGAATTGCTTGGCTTGGTAGACAGTTGAAAACTCAAGTCATCTCAGGCATTGTCAGGTCCTATGACCGTTTACCAGCATAACTTCTAAATTGTCCTTCTCATATAGGCTTTTTGATAATAAACAACCTGAGGCACAATACCTCACAATGTAGGACATTTAGAACAAGGCTTAAATCATCATGACAGCTTGATCAATAAGTGATGCATGTTCCAGTATAATAGAAATGGATTGCATTCTAGAGACTTAGCACTAAAACATCCTTTGAATGTACCCTCAAGTGGTGAATTTATTAATTTACAAGTCCTGTTTGTTGATTAGGTCTGGTAAAGATACACTAGCCTTCAGGACAATAGGAATAATTAAATATTAAATGTTTTAAATATATGTTTAAAATCTCTATTTTGCAATTAGTATAGATAGGAGTTTCTAAGAAGTACACAAAGATATCTTTTATGAATTTCATCTCACCTTATCCAATGGTGAAACCTTTCAGAAACAAATAATAATGTCAATATAGGGAAATTATTTGTATAACTTATAGTTCATTTAGATTTTTATCAGTTATAACACCACAATCAGTACCATGAGTAGGTCCATTACCCTTGTGGCATGCTTACATAGAAAACTTTCTTATGGGGCTGGAGTGATAGCACAGCGAGTAGGGCATTTGCCTTGCACACAGTTAACTCGAATTCGATTCCCAGCATCTCTTATGATTCCCTGGGTACCGCCAGGAGTAATTCTTAAGGAGTAACCCCTGTGGATCACCAGGTGTGACCCAAAAAGCAAACAAAAAACAACAACTTTCTTACTACTAGTCTGTAGTAACCAAAAATTACTCCTAGTCACTATAATATTATTATTCAACATAATAATGCTATCAAAATGGAATAAGACAATATTTAGAGTTGAGATTATTTTATTTAACATAATGTTCCTTAATTACATCAGTTATTATATGGAGCACCAACAGGTTATTACTCTTTATTGATGAGTAGTATTTTATGATTTGTATGCACCATAGTTTTACGTTCATCTACTTATAGATGGCCATTTTTGCTGTCTACAGTTTCTGGTTTTGGAAAAATGGCTGGCATGAGTATTCATGCACAAATTTTGCATGAATATAAGTGACCTTATCCTGGGATAAATATACAAAAGGAAGAATCAATGGACTGGTTGACAATGATATGCTTAGTTTCAGAAGAATTTCACAAACATTCCTAAAGTGGTTGTAGAGCTGTATGTGCTCTTATATGTTATATTAGAAATTTTGCATCCGTGTCAGCTTTAGTATGGTCACTTTTAAAAATATACTTGTAAGTAATATATATGTGATTAAGTAGCAACATGATGATTTAATATATATATAGACAGTTAAATAATTAGGGCTGGAGCGATAGCACAGCGGGTAGGGCGTCTGCCTTGCACGCAGCCAACATGGCCGACCCGAGTTCGATTCCTCCGCCCCTCTCGGAGAGCCCGGCAAGCTACCGAGAGTATTTGGATATGCCAGACACAGTAACAACAAATAATTATAATAGTCAATATAAATTAACATATACTTTCATCACATAGTTGATTTTTGTATGTCATAAGTGCACCAAAATATATTCAATTAGCATATCACCAATATTCTGCACAGTCATGCTGTGCACTAGATTTTTAGGGTTATTCATTGTACATAACTTCCACTTTGTACACTTTGATCAATACTGCCCCATTTCCCATCCCTGGTCTAATCTCTGTTTCTATTATATGACTTTCTCTGATTCTACCTATCACTGAAGTGCAGTTTCTTTTCTGTGTATCTAACTTAAAGTTGTCCTTTCCTTATGAAATGTGGGCACTGTTAGAAATAATGTTATTTCCATACAGCATAATTTATTATATTTCAGCACTCTTTTGGCCTTTCCCAAAGGGAATATTTGCAATTTCCCTTTGACTTTCCCTGCTTCCCTAATCCCCAGGACAAATTACTTAACGGTCATTGACTCTTGTGCTTTATAACATCTTAAAACTACTTCTACACTCAAAATCATAATTCAAGTTCTTTCAGATTATGAAGAAAGTCTCTTCTTCAAGAGACAGATTAGCCAAGAGGAACTTATTTCAGTATATTCATAGACAGCAAGTAGAAATAAAGGAGAGCAACTGTCTGAGATAGAAAAAAAATATGTACTCAGTGCAGAATCAAGGAAGACTATCTTAGGTATGCAGGACACAGTGAACGTTGATGACTCTTGTCATGAGTTCAAGAGAAAAAGGGAGAATATTTTTATTGGTTTTCATGACCAATAAAATTTTTAATGACCAATAGTTTTATTGGTTTTAATTTTCTTTTTATATCACCTACACTAATTCAGGTGAATTTAATAACATAACAAATATGTTATTAAATATATTTAACAAATATAACAAAATGACAAATATATAATCTAGAAAAATAGCAAAGCAAAACATATTAAAGATAAAATCATGTCTCTCTTGATTACATGTATTTATTTCATCCATCATACAAATCAAAGTATCTTTTCTAAGGCAGCTCAGATAGAGAAGGGAGCACCAAATAAAGGGTGTTGGGAGGATACTCCCAGGATGGGAGATGTGTGCTGAGAGTAGATTATAGACCGAACATGATTGCCACTCAATGCCTCTTTTGCAAGCCACAGCACTCAAAAGGAGAGAGAGAAAAAAGGGAATGCCCTGCCACAGAGGCAGGGTGGGATGGGGGGAATAGGGGTTAGGAGGGATACTGGGATCAGTGGTGGTGGAGAATGGACACAAGTGGAGGAATGGGTATTCAATCATTGTATAACTGAAACCCAAGCACAAAAATTTGTAAGTCTACAACTGTACCTCATGGTGTTTCACTAATAAAAATTAGAAAAATAAAAAAAATTTAAAAAGTACCTTTTCTAGGAAAAATAGAATCACACAATCTCATTGTAGGAAAATGAATAAAGAAAATACAAAGCTGATTAAAATAAAAACAAATTCTATCTGATTGTTATTTTTAAAAATTAATACAAATTAGTGTGATTTATAGCATTTAACTATTAAAAATTATTTACACATTTTATATAAAGCAATGCTACACTAGGATGAACCAAAATCCCTTTGACTGAAATAAAATAACTGGATCTATGTAAATATACCACTCATGAAATCTATTTAGATATCAAAGATCAATGAAATGGCCTTAGAAGAAGTTGCAGTCTAAATAACAGTAAAAAATTAATTCCTGATATCTTGATTTGAAAGTAAATTATTAAACAGCACTAAACAATCTATACAATGAAGAATAGATTGATGGTTAAATATCTTTACTTAAAATCAGTCATAACATTATGGGTTATTTGTGGGAGTGTTACTGACTTACTCTTATGTCATACTCATATATACATGTCTATGTATCTCAAATAATTCTGAATCAACACTGTATCTGTCATCTTTTTAATGTCTAGATATATGCACATACTTACTTGCTAATGACATGAAGACTTAAATGCTAACAAAGCCAGGCAAGATCCTTTCTGTTTGTAGATAACAGAGGTTTAAAGATCACAAGTGGCAGAGAACATATCTGCAATGGGCAAGTCTCAAAATTTGATTCCCCAGTACCACATAATTCCAAGCACCACCAAGTGTGATCCCACAGAGTTGACATTACTGTCAACTTTAATGTTGACAGAGTTGACATTACTGTCAACATTACTGTGCAGGGTGTACACTGCTTAACTACAAAGGTATCATTTAATTTATAGCTTAGCACCATTTTACTGGTGCACTCAAGTAATGTGTATAGTATAGTATATGGAGTGGCTGCTATATACTGTAAATCACTGTAAAACCTGAAGGACGAATGAAGAAAATCTACTCTATGTAAAAAATGCAATAGAAATATTTTAAAAATGTAAACAAATAGTTGCTTAGATAAATACTATCCAGGATAGTATTTTTCATTATCAAGGAAATCCATACAAATATGTTCTGTTCACAGAACTAAGCTCTATTCATGAGGGTCCAGTTCTCAGGTGTTTCTATTCTGGCCCATTTGTGAGAGTACATAACTAAAGTGCAAATTGAGAGATATTAAGTCTGTACATTCTAAGGAAGCTGAAGATGACAAAATAAAAATATAAAGGGTTGTTTTAGTTTTTGTTCTCTGAGTTTTTCAAGTTCTCATAGTAAGAAAATAGAGATAAGAAATAAATAAGCAAGGTAGGAGATTTATTATGGATATCCTTACAGATAGCTCCTTTCAAGACACTGAAGATAAAGGGTTGGTCAGGCAACTCAGTCTACATATAAAAGTGAGGTTATAAAGCATTTGAATAAACAAATAAAATGTTTAATAATTTTTAAAGAAACTTCTCAGAAGAAATATTTAATTTCTTAAAAAATATCAATATTCCTTCACTTGATGTTTAATCCTACCCTTCTCAGAGCTCAGAGAGATCCATTCTTTCTTTTTTTTTATTAGTGAAACACAATGAGGTATAGTTGTAGACTTACAAAATTTCGTGCTTGGGTTTCAGTTATACAATGATTGAGTACCCATTCCTCCACCAGTACCCATTCTCCACCACCAATGATCCCAGTAGCCCTCCCACCTCCTCATCCCATCCTCCCCAAGAGAGATCCTTTCTTTATCAAAATATGAGTAGCAGATAATGAACCTTGATTCTTTAGTTCATTTTTCCATTGTTCACATGTGGACTCCAACTAGTACTAGCAGAGGTACCTTAAAAAATATTTGGGCTGGGGGCTGGAGCAATAGCACAGTGGGTAGGGCGTTTGGCTTGCACATGTCCGACCTGGGTTCAATTTCCAGAATCCCATATGGTCCCCTGAGCACTTCCAGGAGTAATTCCTGAGTACAGAGCCAGGAGTAACCCCTGTGCATAACCAAGTGTGACCCAAAAAGCAAAAAAAAAATTATTTGGGCTGTAGAGATAGCAAAAATTTTAAGCTTCTTTCTTTGTGTGCAGTTGGCTTGGGTTCATTTCTCAGCATCCAATATGGTTCTTGAAGTACCCCAGAATTTATCTGAGCACAGGCAGAAGTAACCCCTGAGTCTTTCTGGATATAACCCCCAAAGCAAATATTTTATATGTTTATGTATCTATATACCTATACCTATATATCTTCCCAGTTCTAGGAAAAGTATTTAAATTTCTTGAAATTCAGTATACTCATCTGCTAATATTTATGATGATCTCTCTGGAGTTCTAGAATTGTAATAGGAATTTATATTAATATATGTATATATACACACATATGATACACATATATATTATTCATTTATTGGATCAAGTGGGCACCAGTAATGTCTCACAACAAATTGTGATACTTGCTACTGTTTTTAGCAAATCGAATAGGTCATGGGTAGCTTGCCAGCCTTTGCTATGCAGGCGAGATATTCTTGGTAGCTTGCCAGGCACTCCAAGAGAGGCGGAGGAATCAAACCCGAGTCAAAACTATATAAATTGAATATGTATAATTTCATGCTTTGATGTACATATATACTGCAAAATGATCACCACAAAAAAGTTAACAACCATTACCTTATATACTTTCATTTTCTTAGTGGTAAGGACAGACATCACCTTGTATAGTTTCCTTTTTAAGTGGTAAGAAGTTTTAAAATGCACTTTCTTAGAAAATTTCACTAATAGTATTGTTTATTATACTCATATTCTAGAAACTCTTTTTAGGACAGGCTTGATAAATATTACATATTATCTTTTTGTTTGTTGTTTTGGGGCACACATGGTGATATTCAGGGCTTATTTCTGACTCTTCACTCAGAGATCACTACCAGTGATTCTCAGGGAACCATATAGAGTGCTGGGGATTGAACTTGGGTCATCTGAATACAAGGCAAATTCCCTACCCACTGTACTATTTCTCCGGTCCCCATACATACAATTTTTGAATATAAAGAAAACCAGAACCTGGAACACTGAGCCTCATATATAGCTACACCTAAAGAGGGTACTGTCAATAACTGCTCGACAGTAGGGGCAGACAAAGTCTTACTAACTTGTCTATGAACCACTTGCTTTTATTATTCTCTATTTAGATATCTATATACAGATACTAAAGTCTATTTGTAAAGCTGAATCCTTCAGTGAGAACTTCCACAATGATAATATACATAAGAAATCATTTATAGTTTATTTGAACTTCACTTTATAATTCTCTTGACATATGATAATAGTTGTATTTACAAGGATATATGGGCTACTTTTCTCTGACTTACAGAGTTGTATGCTCATAAAAGGCAGAGAGAACATAGCAGGGATTCCACAATGTTTATTTATAAGCAAGAAAACCCAAATAGTAAAAATGTTGCTCAATATCATATTAATATACTTGTTAGTCTTACTTCCCCCAAAGTAACTGATAAGTACATGACAGACTTCTGTAAATAAATTTCAATTACTCAAGCGCCTTCTATATCTACAATTGTAGTTTAATTTAAGTAAACTTTTAATGATTTTGATATATTTTAGAATATTTTTCTAGGGTCAGGGAACTAGTACAGCAGTTATGGTGCTTGCTTGTTTTCCATGCTGGTGATCCAGGTTCCATATTGGGCACCATATATAGTCCTCTGAAATTATCAGGGGTGCTACCTGAGCACAAGACTAAGCCCTGAACGGGATCACATACTGGGTATGATTCAAAAATCAGTTAAACAATCGAAAAGACTTGTTCTTCAAACTCATTTTCCTCTTGAACACATATTTACACTATTTCTCTCCCCTTGGATTCTTTTTTTGAAAAAAAAAAGAAAAAGAAATTGGGGGCACAACCAGCAGGGCTCAGGTCTTTCTCCAGGCTCTACTTAGGAATTAATTTCACTACTAATGTAGATTTGTTGGAGAGGACCATACAGAGTGCGGGGGATTGAACTTTGGCTGCTTGAAATGCCTGTGTCCTAACCACTGTACTATATCTCTGGCCCCATCTTCCCTCACATCCTTCTAAGCAAATTTCATTCGATAAAAATTATCTTTCTTCACTAAAAAGAAACACTAGATTTAAAGATAATGAATTTTACTAATGGTTCCCAAGAAATCTTAAATATTTCTCCAATAAGCATCTATTTAACTAAAATAGCATTAAATAAAGTGCAAACTTACCTTGTCATATCTGTGCAATTCTGTATTCTCTAAAGGATAATTTTTCATATTGCTTAACAACTCTGACTGAGAAATTGAAATTCAGACTATGATAAATGTTTTACACTGAAGGCTCATTTCATTATCCAGTAGTCAGTTGAAATGGGGTTTCCGAAGAAAGTATTTTTAGGAAGCGCAGAGTACAGGAAAAAGCTGAATACATTATACAATTTAAATATTTATTGAAGATTTTCTACTAAGGCAACATTTTGCTACTATCTCACAGAAATAGCAATATGGGAGAAGAAATTAGGGGTAAATAGATGGCAGAGTCTGTGGAAAGTGAGATCCTCATTTATAAAGTCATTAAACTGAAGATTGAAAGGAACACTCCTCTTTACAGAAATATTATTTTGCTTAGGATTTTGTCATTCTCTCTAGACTTGTCTTCTATGAGTTTTTGAAGTACTCTTGTATCCCTTATTGAATTCCTGACCTCCATCTCTTCAAACTCTATGGTATTTCTAGTCAGTTTCATCCATACTCGAAGGTTCCACATTAAGTCTCCAACAATGGCTTCATTTCTGAACTCCGAGTCCCTATATCTCCACAGTATTCAACCCCCTCTCAAAACTTAGCATCCATTTCTCCAATCTTCTGATCATTCCAGCATACTCTCAATTTTTTTCCTTATAAGTAGGACCATTATCCACCCAACTCTATGTAATGGAGGACACCATGTTCAATTAAACTACAATTCCTAGTGATTCTCATATTAAATATTGAATAATTCCACTATGTTGGTGCCTGGAGACTCCATCAGATTAGAAATTTCAGACTGATAGCTCCTAATCTACCACTAGCACCAAATATCTTCTTGACAAAAGAATGACATCCCTTTATTTTCTTTTTCTGGTACTAGTGCTAAGGAAAACACAGAGCCTTACAGATGACTGGTATAAATTCCACCCCTGAGCTACATTCAGATTTCAGAATGATGCACCTTAAACATACACATATATTGTTATAGCACTCCCTAATTGAAACTCCCTTAAAAGGTCACTTTATGTCTTATAAAGATGTTATGATACAGAAAAAAATTCCAATGACCTCTGAGATACTTGGGTGATGGTTCACCTGCCTCTTGTTCCAAACTGTCCATTATATAAAGTCAAGGAAAATGGAAGTTCTCTTACTTCTTTTTCCACAGCAAACTATAACTGTGTTCCCTCTAACAGTGCTATTTTCCCTTTCGTGTTTGTCCCAATTCTTTCTTTGGCATCTCGCTTCGAACATTATCTTCTTAGCAATCCCTTTCCAATATCAAATCCTAGTCTAGGTCTCATACATTGTTAAACCAGCTGATTGAAGGATCCTTAAGCCAAATGCAATTTAATCACTCTGTGAATATTTAATATATATTCTCGCTGAATTTTTAATCTCAGAAAATTCTCTTGTTTAGAATACTATCTGAAAACTCCACAGCACAGTGCCTGTGAAAAAATTAGCACTACATAGATATTAGTTGCAAAATAAATAATAAATCATTCCTTCCTTTAAACAATGGTCACGCAAGCCCACACAATACAAACTTGATGGTATCACTGTAGATGTTTTAATTTCTGGATCTATTTGGGGAGCAAATTTATATCCAGACATTTAATGTAAAACATAGGGAAGTCCATAGGCTTGAGTGAAGGCAATTTGGTGATAACACTTGGTGTTCTCTGACATAACCCTTGAGAGACGAAGCGTGCACTCCCAATCCGAAAGAATCCTTTGGCTCATCAGCAGCTGTTCACGGGGCTCCTGACCTGCCCTTCAGGCAACACTAAATAAGGATCCCCCAGCTGTCTGAGCTTCCAGTAAGTGCCTTAAGTTAACCACCTGCATGCCAACATTGCTTTTATCTGGTTACGCTTCTCCTCTTCCCTTTTCAGTCCAAGATATTTTCCAACTCATGGAACCCATTGCAATGAACCACATTAAAAGGCAATTTGTATCAGTTCCTTGCCTATTTTGATAACATTTTGGTCCACTAAGTCGCCAAATTATTTCTAACTATGCCTTCTTATCCATCAATCAAAACAAAAGGAATTGATTCAACTTGACTTTGACTAAACTACTTGGGCAGTTTTAACGTATATCCCCCCACTTTGTTTATTCCTTTAGTTTGACCGCTCACAATTTCCAAGACTAGAATCTGCACAGATCTGCACTTGCAAGTGTGTTGCTTCCCGTGCTGTGCTGACCTTTAAATCAGCACTTAGTTCACTTAGGTGGTTTTGCCTCTGTAATCTGATAAAGCAGCAGGCAAGTTGTGTGCAAATATAAATGTGTGCCAAGAAATGAGCGAAAAACGAGTGATGTTTATGCCCTTTTATAGTCCTGATTCTATGACAGTCTTAACTAAAAACAGAGTGTAAGGGAGGGAAAATAATTTAAAACAAAGCAAAGCAAAAGGAAAGGAGACGGTGAAACATTCCAAATATATAATATGAGACATTAAAATGCTAATTATATTCAATTAATTCTGGCATTTTATGAAAATCAAATATTTCATAATGGAAAAAGAAAATATATGTAAAAAGTGAATAGAAACTGACAAAAGACAGCATGCCATTTTGGCATATATAAAGTCCTCCTGGTTGTAATAACCATTAGATTAAGTGACAATTACATGCAAAGTAAAAGGTAATTCAAACATCTGATTTTTTATGGTTGTTTTAAAGTTCTGTTAATCCCATTGAACACCCATTTAAACACAATTCACTTTCTGAACTTTTTACATGGATAAACATTGGCTTTCATAATGCACTTCACTCTTCCTCTTATTCACCAGGATGTCAGTTTTCTATTTAAATTGATTAACTAAGATAAAATTAAAAAGAGGCAACACAGTTCTCAAACTCTTTTGCTTGCATAGTAACAGCATATTAAATCTCATAAGTCCAAGATGTACTACAGCATTAAAAGTATATGAAGGAGAAGTAGTCATTTTCAGCATTATTTCTTTAAATTTTTTTCTTTGCATTATGAAAAATCCAAATATTGATTTTAGTACTACTTCTAGAAGACTCATGGAAGAACCACAAAAATAACATTAAGGGCAATATTTTACCAACAGAGCAGAGAAATGACAGTTCTGTTCCAGCTGTAGGATAATTCTTGATTATCCCCCCATTTCATTAGTGAACAATGGGGCGCACAATGAAAACCGATCTGAGACACTGATAAAAAAAAGACAAAATATACTGAAAGATACTAGGAAGGAACAGATTTCCAAACTCAACATGCATTGCTAGGAATTCTTGTTTTCTTGGGACTTAATATCTGGACGTGTAACCAACAAAGTCACTTTATGGGAATGCAGGAATATTACAGAAATTTCTTGTGTGTTCTTTCAGAAATTCTAAGGTACTCCTAGTAAATGGCATCAAAATAACAGAAGACTATGAACAGCTTTTCTTTCTTAAAATGGTGGCTAAATAGATGACATCTCAGCTTCTGGAAAGAGAGCCTTTGGTTTTGTTAATGGGCACGAAGTAAGGTTCCTTTCTAATGCTCATTTTCATCTGCATGCTGAGTATTATCATTGTGACTGAGAAACTTAAACTGTATTCTTAATATACTGAAGCCACATATTTTCCCCTCATCCCTATTCTCGACAGTAATCTTGAAAAAGAAAGTCTATGCTATTAAGAGTTAAGGGATTTCAGAATCTCTGGAGGAACCAAGTGGTTTAAGTAAAGCATATTCAAAGTCATTATATGCTGCACTGTGTGGGGAAAACAAGCTTTTCAGAAAACCATGAGCCAAGAAAGTTAAACTGTTCATCTTTGATTGAAGTTCTCATATGAGAGATTCACAAAGAGCAGAGTTATTCCCCGCCTCTTTAAAATATTAGACACTCTAAGGACAGTTCTACATGTGATATAACTTGGGCAGTTCTACATGTGACATAACCATAGGCAAAACCTGCAAAAGTGCTCTCCAAATTGTTGAAAAAACTAACTACACTATAATACTCTCAATTTAACTTTCACATTTATATTAAAATTAAACTTCAGAACTCCAAGTAATTATGAGCATCATACTACCAGTATTGTATATAGTGAGGCTCCACAGAAGTTTAACTTAAAGATGTTGTTAAATAAGGAAAAAGGTGAAGACTGCAAGGAGTTTGTGTCTTGAAGAACAGTCTGCTGCATGAATAGTCCCCAAAGAAAAACATTTTCATAAAATTCTGCTAAGGAACTTGGTAGCATTTAATAAAATGTCTTCTTATTTCCCAAACTGAATCCCATGACCTTCCCAACAAAATATGAACCAGCTGCCTTGATAACAACACAAATCTCCTAGGACTGTACTAGAACTTTGTGAGAAAGAAAACCATCACCTTCCTGTGAATCCAATCAAAACCCGAATGTGCTGTATAAAAATAAACCAAGGTCATCATTATTTCTTCTCATTGTGATTTGGCTTGCTATCAAATTACATACCCTGTATATCTGAAATAACTCTCCCGCCTCCATTAACTGAGTTTGACATCACTTTAATCAATGTATCTTTTCAGAATGAAAGGCAGAAATGTCAAATTCCTCCCATTATAAATTCTTTTAACTCTCTAATCTGCATTAAGTAAAAGGCTGTATTTGAGAAATAATATATGCCTTAAAGAAATATAGTTTGCATCAAAATTATTCTAAGATATGACTGGGAAAAGATTCAACCACAAAGATTCTTCACACCGAGGTGATTTCCATGAAACTTTTAAAGATTTAGTCTTAAAACTCATTATATACACTGGCTCATCTGAATGTCTGACCAAATTTTATAGTTATAATTTTTATTATGTTTTCTGAGTTCCCTTCCTTCATATTTATAATGGGTAGATTCATAAAATTTGAAATCTAATCTTTTTTTTGTGGTTTGTTATATCTTGTCAGATGGGACACATCTTAATCTCATCAATTATTTTAAAAATATATATTAAAAACCCAAACAGAAGTCATGAACAGAGAATTATCTTAAAGGAAGATAAATTTTCAACTAGATTTTCTTAAGCAACTTAGCACTATATTTTAAATTTGTATTATATTTTATATACAGACATATATTCTCATACCAAAATATAATATTCTTAGAATTATTATAGATTAAATAATCTACTGAAATATGAAATTTTAAAAAATTAAATTAGGGAAATATCACAGTAGAAGGTGACAGAATAAAAATTTGAGAAAGTACTTTGTTTTATTTTTATGATAAAAATAACAGTTAAGACAATAAAATAGAAAACTTTAAAACCTAACTTCAAAAAAAAGTTTCAATCTCCTTTTATTAAAGCACACAGTTGGCTATAAACCTGATAAATTTTTTCACATGTAGCAAATAAGTTAAAATACAAGTCCCCAAATGAATACTCTAGGACTACAGAGGAAGATAAAATAATCCCTTTGCACAAATTATCAATTTATATTTCAGTTCTTTCTAGCTGTATTACTAGTATCAAACAATACTTCTTAAAAAATAAATTTTCAAAAAACATGGTGTTGTGAGTAGAATTTTTCAGATTATAATTGATAATCTTAAAAAAGTCACTCTCATTTGAGAATTATTAAATAGGATATTCTAGGTTTTTCTTGTTTAACTTCAGAAATGTATTTTATTATATTTATCAATTGAGAACTGGTAAGTGGTTTTAACTTTGTAGGTATGTGGATGAATAGATTCACTGTTGTATGCATATTGTAAAGAACAATTGTATGTCATTATGTACTTGAAGTTTTAGCAAATGACATTTTTAGTTAGAAAACAATAGTGATGCTCACCCAAGGTATTCATAAAATAAATAAGTTACATTAAAACTAGTTTCAGATCAGGTAGGACCTGATTATTATTAATAAATACAAACTCACAATGCTAATTTCACAAATTTTTCTCAGAGGCTAAACTTCTATTCTGAATCATTTTCCAGAAGTTTAAAGTAGAAATTATGAGCTAATTTTTTCATTTTTAATTATAGGCATTGCCCTCATACCTATTTCTGTATAACCATAACCCACAAGTCAAAGGACAGAAAAAACCTTCATCTCTTTGGCACACATTGTACATCTCATACATTATACATACTATTTTTACAACAAGCCACAGTAATTTTTAATTTTTCATTAGTCATCATGACTTTCTTAATATACAAAATAATTGTATCTTTTTTTATAAAAGTCAAACTAAAAAGCATTACTAAAAAGTTAGGTCATTAACATATATGAAAGAACATTATAACCCTTTGGTGAACTACTATTAGACATCCCCAGTGGTTGATGTTCTTTACTGGCATAACCAGTCATCTGCTAGAGCATATAGTGCCATTAATTGAAAGAAATTTCATGATATGTTACAGAAAAGACTATTTCATGCTATATAAGAAAGGGACTTTAAAAAAATATGACAATATTTTTCCCAACTTCCATTTACCAGTCTTGACTCTTCTGTATTTCCCCCAATGAACTTCTAGACTTTAAAACTTTAAGTTTCCACACATTGTTTCTATAAAGCAATTAGTTCATTGTGAAAATGTCATATTCACTACCTCAGTTGTAAGCATTACAAAATACTTACATTTCCAATAATCAAGATAACTAAGACATACAAACTGTTTTCAGCAAGTAAAATGGTTTGTTACAAAAGTCTACGACAGTAATGAATAAAAAGGATTGATTACATCTGCAAAGAAAGATGTTCAAACACCGCCTCTCTTCTACTGAAGTTTTCCAACAAGAAATGTATACCTGCATATATATATGTCAGTATATATGCATTTAAGCTTATTCATAGAGCTGGAATAATTTAAAGTCAATCTGTCTTAACTACTGAGCTTGTCACAAACAATGCTATGACATAGTTTAAAACACATATATTTTAGTTACTTTGTACTTACAACAATCCTCTACTTCTTCCCACCAAATCATTTGGGGAGAAAAGAGTGTATCAAGGCAGCAATAAAAATCTTGGTAAACTTTCTTCCAACTTTATTTCTCCAGTAGTAGATTTAGGAGTGATGAGAAGCCAATAAACATCAGCAGCCTTAAGAAAAATAATAATCAGTTTTCCCTATTAGTTTTCTTCCGAAGCCAATTGTCTCCAAGATCTGAGCTCTGAAAGGGGAGAGTGAGTGATCCTAACCCTGAGTGAGTCAACATGGTAACTGAAGCCAGGATTCTGTAAAGGCCCCTGGATATTTCACATTCCAGGACCTGCGCAGAAGCCAGTGACCCGCCTTTTCTCTCAAGTTGGTTTCCCATAATAGGACTGTCCATGGACACTACATATAAGGTTGTGCTTCCCGCATGGCAAGCCTTGTGAGTTCAAATAATGTGCAACTGTGTCCTGATTAATATCCAAACCAGAATAGCACAGTGGACTTGGTACTGGTGCACAAAGAGTTCTAAACATAAAAACTTTTCAGAGCTAAACTCTGACAATACTTTCTGTATCTTCCATGCACTTCTAATGTGACAGCAGAAAAATTCTGATAAAGAATAAACTTTCAAAAACCTTTCCTCTTTATTTTTCTCCTCTCAGCTCTAAAAAATTTGCTTCACTGAACAAAAAGAAATGCGCCAAATAATCTATGCATTCGTTATTTATCCACTGTCTGTCTCCCCAACTTAATTTCTACCCTGGGGAGCCAATCAAAAGTCATGTATTGGTGATGCCAACAGTATGAATAAGAGAAGCAGCAGCAGAATTCGGCAGCTGAGCTCTGAAGGTGAAGTATGTACAAATCTCATGGGACAAGGTTTCTGTGAAAATAAAGAAAACTCCTAACAGAACCAAGAAATGATTATCCTGAAATGCTAAATTTGCAGGGTAGCTTATGACAAAAACTTAATTGTTATTAATAAAGTACTTTTCCTGAAGTTCTCTGGTGATCATTATTAAAACACCATTCTCTCAGAGAATGCCTTTATAATCAATTATTTAATGATTCCAGTTAAAGTTTTCTTTACTGTCAAATGAAAACAGTTGAAATATTTCATTCAGGGGCTACAAGATAGTGCAATGGATGTCATCGATCCTGGGTACCATGTGGTCCCCATAGCATTCTCAGAGGCATCCCTGGAGGAGGCTGAGCACTACCAAGTAGTAGAAGAATATAATTCCCACTCAGGACTGGAGCAGTGACACATCCTCAGGCACTCAAATTGAACCTGCCACACTGGTTGAGACTCATCAGAGGCCCCCTGAGCTTGGGAGGACTTGGGAATCCCCCAACAAAATGCAAAAGCAAAAATGAAATGTTATTCAGAATATGTGAAAATCACTGACTGGTTTCACTGGTTGCATTGGCACTCATTTTTTCATGTGAAGTATAAAATTGCTTGGCACAGAAATAGAGAAACAGAAAACCTGGCATGTTGAGCCAGACTGCGATATTTACCTTAATAGGTAATGACATGTTTTATTTATTTATGGTTGGGAGGGGCAATGTTACCCCACAACTGGCAGTGTTCAGTGCTTGCTCACAACTCTGTCCTTAGAGATTGCTCATAAGTAGTGCTCAGAGGACCATACGCATAGTCAGGAATCAAATAGTTTGTGGCATACAAGGCATACACCTGATCTAATTTAATATCTTTCCGGGTTTGATGCATTTTACAATTTAGGATGTCATTATCATCATGTTACCTCACCAACCAAAACTGTATGGAACAAAATATAAGATGCAATTCTGATTTAAGTAATTATATTTAAGTAATTACTATTTAAATAGATTTAACATGCTCTTCTCAAAAAATTAGTATCAGTTGAAACACACTCTCCTTGTGTTGTATGGTTATGTAAATGTGCAACAAGTTCATAAAACATATTGGAAAATGGTTGAGCCTGATATGAACCCAGATTTTTATGTTAGAATCAGTGCTATACTCTGGTGGAGGGATGGGTACTCAATCATTGTATAACTGAAACCCAAGCACAAAAATTTGTAAGTCTACAACTGCACCCCATGGTGTTTCACTAATAAAATTTAAAAAAAAGAATCAGTGCTATACTATATTTTGTACTATAGAGTATAAAATTGTTTCTCTTTCTTTTTCTCTCTCACATGCAAATATATTTTTCCTTTACATATTTTAATGTAAGTTTCCTATTGACAAGTCCAGTTATAGTCCAGGGCATCTATAAAGTTTATTATGGTTCTTAACGCAGGCTGGAGTGATAGCACAGTGGGTAGGGCATTTGCCTTACATGCGGCCAACCTGGGTTCGATTCCTTTGTCCCTCTCGCAGAGCCCAGCAAGCTACTGAGAGTGTCTCTCCCACACAGCAGTCTATCAAGCTCCCCGTGGCATATTTGATATACAAAAAAAAAACAGTAACAACAAGTCTCACAATTTGTTGTTAGATGTTACTGGTGCCTGCTTAAGCAAATCAATGAACAATGGGAAGACAATGCAGAACAGTACAGTGATATTTGTGGATCTGTAATAAATGTTATCTTAATGTGGAAATCTTCATAGGACTGTGATGGTAGTAAAGTCTTGGTGAAAACACATGCTTAAAATAACTGCAAAAAGTGAAAAGTACACACACATACACACATATATATGTATATATATACACATACATATATACATACATATATGTTTGAGTTCAACATAGAATTCTGGTCCAGACCTTGTCATTAATCTACTGTGGTCCGCAGTCACACCCTTCTCTCATTTTATTCTCACTATGGTTGCATTAGATAGATCTTAGGAAGGAACCACATTAACAAGATGACTGGACAAAGAATTTTTCCAAATACTTTTGCTACTAATTTCCGGGGCAGAGATTTGAAAGGGCTTACTTTAATTTATTATTTTTATTTTCAAATTAAAAATTTACAAAAAGTTGCAAACATAGTACAAAGCAGTCCCATATACTCTTCACCTAGTTTCCTATAATACAATATGAATATCAGGAAATTGGCATTGACATATGTATATGCATTTCTGTTATTTGATCATGTGCAGTTTGTGGAGATACAACCTCAAGTTGTTTTGTCACCACAGAGATCTTCCATTGTGATATCTTCACAATCCAATCAACTACAAACCAGTTTCACACTCACTAATTTGCTTTCCATGAATAAAACCGTGTTATTTCAACACTTTGGATAAAGAGTATTATTCAGCATGTAATATCCAGATATTGGCTTCATTGGGCTTAGGACAGTGTCCTAAACATCTATTTATATTATATTCATAAAATGTGTGCAATGTTATTGTTGAGTGATATTCTAAGCTATATTTATACATGCATTAAAGCTTAATAATTCATTACTTGTAGGGCAGTTTGTATTTTCTACCATATTTTGGTTACTACAGAAGGGCTGAATTATAATCATACATATATTATTATTTATTATATACACACATTTTATTTAACACACAGTTTATTTTTTTTGTAGGAATACTGCTATTTATTCAGCCACTGATTAGCTGATTGAATTGGGCATGAAGTCCACCTTATTTTTTTAATTTTATTTATATTTTTCTTTGTATATTTATTTATTGAATCACTCTGGGAAAAGTTACTAAGCTTTCAGGTTTAGGTCTCGGTCATACAATGATCAAACACCTTTCTGTTCACCACCAAGAACCCCAGTATACCCCCCTCCCACCCTTCCAAATGCCTGTGAGGCAGATGATTTCTACTTAACACTTTTCTACATTGATGAAATTCATTATTTCGACAAAAGATGCACCATTATTGTTTAGAAATTCCCCCCCCCCAACAATCAGAATTGCTGAAAAGACATTGTGAAATACTTTGTTTTCTATAGCTGGTTATGAGAATCATATAATGTCACATGGCCACGATTTTGGATTGTCTGCAAAGAGCCAGATAATTACAAGATTGGTTTCTGTGTGTCTGGTGTTATGGCTGTGCTGGAGAGCCACTCGTGGGGGGCAACTCCTGACCTCAGTAGGGCATGGAGGACGAGCCGGTACCGTCCCCCTTCCCATGAGACTGCAGTTGCCCCATCACTGCCGGCTCATACCTGGCTTTCCTATAAGCTCTTAGGCGGCGGTCACCTTGCTGCCAGGGGGGAAAAAGGCAGAAGGGAGCAACATCCTTTCCCTTCCGGGGAGGCATGGTGCCGTATTTTAATGCATGGTCCATTCGCTTTTCTGCTGCAAGCTGCTGGGCCCTGGACTAAGTCCTTTTGTCTCTGGAGCCATGGCTGAACACACAGTTTATTTAACACACATTTTATTTACCATTCATAATGCCTTAGAACTAAAACTACTAGTTCTTATGGTGAATATACATTTTATTTTTAAAAAATATTGTGTGGTTGGAGAGTTACTACAAAAATTATTGCATGGAGCTGACCTCAGTTCGATCCTCAGCACTAAGGCCTAATAACTCCCTCCAAATGAATAACCCAAAGTGATATTATCAAAACATTCTCAAGAGGTGCTGTACTGTTTTGCATATCCACTAGCAATATGTAAGGGATCCAATATCCCCACATTCTCCTTAGAAATTTGTGTTGTAATCTAGTATTTTCATCTTTTTATGTCTTTTGTGTGTACAGGTTTATTACGATCATTTAAGTTTAAGTTGTCTTAGTGATTCATGATATTCAGTTTCCCATTTTAGGCTTATTTGTCATCAAAATATAATTTCCAGTGAACTGTATGTTTATACTTTTACTTATTTCACAATTCAACAGTTTTCTGCTAATACATTCACATACATATATTTTAGCATATATTTTAGTATAAGTTTATACTTTATATATTTTAGTATTTATTAAACTAATTTTAGTGTATTCTAGATATAAGAACTCTGTCGAAGTTGTAGTTTGCACATACATTCCTTAATTTTTATCTGTCTTCCCATGTTACTTTTTTGGGAGGAGGACACACCTTGAAGTGCTCAGAGCTTATTCCTAGCTCTGTAGTACAGGATCACTCCCAGAAGGGGGTTGAGGGACCACATAGGGTTCAGAGCAAATGCCCTAACCACTGTACTCTCACACTGACCCCTCCATCAGTTTGTTAAAGAAACTCCAAATGAAATATTTTATTTTGTTATGATCTTCTACTTAGTGATTTTTTCCTAATATGGAAGGTGATTTGGCTCTCATTTCATAGAACTATTCACTGATCCCTAATTTATGAACATTTTCTCCAATCAAAATCAGTTCGTAATTGTTTACATATGAATTAAATAGGGAACTTTACTTTGTTAAGAGTGGAAAGCATGTTTTGATTAAACTGAAAGCTTACATCAGCATATTTTAATTGCTTTCTTTAGCCCTAGTTTTGTAATACATGTTGAAAATATTCCTTGCTTATATTATATTACTAATTAGTAAACCTTGCATCATGCAATTAATTGATTATAAATTAAAAAAGGGTAATGACAGTACACTTGAAACTTAACATGAAGTTGGGTCTGGGATGTAACTGAGTGGTAGAGAACATGCATTGTATGTATGATATCTGGCACTCAATAAAATTATAGGCATTACTTTAATTAAGCTTTAGATAAACCGGGAAAGGCTGAGTCATATTCCCAATTTATTCAATCATCTAACATGATTTACACATGATTAACCAAGTTGCACAAGATAATCTGAGAGCAGGATTTATAACTAAGATTCACAAATTTATGGATTTCGGAAAAATAATGTCTGGCTCTTTTCTGTTCTCGTGTCCCATAGGCATCCATACTGGTTAAGATGTTATAGTTTTGACAAAGGGACATATTTTTCAGTTTTTATTTTTTAAATCTTGCTTTGAAAAACCATATGGAGAAAGATGCTAGATATGGTCTATATTGAGACCACAAAAAATAAGGCAGATGTAATTGAATCAATTTTGAGCTTGTCCATATATTTGTAGGTCAATTGGCAAAGATTTTTCTGGAGACAATTAACATATATGCTATATCCATTCATTTAAGCCATATTTATTAAATTGTTTTGTATTATATATTCTGCATATATTATTAGATACACACTATGCCTCTTTTTTAGTTCCCATTGGGTATTACATTTAAATTGTTCATTTTCAGGGCTGGAGTGATAGCACAACGGTAGGGCGTTTGCCTTGCATGCAGCCAGCCTGGCTGAGCCAAGTTCGATTCCTCCGCACCTCTCAGAGAGCCTGGCAAGCTACCGAGAGTATTCAGTATGCCAAACACAGTAACAACAAGTCTCACAATGGAGACGTTACTGGGCCTGCTTGAGCAAATCTATGAACAACGGGAGGACAGTGTTTGTTTGTTTGTTTGTTCATTTTCAGTAGCTTATTTCTCATATTTAGAAATACAACTTCAATATGTTGATGTTTTATCCTGAGACCTTTCCAGAATTATTATTTACTTGTGCAATATTGTAAAATGCCCAACTTTTAACATAGCCCATTATAACATTTGCAATAGGGACAATTTTAAGTCTTTTGTCCCACTCACCGTGCTTTTTAAACCAAATAACCAAATTTTATTCTATACTTGTCCTGGATAAAGCTTCCAATACTATAAAGAATGATAGGGAAAAAAGTGATTTTCCCCCCATTGAATTCACTGTTAAGAGAAATCATTAAAATACTTGACCATCATTATGTTGCAAGCTATAGAATTTTTGCAGATATTCTTCATCAAGGGGTAGATGTTCTGATTTAAGTTTCTGAGAGTTTGTACATATATGGGTATTTAACATTGTCCAATATTTTTTCTGCATTAATCTGTGATCTCCTGTGATGATTCTACTTTTGTCTACTAACAAGATTTATAAAACTTGTGAAGGACTTTTGTTTCTAGATCTATGATGAAAACTGGGCTGCTGTTGTCCTTCTATTTATTTTCATCTTTGTCAGGTCTTACTATCAGATTATGTCTTGCCTCATTAAATGTATTTGGAAGTATTGCCTCCCTTCGGTTTTTTGACACTGACAGTTCTTTTCTTTAATCTTGTGGAAAATGCCATGCCATTTCTGTTTGGATTCCTTGGTTTCTCATAAGATCATATACTGTCTCTTAATTCATTTACTTTTGGCCTCTAGATAAAGCATCCTTTCCCCACTTTTGTCAAGAATTTCCTTTTGTTCTCAAGTGTTTTAAGAAGTTTTTCTGATGGGTGCAGGCATAGACCTCTTTGGGTATATCTTGTTCATTCAGCTCTGTGAAACTGTAGGGATTTTTCTTTTGTCAAATTTGCTTATTTTTCAGCCATTATTTTTCTGAGCACTTGTTTTGCAGCTGTGACTTTATTCCCTCTTTTGAGGACTTTCATGACATCCATCATAGGTCTTGTATTATAAGCCCACAGGTCACAGAGGATCTGATGATTTTTTATTAGTTTCCTGTCTATCTTGTTCAAAATGAATAATTTCTATTGTTTAAATTTCTATTGTTCTATATCCTCAGATTTTATACCGTCAAAGATATATATTGCTTTTTGGGTCATACCTGGCGATGAGCAGAGGTTACTCCTGACTTTGTACTCAGGAATTATTCATAGCGGTGCTCAGGGGACCATATGGGATGCTGGGAATTCGAACCCGGGTCAGCCGCATGCAAGACAACATCCTACTTGCTGTGCTATCACTCCATCCCCCTTCAATGATATTTTTAAAATAATACACTGTATTTTATTTTGATTGCTGTGCTTTTTATTCCTAATTTTATTTTATTTTATTTGCTTTTTGGGTCACACCCAGTGATGCACAGAGGTTACTCCTGGCTCTGCACTCAGAAATCACCCCTGGCAGTGCTCAGGGGACCATATGGGATGCTGGGAATTGAACCCGGGTTGGCTGCGTGCAAGGCAAACGCCCTACCCGCTGTGCTATTGCTCCAGTCCCTTTATTCCTAATTTTAAACTTTGTTCTATATGCCTTCTATCTTTCCCCCCAATTTATACTTTATATCTCCTGCATGTTCCTTTGTCATTGCTTATTGAGCCAAAGTTTTGTTTGCTTTTGAAGCACACCTGGCAATTTTCAGGGGCTATTCCAAACTTTGTCCCCAGGTCACTCCTAGAAGTACTCAGGGAACCATGTGAAGAATCTCTTACTTGGGGTTCCAACATGCAAAGCACAAATTTAGCCTGTTATCTCTACAGCCCTGAACCATTTTTTTTTAAAAGATGAGTGCTTTACTATTCTTGGCAGATTGCATCTGTGTCATTTTGCTAAAGGTAACTTTATTTTTTCCTATTTGAGGTTTTACTTTTCATATTTCGATAAGTGACTTTCTAAAGAAACTTAGCGTATAATATGTTATAAAACACTTGATCTCATTTAAATGATTTTTACCTGATTTTGACACTGGTACACCTGGGGATTGACATGTAGGTTAATTTAGTCCTTTGTGACTACTAAATCATATTGGAAGTCCAGGGATTCTACCCAACCTGTGTTATCCTGGGATTATTTGTGTGTGTGTAAGTGTGTGTGTGTGTGTGTGTGTGTGTATAACTGACATTGCTTTGACTTTATTCCAATTCCCATTAAAATAGTAAATGCATTTTATAGTTAAATAATTTGTTAATTTTCTTCTGTTTTTCATCCAGATTTTATTTTATTAAAGCAAAATGAATTGTAAATTTATTCATAGAGTTATTTTTATTTTATTTATTTTACTTTTATGTATTATTTATTTATTATTTTTTAAATTTTTATTAGTGAAACACCATGAGGTACAGTTGTAGACTTACAGATTTTTGTGCTTGGGTTTCAGTTATACAATGCCCATTCTCCACCACCACTAATCCCAGTATCCCTCTCACCCATTGCAGCACGGTTTACGGTCATAACCACTTCATACTACATGGAAAGTATCATGCTAAGCGAAATGAGTCAGAAAGAGAGGGACAGACATAGAAAGATTGCATTCATCTGGGGAACATAAAATAACAAAATAGGAGACTGAAATAGTCAGGTTTTGACATACAATGTTCCACCAGTGATCCTGCCACAAATGTCAACTTCCCTCCACTAGTATTACCAGGTATCAGGCTTTGTATATACCCAATAGTCCCAGCTCTTTTAGCTCTTATTTCAGTGTTCTTTACTGACATTCAGTCTAGTTCATCTGTCCAGTGTGATAGTGGAATATTGAAGTCCCCCATGACTGTTGTGTTTCCATCCATATGTTTCTTCGGGGTTGTGAGCTAAAGCCTTATAAACGTTGCTAATCCTATATTTGGCACACAATTGTTAATTATAAGTGAATACTTCTTGATCTATTGTTCCCTGTCCATCCTCATCTCTAATTACTTTCCTTAGATTGGATGCTGTTTGTTTTGATATAAGTATGGGTGCCCCAGCTTTTTTCTATTTACTATTGGCTTATATGACTGTTTTCCATTCTTTCACTCTGGGCCTGTGCCGTTCTCTGTGATTTTAGATGTTATCTCTGTAAGCAGCAAATAGATGGATTTTGAGTCCTCATCCATTCTGCTACTCTGTCTTCTGATGTGATTGTTTAGTCCCTTGATATTCAGAGAAATTATTGATATTAAAGGTCGGTGTTGCCATTTTTACTGTGTGGGGTTGCTGCTTCTACAATTTATTCTTTGGTGTATATAAACGATCTTTCAGTATTTCATTCAGAGTCAGTGTACTTACAGCAAATACTTTCAGCTCATGTTCATCTGAGAATGTTTTTATCCTTCCCTCTTGTCTAAATGAGAGTGTTACCGAGTGGTGGATTCTAGGTTGGAAGTTTTTTAGAAAAGTGAGTAATTTGAATATGCCATTACACTCTTTTCTTTCCTGTACCATTTCATATGAGAGATCTATCATTATTCTTATGTTGTTCCCCTACTATTTAAGGTTTCTCTTCTCTTTAGAAGCTTAAGAAATCTGTCTCTCTCTTTGGATTTTGTCATTTTAATTACTATATGTTTTGGTATTTTTTTGCTTGGGTTTATTTTGCTTTGTGATTTTTGGGTCTCTTAAATCTGTATATCAGGCTTCCTCCAGAGAGTTGGGAAATTCTCAGCTATGATCTCTTTCATAATTTCTTCCCCTTTTCTATTTACTTCTCCTTCTGGTATTCCTATAATTCAGATATTAATTCATTTGCTATTACACATTAAGTATCTCTTCCATTCTAGTGCTTCTCTTCTCTTTTGCCAATTCCCTATCAATACTGATTTGTATTTTGTCTTCAGGTTTGTCTATAGGTTATCTAACTGTTCAATTCTGCTATTATGATTTGCCATTGTGTTCTTTAGTTTCTTCATTCCATATTGTATGAGTATGTTATCCTTTAAAGCAGTTCTTCTTTGAATTGCTCAAAAATCTCATCTAGTGATTATTAATTTCACTGGCCATTGCTTGCTTAATTTTGATTGCCAATGTAGTAAATGTCGATCTCAGGTCCTCATCAATCAGCCTTCAGAGTTTTAATAAACTTGAGGATTCTCCTGGGTTTCTATTTATGTCTGATACAGCAGTTGTGTTTCTTAGTTTCCCCATTATTCTTTGAGTTTTAAGTTTGATATTAGAGATTTACTCCCAGTTACTTAAGAACTGAAAAGTTCACTTGTTTATTACAGAGGGCTATTGAAACAATACCCCTGCTGTGGAGATTTTTTCCTTTACTATGTAGCACTGTAGCACTGTCCTCCCATTGTTCATCGATTTGCTCGAGCGGGCACCAGTAATGTCCCCATTGTGAGCTTGTTGTTACTGTTTTTGGCATATACAATATGTCACAGGTAGCTTTCCAGGCTTTGCCTTGTGGGCAGGATACTCTCGGTAGCTTGCGAGGCTCTCTAAGATGGATGGAAGAATCGAACCCGGGTCGGCCATGTGGAAGGCAAACACCCTACCCACTATACCATCACTCCAGCCCTTCCCTTTACTATGTAGTACTATTAAATTATGATAAGGGGCTTTTGATCTAGTCAGTCCATATAGTTGACTGAGATATATGACTGGAGAAGGTCAGTAAATTATGGCTGTTGTATCCACTGGCTTCAATATGAACACATCCTGTGCAGTTTTGGGTTTGGAGAGTTGAGAATTAGAGTCGACATAAGACAGGGCAACTCCCTGATGGGGGGATCTAGATTTACTCTTCTCTAGATTTCCTCTTCTCCTGCATGGCATTCCAAGCAGAAGCCAGGGAAACTCCCTGATGGGGGGGGGGGTGTCTATATTTACTTTTATCTAGATTTCCTCTTCTCCTGCATGGCATTCCATGCAGAAGCCAGGCTGTTATGAGAGGGAACAGATGAGTGGAGTCCCCAACACTAAATATTTTTAATTGAAATAAAATAAACTATAGGTGATAAATTCCTAGATATGTTTTGGGATCATACTCAAAAAGTCAGGAAAACAATATTTTTAATAATTGATGGGAATATATAAACTCAAAAGTTTCTGCACAGAAAAATAAATTATCACCATAATGTAAAGACACCAACATAAAGGTAGAAGATATTTACCCATCATATATCCAAAGAAAGGGTTAATGTTATAACTATAGATAAGAACTCACTTCACTTACATTTCCATACACAGTAAAGTTCATGACACTTGTAATAGGACTTGATAGTACATAATATTTTCTATAGTGTTAAAATGAAGATGATTTAATTACTAATATTTATAAGTGTATGTATATTTGATTAATCAGAATATAAAATCATAGTATATAAGTACAATGTACTTATGGTATGAGCAAAACTCTAAATTGTTTCATTCAAAAAAGGCCACCCTAACCCATATATGGACCATCTACCATTTTAGGAAGTAAATATGTAGGGATCAATGAAGGTAAAGTTTCTGAATGAAACAACGGCATTTTGAGTACAATGGCATAAAACACATAGAGGTTAATAACTTGAGAATCAGTAACATGTTTGGATAGTTACATCACTCACACCAGCATTTCTCAACCATGGGCCTCCTACACCCTATGACTGCCCAAGATTCTTCAAGAGGAGGTTACACATTAAAATTTTATAAATAGGGTGCAATGGCATGGGAAGAGAGGGGAAACTAGCAGAGCAGGAAGCAACAGGAAGGAACAAGTTTGGAAGGGAGCTACTATCAGAACTAAGGTTGGTAAACACTAAGTTATACTAGGTATGATCTCATGCTATATGTATCAGCCAAAGTCCTGGCAGTATATAGATGAATGAATCAAAATCATTGAACCATTTGTTGAAATATCAAGAGAATCATAAGTAAATCTCAAGAGAGATCAACAAGATGCCAGACTAAGTCATACAGGGTATCCCAGAGTAGGGTGAGTGAACTCAATACTCACCCAAAAAGAGACCGGGAAGCTGAAAACCTCACCTCTCCACAGTCACCACTATCCTCCCATCCAGACTCCACTGCTCTGGATGAGCCTCATCCAGAAATTAATCTGTTGAAAAACTCAGGTAAGCAGGTTTTGTGACTCAAATCTCCAAGCTTTCACAGAATTGGGAATGGACTACCACCACCCATCTCCTTGAACTTCTGGAAGCCGTGACAGTCACTCCCATGAATAACGTTGGGCACCCTGGAAGTCATGCACATACCCCAAACGCTACCAGTCAAAAATTTGACTCAAGCTGTATGATCTCAAACTCTAAAATACTGATAAACCAAGAGTAGCACACCAGATTGGATGGAATGTAATGCAGAAGGCATCAAATCTCAAATAACAAAATATCAACACAGAATGCGTAATCTGTAATAAAATCTTAGCAATCTTTTATACAAGGGCTTTTTATAGCTCTGTAGTGAGATACAAAATCTTCATTAACTTTCTTCTGAGAAAAGATCTTTGAACATTCTCTTAGCACACTAAAACAAGTAATATAAAATTATAAGATTATTGAGGGTCTGCTATGGGGGTAGACTTTAGGAGTGGTTAGGAAAATTGGAGATAATGGTGGGGGAAAGATGCAATGGTGGTGGGATTTGTTTTGGTATACTGAATGTCTGTAAAAATTCATCACCAACAACTTTACAAACCACAGTGTTTATATAAGGTATAAGGGGGAAATAAAATAAAAAAATAAACTTGTAAACCCAAAACATACCAACCGATTATGTTGAGATTATTTATGTATTCCCTTTAAAAGTTCACTCCTATAAATTAAATAATAATAGTAATGAAGAGACATATAGGTTGAGTGAAGAAAATAAAGAATGGTGAGTCATTTAGGCAATAGGAAAAGTGAGATGCTGTTTCTACTTGATAAGACAAGATGACAGGATAATTCTAATGGAATAGTTATTGACAAAACCAGTCACTAACAGGACTTAATTAGGGGTCACAAAAAGTGAAAAATGAAAATACCCTAAACCTTTCCCTCTTCCCTCTGATCTCCTGATGTCACAGAATTTGGTGACAACAATAAAGAGCTAAATTTCACAAAGTGTAGGGCACATAATGTCATAAAATAAATGTAGTAGTAAGGAGTGAGCTAATGATACTATTTAACAATTATTAGCTTGTTTGCTGTGCCATACCATATAAGTTTTGGGAGTATCCTAAGTACCAATGTATGCTTCATTGGAAAATATAAGAAAAGATAAATAGACCTTTTGTAATCTAGTATTTTCCTTCATTTTTCAACATGACATTACATGTTTCTGAATTTCCCCAAAGTTCTCTGATGCATTTTCTTACCATTATATCTCAAATTATTTCACAAGACTATCATATACATTCTTGAAAATTACTTCGTTCCATTTGCAAAACATAAATTGAAATATGCATTTAGTGTTTATTGTAACTAATGGAATAAATATTCCATCCAGAATTTTTCCTTCCCTTGGAAAAAAAATTGATTCACCCCCTTTTCTTATCACTCTCCTCTGTTTATCTTAGTGCTTCTGCTTTCAGTTTCCTATTATTTTATCTCTTACTTCCATTCACATTAAAAAAATGCTTCTCTATAAATATTTTTACAACACTTCAATTCCATTTGCAATTGTGTTTAATTATTCTAAGCCTTTGCTGCTTGGGTACAAACTTCTTGGTGTTGGGGATTGACTACTATTTATGTTAATACCATTAGTTCTAAAATGTACATTTATATATTCAAAGCTCAACAATATCAGCTACAAAAATAGGCAAAAGAGGAAGAATAATTAAAATAAGATAATTATAAAAGAAACATAAACATAAATCTTTTGAGGGTTGCAAGCCAAATCAGTTTGAAAACACATTTTAAAATAACTTCTGAATATTAGTAGTGTGGGATAATCATATCTCATTTAATACACTGGCACTAGACCATAAAATTGATGTGTATTTTTATCAAAATTTTATTAGAGTTAAATTCTATCACTTAAGAATATAAGGCACACAACAGCAAGATAGTACTAGGGTAAAAGTGTTACCTTGCATGTAGCTAACCTAGGTTCAATCCCCAACAACACATAGGGTTCCCAAAACTAAGGTCCTCAAAACTGTGATTCCTGAACACAGAGCAAGGAGTAAGTACTACTTATTTGTGGCCCTAAAACAAAATGAAGCAAATTGAAACAAAGCAATACAAAAGAACATATGGCAATAATTTCTTGTCACTGTTCTCAATGAAATTATGTATGTCATGAATTAAACTAAAATTTTACCCTTTTACATAGCTGCTAATTAATGTACCTGAATAAGCTTAACACTGGTAATCAAAAAAAGGTTTAGAATACAGAAACCATATTTAAAATACCACATGTGCTACATAAAAGGTTCAATAAGGCAATGCAGTTTAGGTAAATTGTTTGTCTTAAATGCATACATTAGAAAAGAGAGGAAAGTCTTAAATCAATGAACCAAGATCTTATTTCAAGAATCCTGAAGATTAAGAGCAAAAGAATATCAAAATAAGCAGAAAAAGGAAACGAGATAGAGCAGAAATCAATGAAACTAAAAACAGAAAAATCATGAAGAGAATAAATGCAATAGAATAAAAATAAGAGACCAACTCCTTTTTAAAAATCCAGTGAAATTCGCAAAATTATGAAAGAGTGATAGAGAAAAAATTGAAGACATAAAAATTATCAATGTTATGAACAAACCAAGGGGATTCACTATAAACATGAAAAAATAGTAAAAGTACACAAAGGACAATTACAAAAAATAAGGAATATAAAGAATCAGTCCTTATATGGTGTCCAAACACTGTCCTCCCATTGTTCATGGATTTACTCGAGTGCACCCAGTAACATCTCTTTTTTTCTTGAGACTTGCTGTTACTGTGTTTGGCATATTGAATACGTCATGGGTAGCTTCCCAGGCTTTGCTGTGTGGGCGAGATACTCTCGGTAGCTTGCCAGGCTCTCCGAGAGGGGCGGAGGAATCGAACCCGGCTCAGCCGGGCTGGCTGCGCACAAGGCAACCGCCCTACCACTGTGCTATCATTCCAGCACTATATGGTGTAAACTACCATAAATCACCCAATATTAAATGTATTATTTGATTAGCTCCATACTTCAAAAGGTAATTAAACTATTAACAAAAAATAACTTCAAAAAATTAATCTTTGTATCCAAGTAATTCCATCAGAAAAATTAAGCAAATTTGAATGAATTAACACCAATTCTATAAACTTTCTTCCAGAAAATTGAAGAGAAGGCATCAATTCTGAATACATTTATTGAATCATTACTGATACCAAAATCAGAAATGGAATGTATAAACAAACAGAACATTATCACTTGTGAATATAAAAGCAACATTTTAAAGCATAATTCAAACATAAATTACAGCAATATACAAAATGGTCATGTGGGGTTTACTTCAAAGATATAAAATTATTTTAATATTTTAAAATAATTACTGCCATCAATCATATTAACATGCTACATATGAAAATCAAATGGTCTTATAAATGATAAACTACCAAAATTTGACTAATGTCATTATATATTCTTGAAATAAACTGCAAAAATCAGCATATAGAGACACATCACAACTTTAAACTTAATAAAGCACATATATTAATCCTATAGCTAACATTTTTCATAAGAATAAAAGGTCAAATGCTTTTTCTGCTCATACTGCCTACAGAGCAAGAATGTATTTCCTCACCAACCTTTCAACATTGTTCTTAAAGTTCTAGTGCACGCGACGAAGCAAAGAAATGAAATAAATCCATATACACCAGAGAGAATTATTTAAAAATTTTACTTATATGCAGGGGCTGGAGAGATAGCACAGCGGTAAGGCATTTGCCTTGTGCACAGCTGGCCGGCCAAGCCAGAGCCGGGTTCGATTCCTCTGCCCCTCTCGGAGAGCTTGGCAAGCTACCGAGATTATCTCACCTGCATGGCAAAGCAGGGCAAGCTACCTGTGATGTATTCAATATGCCAAACACGGTAACTATAAGTCTCATGTTTGAGACGTTACTGGGCCCGCTTGAGCAAATCAATGAACAACGAAGGACAGTGACAGTGATTTATATGCAGATGAAAATGAAAATTTCAAACAATCTAAAATGTCTCCTGGAGTTGATAAATTCATTAAGGTCGCAGGATATAATATAAACCTACATAAATCTATTATAATTCTAAGTGCTAGCAAAAAGCATGTAGCACTGCACTGTAGCACTGTCTTCCCGTTGTTTAACAATTTGCTTGAGCGGGCACCAGTAATGTCTCCGTAATAAGATTTGTTATTGTTTTTGGTATATTGAATACATCACAAGTAACTTGCCAGGCTTTGCTGGACAGGCGAGATACTCTCAGTAGCTTGCTGGGCTCTCCAAAAGGGACAGGGGAATTAAACCCAAGTCAGCTGTGTGCAAGGCAAAGGCCCTACCCGCTGTGCTATAGTTCCATTAAAATGAAAACAATATGGCTTACTATCTCACAAAGGTGAAGTCAGTGTTAATCTAACAAAATATATACTATACTATTATAGTGAAAACAAAATGCTATAAAAATAAATTAAAAAGTGGAAAAACTACTTAAGAAGACCCTCCCAAATTTGGTGGCATAGCCATATACTCAAATTATGGTGTCAATAACAATGAAAGCAGGATTTCCAAACCATAATAACCTAACAATGTGCCTGTCAAAGAGACAGGTTTGGGTGCAGGGGCAGCTGGGAGGGAACCTGGAGACACTAGTGGAGAGAAGTTGGTACTGGTGGTGGGACTGGTGCTGGAACTTAGTATACCTAAAACTCAAACATAAATAACTTTGGAAATTTAGTGAGCAAAGGTAGCTTTTCAAAAAAATGTGAGCAACTTATAACATAATGTGGGGGGTATGGTGCCACCAGCAGGTCAATCTGTACCTGTGAGGCGAGTGCATCAGCAGTCTGATGGCACCTTCAGACTTCCAGATACCCCAAAATTGCTGCTATGCCTTTGGCCAGACCCCAACAACTTGGGGCAAAGTTTACCAAGAAAGTAAACGGCCAAAAGTTAGGTATGTGGGAAACACACCCACAAACCACCTCCGGCTCAGCTATATAATTGGAGGCATGGTCTCTCTGGTTCCTGATTGAACTGCTTAATGGCCATGATCCCATAGACTCAGAAACAAATCTCAAAACCCAGCGACTTTTGGCTGAAATGCGTCCCTGCAGTAGGTTACTGGTGCTGGGCCAACCCCGGTGGGAAGAGGTTTTGTGCCTTGGCCTGTTTCCCCCGGCGGCCCAGTGGCCGCCATCCTTCAGAGGTCACTGGACAGTCAGGATTGGGCCCCCAGTGATGAGACACACAGGACCTCACATGATGGGGGTGGAGCCGGTCCTGTCCTCCCCACTCCAATGAGACCCCAATTCATTGCCCACAAACGGCCTCTCTGGCTCCTGATCAAGCTACTTAACGGCCTTGATCCCAGAGACTCAGAAAGAAATCTTGAAACCCAGCGGCTTTTGGCAGAAATGTGTCCGGACCTCCCAGTAGGTTACTGTCAGTAGGTTACTGTTGCCGGGCCACCCAGGGAGAAAGGGTGTTGTCCCTCCACCTGTTCCCCCCTGGTGGCTCGGTGGCCATCATCCTCCAGAGGCCATTGGACAGTCAGGTCTGGGCCCTTAGTGACGAAACTTGTTGGGTCTCATGGGATGGGGGTGGAGCCGGTCCTGTCCTCCCCACCCCAACGAGACCCCAAGTCATCGCCCACGAACGGCCTCTCTGGCTCCTGATTAAGCTGCTCAACAGCCATGATCCCAGAGACTCAGGAGCAAATCTCAAAACCCAGTCACTTTTGGCAGAAATCCCTCCAGATTTAAGTGTTAAAATTTTGGAATTTCAAAATCACATGGCCCTACTGCAGCCACGCGACATCATATGTTATTCATAACCAGCAATCGAACACAAATTGTCTGCTGTTGCCTTTTCAGCAGATCTGAGTGTTGGGGTAAAATCCCAAATAATAATGGTGGGTCTGGTCTCAAAATATTGAATGTGATCAAAGTAGAGAGAGAGTAATGTGGAAATCATCTACCCCACAGGTAGGAGGAGGGTGTGGGATGGGGGTATACTGGGGTTTTTGGTGGTGGAGAATGGGCACTGGTGAAGGTACGGGTGTTTCATTGTATGACCGAGACTTAGATCCGAAAGCTTTGTAACTGCTCTCATGGTGATTCAATAAATAAAATTATAAAAAATGAAAAAAGTAAGGTGGAGTTCATGCACAATTCAATCAACTAATCAGTGGCTGAATAAATAGCAGTACTCCTACATAAAAAAACCTAATGTGAATTAATTAAAATGGATTGTAGTTTTAAATATATAATAAAATAAAAAATTGTTAGTGAGATATATAAGAAAATATTCATAATCCAATAAGGGTGAAGTAAAGTTCTTAGATTTATGCTAAATATGTGGTCCAGAAGAGGAAAAATTTAGTTAAAGAAATTATTTTCTTACCCTGTGAATGAGTCTGGTAAGAGATGAGAAGAAAAACTTTAAAAAATCTGCAAAGCACATATCCAATCAAGGAATAACATTTAGAAACAAAATATATTCATGAAACAATGAAAAATACAATGAAGTTCTCAAAAATTCAAATCAGAAAATTAAAAAAGAACAGGAAAGATATTTTATAAAAGGAAAGATGGAGATGACAAACTCATGAAAATATGTTCAACTATTAGTAAATACAAATTAAAATTTCAATGTCTATGTACATGCCAGAATGGCTAACTTAAGTGATGCTGGCATGAATTCTCAGAAACTAGGTTACTTATACATTGTTAGTGGAAATGCAAAATGGCATTGCTATTTTGGAAAACAATTTGGCAGCCTTATGAAAACTAAAGATGCAAATGCCATACAACTCAGAAATTGCACTTTGGTATATTAATTCCAGAGCAATGAAAGTTTTTCTTCATTCAAAAACTTGAACATGAATGTTTATAGCCTACAGAAACAGCAAACAAACCAGATGTTCTACAATGGAGATTGGTAAAATGAACCACAGTCAGCCATGTATGGAGCACTCCTCGGAAATAAAAATGTGTATAACATTTTATATCCCCACTAACCTAGGACTGCGTCTTTCGTTTTTAGCAGTATACAATGAAAATTTTAATAGGGGTGCTTAAAAAGAAGTGTAAAAAAGCATTCACAAATAATGATCATTTATAATTTTGTTCAAAATTTTTCCTAAGCCCCAAAATATAGTTTGCCACTAAAGCCTAAAAGTGGGAGCCAATTAGGGAGATCACAGAAAGCATTTTACTTGACTTTAAATGAAGTTTGAAAACATGGACTAAATTTAGAGGATGCAAATAAAGGTTTAGTAAAATTTATGTCCCAAAGTTCCAATAGTTTTTTTAAAAAAATGTTTCAAAATGCCAACATTTGGACCAGACCCACAGGGCATGCATTGCCATGAATGGGGCTGACCCTGGTTCAATCTCCAGGTTCAATTATCTTTTGATGGATCTCAGATGTTTCCATAATGAGCTATTGTGAACTATACTGCTATGAACACATGGGAAGCTTTCAAATCAATGTTTTCACATATTTTGCATAAATTCTTATACAAGATATTCTTGGATCATATGGGAATTCAATTTGTATTTTTCCAAAGAAACTATACCATTTTCCATGAGTCTATACATAGATATATGGGGTCATAGGGTTGGGCCACACTCTCAGTGCTCAGAGCTTACTCCTGGCTTTGTGCTCAAGGATCACTTCTAGTGGGCTTGGGGGATCATATGAGCTATGGGGATTGAAGCATATCAGCCACTTGCAAGGCAAATGCCCTACCTGCTGTGATATCGCTTTGGCACTCCAATTTATTTACTCTTAACAATAGCATGTGAGAGTTTTTCTCCACATTTTTATTGATGCAAAAATCATCCTTAAAGAAAACACAAAATAATAATAATGGGTCCAGAAAAAATCTAAGCAGGCTAGTGTGCATGCCTGACACGCAAACGGACCCAAGTTTTGATTCCTGATACCACATGACTCAGTGAGCACTGCCAGGTGAAGCTCTGGTAGTGCACACACTGTCTGACATGAGCACAAAACTAGTACCACTGTGCCAGGTATTTCCAGAGGTTGACCTTGGGCCCCAAGCACTACTGCCAAGCCAAATATGGTGAAAGAAATTTATAATGGAAAATAGCAGAGACATAATCATAAACATATTAAACTCAAATTAGTAATAACAGGCATCACATTTTCTCAAGCTAAAATATATAGCTAACATGTATGAAATAAAAATAATAACTCCTTCAAATGGTTAAGTAAATATTTTTATTTTTTTAAACTTTTTTGTTGAATCAATATGAGATAGACCTTTACAAAGCTATTCATGATTGAACTTCTGTCACACAGTATTCCAACACCCATCCCTCCACCACTGTACATTTCCTAGCACCAGCCTCCCCAGGTTCACTCATATCACCCCCCATCTCCAACTCCTTGCCTGCTTCTATAGCAGGCATTTTTCTTCTATCTCTGTCTCCATCTCTGTCTTTTAATGCTTTAGTTTTTACACACCAGTTGAATCAATTGCTTTAAGAATAGTAGTATGATATGAATTATAGACCATATTTCAATCTACCAGATGTCAAGATTTTTATCTTATTTTAATTATGCTTCATTTTATTTTATTTTGGTTTGGGGACCACGTCCAGTGGTGCTCGGGGCTTCGTACTCACTCTGCACTCAGGGTTCACTCTTGGTGGGCTTGAGGACCATTAGGGATGCCAGGGATCAAACTCAGGACAGAGGCATGCAAGGCATGTGCCCTACCTACAGAACTATTTCTCCAGTTTTTATAATTTTAATGAAAACTAAAAAAAATTACCTGTTTATCTTCACAATAGCAAATGAATTACAGTTTTAGAAATTGAAAAGTCTGACGTAAGAGCTAGAAACATAATGCAGGGTGTAAGATACTTGCCTTGCATGTGGGCAGTCCATGTTCTATTTGTAGCACTACATATAGTCCCTTCAGCACAGCTGGGAGTAAGCCTTAGCACAGAGGCAGGAATAAACTCTGAATACCACTGGGTGTGACCACACACAAGGAAATACAACAAACAGTCACAATGACTTCATATTTGGCCAAATGGGGGCATTGCGGGGGACTGAACTTGAACATACTAGTTCAGGTTAGACTTAGGTTTAACCTTAGTTAAACCTAATTTTAATTTAGGATCAGACTTAGGTTTGGGTTAGAGGGTATGCAAAGGAAGCAGGTATATGGGCCCCAATTTCAAAGAGTTATCTAGTAGATCCAGTCATTATACAGAATCTTGGTATTCGAGTAAGACATTGATAATACAGCATAAATCAGTTTTCCATTAAAACAAATTTGGAGAGCCCAAGAGATAGTACAAGGATGCTGCCTTGCATCAGACTGACCTGGGTTAGATCTCCAGCACCCCTTGTTGTTCCCTGACATCTCACTAGCCAGGCATCTCTCTAAGCACAGAGTCAGAAGTAAGACCTGAGCACAGCAAATTATGGACCCCAAACAAACAAAATTAAAAAAATCAGACCACACTATATGGGGGTTATGACCCTAAGTTTAAGAAACTAGGTATATGATGGTAGGAAGAAGAACTTAAAGTCTAGAGAGATAGTACTATGGGTAAAGCACTTTTACTGCATAAAGCTAACCGGGTTTGATGTCTGGCAATAAATATGGTCCTATAATCCTTGCCTGGAGTGACCTCTGATCACAGAGGTAAAAGTAACCTTTGCAAACTGTCAGGGATGACCTAAAAACAAAAAAGAAGAAAAATAAGATTGAATTTTCATTTATTCCTTACTAATGCTCTTTCCTTTATGTACATTCATGTATCTGACCTACATTTTCTTGCTTTCTGAAATACTTATTACATTCCTGCAAGGCAGATCTATGGGCAACAAAATCCTTTGGTGTTTGTCTGATGAAGTATTTATTTCTCTTTCACTTTTGAGGGGTAATTTTCACTGATACAAACTTCACAAGTAGGTTGGGTCTTTCAACACTTTAAACTTTTACTCTACTCTCTTCTTTTTGGCATGGCCCAATTTATTCTTTTTTTTGCTTTGCTCTGTATTGTGAATCCAATTACTATGAACTGCATTCCTATATCCCCCTTGCTGATCATTCTCCATTAGTTTCACCCAATGAGATACACACTTGACAGGAAGGTCTGGGACATTTCTTTCCTCATTCTTCTCCAGCTTTTTGGGCCATATTTCTCACAGCTTCAGTCTCTACCTAACCTGTTTCAAATCCCCTCCATAGTGCCCTATGTATTATTTCATGTAGAAAATGTTAATTCTTTGACTAGAGCATTGATGTTAACAAATCTTGGAGTGTGTGTGTGTGTGTGTGTGTGTGTGTGTGTGTGTGTGTATGTGCGCGCGCACGCGCATACGCGCAGATGTAGGGCTATGAAGCTGTACACCAATAGCTTATACAATATTGTAATCTAATGTTACTCCAACAAAATAAAGACAATGCTACTTTATTTGACCCTTCAATCTTGGGGAAACAGTAGGGAGAAGCATGCAGCAGTTTCCTCCTGCTTTTGGTGTGCACCATATCCAATTAACCGTTGGTTTCCTTTTAACCTGTTCAACTCCTGAAAGTAGTCTGTTTGCCATGTTTTATTGAACCATCTGTGTTAGATTTATTTCTTTCCAGGGCCAGGGCTGATAAAGGGAAATAAGAAAAATCAATAGCTGCTCTCTTTGAAGTAATACAGTGTGAACTGAAAATGAATAGGAGTTGTAGTTATGTAAAAAAAAAAGTATGTTAAAAGGAGAGAGAACACAGGGGATTGCCCTGCCACAGAGACAGGGGGGATGGGGGGATGGGGGTGGGGTGATATTATCCATGGTGGTGGAAAATGGGCACTGGTGGAGGGATGGGTATCTGATCATTGTATAATTGAAACCAAAGCACAAAAAATTGTAAATTTACAACTGTAAAAAAAAATTTAAAAAAATAAAAATTCAAAAAAAAAAGAATAAGCACTGAGCACGACCAGGTGTGGCAAAAAAATAAATAAATAAATAAATTTTTTTTAAAAAGTATGTTTTTGTGCATTGCAATAAGCTGACCATGATTTTCATGGATGTTTCTGGCGATTTGAGTGTAAAATACTTATTAAGATACGAGTTTAAAATCTGGTATTGGGGCTGGAGTGATAGGACAGAAGGTTGGGTGTTTGCCTTGCACACAGCTGACCCGGGTTTGATTCCCAGCATCCCATATGGTCCCCCAAGCACCGTCAGTAGTGATTCCTGAGTGCATGAGCCAGGAGTAGCCCCTGTGCATCACTGGGTGTGAACCAAAAAGCAAAAAAAGATAATAAAAATAAATAAAACCTGGTATCTCCTACTGATTTGCATATGGAGCTTTCTCTCAAAAACAAGGACAGTTTTTGAAGGAATGCACATATTGTTTTCCAAAAAGACTGGACCAGTCCTCATTCCCACCAACAATGAAAGAGAGCCCCTTTCTTCCCACATCCACACCAGCACTGGTTGTTCTTGTTCTTTTTGTTGTGTGCCAGTCTCTGTGGTATGAGATGATATCTCATTGTTGTTTTGATTTGCATCTCCCTGATGATTAGTGATGGAGAGCATTTTCCACCTCCCTGCTATACCACTTCCGGGAATATATCCAGAGGGCACGAAAAAAGCACAGTAGAATTGACATCTGCACCTGTATGTTCATTGCAGCACTGTTCACAATAGCCAGAATCTGGAAACAACTCAAGTGCCTGAGAACAGATGACTGGTTAAAGAAACTTTGGTATATCCACACAATAGAATATTATGTGGCTGTTAGAAAAGATGAAATCATGAAATTTGATATAAGTGGATCAATATGGAGAGTATCATGTTAAGTGACATGAGTCAGAAAGAGAGGGACAGACATAGAAGGACTGCACTCATTTGTGGAATATAAAATAACTTAATATTAGACTAAATCCCATGGACATGTAGACACAAGGATCAGGAATATTGCTCTGTAGTTGAAAGCCTGCCTCATGAGCTGGGGGAGAAGGCAGCTGGAATAGAGAAGAGATCACTAGTCAATGATGGTTGGAGGGATCTCTCAGGATGGGAGTTGTGTACTAAAGTAGATAAAGGACCAAACATGATAGCCTCTCATTATCTGTGTTGCAAACCATAATGCCCAAAAGTAGAGAGATAGTATGCAGGAAATTGTGTGACATAGAGATAGAGGGAGGGTTGGGGAGCGGGGTAGATAATGGGTACATTGGTGGTGGGAAGTGTGCACTGGTGGAGGGATGAGTGTTCGATCATGATATGATTGAAACTCAAACATGAAAGCTTTGTAATTGTTTCTCATGGTGATTCAATAAAAGGAAAATAAGGATTAAAGCAATGTAGAATGTCTCATCATTTAGACCAGGTATCATGGATTGAGTCATCTGGAGACAATTTACTATCGATAAAAAGTCTAAAAGTTGTGCAAGTGAATGCTCATGTGGGTATGAATCAGTCATCCTAATTATGAGTGGATTAACTCAGGAAGAACTGAATTACTTGCTGAAGATTTGCTTATAGCATTGCTAGTAAATGGAAGTGATGGAGTATCCAATTGCTTAAATCCAAACTGCTTTATCTCCATCACTTCCATCATTGTATCCCAAAACTATTCCATAAACAAACACATTACCCCACCATACTTAACTGAAGGATTATTTTAAAAATGAAACTTAGGAAATACATATTTTCATAGAAGCATATAGTACATATATGCCACTGCGAGGAAGGGAGGTAGATGGCCAAAACTCATTTTCTCATATCAGTTCTCATCTGAGAATTCTACCTTAGCTATCAAGATGGCCTTTGCCCCCAGGTTTATTTCTGTGAAGTTGTGTTAATGTTCTAATTTATATACTACATAATTGAATATGTGGGAAAATAATTTAAACCATCATGATTTGTGTAAAGTTATGCCTTTAGGGTCCTTAAATACTTAATAATTCATTCCTTGTTCTCTTTTAAATTTAGCACACTTGGTTTAGTCTAATTAATTTGTTGTGTTTTATGATACAGGGATTAGTGGTTGGACTGAAATATAAGCAAGGACCAGTCTTCATTTTACAACATGTATCATAAAACTGTAGGCTAAAGAAGAGTAATTAAAAATGCAATGATGTGTGTCTTTAATGTAATTAAAAAGACATTTTTGCATTCATGAAAAATTATAGGTCCTTATCAATTCCTCTATAAACAACTATAACCTTAACATTTAAAATTATTTCAACATCATAAACATAAGGTGTAGGTTAAGTGACTGTCATTTGACTTTTTAAAAGTGCTTCCTTTCAATTCTCAACATTTGGACCCTTTTCATTTCATTTTTTTTCTCTAATCGCATGAATAATAGACAATAATTTCATTTTAGCCATATAAAAATATGAAAGCACAATCTAATTTACCAATGTGAAGCATGTTAGAACTTAGCATGATGAATAGAAATTAAAGATTTTATAAGCGAAGAGATTTACCTTGTTAACGAATTGCAAAGCAACATGACACAGATACCATTCCCCTCAAATTAATGTATAGGCTTGAATCAATCTCTATCAAAATAAAACCTAAATCCTATTCTACAAGGCATAAACAAGCTGATTCTAAATTTTATTTGGAAAAAAATCATTGCTCAAAATAGCTAAACAATCTTAAAGAATAAACTAAGAGGAATCGTACTATAAAAAATTACGGCTTCCTTTCTAATTACTGTAGTTAATGCAATATGGAAATGTTGGGTGGATAGAATTATCAATGCAATGAAACAGAACAATGCAATGTAACAGAGAGCCCAGAAATATACCCACATGAATATGTACAATTGAAAAATTTGAAAGAGTTGTAGAAGCAATACAATGGAGGATTGATAGTCTTTTCAAGAAACGGTGCTGAAGCAAGTGGGCACATACTCTAGTTAAAAAAAACCGAATCAAACTCCACACATTCTGCAAAATTACCTCAAATGTTATGTATAAGGCATATAACTATAAGTCTTTTAGAAATACACATAGGGAGATGTTTTTTACTTTAGCTAAGACGTTTTTATATTTCACTCATATAGCATAGTCCATAAATTGAAAATATTTGTAAATAGAACTTCATAAAAATGTGTAATACTTTTTTGTATGTATTGAGGGACAGCCAAATGCTGACAAGGCTTTGGAGAAACTATATCACTCATATATCACTGGTAAAATAGTGTAGCCAGTTTGGAAAATAATTTGGCAGTTTTTAAAGAAAACAATGAATGACAAACAAAACATAAAGCTATGTTATGTTCGAAAAATTTTACTCCTGTGAATTTATTCCATAGAAATGAAAACATAATGGTTCATAGAAGATTTGTCGGTAACAGCTCCAAACTGCAAATACTGAAAGTGTTTCTCAACTGGAGTATGGTTTATTAGACTGCAGGGCATCCAAGTCAATAAATAAATCAGCATTATGTATGTATATATATTTACAAATATATGTGTATATAAATATATATTGCTGATTTATATATACATATACACAAAAATATATGAACACTTATTTAAGCAATAAGCAGCAAACTATTGGATGCAGGTAACAAATTTAGGGAATTATGCTGAGTGACATAGCCATGAAGAATATAGTTTCTATTGTCACAAATTAGAAACCAGACAGGGTTGCAGGTTGTAAGAGATATTGTTTTGAAATGTAGCCAGAGGAAATTTTTGTGGCCAGAATACTGATCTACATCTTGGAAGATGTACTATTTTACATTTGTTTAAATTGCATTGAACCAAACACACAGAAACACACTCATATAAAATTTGAGAAGTCTAAATAAAATGTTTCCACAGTAAACATCTCACTGTCTGGTTATGATATTGGAGAAGGTACTACAATTGAGGTCAACTGGATACATGTTATAAGGTATTTTACCTTCCATTTTTTACAGCTGCATTAATCCAATGATATAAACGGAAAAGTTTCATTAAAAATCATGAACTGATTGCTACTCAGCTTACCTCATAGCTAACCTAGCTTCTGGCTATTGCTGTATTTTTAGTCCTTTGGGGTCAGTGCGCAAAGAAGGTAAACCAAATGGAAATTGTGAGGATAATCTAACTATCATATAGATTTGCCCAATGCTAAACTATCATGAGTTTAAAGGCATCCTTGGTTTATCATCAGCTCTTTGGAAGGAATGAAGAGTTTATTATTTTTGAAACTGTATAAGAATATAATGGTGTTCAAGAGTGGCCGAGATTAGTACCAGGAATTTTGCTCCATGGCTTGAAGTCCAGCCACACATGGCTAGGGGGAAAGGGATCTCAGATAGAGAAGGGAGCACCAAATAAAGGGTGTTGGGAGGATCCTCCCAGGAAGGGAGAAGCATGCTGAAAGTAGACTATAGACCAAACATGATTGCCACTCAATGCCTCTTTTGCAAACCACAACACACAAAAGGAGAGAGAGAACAAAAGGAAATGCCCTGCCACAGAGGCAGGGTGGGATGGGAGGGATGGGGGGTGTGAGGGACCCGTAGTGGTGGAAAATGAGCACTGGTGGTGGGATGGGTACTTGATCATTGTATAACTGAAACCCAAGCACAAAATTTTGTAAGTCTACAACTGTACCTCATGGTGTTTCACTAGTAAAAATTAAAAAAAAAAAAGAATATAATGGTGTTGATTGTGTCGTTCACCTCCACTACATAATATGTGTGTGTGTGTGTGTGTGTGTGTGTGTGTGCTGTGATCATGTTAGAGTTTGGAGAAATAAGCTATTCATGCTTTGTTCCTCAACTATTAAGTATGTGCATATAATAATAACTGTCCCTAGCTAGTAGAGTTTCAAAGAATTTATATGGGTAATGCATTTAAAATACCCCCTAGGGGCTGGAGCGATAGCACAGCGGGCAGGGCATTTGCCTTGCACGCGACCTACCTGGGTTCGACTCCCAGCATCCCATATGGTCCCCTGAGCACCACCAGGAGTAAATCCTGAGTGCAGAGCCAGGAGTAACCCCTGTGCATCACTGGATGTGACCCAAGAAGAAAAAAACACTAAAATAGCCCCGAGAATAAAGGGCACTGCATGTTAAGTGTTAGGCAGTAGTACTATTAGTAATGACATTCACTCTAATGAAGGAATTCATAAAAATATTGAAAATATGCTTTGTAGCAGAGAGTTTGAGAGTCAAAGCATTGACAGGATGCAGTGATCGCTTGTGTGAAATATCTACATGAATTAAACACTGGCTACCTCCACCAATAACATACACCATTACCCCAAATCCAGGAGAGAGAGGTTTTGTACATTGATTCCAAAATCAGAAGTTATTGGTAGCCAGTTCTGTGAATTTTGTTCCCTCCTGGCTCCTGTTAGCATCTTTTCTTAGAAACCACTGCTCACTTCTATGTTTCTCCCCACCTGGTACCATATGATGGTGTTTTGGGAGGCGCTGCTGTTCCTAATGGACAGTCTGGCCCATGGTTCTAAACTGTGCATGGAGCAGTCTTTACTGTTCACCCACTGTCATCAGAATTTCCAAAATTTTCTCTAGGATAAAGTGATTGAGTGAACTAACTCAAGAGAATTATGAGGGAGAGAAGTACAGCAGTATGCTAGAATACAGCAGTATGCTAGAAAAGCTTTAACTTTGTGTTGCAAAACATAAAAACACAGAAGAAACCCTACCCAAGGTTTCCATGTGAACACACTTTCCATTTTCTAGTCTCGTTCTTTTTCGTTTAAATCATGGTTGTTTTTTTATATATAGTCTCTATTTTTAAAGTGGTAATGTCTATTTTCTTTTAGGGACAATCTATTCTATAAAAAGCAAACTTTGCAGATTTCCCGTATGACAAGTACTGTTCTAAGTACCATTCAGTGTATATTGCATTTGAAACATCATAGTTCACATTTTAATGTTTCTATGATCAAAATGAAAATCTTGAGAATTTCCTTTCAGCTATGTTCTATTCCTGAAATCACACGTGTCACTGTTTGAATTCCATGTCTAACAGTTTGCATCCTTTAATTCTTAAAGATGGTCCACTTCAATTCATATTAAAGAAGAGAAACATTTTCTTTTTTCTTATTCTTTGGGGAAGTGGTGTCTTGCCCAATCTCAGTGATGCTCAGGGACTCTTCCTGGATCTGGCTCTACCTGAGAGAAGATGCATAGTGATCAAGATTGATCCATAGTTCATGACATGCAAGGCACGCATCTTACCACCTGTACCATCAGTTTGTTCTGAGAAATATTTTTTAAAGTTGTGTAAACCTGTTTATCAGTCTCTACCAATTTAACAGAGAAAGTGGTAGTGTTTAGGCTATCCATTTTAGGTCAGTACTTCAGAGGGGTACCCAAGAAGCATAAAATGTGAGCACTTTATACAGTCATCTACAACAAAGATGACATATGTTTTGGAACTCAAAGATATGGAAAACAACTTCTAGTTGTGTGGCTAGAATGACACTACAGTGGTTAAGGCACTTTCTTCACATATGTCCAGCCTATGTTCATTGCATATGGCCTTTTAAGTACTGCCTGGAGGGATCCCTGAGCATAGATCCAGTAATAAACCCTGAGCACCTCTGAGCATGACCCAAAAAACAAACCAAAAAAAACCTCCACAAACCAAAAGATTAAAACTATTTTGAATACCTGATTGTACTTCTAGACAATTCAACTCTTGCAGTATCTCATAATGGAATCTAACTCAACATAGATTCTTTATCTGCTCAGGTCAAATCTGTGAAGTTGCAGTTGAAGGAAAATACAAGGGTATGGAGTTCTCCTCTTTCCAGTCAAGTATAATATGATATTGCTCAATATGTACTATTGATCAAATACATATATTTTATCAACTCATACCCTGTTGGGTTTTGACAGAAGGAAGTAATTTTCATTAAAAAATCCCAATATCTTCTCAGTATGTTCAGGCACCTAGCAAAGAAAATCCCTGAGTACTCCAGAGACAGGAGAGGTGATTTCAGACTCATTACCAGAAGTGTTAGGGAGAATTGTATAGTAGAAAACAGTGGATTCAAGGGGTATGGTTGCCACCAGCAGGTCAATCTGTACCTGTGAGGCGAGTGCATCAGCAGCCTGATGGTGCCTTCAGACTTCCAGATACCCCAAAATTGCTGCTGTGCCTTTGGCTAGACCCCAAAAATTTGGGGCAAAGCTTAACCAAGAATGTAAACGGCCAAAAGTTAGGTATGTCGGAGACACACACACAAACCACCTCCGGCTTAGCTATAGAATTGGAGGCATGGCCTCTCTGGTTCCTGATTGAACTGCTTAATTGCCATGATCCCAGAGACTCAGAAACAAATCTCGAAACCCAGAGGCTTTTGGCAGAAATGCGCCCGGTATCTGCAGTAGGTTACTGGTGCTGGGCCAACCCAGGTGGGAATAGGTTTCATGCCTTGGCCTTTTCTCCCTGGTGGCCCAGTGGTCGCCCTCTTTCAGAGGCCACTGGACAGTCAGGTTTGGGCCCACAGTGACAAGACACGCAGGACCTCACAGGATGGGGGTGGAGCCGGTCCTGTCCTCCCCACCGCAACAAGACCCCAAGTCATCGCCCACGAATGGCCTCTGACTCCTGATCAAGATGCTTAACGGTCATGGTCCCAGAGATTCAGAAACAAATCTCAAAACCCAGTGGCTTTTGGCAGAAATGTGTCCGGACCCCACAGTACGTTACTGTCACCCGGCCACCCCAGGGAGGAAAGGGTGTTGTCACTCCACCTACTCCTCCCTGGCGAATCAGTGGCTGTCATCCTCCAGAGGCCATTGGACAGTCAGGCTCAGGCCTGCAGTGACAAAACTTGTTGGGCCTCACGGGATGGGGGGGGGGGGAAACCGGGCCTGTCCTCCCCACCCCAACGAGACCCCAAGTCATCGCCCACGAACGGGCTCTCTGGCTCCTGATCAAGCTGCTTAACGGCCTTGCTCCCAGAGACTCCGAAACAAATCTCGAAACTCAGTGGCTTTTGGCAGAAATGCATCCAGACCCCGCAGTAGGTTACTGTTCCCGGGCCATCCCAGTGGGGAAAGGGTGTTGTCCCTCTGCCTGCTCCCCCCTGGCGGCTCAGTGGCCGTCATTCTCCAGAGGCCATTGGACAGTCAGGTCTGGGCCTGCAGTGATGAGACATTTTGGGGCTCACGGGATGGGGGTGGAGACGGGCCTGTCCTCCCCACCCCAATGAGACCCCAAGTCATCGCCCACAAATGGCCTTTCTGGCTCCTGATCAAGCTGCTCAACGGCCATGATCCCAGAGACTCAGGAGCAAATCTCAAAACCCAGTCACTTTTGGCAGAAATCCCTCCAGATTTAAGTGTTAAAATTTTAGAATTTCAAAATCACATGACCTTACTGCAGCCACACGACATCATATGTTTTTCATAACCAGCAATAGAACACAAATTGTCTACTGTTGCCTTTTCAGCAGATCTGAGTGTTGGGGTAAAATCTTAAATAATAATGGTGGATCTGGTGTCGAAATATTGAATGTGATCAAAGTAGAGTAATGTGAAAATCATCTACCCCACAGGTAGGGGGAGGGTGTGGGATGGGGGTATATTGGGGTTTTTGGTGGTGGAGAATGGGCACTGGTGAAGGTACGGATGTTTCATTGTATGACCGAGACTTAAACCCGAAAGCTTTGTAACTTCTCACGGTGATTCAATAAAAAAAATTGTAAAAAAAATGAAAAAAAAAAGAAAACAGTGGATTCATGGCAGAGCCTGACAAGCTCCCCGTGATGTATTTGATATGCCAGAAACAGTAACAATAAGTCTCACAATGGAGACGTTACTGGTGCCCGCTTGAGCAAATTGATGAACAAAGGGAGGACAGTGCTACAGTGCTACTGTGCTAAATATGCAGTTGGGCTTTACTCTCACAGATCTATCATTGTGTAGTAGTATTTATCTATCTCTGAGTTTTAACAACTCAATACAGAATAACCGTACTACCTACTAATATGAGGCTAATGATAGTTCCAGATAAGAAGTGAAAAGTGTGTTTAAGAAAATAATAACACATCACAGTTATTTTTAAAATATGTTGTGATATATATCAAGTTTTGCATACAACATAAACACGCATTGCTTTATATTGACATATTTGTCAGTTAAAATGATTGCTGTATTCAAAAATCCAGTATTAAAGTATCAATCAGCATGTGAATCATTCACATACATACTCAAAAGCACAAAAGCACAGTATGCTATCTATAATTAGCCTGCAGTGTTTTTTTGAAACTAAACATAACAGTTACCAAAAGGTATTTATAGTCTTTGAATTGATTTCAAATTAACCTGCCAGCAAGTTCCAAATGAATTTTCATTCCTATAATAGGAAAATCGTCCCATGACAAAACTTTCAGCAGGAACAAATTCATTTCTTCTTGAGTTTGTCATTTGAAAGCAATATGGTGTGTCACTTAAAAGGGATCTAAATTGTATTTTTTCTCATAACTCATGGCCAAATAAAGTACAGAACTTAAAAATGAGTTGATTGGGGGGGGGGGCTGCCACCAGCAGGTCAACCTGTACCTGTGTGCAAGTGCAACAGCAACTTGATGGTGCTTTCAGGCTTCCAGATACCCCCAAATTGCCACTCTATTTCTAGCTGCACTACAAAAACTTGGGATCATATTTCCCAAGAAATTAAATGGCTAAAAGTATGGCATGTGGAAGCCACACTCAGAAACCACCTCTGGCTCTGCTCTACAAGCTCATTTATGGGCCTTGCATCAGAGACCTATAAATAAATCTCGAAAGAGATCAAAAGCTGCAGTTAATCTTATACCCACACATGGCTGAGCAGATGAGGGTAAATCAAATGTAGGGGTTAACCCCGTGCCCACCCAATAAGAGTCCTAGCAGTCACTTCTTTCTATAATCCCAAATCATCACCATGCCCCCAGCTAGACTCCACCACCTCAGGAAAGACCTCACCTAGACATAATCTGCTGAAAATCCAGGTATGCAGGTTTTGTGAACTGAAATCTCCAGGCTTTCTCAGGGTTGGGATGGGCTACCTTCCTCCACCTCCCTGCACTTCCAGAAGCCTTAGCAGTCACATCCACACCCCAAAGCTGCCACTCAGTTTAAAAAGCTATTACAGCCTTACCTTCTCAACACAAATACAGAATATCCTGAACAAACATGATGACCTCTTAGCACCTGTACTGAAAACCACAAGGCATAAAAGAAAAGAAAGAAGAAAACTGCCTGCCATGAAGGCAGATTTCTGGGGGTTGGTGGGAGGGAAATGGGGAACATTGGTTGTGGGAAATATATGTTCATGGAAGAATGAGGGTTGGATAATTGTATGAATGAAATGCAATCATGAACAACTTTGTAATGGTTTATCCCATAGATATTCAATAAAAAATTTTAAGGAGTTGATATTCTAACACATCAAATTGTAGAAGTTAAACATGTCATTTTAATTTTTGTTTGGGGAGGGGTTGGATTATACCTGGTTATGCTCAGGGATCACTCCTAGTGGTACTCAGAGGACATGGGTAATAGTAATTTAACAAGGGTTGGCTGCAGGTAAGAAAAACACTTAACACCTGTACTAACTCTTTGGCCCCTAAATATATTATCTTAAATATAAATTATTAAATAAAATATTTTACAAAAGGGCTTTTATTCTTTTGAATCCACACATTTTAAATATTTAAGGACCATATTCTATACTTTTATTCAATGCAAGATTCTGGCATTGAAGATGCTGTAGATTAGGCAGGGGGGAGTGTGTGTATGTGCAATCTATATCCTCCTGTCATGTATTACACAAGAAAACTCTGGGTTGTATAGAAGGAATCACATATTTCAAGATGCATGAAGCCTCCTGTACACATTTGACTCTTCTTGTATTTTAATAAAACCTCATCCCAATATTTTGTATCATTTGCTTATAAGAAAATTTAAATGTAGTAAGTTACAAAACCTGTCCAAAACTGAAGTTGCTGAATTCCATTATGTTCAACTCTATACCTCTTGATTTTTACTATTAAATTTATAAGTGTTACCAGATGACATTTTAAGCATCTTGCTGGCTGAAGGTCTGGGTGTCCATTACTAACGTAATGCAACCTATGTTTAGATGAAGGCTTTTTCTGATACTAGAAGACTCTATCTATATACAATCTTATTCCTTACAGAGAAGTGGCATCACTGCCATATAGATGCTTGCTTAGATGCTTAGATGCTGAATTTTTTAGTCAGTGGGAGGGTTCTAATGTCTGGAGATCAACCGACACATGTGGAAGTCCTGATTTTCATCCCTGTCACCACATAGTGTCCAAGGCACAACCAGTAATCATCCCTAAGGAACAAACTGGGAGTAGGCTCTGAAAAACTCTGAGTGTTAACAATAACAATAAAAATAACAGCAACCTGATGTTTTGGCCTACTCCAAACCTACTGTACTGGAATCTAAAAATGAATAAGAACCTCAGGTGATTTAACGCACATTAAACTCTGCAGAGTTCCCATCTATATACATGCTACTGTCCAGCTACAAGAAGATAGAAATGGAACTATGGTTTACATTGTGATCACTTTGAAAGCAAGGTCCCTTCATTTATCCTTTTATTCTGATATGATTTTATAAATATATTTTGACTTCTATTCATGAAACAGGCTGTTTAGATGTTGGTAAAAAAAGAGAAAGAAACTTTAGAATGAAATATATGTTTTCAATCTTTTTTAAAATTTCAAATCCTTAGCTAACTATTTCTATAAAAAGTTACTTTTAATTATCTAAAACAGATCACAATAGTAAGAACTTCCACAAAATCAGAATTTGTCTCTTTCTGGTATACTTTTAAAGCATACATGGGGGCAGAGCTACATAGAGTGGGCAGGGAAACTGCCTAGCATGCAGCCAACTCAGGCTCAATCCCTGGCAATACCCCTCTTCCAAGAAAAGCACACAGATCATCATAAAGTCTGAAATAAGTAGATCTCTGTGGATAGCAACTAGCTTAGAACTATATAGCATGGAGGCATACCTTTTGGTGATACACAACTTAAGCAGTTGTGTCAAAATACAAAAGTATTTTAAAGTACTTCGAGTTCAATTAAAGCTTTTATGCTTTTTTCATTTTTTTCATTTCTATTAAAATGGTACTTTACTTTGGTTTGTTTTTCCCTGATATGATAAATGGTGGGGAAAAATCATCTTAATATAGAGTTTGTAACTAAGTAGGCAACATTTCAAAATTTACTTCCTCTAAAATAATAGGATAAATTCTCATCATCCTATTGACAGGACTTTTATTTCTTGATGTAACTGAGCTTACCTAATGCCACAGATATTAAAATGAAAGGCTATTTGAGTGTATTTCCATGTGGTCTGACATAATTCAACGGAAGTTTTATAACACTATATACAACACTGATAAATCCTCGGGTGTTGAAACCATGCCAAAAGTGTTGTAAAAGGAATGACCAAATGTTCTTATGTATTATTTTTCCAAACATATCATGGTGGTTAACACAATTTTTTCCTTTAATTTTTCTGCCATCAAACACACAAAAAGAATATCAGCTGTATATTTTTTCTGATTTTTCAGAGTTACCTATTAAATATATCAATTTATAAAAATAAATTATCATTTTTTGAAATAAAAAGATTTTATTTGGAGAATTTTAAGGTGTGGAGGGGGAGAGAGTGAGAGAGAATAATGTACTCAAGAGAGAACACAGGGGTGGGGCTGGGCTGCTAACTAGGCACCCCAATTCTAAAATTACAACACTGGACTAGGAGGCAAGAAATTTAGAAAGGAGGAGTGGTTTGGCAGGTGTCATCTTTGCAACTTCTCAGGATCTTGAGGATATCAATGCTGGTAAATACCACATTTGATCTTACTGTTCGTTATAATATTTGCCCTATGTCAAATTCCTAAAATGAGATGCATTCAGTGGCAGAAAATAATTGAACTAGTTCAGGGCTGAGTGATCGTTATCAAAAGTGGTTATCCTTAGCAGAAAAAAATGACCTGGCCCCTGCCAACTCACTCCTGACCGGTAGCAAGCAAGGCACAACCTACTCTATAGACAGAAGTTACCCTGTGGACATGCCAAAACAGAGTAGTTCAATGAGGGTGACAACTGTCTTCTGTGCTTCCTTACTGGCCACAGCTAGCCAGACTCTGCCCCCAAACCAGACCTGGAGCATGCCCTGTATCACCACCTGGGACCAAGTTTCCAGGAACTTTAATCTGTTCTCACACATTTCCTGTATCAATGGATCTTGTAATTGATACATTATATCAATTGTATCAATGTATCAATGAATGTGTGATCTTTCTTAGCATTAATACCTAGAATTCCTGGTCTTCACATAGGTTCACTACAGTTTGACACATGCGTGTCTTCAGGCACTACTGGTAGTTGCTACCCATGAGGAACTCAGTTCACAGTCTTTTTGACTATCTGTGACCATATTCTCTGAATATGTCCCTGGTTCACTTAAGTTTCTTGCACAGTTAATGCAAGGCTCTTCTGTCATCAAAATTTTGGTCACTTCAAGGCCCACAGAAACTTAGTGCTAAAGATTTGTTATAGTCTCATGTCCACTTGTTGTTATGGAAATTCCCACCAAAAGCCAGTGAAAATCCAAGCAACATGCCTGGAGAAGTGGGAAAGCACTGGTACATTATGCTAGTGGACCAGGTGAGTTTGTGCTCCAGTACTAGGCTCAGAACACAGGAGAAAGTTCCATTCTATAGAATATATCTGATTGGGGTTGGGGGGAGTGAGGATTTTTGTGTGCAGCTGACAGGAGGGTAAAGAAGGAGACATTCCAAAGCATGTTATTTTAAAAAGTAGTATCTGGAACACCTCAGATACATGAGTGCATTTGGAGTACGAATTAACCTAGGAAGTTTACTGAGACTACAAAGCAAGACTCTGACCATTTCAAGACCACTCAAATGTACTTCATGGTTTTGTTAAGTCTTCCAGACTCAGCTGCCCCTTAGCAGGTCCTGATCTCTGGTGCAAGACAGTATTTGCCATTAGAGTAGAGTTAGCCTGTTTGACGTATGGGCAGGGGTCTCTTTTCCTTATCACAAGCACTCCTGGATTGCTCTCAGATCCACTTGACCTGGAAGTGGATCATCATAATGTTCCTACACACCTGTTTCTGCAAAGCCCCTAGTCACTGTCTAGACTTACTTAAGTTTGACAATGAATCTACAGCTGGAAAGCAAGCACTATGCTGAAGGCCAACAGAATATGATACAAGAGCCCTTGCCAGGCATTTGTGACTTCATCTTCAACTTTTTTCAACTCAAATTTGGTCCTTCTGCCATTGTAGGACCCTTATAATCACAAGTAGCTAAAGTCACTCAAGCCCACATAAACTTGGAGACACTATTTTCTGGCACCCATTACCATAAGCCCTGATTGCTGCGCAGATCTGCATGAACAGGAATGTCTTAGCCAGTTCCTAATGAGTTGACACAGGAAGTCCTCCTTGCTGGTGGATAAAGACAAAAGTCTGGGCAGAATCCTTCAAACAACAGAGCTATGTAAATGTCCAGAAGAAAACTTCAAAGCAACAGCCATGAGACTCACTGGAAAGAAGCAACAGAAAAAGAGTTTTCAACAAGGATTAAAAAAAAAAACTTTAAGAGAATGTGTGAAGAAGGTCCAACAACATCTTTTTATAGAGAAAAGAAACTTTCCCTTTGCAGGGGTTAAGGCATCAGTCTTGCATGTAGCTGAGTCTGCTGAGTACCACAAGGACTGATCCCTAAGCACAGGGTCTGGAAAACCACTGTGTGAACCACTGGATGTGGCCCAAACACCTTCACTGCTCCTGTGACACACCTCTAAAGGAAAAACAAAATCTGGATAGAAGATAAGTAATATTGGGGATGATTTGAGCTTGAACTTTACACGTTTTAAATTTAAAATGGGGTGTAATCTGTACTTGTTTGTTCATTGTAGCACTAATTACAACAGCCAGAATCTGGACAAAACCTTAGTGTCCGAGAACAGATGACTGGTTAAAGAAACTTTGGTACATCTATACAATGGAATACTATGCTGTTGTTAGAAAAGATGAAGTCATGAAATTTACATACAAGTGGTTATACATGAAAAGTATCATGCTAAGTGAAATGAGTCAGAAAGAGAGGGACAGACATAGAAAGATTGCATTCATCTGGGGAGTATAACGTAACAGAATAGGAGACTAGCACCCATGAATAGTTGAGACAAGTACCAGGAGTTTCGCTCCATGGCTTGGAGAACAGCCTCAGATGCTGGGGGAAAAGGCAGCTCAGATAGGGAATGGAACACCAAGTAAAATGTGTTGGGAGGATCCTCCCAGGTTAGGACATGCATGCTGAAAGTAGACTATAAACCAAACATGATTGCCACTCAATTCCTTTTGCAAATCACAACACCCAAAAGGAGAGAGAGAACAAAAGGGAATCCCCTGCCGCAGAGGCAGGGTGGGGTCGGGGGGATGGGCGGTGGGTGGGAGGGATACTGGGATCATTGGTGGTGGAGAATGGGCACTGGTGGAGGGATGGGTACTCTATCACTGTATAACTGAAATCCAAGCACAAAAATTTGTAAGTCTACAACTGTATACCATGATGTTTCACTAATAAAATTGTTTTAAAAAGTAAATAAAATGGGGTGCAATTTTAGAACTCTATGCAAAACTAATGATAACAGCAAAACAAAAATTCTTAGAAGAAACAAATGAGAAGAGGTAAACAGAACCTGATTGCTACACAAAAAGCAAAGTACAAGGCAGAGCATAAAAGAACCACTAAGCAGTGACAAACTGCAAGAATACCCATAATCAACAGAAAAATTGTCAATAAATTCTATGTCAGTAATTTCACTAAACACCAATGGATTTAACTCGACAATCAAAACACACAGAATGGCTACATAGATCAGTAAACAAAATCTAACCTTTACTCTGTAGGAGACCCAGTTGAACTTCACTGAGATATTTTATATATATATATATATTCAAAGTAAATTATTAGAAAACAATTATACAGGCAAATAGTAGCATTAAAAAACCAATGGTCCTTTAGTCAGGGAAACAACCAGTCAATCAACAAAGTACTAATATTATTTTTAGACTTTATAAACATATTACCATTTATATAATTTTTTAGTTAACTCATAATTTATTCAGAGAAACAACCACGAAAATTACTTCATGAATAAGAAGTGGCTTATTTTCAAACCAAACTCTTAACATATATAATAACATAGTCATATTTTTTAAAAAGCAATTTGTTAAGAATGTTTTCTTTTCTTTTTCTTAATTTTATTGAATCACTGTGAGATAATTACAAGCTTTCATGTTTGGGTTACGATCACACAGTGATCAAACTCCCATCCCTCCACCAGTGCACATTTCCCACCACCAATATTCCCGGTATACCCCCCCCCCTTTCCCACCTTCCCCTGCCTCCATGGCAGACATGTTTCCCCATAATCTCTCTCTACTTTTGGGCATTATGTTTTGGAATACAGACCCTGAGAGGTTATCATGTTTGGTCCTCTATCTACTTTCTGCTCATATCTCCCATCCCGAGTGATTCCTCCTGCCATCTTTTTCTTAGTGACCCCTTCTCTGTTTCAGCTGCCTTCTCCCCTTTGCTCATGAGGCAAGCTTCCAGTTATGGAGCAATCTATCTGTCCCATGTATTTACTATCCTCAGCCTCATGTTATGTTGTTTTATACTCCACAGATGAGTGCAGTCCTTCTATGTCTGCCTCTCTAGTTCTGACTCATTTCACTTAGTATGATACTCTCCATGTCTATCCATTTATAAGCAAAGTTCATGACTAATTCTCTCCTGACAGCTGCATAGTATTCCATTGTGTAGATGTGCCAAAGTTTCTTTAACCAGTCATCTGTTGTAGGGCACTTGGGTTGTTTCCAGATTTTGGCTATTGTGAATAGTGCTAAATATATGGAATGCTTTAGGAATTTGCATGTCATCCTTGTGCAGGGGCCATGCTAATCTTCTCTATATCATTCCAATTTTAGCATATGTGCTGCCGAAACGAGCACTGTTTTTCTTCTTTTAATACAGAAACTATTTTTTTTTATTAGTGAAGCACCATGAGGTACAGTTGTAGATTTACAAATCTTTGTGCTTGAGTTTCGGTCATACAATGATCAAATACCCATCCCTTCACCAGTGCCCATTTCCCCCCACACCCCTCCCACCCTGCCTCTGTGGCAGGGCATTCCCCTTTGTTCTCTCTCTCCTTTTGGGTGTTGTGGTCTGCAAAAGAGGCATTGAGTGGCAATCATGTTCAGCCCATAGTCTACTTTCAACATGCATTTCCCCTCCTGGGAGGATCCTCCAAACACCTTTTATTTGGTGTGCCCTTCTCTATCTGAACTGCCCTTTCCCCTAGAATATCCGGCTGGCCTCTAAGCTATGGAGTAATCCTCCTGGTGTTGATCTCAGCTATTCTTAGGTATTACAGCAACTATTTTTTAAATAGTAAAAAATACTCCACAATCTAAGTGCAATCCTTCTAGATATATGGGACAGGAATATTGCTCCAAAGGTTGAAGCCTGCTTCATGAGCAAAGGGGAGAAGTCAGCTGGAATAGAGAAGGGATCACTAAGAAAATGATGGCTTGAGGAACCGGTCAGGATGGGAGATGTGTGCTGAAAGTGGATAAATAACCAAACATGATAACCTCTCAGTGTCTGTATTGCAAACCACAATGCCCAAAAGTAGAGAGTATGGAGAATATTGTCTGCCATGCAGGCATGGGGAGGTGGGAAAGGGGGCATATACCGGTGATATTGGTGGTTGGAATGTGCACTGGTGGAGGAATGGGTGTTAGACCATTGTGTGATTGTAACCCAAACATGAAAGCTTGTAACTATCTCACGGTGATTCAATAAAAGTAAAAAAATCATTAATATTGGCATTTTTCCTATATTTGAGATTATATCCCCAACTTTTCTGACAAGTTTGTAAATCCAATTTTTTCAGTACTCATAATGTGTAGTTATTTATACGTTGCTTTATTTCCCATTAAAGGAATTTTCTTGATGGAACTTACACATTTGTACCTTCATGATGTATTTCTTTACTTATGGTTACAATTTAGATGGATTTAAAATTTAATTGAAATTTTTTTCTCTTAAAAATGTAATAACATCATGAATTTGACAATAGCACTGTAGATCTGTCCTCCTGTTATTCATCTATTTGCTAGAGCAGGCCCAGTAACATCTCCATTGTGAGACTTGTTGTTACTGTTTTTGGCATATCGAATACATCACAGGGATCTTGCCAGGCTTTGCTGTGTGGGCGAGATACTCTCATTAGCTTGCCAGACTCTCCAAGAGGGGTGGAGGAATGGAACCCGGGTTGGCTGGGCAGGCCATGTGCAAGGCAAATGCCCTACCACTGTGCTATTGCTCCAGTCCGAAGTTGACAATAATGAAATAAAGTAAGAAAACTACATTAATGAATTATCAACTTGATCACACTAAAATTTGGGAAACACAAAACATTATATTTAATGAGAAATATTAGATATATGATGAGATGGTAATAAAAGCTTTCTATGCAGCTTAGAAAAATGTTTCTGGGACACACCCAGGGATGCTCAGGGGCCACTAGGAATATGCCTGCCAGTGCTCATACAAACCTTGCATGTATTTGCAACATCTGAACTACCTTCCTGGTACCTCACCATATATATGTTCTAGAAAAGGTACACCATAAATACTTGTTTTTAGTAACAAATAGTTAATAATAGTCAACCATGACTCTTAAAATTATAATTGCACAAAAATACCATTGATTATCTGAAAATAAAATGGAAGGAAAATTAATAGGGATATCAACGAAGCAGCATTCATGTCTCATTTGGATGCACCAATAACTTAAAAGTTTTAAGTATATCACTTACCCTCTCCAGCCCCATGATTTTATTGTCTGCCTGCTTCTTTCTGTACCCTACCCTGAAGACTTCTTCCAGCGGGTAGGGCGTTCGCCTTACAAGCGGCCAACATGGCCGACCCGAGTTCGATTCCTCCGCCCCTCTCGGAGAGCCCGGCAAGCTACCGAGAGTATTCGATATGCCAGACACAGTAACAACAAAGTCTCCAATGGAGACGTTACTGGGCCCGCTCGAGCAAATCGACGATCAACGGGAGGGCCTTTACCTTTACCTTTACCTTTACTAATTTCATGGGCTGGAGCAATAGCACAGTGGGTAGAGCATTTGCCTTGCAAGTGGCCAACATGGCTGATCCGAGTTCGATTCCTCCGCCCCTCTCGGAAAGCCCGGCAAGATAACAAGAGTATCTCGCCTGCACGGCAAAGCTGGCAAGCTCCCCGTGACATATTTGATATGCCAAACACAGTAGTCACAATGGAGATGTTACTGGGTCCGCTCCAGCAAATCGATGAACAACGGGAGGACAGTGACAGTGACAGTGACTAACTTCATTTTATGTAAAGTTATAGTAAAAAAATGAAAAAAATCTAAACAGGTTGATAAAATGCCATTTTATCACCTATTAGTGATGTTTTTATCATTAGAATTATCACCAAAGTAGTTTCATCGACATATTTTATAGGCCAGTTTGTAGCCATCTGTCTGCTTTTTTGACCCTGGCTTCTTATACGACCACCGTGCAACATTTCTAGTGAAAGAACTATAAACTATGTGTGAGAGCATTTCAAACTTAGAAGTTTTCCCTCTTCCATCACTCTATGCCTAGTGCTATGGATTCAAAAGACTTCAATGCTTTAAAACTCAAAGAGATTGTCAATACTATCTCCTCTCCTATATTCCTTATTCCTTTAGGACTTGTAAATGAAGTTTGAAATGATTTGATGTCTGCCCATATTAAATGGCAATGTGCTAAGCACTAATTCCTCAGTGATTATATGTGCCAAGGAAGAATAACTTCAAAACTTAAACATAAATGTGTGTATGTGTGTGTGTGTGTGTATATATATATATAGACACTTTAATGTTATGTTTGAATGAGAGCTTAGATTTTAAAGATTTTATACTTTGATCTACCTGGTTCACTCATTCAGCTAGATTTCATGTTATTTATATCCACAATTAAGAAAATCTTTTTACACATTTATATGAAAATTATTATCATGTATTCACACAGAAATTATTTTTCATCAGTATACCCAACATGTTTTGCCACAGTATGCGAATATGCACCATATTTCTTTTCAGATATTTTTAAATTTTCAAATGGACAAATGTATTAGGTATATCTGAAAGAAAAAACATTAAATAATAGCAGTAAAATATAGCATAGTGGATGTACTTTTCTAAAATCAATGTTCAACATCCATATATGGAAATTATGCTTGCATTTGAAATAAAATACTCAAACCTCAAGAATAATTACAATTCTTGGGGCTGGAATGATAGCGCAGCAGGAAGGCATTTGCTTTGCACACGGCCGACCCGTTTTTGATTCCCAGCATCCCATATGGTCCCCTGAGCACCGCCAGGGGTAATTCCTGACTGCAGAGCCAGGAGTAACACCTGACAATAGCCCGGTATAATGCAAAAATTTAAAAAAATTAAAAAGAATAATTATAATTCTTTAGATTTTCATTCTTAATAGGTATGAATTCTAGATTATGTAATTAATAAAACCCTTAACAATAATTTCATTTTGAGCTAGGATGAGGAAAGTTTTAATATTTATATTTTTCATTAATCATAAATTCACATTTACATTCTGACAGGCTTTCATGTATGAATATATATCTGTATTATCTCTGAAGATAATCATGTTTAAAATTTAGATTTCAGTTACAAATTGTTGCTAAAAATCTCTTTTTTCTGATATGAATTGACATATAGTTTAAGAAATACATTTGAAATAATGAAAGATTATCAAGTTTACATTACATAAAATCACTCATTCAATATTATTATATGGTAACTGCAATGTTTCTTTTTTAAATTTAGATATATACTATTATAAGATTGTGATTGTATAGATCTCTACTAATTTTCTCTTAGTATAAAATAAATACAACATATCAATGTTTTAGTCTTACATATAGGCTACAATATATTTCACAGATACATATTTATATACATGTATATATTTAAGTAATTTATCCTCAGTCACCATTTTATCAAACATGCATAAATTCAGATATTTTCAATAGTTGTATTTTTCCTAATTTCAAAAATCCTAGATTTTTTTTGTTGTGATAAAAGGTTTTCTAGAAATTGGGAGGGGTAAAATTATCTGTTTCTGAGAAACACTCACTGCACCAAAGAGATATTACGTGCATTTATTGTAAACACCACATTATTCTTTTTAAATAAAAAGAAATACTTCCACATTCTATTCTTAATACAAAAAAGTTCCCTCTCAATATGGTTGCCAAATACAAAAAAATAAAACCTTGTCGTGTGTAGACATGGTCCTTGAACTAATTATTTTTAGCATCATGCTACTTTCATTTAGAAAGGTCAAAGGAGTTCTTTGCTCAAACCAATGTGATTTTCCTAATAAGATCACCATGGTAAGTGATCCAAGAGAATCGCTTTGTATGCTAATAAGGAGAGTAAACGGCATTACTTGATGGAACTGTTTTTTCAATGGTGGTTCATTCTGAGATTCATTTCTCAGCTCTTGACTAATACTACATATACACTGTTAAATATACAGTGTAGAATTCTTTTCATTCAATTATTATACTTTGATCTTTTGATTTAATAGTTGGGAAACCACCATTCCATCTGTTAGCAATCATGATGATAAAATTACCATTTCACAACAGAAGCAAATCTAGGACACTGGAGAGCTATGTTCCCTTCAATTGCTCCTAGTTCGACATAACGTTTTACTTGCCCTCTTTCACATTTAGTGCCAATTCATTATGAGAGGGATGCATCTTTTCTGATAGGAACTGAGGATGAGGGAAGCAGAATCACCATATCATAAATATCCCATAAGCTCAAAGCCTCACTCAATTCATGTGCATTATTAAGAGATTTCCAGCAGCTCAGAGGATCAAGATATGGTACCCATAGATCAAGCTATTAATGTCTTTCAGGCATAGGACCATTAATGCCATAATTTTTCTTGTTGCTAGTTTCCACAGGATTCTGAGGAAAATATTCCAGTTTCCTATAGTTACTAGAATATTGGTCCCTAAAAACTTTACAAATATACTACTCACCACTGTTCTGCAAATATGGTTTATACATATCTCCAACCTGTACAAAATACAACTTAAAATTATAAATTGAAAAATAATAGCATTAAGATTCATTGAATTCTGTAATGTGGTAGCCACATTGTAACTATACTGTCATCCTGTCAACTTGCTTAAAATCCATACGTTAATGTACACAATAACTTTTATTTCATTACTACCACTACACCAAAGTATTACAGTTTGGAAACACACTATAAATGTTTGAATAGGGTCCCATGATCACTGCCAGGAGTAATTACTGAGTGCGGATACAGGAGTTAACTTTGGGTATTGCTGGTGTGGTCCCCCCCAAAAAATGTTTTCACATACTCACAGGATAACTGCCTGCATTAAAAAAATCAATTACTAATCCTCAACAGTTAGACTGCCAGGAAAAGTTTTGATCACACACAGAACAAATGGCATTCTGTGTATTCTGATGTCGTTTTCTTACATGATTGTTATCTTTTAAATTTACAGAAAGAATTTTATTTATTCTGTGTGTTTTTTTTTTTTTGGCTTTCTGGGTTACACCCAGCATTGCTCGAGGATTTCTTCTAGCTCTGCACTCAGGAATTACTCCTGGCGATGCTAGGGGAAGGAACTAAGGGTTGGTCATTTGCAAGGCAAACTCCCTACAGGATGTACTATCACTCCAGCCCTCAGAAAGAATCTTAAAGCTTTTTAAAATAAATTGGAGGGAGATGACAGAAACATTTATCTCAAATTCTTTATTGCCTTTTTGGTGAAATCATTTGCAAATAGATATCAGCAGATGCCCTAGAGATGCCTTTCTCTACTTATATCCTTTTGTCCTTTAACAACTTATATCATTATGTCATAGGATATTCAAAGGCCCTTGGTTGCCATAATTTTATATTTGTACAAGTCACTCCCACTGAAGCTTTGCTCAAAACTGAATGATCTGCCATTGACTGTGTGCAATGAATTTAATTGTTATGCAGTACATACTCAATTTAGACATACACATAGGCAGGACTATCCTCAAATTTTGTTACTTATTAAATAGTCAAGATGTTGTATAAGGAATAACTGACAAATTAGCAAATATATAAGAGGCTTTGAACAGTAGCCAGAATGATGACAGGTTGAATTACTTATCATATTCAGTATATGCTGAAGAGGGAAATAAAATATCTGCTACTATGTGGACAATTATTAAATATATATAGCTAAAAATAAACACTTTTAAAGGAATTATTTACACTATAATTTGAGCAGGTTTATAATACTTCTATTAAAGTAATTTGCTTTGTCCTAGTAAATCTGTTTTTAAATTAGACTACCAGAAGAGTTTTAGACGCACTCAAACTCGCGGTGCTATAAAAAAAAATTCCAGTTGTTTCCACATCTGTACATCATACTCACTATCAAAACCTGACACTAGAAAAATACATGTGAAACTTGAGGAACACACATATATCTCATCACCCACAGTCCATATTTTACAATATGGTTACTTCTTTTAGTAGCACATTCTATAGATTTTGGTAATAGCATAATCATATGTTCCTAACATAGTATCACAGTAAGAAATATCCCTTTTCAAAAAATCCCCTGCACCTTTCCTAGAGCAAATTAAGAGAGTAACCATTTCACTGTTACTTCAGTTACTCTTCAAGAATGTCATTTGAAAGCACAAAGCCTATCCTACTGGCATATTTTTACTTAGAAATATACATTTAATTTTTTTCAAGTCTTTGATTGACTTGGTCTCTTGTTTCTTTTTAGTTGTGAATAATAGTCCTATCATCTGGATATACCATATATCATTCACTCTTTAACATACATAAAGACAATTTAGTTGCTTCCAAGTTTTGGCAATTTTAAACAGAGCCATTATTTGTGCTCCCATCAAGATCACTGTATTCTTGTCATCCTGTTGTTCATCGATTGCCTCGAGCAAGCCCCAGTAACGTCTCCTTCGTCCCAGCCCTGATATTTTTTAAAAGTGCCACATTTGAGGCTCTTTCAGGGTCAGGAGAATGAGACCCATCATTGTTACTGGTTTTTAGCATATTGAGTAAGCCACGGGAAGTTTGCCAGACTCTGCCGTGTGGGCAGGATACTTTTGGTAGCCTGCCAGGTTCTCCAGAGTAAGATAAAACCTGGGAGCAAGGTTTTATAGTCTCTGAGTCTTGGCCATTGATTGGATTACACAGCGCTGGGGGTAGTTGGTGGGTGTAACGCCTACATACTGGGAGATGGGTGATCTGGGTGGAGGAGACCCCAGTCCCAATCCAAGCAGGCTTGGAGATCTATGCCCCAGGTCCTGCACACCAGGGTTCCTCTGCTGGTTCCTTCATGCGTGAGGCTCGTCCGAACGTGTGAAGAGTGGTCTTAAGCATAGCTGTGGCTGGAACCAGAGGTCTTCAGCTGCTGGGGCTCTGCTCAGGGTGGGGAGGGAAACTCAACCCACCCTCCTCCAAGGGGCCCCGGTGAGGACAGCCAGGAGCAGAGGCAGGAGGCTCTGTGCTATTCTCTTCCGGGAGAAGGGTTTATAGCTGTGTAATCCCAACAGCGGCCAAGACCCAGAGATTATAAAACCCATCAAGATATTTTAATAATGTATTTTTAAGCCATGAGGGTAAAGACCATGGAGTACAACTGCTAATTATATAGTAATAGTACATGTTGCTCATTAAAGAACCATCAAAGTGGTCCAGGAGATCATGTTTATCCAACTCATTAACCCCCATTCATTGTTCCGTGGACTATCATTTTGTTCTCAGATACATTTACTTTAGCTTTACTTTTCTATTAGTTTGCTTCATGATATCTCATATAGAGTAAAATCATATGCCCTCTGCCTCTGATTTAGTTCACGTAGCATAGCACCTTCTAGGTACAACAATGTTGTGGCAATGGGTCCAGAGAGATTGTGAAGTGGGTAGGGTATTTGTCTTGGATGTGCCAACCTGGGTTCTATCCTTGGCAGCCCATATGGTCCCCTGAGCCCACCAAGAGTGATCCCTGAGCACAGATCTAGTAGAACATTCTGAGAACCTCCAAGAATGACCACAAACCTAAAGATAAATAAATAATGTTGTTGCAGATGGCATGATTTTATCTTTTTAACAGTAGAGTAGTACTACTTATATATGTACATCTTCTTTATCCATTTTGTGTTGATGGGCATTTAGGTTGTTTCCAAATATTGGCTATTGAGAATAATGATGCAATTAATTTGGGTTTTATAAATATATATTTGAATTAGAGTGTTATTTTCTTTAAATAAAGAATAAAATATGGGATACTTAAATCATACTATAGTCAAATCATATATACTATTTTTAATACTTTTGGTAGTGGCTATACCACATTATATTCTAGCCAGAAATGTTTAAGGTTTCAGTTCTCTCCAAGTTCTTATTAACTCTCACTGCTTCTTTTTGTTAACGAACAGAATAACAGACTAAATATAACTATAAAGAGCAATAAAGAGAAAGAGCCATACACTGAAAAATATAAGATAGTTTTGAAAGAAATAGAAGACATACTCAAGCATTGGAAATATATTTCTTACTTGTGAACTTGACAACTTAAGATAGTTAAAATAGCCCTCTTGAATAGAGCAGTATATATATACATTGCAAATGTCTATCAAAATTGCAATGGTACTCCAATGAAACTTAATAAAGCATTAATTTACAGAGAACAAAAAAAAGACCCCGGCGACCATGAGCCTCTACAAGCACAGCCCGAGCACGTGGGAACAGGTCTCTCACTCAAAACTTCCGGGACCGCCCTGGCTCCCAGGTAACCTCTGATTCCGGAAGTCATGCCCACAATCTGCCCCCCAGAGCCATCTTTATAGCACACAGCCACACAGAAGAAAGGTTATGCAGGAACTAGGACTTTTACCCCAAACCGCGCCACCACGCGTGACATCTCCTTATATATAAAGTGATCAATGGAAAGTATATTATCCTATGTTTCTCCCTAAAAATCAGGCTTAACTCTTTTACAAACTACAACACCCAATAGGAAAGAGAGAACAAAAGGGAATGCCCTGACACGGAGGCAGAGTAGGATGGGGGGGATGGGGGGGTGGGAGGGTTTCTGGGATCCGTGGTGGTGGGAAATGGTTACTGGTGGAGGGATGGGTATTAAAAATAAATAAACTTAAATTAAAAAAAATACTACTAAGAATCATTAATCAAAATAAAATGATATTAGAACAAAAATTACACACTTTAATAGAATATAAATCAGAGACCTGGAATAAACCCAGATATATATACACAGTTCGCGCGCACACACACACACAACTAATTTATGACAAATAAATGAAGAGGATACAGTAGAAAAAAGAAATTTTCTTTGATAAATGTTGTTGGGTCAACTTTACAGCCATATGCAAAGAAAAACTAGTTCACTAAATCACCATAAACAAAAGGTAATTCAAAATGAATCTAACATGAATGCAATACCTGGAGCAATAAGAAAGAAGAATACAAGCAGTAAGCTCATCAGTATAGTCAACCTATTATAGAATGGAAGATATTCTCAAAATCATACATGCAACAATAGGTTTCTAGTCAAAATATATAAATAACTCATTTAACTCAACAACAGCACAAGACTAATCAAAAAACTGATCTGAAGCTCTGAATGGATACCTCCAATGAAGACATACAGGTGGCACACAGACACGAAAGACTTTTCACCATCACTCACTAGTAAAAAAATGTGAATCAAAATCACCATGAGATCACCACATATCTACGTAAGTAATGATTATAAAAAATACAAGCACTTTTTCAAGTAACAAAATTTTTCTTTCTTACAGCAGTATTTCCTTATTCTTCAAGAAACAGTGATAAATTGCCCAAAATCAAAGATTGAAAAAAATGCATTTTCACACTATTCACATTTTCACTTACTTTCCAATAACACAACATTGCTTAATGAGAAGGTATCAATTTTCATCTTTTTTAACACCATCAGATAATTAAAAGAGTTAAAATGGCAAGGGAAAAAACAATAAATCTCAAATTGATAGATTGCTCTTTAAGAGATAATTAGTAGTGTGTGAAAGTGTAAAAGATTATATCCACAATTTTCTATTATACCAATATTATGAGAAAAATTAAATGACTAAAAATTAAGAAAGTGTTTTGTATCAGCGTAATATGAAAATCTTTTGAGAATAAAATGGGATTAGTTTTCTGTTTTATAGTTTTAGAAAATCAATTCTCGTTGTTAGTGCTTATCACATTGCACATTTATTTATTTAAAAAATTATTGCAAGATTAAACTCTATCATTGATGATAGTCTGCAACTCACTGATTCACTGTACTGTACAGGAGTTATTTTGCATGTCCCTTAAATTTTCATTTCTTCAATTAATATTTGTACACATAATTGCCAAGTATCATTCTAATTGATATGCTAATAATAGAAAATTATGCCAGTAATAACAACACACAACACATATACACCAACAGTCTTTATTTCTAGAACCTATATTTCAGACAGTGATGACAATATATGAAACACAATAGATAAAGGAGAGATAGTTAGGTTAGGAGATATTTCAGGTTAGGAGAGATAGTTCAGCAGATAGGCCACTTGCCTTCCCGGTGGTCTATCTATGTTAGATTCCTGTTACTACACATGGTCCCCTGAGCACTGACAGGAATGATTCCTGAGTGCAAAGACAGGAGTAAACCCTGAGAAATGCTAGGTGTGCCCTCAAAGTATATATATGTATATATATATACACACACATATATACATATATGTATATGTATTTTATATATAAATACACAATATACATATATATGTATATGTAAATTCCATAGGTGTAGTGCCAATGTGTTTAATGACCAAAGAGAAAACAACTACCCAGCTTAATCTATATAAACTGAAAATCTTGCATAATCATTGCACATTCTTAAATTTAGATACTGTTCTCTTTCTTAGAAGATAAAGATAACGTAGAAGACTTTATGTTAATTTCAGTGTATAATAATATGCATATGTTGTCATCCAAAATAAATATCTGCTTAATCTTCTACTAATAATAGTATGTAGAAACATTACATACAAGAATGTGAATCTTAATTGACATTTTGAAATTAATGACTACTATGAGATTAATACAAAGTCAAAATGTCATGACAATTTTATACGTGGTATATACTAGTTGTTTAAAATATAGAGTACTGATAGAGAAGGTATAAAAAGGAAAAATAACATATGAGCAGAGTAGGACTTAGACCCATTCTGTACACATCTTTGAATTAGTTAACTGTAGTACTGGAATATTTTCCCCACTGAGAGTGACCCTGTATTTGGACTTGATCAACAGGAATCTACATGTAAGGAAAGAAACAGTTAAGATCAATACTTGAGAGATAAGTACCAGGAGGATTGCTCCACGGCTTGGAAGCCAGCTTCAGTAGCTGGGGGGAAAGGCAGCTCAGATAGAGAAGGGACCACAAAGTAGAGAATTCTTGGAGGGCCCACCCGGGATGGGAGATGTGTGTACTGAAGGTAGACTGTAGACCAAACATGATGGCCACTTAATGCCTGTATTGCAAACCACAACACCCAAAGAGAGAAAGAGTAAAAGGGGGTTATGAGGGGGATGGGATGGTGGTGGGAGGGATACTGGGAACATTGGTGGTGGAGAATGGGCACTGGTGGAAGGATGGGTACTCAATCTCTGTTTGAAATATAAGCATGGAAGTTTATAAGTATGTAACTGTACCTCATGGTGATTCATTAAAAAATTTTTAAAAAATTAAAAAAATAAAAGATCACTATTTGAATTACAGGAAATGTCAAACCCAGCTATCATTTTTTTTTTTTGCTTTTTGGGTCACACCTGGTGATGCACAGGAGTTACTCCTGGTTCTGCACTCAGGAATTACCCCTGGCAGTGCTCAGGGGACCATAAGGGATGCTGGGAATCGAACCCGGGTCGGCTGCATGCAAGGCAAACGCCCTACCTGCTGTGCTATTGCTCCAGCGCCCAGTAATCATTTTTTAAATGACTTTATTGAAATTTCACCTGAGGCTCGACCTTTCTAGAAAAAAATTTAACTAGAGATATGAGAAGGAATAAAATAAGCACACCACAATGGAAGAGACAATTTAAGAGAGATTTACTAGAATACTGAGTCCTCAGTAGCTCTATCATGACATAGCAGAAACCCCCAAATGCCAGTAGACTATCTTTACCTACACAGCTCTTTAAGGGGAAGACAGCAAAAATGCTGAGGTGAAATAAATAAAATAAAACAAAAAACCAAAACAATGACAGTGGATTGGTATTTCTTACATAGCATATGATAAAAAACAGCAGCATAATTCTTCTCATAAAATAATCAAGAAACCTGAAAGCAAATATAATAGGCTTTAAAAAAGAAAGAAATTCTTTTATATCACCTCCATGACTATCACTGAAACAAGAATTAAGTCTAGATAAAATATTATCTAAGAGGTAACTGCAAAAAGTTTCATACAATGACTGGAATATACATTAAATAGGTACAACATAGTAAAAATATGGAATTACTGCAACTAGTGCAGATAGAAACTGAAAAATTAATATGTAGAAAATAACCCTAAATATAAATGTTGGAGTGATAGCACAGAGGTAGGGCGTTCGCCTTACAAGCGGCCAACATGGCCGACCCGAGTTCGATTCCTCCACCCCTCTCGGAGAGCCCGGCAAGCTACCGAGAGTATTCGATATGCCAGACACAGTAACAACAAAGTCTCCAATGGAGACGTTACTGGGCCCGCTCGAGGAGGTGAGAAGAGTAGTAAATTAGTCAAGAAATACTAAACAGGATCAAAAATATTACTTGTACAAGAAGATAGAATAAGTGAATTTGAAGATTTTAAAGAACTCACAATACAAGGAAAAATAAATTAAAAAATTAAAGAATTCAAAAGACATAAAAGACAAGGAAGCATGCGCAACCATTCCTCAAGAAGTAAATGAACAGCTGAAATTGCAGAAAAACAAAATTTAAGAATTATAGCTGACAATGTTAAGGACAGACAATACTGAGTACAAAATGTACTATAAACACAAAGGAAAAAGATATATTTATATTGATATAAATTGTAGTCAAATTGCAAAATATCATATTAGCAAAATATAGATTATATCCAAGGGAATGACTATGAAACTGCAGAAGTGCTAATCTTCCATAACATTACAGTTAAAAATAAAAACATAAACAAAATGGGGAAATGTTCTAAACATTTAACCACAGCTATTTTAGGCATAACTATTATTCAAAGAAAGATTAAGAAAAATATTTTACTCTGGAGGCTCACTTAAATAATGACTGTAGTATATATCTCAACAAAGTAAAAAGTAAACTTGGTGCTCTAGAAACATTTTTATTAACGTTAAAAGCAAGCACTATGATATGGCACAACTGAAGTTTAAAGTATCCTTAGAGAATGTATGTGTCCAAATAAGTTTAATAATAATATTCTGCATATTATGCTTCACAATAATCTAAATGATTATATATGTGTATATATATATATAAATTTTTAAAGTAGAAAGTAAAGAGACAATATCCATCTTTAAGAATAAGTTCACCTGGAGCCTGAGAGATAGTACTGTGGGTCAGGAACTTTGCACAGAGCCGATCTGGATTTAATCCCCAGCACCGCATGTACCCCCACCCCCAAGTCTCACTGGGAATGATTCCTGAGTCTAGAGTCAGGAGTAACACCTGAACATCACTGGTTGTGACCCAAACAAACAAATAATTGTTTAGACCAGCATTTCTCAGTTGGGGGCCCAGCATTTCTCCTGTGGGCCCCCAAGATATTTCAAGGGAGATAAGGTAAAAATCAGTAAATGTTCAGGGAGCATGGCATGAGACTAGTGTGTCAACCAGTTAGACAGGTGGATCACAGGGAGGAAGCAAGTTTGGAAGAGGCCCACAGTCAGAAAAAGATTAAGAACATTGATCTAGCACATTGATACTTGTTATCTTTTTTAAAAGACCTAAGGAAAAAGTGTTTCTAAAATGCTAAACAAGGGCCGGGGAGTTAGTACAGTGACTAAGGCAGTTTCCCAGTATCTTCTCTCTCCTTGTTCAAGACTCTGGCACCAGATGTTCTCCTGAGCACTTCAGGAGTCACTACTAAACATATAGCCAGAAATAGCGCTTGAACACTGCTAGATCTTTCCTAAAATCCACCCAAAAATATTTGACCAGAACAAAATTATAACCACACACAACACTAAGAGCCAGGCCTTCTGGTTTAGTCTAGTGTTGTAGTGTTAAAATAAATGCACCAATGGGGTCTCCGTTTTTCTACATGTGTAGTATGTTTCCATTTATTGCCAATTTTTAAAATACAGATTTAGTAAAGATAAAGGTAATTTATATGCACTTCCTTGTAGTAATTGGAATTTTCAAATGGAATTTCAAATGAATTAGCATGTAAAGGATTCCAGAACACTAACAGGCCTATATTTTAATTCCTGTATCTCTTTCAAAGACCAGAAATGCTGGGCGCCCCTATGTTTTGCCAAATGTAAATTCATGAATTGAAATAATCTAAAACATGGCTCTAATAACATACATACAGTTAAATTTCTTGATTTTTAGCTTATATGATCCAGAAGAATTTCAAGTTCTAATATTACATATTAATTGAAGTCTTGGTTAAAATTCCTGAGTTATCATATGTTTTTTATTTTTTAAATTTTACTGAATAGAGTAAACCATGAAATAGTTACAAGCTTTCATGTTTGGGTTACAATAACACAATGATCAAACACCCATCCCTCCACCAGTGCACATTCCCAACCACCAATATCCCCAGTATACCCCCCCTTTCCCACCCTCCCCCTGCCTCCATGGCAGGTGATAGTTTAATCAGCAATAAAACTTTCAAGTAACATAAAACAAATAAATATGATATCAATTGGTCTTTACTTAGCTCTAATATTAGTACTTTATAAGCAACTGAATTGTTTATTCAGGTATTTCCAGATATGAGTACCCTTGGTGTTACTGATGATTCTGAATACTCTTGAGAAACACTGAAATTTCACTGTATCTGGAATAGTGATATTTTAGTGAGGCACACACACACACATATATGTGTGTGTGTGTCACAAATGGTATTGAGTAATCTAAGATGAACTCTGCTAGGCTTCTTTTTAACAAAACAACCTAGAACACTCCTGGTTTAAAGCAACCTTAAAAGAATATATATATATGTATATATATACATATATGTATATATATGTGTGTGTTACATATACACATATATAATATATATAAATAAGCACATTAATATGATCATCATCACTGATTATCAGGAAAATGAAAACCAAAAATGACAATAAGTCATAAATTTACACCAGTGAAAATAGACTATATTGACAACTAGTATTGGCAGGAATCCCATGGAAAGGGAGCCTTCATTCAACGTTAATGGGAAAGTAAACATTTTCAGAATCTACAAAAACACAGTATGGAATTTTCACAGAATATTAAAAAATGAATCTACTCTATGATCCATCAATTCTACTTCTCAGTATCTTTCAAAACACTACAAAAACACTAACTTGAAAATACATGCACATATATATTCATTGCAACATTATTTACAATAGCCATGGTTTGGCAAGGACCCAAGTCTAATGACAGATGAATATATATATATGTATATATATACATATATATAGCAATGTCTATATTTTTCAGTTTCTTTTATGTTTGGCTTGATTTGGGGTCACACCCAGCAGTATTCAGGGTTTACTTCTGCTCTGTGCTTAGAGTTCACTATTGGCTGGCTCAAGGGACCTTATGGAAAGGTGGCAATTGAACCTAGATCAAGTACATTCCAGGCAAGCACCTTACCCAATGGGCTATCTCTCAGACACCTCAATGTTTTGTTTCTTAAAGTGAGTTAAGCCTATTGTGATCTGTACAGAAAATTTAAAAATATAATGTCAAATGATAAACTTGTATTAAGTGTATTGTTCAACAGCTCATCAAGCAGGAGTCAGAGGTTAGCAAAAGTAGGAAGGTTAAACTTGAAATAAAATGATCAGGCAACAAATATTTGAACAAATATTTGATTAATGTAAACTTTGGGGGGCAACCAAGATCTTGAGTTTATATTTTCATTTAGTTACAGGTGAGTTCAACTGTACCCAGGGGACCAAACATTACTGAGTATAAACTGAACAAAGAACATCAGAAAGTGATTTCTTTCTGTAACAAGAAGTAGCTTGGTGATCCAGCTATTATGTATGTACTCCTACTTTAGAAGAAACTGTTCAACAAATAAAAAGGAGCAATAAAAAATTAAACAGAGATAACAAGAGGTCTATTGCAAAGAAAATGTGTTGACCACACATATTACGTTGTGATATCTTTATTTGCCTGTTACAGCTTTTAACTTGAGTCATTATTGCAGTGTGTGTGTGTATATATATATGTATATATACACATGGTTTTATAGTATACTTTATTGTAATAGTTAAAAATGATAAGTTTATAAAATTATTCAGGGTTTGATGGGATCTTGGTAATTGACTGCTTATAATTTAGTGCATTTTATGAATGGAATTATATGGTTCAGTGCAGTGTTCTTAAACTGTTTTAATCTACAAACCAGCATCTGTCCAGTATACTGGTCCATGAACTGACAATGAAAACCAAGGTTGTAGACCAGTGTGCTTTTCAACATTTCTGCATCCTGGACCCATTCTCATGGATAGGTGGTTGGAAAATATTGATTTACTGGCAGTTGCATATTTGAAGATTTGCTAAGACCTCAGACAATATACCTAGCAGTTTTAAGGTTTTGTATTACATATAATATATAATATAATATATAATACAAAACATTAAAACTGCTAAGTATATTATGTACATATGGGGCTGGAGCGATAGCACTGCAGGTAGGGCATTTGCCTTGCACGTGGTCCACACGGCTGCCCCGAGTTTGATTCCTCCTCAGAGAGCCTGGCAAGCTATCGAGAGTATCTCGCCCACACAGCAAAGAATGGCAAGCTACCTGTGATGTATTCAATATGCCAAACACAGTAACAAGTCTCACAATGTTACTGGGCCCGCTCGAGCAAATAGATGAACAACGGGCGGACAGTGACAGTGATTATATACATATATGTGTGTGAACTAGGGTTAATATTATTTAAATCATTTGAGCACTACTTTGAACACCAAAACAGATAGTATATATAAAGTTTTTAATTTTTATTGCTTTTGAGCAATTCTCAGAAATGTCCAGGTTCTGCACCAAGGAAACACTCCTGATGAGGCTTGGGAAACCTACGCAGTACTGGGACTCGAACCCAGGTCAGTTGCATGTAAGGCAAGTGCCCTATATGGTGTACTATAGCAGTTATAACTATAAATTTAAAGGGGCACACCACTTTCTCTTTCCTTCTGTATTCCTAATTGGATTTGATGTATGTCTCCATGAGAAAAAAATCTTTTTAAAATTTTTCTTTATTTAGTTTTGCACTTCCCAGATTTTATGTTTTCCAAACATCATTAATAAATATTTTTAAGAAAATTACAATTATTATGCAAGTGTCAATAAATAGTATATGGTCAATTTTTAAAAAATAATTCCTCTAATTGGCTTTTGGAAGTTAAAGTGGTAGGTCTAAGTAGAGCAAGACTCAAACTTATCCCATAGCAAATTAAATGGGAAAGAAAAGAAAGAATTACAACTATACACAACATATAGGTCCGGCAACTGAGAATCATTAGGAATAAGTGTAGGAGGGCCCATTATACAAAGTGTTTCTGCCTGTCCTCATTGGAACATCCGCAGATGGGTTCTTTGGCTTCAACCATGTCTTGAGACAATTGCAATAAAATCTGTCACAGCAGAGTGTCATGACATTGACTACTAAACAGAAATGAGATTTAGAAGAGAGAGGTTCAGCTTAAAAACCAGAGAAGAATAACAATAAAAAGCACCTCTTTATACTTGTTCTTAACTAGCAAAGTATTTAACTTATTTCAAGAGTGTGAATACAAAACAATTTCTATTAGAGGAGCTGAATAAATTATTAGCTTGAAGAGAAGGTCAGTATGAGACTATTGCATTCCTTCATTATATAAATTATCTATTGTCCGAGAATGGAATTTTTGGCTACATTATTCAAATTTCTATTAGCTGTGAAAGAACAGTCCTTGTCCAAATCAAACTAAGATAATTCATTATTATGATAATGCAAAAATCCATGAAAGGGTTCCATTTGTACTAATAATTTATGCTAAGCCTAATAATCATCTTAAACTTTTCCCCAAACACAGCAATTAATGTCAGTAAAATTTTGTTAAATATGAGGTAAACATATACAGCATTACATAGAATTAATTACCATTATTAGTTATAGTTTATTTATAGTTATGGTTATTTTATTGTTGTTGTTTTTTTGTTTGGGGGCCATACCCAGCCATGCTTAGGTGTTAGTCCTGGCTCTGCACTCAGGAATTACTCCTAGCAATGTTCAGTGAACCATACGGGAAGTTAGCGATTGAAGCTAGGTGGGCTGCATTCAAGGCAAGCATCCTATCCACTGTATTATTGCTCTGGCTTCTAGTTTCGATATTATTATAGTGCAAAAAATATTTATATATACCTTTATATTACTAGAGGTACAAAATACATTTTACTAAGGCTTTATTTTATTATTATCTATCATTTACAAATGTTGCTCATTTAAACATTAGCATATTCATTGTTGGTGCTAAAAGTTATAAGGATCCTTATTTTAACTAATTTGGAAAAATACCAGAAAGCAGTATTTATCAAATACCAAATATTTTCAATTATTGTAAGCAAATATCTATCTTTTTCATCTCTTAATTTCATTCCATTAAACAAAATAAACATAAATATGTTAAAATAGTATAAATATGCAATGCAGAAATGAAATATTGACCAGGCAAATAGAAAATATCATTTATGTTCTAAGTTTAGAGAAAGAAGAGTTTATTGAGGGTACTTGGGAAAATGTTCTGTTTATTGTTACTAATCTATTCAGGGGACAAATTTATTAGTAAGGGGATCCATGTATTTGGAAGAGATCAGATATTTTGTGGTTAAAATTATTGAGGGGAAAGGTAATAATTCAACCACCCTCTTAGGAACAAGAAGAATAGAAGAAAAATAGCCCATAAAACCATAAAACTGAAGTAAGTCATCCATTTATTGGGAGTATTCTGAGGTAAAGTCTTTGTCAAGAGTGAAGGTTGAAATTGCGCACATTGTGGGAAGAAATGATGCAATTCTTCCCCTGGAGTGGGATTTCTACTTATAATAATGACATGAAAATGGGAAACAATACAAGTAAATGATGCAGATTACAATTAGAGGTGGAGTCATGCATGATACAGTTATCTCTACATTGTTCTAGGAAAGAGTTGAGGCCATACGTGTTAAATCATGTATGAAACAAAATGAAAAGAAGAAATAGTAAGTTCATAAAGTGTGACAGTATAAAATTCAGACAATGAAAGGTAATTTTTTCATTATTCCAACTGAGAGTTTATCAGAGATAATTTTACTGCTAATCCTAATGCAAAATATGCTAATAAAGAAAACTACAATTAATCTTTATTGTGAATGTGGAGCCATAATTTAGATTGGTTTGGATTCTAAAGGAGTTAGACAAAACATGGGTGCGAAAGTTGAAATTTCTAGAAAAGGTGACATTGGATTTTTAGGCATTCAAAACATGTGAAGAAAAAAATTAGAGACAAGTTATTACAACTTGCAAGATGCTTTTGAAAAACTGACAACGCCCCGAATAATTAAAAACAGGAATTTTAATCACTCTAGATGGTAAAAATTGTCTTGTTATTCAGTGTAGTCTCAATACAATATGGTAACTAATACTCTCTAAATGTTCGTTGAATTATCATTTGATGGCATATTCTAAACTGCTTTACAACATAGTTTTACTCTTTTTCTTTGTCCCTCCATTCTTTAATTACCATTCACCAATGGTAGAAAGTGGAAAGGGTAACTAGCTCTTTATCTCACTCAAAACCCACAACAGAACCCTAAATAACTGAAACATCAGTGACCCAACTGTGATGTCACATGTTTTGAAAGTGAAAGTTCAAATATGCTAGTTATAGCATTAATTATGATTTCAAAAATATATTTCTTAAGAATAGAAAATGATATATATTTAAAGAAGCATACATCATTATGCAAGACCAAGGTAAGCATTGCTTCATAAATAATTATCAGTCAGTGGTACCTTTTAATGAGAGGATATATATCCCATTGTTTTGGGTTTAAATGTCAATGTATGTACATATAAACATGTGCAAAAACAGGTTTCAGTAGATCATGCTATGTAAAGGTCATTCAGAGCTTGTAAATATTGCTGTATCTCTAATATAATCCATTCCTCAAATTCAAATAGCAATTTATATCCTTTTTGCCATCTAGATTTTGAACTTCTGATAGTTAATGAACCCTAAAAGTTTCACATCCCTGGGTTTTAAAGAGCCCATATACAATCAATTTCAGTCAGCGTATGCTATATTGTGGGTATGCTCTGTCAAATCAGCTTTCTTATCAAAAATGCACCCTAACTGTTGAATCAACAAAACACTACAGCAGTACTTTACAACTTCAGTCATGTCTAATGTGAGGAAATATGCATGCCTGCCCTCTGTAAATATGAGAAGCAATTTGTTTGGCTCTACAATGTACTCTGTTTTCAGGATCACTCTACTGACTTATTTCAATAAAAGCAATAAAATAAGAAACATTGCATCAAAATACCACAGGACTGTCCATCAACAGTAAAAATTCTCATTCTTAACACTAGTGCCAAAACATGAATCTCATTATGGTAATTTAGTGATCCGATATGGATTCACATTTTCAAGTGTACATAAGAGAAGACAGAACAAACACAAGCCTACTGAAACAGACTACTGAAGTTCTTGTCACAATGATAAAGAATACCTTTGAAATCATCTAATGTAACCTCACCATTAATGAAAACTCAGACTGTATATGATTTGTTCAAGATCATGTAGGTAGCTGGTGATAAATCTTAGAGAATTCTTCTTTCTGTATACCTTAGCAAAATATTCTTACTTTTACATTTTATATTATTTTAATATTAGCTACAAGGATCCAAGCTCTGTTTTATAAGGACTAAGTTGAAAATATTTTAAAAGTATATCTCTCCTGCTTCAATAACAAGATGACACAGAATTAAAAGTGTTCTGAAGGTGAGAGACTAAACTGGATTACATGAATATGAGATTTACGCTGGATAAGCAAAAGAAGAGATGAGAATATAGATGTTTAGCAAGTCTAAATTGTATAGGAGAAGGTAGAAGAAGGAACCTCATGCTCAGGGAAGTCAAAATTAGAAAACTACATCTATAAATTCACTAACTAACTAAAATAAGATTCTTTACTTGAGGTTCTCAGGAAAAATGACATATCAATAATTATAAAACACTAAAATCTGGGGCCAGAGTGATAGTACTACAGGTAGGTTGTTTTCCTTGCACGCAGCCAACCGAGGTTCAATCCCCGCCATCCTGTATGGTTCCCCAAGCACCGTCAGCAGTAATTTCTGAATGCAGTCAGGAGTAACCCGTGAGCATGGCCACGTGTGACCCAAAAAGCCAAAAAAAACCCACTAAAATTTACCTTTAAAATGCCTTGATACTACTCACTTAAACCTTGGTCTTCTACAGCTGTGCTTCCACAGCTTATAATGTCATCCACCATAACTGAAGCTCCAGTCAGGCTTGTGCTATGTCTCTTCAACCATTAAATCTTGGAATATTTTAGGCTTTCATAATTTTGTTAAAACTTTATTACAAGGACCCAAGGGTCATTGCCTTAATAATAGCATTGAAGCCAGCATGAAGGCTGAGTGTTGTGGAGCATGCTGGCCACTGGCATGGGTAACTATCTGAATAGGTAAAGCTCAGGGCCAGAGAATACACAGCCTCAACTCTCTCTCTCATAGTCTTACACAAAGGAGGTGGACCAAGGTTGTTTTTGTTTGTTTGATTTGCTAAGCAAACTTCACCACCTATCTTGAATATAAAATTTTTGCTTATGTAATTATATATCAATTATGTGGTATGTGGCACAGCCTAATAAATATTACTCTTTTTTTCCACACCTGGCAATGCTCAGGGATTACACCTGACTCTCTGCTCAGGGATCCCTCTTGGAGGGCTTAGGGGACAGGGTACCGGGGAATCAAATATGATTTCATCATGCGAAAGGCTAGCACCCTACCCTCTGTGCTATCTCACAGCATTCTTATATGAAATTCAAAAACTTTTCATTTTGATAAATATGAAATAACTCAAATTACACAAAACAATGCATGCAGGTAAAGCGCTAAGCTTTGGAATTGGACTGGCTGGGTTGAATTCCCATCTCTATCATGGAATAGCTCAGTGGGAACTTTACTTAAGCTTTTGAGCCTTTGTAATTCTAATCTGAAAAATGGAGCAAGTGTATGGCTGTTGCAAAAAAGTATTTTAATTAGTATTAAGCCAAATGGAGACCTGTTTATGAAATGTCAGCAGTTTATTTTATATTTAAAATAATGTATGCACTTGTGCCAACAAAGTCCTCTCTGGGGGACAAACTGAGATTTATCATAATTAAATGTCAATACCTACAGTACATAAAATTAATTCCAGACAAGGACAGAAAGAGGAAAAATTAATGATGGCATTTTGGTGTTAGGTTCCATTTCAGAAAAAAAGTCATGTTGTGTTGAACTACAGAATTTATATAATTAAGATTTGAATGAAACAGGATAAAGGAAATATAAAAATTAGCATGCGGACTGTTACTATCCAAAAATATTCAGAATATACTAAAATATATGTTAATAGCAAAGGATATCATAGGTAATCACACATTTATGTTCCATATATACATATTTATACATATGCAGTCAGGAAGCACTAGTATTGTCACGAAAATTATATTTACGTGATGGGACTATACAATTATATGATTCTATAAAAGCTCGTTAAAATCTCAAATAATAGTTGAAAATTTCAAATCAATATGCATAAATACTAAAGTAAGATATGACATCTCATTTGGTAGAGAGAAAAATTTTGTTAGACATGGAATTCAAGTGATCTGTCTCTTTCCTACAACACTGTATTTGGGGTTGGAAAGGTAGGTGCTCAGAGGCTAGATGTGTAGCTGGAAAACTTAAGGCTCTGTGTTCAATCCCTTGTTCCATTTGATGTGCTGATAGCTCTGCTGAGATCCCTGATGCTACAAGTGATTTCTAGCTGCACTGCAGTCACATATGTGTGAGTACCACAATTAAAGTGGGAGAACATTGGAGAGCAACACAGTGAAAAGAGATGTGTGTGTACCAAGGGCAGAAGTGCAGTCCCTCAGCAAGTACCTGTGTCAACACTATGACACAGAGACTCCCAGAGAGCACCACATTCAAGTGTGTATATGACCTTTGGTCATTTTCACAATATTAACAAAAAAGGGGATGTATATTATATAAATAAACCTCAACTTGATAAATTTCTTATTAAGCTTGTCTGATTAGACACGTTTCTTTGATTATATTTGCTATTTTATTTAAATGCAAGCTCTACTATGTGATGAAGCTTGCATCATATCACAGTAAAGTAGGGGAAAAAGGAAGGCAGTAGAGAATTTAAAAAAATGTGAAATCTATCCATTGTTTTCATTTTGTGGCCAGGTCCTTTCAATTCACAATGCTGATAAAGTGTCTTGTTTCTTTCATACAATGAGAGTTAACTTCCCTATTTAACAAAATAAATGGCAAGTCAAGGTCAATCTTTAATTTATTTTATCTTGTTTTAAATTTAATGACCACATAAACCCAAAAATTCCAGTAAGCACAAATCTAAGCTTTGATAATTTGAAAACCAAAATTTCAAGTGGCATTTCTCTCTGGCTGCTTTCAAGACTTTGTCTTTATTTTTCATAAGTATAGACATAATGTGTATTGGGAGGATTTGTGTATAATCTATCTTGTTTTCATTCAGTTCTAATTTGTATGAATTTGTATCTTTCACCAAATTTAGGGAAAAACGCAACTATAAGTTTTTTTGAAATACTCCTCTCACAGTTATTTCCTGTTCTTCTTCTGGGATTCTATAATATATATGACGGATCATTTTCAACTTGTCCCAAAAGTTCCCGAGAAGGGATACTTGTGGAAGAACTGCTAGACTTTTCAGCTATTGAAATGTTTCTACATAAGAGAGACAATTCATAGAACTAAGGCTAAGAGGTGAACAGCCTTATAAGTGCAGTAGGGTTGACCAGATGTATTTGAGTGTGGGAGGGAAGTTCTAAGTTAATACGGATAAAACTGCTACTGAATTATGGCTTGATCCGATTCCTGTGGCAATGACCATCTTGTCATTTTTGTCTATGCAACGCAGTATCTACCTGAAACAAAATGAAGTCTCAAGTCTGTAGGTTTCCATAGTCAGTATACTTGTGGCAAGATCTCCAGACCCAAGAAAGCTTCTTAGCTAGTAATTTGTTGTGGAGAACCAACCTCTTCCAATAAACCCAGCACTTTCTCAGTATCTGTGTGTAGTAGAAGATTGCCTCAGATATTGGGAACAAAGAGAATACCTGGACCAGGCCACACGTGCTAGTGTTTCAATGCTGAGTAAATGTTCCCAAGGAGGAAGGTGTCTGGGGCCTGTAAGAATAAAGAGGTTTCCTAGACCAGACATCTTGTCATGACATGATTCCTTTAACCAGTGAAACCTGATCTCTCCATGTCTTTCAGCAGAGGATTCTTAGGCCCAGAGAAAGCAGGGGCACATTTCCTTAACTTCTTTCTCTCAGTACAACTCTTACTCCTTTTTATCTTGCTAGATTTCTCCTGGATCATCTGGTATTGTTAAAGGGCCTCCTATTAAAACCAAGAGAAGAAATGAGCTAACTTCAGTCACCTTCTGTTTGTATGACATACTAATTCTTGATTCTTGCCTACCTTGTTCTGTTGGAAAGAAATACACAGGAAAACGTGATGTTATGTATTTTTCTCTAGTCCAGGGTTTAAGTCATTTTTCCTTCTATTGACTACACTTGACAATTCTGCTTTGTTTCTAATGCTATATATACAGTTTGTTGTTATGTTTAGTTGGGAAAAGTAGGAAATATTTAGCTAATGCTATCTTATATGAGATAGCATTAATAGTTTAGAGTGCTTTAATATTTGTTCAAACAATTGATTTTTATAATGTATACAACTTAAAAGAAATGATGCTATATGCCCAATATGCATTCAATTTATATAGTGATCTATACAGGATAGCTATTATTGGTTTAAATCAAACACAAATGGCAGTATTTGAAGATAATAAATTTTAGCTATACTATGCGATTAGTAGAATGACAGTATTTGTTACAATCTTTGTTTTACAAAACAAAAAAGTTTCACTGATAAAGCATACCAATTTCAAAAAAGAAGAGAGAGAGAGCTAAAGAAAGAGATAGAGGGGAAGAAGATGAGGAGGAGAAAAAGGGGGAAGAGGAGTATGAGGGAAAGGAGGAGAGAGAGAAGAAGGAGGAAGAAGAGGAAGAAAGAGAAGAAAAGTAAGAGGAAAAGAAAGGGGAAGAAGAAGTAAAAGAAGGGGAAGGGGTGAAGAAAAGGAGGGGGAGAAGGGAAGGAGAAGAAAAAGGAGAAAAAAGCAGAAGGTGAAGGAGAAGAAGAGAAAAAAGGAAGAAGTGAAAAAGAGAGAGGGGGAGTGGGGGAGGAGGAGAAGGAAAGGAGGGTGGGTCAGGAGGAGTGGGGAGGAGGGGGAGAATGAGAAGAAGAAAAAGGAGTAGGAGAAAGAAGAATGAGAAGGAGGAGAAAGAGAAGGAGGAGAAGATAGAGGAGAAGTAGGAGAAATAAGGAAAAGCAGGAGGAAAGGGAGAAAGAGAAAGAAGGAGAAGGAGGAGGAGAAAGAAGGAGGAGGAGAAGGAGGAGGAGAAATAAGGAAGAGAAGAAGGAGGAAGAGAAGGAAAAGGAGAAGGAGAAAGAAGAAAAAGGAGGAGGGGGAGGAGGAGGAGAAAAAGAAGGAGACATAGGATTCAGGGAGAGGAGGAGGGAGAGGAGGTGAAAGAGGAGGAGGATCAGGAGAAGGAGAAAGAAGGAGGAGGAGGAGGAGGAGGAGGAGGTAAAGGAGAAGGAGAAGGTAAAGGAGAAGGAGAAGGAGAGGGAGACAGAGAAATGAGGAGGAGGAAGAGAAGGAGAAGAAGAAGTAGTGCTAGAAAAAAAGGAGGCAGAGGATGAGGACAACGAGAAGGAGGAGAAGGAGAAGAAAGAGAGGAAGAAGGAGGAGAAAGAAGGAAGAGGAAGAGAACGAGGAGCAGGGGAACGAGGAGAAAGAAAAGGAGAAGGAAGGGAGGAGAAAGAAGGAGACAGGAGGAGGAGAAGGAAAAGTGGAAGGAGGAAAAAGGAGGAGGAGGAAAATGAGGAGGAGAAGGCGAGGGAAAAGGAGAAGGAGAAAGGAGACAGAGGAGGAGGAGGAGGAGGAGGATAAGGAAAGGAGGAGGAGAAAGAGGATGAGGTGAAGGAAAGGAGAAGGAAAACGAAGGAAAAGGAGGAGGAAAAGGAGGTGGAGGAGGAGGAAGAAGAGGGGCGAAGGAGAAGGAAGAGGAGGAGGAGGAGAAAAAGAAGGATAAAGAGAAAGAAGGAAGAGGAGAAAAATAGGAGGAGGAGGAGGAGAAGGAGAAAGAAGGAGAAGGAGGAGAAGAAGGAAGAGGAGTAGGAGCAGGAGGAGGAGGAGAAAGAGAATGGGAATGAGAAAGAGGAGAAGAAGGAGGAAGAAGAGAAGGAGAAGGAGAACAAGAAGGAGAAGGAGGAGAAATAAGGAGGATGAGAATGAGAGGGAGAAAGAATGATGAGTAGGAGGAGGAGTAGGTAGAGGTGGAGGAGACGGAGAAGGAGAAGATAGAAGGAGGAGGGCAGGAGGAGGAGAAGGAGAAAAAAGGAGGAGGAGGAGGAGAAGAGAATGACGAGTAGAAGGAGGAGGAGGAGTAGAAGGAGAAGGAGTTGGAGAATGAGAAGGAGAAAGGAGGAGGAGAAGGAGGAGGAGGAGGTGAAAAGGAAAGAAGGAAAATGAGGTGGAGGAGGAGGAGAAGGAAAAGTAGAAGAAGGAGAAGGTGAAGAAGAAATAAGGAGAAGGAGAAGTGGAAGGAGAAGGAGAAGGAGAAAGTAGGAGGAGAGGGGGAGATGGTGGAGCAGGAGGAGGAGAAGGACAAGGAGAGGGATGAGGAATAGAGGTAGGAGAAGAAAGAAGGAGGAGCAGGAGGAGGAGAGGGAGAAAGAAGGAGGTGGAGGTTGAGGAGGATGGGGAGGAGGTGGAGGAAGAGGAGGATATGAAGGAAAGTAGAAGTAGAAGAAGAAGAAGAAAGGAGGAGAAGGAGAGAGAGAAAGGAGCAGATGGAGGAGGGAGAGAAGGATAAGAAGGAGGAGAATGAGAAAAAAGGAGTATGATGAAAAAGATAAGGATAAATGAAGGAGGAGAAAGAAGGAAGAGGAGGAGAAGGAGAAGGAGGAGAAGGAGAAAGAGGAGGAGGAAGAATAGGAGAAAGAAGGAGGAGGAAGAAGAGGAGGAGAATGAGAGGGAGGAGGAGGAGAAGGAGAAAGTAAAGGAGAAGGAAAGAGAGGAGTGGGAAAGGGAGAAAGAAGGAGGACCATGGAGAAGTGAAGGAGGAGGAGAAAGGAGTAGGAGAAGGAGAAGGAGAAAAAAAGAGGAGGAAGAGGAGGAGGTTGATGAGAAGGAGGAGAAGGAGAAGGAAGAGAAAGAAGAAAGAGGAAGAAGGAAGGAGAAGGAGAAGGAAATTGAAGAGAAGTAGGAAAAAGAAGGAGGAGAAGGAGGAGGAGAATGAAGGAGGAGGTGGAGGAGGAGGAGCAGGAGTTGAAGGAGAATGAAGAGAAAGAAAAAGGAGGAGAAGGAGGAGAGGCAGGAGGAGGAAGAAGAGAAGGAGGAGAGGAGGAGTAGGAGAAAGAGAGAGAGCAGAAGGAGGAGAAAGAAGGATGAGGAGTAGGAGCAGCAGGAAGAGGAGAAAATGGAGGTAAAGAGGAGAGGGGCAGGGAGAAGAATAAAGAAGACGGAGTAGAAGAAAGAGGAGAAGAAAGGAGATGGAGGAGTTGGTGGAGGAGGAGGAGGAATTGCAAGAGGAGGAGGACAAAGAGGAGAAGAAGGAAGAGAAAGAAGGAGTAGGAGGAGAATCAGGAAGATGACAAGCAGGAGGAGATTGAGAAAGAGAAAGAGAAGGACAGGAAGAATGAGGAGGAGAAAGAAGGAAGAGTAGGAGGGGAATGTGAAATAGGAGAAAAGAGGAGGAGTAGAAGGAGAAGGAGAGGGAGAAGCAGAAGAAAAAGGAGCAGGAGGAGTTGAAGGAGAAGGATGAGAAAGAAGTAGGAGGAGAAGGATAAGGAAAAGGGGAGAGTAGGAGGAGGAAGATGAGAATGAGGAGGAGGAGGAGGAGAGGGAAAAGGAGAGAGATGGTGGAGGAGGAAGAGAAGAAGATGGAGAAAGAAGTAGGAGCAAGAGGAGAAAGAGAACAAGAGGAGGAGGAAATGGACAAAGAGAAGGAAAAGGAGAGGTAGAAAGAGAAGGAGAGAGAATTAGGAGTAGAAGAGGGAGAAAGAAGGAGGAGGAGGAGGTGGAGGAAGGGGAGGAGGACAGGAGAAGGAGAAGAAAGGTGGAAGAGGAGGAGAAATAAGGAAGATGAGAAAGAGAAAGAAGGAACAGGAGGAGGAAGAGGAGGAGATGGAGGAGGAGGAGGGGGAGGAAGAGGAGAAGGTGGTGGAGGAGGAGGAGAAAGAGAAGAAGGATAAAAAAGGAGGAGGAGGATAAAGAGATGTAGAAACAAATAGAAAGAAGGAGAAGGAGTAAGAGAAGGAGAAAGAGAAGTAGAAAGGAGGAGTAGGAGAAAGAATAGGAAAAAGAAGGAAAAGGAGAAGGAGGAGGTGGAGGAGAAGGAGGAAAAGGAGGAGAGGAAGGAGAAGTTTAAGGAGAAGAAGGAGAAAGAAGCATAAGGCGGAGGAGGAGAAGGTGGAGAAGGAGATGGAGAAACCAGAAGGGGGAGAAGAAGAAGGAGGAGGAGGAGATGATGGAGGAGGAGGAGGAGAAAGAGGAGAAGGATTTTGAGAAGGAGAAGGAGAAGGAAGAGGAAGAAGGGGAAGAGGTGGAGGATGAGGAGGAGGTGGTGGTGAAAAAGAACAAAGGAAAAGAAGGAATAGAAGGAGGTAGAGGAGGAGATGACGAAGGAGGGAGGAGGTGGAGGAGGAGGACAAGGAGAAGGAGAAGAGGAGAAAGAGAAGGAGAAAAAGGAGAAAGAAGGAGGAGGAGGAGAAGAAGAAGGAATTGGAGAAGGATGAGTAGAAGGAGGAAAAGAAGGAGGAGGAGGAGAAGGAAGAGGAGGAGGGAAAGTAGAATGAGGGGGAGAAGGAGGAAGAGGAACAAGGAAAGGAGAAGGAGAAGTAGAGGGAGAACAGGAAAGATTAGGAGAGGGACAAGTAGAAGGAAAAAGAAGGGGGAGAAACGGGAGAAGAAAGAAGGAGGTAGAAGAGATTGAGTTGGTGGAGAAGGAGGAGGATATGAAGGAGTTGCAAGAGGAGGAAAGGGAGAAGTAGAAGGGGAAAGAGGAGAATTAAATGTAGAAAGAGAAGGAAAACGTAGGAGGAGGAATAGGTGAAAGTAGGAAGAGGAGAAGAACGAGTAAGAGGATGAGGAGGAGAGGGAAAATGGTAAGGAGAAAGATGGAGGAGGAGAAGAGAGGGAGAAAGAAGGAGGAGAAGGACCAGGTGGAGGAGGATGAGGAGGAGGTCGCGGAGGAGGAGGAGGAGGAGGAGGAGGAGGAGGAGGAGAAATAGAAGATTAGGTAGAAGGAGAAAATAGGAGTAGTAAGATATGGAGAATAGGAGGACGAGGAGAAAGAGGAGGGGGAGTATGTGAAGGAGAATGAGAGGGAGAAAGAAAAGGAGAATGAAGAAGGAGGAGAAGGAGAAAGAGAAGGAGGAGAAGAAGGAGGAGAAGGGGAATGGAGGAGTAGGAGGAGAAGAAGTAGAAGGAGAAGGAGAAAGGAGGAGGAGGAGGAGCAGGAGGAGGAAACGAGGAAAAGGAGGAGAGAGAAAAAGAAAAAGAAGCAGGAAGAAGAAGAAGGAGGGGGGATAATAAGAAGGAGAGGGGGAGGAGGAAGAGGAGGCAGAAGAGAAGGAGAAGCAGAAGGAGAAGGAAAAAGGAGGCGAAATACAAGGAGTAGAGAGAAGGAGAAATAGAAGGAGAAAGAAGGAAGAAGAGTAGGAAAAGAGGCGGTGATGGAGGAGGAGGAGAAGGAGAAATAGAGGAGAAGAAGAAGAGAAGGAAAAGGAGGAGGAGGAAGAGAAAGAATGATAAGGAGGAGAAGGAGAAGCAGGAGGAGGGGAAGAAAGAAGGAGTAGGTCAGATAGAAGAAGGAGAAGGAGGAGAAAGAGAAGGAGAGGGAGAAAATAGGAGTAGAAGGAGACGGAGAGGAGACGGAGGAGGAGAAGGAGATGGAGGTCAAAAATTAAAATGAGAAGGAGAAGAAGAAAGAGGAGAAGAAGGAATAGGAGGATGAGTAGATGGAGAAGGAGAAAGAGAATCAGAAAGAAGAAGAAGAAGAAGAAGAAGAAGAAGAAGAAGAAGAAGAAGAAGAAGAAGAAGAAGAAGAAGAAGAAGAAGAAGAAGAAGAAGAAGAAAGTTGGAGGAAGAGGAGTTGGAGGAGAATGAGGAGGAGAAGGAGAAGGAGAAAGTAGTAGTAGTAGGAGGAGGAGAACAAAGACGAGGAGGAGGAGAAGGAGAAGGAGAGAGAAAGTGTGAAGTAGAAAAAGATGGAAGAGGAGAAAAAGATGGAAAAGGAGATGGAGAAACAAGGAGGAGCAGGAGGAGGAGAACGAGTAGCAGAAGGAGTAAAAGGAGAAGTAGAGAGAAAAGGGAAGGAGAAGGAAGGAGAAAGAAGGAGGGGGAGGAGGAAGAGGAGGAGGAGAGGGAGAAAGAAGGAGAAGGGGGAGGAATAGGAGGAGGATGAGAATGAAGAGTAGGAGGAGTAGGAGAAGGAAAAAGGAGGAGGAGGAGGAGGAGGAAGCGCAGGAGAAGAAGGGGGAGGAGGAGAAGACGAGAGAAGGAGGAGGAGAAGAAGAAGGAGAATCAGAATGAAAAGGATAAGCAGGAGAAAAGGAGGTGCAGTAAGAGGAGGACAAGTAGAAAGGGGAGCAGAAGAAGAATGTGAAGGAGAAGGATGAGAAAGGAGGAGGAGCGAGAGGAGAAAGAAAGTAAAGGAGGAAATGAAGTAGGTGGATGAGGAGGACAAGGAGGAGGAGGGTGAGGATAAGGATGAGAAGAAGAATAAGAAGAAAGAAGGAGCCGGAGGAGGAAAAGGAGAAGGAGAAGGAGAAAGAAGGAGGAGAAGAGGTAGGAAGAGGAAAAGGAATAGGAGGAGGAGGATAAAGAAGGAGGATGAGGATGTGAAAAGAAAGAAGGAAAACAGGAGTTATAGGAGGTGTAGTAGGATGAGGAGGAGAAGGAGAAGGAGAAAGAAGGTGGAGGAGGAGAAGGAGGAGGAGAAAGAAGGTGGAGGAGGAGAAGGAGGAGGAGGACAAGGAGGAGGAGGAGGATGGATGAGAAGGAGGAGAAGTAGGAGACACTGGAGGAGGAAGAGGAGGAGGAGGAGGAGAAGGAGGGGTATGAGAATGAGAAGGAGAAGGATAAAGAAGGAAGAGGAGGAGGATGTGAAAAAGAAAGAAGGAAAACAGGAGGAGTAAGGGGTGGATGAGGAGAAGGAGAAGAAGGAGAATGAGGAAAAGAAAAAAGAAGGAGTAGGAGGAGAAGGAGGAGGATGACGACAAGAAGGATGAGAAGGAGGAGACACGGGTATAGGAGAAGGAGAGGGAGAACTAGAAGGAGATGGAGAAGGAGAAGGATTAAGAAGGAGGATGAGGATAATGAGATGGAGTAGGAAGAGGAGAAGAAAAAGGACAGGGAGAAGGAGAAAGAAGGAGGGGTAGGAAGATGAGGAGAAGGAGAAGAAGTGCCAGAATCAGAAAGGGAGAAAGAAGGAGGAGGAGTAAAAGGATGAAGGAAAATGAGGAGTTGCAGGTGGAGGAGGAGAAGAGGAGTAAGAGGAGGATAAAGAATGGGAGGTGGAGAAAGGAAGGAGAAAATACGGAGAAGGAGAAAGAAGGAGGAGGAGGAAGAGGAGGAGGAGGAGCAAGAAGGAGGAGGAGGAGGATAAGGAGAAGGTGAAGGTGAAGAAGGAGGAGAAATAAGGTGGAGGTGGAGAAGGAGAATAAAAAGGAGGAGGAAAACGAGGAGGAGTAGCAGGACAAGGAGAAGTAGAGGGAGGAGAAGGAGAAAGAAAGAGGAGAAAAAGGAGAAGGCGATGGAGAAAGTATGAGGAGCATGAGGAGGAGGAGAACCAGGAGGAGGAGGAGGAGATGGAGAAGGAGTAAGAGAAAGAGAGAGAGGAGAGAAGAAAATAGGAGGAGGAGGAATTGGAGGAGGAGGAGGAGGAGGAGGAGGAGGCGGAGAATGAGGAGGAGAAGGAGAAGGAGAAGGAGAAGGAGAAGGAGAAGGAGAAGGAGAAGGAGAAGGAGAAGGGGAAAGAAGGAGGAGGAGGAATTGGCAGAGGAGGAGAAGTAGAAACTAGGAGGACGAGGAGAAGACAAAGGACAATGAATGAGGAGGAAGGAAGAGTACGAGGAGAATGAGAAGGAGAAGACAAAAGAAGGAGGACTATGAGGAGTAGCAGGAGGAGAACGAGGAGGAGAAGGAGAAGAAGAGGGAGCAGGGGAAGGAGAAAGAAGGAGGAGGAGGAGAAAGAGATTGAAAGGGAGGAGGAAAAAATGAATAGGAGGATGATAATGGGAAGGAAAAGGATCAGGAGGAGAAGGAGGAGGAGAAGGAGGAGGAGAAGGATAAAGGAAGAGGAGTAGGAGAAAGAAGGATAAGGAGAAAGAAGGATGAGGAGGAAGCAGAGGTGGTGTGTGAGGAAGAGGAGGACGGGAAGGAGAAGGAGGAGAAAGAATGAGGAGGAGGAGAAGGAGAAGTACAAGTTTAAGGAGAAGGAGGAGAAAGGAGGAGGAGGAGAAAGAGGAGGAGGAGGTGGAAAACAAGAACGAGAATTTAAGTGAGAAGAAAAAGGAGGAGCAGAGGCAGAGGACGAGTAGAAGAAGAAGGAGAACAAGAATGAGAATGAGAAAGGAGGTGGAGAAGGAGAAAGAAGGAAAAGGAGGAGGAGGAGGTAGTAGAGGAGGAGGAGGAAGAGGAGGAGGAGAAGGAGAAGTGAAGGAGAAAGAAGGATGAGGCGAAGGAGGAGGAGAAGGACAAAGAAGGAGGAGGAGGAAAAGGAGGAGGATATTGAGAAGGAGGAGGAGAAGGAGGAGGAGGAGAAGGAGGAATTGGAGGACGAGAATGAGAAGGAAAAGGAGAACAATGAGCAGGAGAAGAAGAGAAAGAAGGATGGTCAGGAGGGGGATGATTAGGAGAAGGAGGAGTACGAGAAGGAGAAGGAGAAGGTGAGAGAAGTAGGAGGAGAAGGAAGAGGAGAAAATGAAGGAACAAAAAGGAGGTGGAGGTGGAGGAGGATGAGGAGGAGGAGGTAGAGGAGGAGGAGAAGCAGGTGAAGAATGAGAAGGAGAAGAAGGAGAAATAAGGAGGAGGAGGAAGAGAAGGAAGAGGAGGAGGAGGAGAAAGACAAAGAAGGAGGAGGAGAAAGGAGGAGGAGGAGCTGGAGTAGGAGAAGGAGGAGGAGAAATTAGAAAGTGGAGCAGGAGAACGAGGAGGTGGAGGAGGTGAAGGATAAGGAGAAGGAGGGGGAGAAGGAGAAAAAAGGAAGAGGGGAAGGAGAAAGACAAGGAGAAAAAAGGAAGAAGGAGGAGTAGGAGGAGGAGAAGGAGGAGATGGAGGTGGAGGCAGAGACTGAGGAGTAGCAGGAGATGCAGAGGGCAAAATAGAGTGAGAAGGAGAATGAGAAAGGAGGAGGAGTAGGAGAAGGTGGTGGAGGAGGAGGATGTGGAGAAGTAGAGGGAGAAGGAGAATGAGAAAGAAGGAGGTTCAGGAGAAGGAGAAGTTGAAGGAGAAAGTTGGAGGAGGAGGTGGAGGAGAAGGAGGAGGAGAACGAGGTGGAGGAGGAGGAAGAGGATGAGGAAAAGCAGAAGGAGAAGGGGAAGTAGAGGGAGAAGGATATAGAGAAAGAAGAAGGGGGAGGAGAGGGAGGAGGAGGAGATGGAGGAGAAAGAGGAGGCAGAGGAGCAAGAAGGAGAAGCAGAAGAAGAAAGAAGTAGGAGGTGGAGGAGAAGGAGAAGGTGAAGGAGAAAGAGATGGAGAAGGAGATTGCAAAAGAGAAATGAGAAGGAGAAAGTAGAAGGAGAAGGAGTAGAAGGAGGAGGAACAATAAGGAGAAAGATAAGGAGCAGTAGAAGGAGAAAGGAGGAAGAAAAAGAGGAGGAATGGAGAAGGAAGAAAAAAGAATGGTGAGGAGGAGGAGAAGGAAAAGGAGAAATAGAAGGAGCAGGAGAAGGATGGAGGAGGAGAATGAGAGGGAGAAGTAGAAGGTGTAGGAGAAGGAGGAGAAGGAGAAAGGAGAAAGACAAGGAGGACTATAATGACGAGAAAGAGAAGGAGAAAGAAGGAGGAAGAATAGGAGGAGAAGTAGAAGGAGGAGAGGAAGAGGATGAGGTAGAGGAAGAGGACGAGGGAGAAGCAACAGCAGTGATGTAACCATTTTGTAATGTGGGTGATTTTGAAATGAATTGTGCTGTGTTTAATGGTATTTTTCTTTTGTCTTTGGTAGCAGGCCCACGAGGCAGTGCTCAGAGTCTATTCATGGTTCGATTCTGAGGAATGACTCCTACTCATTTGTGGTACTTCTTTTATTATATCTATATACATATGTGCATATTATTTAGTATTTATGCTATTTAACTGAAAATGCTAGTGATAATGATATCTCAGTTCACTGAAACTAGTGAAACTTTAATATGTAAATTCAATTTTCTCCATTTAATTCTATGAAATTATCTGTCAAACTCTGCAAGCAAAAGTCTCTGCCAGCTTCAAATGGTTGAGATGTATGTTTGTATTTGTTCATCATACATAATTTTATTTTGAACAAGTTAGGGAGTTCAATATATAGCTATACATTCTACCTAAATGTTTAGATAAATATTCTAGTGAAAATCAAGTCCGGCTTCAGGAAGAACACAAAATATTGAGTAAAGCATATTTAGTTGAATATAATGAAATGGATGATTTTTTCAACACTTATATTCTTTGCTAAAAGAAATAATAATGAATATCTGCAAGTTTTATTTTTCAAGTTTTCTTGATCAAATGTAAATCAGAAATGTTTCAAACTACCTGCAGTCAAACTAATTTTTGCTGAGATTTGTCAATCTTTTGTTATTTTAGCTATTTTATTCTAATTTTATGATGCTGTACAAAAATGATCATAAACTTACTAAATTTTTATTCACTATTTATTCCTCTTTAAATTCTAGCACAAATCTTTAAAGCCATATCTTCCCGCAACACCTACTCTCACCAAATCACATTTTGGTTTGTCTGTGTTTGGGACTAACTCATGTCATTGTGTTAGAAAATCAAAGGCAAAGGCTAATGCTTAACAAAAACATAGCACACAGAAGTTCCCAATAGATTTTTCTTAAACATCTTGTTATTTGACAAGCAAAAAGGTAAGTAAAAATGAAATTATGAGAGAGAAGCAGCTTTTTCTTTCTGAGTCATAGTTTAAATTCAGTGAGGGGTATTAACAAGACTGCATAAATGACTTCCTATTTCTTTGAAGTGTTTAATAAGGCCTTTAAAACAGTACTTCATCACATCCTGCTCTTCAAAGAAACATTTGGGACTCTTTTTGGTTCCTAATGAGTGGTACATAACAACGGTATTTTGGGCTTGAATAAACACTAAGAAAGGAGAGTTGGATGAGCTATTCATACATGTTGTTTTATAATTGAACTATTACAACCTAAGCCCACAATTTATACTGGTACATTGTCAACTGCCTTCTTTATTAATTTACAAAGTATATTGTTTATAAAAGGAACTACATACAAAACCTTTGATGATGTAACACAATAAGCCAGAAATTTTTCTTTATTTCCTAATTAAAACTACAATTTTCATATATCTAAAATTGCTCCTGACTTTTACTGTGCCAGGAAGGAATATTACTGATATACTTCCTATTTCAATGCTACATATTATTATTATACATCTAACTCATACTTCATATTATATATTGATATACTTCTAATTCATACTTCATAAGAGGAAAAGTATGCAGGATGCCTGAATAATTTTTGCAGTTATTATAAAAACTAGAGGAACAAATAATGAAATTTAGCATTCCACCTATTGGGGTCAGAGAGCTAGTACAGTAAGGCACATGCCTGCACATGGCAAACCTAGGTTCCATCCTGATCACCTCAGATTGTGTATTGAGTGCTGCCAGGAGTAATCCCTAATACAGAGACAGGAGCAAGCCATAAGCACAGTCAGGTATGGCCCAAAATTTCAAAACAAATTTCTTTTTGTCAAAACAGTGTGGATTATTTAAAAGAACAAATGAGAGATTTGGGAGCAGACCTTTTCAGACCACAATTTCTCTTCCTTTTCTGAAAATTTCCACACTCTCCCTCCAGAATTACATAATCAAAGTTATTTGTGCCATGTGTGATATTCCCTACCACCCAGGTCTGATTAGAGTCGGATTACTGACATCTGATTCAAATTTGAGAGTATTTTATCTAAAAGTCTTAAAATCTTAAGTTTTAAAATCTTAAGTTTAAAATCTTAAGATTTTAAACTCTTAAACTCTTGTGTACTCATATATACACATAGAACACAACAATGTGCCAACATTTCCCAGAGTCATATTATTCAATTTTTCTTAGATTCTACCATTAGATAGATCATTAAACACAAACACACACAGTTTGAATACTGAATTGCATTTAACTTGTGATAGTGCTTCTTGCAGGGGAGACACACTTTAATATTCATTATGTAGCTTGAAAATCAAGTATATTTCCTAAAGAAAAGATGATGCTACTTGAGACTGAAGTAAATAAGAATATTTTCAACATTTCATGCTGTAGATAAATTGTTTTCCAATAAGCGTGAAAACATGTCAATATTGTGTTTTGTGTATTACCATGAACAAGCATGAATAGGAAGCAACACTATTTAAAAGGTCCTCTAAGATCTACACTTAGATATGTGATTTTTCAATGATTAACTCTTCATTTATTTCGCCTATTAATTATTTGTATGACTAGAATGACTAGACACTTTTAAATGAATATAAAAGTCACAAGTCCTTTCATAAATTTAAATTATTTGATATAAAAGAAGTTTCATTTGTTGTGTTTGTTATTTTATTAGAAATGAAAAATAAAATAATTTTAGACAATTATCAATTTTTGTTTTGTGTTTTTCTGCACCTGGAAATGCTCAGGAGTTACTACTGGCTCTGCACTCAGGAATCAGTCCTAGTAGGGCTCAGTGGACCAGAGAGGGTGCTGCGGATAGAAACTGGGTCAACTGTGTGCAAGGCAAGGAAAAGGTTTCTTGTGTAAAGCCTTAGCCACTGTGCTGACTCCAGAATTAACTTATTTTGAAGAAACATATTTCTAAGAAATTAAAGTTCTGGGGCCAGACATTGCAGAGAATAAGGGACTTGCCTTCTACATGACTTGTTCTAAGGTTTGATCCCTAGTTTGATATTCTAGAAGTCTACCCAAGCCCACTAGGAAGTGATTCCTGAGCACAGAGCCAGAAGTTAATTGTAAGCATCACTGGGTGTGACCCCAAAACCAAAACAATCAAAAAGCCACAATTCATAATATAATCTCAAAAGAAACCAATAAAGATAGTTTTGCTCTTTAATCTCAAGGTCCCAAGGGACCCAGCCCCGAGAGCCAAAAATCTCCAGAAGTCGACTGCCACAATACTCATGGCTACTCTCCATACACTCGGGTCGAACCTCACCCACAAGTGTATCCCCAGAAAACCCAGGTATGCAGGACTTTGTGACTGAGAACTCTGGGTTCTATGAGACCAGGAATGGAGATCCTCTGCCTGTGTCCCTCTGTCTCTGGCAAATCAGCAGTCACGCCCATAAGCCACCTCTGCCTGGTGCCAGGTAATCTCATCATTGGCTACCATCCAGATCACATGTCCTTCTCTCTTGGAAAGGAGCATAGCATTACACTCACCATAATCATGCTGCCGGACAATGCACCAGGCTGTTTCACTTGGGGCAATTCAGAGGGGGGCAGGTGAGACCCCTCCCCAACCCAAGGGACCCAGCTTTGGCAGCGCCAAACCTTCAGAACTCAACCACTGCCATGATCATGGCTGCTCTCCACTCGGGCCGAGCGTCATCTACAAGTCAATCTATTCCTGGACTGTGTGACCACATTCGTGGCCTCGCGACACTTCACATCACACACCCTACCCATACTCCAAGAGTCCCACACCACATTTGATGGAGTTCAAAGTATGAGGCAACCAATCTTATAGGGAAATATTTCTTACAGATACATATGTATATAAAAGTATACAAGGCTCAACCTCTAACATGTTAGTGATCTCCTGTAGAAGGGCTTAATGGCCCCTAGGTGAAATATAACAATCTTCACCCTCTTTCATCTAAGGATACTTTTTATAGCATTCTCAGTGCTTTTTAATAACAAACAATACAAAATACATTATTCCAGTTTGCCTTTGGGGCAGAGATTGGTGTTCAGGATGGAAACATCCGAAAGGTGTAATGGGAAGGTGTAATGGTGGAGGGACTGTTGTTTAAATATTAAATGTAATGAAATACTGTGAACTACTTTATAAAATAAAATATAAAAAAAATCTCAAGGCTTATTTTCTCTATTCTACACTTTACTGATGACCAGCATATTAGAGTTCTATATTAATCAGTTTTATGCTAATCAGTTCAGGACAATTGTTTTATATTTTCTATTCTTTCTTTATTAAAAAATAATTGTAGTTTATGTAACATGGTTACAATGGTGAAAATAGTAAAAAATGTAAATAGTAAAAATTTTGGACTTGTCATATTTTGGATGAACAAAGTTACTTCAACTTTACCACCAGCAAAATGCACAAGATCTTCATCACTGCCTGTATGTTATATTTAGACTTTTTCTTTCACTCATTCTCCTCTGGATAATAATCTCAGTTTTTAATCAAATATAAAGAGTATCAATTTAATATTAGATACTGTCTATTCCATTGTTCATTTTCTCTATTTATCAGGTAAGTGATATATGGTATTTTTTCCATCTGACTCATTCACTTAACATTATACTCTCTTGTTTCATCCAAGTTGAAACAAAATACAGTATTTCGTCTTTCATTATATGTCTATAGTGTGTCTTTATGTAGATGTACCACAACTTCTTTTTTAAGGCAATGTTTAAAAATATTTATTTAATATCTTAGCCAACTTTTAAGCACATTTAATATAATTTCAATTCACCTATCAAGTTTAAAGTACAGTATTAAACTGTATATTTCTTTTAAAATAAAATACATTGGCATTTAATCTGATTTTTATTTATATGTAATAAATAAATAATAAATAATAAGGAGCCCCAGCAGCTGAAGACCTCCTGTTCCAGCCACAGCCATTGCAAGATCATTCTCCACACGTTTGGAAGAGCCTCACGCATGAAGGAACTGGCAGAGGAACCCAGGTGTGCAGGACCCGGGATGTAGATCTCAAGCCTGCTCGGATTGGGACTGGGCCTCCTCCACCCACATCCCCCATCTTCCAGTATGTAGGCATTACACCCACCAACTACCCCCGGCGTCATGTAATCCCATCAACGGCCAAGACCCAGAGACTATAAAACCAACCTCCCGGAAGCATGCAGCCTCATTTGCGGCTGCACAACATCTTATTATCTAGTTCTTACTGTGGAGAACCTGGCAGGCTACCAAAAGTATCTTGCCCATACGGCAGAGTCTGGCAAACTCCCCGTGGCGTATTCAATATGCTAAAAAACAGTAAAAATGATGAGTCTCATTCTCCTGACCCTGAAAGAGCCTCAAATGTGGCACTTTTTAAAATCTCAGGGCTAGGATGAAGGAGACGTTACTGGTGCCCGCTCGAGGAAATCGATGAACAACAGGATGCCAGTGATAGTGATTTATTTTTTATTTTTTAAATTTTTTATTAGTGAAACACCATGAGGTACAGTTGTAGACTTACAAACTTTTGTGCTTGCTTGTGTTTCAATTATACAGTGATCGAGAACCCATCCCTCCATCAGTGCCCATTCTCCACCACCGATAATCCTAGTATCCCTCCCTCTTTCCCCACCCCATCTCCCCCACCCCACCCTGCCTCTGTGGCAGAGCATTCACTTTTTCTCTCTCTCTCCTTTTGGGTGTTGTGATTTGCAATAGAGGTATTGCAACGAGTGGCCATAGTGTTCAGTCTATAGTCTACTTTCAGCACGCATCTCCTATCCTGAGCAGGTCCTCAAATCACCTTTATTTGGTGTTCCCTTCTCTATCTGAGCTGCCTTTTTCCCCAGCATGTGTGGCCGGCTTCCAAGCCGTGGAGCAAACCTCCTGGTACTTATCCTAATTATTCTTGGGTGTTAGTCTCCCATTCTGTTACTGTATATTCCACAGATGAGTGCAATCTTTCTATGTCTGTCCCTCTCTTTCTAACTCATTTCACTTAGCAAGCTACATTCCATGTTGACCCACTTATATACAAATTTCATGACTTCATCTTACAACTTATATATCCAAATATAAGTCCTTGAATATTTGGGCTGTTTCCATACCCTGGTTTTGTTTTACATATACATCTAAGTCCAAAACCAGTAAATGCTATTGTATATGTGTGTTTGTGATATCTTTACAAAGTTACATAAATACTAGATGTCTTTCACCCAGCTAACCAATTATCCATTTACTTCATTTACTATATAATGTTCATGAGAAGACTGTAAAAACTATAACTACACTTAATAATCCTTCTCACATATAACTTTTGGTCATTTATTTAGTATTGTCCTCAGTAGAATATAAAAAGTGGAAATAATTCATGTTAATGTTAAGTTTAGGACTTCAAAAAGCTGTTATGTTTCTATTCTATCAAATGGCATAATGCAGAGGATTCTAAGATCAAAGAGATGGTAGAGCAACAAGGTGGAAGAAGCATGGATCCTTGCTTCACTTTACATATATAAGAAAGCCAAATACAGTCAAGGATTGTGACATGAGTCATTGTTTCACATGTATTGTGCTAAGATACTTAAATTTTGGACTCAGTTTTCTATGGCAGCTGGTTTTACAGTAAATAATATACTATGATATTTTCCTATCATTCTATACATCCATCTTATAATCCATCATTATATATCCAGAATATATCATTTTGTTAAATGTAAATATAATACATAGTTTATCAAAGTGGCAGTGTTGACACACTGACTTTGGTAATTCTTTGTAGGAGGAGGCAGGTGTTGCCTGAATGGAAGAATGATTAGCAGCGTTCTTGAACTCAGCTCAATAGTTATTAGTAGAAAACTCTCTCCCTAGTTGCCAGTATAAAATTTTACAAATATTTGTGGCAAGAAGAAACACAATTATAAGAAATTACATTTCTGGGATCAGACAGTACAGAGGATAAGGCTCTTGCCTTCTACATGACTTGTTCTATGTTTTGATCCCTGGTTTGATATCATATATGTCTACCCAAGCCCACTAGGAAGTGATTCCTAACCACAATGCCAGAAGTTTATTGTAAGCATCACTGAGTGTGACCCAAAAACTAAACCAAACAAGCAAAAAGCCATAATTGTTTAGTTCAGAACCATTTTTCAGATATGTTCCTTTAGCTCCTCAATAGAAGTTTGTCACAGGCACCAAGGATATTTGTGGGTTTTTTCATTGTTAAAGCATGTTATAAGAAATATACTTGCAGTTAATTCAAAGATAAGTTATGCTACTAATACTAGTTACTTATATAGAAGCACTTTGTCTTAAACATGAATACAAGTTAAAGTATTAAATTAAAGCAATATGAAAAAGAAAAGGATCAGTTAGAAGGGTTAGAATTAGAACACTAATGCTTCTAAGTAGGAATTAGAACACTAAGCAAAAAGAGCTGAGTTCTATACTGGGGCATAGTCATTTCTTAGTTGACAACTGTCTAAGGAGTTTCAACTAACCAACTCCGTATTTATTTTCTTTTTTAAAAATATTGAAGAGCCATGATTTACAAAGTTACTGATTGTTGTGTTTTAGGCATAAAATAACTCAACACAACTCATCCACCAGTGTCAACTTCCCTTTACCAGTGTTCCCAGACTCCCTCCCCACCCCAACCCCCAATCCATCCCCACCTGTCAACTTGACAGGCACATTAAAAAGCATCAGTGGTTGCCGCTTAGATCTCTTGTTTTCAGCTCTGTTGAGTCTGTTTTTTTTGGTATATGGTTATACTCCTTACTTATATAACTAGTGTAACCGAATCTCTGATGCCTGTTAACCCATTATATCTTTTCCCATTTATTTCTTTCCTTCTATGTAGGTCTCTCTGAATACTGGGGTCGGGATGATCGAAGCATCCCTCTTTTACTACTAACATTTCCTTATCTAGTAGTTTATGTTTCATAGTTAAGTGAGATCAACCTGCTTGATTTTATTTTTCTGGCTTAATTAATTCAGCTTAATTAATTAATTAATCTTCCAGATTCAACCATGTTACAGCAAATTACATGATTTTATTGTTTGTTACAGCTTCATTATATATTATATATAAAAACATCTTCATAATCCATTCATCTTTCATTGAAAACCTCAGTTGATTCCAGATCTTAGCTATTGTATGAAGTGCAGTACTGAATAATGGTTTGAGTATGTTCCTTTGAGAGAGTATTTTGCTATGTCCTAGGGATAGATTCTCCAAAGTGGAATTGCCTGGTCATATGGCAGTTCAATTGTAAGTTTACTAAAAACTCCCCATACTTTTTTCCATGGCGGTTGTGCCAGACAACATTCCCACTAGCCATGAATTAGTTACTTTTTTATCATTTTCCTGCCAATACAGATTGTTCATACTATTTTTGATTTGTGCCATTCTCACTGGTGCGAGATCATATCTAATTATTGTTGATTTGGATTTCTCTAATGTTAAATGATGTTGAGTATTTTTTCATGGGTTTACTGGCCATCTCCCTCTCTTCCTCTGAGAAGTGTCTATTCATTTTTTCTCCCCATTTATTGATAAGGTTTTTGAATAAACCAACAGCAAAGTGGCCAAGTATAAAATCAATACACAAAAATCAGTCACATTCTTATATACAAAGAATGAAGCAGAGGAAAAAGCAATCAAGGAGTCTATTCCATTTAAAATAGTATCAAAAACCATCAAATATCTAGGAGTAATCTTAACAAAGTACATGAGAGATTGATACCATGATAATTTTAAGTCAATTAAGGAAGAGATAGAGGAAGACCTCCAGAAGTAGAAAAATATCACAGGATCAAGGATTTTAAGAATAAATATTGTTAAAATAACAATGCCACCTAAGCTATTGTACAGATTCAATGCAATGTCCATCCAAATTCAGATGACATTCTTCCAGGATCTAGAAAAATCAATAATAACGTTTGTATGGAATGAAAAAAATCATGAAAAGCCAGAACCATACTGAAATCTTGGGAGGTACTTCATTACCTAATTTGGAATTTCATTACAAAGCTATAGTGATGAAAGCTGCATGGTACTGAAATAGAGATAGACCTTTCAAATCAATGGGTCAGAATCTAATACCTACCATAAAACTGCATATATATGGGAAGTCGTTTTCAATAAATGAACTGAGAGCATGAAATGTAGTAAATATAGTCTCTTCAACAAATGGAGCTGGAAAAACTGGAGAAAAACATGTAAGAAACTAAATCTGGATCCATACCTTACACCTGACAGAAAAGTCAATTCAAAATGGACAAAGACATTGCGATTCAACCAGGAACTATAAAGTAAACTGAAGAAAATACAAGCAGAACACTTCAAGATCTACATAACCAAGGTTCCTTCAATTTTCTGAGAACACTGGCAATGGCAACAAAATTAATAATAAACACATGGGACTATATAAAGTAAAAGAGCTTCTTCTTGGCAAAATTTAAAAAAAAAATAAAAATAACAACCATGGGCTAAAAGTAAAAGACAACTAACTGAATGGGAAAGATATTTGCATTCAACACAATAGATAAATGTTTGATATCCAGGATATAAAAAATATCCACAAAGATCAACAGAAAGAAATCCATTATCTATTTTCTGGCATTCCTGTATGATCGCTACTCTCTCCAACCCAATCCCCTATCAGCCAAGGCATCTTCATATCTTTTTAGTGCATGTAAAAGATACTTTCATGTATGGCTATATTTTCATATCACATCTATCACTGATTATGCCTAAGCTATCTGTACAAGTGAAAAATCATACTGAAGTAACAGAAATTTTAGACTTGTAACAATCTGAACAAAGAGATAATTTTCAGTCAGTGAAGATTAAGCTACCCTGTTAATTCTAAATTTAGCTAAGGGCCATCAAAAGCTATTTATATAAATATGCCTTGAAATGGAAGTATATAAATGATTAGTTCAGGTTCTTCTGAAATGTTATATAATATTCAGGTTAACTAGAGATAAATAATAAAAAATATTGTGTGTATTTTCTAGAACTGTACAACAGAGCCTTCTATAGGCATTAATGTCATAATTATCTATACTATGGAGGGCTCTGATGGATCAAGGGAATTCATACTGCTAAATAGTATATTATCACCCTATATGGAACTATATACTCAAGAAGAAACTTAACTACATAAATTATAAATTTTATCTAACCATAGAGCCTAGATAAGCACAATTTCTTTTTTTTTTCTTTTTTTTCCCTTTATTTTATTTTATTTTTTTTAAAGTTGTAGATTTACAATTTTTTGTGCTTTGGTTTCAATTATACAATGATCAGATACCCATCCCTCCACCAGTGCCCATTTTCCACCACCATGGATAATATCCCTCCCACCCCCATCCCCCCATCCCCCCTGTCTCTGTGGCAGGGCAATCCCCTGTGTTCTCTCTCTCCTTTTGGGTGTTGTGGTCTGCAAAAGAGGCATTGAGTGGCAAACATGTTCAGTCCATAGTCTACTTTCGACATGCATCTCCCCTCCTGGGAGGATCCTCCAAACATCCTTTATTTGGTGCTCCCTTCTCTATCTGAACAGCCCTTTCCTCTAGGATACCCGGCTGGCCTCTAAGTTATGGAGTAATCCTCCTGGTGCTGATCTCAGCTATTCTTGGGTATTAATCTCATACTTTGTTACTTTATATCCCCCAGATGAATGCAATCTTTCTATGTCTATCCCTCTCTTTCTGACTCATTTCGCTTAGCATGATACTTTCCATATTGTACCACTTGTATGTAAATTTCATGACTTCATCTTTTCTAAGAGCTACATAGTACTCCATTGTGTAGATGTACCAAAGTTTCTTTAACCAGTCATCTGTTCTTGGGCATTCAGGTTTCTTCCAGTTTCTGGCTATTGGATAAGCACAATTTCTTACAGCCAACTTGTACCAGACCTGAAAATCTTCTCCCCCTGACCTCTTGACCTCCCTATGTCCTTTCAGTGGAAAAAAAACAAAGCAATACCCTGCCACAAAGGCAGGGTGGGATGGGGGGATGGGGGGGTGGGAGGGATACTGGGATCCATGGTGGTGGGAAATGGGCACTGGTGGAGGGATGGGTATTTGATCATTGTATAATTGAAACCCAAGCACAAAAATTTGTAAGTCTACAACTGTACCTCATAGTGTCTCACAAAAAAATTGTATCATTACATCAAATACTTCAGTGTTTCTAACCCAATTTAAGTTAGAACTAAATAAAATCTCTTTATAGATTCTAATGTCCCCTGTCAAATTCTCCCACTTTCCTTAATAATTGTTGATTGAGGTTTTACTCAGCTTCACAGACAGGAAGACTCTCTTAGTTGCGCAAGTTTACCAATTGTTTAATTCATGATGGCCCTTGTGTATGATCTTTTTCATTATTTAATTGCTTGGTTTGTCAAAATAAAGAGAAAAAGACAGCAGCCTTCTCTGTCTTCACCAAAAATGTTCATAATACAGAAATTATTAGCATAGATATTCTTTTCGAAAGGTCATTCAATCACTGAGAATTCCAAGTACTTTGTGTTGGAATTCATTGTTTTATCTTTGTGTATTCCAACTATCTTGTAAAGCACCTGGAGACCCGAAAGGCACAGTTCCTACAAACACAACTAAATGTGATCTGAGATGTAAACAAAATGGCACTCCTGGGCCTCAAGAGAAAGGACCACTAGGTTTCTGAGTTTGTGCATTGAAGGGCAAAGAAAAGGAAGTCTGGGCTTCTTTCTCTCCATTTTGTCCAACTGCATTATTTTATTTTTTAATCTCACAACAAACCATACTTACTGTTCTTTATTTAAAAGGCTTCCTTGTTGAAACTGCTGCAGAAAAAAAACTTTGCTTTGCAAATGTAAATAAAATATTCTGGGTCCCAGAGTCTTATTTTTCCTTGAAAACAATTGTTTTCATAACCTACTTTAAAAAATAATGTCGAAATGTCCTTTCACAGAAATGCCAGAAGTCATGCTACAATAAATAGAATATGGATTGTGAGTATTTATTTTCAAGCTAACAAAAATGCAGATAAAATATTTTTGGAGGTATCTAATTTCCTTTGGTTTCACACAAAGGATATGATTTACATTAAACATATTTTTAAACTTCATACATGTTCTATGACAATTTTAAGACTAATTTTCATATTTTTGAAAAATAGCTGTAGTTCAGCATGTTAACAATAAGGACATTTCTGAGACAATTTCTCCAGAATGATTACACTTTTCAATATAAGACCAACTTAGGATGGATTCTTAACAGAAGACACTTTATGTATGTCAATAAAAACTCTTTCACTGGAGAATAGACATTCAAGTTCTGTATTCCTAAATAAAACATACCAGATAGCTTTCTATTTCATAGCAAAACAAGTTTCTATACTTTTGTAAATGACAGTTACTAAGAAAACAATAGTTCATATTAGGCAATTGTTTCATAGTATGACAGATTTGGGATGTCATCATTTTAAGAATGAGTTCTTGAAAAAATGAAAACAAGCCCCAACCAAAAATCGCTGACTTTTTGTCAATGCTACTTTTCTGAAGAATGAGTCATGATTTAAGAGGAAACAAATTTTAAATGTGTCTTATATATTTCAGATACATATATTTTACTACTATATAACCATCTCAAATTCAACATGTTCAAAATTCAAAAAGTTGTATTCCACTTCAACCTTCTTCTTCCTTAGGTGCATCCTCCCTTAATAAATGAAATTGTTATTTACAAAAATATCTTCTGTCAAGCCCTGGATTTTTCTTTCTCTTGCTTGCTCCATCACTTCTGTGATTCAATTATGGTATCAAATTTGATATATATATTCATATGTCAAAAAGTTTTTTCAATGTTCAATGTCCTTATTCAGTTCAAATCACAATACTTTGGTGAATATATCACTAGAGAGACTTCTTAAAGGTTTCACTCATTCTTGGTCTATTGGTTCTCTAATCCTGACAAAATTTTCCAATAAAATATAGATCTATAAAAAATATAGACCTATGTTCATTGAATCATTTAGTACTATAGCTAAGATAAGGAAACAAACCAAATTCCCAGTTAAGGATGAATGGATTGAGGGTATGGTGCTGCCAGCAGGTCAATCTTTACCTGTGAGGCAAGTGCATCAGCAGCCTGATGGAGCCTTCAGACTTCCAGATACCCCAAAATTGCTGCTGTGCCTTTGACCAGACCCCAAAAACTTGGGGAAAAGTTTACCAAGAAAGTAAATGGCCAAAAGTTAGGTATGTAGTAGACACACCCACAAACCACCTCCAGCTCAGCTATATAATTGGAAGCAGGGACTCTCTGGTTCCTGATGGAACTGCTTAACGGCTATGATCCCAGAGACTCAGAAACAAATCTCAAAAACCCAGTGGCTTTTGGCAGAAATGTGTCCGGTCCCTGCAGTAGGTTACTGGCACTGGGTCACCCCAGGAGGGAATAGGTTTCATGTCTTGGCCTTTTCCCCCTGGCGGCCCGGTGGCTGTCATCCTCCAGAGGTCACTGGACATAAAGGTGTGTGCCTGCAGTGATGAGACACGTGGGGCCTCACAGGATGGGGTTGGAGCCAGCCCGTTCATCCCCGTTCCAAGGAGACCCTGAGTCGCCGCCCACGAACAGCCTCTCTGGCTTCTGGTCAAGTTGCTTAACAGCCAGGATCCCAGAGACTCAGAAATAAATCTTGAAACCCAATGGCTTTTGGCAGAAATGCGTTCAGACCCCACAGTAGGTTACTGTTGCTGAGCCACCCCTGGGGAGAAAGGGTGCTGTCGCTCTGCACGCTACCCCTAGGTGGCTCAGTGGCTACCATCTTCCAGAGGCTATTGGACAGTCAGGCTTGGGCCTGCAGTGACAAGACACGCGGGGCCTTATGGGATGGGGGTGAAGCAGGCCCTTTCCTCCCCACCCCAGCAAGACCCCAAGTCGCCGCTCATGAATGGCCTCTCTGGCTTCTGTTCAAGCCACTTAATGGCCATAATCCCAGAGACTCAGAAACAAATCGCTGAACCCAGCAGCTTTTGGCAAAAATGCATCCAGTCCCTGCAATAGGTTACAGGCAATAAGTTTCCCCAGGTGGGAATAGATTTCATGCCTTGGCCTATTCCCTCTGGCGGCCTACTGGCCGTCATACCCCAGAGGCCACTGGACAGTCAGATTTGGGCCCTCAGTGATGAGACACCTGGGGCCTCACAGATTGAGGTGCAGCCAGCCCTTTCCTCCCCGTCCCAATGAGACCCTGAGTTGCTGCCCACAAATGGCCTCTCTGGCTCCCGATCAAGCTGCTTAACGCCATAATCCCAGAGACTCAGGAACAAATCTCGGAACCCAGCAGGTTTTGGCAGAAATCCTTTCAGATTTAATTGTTAAAATTTAGGAATTTCGGGGCTGGAGCGATAGCACAGCAGGTAGGGTGTTTGCCTTGCACGCAGACAACATGGCCGACATGGGTTCGATTCCCAGCATCCCATATGGTCCCCCAAGTACCGCCAGTAGTAATTCCTGAGTGCATGAGCCAGGAGTAACCCCTGAGCATCACCGGGTGTTGCCCAAAAAGCAAAAAAAAAAATTGGAATTTCAAAATCATGCGGCCACTACTGCAGTTACGAACAACATACGTTATTCATAAGGAGCAATAGAAAACAAATTGTCTACTGTTGCCTTTTCTGCAGATCTGAGTATTGGTGTAAAATCCCAAATAATAATGGTGGGTCTGGTGTCAAAATATTGAATGTAATCAAAGTAGAGAGAGAGAGAGTAATGTGGAAATTATCTGCCCCACTGGGGTTTTTGGTGGTGGAGAATGGGCACTGGTGAAGGTATGGGTATTTCATTATATGACCGAGACTTAAACCCGAAAGCTTTGTAACTGCTCTCATGGTTACTCAATAAATAATATTATAAAAAATGAAAAAAAAGAAGGTGGAGTTCATGCCAAATTCAATCAGTGGCTGAAAAAATATCAGTACTCCTACATAAAAAAATGAATGGATTAAGGGATTCTAATATATATATATATGTATGCATACATATATGTGTGTTTGTGTGTGTAGGCTCAAACTTATGTGTATAGATGTCATATACATGTATACACATGTAAGCAGAGTCAGTCATAGGGAGAAGGATAAATACTAGCTATTCTAGTTTGATATATAGTCACAAGACAAGGAAATAGAAGATATCAACTATGGGCAAAACCTTGGCTCTAGATTACAGAAGTGAACATTCCAAGAAAGGCAGGGAATGAGAGGTGATGGTAACATTTGGATCGAGGGTCTCAAACACATTGACACTATATAGGTGAGGTAAGCATCAAAACTATAAGAGCTAAATGAAACCTGTAACAAAAACTATAATTAAATTTTTCACCTGACACTGCTAGGTTGGGGGAGGCAAAAGTGAACCTGGGGATATGTGTGGATATGTGTGTATAAGATACAGAGAATTAGAGGATTAAATAATATAATCAAATAATACTTAAATTCTAAGCCATTCCATTAACATTTGTTCATACAATTATTAATTTCATAACTCCCATAGTTTCTTACTAACTTCTAATATAGGTATTAAATGTAAGTTACATTGAAGTACAGTTTTTCTTTTTTTTTTCTTAACTAAAAACAATTTTTATTAGGGGTATAGATGAGTATGGTTTATAGTCTATCAAAATGCCCTTCCCATAAAAGCAAATGTGCATTTTTCTAAATATATTTTCTCAATGCAAATTTTGTGGTATCGTCTCTTGTTGGTGACTCACATAACATTAATTAGTCTAAAGATAAATACTAAACAATTTTTGCAACCATTTTATTAGTGAGGTTGCACATGTAGGTATTTGCTAGCCTTTTACCTTTTCCATTGTCATTGTGCATGTTACTCATACCATTTTTGGACTGGAGTCTGAGTTTTAATTATTGTTTTGATGTTATATTTTTTACTCTAAATTTTGAATGTTTACCACCAAATTTGCTGTTTGACATGTACTTCTTTCTACAGCTATTTATATTTTTGAGTACAATGTATAACAGCTTATATATTTGGGGTGGGCAAATACATAATTTTTCTTAGTTACTGTCCACTTAGGTTTTAAACAGAGAAAACAGTATTGATAGTAATGAAAAGCGTTATTTTACTGCAGTTCTCTTTCACGTTTTCCTTATTGCTATCTTTTTTGTTTTGATCTGCTTAAAAACTAGAAATTATGTTGTAATAGACATTCTTTTACATGTATCTAACAATCATCTCCATGCAGTCCATATGTTACATTGTTAGAAATAACTTCTGATGCATTTTTCTTTAATATTTTTGTAGCCTCCCAAGTAGTGGACAAGAGGTCTGGCAGTCAAACCCAACAGTAGTTGACAGTGTTGTCTGAATGTTCAGGCTCTAGCACCATGGCTACTGTAGGTAGTGAGTTTCTCAGGGGACCCTGGAGTATCAATTATTGAACTCAGGATCTCTCCATGTAAGATATGTATTCCAGTACTTTTAGCTATCTCCCAAGCCTGCCATTATTTATTTTGCTTTGTATTTTTGTTGGTTTTGCTTGACGCCACACACCCTACAGTGCTCAGGAATTTATCCTGACTTTGTGTTCAAGGATCACTCCTGGCAGGTCTTGGGGGAACATGTGGGGTTCCAGGAATTGAACTTTGATTGGCTTCACGCAAGGCATGTGACACCCATTGTTCTATATATAGGGCCCGGTCTCTATGTATGTATGAACCACATTAATACATTCTACTTCATGAACTGTCTGATTCATTTTAAGAATTTGTTGTATATAATGTATTAACTTCCATATAATACAAGAAGTTGAAAAAGTAAAGGGGAATTATTAGTTTATACTTTTATCTTTGTTATTTTTAATACCTTAAATAAGAAATTATAAATTATAAGATGTAAAGACATTCATTATTTTGGATGAATCAGTGATTTTAACCCTTGTTCCATAACTTTAAATAAAAACTTTAGGTTTCGTAGTCTTATACGGATCTTTCAATAATAGTAGTAGTATACCATAGCAGCTACAGATGACTGAATTGATTGATATTATTGTTCTCTGTAATTTATGCTTAATGGAATACAACTCAGTCCTAAGATAAGATAAAATATTTTCTTCTATGAAAAAAGGGATGGAGAGGGCTATAAAATAAAATAACCCAAAAGGATAAAGACAATCAGTGGATTATCTTACTCATATGTGTGATATGTTCACATTATTACATTATCCATCTATTACTTCAAAAGAAAAACACTCCCCCTGTTATTTTATACTCCTTTTTACCCTAAACACAGAGACAGAATGGACCACAGAAGTAGCCCATGTTTACCTTATATATGTCAAGGATTATTCAAAATTGATCTGTATATCTTCAGTGGTCAAAATTATTTTTTTCACTTAACCCATCATAAGACATGTTGAATTTAATGAATAATTAATAAAATACTAGTAAATTCCTTCTATTTGCATTTTTGTGGGTAGTTTGAAGGAAAGCCAGTGTGCTTAGGGTCTACTTCTAGCTCAGAACTAAAAGGACAATGTAGTGCTGGAGATCAAACATGGTACTGCAGCATGAAAAGCATGCACTCCAACTCTGAGCTATCTTGCCAACCCTGATATCTGCTTTTAAGATTAAAATTTTTGGTATCACAGCAATTGTGTAATATATATATGCATATATATGACACTTGATTCTGTAAAACACTCAAATAGGTTTTCTGTTTCAAGTATAAAATAATCAGCAACACTTATTATATATGCCACTTTAGGCTATTGTGTTATAGTAATAAATTCCAAATGTTTGTATCTAAGAGTTTACATAGGCTATTTGGCCATTATACTATAGCAAATATTCTAGTCACTCCAATGGAGAAAGTAGTAACCATGACAAAAGTTGCTGGCAGAATTAGATGAGAAAAAGAGGACATGATAATATCAATGGCTCTTTTTAAGGGAGATTTGAGGTCATACCCAGTAGTCAGAGCTTATTATTATTTGTTCTGTGTTCAGGGATCACCTTTGGTGGTGCTCATCAAACCATATGCGATACAAGGAATGAAACCCGGGTCGACAGCATGAAAGGCAAGAGCCTTGCCTTGTATTCAATCTTTCCAACTCCAATGGCTCTCACATTATCTTCCAGAAGTGACATGTTACTCCCACTAACATCTCATTAGTCAAGTACATCAATCATATAGCCATATCAAACATCAAGTGGTTGGATATAATTCCATGTACCATGAAGAAATAAACAAATGCTACAAGCAGTCCTATTAAACTCTAGGGCTGGAGATATAGTAGAATAGATTAGAAGCTTGTCTTGCATGTACTTGACCCAGTTCAATGCCCAGTACCTCATATAATCTCCAGTACCTCATATTAATCTCATATAATATCAGTGATCACTGAGTGCAGAGGCAGGTGTAAACCCTGAGTGGAGCTGGCTGTGGCCCCCAAATCAAACACAATCAAACTCAAACAACTATACACCACCTTGACTTCATCATATAGGTGCAATTCAACACATATATTATAGCAAATACAAAGATGCATAATGTATCTCAAATCTGAATAAGTAAAATTAAGCTTTCAAGATATTTTTCCATTTATTTAAATAAGTTACTTATAAAAACATCTATGAATTTTGATTTTTTTTTCACTGACAGAAACAAGTCATTAAACTACTCTACAACAGAAAGTCAGAATTATAGAAAAGAAAATTTCCTAAGAAAAGTTAGAGAGTTTGAGATAAAAACCCAGGCTCTTTCTATTATAGGAATTAGATTTTGAATTTGGCCTTTGAAATTTCATCAGAAAGACATCAATGACAGCACCTTAACACACTGGCTCCAGAGCTGTGCTGACTAAGCCACAATCAAGTATGAGACCCAAGTGGTATGTATGCATTGGGTTCAACATGTCAATAGATTTATTAGGCAACTGTAGTGATTATATGAACTAATATTTACATACATGCATGTTCTGTACAATAGGTATTCTACAAATAACTTTTTGAGGGGACCTGAATTTGGCTTATACAGGAGATGAGACAGAAAATCTAGTAAGATAAAAGTGGGTAGGCAGTTGCTGTAACTCTTCAAGTTATGGGCAATATCTCAAAATGACAGTTCTAATAAAGATATAACACGGAGCTGGACATGTAATGAACAGGAAGATATAAAATTGAAAAAGTTTAGATGAAAATCTGGAACATGTTTACCTAGTCGTTTTGACAAATAAGAGATAATTTGACAGTTGTTTTTGATATACAGTTGATATTTTCCACCTAGTTTCTCTTCCATATCACTTTTACACTAATAATTTAATTATAACTTAAGTATATCAAATGTACCTTCTTCAATTTTGGCTTTATCTAGTTCCTCATGAACTTTAACATTCACGATGACTGTTAAACTGTAATAAGCTTTGCTTAAGAATAGCAATGCAAACCCTATAGTAGGAGTTCTTTTGCTTATGCTTGTGAAACTACCACTTGTAGATAGCTAAACAGATACCATGAATACTATGATAAGAGAAAGAATGCCTTTGTCTGGATTGTGCATTTCTTAAAATTCTCCTTTGCCATCAGAAATATATGTTCTACATGTTATGTATAAATTCCTAATAACAAGAGTCACTTCACAATGACTGAGGAATGAATGAAGAAAAAGCCTTGCTGTTTTTTTTATGTAGATTATAAACTTATTTGAAGCCATGTAGTATTTTTTATTTTATTGCTAAGTACATACAAATTAGAATACAGTGAATTGGTCAAACATAACATCCATATGTAGACATATTTTGTTTTTTTTTTTTTACTTTTTGAGTCACATCCAGCGATGTTCAGGGATTATTTCTGGCTCTTCACTCAGGAATTACTGCTGGAGGTGCTGGAGGGACCATATGGAATGCCAGGGATCGAACCCTGGTCGGCTGTGTGAAAGTCAAACGCTCTACCTACTATACAAGACTACAGCCCCGTAGAAAGTTTCTGTTAGTTCATCATTGGCCAATGTGAGAACTCTTTGTTTATGCTAAAGAAACTATAATTTGAGTAAATTTATGTAATTATCAAGTACCTAAATGATCCAGTAGAAATCTCTGATTTATTTTTGACTAAGTATCCTAGTTTTCTGGTAAGGAAAATTTGAAACTAGGCTAACTATGAACACAGAATATTTAATAATATTTGAAATACCTTTATTCAGGGAGGCTTGGACAATAATTTCTGTCTCTTGTGTTTACTATTTAACACTAATCAAGGGAGGTTGCTCATGAAAACTGAGCTTCAGACATGGTGTACAAAAAAATCGACACTATAATTTTTAAGATGTACGAATGGTTGTATTTGTCGTTTCAGATAAAAGAACTTTCTTGCAGTAAACAGACCAACTAACAAGGTGCGATAAAGCAGTATCTATGTGCTCCTTCTCCCAGGGGAATCTGTGCTTAACTAAAAGCAGAATCTAGATGTAGAGAACTTGCAGTGTAAAATAACTATTTCCTTACAGATACCAAACATCACTCAAGAGACCATGTATATCTGGTTTAGGTAGAAGCATAAGTTGCCTGGGCATTAGAATTGCTTGTACAAATCAGGCAGAAATTCACTTTACAAGCAAGGCCCTAGGAAATCTGCTTACTTATTATTCTGTCTTAATTTTGCAGAAATCTCCTCAAATTGGTATATGGGGACCCTGACTTCTCCCACCAGACAGGATTAGGCATTCCTCTAAATACCAGTTAGAAGTTATATGTCTTGCTCTAGTTTTTCTTCTAAAGAAGTTATAGCAAGAATGATGATATTTTAAATTTGTGAAATTGTACTATTCAATAGTAAACACAGACTATTTCTTAGTCTATTTGAATTTTACAGGTTGTTTTTTATCATCAGAAAATTTAGAAAGATAACCTACTCTGAGATACAAATCTCAGTACATCAAGAGAATGCTAGTATTTTTTCTTTTATTATAATTATCTCTAAAGAAATATTTTTAAGAATTAAATATATAGGCTATATGGTACTTATTTTAAATTTTGCATTATGAACTCAATATTTTTCCTCATACTAAATGTTCTTAAAAACAACATATTAAACAATGAATAATGTCCTATCTTGATGATATCTCAAGATGTTTAATCTTTTTATGTCCAACAACTTAGTTGTTGGCTGTTTTCTAATTATCCTATTAAAAATAATACAGCAAAGAACAAACTTGTCCATATTATTTAATCATGTCCTTAGGGAAGAAAATCAGAAGACAAATTGCTGGGTCAAAGGATCAAATATGCTCTTTATGCATACTGCCAAACTGATTTCCAAAACGATTAGACTGATTTATAACATACCAACAAGAGCACATCTACCTCACTAACCCTTCTACTTTATTGCCCATTCTAATGTTATTTGGAAAAATAGTGTACTACTTGCCTTCGCTCTTGTACTAATTCTTTAAATACATGTTTATATTCATTAAGTAGTTTGGTGAACTATTCTTTTTACTATTTTGGTACAATTTTACATTCAAATTGTCTGACACAGAAGTCAAAGAAAGTATAGATAAAAGGAAATTTTAACCAAAAATCCTGACTTTATCATCTTGTAAGGTAACAATTATACTACAATGACAAGTTTCAAATACAACATCTGATTTATCACTGATTTCTGGACAATCCAAATATGGAATAAGAAGAATTACAAATGCTTTATGCAGAAAACATGCATGTTTTTGTCATATTTTGGTATTTCTTAAATTGACTGGATGTCCTTTGTTTCCACTTTTTTCAAAGCATTTTAAAAACTGGCTATTTTCTTCCATTAAATCAGTGAAATCTCTGCAATTACTTGTTATAAATGTTAATAAATGTTATTTGATGTTATAAAGTTGAGCAACAAATAATCCAAAACTGATAAAAATTTTATGCTACATCTGTTTATTACAGACACCAAAACCAGTAAAATCCCCCCTCCCCCAACTTTTAGAAATCTATGTCTCGTTTAATAGAAAACACACTGTTATAGTGTGGCCTATGTGCACTTACAAGTGTATATTTAATTGTATACTTAAGTGTATATTGATCTTTTCATTTTGTCCAAAATTCTAAGAAAATCTCAGTCTCATACCTGATATTATGAAGGATTATTCCCTATTATTCCCTCCCAGGATCAAAAATATCATTCTTAGCAATTCATTCAGAACATGCTTTATTCAGAAGCTTGTGCTGTGTTGTGTGTGTTTGTGTGTGTGTGTATGTGTGTGGCAGGGGAGGGGGTTGGGCAATAAATACCTTCTGCTCGAATGTTCGTGTTGAGGCCAATTGCAGAAGTCTGAGCCCAAACATAGCTTCTGTAATCTTAAAAGATATAAAAGGGAATTTAGTGAGGAAGAGAGAGTAGCTCTTTTTGGACTACAGTACAAACACATTTTCTAAGAACTAGGCCCTGGGGATCATAATCAACTAGCTTGAGCAGCACACACAATGGCTAGGTATTTCTGACTGGCACTTTTTAGCTGCGAGGCATGACATGGAATTGGGATGAGAGAGCTGAAAAAGGCCATGGAGACAAGCGTCCAACTTAACCTTTCTCCCCATGCGGAAATCTCCTTTACCACTGATGTGATGGCTAGTGACTTAGCTCCTGCTTAAACACAGTATTGTTAGAAACTCTTGCTTGACAGTACACGTGCTAGATCCACCTTGACCATTTTTACCTGTATGCACTAATCGAGGTCAGAGGTATACAACTGAAAAATGATGGGGTCCTTTAACTCTGAGAGTTGCCCATTTCTAGCAGAGAAAAGATTTTTTTAATTAATATACTGTATGGTCCTAATTGTGCTGAAAATTGGGTGTTAAGATCCAAAGGAGGAGAAGCAAATCACTGGACCTGGTAGAAGCAAACAGCTTTATAGTTACAGCATGTTTTAGGGGGAAAAGAAGTGAATGGGAATTTTATAAGAAGAACGCAAAATATCAGGGGGATGGAAGGTATGGTGTCAAATATGTTAACTGACAGATGGGGAAGGCACTTGAAAACTCTAGGAATGTCTAGAGGAAAGAGTCCATGTGACAAGCTCAAATGGCTTTTGCCTCATGTTGTAAAAGCAAACTAAGTAGAGACAAACAAAAAAATATCCTAAGGAACTCTTAGGCCATGGGCATCCAATCTATTATAATGAGTGCAAAACAGTATATAGCAGCTAGAAAATACTAAAGACAAGGGCATTCGACTGCTTGGATTTGAATGTGCCACTGACAAACTGTTAACTTTAGACTTGCTGCTAGCCCTTTTATGCTTTTATTTAACTGCAAAATAGGAATGCTAATGATATTTAATCTTCTGAGTTGTTTGGGAAGCTATATGACATATACATATGTACACTTTGTTTTGGGGGGCAAACCTAGCAAGTTCAGGACTTACTTCTGGCTCTGCACTCAGGAATTATTTCTGGTAGAGCTGGCTAGTGTCAAATGGGATGTGGGGATTGAACCTGGTTCTGCTGTGTGGAAGGAAAGTGCATTTTCTGCTGGACTACTGTCTGGAACCTGTTATTTATTTTCTAAGCTGCTTACAGCAGAGTCTTTTATATACAACATCGTATGGATCGTGACAAAGATGTTGTCCTCTGAAATGCAGTGTGGTTTTAAAAGGAGAGCAGAATGAACACTTATTCCAACTGTAGATAGATTACATGTTCGATTATTCCCTCTTTTGGCAAAACTAAATTTGTTCCATTTCCTGCAAAGATTTCATTTTTGACCTGATGATCCCAGGGCCACCTTTCCCTTAATAGATTAGGAATAATAAAAATTTGAAGGGACTATGTCATATAGATCATATGTACTTTTCAACTGCAAAAAAGTTTGAAAGACAAAGGAGTTTGGCATTTAACTGATGGGCAGTATTCAGACAGAGGACAAGAACAGAAATGCAGTTGGAAGGACTTTTGGCTCAAATATACAGACAGTGCCACAGCAAACTTCAAGCCAGAGAGCAGCCACAGAGAGAAATTCAGGAAAGACAATAACAAAATCTTTCATCATTTAAAAGTTCCGTGAACTTCAACTGTTCGTTTTCCAACACCCTTTCCAAATAATATTTTGGATAGACGCCAACAGTTTAAATATAAAATTGTTAAAACACTCTGGGTGCAAACAAAATGCAAATCCAAATGTTATCCAGTACAGAACACAGTGATGTTATTATCTTTTTCAAAAACACATGTTTCAGTTGTATATTTAAACTGTCATGTGCCTAATACTTCTTCCTATCCAAGTCAAAAGATGACATATACCAACCTTTACTGTGAATGTGCTATAAGCTGCAAGCTCCTTCTGACATTAGTATGAACCATTATTTCTTGAAGTCCCTCTATGCCGGACATTGTTCTAAAGATTAAGACTTCAAAAGTCAGGACAGTAAACTTACACTTTCTACAACCTGCTACATTCCCCTTTGCAACTGTCTGAATCTCTATCCTAGTCTCTGCCCAACCGAGGCATTCCCTCGGTTGTACAATCATATTCCAAGGTTGCAAGTATGTAAATCTTTTGATGTCTATAATTTTTTAGATTTTTAAGCACATAAATCATATTAGAATTCCATTATAACATGTTCCTTTTAAAGTCAAATAAAACTAGATTTAAAAGTAGAAGAAAAAACAACTCCCAGTCATTAAATGGTAATATTCTAAGGCACAGACCTACCTTATAAGACCTTAATTATGTTTCTACAACTTCTTTGCTAAGGAAAAAGGCCAGTTTTTTCCCATGAAATTGTATGATTTTTTTTCCAGGACTAGATATTCAAGGCTCTTACCAACAGCAAAGCTTTAAAGTTCCAATTTAGAAATATCTTTCTCCCTATTTTTTTCCTCTTATATTTTCTATAAATGGCAAACATTCTTATAGAAATTACTCATAACTATCCATTAAATGCTCTGTTGTTTCCTAACACTGGGAGAATATTCAGAATATGTTAATTTTAAAAATTTTAATACTTTATTAGATGCTACAAGACTATTACATGTAGCTTAGTCTCACAGCAGGGATGTCCATAGAGTGTACTATTTGAGTAGAATATCAGCCAACACAGACTAATATTAGCTTAAAAGAACTGTGAAATCTGTGATATAAACAAGCACGTGGAACTATACAGTCAGTAAACATTTAGAGACACAAAGAGAAATCAAATGGCATTCATTTGGCCTTTGAAGAAGTGCATTTGGGATATTTTTCATTTTATAAAGGAGAACTGAATCCAAACATTGTTCATAAGGGAACACTAAAGCTCTAAATGTACATAATAGAGCCAAGTCAGACTTTTAAATATTTATATGTTCTTTTAGGGAAATTGTTCTGATTCCTGCAGATGATTAATAATACCTGCTACATTTACATATTCATGGTTTTAAATAATTAACAGGATTATAATTATATTCATAATTCTTTATCAATTGAAGTTAATAACTGGTCTGTTGTAATGTGCTATGTTATTGAACTAAAATCTGTACTCAAAACTGTGATCATATTAGCAACATACATTAAATATGTAACCCTTACTTTATGTGCTCCTGTCAATAACCATAAAAGAGCAGTTTAAATCCTTTATAGTCAATGAGAAACATAAAGGTAGTTTAACATGAAAATATTTGTCTATACTTAAGTATAATTATGTAATTATATATGTATAGAGCATATACTTATATGTAAGTATAGTGAATTATACTTATACTATAATAATTCATTATACTTATGTTTAATTCTTTATATACGCATCTGTATTTATATGTAGTTCTTCAGTGGTATCAGTTATAAGTATGGACTAATTTCCTTTTATTGCAAAGAAATGATGTGGTTTAAGGAGAAGTAACAGGATGTAAAATACTTTTTAAATTTAAAAAATATCAAATATATACAAATTACCAGAATTTGTATAAAATATACCAGATCATTAACCTTTTAGAAACAGGAATATTTACTTTATGACCTGACAAGCTTTCCTAAAATGAGTATGACGATTTTATTATGCACATATCAAGGGACCATATAATCATAGTAAAATAAAAATGATAGAGAACTATGTAGAATATCTTCTACTTCATCCCCCATTCCTACTGCCACCAACTAAAAGACTGAAAATATTTAATATGGTATTTTATTCATTCATAAGTTATAATGGCATTATCCATGACCGGAATTCAAAAGCAAAATTCACTTCTAATTTAGAGATGAATGTAATGAAAATTAATGTGTGTACTCCTGAGAGAAACAAAAGCTACTCAAAAGACGTATGAGAAAAAATGACAAAAAAAGCTTCTACATGATCTGGTCTCCATTGAAATAACTCATATTATAAAATATCTTGCATTTTCATCAAGACGTCAATATTATTAATGAGCTATTTTCAATATAAAATAGTGAACTATGTATTAACTGTTTTTAAAAATTCATGGCCCTATTTTAGTGATGCAATGATTTTATAATAATTTTGAAGTGATTTCTTAAGTACAAAATTCTTAATTACTTAATATAAAAGAATAAATATTTTATATCAATGTATTAAATTGAAAAATGTGAACTGAAACAATCACAATAGCCAAGCAAATTGAAGACAATCTGAGTCAAATTAACTCTCTTATCAAGAGATTCTGCCTTGAAAATTAGTAACTATTATTATATTTTGAAGATAACACAGATCTATAATATCATTGAACCAGTGATGAAATAAATATTTTCCTTCTTTTCAGAGATTTCACTTTTTAAGTTAGATTACAGTAAAAAGAATATTACCCATATTCTTCATTTTAATTAAGTCACTCCTGACTTTTCTTGGCTCATAAATTAAGAAATATCTACATAAGTTTTGCATCATAAGTAAGCACATGTTTTGTAAAAATGAATTATTTTTTCATTCCTTGCCTCAAAATTGACAGACAACATAAAGTAAAATCTAAAGATCACACAAGTCCAGGCATATCATTTTAATTTAGCTGGTATTTTATTCCAAATATTTTATGAAGGCCTAAAAATGTGTAAGTGCGCCACTGGCCAAACAAGTGAAAACAGAGATAGACAAGTGGGACTATCTTAAACTAAGAAGCTTCTGCACCTCAAAAAAAAAAAAACAGTGACCAAAAAAATACAAAGACAGTCTACAGAATGGGAAAGTATATTTGATGAATACACATCCGACAAGGGGTTGATATCAAGGATATACAAAGTACTAGTTGAACTCCACAAGAAGAAAGCATCCAACCTCATAAAAAAAATGGGGCGACGAAATGAACAGAAACTTTCTCAAAGAAGAAATCCGAATGACTAAAAGGCACATGAGAAATGCTCTACATCACTAATCATCAGAATTTGATCATTGTTTAATTGAAACCCAAGCCCAAAATTTGTAAGTCTACAACTGTACCTCATGGTGTTTCACCAATAAAAATTCAATAAAAATAAATAAAAATGTGTAAGTGCATTTATTACAGTAGTGCTGACAATATCTGGAGCTTGAGCTTTGGATAAACTGAGGGCAAGAAAAGGTACATCTATCTGGTTTCAATCACTGGAAAAAGTTAAGTAAAAAACATTTTGAAGTGAAAGATCGAGGAATCAATGTTTTGTTTCTTGAAATAATGTAAAGACTTTGGTCCCCTCAATTAAGAAAAATCCACATATAGACTTTTGACCCCCAATTAATAAAAATCCACATAAATTTTATAATTTATATATTTTAATATATGTGCATTTAATATTCATTTGTATGACAAACAATATTATTAATATGCACATATACCTTCTATAGAGGGATATGCACATCACATGTATTTTTATATGCACTGCTTTCTATACTGCATAGATGTTTTGGGGAAGGTGAATACCAACATATGTATCATCATGTAAAATGAGATGTTCATATATTTGAGAAAGCTTTGGAAATACTGTATTTCACTTACATCAAAATTATCATACCGAAATAGCAAACAGAATGCCTGTTAAATCAAATACTGTACTAAAATGATGTTAATATTTGATTCAGAAATTGTTATCTTTGAGTGTTTATGTGTTCACAATATTGTGAATGGCAGAGGAAGATTGCTCGAGCAATAGAAAGCACTGTAATTTATCAATGCCCTTAGTCACCCACTACCCACTTCTATATATACGATCCTATTTTAGACATAGAAGTATGAAAGATAGAGATGAAAGTATAAATATAGAAATGGAGATGTTTTCTGCATGCCAAATGGTGCTGGGAGTTGCCGTTTTTTAATCAATTCACAACTCATTAAATGGAAACAAAGAACATAAATAAAAATGTGCTATAAAACAGATGGCTAAGAAAAATAATCAACAAGAAAAGTAAATAAAAACAATAAGTGGAAAGATCATTTAAATTAAGCTGAGAAAAATAAGACTGAAAAAAGAACACATTTGAAGACTGGAGAGATAGTATAGTGGGTAGAGTATTTGCCTTACATCTGGCTGAACCCTGAACCTTGTATAGTCCTCAGAACACACCAGGAGTGTTCCCTGATACCATAGTCAGGATAAGCCATGAGCTCCACCGGGTGTGGCCAAAAACCAACCAAATAGCAGCAGCTGACCCCCTCCTTCATCCCCCCCCCCTCCCCACTACATTGCTGAAGAACATATTTTCCTTCAAAGAAGGGTTGATTCTTCACAAAAGGCGATCATTTCAGAAACATTAAAGCATCATCTGAGCTTCATAACATCCCTGGTGCTGGTGGTAGAATTTTTATCACTGGAAAAAATAATAAATAATAGAATTGGGATAGTATCTACTTTAATCACAAAATGCTAATAATGAGAAATTTGGGAAACCTGACTGTCACTGCAGATACTCAGTATTGTTGGAAAGGTAGACCCCACACTGCATAAGTGGCTTCTGAAGAATAATGACAGCCTTAGATAGTCACTTCTTGTTATTCACAGAGGCTGTGCACTTCTATGAAGTCACTGCAAAAACTGAATTAGCAAATACTGAAGCATTTCTCCTAGGGGAAGCAGGGCATTAGGTTCCTCTAAGCCTCTGTTCACATTTTTGTGAATCAATCAATATATAATCTTGTTTTATGTGTATTTCTGCTTACAGACACCTTATTTTATATAGAATCGATTCATTAGCATTGAACTCACAGCCAACAGCACTCTAAGCTTGCCTGAACAAAGCTTATCTAATACACATGCTTTGTTTTTCTTTAAGCCACATCACTGCTTTCTTGTGCTTAAGAGCACTAGACAGCAGTTCTCTACCAAGCTTGCAGGCCATTTCAAATAGCCAAACCAATCAGAAACTGCATCCCCGCCCCATGTGATAAATAACGCACTGGCACTAAGTAGATCCACAAAAGACATTTGTTTACATTATGGGCACTGAAAGGAGAAGCAGAAAACCACTTTGACTTCAATTGGGAGTTCCTCAAGTTTCTCCTCTTCATCTCTTTGAATGATGATAAAGGTATTGTGGACATTGTTATTTAGCTTACAAACTAATTTAGCAAGTCAAAGTTCACAAACATGGGATGCATGCATAATGACATAGTCCATTATATGCGTTCAATGTCCTCTTCTACCAGATCCTTTTTGTAAAACACTGTCCTCTTTTAAACGGCAATTTATTAATGCTTGTCACCACTTTTGGTTATCGTGTTCATATAGAAAATTAAACTGTAGACCTACGTATAATATTGCTTTTCCGAATTTTCCTTTAAAATGAACTGGGCAGGTATCAACTTCTATACCCAATTATATATGCAGTTCCTCTTACTCAGTTTTTGTTTAGCATTCCAGGAAAGATATATTTTCACTTAAAGCATATATTTTAAGCAAAATTTTTAAAATATCCAATTAACCAAGCAACTTAGATAAGAACAATATATAAAAAGATTAAAGGCATTCTTTTTACAAACCATATTATTAATTCACATATAGGGCTACTTAAAACTTCAGTATTTTCTTGGTAAATGTAGTATATATAAGAAAATGCAAAGGAATAGAATAAATGCAGCAAGTACAAAACTGAATTTCTAAAACCTAGAGCTTGCAAATGCACTGTAGGTGCAATTTACTTTGAAATAGGTATGAAATCCAAATTTTAATAGCAACTGTCACTTTGTATACTAAAACCTGTTCATCAATGAAATGAAAAACTTAGATCTCCATCTGCCTTGATAATGTTTACCATGATTTTCATAATCCAAAGTCAAAACCAATGAATTCTATCCACAAATTTGTGAGCTGTCAAAGGGGAAAGATAGATTTGAATGTGGTGCATTTTATACATGCGTGCATTTAAGTCTGTGCACCCTGGTTTGCATACATATTTGTTGACTTGAAATTAAGATGTTTAAGCAGACAAATAACCATTTAAAAGTTTTAAATTACTCAAAGATATATGAACATATATGCATCAGTTGGTGTTTATCAAAATACATATATGTAAAATTTTATATGCATTTAAACTTAGTTTTCACAAGTATTTATATCTTTTTCTATTGCTTATATGATAAATTGTTATTAACTTAATGGCTTAAATAAATACATTTAATATCTTGCCTATATCTCTGGAGATCAGAAATATGACTGAGTAAGCCCTGCTTATACATACAATGAATGTCCTTTTTTACATACTGGAAATCATTGGAATTATATCAAATCACTCATGACAATAGAAACTAACAAATATAAGTCCTCAGGTTTTACAAAAGTTATAATAGGGTAAGAAAAATTAATATGATTAAAAAATAATATACAAAATGGGAAGGTTAGAAATAAAGCTATAGTTCACTGATCTAAAATATTTAAAACATGTAAACACAAATGTACGAATGAAATTAATATTTTCAAGACAAAAGTTTGATCCCAGAACCCCAAATGATCCCCTGAGCTCTGCCTGAAGTGATCCTTCATTGCACAGTCAGGAATAAGTTCTGAGCCTCCAATACATACACACACACACACACACACACACACACACACACACACGTCTTACAATGGACTAAAATCTAGGTTTTCCTGGGATTTTGTAAGAGAATTTTCAGTCTGATAGTTCTCAAGAGTATTCTTAACCTTCTTCTTTTTACATCTTCTAGAGTCTACTGGCATTTCTATGAGTTAAAATACTTTTTTCAAACTTCAAAGCAAATAGAGCAGCAGCATCCAACCTATACCATAATATGATGGTTCTTTTTAAAAAAAAAAAAAAAACTAATGTCACACTGCTACACTTCACAGGACACACCCAACCCCATACTCTAAAAGTACCGCACCACATTTGATGGAATTCAAAGTAGAAGGCAACCAATCTTAGAGGGAAGTATTTTTTACAAATATATGCATATATATGCATATATATATATATATATATATATATATATATGCACTCAAGGCTCAACCTTTAACATCATGTTAGTGATCTCTTATAGAAGGGTCTAGTGGCCCCTGGGTGAAATACAACAATTTTCACACTCTTTCCTCTAAGGATACTATTTTGTAGCATTACCAGCAGTTTTTCATAACAAACAATACAAAATATATTGGTTCTGCTTTGGGGCAGGGATTGGGGTTCTGGATGGAAACATCCAAAATATGGTGGTGGGAAGGTGTAAAGATGATAGGATTGCTGTCTGAATATTAAATGTAATCAAATATTGTGAACTACTTTATAAAATTTAAAAATTTTTAAAAAGAAAATTGGGTAAAACTATTTTAATGCACTTAGACATACAGCCAATTTTTTTAATATTCTCGGGGCTGGAAAAATAGCATAGCAGGTAGGGCGTTTGCCTTGTACGTGGCCAACACAGGTTCGATCCCAGCATCCCATATGGTCCCCTGAGCAGTGTCAGGAGTAATTCCTGAGTGCAGAGACAGGAGTAAGCCCTGTGCATCACCAGGTTTGACCCAAAAAGGAAAAAAAAATTGATAGTCTCCTTTAAAAGGCAAAAAAACCCCTAGAACTTAAAATCAAATAACAAATATGTTAACAAAACTTTTAAGAAAATATTTGTTTTATATTATATAGAAAAATTTTAAAAATTCTTATTAGTGAAACACCATGAGGTACAGTTGTAGACTTACCTGTAGAATTTTTGCGCTTGGGTTTCAGTTATACAATGATAGAGTACCCATCCCTCCACCAGTGCCCAATCTCCACCACCACTGACCCCAGTATCTGATGAAATGGACTGGAGCAATAGCACAGCAGGTAGGGCGTTTGCCTTGCATAGGGATGACCCAGGTTCGATTCCTCCATCCCTCTCAGAGAGCTCAGCAAGCTACCGAGAGTATCCTTCCTGCACGGCAGAGCCTGGCAAGCTCCCTGTGGTGTATTCAATATGCCAAAAACAGTAACAACAAGTTTCACAATGGAGATGTTACTGGTGTCTCTGGAGCAAATTGATGAACAATGGGAGGACAGTGCTACAGTGCTATCCAATAAAATGTTTTTTACACTGGTGTAAGCAATGACTATAAAATTTATCTAAAATAAAGTATGCCTTGACACCCTCCCCTCAAAAAAATACTAATGTCTTCAGGCTCTTTTAGGAATACTTATATAGTAGTGGATCCAGAAAGATACACCAGAATAAGCTTTACTATTCAAGGTCTTTAGAATCAACACATTATTTGTTGTATTCATGCAGTAAAAGATTAAATCCCATTCCCTAAGAATAGCTTGTCTAAACTGTCAGTTCCAAAGGAACCCATGACTGTTCCAAAGAAACCCATGACTGTTGCTAGCTTCCTGGAGATAACACTGCCCACCCCCATCCCCCACCCAGACCCTTGGAATATTCTGACAAAGGTGTCTTTGTTTATATCAGGCTTTAGGCCATGGTTCTTTATACTAACAATGAAAGTTCAAGCTGGGTCCTTGAGTTGAGTCAGAAAGTCTGAGTTTGAGTTCTGGAAAGGTTAAAAAGTTAAGAACTAAGGGAAATCAGAAGAGAATTCTATGTAACAAATCTCAATTAAACTCTAGACACCAAGACAAAATCTTGTTGGCAATCTAGTTAACCCTTTCACAGTATGAGGGTTAGGGTTGCCAACTCTCCACCATGTACAGTTGCAAGTCCTCATGGACTTTTAACTGCTCCAATTCAGTTATTAAGTATATGTTGCTGGAGCTAGGCTAGGTTTGATTGCTAGCATCTGAGTGAGACAGGACTGAACCTGGCCTAGAAAGCCAGGAGTAAGCCCTGGATACTGATCGATGTGGTCCCCAAAACAAAGCAAAGGAAAAAGGAAAAGAAAAATATAGAATGTTGATTAATGGAAGTCTTACTGGTAAAACAATCAGCTAATACACATTAATTATATATGCTATATTTATTAATGCTCTATTCTTACAATAGAGTGTTATAGGTGGAGGGACCAACTTGCACTCTGCAAAGTTTGTCAGGAATTCTTCATTAGCTGATCACTGACTGTTCTCTCTGTGCTCAGAATTTGAACAGAAAGCAATCCCCCAAACTGTCATCCTGAGCTTTTTATGGAGCTGGTTTACCTCTCATTACCACGCTAAGCTAGCAAGCAATCTGGATATAGAAAGAAAAGATAAGCCTATCAATCAATTGATTACAAAATAGGACTATTAGTAGGACAATGGGTAAAAGTTTCATTGATTATTATAGAAACTCCCCCTAAAATGAGAAACCCAAAGATAATACAGTTAAACAATTGTAAAACAAACATAAAAAGAGTACTCAGATAATAGCTAAACAACTGATTTGGTTGATGAAGGGGCTACAATATAAGCAATAGGCTACTCTCTTTATTGATCCACCCACGTTATGCATCCTGTTTTTCTGCCAAGGGATTACACATCCTGCCTTTCTGACAAGTTCATTTGCACATATCCTGTTTTTTTGCCCTGAGAACATGTCTCCATCTTATTTGTCAAAGTTGCTCACACTTTGGGTGCCGGGGTCAAAGAGAGTTTGCCTCTCTCTCAAGGGAGCATGGACAGTTGGTCTTCCACACAGAGAAAGAATGTTATTTAAGAAATCATAGGCAGGGGCTGGAGCAATAGCACGGCGGGTAGGGCATTTGCCTTGCACACAGGCGACCTGGGTTTGATTCCCAGTATCGCATATGGTCCCCTAAGCACCGCCAGGAGTAATTACTGAGTGCAGAATCAGGAGTAATGCCTGTGCATTGCCAGGTGTGACCCAAAAAGAAAAAGAAAAAGAAAAAAAAACTTTAAAAAAGAAATCATAGGCAAACTCCCGACACCATATTTTGTTACCTGAGCACTGTCAGGAGTGATTCCTGAACACCAAGTCAGGCATAAGCCCTGAGCACAGTCGGTTGTGGCCCCCAAACCATAAAGAACTCATGAGGATGAGAAAACATATTTGCTATACTACTGTATCTTGCATACTGCAGATAGTTAAAAGATTGAAAATCGGTTAGTACCTATATGAATATTCACTTCAATGATACCAAACACTGTATATGTCATGCATATTACTAATGAACATCAAAATGAAAAGATAAAATGGGTATTGGAGCCATAGTACAGTGGGTAAGGTGTCTATCTTGCATGTACGGACCTGGGCTAGATCTGGCATCCAATATGGTCTTCAAAGCACTGCCAGGAATAATTCCTGAGTGGAGAACCAGGAGTAAGCCCTGAACATTGCCAAGTGTTGCTCAAAAAAAACCCAAACCCGATAAACTGATAATGAAATACATAATAAGTTTTATGAATACTGTGAACTCTAATGAATGACTGAACCTAAGGTTAGTCTTGAGGGCCCTTAATGACATTTGGCATGGACGTCTTGTTGGGGCATTATTATTTACTACCAAACAACATGAACAGATATTCTACACAAATATTCATAATTTATCAAAGTGGAATACTTGTTTTTGAAACAGTACTAAAATTTGGTAAAAGTATGTTCCTTCCATCATTGATTCCGGGTTGTTTTTAGATAAAGTAGTATTTTGTTATTTTATAAAATTTTTAAACATTCTCCATAATGTGCAAACTACAATGTATTGCTTATTGAATAAAAGTAAAATAAAAAATAAATCGAACTCAATGTAATATTTTTTCTTTCCTATATTTTTTACTTGAGGCCACAACAGGAAGTGCTCAAGGACCACTGGTGGCAATACTCAAAGTGCATACACAGTGTCAGGGATTAAACCAGGGCCACTTGTGTACAAGGCAAGACCCTTAACCTCTGTACTATTTTTCTGGTGGGCTGTACTATTATTTTCATGTTAGTAATCTATTACTCAGTAATCAAAACTGCACAACAAAACCCAATAAAAATACATTTATGTTTTCATCTCTAGAACAAGTGGTAACCAAAGGTAAAAAAAGTTTAATCACTAGAGATTACAAAATACCTATCTGGGCAAACAAATTCCACCTCCATTCTATGTATCATGGCATAAAGGCATAATAAGTTTAATGTGAACAGTTAATAAGAAAAATGATATACGTCTGTCACAATTAGATGTGAGCAAAGGGAAGCAGGGGTGTATTATACACACATTCATATATATATATACACACATGCAATATAATACTGAATATGATCTCTCTTTAAACTTTTTCTTCTGTGATTCTGATATTCTACAGAAGAAAAAATCCAGGTACAAATATTTCTCTTATTTTCAGTTCTGCAATCAAATTTATAAAATTCTCAATACTATAAAAAGTCTAAGAAGGAAAATCACTGTCATTCTCCTCCCGTTGTTCATCGATTTGCTCGAGTGGGCCCAGTAATGTTTCCATTGTGACAACTGTTACTGTGTTTTGCATATCGAATACATCAAGGGTATCTTACCAGGCTTTGCCATGCGGGTGAGATACTCTTGGTAGCTTGCCGGGCTCTCCAAGAGGGGAGGAGGAATCGAACTCGAATCGGCCATGTTGGCCGCTTGCAAGGCAAATGCCCTCCCTGCTGTGCTATCACTCCAGCCCAAGCAGGAAAATATTAAACATTTATTAAATCATATTAGATTCAGAACAAGGGCCAAATTCTGAAGGGGGAGATTATTTGCTATGTTTTGTAGTTATGATTTCATGTTTAAATTTTTATCATTTTTTGAAACTTTGTAATTTTTCCAAGAAAAACAGAAACCACTACAGGATATTTGGAAATAGATGTCAAGGAAAGAAGGAAAAAAAATAATAGCAAAATAACAACTGTAAATTAATGCCAGTTTTGCTCATAAGCCAAACAAATCAAGAATCCATTGTACCTGAACTATAAAAACTATGGAAAATGAATATCTAATGGTACAAAACTCCAGGATAAATAATATACACACACTTTCTCTGCAATAATCTATTTTTAAAAAGATGCTAACATGATATTAATGGAGACAATAACATAAACTAGACACAAGCAGCTGACAACTAGGTTATCTTATGTAACCTCAGATATAAAGTAAAATGCAGATCAAGAAGACTGACAGAACACTCAAAATATCGATGACATTTTAGGCTTGGAAATTAACCACTGATGTTCTTTTATGATTTTATGAGAAGAGCTTAAGCAAAATTAATGATCAAACCAAATACAATTTCAGTTACTACAAAACTCAGAACTAATATATATACATATATATTCACGTGTACATACATACATGCAAAAGAAAAAAACTGAAGCACAAGATTACTTTTACAGAGAAATCTATGTTAAACTAGTCAGCTTCCACAGTAAATTTAGCAAATTGCAAAATAATTTTAGCAAATAGCATTTATTTTGAAAAGTCAAGATACACAGAGTGCTTGATATCTACTTTCACTTATTTATTTTTTAAAACATTTTTTAAATTGAATCACTGTGAGATAGACCCTTACAAAGCTGTTCATGATTAGGTTTCACGGTTTCAGTCATATAGTATTCCAACACCCATCCCTCCGCCAGGGTACATTTGCCAGCACCAGTGTCTCCAGATTTCCTTTCATCATCCCGGCCCCCTATAGTCTGTCTCTATGGCAGGTACTTTCTCTCTCTCTCTTTCGTTCTCTCTCTCTCTCTCTCTCTCTCTCCTTTAATCCTGATATATTTCTACTCTCTCTCTCCTTTTAATCTTAATATATTCAATAAGAAAATTAAAGTAATGATACACATTCAACCAGAGAATAAAGGTAATTATAAAGTTCCCAGAACACGCATAGTAATAGTTGTATTTGATTTTGTAATGCAAACCCATCTTTATATGTGTTCTTATTTCTTCCCTCCTTTTCTCTTCCCTCACTGTTATTCTCTCCCTCTCCCATTTTTCCGCTCTTAAAACTTTTCATTTTTCATATAATTGTAGTTCATATAAGCACAGTTATAAGAAACAAGTTGTAAGAAAAATTAGATACCAAGTAAATCCCTTCAGGGTTTTTGCCAATGATAATATCTGTAGTAGATGTAAAAAAAAGAAGCTAACATGGATGTCATGTACTAACTTTATTCAGATGTTTCCAATTTCATCTGCACTGCTGTGTCTGTGTGTACTTAGTTCATTACAATTTTACAATATAGTATAAATTTGTATGACCACGAACGCAGTTAAGATACAAAGAATTTCCATCATAATGAATCTTCTGCTACCCATTTATATCCACAGTAACCTCCTTCTCATCCACTCTCCATAACCCCTGGCAAACATTACTCTGTAGTCTCTTAATTTTGCCATTTCAAGAATGCTACATAAATGGAATAATACTGTATGTGACCTTTACAGATTGCCTTTTTGCATTCAATAAAATGCACTTGAGATCTATCCAAAGTTGTTATATGTTCCAAGAGTTCCTTTTTATGCTGATCTGTTTTCATAGTAAGAATGTACCAGTTTTCTTTAGTGATTAATGCACTGAACAAGTTTTTTTTTCAGTTTTGAGCTACTGCAAACAAAGCTGCTATATAAATTAATGTACACACTTTACTGTGAACACAAATTTTCATGTCTCTAGGATAAATGATGAAATGTAATTTCTGGACCATACAGTAAATGCAATCACTGAAAATACCATATACTCTTTTCTAGAGCAATGAAAACCATTCTGTATTCCAATCAGCAGTACACAAATGAGATATTTTTCTGAATTCTCATGACTATTTTCATCACCATTTTAAATTTTAGATATTCTTATAAACCTGTAGTAAGTTCTCTCATTGGTTTTTGTTTTTTAAATTGGTAAGTCTTTAAAGGCAGCACTGTAAAAAATTTTATGTAATTATTTGCATGTCTTTGTTGGTAAAATATTAATGTCATCTGTACATTTTATATTTACACATTTCTTTTTTATTATTTTAGGGCAGTGGAATATAGCTTTATTTTTACCTTTATATTATTGTGTATAATTTTATAATGTTATTGATTTCCTTACACTATTATAAAATTCATAAAACATGAGGAGTTATATTTGTTACTTTCAATTGTCATCAGTGATTTGATATAGTTCAAATGAATTCCAGTATGTAAAAGAAAGTACATTAATTACATGTATAAGCAATAAGCATTTCAATTGGATACTTAGAAACAAATATAAGAGTGCTAGAATGATAGTACAGTGAGTAGGGCATTTGCCTGGGTCTCATCACCATATGGTCCCATCACCACCATATGGTTCTCTGAGCCCACCAGGAGGATCTCTGAGCTCAGAGCCAGGAGTAAGAAATAAGCTTTTTATTTGTTGGCCTTTTTTACTTAATGTTGTGTTTTGAGGTTTCTTCTTTTTTTGGGGGGTTGCACACCTTGAAATCCTCAGGGGTTACTCCTGGCTCTTAGCTCAGGAATTACTGCAATTGGGTTTGGGGTCATATGGGATGCTGAGGATCAAATCTGGGTTGGCTGCATGTAAGGCAAACACTATCACTGTACTAGTTCTTTGGCCCTGAATTTCGAAGTTTCTTTAGATTACAAATAACAAACACTGTCCTCCCATTGTTCATTGATTTGCTCCAGCGGGCCCAGTAACATCTCCATTTTGAGACTTGTTGTTACTGTGTTTGGCATATTGAATACGACACGGGTAGCTTGCCAGGCTTTGCAGTACGGGCGTGATACTCTTGGTAGCTTGCTGAGCTCTCCGAGAGGGGCAGAGGAATCGAACCTGGCTCGGCCGGGCTGACTGCGTGCAAGGCAAATGCTCAAACTAATTCTAGATGTTTTTCTCCCATATTCTAGTTTTATTTCATTTTATAATTATGCTTTGTGTTTCTGGGTTTCAAACCCAATACTTCACACATACATAGTATGCATTTTTCCACTAACCCACCCCAGACTTCAGCATTATATTTTGGGGTTTGGTTTGAAAACAGAAAGATAACTGAGCATGGAGGACCAAATATGTTGTGAGGTATCAAATCAAGGTCAATGATGTGAAAGGTGCCAAGTCTTGGACCATCTCTCCAGAATCCTAGCTTATATTTCCCACTCTTAACTGGTTATTTAATAAAGAATTTTAATTTTAATAAAGTCCAGGTTGGAGCCATAGCACAGTGGGTAGGTCATTTGCCTTGCACATGACCAACCAGGCCAACCCAAGTGCGATTCCTCTCAGAGAGCCCGGCAAGCTACTGAGAGTATCTTGTCCTCATGGCAAAGTCTGGCAAGCTACCCATGACATATTAGATATGCCAAACACAGTAACAAGTCTCACAATGGAGACGTTACTGGGCCTACTCAGCAAATCGATGAACAATGGGAGGACAGTGCTACAGTGCTACAGTTATAAATATTTATTTATATGAATAATGTGTACAGTGTGAAATCTACAAACTCTTCACCAAGCCTCATAGTTTAAAGATTTTATTATCTTCTAGAAGTTTTTTTTTTTTGTGTGTGTGTTTATGGTTCATATTGGGCCGGAGCGATAGCACAACAGTAGGGTGTTTGCTTTGCATGCGGCCCACCTGACCGAGCTGGGTTTGATTCCTCCACCCCTCTCGAAAAGCCTGGCAAGCTACCAAGAGTATCTCACCTACACAGCAAAGCCTGGAAAGCTACCCATGATATATTCTATATGGCAAACACAGTAACAAGTCTCACAATGAAGATGTTACTGGGACCGTTCGAGCAAATCAATGAACAACGGGAGGACAGTGCTACAGTGCATGGTTCATATTGATCTCCTGGTCTACTTTAACTATTGTTTGAATCAGGTTTAAGGTTTGGATGAATATTCGCTTTCGTATCTATGTCAAAAATATGTCAATGTCTACAAGTGGTACCACATGGAAAGTATCATGCTAAGCGAAATGAGTCAGAAAGAAAGGGACAGACATAGAAAGATGGCATTCATCTGGGGAATATAAAGTAAAAAATAGGAGACTACCACCCAAGAATAGCCGAAATAAGTACCAGGAGGTTTACTCCATGGCTTGGAGGCCAGCCGCACACGCTAGGGTAAGAGGCAGCTCAGGTAGAGAAGGGAGCACCAAATAAAGGGTGTTGTGAGGATCCTCCCAGGATGGGATATGCATGCTGAAAGTAGACTATAGACCGAACATGATTGCCACTCAATGCCTCTTTTGCAAACCACAGCACCCAAAAGGAGAGAGAGAGAGAACAAAAGGGAATGCCCTGCCACAGAGGCAGGGTGGGGTTGGAAGGCTGGGGGGGTGGGAAAGATACTGGGATCATTGTTGGTGGAGAATGGGTACTGGTGAAGAGATGGGTACTCAATCATTGTATAACTGAAACCCAAGCACAAAAATTTGTAAGTCTACAACTGTACCTCATGGTGTTTCACTAATAAAAATTTTTTAAAAAAGTATGTCAATGTCAACTTTTATTACAGCAGCATGGTAGACAATGACATCTTTCCTCCATTGAATTTCGTGTAAAACAGTCTAACCTGAAATGCTCATCAACAGATTACTGGATAATAAAATCTATACTCATTGAAAGACTACTCTGCATTTAAAATAGAAGTGTGCCTTTGGGGAAGATTGGTGGAATTTGAGTTGACTGCATTAAGTGAAATAAGGAAGTGAGCAGAATTTTTCATGTTTTATTATGGAGATGCTATACATTTCTATATTATATTTCAATCTTTTATTTTACTTGAAGTGGTTATAATAAAATTACACTGCTCATTCAGTTTCAGATTTTTTTAGATTATCTAAATTTAAAATGCCAAATCCCTTTCAGCAACAAATTTTTAAAATATCTAATATATTTTGGCATTTGTTTTCTTCTAACAAGTGGCATTGAGTCTCACTATTAAAAATAAAGCTTGGCAATTATTTGAAGGTATTAAGAACTCTAATTGCTCTAAAAGTCATTGTACCACTGCTTTCCCAGAAAGCTCTAAAAGACATGGGCAGACTAGATTAAGTGTAGTGTGATTATTTAATGTTTTACATACTGCAATATGTTTTTGTATTATGTACTAAGAATTTTATGTTCATTAAATTATAAGGTGGCAATGCTTTTAAGTGAAACTTTGAGGGTCAGAGAGATAGTGCAGTGGGTAAGGTACTTGCTTTGCAGGAGTAATTACTGGGGTGCAGAACTAGGAGTAACAGCTGAGCATTTCCAGGTGTGGCCCCCAAACAAACAAACAAAGTAGATCTTCCCTTCTATTAATATTTCCACCAACTGTGGCATGGCAACCAAATAGCTCCCTGAATAACGATATTCAGGTTCCCATACACTCTAAAAATTTACATCTACAATTTAATAAGAGCTATTTAGCAATATTTAAAAGTGGATGATTGAAGTATACTTTTTATTCCTCATATTAAAATTGTACTTTATCTCAATTCTTTTACCAATTCTTTTACCATTCATCCGTTAGTTTGAATACATGCTGTCATTTGCAAAATTAATCATAATGTTGTCTAGACAGACATAGCAATTAATGGAATCCACTGACTGTCTCATTAGGATGGGACTCTGTCTGGTTTTAGCCAAATTTATTTGATTTAGAGTTAGGTAAATTTGATTAAGCATTAAAAACTTACTTGTACATTTAACACCCTAGCTCTCTATTTCTTCACAGTTCAGTTCATTACTTAAAGATAACGTGAAATTAATAAGGTTTCTACTGAAGAGAACTTTCCCCTGCTCTGGTTTCATCAGGGAGGCATTGAGATTTTATATTACAAAACCACCCATCAATTTTTCAAAATGTTTATCCTGTTTCACCTATCTTGGCCTTACTATGCTGATTAAGTAGAGCAATGTGTTGTCACTGCCAATGCTTCTTATCTCACTCAGTCAGCAAACCAAGAATAGATCTATTAGTAAGAACCATAAAATATTACCATTTTATAAGTCAAATGCAGTTGACTATCAGAAATTTTGTGTTTAAACCAAAATATTTTTATTAGATATGCCAGTAATGGATAGATGGTAGATGAATGCCAAATAGATGAATTTGCATACTTATTACAAAATTGTAATTGAATTGAGGCAAACTGTGTTCAGAGAAGTTTTCTTTATAGTTTGTTTTTTCTGGGCCACACCAGGTGATGTTTAGTGCTTACTGCTAACTCTGTAGTAAGGGACCAGTCCTGACTAAACGCAGGGGACTATATAGGGCACCAGGGATTGAACCTAGGTTGACAACATGCAAGGCAAACGCCCCTTCCACTGTATTCTCTCTCATGTCTACAAAGTTGAGTTTTCTTGATAGCACAGATCTAAAGAAATTTACTTCGGTCTTTGTGTGTGTGTGTTTAGATGACATAAAATTAAGAAAATTTAAAACATTTCGAGAAGTTTAAAATACAAGATATTACACTTTACACTTTCACTTCCTCATCCTTAATGATCACCTTCTTTCAATAATTAGAAAACTGGTCTAATGTCTTCCAAAATCTAATGATTCTTCCTTTAACACCTCTCATGTTATTCATATAATGCTCTTAATACATTATTCCAGTTTAACTTACAATGTATTATTCAATGAACTTACAATGTATTATTCAATGATAGTTATGTTACAATGGTAAGTATCAAGAAATAATCTGAATAAAAGCTTTCATAATCAGGAAAATGGAGAAGTGATAATTAATGGAATCATAAGTATAATAAACTAATATACTGATGTGCAAAGAAATAAGGATATGGCATAAATTATACAGAGAAACCCCCACAATATATCTAAAAATGGCTTGTTGTTGAGAGTGGGGTGTAGATCAATTGTAAAGAACACACCTTACATAGATGAGACGTGGGTTTTAGCTCAACACAAGAAGTTCGAATAAAAAGAAATAAAAGAGGGGTAAGTTATGTACATATTCCTCTAGAGCATTATAAGATTTATGTCATTGTTTTAAGTATTTATCAGTCTACCTGATATAAGACAGTTATCTATAATGACTTCATCACCATAACTTTCATCATCAAATTCTTTACTTACTTCCTCATAGATAGATAAGATATGAGTAATAGGGAAGAGAGATATTATAAGAAAATGAGAGCTCAGAAACCTTTCATTTTTTTCCTCTATTAAAATCTGACAGGTTGACTTAAGTGGGTTAGATATGTTCATAAAAGTTTTCTTCTGTGCTTTTGATTTCCCCAGCTTATTACCTGGGGAATATTATAATAATCTATAATGTTATTAATTATTATTCCATAATATTATAACATTCCATGAAGTTAAGGATATAGAATGGCTTGGAACAGTAATAGAAATTCCATGATCAATAATCTAGAATCAGAATTATGATAAAATATCTGTCAGAGTTTTACATATGTAAATATAATGAGTTATTACTTTAGAGGAATCAGTGAGAGATCAGTTCAAAGCTTAATGACATTAAAAATCATTCAACCCTTTACATGACAGCATCAAGAGCATGTATAGCAGCTTTAATATTACATAGAACATGAAAGCAGTCATGCAGAGCAAGAATAGTAGCCAGATTATTTGTTGCAGATACAATCTGAATGGAAAATTTTCTGGCACAGGCTTCAACAGGACATGACCTGATTTTGACAGGATGGTAGACATCATATGCCAATGTCAATAATACTATAAAATTACAGTTTAAAATAAATCTTCCTGTATGGAAACACTGCACCTTTTCCTATATGGTTGCTCTGTTTTACTATCATATTTGGGGCCAGAGCCATAGCAGCTATAGTAAGAGCGCTAGATTGGGTGTGGAGGAGAGATACAGCACATATTCTCTGCATGTGATAAATTTTTGAGGGTGGGGGTGACACCCAAATGGTGTTCAGGATTTCTTCCCACTCTGTGCTCATGGATCACTCCAGGAAGGCTTGTGAGACCATATGTGGTGCCAGGGATTGAAACTAAGTCATCCATATGAATGGCAAACTCCCTACCCACTGCACTTATCATTCCAGCTTGCTGTATGTGATACCTTTGGGGCCTATAATCACTGTCAGCTTCTTTAGGACAAAATATACATTTCTGATTAGTCATTGCATTAGTATATGACCATCCACATAGTATATGTACAATATAAGCATTAAATGAATGACAGCTGAACTTAATAAATGCAATGAAATGTGAAGAAAAGTTGAGAAAAAAAGATACAAAGATCCAAATTAAATAAACTGAAGGGATAAAAATAGCCTCAGTATATAAATTGATGCAAACTAACTTGATATTATGATGCTACAATTAGTTATATTGTTGCCAGTACTGAAAGGATATGATAGCTTAATTTCTAAGAAATATTTCCATGACCAAATGGGTTTCGGGGCAAGACAATAATGACTAAAATAATTAATTTTAGTATTAACCAATGTGGGGATTTTTTTGTATATTAGTCCTCTATTCTTGGTTCCTTTGTGTGGTTCTGGGCCATAGCTAGCTTTGTTTAAGGCCTTTATTCCTCGTAGGCCTCAGTGGACCATATGGAGTACTGGGGATCAAAATCTAATCAGCTGGTGTGTGGCAAACACCCTACCTGCTGTACTAACTCTGCATACCTGATATGCCATCTTTATTAGCATAATCCTGAACATGGTTCTACTTAAGTGTTTTCTCCTTTTGTCTCTAATTTAAGCTATATCAAGAGCAGTCAAATGAATAGACCAATCACATGTTTATCCATTAATTGAGTTTCTTCCTAAAAAGATGGGAAATTATGCTTTTGACAATGATGGAAGGATATTAGGTGTTGAATACTGTGCAGTAACACTGTACTCTTAAACTATAAACATTTATAATCATGAAAACCACTAAAATTAATATTAAAAAATAAATCATGGTGTTCTGTATATATCTATATAGGTATCTACCATAAGCCCACAATAGTGTCAGACAACTAGTTAGCAAATGACATTCTTAATTAGTTATGCTTTATCCAAAACTGGTTATAAAATGTGTGTTTCTTGATAAATGTCCATCAGCTTTGACTGGTCTACTGATGCTTTTTTTACTGGTCTACTGTCCATCAGCTTTGACTGGTCTACTGATATGTAATGTCTACTGATATAAAAAGCTCAACTATGTTTTTTCTGGTTGTGGTTAAGTAGGTGATGAAATTTACTTCTACACTGATATACTTAAGAATTGGTAGCAGTCATATATTATATACTACAGTAACTAATCTTTCTTCTGTTCTAAGGCTACCATAAATAAGCCAGTATCTTATCTATGGTAAGATATTGGACTAGAGAACTAGAGCACTGAAGTGAGAATATACAAGAGTCAATTCAATCCCCAACCAGTTTTAATTCAGAATGCCTATTTATTTCTTTTTCTCTCTGTCTCTTTGTTTCTCTCTCTGTTTCTCTCTCTCATACACACATGACACTTGGGTTTAAAGCTTTACCTAAAGCTTAACAAAAATAACTGTTTCTCTGCATATTTAAAAACTAAGCCCACTGTTTCTGTTATAGAGAGTAGAGAGGTAAATAGCATATTTCATTCCATTTCTATTGCATACACAACAGTACTTCTGAATTACTGTTAAACAATTGTACATGGTTTGCTGGTAGTTATTAAGCTCTCACATTAACATGTGATCTAATGCTTCCCCCCTTTTTCAGATGAAAATAACAGACACTGATTAAAAACCCCTACTAAATCTCAATGTAGCAGAATTGATGCTATATACTTTCTGTAATTCTCCTCATAAAAGTGACTTTTGATAGTTTCTCTTGTTCTTTCCTCAAATAAAGTGCTTAGTTCATTATTCAAAAAGAAATAAGACAGTAGAAAAAATAAAAAATACTGTAGAATTCCACTTAAATTAAATATATAAAGCGGTCCAGTTAATGGGTCCAGAAAATAGAATTATAGTTACCATGAGCTGAGATCATAGCAGAAAATTAGTGTGTTATTTAATTAATGAATGCAGAGTTTTAGACTTCTGAGATGATAATAGTTTTGAAGATGTGTTTAATTATAATTAAAGACAAATGTACTCCACTTATCATGAAGGGGAGAAGAAAGAGTAGGGCACTGGTGGTGACATAGGGTTATTAGTCAAGGACAATGATATATTAAGTGGTGTAAAGGTGAAGCAACTGTATATATCAAAATCATGAGACTCAATACTATTATAAACACATGACACAAACTATGATAATTAAACTGAAATATGAGTCTGTTAAGGAAGACAGTTGGCAGTGGGGGTGGTGGTCGATGGGAACTTTGGGACACTGGAGGATGGATGGTAAGAATGGTGGTAAGTTCAGGGTTGGAATACTCTATGTCTGAAACTCTATTGCTAACAGCTTTGTAAATCATGGTACCTAAATGAAAGGTAACTCCTTCCAGCAATTTGATAGGAAAACCGGTAGTAGTATAGCTCTGTAGCACTGTCCTCCCATTGTTTATTTATTTGCTCTAGTGGGCGCCAGTAACGTCTCCATTGTGAGACTTATTACTCTTTTAGGCATATCGAATATGCCACGGGGAGCTTGCCAGCCTATGCCGTGTGGGCAGGATACTTTCAGTAGCTTGCTGGGCTCTCTGAGAGGGACAGAGGAATTGAATACGAGTTGGCCATGTGCAAGGCAAATGCAGCCCTACCTGCTGTGCTATCACTCCCGCCCAGTAAAACGGGTACAAAATTTAAATTAGAGGTAAAACAGCTATTATCAATATATGTTTCCATGGGTTAATTTTTCCTGATGTAGGCTCAGTATAAATTTTTGAGTTCCAGTAATGTGTTTTAGATATGATCCCAGGAATTTCAGTAAAAAGGTGGGTAAGTAAAATTAAGACCAGTATAATCAGTATATATTCACCAATAGTGAATGAGGTTTCCCTTTTCACCATATCTCTGCCAATGATGGTTATTCCTATTTTTTCTGATATATTCCATTTTCATTAGTGTGAATTTAATTTTTTCTCAATAAAATGATTTTTGAGATTCTAAAATGAATTTTAAGCTCTTAATTATTTTCTTAATTACAAAGTTGTATATTAGAGTAGTGTGTAATATCACTGGGTATGTCCACTGAATTGTTACTGTGAAGTTCTAGTAGTGTTTTATATCTCTTGAATATCAACTCATTATCAGATGTGTGGTGGGCAAATATTTTCTTCCAGCTTATCATTTATCTTGTTGCTATGGCCATCATTTCCTTACTGGTACAGAAGCTTCTCAGTTTGATATGGTCCCATTTGCTTATCTTTGCTTCCCTTGCTTGTCCATTGGCTCTGACTCTTTAAATATACTTCTAGTAAGAGGTCATCTTCTTCTTTTTCAATATGGATATCTCTAATATCTTTCTAATTGCTATGAAAAGGACTTCCAATACTATATTGAATAATAGCGGTGAGAGTATGTAACCTTTTCTTGTACCTAAATAGAGAAAGGTTTTCAGTTTTTCACCACTTGAGTTTTAGGTTTGCTGTGGGCGTGTCTACTGAATTCTTTATAAAGTCAGTTATTGATCTGAGGTTTAGGTTGTAAATAAATCACACATTAGCTTCCCTTTCTCATTATTGGCATTATATAACCCTATTGGCCAACCACAAATCCTTTAAAGTACTCATTTTCAAATGAAAACTGAATGGGGAAATGGAATTAGGTATATACTTTTAAATTTATGTATGCTGTACCTATGCTGTATCATTTGTTAGATTTATAAAATCCATCATTTTCTATTAATGATTTTGAAAAGGAGACAATTGCCACATTTTAGCATTATATTAGCAATGTACCTTAATTTGTTTTTATCATATACTTTTCATTCTAATAATATAATTTCGCCTGAACATTCTGATATATTATTTTTATTGTTTCTCAGTAGATAATTTGAATAAATTAAGAGCCCAAGACAAAGAATTCTGTTAATTACAAAGAAAATTTAAAACCTTAAATGGTTGTGCTCTCAATATTTCTCACATATAAAAATCTATTGTAATATTGTAAGTAAGTATACCAACTTCTACTAGTACAAAAGACATAAAAACAATAATGTGACATGATTTACTGGAATAAAACAAAATATAAAGTAATCTTTACAATCTATATAATCCAGTATTCATATTTTATTGTAAATTACAATAGAGAGAACAATATATCAAAAAAGATGCTACTAAAGGGTCACAAAAATCTTGTTACCCAGGGCTATGGAACTTATATTTTTAATTGAATCTGAGTCACTTCTTCCACAGAATCTAAGTCAGTCGCATGTGGTGAAATATGAAAAAAATGTAATGGCCCTCAGGCATGAATAATGTAAAAGAAATAAATAAGTTGATTTTAAAAGTATAGTACATGCAAAATACTGAAACTGATTCTCTAATCATACATACAAAAATAAATTTTAAATGGATTAAAGATCTGAATGTAATACTGAAAACCATAAAACTCATAAAAGGTAACTTAGGGAAAAAATTCTATAACATCAGTGTTAGAAAAGTTTTTAGGAACTCAATCCTAAATGTATAGGAAACCAAAAGAAAATATAATCAAACGTGACTGCATTAAATTGAGAATATTTTTCATAGCCAAAGAAAATTATAATATAATGAAAATAGCCAAAAAATAAAATATTTTGCATATTATAAATATAATAAGTGGTTAATATCCAAAGTACATAATAATTCATGTAACTCAACATAATAACAAAATATAAGCAGAATATTTGAATAAATTCTTCTCTAAGGAGGAAACAGGGATGGCCTGCAGGCATATGAACAGATGCTGATTATCAGGCAAATAAAATCCACAACTAGATACCATCTAACACTCCTGAGAATGAACCCCTAGTACATTGTTGGTGGGAATATAAATTGTTGCAGACATTTTGGAAAATAGTGTGGAACACCCTCAAGCTAAAAGCAGAACTACAATATGACCCAGAAATTCTACCTCTGGGTATCCATATATAGAATACGATAACATTAACACAAAATACATCCAAATCAATGTTTATGGCAGCATTAGTTACAATAGCTAAAATATAGAAGCAGCAAAAGTGACATTAATAGGTGAGTGGCCAATGGTGCAGTATATACATATGCATACAATGGAATACCATTCAGCTATAAATATGAAGTCATGTAATTAGCAACAACATGGAAGGACCTTAAGGTATTTATGTGATGTAAAATCAGAGAAGGAAAAAAGACCAAATGTTAGATTATTTAATCCATGCAATAGAAAGATATCAAACTGATGAGCCGCAAAATGAAGTAAAGGTAAAAACAGTGGACACTACAAGAATTAGGTACCTAAGGAGAAGAGGTGGGCTGTGAGAAATGAGGTGAAAAGGGCTAAGAAAAGGTGACTGCCTTCATTAAAAGAATTAAAACCAATTCTTTGCAATAATAATAAACATGGGAATATCCATTAGACCTACAACAGAAAGCAGGAAAAGCAGGTAGTGAGAAAATCTCTATTAAAATAATCACATTCCTTCCCAGCAGGTAGAATCATTAACTCATGCAATCAATTAAGGAAAGAATGGGACATCTGAAATAAAAAACTAGTCCATATTCCAGTTGTCTTTCAACTAGCTTAGGTTCCCATAGGGTCAGTTGCTAGGGTATAACAAGGATAGTGAAATTTTGCTTTTTTAACACTCACAAGAAGTATTTAGGAATGCTTCTGTACTGTAAAAATTCAATAATAGGTGCTATTACATACCAATTATGTTTTATTAGTGAAATTTACTGTTTAATGAAATAAAATGTTGAATGAATGTTCTTATTGTTTTATTATAGGAAGAAACTTGACTTTGTACATTTTACAGAAATGCAGAAATGGAACATAAAAGAATCACGAATAGATATGTGAATATTAATGTAATGAAGGTGACAGAAAAATAGAATTTTACACCAAAAAGAAAATATGTTTAAATTTTGCATGGCTATGTTATTTAACAGTTGATTATCTGGGTTTATTTTTCTTTAGAGAGTTAACGAGACTCATCAAGCATTACTCTTTGCTATTACAATAAAGAGGTCACACACTTTGGGGACTGCCCATTCAGAACTTGAATGACTATATTAGAACTAAAAGTTTATATTTTCAGCATGGGCCACATCCATCTGTGTTAAAGTTTACTTCTTGTTCTGTTTGGAATGACTTCTAGTGATGCTCAGGGAACCATGGGTGGTACCAGGGATTGAATTTGGTTCTGCTCTATGCAAGTCCAATGCTTTACACCCTTTCCTATCTCTCGGGCCTCAGTAATGAAGATTCTATATAGGTTGATAAAATAAGGCACTACTTAAAGTATGGATGCTTCTGTTCTAATCATGATATTACTGCTAATTAGAATAGATGTCTAATAAGGATATCTTTACAGGTCCAGCTTCTTCATTAGTACCAGGAATTTTACTCCTTGGCTTGGAGGCCAGCCACACATGCTAGAGCTCAGATAGAGAAGGGAGCACCAAATAAAGGGTGTTGGGAGGATCCTCCCAGGATGGGAGAAGCATGCTGAAAGTAATCTATAGACCAAACATGATTGCCACCCATTGCCTCTTTTGCAAACCACAACAACCAATAAGAGAGAGAGAGAACAAAAGGGAATGCCCTGCCACAGAGGCAGGGTGGGATTGGGGGTTGGAGGGTGGGAGGGATACTGGGATCCGTGGTGGTGGGAAATGGGCACTGGTGGATAGATGGGTATTTGATCATTGTATAATTGAAACCGAAGCACAAAAATTCGTAAGTCTACAATTGTACTTCATGGTGTCTCACTAATAAAAATAAAACACTGGACTAAAAAGTATTCTTTAATGATTTCTGGGCTTAAAATATGAAGAACTATAAAATATCTATCTAGAATACATAGGCTGAACACAATAATCATATTCAGAAAAATATCAAGAAATATTGCAAATAAAAAGGTGTAGGTTCTCAATAGAGGTATAAGCAGAATGCTGGAAAGGATCCGTTTACAAAACTTTCACATAACTAAAGAGATAGTACAGGAGGTAAGGCACTTGCCTTGAATATGGCTGACTCAAGTTTGATCCCTGGCACTGCATATTGTCCCCCAAGCACTACCAGGATTGATTCATGAACACAGAGCCAAGGAATAGACCCTGAGCACTGCTGTGTATGGCTGCAAAAAATTTGGGTAAGTAAACTCTTGTATAATTATATAATGACATAATGCAAAACACTAAAAATTACTTAATCACAACTACAAGCAATACTATGGATCTCACTTACGTACTTTTTGAGAAATGGAAGTCAGGCACTAAAAAATACATACTCTGTACAACTAAAAATACATCTTAGAAATAACCAAACCTCTTCTACTGTCCGTTAGAGGTCCCTAAAACTTTGGAGAAATATAGACTGAGGTCAAGATTCATGTTTGGGACGCCTGTAATATTCTGTTTTTGCTTTGAATTGTTTCTGTTATGTGCTCATTCTATGAAACACATTGGTCTGTGCATTTTAGGTATTCAAATTATATTTCAATAAGGGAAAAAAGCAACACAGAATTACTTTCACCTACAAAGGAAAGCTACTACAATAATGAAAAATGAAAATAATATTTTTCTCATCTTTATGTTATATATCTAAATTATTTTATAGAGCCAGAGATAATGACACACAGATATACAAGTAAATGCACACTTCTAATCATGTTTGAGGAGTGAGACAATAAAGAAGGAAGAGAATAAATGACAAAGATAGAAGGATAGAAACAAGGAAGGTGTCAAGGAGAGAAGGGAAGAGAAGGAGGTGAGTGGTGAGAGAGGGAATGAAGGAGACAGAGAAGGCAGACTGAATCCAAGGTATTTAAATATTCTAATAATGTCACACTTATATTTTATTATAAATTCAACAGTAAATTTATGTCTTTGTAAGTTACTCCAAAGTCATGAGTGAAATTGAAGACACTGTTTTATTGGGGGGATTGGGGGTGGGTGGGAGGGGTCACAACCATCAATGCTCATAGGTGACCCCTGGTGGTGCTTACAGTAACATGCAATACCAAGGATGGAACCAGGATTGGTCACATGCAAGGTGAATTTACTTCCTTTATTAACTCTATGGCCCAGACAAATCAAACTGGATGATTTTGCAGTTAGATGAAACCTTTGTGATTAGCTAACTCAGAGGTAGCACAGAGCACAGAACGAGGAAAAGACATAGAGCACTGCTAGATGGGACTCCCCCAATAAAATAAAATATGTGACCCACTTTTAGTCTTCTGGTCTAATCTCCATGGTTTATTTAAACATCAATAAAATATTTTAAGTTAGCTTCTATTTGAATATGAATATATTTGTACATATATATACACAGATAATTACATAGCATTTTATTTTCTGAAGATAGCATGGGACAGTTTCTAGTATGTATACATACTACCCAGAGAAATATTTGTCATTTTTTAACACACCCCCACCCCTGAAACTTTGCATGGTGATAGTCATAAAGGTTTAAAAATGTGATTGAAATTTATGACAGTCTAAATCTCTTCCTTTTTGGCTTGATTTCAATGAAGAGCAAAGATATATAGATATATATATATACAAATATGCATATTATATACAGACATGTATACACATTTTTACATATATATGCTGTTCATACTATTGCTAATATCTAGATAAACTTTGAAAATGTGCTTTATCTCTTTACTATTGATCACTGTTTTAGATTGTATCTGCAATTATTTCCTTTCAAGCTATCCTTGGCTCACTTCAGACTCACTATTTCCTTCACATCACACAAAGTAGGCACCTGGAACGCACTAACTCATTTGCAAGTTGGCTTCACTAGAACGTTATAGACTCATAGCAGCTGTGGAACGCTGGTGAGCCATCAGTGTAGATATTTTCCTGTCCTTGTCATGTAAAGCACATTCATTTTTAACTTTCACAGGGCTCAAATTCGAATCCTCTTGCTTTCGTACAGAACTGGAAAGTTATCAGTTATAAAGAATTAAATTAGCCGAATGGAGCAGAAACAACTTGTCACTTTGGAGAGTGTACCCTCACTATGTTTTGGGTTACCTAATGGAAAAATGAACTCTACTTCTTGCCATCAGGGCTACACAGATGGTTCACGAGTGGGTGTGCATCGAAAGCAAACTGAACCTGAGATTTCTATCACTGTGCTAACACTTCCATCTTGGGTATTAACATTAACCAAATCATTATTAACACTAGCTGAACTTTCCAAAAGGCAACTTATTATTGATATGATGCACAACTCTACATAATATAAAAAACCGTGCTAGAAAATTCAGAAAATGGTGGTCCTTACCATGTTTTGATGTGTGTGTATGCACTAACAATTACTTGAAACAATGTCGTAACAAAAGCATACAGATACAATTCTTTATCCCTCCTTATGCTTAGCTCTTTATATTTCTCTTTAGATTTCCAATTAGTGATAATATTTTTCTGCAATGTTGATAGGTACCATTAAAATTCAAATATATCCAACTGTGATTAATCTCTATGTTCCACCTACCTTCAACCTAAGTCATCCTCCACTTTCTGTTTAAATGTTTGCCCAGAAGTTTATCTCTTCATTATTACTTCCCAGAGTACCTTTATCTATATTATTTTTATGCAGTTTCTTATTCTTCACAGTGTAATTTGGACTATGTAAGCCCAAAATCCAATAAAGAAAGGAGTTCTTTAGAGATTAGTCATGCTAGACATGCTGGGAATATATTTTTAAATTGAAGTTTGGTTCCCAAAAGCAGGGCATATATTTAATATCGGAAGTAGCCTCCTTTTATTCAGAAACCAAGTTTAAATTATAATTAGCTTTTATGGTTGAAAATGTACAGAATTATAATTTTTTTAAAAAATTATTTTCCAACATTAGCAAAGAAGGTACTACAAAATTACAGTCTACATTATCCTTTTGATTAATTTCAAGAGGAGTGAACAAACCTTAATACATAGACTTATATTCCATTAATATTCATACAGGATGAATTACATTTATGAAAATATTATCTAAATGTACTGGAGATATAGTACAGCAAGCAGGGTGCTTGCCTTGCATTCAGTAGACCGGGGCTTGTTCCCCAGCAACCCTGAACACTGCCATGAGTAATTCCTGAGCATTGCAAGGTATGATCCCAAACCAAAAACAAGAACTATCTGAATAGAGAACCTATACATTTTTCAAGGCAAGAAAATAAACAAGAAAAATAATTAAATGATTTAGCAGTGGTTTTCAAATGATGGTTGATTGGCCATCATTTGTCTCCAGGCATGAGATGATTGAAAACCACAGATGAAAGCTTAAGCATCATGATCTATACTTTAAATATACTATCAAATAGTTACTAAATTGATCTTGTAAATATAATTTGAGGGTCTGAAGACCTAGATCAGCCAGATGGAGCACATGATTTGCATGAAAGAGACCCATCTCTGATTATTGGTATCACATGGTACCCAAGTATCGCCAAAAGTGACCCCTGGGTACCAATCTGGGAGTAGCCCCTTGAGCATCAACAGGTATGAGGCAAAAAAGCAAACAAAATATTATTTGGAATACATAAATCGTCAATGTATCCTTCCCCATTTTGTGAAGCAAAGAGTTTATTTAAAAAAATTATTTAAAGATGTTAAGGGAGAGAATGAGAGAGAGGTTTGTATTCATATTCAGAGAGAACATAGGCTTCTCCAAAGTGGCAAATGCCACAATTTATTCTCTTTAAATTGATTTATCATTATTTTACATCATTATAGAATGTCAGACTTGTTGGGTAACATTGGTTTGTCCTTGCTCCTCTCTCAATACTCCCACCACAGTGCGCCTGAGGCACACCAAATTTCAACAAGCACTCCTAATCCTATATTGCTTTTCTTTTTACTATATGTCCTTTGCATGGTTTAGTAATGTTCTTTTTTTGTATAAACACAGGAAGAGAGTTGATGCTATGCCTTTGTAACTTGGGAGTTAAAATTGATTCCAAATAATATTTACTTCTGGGCACCCACCATATTTACTTTACTTAAACCTCAGTTGCTCTTCTTTTCTAACACCCCCAAAAAGAGGGTCCCGGCAAGGGATTTAGATGGACCCAGGGCAAGCTGTAAGCTCCCCTGGCATCAAAGAGGGACAAGCTAAGAATAATGTTAAGAGCATGGTTATGGAAAAACTCTGTCATGACCCAAATAGAAGTAACTGATGGACCCTGCTAGGGTTAGAAAAGACTAACCTGGCCCGAGGACTGTGGTCTGGAATATATAGGGAGATGTTCCTAGGAAGAGCCTCTCCTTAAACTTAATGTATATCTTACTGTGTTCAAACAAAATGACTAGAAATATTGGTAAGAAGTAAATTCAATGTAATTGTTTAAGTGGATTACTAACTAAAGGAAGGAAAAAGCAATACACCTTTAGATGGAACCCTGCCCTTGAATGGATCTCCTAGGATTTTAGGGTGCTGAAAACCCTCGGATGAGATTTTTGTCCTGGAGGAGTTAATTTCCTGGAAGAACTTTACATCTGCTTATTGTTATGATAATGTTCAACTGCGCCTATGTGTACCCCTGCCCTTCATGATTTCTATATAACTATTCTGAGAAAAAAGAAATAGTCCCAGATTACCAACCACCCTGAGGCCCTGTTCCTTTGTACCTTGTTCCTTCCTTTGTCTGTCTCTGTGGGCCAGGTAGCAGAAGGGTTGTCAGCCACCAAACACATGAGTTGTGCACCTACATTTCTTTAACTCAAAGGGTTATGGCTTAAAACACCTCTAGTGAATATAAATGTACTGCACCCATCACAAAATTTCCAGTGCCATCACACTATTAAAACGACCCTCTGCTCATTCCTCCTGTCCTGTTCTCATTCCCTCTAGAAACCACCATTATTTTCTCCATGTCTAGAGACACTTTGGTTGGGATTTTTGCAAGTCCTTTTTTTTTTTGCTTTTTGTGTCATACCTCGTGATGTGCAGGGGTTACTCCTGGCTCTCCACTCAGGAATTACCCCAGGGGACCGTATAGGATGCTGGGAATCGAATCTGGGTCTGCCGCATGCAAGGCAAATGCCCTACCCACTATGCTATTGCTCCAGCCCCAAGTTCTTTTGCTTTAGTAAATCTATTCCATTCATTTTTTTTAAATAGGGAAGCACCATGGTTTACAATACTCTTAAAGATAGATTTCATGTATGCAATGTACCAAAACCACACCCTCCACCAGAATCTGCTTTTCTTCAGCATTGTCTCAGGAGGCCCTCATTCCACATTCTCACCTTGGTTTTCTCAGTTCTGTAGAATAGTTCTTCGGCTGTTTTGTCCTATCTATGAGAGTGTTGCCACATCTGAGGAAGATCTTTCTCTATACTTCTTATTACACATATGAATGACACCATTCAGTAATTGCCTTTCAGTCCATTAATTATTTCACTTAGCATAATCAAATTTTATCTATTTTGACCCTAGTGGAACAATCTTATCTTTTGGGAGGTGGTGCTCCTAAGCAGTGCTCAGAAGGCTGAAGGGCCCATCACTGATTGCTAGCTAATGAAGTCAGGCACTTTAATGCAACTGCCCAATGATGCAAACCAGTAGGCTCTGGGGTCCTGGGCTGGGGTCAACAGAGCCAAAACCTGCACTGCTTGAAGGTCTTCAGAGTCACAACCAGTTGTGCTCAGGGAGGTTTCTAAAGTTGTATCCAGTGATACTCAAGGGAATATGTGATGAGGTAAACTGAAACCATGTATAGAACATGCTATGTATGCACTCTTAACCACTGAATTTTCTTCTAGACATCCAACCCCCTTTTAAATGACAGCATAATATTCCATTGACTCTATATTCCAAACTATCTTTATGCATTTATCTGGCAATGGGCATAACAATAAAAATTATAATTTTTCTTCATTCAGTTTTAAATTTTTAGAAATTTACAATTATTTTGTTGTTTCGTTTTTCGACCTGAACATATAACATATGAAATGTGAAGAAAAAAAAAAATCAACATCTTCAATAATGGCAATATGGCCATCTATACCCAATATAACATTTTCCTGAAAGATATATATGCCTATAAATATACATATATATACTTTATTGGGCTGGAGCGATAGCACAGCAGTAGGGCGTTTGCCTTGCACACAGCCAACATGGCCGACCCGAGTTCGATTCCTCCGCCCCTCTCGGAGAGCCCGGCAAGCTACCGAGAGTATCTTGCCCACACAGCAAAGCCTGGCAAGCTCCCCGTGACGTATTCGATATGCCAAACACAGTAACAAGTGTCACAATGGAGACGTTACTGGGCCCGCTCGAGCAAATTGATGAACAACGGGAGGACCATGATAACAATTGATACTTTATTAGAAAATATTTTAAATATTCTTGGTTATTTTACACCATCTTGGTTATATGCTTTTAAAGAAAATGCAAAATGAAATTACTTATTTCCTTTCTAAATCAATGAAAAATTATGCATTTCTATTTTTCAACTAAACAACAAAGAAAAGGGTGAAATAAATGGAGAACCAAATATTTTACAATGCACAGAGGATTTTTTTGCTCATTTTTGTTAAACAAAGTACAAGTAACAACATAAATTATTAGCCAACACATTCTCAAAAACACTCAATTTTCTAATAGGCAATATGCTATTTTGTAGATATGAGACTAAAAAAAGAGTATCCTGGAAAACAGTGTACTTTCATAGTTCTGTGGAAAAGCAGAGCGATTATGAGGGATTCCAATAGAGTTCGATATTTCTTAGTCTTGAAATCAAGTGGAAGAAATTCTCTTAAAAGACGAAGAGCTTTGATAGTAATAAGAACCTAATTTGTCAGTGGGTAGAGTCTTATGTTTATCAATTTTATGCATAGTGAAAAGCAAATCAACTAAGAAAAATCTGTGTAACCTAATTCCTCTGAATCCTATCAAATTGATAGGATAGTTGACAAACAATATTAAAATTTATTTTCTTTCTTTCTTAAAATTTACTTATGTGCTGCTTTTTAAATTTCATTCTGAGATAAATCAAGAGGAAATAAAATGCTTTTATATGCAAAACAAATCCCTTATGACAATTTCTTCTTAACTGCCTCTCTACCTTTCCCTTTACTGTTATCCTCTCAGTGAGTTTTCCTCATTGCCTGATGTTCCTAAAAGAAGAGGACTATTTTCCATTAGATCTCTAAGTATTATATCTGTTTTCACTGGGACTGACATTCACAAAACGGCTGCTCAGTAACACCCTCAGTGGGGAAAAAAGGATCCTATAGCTTTTACAGGGCTTTCTACCTTTGAGGAGAACTCTCTCTCTCACTACCTACCAATGCATGCAGGATCTTAAGTTCACAGTAATGGAATTATGAAACTTATTATAATGGTTAATCCAGCATCTCTTAAAATTTATACTGAATTCATAATTAATATAAATTTCATATAAATTTGAAAAAAATTATAGCTATATAAGTTAATAGAAGTATCTCAAATAATATGTGTAATTTTAAATCTGCATGTCATATTATTTACCTAACAACCTCAATGTTGCCTTTATACTCTGTATTTATATATTTGTATATTTTGTTTTGCAATTCATTGAATCAAATTTGCTCAATATCATGAAAATATTTTGAAAAAAAACAATAAGCACCTCTTTAGAACTTTGAAATACAGAAGTCACTTAGAGAGTTTATAGATTTCTTAAGAGGGAAATAGTTGCAATAAGTGAATTTCATTGACTTTACATTTTTATGGACATTCTATATGTCTACTAAAATACCATAATAACCTAATAGTGGTAGCTCAATCCTAGTAAATAGTTGAGTTCAGCAAGATCAATAGACTTAGGCAAATCATATATTTTTTATTGGTAAGTGATTAACAATAAGGGAGACAATCTTGCACAATGGGGAAAGAATTATCTCTTTAATGAACAGCATTAAGAAAACTGGACACTCATGTTTTAAGAAGGAAAATAATTATATCAGTATTTAACATACCACACACAAATTAATTCAAATTGAATTATAGATTTGAAATTAGATTCTAACCATAAACTATATAGAAGAAAACATAGGTGAATAATCCAGGACCTCAGCAACGAAGATAAATTTGAGAGGACTCCAAAGTCAAGAGAAACACAAAGGATCAAAAACAAACAGCATTACATAGAAATTTAAAAGCTTTTTTTTTCTGTTTGGGTCACACCCGGCAATGCACAGGGGTTACTCCTGGCTCTGCGCTTAAGAATTACCCCTGGCGGTGCTCAGGGGACCATATGGGATGCTGGGAATCGAACCCAGGTTAGCTGCATTCAAGGCAAACACCCTACCTGCTGTGCTATTGCTCCAGCCCCGAAATTTAAAAGCTTTTAAACAAAAAAAGAATCTACCACAAAAAAGAAATTGAAATATTGGAAGAAGGTATTTGTACAACATGACCTGAGAAAGAGTTAATACCAAAAACTTATAAAGAGTTCAAAGTCAACAACCACATACAAGAAACCGAATTGTAAAATGGGCAAAATACCTAATTTATTAGACTCCTCTCTAAACAAAACATTCAGATGTCCCACAGACAAATTAAGAAAAATATTCAAGATCACTTATTTGTTAAATGTAAATTGAAACCAGAGTGAGATATAACATCACACCTGTGTGAATGGCCTATATCCTAAAGATTGGAAAAAAGTGTTGGGAGAGTGTGGAAAAAAAGAAACTCAGACTGCTGGTGGAAATGTAAATTGCTACAACCTCTTTAGACAAAGATATGGATGTTCCTAAAAATAGGCATTTATATGAAGGGCATTAAGACACTAATTTAAAAGGATATTTGTATTCTTATGTTTTTTCATAGAAGCATTATTCATAGTATTACAATTAGGAATTTAACCTGAATGCCCAGTGACAGATAACAGAATAAAATTCTATGTGTGTGTGTGTGTGTGTGTGTGTGTGTATGTGTGTGTGCACCCAGTGGAATACTATTTAACCATTAAAAATGATGAAATCAGGGACTGGGGATTTTGTACAGTGAGGGATAAGGCACTGACTTCCATGTGGCTGAACTAGGTTCAATTCCTGAAACCACATATGGCCCTCAGAGCACTCCAGGAGCGATCCCGGAGCACAGAGTCAAAATAAGGTGTGAGCACAGCCTAGTTTTGCTCAAAGCTCCCCTCTTGCCCTGCCCCCATTGCCTCTCAAATAAAATCATTCCTTTGACAGCAAAATGTATGACACATGTAAGGTGGTTATGCTAAGTAAAAAAAAGAAGAGAAAACCAATCCTGAATTGTTCGTAGATATGCAGAATAAGAATAACCAAAACAAATCAATTGGCCTCAAAATTAAAATAATAAACTCATTCCAAGACTCATTGAAAACTATGGTTGTTTACATAAGGAAAGTGTATGTACGAAGAATGAACAAAGGGTGTCTTTTAAGTTGTAGGACGGTGGTGGGGTGGTAAGAATTGTAGACATATTAAATTGTCATAGTAAGCCCGTGACATTCTATAAAACTGTAGACTGTTCAGAAATAAACTAAAATATCCTCAGAAAATAAAATATGTTAATAGCTTATCAGCCAAAATAGCTCCAGCTTTAACTCCTAAACTATGTTTGAATGAATTTTATAAGTCTATAGTAATTGAATATGATATAGCTGGCTATTATCCTCTGTTTTTATCTTTAGTTGAAATGTAATTGTGATATAACTTGTCATAGATATTTGATTTAATGAGCAAAAAGCAGTATTTCCATGTACTTTTAAGATGAGACAAACTTTTACAATGAAGGCTCAGGTAGTAAAATACCTTTGTCTTTCCAGTCCACGTCCAATAGGATCTTTGTTGTAACATATTAATGTTAACTGCTGTGTTGGCGTGAAGACAGCCATTAGCCAATAAATTGGTGTATTGAAAACAAACAGGCACAGCTGTCTCCCAGTGAAACTTTATAAATAGCCACCTAAAACTGAAATTTCATAGAATTTTAATATATCACAAAATAGTATAGAAACCATTTTCAGCTTCCTGGTCAAACAGAAACTAGACACCACAGCTCAGGATCCATCATGTGCTGACTGATGGCTGAAGGACTCCATTGGTGTAAGTAGAAATAGTCAAAGACGTTTCTGAAAAGGCAATATATTTTCATGAAGTGATATTAGTACCAGATTTTCACAATTAGAAATGGACTCAGACACCTCACACTGTATCTGCTGCCAGAGCTGGTACTTTAGGAATGGGGACTACAGAAACTTACAAGGATGATAACTCTTGCTTATTCGATTAATTGGAATATCCCTAATGCTTTGCTACTGGAAAGGTATGAAGCAATGTAACCGTTCAGTTATAATGACATATCTAATATCTATTTTTATTTTTGTGCAATTTGGTTTTCGGGACACACCTGATGGTGCTCAGGGCTTACTCCTCGCTCTGACTTAAGGGATCACTTCTGTCAAGCTCTAGGGACCATATGGGGTGCCAGGGATTGAACCCAGCTCAGCTGTTGTCAAGGCAAATGCCTTTGCTACTATACTATCACTCTAGCCCTTTTTTCTCTATCCTTGTTTCTTGAAGCTTTCTTCATTTTCCCCCTTTATTAATACCTTCAAGTTCATCAAGTATTATAGTTTTCTGGTGCCTTTTACTAGTCAGACCTTTTTCACTGGACACTCCCAAATAATAATATACCTTTTAGAGCAGAGTGTTCCTCTAAAAACAGTATTTATAAAACACATTTTCTTTCTCTGTCCCTGTCCCAATTCTGAAAGTATATACACCCATTGTCCAATAACATTACTTTGCTTTATTTTGTTTTGGCACTCTATAAGACTATGACCAATACTGAGACCACACCTAACAAAACCAATGAATCACTCAATGAACAGCTGTTAAGTTCTTATTCATATTAAAATGTATGTCTTGAAACTATCACATTTTCTTGGTGGTCTTTATATTTTGCTACCCTATTATTTCAATGCACTTGTTGTCCTGCCTACCTAGAGGCCATTCTGTTCTTCATGTTTATATTATTAAGATTTCACAGGCTAAGTGGGGCCAAGGTCAGACTTATAGGGCACATTTAGAGAGATTCTGCTCAAGTCATATAAAGCCAGTCAACCCTGGCAGCCTGTGGGGCAAAACTATTAACACATTCAATACAAAACAATTTAGCAAGCTAACTACTCTATCATATACATAAAATGTCAAACATTTCTTCATTTTGACATCATAAAAATAAACAGATTCTGTGGCATAATCAAGACAACATCCAATTACATACTATTTCACAGAAACTGGGAGAATTGGTTTTTATCGGTTTCTTCTTATTCACTGCAGTTTCTGAAAAATTCTCATTTATTTCCAGGGAGGGTAAAATCTTGGTTAATTTTCTTGAAAACAATTCCCTAGATTAGCTGTCATTTAATCTTCTCATCCTAAACACTGACTTTTCTGCCAATTGTTACATTCCAGAACAAGTTTTAAATGTTTTTCTGGCTCCCTTTTAAAATAGTTTTGATTTCCTTTTCAGATTGTATGTGTGTGCCTCTTGGGGTATGTCATGTGATTATATTCCCCACCCCCATATTTGTTTCCCAGGAAAAAATATCTCCAAGTATATTTTATTAAATACTCAGTGTTGTTCATCTTTCTGAAGAGTAATATATACATATAGCACTGTCCTCCTGTTGTTCAACGATTTTCTCGAGCGGGCCCAGTAACATCTCTACTGTGAGACTTGTTGTTACTGTGTTTGGCATATTGAATACATCATGGGGAGCTTGCCAGGCTTTGCCGTGCATGCGAGATACTCTCGGTAACTTGCCGGGCTCCCCAACAGGGGCAGAGGAATCGAACCCGGGGCAGCCCTGTCAGCCACATGCAAGGCAAACACCCTACCACTGTGCTATCACTCTAGCCCATATGTGTGTGTGTGTATACATACATATATATATATATATATATATATAGAGAGAGAGAGAGAGAGAGAGAGAGAGGCTGATCACTCATCAGAACTAGGAATTTTCCCTAGAAAAAAATTAGCAATAAAGATAAATTGAAGGAAACACTTGGACTAAGGGACGGTGGTGAGGTACACACAACAGCGCTCAGGGATCACTCCTGGTGGTGCTTAGGGGATCATATGTGGTTCCAGATCAAACTGGGATTAATCTCAGTCAAGACCTTAGTCCTATACTACCTGGAAGCATGTGTTTAAATGTTTTAATGATGACTGATAAAATGATTTCCCAAAGAGACAATACTATATATTTTTCTATAATATGAACATTTTAGTCAAAAAATCCCAGTTTATAAGAAATTAGAAAAAGCCCACGGTGATTTTATATGAATCACTAATTTTATAGCTACAAATTGTTTCAATGTTATGATCTGATCCCATTCATTTTACACTCCTCATTCACACTTTCTACTTGGTATGCATTTCTTTTTCACCTTTATTTTTTTTTAATCTTTCTAAAAAACATAGACTCAAACCATTGTGATTTGGAATCTTCACATTGGCTCCTGACTTTGCCTGCTAATTATGTTCCAGAGCCAGAAGGATTGGTAAACGTCTCCAACTCTTACAAACACATATATCAAAAAGGTACTCCTGCTCTTCAGGTGTGGGGCCCAAAGACTTTAAGATTTCATTAATAATCAACAGCTGGTGCCACCTAGCGTCAGTCCTTGTCATTCATCAGTAGAATCCAATACAGAGCATTTCCCAGTCACAAACGAAGCAGCCTGAATTACAAACAAGCAAACAAACAAAAAAGCCACGATTTGGGGATTCCAGTGACTGATTTAAATTACACTATTCCCACTGAATGGAAAACCTTTTTTAAGTAACTATGGTAACAGGAGCGCGAGGCTAGTAAGAAGCTCGCATTTTTCTCATAGGAGACAATTCACAAAACGAGAGCCCTACAAAAGATGTAAAAGAGTTTTCCAAACTTGAATTATCACTTAAAACGGCTATAAAAAGTGGAAAAATAAAGTTGACAGAACAGAATTGTATTTTAAACCACAGTATGTATCGCTCTGATTTTTGTAAACTTCCAAGAAATAACCCTTTTATCATTTAGATGCAAAATTCTTGTCTCTGAGCTTCCCAGAGATTAAATTTGTACTCTAACAGATTGTACAAAAAGCATTTACAAGACTCATCAGTATTAATAGGACATAATTAGGTTGCCTGAACCACACTTTAAAAAATCTTTACTGCAAAAGCTATGCAACTAGAAAACTATTTTCTTTCCGGATATGAGTTATGAATTATATATTCCAAATAGCTGTGTATGCTTCAAGGTTAAAAAGTACTTATTCAAGAATCCCATTTTTCCTAACATAAGTTAGTAATTCATTTGGACAACTCCAAGTAGCATAATTAGCTTGATGATTTCTACTTGATTCACTGATGTAGAAATATACGTTGTTTTAAGTCACTCTTTCTAAGAGGAATACGTAATTGAAAAACATAGACTAACAGAGGAAAAGTTACATAACAGCCAGTAGTGTTCCTGACCTGGCTGGCTGGGATCTGAAAATTACTATGGGAAAGGTAGAGCACATATAAGCAAGACTGTGTACACTGAAAGGTCATATTAGATATTTACAAGTGATATTCTATTAGCTTGAATGATTTAGCTGCTTCCGTTACTGTGAAGTCTGAGTAGAGAACTGAAAGATTCAGTAGTATGGAGTTAATAATCATGCTTCTCACACTCAGGAAAATCTATTTCTATATTATTTGACATCTGTTTTAAGCAATCACTTGTTAAAAGCAGCTTTGGATGTTTTATTTTCTCTTTACCCTAGTGGTGATAAAAATTATTTCAATATGTTCTAACCAATATATATACTCCCTGACAGATTCCCATGAAGGCTATAAAGATAGAATATGGGAAAGATACATAGTTTCCACAAAAATTTGATATGATTCCCCCTCTCCCCAAAAACTTTATTTTTGGAGCCAAATAACAGCCGAGGCTCATGCTCCATTAGTTTAAAAGTACTTATAAGTATAAGCACTGTTTGGATGGGAAACAAAGATTTTAAAACAGCAAAACGTTCTAAAAATTGTACGTAGTCAAGAAAGACTGTAAGACAAACTCCTTAAGGTCCCAACATCATTAAATAGATAGATATGCAGATTTGCAATCATTTATCCTTCTCTGTCATTTTTCATTAACAGCGTTCAAAGCCCTATCTGAAACAAGCTGATACAGAGAAATTAAGAGCAGTAATCAAGCGAGAAATGATAGACCAGCTGGGTCGACATCAACTTGGCAAAACGTGAATACAGTTCAATAGCTGAAACAGATGCTAGAGTTGTTGAAAAACCCTGCAGGAGATATTGATGCGTTTTCTTCATATAACGCAGAATGAATGAATAAATGTCAAAAGCTTAAAACTGATGAGAAAAGACTGACAACCAAACTCCTTAGAAAATAAAAACCAAGTGTAACAATTTTCAACATATCCAAACATTCTATACATTCTCATTTCTCTCAGTGACTGAATGTGCCACTAGATCAGTCAGTCCTTGTAACTAAATTGCATTCTACTGAGCTGGGGTAGATTTCTCCATAGATTTCTCCCCCTCCTCCGTCATTATGTACCTGGAGATCCTAGACTCTTGAAAAAGACTTTCTACTAAAAATCTTCTAACACTGATTTCTATCCCAAAAGTGTTTCCCTGAGGATGGAGGCAAGCACACTCCCCACATCTAACACAGCACAAGGCAATTTTAAAATCCATTCTGTAAAAGCAACACTGTTTGCAGAGTTTGAAGAGCTCGGCAACAAACCCCAGCTACCAACAGCTGCTTGTTCAAACATATGCTTTGTCATGGTCAGCTTCTAATTGTATTCATAATGATGTAATAGCTTTAATAATCCTACCTTCCATGCCAGCTGTTTTTCCTGTCACTCCATCATGCCAATAAGTTGGCTGCTGTAACAAATCAAGATAGTGCAAAACAGCATCTTTCTCCTGATTCTGTCATCTTCCTGAAAGCATTCTATTACTGCCGACTGCTGGGAACCAGAAAGTCTATTTGAATTCCAACAGCTCCCCTTTCGCATGATTCAAGTTAGGTTAGGTGGGCATGCCTAACATGATTCTCTCAGTCATTTATTATGCAGCTGCTACAACGGCGGTGTGGTAACCACTCTGACTATCTGATACGTCAGTCGAACAAAACCTACACCTCGGAGCAAACACATGAGCCAGAGCAGCGTTCTGCATTTAATGAGCATTCTTCCAGCCTAAAAACAGTGGATCTGCAAATCTCTTTCACTATCTACTCGGTCCTCGGTACAAAGCCTTTGCATTCAATTCTTTTGCTAACTATACAAAGAGGAGAGTTCCTTTGCCACACGTTATGTTATTCACTCAAAATTTTTAGCTGATTTTCACTTATTTTTAAGCCTTTTAAGGGCAAAAAGTCTCTCTCTCTATGGTACTTTTGAAATAAGCAATCTGCGTGCTCAGCTCCACATCTCTGTGCTTATTATAAGAGAAAGCATGCACGTTCTCCAGTTAGCTGGGGTTTTGTGGATCTATGGATTTTTTTAAAAATAAGAGTACTTATTCAAGAAAATAAATGTTTAAAAAATAAAGGGAAAGTACATATAACGCATAGGAAATATTTTAAGTCTAAAACTCTTGTGCTTCTCTGGAGTGGACTTTATGCTAGAGATTTTGATTAAGAAGAGGGCATTCTTAAGAAAATAAGAAATTAGATGAATTGATTCTCTTACACAACTTATTTACCCAGTAAACAAGTGTCATTCCAGGAAAATGCATTTCACATATAAAACACTGTAAGAATCATGTTTCAAGATCACCACTTACCTCATCTCTAGAAAACTGATTTATCTAAAACTTCTAGATAAGCCTCTCTTTTAGATCATTAATATTTATCATTTAAAATGTTAAAAAAGGAAAACAGATGGGTTTTCATGAGGAAAATATTTTCAAAAGGAGAATCAATAAAATCTTGCTTCCTTTCAACCATCTTTTTGATATTCAGTTTGGTGGAGGAGTTATATACCGCCCCCTCAAAAAGGAAACAGTTTGCTATGTAGCTACATTATAAAACCATAAGAAATAATTTAGTGTATGTGAGATACATCAATGTCACAGTTTTTAAATACTTTTTCCTTAAGGGGTATGTGTTTTTACAGTTTCATTGTCCTATATTCATCTTAACATTTTTATATAACAATCATAAAAGTCCTTATACATTATGATTTGCATAATGTCTGGCAATTAGAAAAGTTATTATACGTTACAAGTTACATGATGCACATGGTTTATGTTTAATTTAAAAATGATACACATACAAAAGCAGATAAACTGAGTCCATTTGAATCCACCAAAGGTTCTATAAAACAATATGTACATTATTCCATATAAAATCTTGTTGATCAGTTACTGTTACTTTATTTAAAAGATTTACAGTGAGAGTACCTATAACTATTTTAGGGTTCGTATACAACATAATAAAGAATCCCAGGTGTCGTTGTATATTTTCAGCTTCTCTTATTTCTATAGCTTCCAATCCAGTCTCTCCTTCACTTTACACTTTGTTAGAGTCATAACAAACTTTTTTGTTCCCTAAATCCTGCCCTTTTACTCTCTCAAAGATACTCTATATTTGGTCTCACCTTTTCATAAGATCCCCATGATTTCTGATTGCCTATCTTCATCCAATCTTCAGTTATCAGCTTGAAAAAATAATTTGTGATATGAGAAATTGTTCATTGCTTCCATGGGAATAAAATTATATGCCCATGCTATGCAATTTATTACACCTTGTACTTTCTTTGTGTTTATCAGAATGGCAAATACTTACCTAACAAAAGGTAATAGGCACTGTTCTTATAAACACATATACATGTATGTAATATGATTATATTGATGTTCAAATATAATGTGACTAAACTGATACTCAAGAAATCCTCACCCAGAATTTATAAAGGCAACTAAAATTATATGTGTTTTTAAAATGAGACAATTGATCCTGGGAAAAATTAAATAACTTAGGTCATATTTTTTGCTATATTATTAACTTTTATCTGGAGATAATATTTTTATTGTCCACTGATAAACTCTATGTCAAGTAGATTATTTGGAAGTTATATTCTGTTCATAATTCATCCAGTTCAGCTTCTTGAAAACACTACAATAAGGATTGGTCATATGGAAAAATACAAATATGGATCTTATTTCTATGGAGCATATGTAAGAGGCTTACTCCTTTAGGCCCAAAGTTTTTCAATAGAATACAAGAGGTCAGTGAACTTGGATGAGAAAAACAGCAACATGTTCATTTTCATTAACTTCTAATAAAAGGTGTTATATTCCTTTATGTTTGTAGTATTAGTAGCATTATCAATACCTATGTTTATATTACAAATAAAAATTTAAAACTTGTCGCATTTTATAAATGCCACACATTTCTCACATACTTTTGACATTTGACCAGAACTCTTGAGTTCATTTCCATATTATTTAGTTTAAAGAAAGTGTGCCTGACTTCACATCTATGTATATTGCATCTCTTAGTACAATAATCAGTTTGTGGAAGTCACCCAGTGTCCAGTGGCTAATCGAAAAGTTATGGCTTATGAACACAATAAAATGCTATACAATGACAAGAAAAAAATGTGCAGTTTGAAACAATTTGATAAATTTGGAGTGTAAAATGCCCTTAAAATGTTTGGAAAACTGTATTCAATATAACTGATTTTTTGTTATAATCCTTAGTACTTTATTTTAGCTATCTCAATCTAATTCAGATAAGCTTCTCCACTGCCAAAGGCCTTAATATTTAGGGATTTAAGTTTCACCACATGTGAGGAGGTACACAGTACAATTCTTAATAGAGAATAGTACATTATAGCATATACATTCTTTCCAAAGCTGGACAGTCTGAGTTTACATCATTGATTCATAACTTAAAATTGAGGCATTCTAGGACTTAGTTTACTCTTTCATAAAAAAATTGAAATTACAGATGCGCATTTGCATTTTTACTGTGGAGATTAAATAGGACAAATGCAAAATACTTGGTGCAATTTTAACATCTTTTAAACATTAATGCTTGTTAAATATTAGTATAAAGTATGTATAGTAAAGTATTGTGATAAGAGCTGTGAAACATAAAATTTATAGACTTGTTAGCAGAAGAACTGGAACTGTCATATACTAATAATGAAATGTAAAATGTTAAAATGACTATAAACAAACAGTTTGGTAGTTTCTTAAAAAGATAAATTTGTACATGATCAAAATTAACCTTTTCACATTAAGAGAAGTGAAAACCAACAAAAAATGTAATACTCTATCAGTTAAATTCGTAATAGATCCAAACTGGGAATAATACACATTATCATATAACAGCACATCATTCACAAAATTTTATATATGTATATATATATATCCTGTAGTAAAATACTACTTTGCCATGGAAAGGACAGAGAGAAATGTATGTGAAAACATATCAAATTATGCTATTTAAAAATGTACAGCCTATTTAATGTCCATAATACATCAATAGTACTGTCAAACCCTTTTTGTTGAAGATAAGTATATTTTAAAAGCTACAAAATAAAAATATCATTACTATTTTTATCATACATTTTGTGGAAATTAAAATTAATTTCATTGAATACTAAATTGAAGTAATGACAAATGAAATAAGATAGACTAAATCAAGACATTCTTTTGCCATTGGACAAAAGCAAAAGATATACACATTCTACAAATGCATATACAGAAATTTTGAATGAATGAATATTGGAATTATTAGAGATTAAACCTAAAATATTTTATCTTACAAATTTAATAATTCCTAATTTTTTAAACTTGCAGTATGAATTAGGAAATTTGGACAAGTGACATAGTACAGTGCTTGCAATGCAAATACTTATGAGTCACAGACCGAGAGTCAATTGCCAGCATTGCATACAGTCCCCTGGGCAGAGTCAGGAATGGCCCCTGAGCATAGAGCCAGGAATAAGCCTTGAACACATCCTGGGGTGTTCCAAAAAACAACAAGAAAAAAACATATTTTTTTCAACACATTTGGGCATGGGTGTAATTCAGTACTAGAGTGTCTGACTTGCAATTCCAGGCACCACCTCATAGTCAGAGTACAATCTGGGCAGCTCTGCAGTTTGTGATCCCCAGTGACACAACAAAGAACATATTTGTCAACAGAACAAAGGAATAGACCAGCACCACAAGTATGTGACCCCCCAAGTACCACAACTTACTTGTTTTTTATTAGTAACCAAGGTATCATTAGGTTGCCAGACTGTATATGTTTGAGTGTTGCAATTTCGCACTTCAAAAATAAATCTACAGCTGCCTCCAAAGTACCAATATCCCTCCACTGTAGTTCATTGAACTTCTCCCCTTTTAACTCAGATCCCCTCTGATCATTTCATTTCTATGTCTGAATTAGTCCATGGGTAATTTTTATTTGTCTTTTGTTTGTTCCCTTGCTTTACTTCTCTGTATACTACATGTGAGTAAGACCAACCTGTACTTGTTTTTCCCTTCCTGATTATTTCAATTAGCTTATTCCTTCCTTCAATTGCACCTCCATTGTTATGAAGGATGAGATTTCATTCTTTCTTGTGGCTAAGTAGCATATCTTTGCAAATACATACCACATTTTCTTCATCTACTTATCTGTCTATAGGCACTTGGGTTGTTTCCAGATTTGGGCTACTATAAATAGTACTGCAAAGATACTGGTATGCATATATTTTTTTCAAATAGTGCTTTTGATTTATTTGGATAGATGCACAGAAGTGAAATTGCTGGAATATATTATAACTCTAGTTTTTACATATTTAGAAATCATTATACTGTTTTACATAAGTTCCGAGCCAACTTTGGCACTAGCCATAAATGAGGGTTCCTTTTTCTCCAAATCCCCACTGCATTTTTTTTCTGGGTAAAATATCTCACTGATAGTTTTATACTGACCATGCTCACACGTGGGATGTCCCAAAACCACCCTTTCCATTGTGATTTCAATTTGCATCGCCCTGATAATCAGTGGCTATGAACATTTTATGGGTGTTTCGCATTTCAATGTTTTGTTTTCTTTGATGAAAAGTCTGTTTGGCTCTCTAAATGGGATTGATTTCATGTAGAAACCCACTTTTTATCATATTTTATATATTAATACTAATTACAATCACAATCACAACCATTCTGTTATTCGTTGATTTCCTCGAGCAGGCCCCAGTAATGTCTCCTTCGTCCTAGCCCTGAAATTTTTTTAAAAAGTGCCATATTCAAGGCTCTTTCAGATTTAGGAGAATGAAACCCTTCATTGTTACTGGTATTTGGCATATTGGGTATACCACGGGGAGTTTGCCAGACTCTGCCATGTGGGCAGGTTACATTTGGTAGCCTGCCAGTTTGTCCAAAGTAGGAATGAGATATGAAGATGTCGCATGGCCGTGAATGCGGCCCTGTGGTCCCGGGAGCTGGGTTTTATCGTCTCTGAGTCTTGGCCGTTGATGGGATTACACGGCACCAGGGGAACAGTTGGTGGGTGTGACCCCCGCCTACTGGAATTTGAAGGATCTGGGTGGACGATGCTTGGCCCCAATCCGAGTAGGCTTGGAGATCTCAGCCCCGGGACCCACGTGCCTTTGGTCCTCTGCCGGTATCTTCATTTATTAATACATAGATTAATACTAATAATTAATTATAAATCTCTTACTCAAAAATCTATGAAATTTTATAATAATATATACATTGAACAATACTATAAAACCCATATAATAACCCTAGACATCTCAAGAAAACAAATTTCCCCAAAATATAGCATTTATGTCACCACTCAATACTTATTCTTGTTTAATAACAGAACATTTTTTTCTATTTTATTCAATATACCAAATTTGTTCTATTTACTTTGAGCTTATACACTTGATCACTTGACATCCCATTTCTCATCGATTTGCTTGAGAGAGCACCAGTAATGTCTCCATTTGTCCCTGTCGTGTGCTAGTGTGGCCCAATGACATCTGCTCGTTCTAGGAACACAAATAGCCTCAAACCGATTGTTCAGGGACTTGATGAAGAAGTCTGACCATCTATCTCATAGGTGGACGGCCACGTGATCTTTTGACGTCCCGTGTAATTCAGTCGGTAATGGCTCTAGTCCAGCAATCATCTCCAAATCTCATTACATGTCCAGCCCAACTGATTTTTGATGTCTTGGCAAACGAGACAGCATCTCTGACTCTTGTTCGTGGATGGAGGTCAGAGCTCCAGATTCTTTCTCTCATTTGAGTGAAGTGTGATACTCCAAGCATAGCTCTTTTGATTCCTCTTTGGGAGACCCAAATAGCGTTCTCATCCTGTTTGCGTAGGGCCCAGGTCTCTGAGGCGTATGTTAATGCAGGAAGAACAATGGAATCAAAGAGATGTGCCTGGAGCTGGAGGTTCTTCATCCTCTTAGCTGTATCTTCGAAGCTCTTGAAGGCGTTCCAAGAGCTTATACACTAGTAAAGTAATTTTGTTGGTTCTAATAATGATCAGCTAAATAAACCTCTAAAATTTGACCAAATTAATTTGTTGCCACGTAATTTCCCCAGTTATTGAAAAATTGGAATTAGTAGCTTCTTGTGTTAAGCACTAAAGAAATGTTAAAGAGCTTTATTTTATGAATTAATTTTTATTTCACAGAAAAATATATCATATAAAATTTAGTGAATATTCTGAGGAGAATATAACTGAGGAAAGACTAAATAAATCCATGATACAATGAAAACACTTTGTCCTAGAGGTTTTTCGCAGATGCAGTATTTTAAAAGTTGAATAATGATCACCTCTTAGTATCTGTTTAGTATCTGTATTACAAACTATAATGCCCAAAAGGAAAAGGAGAGATTGAGAGAAAGAGAGAGAGAGAGAGAGACAGAGAGAGAGACATGTCATAGAGTGACAGGAGGAAAACTGGGGACATTTGTGGTGAGAAATGTTCATTTGTGGTGGTATGGGTGTTGGAACATTGTATGACTGAAATCTAATCATGAACAATCATGAACATCTTTGCAACTGTATCTCATGGTGAGTCCATAAAAATAAAAGTTTTAGCTATATAATTTATAATTTTAAAATTACTACATGAATTAAAGGCTAAACAACTAAAAACAGAAAAAACTGGCTTCATAATGTGAATGTAACACTGTCTTTCTCCCCATATAGATTAGCCAAAACATATTTAGATGTTTAAATTATGCACACACTTACATACACACACAAACTATATCATGATGACTCAAACTTTTTCACTAGTTTCTCACTAATCTTAGAGCCAAAACCCATAAAGTAATATGCCAAGTAGTATGATGCTGAGTAATCTATTCACTTGATGTCATAACAGAACATGCTCCTTAATAAAAATTAATTTTAATTAAGGCATAATGATTTGCAAATATGTTCAGAGTTGAGTTTTAGGCATACAATGTTCCAACAATGTTCCAACATCTATCCCACCACAAGTGTCAACTCTCCTTCACCAATATCCCTAGGTTCCTTCCTACCCCATCTTTCCTCCTTGACTGGTACATTTTTAGGTTTGATTGTTGTAGTTTGGATCTATGCTTCTGTTGTTGTCGGTTCCGTTTTTACTTTTCATCCCCTATATCTTTCTTATTTTCATCTAATCACACTGACTGGACTTACTTCAAATATACCAAGATTAGCCCCGCCATGGGACACTTTGGTTAACTTATATTTTCCATTAGGTGAATTGTCTCAAGAGTATAGCAAGCTCAGTCATTACCCTCTGCTCAAATGTTATCATAAAGAAAGCTCTTTGTGGACATTTCTATCTAAGATAATACTTCCCCAATATTAATATTTCTCTTTCTTTCTTCTTCTTTATAGAATATGCAACAATGTGCAATATTTAATAATTATTTGTTACATTAAGCAACCATTTCCCTTACCTGACTTTTCTGTTGCTTGGAATATTTCTGTCCTCAAAGAGTTTTCATAGCCAGAAAGATAGACATTGGACAAATAATAAAAAGTGTGATAAAATGTACAATGAGAGGTAGAGACACATAATATTTAGAAGCATATAATTGAAGGACTAATCTTAACAGAGGAGATTGTTTTAGTTTAATTAAAATTTGCATTATTTTTAACTTAGGTTACATGATTACAATATTGTTAATGTTCATGATATAGATAAATGACTTTATACCTTCATTACCATCAACATGCCCCAAGACCTTCACCTCTGTCCTTATGCTACCTCTGGTAGCCCTCTTCCTCTTCCACTCCATTTCTGCTTGTTACTTTCAGTTTTGCAAACAGAGGCCAAGGATTTGTCCTCAACATGCTGTTATCTGTTCCCTTGTTTAGATCATATACCACAGAGGAGTGTAATTATCTAGCACCTGTCCTTCTCCTGCCTTATTTTACTGAATATGATATCATCAACTTCCATCCAAGTTGCAGAAAAGTACAAGATTTCAACTATTTCTACAGTTGCGTAGTGTTTGATTATATCTATCCACTTATCTGTTGTTGAGCATTTGGTTTGTTTTCATATCCTTGAGATTATACAAAGTGTTGCAATGAACATAAGCGTGCATATTTTTGAATGAATGCTTTTGTGCTTTGGGGGGTAGATGCCAAGAAGTGTAATCACTGAGTTATATTGGTTTTCTAGTTATACTTTTCCTGGAAATCTCCATATGTTATCCACAGAGGCTGAACCTGATGACATTCCCACCTACAGTGGACGAGGATGCCTTTCTCTGAAAATCATTGGTTGTTTAAAGTCTTTTTGATATGCCATTCTCACTGGTGTGAGATGATTATCTCACTGCCACTTAATATGCATAGAAAATTACCTTAAAACATGGAACTAAAGAATAAGTAGTAATCACATGGGTGTCAAAGAATAAAGGTGGGACATGCCTTAAGAAGAAAAAATAACACAGGAGATCATCTAAAACCTGAAACAAGACCTTGATGGATGAAATATGGAGAATAAATGAAAGTGCAAAGTATAGTGAACAGAACGAGAGACTTGAGACAGATAGTGTTTAGATCATGTGTACTTATTTATCAACCACATTATGGATCCTGAAGTTTATCATAAGAGCTCTGGAAAGCTGCTGAAAGGTATTAAGTAAATGAGTGACATGATTAGACTATGTGTTAAGCATATAAAGTAGAAACTGGAAATAATGATTTAAAATGGAGTGGGGAATACTTCCGGAGTATAGAGGCTGCTTAAGAGGCAGTTCTAGGATAGCTAGAATGTAGTATCATTGTAATGTTAAGAAGCAAAACAAATTGAATCCTGATCAGTCACTGTTTGTGTGGAATGAGCGCAGTCTCCACCTGCCTGCTTGGGTTTTCTCAGCATATTCAGTCTCCTCCAACAGCCCAAAGAGGTGCACCTGAAGTCCATATGTTGTGAATGATGTAGTGATGTGTGAGTGGGTCTTTGTGAATGTGTGGACGCCCCATGATAGAAGGTTGCACTTTTCAGTATTGAGTCCTGCCTTGTGCTCTCAACTATGGAATGGGCTCTGGCCACTTGTGTGTAGCCGTAATTTAAGTGGGTTGGAAATGAAATGACAAAAGAGCAGTTTAACTCACTCAGGTGTGGAGTAGAACTGTAGCACTGTCCTCCTTTTGTTCATCTATTCGCTTGAGCGAGTGCCAGTAATGTCTCAAAACAAATTGTGAGACGGAGTATAAAGGGAAAAATAATGGGAAGAAAAAGGCAAAGAAAAACAAACCTTTGGGCTTTGACTACAGACCTGAGGTCATCAGAGGTAGAGTGTTTGGGGAGATCAAAGGGAGAAGGGATCTAATGAACTATTATGGAGGTATATTGGTCTTTTTGGTTGTACTGGGTATGTTAGCATGCATTTTAAAAATGTGTGAATTTTCATCCCCAGAATTTAGGATATCGTTACCTTGTTAAATGTCACCTCATTGAATGTTACTTTTCACATACATCTCCCATACATGTATATAATACATTTATATTAAATGATGTTTCACTAAATGTTACCTTACCAGCAGTCTCATTTATTTTAAAATATTTAGTTAAAATATAAAGTAATTAAAAGATTATTGCTTAATATTAGAACTATCTTAGGTCTATTAAACAGTTTTGTGATTTTTTGGTTATCAATTATGTTGTCATGTGTATATTACTTGTTTATATCAATTATTTAAGGTAAAATTTGGTTTTATTATACATGTTGCTTAAGGGTACAGATTTTAAGAACTGATGAACAATGTTACGTGTGGTTTGCTATATAGCAGACCACATAATTTGACTAGTAAAGTAAAAGGCCCTCCCGTTGATCGTCGATTTGCTCGAGCGGGCCCAGTAACGTCTCCATTGGAGACTTTGTTGTCACTGTGTCTGGCATATCGAATACTCTCGGTAGCTTGCCGGGCTCTCCGAGAGGGGCAGAGGAATCGAACTCGGGTCGGCCATGTTGGCTGCGTGCAAGGCAGACGCCCTACCCGCTGTGCTATCGCTCCAGCCCTAAAAAATATGGAACGCTTCACGAATTTGCGTGTCATCCTTGCGCAGGGGCCATGCTAATCTTCTCTGTATCGTTCCAATTTTAGTATATGTGCTGCCGAAGTGAGCACAATTTGACTAGAAATCTCAGAATTAAATAGAAAGAATTAGTAAAATTTCAGAAATATTTAAAAGGAAGAACTTATAGGACATTATGATTGATAGGAAATATAGGAAAGTTCAGGGGTATGAAATAATAAACATTTCCATGTATTTTCAGCTTGGGAAACTGAATGAATGGTAGCAGTGTTTTGTGCTTTTTTTAAAATTTATTTTAAAGCTATGTTGAAATGGTAGGATTGCTTGAGGGGTTTTTGTTGTTGTTGAGTTTGAGATTCTTGGGAGACATTCAAGCAAGTACATAAAAGAAAACATAGCTATTGAAATCAGAATTCTGGAATATCTAAACATTTTTGGATTAATCAGAATTTTATATACGTAATAATATAGAGACAAAAATAACTCACAGATTGAGTAAACCATTAACAAATACAAGAGTTTATCTAGTATAATACCCTAAGGAATTCAAAGTAATAATTAGATGGAAAAGAATGAGACTACTACGATACTGAAATAGAATGTCTAGAGAAAACGGACAAAAAATACAGTGTGCCATTTTTAGGTTAGGGGAATTGGAATTTGAAATAAAGAAGAAATTTTTAAATGTGTCAAATAGTCTTGAGAGATGTACTAAGAAAAACAAAGTACTTCTCAGTTTGGCAACACAAAATAACAGTGAACTGAATGGGAACAATTTCAAAAGAGAAAAGGTAAAAGGAAAGTTTGAATACATTGAAGACAGTGTTTAAACATGTGAAGAGTGAATTTACTAATACAGGAAGATACAAGTAGCAATTGAACAGGATTTCTGGGTTCTATCTTAGCTTCCCACTTTTCAGACATGACACAAAACTTAAATTGTTTTAATACATATACCTGATGTTCAGGACAATTTTACAAAATCTAAGCAGAACAGTACCTAAAAAAGATGATTATAGTAGAGAGTACTGAATATGAATTTTTCATGCATCTATTACCCTTACTGTCTTACCACAAATGCCCTTACTTCCAGATTTGTTTGAGATGCAGTATCCCGGCCTCTTTGTTGACAGTTATTGAAAGAGATGAATTAAAATATTCTTTGTGATTGCTTATTTCTCAAGGTCTCACATAGTTGTCAATTTACTTTGCTCATTTTGAATGTATGTTATTAGGTTCATCCAAATATAATATTCCTATATGTAATTAATGATTTGACTCATTTTATCATTACGATATATTCTGTATCCCATAATGCTGTTTGAAATTCTATCTCCTCTGTATAAAACTAAGAATTATATCAAAGTAATATTCTTTTGTATCTACTTGCATGCATCTTGCAACCTATCTGTGTCATTAGAGCTAAAGTGCTTAATTTTCAAATTTTTATTTTATTAAAACACCAGGGATAAAACTCATAGTTGGGTTTTGACAAACAATGTTCCACCACCAATCCCATCACCACTGTCAAACTCCCTCCATCTATATTCCCAGATTTCCTCTTCTACCTACTCCCACACACATCTAAGCCCAAGTCTGTCATCTTGACCATTATCTTTTAAATTTGGTTATTAAAGTTTAGTTTTTGCTATTTCGGTGTTGATTACTTTGTGGTTTGGATATTTATCTCTATCACTCTTTAATACCACAATGCGCCTGGCTCATCTTGACCTCATTGCTTTTCATTTATCTCTTCTTTCCTTCCCCTTCACTCTATTTCTTTTCTTCTCCTCCTTATACTCTGGGGAAAGGTGATCTAGGCATTTCCCCCTTTAAACCATGGCATTTCCTCATCCATTTACTCTAACTACCACATAGAAGTATTATTATAATGCTTTGTCCTTCTGGCTTACTTCATTTAACATGTTCTATTCCAGCTACATCCATGTTTCAGCAAATGCATGATTTCATCATCCCTTATAGCTGCGTAGTATTCCATTGTGCATATATACCAAATCTTCAGAACTCCTGACCTCTTTTTATTTTTTATTATTTTTTAAAATTTATTTATTTATTTATTGAATCACTGTGGGAAAAGTTACGAAGCTTTCAGGTTTAAGTCTCTGCATTAAGTCAGTGTGCTTCTGGAGCCATGGCCATGCCGGAGAGCCGCTCGTGGTGGGCAACTCGTGGCCTCAGTAGGGTGTGAAGGATGAGCCGGGAATGCCCCCCTTCCCATGAGGTTTCAGTAGCCCCATCACCACTGGCTCATACCTGGCTTCCCAAAAAGCTTCAAGGTGGCCGCCATCTTGCTGTCCAGGGGGTAAAAGGTGGAAGGGAGCAACACCCTTTCCCTTCTGGGCAGGCATGGTGCCGTGGATTAATGCCCTCAAGCTGCCGGGCTCTGCATTAAGTCCTTGTGCTTCTGGAGCCATGGCCGTGCCACAGAGCCACTAGTGGGGGGCGACTTGTGGCCCTGGTAGGGCTTGAAGGATATCCCTGATCTCTTTTTAGATTTTGATTTTTAGATGTTGATTCCAAATTTTAGCTATTGTACTGAGCACTGGAATTAATAATGGTATGCATACATCACTTTGAATGCATTTTTTTTCTGTCCTGGGAATATAAGAGAAAAGAAGGGATTTCTGGGTCATAGGGAAGCTCAATTTTTGTTTACTGATAACTCTCCATACTGCTTTCCATAGGTTTTCTCAACAATATGGGGCAATATTTCAGTCCAGCATGGCAAATTCTGTCTGCTGTATTGTGATGTTAGGGCTTGAATCCAGAGCCTCACAAATGCAAGGCAACTGATTTACTGTTAGTCAATAAATCTGCCTTTTAACCAAGTATTTAATAAGAAGCTTAACACGTTGTTATTTTCTTTGTCCTATTTTTTATTAATTTCACTACTCTCCCCACATTTGGAAGATATTATAAAAATCACTGCAGAACTACTGTTGATAATTTCAGACTTTGAATGAGATACTACATTTCCTTCATTTTACTGCTTATAATTCTATTTGGAATGATTGGAGCCTCAATGCACTATTAGAAATGATACAAAAAGATCTTCTATACTCTTCAAGCAATTTCCTCCTAATAATGATATCTAGAATACCCAGATTCCAAAATTGTGATAACACGTAGAAAGTTCAGGGACTGCACACTCCGTCCTGAACATCTTCCCTCACTCTCTCTATAGTTTGATCCAGGAAGTAGTATCATATACATAACATTTCATATGATCACTACCAGAGTCAAAATACAAAGCAAATTTATCACAAGAATCCCTCTTGTTATTTTTTTATCATCATGGACGATATTAACTAGTGTTTGGTTTCTAAAGACATCAGAGAAGAAAACATAAACAAAAGCAAGAAAAGGAAGACTATAATAAAGATATGGGCAGATATAAATTAACTGAAACCCATAGAGACAGTAAGTATAACAAAAAGATGTTTTTTGAAAATAAATCAATAATGCTTGGCACTAGTGACAAAGAATGAAGTGTCATTATAGACACTTCATGATGTTAAAAGAATACTAAGGGAATATTGATATTTTTATGCACATAAGCTCAACACATTAAAAGAAATGGAATAATTCCTTGAAAATAGAACCTGCAGAAATGGAGTCAAGATGAATGAGACAGCGTATATAGTCCAGTGGATATTAAGGAAATGGAGGCTCAATTTAAATGCTACAAAGTAACCAATTTCTATGTACAGACAGTTCCAATTAGGAATTCTTCTGAAACATTGAAAAATAATTCCAATTTTAAAAATCTTCTTTAAGAAAATATAAGAGGAGGGACTCTTATATTTCACACCTCATTTTATTAATACAGCATGTCAACATTCAACACTAGCAAAAATACAGGAAATAAAAATCTACAGCTCAATACCACTCATAATGTGGTTAAAAATTCACAAGATTTAGCATACTGTATCTATATTTATTCTGTATCTAGAATATAGCAATATGTAAAATATATATATATATATATATATATATATATACAATTAAAAGAATTGTTAGCTCAAAAGAAATTGTAAAAATAATTCAGGAACATTCCTTTGACCTGTTACACAGTTTCCCCTAAAAGTTACTTCTAAAATAGTTGGTAATTTGCATAGTTCTATAGTCTAGTATATACATGGTTTTCTATAACTACAATTACAATACAGCTACAATGTCACCATATTTACAGAATTTATTTCTAGGGGTAGGGATATGAGTCACACTCAGCTGTGCTCAGAATTTGCTCCTGGCTTTGTGCCCAGTGATCATTCCTCCTGGTTTTCAGGGGACAAAGCGGTGTCAGGTATCAAACCTGGATTGATTGCATGCAAATGAATCTTAACCTCTGTTCTATCTTTCAAGGCCCCCAAACCTTAAAACTATCCCTCTTTAACACATCTACCTCTGCTGCACAAAATCCCCAGCTCTCAGAAACAATTGATTTCAATTTCTACTTTTGTAATTTTCACAATGCAATAATAAATGCAATTATAGGGTGTAAAACTCATTGAAAAGGAGTTTTCTCACCTCAGCATGGTGTGTAGTCTGTACCAATTTATATTTATCAATAATTTTTGACTTTTTTTTGGAGGGGGGAACACTTGGTAGTGTTCAGTGCTTACTTCTGGCTCTGCGTTCAGGGGTCACTCCTGGCAGCACATGGGGGACCATATAGCATGTCTGAGATCAAATCCAGGTTGGCCACAGTCAATGCAAATGTTCTACCTGCTGTACTATTTACTATAGAAAAATGTATTACATTTTGCCATTGAGTAATAATCCATGGCATGCACATACACATTTTGATTAAAAATTTTGTTTCCTTTTTTGGGGTATTACAAATAAAGTTGTAATTATGTATTCTTTTTTCATATGTGGACATAAAATTTTATTTCTCTGGGAGAAATAAATGCCCAAGAGTCCAATTGCTAGATCAAACAGCATTATGTTGGTCACTTGTTGGCTTTTGTCTTTGTTTCCTAATTCTTATTTTGAGCCCTGCCTGGAGGTGTTCAGTTTACTCCTAGTGGCAACCAGGGAAGGAACTCATGTAGAGTGGGGATCAAATGTGGTTTGGGAGTGAACAAATCAGCACCCTATAAGATGTATTATCTATCTGGACTAGTTGTTGCTGTTTTGGAAATAAAATGAATACGTATTTTCTAAAGTGGCTTTAATATTTTATATATCCACCAGAAAACCATGATCCTTTGTGCACACCCTCCATTACTATCTTGTACTGTTATTTTAAAAATAACAGTAATAACAGTAACAGTAATAAAAATAACATGGCTGGAGTAATAGCACAGCGGTAGTGCATTTGCCTTGCCCTCAGCTGGCCCAACTGAGCCAGGTTCGATTCTTCCACCCCTCTCGGAGAGCCCGGAAAGCTACTGAGAGTATCTCACCCGCTCGGCAAAGCCTGGAAAGCTACCTGTGACATATTCGATATGCCAAACACAGTAACAACAAGTCTCACGATGGAGACATTACTGGGCCCTCTCGAGCAAATCGATGAATAATGGGAGGACCGTGACCGTGATTTTAAAAAGAATATCCTTCGTTTAGCTCATTCAGGTGTTAATATTCCTTAGTGACATTGGGTATATTTTTCATCTGCTCATTTACCATCCATATATCTTTTTCAATGAAATTCATATTCTTGACCCATTAGTTAAGTGAAATGTTTTATTACTAGAATTTTGAAATTACTTTATATATTTTATCTAGATTTTTTCTTTAAAAATCAAATGTGTGGTTAGTACATATAAACTCCATGTGAAAACCTCTATTTTCATCATCATGAGAGTTATTCACATAGTCATTTATTTTATTTTGTGATGTCAAATTAATAAATTTTTGAATATTATGAATCATGTTTTTCATTTCATGACTAATTTACTTTTACAAGTAAAAGCCCTAGCCTCTATTAACCACTTCTTAGACTTTATTCTGAAATTTTCACAGTTCAACATTAAGTATACGATTTTTTTTTGTTTGTTTTATGTTTTTGACTATAACCTGTGGTGCTCAGGAATGACTCCAGTTTTGTGCTCAGGCATCACTCCTAGCAGTGCTAAGAGTACCATATGTGGAGACAGGATGGAATTCCAGTCAGTAGTGTGCAAGGTAAATTCCCTACCCACTGCACTATTTTGCAGTCTGTTATTTTGAATTATTTCATAGATATAAAATTTAGTTCAACAGAAAAGTCTACTTGATATTTCAGTCTACTCTGCTGATATTGGTACATTTTTTTACTCAAGTTGTTTATTCTTGAGTTAACTAATAATATAAAATCATTATCTACTTTATCTAGTTCTGTCTCTCTGCTTATCTCTTGTTGTCTTCTTTGAGCTACTTGAAAAATTCTTAGGATTCTATCTTTGCTTATAATGATTTAGCACATGACTCTACAGTATACTTTGTGGTGTTTTAGGTAATTCAAAATACATTACTTCTTGGAATCTACTCTTTTCTTCTTTTACTACTTAAAGTGTGATATAGATACTTTACTTCTTTTTTTGTTTCTTTACCCTATCTACTTTGAAAATAAAATTGCCTTAACTAATTTCCTTATACCCATTAAGTACCACATCAGGTGGTATTATACTTTTTGCTCCAACCATAAAATATGATTTAAGAAGTTAATAAGAAACCTAGTCTCATATACACATGGTTATTTGTACCTACTTCAATGCTTTTTTCCCTGTTTTTGCCATTCTAAATTCATTTTCGATTTTTTTCTGTTTAGACAACTTTCTTAAATCACACTTTCTGGGTATGGAGAATTTCTAGTAACATATTATATTAGTTTTATTCATACAAATTATTTTCATGCCATAATCCCATGAGAAATGTCTTTCTTATTACAAGAATGGATTCAGCACAATCCCTTCTATTTCAATTTTCATATTTTAGGCTCTGTTTATAAGTGTTTGTCCCAGTTATATACATAATGTTAAATTGGTATTAGTTGTATATATTAATGTTCTTTCACTTTACCTACATAATCACTGCATTAATCAAAGCTCTGATCATCTTTCTTCTGAACAAATACATTCTTTTAGCTTTGTCTAAATTTGTTACCAGAATATCCTCCCTTCAATTGACCTGTAAAAATTTTTATTTATAAATTAATAAATATGTATCTGTTAAAATTTTAGATGTAATTTGATACATAGAGGTTTCATTTTGGAGGGGAAAATAATGACATTTTATAATATTAAGCTATGTAAAAATGTAAAGAAACTTAGCAAACCATATATTTATGATGAATAACAACATGGACATAAGCTTTGAAATACAGGGACTCCTTTCTTACTTTAAAAGTTACTTTAGGGGCTGGAGCGATAGCATAGCGGGTAGGGCATTTGCCTTGCATGCAGCCAACCCAGGTTTGAATCCCAGCATCCCATACGGTCTCCTGAGCACCGCCAGGAGTAATTCCTGAGTGCAGAGCCAGGAGTAACCCCTGAGCATCGCCAGGCATGACCCAAAAAGCAAAAAAGAAGGGCTTACTTTAAGGGCTTGACAGATAGTATACACAACAAGGGCACTTGCCTTGCACACAACTGACATAGGTTCAATCCCACGTACCACACGTAATTTGCCAAGCTCTTCTAGGACGGATCCCTAAGTTCAGGGTCAGAAATAAGCCTTGAAGACAGTCACATTTGGACCCAAAGTCAAAAATAAACAACTAAAATTTTACATTATTGGGGACACGCTCAACCTTACACATGTCTTGCCTGTGTGTTCCCCCTGGGTTCATGGCCTGGCATCGACCCCCAGACAAAGAGGGCATATGTAAAATCTACTTTAAATAAGAAATCCATTTTAAACTTCTAGATGCATATTCTAACATACACACAACAAGAAGTATATTCTACGTATTAGGAGGTTATTTCATGGAATTCAAAGTTCCTTCTGATCATAATTTTATAGGACATCTCCCCAAATCAGTGAGACAAGGAAAATGTCCATTCCCTTGAATCCAGAGATTCATCTAGGATGTGAAATGCAATGCTTAAATGCCACAGATCAATCATATTCATGACAAGTCGAGATCCCACATAATTTGATTTCAAATCCTTATTTCCTTCAATCTAATTATAGTTCACCAACCTATTTCTCTGTAAATTTCCATCATTCCTCTAAGATAAATATGCTTAATTGACATAACTGCAGAATGTAACACTGATTAAAATAAACCATTATTCTAGATTTGTGTGGAATGCCATCAAATTTAACAGAATTTTATTACAATAACAATTCCCCTGAAACTAAAACCAGAGTTAATTCTTCCTTAAACTTTCCCCCTGTATTTCTTACTTGTGAATTAGAAGCCAACACTTTCTTTCTCTTTAGAATTCCAACATTCAGTGTCCCAATAATGGTTCTGCAATTTTCTAGGAAATATTCTGCCTTAGTTAATTTAAGAGCCAAAAGTAAAATTTTCCTCATTTTATATAATTTTTTTCTCTCATGCCTATACTATATAAGATCATATGTCAGGATACAAAGAAGAAAATCTCCTTCCTTATATGTATTCACCAGTAATATTTATTTCTTTTTTTAGAAGCCATCATTAAGGGTTTCCCCTTTCTTACTTTACCACTACATATCCTCAGGCTAACATCAATTTCTCTAGTTCATAAAGTTGATCCAGTGTTCTTTAACTTACCTCACATTTCCACACTGCGCACTCAACTCCAAAACTTACCAATATAATTATTTCACTTAGTTTCGGTTTCTGTGCCCTCTAATATAATAGTTATCCTAGCAAATTATTTTCAAAAACAGAGGGGAGATTCTTGAAATACAAAAAAATAGATAACCTTCTACTACAAAGCAATAACAAAGCAGCATGGTTATGGAACAAAGGCAGAGCCACAAACCAATGAAACAGGGTAGAATATCCCTACATACAACCCCAAATGTATGAATATCTAATCTTTGATAAGGGAGCAAAAAATGTGAAGTGGAACAAGAAAAGCCTCTTTAATAAAAGGCGCTGGCATAACTGGACAACCACATGTAAAAAATGGGTTTAGACCTAGACTTAACACCATCCACAAAAGTCAGGTCAAAATGGATTAAAGACCTCAACATCAAACTAGAATCCATAAGGTACATTGAAAACAAGGTCGGCAAAACCCTCCACAATATTGAGGCTAACAGTATCTTCAAAGATGACATGCCACTGACCAACTAAGTGGAAATAGAGAAAAAACAAATGGAACTATATTAAACTAAGAAGCTTCTGCACCGCGAAAGATACAATGACCAAAATAAAAAGATAATCTACAGAATGGGAAAGGATATTCACCCAATCCCATAAGGAATTGATATCAAGGATTTACAAAGCACTGGCTGAATTCCACAAGAAGAAAACATCCAACCCCATCACAAAATGGGGTGATGAAGTGAACAGAAACTTTCTCAAAGAAGAAATCTGAATGGCTAAAAGGAACATGAGAAATGATCTACATCACTAATCATCAGGAAGATGCAGATCAAAGCAACAATGAGGTATCAACTCACACCACAGAGACTGGCCCACATCCAAAAGAACAGAAGCTACCAGTGATGGCATGGATGTGGTGAGAAAGGGACTCTCCTTCACTGCTGGTCGGAATGCCGGCTGCTTCAGCCCTTTTGGAAAACGGTATGGACAATTCTCAAAAAATTAGAAATTGAGCTCCCATTTGACCCAGCAATACCACTCCTGGGAATATATCCCGGAGGGACAAAAAAGTATAGTCGAAATGACATCTGCACTTGTTTGTTCATTGTTGCACTGTTCACAATAGCCAAAATCTGGAAAAATCCCAAGTGCCTGAGAACAGATGACTGGTTAAAGAGGCTTTGGTACATCTACACAATGGAATACTATGCCGGTGTTAGAAATGATGAAGTCATGAAATTTGCAAACAAGTGGTTCTACATGGAAAGTATCATGCTAAGTGAAATGAGTCAGAAAGAGAGGGACAGACATAGAAAGACTGCACTCATCTGGGGAATATAAAGTAACAGAATGGGAGATGAACATCCTAGAATAGTTGAGATAAGTACCAGGAGGTCTGTTCCACAGCTTGGAAGCCGGCAGCACATGCTGGGGGAAAAGGCAGCTCAGATAGAGGAGGGAACACCAAGTAAAGGGTGTTTGGAGGTCTCGCTTTTGTTGCGAGATGCATGCCGAAAGAAGACTATAGACTGAATATGATGGCCACTAAAGACCTTTATTGCAAACCACAACACCCTAAAGGAAAGAGAGAGATAAAGGAATGTCCTGCCACAGATGTGGGGTGGGTTTGGGGTGTGGGGTGTGGGAGGGCTACTGGGTTCATTGGTGGTGGAGAATGGGCACTGGTGGAGGGATGGGGCCTTGATCATCGTATAACTGAAACGCAAGCACAAAAGTTTGTAAGTCTAAAACTGTACTTCATGGTGTTTCACTAATAAAATACATAAAAAGTAAATAAATAATAGATAACCTAACAGGTGGCATTAGCTTATGTATTAATTGCCATTTTTTGGAGATGAATCTATTGCTCTTTTTAAAAACTTAAGATGTAATTCCAATGTTGAACTTTCTGTAAAAACAGGTAGTAATATTGTCCAGGATGGGTATCTCTTATAAACGGGTCATTCAGCTATCTTTCAAATAACATAATTTTAAAACTATGTGATTCTACTAACAGTTCAGGACACCCTGACTAAATACAGACAATTTATTTTGACAAATAATAACTTTAAAACTTAAAATCTCCTTAGAAATCACCCAAATTTTTCTGGTAAACATTCCTTTACTGATAACTCAAGTCTTGGCTTACAGATGACATCTAAATAAAAATATCATATAATAGCCATTAATTTTGTGCAAATGCTTATCCAAAAGTTTAATAATCAAAGCTTACCAAATCTATAACAACAGCACATTACTCTAGTTGAGGTTTATAGTAAACATTTTTTTTATCTCTTGAGTTCAAACTCTTTATTTGGATTTCACTCACAAACAAGAAGTCAGGGAATCACAATCATATACATCACTTAAAAGAAAATGTTTGATATTTTCCTAATCCTTCAAAATTCCAAAGAAGCTCAATAGTCTAACATAAAAAGACATGTATGTATTTTGTAAGAAGAGAAGTTCCCATTCTTCCTTCCAGACTTAAAATTGCAAAGAACCCCTTTGTGACAGAGATTGGCAATTCTGGTCAAAGAAATAAACTTGAGTAAAGAAATAAATTTACCACTAGCCATGAGCAAAGTCATCTTAACTTTCATTCATTAGATATTATTTACAAATTACAAAATTGCCCTTATCTTCAGATCACTGATAAAAATTACAGTGATTACATATACAGCATATAATTTGGACCTCTTGTGTATGTTTTCAGCAAGTTGCTGCAATTCTATACTCTTTTATGGTACATGTGCATTTATCCGGTATCTGAACTATTTTTTTGCAACCCACAGCCATTAGTTTATTATAACACGTTTACAATTGTGCACTGGGTCATTTAACTGCAGACAATGTACTTTTGGGGTTCACTGCTGCTTTTCTTTGTCCCTTTCCTGCTTCTTTTTAGCTGAGTTGCTAATGATTCATGAAAGAAGAGTAAAGATTCACAGGGACATAAGTTAATGCAAAAACATTTGTATCTTGTTCCAAGTACTCAAAGTGATAGTTTGTGTACGGTATCTGAAATCTAAAGCAGCATCTCACAAATGAAAAGCATTTTAATCTCTCTTCACAAATGATATTTTTCCTCTACCTTCTTTTGTTTTATAATAATCACAAAGACATCACATTTTGGAGAACAAACTAAATGTTTGAACCTATAAAAGGTAAATAAAATGTTTTTATAAACTGTGTCTTTTAGTTCAAGCTAACACAAAACATCACCTTTCATTTTGCCTTCTGAATATTTTGGGCATTTAAATTGCTAAAATTTCTCATCAGTTCAATATTTTGGATATTATTCACTATCAAAAGTAAAAATGTCACTCCTATAAAGAATCAACTTGTGTTTCAAAACTGCGATGAATTTGACAAATCAGACATTTGATTTTTATTTAATAAATCAGAGTTTAGGATACTCTGTTTTAATGGTTTTATTGTAAGACCTAGATAATGTATATTTATTGTATTTTTACACAAAGACAGCCATACACTCCAGGCAGAGCTCAGAAACCGACAAGTGGATATAAAGCCACCCAGTCATTGAGTAACAGATCTCTTTGTGCCAAGAATTTGCTGTTTAAACAAAGAATCAAAGAATGTTGCAAAAAAAATGAGCAACTAAGCTTTTAGATCATTTTGCTACATTAAGATAAAAACATAGGATATTAGAAAAAAAGGAACTGACCTTTCATATCATCTCTTTCAACATTATCTATTTATGGATGATGGAACTAGGATCCTCGGGGGAAAAGATAGTACACAGTAGAGAAAAGTTAGTGGCTGTGCTGAGACAAAAATTTGGAATACCAGCACAATTTGTTAAAGAGGTTTTCCTTGCACCACTTCACTTTTCTTGCCCCCTTATCAAAGATTAGATGGTCGTATGCTTGGGGGGAGATGTCAGTATATTCAACCCTGCTCCATTGGTCTACAGCTCTGCCTTTGTTCCAGTACCATGCTGTTTTAATTATTACTGCTTTGTAGTAGAGTTTGAAGTTAGGGAGGTTGATTCCTCCCATTTTCTTTTTCCCAAGAATTGCTTTAGCTATTCGTGGGGGCTTATTGTTCCATATAAATTTCAGGAGTGTTTGCTCCATTTCTTTGAAGAATGTCATGGGTATCCTAATAGGGATCGCATTGAATTTGTACAGTGCTTCTATGCCTATGTAAAAATTGTTCACATACGTACATGCATCTATATGTATCCCAAATAAAAATGTGCTTTACAAAAATTGCACATCTACTCTTTCTGAAGCTAGTTTTTTCTCTCCATAGGATATGTCACACTGCATTTTGTGTTAATGCAGATACTCATTTTTCATGACTGCCTAGAATATTTAATGTTTTGTTAATTAATTAATTTTTTTTGTCCATATTTGACAGTGCTCAGGGCTTCATCCTGGCTCTGTGCTCAGAGATCACTCCTGGCTGGGATTGGGGAACTACATGTGGTCCTGGGAATTGAATCTGAATCAGCTCTGCTCAAGGCAAGTGCCTGACCCGCTGCACTAGCTCCCTTGATACTTTATTTAACCAATCCCTCACTTGACTAATCTGTCAATGACATCTACCTCATTTAGATTGTTTCTATTTTTTTTGTTGTTTTTGTTGCTGTTTCAAAACTGTAATAAAGCATCTTTATCATAAAAAAAATTTGGAATACCAGTCCAGCGCTGTTTGCTCTTTAAGAAATCATGATCCTTCAATGAACAGGCTGTTAGCAACTCTACAGCTTCTATATATCCATACATACTCATATTTCATACTCTTCTATCTTAATTAAAACCTTTAAAAAGAATCCTTGTATGAATAAACTCTCCTCAAATTGTCCTATGTTGATTGTAGTATTTTCTGTGTAATCTAATAGCTACACCAGCTCATTAACAATACAACCTTTCTCAGCACAGATCTTATAGAAATAAATAAAAATTGAACAAGGTAACACAACTTAACAAAGTTCCTGAAACATAACTAAAAAATGCCTATTGTTTACTCTTAGTAGAATATATGCTATGCCTTTTTTTCCCTCCTTAAGTACATTTCTTTAAGTGATTTTAATAGAAAACATAGTTACAGACTCAAAAAGCCAAAAGAATAGGAAATATGTCACTATATCACTGTATCACTGTCATCCCGTTGTTCATTGATTTGCTTGATCGGGCGCCAGTAATGTCTCCATTTGTCCCTGGCATGTGCTAGTATAGCCTGATGGCACATTGGGGGCTCTTTCAGGATCTTTCATCATTGTTACTGCTGTTATTTTTACTATATCTTTCCAGTAACAAGGAAAGATATAGTAACAACAACAACAACAAAAAAAAATTCAACAAAAAGAACATCTCACCAAGAATACCCATCTAGCTAGATTATTATTCAGATTTAAAGGAACTATACAGAGCTTCATGGGTAGGCAACAGCAAGGGGAATTCATAGCCTTGAAATCAGTTTTTCAAGAAACATTAAAAGGACAGGAGAAACTTCTCCTCATGTGGTATTAAATATGGCACTCACTAATGGTTTTCATTGGCTAGATTAAGAAAGATTAAAAACATATAGCAATTTACCCCAAATTGACTTTTTGTCATTTATTTTCAAATAATCCTATTTGCCACCCTTTTAAGTTGTTTGGACCAAGTAATATGAAATAAATTTATTAATATGCTAGCCCAGGGGGCAAAAATGTAAGAAGGCTCTTTTATGACAGGGAAGATATGATGATTACCACAATAACACTCAAATGCAACATAAAATTTAATGCAATGTATTGAAGCCAGACTTGAAAACTTAGTTATGTAAATTAGAATAGTCAGTATGCTGAACAGTATTAAATAATCTGAATTTCCTATTTACCTAGGTTAAAATCATATAGCAATTAATCACTACACATTGGCTTTTGTTGATTTATCTTCTGATAATTTCATTTACCACGTCATTAACTTTTTTTGGAGCAAGCAATATGAAATAACTGTCATATGCCTGCCAAGGCAGCAGGATGGGGGATAATAGGGGGTGCCCTGGGGACACTGATGGTGAAATCAGTGTTTTACCATTGTATGCCTGAAACAATTCTAATATGAGCAACTTTCTAAATCACGTTATATTAATTAAATGAATAAATATATATTTTGTAAGAGAAAGCATAGTTAAGGTCCATAATATTGGAAGAATCTTTGCAGTTACTCGAGTCATCCTACTGAACATTTACCAATTTTAATAGAGACAGAATGCATCATTTAATGTATACCTACCTCCTACCATAACTTCCCATGAATAAGAACTCATTTTTTTATGTATATTGTGGCTAACATCTGGTGCTTTGGATGGCTACTCTTGGATAAGTGATCAGGAGGCACCTCCTGTGATATTCAAGGGAGCATTTGGTGCTGGAGATTGAACCTAAGCCTCTGGTATGTAATCCATAAGCTTGGTCTATTGAGCTATCTCCTCAGCCCCCAAATGAGTACTATTAAGTAATGCCCTTATGAATTATATTTCCATATTATACTGTATCATAAGTAAGCATATGGCTTAAGAAAAAGATTCATGCTTCAGAGTTGATAAATATTTATATAATAAAATTCATTATATAACATATAGATATCATCTCCTGAGGCTGATAACTGTCAGTACTGTATACATTTACTACCATATAATGGATATTTTATATATGCAAGTGGAATTGACATATTTTAATTACACTGTCAAATGAACTTTCTATTGCATTATTTCAGCATAACTCTAGGATATTCCAAGTGGATCAAAAGTGAAAATCATCTAAATAGGGGGCCCACAACATGAGTCTAGGGGCATAACTTCTAGGACAGAGGCCATAGGAAAGAAACAAAGTTAGAGGGGACCATGATTGGTAAAAGGTTGAGAAGCACTCATTCAGAACACATAATTCTGCATCCTCTATTAAGTCAACCTCAATGTTAGAAAGAAACATAGGTGCAGATGAACACAATGATCCCTTTATCAAAAAACACAGAGAAAACTATAAGCTAGAAATAATTCCTAGTTCAAAGAGAGTGGCATGAGAACAACGTGACTGAATTAATTCAGCTTATATCAGCATCTTGGGAAGAATCAAATTGCAATATATCCAAAGGGGAAATAACATAGGTTTCTGCCAGTCATCTTCTGGTTTCTTGGCAAATAGATGTGGTTTTCTCTTATATGGACATTATAAGGCCCATTACTTTACACCTCCTTTCACATTTACTTAAGCATTAGTTTTGTTCTCCATTGCCAATTAGGAATAATCATTAAGTTCAATAAGTTAATAAAAGTATCCCTTTTTAATGTTTTCACATAGTATGAGCCTTCTCATGTCTCCACAAAACAGTTTAAAAGTTTAAAAATTTAATTTTATTTCCCTATTCTCATGGGGAAAAAAACTGAATTTGGAACAGGTCTCACCCAAAATAAGAACCCAGGGAAAATCTATGCTGAAAATCCAAATAAATGTCAGTCACCACTATTAAGACCACTGCCCCAGAAAATTAAATTTCAGTTTAAAAATAAATAAGATACTAACCACTGACTTGTCCACATGAATACCATAATTGTCAACACTAATATGCTTGCTTATGAGATAAGGTGGAGAGAGAGGGAAATTTGTACCATTGGTGGACAAACACTGACACTGATGGCAGATTTTGAGTTGGAATATCATGTGGCTGAAACTCTCTTATCAAAAAAGTTATAAATCTAAATAAAAAGATACATCAAAATATTTTGGGAAAATATCATGGGAAAGGTAGAAAAGCACAGAGTTTAGGAGGTCAAGATGAAAGGCAATACCCAGATTTTCTCTATCAATACAGTTGACCTGAATTTGTTCAAAATTACATTTATAAAATTGATGTAATTTTATAATCTTTCACCAATATAGTTTTTACTCTTGCTGCTTATTATTTTGTTAGTCAATTATTTTTCAGTGTGAGGGATTGAACCCATGACCTTACACATGAGAAACATATGATATATCACTGAGTTACATTCCAGGTCCCAAAGGCTTAAATGTTCTCAGGAGAATTTTGGGTGAGAAAAGAAATGACACAGTTATAGCACTTACCATATAGATTTATGTTACAAGATATTTTCGACTATGTCTAGAAATATGAGTTCAGCCAGGCTTGTATAAGACTATTATGATAAATTAAGTAGTAATGGTTTCCAAGTTCAGTTTTTTATCTCTCAGGAAAATGACACGTACAAGAGATAAATCTTTATCTTGTGTAGTTCTGGCAGAAGTTTTGGCATTTGGATTTATTTCAGCATGTAATGGGCCAAATCAACAGTTCACGGTTAGAATCCTAGAGCAGATATCTCTATCTTTGGCTTCCCATGACAATATGTCTGCTATCATGTAAGTGATGTTTAAGTTCACCCTTACTGTCCTCCTGTTGTTCATTGATTTGCTCGAGCAGGCCCAGTAACGTCTCCATTTTGAGACTTGTTGTTACTCTGTTTGGCATATTGAATACGTCACAGGTAGCTTGCCAGGCTTTGTCGTGCGGGCGAGATACTCTCGGTAGCTTGCCGGGCTCTCTGAGAGGGGCAGAGGAATCGAACCCGGCTTGACCGGGGTGGCTACACGCAAGGCAAACGCCCTACCACTGTGCTATCGCTCCAACCCTCAAGACAAAAATATAAAGAAATACAAGATGAATAAATAAACATAAGGTATGAAATAAAGTATTTCATAGATACTTAATTCCCCAAATTTACCATACCATATTCACTTGATGAAAATGACAGCTAAAAATCTGAGTGATTTTCAGATAGAATAATCTTTACTAGTTTATTAGAGGGCAGATAGAATATGATTATTTGAGTGCACATGATTCATGATTAATGTCTCTGCTTGATTAGGGTTTGTAGCACCCCAATCGCTCCTATCTGATTATTTAAAAAATACTAGGAATGGTAAATATGGTCCATGCAGGTATCTTTTGAATATTCTGATTTCTTCAAGTATGCAAGAGATTATGAAAGAGGAAATATAACATCAAGGTAATACAGAGGGATACTAGAGTATGTGTTTCAATCTTTTCTACTAGAAATCAAAATGGCATATAAACCTTAGTACATGTCTAAAAATTTGCCTTAGAAGATATTGAACTGCAAAGGGTTACTTGGATTAAATCCTTATGGATTTAATATATATCCATACACACCTTGTATTTAATCTCACTTGCATTGATTTCCTTTATAATTTTGTCATAAAATTAAATATCTACCTTTTATTAATTTGGGGGTTTGGTTGGGTTTTATTTTGGTTTGAGGGCAACAGCTGGTGATGCTCAGGGGTCACTCCTAGCTATATACAGGGATTATTTCTTTCACAGCACAGAGAACCATCTGGGATGCCAGGATTACATATGAGTTGTTCATATTCAAGGCAAGTGCCCTACCTGATGTACTATATGTCCAGCCCCGTTATGTACCAAATTTAAAGATATCTTTCCAATCAAATATATATTTATCAAGAGAATAAATCCAATGAAAAAGAATCAGTAAATTCAAATAATATTCATTTTGACTTTTGGAGAGAATATAATTATTTGTCAGACATTTCATTGGAACATTATTAATAAAATAGAGTTATATTTGTGGAAGAATAAAGTGAACAAAGGACATTTTTATCACAAACTTTAATAGTGTATATGCACATACACCGTGAGTGTGGAAAGGTAGGACTACAGCTGAATCTTACGAAGACAATGTTTATGAGAAACAGCCTCATTCCTGATGCCCCATTCGCTCTCAATGGAATGACCATCTCCGAATGCAACAGCTATGTGTACCTAGGTCGAGAAGTCAACATGACAAATGACCTGGCACCCGAGCTGCGCAGGAGGAAGAGAGCGGCTTGGAACGCCTTCAAGAGCGTCGAAGAAATAGCTAAGAGGATGAAGAACCTCCAGCTCTGGGCACATCTCTTTGATTCCGTTGTTCTTCCTGCATTAACATATGCCTCAGAGACCTGGGCCCTACGCAAACAAGATGAGAATGCTATTCAGGTCTCCCAAAGAAGAATAGAAAGAGTTATGCTTGGAATATCACGTTTCACTCAAATGAGAGAAAGAATCCGGAGTTCTGACATCAGTCGATGATCAAGAATCAGGGACGCTGTCTCGTTTGCCAAGGTGTCAAAAATCAGATGGGCTGGTCACGTAATGAGATTTAAAGACGACCGCTGGACTAGAGCTGTTACCGACTGGATTCCACGGGATGTCAAAAGACCGCGTGGTCGCCCACCTACCAGATGGTCAGACTTCTTCGTCAAGATCATGAACGATCGGTTTGAGGCTCTTCATGTTCCCAGAGTGAACAGATGCCATTGGGCTACACTAGCACGCGACAGGGACAAATGGAGATGTTACTGGCACCTTCTCGAGCAAATCGATGACTAACAGGAAGTTAAGCAATCACTTAAGTGATTAAGTGATGCACATACACGACGGAATAAAATATATTGTTCAGCTAGCCAACTGATTTCCTAGTTTCTTCTTCTTCCTTCATACAGTAACTGCCTTTAATTATTGTACTGGTATCAGTTATCAAATAAAATTTGGAACATATGGAGAGATAGTACAAAGGTTAAGGCAATTGCCTTGCATGTGGCCAACCCTGGTTTCATCTCTGGCATAAAAATAGGTTCTCTGAGCACTACCAGGAGTGAGTTCTGAGCACAGAACCAGAAGTAATCCCCGGTCAGAGCTAGGTGAGGTCCAAACTCCACCCCACAGTAAAAAAAAAAATATATATATATATATATATATATAGTTTGGTCTTTGAATTACAAAACCATTTGGAACTCATAGCAGAGAAAATCTTGAAAACCAAGACAGTTTTAATTTCAGGAGTCAGGTATCTCACAACACAAAAGATTAAACTTTGACAGAGACTAGGGTCAAACTGTGTACAATAAATTATACATTCAGAACTAATGAAATATTCAAATTTCCCTATGTTTATAGCTTACATAAATATTGCATGTGCTAAACAGAACCCCTGAGTTCCTGAAAGGGGTTCTGGTATCATTTCATCCCAGAATAATAAAAATCCTCAGGCAGATTTCGGGTGATCCAAGAGCAGAGAACTGTGATTCACTTTGAGGGTTAAGTCTGAGAAAAGCAAGTTTCATAGTGAATATTGAATATTTTCTTTCTTTTACATTAAATGTTTGGAGTTAAAAATGGCTGAATCCATATAGAGAAACAGTGCCTGTGAGCGTAGAGCACTGAGGGTCAATTAAGGCAGCTCTAAATTTCCTTTGCCATCCAGAAGGGTTATAGAAATGTCTAAAATATCTATTTTCCTCCTCCATAAAGTGGCATCCCACAATTCTCAATGTCTCTTACCACTAATCATCTCTCATCTTCATAACCTTTGGCCAACCCTGGGGCAAAGGAAGGAAGGAAAAATCACCAAAATGGTTGAAACTGAAATCTGAATTGCCTGAGGTGAAAAAACTTAATACACACACCAAAAATGATTTACCATCATTCACCTGGAAGTGAAGAAATGAAATTTGCTGTCAGGTGCCTACACAGGACCTTGAAATAGAGATTGATATATTACAGAAACATTTTGAGCAGAACCGAATATGTTGCCTTAGCAAATTTTGCTATATACAGAAAGTACTTGAGGATACACAATGGATGTTCCAATCATCCCCCTTGCTCTTGTAATTGCCCGAGCTATGCCTCTCTATAAAATTCTCTCACTTCATGTTTGACCCTATCAAAATTCTCACTTACCTCTGCTCTGGAGCATTTGCTGAAAAGCGAACATCATAATATGTTGAAAGTAATTCACACCAATTTACGATAAGGTTGAATTTGGAATGAAAAGAGAATGGTGGATTTCAGAGCAGTAGGTCAACATACTTTGGAAACCCAAGTGGAAATATATGTAACCAGTGTTACACTTTATATATTTTTATTTTCTAAGCATACCCCCCCATACTCAAATCATCATATCAGCATAACCCTAATTAGCACTGGGTTTCTACCCATGGAGATGACTTTTTTATACCCATAAATGACAAGTCTATTTACATATTTATTGATGTGGGTATGTTAATACGACAAAGTGGGAGAACTAAGGTTTGAACAGTCAACAGCGCAAGAAAGAAGCTATGTGCTATGACACTTGTGATTTTGATGCTGTCTACTACTATGTGAAGAGGTAGGTTGTTTTCAAGCTGAGCAAGTTAATGAGAGACCAATTATATTCAAAGGATCTGAGGAATAATAAGAAGAAATAGCTAGAGGCTAGAGTGATAGCACAGCAGGAAGACGTTTGCCTTGCATGTGGCCGACCTGGGTTCGATTCCCAGCATCCCATATGGTCCCCTGAGCACCGCCAGGAGTAATTCCTGAGTGAAGAGCCAGGAGTAACCCCTGTGCAAAGCCAGGTGTGACCCAAAAATAAAAAAGAAGAAACAGCTAAATAAATCTTTCTGTACTATCAAGAAAATATATATATATATATTGATTTTTTTTCTCTTAGAAAACAGTACTCCTTAATCCCAGACTTACAGAGACCAATTTTGTTGTTGAATTTTTAAAGCATTGAGAGTAGATTACATGGGTTCCTTTCCTCCCATTCTAGTCCCAGACATTTGAGGGGGATGTTGCTGAATTGCTATCTGATTCCAAAATTTCTACAGAACTCTACTGGAATGGCAGGATTAAACAATTATTAGTAAAATCTGTGAATTGTGAATGATATATTTCCAGAAGATATACAACCATCATTTATGAACTGCTCTTCTGTCATCAACATCTCTTATAATAATCTCAGGTGTTGGGTAGATATTAAGATTCAAAAGTACAGTAACAGAAACCAGTGCAGTAAATAAATGATGTAGAATTAAACATCTGGGACCAGCATCTTGTAGCTATCTGATTTTGGTGAGTTATTGTCACATTCTTTTTGCCAAGTACTGAAAGTGTAAAATGGTAAAATAATACTTCATCTGATTGATGCAGAAATAAATGTAGCCTTTGATCTAGAACTAGGCATACAACAGAGGGACGAATTTCTTTTACTTGGATGGGAATGCTGAAATAAATTCGTAAATAGTTCTTTGGTGCTTGCTATATAATCAAATTAAAAAATTTTATTGAAATCACTGGACAAATGAGTTAACAAATGAATAATATAATGAAGGAAGTGCTCTAATTATATTGTATTAGAATGTCATTGATAATTTTTTTGTCATTTTTGGCTAATTTTTGTTCTTTTCTTAATTACTTATATATAACAGAAGTTACACCCAGTCTTCTGAGGTCATAATTTCCTTGAGATATTATATGTGGTTTTTAACCTAAAGAATTTTCACAAGCAAAAGCTGAGATTGTTTTGGTAACTATTGTTTCACAATCTCTTCCAAATGATGCTCAAAAATACATTGCTAAATTCTATTAATATCTTGTATGTATTTCTAAACTATGAAATATTTTTAAGAAAAAGTCCTAATAATAACAGCTATTTTGTAGTCCAAATATCTTCAGGAGTGAGCACAGAGCCATGAGTATTCCCTGAACACATCCAAAAGTGTTTCCAAAACTAAAAATCTTAAAAAATTACTTTACTCGAGGTTTATGTCTTATTAGGTACAGAAGTTAATTCAAGGTTTACAAATAATTGATATGATAAAATCTTATACATAAAGAATATGTATATATATATTTTTAAAAATAGAATGTGTACAGATGGCAATACTCATAAATTAATATTAATTTCAGGCAAGTTTTAGTGCATTACTTTGTAAATGAAAAATGCTATTGTGAAGTGTGTATAATTTTAAAAAAGTGCTACATATGAAACAAGATATGAGTTGAATATGTTGGTAATAAGACTGGAAAACAAGACACTGTCTACTACAGTCTGTCTATAATATGCATGCAGGTGAAATCAATATGCAAATCATAATAAAGCATATTATAGTTGCAAAATTTTTCACATTTCCTTAATTAAAATTTTAGTGAATGACATATAATTTTTAAAGTAGCTCTGATATTAAATTAGTGATCATATCTGCATTGAATCTTTTTTCAGTGCTGTGCTTGAGAAAGCTGCTAAAAATAACAGAGGTAACAGCTGTCACAGAAAGGTGAGGACTTGGGTAGTACTTAACATCAGAAATTCTAACTTTGAGAAAGAGTTGCAAGTCAGACCAGGGTTTCTCACTCAAAAATGGGTGGGTCAGAAAGAAATGTCTCTGCTTGAGTGTATGGGCAAGTACATGTACATGTGTAAACATTTACACATAGCTAGTTAGGCAGCACAGGATTGACAATTATTTTGACAATTAATTTGATGTGCACCTTTGTATATATAATTAAGTTGAAAACTGTTTCCAGTGTTGCAAATTAATGTATGAAGCTATGAAACACTATTATTACAGCTGTGTAAGACTCATCTCTTAGGCACAGAAAGAGCTGGATCCAGTTTAGAAAATAATCTCATTTGTTGGGGAACTCAAATTACATGGTCATTAAAGCACAGACAAAGATGATAGGAATCTAGTTAACAAGTTGACTTATGGCATCACAAATTATTAATAAATTAAATTTTCCATTAAAGAGAGGCTTGATCAAAGTTAAAATTTTATTATGTTAACATTTATATTTACAGTATTGAGATCTGAAAGTAATTTTGTTTGTTGTTCCCAATATCTGCTATATTCTCTCTTCTTATACTCCATTTGTCATAGGCTCAAAACAACTGTTCTCTTATTTTCTAAAATTTGTGTGAATAATTTGAGGTAAAAACTCATAAAATCTTATTTTTAAAGAATTTCAAAATACTAATACTTTTCTTAAGTTGATATTTGGAAATCTTGAATTTTCAAAAATAATTTAAGAATTCACTCTTTATATAGTCGAAGTGATGTCTGTACTTGTTTGTTCACTGCAGCACTGTTTATAATAGCTAGAATCTGGAAAAAAACCTGAATGCCCAAGGACAGATGACTGGTTAAAGAAACTTTGGTATATCTACACAATGGAGTACTATGTAGCTATTAGAAAAGATGAAGTCATAAAATTTATATGCAAGTGTTACTACATGGAAAGTATCATGCTAAGTGAAATGAGCCAGAAAGAGAGGGACAGACATAGAAAGATTGCATTCATCTGGGGAACATAAAGTAACAAAATAGGAGACTAACACCTAAAAATAGCAGAGATAAGTACCAGGAGATTTACTCCATGACTTGGAGGCCAGCCGCACATGGTAGGGGAAAAGACAGCTCAGATAGAGAAGGGAGGACCAAATAAAGGGTGTTGGGAGGATCATCCCAGGATGGGAGATGCATGCTGAGAGTAGACTTTAGACCAAACATGATTACCACTCAATGCCTCTTTTGCAAACCACAGCACCCAAAAGGGAAGACAAAACAAAGGGGAATGCCCTGCCACAGAGGCAGGGTGGGATGGGGAGGGGGTGGGGGGTGGGAGGGATACTGGGATCATTGGTGGTAGAGAATGGGCACTGGTGGAGGGATGGGTATTTGATCATTTCATAACTGAAACCCAAGCACAAAAATTTGTAAGTCTACAACTGTACCACGGTGTTTCACTAATACAAATCAAAAAAAAAAAAAGAATTCACACTTTATACGGCTATGATGGATAACACTGATACAGTTATAGCAGACTGTATATAGCAAAAACTTGATGTTAATTGTAGCCAATCACAATGATTATTAGGTCTTAGAAATATCCTACCATTTATTCAGAATAATGACACTAAGCAAGTTTAAGACAAGAAGCAAGATAACTTTATGCTCAGTCCTACAAGTGTGCCTTTCCAAACTCCAAATATCTGAAGACATCTAGAGGAATCAAAATAACTGTGAGTTTTTTAAAAACCTACTTATTAGCTATAATCAGAGTCAATTAATTCAGAGTAATCTGAGACTATTTAATATAACATTTACAAAGCTATAATAAGCTATATATTAGTAGGTAAACATTTATCATAAAAATACATACAACTTGTTATTACTAAGTACCCAAATTTTGATTTTTGATTTTTTTTTGTTTTGCTTTTTGGGTCACACCCAGAAATGCTCAGGGGTTACACCAGGCTCTGCACTCAGGAATTACTCCTGACTGTGCTCTGCAGACTATATAGGATACTGGGAATCGAACCCGGGTTGGCCGTATGCAAGGTAAACGCCCTACCTGTTGTACTATTGCTCCAGCCCCGAAGTACCCAAATTTTGAAGTGACATTTGTAAGTGGACTTTAAAAAAGTGGAGAATTTGATGGTTCAAATAGAAAAGCATGCATATTTGTGAATCTTTATTTTCCTCCAAATAGAACAGAGTTTTCCTCCCCTAAATTGATTTAACTCAGATTTCCTCTTTCTCCTAAAACCAGCATTTAATCGCATTATTGTCTGACAACTCAACAACCGGAAGAAAAATATGGAAACTATGGATGGAAAGACAAACAAATATGTCTGACTAATTATTTCACTTAGATATTATATAGAAGATATAGCTAAATTATCTCAATAACCTTAAAAGTTAATTTATTTTCTCTTTTTTTCTAACATAACATATTCTGCTATGTTCATGTAACTTTATTTTTTCTGTTTGTTTGGGTTTTTGTTGTCAGGGGACTAGACCTCATACATGCATGGCCATCTACTCTAACACTGAGCTCCATTGCAAGCCATGTCACTTTTAAAACTAAATCAGCTGAGAGATATGAGCATTCTGTGTATTATATGCTTAAACAAGGGGAAAAAGTTGTGAAAAAATCTTAAGTGGTATTTTGAGTAGATTTGAGGTTATATACCCAAATAGGCTTATTAATTCCTCAAAAATTCTCCCACTGATTCCTCCACATCATCAGGATCATCTGGGAAGCAGACAACAAATTAGCACTATTTGTGCTTGAGAGCAAATAACTATATTATGGCTATACAGTCTTATGAGTGATGTGACCAAAAAAATTAACTGCCACTAAGTCCCCAAAACTGATTCAGACTGGGAAACTACATGTAAATATTAGAGAGGGAAAAGGCCTGCTAGGCTTGCCAAATGAGTCAAATTGACCAGAGCAATCACTTGTTGATTCCAGAATTTTCCATAACTGCACTGTTTTCCTTTAAATATGAGTCTGCAACAGTTAGGCACAGAGATCATGAGAAAAGAAGGAAAGTAAGAGCGTGCAAACTCATCTCTGCTCTAAAATGTGAAGTCCTGTGAATTGAAATGAAGTGACAAATGGATGAGGTGCCATCACACAAAGTCACATACAAGCAGCTAAATGTCATAATTTTAATTTTATCTTTTATAACATTGTAAATTGATTTTTTTAAAAATTAAGCACTCAAATATGGATACCATATACCGTTATTCTCTATGCTAGGTATAATAAGTTTCTCTTGCCATGACAGTAAGCAAAAATTTAAAAAAATGCCTAAGCAGAAAGATTCTTCATAAACCCAAGTTTCTATTTAGCTTTTATAGTTGGATTAATTACTTATGATTGACCTAAAAATGGCTTCTTTCCAAAGATACATGCATATTAAGCCAATTATAACTTAATTTTCTGCATATAAAACACACAAGCCTTTTATTATAATCCAAAATTTACAGTAAGAGCTATCACTTTAGACATATCTGTGATATTAGGCTAATATGTCCCTGAATTTGACAGCATCGTTTATTATGTACAGAGTAATGGGATTATAATGAGCTTTAGTTCTAGTCTGGGGAATCCTCTTATTTTTGTCCTGGGCAATCCCTGAAAAAGTTATGCCAAGATCATAGTTGTTTTGGATGAAACATTTATAATTGGAAAAAGATCAAAGTCAACACCTTGAATGAAGCCCAGAATATGATTGGTAACTGATCTGAATATAATTCACAGGTGTTACATGCTCTGTGCTTTTGGACCTTCCATCTGTTCTGTATCATTCTGATTTTGAGTACTAAGCACTTCAGTCAGTTCATGCTAATCCAATATTCTAAATTGGACAGTGGAATCATAGGACCAATATATCTGTCTTAAACAAACAAAACCAACATGTCTAGAAAATACATAACGACGTGACTGTATGTGTATGAAAACTGTCTTAGCCATTTGATTTTTTGTCTTATTCTTTTGATTTATTTACAGTGCCACAATTCAGGACACTGTGACTGCACCTCTTATTGTCAGTTGTGATATCATAAAATCTTTCATTGGGGCATAGTATATATTCATCAAATCTTAAGTTGCACCATGTTTTAACCGAGGCATAATTCTAAAACTTAAACAAGATAATATTTAGGAAATAGAAACTCTTACTAGTACTGTTAAAAATCCATGGTTCACTATATAATAATGTAGAAAAAGAAAGCACACATATTCATAACTATGTAACAAACACAAGAGAAAATATAATTGTTAAATTATTTATATAAATATGAGTCTTTGAAGTATTTTGAGTACAAATATACGTTAAGGATATTGGTTATGGTAAAGATGGAAGACGGTAAGACAGTATCTGAATTGGAGACTGAAAACAAAGATTCAGGAAAAGTAAGATATGAAGAGGGACCATGGGGTACCATTTTTTGTCCAGTCTACTAAGATCCATTTCTTCTGTTTACAAAACAGTTCTGCCATGCATCTCCCAGAAATTCTGAGCTAGATTAGCCCCTGAAGAGAATAAAGCATACTGTACTTCTCTTCCCAAATATAAATTGCTTTACAGGCTGCTGATGAAACAAAGATATTGAGAAACTGGCAGTGAACAAAAATGAAAGACATATTAATATGACACATATTAATATGTCACTGAGCTGGAGTGATAGCACAGTGGGTAGGGCATTTTCCTTGCATGCTGCAGACCCAGGTTCAATTCCTCCACCCCTCTTGGAGAGCCCGGCAAGCTACTGAGAGTATCTCGCCCACACAGCAAAACCTGGCAAGCTTCCCGTGATGTATTCAGTACGCCAAAAAGAGTAACAACAAGTCTCACAACTTTTATGAGACATTACTGGTGCCCGCTTCAGCAAATAGATGAACAACAGGAGGACAGTGCTACAGCGCTATATATGTCACTAGTTTACTATTATTATATATGTGATACATTGTATGATATAGAGTTATACATCATACATTAAATATAATGCTCAAAAGTTCCTATTTGCACTAATACTTATACATATATGCTTTACTATGTCTCTAATGCTCTACTAATATGTGAAAGACTGTTCCCTTACTCAAAAAAAGTTTCATAGAAATAAGCTAATTTTTGTGAAAGATTAAGTTTCAGCTAGAATCTGATGAATGAGATGGAGTATATTGGAAACAACCACTAACACATATGAAGCTCACATTATGAAAGACATCAAAATCAGATCTATGAATTCATTAATAGAGAACGGCAGATAAAATCACTGTGTAAGATGAAACAGTGAAGGAAGAAACATGCAGGGGCCAGAACATTTGGCTGAGAAGTTTAACTTAGCATTTGATAGAGAATTAAAAAAATCTCCTGGAATCCACAGGAAACCATTTTAAATCTTGATTATATAGTTCTTTTTATCAAATTTGTTGACTTTTTCTCATATAATTTGTTGGTTAAAACAATTCCAAGAAGCTTGTGATAGACCTGGCACAATATGACCCAGGTTTTGGAAAAACATTCCTTGGTAAAAGCTGTGAACAAATGATGAAAATTTGCCCAAGTCCTGGCTGAGTAACAGTGTATCATTTACTGACATCTGTCTAGCTCTGGAACCAAATTATTCATGCACAAAAATACTCATGCTTAGGTTGGCAATGAATTTCCCATGCACAGAATACACACACATTCACACAATGTACATACATATATATATAATAGCTAACAGTCAGTCTATTGAGCAAAAACAATATAATTGTAAAACCATAGAATTTAAAATGTGTAATCCACAAATAAGAAAGGTCTTTATAGTTTGTTAGTCATCCTGAAATGAAAGCCACAGATATTCAAATATGCATGATAGTGTGTGTATGTGTGTGCTCATGCACATGTGTGTAGACTACTTCAAAAACTGCCTCAGTATCACCTACATTAGAGGGCAGTGAGACTTATGTGGAGCACTGAGCAGAATTCTGCATTAAGCAAATTAGACTTAGGTACATGTTGGTGGAAAATAGATGGCTGTTTGTAGATACAAGAGTTTTGTAGAGGAGTGTTTCCCAAAGTAGACAAAAATGCCTCTGGAAGTGCTGGAAAGAATTGTGGGTGTAAGAGTAGTCTGAGGTACAACTGTGGAAGGTGATTTCTGTTTGGTCACTTAAAGAAGGTTTCCAGGGGGTTACCAGTAATTCTTTTTCTAAAAGGTGGAAGTAGGCCAAATAAATTTGGGAAACTATTTTAGAATATGTGTATTGAATATCTCTTTAGTGCAAGAAACATTTAACACTATGTTTATAGTAATGAACAAAATTAATTTAATATATACCCCAGAATTTCTCTGGGGTAGGGGTCTATATATTAAATGAAAATACAAGAGCCAAGTAGAACTATTTAGACTGAGTATTTAGGGGAAGCCTGAATGGAACATGGCTTAAATAGAATGAAAGAGGAAGACATATGGACCTCTGTAGGAGAAGGTGATTATTCTAAACAAAAGGTATATTCAATTAAAAAATTAGATGTAGGAATATTTTTAGCATGGCTGATGAAGAAAAATCAAGAGAGCCAGGAAACTTAGTTGGGTCAGAGTGAGTCAGTTGGTAGATAAGTGAATCAAAACCTGCTTAGATGAGTTCTACAGGCCAAGATCACCCAAGGATAATAGAGATAATAGGCCAGGAGGATTGCTCCATGGCTTGGAAGCTGACCTCACATTCTGGGAAAAAGGCAGCTGGGAGAGAGAAGGGACCACTAAGTGAATGATGCTTGGAGGGATCGCTTGGGATGGGAGATGCATGCTGAAAGTAGACTATAGGCCAAACATGATGGCCACTTACTACCTGTATTGCAAACCATAATACCCCAAAGGAGAGAGAGAATGAAAGGGAATATGCAGAGAAGGGGGGGTGAGGTGGGGTGGCGGGAGGGTTACTGAGAACATTGGTGGTGGAGAATGGCACTAGTGGAGCAGTGGGTACTCGATCATTGTATGCCTGAAACACATTCATGAAAGTTCCTAAGTTTGGTGATTCATTAAAAAAATATTAAAAAAAGAGAATCTAACAAAGAGCCCTTCAACAGACATTATCTGGTACGTGCTTTAAGACAATCTCTCTAACAGTTGTATAGCTAACTTGCTAAGAATTGGTAAAAACTAGATATACTATACTTACTCAAGTGAGAAGAGTGGAAGATTGAACTAAAGTAAAATTGATTATAAGTGAGATGTGTTACAAAAGTCAACATGAAAAGTTCTTCCTGAAACAGCAGCAGCAATAGTAGCAAGCAACCCCAGGATCTGCTCTACTTACTGGATCAGAAAATCTGGGAGTGGGACCTTTAGGTTATAACACATTGTCCCACAATGGCTAAGAAGACCTGAAGGAATTAAATTCTCACGTAGTTCTGATATGGGTTCTTCCAACATTTTTATGTTACAAAATAAATTACATATATATATATATATATATATATATATATATATGGCTGGAGCGATAGCACAGCGGGTAGGGCGTTCGCCTTACAGGCGGCCAACATGGCCGACCCGAGTTCGATTCCTCCGCCCCTCTCGGAGAGCCCGGCAAGCTGCCGAGAGTATTCGATATGCCAGACACAGTAACAACAAAGTCTCCAATGGAGACATTACTGGGCCCGCTCGAGCAAATCGACGATCAACGGGAGGGCCTTTACCTTATATAGATATATAGTTGTAAAAAAAGTGTACCTTAAGATTTGGGAATTTATTTATTCAAGGAGACTACCGGGCTGGAGCGATAGCATAGCGGTAGGGCGTTTGCCTTGCACGCAGCCAACATGGCCGACCCGAGTTCGATTCCTCCACCCCTCTCGGAGAGCCCGGCAAGCTACCGAGAGTATCTCACCCATGTGGTAGAGCCTGGCAAGCTCCCCGTGACGTATTGGATATGCCAGACACAGTAACACAAAGTCTCCAATGGAGACATTACTGGGCCCGCTCGAGCAAATCGATGATCAACGGAAGGGCCTTTACTTACTTTCGATCAAATGGTTGCATCAATCCAAGTGTCTGTTATCTCAATACTTAAAGATTGAATTTCTTGTTTAAACTCAGGTTGCATTCTGATTAATTTTTAATACAGTATCAGGCTACTTAGTACATGTTTTAATTTAAATTGCCAACATTCTTTCATGTGAAATATAGCTGAATTTAATGATCTCATTATTAGTGATAAACAATTACTTCACAGATTTTCAGGCAAGTCATGTCTACCTTTTTTTAAGACACTTGTTCTATTGGTGATGGGCATCTACATTAACAAAAACTGAAAACCCTAAATCAACATGACTTGTTCATAATGAATGGGTGTCACAGTCTACAATGTAAAATTGAGAAGTGACTAAAAACCTGAATATTTTGAGTTGCTATTTTGGGCTAAAAGCATAATCAGTCACAACAGAGACGTGAAAAGCAAGAAGATTCTAGAAAGCTAACTTCCAAAAATAAATCCACTGGGGAAAGCCTCTGATTTGATGGCCTGCATTTCTTCTTGTTATTATATTTAAATTATATTTCAAATTATCTCTTGCTGGAAGAAAATATTTTAATAAATAGAATTAAAATGATGTATCTTAAAATTTATTTAAAATGCATGCACATTTCTGTTCCCACATAGATAGATAGATAGATGATAGATAGATAGATAGATAGATAGATAGATAGATAGATAGATAGATAGAGAGATATAAAAATTTTTACAATCTTCAAGCCTAGTTCACAAGGAATTTTTTATTTTGATCTGTAAGAAAAGAACTGCAGTGACTAAAGACTATTCTAGAATCTGGGAATACAGTGCACCAGGTATTGCATGCACCTGAATCAGGTTTAATTCCTAGCAAGACATATGGTCCCTCAAGAACCACTGGGAGAGGGCACCCCACCTCACCCCCCCAGAAAAAACTATTCTAAAATTTATCAAATAATGAATATGGAAGCAAAATGTTTAAAGTGAAAATCAAATAAAATGGACTTGATGTATTTAAGAATAGGCATTTAAAATCATGAGGAGTCAAAGATAACCAAATGGTGGCTTTCATGATATCTGCAATGAATATACTAGAAGAGAATGACCGCTTTCTCTGTTCAGTGCTGAGAATACTTGACAAAGAAATTGAACTATAGGGAGGTTTTGCCCTACAGTTATAGAGCAAACAAAATACAACAATACTGTAAGCTCTGAGAATCTAACATACAGCATGATCGTTTAGCTAATGTGTTGTATATCTTAAGTTGTCTATCTCTTAAGCTGTATGTCTTAAGTTGTATATCTCTTCTTAAAATATTTTTTCTTAAAATATTTTGTAAGGTAAAATTGGGTTATAATATTATGTAAGTTTCAGATATACAGAATTATATTTCTATAAGAGTAAATATTACATTCTGATAATTGCCATAGTATAAATTCAATCTATGATCCTATAGTGGACTATCTTACCCACACCCAAATACCCACAGTAAAGGTAAAGGTAAAGGTAAAGGCCCTCCCGTTGATCGTCGATTTGCTCGAGCGGGCCCAGTAACGTCTCCATTGGAGACTTTGTTGTTACTGTGTCTGGCATATCGAATACTCTCGGTAGCTTGCCGGGCTCTCCGAGAGGGGCGGAGGAATCGAACTCAGGTCGGCCATGTTGGCCACTTGTAAGGCGAACGCCCTACCGCTGTGCTATCACTCCAGCCCAAATACCCACAGTGGTAAAAATTAATATGCTCTGAGAACATGTTTTGGTTTGGTTTTGGTACTTTATTTTTATTGAAGTAATATTTAAATTATATTCAATTGTAGCTTGGTTTTATAGTCTCTGGATGGCTGTTGATGGGGTTACACGGCAGTTGGTGGGTGTAACTGTCTATATTGTAACTATATATCTTCACCAAAAAATACAATATTTCTGCTTACTAGAGTTCAACAAATGGAATATAATCAGAACCCCAATGGAAAGGGTACATATTGCTATGAACCCACTAACTTTGCAGTGGATCACTGTCAACCCTGTGGAATAATAAGCTCAGAGGAAGTACCTATGTATCAGAACCTCTGGAAGATAATAGAGCTCAAGTAGTAGGATGAAATTCTTCCACACTTTGGTGATTCATAGTAAAAGAATACTTAGAAGACAGTAAAATAGGCAAGATGGTACATAATAAAATTAAATGTTCTCAAGAAGGAAACAGAAATGAGATAAAACACAAGTGCATTTTCATACCACAGCCTCGAGACCTTTCCCATCTACTTTCTTCAGTTCTAAGTCTAGACTCAGTTCAGAGTCTAGATTTTTTTTGTACATTGTCTATTCCATAAGGTTTGTTTACTTATACGTTAATGAGATCATCCCATTTTTGACATTCTCTTTGTGATTTTTTGACTTAGGATGACCCCTTGAGCTTCATTAATTTTTTTTTTTAATTTTTATTAGTGAAACACAATGAGGCACAGTTGTAGACTTACAAATTTTTGTGCTTGGGTTTCAGTTATACAATGATTGAGTACCCATCACTCCACCAGTGCCCATTCCCCACCTCCAATGCTCCCAGCATCCCTCCCACCCCCAAAGCCCTCATCCCACCCCTCCCCTGTGGCAGGGCATTCCCTTTTGTTCTCTCTCTCCTTTTGGGTGCTGTGGTTTGCAAAAGAGGAATTGAGTGGCAGTCATGTTCGGTCTATAGTCTACTTTCAGCATGCATCTCTCATCCCAACACCCTGTACTTGGTGTTCCTCTCTCTATCTGAGCTGCCTTCTCCCCCCGCATGTGCAGTTGGCCTCCAAGCCATGGAGTGAACCTCCTGGTACTTATCTTGGGTATTCTTGGGTGTTAGTCTCCCATTTTGTTACTTTATATTCACCAGAAAGTTTCATTAATGTTGTAGCAAAAAGAGAGACTTAATATTTTCATGTAACTCAGAAGTATTCATAACATTTCTTATCTAAATCTATCATAATTTCTTTATCTAGTCATCTAGTGTGCGGTACTTGGGTTGATAACTGATGTTGGCTATTTTAAGTAGTCCTGCAATGAGCATAGGTGTGCATACATATTTTTTCAAATTAGTGTTTTTGTGTTCTTGGGATATCTACCTAGGAGTGTATATTCTGGTTTATACTATAATTTATTTTATATCATTTACAATTTTCTAAAGCTTGAATTAGTTTTCATTCATATCCATAGTGTATAAGAGTTTCTTTTTCTCCATACCTCTACCAGAACTTCTTGTTTCTGGACTTTTAAGCATAAGCCATTCTTACTAGTGTAAAATGATATATGATTGTGACACTAATTTTCATTTTCCTTATAATAAGTGGCAATGAGGATTTTTTCATGACCATCTGTAGATTCTCTCAGAGAAGTGTCTATTTAATTTTCTGATATTCTTTTCCCAAAAAAATAAAGTAGAATAACTAGGCCCTAATCATGTACCATATTACATATATTTTATATGCTGCCATAATTTACATGATTGTGGATTTCATCCTGAAAGAATTTTGAAAATAAAAACATGCAAAATTAGATCTAAAGTCTGCTCTCAAATTCAAACCTCACATTCATTTAAATCTATGCCAAAATAATATATATATGGTCATATACACTTATTGGTAATTGTATACCTTTCTACCCAAAGTTCATTAATCACCAGTTGGTGAACAAATTTAGAGCTCTGACATTCCTGTGTCTTTACTCATGCTTATCATGTAATTAATAATTGACATTATGAATATATTTTGTGCAAATCCCTGTGCTCCATATTCAAATGAATTTAAAGAAATGAAAAGAATTTGTGAATAAATACCCAGGAATCAAGTGGGACTGCTACTACAAAAATACTGTTCTAAAAGGATTTAAAAAATCACTTAAAGGAGGTAACTGAGATTTAACCAGGTTACTCAAAAATATGTAACGAGGTTATTTCTCCATGTTCATCCAGTTAGGGAGTGTTAGAATAAAGATCAGTGATGGCCTTTATTGTTTTTATAATATATATATATGTAAGCACATGTTACAAAGTCATGTATTATCTGCAATTTAACTAAAGATAAATAGATGACTAAAATAAAACCTGTGAGTGGAATTTGATGCCTTAACTAGTGCATAGTGATCAACAAGATCAGAAATAAGATGAATGGAATAGTAGTTGGATCCTGAAACATTATGAATAAAGCAATAATTTTTTTTAGTAAATGGAGGAAATTCATGGACATCCTCACAGTACTGAGTTAATACACATTAGTAATTCCCCAATTTTTCTTCAGCAATGCTATAATATTGACTGTAATTTTTTACTGATACCTGATATTACTCTTGATTCTATAAACCAAAAGGCATTATCTTTCCGACAGTCTCTCATTTGTGTGTAATCTCCCCAGAAAGAGAAATCTGCCATTTGAATAACTGTTGATATATTTCCTCTGCCCTTTTTCATCACAGATGTAAACTTCCTCACTGCAGACTCAGTTACCAATGACTGAACCCTGAAAGTTTTGGCACTGCCTCCTCCAGAGTACTCTACATTTGTTGAATTAAATTAAAAACTGAATATTAAGCCTGAGATTTTATCACATATAATTTTTTTCTCTCTCAGCACTGCCTTTGACATAAGTAGGAGAGCAGGTGTTCAGAAACCATTTCAGTCTTTCACATTCTCAGTGCCATGTAGGTATCTATTTTGACATTCTTTAGAATAGCAAGGTCATATACACAACGGTTATTGGAATATCCTCTAAAACTTACAATCTTCTGTGGGCAGAGGGTGGGAGACAGAGAAGAGAATATTTCATTGTTCTTTCACTGTTATAAAAAATTCTAATTTTGGCTCTTCATTAGCTGAAGCACTGATTAAAAATAAGAGTAAAATAAATCAAATGTGACTAGTTTTTAATTAATATGCACTATAATAAAAATAGTGTTATAATTTGGAAAGTCTACCAAAAGTGGTGGTCAGTAAATTAGATAATAAATTTTGAGGAAAATTCTGTCTAATTGCATTCAGATGACAAGTTGACTCAATGTTGAAGTGACTACTTAGGGGTGTCAGTAGCACACTTTCCTTAAATTATGTCACCAATATACTAGACTGCACTATATTTCTTTAGCACAGGAAAAAGTTCTTAGTCACGTTGCTAGTGATTAAACACCAGAAACAATGTGACAAGTTAAAATGATACTTTATATAGATTTAATACTTCTTTTTTTTAATTATGTTCTGCCCGCTTTACTGGCAAACTTCAGTGTCAATTGACAAAATTTTAAGAAAACACACTTGAGAAGCTAGTATATCTATCTTGAACATGTCATATATTACATAAATTTCGAATCATTATGAGGTTTACTACTGTGAAAAGGTTCAATAAAACATATATTGTGGATTACTTGGAAAGGCTTACCCCAAATTAAAAATTCATTTGTTGTAAATGTCTCTAAAAAGTAGCAAAAAGTTATTTTAGTTCTGGCACAAATTTTTTGTGAAGCCTTCTCTAGTATACATAGCCAGACAGACCAGCCAACTCAACTGGAGACTAATGGGTCTTGGTTGTATCCACAGAATATTCCAAGGGCTGGTCTATTTTTATTTTATTTTCCATATATAAACTTTTAAGAACAGGAAATCTGATTTCTCTTTTTCTGTGACAATTTGGAGACTGTACAACTATGTAACTAAATATAGTAGAGAGGTACCCAAACTGAAATTATACACGATTATAGTAGCTCACTAAGTTCTAAATATTTGTAAGTTTTGTCAGTTAGCATTATTTATCATAAATACCATCCATTTCCTGTTTGTTTAAAATGAATGCCCTTACTTTTCAGTTCATTGTATCTCCTTTCCAGTTGATTTCCTCCACAACATCTATCACCATTTAGCACACCACTATGATATCATAAGTAATTCTCAACTATATCAGAAATCATATAAAATGGAAATGGATTTTTATTTCAATTTACTGATATACCTGGAACATAGAAAAAATACATTTTCCTACTCCTTTGAAGAACTTATACAATTTCTCAACTCTCAATGACACATTTTACCCTACATAGACTCATGAAGATAAACTAAAATAAGAAATTCATAAAACTTCAAGTCTCACAGTAAGTATGCATTTACTAAATGTTAATGATATCCAACAACTATAAAATTCCAGGCATAATTTTCACAGAAAGAAATCAAGTGTGGGAGAAAATATGGACTAAAGGAAACCTTGAGCTCCGTTGGTGAAAAAGTATGTTGGTGTAACCACAACAGAAAACAGTGAAGAAGGGCAGCAACAAATTAGGTACCTTCATTCAGCTGAATCTGATTTGATCCCTAGCACTCAAAATTGTCCCCAGAGGAATGCTAGGATTATCCCTGATCGAAGAACCAGGAGTAAGCCCTAAGTATAGGTAGATGTGGCCCTAAAAATATAAAGAAAAATTTTTTAAAGGACTTAGTTTTACTAAGATGCTAAAAAGATAACTACTATAAGATCCAGTAATTTTTTAAATTTTCAGATACTACTGAACAGTTTTCAAAAAAAACCTAAACTTGCTATCTTATATATCTACATCCCTATATTGAATCCCTATATTCTTCACCATATTATTCAATATAACCAAGATATGTCACTGTCACTGCCCTCCTGTTGTTCATCGATTTGCTCGAGCAGGCCCAGTAATATTGCGAGATTTGTTACTGTGTTTGGCATATCGAATACATCACGGGTAGCTTGCCAGGCTTCGCCGTGCGGGTGCGATAATCTCAGTAGCTTGCCAGGCTCTCCAAGAGGGGTGGAGGAATCAAACTATGGTTTGCAAGTCGGCCTCATGCAAGGCAAATACCCTACCCGCTGTGCTATTGCTCCAGCTCGACCAAGATATATAAATACCCTAAAAGTCTATGAACAAATTCCTGGATAAAAATTATATGCATATATATATATATATTTCTGAACAATTCTCAGCACTAAAAAGTAAAACCTGTCATATATGATAATATGGGTAACAATTGAGAGCATTTTGTTGAATAAAGGGAAAACAAGACAAATGCTGTATGGTTTGATACACAGAATCTAAAATAGCAAGCTCACAGAAATAGAGTAGACTAGAATTTTAGAGCAAGAATGGAAGTGGGTGAAAAGGGACGATGGATGTGTAACAGTATACATTATCAAGATAAATAAGTATAGGGAAGTAATTTATAGCATTATAACTATAGTTAAAAATTCAGCATTTGTTGAGAGTTCTCACCATATACAACATTTAACCATATGAGGTAATCACTGTCTCACTGTCCTCTTGTTGTTCATTGATTAGCTTGAGCAGGCACCAGTAATGTATACATTGTGAGACTTGTTGTTACTGCTTTTGGCATATTGAATACGCCACAGGGAACTTGCCAGGCTCTGCTGTGTGGGTAGGATACTCTCAGTAGTTTGCTGGGCTCTCCTAGAGGGACAGAGGAATTGAACCAGGGTCGGCCATATACAAAGCAAATGCCCTACCTGCTGTGCTATCGCTTCAGCCCATATGGGGTAATGAATATTATAAATCAAATTGATATGTATATCATTGTGCAATAGATAAACATATCAAATGATAGTATATACATTTACATATATAATGTTATATGTGTAGCTCAATAAAGCTAGGGTAAATCATAAATAATTTTCCATCTAAGCAAACCTAACACCTAATTAAGCATTAATTTCTATCTTGAGTTTTCTCAAGATAATATGAAAAGTAATTTTGGCTGCATATTATGACAACTTAGGTCTGATGAATAAGTAATCATACTTTGTATCATAATTTGTTCAGTTAAACACACATGCACAAACAAACATGCATAAAACATATGGATGCATACAGAAATAAAATATGCATATATGATGAGTATATATTTACATGTAAATGTATGGTACAAAATTTTGTTTAAGTATATATATGTATGTATATATGAGAGGAAAAGAAGAAAACCTCAAAAGAATTTAAATACATATTGAATTAAGCATTTGCCTTTCTGAGTTTAAGATATTTGGGTGGAAAACAAAATGAACAAAGTCAATAGTATGCAAACAGTCCAACAGTGATAAGTAGAGCTATCACTGTTCATTTGATGTATCAAGTACAAATCATATTTTGTCACTTTTCTTACAGACCTCACAGCCTATCAAAATATATGTTTCGAAGAGTGATTCACCTCAGAAAAATTATCAAAGCTATTCAATATCATCTGAAGTGACACCTAAAACCTACTCCTTTTTTTCTGGAATAACCCGGGAGAAAATTTTTCTGCTCCAGCAAATTTCTTCTAAATACTAGTATCAATAGTACTTTTCAACAAAAATTAGTCAATGAGAGGAAATTAATAAATAAAATTAGAAGTGACATGGTGCTTTAAGTGGTTCAAAGACTGTAGTATATAAATAAACTAAATTGATTTAAAGAGAATAAAAGTTTCATTTTTTACATGTTTTACAAAGATGAAGATAGGAAACTACAGAGAATAAAAATAAACTATTCATGAGTCATACAGTTTCTTTTGTAAAATATTTTAATTTATTTTGTTTGGAAGCCAGGCCCAGCAATGTTCAAGGAAAATGACAGCTCTGTGCTTATGGGACAAGGTGGTGTAGAGAAACATTCCGAGGTCATCCACCTGAAAGGCAAGCATACTGGCTACTATACTGCATGGTTTTTATTTAAGTTTTTTTTTCCTGTAAATTGTTTCGATTTATTTATTTTTATTTTTATTGTATCGCCATGAGATACAGTTACAAAGCTTTCATGTTTGAGTTTTAATCATACAATGATTAAAAATTCATCTCTCCACCAGTGCATATTTTCCATCACCAGTGCCTCCAGTTCCACACCCCCACAATCCCATCCCTTCCCTTGCCTCTATGGCAATTTCCCCCATATTTTCTCTCTCTCTACTTTGGAGCATTATGGAAACTAAGAGGCTATCACGTTTGGTCCTTTATATACCTTCAGCACACATCTCCTGTCCCGAACAATCCTTCCAATCATCAGTGACTTACTGATGCATTCTCTATTACAGCTGCCTTCTTCCCAAGTTCATGAGGCAGATTTCCAGATACGAAGCTATATTCTAGGCCCTTGTCACTACTGTCCTTGAGTGTCAGTCTCATTATGTTATTTTATTTATTCATTTATTTATTTTTATTAGTGAGATATAAATTATATTATATATAAATATATATAATATATTATATATATATTATATATATACAAATATAAATATATATATATAAATTATATTATATATAAATATATATTAGTGAGGGCTGGAGCGATAGCACAGTGGTAGGGCGTTTGCCTTGCACGCAGCCAACATGGCCGACCCGAGTTCGATTCCTCCGCCCCTCTCAGAAAGCCCGGCAAGCTACTGAGAGTATCTTGCCCACACGGCAGAGCCTAGCAAGCTCCCCATGACGTATTCGATATGCCAAACACAGTAACAACAAAGTCTCCAATGGAGACGTTACTGGGCCCGCTCGAGCAAATCGACGAACAACGGGAGGGCCTTTACCTTTACCTTTTAGTGAGATACATGAGGTACAGTTGTAGACTTACAAATTTTTGTGCTTGGGTTTCAATTATACAATGATCAAATGCCCATCCCTCCACCAGTGCCCATTTTCCACCACCATGGATTCCAGTATTCTTCCCACCCCCCATCCCCCCATCCCACCCTGCCTCTGTGGCAGGGCATTCCCTTTTGTTCTCTCTCTCTCTTTTATTTTTATTAGTGAAATATCAGGAGGTACAGGTGTAGATTTACAATTTTTTGTGCTTGGGTTTCGATTATACCCATCCCTCCACCAGTGCCCATTTTCCACCACCAATGATAATATCCCTCCCACCCCCACCCCCCTATCCCACCCTGCTTCTGTGGCAGGGCATTCCCTTTTGTTCTCTCTCTCCTTTTGGGTGTTGTGGTCTGCAAAAGAGGCATTGAGTGGCAAACATGTTCAGTCCAGAGTCTACTTTCAAAATGCATCTCCCCTCCTGGGAGGATCTTCCAAACTCCCTTTATTTGGTGCTCCCTTCTCTATATGAGCTGCCCTTTCCCCTAGAATGCCCGGCTGGCCTCTCAGCTATGGAGTAATCCTCCTGGTGCTGATCTCCGCTATTCTTGGGTATTAATCTCATATTTTGTTACTTTATATCCCCCTGATGAATGCAATCTTTCTATGTCTATCCCTCTCTTTCTGACTCATTTCACTTAGCATGATACTTTCCATGTTGTACCACTTGTATGTAAAGTTTATGACTTCATCTTTTCTAACAGCTACATAGTACTCCATTGTGTAGATGTACCAAAGTTTCTTTAACCAGTCATCTGTTCTTGGGAACTCAGGTTTCTTCCAGTTTCTGGCTATTATAAAGAGTGCTGCAATGAACAAACAAGTGCAGATGTCACTTCGACTATACATTTTTGCCTCTCTGGGATATATTCCCAGGAGTGGTATTGCTGGGTCAAATGGGAGCTCAATTTCTAATTTTTTGAGAATCGTCCATACTGTTTTCCAAAAGGCCTGAACCAGTCGGCATTCCCACCAACAGTGAAGGAGTGTCCCTTTCTCGCCACATCCCGCCAGCATCGGTTGCTTTTGTTCTTTTGAATGCAGGCCAGTCTCTGAGGCTTTTGTTCTTTTGGATGTGGGCCAGTCTCTGAGGTGTGAGATGGTATCTCATTGTGGTTTTGATCTGCATCTCCCTGATGATTAATGATGTAGAGCATTTTCTCATGTGCTTTTTTGCCATTCGGATTTCTTCTTTGAGAAAGTTTCTGTTCATTTCATTGCCCCATTTTTTTATGGGGTTGAATATTTTCTTTTTGTGGAGTTCAACCAGTACTTTGTATATCCTTGATATCAACCCCTTGTCAGATTTGGCGAATAGCCTTTCCCATTCTGTAGACTGTCATTGTATTTTGGTCACTGTTTCTTTGGAGGTGCAGAAGCTTCTTAGTTTTGCAAAAGAGGCAATGGGTGACAAAAATGTTTGGTCTATAGTGTACTTTCAACATGCTTCTCCCATCCTGGGAGGATCCTCCCAATACCTTTATTTGGTTTTCCCTTCTCTATCTGAGCTCCCTTTTTCCCCTAGCATGTGTGGTTTAAACTTCAATTGCATCATTTAATTTAGAAGGAAAGAAATTAGTGCAACTTCACTTTTACTTGGGCCGGAGCCATAGCATAGTGGGTAGGGTGTTTGCTTTACACGCAGTGACCCGGTTGGACACCTCACCCCTCTTGGAGAGCCCGGCAAGCTACTGAGAGTATTTCACCTGCATGGCAAAGCCTGGCAATATACCCTTGACGTATTCTATATGCCAGAAACAGTAACAACAAGTATCACAATGGAGACATTATTAGTGCCCACTTGAGCAAATCGATGAACAACGAGAGGACAGTAACAAGACAGTGGACAGTGACACTTTTAATTAATCATGAATAAATATGGCAGAAATCCAAAACAGGAGGACTGAATGAATAGGACATGTGAAGAGATTGTTTAATACACTCTTAATAAATATTTAATGCTAGAGAACAATACTACTATATTTATTCAATATTTTATTAAGAAATTTTTCTTAACATTTTTGGAAATAAAATATTTAATTTAAAATTATAAGAATTTAAAAATTGTTAAGTAAGAAATAAGAAATAAACATATTTTTTTTCTTTTTTTCCATTTCTTAATTGAATCACCATAATACAGCTACAAAACTTTCCTGAGTTTCAGTCATACAATGATCAAACATCCACCACCAATTTCCACTACCAATGTCCCCAGTATACACCCACCCCCCTTCTCGACCCTCCCCCTGCCTCTATGGCAGACAATTTCGCCCATACTCTCTCTCTACTTTTGGGCATTATGATTTGCAATACAGATACTGAGAGGCTATCACGTTTGGTCCTGTATTTACTTTCATCATGAATCTCCCATCCTGAATGATCCCTCCTGTCATCATTGACTTTGTGATCCCTTCTCTATTCCAGCTGCCTTCTACCCCAGATCATGAGGCAGCTTCCAACTATGGAGTAACATTCCAGGTCCTTGTATATATGGTCCTTGGTGTCAGTCTCATATTATGTTGTTTTATATTCCACAAATGAGTGGAGTCATTTTATGCCTGTCCCTCTCATTCTGACTCATTTCAATTAGCATGATACTCCCCATGACGATCCATGTATAAACAAATTTCATGACTTCAATCTTTCCTAACAGCTGCATAGTATTCCATTGTGTGGGTATACCAAAGTTTCCTTCACCAGTCGTCTTTTCTCAGGCACTTGGGTTGTTTCCAGATTTTGGCTGCTGTGAACAGTGCTGGAATGAACATACAGGTGCAGATGTCATCTCTACTGTGATTTTTTTGCACTCTCGGGATATATCTTCAGAAGAGGTAAGTTGGGGTCATATAGAAGCTCAATTTCTTATTTTTTAAGGAATGCCTATATTGTTTTTTAAAAAGGCTGGAACATTTTGCATTCCTACCAACAATGAAAGATAGTCCCTTTCTCCTCACATCCACACCAGCACTGGTTGTTCTTGTTCTTTTTGATGTATTCCAGACTCTGTGGGGTGTGATGATATCTCATTGTTGTTTTGATTTGCATCTCCCTGTTGGTTAGTGATGTAGAGCATTTTTATAGGACTTCTGGCCATTTGTATGTATTTTTGAGGAAGATTTTGTTCATTTCTTCTCCCTATTTTTGATGGGTTTGGAGGTTTTTTCTTGTACAATTCTGTCTTCTATATCTTGTACAATAGTGTCTTCTATATCTTAAATATTAATCCCTTATCAAATCAGTATTGGGTAAATAACCTTTCCCATTCCATAGACTCTCTCTGTATTTTGATTACTGTTTCTTTTGAGGTACAGAAACTTTTTTTTCAAATTTTTATTAGTGAAACACCAAGAGGTACAGTTGTGGACTTAGAAGTTTTTGTGCTTGGGTTTCAGTTATACACTGATCAAGTATCCATCCCTCCACCAGTGCCCATTCACCAACACCAATGATCCCAGTATCCATCCCACCCCCCACTCCCCATCCAATTCCACCTCTGTTGCAGAGCATTACATTTTTTTCTCTCTCTCTCCTTTTGGGTGCTGAGGTTTTCAAAAGAGGCATTGAATGGCAGTTATGTTTGGTTTATAGAGTACTTTCAGCAAGCATCTCCCATTCTGGGAGGATCCTCTAAACACCATTTACTTGGTGTTTCCTTCTCTATCTGAGCTGACTTTTCCCCCATCATGTGAGGCTGGTCTCCAAGCCATGGAGTGAACCCCCTGGTACTTATCTCAACTATTCTTTAATGTTGGTCTCCTATTTTGTTACTTTATATTCCCCAAATGAATGCAATCTTTCTATGTCTGTCCCTCTCTTTCTGATACATTTCATTTAGCATGATACTTTCCATGTAGTACCACTTGTATGTAAATTTCATGACTTCATCTTTTCTAATAGCTGCATTGTACTCCATTGTGTAGATGTACCAAAGTTTCTGTAACCAGTCATCTGTTCTTGGGCACTTGTGTTTTTTACCAGATTTTGGCTATTGTGAACAGTGCAACAATGAACATAGAATGGCAGATGCCATTTTGACTATACTTTTTTGCCTCTCTGGGATATATTCCCAGGAGTGGTATTGCTGGGTCAAATGGGAGCTCAATTTCTAATTTTTTTGAGAATCGTCCATACTGTTTTCTGAAAGGGCTGAAGCAGTCGGCATGCCCACCAGCAGTGAAGGAATATCCCTTTCTAACCACATCAGCGCCAACACCAGTTGCTATTGTTCTTTTGGATGTGGGCCAGTCTCTGCGGTGTGAGATGATATCTCATTGTTGTTTTGCTCTGAATTTCCCTGATGATTAATGATGTAGAGCATTTTCTCATATTCCTTTTAGCCATTCTTTCACCCCATTTTTTTATGGAGTTGGATGTTTTCTTCTTGTACAGTTCAACCAGTCTTTGTATATCTTTGATATCAACCCCTTATCAGATGAGTATGGGGTAAATATGCTTTCCCATTCTGTAGATTGTCTTTGTATTCTGGTCAATGTATCATTTTCAGTGAAGAAACTTCTTAGTTTAATATAGTCCCATTTGTTTATATCTCTTTCCACTTAGATGGTCAGTGGAGTGTAGCCTTTTTAGTTATTTGTGGGCATTTGTTGTTCCATATGAATTTCAGGAGTGCCTGATCTATTTCTTTGAAAAATTTCATAAGTATCCCTATAGAGATCACATTGATTGCATTAATGCTTTGGGGAGCATTGCCATTTTGACAATGTTAGTTCTTTCTATCCATGAGCATCGGATATGTTTCTATTTCTTCATGTCCTCTTTTATTTCATGGAGTAGCTTTTTGTAGTTTTCATTGTAGAGGTCCTTTACCTCTTTATTTAGGCAGATTCCAAGGTATTTTAACTTCTGGGGCACAATTGTGAACAGGATTGTTTTATTCATGTCACTTACCTGTCTCATTATTTGAGTATAGGAAGGCCATGGATTATTGGGCATTAATTTTATAGCCTGCAACTTTACCGTACAAGTCTATTTTTCCTAGGAGTTCCTTGGTAATGGATTTAGGATTCTCGAGATATAGTATCATATTATCTGCGAATAGTGAGAGTTTGATTTCTTTCTTTCCTATCTGGATACCTTTAATGTCTTTTTCTTGCCTAATCACTATTGCAAGTACTTTCAGTAGTATATTGAAAAGAAGTGGTGATAGTGGGCACCCTTGTCTTGTCCTTGATCTTAGAGGAAAGGTGCTTAGTCTTTCCCCATTGAGGATAATGCTTGCCATGGGTTTGGGTCATACCCGGCAATGCACAGGCGTTACTCCTGGCTCTTCATTCAGGAGTTACTCCTGGCGGTGCTCAGGAGACCATATGGGATGCTGGGAATCGAACCGGGTCGGCCGCATTCAAGGCAAATGCCCTACCTGCTGTGTGATCTCTCCAGCCCAATTTGCTAATATTTTGTTGCGGATATTCGCATCCGTGTTCATCAGGGATATTGGCCTATAGTTTTCTTTGTTGGTGGTGTCTTTGTTTGCTTTTGGTGTTAGGGAGATATGTGCTTCATAGAAGCTGTTTGGGAAAATTCCTGTTTTTGCAATTTCCTGGAAAAGCTTGAGGTGAACTGGCAACATGTCTTCTTTAAATGTGTGGAAGAATTAACTAGTGAATCCATCTGGGCCTGGGCTTTTGTTTTGGGGAAGACTTTTGATTATAGTTTATATTTCCTTGATATGAATGGTCTATTCAGGTATTCCAAGTCTTCTTGGATCAATCTTGGGAGATTATAGGAATCCTGGAACTTATCCATTATCTAGGTTCTCTTTTTTCATGGTATACAGACTCTCAAAGTAGTCGCTGATGAACTTTTGAATTTCATTGGTTTCTGTTGTGATGTCCCTTTTTTCATTTCTGATTCAGTTTATTAGGGTTCTCTCTTTCTTTGTGAGTCCTTCTAGTGGTTTATCAATCTTATTTATTTTCTCTAAGAATCATCTCTTGGTTTCATTGACCTTTTGGATTGTTCTTTGGGTTTCCATGTCGTTAACTTTTTCTCTATGTTTTATACTTCCTTTTGGCCGAGTTTGGGTTTCTTTTGTTGGTCCTTTTCTAAGATTTGAGCTGTGTGGTTAGGTTATCTATGTAATCCCTTTCTTCCTTCTTTAGGAATGCTTGCAAAGCTATAAATTTTCCTCTTAGCACTGCTTTAGCTGCATCCCATATGTTCTGGTAGCTCGTGTCTTCATTTTTATTTGTTTCCAGGTAACTTTTGATTTCGTCTTGACTTCCTTCCTGACCCACTCATTGTTCAGTATTGAGTTGTTTAATTTCCAGCTGTTTGATTTGTTTCTCAGTTCCTTTGTGTGATTTGCTGCTATCTTCAGCACATCATGGTCTGAAAAGATTGTTGATACTACTTCTATCTTCTTGATTCTACTGAGGTATGTTTTGTGGCCTAGAACGTGGTCTATATTGGAAAATGTTCCATGTGCACTGAAGAATGTGTTTTCTTTCTTTTTGGGATGTAAAGGTCTATATAGGTGACCTTTGTATATGTCTATTAGCCCTATCTCTTCTATTTCTTCCTTCAAAGCCAATGTTTCCTTGCTGAGTTTTGTTACTGTTGATCTATCCAGAGGTGATAAGGCAAGGTTGAAGTCTCCAGCTACTATTGTGTTGCTATCAATGTCCTCCTTAAAATCTGTTAGCAGTTGTTTTAAATATTTAGCTGATCCCTCATTAGGTGTGTATACATTTAAAATTGTAATTTCTTCCTGTAGTACATATCCCTTGATTAATAGAATATGCCCTTCACTGTCCCTTCTAATCCTTTTCAACCTGAAATCTATGTTGTTGGATACTAGTATGGCCACCACAGCTTTTTTGAGGGAACTGTTTGCCTGCAGAAATGTTTTCCATCCTTTAACTTTGAGTCTATGTTTGCTCTGACTGTTCAGATGATTTTCTTTTAGACAGCAGATTGTTGGTTTCAGTTTCTGGATCTATTTTGCCACTCTGTGTCTCTTGATTGGTGCATTTAGACCACTGACAGTGAGAGAGATTATTGTCATGGAGTTTTGTGCCATCTTTACGTATGGGTTGATTGTGTTTATAAGTGTTTTCCTTATCTTACAGGAGCCCCTTTTAGATTTGGTTTTGAGTCCATGAAATTCTTGAGCTGTCATTTATCTACAAAATGGTGTATCATACCATTGAGTTTGAGTGAGAGTTTAGCTGGATAAAGTATTCTTGGTGAGGTATTCATTTCATTGAGTTTTTTCACTATATCCCACCATTGTCTTCGGTCTTGGTGGGTTTCCTCTGATAGGTCTGCTATAAATCTCAGGGATGCTCCTTTGTATATGATTTCCTTCTTTGACCTTGCTGCTTTCAGTATTGTCTTGATTGACAGCATCCATCATTCTGACTATGATATGACTTGGAGTGTTTTTATTAGGGTATCTTTTAGCTGGCATCCTTCTGGCTCCTTGATTCTAGATGTCTGCATTCTTTAACTATGGGAACTTTTCAGTAATAAAGAAATGAAAGAAAAAGTGACTTTAACTGTGGCTTTTTAACTTGGGTTGCCTCCCTGTCCTTCTGGTACTCTGATGATTCTAATGTTTTTCTAGGTCTCTGGTTCTCCATAGAGCTATTTTGAGAACTTTTCCCATAGTTTGTTGTTCCCTACGTGATTTCTGTTGCTCGTCCTCAAGATCACTGATACTGTTTTCAGCTGTATTCATTCTACATTCTGCTGTATTCATTCTATTGCTGAGGGTTCTTAATTTCATCTATATAATCCTTTATTTCTGACACTTCTTTTTGTATGTTTTTTAATTTCTGCTCTCATTTCTTTCTGTATTTTCTCGACTATCCATTCCATTGTTTCTTTCATTTCTTCCTTTAGTTGTCTGGATGTCTCCTCCATTGATTCTTTGAGTAGTTCCTTGAACATCCTCAGCATTTCATCTTGGAATTCTTTATTGGAGAGAGCATATTTGTGGGTTAACCCTGTTGAGGATGCAGGACTCTTTTCTTCGTCTTCTCCTTGCAGTGGGGATTGGCACTGTCTCTTCATGCTGTTTGGGTTGTAGAGGTAAAACCTTGGAATTCACTAGCACTGTTCCCTCTTATCATGGGAAAGGATTCTGAATAAGGTCAGTTGATGGTGGTCACCTTCCTCCCTTTCTAGAATCTGTCCTTCCTCTCAGGCATTATTCTTGGCTTTTGACAGGCATCTAGTGAAGCGTTGGAGGTGGTGCTCTTTTATATTGGGCTTGTACAGCTTTTTGCATACTGGTCTTTTGTTAGAATTGGAGTAGGCCAGTGGATTATTGTTTTATTGTATTTGAGGCGGCCAGGATTTTTTCCACAGAATTAGGTGATAAAGACTGGGATGTGAGTCGAGGGTGCTGGGATTGGGAAATATAAGTGTGGCTGCCTCAGAGAAGGCCACGCCCACTTTTGAGGAGGCCACGCCCTCCACATGGAGGCCACATCCCCAGGGACGAGCTGACCTAGGAACCTGCAGAGGAGGGCATCCCCATGGCAAGGTGGGCAGGTGGTTGGGCAGAACTCAGGCAGGTATTTTCCAAAGTCTCCGGCTGCCTTGTTGTTGGGGCCTTGCACAGGGAAAGGGGCACGCATGTGGGGTGCAGGAAGGAACACGCTCCCCGGCTCCCTGACAAACCTACTGAGGTGCAGAAGCTTTTTCGCTTGATGTAGTCCCACTTGTTTATGTTTGTTTCCACTTGCTTGGTCTATGGTGTTTCATCCTTAAAGATCTTTTAGGTCAATGTCATGGAAGGTTCAGCCCACATTTTCTTCCATGTATCTTATGGATTAAGGTCTTATATTGATATCTTCCAATCCACTATGATCTGACTTTTGTGCCTGGCATTAGACAGAAGTCGAGTTCATTTTTATTTTTTGCAAGTAGATGTCCTGTTTTCCAAGTCTCACCTGTTGAAGAGGCTTTCCTTGTTCCACTTCACATTTCTTGCTCCTTTATAAAAGACTAAGTGAACATATATTTGAGAGTCTGTGACAGAATATTGAACTCTGTTCTATTGGTTTGCAGGTCTGTTTATAGTCCAATACCATGCTGAATGAACAATTATTATTCTTGAAACCAATTAACAATCCCTTGCCTAGAAGAGTCCTACAACATTTTGAAGGTTGGATCTGACACATGTAAATATTAGAAGTTTATACTGGTTATGGGGTTGGTTTTGAAAAATGATACACCTGAAATTCAACTATGAATATCTTCACAAATTAATTTGTCAAGGAATGTGTTTTTTAAAACTTACATCATTTGGTAATGAGTTTTTAGAACCTCACTGTTACCCACCATGCAGGGTACAAATATTTTACTACATTTTCCACTTAAGAAATTCTAATTTGCTTTTCCCACACTGCTCATTTAGTACACTATAAAGAAGAGGGAAACTGAGAAACAAAAGAGCTTTACATGAGTGATTTTTATGAGCTATTAGCTTATTTTGTTTTACTTGCCAATTGTTTGTGATAGCAATGTAATACTAGAAATTGAACACCCAGCCAGCCAAAAGCATATAAGTGGCCTAGATTTTCTATGAAGTACTGCTCAAGTCCTGGCTCATACATTATTTTCTGATACCATAAAACTAAAAGCCAAACCAAAACAATATCAAGCTTCACAAATACACTTCAGTCCTCATAATGAACGAAGAATAAAACAGAAATAAATGTGTTAACTTTTTGAAAATTGAGTACAGCAAGTCTGCCTGCTTAATAAAGAATGTACAAATGACATTTTGTTGTGCCCTTTTCAGCACTTCCTCAATGGCAATTTTCCTTTTCCTTTATTGTATATACTGAGGATACCAAAGACCTTAATTTTGAGCATAATTTAAAGCATTCCTTCTAACTAATTTTCCTTCCTATCATCTTGGCAGTTTTTAAGCACAATTTCATCTCTACTTAGTTCTCACATGATGAGCAGCCACATCCACTTTGATTTTAGCAATCATACAGTTTACTTTTGTTAATAATTATACTTACAAATGATACACAATGTTAGTGTTGGGGTTAAGAAGTGGAGATATCAAGGTCCATTTTATTTTTTGATACAACATTTTTAAAGTTTGATATTCTGAATAATTTTTATGAAGGCATACTCAGCTTGAAATCTATATAGTTAATATAGAGTACATAAATAAATTTAAAGTGTTCACTTATTTTTGATGAAAATTAATTTTTGATGCATTATTAATGCACAGTACAGTCAGAATATGTCTTTGGTTATGCAAGAGCAAAAGGAGAGAGTAAAGAGAGGGAGAGAGAAAGAAAGAAAAAGAGAAAGGGAGAGTGTGAAATAAAGGGAGAGAGACAGAATGAGATGGAGGAGGAAGTAGGTTGAGGAGCAATTACATATAGTTTCTTCAGAATATGCTTCGGAATATGCTTCGGAATAAACTTCAATATGCCAGACACAGTAACAACAAAGTCTCCAATGGAGACGTAACTGGGCCCGCTCGAGCAAATCGATGATCAACGGGAGGGCCTTTACTTTTCTTCGGAAACTTTAACTTCCAACTTTCTTTTTATTTCACCATGATATATACTATCACAAAGCTACTTGTGATTGGGTTTCAGTCATACAATGTTCCAACATCCATCCCTTCACCACTGTACATATCCTACCACTAATATCCCCAGTTTCTCTCCCACACTCCCCTTCTATCCACTCCCCTCCTGCTTCTATGACAGTAAGCTCTCTTCTTTCTCTCTCTCTCCCTTTGTGCATTATGGTTAGCAATACAGGTACTTAGAGGTTATTATGTTTGTTCAGGCCTCCAGCTATTCTTGTACATGGAATGTAGCTTTAATTTGGAAAAAGTTTAAGGATTTATAGTGATCATTTTAGCTGTACTAGTTTGACTTCAGAGTCTAACTCTTCCCTAAGCCCAACTTCTCTTTTTAAAGAATAAAATGAAATATTTAACATTAAAATAGAGGAAATGAATTCATTGTCCACTAGTACCAGTCCACTATTACAAGTTTCTCATCATTAAATCAGATAAAACTGACCTCAAATTATTCTTCTGGGGATATAATTGTATGTTAAAGTCCTGGCACAATACCTGAATATTAACAATAAAATAGGAATGGAAACTAATATTGTCTGTAAGATTTACTTTTCCCTCTTGTCTAAAATAGCCTTATATTTTAGCAAAAGTACAGGAAGCTTGTCTAATATAAAGTAACTACCTAAACTTCCCATGTCTTTCAAGTTCATTTGTTACAAACTTGTGCCAAAGTTGGATTATTATTTCTCTTAATGCATTAAGAGAAATTATTATTTCTCTTAATGGAGACATTACTGGGCCTGCTCGAGCAAATCGATGAACAATGGGAGGACAGTGACAGTGACAGTGACAGCGACAATGCATTACCAGTTGTCATAATTCATATTAATTGAATAAGGTCTACTATACTTGGATTTTGATGTTGTATTGTTGCATCAATTTTTAAAAATATTCACATTTGTAAATGAAGCTTTTGTGACATAAAGAGCTTTAGCAGCACATCTAAGGCCAGGGCTGTTTGGGTTTGTATTGGGAGTGGGGACATCACCCAACAGTCTTCAGGGCCTTTTTCTGGCTCTGAGTTCAGGGATGACACCTGGATGGGCACAGGGGATAATACAAAATGCCAGGCACTGAATCAGTGTTGGGCCACATGCAAGGCAAAGAAGTTAACCCCCATACTTTCTCTCTGTCTCTAAGATCAGGATTGTTAAGTAGCAACTGAGGCATGTTTGACTTTATAAATTTTTAAAAATTATTTTAATGTAGGAGCATTGCTATTTATTCAGCCATTTATCAGGTTGATTGAATTGGGCTTACAGTTTTCCACCTTACATCCCCACCCTTTTATAAATTTATTTATAGAAACACCATTAGAGCAGTTACAAAGCTTTTAGGTTTAAGTCTCGGTCATACAATGACAAAACACCCACACCTTCACCAGTGCCCATTTTCCACCACCAAAAACCTCAGTATAGCCCCCTTTCCACAACCTCCCTCTACCTGTGGGGAAGATGATTTCCACATTACTCTATTTCTACTTTGATTACATTTAATATTTCAACATCAGACCCACCATTATTAGTTGTGATTTTACTCCAAGACTCAGATGTGCTGAAAAGGCAACCATAGACCATTTTTTTTCTATTTTTGATTATGAATAACATATGACGTCATGCGGCCACAGTAGTTGCCACACGATTTTGGAATTCCAAAATTTTAACAATTAAATCTTGAGGGATTTCTGCAAAAAACCTGCTGGGTTCCAGATTTGTTCCTGAGTCTCTGGGATCATGGCCGTTAAGAAGCTTGATCAGGAACCAGAGAGACCATTAGTGTGCAACTTGGAGTCTCCTTGGGACGAGGAAGAAAGTAACGGCTCTACCCGCGTCCTGTGAAGCTCCACATGTCTTATCACTACGGGCCCAAACTTGACTGTCCAATGGCCTCTGGAGGATGGCAGCCACTGAGCCACGAAGGGGAACAGGCCAAGACTTTATAAATTTTTATATGGAAAAACACCTATTATTTAGAATTGACAAACTGGACTCCTTTTTGCCTGATGACTAAATTCAGTGCTTCATTCACAGTTAGCTTCTGCCAATTAAATGCGCAATAATACATAGAGTATTTTGTATCATTTTTGGGTTAGTGTCAGTACTTTCTATTAACCTGTATACATATTGTCAGTTGTGACATATAAAGCATTGTGACATGTTGAAAATAGAAAATGGCAGCACTTTTGTAACATAGCTTCTATGCTTTTATTTCCAAGCTGACCTACTTGCAATTTAATAGGCATTTCTCCATGAAGAAAAAATTGGTAGTCTGTTCCATGTAAGAAAAAAATATTAAAGAGTTTATCTCAATATATTTTTGAAATATAAATTCTGAAAAATATAGTTTAAAAATTATCATAAATATATGCTGTCATTAAATAGTACTTGTATTAATATTATCAAAGATCTAATTTACATTTCCTGATGTGTAGCCTTGATTGTAACTGAAGGTATCAAAAGTAGGAGACAACAGTGATTTTCACACTGTTTTCAGTTTTTCTCAAATTTTAGTATTATAGAATATAAAACCTTACCACTCAATTGATGTTAAGTGAAATTCCATGATCTTCTCAACTCAGCAAACGCAAGTATATGCCATTCTGGTTCTTGCTCTTTCTATGTCAAGGTACTCATGGAGGAATACATCAATATTGTGATGTTTTGCTGAGACTTTGCATAGAGAGTACCTGGCCTTGATTATTAGCAAGAACCATATAGACACAGTATGAGAGAGCAAAATGTAGCTTTGAGGTATTGATACTCATGACATAATGGAATTCCACATAAGCATGTGAGAAACAACACATTCTATGATTTAGGAAGTAAAATTCATTAAGAAAATGTATTAAAATGAAAAACATAGCCACTCATAATCATGTGTTTCTCTATAGATATATACTGTTTTCTTCATGAGACATTCTAAATCATGGTAAATATTAATATTCAATTTGGCACAGTAATGAGTATGTGACTCATTCCTTTTTTAGTTTCTTCCACATACTTAAAGTATTTTTTATTTACTGTCTTTGTTCTATTTTGGGGACTTTAAAGGGCCAAACTGATCCCTGAGCCTCTTCCTGTCTGTCCCCAACATGATGCCCTGCTTTCTCCTCTCCCAGATCAGTCATTATTTGAACCCAGGACTCTGATTTCCCTGTGGAGGCTCCCCTGGAATCCTCTAGGACTCTGGGCCGCCCTCCATCCCTGAGCCTCTTCCTGTTAATCTCCAACACGGTGCCTGGCTTTCTCCTCCAACAGGTTATACCCCCCACACACAACAGATACTCATAGGGGACGTGGCCTCTTCAGAAGTGACCGTGGATGCAGGTAATTACTCATACCCAGCAATCTCGAGTAACATCTCAGTCTCCATACCACCACACCAATATGAAGAAACAATGCAAATCGCCACCATGAGGAGAGGGTGATGAAAAAAGACCAGAAGCCTCATTAGTTGTTACTCACCTAAGGGAGGTCTCTGATAAAAATTCAGAAATGAAGTAATGAAGATGTTCAATTAACTCAATGAAACAGTGAGTAAGATATCCAGTAAATTAAAGGAGGACATGAAAGAAACAATTGAAAAAATACAGGAAGAAATGAGAGCAGAAATCGGAAAGCTACATAAAGAAATGTCACAAATAAAAGATTTGGTAGATGAAATAAAAAAAAACTCAGTGTGTGCCCTCAACAGTAGAATGGCCACAGCTGAAGACAGAATCAGTGAACTGGAAGATGAGCTTCAGGAAGTCTACAGGCAACAACAAACAATGGAAAGAGACCTCAAAATAACAATACAAGAATTAGAGTCCTAGGGGATGATTCCAAGAGGAACAATATTAGAATAATTGGAGTACCAGAAGGTCAGGGAAACAGTCCCAATCAAAAAGCCACAGTTAAACAAATTATTGCTGAAAAATTCCCAGAGCTGGACAATGCAGGCATCTAGATTCAAGGAGCCCAAAAGGTGTCAGCTAAAAGAGACCCTAACCCAAGACATATCATAGTTAGAATGATGGATGCCACAGATAGAGACACAATACTGCAAGCAGCAAGGTCAAAGAAGGAAATCACATACAAATGATCTATCAGAGGAAACCCTTCAAGCCTGAAGGCAATGGTGAGATATAGTGAAAAAACTCACTGAAATGAACACTTCACCAAGAATACTTTATCTGGCAAACTCTCACACAAACTCAAAGGAATGGTACACTATTTTATGAATAAACAACAGATCAGGAAGTTCACAGACTCAAAAGCAAACCTAAAAGAAGGGCTTAAAGGGGCTACTATAAGACATGGCAATCCCCTCCAAGCACAACAAATCCTTAGAGAAAGATGACACAAAAACCCCATAATAATAATCTCTCTCAACGCCAATGATCTCAATGATCTAAATTCACCAATTAAGAGACACAGAGTGGCAAAATGGATTCAGAGACAGAACCCAACATTCTGCTTCCTACAAGAAACATATCTGAACAATCAGAACAAACAGAAACTCAAAGTCAAAGGATGGAAAATAACCCTGCAAGTAAACAGCTCCCCCAAAAAAGTTGGAGTGGCCTCATAGTATCAGACAACATAGATTTTAGGTTGAAAAATATTAGAAGGGACAGTGAAGGCCATTTTTTATTAATCAAGGAATATGTACAGCAGGAAGAAATCACACTCCTAAACGTATTTGCACCCATTGAGGGACCAGACAAATACCTACAACAACTGGTAGCAAACCCTAAGAAGGACATTACAAGCAACACAATAGTTGGAGACTTCAACACCAACTTATTACCCCTGGATAGATCAAGAAGATTTAAACTCTGCAAGAAAATAATGGTTCTGAAGGAAGAAATAGAAGACAGAGAACTAATACAGGACTCTACCACCCCCCAAAAAAATACACATTCTTTTCCAGTTAACATGGAACATTTTCCAGAATAGACCATACGTCAACAGAATCAGGAAGATAGACATTGTATCAACTATCTTCTCAGACCACAATGCACTGAAGATAGATGTAAGAAAACCAAATCAGACACCTGGAAATTAAACAAGTCAATGTTGAACAATGAGTGGGTCAGGATATAAATCAATGGAAAAATCAAAAGATACCAGGAAACAAATGATAATGAAGACATGGGCTACCCCAACCTTTGGGAAACAGCTAAAGGCGTGTTAATGGGAAAATTTACAGCTCTGCATGCATCTCTCAGGAAGGCAGAAAGGGCCCACATAAGCAATTTCACTTCATAGCTCGAGATCTTAGAAAAGAACCAACAAAAGGAGCCCAAACCAGGCAGAAGGAAGGAGATCATAAAACTTAGAGCAGAAATCAAGGACAGGGGAACCCAAAACACTATCTGAAGGATCAATGAAACCAATAGCTGGTTCTACGAGAAAATAAACAAGATAGATAAACCACTAGCAAGACTCACAAAAAAGAGATAGAGAGAACCCTAATAAACCGAAACAGAAATGAGAAAGGGGATATCACAAGAGAAACTTAAGAAATTCAAAAGATCATCAGAGGCTACTTTGAAAGTCTGTATGCCATGAAACAAGAGAACCTAGAAGAAATAGATAAATTCATGGATTTCTATAATCTCAAAGGTTGAATCAAGAAGATCTAGTATACCTGAATAGTCAATAGTATACCTATTACTATCAAGAAAATTGAAACTGTAATCAAAAGTCTCCCCAAAAACAAAAGACCAGGTCCAGATGGATTCACTAGCGATTTTTCCAAACATTTAAAGAACACCTATTGCCAGTTCTTCTCAAGCTTTTTTCAGGAAATTGTAGAAAGAGAAAATCTCCCAAACAGTTTCTATGAAGCCTATATCTCTCTAGTACGAAAAGGAAACAAAGACACCACAAGAAAAGTACAGGCCAATGTCCCTGATGAACATGGATGCAAAGATTCTCAACAAACTACTAGAAAATAGAATTCAACAACTCATCAAAAAGATCATACACCATGACCAAGTGGAAATCATCCTGGGGATGCAAGGATGGTTTAACATTCAGAAATCAATCAACATAATCCATCATATCAACAAAAAAAGATAAAAACCATATGATCTATCAATAGATGCAGAGAAAGCATTTGACAAGATACAGCACCCATTTGTGATGAAAACCCTCACGAAAATGGGGATAGAGGGACTTTCCTCAACATAGTTAAATTCATTTACCACAAGCCTATGGCAAGCATCATGCTCAGTGGGGAGCCTTCTCTCTAAGATGAGGGAGGAGAAAAGGACGCCCACTCTATCCACTGCTGTTCAATATAGTACTGGTAGTACTTGCAATAGTGGTCATGCAAGAAAAAGATATTAGAGGCATTAAGGTAAGAAAGGAAGAAATCAAGCTCTCACTATTCGTAGATGATATGATACTATACTTCGAGTGCCCTAAATCCTCTACCAAGAAACACCTAGAAACAATACACTTATATAGTAAAGTTGCAGGCTATAAAATCAATACTCAAAAGTCCATTGCTTTTCTATATGTAAATAATGAGAGTGAAGAAAGTGATATAAAAACAATCCTGTTCACAATTGCGCCCCAGAAAATCAAGTACCTAGGAATCAGCTTAACTAAGGAAGTAAAAGACCTGTACAATGAAAACTACATAATGCTACTTCAGGAAATAAAAGAGGACACGAGGAAATGGAAAAATATCTCCTGCTCATGGAAAGGGAGAATTAACATTATCAAAATGGCAATACTCCCCAAAGCAATGTATAAATTCAATGCTATCCCTATAATGATACCCATGACATTCTTCAATGAAATGGAGCAAACACTCCTGAAATTCATATGGAACAATAAGCACTCACGAATAGCTAAAGCAATTCTTGGGAAAAAGAAAATGGGAGGAATCAACCTCCCCAACCTCAAACTCTACTAAAAAGCAGTAATAATTAAAACAGCATGGTAGTGGAATAAAGGCAGAGCTGCAGACCAATGGATCAGGTTTGAATATACTGACATCTCCTCCCAAACATATGATAATCTAATCTTTGATAAGGGAGCAAGAAATGTGAAGTGGAGTAAGGAAAGCCTCTTTAACACATTGTGCTGGCAAAACTGGACAGCTACATGCAAAAAAATGGGCTCAGATCTCTGCCTAACACCATGTACAAACACGATGTAAACACCATGTACACCATGTAAGATCAAAATGGATTAAAGACCTCAACATCAGACCGGAATATCCATAAGGTACATTGAAAACAAGAATGGCAAAACCCTCCACAACATTGAGGCTAATGGTATCTTCATAGATGACATGCCATTGGCCAAGCAAGTGAAAACAGAGATAGACAAATGGTTCTATCCTAAACTAAGAATCTTCTGCACCTCAAAAGAAACAGTGACCAAAATACAAAGACAGTCTACAGAATGGGAAAGGATATTCGCCCAATACCCATCTGACAAGAGGTTGATATCAAGGACATACAAAGCATTGGTTGAACTCCACAAGAATAAAACAGCCAATCCCATTAAAAAAGGGGTGATGAAATGAATAGAAACTTTCTCAAAGAAGAAATCAGAATGGCAAAAAGGCACATGAGAAAATGCTCTACATCACTAATCATCAGGGAGTTGCAGATCAAAACAACAATGAGATACCATCTCACACCACAGAGAATGGCCCACATCCAAAAGAACAAAAGCAACTGATGCTGGTGCGGATGTGCCAAGAAAGGGACACTCCTTCACTGTTGGTGGGAATGCCGACTGGTTCAGCCCTTTTGGAAAACAGTATGGACGATTCTCAAAAAATTAGAAATAGCAATAAAGGGACAAATGGAGCATAGTGGGAAACGTGACCACACAATTAAGTTGGGAATCAGGAATTTGATAGGAAATGGTATTTGGGTCCTTGGGAAAAGGAAGCAGTTATATTGGTGATGGGTGCGGTGTTGGAACTATATAGGTTGGGAACCATCATTAATAACATTGCAAATTACAGTATCTCAATAAATTAAATTTTTACTAGAAAGAGTGATAGAAAAGGAGAATATCCAAGATTAAATAAAACTAGTATCTTTCAGTTACCTTGTTAAGAACATTATGTACATAGATATGTCTTGATGTACTATATACAAATAATTTAAAATAAACTCTGATAATAAGTTTCTGTAATAAGTTTAGTATAATGAAAAGAAACTCTAACAGAAAGTAGATACCTGTCCATGATACATTATGAATGAATATTTCTTTATGAATTTCAATACCTTAATTAAAAAAATAAAGGACAGTAAAACAAAGCACAGACATTTGGCTTATAAGTACTAATACTCTTGAATATTTAAATCTCACTCTGGTAGCAAATGACATGCTGATGCTTCATTTATATGGATTGATTTTTAATATTCTGAGCTGTTTAAAATCTTTTTGGATCAACATTCAAAACTACAAGAAGCTAAGACTGCTAACTCATTCACGTATGGAGAGGAAGGAGAATATCCAAGATGAAATAAAGCTAGTACCTGCCAAGTAACCTTGTTATTGGCTTCTGATGATTATTTTCCTCACACTAATGATGTTATGACCTCTCTTAATATGTTTACAAAAAGTAATATGTTATAGAATTATTGACTTTCTTCAGCTTCCATTGATAAAAATTAACTATATTGTGATGTTTCTATCATGCTTACTGAAGAAAACAGCCCAGTTATTGACACACAGTTTATTTTGCAGCACAAGAAAACTCCAATTAATTATATCAGTCTTCAAAAATACTTTATGACTGAATTATCAAATTAGAGTATTATATTGAAAGTATCAAAATAGCCCTAGCATGTAACATTTGGTGACTGAAGTTTTTCTAATATTAATAATTTGCTACAAGTCTAGAAATTTGATAGTGAATGAATTATTTCCAGTAGACATATCACTAAACAGAACAAACAGAGCTTACTTTCTTTAACATTGCATGATATTTGGCTGATGTTTGGAAAAGGTCACAAAGAACAAGGATTTTTGTTCAATTCTTATATTTTGTGTTTTGAGGCAAAATTTGGCAAATAGATGCGACAACATATAGGAGAAAGTATTAGGAATATCTAAAGCAAGGTTGTGTTTTTCAGGATGGCTGATTCTTTTAATTTTTAAAATAAGATACTTTATTTAGACATTGTGGTTTACAAAGTTGTTTATAGTACAGCTGTTATGGGCTTTCTATTTTGCAACACCCGTCCCACCGCCAGTGTGAACTTTTTTATATCACTGTTCTTATACCCAGCCCCCAAGCCTGTCCTCTTATATTGGCACAATAATTTATTTTATATCGCTTTTTACAACTAAATGGCTAATAAAATTATCCAAACCACTTTAGTAAAAGAAAATTTATGGAATATGTTATATCTCACTACCTGGTTGTTAAGTTCTTGTCTTAGGATTTACTAAGCTGTTTGTTGCTAGTTGAGCCTTCTATGTTATTGTTTTTGATTCTTTAATAATGTGACCCAGGAATAGCTACTAGACTGAAGACTAGAGAATTACTTCCCTAGTAAAATATTTTTACTTTTCGGCAAGCTATCCGTGACATATTCATTATGCCAAAAACAGTAAAAATACGTCTCATAATTTTTTGTGAGATGTTACTGGTGCCCACTCAAGCAAATCCATGAACAATGGGAGGACAGTGCTACAGTGCTACAGAAAAATACTTCTCTATTAAAAAATATTTCACATTCCCCTCCTAACTAAGTGACTGTTAACATGGCCAAGAATTCTTTGGGCTGTTACCCTTCCTTTCCCCTAAATCTGGTCTATTTTCTAAATGAAAAGTACTTAGTTACTACAGCAACAGCTTTATATAAGTAGGTCTGTAGAGTACCTACCTTAGCCTAGCATTTGCTAACAATCATCAAATGAATAACAAAAGCAATATTCAGGGAATCATATTCAAGAAATATATATAATAGAATATTCTACGAAGACTCAGAAATGCTGAATATGATTCAAAGCAAATCACCATGAAGTATTCAGTTGAACATAAGTAAATGAGTCCTGTTATTTCTGTTTGTAATTATTTTAGGTTTCCATACATTAAACAAATGTGACTAAATATTCTTGGAAGACATAGGTGATGTATTTCAAATAATTGATTTCAGTATATATTTACATGGCTAAATCAATAAAGATATTAACCAACCAGCAAAGCAGTGATTCATAATTACATATAATTCTATCACCAAACTAAGAAAAGGATGGGGGAGATAGTAAAGAGTTAATACACTTATTGTGCACACAACTGACGCCATTTAAATTTTCAGTGCCACATAAGTTTATCACAGGAATGACTGTTAGCAGAGTCAGTATAGCAACTAAGCACCACCAGGTACAGTACTACCCCTTACGTGGAGCATGGCAACAGGTGCCAGAGAAGATAATATCTGTCCTTGCAGAGCAGATAAGACCTGTCCCTGCATAGCACCCAGTAGGGAGTGCCTGGGCCTTGAGTCCCATCTCCCCCTCAATAATCATTCCTAACTGCAGCATCTAGTCCTAATGAGGATTGGGCCAGAGCAAAGCAGAAATGGAAAGGTGATAGGTGAGCAATGCCACACTTTATGTAATTAGATGATCCTCTTAAGCCAAGACCCTCTATAAAATATGCGTGTAGATGGAAATAAAGTGAGTGGCCATCAGCTGTCTCCTGGGTGGTTTCTCCATGCATGTGTCTGGGCACGTTGGGGAAAAACTGTACCCCAAAACCCTTACCCCTATCAAAAAAAAGCAAAAGAAAGAAAAAAGAAAACTAAGATAGGGAGACTGTTTTTTTCATTGTAAAATCAAAACAGAATGGTTAAAAATATAAATTTCATAACTTCATCTTTTCTAACAGCTACATAGTACTCCATTGTGTAAATGTACCAAAGTTTCTTTAACTAGTCATCTGTTCTTGGGCACTCAGGTTTTTTCCAGATTCTGGCTATTGTAAAGAGTGCTGCAATGAACAAACAATTGCAGATGTCGCTTCGACTATACCTTTTTGCCTCTCTGGGATATATTCCCTGGAGTGCTATAGCTGGGTCAAATGGCAGATCAAATTCTAATTTTCTGAGAGTCATCCATACTGTTTTCCAAAAGGGTTGGACCAGCCGGCATTCCCACCAGCAGTGAAGGAGGGTCCCTTTCTCGCCACATCCGCGCCAGCATTGGTTGCTTTTCTTCTTGTGGATGTGGGCCAGTCTCTGTGGTGTGAAGTGGTACTACATGGAAAGTATCATGTTAAGTGAAATGAGTCAGAAAGAGCGGGATAGACACAGAAAGATTGCATTCATCTGGGGAACATAAAGCAACAAAAAGGGAGACTAACACCCAGGAATGGCTGAGATTAGTACCAGGAATATTGCTCCATGAATGGAAGGCCAGCCACACGTTCTAGGTGAAAAGGAAGCTCAGATAGAGAAGAAAGCACCAAATGAAGGGTGTTGTGAGGACCCTCCCAGGGTGGGAGAAGCATGCTAAAAGTAGTCTATAGACCAAACATGATTGCCACTCAATGCCTCTCTTGCAAAACACAGTACCCAAAAGAAGAGAGAGAGAACAAGGGGGAATACCCTGCCACAGAGGCAGGATGGGACGGGGGGGGGGATGGGAGGCGGGGGGGTGCTGGGACCCGTGGTGATGGATGACGGGCACTGGTGGAGGGATGGGCACTTGATCATTGTATAACTGAAACCCAAGCACAAAATTTGTAAGCCTATAACTGTACCTCACGGTGTTTCACTAATAAAAAAAAAATTCAAAAAAAAATCAAAACAGAATGGTTAAAAATAAACATCTGTGATAAAAAAATAAAAAGCTACTTCAAGTCAACATATATTTTGATGTGTCAAATATTTGGGATATTAACTTATTTGATAAATGCAATAGACTTCCAAAGTTTCTTTTAATAGAAAGACATTTTACCTCAGATTTTATTTATTATCTGCTTCTAAGAAAGCTGCTGTAATGAAGATACACATTTTTTGAAGTTAAACCCTTCCCAGGTTAGTCCAAATTTAATGAGTGATGGAAACAGGAGTGTAAAGTCCTGGCTTTCAGATCCAAGGCACACGTATTGTGGCTCTCTGGACCATTTCCCTGACTCTTCCCACTCCATGCTGGCTGCGGAAGCCTCAACTTCAACGCAATTTCAGCTTTCTCTTCTGCATTTATACAGAATTTAATCTCCAGGCCAGTCTTTAAGAACTATTTTGTGAATATTTCATTTATATTGAACATTCTTTTATTTTGTTTTTTGTTTGTTTTTTTGCTTACTTGTTTTGCTTTTGGGGTCACACCCGGGGATGCACAGGGGTTAGCCCTGGATCATATTTACCACTGGCAGTGCTAAGGGGACCACATGAGCTGCTGGGAATAGAACACAGGTCAGTTGTGTGCAAGGCAAATTCCCTACCTGCTATGCTAATGCTCCAGCCCCTATATTGAACATTCTATGTCTGATCAGGTTATTTTGTATATCCATAGAGATTTTTATTATAATCTTTTACTTATTAATGTAGCCATTAAGCAGTAGTTCTAATATAATATTTGTCAATATAAAGCCAATATTCCCTTTCTTCGGATAAAACATGTTTTTTACTTTTATAGGCCTATTTAGATTTTGCCATTAATATTTTCTTGATTCTCTTTACTTTTACTAAATTGCATACTTGTAGGATTTACCTATCTCATGTAAATTTTAAAGTGGATTAGCCCAGAATTATTCAGATTAATTTTTAAATTTATATGCCTCCAAAAACTGAATGAGATATAGTTTCTGGAAAAAAATTACTTTTTAGAATTTCAGATTAGTTCTATCTAATCTGTGTAGGTGTCATCACTTCTACAGTAAAAAGAAAGAAAGAGATCAAGATGTCTCCCATACATGTGATAAAAAATATTAAAGGAATAACAAATGGTCAATGTCATCAGAATTGAAGATTTTGTCTATCAAATAAAGTTTATGAGTAGGGAAGATGGGGTCATTAGGACACAGGTGGAGGGAAGTGCACTCTCTGGTGGTGGGTGCAAGGTTGGAATTATATATGCCAGAAGAGCATAAGTAAATGTATTGTAAATCCTGGTACCTCAATAGAAATGTTTAATAAACCATTTTGTAAATGTGACTCTGCATCAGAATTACCTAATGAAATTTGGGGAAGCATATACAAGTTTCAGGAACAACTTTATTATGGTCAATTATAGGATAACACTGTTTTTGTCCTTCCTGAATAGCCTCAGGTAGTTTAGGTTTATTGGGTTGCTCCCATCACAGTGCTCCCAATCCTCTGTGTAACTTCTTTCTTTGTGTTCTGTTGACTTGTAAATATTGTTTCTCTCTTCTCCCTAAGTCCTTTGCATAGTTTAATCAGAGCAGTGTCCTTTTTGTATGGACACAAGAAGACAGCATATGCTATGCTTTTGTAATGTAATGCTCAGTGATATTTTCCTCCTGGGTATCTGTTCTCTCATCTAAGCCTCAGTTGCCCTTACTTCCTAGCGCCCCCAAAAGCAGTGTCCCCACGAGGGACTGGATGAAACCAGGGCAAGTGGTAAGCTATGTGCTACCCTGGCATCTAGATGGGCCTAGTCAAAGTGCCATAATAGTTAACTATTAGTTAAGAGTTTGGTCATGGACAATTGCAGTCATGATCCAAAAAGTAATAATTAGATTTGGACCCTGCTAGGGTTAGGAATGATTAATCTGGCCTGAGCACTGTAGTCTGAGTCTATGGCAAGATATTCCCAGGAGAGCTGCCCTACAAGCCTCAATGTTATCTCTTACTGTGTCCATACAAAAATAACTAGTATTGAGATGTTGATAGAGTTATTGGACTAGGGAAAAGAGAAAAACACCTAAAGGGGTATTTTGCCCTTGGGCAGTCTGGAAGGGCTTTGGAATATCCTAGGTGATGTTCCCTTTGAAGTTGGTGGGCCCTCAGAAAGGGCTTTCTCATGTTGATTTTGCTACTTGACTGGGTACAGTGTCAGCCCAAAGTGCAGAGGAGTTGGAGAGGAAGAGAGTTGGAGACAAGAGAGTGGGAGAGGAGAGAGATGGGCGGCAAGATGTACCTCGGAGAGACTAGCAAGGGGGACACAGAGAGAAGAATGTACAAGAATACAGGATCAGGCACGTGGAGAGAGAGAGAGAGCCCCGGACTGTGAGATGGAGCAGAGAGATGAGCGGGAAAGATAGAAGGAGACAGGAATGAGGAGCAGTGTGAGACTAGAATGGGAGGCTCAGAGAGACTGGGGCAGGCGCCTAGGGAGAATGGAATAAAAGGCAACAGATCAATTAACTGACTTGGCTCTCCTCTCCTCCACCGTCTGCCCCACAGCCTGGGCCACACAGGTTGTGGTTGTGGCTCTGGCCCTCCCCAAACGCAGGCAGCTAGGGGAAGAGCTATTTAGGCCCCCCTGGACTCCCTCAAAGAGTTTTTACAGCCAATGAGTCAAGAGGCACAATAGAACATCTGAGTCTTTAGTTGCATGCATTGCCGAAAAATGCAGGTGAAGATCATGAAGGAAAATCTCTCTCAGCCACACTGGAATAGAAAGATTAACTATGATTTAAAGCTTGAATTGACAGCAAAACCCCCACAATAGGTGACCTTGTAATGTCAGTCACTGGATAGGAAATATTGTTTGTGATACCACAGTCTCCAGCTGCAGACATATCTGGATTTTGCTGAAACGCTTTGTCTTCATGCAAGTCCTAATCACATAGGGGTATTTTTATTTACTCTGTAACTTCCAAATGTAGGCACATGCATATATATAAAAAGTTGACAAATGGTGAAGACGTAGGTTAAAGGATCCTGGGCCTCCTGCCTGATGTCTCATGTCTCTGCCATCCCTGGGAAGAGTTTGGAGGAGACAACTATTGCTCCTCTTGCTACTTGCAATCTTAATGCATGGTATACATTGTAATTAAGGTAGCTATTATGCAACTTGCACTATAAGTGTCTTCATAATTTGTGCTCTTGAGAAACTATCATAATATGAGCAATTATGAAAGAAAATGAGGCCTGGACTTCACCATTTCATAGAAAAGTACTGAACAGCAGTTGATGTGGTTAAGAAAATGAATGCTTCTGATGTCTGCATGGTGATTGCCCATGCAGAACTGTATGCACTGTCCTTCCATTTCAGAAGTTAACACAACACCCTACAGTGTCTAACTTTTGACTTTTGTGTGTTATGTGTAAGACCCAACTATTTCTCCCAAAGAACACTCAAAAGAACTCACGACTGGAAGCCGTACCTGATGTCAACGTGTCAAACAGACAACAAGAGATACGTGAATTATCTATTAATTTCAATGGTGTAGTTTTCCAGGATAAAATTCCAAAAAAAGTTTCATCAAGGAAAGAACACAGTAAACAAAATGAGATTTAACCAACAAAACTGCCCAGGCAGGTCAAAGCTCTCAGGTCACCAGAAAGTCTATAAACAGAACATACGAAGCACAAGTGGTATGATTCTACTTAGAGTATGGGATTTGTAGTTGGAGAGCTGGTCTCATAAATGCAGCTGTAGTTAAGGAAAACTGAAGAGTCACAGAGATATTAAATGGCATAAGGTACTAACCATGCATACAGCCTATGACAGTTTGCTCCCAGATCCATATCTAGTTCGCCTAACACTGCCAGGAGTGATCCCTGAGGCCAGAGAAAGAACTGAAAAAGCTTTAATATGGACAATGGTTGGTTGTCCAACATTAGAATGAATTCAAGGATGAAACACAGAATATATAAGCATAAAAATGATTTACTAAGGACAGAGATCTCTGGTGTAGGCCTTCCCAAGAGAGTATTTAACCCACTGTATTTTGAGAGACATAACAGAATAACTAAGGTACAAAATATTCATGAGTGCTTGAGCTAGCTAAAGGGGTGTTGGATTGCACAAGAATATTTAGAATCACTGATAGGTCACATGTACATTGGTATATGTGGCTGTGGGTATATAAGATAATATATGTATTTCAATCATAATGGAGGAAATGGTGGCAATAAGGTCAGAGGTTGTTTCACTGAAAATGCACTTATAATCATAATGGTTGGAAACTACTTCTGAGTTCCATTATTATCAGAAAATGGTAACTGTAAAAATTCAAAGGGTGTAGTTCTGAGCATCCCATCCTTCCTTAGGATGTTTCTTCCTTTTTTGAGGGCCTCTTCTACCTCATGGTGGAAACTGATAATAACTTATGAGAAAACCTATAAGGCTATTGTGACAAGAGCATTCAATATCCACCCTGATAAGGCCCTGAGCGATAATCCTCATTCAGTAACACAGGTACTCTGCAGTAAAAAATATCACCCTTATCATCAGTTTTGGAATGGATGAACATTCCATTCAATTTTCCTATTAAAAAATCCAGTTATCAGGACTCCCCATTTTAAAGAACAATAACTAAAAGTCTTTCAAGTCACCACTGTAAATTACCACCAATGTAATCCTTAGGCAAATGTTCAAGTGACAAATGTCTCTTCAGTTAACATAGTCAACTTAGATGTGTCCCGGTTTGCAAGTTTGAAAGGACAAATGTGAATTTGTGGAAGAATGCCGACAAGATGAAAACAACATGCTGAGTTCTGTTGCCACTAGGAGGCATGTTCTGAGGAAATGCCTTCCTTTTATTGCTAGTTCATTGCCAGGAACAGAAGTCATGCTGGGCATCAGACAGCTTTGTGTTTGAAATTGTAATTTAACATTATTCCTCAGTGCTAGTTGATATACATTATGAGGGAGGTTGTATTCATTTGTTCCTGAGAATATGTTAATAATGAACACAGGAATGTTTTCTTCTAAACTTTTTTTTAAATTTACAATTTTTTGCTGTAGTTTAGGTAACTTGATTACAATAATGTTAGCATTTAGAATATTGATGTACACAGTTACTGCATCTTCACCCCCACCAAAATGTTTAAAAAGTTTGCTTTCTCAAATGTGAAGTTCAACTTGCAACATTTCTTATACTCTAAAAGTAACTATGAAAACCATGGTATTAATGTTACTAGTTAAATTTTAATATTTACCAAAATGGACCTCTAAGTTAGTGGGCAATGAGACCTTGATTGTTTAAATGCTTTAATGGATATGGTGTTTAGTTTCTTCTTTATTATACAGACTTCATCCATACAAAGTAAATGTATTGGGTTTTAATACATTACCAATGAAGGATTGCTAATTACTAAGTGGCATGTTTAAGTAATTAAAAATAATAGTGTAGTGGAAAGAAAAATGCAAAGCAGAAGTGATCCAAAAGTTAAAAATTCTGAGTACTTAAACTGAGCCTTAAAAAACAGGACAGGCATGGCCCTTTGAGGGCTTAGTAGTACAAAATTCAAGCATTATATAGTCAGCTATACTTCTCTTTAGCATTTTTATGTTCTGCTACTTAAAATCTGTCACTTTCTGAAAGATGTGAGGGCTGGACTGCACCTGTCTTGCTCAGGGATTACTCCTATCCCTGCTCAGGGATCAATTCTGGTAGTGCTCAAAGGATTATATGTGGTGCTGGAAATTGAACCACAGTCAGCCCCCAAACTGCCACTTAAAAAATATCAAAAACAGGTGTGATTTTTGTCAGTATGTTTAAAGATTTTCAGTCTTCTGTTTAAACTTTAGGGTGATCTCATTTTTGTACTTGTTTGTGATATCATTTTTAATGTAATTATTATTTCAAAGTTTTGGGTATGACTACACATGTAAAGGGTCAATACAAATATTGAGATTTATTTATAACATTGCTAAATAAACTTTCAGTTATCACTGATCTTCAGGCCAGACAGCGTAGAGTAATATTTACATCTACTATCTCATGTAACTAATTATCTTAAGTAACTAATACATGGCTATTTGATAAGGGAGTAGGGTGACTGAGTTTGTGTGATAATTGAAATGATGTGTATGTCCAAACCTAAGGGTTTTGGCTCTTTTCAACACTGCTTCTTTAGCCACAGGAAATAAATATATTTCTATAATTTAACTATTTGTATGTTAATAAAGTCACTATTCACATTGACATTGTATAAAAATGATTTTTCAGAGTATACAAAGTCTCTACTAAGACAAAGTTCATGACAGATGCCAACTATTCTTCCATTATTTTCTGGACCATCACTATTGATTACAGTTTCTTCCTTGCCATATGTGTCAGGCGCAATACTGATTTTTGTCCACCTCAGTTGCATTTCCCTAGGCATCTCAAGTTACTTATGTCTCATCACTCTATTGACTGAACTCTTTCTTTTTTTTCCTTTTTAATATTTTTACTGAATCACTCTGAGACCCTTACAAAGCTGTTCATGATTGGATTTCAGTCATACAGTATTCCAACACCCATCCCTCCACTGTACATTTCCTAGCATCAGTGTCCCGAGGTCCCCTTCCATTACCTTCCACCTCCACCCCACTCCCCAGCCTACCTCTAGGCAAGTGATTTTCTTCTGTTTCTGTCTCTGTCTCTTCTCTATCTATGTCTCTATCTCTGTCTCTCCTTTTGGACATTGTGATTTGAAATACTGAAAGGTCATCAAGAATATTCTTTTACCTACTTTTAACACTCAGATCTTGTCCAGCATGTTCATTCCCAGTTACCACTGTCATACTGATCTCTTCTTTATCTTACCTACCCTCCGCTCCATACATACTTGTGGTTGATTCCAACCATTGACCAGTCCTCCTAGCCCCTGTTTTCCCTGGCCATGTATATTAGTCTTTATATATATCACACTCCGCCCCTCTCGGAGAGCCCGGCAAGCTACCGAGAGTATCTCGCCTGCACGGCAGAGACTGGCAAGCTCCCCGTGACATATTCGATATGCCAAACACAGTAACAACAAAGTCTCCAATGGAGACGTTACTGTGCCCGCTCAAGCAAATCGATGATCAACAGGAGGGCCTTTACCTTACCTTATATATATCACAAATAAATGAAGAAATTCCATATCTGTTCCTCTCCTTCTGACTCATTTCACTCAGCATGATACTGACCGTGTCCATCCATTTATAGGCAAATTTCGTGTCTTCCTTTTTCCTAACAGCTGCAGAGTATTCCATTATGTAGATGTGTGGTAGTTTCTTTATCCATTCATCTGTTCTTGGGCACTCCTATGTTCATTACAGTACTATTCACAATAGCCAGAATCTGGAAACAACTTGACTGAACTCTTTCTAGGTGTCTGTTTTACCTCCCTTGCCTCCCACAAATATTTTTTTTCTAGTGGAAGCAGTGGTAGATGCAAGAGCAAAGCCAAAAAAAAAAAAACAATGACAGGCATTTTCCCCAAAGTTAAGTATTCTCCTATAGTCTACAAGTAATACAAACAAAAGCTTCCTTTAGTTTTAAATAGAAAAGGGATTACTGAAAAAATGATGGCTTGAGGAATCAGTCGGGATGGGAGATGTGTGCTGAAAGTAGATAAAGGACCAAAAATGATGACCTCTCAGTGTCTGTACTATAAACCATAATGCCCAAAAGTAGAGAGAGAGTATGGGGAATATTGTCTGCAATGGAGGCAGGGGGAGGGTGGGAAAGGGGGAATAGGGGTTGTATACTGGGGATATTGGTGGTGGGGAATGTGCACTGGTGGAGGGATGGGGGTTTGATCATTGTGTAATTGTAACCCAAACATGAAATCTTATAACTATATCACAGTGATTCAATCAAATAAAAAAACCTTTACTTAATCATTCTATTTTTAGTTACCCAAGTCTAGTTTTCATATTGTATAGAAAAAAAACCATGAAGTTTAGAATTCTTCATAAATGTATGCTGATAAGAATGATAATAATACAAATGCCCGTTGGCCTCCTGCCAGGAGACCTGTCAATCAAACTTTATATTTCCTGTTCCTTTAATTTATCCTATTAATACTTTAACATTAGGGGCATTGGTGAAAAACTAGCATTTGTGGCAATATTTTAATTGGTCACTGATGCGTAGCATGTTTCAAGTCTAAAATACACTTTTACACAGTTGAGTCCTTTATCCCTAGTGTTAATTTAAACTTTTGTGCATAAATTACATATTTGCATGAATATAAAGTGATATTTTTATCTTACAATGCTTTAAAGACTTGGAGTAGGGGTGAGAGATAGCTAAAAGGTCTTCACTGCATGCCTTGTGTACATGAAGCCCCCTTTTGTAAGTTCAGTTCCTACTAGCACTGTTCACAGGAGCACTGTGAGTGAATCCTGGGTCCCCTAATTGCTTAACTCCTTCCAAAAACAAAGATGAAAGAACATAACTTGGAAGCATACAAGATGATACACATGCATTCTCAACAAAGCATGATGAAAAAATGATATCAACATGTAAAATAATAAAGCTGGAGTATTACTATTCTCTGAGATCTTCAAGTCTGCTCAGATCGGGACTGAGCATCCTCCACCCAGAAACTCCATCTTTCAGTAGGCCGGGGTCACACCCATAAACTGCCCCCCAGCGCTGTGTAATCCCATCAATGGCCAAGACCCAGAGACTATAATACCCAGCTCCCAGAAGCACGCGACCGCATTTGTGGCTGTGCAACATCTTATTATCTCATTCTTGCTTTGGACAACTTGGCAGGCTTCTAAATGTAACCTGCCCACACAGCAGAGTCTGGCAAACTCCCCGTGGCATACCCAATATGCCAAATACCAGTAACAATGATGGGTCTAATTCTCCTAAACCTGAAAGAGCCTTGTATGTGGAATTTTTAGAATCTCAGGGCTAGGACGAAGGAGACATTACTGGTGCCTGCTCGAGGCAATCGACGAACAACAGGATGATCGTGATTACTATTCTCCACAGAAATATTCACTCAAAATGGATCAAAACCTTACATCTAAAACCTAAAACTCCAAAACTCTTAGTAACAAAAAAACAGATTGTAGGACATCAAATATGAAAACGTTAAGAATCCAAAGACATATCAACATGGTAAAAAGCAACCTGTAAAGTTGAAAAAATATTTGTGAATAAATACATTAGAAGTGGAGTATTTCCAGACTATATAAAAACTCCAATGACTCAACAATAATATAAAAACAAGACTCAAACAGATAAACACAACTTGAAAATGTCTAATGAACTTGTACAGACATTTCTCCAGAGATGTGCAAATAACCAACAAGCACATGGAAATATGTTTAGCATTATGAATTATTAGGAAAGTGGGGGCCAGAATGATGGTACAGGGTTTAAAGCATTTGCCTTGCACTTAGCTTATGGCTGTCTCCTGTTCAATTCCCAGCAATATATATGGACCCTGCAAATCACCAGGAGTGATCCGTGAGTACAGAGCCAGGATAAAATCCTGAATAACACCAGGTGTGACCTAACACCACGACCACCAATTGCAATGAAACTGAGAATGAATATCACGGCCACAATGAGATGTCACTTTAAATAATTTATGATAGTTATTATGTTATAATAAAATTGATGGAAAATGACAATTATTGAAAGAATATAAAAAATTGGAACCCAGTTCATACTATAAAATGCAAATACTATAGAAATCAGTGTTGAGATTCCAAAAGCTCAGAAAAACAATATGACATATGATTCAGCAATTTCATTTCTAGGTAAAGATCACCAATAACTGAAAAAATAAAACATTTGCATACATTTGTTTATAGTAGCATTAGTCACAATATCCAAAAGTAGAAGCACCCTAGGTGTCCTGTGATGGAAGTAAAGGAAAACAAAAAGTATAGACACACAAATGCTATGCAATCTGAAATGGAAGGAAATTTTGACATTTTCGATTAAGTGGTGGAGTCTTGAAGACTACATACTCAATGAAATAAGTCACAAAAATAAAAATATTGCATGATTCCTTATTGGTGATACCTAAAGCATGAACATACAGAGACAGATGGCATAATGATGAAAGCCTAGACTTCGTAGTAGGTTGACAGTGTAGTAAAGCATAGTTATTTTTAAAAAATTATAAATTTCAAGTTGGTATGATTCAAAAGACTGGAGATGGATAACAATACAAATATATCTAATGTCTAATATATCTAATATATCACTAAACTGGCTAAAATGGAAATGATTTTGTCATATGTACATATAATACTTTCATAAAATTATGGAAATTATATAATAGATGATTTATAATAAAAAGATATGCATAAAATTGATACTGCATATTTAAAATTGTCTTAAAATACCTGACCCACAGAAGGTGAAGTGAAAGACTGTAGTATAGAACAACTTTAACGATGACTTTAAGAATGCCACGTTAGCAATAAATCAAGTGACATGAAAATAATTAAAATACAGTTGGTATTTTGTTTAATATGTACATATAGTAATAGATAATAAACATAATTTTTGAGAAGCCAAAAGTGTTCCACTGTGGAGTTTGTCTTCATTCAGTAGTGCTCAAATCTTACACTTGGCTTTTCTCATAGGCAACTATCGATGGAGTGATACCATTGATTGACCAGGGTTGGACACATAAGGTAAGTGCCTTAAGATCTGTACTGTCTCTCAGGCACATATAGTTTTAGTGGAAAAGGTATTTGTGATGGGGCTCTCTCTCATTTCCTTGCTAATAAACACCCATGTGGAAAACTAAAAACTTTTTCCTGGGATCAGAAAATTTATTTAATTATTAATGGAACACTTCATGAATCTGTGTCATACTTGTATAGGGGCTATGGTAATCATCTTTGTATTTTTAAATTTTAGTTATATGTGCTGCTGAAAGAAGAACTAGGGATCAGAAAATTTAACATACCATAGTAGAAGTAGAAAATCAGCATAAAATGTGAGAAAATAGTGAGAAATATGAATGTACAGGAGAGAAAATAGAGAAAAATATGAAGAGAAAAAGAAGAGGGGGAATAGGAATGGCACAAAAGGTTATTGTAATATGAATCTTCACTTTAGACCTTAAGTCTTTTGATTCTTTACTGAGGGCAAAATTATTTCAGTTCTTCTAGCTTCATCAATATAAAATTGCAGTGGTACTCACAAATCAATTTTGATGACACCAATGTTTTGCGACACATTAATTTAATCAGATCACCATAATTAAATTTTCCAAGTCATTAAATTACCTTTTAGAAAGTATATTACCCTTATTTCAATTATTAATCCAATTTAATGAACATTTCAAGCTCTCTTTGCTATATCTATCCTTAAGCTATCATATGAGCTTCTTTACATCCTACCGATGCAAAAAAATTCCAAGAAGCAATTGACTCAGGACAGAAATAAAGTAAATAAATAAGTGCAGTATAGTGCTATCAAATCTGTCCATAAAGATATATCCTATTAATGGAAAGGAGTTTATAAAATACTTAAAATGAGAATATGTGAATACACAATGCTAAAGTTTAAGGATATAAATGTTATTTCTGGTGTCATGCATTTGAATATCAATGAAGCTGATAATTCATAAATCTTAATCTCTTATGAGAAAAAGACTAAGGGAAGAAAAGGCATAAATAGCAAATACCAATGCCATTCATGACTCCAACTAGGTTTAATGGAAGGAATGTCAGATGTTCAAACAATACAAAAGCATCAAAAGAACATTTAAAGGTGACAAAATATTCAAAACCATAAAAGTTTGACTTATTAGTATTTATACACTATCATTTTTTGCAGGAAACAATTCAAAATAAAATATAAGGACTAATTGAAAAATTTTCTTTTTAACTGGCATTGGTTTCATTTCTATTTTTCCCCCCAAGCTAGTGTATCCTCATTCTGTGCTATGATTCCACTGCCAACCTAAAAAATCCCAAGCATACCCTTAATCAACTTTTTATCCAATAGGGCTCTCCATTTCTCTTGATCTGAGAGATATTAAAAATTCTAGAAATGTTATCTTGGACACATAAGTAGAAGCCATGAGATGATCCATAGCTTATGAATTTCTATTTGAATAAGTGAAGAAAATACTTTTTGTTCATTTTAGCCATTTTATTGGAGTTATTTTTGATACAGTAATATAACTAATCCTAATAAATACTACATTACTTCACAGAGTCATAATTTCTTTATCTCCTGCTTGGACAAAAGAGAAAAGTTAGGAAGAAAATCATTCCCAGAAAAGCAAATAAAATATCCATTTTAAACATAAGAAGAATTTCTAAGTATTTCATAAATGTAAGGAACGAAAATTAAAATCCTATGAAATTGTATTTTCAGCTGATTGGCAAATATCACAAAATACTGTGACACATCATGTTCATGATAACAAGGGAAACCAGCACTTTCATTTATTATTGATCAGAGTAGAAAAGGATAGAAGGCAGAAACACATATTTTTGACCTAGCAAATTCATTTCTATGAATTTTATAGATTTACATGTATTTATAATAGTGACCTAAGTAGAAAATTGACTATTGCTTATATTAGCAAACAATCAGAAGTGACCTAAATAATCATTAGTAAGAGTCTCATTAAATAAGTTACAGTATAACTAGATAATGAAATAATATACTACCATAAGGAATATTTTTAATTGACCAGAGAGATAGTATAGGGGTTAAGGCACTTGCCTTGCATGCAGCCAACCCCGGTTCGATCCTTGGCACCATGTAAGGTCCCCCAAACACCACCAGGTGCTACACCTAGGAACAGAGTCAAAGGTAAAATTACTTATTTCTAAGATACAGTACAAGTGAGAGTAGGTTCTAGGGTAGTTCATATAATATGGTATATCGTGTATGAAAAATTTGAACATATTCGCACAGCAGTAGGGCGTTTGCCTAGCATGCGGCCGGCCCAGCCAAGCCGGGTTTGATTCCTTCACCCCTCTCGGAGAGCCAGGCAAACTACCAAGAGTATCTCGTCTACACAGGAGTCTGGCAAGCTAACCATGACGTATTCGATATGCCAAACACAGTAACAGTAGTCTCACAATGGAGACGTTACTGGGCGCACTCGAGCAAATCAATGAACAATGGGAGGACAGTGCTACAGTGCAATTTTTATTTATTATGAATATAGTATTTTTTGGCCAAATCTGGAAATTCAGGACTTATTCCTCCTGTTTGTTTGCTCCGGAATCAATCCTGGTAGCACTCAGGATATCAGAGCAGTGCCAGCAATTGAACCCAGATAAACTGTGTTCATGGCAAATGCCCTAGCTGCTGTACTATCTCTCTGGTCCTATATATTTCTATATTCATTTATTTTTCCAGAAACTCTTTTATTCGAGGTCATTGTTTATAACACTGCTTATGCTTTAGGGATAGAGCATCATTCTTCAAAAGTGTGTTTCTAGCTGCCTTCTCCCCCAGCTCATAAGGCAAGTTTCAAAGAAAGGATCACAAGCCAATGATGGTTGGAGGGATTGCCCAGGATGGGAGATGTGTGCTAAAAGTATATAAAGGACCAAACATAATGGTCTATCATTATCTGTATGGAAAACCATAATACCCATAAGGAGAGAGACAATAAGAGGAAAACTATCCGCCATAGAGGAAGGGGGAGGGGTGGCATGAGGGTGGGGGTGGGATACTGGGAACATTAGTGGTGGAAAATGTACACTGATGGAGAGATGGTTGTTAGATCATTGTATGACTGAATCTCAAACATGAAAGTTATTTAAGTATAACTCATGTGAATCAATAATATTTTTTTGCTTTTTGGGTCACACCCGGCCATGCACAGGGGTTACTCCTGACTCTGCACTCAGGAGTTACTCCTGGCGGTGCTCAGTGGACCATATGGGATGCTGGGAATCGAACCCGGGTTGGCCACGTGCAAGGCAAACACCCTACTCGCTGTGCTATCTCTACAGCTCAATAATTTTTTAAGTGTGTTCCCACACCATACCCACCACCTCAAACAAACTTGCCTTTACTTCATTCAACAGTTTCCTCTCCACCTTTTCAGCCTGATCTCTCCTCACATCTGGTAAACTCAGCTTCAGTCAGTATCCAAATGTTTACTTTGATTTGCCTTTGTTTGTGTCTCTGTTTGACTTATTTATGTACCACACATGAAATAATCTTGTGTTTGTGTTTGTCTTTCTCTTCTGACTTGTTTAAATTATCATAACCAGTCCCCTTTCCTCCATGTTACAAACCGCAAGACTTCATCTTTGAATAGAACTGAGTAGTATTTCATTTTGCGTATACCTTGACTTGTCTACTCGTCTACTCGGCTGTTTTTGGACAAGGGTTGTTTTCAGAGTTTGGCTACTGTATTTAGCATGCACTCAACAAACATTTTTGGAATTGTGTGTTCATATGCCCTGAATTGAGTAGAATTGGAACACGTAGAAAAATCTATTTTAATAGTTTTAGAACCTTCATATTGTTTTTATAGTAATTAGATGAGTTTGTGTTCCCACCAATAATATAAGGGGATGTTTTATTTCTTAACATTTGTTGCTTGAGACCTTTTAATATTGGCTATTGTGCAGTTGGTATGTGATATTTTAGTTTCATTTTGATTTGAATTTGCCTAAAAATGAGGGTTTTTTTTTCACATGCCTATTAGGTATCTTCAGAGAAATAAATTTTCTGTTCATTTTTTTACATGTTCTGTTCTCATTCTTGAGTAATACATTTTAAAAAGTATTAGCTTCAAAAAAGTATTACTTATTAAAAAGTATTAGTTCTTCATATATTTTGGCTCCTGCATAGCAGAGCCTGGCAAGCTACCCGTGGCATATTTGATATGCCAAAAACAGTAACAATAACGGGTCTCATACTCCTGACCCTGAAAGAGCATCCAATATGGCAGCATTGAGAAAGATGAGTAAGGATAGCCTGCTAAAATCTCAGGACTGGGACAAATGGAGACATTATCGGCACCAGCTTGAGTAAATTGATGAACAATGGGATGACAGTGACAGTGATACAGTGATACCTTGGCTACTAATAAGCCCTATCCACTGCACTCTCTCTCTTGCCCCAGGATACTTTTTGTTTTAATGAATTTCTTTCCTGTTCATAAGTCTTTTGATCTGATTTCTGAGCGGATTTTTTTCTACCTTTGTTTCCTTTAAAGAAGGCCTTTGATTCTGTTGAGACAGAAGCGGTCATTGAAGCCCTAGCCAATCAGGGCATTCAAGCCCAATACATCAAGATCCTCCGTGAGCTGTATTGCGGATTCACTACCAGGATCTCACCATTCTACAAAGAAGTGGTCGTTGATGTCAAGAGAGGGGTGTGGCTGGGTGCAAACTCTTCAGTGCCACCCTCGAGAACATCATGCGACAACTGGAATGGGAAGGAATGGGAGTGAAGATAGATGGTCGGCAACTACACCACCTCCGCTTTGCTGATGACATTGTTTTAATAACACCAAACATCAGCCAAGCAGCACAAATGCTGGCCGACTTTGACCGTGAGTGTGGAAAGGTAGGACTACAGCTGAATCTTACGAAGACAATGTTTATGAGAAACAGTCTCGTTCCTGACGCCCCATTCGCTCTCAATGGAACGACCATCTCTGAATGCAACAGCTATGTGTACCTAGGTCGAGAGGTCAACCTAGCACCCGAGCTGCGCAGGTGGAAGAGAGCGGCTTGGAACACCTTCAAGAACGTTGAAGAAATAGCTAAGAGGACGAAGAACCTCCGGCTCCGGGCACATCTCTTTGATTCCACCGTTCTTCCTGCATTAACATATGCCTCAGAGACCTGGGCCCTACGCAAACAGGATGAGAACGCTATTCAGGTCTCCCAAAGAAGAATAGAAAGAGCTATGCTTGGAATATCACGTTTCACTCAAATGAGAGAAAGAATCTGGAGTTCTGACATCCGTCAACGATCAAGAATCAGGGACGCTGTCTCATTTGCCAAGGTGTCGAAAATCAGATGGGCTGGTCACGTAATGAGATTTAAAGATGACCGCTGGACTAGAGCTGTTACCGACTGGATTCCACGGGATGTCAAAAGACCGCATGGCCGCCCACCTACCAGATGGTCAGACTTCTACGTCAAGATCATGAACGATCGGTTTGAGGCCCTTCATGTTCCCGGAGCGAACAGATGCCATTGGGCTACACTAGCACGCGACAGGGACAAATGGAGACGTTACTGGCGCCCGCTCGAGCAAATCGACAACTAACGTGAAGTTAAGTGATTAAGTGATTAAGTGATTGTTTCCTTTGCTTTGGCATTTAGATAAACATAATTAAAGCCAGTATCATATTACTAAACTTTTCCCCCTATTTACAGTTCAGAACTTATATTAGAGACTTTAAAAATATTTTAGTTTATTTACCATGTTTTACAAAAATATGAATGCAGGGTTTCACACATAAACATTATTGTACCATACCCTCCCACAGAGTGCCCTTTATATTTTTACATTTTTGTTTCCAAAAGTATAGGGGAGATGGAAGTAATCTTGTTAATCTTTGGGACAGGAATGAGCTAGGACTAACGACAGAAGTGAAGGAATGGCAGCACCTACTTATATCTGTTTCAAATCTTAAGTCATGTTTAAAAAATAATATATATATAAAATTCATTAAAAGTAAAACAAAATCAAGGGAATTCTATAAACATTATTTGTTTTTAATAAAATCATATTTATATCATGGAACTGAAACCAATATATTTCAGATACTCAGGATAAAATTTACTGAATGTATCAATAAGTATGATGATTGCTTTCTTTGTAAATAAGCTAATTAATACACAATAGAGAATTTGAAGCAATAAGAAGGAAAGCTGTTACTGCTATAATGCTTTAAAATATTAAAATGAGGAGACACTTCATATCTTTCAACAAACAAGTGACTTTTCCTAGTGAAAACAAATTAGAGTAAAAGCATAAAAATATAAGTAGCCTATGGGTTCTTCGATTTTTTCTTCCTTTTATCAGGATTTGTCACTGCGTTTGGCATATTGAATATGTCACAGGTAGCTTGCCAGGCTTTGCCGTGCGGGTGAGATACTCTTGGTAGCTTGTCGGGCTCTCCGAGGGGGGTGGAGGAATCAAGCCTGGCTCGGCCAGGCTAGCTGCGTGCAAGGCAAATTCCCTACCGCTGCCATGTGGTCATATTATCAGAATTCAGATAGAAATTGAGTTTATTTAGACTAATATTCAGTGTAAATAGATTCCATTTTTTTTAAAAGTTAGAGATACTCCATCAAATTTGCAAAAACCCACATAGATCTACTTCATTAAATTTACAAAAGATCATATTTGTTAAGAATTTCATTAAATATATTCAAATTTAATTCTCAATGGGGAAAAAGTGAGAGCCTTCCCTCTAAGATCAGGGACGAGACAAGGATGCCCACTCTCTCCACTGCTGTTCAATATAGTACTGGAAGTACTTGCAATAGCAATTAGGCAAGAAAAAGATATTAAGGGCATTCAGGTAGGAAAGGAAGAAATCAAGCTCTCACTATTCGCAGATGATATGATACCATACTTCGAGTGCCCTAAATCCTCTACCAAGAAACTCCTAGAAACAAAAGACTTGTATAGTAAAGTTGCAGGCTATAAAATTAATACCCAAAAGTCCATGGCTTTCCTATACGCAAACAGTGAGAGAGAAGAAAGTGACATGAAAAAAACCATCCCGTTCACAACTGTGCCCCAGAAAATCAAGTACCTAGGAATCAGCTTAATTAAGGAAGTAAAGGACCTGTACAAAGAACTACTAAAAGCTACTTCAGGAAATAAAAGGGGACATGAGAAAATGGAAAGATATCCCCTGCTAATGGGTCGGGAGAGTTAACAATGTCAAAATGGCAATATTTCCCAAAGCATTTTAAAAATTCAATGCAATCCCTATAAGAATACCCATGACATTCTTCAAAGAAATGGAGCAAACACTCCTGAAATTCATATGGAACAATAAGCCCCCATGAATAGCTAAAGCAATTCTTGGGAAAAAGAAAATGGGAGGAATCAAACTCCCCAACCTCAAACTCTACTATGAAGCAGTAATAATTAAAGCAGCATGGTAGTGGAACAAAGGCAGAGCTGCAGATCAGTGGAACAGGGTTGAATACACTAACATCTCCCCTCAACCATATGATCATCTAATCTTTGATTAAGGTGCAAGAAATGTGAAGTAGAGTAAGGAAAGCCTCTTTAACAAATGGTGCTGGCAAAACTGGACGGCTACATGCAAAAAAATGGGCTCAGAACTCTGCCTAACGCCATGTACAAAAGTAAGATCAAAATGGATTAAAGACCTAAACATCAGACCGGAAACCATAAGGTACATTTAAGACAAAGTTGGCAAAACCCTCCATGACGTTGAAGCTAATGATATCTTCAAAGATGTCACGCCACTGGCCGAGCAAGTGAAAACAGAGATAGATAAATGGGACTATCTTAAACTAAAAAGCTTCTGCACCTCCAAAGAAACAGTGACCAAAATACAAAGACAGTCTACAGAATGGGAAAGGATATACCCTGAATATACTTCTGACAAGGGGTTGATATCAAGGATATATAAAGTACTGGTTGAACTCCACGAGAAGAAAACATCCAACCCCATAAAAAATGGGACAATGAAATGAACAGAAACTTTCTCAAAGAAGAAATCCGAATGGCAAAAAAGCACATGAGAAAATGCTCTACATCATTAATCATCAGGGAGATGCATATCAAAACCACAATGAGATACCATCTCACACCTCAGAGACTGGCCCACATCCAAAAGAACAAACGCAACCAATGCTGGTGTGGATGTGGCAAGAAAGGGACCCTCCATCACTGCTGGTGGGAATTCCTACTGGTTCGGCCCTTTTGGAAAACAGTAAGGACCATTCTCAAGAAATTAGAAATTGAGCTCCCATTTGACCCAGCAATACCACTCCTGGGAATATATCCCAGAGAGGCAAAAATGTATAGTCGAAGTGACATCTGCACTTGTTTGTTCATTGCAGCACTGTTTACAATCAATAGCCAGAAACTGGAAGAAACCTGAGTGCCCAAGAACAGATGACTGGTTTAAGAAACTTTGGTACATCTACACAATGGAGTACTATGTATCTGTTAGAAAAGATGAAGTCATGAAATTTACATGCAAGTGGTACTACATGAAAAGTATCATGCTAAGTGAAATGAGTCAGAAAGAGCGGGATAGACATAAAAAGATTGCATTCATCTGGGGGACATAAAGTAACAAAATAGGACATAAATACCCAAGAATAGCTGAGATCAGCACCAGGAGGATTACTCCATAGCTTAGAGACCAGCCGGGCACTTTAGGGGAAAGGGCAGCTCAGATAGAGAAGGGAGCACCAAATAAACGGTGTTTGGAGCATCCTTCCAGGAGGGGAGATGCATGTTGACAGTAGACTATGGACTGAACATGATTGCCACTCAATGCCTCTCTTTCAGACCACAACACCCAATAAGAGAGAGAGAACAAAAGGGAATGCCCTGCCACAGAGGCAGGGTGGGATGGGGGGGGGTGGGTGTGGGAGAGATACTGAGATCCATGGTGGTGGAAAATGGGCACTGGTGGAGGGATGGGTACTTGATCATAGTATAATCGAAACCCAAGCACAAAAAATTGTAAATCTACAACTGTACCTCATAGTGTTTCAGTAGTAAAAATTTTTTTATTGCATCAATTTATTTTTTAATAGCGAGGCACCATGAGGTACAGTTGTAGACTTACACATTTTTGTGCTTGGGTTTCGATTATACAATGATAAAACACCCATCCCTCCACCAGTGCGCATTTCCCACCACCACGGACCCCAGCATCCCCTCCCCCCCATCCCCCATCCCACCCTGCCTCTGTGGCAGGGCATTTCCCTCTCTCTCCTTTTGAGTGCCATGGTCTGCAAAAGAGGCATTGAGTGGCAATCATGCTCGGTCGACAGTCTACCCTCAGCATGCTCTCCCATCCTGGGCGGATCCCCCCAACACCCTTTATTTGGTGTTCCCTTCTCTTTCTGAGCTCCCCCTTCCCCTAACATGTGTGGTTGTCGTCCGGGTCATTGAGTAAAATTCCTGGTACTAATCTCTGCCATACCTGGGTGTTAGTTTCCTATTTTGTTACTTTATGTTCCCCAGATGAATGCAATCTTTCTATGTCTATCCCTTTCTTTCTGAGTCATTTCGCTTAACATGATACTTTCCATGTAGCACCACTTGTATGTAAACTTCATGACTTCGTCTTTTCTAACAGCTACATAGTACTCCATTGTGTAAATGTGCCAGAGTTTCATCAACCAGTCATCTGTTCTCGGGCACTCAGGTTTTTTCCAGATTCTGGCTATTGTAAAGAGTGCTGCAATAAACAGACAATTGCAGATGTCACTTCGGCTATACTTTTTTGCCTCTCTGGTATATAGTCCCAGGAGTGGTACTGCTGGGTCAAATGGGAGCTCAATTTCTAGTTTTTTGAGAATCATCCATACTGTTTTCCAGAAGGGCTGAACTAGTCGGCATTCCCACCAACAGTGAAGGAGTGTCCCTTTCTCACCACATCCGTGCCAGCACCGGTTGCTTTTGTTCTTGTGGATATGGGCCAGTAGTAAAAAATTTTTTTAAAAAAGAAGAAACAAAAAAAAGAGTTTCATTAAATTTCTTCAAATTAAATCAGTTAGAGCTGCTCCATCATAAAAAATCAGGTAGAGCTATTTCATCATATTTGTAAAAATATCATATATACAAAGAATTTTATTAAAATTTTAAAAATTATATATACCTTATACCACTGATAATGCCTTACTTTTGGGTAACCTAGAAAGTTCCCCAAACTTTATAATTTTGGTTCAATCTAATTGTTAGATATATAATAATTACAATAATTTTGTGCCCAGATTAGGTAGTATATAATAAGGCAAATTATTGCATTTTGTGATTTTTATCTATTTAAATATTTTAATGGCCCCTAAGCTAGGGATAAAGGCTTAAAGACTAAACAAATATTACCCAGAAATATTTGTTTTAATTAAGCCTCCTGGTTGTTGTTGGTCTTTCAGAACTACTTTTTGCTTAAAAGTAAAAATTAATATTACGAAGCAAGATGACAATTTCACTTTTTGGTCTCACACAAAAATAATCAATATTTTCCGTGGTGGTGGGAAATGGGCACTGGTGGAGGGATGGGCATTTGATCATTGTATAATTGAAACCGAAGCAGAAAAATCTGTAACTGTACCTCATGATGTCTCTCTAATAAAAATTTTTAAAAAATCAATATTTAATATAAAAAGATATTGTCAAAAATTAAAATGTGAGGAACAGGTTTTTCCCATTATCCAAAACTAAAATATTACTATTTGGTAGTTAAGTTTGTTGGCTACTAACATTAAGTAATATGGAAAAAATCGAGTATTCTAGAAACCCCAATTAGATAAGTCAATCATCCCAAAGAGAATACAAAAGAAATGTCTGTGAATTTACACTACAATCTCTATTATACAGACTGATAATTATAATCATAATTAGCATGCATAACAGTTATTTAGACTGTATGTGTTTACACATATTCACATGTGTCTGTAAACCTACAATTTATGGCAAACCAATTATTTTTTCTTTGGTAATTCTATGGGTAGGTTTTATTTTTAAAAATTCTGTGGTAGTTTTTATTTTTAAAAATTCTGTCTTCTTAGACACAGAAATATTGCACTCATTTGTGGAATATAATGTAACAGAATGGGAGACTTACACCCAAGAATAGTAGAGATAAGGACCAGGAGGATTACTCCACAGCCTAGAAGCCAGCCTCACATGCTGGGGGAAAAGGCAGCTCAGACAGAGAAGGTAACACCAAGTAAAGGGTGCCAGGAGGATCCGATAAGGATGGGAGATGTGGGCTGAAAATAGACTATGAGCCAAACATGATGGCCACTTAAAACCTCTATTGCAAACCACAACACCGAGAGAGAGAGAGAGAGAGAGAGAGAGAGAGAGAGAGAGAGAGAGAGAGAGAGCGCAAAAGGCGGGTAGGGTGGAGGGGATGGGGTGGGGGTGGTGGGAAGGATGCTGGGACCATTAGGGGTGGAAAATGGGCACTAGTAGAGGGATGGGCACTCGATCACTGTATGACTGAAACACAAGCACGAAAGTTTGTAAGCCTGTAACTGTACCTCATGGTGATTCACTAACAACAACAAAAAAAATCTGTCTTCATGTAATAGGGTATGGAAATTTCTGTAAAATTCCAATGGTATCCATAGCATTGACAAAATGTAAGCTCCATATGTTGAAAATAATTGGAGAGGCTGGAGAGATGGAATAGGGGGAGGCATAGTGTGTTCCTTTTATTAGGCCAATCCTGGGTCAATCCAGGGCACCATATGGTCCCCAGAACATGGCTGGATACAAATCTAGTGGTCTCCAGTCACCAAAGGATATGGTTCAGGAGGCCCCAAATGATGACAGGATGGCTGGGTAATCCCTGACATTTCAGGGTCCAAGCCCTTACAGTGAACCACAGAGTCAATTGTTTGACAATTGCCAAAAGGGATGCCTAGACCTCTTGAGTACTACTTAAAAATTGAGGGAGACCACACTTCATAGAAAAATGCAATTTGAAAAAGAGGTAACCATGTATATTTTTCATTCCTAATAATAGTAAGAACTACAACTATATGTATATACAATTAGACAGAATTTCTACTGTATATACTTCTGAATATGATTTGTTTTTAAATCAGACATATTGAAATACTTATATAATTATAGATCATTTATATTTGAATATAATTAAGAGATACATAAATATACTTACATATAACATATATTTTCTTTAATGATATATAAATTTCTATGTATTTTTTATTTATACTAAATTTATGTTATATATATATTTATTTGATGCTATATTCTTTTTTTACGTGAAAGGTAAAAGGTAAAGGTAAAGGCCCTCCCGTTGATCGTCGATTTGCTCGAGCAGGCCCAGTAACGTCTCCATTGGAGACTTTGTTGTTACCGTGTCTGGCATATTGAATACTCTCGGTAGCTTGCCGGGCTCTCCGAGAGGGGCGGAGGAATTGAACTCGGGTTGGCTATGTTGGCCGCTTGTAAGGTGAGCGCCCTACCCGCTGTGCTATCGCTCCAAGGAAATATAAACTAGTGAAATACAGCTAGTTCACTTTTATTTTTACTGATTGTTCTACTATGCAATTTCCATTAGTAAAACACTGTACTCCCTCTATCTTTATTATCTAACTTTTCATTGTTGACCAAGCTCTTGTTGAGAGTAGTCGCTGTGGAGCCAGCAATGAGGAACTAAAGAAAACTTAGGCTTGCAAATATACTTAGGTGTTTGAAACCTACACAGTTACATCTTGCACCTTCTCCACTCAAATACACCATTTCTTTTTCTAGAAATTATTAACTTTCAACACACTTTTTCACAAAAAATTTTTAAAAGTTTCATATCAATACATTATATTATGATATTTTAAATGGGAATGAATAATGAAGATATTTATCAGATCACGCTTTTTTGATACTAAATTACTATTTAAGTGTTCTTTCTTTTTATGACTATTTTCAATTTTGCACTCTACAGAATGTAGCTCATCGTATTATGTGAAATAACTGATTCCTGCATCGACCCATGTTTAAATTCTTCTAGGTCATATAAGATTATATTTCTTACAAATTTTGACATATTCATTTTCATGTCTAATTCAATCCCAGTTATATTCTGAGGACAAATAACAATCATGCTTTTTCAAAGAAAAATGTAGGAACTTCTTAAATCACTGTTTCATATTATAGAAAACTGAAGGGCAGATAGTTTACAGAACTCCTGAGCACAACTCAACAAATTAGTATTGAAAGGCAGTTATCAATCTCCAAGATTCATCTTACAATTATATACTAAATTTAAATATAAGATCTTGAAATTTAATGTAGAAATATAAAGTATATTCTCCCATATTTCATTCATAAACCTTATATCTATATCTATACTCCTTATACATAATGAAGGGCTACCTGGATAGTATTTATACCCTGTTCAATGCTTAGAAATTCTGAATTTCTTTCTTTCACTTAAAATATCAACTGTATTATGTAATGTACACTGATGTATCCTTTTCTCTTAAAAAACTATTGATTTAATGAATTGTAAGTATTCACTTTTCTGAGAATGTACTTTACTTTCAAGTTAATGACATGACTATATATTATAATGTTTAATGTATATGTAATATTTCTGCACTCAATTATTCTTAAAATAATTTTCTGTGAGATATTTATTTCCACCACAAAATCAAATATAGTTTCTTAAATATAGTATTACCTATTAAACTAGGGTAAATATAAAGCAACTACCATAAATATAATGGAAATATTTGAAATAATATAATAATATTGTCTAACAGTGAGATGTTCTTATATATATATGTTGAATACTCAATAGAACTCAGTTACAATGATATTTGAGACAACAGTGGTGAGTTCTTGTGCAATAATATTCTATCCTACAGCTTTTTATATATAATCTACATTAAATAATGTTTAAAGTAAATACTATATCAAAATATCTCAGCCCGGGGACAGGGAAGGAAACTCAACCCGCCCCCCTCCAAGGGGCCCCGGCGAGGACAGCCAGGCACGGGGCAGGAGATTCTGCCTGGGTCCCGGGGCTGAGATCTCCAAGCCTTCTCGGATTGGGACTGAGTATCCTTTACCCAGATTCTCCATCTTCCAATAGGCAGAGGTCATACCCACCAGCTGCCCACCAGCACTGTATAATCCCATCAATAGCCAAGACCCAGAGACCATAAAACCCAGCTCCAGGAAGAGAACAGCACAGAGTCTCCTGCCCCCACGCCTAGCTGTCCTCACTGAGGCCCCTTTGAGGGGGACGGGTTGAGTTTCCCTCCCTGCCCTGAGCAGAGCCCCAGCAGCCGAAGACCTTCAGAACCAGCCACAACCATGCTGAAACTACTCTCCACACGCATGAAGGTACCGGCAGAGGAAAAAAGGCATGCTGGTCCCGGGGCTGAGATCTCCAAGTCTACTTGGATCGGGACTGAGTCTCCTCCACCCAGATCCTCCATCTTCCAGTAGGCAGGGGTCATACCCACCAACCACCCCTGGTGCCAGGTAATCCCGTCAACGGCCAAGACCCAGAGACTATAAAACCCAGCTCCCAGAAGTGTGACATCTTATTATCTCATTCTTACTTTGGACAACCTGGCAGGCTACCGAATGTAACCTGCCCACACAACAGAGTCTGGCAAACTCCCCGTGGTCTACCCAATATGCCAAATACCAGTAGCAATGATGGGTCTCATTCACCTAACCCTGAAAGAGTCTTGAATATGGCACTTTTTAAAATCTCAGGGCTACGAGAACAGATGACTGGTTAAAGAAACTTTGGTACATTTACACAATGGAGTACTATGCAGCTGTTAGAAAAGATGAAGTCATGAAATTTGCATACAAGTGGTACTACATGGAAAGTATCATGCTAAGTGAAATGAGTCAGAAAGAGAGGGACAGACAGAGAACGACTGCATTCATCTGGGGAACATAAAGTAACAAAATAGGAGACTAACACCCAAGAATAGCCGGGATAGTTGCCAGGAGGTTTACTCCATGGCTTGGAGGCCAGACACACATGCTAGGGGAAAAGGCAGCTCAGATAGAGAAGGGAGCATCAAGTAAAGGGTGTTGGGACGATCCTCCCAGGATGGGAGAAGCATGCTGAAACTAGACTATAGACCAAACATGATTGCCACTCAATGCCTGTTTTGCAAACCACAACACCCAAAATGAGAGAGAGAACAAATGGGAATGCCCTGCTGCAGAGGCAGGGTGGAATGGGGGGGAGGGATACTGGGATCCGTGGTGGTGGGAAATGGACACTGGTGGAGGGATGGGCAGTTGATCATTGTATAATTGAAACCCAAGTACAAAATTTGTAAGTCTACAACTGTACCTCATGGTGTCTCACTAATAAAAAAATTAAAAAAAATATCTCAGGGCTAGGGCAAAAGAGACATTACTAGTGCTTGCTCAAGGCAACAAACGAACAACAGGATGATCGTGATCGTGATATCAAAATATCATCAAATAAATTTTAAGGATAAGGACAAAAAAGTTTAAGCTATATTAACTTTACTATTATGTGAAATTCCCAATTAAATACCCAGGTGTGCGGTACCGGGGTCTGAGATCTCCAAGCCTGCTCAGATCAGGACTGAGCCTCCTCCACCCATATCCCCTATCTGCCAGTAGCTAGGCAGTTACACCCACCAACTGCCCCCAGCACCATGTGATCCCATCAACGGCCGGGATTCAGAGACTATAAAATCAAGCTCCTGGAAGCATTCCAGCCGCATTTGTGGCTGTGTGACCTCTTATTATCTAGTTCACGCTCTTGGAGAACTTGGCAGGCTACCGATAGTATACTGCCCACATGGCAGTGCCTGGCAAGTTCCCCGTGGCATATTCAATATTCCAAACACAGTAACAAGAAGTCTCATATGGAGACATTACTGGTGCCCACTCAAGCAAATCAATGAACAACAGGATGATAGTAATAGTGATAGTGATATTAAGTTTAGCATATAATCTGGACTTGCAAACAAACCTATGCGTTCTTGAGAACTTCTGCTCTACATTATTTTAAGTTGCTACTTTTTTTATTGTATGGAGGGTGAACTGCTAATGGACATCATTTCAAAATACAAATATATGGTTTTTAACAATAGTTACGTAGTCCAACAGCAAAGTATTTATGAGGACTTATGTTGGGTTACAGCAATAGTACAACAGGTAAAATGCTTGAATTTCATGCACCCAACCGCATATGGTCCCAGAAGTAATCCATGAGCACAGAACCAGGTGAAAGCCTTGGGCACCGCAAGTTGTGCCCAACAGATGAACAAAGGAACTCACATGCTTTGGAAGAACAGATAGTACAGTGGATAAGTTGCATGTCTTGCACATATCCAACCCATGTTTGTTCCCTGGTACCCTGAAAACTACCAGGAGCACAGAACCAGGAAGAAAGAAGGCCGGAACTCAGTGGGGAGCAGTTCAGAAAACGTAAAGAAAAATTTCACATTTGCTGTAGTATAAAGTCTCCAAATTCAAATAATATCCTGGTATCTAAACAAATACAAATAAATAGAAGCAATATACTACAAGAGAAAAGAAACAACTTCAACAAAATGTTGACTAAATTTATAAACTGAAATATCCTAATCCAGAGTTAGTATGAGAGAGAAGAGTGTAAGAGTATCTGATAATTTCTTTACAATATACTATAGGTTCTCACATAATCATAGTACTCCTATAGCATTTGTGCAGGTTATAATTCAGAAAATTCAGACTCGTATCTAAACCACTAGAGCCAACAATAATGTAATCATGGGACCAAAACTACAATAATTAAACTTAGAAATGAACCTGGCAAGAAGACGGTTTGCGGTTAGGTAATCTAAGGTCACTGTTGGAGGGATAAGGACTCTGATGGTGGGATTGAAGTTGGAATATTGTATATATAAAACTCTATTTCCAACAACTTTGCAAGTTCTAATTTAAATGTTAAACTATATAAGTAACCAGTTGAATCAGAACTTATTTACATAAGAATATCTTTTTTGATCAAAAAAATGGGAAAAGATTTATATATTTTATCAAGACATTCAAGTAGCCTATTATTATGTAATTTTTTTTAAAAAATGGGGTCACAGTCGACAATGGTCAGGGATACTCCTGACTTTGCACTCAGGATTACTCCTGGCCAAGAACAGGGGATCATATGGGATTCCAGGGATCAAACCCAGGTCAACTGCATGTAAGGCAATCACTGTACCCACTGTACTATAACTATGGCCCCAGTAAAATATATTTAAAAACCACTAATCATAAAGAAAATTTAAAACACCATAATGATATATTACTTCATTGACTGTCATAAAGCATAACACTGCTACAAAAAATGTGAAGATTCCCCCACAAAATTAAAAATAGAATGGCCATATGATCAAGCCATCACTTTTAGGGCTTTATTTGAAAGCGAAATCTGGAAGAGACATATACACTCCCATATTTATTATAAGTATATTTACTATAGTAAAGTGGTAGGGAAAACCTAGATTTACATCAAAAATTGGAAATAGGAGATGTTGTATAGAATGTAATATCATTTAGTCATAAAACAGAAGAATTTTTCTCTTGCAGGCTACAAAATGGATTGGGCTAAATGAAATAAACCAAAATTTAGCTACAGTGTCCAAGAGATAATTGAAAGAGGTGGAGAGCATGTTTCACATCCGAGAATACCGAGTTTAATCTCTGACGCTAAGAACTGTTAGGAGTAGCCCTGTGAGATTCTGACCAAAACCAGCTCCAGTGGGACTTGGTGGCCCCTAGCCTCACTTAGACTGAGCACCAAACTATCTGGCCCATGGTTTGAGTTATCAAGTAGTAAAGTCACTGGTCTGGAGTACTGCATTGGAGACCCTCATCCAAAAAAATTAGCTGAGTGTTGATCTCATGGTATATCTCTTGCCACTGTAGCACTGTCCTCCCGTTGTTCATCGATTTGCTTGAGTGGGCACCAGTAAAGTCTCCATTACGAGACTTGTTGTTACTGTTTTTGACATATTGAATATGCCACGGGGAGCTTGCCAGGATCTTACCACAATAAATAACAAGAAATAAGGGAACCAGAACCCAGAAATAGCCTTATTTTTAAAGACAATGCATGTGTATCTACCCTTTTATCTTAACATTTTAACTACAACTTGAGCTTCTAGAGTAATAGATTTTTCTAAAAAGGGATAGGAGGCACTTCCTTACGAATCCCAAACAAGCTTCTCTGAAGTTCACTGACACTTCAGTGAAGATGGCAAGAAAGATAAAATGCATCAAGTAAAATGTCAGACTGAGAGGCTGGCAACTAAAAGTGACACTCATTGGTGACAATAATAAAGATTCTGGAGGATACAACTTCAGAGAAAATCAAATGCATGTTACTTAGAGCTTTAACATAAGCATTGATCCTCCTTTCTCTTGAGACAATCTTCAGGTGATGGCACTATATCTGGCTATCTTCTTTGCTTCATGTCTAAAGTGCTGGTTAGGGGAGACCCTCACTCTAGAGAATGCTCACTTTCAAATAAAAACTAAAAATCATTTACTTACATTTTACTGAACTGAATGCTGTATTATATGACTCATCTGGCTTGAGAATGTAGCACAAAATCACTAAATACATGGTGAGCAAGAAATTACTAATCTTTACTTCAACCTTTCAAGTCTTCCCATATCATAGTAGCATATTTTGTATTATTGCTGGCATATAAAAAACAATAAAATTACCAAAATAAATCATATGGAAATGCATTTGAGTTAAAAGAGAATGAAGTGGAGAAAAATATCAAACATAACATCATAGAATAGTGCTGAATGACAGTCATTGAGAGTGCATTTTCTGGGGGGGTTGTTTTGTTTGGGGGCCACACCAAGTTGTATTCAGAATATAATTCTAGCTTAGCATTCAGGGGTCACTCTTGGTAGGCTTGGGGGACCATGTGGGGCTCCACATATTGAACCTGCAACTTAAGCATGCAAAGTAAGCTCCTTTTCTGCTATACCAACTCTCTGTCACCAAAGTGTACATATTTTTAATATATTGTTTTCAGAAGCAGTTTAACCTCATTAACTTCTCATTGGAGGAGACAGTGTGTCATGGAAAAGGAGTGAATACTGTACAATCTCATCACTATTAGCTCTCAGGCTTTAGATAATTCACCTAATTCTCTTAATTTCAGTTTCTTTATTCACAAAGTATAGTAATTTATCAGCTAGCTACAAATGTTAGGTATTTTACATATTGTTGTTCCAGAATATGCATTTATTTGTGTTATACAGAATTGAAAATGTATAATGTTTTACTCATTATAGCTAGTAGGACAACCATAGTAATCATAATCTGTGTAAAGACACTTTCCCCATTAGTAGAAAATGAATCAAATATTAGTACACTATGATATTGAAAATTTACCCAATTTCTTATTATCTATCACAGATCTTGTAATTGTGGTTGAAACAAGGACATGACCACAATTAATCCCCAGTCATGGCATTATAGATAATATTTACTGAAGTCAAGATTGATATTGACAGGAGTTCATAGGCTATGTGAAAAGTTATCATCGGTTGGTTGTAGATGTACCTTAGTATCTGACACAAGTGCTTGATGTAAATATAAGGACATATTGAGAAAACTATTTCTCAAGAGACAATAAAATATTGTACCTTAAGATCTGATAAATTAACTTTCTAACATATCTCACATTTTGAATTATAGTCATACATATTAAAGGGCAATCTGGACTAAAAATATGTTATAGCAAATATTACAATTGTCTTGCATGCTGCTGACCCAGGTTCATAACACATGTTGTCCCCTGAATACCACCAGGAGTGATCCCTAAGCACAAAGGCAGAGGTAAGTGCTGAGCACCACCCAAATAAATTAATTAATTTTTAAGAAGTTCCTAATATTTTCCTACCCTAGCCCCTACATGGTCTTCAATTAGTAAAGAACATATAAGCTCAGTAGTATACATACACAACAATTTATAAGCAAACTTTCTTTGAAATGCATTAGAAAAAGAAGTATTTATAACTGTCAAAAATGTTAGTTTTTTTGGGACAGAAATAGAAATGCAATGGCAAAGTTGCTAGAAATATAATGTGTTGTTTCTTAAGCTTCCACACTTAATAATGAGTAAAAATGAAATAATTACAGTTGTAAAAAATATAAAACATAAATAAACCATATATAATAATAGGAAAACTCACAAATGACTTTATATGGCTAGAATAGAAACTTGATTCTAGAAAACTGTATGATTCTTACTGGAAAATAAGATTGTATATAGCTGAAGTGATAGTATAGTGGGTAGGGCATTTGCCTTTTGTGCTTTGTCTTGTGTGTTTCCGATCCAGTTCAATCCCCAGCACTCCATATGGTCCCCTAAGCACTGCCAGGAGTGATCCCTGACCAGAGAGCCAGGAAAAAGCCATGAGTTACACTAAGTGTGGCCCAAAAATCAAAAAGAAAAAGAAAAGAAAGAAACGTGTAGGCCTACTTTACCCGGGACCAAAAAAATCATAATTATGCAAATCATATAATATTTAAGATGCAGACTAAAATAGAAATTTTCCTAATAATGTATCAAAAAATCTAGTTTCAACATTTGAGAATGTATAAATGTATAAAAATTATTCTACAAGTTATATTTTAAAACACAAATGATATCAATAAAATGTTTATAATTCAGTCGATTTTTTAATTTAATAAAGATACATGGAAAAAATATAAATAGAATGATGTTTAGTGGATCAACCTGAGATACTGTTCATGTAAAATCATAAAGAGGGAGCAAAAAGATAGTAAAACCGTTAGTGTACTAGTCTTGCATTATGCTGAACCAGGTTTGATCTCTGGCACTATATATGGCCCTCAGAGCAACACCAAGAGTGATGCCTGAACACAGAGCCAGGAGGAAGTCCTTAGTACTTACAAATGTGATCCCAAAACAAAAAAATAATAAAACAATGAACAAATGTTGTATGATATTATTTATCACAGCAATGTGTTTATGACCATTGAAGAGACAAAGGAAACCTGAGGATTAAAAGGTAATAATCTGTGAATTTGTACATCAGAGGTGTCACACTCCCAGAATTTTTACTACCAGTACTTTCACTATGCTTAGATTAAAATCAATCATAAGGCTGGAGATATAGTACAGGAGTTATATATAGTGTCTCTTATGCATTTGGCAGACCCAGGTTCGATCCCCAGCAGCAACATATGGTTCCCAGAGCAGAGTCAAGAGTGATTCCTGTTCATGGAGTAGGGAGTAAGCCCTGAGCACAAACAATTGTGGTTCCTCAAACAAAAACCCCATAAAATTCATAAGATACATTATAAGAGTGGCTTGATCATTCAAAGTTTGGAGTTATAGCTACTACAGTGAAGAATAGAGCGATAGCACAGCGGGTATCATGTAAAATCATAAAGATTACATGTGGCCAACATGGCCGACCCGAGTTCGATTCCTCCGCCCCTCTCGGAGAGCCCGGCAAGCTACCGAGAGTATTCGATATGCCAGACACAGTAACAACAAAGTCTCCAGATGGGCTGGACACGTAATGAGATTTGGAGATGACTGCTGTCAGTATCACGCTTCACTCAAATGAGAGAAAGAATCTGGAGTTCTGACCTCCATCAGCGGTCAAGAATCAGGGACGCTGCCTTGTTTGCCAACACATTGAAAATCAGATGGGCTGGACACGTAATGAGATTTGGAGATGACTGCTGGACTAGAGCCGTTACTGAATGGATTCCACGGGATGTCAAAAGATCGCGTGGCCACCCAGCTACGAGATGGTCAGACTTCTTCTTCAAGACCCTGAACAATTGGTTTGAGGCTCTTCATGTTCCTGGACTGAACAGACAGCATTGGGCTACACAAGCATGCGGCAGAGATGAATGGAGACGTTACTGGGCCCGCTCGAGCAAATCGACGATCAACGGGAGGGCCTTTACCTTTACTATTCATCGGGGGATGCTTTTATCATCTTGGAGTTTCTTCATACAGTAATGGAATTAGTTTGGAGTGGGGTGGGGGAGGAAGAAAGAGAAGAGAGGGGAAGGTAGGAAGAGATATTTATAGAACCATATGAAAAGAAAAGATATATTGGTGCTACTGAAAAGGAGATGAGCATGGAAACAGTGCATCTGAACCACTGTGCTGTGAAGATTAATAGAGAGGTCATGTAAAGGTGTTCTAAGTGCCAGCCACAGGTGTGATTCAAGCTGACAGGATCAATCATCTGAATAAAATGCTGTCGACTTCAATGTATCCAAAGAGTATCACCTGAGTTAAGTTACTCAGAGAGAGATGGGCAGATACAGAATGATCTCTACTATATGCAGGATATAAAGAAACATCATGGTCGGTCACAATCCTCCCATTGTTCATCGATTTCCTCGAGCGGGCCCAGTAATGTCTCCATTGGAGACTTTTTATTGTTACTGTGTTTGGCATATCGAATACATCATGGGTAGCTTGCCAGGCTCTGCCGTGGGGGCGAGATACTCTCGGTAGCTTGCCGGGCTCTCCGAGAGAGGTGGAGGAATCGAACTTGGGTCGGCCATGTTGGCTGCGTGCAAAGCAAATGCCCTACCACTGTGCTATTGCTCCAGCCCATAAAGTAACATAATAGAGGAATAACAAAGACCCAAAGACAATAGAAATGAAGAGCAGGAGAACTAGTCTTCAATAGGAAGCTTGCTAATTGGGTGGGTTGGGAGGGAGCGGCCAGGAAAGAGAACACTAAGATAATGGTGGAGGGGAAAAATGACTCTCATAGAGGCAGTCTGTGAGGCATGAGGGAAACTGGGAACATTGACATAGGGACATGGACACTGGTGAAGGAACTGGTGCGGAAGGTAACATTATATACCTGAAAGTAAATCAGGAATAACCTTGTATCATTTCAATTCACAGTGATTCAATCACTTGATCACTTGACATTCTGTTACCCATCGATTTGCTCCAGCAGGCACCAGTAACATCTCCATTCATCTCTGCCGCATGCTTGTGTAGCCCAATGCTGTCTGTTCAGTCCAGGAACATGAAGAGCCTCAAACCAATTGTTCAGGGTCTTGAAGAAGAAGTCTGACCATCTCGTAGCTGGGTGGCCACGCGATCTTTTGACATCCCGTGGAATCCATTCAGTAACGGCTCTAGTCCAGCAGTCATCTCCAAATCTCATTACGTGTCCAGCCCATCTGATTTTCAATGTGTTGGCAAACAAGGCAGCGTCCCTGATTCTTGACCGCTGATGGAGGTCAGAACTCCAGATTCTTTCTCTCATTTGAGTGAAGCGTGATACTGACATTTCTTCCTATTCCAGTCGTTGCATGATGTTCTCGAGGGTGGCACTGAAGAGTTTTGGTGAAATGGTATCACCATGCTGAACCTCTCTCTTGACATGGATGATGACTTCTTTGTAGAATGGTGAGAGCCTGGTAGTGAATCTGTAATACAGCTCACAGACGATCCTGATGTATTGACTTTGAACGCCTTGTTTGGCTAGGGCTTCAATGACCGCTTCCATCTCAACAGAATCAAAGGCCTTCTTTAAATCAATGAACGTCAGACAGAGTGGCATCTTGAACTCCTGAGAAACCTCAATGAGCTTGGTTACCATGTGGATATGGTCGATTGTGCTGAATCCTTTTCGGAACCCAGCTTGCTCACAAGGTTGTCCTTCATCTAGTATTCAGCTAGAACATGACTGCCCTCTGACGTTCTGATAGATCTATCACATCTTCCAGAAGGGCAATGGAGAAGATTATCCATGAGGGCTGGAGTGATAGCACAGCGGTAGGGCGTTCACCTTACAAGCGGCCAACATAGCCAACCCAAGTTCGATTCCTCCGCCCCTCTCGGAGAGCCTGGCAAGCTACCGAGAGTATTCGATATGCCAAACACAGTAACAACAAAGTCTCCAATGGAGACGTTACTGGGCCCGCTCGAGCAAATCAACGATCAACGGGAGGGCCTTTACCTTTACCTTTACCTTCTATTCCGATCTCTTCGATAACCACGTCCACCTGCCCACACACCAAATTCTGTAGGGTGGATATGTCGTTCCCAACATTATTCCTTCCAAAATCCGACATGCCATTTCATCGGTAAAGAAGCGAACAGTACCTGGCCCAAACAAGATCATACCTGAACACCTGAAGAAACTGCCATCAGTTCTCATCAATATATTGGCTCGGCATTTTACACGCTACCTGCCTGAATGCAAGGTTCCATCCAATGGAAAATCAGCAGGAGTGCACTACTGTACAAGAAGGGAGACATCCACAACATTGCCAACTATCACCCCATCTGCCTGTTGTCTGTCGTCTACAAGCTGTTCACTCGAGTCATCCTGAATAGGATTAGCAGAACACTAGTGAGGCAGGGTGGGAAGGCTGGGTGGAATGGGGTGGGGGGGGTGGGGGTGGGAGGGATACTGGGATCAGTGGTGTTGGAGAATGGGCACTGGTGGAGGGACGGGTACTCGATCATTGTATAACTGAAACCCAAGCGCAAAAATGTTTAAGTCTACAACTGTAACTCATGGTGTTTCACTAATAACAATTTTTAAAAATAAATGATAAAATAGAAAAAATAAAATAAAAAATAATAAAAATCAGCATTCCTGAGAGAATTAAAAATAAATAAATAAAAATAAAATTTTAACTCACACTGTTGACATCATCCTACTCTAGTCTTCATCTCTCTACAGCCTCTGGCACATTTCTGTCATTCTTTTAAATAGATAAATTATAAAACCACCATGACTCCAAGTCAAGAAACAAATTATACATGAGAAGAGGCTAGTGGTAACTTCACATAATAGAAATGTTTCTGATTTTAGACTCAAATCAAAGTAGATCCACTTATAAATCCAAAAGCTAATCTACCTGTAGAAAAGTTTGTCTTTTCTGATAGAAATATTGCACTTATTTGTGGAATATAAAGTAAAAGAATGGGGGACTTACACCCAAACATAGTAAAGTACCAGGAGGATTACTCCACAGCTTAGAAGCTGGCCTCACATGCTGGGGGAAAAGGCAACTCAGATAGAGAAGGGACCACCAAGCAAAGGTTGCTAGGAGGACCTGCTCCAGATGGGAGATGCAGGCTGAAAGTAGACTATAGACCAAAGATGATGGCCACTTAAAACCTCTATTTTAAACCACAACACCCAAAGAGAGAGAGAGAGAGAGGAGAGAGAGAGAGAGAGAGAGAGAGAGAGAGAGAGAGAGAGAGAGAGAGAGAGAGAGAGAGAGAGCAAAAGGGAATGCCCTACCACAGAGGCATGGTGGAGGGATGGGACAGGGTGGGGGTGGTGGGAGGGATTCTGCGATCATTGGTGGTGGGAAATGGGCACTGGTGGAGAGATGGGTACTCTATCATTGTATGACTGAAACACAAGCATGGAAGTAAGCCTGTAACTGTACCTCATGGTGATTCACTAATAAAAAATTTTTTTAAAAAAGAAAAGTCTGTCTTTTCTGATGTTCATCCTTTGAGTGCCCCTTATGGTACACCAAACCACAAGTCTTTATTGAGAGCAGTGTAGGCATCTGTGGATCTTCTGAAATAAGCATATCAAGCTGATAAGCAAGTGTCTAGCATCACTGAGACACCAAAGAAAAGCAGTAGGTGTGAAAGAAGTCAGATACTACAGTTTATAGATTAGTAAGCAGGGAATGTGGGCTTTGTAGAATCAAGTATTAAAGATGGAAGGCATACTTTGTTAAGTCATTTTAGTGATGTTTCCACTTCCATAATATATTTAAAATACAATAATCTTTAATGACTTTGAATATACACATAATAAATGTCTAGTATTCAATTTTTGGGGGTCTAATCAGAGAGTTCTTAAACAATCTGCTTTAGGACATTTCATCACCCTGCAAATAAACCTCATACCCATTAGCAGTTACTCTTCATACTCCTCTTCAGTCTCAGCTTTAGAAAGTGATTATGCTCCATTATTTCTTTATAGATTTATCTATTGCAAATACTACAAAAATCATATACTATGTTGCCCTTTGTGAGTGGCTTCATATATAGTATAATGTTTTCAGTGTTCACTGGTGTTGTGGTATATCAATATTTCATTTTCCTTTCATGACTGACAATTCCACTGTGTGCATATAACACATTTTGTTTATCCATTTCTCAGCTGATGGGCACTTGGATTGTATCCATGATTTTGGCCCATAAGACTTTAATCTTAATTTATAGTGTTACACAGTTATTAAATTTACAATTTTAAGTGTGCACATCAGCTAACCTTGTAGAATTAAGTAAATAGAACATTATACCCTAATGGAATTATCTGGACCCCTTCTCTAAATCAACTAACAAAAAAATAAGAGATTATTTGGAGGCTTCAATTAAATTCCTGTGGCATATATATTTACAGTTAGACTAGTGCCATGGTTTTTTGATCCCTATAGCTGGGTTATGACAGTCATAAATCTTTTACTCATTTCACTCAAGATTTTTTTTTATTATTTTAAACCCATTTGCTCGAGCGGGCCCAGTAACGTCTCCATTGGAGACTTTGTTGTTACTGTGTCTGGCATATTGAATACTCTTGGTAGCTTGCCGGGCTCTCCGAGAGGGGCGGAGGAATCGAACTCGGGTCGGCCATGTTGGCCACTTGTAAGGCGAACGCCCTACCTGCTGTGCTATCGGGCTGGAGCGATAGCACAGCGGGTAGGGCGTTTGCCTTACACGCGACCAACATGGCCGACCCGAGTTCGATTCCTCCGCCCCTCTCGGAGAGCCCGGCAAGCTACCGAGAGTATTCGATATGCCAGACACAGTAACAACAAAGTCTCCAATGGAGACGTTACTGGGCCCGCTCGAGCAAAATCGACGATCAACGGGAGGGCCTTTACCTTACCTTTACCTTTAAACCCAATGAAGCTACAGACTTTAGTATAAGATTATCAATTCAGAGTAAAAATCTGAGGCTAATATTCTGACATTTACTGTCACTGTCACTTGTCACTGTCCTCCTGTTGTTCATCGATTTGCTCGAGCAGTCCCAGTAATGTCTCCATTGTGAGACTTGTTGTTACTGTTTTTGGCATATCGAATACATCACAGGGAGCTTGCCAGAAATTCATAGATTGCTCTGGATATTGCCATCCTAACAATATCCAGAATTCTAATCTATTAAGATATATTTTATTTCCATTTGAATTTTATTTTTTTCTCAGTGACACTTTTTTAGGGGAATTGGGGGATGTTGGGTCGTACACTGTGGTGTTCAGGGATCACCTATTCTTGGCTCTGCACTCAGGGATCACTCCTGGCAGAACTGTAAGTACCATATGGGCTGCCAAGAATTAAACTCAGGTCAATCACATGCAAGGCAAACAGCCATGCCTGCCGTACTCCATTCCTCAGCAATCTTTTACAATATTTAGTGTATAAGACATCGGGTAGGGCGTTCGCTTTACAAGCGGCCAACATGGCCGACCCGAGTTCGATTCCTCCGCCCCTCTCGGAGAGCCCGGCAAGCTACCGAGAGTATTCTATATGCCAGACACAGTAACAACAAAGTCTCCAATGGAGATGTTACTGGGCCCGCTCGAGCAAATCGAGCAAGACATCTATGCATGGCTAAATTGTTCCTAAAGATCATATTTTCAGAAAATATGAATAACATTGTTTTTTTCAAATTTCATGTTAAATGTATTCATTGCTAGAGTTCAAAAGTATAATTTATTTTTGCATATTGATCTTGCAACTTGCCAATTTGTTAGTCATTTATTATTCCTAGTAGGTTTCTGGTGGAATGCTTAGCATTTTTATATACAAGGAGAGTTTTTCTACTTTTTCCTGCAATTGTTTTTGTCTTTGTTTCCATTCCAAACAACACTGGTTAGAATGTCTAGTACAAAGTTAAGCAGGAGTGGCAGGAGGGATAATCATTACTGCCACATCTCCTTACTGATGATAATGAAAAATGTTCAGTCTTTCACCATTCTGTCCGATTTGCTCAAGCGGGCCCAGTAACGTCTCCATTGGAGACTTTGTTGTTACTGTGTTTGGCGTATCGAATACGTCACGGGGAGCTTGCCAGGCTCTGCCGTGAGGGCGAGATACTCTCGGTAGCTTGCCGGGCTCTCCGAGAGGGGCGGAGGAATCGAACTCGGGTCGCCCATGTTGGCTGCATGCAGGGCAAATGCCCTATCGCTGTGCTATCGCTCCAGCCCAGGGCTAGAGCGATAGCACAGCGGGTAGGGCGTTCGCCTTACAAGCGGCCAACATGGCCGACCCGAGTTCGATTCCTCTGCCCCTCTCGGAGAGCCCGGCAAGCTACCGAGAGTATTCGATATGCCAGACACAGTAACAACAAAGTCTCCAATGGAGACGTTACTGGGCCCGCTCGAGCAAATCGACGATCAACGGGAGGGCCTTTACCTTTACCTTTTTACCTTTCACCATTAAGTATAATATTAGATATGGGTCTTTCTCTCTATTCTAATTCACTGAGTGTTTTTATTTTTAAGTAGCACTGAGTTTTTGTCAAAAATTTCTCCATATCTATTGAGATACTATGCAGTTATAATGCTTGACTCTACACATATTTTCTGTTTTATTTTTTTCCAAAATTACAATAACAATGACTTGGAATAAATCCCACTTGGCTTTTATAAAAACCATATGTGACTAATTATAATATTTTGTTAGAATCAGTGTGTTAGCTTTTGTATTTATAAATTATATATATATATATATATATATATATAAATGTATGACCACAGCTTTTCTTTATAGTGATGGCTTCCTCTGATTTGGTTATTAAGATAATCTTGGCTTCAGAATATGAGTTGGGAAGTATTTTCACCCCTTCTGTCTTGAGAAAGAGTTTCAATGAGATTTAAGCTAATTTTTCTCTAAATGTCTAATAGAATCTACCAGTGGGACCACGTGGGGGTGGGGTTTTTTAATATGTGTAGGCTATCTGTTAAATTTAATATTTTCCACTTTAATTAGGTCACTTGAAAAGTTTTTCTTCTTGAGACAGTTCCAGTTGATTGTGGTAGATTAATAAATTATAAATTTTATCAGTGTTAGATTTATTTGGATATGTATGTTCACATGTTCTTTAAAGAGTGATTTTTTTCTTTATTTACTTTTTAATTTTTTAGTGAATCACCATGAGGTACAGTTACAGACTTACAAACTTTCATGCTTATGTTTCAGTAAAAGGACGATTGACTACTCCCCCTCCACCAGTGCCCATTCTCCACGATCAATGATCCTAGTATCCCTCCCACACCACACCCCATCTCCCCTGCCTCTTTTGTAAGGTTGATAGTGCTATCCACTCTGTAATTTTTTATTCTAACAGTTTGATTGTTTTTGTCAATATGTCTAGCAAAATGTCAATTTTGTTGATATTTTCAAAGAACAAATTTTGTTTTATTGATTTTCTGTATTCTACATCTGTTTTATATTGTTCTCTTTGTAATTTTCAGTTATTTCCTTTATTATACTTCCTTTGGATTTAGTTTTCCATTGTTTAATCAACCCCTTAAAATGGAAAACCTAGATACTTAGTTTGAATCATTACTAAACACGTACACAGATGTAAATTTTGCTTTAAATAATTAATTAGCTTAATTGTTTCAGTACTCTTCTATTATCCTTTCATTTTCAATCTTCTTAGACTTTTTCTTTCAAATTCTCCTAATTCCCCTCAGGATTTGATATTTTGTTTATTTAAATGTGAGGTGTTTATATGTTTGATTTCAGCAAATTTCCTTTCGTTATAGATATCTAATTTCATTCCAGTTTTGTCAAATAAAATCACTGAAACTTGCAATATGTTCTAGAATATTGTTTCTCTAGCAAGTATTCCACATGTTTTGATAAGTATATGTATTCCCTGGTTTTAGGACATAACATTTAACAAATATGTTGTTATATTCCCTGTTTGTTCTCATTGACTTTCTGATATACCTATTTTTCATGTTCAAATATTAAAGCTTCCAAATAATATTGCTGAATTATATTATTACTTCTTCCACTTCTGCTATTTTTGTTTCAAGTACTTTGAAGCCTGTTGTTAGAAGTTTATATGATTCTAATGTTTTTTTTTTTTTGGCTTTTGGGTCACACCTGGCAATGCACAGGGGTTACTCCTGGCTCTGCACTCAGAAATTACCCCTTGCAGTGCTCAGGGAACCATATGGGATGCTGGGAATCGAACCCACGTTGGTGCATGCAAAACAAACGCCCTACCCACTGTGCTATTGCTCCAGCCCCAATTCTAATGTATTATTCTTTATCACGAACCAACCACTAAAATTTTTAAACTGTTATTTTCATCCTTCAGAGTATTTATCTTTTTGTTTTTAAAGTTGGTTTTATCAAAGGTCAGTAGAATAATTTCAGCTCATTGTTGTTTGTGTGATTTTTTCTCATCATTTTTCTTTTAGTATATTGGTAATTTGCATCTAAATATATCTCTGATACTTTGAAAATATGTGTAGTAGATTGCTTAAAAAATTTAAGAATGACTGCTTGTGAACTGGATATTTCAGTTTATTCACTTTGCCAATATTGGTGAAACTAGCTTTACTTTTATCATATTTCATTTCTTTCACATGTGCCATGTCTTATTCCATTCTTTCTTCTTTGTTATCTTCTTTGGAAAGAAGAATGTAGTTTTTCTAATGTAATATTTGGATCATTTAATAACTTAATATACCTTTATTTATAATCGGGGCTTTATTTTTTGTTTTGTTTCTTAAGAAGCAACTTAAAACTGTACTAAAATGAGTTAAAAATATTGTTGCAATATAGATATTTTATACTCAGAAGGCTTAGCCCTATGTGCTGTACTATCATTATGGCCCTTTAATCTTATTTGAAGTCATTTTTCTACTAAGTTCAACATTCGAACACTCCCAAAGGTAGTTGCTATTGCATCTTGTGCTTAGATTACATGTTCATTTTTTATGAATGAAATTTTGTTGATGTGAATATTTCATAAAATATAATTTAGTAATTTCCAATTATTCCTACAGCCTTCTTCTAGGTGGTTTTTTAGATCTATATCTTTACTAATTTGGTTGTATCAGTTCAATGTAGTCTATTTCTGTTGTTTGATACCTTGAAATTTGCCTTAGAGGGTCACTTTCTGACATACTATTTTCCTGACAAACAGGATTAAGTCTGCTTTTAGCTGAACTCTCTTTAGAGACTATCTTTCCCTGATGTCTACTTTAAACTTCTACTAAGTTGTCCTACTGAGATATTAGCCTTCACTTGATTGCCGGGTGATTGCTCACATGTTTTGAAGAATGTCATCGGGCATAAATTGCTCCTCACTGAACCTCACTCCCATGGCAGGGGCAGATTGCTGCCAGACTTTGAAGTTTGTTCCAGTTCCTCTCCTGGGCAGAATTTGTGTCATAGAGTGGGAGGTGGGTGGAAGGAAACCTGCATTTCATTAGCTGAATTGTCCCTATAGAGTAAGAGCTGCATGTGTATACTTATATGCATACACATGTGCATGCACATGTATACAAATGGTAGGGAGTGAGCACTGTTGTTCTCTGATTGTTCCTATATGAGTTTAAGATGTTTCTATAATGCAGAACCAAAAGATAGCATCTACAATGTTAAGTAACTGCTAAAGCTACCTGAACTGGAAAATCAAAAGAAACTGAAGGTTTCAGAAGCTACCCCGTGTTTACTAATCCTGATGGAAACCCTAATCTGTGTGGAAAAGATGTCTTTTCATTTTATTTCCTTCCTATGTCCAGGTCGATTCAAACTTTCCAGGCAGGAAACTGGAAACTATAGGTCCATGGCCAGCCACAAGGTATTAACATTCCACAGCAAAGAGAAGGAAAGTGACTAAAGCTTGCTGGCTATAAAAATCACTCCAAACAGCTCTTCTACCCAGGAATTTGAGGAACACTGACAGTGTTACTCAGCTAGTAAACTTATTGGAAGTGGAATTCTGTAATGCAGAGGTATGGTGAAATAAGTGTAGTCATAAATTTGAAATATAGGGACTTCCCATTGTTTTTGTAGTTTCTGTGGATTTTATTTAACATTCTATTGTTGATTTGTTGTAAGCCCTCAGATGAACTGCCAGAGACTCAATGACTGATTCAATTATTGACTTTGTTAATTGGTATCACTTTAATAGACATTAGTCCAGGCAAGCGCATTCCAGGTCATGCATTCTCCAATCTTCTCTCACCAATGTCCCAGAAGCTCTAATCAATTACTATTAAGTACAACTGCATAAGCTACCCCGAAGCTAGAGTTAGAAACACCAAGAGAAACCTAGTTGGCCCATATTCTATATATAATAGTATATTATTTTCTTAATTAATTTTGGGTAATTTATTATACAGTGATAGTGATAAATTATCAGATTACATTGTTAAATATATTTCATTTTTTAAAACCATTCTGTCCCTGTTGTATAGATCTATATGAGAAAGGAAATTATTATAATTTTAACATAATTATAAGAATTATTTTACATGCATTAAGCTATTTTAAGAATATGTTTACATATTTCTGAAAATCACAAATCATCACTATATTTTGAACACCTCTTTGAGGATAAAGAAAACAAATCCTCAAAAACATTTTAAATTTTGTTTTAAACAACAAGCTTCGGGTTGCTCATGGATCAATCATATATAGTGCCAGGATTTTTTCATAGTACTTATTATTCCTTATTCTCTATGCATTTTGCCTCATCCATTATAACAAAGGGCACAATGACAGTCCTTTTAAAAACAAAAACACAAAAAAGGGAAGTCCTTCTTAACATGAATCTCGCGTATTTCAAGTTTCTTATTACACTCTATAGTTTTTAAGATGTTCCTGTCTACCAGTTTAAAGGGATAATACAACTATTTTAACAACTTATAAAATATGAAAGAATTTTTATGCTAGTAGACAATAAATAAGCTATTCAACTTTACCAACAACGACATCCAGAATTTTCAAATATACATTAGTCTCAATTTAAATCAGTTACTATAGAATTTTAGTATTTTTATATATTCTTAAAGAAATCAGCATTATGTCAATAATTCTGTGTGTATATTTTCTACAAGAAAATTCATGCTGGGGCTGGAGTGATAGTACAGTGGGTAGGGTGTTTGCCTTGCACACAGCTGATCCGTGTTCAATTCCCAGCATCCCATGTGGACCCTGAGCACTGCCAGAAGTAATTCCTGAGTGCAAAGCCATGAGTAATCCCTGGGCATTGCTGGGTGTGACCCAAAAAGAAAAAAAAATCCATGCTAATTTAGTGTATTTTTAAAATTTTGACATTAAAGTTCTCCCTTGATGTGAATCAAGAGCTGAGGGCTATGCTTTTAGTAAGGTCGCTAGTAAGGCAGGGAGTAAGACATTAATTTTTCAAAAACAAGTGGAGATTTTGAACATTATTTAAATTACAATCTCTGGCTTATTTTCTCTTCTTCATTTAACTATACACCTTTTCCAGTGAGAAAACTATATGCTTTGATGTCTAAGCCAACTTAATTATATGTGCATGTTGGTAAATAGAGGATATTATATAAAGTGTGGATAGAGTTTAATCAAAATATGTGACTCAAGGGATGTCAAATTGTAGTTATTATGAATCGCCTAAGAATATGACTGTTTTTTAAATTTTTCTTGAATATCACGATAAAGCCTATTGAAATTGAGGAAGAAATGTATAATTCAATGGTTGTCAATAGAAGAAACACTGAACAAATAGAAACAAGGTTATGGAAATTATATTATCCTTGGTAGCCCGAAAGAAACTTATATGTTCCTTCTTCCCTGGAAGTACACTTTCACATACTCAGCTTTCATAACTTTCAGAAGAATGTATACATTAAATTTTATTTGTTAAACCTGAAAACTGAAGTGAAAGAGTTTCCCCACCTCTAAAATATATGATTTCCTACTTACCGTTTTTTTTTTTCAAAACGTCAACCTTGAATAGAAGAAATCTGCCACTGGGTTGGTTAAGAATCCTAAACTATTGCTCACAGTATAATAAAAATTCTACAGAATGTATTTCTTTTATTTGTATATATACACTAGAATCTTAACTCGAGCGGGTTGGAGTGATAGCACAGCGGTAGGGAGTTTGTCTTACAAGCAGCCAACGTGGCTGACCCAAGTTCGAGCCCGGCAAGCTACCGAGAGTATCTTGCCCACATGGCAGAGCCTGGCAAACTACCCGTGACATATTCGATATGCCAAACACAGTAACAACAAGTCTCATGATGGAGACGTTACTGGATCCGCTCGAGGAAATCGATGAACAACGGGAGGACCGTGACCATGACCGTGACCATGGTACAATAGAATGGTGGGCTGGAGTGATAGCACAGTGGTAGGGCGTTTGCTTTGTGCAGCCAGCCTGGCTGAGCCAGGTTCGATTCCTCCACCCCACTCAGAGAGCCCGGCAAGCTACCGAGAGTATCTTGCCCTCACAGTAAAGGCTGGCAAGCTACCTATGATGTATTCAATACACCAAACATAGTAACAAGAAGTCTCACAATGGAGACGTTACTGGGACTGCTCAAGGAAATCGATGAACAATGGGAGGACAGTGGTACAGTGCAGTGCTACAATAGAATGGTATGTTGTCACAAGAAAAAATGAAATGCAACTCACAGCAACTTGGAAAGGCATGGAGGGTGACATGCAAGAAAAGTCAGAAAGAGAGGAACAAACCACAGATGAACTCACTCATCTGTGGTTTGGAAAGAAAAAAGCAAGTGTATAAACAATATCTATTGAAAACAAACACTGGAAGGGATCTGGATTGCAGAACTGACAATACCAGATAAATGGGGGATCTTGAGGTGGACTGGAAGTAACACAAGGGAATTGTTAGAGGATCTTGAGAACTTTGTAATGGTAAGGAGAGATCATTGTGTACACCAAAGCTATAAATGTTGCCACCACAGTAAACATATGACCTAAACTATAATAGATATTTTTGAAAGACAGTGGTGGATATAGTAACTTTGCATATCTATTTATCCATGTTACATAAACTATAATGATAATAAGGAAAACACTCATGTTGAAAGGGTTTTTAAGAGAATACAATGTTCAGCTAAAACAAATATGTCATATTCTGTAATCACAGCCAAAATAATTCCCAAGAACTGAAAATTATTATTAGAACACACACACTCCTCCTCCTGCCCACAGACAGTCAAATTTGTCACTTTGGAGGTCTCTATCCAAAACTGTGGATTGTCCTCAGCAAGAGAAACATAGTAATATAAGAAGAATCTTATTATTTTCAATACACAAGAAAAATGTGTTTACCTATATCAGTGATCTTTAAAGGGAACAATTTCTGAATATAAGCACTTAGAAACTTACATATGATTATTTGATACTTTAAAAGTCACTGTACATAAATAAAGAAATTAGGCATATTTATCTATGAATATACATAATAGAAAACTACTCAACATGCACTGTAACTGAAATGTGTCTCATTAAGAAAATAAATCAGAAAGAGAACAAATACCAGATGGAGTTCACTTATATGTGGTATGTAAAGAAACAAAGCCTCTGGGGATGCGGCTTAGTGAATGGAAGATAGGAAGAAAGGATGAAGGAGGAAAGGAGGGAGGGAAGGAAGGAAGGAAGGAAGGAAGGAAGGAAGGAAGGAAGGAAGGAAGGAAAAAAGGAAGGAAGGGAGGGAGGGAGGGAGGGAGGGAGGGAGGGAGGGAGGATGGATCAATCTTGTATTTCATTTTTGTAAAATTTTATTGTTGGATTTTGTTTCTTTATAAAATAATTTAAAGAATATAGTTTTACAGAATGGTTATAGGTACACTTTCATACATAAGACAGCACCACACCCTCCTCCAGTGTCTGCTTCCTTCTACCTACTGCCTCATACCCCCACCACTCTCCCTGGTGGTAGGTTTCCTACAATTTTGGTTTCCTTTGTATATCTGTTATTCCCCTTCCGTGTTTCTTTATATCCCACATATGAGAAAGAATATTCTGTGCCCCTCCCTCTCTGTCTGAGACTTTACAGAGGAAAGGATTCTCCAGATCCATTCATAGTGGAAAATTGGAATTTACTCATTTAAACAAGAAAACACTTTTATTGTTCTTACAAAAATTAAATAGTATGATGAAAATGTGCTGCAGTGATAAATTATTTGGATACTTATGGGACTATTACACTATTACTTTCATTTATATCTTAAACCTAATGTAAATACAATTTAAAATGAAAATATATATGTGTATATATATATATTGCTTTTTGGGTCACACCCAGCAATGCACAGGGGTTACTCCTGGCTCTGCACTCAGGAATTACTCCTGGCGGTGCTCCGCGGTGCTCAGGAGACCATATGGGATGCTGGGAATCGAACTCAGGTCAGCCGCGTGCAAAGCAAACGGCCTACCATCTGTGCTATTGCTCCAGCCCCCTGAAAATATATTCTTATTCCTTTATTGTAGTTCTGAAGACTTGATTTGTCATATCCTTTGTAACACCATCCAATGAAGATTATGTCAGCTATTGCTCTATGTTTCAAACAAACTTTTCTAACATTATAAATTACATAAGTCTGTAAGATTTCTCAGTAGTAGTTATAAAACACACAGAATGAATGAAAGGGTAGCTCAGCATCATTTAAACACAACATATACCTAAGTCCTTGGTATGTCTGGGTACTAATAAACACTTTTGCACAGAAATCTCTTTTACATCTTTTTAGCACATTTTAGTAGAAATATCTAGTGCATTATTTGAGTAATCTACTGAGAGAATTTAAATAGTGCAAACAGAGGAACAAAACCCAGTGAGACACAAATTTATTTTTAACATTCTAAATTCAATTTCTAAATTTATTTTTCTTTTGTACATCTGGTTATAGGAGGGTGAAAGCTAGGAATCAAAACCCACAATATTTTATCTCATGAAATGTAGTATATTAAAAGAGAAGAAACTTCTGGGCAGCAGCAAAATTGATTATAGTCTATAGAAAATTATAAGCAATTATTCTTATAATTTCCTCATCTGCAGTTGATGAAATGAAATCTAACAGAAAATTTAGTTCAATTACATTTGTCAGTTTTTTAAAATTATCAGTTAACTTTCAAATATGTATTACTGTGTACTTATGGATTATTCTACTACTACTCATTCTGATGCTTTTAAGCCCTGGGTGTGATCAGTGCTTACTTCTAAGCTTTACAATCGGGGATTACTCCTGAGGGTGCTCAGGGATCATATGCAGTGCTACGGTTCAAACTGGGGTTGTCTATGTGCAAGTCAAGCACACAATCACCTTAATTCATACACTATTTCCCTAGCCCTTACTTTGAGCATCATGAGATATATAAATGGTCGTATTTCAACTTGTTAAAGAAGATGCAGAGCCAGGAAGAATCACTGATACTACTGGGTGTGGCTTCAAAAAAACAGAAAAGATGGAGGGAATCACCATATCCAGCAGTGCAATAAACTCAAGGATCACTCATGGTGGTGCTCAGGGAATCATATATGTTGTTGTGGATTGAACATGATTGGGTGGCATACAAAGGCAGCCTCTGTACCAACTATACTATTGCTCCAAACCCTCATGCTAAAATTTCATTTCTGTTCTTAAATTCCTTTTTCTAGGCACTGAACCCATTTATACTTTGAAATAAATATTGTATCCTTTGTCCAAATGCCCCCACTAGTAATTGTTTATATGCCATTACTGATATTTTTAGAAATGTATATGAAGATATCACATAATATGTAGGTCTTGTATTTTATTTTTCTTAGTTATCAACTTTAATGCATGTATTTATAGGACATTCTTCTCCATCCCTGTGTGTATATACCAGCAGTTTATTCATCAGATGATGGGGGATTGAGTTCTTTTCAATTTTTGATTAATTGAACAACTGATGAATACTATACATATATACTTATTTTTTATTTCCTTTACTTAGGAGAAAAATTGTTGGATCTTATTTTGGTTATGTCACAAAATACTGCCTATCAAAATACATCACTTCTTTCCACTCTCACAAGCCCTGTAAAAGAATTTTATTTGTACTATGTTCTCTGCTGTCCTGAGCATTGTCCATAAGTTTTACTTTAGCCATACTTTTGATAGTGTCTTAATATCATTAATATCATGCTGTTCTACTGCTCCAACCAACAGCTACCATTGCGGTTGTAGGTTTAATAGTTCTTAATTTTCAAATATAATTTTATATAAATGTAATCATTAAATATTTGGAGATACTAGCGACAAATTTAAAAAATTAAGTAAATTAAAAATTTCTGCCTGCAGGTTCACTGGGAATCCTGGGAAATCATCCCTTTCCCGCATCCTGCATGTACGCCCCTTTTCCCACAGTGCTGGACCCCCACCACTGGGCATTCAAAGGAGGCACATGAGAAAATGCTCTATATCACTAATCATCAGGAGATGCAGATCAAAACAACAATTAGATATCATCTCACACCACAGAGACTGGCCCACATTCAAAAGAACAAAGGCAATTGGTGTTGGTATGGATGTGGCAAGAAAAAGGAACTCTCCTTCACTGCTGGTGGGAATGCCGACTGGTTCAGCCCTTTTGGAAAACAGTAAAGACGATTCTCAAAAAATTAGAAATTGAGCTCCCATTTGACCCAGCAATACCACTCCTGGGAATATATCCTGGAAAGGTAAAAGAGGTATAGTTGAAATAACATCTGCACTTCTATGTTCATTGCTGCACTGTTCACAATAGCCAAAATCTGGAAAAAAGCAGAGTGCCTGAGAACAGATGACTGGTTACAGAAACTTTGGTACATTTATACAACGGAGTACTATGTAGCTTTTAGAAAAGATGATGTCATGAAACTTACATACAAGTGGTACTGCATGGAAAGTATCATGCTACGTGAAATGGTCAGAGAGGGACAGACACAGAAAGATTGTATTCATCTGGGGAATATAAAGTAACAAAATAGGAGATTAACATCCAAGAATATTGAGATAAGTACCAGGAGGTTCACTCTTTGGCTTGAAGGCCATCCAAACATGCTAGTGGAAAAGGCAGCTCAGATAGAGAAGGGAACACCAAGTAAAAGGTGCTGTGAGGATCCTCCCAAGATGGGAGATGCATGCTGAAAGTAGACTATATACTGAACATGATTGCCACTCAATGCCTCTTTTGCAAACCTCGGCAACCAAAAGGAGAGAGAGAACAAGAGGGAATGCCCTGCCACAGAGGTGGGATGGGATGGAGGTCTGGGGGGGATAGATACTAGGTTCATTGGTGGTGGAGAATGGGCACTGGTGAAGGGATGGTTATTAGATCATTGTATAACTGAAACCAAGCACAAAGACTTGTTACGTCCACAACTGTATCTCATGGTGTTTCACTAATAAAAATTTTAAAAAAAACTCTTGGCAGTTGTCTGGATTCTAGTTCACTAGTTCAGTTTTTCCTCACCTGGAACGCTCCTAACTGTTCTTTAACAAATAACTAAGGAGAGTACTTTTACTTTTCCTCTCACCAAAAAAATGTAGATACCTCTTTTCAGACTTTCAGGAAAAATAAATCATAATTATCCTATACTCTCTGCTAAAAAAATTCTATGGACTCTACAGATATTAACTCATGTAATATATCTAAACAGAATAGATAGATGGAACTTTATTGATTGATTGATTCACCATGAGATAAACAGCTACAAATTTCTTCATGATTGGATTTCAGTCATCTAATGTTCCCTTTACTAGTGTACATTTCCCACCACCAACGTTTTCAGTTTCCCTCCCGTCCACCCTCCCACTCTGCCTCTATGGCACTTTCTTTCTCTCTCTCCTCTTTAATATAGTATTTTGGGCCACACAGAAGCTTAGTAATATTACTATCAAGGCTGTTGTTTAAAACTAAATGCAAAATGATAGAACAGCGGGTAGAGGGTTTGCCTTGCACACAGCTACCCCACATTCGATCTCCGGCATCCCATATGGTTACCAGGAGTGATCCCTCAGAGCAGAGCCAGGAGTATCCTTGGAGCATAGCTTGTGTGGCTCAACAAAACAAAACAAATTAAAACTAAATTCATGATTCAAAGCCTTATAAGAAAGCTCACATATTAACCACCACTGTATAGTGATTCTCAGATCTTGTGACATAGTACCACAAATCACTGGTGTGCATAATTGTTATCTGAACTACAAAAAAAATCTTGATGAACTGGCACAATGCTTTATTTTTCCTTTGCTATTCAGAATGAGAACTTAATAGACATTCAGTAGAGCTAGTAGTAGAATGAATAAATTTATGCATGAATTAAGTGAGGAAGTATTAAACAATCTTCAGTACTCTTTCTATGATTATTTTTAAATTTAGGTTAAATTTACTACTGTAAAATTTTAAACACTACGCTGTAATGTATAATTGATGAAGTTCTTTCATATTATTCTACTTTGTTCTCATATATGTGTGTGCATATACATATATATAAAGTTCTTTAGATATAAAAGTCCTAAGAATTCACATGAACTGTTTCCATATTTTCTATTCTGTACAAAATTTTATAGCTTCAAAAAGAGTATCATGAAATGGTACCAACAAAAAAAAATAGGTTTGTTTTCATTTTTTTTTTTGTCTTTTTGGGTCACACCCGGCGATAGGGCTTACTCCTAGCTCTGCACTCAAGAATTACCCCTGGTGGTGCTCAGGGGACCAAATGGGATGCTGGGAATCAAACCCGGGTTGGCCGTGTGTAAGGCAAATGCCCTACCACTGTGCTGTCGCTCCAGCCCCAGGTTTGGTTTCATTTTAAAAAAAAAAAATAGCCAAGCATATGTACAATTCTCAGAAGAGACAAGAATAAAATTTCCATAATTAATTTTCTTCAAAACCAGCAAGAAGTAATTTTTAACTTATTTAGAATCCTATATGCAGAGATATTAAACTGTGATTATTCTAATATTACCAGCCCTATGAAATTTAAACTGAATTTGAATTGATTTAAGGGAAATACTTCTAAATGCTGAACTAAATCATGTAGCAAGTTATACTTAGCAGGAGTATTTGGTCTCAAAAGACTGTCTGCTTTTAATTAGTAATTTCGAACTTCAGAGTAGATGGTGAAGGGCTGGAGCGATAATACAGTGCATGGGGTGTTTGCCTTGCACGCAGACAAGCGAGGTTCAACTCCCAGCATCCTGTATGGTCCTCTGAGTACCACCAGGAGTAATTTCTGAATGCAAAGCTAGGAGTAACCCCAGTGCATCGCCGGGTGTGACCCAAAAAGCAAAAAAATTTTAAAAAAATAAAATTAAAAAAAATAAAAGATGGGGAGGAGCTAGAGAGATAGTACTGGGTCTGGTCCCAAAACAAAAAACAAAAACAAAAAAGTCATTCCAGTTTTTTAGATGCTGGGAAGGATACAAGCAGACTTTAGTTTAATAAAATGTAAGGGTGCTGACCAGTGCTCTACATATCTGATCAGGATTCCACATAATCATTGAAAAGAGAGAATTGAGAAACATACCATACAAGGACAGCACATGATCTCCTGCTATAGGCTGAATATTTCTACCCCCAGCCCTCCAATGCAAGATTCTAAGTCAAAACTGAATCTTCAGTGTGAGAGCAGGTGGATTTTTAAGAAGTGATCAAATAACGATCTGCCGTGTAACTCCAACAACGGCCAGGATCCAGAGATCATCACACTCAGCTCCTGGGAGAGAACAAGACAGAGTCTCCTACCCTATGCCTGACTGTCTCCACCAGGGCCCAACAGCTGAAGACCACCGAGGCCCAGCCAAGGCCTTGCTGAGAGCACTCTCCACACACTTGGATGAGCCTCACGCATAAAAGAACTGACAGAGGATCCCAGGTGTGTGGGACCCGGGGCTGAGATCTCCAAGCCTGTACAGTTTGGGACTGGACCTGCCAGTAACTAGACAGTTACACCCACCAACTGCCGTGTAACTCCAACAACGGCCAGGATCCAGAGATCATCACACTCAGCTCCTGGGAGAGAACAAGACAGAGTCTCCTACCCTATGCCTGACTGTCTCCACCAGGGCCCAACAGCTGAAGACCACCGAGGCCCAGCCAAGGCCTTGCTGAGAGCACTCTCCACACACTTGGATGAGCCTCACGCATAAAAGAACTGACAGAGGAACCCAGGTGTGTGGGACCCGGGGCTGAGATCTCCAAGCCTGTACAGTTTGGGACTGGACCTGCCAGTAACTAGACAGTTACACCCACCAACTGCCGTGTAACTCCAACAACGGCCAGGATCCAGAGATCATCACACTCAGCTCCTGGAAGCGCGCAGCCGCGCGACATCTTATCATCTCATTCCTAATTCGGTCAAACTGGCAGGCTACCAAATGTAACATGCCCACACGGCAGAGTCTGGCAAACTCCCCATGGTATACCCAATATGCCAAATACCAGTAACAATGATGGGTCTCATTCTCCTAACTCTGAAAAAGCCTTGAATATGGCACTTTAAAAAAAAAAAAATCTCAGGGCTAGGACGAAGAAGACGTTACTGGCACCTGCTCGAGGCAATCGATGAACAACAGGGTGGTCGTGGTCGTGGATCAAATAACGATGAGTTTGGAGCCTTTTAGAAATGACTAATAGGAACCTAATGAAAGGTAGTAAGTGCCCTTGTATAAAACCCAGAGTTCTCTTATCCCTTTCTTCATGTGAGCATAAAATGAGAAGACATTTGTCTATGAATCAGGAAGCAGGTTGTCACTAAACAGCAAATCTATTGGTGCCTTGATCTGGTATTTTCCAGCCTCCAGATAAATGTGAATTTTTTTATTGTTTATAATTCACAGCCTGAATGTACTATGACATCTTACATAAGAACTGGATGGAGAAAAACTTTCAATGAGATGCAGAAAGTACTGAAGCTGAGCAGAAGGTTGTACTGAGACTAAATCAAATCTCCCAACAACAGAAAATATATCCTACTCACTATTTAAAGCATCTAGGCCATATTCAGCAGTTCCTACAGCCTACATGTGCCTTACTATAATACAATGAAATCATCAATACCCCCTCTCAAGGATATTCTACCTTTTCCCTCTACACGGAAGTAGGCCAGTTTTGCTCCAGAACAAGAAATGTCAGATACTTTATATTTTCAAACAGAATGCCAATTCTGCCATGCTCATGCTTAGGATCTAAAGCACATTGCTCTCCTTTTAGTCAACAACACAGATAATCAGCACTTTGGGCTTTTGTCAGATATTTCAACCATAAACTGACAGAAACCAGGGCTTGCCAAAATCTTGTTGGCAGCATCTGCTTATGTGGGAGACATTTGAGTATTTATTAAGTGCCAATTAGGTACACAGCCACATGTTGAAAGAATATTATCATGAATAAAATCTCTAGGAGAATAAGAGTTCAATTTGACTTTGCTTTGAGAAAAGGCTGTGAGAATGAGAGAGCTTGATTTATAGAAAAACTCTCCAAATAGCCTTATTATTAATTTTAACTGTGAAAAACTGTATTCAAGGAGATAACATTAGTTTTATTAGAAAGATTAAAATGGGGATTTCTACATCTCCATAATAATACTGTACTACTTCTTACAGTGATTTAGTGAAATGCATATATAACTTTCTTCAGATACAATCTATTTAGCATCAGCAGAACATAATGCATGAAACACTTTTTAAAACGACAAAAGCATTTCCTTAATGAATAAGCAATATCAAAGCTTGGAAAATAGTAGAGGTGTTAGGTTGCATGCAAATCCTGGACCTGGTTGGATCCAGGGCATGTGGAGAAGTGGCTCTACAGGCTCCAAACACTGCCAGTGTAGCCTTTATAGTACTGGGCACTACAGGGTTCAAGGATTCAACTGATCAAGACACATGACCAAGAGTCACCAGGAATGGTGCCTGGGCCTTCTGAGAACTGCTTGAGGGTCTTTCCCCAAATAAATAAAAATAAATAGGAGAACCAGTGATAATATTCTGAAAACAGCCATTCATTCCAAAAAATGATTTTTAATCATACCTATGTTTCAAGCACTCAGCCATGTACTGAGTGTGGAGTGATGGACCTACATGTTAGTTTTGGCCACAAATATTGAAAACGGTGGTGATAAAAGACATATCATAAATGGATAACAGAATCCAAAGATAAGTTGCAAGTATTGTTGCCAATGATAAGTTGCAAGTATCATTGAGCTAATGTGTACATTGTCAGAGACTTCACAGGAGCTGCCATTTAAAAGTAGTCCTCTGGTGCCAAAGCAGACTGAACAAGGAGGAAGACATGAAGGTTAGGTATTTTGATCATAAAATGGTACAGGGTTAATCCAATTGCCTTGCATTCAGGTGAGTATAATTCTATTCTCTGCACTGCATATGATCCCCTGAGCACCACCAGGAGTGATACCTGAGCACTGTCAAGTGTGGCCCAACACCCCCTCTTAATGTATTAAAAAAGGAAAATAGCCTGAAAATAGGGAAATGTCTATCTCTGACTTTCATTATCAATGCTAAAAATTCACTAGATTTGTTTCAAGGGAAAGGAAATTGGGCCTTTTCCCTCTTACTTGCTTTTTGTTACCATTTCGGCAAATATAAATTTTACAGCTGGTCTCTCTTATGCTGTCAGAGTGATTTAGCTTTTCTCTGTGGATTTGACAAGAGGGAATATTCCTGTCTTGATTGCCATTAATAGCAATGTTACACATGTACATCAACTATGAATGAATCCCAACCGTTTTAAATAAGTCCATGTAAAGAAATGCTTGAAACAAAGAATGAAATGGGAGTGCATTGGAGTGAAGGAGAACCAAGATTTTATGCTGGTGAGTTCCTAAACATCATTTGCTATTCAAGTTCCTCATAACTTAAAAAGAAGCTAAAACACCATTCATCTGTGCATAAACTATTAAGTGACGATGACCTTAACATTAGTTATCTTTTCTTTTAAATTTAAAATGAATTAAGAATAAAAACTCATATGCCTCTTTGATTAGGAAAACTTCAGTCTCTTAAGTAATTACAACATTCATAATAAATACTAATACTTAACTTTTCAAGAAGTCATTTCCTAACAATACAATGACAAACCAGTATCATTTCAATATATTGGTATATTCCACACAAATACCATAGCTATCAACAACACAAAAAAGGAGATTTATCTTTTTCATTAATCAGAGCAGTACAGTGCATTTAGAAAAGTCACCTTGCATTTGATTGACATAACATTTTAAATGTTTTCCTCATTTACTCATCAAGTATGCAAAACTCAACTGGAGCATGTATCTAGATTAGGCAGAATTTGGTCAGTCTTTTAAGTCACAAGGAAAAATTTACTTCTGGCATCAAGTGGATCAGATAACATCATTCCTACTCAGCAAGTTTAGGTAAGTTCTGCATATGTTAGACTTCAGTCATTGCCTTTTCGAATACTGAGTTCTTTTTTGAAATAATTTGTGCTCACAAGACAGTCCCTGTACCTCCATAATAACTTCTACTGGTCTTTCTATTCCTCTCAAGTGATATGAAGCATTGTTTCAAAGGTGGGAGTATAGAACATATTTAGGTGGGAGTACAGGGAGTCTTTAGGATGCTCTAAAACTCAAGAACTCTTCTCAGATTCATGCAATCTAAGTTTATGTTCTATCTTTAACTCTTTATTAGCTATATTGTCTTGATTTTTGATTGTAGAAAATGGCAGTAATTTCCCACATGAGGCAGATGTGGGAGTGAAGTAAAGCAAAACAGATGAAATACATAAGAAATGATAATTACAAATACATCAAATTATCTACCATCTTTATTATTGTTATTATCCAAAGTGAAAAGTTGAATGCCAAAATGTGAGGAGTAGGGGCTGATGGGAGACTCACAAGTTGAGTGCATGGATTGCATGCAGCAGCCCTGGGTTCAATCCCTGGTACCACAAAATTCCCCTAGGCATTGCTGGGAGGGACTTCTGAAGACAGTCAGAAGTAGCTTTCAAGCACTGCCCTTCAAAATGCAATGATTTAAACAGATATACAAAAATCAAGAAAGTAAAAAATATATATTTAAATAGCAGTCAGCTAAGTACACAAAGTTGCTCATCAATGTTACTGATTTATGCCATTGTCATTCTGTATTTGAAAGAATCATAGATCATCCTATTGCTTTTTCTATGTATTCAACCTATTCCTATTCAAAATTATCTTAATATATATATTTTTCTTCATATATCGAGTTGTTGGGCTGGAGCGATAGCACAGCAGGTAGGGCATTTGTCTTGCATGCGTCCAACCTGGCTGACCCCGCTTCTATTCCTCCGCCCCTCTCAGAGAGCCCAGCAAGCTACTGAGAGTATCTCGCCCACACAGCAAAGCCTGGCAAGCTGCCCGTGACATATTTGATATGCCAAACACAGTAACAAGTCTCACAGTGGAAATGTTACTGGGCCCGCTCAAGCAAATCAATGAACAATGGGAGGACAGTGGACAGTGGACAGTGGATATCTGGTTGTTGTTTTATCACTAAACTACTGCTACATTCAGAGGTTCGTCTCTACGTTAAACTTCACAACCTTCTTAGAAAAGAAACCAGTAACTAGAGATAACAAGTTAAGTGATATAAGTCAGTGGGAAGAGGAGAAATAATAGATGATCTCACACATCTGAGTTATATGGGGAAACAAGGTAATAAACAGTATTAAACAATGACAAAACCTTAGCAATGGTTTACAAAACCAATTAAAGCAGTGAAGAGTGAAGTGGAGGAAATGAAGATGGAACCAGAGGTCATATATGGACAATAGTTTGACAGTCATGGGTACTTTGTTGGTATTGAAGGCACGGTAATTTTGTATGTCAATAATATAAATATTAACAATATTGTAGTTGCATTACATAAACTATAATACAATTTTTAAAAATAAAATTACATTGAAAAAATAAAATCATGCTCTACAGAATATACAACTGACCAAGATAAGGCCCGAGATGTCGAATTGGGTAAAGATTTGCATGTACAAAACCTGGTTTTGATCCCTAATACAGCAAAAAAAATTATAAAAAGGAACCAATAACTATTTTCAAAGATCAGTCAAATTTCTATAATAATATTTTATTCAAGAAGATAACTAAAAGGAATAAAAAAGATGGCTGAACAAAATCCAAATTAGTGTGAATAAAAAATATATTGCCAATGATGCTATGAAACGACTCTTTGTTCCTTGTGCCATAAAAGATAAAACAAAATCCAGTGGGGACTAGCAGAGGGCGGCCTGTAATGGATTAAGGACAATAAAGTCATAGTAAAAGGGAGACACAAACCAAGGCTTGGTTATAGATAGTTCAGTTGTAGAGCATCCACCATACAGGTATGAGTGGATACACTGAGTCCCTGTACTGCCCCGCAGGTTATGAGTCTGGCGGGAACACTGATTGAAGGCCTTAGTACCACAACAACCAAATGACAGAAAGCACTGAATGTCCCTATATGTTCACTTCGATCAGTGAGGCTTATGCTTTCTTAAAATTTTATAAAGCTTGCGTATAGGAAAGCCATGGACTTTTGGTGGGAATGTCCACTGGTTCAGCCCTTCTGGAAAACAGTATGGATGATTCTCAAAAAATTAGAAATTGAGCTCCCATTTGACCCAGCAATACCACTCCTGGGAATATATCCCAGAGAGGCAAAAATGTATAGTCGAAGTGACATCTGCACTTGTTTGTTCATTGCAGCACTCTTTACAATAGCCAGAAACTGGAAGAAACCTGAATGCCCAAGAACAGATGACTGGTTAAAGAAACTTTGGTACATCTACACAATGGAGTACTATGTAGCTCTTAGAAAAGATGAAGTCATGAAATTTACATACAAGTGGTACAATATGGAAAGTATCATGCTAAGCGAAATGAGTCAGAAAGAGAGGAAGACATAGAAAGATTGCATTCATCTGGGGGATATAAAGTAACAAAGTATGAGATTAATACCCAAGAATAGCTGAGATCAGCACCAGGAGGATTACTCCATAACTTAGAGGCCAGCCGGGTATCCTAGAGGAAAGGGCTGTTCAGATAGAGAAGGGAGCACCAAATAAAGGATGTTTGGAGGATCCTCCCAGGAGGGGAGATGCATGTTGAAAGTAGACTATGGACTGAACATGTTTGCCACTCAATGCCTCTTTTGCAGACCACAACACCCAAAAGGAGAGCGAGAACACAGGGGATTGCCCTGCCACAGAGACAGGGGGGATGGGGGATGGGGGTGGGAGGGATATTATCCATGGTGGTGGAAAATGGGCACTGGTGGAGGGATGGGTATCTGATCATTGTATAATTGAAACCAAAGCACAAAAAATTGTAAATCTACAACTTTAAAAAAAATAAAATAAAATAAAGGGAAAAAAAATTTTATAAAGCTTGTAGCTGTCCTGTTTTGCCAGCACCATTTGTTAAAGAAGCTTTTCTTGCTCCACTTTATATTTCTTGCTCCCGTATCAAAGATTAGATGATCATATATTTGAGGGTGTTTGTAAGGATATTTAATACTATTCCTTTGGTCTGTGGATCTGACTTTGTTCCAATACCATAAATGTTTTTATTATTACCACTTTGTAGTACAGTTTGAGGTTGGGGAAGGTGATGCCTCCCATCTTTTATTTTCCAAGAACAGCTTTAGCTATTCCTGGGTGTTTGCTATTCCATATGAATTTCAGGGGTGTTTGATAGATTTCTTTGAAGAATGTCATGGATACCCTTACAGGGATTGCACTGAATCTGTATAATGCTTTGAGGAGTATTGCCATTTTGACAATGTTAATTATCCCAATCCATGATCAGGGGATGTGTTTCCATTTTCTCATGTCCTCTTTTATTTCCTGAAGTAACTTTTTGTAATTTTCTTTGTACAGTTTCTTTACCTTCTTAGTTAAGCTGATTACCTAACACCATGGAAAAAAGACAGATCAAAATGGATTAAAGACCTCAACATAAGAAAAAATCCATAAGGTACATTGAAGAAAAGGTCAGCAAAACCCTCCATGACATTGAAGCTAAAAGGTATCTTCAAATAAGACACACCACTGACCAAGCAATTGGAAGCAGAGATAAACAAATGGGACTATCTTAATCTAAGAAGCTTGTGCACCTCAAAAGAAACAGTGACCAGAATACAAAGACAGTCTATGGAATAGGAAGGGATATTCACCCAATTCTGTTCTGATAAGGGGTTAATACAAGGATATAAAGGGCTCTGGTTGAACTCTGCAAGAAGAAAACATCCAATCCCACCAGAAAATGGGGAGATGAAATGAACAGAAACTTTCTCAAAGAAAAAATCTGAATTGCCAAAAAACATATTGTAGGATGACATTGCTTTGTCCTTTCTCCATTTCTCCACAAGGAGCTTAGGTTTATCAGGTTATACCCATTACAGTGCTCCTGAGGCACTTCCATTACATTGTGTTTATCTGTAAATTCTTCCCTGTGCTCTCCTCCCCAACCAGTTAATCAGTTTTCCCCCTAATCAGACTCTGTTAACTTGTAAGGTTAGATTCGTCAGAAATCTATGATTTTATATGTATGAGTGAAATATTGCCTTTCTCCTCTCCTCATTCCTTATGAACAGTTTACTTTAAAGCAAAGCCCTTTTTGTATGGATATAGGAACACGGTTAACATTATGCTTTGTAATTTAGGATTTAATTGCCTTTGAATATTATTCACTCCCGGGAATCTGCTTTCTCGACTTAAGCCTCAGTTGCCCTTAGTTCCTAATGCCCCAAAAGCAGGGTCCTGATGAGGGACTGAATGGACCCAGGGCAAGCAGTGAGCTACCCTGGCATCGAAACGGACCGGACCAAAGTGCCACGATTTTTTTTTCCCTTTATTGTATTTTATTTTTTTTAAAGTTGTAGATTTACAATTTTTTGTGCTTTGGTTTCAATTATACAATGATCAGATACCCATCCCTCCACCAGTGCCCATTTTCCACCACCATGGATAATATCCCTCCCACCCCATCCCCCCATCCCCCCTGTCTCTGTGGCAGGGCAATCCCCTGTGTTCTCTCTCTCCTTTTGGGTGTTGTGGTCTGCAAAAGAGGCATTGAGTGGCAAACATGTTCAGTCCATAGTCCACTTTCGACATGCATCTCCCCTCCTGGGAGGATCCTCCAAACATCCTTTATTTGGTGCTCCCTTCTCTATCTGAACTGCCCTTTCCTCTAGGATACCCGGCTGGCCTCTAAGTTATGGAGTAATCCTCCTGGTGCTGATCTCAGCTATTCTTGGGTATTAATCTCATACTTTGTTACTTTATATCCCCCAGATGAATGCAATCTTTCTATGTCTATCCCTCTCTTTCTGACTCATTTCGCTTAGCATGATACTTTCCATATTGTACCACTTGTATGTAAATTTCATGACTTCATCTTTTCTAAGAGCTACATAGTACTCCATTGTGTAGATGTACCAAAGTTTCTTTAACCAGTCATCTGTTCTTGGGCACTCAGGTTTCTTCCAGTTTCTGGCTATTGTAAAGAGTGCTGCAATGAACAAACAAGTGCAGATGTCACTTCGACTATACATTTTTGCCTCTCTGGGATATATTCCCAGGAGTGGTATTGCTGGGTCAAATGGGAGCTCAATTTCTAATTTTTTGAGAATCGTCCATACTGTTTTCCAGAAGGGCTGAACCAGTGGACATTCCCACCAACAGTGAAGGAGTGTCCCTTTCTCGCCACATCCACGCCAGCATCGGTTGCTTTTGTTCTTTTGAATGTGGGCTAGTCTCTGAGGTGTGAGATGGTATCTCATTGTGGTTTTGATCTGCATCTCCCTGATGATTAATGATGTAGAGCATTTTCTCATGTGCTTTTTTGCCATTCGGATTTCTTCTTTGAGAAAGTTTCTGTTCATTTCATTGCCCCATTTTTGGATGGGGTTGGATGTTTTCTTCTTGTGGAGTTTAACCAGTATTTTGTATATCCTGGAAATCAACCCCTTGTCAGATGTGTATTCGGCGAATATCCTTTCCCATTCTGTAGACTGTCTTTGTATTTTGGTCACTGTTTCTTTGGAGGTGCAGAAGCTTCTTAGTTTAAGATAGTCCCATTTATCTATCTCTGTTTTCACTTGCTCGGCCAGTGGCGTGGCATCTTTGAAGATACCATTAGCTTCAATGTCATGGAGGGTTTTGCCAACTTTATCTTCAATGTACCTTATGGTTTCTGGTCTGATGTTGAGGTCTTTAATCCATTTTGATCTTACTTTTGTACATGGTGTTAGGCAGAGTTCTGAGCCTATTTTTTTGCATGTAGCCGTCCAGTGATGCCAACACAATTTATTAAAGAGGCTTTCCTTACTCCACTTCACATTACTTGCACCTTTATCAAAGATTAGATGAGCATATGATTGAGGAGAGATGTCAGTGTATTCAACCCTGTTCCATTGGTCTGCAGTTCTGCCTTTGTTCCAGTACCATGCTGTTTTAATTATTACTGCTTTGTAGTACAGTTTGAAGTTCGGGAGGTTGATTCCTCCCATTTTCTTTTTCCCAAGAATTTCTTTAGCTATTCGTGGGGGCTTATTGTTCCATATAAATTTCAGGAGTGTTTGTTCCATTTCTTTGAAGAATGTCATGGGTATCCTTATAGGGATTGCATTGAATTTATACAATGCTTTTGGTAGTATTGCCATTTTGACAATGTTAAGTCTCCCGACCCATGAACAGGGGATATCTTTCCATTTCCTCATGTCCTCTTTTATTTCCTGAAGTAGCGTTTTGTAGTTTTCTTTGTACAGGTCCTTTACTTCCTTAGTTAAGCTGATTCCTAGGTACTTGATTTTCTGGGGCACAATTGTGAACGGGATTGTTTTTTTCATGTTGCTTTCTTCTCTCTCACTGTTTGCGTATAGGAAAGCCATGGACTTTTGGGTATTGATTTTATAACCTGCAACTTTACTATACGAGTCTATTGTTTCTAGGAGTTTTTTGGTGGAAGTTATTGGGTTCTCTAAGTAGAGTATCATATCATCTGCGAATAGTGAGAGCTTGATTTCTTCCTTTCCTACCTGAATGCCCTTAATATCTTTTTCCTGCCTAATCGCTATTGCAAGTACTTCCAGTACTATATTGAACAGCAGTGGAGAGAGTGGAGTGCCACGATTCTTAACTATAAGTTAAGAGCTTGATCATGGACAAATGCTGTCATGATCCAAAAGTAATGTAATGACGAGTAATGTAATGATGAGTAATGATGAGACTAGGATCCTGCTAGGGGTGATAAAGACTATCTGGCCTGAGCACTGTAGTCTGAGATAGAGATAGCCCTAGGAGAGCAATTCTATAAGTTTAAGATATTTCTTACTGTATCCATACAAAATGATTTATATTTTATATGCTTATATGCTTGCCAGACAAGGAGAGGAGAAACACACCCATGGGATTCTGCTCTAGGGTGGGTCGTCCTGCTGAGAGTGGATCTGTCCTAGGAGCGGCTTTCCCTGAGGGAAAGAATTCTACCCCTATTGATTGTGATCGCACCTATAAGTAATTATTACCCCAAAGCCTCATGCTTTGGGATTTAACTGTACTGTAAGAGTGGGCTGGGGGATCAGAAGGAAGAGAAAGAGGGATCAGAATCCAGACTCCAGAGAAGGAGGATGAAGGGGGATGGAGAAGGAGAATGAAGTAGCATGGGGGAGGAAGAAGCAGGAAGAGAAGCAGGAAGAGAATCAGAGGAGAATGGAGATGGGAATGGAATAAACTGCAACTAAGACCAACCAGCCTGGCCCTTGTTTCCTTCCTTCACCTGCCCATCGCCATCGACCTCCCTAGGGTGAGGGAAGCAGGGTGAGACTACCGAATACGGGTGGCGGGAGAGGCAGAGCTGCCACAGCTGTGCCCTTTTTTGAGTTTACACAGCATATAAAAATGCTCTTCATCACTAATCATCAGAGAGATGCAGATCAAAACAACTATGAGATATCATCTCACACACAGAGACTGGCCCACATCCAAAAGAACAAAAGTAACAGGTGCTGGTGTGGATGTGGGAGAAGGAAACTCTCCTTCACTGATGGTTGGAACTGGCTCAGACTTTTTGGAAAACAATATGGACGTTTCTCAAACTCTAGAAAGTGAGCACCCATTTGACCCAGCAATGCCACTTCTGGGAATATATCCCAGAGATGCAAATATACAGTAGAAATGACTTCTGCACTTGTATACTTATTGCAGCACTATTTACAACAGCCAGAATCTGGAAAAAAACAGATTTCAAGAACAGTGTTCAAAAACCAGATTTCAAAAACCAGTGTTCAAGAACAGATGGCTGGCTAAAGAAACTTTGGTACATATACACAATGGAACACTATGCAGCAGCTGGAAAAGACGAAATCAAGAAATTTGCATATAAGTGGATCAACATGGAGAGTATCATGCTAAGTGAAGTGAGACTGAGAGAGAGGGACAGATATAGAATGACTGCACTCATTTGTGGAATATAAAGTAACAGAATGGGAGACTAACACCAAAGGATAGTAGAGATAGGGCCAGGAGGATTGCTCCACTACTTGGAAGCCAACCTCACATGCTAGGGGAACAGGCAGCTGGGATAGAGAAGGGACCACTAAGTGAATGATGCTTGGAGGGCTCGCTCGGGATGGGAGATGCATGCTGAAAGTAGACTATAGACCAAACACAGTGGCCACTTACTACCTATATTATAAACCAGAAAACCCAAAAGGAGAGAGAGTAGAAGGGAATGTGTCTGCCATGGAGGCAGGTTGGGTGATGGGGTGAGGATGGAAGGAGGGATACTAGGTACATTGGGGTGGAGAATGGGCACTGGTGGAGGGATGGGTACTCAATCATTGTGTGACTAAAACATAATCATTAAGGTATGTAAGTCTGTAACTGCATCTCACGGTGATTCATTAAAAAATATATTTAAAAATTTACAATGCTGTAAGCCTGCTTTTGATTCAAATCAAAGAACTCCCTTAATTATTGTTTTATGGTAGATTGGTGCGAAAAAACACTTCCAATGTGTTTTTGGCAAAGACTAGTCTCCTTCATTAAAAAATTATTATTAAGGCAATCATAATTTATGACATTATTCATAGTTGAGATTCAGACATATAATTCAGACATATAATGTTCCATCACTAATCAACATCACCAGTGTCAACCTTCCTTCTGCCAGTATCCCCAGGCTCCCTCCTACCCACACTGTGCCTCCTTTACAGGCACATTTTTGGCTTAATTCTTGGAGTTGGGAAGTTCCTGTTTTCAGTGTTGCTTGACTTTGTGGTATGCATATATAACTATACCACTCCTCTATACACAAGACCCTTCTTATGTTAAACATTATTTTTATTGATTTATTTTTCTTACCATATTTCAAATATAATATTCTACGTTCTGCTGGTCTCCAAAGTTTTTACTGAGGAATACATCAACTATCCCATGGAGGGTTTATATCATGTGATGAATCATTTTTTTCCTGCTATTTTCAAAATTATCTCATCTTAACTTTTGCTAATTTGAGTATAAAGCTTCTCAGGGTAGTGCTATTTGTGTTGATTCTATTTTGTATGTTCTGAGCTTTTTGGAGGGGAGGAGAGGGGAGCAGAGAGGAGAGGCAGCATTTTAAACCTTGAGTTTGAAGGGGTAGTATTTTAAACCTTGAGTTTCAAATACACTTTTCATGAGCTGTGAGAACAATGAGAAGTTTGTAAAGTACTTTAAGTTTTGTTACTTCATAAAGTTTAGTGTCCCCACATATGAAAACTTCCATTTAGTCCTCAATTTTATATGTTCATATACTATCTAATGAAATACTAGACTATATCTCTATTCTTTGTCATATCATGATCTACCCTATAAAACAGAACCTTAGATAACCCAGATATGCCTAAATAACTTGGTGTTAAATGTTCCTGAAATATTTGAAAATAATGGAAAAAATTTGTAGTAAGAGATATATCCATGTACTCCTAAGTTAACCAAAAAAATCCCCTTGAGGTATATTTTATGTTACATAAGTTCTTCTTCTTAATAGTTTTTGCTATCATGATAGTTGTATAGCTACCCATATATACTGGAAAATGCTAATTACCTACATGCAGACTATGAAGATAAATCCTAATTCTTATATGCTCCCAGGGTGTGGCAAATTTTTCCTGGATATCTAGCAGGAAGGAAATGACACCATAGTTCAAATTTAGATTTTAAAATGTGTTATCTTCAATTATTTATGCAAATTCAGATGCAGGCAGTACAATTTAGTAACAAAATTCTAGCTGAATTTATAGTAGCTGAATAATTTCAAAAACTCTTAATCTCACCAAAATACACCTAACAACTTTGACAAAGGTTATTGAGATATCCCATCAACTCAATAGAAATGAGGAGCAGGAAATCACTGTTCAAATGCTATTGCAAATTTCATAGCAAAGTTTGAAAACTACATCTCCAATAAATGATCAGACCCTGGAATATGTCTGAACAAGTTCAAATTTGTCTCTTACTGATAAGGAAAAGAAGCAAATTATTTTAGTTCTCTATACAACAGCTCCTCAAGCCTAAAGTGTAAATTCTGATATTAGTTGTTGGGATTATTTTTTATACTAAAAGGATAATTTATATAATCAGTTTCTACTATAAACCAACAATACATTAACATTTATTTCTATGGCCGTAATTTCTGTACATTTTCTCTAATACCTCAGTGTTCTAAGATATAAATCAAAAAGTTTATACTATTAAATGTTCTGTTTTACTGTGCAGGTAATTCAAATCCAATTTTTCATCTCTTAATTTTATTTGTATGTGTCCAAGATAATACTCATCTATTCTGAATTTATTCACTTTCTCCTATTGGAGGTACTGAGCATAATATAATGTGAAGTACAAACCTATGCTCACTATGAACAAAATATGTAATTTATACAAATTATTTTGAAAAAGTAGACTTCTTTAGATCTTCACTTTTGTTTTTATATTTGTCAGTAAAATTTTATTGGCACACAGTTACTGCCCAAGTTCATCTATGGGTCTCTTATGTCACAAAAGTAGAGCAGTTTCATCAGCTCATGCATTCAATATTCACTCTCTGTGAACTTTGGTGCACAAATGTGAGGCGGTGCCCGACCAGTGAGCCATCTGCATGGCCCCCATCTACTGTGTTATGATGTATCCAAATTTTCTTCTACATACAAGGACAATGGCAAGCAAAGGATGGCAGAGACCTAGCCCTACCCGTTTTACCACATGGTTATTTGTGGTGGGGCTTGGTGCAGTCTCTGTCTTTTACTTGTTTTTTTGCTTCTTATGTAAGAGTACTGCTATTTACTCAGCCACTGATTAAGCTGATTGAATCATGCATGAACTCTGCATTACTTTTTAAAATTTTTCTAAATATTTTTAATTCTTCATACAGTTGTTCACAAGAATTGTTTACTTTCAATACTTTGACACCAATCCCACCACCACCGAACCTTCCCATCACCATTACTTTGAAACTTCCCACCACCACCCCAGCCTTCCTGTTAGGCAGATGCTAAATAATTTATTTTATATTGCTTGCCATGAATAGTATGAGATGTCATGGGGCCACAAAAGTGGCCATGTGCTCCTGGAGTTCTGAAATATTTTAATATTTGGAGTCTGGAGCTATCTCTGTGCTGTGCTGCTCTCTTTTGAGTTTCATTTGTGAGTCTCTGAATCACGGCCATTAATGCACTTAAATGGCCTGTTTTTGAGCTCTCTTTTGAGATAGATAAATAAGCCTATATAATTGAGACACAGGTGTTTTGTGGGCATGATTCCTATATGCCTAAAATTTGGGATGTTTAATTTCTCGGGAAGTTTGGTCCCAAGTTGTTGGGGTCTGGCCAGAGGAACACACCAATTTGAGGATATCAGGATGCCTGAAGACACCATCAGGCTGCTGATGAGCTTGCCCCACAGGTACAGGTTGACCTGCTGGGCAGCAACATACCCCTGAGATCTTCACTTTCAACAATAAATTTAACTAATATTATGATTAATTTATACATGATGAGATTTGCACATTATCTTTTACCTAATGCATTTCAGAAACAATTGTGTGTTTTTCTACCTTATCCAATTCCATTCTACCTTCCTCATTTTGACTTTTCCAGTAGAGATATCAAGCTAACCATTAATGTTCATGTCCTCCTTTCATAAAATAGGGTCTTTTTTGGTGAGGGTTGCTGAATCATGAGTTAGATTATTCACTCTCTTATGATCAAGTGAGTATAGGTCTATTGGTCTGCCTTGTTAGATACTAGTTAAGTGATGTGTATCTCTCTTTTCCAAAAGGATACTTAAGCCTTCCACTTCCACTTCCACTCCAAACAAGCAGCCTTGGAGTCAATATTGAAGAAAGCCGCAAGATGAGGTAGAAGGGAAAATATTTCCTAATAAATTGCACAAAAACAGAATAAATAACACAATCACTTCCCTGACTTATGTCCTTAGTCTCAAGCATATATAATATTAGAATAGTATTTTAAGTAATTTTGAAGAGAAAACTGCAAATATTGTAATACAGTTAAACATAGAGTAAACAAAGGACAAAACACTGGTCTTTAACAATGGAAAAATGTATTTACCCTGATCTCTTAATAAGGATATTGCTAGGTAGAGAAAGGAAGTGAACATTCAACAGTACAGCATTGAAAGTGCATTCTGAAATACTTTGAGAGACAGTGCTTTATGGAACATTCTTACACTTATCTACTAAGTGTGTATAACAAAACACACCAAAATCTCATGGCTTAAAACAACAAGCCAGATTTGGAATCTACAATTTGAGCAGAAGTTAGTGAAGAAGAATGCTGTGTGCTCCATGTGGTACCATCTGCAGGTAGCATACTTTCAGAGTAGGAGAGTGGAGGAACGGCTTCAAGATGCCGCTTTCACATGGCTAGAAAATCTGTGTTGGCTGCTGACTGCATTGGAGCTGGAGTGAATTCTTTGGTTCCTCTGCAGCCAAATCTCTTTATGTACTCTATGAATTCTTACAACGTTGGATCTAGGGCCTAAAGTTAAGGATATTAAAAGAAAGCAAATTGGAAACTGTATTGTCTTCCATTACTTAGCTGGAGAAGCAATAAAGTATCATGTCTGCATTATCTGTTAGTTGAGATACTCCTAAGACTCATTAATATTCCAGGGAAAGGGACATCATAAACCACACACTTGACACAAGAGTGGCAAAGTATTAGAAAATGCAGTGTTTCTTAAGACCAGATTTTGATTAAAAATCTAAGGATAACTGTTGGCAACAATGGGTTGGGATAGTATGAGGGGAAATGGAGAATGTGCAGAATACAGGAACCTGATGTCCAGAAATCTAGCGCTGATATGGAAAGCTACCGTAAAGAGTCCTATGACTACTCTATCTCTGCTTGTTCCATTGGAAGAAACAATCATCTCAGATAAGCCCACAATAAAGATGTTTGTCCCAATATACTGAGGTCCTTGGGTATGTAAAATTTTAGCTGTGTTAGATTAAGATAGTTAGGCACATGAACAAAGAATGCTATTTTTCTCTAATGCTGCTTGGTTCAAAGCAAGAAATACAAAACGTGAAAGACAGTTGGGGATCTCAAAACACGAGGCTGTTGGCCTCCTCACCCCGTACTTTTTCTCTTATTTCTGTCATTTTCTTATTCCTCTGTAGTTCCCCTACGTTAAGCCTGCTTCCCCAGGTCTGTCCCTTGTAGAAAATACGATTAACTGTTATCTATGTGATATTATGGTATACAGATTTTTCTTATCAAATTGATAAAAACAAAGCTGTATGTGCATGTGTTTCAACTTGACTGTATATAATTTCAGGTTGTCATATGACTAACAATTCCTGATATAGCCAAGGACATTGACCTTCCAGTTTGATTTGGAGCCCAATAAGTCACTTTGAGAATGCTTTGGTTGATGGTTTTCAGCTTCCAAGAGCACAATTAAATATAACCATTTAATAACTATGCCATGCCATGTTGTGTTAGAGAATAATTTATAGAGTAAGGTGATTATGGAGCTTCTGAACACCTCACAAACCAGGATAACATCTAGACACCTTCAAGGACAAGTATAAACTCTTTGGTTTGGGGCTGGAGCGATAGCATAGTGGGTAGGGTGTTTGCCTTCCACGCGGCCAACCCGGGTTCGATTCCCAGAATCCCATATGGTCTCCCAAGCACCACCAGGAGTAATTACTGAGTGCATCAGCCAGGAGTAACCCCTGTGCATTGCTGGGTGTGACCCAAAAAGCAAAAAAAAAAAAACCTCTTTGGTTTAATTGTTTCAAATGTAAACAAAACTAGAGTAATTGTATATGCATAGGCATATGCAATTATATATGATTAATATATATAAATGGGCAAATCAATATATAACAAATCAGTTTGTTATCTTTTATATCAATGGTTGCTTTGGATGGCTACACTACAGATTCCATAGATTTGAGGGTTCATAAGACCTAGTCCGCTAGCTCTAGGCTTTGAGATATATAAGAAATAAGAGGATTACAAGATAATGTGATAAACCACACTTACCTAGTTATTAACAGTTTAAGAGGGGATATAGAAAATTCAAGCACTTAACTCTGAATGTAGAGAAAGGGCTCTATAAAAAAATACATTTAGCCTGATCATTGATAAATAGGATTTTTCAGTGAGAGAAGGCAAATGAACCCTCAGGGTACCACACAAAAGATGCGAGCTGAGTGCTGCACTGAATATGTGGGAGAACCTGCTAAATACGTGACATGAAGCAACTTCATCAACATCACAATATTCCATCTATTAATCAAAGTTATCATTTCTAGGAGATCCTGGAACACTGACAGCTTCCCTGCTCTGTAGCCCTGCTTGATCTGGTCCTCTCTCTGTATTCCTAGACATGCAAATAAGTAAGCACTGCATGGTTATACCAATGATGGCCATGAGTACATGCAGGTTCACAACTTGAAGCAATTTGGACTGTGGAAATGAAATCACATCAGGCAGCAAGTGAAAAAAATCAGAAGCATGAAATGAGACACATCCTTCTGTCCCTGAAAAGAGCTACTTGTTATCAAGAAGAAACATACTAACAATCATTGTGTCAAGGTCCAATCTTCTGGACAAAGGAAAATTTTACAGCTACACAGATGAATATGACATGGACTACAGACACAGGATCATATTTAGATAGGACTGGTTAACTTCTCTTTTTCAATTGATGCCTGATAAAGCAAATCTAGTGAGGCTATAATTGTAGTATTTAGATCTTATAAGAAGAGCACATGGCTTTGAGGTTTCTTTTTTTTTTTTTACAACATGGTAAGTAGTTAAGAATCAGTAAGAATCCTGTTATAAATGAACTTCTGGGACTCCATCCAGTTTCTATCAGTGGGTCTGGGATAAAACTCAAACTTACATATTTCCACAAAGTTCCCCGGATATGGGGATGTTTCTTAGATTCTTTACCCCTGATTTTAAACCTTGATGCTACCATTTAACAACTGTAAATATTTAGGAAATAGAGTCAATTTATTTCTGCCTCAATGTAGTGTTGAGTTTCCATCTCTAGACTCTGAATTTGCCTTTCTAGTTCTTTTGTGGGGTTGGAGCGACAGCACAGCAGGTAGCGCATTTACATTGTACACAGCCGACCCAGTTCAATTCCTCTGTTCCTCTCGAAGAGCCTGCAAGCTACTGAGAATATCTCGTCTGCATTGCAAAGCCTGGCAAGCTACCTGTGACGTATTCGATATGGCAAAAATACAGCAACAAGTCTCACAATTTGTTGTGAGACATTACTCGTGCCCACTCGAGCAAATCGATGAACAACCAACAGGAGGACAATGCTACAGTTCTTTTGTGTTTGGTTTAGAGGTCACACCTGGCAGCGCTCAGACTTATTCCTAGAACTGTGCATAGGGATCACTCCTTACAGTACTCAGGAGACCAGATGAGGATCTGGGGATTGAACTTGTGTCAGCCTTACCTGCTGTACTTTATGCCTCTCCTGTCTAGTTCATGCTGGTGGAGTTCTGTTACAAAAGAGTTGCCTCTCTTTACTGAAGGGTTTATGTTAGGTACATCCACAGAGCTATCTCAAGGAGCTCACAAAATCATGCCCCATGAATAACTCTAAATCAAGGGTGGATTAAAACAAACATATTATCACAATTTTCTGTCCCTCGTGAGTCAACTCTTAGGCTTGTCTTCACCAGTAATTTTCAAACTCAAGGACTCCCAGATGAGTTATAGCACCATCACAGTGGAACATTTGTGAAATACTGCAAATTCTTAGGTCAATCCCAGATATACCCAGGCAGACTTTCTGAGGATAATCTTGCAAATTGTAATTTAAAAACTATCCAGAGAGTTCTGATGCATGCCATAGTTTGAGAATCACTGTTATATACCAACTTTCTTAGAACAATTGTGCAAACAAAAGCTCAAAAGGCTAGATCAGAGGGCAAATAGGAGGCCTGGATTTGATCCCTGTTTCTACATAGTTTCCCTCTTTCTCCAAACACTACTTGGACAGATCCCTGAACACAGAGAAGCAATAGCCCTCAGACATCACTGAGTATGGGCCAAAATAAACAAAAACAAAAATAGAACAGTTCTTGGCAGAGATTGGTGCAACTAAGGAAAACTATGCTATACTTGTGATTATCATTATTAATTGATCAATATTTAACAAAGATAATTTTACATTCAAACACATAAATTGCAATGAAAGAAATAATCTTGAGTTTCTGATAGTTAAGAAGCACCACAATTTATTTCATGGGTTCTTTTTACCGTAAGATTTATCTTTATTATAAAGAAAATATATAAGGGTGATGGTATGGCCTAGTGGTAGAGTGCTTGCTTTGAACGAGTGACGTCCTGGGTTCAATTCCTAGCACTGCTTAAAGAAAAGTTGTAGTATAATTAATTCCCCAAATCCTTTTGTTATTGCTTGGATTCTTTAACAATAGCAGCCCTTTTCAATTGGATGATATTCCTAAACAGTCATGAACATAAACTTAAAGCATGGGTGCTATAAAATGTATGTAAAAAATCTACTTCATTTGGGGAATTTGTACTGTATTACTCAACAATTACTAATATATGAAGCCAGGGAAATGTGAATGCAGTTTCCTAAATAAATCTGACATTTTGGTAATTCAATATAATAAATACTAATTACCTTCTATGTGAGTACCAAACCATCCTTCTTCTCAGGTCTGGTTTGAATCTCACACAGACATGTGCCAAATGAAGATTCACCACTGGGAATAGTTTCCAGCAGAGGTCTAGCATCTACTTCATCGACACAGATGAGTCAAAGGAAATGTACTGATTCTGCCAAATGAACAAACTTCAAATTCAGAAATAGAGCTATAAATTTAGCAGCTAAATAACATAGGATATACTGAGTATTTTATTTGGAGATTTAAAAATAGTACAATGAACATATGTCTCTTTAAACTAGATTCTTCAATTGTCATCATTTTGCCAAATTTGCATCATATCTTTCTCCATATTAAATGAACACATTTTTATGGATATAAACACATTTAATACTGCTGAATCATTTGAGACTGAACAACATCACTATTATTTAACTCTAAGTTCTTGAAAATGCATCTCCCAAGACAATTCTTTCACAATTTAAACAAATATTTTAATATAACTTTAGCAATGATATAAAAAGCATATACAAACCCTGCACAAAATAGGTAGGAGTAACCTCTGAGAATTAAGAACATATATAAAATCTCATTTTTTATTATGAGAAAGTATAAGGAGAACAAATATCAAGGCAAGATAAAATAATAGTTGTCTCTGCCAATGGATTTTAACTATTGATCTAAGCACTCATACCAGTCTTCAGACAGAGATGAAAACCACTCCTATGTGGCTAGAGAGATAGTACAGTGGGTAGAGTGATACAGTGAGTAGTTGAAAACCACTCCTCTGTGCCCACAGCAATAGTACATTGGATACATTTGCCTTGTATGCTGCCAATTCAGGTCCAATCCCAGCACCGCATATGCCAGAGTCCTGCCAGAACTGACTGCTGAGGGGTAGAGCAAGGAGTAACACCTGAGCACTGCCAGGTGTAGCCCCCAAACACAAACTAAACCAAAACAAAACAAATGACTCCTCCTTTCTACTTTCTACACTCTCACTGTCACTGTCTTCCCATTGTTCATCGATTTGCTTGAGTGAACCCAGTAACGTCTCCATTGTGACACTTGTTACTGAGTTTGGCATATTGAATACATCACAGGTAGCTTGCCATGTTTTGCCATGTGGGCAAGATACTCTCGGTAGCTTGCCGGGCTCTCCAAGAGGGGCAGAGGAATCGAACCTGGGTTGGCCGGGTGGGCCTCGTTCAAGGCAAATGCCCTACCCACTGTGCTATTGCTCCAGTCCCACTTTCTACACTACATGTATCAATTAAAACCTCACAAGTGGTTTAATTAGTTTATATAATTCATGCTATAACCCTCAGTGACATTTTTCAAAACAATAAATTTTTATTTCTGAAAAATTTAAGTATAAGCTTCTCTAATATATGATTACAGAATTATTAGAAAATTCACAGAATATTAAAACAGTGCTTTGTGATCTCATATATATATATATGAGGTTAATTACTATATTCAAACATACATAAATAGATTTCTCATCTCTGACTTTTTGTTTACAGGGAATTATAAAATAGGAAATGGAAGAGAGTAAACTGTTTTGTCGGCCTAATCTGGCTATTAAACAATGCATAGTATGCTTTACTCACCCACTTATTAGCCTTATAATTTCCCAGATGCCTCACAAGTGAACGATTTCCAATGAGACTGTGATTTAATGAAAGCAGAGCAAACACAAAAACCATATTTACAGTGATATGGCATCAGTACTAAACACTAGTGACTTACTCGAAGTAGTCACTGAATTTATATACTTTCTTTTTTTATCCAAAACCTCATTAACACGTTCAAAACTTTATTCAGTTTGACAAAAAATTATAAAGAATAAAAGTATACATTTAAATGCTTTGTGAACTACAAACAGTTACAAGTCAAAAATAATTTGTCTATAAGAATATAAATAGCATTGATAAGACTCCAGATGCAGCATTGATACAAAGGTTCAAGAAAAATATATCTTGATAAATTTGTTAATACCAAGTTATCCATTCCCTCTTGCCTGAAACAATTCCTTCAGAGAGTATTATTACAAAATGAAGATAGAAATAGTTATCCCTTTGTTCATGAATAACACCAATGTCAAAACAACATGGTAGCCATACAAATACATGCATTTTCATATCAACTGTATCTAGAGCTTTATTACCAGAACATTAAGACATGTGTGTATTAAACGTTTAAATGCAAACCATATTTTTAAAACATATAACTACAGCCACGGTGATCATGGCTTACAATACAATGTATTGTGTTAAAAGCAAATACACAAGTTATCTGATAGACTTTACTGAGTTTATAAACTGTTTCCTCTTAGGAGTGCATTTAATAAGCTAGCTAACAAATAGAAAATTATTCTATTACAACATTTTTTAAAGTCCAGCAAAAATGTTGTACAATTATACAGCACATAATTTCCTGGTAATCGGTACTTATCTGAAAATATCATGTGGGGAAACATATAAAGGACACTATTACAAATGTGAACTACAAAAATTTGTTATTAGGGGCCGGAGTGATAACATAGTAGGTAGGTCACTTACCTTGTGTTTGCCTTGCAAGCAACTGACCTGGTCTCAATTCCCAGAACCCCAAGAACTCAAGGGGTAATTCCTGTGCTAAGTGTAGGAGTAACCTCTGAGCATTGCCAGGTGTGTCCTGCCCAAAAAAACCCAAAACAGCAACAATTTTTTTTACTAAAATCATAAGCTCCTATTTCAATTCTAATGAACTGAAATAGCAATATGAATTATAAAAGAATCAAAGGTATTCTCTGACTTAATTTATGTTGGACTAAATTATTCAATATGTCTGTAGCTTATACACACATCTTGAGTAAGCAAACAGTTCAGAAATAATCACTTCTAACTACATTCAAATGTTTATATAATTGTATATGCAGTAACATGTATATATGTGTGCACACTTAGCAAAAGCACATAACACAGTCCCTAATTCATTCTATGAAGTGACTTCTTTCATCGATGCCAAATATGGTTATATTTTGTGTCATGTTAACACTGAATAAAAGATTGAGTACAACAGATTTTCAAGTGTAGGTTGTGATACAGCTGTCAAATATCATCCAGAATCACATTTAAATTTACAACCTAGAATTGAACGGTCTTTTCAACTCTTAAACAAAACATGGGAAGCAAAATGTTTAGAACATATTTAGATTTTTTGAGAGTTGATGCATTTAAGAAAGGTTACCAAAAAAATGCCATGAATAAACACTTTCTTTAATGTGACTAATAGACAACTTCTAAGTATTCAATTTCTTGCAGAATGTTGTTTATCGTTTCAAACTAAGAAAATTATGTTTGTTTTGTTTGAGGAGGTCAGAAAGGCTATCCTGAGATTGATTCTGTTGGTGATTGGGTCCCTGTGGTGCCAGGGACCAAACCAGGGTCAGCTGCATGCAAGATAAGCGCACTAACCCCCACATTATCTCTTTAGCCCAAACCAAGAAAATAAGTATATGCCTATGTTTGATCCCTGATAATACAGGGCTGTTGACCACACACACACACACACACACACACACACATACACACAAACACAAAATGTGTGGATGAGCATACTACAAAGGGACCTACAGACAGTGGTTGAGGGGGTTTAACACTTTGGTGTTGGCATTGGTATAGTAATTCTGTGTGCCAAAAGCATGCTCTCTCAAGCATGTTCTCTGGATAATAAAAAATTAAAAACTAAGCAGTGCTCCTAATAATTAAAAAAATAAATAAAACTAGCAAAGTCACATAATTACTACTCTAACATCTAATTTTTCTATAATTAAAGTGTTTACCCTTGAATACTTAATATAAAAACTCTTCTTTGTCCTGCTTTTAAATTGTAATAATTAAATTTAAAATTAGAAAGCAACATGAAAATATATGTAGTATAATATTTACAAATAAAATGTAACATATAACTGAAATCCTTAAAAATTAATAGAACTTCCATGCTGTAATAAATTAAAATGTTATTATTACTATCATGCTTATCTGTTTAAAAATTTCTGTATTAAGATACTATTACTCTAATGACAAGAAAGAGAACAAAATATTCATAAAATTTTATTTTTATCTTTCCTAATATGTAAACATGTATGGATATCTCTAGTTAGTAGTAAACCTTCAGAGCTACCAAGAAAAGAGGTGTATAATCAGAATTAGATTAGTTTTTCATCTATATAACACTAGGGAATATTTCATTGCTTCTGCTCTGAAAAATAATCATGAAATAATTCTTTGTTTAGTATAGTAAAATAATTATATTTAAAAGTTTTTACTTAGAGAAATATGAAGAGAGAAAAAGAGATATTTGCATTCAAGATAGAACAGAGGCTTCTCCAGAGGGGAAAAAGCACAGAATGATTTGGGTAGAAGATTATATACAATTTCTCCAAATTGTCCTGGTCTGAAGGTTTTCTGCATACAAAATAATTAATCTGGGTACTGTCACAGGTAAGCGCTAGACTCCTAGTGGTCCTTTTTTATTCTTATAATAACCTTTAGATTCTCCTGTAATTCTTCCTTTTCTCGGAGGTTTTACCCGTCTTTGGGTGGTGCTCAGTTTTTCCATCTCCAAAGTGATCAATATTTGCATCTCAAGTATGTGTTCCTCAAGCCTTTGGGTTACTTCAGGGTTAGACAATCTCTTCTAATCTTGGTTATTTCCAAGAAACACCCAAAACTCAATAGCACCTCATACTGGTCCATAACATTCCCCTCTAGAGAATCCCTGCTCAAATCTTTAAGATTACATGAATGAAACTCTTCTGATTCCTACTGGCTAAGTCATGGACCTGCCTAAGTAAGGAAGTGAAATCTTACACTAACTTAGTATTAATGGGCCCTAGGAAATAATTGAAACATTTCTAGAGCCAGAATAATATTATAGCGTGAAGGGGGCACTTGCCTTGCATGCAGCCAACTTGGGTTTGACTTGTGGTACACCATATGGTCCCTCTGAGAATCACTAGTAGTGATTACTGAGTATAGAGTCAGGAGTAAGCCCTGCACACCAACAGGTGTGTCCTCAAAACTGAACAATATAAAATGAAACAAAAAAACAAACAAACCTGTATAAAACCAAGTTTTAAATATGTTTATACTTCTCTATGTCAGTATCTTATAATGTAATTTTTCTATGTCCACCTTGACTTAGAGCCACACCAACAATTTGTTAACTTTCTCACGTTTGGGTATTTTGCTAGTAAGTTGTCATCTTAAACTAGCAAGAAGCTTTCTCACACTTCAGAAAAATGTTAAACAATGAAAACCAGGATAGAAAGTCAATATACATCATAAAGTTCTGTGTGGGAGATAAAGTTCTAGCAGTTGCATAAAACTCAGCAGTGGGTTGTAGGAAAATAGCAAGAAAGATTGACCTACAGTTGAATCAAATAATCTAAAGCAGAATTTTATTATTATTATTTTATTTATCTAACAGGTATAAAACCAAACTTACCTATGTCATAAAATCTCATTAAGTCATTGAAAAATCATTATTGTTTATGTTTTACCAGGATTTGCTGGTGAGGTTTTCAGTGTCAGGAACTGAATCCGGAGCCTCATATAAACAAGGTTAAACTCCGATACTGTTCTGCCATATCCCTGGCCTGCCGAGAAATTTTGCATGAGTAGTCTGATGATGTATTGATTGTAGTTCCTTGTGAAATCTTCCTCTGAGTTTGTTATCAGGATAATACTCTTATTCTGGAATCATTTAGGAACTATTTTCTTTTGTATTTTTGAATGACTTTATTAAAAAAACATTTCCTTAATCATTTTGAATATTTGCCTCCCCATCAAACCTATTATTCAATTCTAATAAATTACTTCTGTGAATCTGAAATTGAGTGTTAAGTTACTGCTGGTAAATGCAGGCCTGTTCCTGCAAATATTTGTATTTGAGGGTCAGGTTACAAACACAGAAATTTAAGCACAGATAATCTGTCAGTCCTTCTGGGAAGTCAGAAATTCTTTTTCACTTTTGCCAAGATGAGCATTTGAAGCTGCAGAAAATATAGAGAAAATATATAAACAGACCTAGAGAAAGGTTTGTTCTCTGATGGAGAGGTATTCTACCTCAAAAAGACAAAAGACTTCATTTTCATTTATTTTTAAAAATTGTACTGAGAGAGCTGATGAATCTTTAAATGGCTCTGGTTTCATGGTCTACAAAAAAGAGGGGGTTTTCCTTGCAGGCTATATATTTTAAATCATTTAAGAAATTGACTGTGATATATTCAGCAACATTAAGTTAAGGAAAAAGAAAAAAACATAAGGAAACAGTTTTTGCCCCGGTATAAGCAGACATCCAGAAACCCATAAAGGTCTTTTGTACGTCTTTGACAGAGAAGCTAAACAAAGGTACTGCACTCTTATAACCAGCAAAGTGCCCATGATGGTCCATCACTGCACTATAAGCATCAAAAGCAGAACCGTCAACACTCTTTGTTACTTAAGCTTTTGTATTGTAACATGAATCTATTGTTATCTAAGTTGCAATAAAAATTAAAAACTAAGAAAAAAAACAAAAAATAATAAGAGAAGATAGAATGGGAAGAGAAAATGACACAACTGATAAAAATACTTGTTCATGTCACTTTAAATGACAATAAAACATAAAAATATTTTCAGGCCCCGAACAATAACTTGTGCAGGACTATGACAGTTAAGAAGAAGCACTCACAAAGTCTGTGATAGCAATGCAGAGCATTTCTGTCTGGAGGCACTTTCCTGTTATACAGCAGGAACTTCTAGTCTGTGGATGATGATAAATGCTGATGAGCAGAGAGGCAGATATCCTGACTTGCATCTGGGATTCAGAGGATGGTATTATGGCATCTATCACTGGTGGGAATCTTAAGCCTCTGGTGAGTGCTGTAGAGAGGTTTGCATGCTTAAATCATTCAAATACTTTAAAAACTCAAATGTTGAAGCAGTTGAAGGAAGTCAAAAGAAAGAGCTCTATAAGCGGAAGAGCCCTAAAAATCTGTGGGGATTATGTATTCATTATAGCCCTGTTTACAATAGCCAAAATCTGGAGAAAGCCCGAGTGCCTGAAAACAGATGACTGGTTAAAGAAACTTTAGTACATCTACACAATGGAATACTATGCAGCTGTTAGAAAAGATGAAGTCATGAAATTTTCATATACATGGATCAACATGGAGAGTATCATGTTAATTGAAATGAGTCACAAAGAGAGGGGCAGACATAGAAAGATTGAACTCATTTGTGGAATATAAAGTAACATAATGGGAGACTAAGACCCAAGAATAGTAGAGGTAAGTACCAGAAGAATCACTCCACAGCTTAGAAGCTGGCCTCAAATGCTGGGGGAAAGGCAGCTCTATGATAGAGAAGGGACCACCAAGTAAAGGGTGCTAGGAGGACCCACTCGGGATGGGAGATGTGTACTGAATGTATATTATAGACCAAACATCATGATGGCCACTTAATACCTCTATTGCAAACCACAACACCCAAAGAGAGAGAGAGACAGAGAGAGAGAAAGAGAGAGAGAGAGAGAGAGAGAGAGAGAGAGAGAGAAAGGGAATGCCCTGCCACAGAGGTGGGGTATGGTGGAGGGGACGAGGTGGGGGTGGTGAGAGGGATGCTGGGACCATTGGTGGTAGAAAATGGGCACTGGTGGAGGGATGGGTACTCGTTCATTGTATGACTGAAATACAAGCATGAAAGTTTGTAAGCCTGTAACTGTACCTCACGGTGATTCACTAATAAAAAAATCTGTGGGGAGATGCATCTCAATACAACAGTCTGGAGTAGACTGACACACGCATGAAACTCTGGAAGATTTCACAGGGGAAAAAACAAACATTGACTTCTTTTGAAAACTGAAAGTGATCTTTATAATGTCAGGAACACTGGGGTTTGGCCCGATGTACAAGGGAGAAACCTAGTTAAACACTTTGACAGACTCTGGAAGGTCTTGTTTGAGTACTGTGCTCTCGACTAGAACCCAGAATATGCTTAAATAGTTCTCCTGATCTTGTACTCTGATACAAACTTGCCAGCAGTTTCTAACTTAGCTGTATTGCTGGATCTCTCTGTGGTACAGTCAATGGTTCCACCTACCATTATCTTCTAATAGCTCCATAGAGTTTAAATGGTTTGTATTTTTCATTCATTAGTTCTTTCTTGCAAACCCTGTACTTTTCCAGTTAATTTTCTATTATTATTTTTTTCTCTAATTTGCTGTACCTCTGCCTATATTTGACAGGTCCACAAACATAATAAACTTCTATATTGCAAGCCAAATTTTTCTTTGCAATTTTTTTCAGGAAACATTTGCTACCTCTTGTACATCAAAATCTATAGGTGAAATGTGAGGAATGAAACATCAAGCCTAAAATTCACTTAATAAACCACTTCACCATTGTTACTACTGTAGCACAGGATGTGTTCATTTTGGATAGTAATTATGTAGAATGATTTTAATTATATCAAGGAAATAATACTAGATAAAGTGCAAACTAGTTGCTATTGGAAGGTGCATATCTCTATAATTTAAAATAAACTGATTTCAATTTTCACGCACTTTTAAAGGTTATAACCTCCTATAAAATATCCCATTTATTACCATGCTCTATCTCAGACAATACTATTTCCATGTCATTTTGCTTTCTTGATTTATAAAAATGTTAAGGGCCAACTCGGATCTCTTCTCTTCCCTGACACTTCACCTCTAATTTACCTAACTTCTCTGCCTATATTATCTCCATTAAGCTGCAATAAACGTAATACTTTTCCTGATCTAATACTCTCCCAAGTCAACATAGATACACAGACACAAAAAAAAAAATACAAGTCAAATTCAATAGATAAAACATCTCAATATTCAGATAAAAGCAACATGATAACATAGGCACTTCCTTATATTCCTTGTGAGCAGCAAAGTGCATTTCAACTAACATCTGTCCCAACAAACACTGATATGTACACACACACACATATAAAATTAAAGGTTCTTAAATAAAGTTATGACAAAAGCAAGCATAGGACAAAATTTTCTACTTCAAGCAACTATACTTAAAATAATTTCTGAATAAAGGTAAGAAAGAAAAATATGACCTTTGTGAGAATATTTGTTTCACTGTTTTCAATATGCTCTAAATAGAAACTAGAAACTATCTACTTAACAGTGTACAATGTTTCGTATTATTGGTTTCCTTTTCCCTTACCTCCATTTTTCAGTTCTTCTCACAGTTTCACAGCCAAAGGTAAATTTTAAACTGTCATAATGAGATGGTTAATTCAGATTGTAATTTGTTTCAATAAATAGCCTAAGAGACTGCAACTGCAGTGTTCTGCTCTTTTCTCAAATGAAGCTAAGGGCTAGCTAAATGTTTCTATTTAAGATTGATAGATCCTGCACATACCAATTGATAAAACTAAATGCTTTGTTAGTCCTTGCTCAATTGTTCCTTATCAGATGACAATATTCTACACCCCCCATCTAATCTGCATCATCTCTGCAGTCTATCCAGGCTTTAAATGTTCTTCACTAAGCTTTAATTTTATTCAATGTTCAGGATTCTTATCTGCTGCTTGAAACTAACTTATTTAGTTACATTATTTTTTCCTGGAGAAGCATATCAATAAAGAGGAGAATATTGTTTTGCACTTTCCCATTGGGAAGCAAAACTCAGTGATCTTTTTGCATAGCCGAGATAAAACAAAAAACAGACAAATGTTGCCATGCCAGAACAATACGCAGGAGAATTTAATTTTATGTCCCATGAGAGCCATGGAAAGTAGATGGCATGCGTTCTCTTCACTCAACAATTTAGATCCAATCAAGCCAAATTGTACATTTGCATGAAAAGACATGGCAGCTAGAACAGGATATTTACTTTTACTTTCCAAATGCGTCAGATGCAGGGATAACAGAAATATTAGTCACAATATACTTCAAAATATAATCCATTTAACAAGCCCTAACTGTAACACACTAAGGCTTCTTACAGAGAAAATGTGGCAGGTTATGAAAAACTGAATAGATTCATGCCTTTCATACTGAACTATGTTTCTTAAAGTGCATAGTTTATCATTAATATTCAATATTAAATAAACATGAGTATAACTGCATCAAACAATATCATTTTTCCACCAACCCCAACCCGCTCAAAAGTTTAATGCTAGCAGAAACATTAACTCAGCTTAAGAAAAACAGACCTTTTCTGTTTCTTTTATTCCACTTGGGTAAGATCTGAAAAATATCCATCTCTCCTGCAAGCATTCTTCAGAACTCCCTTTCATTCAATTACCATAAAAGCCTAACCTGAATGAATCAATGGGTTCTACCCAACATATCTGAAGTGCTGAAACAGAGACAAATAAAAAAGCATCACAAGTCATCAATAATAAATTACCTTGTCTGCAGTAGTGATATCAGGCCAATGTGAGAAAGGCCTTACTTCTGATCTATTTAGCCCTTTTAAAATAAGTTAATTTTGCTGATCAAAACACAATTTAAAAGACAACATGTCTGTATCTGCTCACCAAAATGAATTTCCTCATACCTTCATTAACTCATTTAATGAAAAATATTTTTCTTCCTCTCAACTTTTGGTTTTAATGTATTGTTTTGGCCAAAAGCAGATGACTACAGAGTGATAGAAGGATCATAATGCTAGTTTCCCTTCACGAATTTCATCAAAGACTCTGTGACTTCATAGAAGAAATACAGAATTTAGGAGAGATTTGAGAATTCAAAAGGAAGCAAAGTGTGAAGGAAATGGTGGCTTCAGGGTTAATTTCAAAATTATAAAACAGTTTTCAGGAATCCATGAGTCAGAGATGGGTAATTAAAATAAATTACTTTGAATGAATTATAATAGTTTGCTGCAAGACACTCTAAACTTGTCTGGAATTTTCATCAATGATACATTTAATACTGTGAGCACAAGTAGAATGATAACATAGTTAGGCTTCTCACAGATAGCCTGGAGGAACACAGGTTCAAGTTTATGCAATACCAACTAGTCTAACCTCTTTCAGAAATGATATGGAAACCTCTCAAAAAATCAAAATGTGAGTTTCCATATGACCCAGAAATTCCACTTCTTGACATCAACCAGTAAGGGCAGGAAAACACTACTTTGAAAAGAATATTTAGCTCCTATATTCACTGCAAGCAGCACTGTTAACAATTGTCAAGACCTGGAAGAAATCCAAGGAACCAAAAACAGATGAGTGAAAAAAGACATTGTGGTGTATATACATGACTGAATACTACTCTGATATAAGAAAAGATGAAATCCTGTTCACAATAGCCATAATCTGGAAACAGTCGAGTGCCCAAGAAAAGGCGACTGGTTAAATAAAGCTTGGTACATCTACACAACATGCAGCTGTTAGGAAAGATGAAATTATGAAATTTGCTTAGAAGTGGATGGTCATGGAGAGTATCATGCTAAGCGAATTCAGTGAGAAAGAGAGGGACAGACATAGAATGACTGTAGTCATTTGTGGAATATAAAATACCATAATATGAGAGTAACACCCAAGGACATTAGAAAATAGGGCCAGGAATATTGCCCTATAGTTGAAAGCCTGCCTCATGAGCTGTGGGAGAAGGCAACTGGAATAGAGAAGAGATCACTAAGTCAATGATGTTTGGAGGGATCATTTAGGATGGGAGATGTGTGCTGAAAGTAGATAAAGGACCAAACATGATAGCCTCTCAGTATCTATATTGCAAACGATAATGCCCAAAAGTAGAAAGATAATATGGGGGAAAATGTCTGCCATAGAGAGCAGGGGGGGTTAGAAAGGGGGTTTGATATACTGTGGACATTGGTGGTAGAGCATGTGCACTGGTGGAGGGAGGGATGTTCATTCATTATATGACTGAAACTCAAACATGAACGCGTTGTAACTGTATCTCACAGTGATTAAATAAAAATTACTTTTTTAAAAAAAGAAAAGATGAAATCATGCAAATGGTTATCACATAGATGGAACTAGAGGATATCACGCTGAGTGAAATCAGTCAGAAAGAGAGGGACAGAGACAGAATGATCAATTATGTAGGATGTAAAGAAACATAGTAAGGGAACAACAAATGGCCAAAGGTAACAGAACTAGAGTTGGTCTACAAAACTGAGCCTATAAAGGTGGGGTGGTGAGAATCTGAGGGAACACTAGGATCTGCTAATGAGAAGTGGGCACTCTGCTGGTGGCTGAAGTGTTAGAACATAATGTAAATGAAGCGAAGACTCACAGTACTGAAAATCACAGTGCCTCAATAAAAATTGGGAAAAGATTAAAATCCTGCATAACCATATGCTTTTTATCCACACAATTTTTAAAATCAGCAACAATAAAAGCTCAATCTTACATGTCTCTTTACTAATCATTGCTATTGTATCCACAAATTTGCATCAGATCTGCTTTCTGCATACTATCTCTTTATGCATCCTGTCTATCTCTAGAGCCCTGGTTACCTGTATCACATGGGGGGAAATGACTCCTACATTCTCTATTTTTTTCAGAAAGCTCTTTTCCTTATTCCTTTAACCATCAGATCTTCCTTGAAGACAACAATTTCCTAAGTGTTCCTTAAGAGAAGAGCCTGTATCTTGTATACCTCTCCTGCCCCAAAATTCTAGTTATGTTATTGCTAATTTTTAACACATATTCTACATTATTCTTTCATCTTCATCTTTGATAGTTTCATCACCCCTTATAACAGTGTTGCTTATGACTCATTCTTCTTATTTTTCTCTTAAGAACTTCTCGTTACTGGGGCTGGGGCAATATCACAGCAGGTAGGGCATTTGCCTTGCACACAGCCGACTGGGGTTCAATTCCCAGCATCTCATATGGTTCCCTGACCACTGCCAGGAGTAATTCCTGAGTGTAGAACCAGGAGTAACCCCTGTGCATTGCCGGATGTGACCCAAAAAGCAAAAACAAACAAAAACAAAACCTTCTTGTTACTCCATTTCTACTGGGATTTGACTTTTGACTTTCTAAACTGCTAACTTGCCAGTAACTCCAAATCCTTCCATAAACATGGTGAATTTCAGGGACTGGAGCAATAGTACCATGGGTAGGACACTTGCCTTGCACATGGACTTAATCTACAGCAGCTGAGAGCCTGCCAGGATTGATCCCAGGGTAGGTTGCCAAGAATAAGCTCAGGACCTTTGGGTATGGCCCGCAAACAAAAAGTCATGAATTTCAGGGCCAGGGTGGCCCTGAATCTCAAAGTTCATGCTTTGCTAGTCTTAACCCAGGTGTCTGGTCCCTGGTCCTGCTCGCTTGGATCTTGCAGCCCCCACGAGAGGGTGTGCAATTTCCAGTGCACTGTGGTCAGTGGTGGAACCTCCCAGTAAGCAACACAACAGAATATGTGGGAGAACAACAAAACATGTGGTTCCAATGCAGGCACATGTGCAGCAACTGAAAGTGAAAGTGCGCTTGCACCTAGCTTATTCCATGACAAACTCTATAAGCAACACAATTAAATGGGCAACTCCTCCTGAGCACCACAACCAATGTGTAAGCCTCATTCAGAATGACGAGTGGAAGGGGAGAGAGTGAAAATAAAATGCTGAGTAAAAATGGCATTTGGAAAAGATAGTTCAAGGGCTGGAGAGTACAAAGGTAAAGGCACTTCCCTTGCATATGACTGACTCCCAGGTCAATGGCCCAAAACACATATGGTCCCCCGAGCCCTGCAAAGAATGAGTCCTGCACACTGCCAGGTGTGGCCAAAAGAGCAGAAATGCATATAATTTTAATATTTCATTTTTCATTGTTTCCATATTCTCAACTTCCATTCAGTCCTCAGTCCATTAAAATCTCTTATCCCTTGCTCCATAGTTGGAAGCCTGCTTCATGAGCTTGGGGAGTAGGAAACTGGAATAGAGAAAGGACCACTAAGTCAATGATGGTTGGAGGAATCATTCAGGATGGGAGATGTGTACTGAAAATAGATAAAGGACCAAACGTGATATCCTCTCATTATCTATATTGCAAACCATAATTCCCAAAAGTAGGGCATTTGCATTATGCGCAGCCAACATGGTCGACCCGAGTTCGAGTCCTCCGCCCCTCTCGGAGAGCCCAGCAAGCTACCGAGAGTATCTCGCCCGCACGGCAGAGCCCGGCAAGCTCCCCGTGACGTATTCGATATGCCAGACACAGTAACAACAAAGTCTCCAATGGAGACGTTACTGGGCCCGCTCGAGCAAATCGACGAACAATGGGAGGGCCTTTACCTTACCTTTACCTTTAGAGAGAGAGTATGGGGTAAACTGTCTGCCATAGAGGCAGGGGGAGAGTTGGAAATGGGGGTGGTATACTAGGGACATTGGTGATGCAGAATGTGCACTGGTGGAGGGATGGGTGTTTGGTCATTGTATGACTGAAACTCAAACATGGAAGCTTTGTAACTGTATTTCACAGTGATTCAATAAAAACAAATCTCTGATTCCACTGACACTGTTCTTGCTTACAATCATCAGTTCCAACCTAACGGTTTAGTCAAATAGCTATTGTCTTATTCAACCTCTCTGCACTATTGTTACTGAAAGCCATGCGTGAATTCTTAAAATTTCCCGATTTGAAAAACAAAGACATCACTATTCATGTTTCCATTTTTTGCTCTAAATAAATCCAATTTCTCTTTGTTAACTTTGATGGCACTTTATAAAACAAAATGCATTTGATCTGTAGTACCACATTCCTCTCCCAAACCTCAGCATTTCCAGGTATAGGTCCTATAGAAAAATCACAACATCCCAACATTCAGCTATAGACCTCATCTTTCAGTAACCCATCTATGCATGACCCCTTTAGTTAATGCCCAATGCTATCGCAGTCCTTATAATTATTATGCTCAGAACATAATGATAGTCTTTCTCCATTTCTGAGCCTCAGATATGAAAAAAACTTTTCAAAAGTGTTTATCTAGGGCCAGAGATATATTACATGCATAAGGTGCTTGCCTTGCTTATGGTCAACCCCAGTTTGAATTTCAGTACTGCATATGGTTCCCCAAGCATTGAGAAGCATAATCCTCGAGCAGAGAGCCAGGAATAATCCCTGAGTACTGCCAGGTGTGACCCCCATACCAAACTAAAAGTCTTTAATCTGTTTGAAGGAATCATGAGAATATGAAAATGGGCCTAGCTGAAATTGAATTGCATCTGAGTAGCATTTGAGTACATTTATTATAGAAGTTGAGGGTTCCCTGAACCATATCATCTTGTCATGAAATAATACAGGAAGTTCTGGCAAAATATTGTAGATATCAGGGCCCAGGGCAATAGTACAGCAGGTAGGTCATGGCTGACCCAGGTTCCATATGATCCCAGGAGCCCACCAGGAGTGATTCCTGAGTAGAGTCAGGAGCAGCTCTATGAACTGCTGTGCATGGCCCACAAACCGAAAACAGTCAGATATTGTAGATTTTAGATTTATCCAATATTATACAAATATCACTTCTTAATCAATTGACAAGTCAATCAAAAGATAATATTTAAAAAGAATCATACAAAGGATTGTTTTCCACAATAAGATAATATGCCTTTTCTCCCAAATTCTAGCTCCCTCAAGCTGCTAAAACAGAGGCCAATCAGCATCTGCAAAGTTCACTGTACAAGACATTTTCCTTTCTCTATATTAGTGCAACTAAAGACTTTTGTATCATTTCATTAACAGATTGTCTTTCAATTCTGTACACGATTCAAAACCATTTTCCTACTTGAATTTCTATTAATTTAAAAGGAAATAGGCATAAAATTGAACACTTCACAGAGATTTTTTTTAAAAAAGCTTTCTTTAAACTTAGAAAAATAAATCATTTTGAACTAAATTTTAAACACAAAGCATGGTACTCACTACCATCTCCCACTTTCATCACCCATACTTTACAACAGCTAGCAGATCCTAAATCAGGATTTGCTCGTTACCTAACTTTACTGAGAAAGGTTGAAAAATAACAGCTTCTAAAGTGAAAAGAAGTATCTTTGCCTCTAGTCATTCACTTTACCAGCAATTCCAATATTTCATCAGTCCCTATGAACAAAACAGAAAGCTCAAAAAAGGCTAAGCATTTCATCTCTTCCCTCTCTGCTAAAGTACAAAAGGCTTACTAAGCTTGTATAGACAAAAACAAAAACAAAAAAGTTACAGCCCCACTTTACCAAAACATTAACCACTTATTGTCTTTTTTGACTTTTATAATGAAACCATTTCTTCAGTTCTGTCCTCCTTGTTTTGTACACCGGGGAGAGAATTCTGTTTTATGTGTTTACATTTTTTTCATTGCTAATTTGGTGAATAGTGCAACATTACATTACAATATCTTTGTAAGGATATATACATATATATACATATATATATATTTGATTTAGGGATCATATCTGGCAATGCTCAAGGCTTATCTTGGCTCTGCACTCAGGGATCACTCCTGGTGGTGCAGGGGGGACCATATGGGATGTTAGGGATTGAACCCAGGTCCAGATCAGATGCATTCAAGGCAGGCACACTACCTGTTGAATTATTGTCTTAGTCCCAGAACAACACATTTTTAAAAACAGCATATAAACTTTGTGAAAATAACCAAAGATCCAAAAGTTAAGTAAATATTTTATGACATGGTCTCTAAAGACCTTCTTCTGTCACTTTCCAGTTAAACAAACAAGAATATTATCACAGCCACTTTTATTGTTTATTCAGGTTACTATTTATAACTGTAATTCCTGCCAGATATCTTCACTTCCTTAGATCAATTCTGTCATCTTCTAACCTGTTTCTCTCTAAACTATGGCCAGAACTTTATTTTCAGTTTTGTGGTTCTGACAAGAGGAAGTCCATCCTGGCTTTATATATTTCAATAGTTTGCATTCCTCAAAGGACAGAAACCCCATTTATGTTCTTACCTGTGCACAGGGCTGGAGCAATAGTACAGCGGGTAGGGGTTGCACAGGGCCAACCCAGGTTTGATTCCTCCTCTTGGAGAGCCCAGCAAGCTACCTAGAGTATCCCGCCCACACAGCAGAGCCTGGCAAGCTCCCCCGATATGTCAAAAACAGTAACAGCAAGTCTCACAATGGAAACATTACTGGTGCCCCTGTAGCAAATCTATGAACAATGGAAGACAGTGCTACAGTGCTATCTGCACAACAGACTTCTCTCTCCTGCTGCAACTCCTGCTCTGTTGGTGTTGATTCAAATTTCCTCAGTCCATTTGTCCTGTTTGGAACTCCCGTCCCTTCACAATCTTCTCAATGATAGGAACAGAACACTCTGAGCTTCAGATAAACTTCAGATAAATTCCTTAGAGAGAACTACCATGTCTCTAGTTTGTATCAAATTTCCTCCTCATGGCTCTCATAAATGCATGTTTTCTTCTTTTCAAAGTGTTTTACTGGGATGTTATTCTCAAGAGCAGAGTCACTTAACTGGCACCAACTTTATACACTAGCAATTTTTCTCAAGTGTGACATCACTGACATTTTTAAGTGGATCGTTTTTGATGTAGGTGGACATTCTATGCACTGAAGGATATTTGGTGGTAGCCATGCTCTCCGTCTGTTAGATTCCAGAAGTAGTCTGCCTAAGGCACTTCTCTTCTCTAGGTTTGGTAACTATATCTCTAAACACACTTAAGTAGAGTTTGTTGGTTATATGATAGCTGGAAAGCCATGAACTCTCTAAAATTACTGTCACATGGGGCTTTGGGAAGAAGAGGGAGGGAGCCTGCCTCAGGTGCTCAGGGGCAATTCCTGGCTCTGTGCTCAGAGGACCTTGTGTGGAACCAGGAATTCAATATAGATTTGTGGCCTCAGGGGCATGCAAGGCAAACATCTTAACCTATATATTAACACTCCGGCCCCACAACATATATTTCTGGATAACCATTTTATCCCTGTGGCAACTATATGGCTGAATATAGTAAGCACTTCAAAATATATTAAAATGATAAGCATTAAATTATAAAATTATTTTATAACAGTCTCTGAAGATAATTTATCAAAATACAAGCCATAAAATATATCTAATAATTTAAAAACTTTCAGGTACTAAGGAAATACATTAGATGCTTTCTAAAAGAACTTAAGCATTTCTACAATTGAGATATAAGATGTAAAAACTGCATAGCTTAACAGTGTTCTCTATTTATATGACTCTAACACTATCTGGAAGACAACTTATAAAATTGATCAAGTTGATAAAAGTAAAATATTGTACTTAATTCCTGCATATTCCTTAGCTCAATCTGATTCTAAATTAATAAGCTGAAACTTATTTTCTACATGACTGAATACAAAGATTAAGTTTGGTCTACTAAAATTAGTAGCTGGTCTTGCAGTGTTTAATTTTTTAAACATTTAACCACTGAACTAAAGATTGATATTACACCTCAAGGGAATTATGCCTTTATATTATATCTTATGTTCTTATAATTCAAAATAGAAGCTCAGCTAATATCCATAAAATATTAATAAAAATTCAAATGGCTAAAACTAAGAGATTGTGTTAAGATAAGAACAATGTTAGCAGCCTATCTTTATCACACAGACTCACATTCTGGAGTTGTATTCTGGAGTACAATAGAATTAATCATGGACATAAGAATTGAGATGTATTCTAATGCATCAACTCAAACTATAATCTAATGTCAGATGTATCTATCAGACACTTATCTGAGCTCAAATATTTTTTTTCTATCAGGCGTACTCCATCAAATTCTACCCCTCAAGAACTTTAATATATTCTTCCCTGTGTGTTTGATACTAATCTATGCTCTGCTTGTTTTTGCTTCTCATAATTGTATACTCAACTGCTTTTGGGTAAACGAGTATACAAACATTATATACCATTATTTCTATATATGTAGCAGGGGTTACTCCTGGCTCATTCACTCATGAATTATTCCTGGTGGTGCATGGGGGACCATATGGGATGCTGGGAATCGAACCCAGGTTGGCTGCACGCAAGGCAAATACTCTACCCGCTGTGCTATCGTTCCAGCCCCTTTAATTTTAAGTAATCTTCCCACCCCCATCACAGGATTGGCAATCTGTCTAAAACCAAACCAAACCAAACCATTGATCTAAGGAATCCTTGTTTGTTAATGACTATATGTAAAAGTAGGTTTTTTTTTAGCATGGAATAAAAGACAATTGACAATCAAAACTTTTTACATGTCTTCTTATTTCATCTAGTTTTTCTTTCTTTTTTTTTTCTTATATTTATTGAATCACTGTGGGAAAAGTTACAAAGCTTTCAAGATTAAGTCTCGGTCATACAATGATCAAACACCTTTCCTTTCACCAGTACTCATTTTTCACCAATGATATACCCCATTCCCACCCCTCCCAATGCCTGTGAGGCAGATGCTTTCTACTTAACTCTCTCTCTCTCTCTCTCTCTCTCTCTCTCTCTCTACTTTGATTACATTATTTCAACAAAAGATGCACTATTATTGTTTAGAATTTTCCCCCAACAATCAGAATTACTGAAAAGGCATTGTGAAATAATTTGTTTTCTATAGCTAGTTATGAGAACCACATGAAGTCAATTTTGGATTTCTGATATTTTACTAGGTAAGTCTGCAGGGGGTTCTGCAAAGAGCCAGATAATTACGAGATTGGTTTCTGTGCATCTGGTGTTATGGCCGTGCCGAAGAGCCGCCTGTGGGGGGCAACTCGTGACCTTGGTAGGGCGTGAAGGATGAGCCAGTACCGCCCCCGTTCCCATGAGACTGCAGTTGCCCCATCACCGCTGGCTCATACCTGGCTTTCCAATAAGCTCTGAGGCGGCAGCCACCTTGCTGCCGGGGGGGGGGGGGGGGGGGGAGAAAGGAGGAAAAGAGCAACACCCTTTCCCTCCGTGGGAGGCAGGGCACCATAGTTTAATGCATGGTCCATTAACTTTTCTGCCTCAAGCTGCCGGGCTCTGGATTAAGTCCTTTTGCCTCTTGAGCCATGGCCGTGCTGGAAAGCCGCTCTTGGGGGGCAACTCATGACCTCAGTAGGGCGTGAAGCTCTAGTCAACCTATAGTTTCTTAACACCAAAATATATTTTAAATATCTGAGCACTAGGGTACTCCAGAAGAGGTTATGGTTATTAGCACTCATTTTGGCTATTGAACAGGGTAGCGTTTGCCTATGTTTAGGACAAAATAAGAAAGAAGTGGACATCCTGGATTACTATGGACCAATTCAGAATACCAAGTACCTAAATAATCTAGCTGGTGTATTTGATAGAAAAGTCAAATAACTGCTGTACTCCTTCATTCTACTATATAGGGTGTTAGTTTTGAATTGCTCTTTGCGAAGAGTCTGGCAAAATACCGAGAGTATTCTGCCCACACAGGCAGAGCCTGGCAAGATCCCCATGGCATATTTGATATGCCAAAACCAGTAACTATAACAGGTCTTATTCCCCTGACCCTGAAAAAGCCTCCAATCGTTGGGAAAGACAAGTAAGGAGAGGCTGCTAAAATCTCAGGGCTGGGACAAATAGAGACATTACTGGTGCCCACTCGAGTAAATCAATGAACAATGGAATGACAGTGATACAGTGATGTAGCAGCTAAGCTTTCCATAGCCAAAAATTTTAATTCCTGTGTATCCACAATGTGCTACTTCCATCACTTTGATGTGTTTTTTTTCTTTATCAGTAATTTCCCATATATCCACATCATAACCAAGCAAGTTTTATAGTTGCTAGTTATGCTACAACACTTTCCTTTTCTTAGCTCTTATAGCAACTATTATTTTTTGGATTTATTCTTATTTTCTTTCTTAATTTAAATTTTATTGAATCACTGTGAGATAGTTACAAGCTTTCATGTTTGGGTTACAATCACACAATGATCCCAGACCCATCCCGCACCAGTGCACATCACCCACCACTACAAGGTAAAGGTAAAGGCCCTCCCGTTGTTCATCAATTTGCTCGAGCGGGCCCAGTAACGTCTCCATTGAAGATTTTGATGTTACTGTGTTTGGCATATCGAATACATCACGGGTGGCTTGCCAGGCTCTGCCCTGTGGGCGAGATACTCTTGGTAGCTTGCCGGGTTCCCTAGAGGGGCGGAGGAATCGAACTCGGGTCGGCCATGTTGGCTGTGTGCAAGGCAAACGCCCTACCACTGTGCTATCGCTCCAGCCTAAAGGAGCTGCGCCCATGGCCCGTACGGGGATCAAACCCGCGACCTTGGCGTTATTAGCACCACGCTCTAACCAACTGAGCTAACCGGCCACTCGTAACAAATCAATGAACCCACCACTATAGTAACTATTAATGTCTTTTCTTTAATTAAGAATCTTGATTCAAGTTAGTGAGTGATGTGTTTTAAATATTGTTTAATTCCACCCTAAAACAGTTAAATTCAAAGATGACTATTATCCCATGAAAAGCAAGAACATTTAGGTTAAAAATTTTTTCTTTTTTTTTTTAAATTTTTTTCTTTTTATTAGTGAAACACCATGAGGTACAGTTGTAGATTTGCAATTTTTGGTGCTTGGGTTTCGAATATACAATGATCAAATACCCATTCCTCCATCAGTGCCCATTTTCCACCACCATGGATAATATCCCTCCCACCCCCACCCTCCCCATCCCACCCTGCCTCTGTGGCAGGGCATTCCCTTTTGTTCTCTCTCTCCTTTTGGGTGTTGTGGTCTGCAAAAGAGGCATTGAGTGGCAAACTTGTTCAGTCCATAGTCTACTTTCAACATGCATCTCCCCTCCTGGGAGGATCCTCCAAACACACTTTATTTGGTGCTCCCTTCTCTATCTGAGCGGCCCTTTCCCCTAGAATGCCCGGCTGGCCTCTGAGCTATGGAGTAATCTTCCTGGTGCTGATCTCAGCTATTCTTGGGTATTAATCTCATATTTTGTTACTTTATATCCCCCAGATAAATGCAATCTTTCTATATCTATCCCTCTCTTTCTGACTCATTTCATTTAGCATGATACTTTCCATGTTGTACCACTTGTATGTAAATTTCATGACTTCATCTTTTCTAACAGCTACATAGTACTCCATTGTGTAGATGTACCAAAGTTTCTTTAACCAGTCATCTGTTCTTGGGCACTCAGGTTTCTTCCAGTTTCTGGCTATTGTAAAGAGTGTTGCAATGAACAAACAAGTGCAGATGTCACTTCGACTATACATTTTTGCCTCTCTGGGATATATTCCCAGGAGTGCTATAGCTGGGTCAAATGGGAGCTCAATTTCTAATTTTTTGAGAATCGTCCATACTGTTTTCCAAAAGGGTTGAACCAGTCAGCATTCCCACCAACAGTGAAGGAGTGTCCCTTTCTCGCCACATCCGCATTTAGGCTAAACTTTAACCAATGCCAAAAGCCATATTAATAAAGGACTTGTCATTTAACCCCCTCTTTGATCCTAAAAATATATCCTTTCCCACATCTACCATGAGGTCTCTCACCTTTCCCATACTTCCTGTTTTTCTTTATTATTTTACTATTCTTGATTAAAGTAAATAATCACTCATCAGATATTGATTAATAAAAGAAATTGAAGTTCTTCATCAAAGAATGATATGAGAAGTGATTTCCAAGAGCATGAAATTGGATTTAAAAATGAACTGAAACTTGGACTGGTGAGAGAGCTCAAATGGCTGGAACACATGCTCTGAATGTGGGGAATTCTGAGAACTGTAAGGAGTAACCTCTGAGCAGGGAATCGGCCCAGAGTACCATAGGGTAAGTCCCCCAAATAACAAAAAACTAAACCAAGAATTTTAAAAAAGAATAGAATGAATCAATGTTTGTATTTTTGCTTAATTCTCTGATGTTACCAGAAGCAAAGTTCAACAGGTTATTGATATTTCCCATAATTTAGTATCACATGAACATACACACATATTGTCACATATGCTGCAATTTCATTATGGCATAATCTATTGCTGGGAAATGGAGGTATCAGGCCAAATGAAGGGTGTTAGAAGGTAAAAGACAATTAATTGATGATCTCACTCGTATGTGGGATATAAAGAAACAAATCTAGGGATAAGAAGGCCCCAATGGAAGCGAGCTCTGAGATAGTGCCAACCAGTAAAAATTGCGGGGGTGGGGTGAGGAGAGGATCTGAGAGACTGGTGAGGGGTTACTGACACTCCAGTGGTGAAGTAGCATTGCAAGTATAATAGGCTGGCGTGATATTAAAGCAGGAAGGGTTCTGGACTTGCATGCTGCTGACCCAATGTTCAATCCTTGGCACCACATATAGTTTGCAAAATTGTTCATGATGATTTGTTATAGGCATTCACTATTCCAACACCAATCCTTCCACCATCCTATCACCTTCCCTCTGCCATTTGCTTCACTAATGTTAAAAATCAAAATATGTTCTATGTGCCAATGTCCACATTTACTACAAAGCAATGCAAGAACTACTATATTTAGTATAGTTTTTCTAATATTAATAAAATGAGTAATAATTTAATGTTTTTAACTTTGAATCATTGCAATAAATTGTGTGACAGTTCAGTGTTAAAATGACCTTTAATCCTCCAAATTCCTGACATATTTTTTGGAACACTAGACACATAATTGATCAAAACTTGTTAATGACATACACTGAACATCATTTTTTATTTATTAAAACTTTAATGGGAATAGAGAAAGGATCTTGGGACAAAGTTTGCTGGTACTCTGCTGTTGGGTGGTAAAGTAGCACCAGAAGAATAATATTGTAAATAATAACAGCTTAATAAAACAACTGAAAAGGGGTCTGGATATAAAGTACAGTGGGTAGAGTTCTTGCCTTGCACATAGCCACACAAGATTCAGTCCCTGACACTCCAAATGAGCCCAACCCAAAGTAAGCACTCTGTGCAGAGCCAGGTGTGAGTACTGAGCATTGATTCATGTGGCCAAAAAAGCTAAATAACTGAAAAATACTAGAATATTGGTTATTTGTTTTCTGTAAATTTTATATTGAACTGTGTTATACTTATCTTATTCTGACTGATCACTAATATCAGCAGTTCAATGCAGAATTTTATATAAAGTGTAAGGGGAGAAAATTTACATAAAAAGGCCTTACATAGTTCATGCAAACTCCAAAATATATAAAAACAGAATATCTTTAAAAACTTTATGAATGATAGTTAAGGCATGATTATTACTAAATGGAACATAAATATAAAATTTAATGCAATATACTTTAGATTCCAGAATTGAAAACTTAAGTAAATAAGAATAAGAATCCACGGTAGGGCATTTGCCTTGCACGTAGCCAGCCCGGCCAAGCCAGGTTCAATTCCTCCGCCCCTCTCAGAGAGCCTGGCAAGCTACCGAGAGTATTCAATATGCCAAACACAGTAACAAGAAGTCTCACAATGGATACGTTACTGGGCCCGCTCGAGCAAATCGATGAACACCGGGAGGACAGTATTTGTTTTTTGTTTTATCCTATTATATTGCATTCCCACATGGCAAAGCCTGGCAAGCTACCGTGATGTATTCAATATGCCAAAAACAGTAACAAAAAGTCTCACAATTTTTGTGAGACATTACTGGTGCCCGCTCGAGCAAATCGATGAACAAAGAGAGGACAGTGCTACAGTGCTATATTGCATTGAAGGGTTTTATTTTCCTTATTTACATAGGTTAAAGTCATATAGCAATCAAAATTAGCACTTACTGATTTATTTTCTGATCATTCTATTTGCCATTATGTAAAGTTTTGTTGGAACAAGTAATATAAAATAAATCTGATATGCACCTAAGGGGGCAAGTTGGGGATGGGAGGGAAAATGGGGACATTGGTGGAGGGAAGGTAACACTGGTGGTGCTGGAACACAAAATGCCTGAAACAACTGTGTAATGAACACTCTTGTAAATCATGACAATATTAATAAAAACAAATTAAAAATAATTTGTAAAGTACATTTTGATCCTAATTTTTGTTTCTGTGTTTGCTTGTTTCGCATTATTTTTCTATGGAGAAAAAATTCCCCAATCTTCTGAGAGCTTAACTTTCCCCTTTCTTTTAAGTACTTCGTGTATGAGGAAAAAAACTACTTATGTAAATGCAGTATTTCATATTTCAGCAATCAATCAAAAGAAATAAATACTGCACAGCCAGCATCTTAAGAGTGCACTTAGGTATCTTATTGATCCCCAGAACATTAAACCTCTTATCAGTGTTATGACTATATTTTGGTCTTGGATGCATACACTGTCCCCAGTGATGTGGTTTTATAAGAGCTGTATTCATATAGTCAAGGGCATAACTTCACCTATAGATAGACTGTAACTGCTTGTAAATGTACTTTTGGAATTTTTAAAAATTATTTTTGTGGCATAGGGCTTAAAAGTTCACATTTCACTGTGATAATCCTACAATTACAGAAAAAAAGTGAATATGCAACTTAACATGCATTAACTTCTACAACTCTATTTGGAACTTGCCAAATTTGGGTAATATGAAACTATCTATAAAATAAAGCACTGTTTTCTTTATGTATCCTATGGCAATATTTCCAATGTTACAGGAATACTAAATTTGATGTTAGCTAAATTTTGTACAGGTTTACAATTAATAATCCATTGGAAATATAAATATTCATGTGGCATATACAATCAGTGAGTTGTATTTGGAATTTGTTAACATCAGGGAAAGGAAACTAAAAGATATGAACCATTTTGAGAAAACAAATTTGTTTCAGTATTATTATTATATTAGGGGATAATAGGAACAAAACACAAATTACACACTACATGCATATAATTTTATCTGAGAATTAGGTGAATTTAGAATATCACTGAATGAAGTAATGCAAGAGTAAGCAAAACACACAACTCATGTCTCAGATTTACATCTCAAACATATACTAGTGACCTTGGTACATACCTCCACCCTATGGAATTAAGGCATTAAAACTTTACTGATTTATTATTTTATCTTTAATTCACTGATTTTAGATAGCACACCCTTCTAACTCTACCCAGTTACTAATAATGCAAATTTTCCCAGATTCACTTCCATGAGCAAATGATCAATCCTTTTGAATATAAGTATTTTGCTGATATTTTATTGTGTGTAAATGATGTAAAATGTATTAAAATGTAGTTCAAGGACTGGAGAGATAGTTCAATGGGCATTGCACATAGGAGGTCCAGGTTTAATCCCTGGCATTTCAGTATTCCCCAAGGCTCATGAGCTCAGAACTAGAAAATTCCCCCAAGCACCTCCAGGTGTAGCCTTTCTCACCCTAAAATATGATTACATTTTCATTAAGTCACTTTATATTTTTTGTGACATTGACTATATTTTTTGCATTCCTTAATTCCATTTTCATGACCCCCAAAGCTTCAATACACAATAAGATTTTGGAAGGAGTATGCTAGTTATACCATTGCTTTATATAACTTGGATATTAATCCTTTATTGGATGAGCAGTAAGCAATTATTTTCAAAACAGACAAAATTTGGCAACAAGCTAAGTGTCTGGGAATAGATGACTGAATAAATAAATTATAGTACATGCACACCATGAAATACTGCGAGCGTATAAGAAAATGTGAAATCATGCAAGTTACTCCTATGTGACTAGATCTCGAGAGTATCACGTTCAGAGAAGTTAGTCAGAAGGTGAGGGACAAGCATAGATCATATCCCTAATATGAACGACATAAATAAATATAGTAGGGGAATAACGAAAAGGCAAAAATCCAAAGGCAAAAAACCTGAAAACTAGTCTTTAATAGAAAGCTTAGCATAGGGATGGGGTAGAGGGGGGGTGCTAACTGGAACAATGGTGGAGGAAAATGGAGTGTTTGGTGCTGAAATATTTTACATGATTACACGAATATTTTACACAATTACACAAATTACAAGAAACTTTTTACAGTACTGTAAATCAAAGTATATAAAATAGACCATTAAAAAAGAATTACCTGTTATATGGGATAAAAGTTTGTGCACAGAAATTGTTGATGTTGTATTTTAAGAAAGTATAAAATAATCAAGAGTTAATGAATGTTTGCATTTCAGTCCAACTGTATTTAGACTGAATCATCATACTACTAAAGATCAATAATTACAAACATTTAACATATTGATTTCTTTTCTTTTTTCTTTTTTTGCTTTTTTGGGTCACACCCAGCGATGCACAGGGAATACTCCTGGCTCTGCACTCAGGAATTATTCTGGGTGGTGCTCCGGGGACTATATGGGATGCTGGGGATCAAACTCGGGTCGGCCACATGCAAGGCAAATGCCCTACCTGCTGTGCTATCGCTGCAGCCCCTTGGATTATTCTTAAATCAAATTTTATTAATTTACTATTGGCTTACTATATACATATATACATAAATATATGTAGACTATAGCATTATACCTAAATCTACACATACAAACCACCCCAATTCTATTGCCATTATACTATTGAATTGAGCACCAAATTCATTGCTCCCAGCGCTGCTTCCACTTTCCAACCTTTACCATTGTACTTCTCAGAAACTCCAAGTAATTTTTGTAGTGTTTTGTTGGTCTGTCCACATTGGTTATATATATTCCATATAAAACTGAAACCAAACAATGATGCCTTGATTTTGACTGTATTTAGATATATTTCATGAAATGAAATCATGCTCTGTTTTTTCTGTGACTGACTGATTTCATGAAATATAATGCCCTCAAGTCCAACTATGTAAAAATGTTCTTAAGAATCAACGCACATTACAAAAATTTAAATGCATAATAGAGATCCATTCTATGTATACGCCGAATTCTTTTACTAATCATCAATCCATGAGCATTGAGATTATCCATATATCTTTACTACTGTGAAAAATAGAGTGAGAATCATAGGATTACAGATGGTTTTAGGGCTGGAGTGATAGGACAGCGGGTAAGATGCTTGACTTACATGTGGCCAGCATGCTGGGTTTCATCCCTAGTACCATAGTACCCCAAGCCCTATAGAAGTGATCCCTGAAAACAACGTCATTGATAGGCCCTGAGCACACTAGATGTGGTCCCAAACAAAACAAAACTAAAGTTCTTTGGAGAGTATCATGCTAAGTGAAATAAGTCAGGAGGAGAAGGACAGGCATAAAATGACTGCACTAATTTGAGCGATATTAAAAAAAAAAAGAAAGAAAGAAAGAAAGAAAGAAATCATAGTAAGAGACTAATATCCAAGGGCAGTAGAAAAAGGATCAGGACAAATGATCCACGGTTGGAAGCCTGCTTCAAGGGTTGAGGGAGAGGGTTCTTGGGATAGAGAAGGGACCATTAAGACAACAGTGATAGGAAGGGATTGCTCCAGATTGGAGATGTGTGCTGGAAGTGGGCAAATGACCAAACATGATGGCCTCTCAGTAACTGTATTGTAAACCAGAAAACCATAATACCCAAAAGGGAGAGGGAGAGAGAAGGGGAGAGAGGAGGGAGGAGAAAGAGGGAGAGAGAGAAAAGGATCTAGAGGGAGGGAGAGGGAGGGAGAAGGAGGGAGAAGGAGAAGGAAAGGGAAAAGAAAAGTGATGGCCACAGAGGCAGGCTTGGCAGAGTAGGGGGTGGAGGGATGCAGGGGATATTGGTGATGGGAAATGTACACTGGTGGAGGGATGGGTGTTGGAACACTGTATAACTGAAAGTTAATCATGAAAGCTGTGTATCTGTATCTCATGGTAATTCAATAAAATTTTTTTTTAAAAAAGCCCAGTGCACTAAGATTCCTTATCTTAAAAAATTATATACTGGTTTCTTAAAACATGGCAAGTTATTAGCTTAAATTCTAAATGAAACTATACTTTGTAGTATGGCCACAGCCTTCCCATTTTCAATTTATTCAGGATACATTAAATACTCTTCAAGTAACAACTGAACAATTAAATATAAATGCAGTACAATTAAAAATGCATGCTCTGTTGACTCAAAAACTTATTTCAGTAACATTGAAAAGGTTAGAATTTTTGTAAATATTGCACAAGATATAGCAAAAAGATAAAACCAGAAAAATAAAATAGGACACATATTTAGTTCTAATTTAATTTGAAACACCCATACTTAGTGTTTTACAACCTTGAGTTAGATTATCCCATAAGCAAACTAAAAATATTCACTAAGTGAATAGTGACCCCTTTTGAAGAATTTTAAATAATAGATAAAGTTACAGATATGAGCATCTATTTTAAATCATATTTTATTCAGAACCTATAACAAAATAATAGGGACATTTGATACCTATGCAGCAGTGAAAAAGAAAAAAAAAACAGAAAATACTATTGGAACACTAAATTCTCTTGAAGTAAAAATAAACTAGACATTCAAAATCCTTTCTTCTAAATCTCTTTGGTGTGGGTGGGCTTGGACTTCATCAAGTGGTGTTTAGTGACTACATCAGACTTTGTGCTCTGGAGTGACCCTAGGAAGTTCTCACAGGACCAAATGTGGCGACACATTCAAACCATGTTTGGTAGAATGCAAAGCAAGCATCTTAAGATCCCTATCTCTGTCCCTCTTCCAAATTCTGTGATGTTTTAAGAAAATGTTTCAATTAAAAATCAAGTACAAACTAATGATTGGGAAAGAACTTCTTTCCCAATATTTTTTAAAAATTTTTTATAATGTAGGAGTACTGCTATTTATTCAGCCATTGATTAAGCTGACTGAATTGAGCATGAACTCCACATTACTTTTTTTTATTCTGAATGTTAATTTTATTATTTATTATTTTATTTTAATGATTTACCATGAGGTAGATAGTTATAGACTTACAAACTTTTGTGTTTACATTTCAGTCATATAATGTCTGAGTACCTATCTCTCCACCACTGTGCATTCTCTACTACCAATGTTCTCAGTATGCCTCCCCCACCATCGCCCCCTGTCCCCCCAACCCCCACCACTGTGGCAGGCAGAATCCCTGTTTATTCTCTCTCTCTCCTTTAGTGTGCTGTGGTCTGCAATGCAGGTACTAAGTGGCCATCCTGTTTGGTCTATAGTCTACTCTCAGTACACATCTCCCATCCCTAGCGGATCTTCCAAGCATCCTTTGCTTGGTGGTCCCTATTTTTATCTGAACTGCCTTTTCCCCCAGCGTGTGTGGCCGGTTTCCAGGCTGTGGAGCAATCCTCTTATTCTTTGTCTGTCCTATCTCTGGATGTTAGTCTCCCATTTTGTTATTTTATATTCCAAATTATTTTATTATTTTATTATTATTTCCCCCCTTTCTTCCGATTTACTGTGAAATACAGTTACAAAGCTTTTATGTTTGAGCTTTGGTCATAGAGTCATCAAACACCCATCCCTTCACCAGTGCACATTTTCCACCATCAAAACTCCCAATATCCCCCTTCCCCACCTCCCTTCAAACCCTTCCCCTGCCTGTGTGGCGGACAATTTCCCCCTTACTCTCTCTCTAATTTGGTTACATTCAATATTTGAGTGAAACTACCACTCAAACTTGCAGAAAAGGCAATGCTAGATGATTTGTTTTGTATTGCTTGATATGGATAGAGTATAAGGTCCAGGAAATTCTGTGTCGTTCTCTTCCGGGAGCTTTAGTTTATAGTCTTAACCATTGATGAGATTACATGGTACCAGACTTCTTTCCCAATTTTTAAACATTTATTTAAATAGAAACAACTTAACCCACAACTAGGAGATAAAATAATTCAAATATCAGGGCTGGAGAGATAGAATGCACAGTGAGTGTTGTACTTGCCAAGGATGTAGCCAACCCAAATTCAATCCCTAGTATCCCATATGGTTCCCCAAGCCTTGCCATGAGTGATCCCAGTGCACAGACCCAGGAGTAAGCCCTGAGCACCACTGGATGTAGCCCCAACAACACAAAATAATTCAAATATCTTTCTCTGATTTTTAATATGGTAGTTGAGATATTTCTTGTTTTAGTGAAAAATTCAAAAGAATAATCCAATTTCATATTGTACCTACATTTATAAAATAATTTATGTGTACACTTAAATATTGCATACTTATCTTTTGTCTTTGCCTTAAGCAGTACAGGGAAAATATATTTTAAGTGATTAAAATTTTTTTTGAGGGGGCTTGTTTTGGGACCATGACTGAGACTGTTCAGGTAGTATTCCTGACTATGGAGTTAGGATTCACTACTGGTAGGCTCAAAGGACCATATGGGATGCCAGGTCAGCTACATCAAGGCAATTTCCCTACCTACTGGACTATCTATCTGGCCCATAAAATTGTTCAACTGTTCAGTGTTTAAGATTTTAATCATATGTTTAAATATAGGAAAATAAATCACAAAGCAGAGGATATTGGATACTTATTTTACATCTTATTTACTTTTTTCTATACACTAGGAATGGTTTTAGCTGTATTGAGCCTCATTAATTATTTATTCATTTTGTAAATCTTACAATGCACTAAACATTCAAGGAATAAATTCAATTAAAAAACTGACCTGCTTTCAGAATGTAAATAGGGAGACTTAAAGTCTCTAGGATTTCTAAGTCTTCCATCTTGTATGTATTATATATTCTCATATATAAATCTATGTATATATATATAGATGTCTATGTGACCACAGAAGATAATTAACAATGAAAAATAATGATCTCTCAATGTACTACTTTGTGATAGGTAAAGTTTGTCACCTGCCTTTGGTATCTGAATATCAAGGATTGTGACTTTCCACATACGCATATTCTGGTGAATATAAATCCACATTATAGAAAGAGTCAAAGATGAGAAATTTATTCCCAAATGGGTTGATAATGACTAATTATTTTTCTAAAGTGTCCTAACAGTTACACCCTCCAACTGCCGTGTAACCCCAACAAAGGCCAGGATCCAAAGATTATCACAACAAGCTCCCGGGAGAGCACAAGGCAGAGTCTCCTACCCTGTGTCTGACTATCCTCGCCAGGGCCCAACAGCTGAAGACTTCCAGGCCCCAACCAAGGCCTTACTGGAGCCACTCTCCACACACTTGGATAAGCCTCAGACATAACCGAACTGGCAGAGGAACCCAGGTGTGTGGGACCCGGGACTGAGATCTCTAAGCCTGCACGGTTTGGGACTGGACCTGTCAGTAGCTAGACAGTTATACCCTCCAACTGCCGTGTAACCCCAACAAAGGCCAGGATCCAAAGATTATCACAACAAGCTCCCGGGACTATTTATTTAATAATTTTCAGGATACCTTAAATATCCTTAAATATCCAACCCACACGGCAGAGCCTGGCAAGCTATCCGTGATCTATGCCAAATAGACCAAATTGATATGCCAAATCCAGTAATAAATGGATCTCATTTCCCTAACCCTGATTATGCAGAGTCGAGAAGGATATGGAAGGAGAAGCTGATAAAACACCAAGGCAGACATGGGCTGCCAAAACGCAGAAAAACAAAAATGATTGTCTGTACTTTTAATGCTCGTACGCTGGCATCTGCTGCATCCATTGAAGACCTTATGGTACAAGCACGAAAGATCAAGTACGACATCATTGGTCTGACCGAAACGAGAAGACATCAATCCCATCATGCTGTTTTCGACACTGGAGAAGAACTGTTCCTTGGAACATGTGATAAAAGAGGCGTCGGTGGTGTCGGTATCCTTGTCAACACAAACTTAGTCACAAGCATTGATTCATTTGAATGCCTAACAACCCGAATCGGACGATTACACTTGAATAAATGTGGCTCACTACCGGCAGTTTCTATCTTTGTTGTCTACGCACCAACATCCAGTTATGGTGAAAAAGAAACTGAGAAATTCTACATGGAGCTGGAGAAATTCTATAAAGAAGATCACACCTTCTACAAGATCATTGTCGGTGATTTTAATGCCAAGATAGGACCAAGAAGATCAGTCGATGAACTCCACATCGGAACCCATGGCCTGGAATGGAACGAACAAGGGGACAGACTGTCTGAGTTCATCATGTCAACCAAAACCTTCCATGGTAACTCACAGTTCCAAAAGGCTGAATCTAAACGTTGGACATGGGAGTCTCCCGATGGACGGTTACACAATGAAATAGACCACATCATATTCAATCGGCGGTTTTGCCTAACCGATGTTGCTGTTGTCCCAAAATTCCAAACGGGATCAGACCACCGTCTTCTTCGTGCAAAATTCTACCTCACAGAACGAGGAGAAAAGAATGCAAGGTTTAAGAAGAAGACTCCCAGAACAACCACCAACTGGGAACTCTTTGGCTCTGTTGCAGCAACATGGGAAGATGCCGTCATTGACAACATTGATGAGGAATACGATCGAATGATTCAGCACCTCCATGATTGTGCAAGGAATGCCAAGAGAGAGATAACCACAAAAAACCGTCTTTCTTCGAACACTCTTGAACTTATTCGCCAACGTGGCGTGGCACGTGCCTCAGGCAACAAAAAGAAAACGTCCGAACTGGCAAAACAGTGCAGAAAAGCCATCAAGGATGACCTCAAAAACAGGAGAGCAGCAGTACTGGTAGATGCAGCAGAAGCTGGGAAAAACATTCGTAATGCCCGCCTGTCCTTCACCAACTACAAAACCAAGATGACTGCCCTCCGACATCATGATGGATCTATCACATCTTCCAGAAGGGCAATGGAGAAGATTATTCATGACTTCTACTCAGATCTCTTTAATAGCCACATCCACTTGCCCACATACCACATACCACATGATGGATATGTCGTTCCCAATGTTCTCCCTTCCAAAATCCAACATGCCATCTCGTCGGTAAAGAAACAAAAAGCACCTGGCCCAGACAAGATCAGACCTGAACACCTGAAGAACTTACCATCAGTACTCATCAACACATTAGCTCGACTCTTCACACGCTACCTGTCTGAATGCAAGGTTCCATTCCAATGGAAAACCAGCAAGACTGTACTACTATACAAGAAAGGAGACATCCACGACATTGGCAACTATCGCCCAATCTGCCTATTGTCTGTCATCTACAAACTATTCACTCGAGTCATCCTGAATAGGATTAGCAGAACACTAGATGAAGGACAACCATGTGAACAAGCTGGATTCCGAAAAGGATTCAGTACCATTGACCATATCCACACAATAACCAAGCTCATTGAGGTATCTCGGGAGTTCAAGATGCCGCTCTGTCTAACGTTCATTGATTTAAAGAAGGCCTTTGATTCTGTTGAGACAGAAGCGGTCATGGAAGCCCTAGCCAATCAGGGCGTACAAACTCAATACATCAGGATCCTTCGTGAGCTCTATTGCGGATTCACTACCAAGATCTCACCATTCTACAAAGAAGTAATCATCCATATCAAGAGAGGGGTTCGGCAGGGTGATACCATTTCACCAAAACTCTTCAGTGCCACCCTCGAGAACATCATGCGACGACTAGAATGGGAAAACATGGGAGTGAAGATAGATGGTCGGCAACTACACCACCTCCGCTTTGCTGATGACATCGTTCTAATAACACCAAACATCAGCCAAGCAGCACAAATGCTTGCGGACTTTGACCGTGAGTGTGGAAAGGTCGGACTACAGCTGAATCTTACGAAGACAATGTTTATGAGAAACAGCCTTGTTCCTGACGCTCCATTCGCTCTCAACGGAACCACCATCTCCGAATGCAACAGTTATATATACTTAGGTCGAGAAATCAACATGATGAATGACCTGGCACCTGAGTTACGCAGGAGGAAGAGAGCAGCTTGGAATGCCTTCAAGAGCATTGAAGAAATAACTAAAAGGACAAAGAACCTCCAACTACGAGCACATCTCTTTGATTCCACTATTCTTCCTGCATTAACGTATGCCTCAGAGACCTGGACCCTACGAAAACAGGATGAGAACACTATTCGGGTCTCTCAAAGAGGAATCGAAAGAACTATGCTTGGAATATCACGATTCACTCAAATGAGAGATAGAATCCGGAGTTCTGATCTTCGTCAACGCTCAAGAATCAGAGACGCTGTCTCATTTGCCAAGACATCAAAAATCAGATGGGCTGGACATGTAATGAGGTTTACAGACAACCGCTGGACTAGAGCCATTACTGATTGGATTCCACGAGACATCAAAAGATCACGTGGACGCCCACCTATAAAATGGTCAGACTTCTTCGTCAAGACCCTAAATGATCGGTTTGAGGCTCTACATGTTCCTAAAACGAACAGATACCATTGGGCTACGCTAGCACGCAACCGGGATGAATGGAGACGTTACTGGCACCCGCTCGAATAAATCGATGAATAACGGGGATTAAGTGATTAAGTGATTAAGTCCTAACAGGGGGCTGGATAGATAGTATAGTGGGCAGTGCACTTGCCTTGCATACCACTGACCCAAGTTCAATCCTGGGCAGCCCATCTGCATTTGTCAAGAGTGAGCCCTGAGCACAGAGCCAGAAATAAGTCTACAGGGCATGGTCCAAAGACTAAAAATAAATATATAAGTAATACAAAGTGGTCCTATCCATATTCCTAGTAGTAGGCCTTAAAATACCACTTCCTCATTATTCTTCGACTTTAACATAAATTTATAAACAAACCCATTGCTAATTTGATAGAGATAAAGTGATATTTTATCTAAATTCCTCTTTTTCAATTTTGTGTTTCTTCGCTAAAAAGTTCCAGTTCAGGTATTTTATCCTTTCTCTGTAAGACATTGTTTAAATTCCTTTTCACATTATGGCACTTTTCTCTACCAATTTTGTGTGTTGCGATATCTTCTACTTCTGTGTTGTCTTTCTCCATTCTAATGGTATCTTTTGATGAACAAAATTGAGATTTTTTTTCTTTTTTTTGCTTTTTGAGTCACACCTGGCAATGCACAGGGATTACTCCTGGCTCTTCACTCAGGAATTACTCCTGGCAGTGCTCAGGGGACCATATGGGATGCTGGGAGTCGAATCTGGGTTGGCCGGGTGCAAGGCAAACACCCTATCGCTCCAGTCCCAAAATTGAGATTTTACTGCAGTTGTCTTAAACGTTTTAATCATGCACAGCTAAAACATAAAATGCCATGCAATATTAATTAATTAAAAATATTTTAATTTATGTTACTGCCTTTAGAGTATTTCTTTTGTAAAACACAACTCTATACTCAGGGCTACAAATATTATCTATTCTAAAATATATAGAGGTTACTGTTCTACCTTTACATTTTAACTTACTTGGAATTATTTCCATATGCAGTGCAATTCAATATCAGATTGAATTTGTTCCATATGAACAGCATTCTTTCAAACATTTCAGAAAGAACTTCAGTTCTACACTGATGTTCAGTGCCACCTCTATCAAAAAATCAATTATCACTTATGCAGAGATTTGTTTCTTTATTCCAATTTTGCTCCACTGGTCTACTTGTCTATCCTTGTATAAATAGCAGAGTCTACTTAACCATAGTTTTACAATATACCATATTACAGAAACTCTCCCTGGTTTGCTTATAGAACACTCTTAATTTCCTAGCCTTTTTCAGTTTTCTCTATATTTTACAATTGTCCAGTTGGATTACAAAGTTTAAAAAACATAATAAAATAAAAGCTATTGTAATTCATATTTTTATCATTGTACACTCAATATGTAGGAAACATTCATCTTTTTAATACTATAATTTATTAATTCTAGTCTAATATTGAGGTCTTTAAAACATTTTGAATTAACTGTGAATATTAGAAGACAAGGGTCCAGATGGTTTTTTTTTTCTTTTTCATATGGTTATACTGTTTTTTTTTTCAGCACCATGTGTTAAAGATTTCATTGCGTTACTTCATGTACCCAGCTCCTTTGTCTTAGAGTCACTGACCATAAATCATGGTTTATATCTGGGTTTTCAATTCTGTTTGACTGATTTGAATGTCCTATTTCAGAATGACACTGTTATGATTTCTATAGTTTCATAAGTATAATTCAAGATCAGGTATTACTACCATCTTCCTTTACCTTATAATTGATCTGATTCATCCAAGAGTATTGTCGCTATATGCAAATTATAGTAGAGTTTGTTCTAAGTCGTTGAGAATGTAATTATAATTTTCTTTGCGGGGAGCAGAGAGATAGTACAGGAGGTTAAGACTCCTTACATGCAGTCAATCCCAGTTTGCTCTCTGGCACCACCAGGGGTCACTCTTGAGCAGAGAGCCAAGTACAGCCCCCAAGTACTGCCAGGTATAACCTCAACCCCCAAAAGATAAAACCTCAGTATTTTGATAGGAACTGCTTTGAATTTCTAAAATACTTTAAGTAGAAAGCTCAATTTTTGACAACATTCTTCTAATTTATGAACATCGAATATTTTTCCATTTACTGGTATCCTCTTTTCCTTCTTTCAATCGTGAGTTTCTGGAACCAGAGAGATGTTCCAGTGGATAATGTATTGGTATTGTTTGTGGCTGATTCAGTTTCTATCACTAACATGAAATACAGTCTCTTAAATCCTAAAATAGTGATCACTGAGCACAGAACTAGGGATAATCCCCAAGCATTTCTGGGATGGGCACCCCTTCAAAATAAAAACCCTCAAAAGTGAGTGTCCCGTTCCTCTCTGGAAAGAAAGATGGCGGCCGCACGGGAGCCTTGTGGAAAGCGGGTTTGAGCCGGGCTCGGGGGGGGAGCAGCGGGGACCTCATGGGAAGGGGGGCTTTGTGGGCCGTCCCCCACGCCCCACCGGGGTCGCCAGCTGCCCCCCACGAGCGGCTCTCCGGCACGGCCACGGCCCCGGAGGCACAAGGACTTAGCATAGAGAACCAGCCGCTTGGAGCAGAAAAGCAAATGGACTTGTGTTGATCCGCGCCACCAAGCCTGCCCGGAGGGGGAAGGGCGTTGACCAGCCCGCCCGCTCCTCTCTGGAAAGAAAGATGGCGGCCGCACGGGAGCCTTGTGGAAAGCGGGTTTGAGCCGGGCTCGGGGGGGGAGCAGCGGGGACCTCATGGGAAGGGGGGCTTTGTGGGCCGTCCCCCACGCCCCACCGGGGTCGCCAGCTGCCCCCCACGAGCGGCTCTCCGGCACGGCCACGGCCCCGGAGGCACAAGGACTTAGCACAGAGAACCAGCCGCTTGGAGCAGAAAAGCAAATGGACTTGTGTTGATCCGCGCCACCAAGCCTGCCCGGAGGGGGAAGGGCGTTGACCAGCCCGCCCGTTCCTCTCTGGAAAGAAAGATGGCGGCCGCACGGGAGCCTTGTGGAAAGCGGGTTTGAGCCGGGCTCGGGGGGGGGAGCAGCGGGGACCTCATGGGAAGGGGGGCTTTGTGGGCCGTCCCCCACGCCCCACCGGGGTCGCCAGCTGCCCCCCACGAGCGGCTCTCCGGCACGGCCACGGCCCCGGAGGCACAAGGACTTAGCACAGAGAACCAGCCGCTTGGAGCAGAAAAGCAAATGGACTTGTGTTGATCCGCGCCACCAAGCCTGCCCGGAGGGGGAAGGGCGTTGACCAGCCCGCCCGCTCCTCTCTGGAAAGAAAGATGGCGGCCGCATGGGAGCCTTGTGGAAAGCGGGTTTGAGCCGGGCTCGGGGGGGGAGCAGCGGGGACCTCATGGGAAGGGGGGCTTTGTGGGCCGTCCCCCACGCCCCACCGGGGTCGCCAGCTGCCCCCCACGAGCGGCTCTCCGGCACGGCCACGGCCCCGGAGGCACAAGGACTTGGCACAGAGAACCAGCCGCTTGGAGCAGAAGAGCAGATGGACTTGTGTTGATCCGCGCCACCGGGCCTGCCCGGAGGGGGAAGGGCGTTGACCAGCCCGCCCGTTCCTCTCTGGAAAGAAAGATGGCGGCCGCACGGGAGCCTTGTGGAAAGCGGGTTTGAGCCGGGCTCGGGGGGGGAGCAGCGGGGACCTCATGGGAAGGGGGGCTTTGTGGGCCGTCCCCCACGCCCCACCAGGGTCGCCAGCTGCCCCCCACGAGCGGCTCTCCGGCACGGCCACGGCCCCGGAGGCACAAGGACTTAGCACAGAGAACCAGCCGCTTGGAGCAGAAAAGCAAATGGACTTGTGTTGATCCGCGCCACCAAGCCTGCCCGGAGGGGGAAGGGCGTTGACCAGCCCGCCCGCTCCTCTCTGGAAAGAAAGATGGCGGCCGCACGGGAGCCTTGTGGAAAGCGGGTTTGAGCCGGGCTCGGGGGGGGAGCAGCGGGGACCTCATGGGAAGGGGGGCTTTGTGGGCCGTCCCCCACGCCCCACCGGGGTCGCCAGCTGCACCCCACGAGCGGCTCTCCGGCGCGGCCACGGCCCCGGAGGCGCGAGGACTTAGCACAGAGAGCCAGCCGCTTGGAGCAGAAAAGCAAATGGACTTGTGTTGATCCGCGCCACCAAGCCTGCCCGGAGGGGGAAGGGCGTTGACCAGCCCGCCCGTTCCTCTCTGGAAAGAAAGATGGCGGCCGCACGGGAGCCTTGTGGAAAGCGGGTTTGAGCCGGGCTCGGGGGGGGGAGCAGCGGGGACCTCATGGGAAGGGGGGCTTTGTGGGCCGTCCCCCACGCCCCACCGGGGTCGCCAGCTGCCCCCCACGAGCGGCTCTCCGGCACGGCCACGGCCCCGGAGGCACAAGGACTTGGCACAGAGAACCAGCCGCTTGGAGCAGAAGAGCAGATGGACTTGTGTTGATCCGCGCCACCGGGCCTGCCCGGAGGGGGAAGGGCGTTGACCAGCCCGCCCGTTCCTCTCTGGAAAGAAAGATGGCGGCCGCACGGGAGCCTTGTGGAAAGCGGGTTTGAGCCGGGCTCGGGGGGGGAGCAGCGGGGACCTCATGGGAAGGGGGGCTTTGTGGGCCGTCCCCCACGCCCCACCGGGGTCGCCAGCTGCCCCCCACGAGCGGCTCTCCGGCACGGCCACGGCCCCGGAGGCACAAGGACTTAGCATAGAGAACCAGCCGCTTGGAGCAGAAAAGCAAATGGACTTGTGTTGATCCGCGCCACCAAGCCTGCCCGGAGGGGGAAGGGCGTTGACCAGCCCGCCCGCTCCTCTCTGGAAAGAAAGATGGCGGCCGCACGGGAGCCTTGTGGAAAGCGGGTTTGAGCCGGGCTCGGGGGGGGGAGCAGCGGGGACCTCATGGGAAGGGGGGCTTTGTGGGCCGTCCCCCACGCCCCACCGGGGTCGCCAGCTGCCCCCCACGAGCGGCTCTCCGGCACGGCCACGGCCCCGGAGGCACAAGGACTTAGCACAGAGAACCAGCCGCTTGGAGCAGAAAAGCAAATGGACTTGTGTTGATCCGCGCCACCAAGCCTGCCCGGAGGGGGAAGGGCGTTGACCAGCCCGCCCGTTCCTCTCTGGAAGGAAGGATGGCGGCCGCACGGGAGCCTTGTGGAAAGCGGGTTTGAGCCGGGCTCGGGGGGGGAGCAGCGGGGACCTCATGGGAAGGGGGGCTTTGTGGGCCGTCCCCCACGCCCCACCGGGGTCGCCAGCTGCCCCCCACGAGCGGCTCTCCGGCACGGCCACGGCCCCGGAGGCACAAGGACTTAGCACAGAGAACCAGCCGCTTGGAGCAGAAAAGCAAATGGACTTGTGTTGATCCGCGCCACCAAGCCTGCCCGGAGGGGGAAGGGCGTTGACCAGCCCGCCCGCTCCTCTCTGGAAAGAAAGATGGCGGCCGCACGGGAGCCTTGTGGAAAGCGGGTTTGAGCCGGGCTCGGGGGGGGAGCAGCGGGGACCTCATGGGAAGGGGGGCTTTGTGGGCCGTCCCCCACGCCCCACCGGGGTCGCCAGCTGCCCCCCACGAGCGGCTCTCCGGCACGGCCACGGCCCCGGAGGCACAAGGACTTAGCACAGAGAACCAGCCGCTTGGAGCAGAAAAGCAAATGGACTTGTGTTGATCCGCGCCACCAAGCCTGCCCGGAGGGGGAAGGGCGTTGACCAGCCCGCCCGTTCCTCTCTGGAAAGAAAGATGGCGGCCGCACGGGAGCCTTGTGGAAAGCGGGTTTGAGCCGGGCTCGGGGGGGGAGCAGCGGGGACCTCATGGGAAGGGGGGCTTTGTGGGCCGTCCCCCACGCCCCACCGGGGTCGCCAGCTGCCCCCCACGAGCGGCTCTCCGGCACGGCCACGGCCCCGGAGGCACAAGGACTTAGCACAGAGAACCAGCCGCTTGGAGCAGAAAAGCAAATGGACTTGTGTTGATCCGCGCCACCAAGCCTGCCCGGAGGGGGAAGGGCGTTGACCAGCCCGCCCGCTCCTCTCTGGAAAGAAAGATGGCGGCCGCACGGGAGCCTTGTGGAAAGCAGGTTTGAGCCGGGCTCGGGGGGGGAGCAGCGGGGACCTCATGGGAAGGGGGGCTTTGTGGGCCGTCCCCCACGCCCCACCGGGGTCGCCAGCTGCCCCCCACGAGCGGCTCTCCGGCACGGCCACGGCCCCGGAGGCGCGAGGACTTAGCACAGAGAACCAGCCGCTTGGAGCAGAAAAGCAAATGGACTTGTGTTGATCCGCGCCACCAAGCCTGCCCGGAGGGGGAAGGGCGTTGACCAGCCCGCCCGTTCCTCTCTGGAAAGAAAGATGGCGGCCGCACGGGAGCCTTGTGGAAAGCGGGTTTGGGCCGGGCTCGGGGGGGGGAGCAGCGGGGACCTCATGGGAAGGGGGGCTTTGTGGGCCGTCCCCCACGCCCCACCGGGGTCGCCAGCTGCCCCCCACGAGCGGCTCTCCGGCACGGCCACGGCCCCGGAGGCACAAGGACTTGGCACAGAGAACCAGCCGCTTGGAGCAGAAGAGCAGATGGACTTGTGTTGATCCGCGCCACCGGGCCTGCCCGGAGGGGAAAGGGCGTTGACCAGCCCGCCCGTTCCTCTCTGGAAAGAAAGATGGCGGCCGCACGGGAGCCTTGTGGAAAGCGGGTTTGAGCCGGGCTCGGGGGGGGAGCAGCGGGGACCTCATGGGAAGGGGGGCTTTGTGGGCCGTCCCCCACGCCCCACCGGGGTCGCCAGCTGCCCCCCACGAGCGGCTCTCCGGCACGGCCACGGCCCCGGAGGCACAAGGACTTAGCACAGAGAACCAGCCGCTTGGAGCAGAAAAGCAAATGGACTTGTGTTGATCCGCGCCACCAAGCCTGCCCGGAGGGGGAAGGGCGTTGACCAGCCCGCCCGCTCCTCTCTGGAAAGAAAGATGGCGGCCGCACGGGAGCCTTGTGGAAAGCGGGTTTGAGCCGGGCTCGGGGGGGGAGCAGCGGGGACCTCATGGGAAGGGGGGCTTTGTGGGCCGTCCCCCACGCCCCACCGGGGTCGCCAGCTGCCCCCCACGAGCGGCTCTCCGGCGCGGCCACGGCCCCGGAGGCGCGAGGACTTAGCACAGAGAGCCAGCCGCTTGGAGCAGAAAAGCAAATGGACTTGTGTTGATCCGCGCCACCAAGCCTGCCCGGAGGGGGAAGGGCGTTGACCAGCCCGCCCGTTCCTCTCTGGAAAGAAAGATGGCGGCCGCACGGGAGCCTTGTGGAAAGCGGGTTTGAGCCGGGCTCGGGGGGGGGAGCAGCGGGGACCTCATGGGAAGGGGGGCTTTGTGGGCCGTCCCCCACGCCCCACCGGGGTCGCCAGCTGCCCCCCACGAGCGGCTCTCCGGCACGGCCACGGCCCCGGAGGCACAAGGACTTAGCACAGAGAACCAGCCGCTTGGAGCAGAAAAGCAAATGGACTTGTGTTGATCCGCGCCACCAAGCCTGCCCGGAGGGGGAAGGGCGTTGACCAGCCCGCCCGCTCCTCTCTGGAAAGAAAGATGGCGGCCGCACGGGAGCCTTGTGGAAAGCGGGTTTGAGCCGGGCTCGGGGGGGGAGCAGCGGGGACCTCATGGGAAGGGGGGCTTTGTGGGCCGTCCCCCACGCCCCACCGGGGTCGCCAGCTGCCCCCCACGAGCGGCTCTCCGGCGCGGCCACGGCCCCGGAGGCGCGAGGACTTAGCACAGAGAGCCAGCCGCTTGGAGCAGAAAAGCAAATGGACTTGTGTTGATCCGCGCCACCAAGCCTGCCCGGAGGGGGAAGGGCGTTGACCAGCCCGCCCGTTCCTCTCTGGAAAGAAAGATGGCGGCCGCACGGGAGCCTTGTGGAAAGCGGGTTTGAGCCGGGCTCCGGGGGGGGAGCAGCGGGGACCTCATGGGAAGGGGGGCTTTGTGGGCCGTCCCCCACGCCCCACCGGGGTCGCCAGCTGCCCCCCACGAGCGGCTCTCCGGCACGGCCACGGCCCCGGAGGCACAAGGACTTAGCACAGAGAACCAGCCGCTTGGAGCAGAAAAGCAAATGGACTTGTGTTGATCCGCGCCACCAAGCCTGCCCGGAGGGGGAAGGGCGTTGACCAGCCCGCCCGCTCCTCTCTGGAAAGAAAGATGGCGGCCGCACGGGAGCCTTGTGGAAAGCGGGTTTGAGCCGGGCTCGGGGGGGGAGCAGCGGGGACCTCATGGGAAGGGGGGCTTTGTGGGCCGTCCCCCACGCCCCACCGGGGTCGCCAGCTGCCCCCCACGAGCGGCTCTCCGGCGCGGCCACGGCCCCGGAGGCGCGAGGACTTAGCACAGAGAGCCAGCCGCTTGGAGCAGAAAAGCAAATGGACTTGTGTTGATCCGCGCCACCAAGCCTGCCCGGAGGGGGAAGGGCGTTGACCAGCCCGCCCGTTCCTCTCTGGAAAGAAAGATGGCGGCCGCACGGGAGCCTTGTGGAAAGCGGGTTTGAGCCGGGCTCGGGGGGGGGAGCAGCGGGGACCTCATGGGAAGGGGGGCTTTGTGGGCCGTCCCCCACGCCCCACCGGGGTCGCCAGCTGCCCCCCACGAGCGGCTCTCCGGCACGGCCACGGCCCCGGAGGCACAAGGACTTAGCACAGAGAACCAGCCGCTTGGAGCAGAAAAGCAAATGGACTTGTGTTGATCCGCGCCACCAAGCCTGCCCGGAGGGGGAAGGGCGTTGACCAGCCCGCCCGCTCCTCTCTGGAAAGAAAGATGGCGGCCGCACGGGAGCCTTGTGGAAAGCGGGTTTGAGCCGGGCTCGGGGGGGGAGCAGCGGGGACCTCATGGGAAGGGGGGCTTTGTGGGCCGTCCCCCACGCCCCACCGGGGTCGCCAGCTGCCCCCCACGAGCGGCTCTCCGGCGCGGCCACGGCCCCGGAGGCGCGAGGACTTAGCACAGAGAGCCAGCCGCTTGGAGCAGAAAAGCAAATGGACTTGTGTTGATCCGCGCCACCAAGCCTGCCCGGAGGGGGAAGGGCGTTGACCAGCCCGCCCGTTCCTCTCTGGAAAGAAAGATGGCGGCCGCACGGGAGCCTTGTGGAAAGCGGGTTTGAGCCGGGCTCGGGGGGGGGAGCAGCGGGGACCTCATGGGAAGGGGGGCTTTGTGGGCCGTCCCCCACGCCCCACCGGGGTCGCCAGCTGCCCCCCACGAGCGGCTCTCCGGCACGGCCACGGCCCCGGAGGCACAAGGACTTAGCACAGAGAACCAGCCGCTTGGAGCAGAAAAGCAAATGGACTTGTGTTGATCCGCGCCACCAAGCCTGCCCGGAGGGGGAAGGGCGTTGACCAGCCCGCCCGCTCCTCTCTGGAAAGAAAGATGGCGGCCGCACGGGAGCCTTGTGGAAAGCGGGTTTGAGCCGGGCTCGGGGGGGGAGCAGCGGGGACCTCATGGGAAGGGGGGCTTTGTGGGCCGTCCCCCACGCCCCACCGGGGTCGCCAGCTGCCCCCCACGAGCGGCTCTCCGGCGCGGCCACGGCCCCGGAGGCGCGAGGACTTAGCACAGAGAGCCAGCCGCTTGGAGCAGAAAAGCAAATGGACTTGTGTTGATCCGCGCCACCAAGCCTGCCCGGAGGGGGAAGGGCGTTGACCAGCCCGCCCGTTCCTCTCTGGAAAGAAAGATGGCGGCCGCACGGGAGCCTTGTGGAAAGCGGGTTTGAGCCGGGCTCGGGGGGGGGAGCAGCGGGGACCTCATGGGAAGGGGGGCTTTGTGGGCCGTCCCCCACGCCCCACCGGGGTCGCCAGCTGCCCCCCACGAGCGGCTCTCCGGCACGGCCACGGCCCCGGAGGCACAAGGACTTAGCACAGAGAACCAGCCGCTTGGAGCAGAAAAGCAAATGGACTTGTGTTGATCCGCGCCACCAAGCCTGCCCGGAGGGGGAAGGGCGTTGACCAGCCCGCCCGCTCCTCTCTGGAAAGAAAGATGGCGGCCGCACGGGAGCCTTGTGGAAAGCGGGTTTGAGCCGGGCTCGGGGGGGGAGCAGCGGGGACCTCATGGGAAGGGGGGCTTTGTGGGCCGTCCCCCACGCCCCACCGGGGTCGCCAGCTGCCCCCCACGAGCGGCTCTCCGGCGCGGCCACGGCCCCGGAGGCGCGAGGACTTAGCACAGAGAGCCAGCCGCTTGGAGCAGAAAAGCAAATGGACTTGTGTTGATCCGCGCCACCAAGCCTGCCCGGAGGGGGAAGGGCGTTGACCAGCCCGCCCGTTCCTCTCTGGAAAGAAAGATGGCGGCCGCACGGGAGCCTTGTGGAAAGCGGGTTTGAGCCGGGCTCGGGGGGGGGAGCAGCGGGGACCTCATGGGAAGGGGGGCTTTGTGGGCCGTCCCCCACGCCCCACCGGGGTCGCCAGCTGCCCCCCACGAGCGGCTCTCCGGCACGGCCACGGCCCCGGAGGCACAAGGACTTGGCACAGAGAACCAGCCGCTTGGAGCAGAAGAGCAGATGGACTTGTGTTGATCCGCGCCACCGGGCCTGCCCGGAGGGGGAAGGGCGTTGACCAGCCCGCCCGTTCCTCTCTGGAAAGAAAGATGGCGGCCGCACGGGAGCCTTGTGGAAAGCGGGTTTGAGCCGGGCTCGGGGGGGGAGCAGCGGGGACCTCATGGGAAGGGGGGCTTTGTGGGCCGTCCCCCACGCCCCACCGGGGTCGCCAGCTGCCCCCCACGAGCGGCTCTCCGGCGCGGCCACGGCCCCGGAGGCGCGAGGACTTAGCACAGAGAGCCAGCCGCTTGGAGCAGAAAAGCAAATGGACTTGTGTTGATCCGCGCCACCAAGCCTGCCCGGAGGGGGAAGGGCGTTGACCAGCCCGCCCGTTCCTCTCTGGAAAGAAAGATGGCGGCCGCACGGGAGCCTTGTGGAAAGCGGGTTTGAGCCGGGCTCGGGGGGGGGAGCAGCGGGGACCTCATGGGAAGGGGGGCTTTGTGGGCCGTCCCCCACGCCCCACCGGGGTCGCCAGCTGCCCCCCACGAGCGGCTCTCCGGCACGGCCACGGCCCCGGAGGCACAAGGACTTAGCACAGAGAACCAGCCGCTTGGAGCAGAAAAGCAAATGGACTTGTGTTGATCCGCGCCACCAAGCCTGCCCGGAGGGGGAAGGGCGTTGACCAGCCCGCCCGCTCCTCTCTGGAAAGAAAGATGGCGGCCGCACGGGAGCCTTGTGGAAAGCGGGTTTGAGCCGGGCTCGGGGGGGGAGCAGCGGGGACCTCATGGGAAGGGGGGCTTTGTGGGCCGTCCCCCACGCCCCACCGGGGTCGCCAGCTGCCCCCCACGAGCGGCTCTCCGGCGCGGCCACGGCCCCGGAGGCGCGAGGACTTAGCACAGAGAGCCAGCCGCTTGGAGCAGAAAAGCAAATGGACTTGTGTTGATCCGCGCCACCAAGCCTGCCCGGAGGGGGAAGGGCGTTGACCAGCCCGCCCGTTCCTCTCTGGAAAGAAAGATGGCGGCCGCACGGGAGCCTTGTGGAAAGCGGGTTTGAGCCGGGCTCGGGGGGGGGGAGCAGCGGGGACCTCATGGGAAGGGGGGCTTTGTGGGCCGTCCCCCACGCCCCACCGGGGTCGCCAGCTGCCCCCCACGAGCGGCTCTCCGGCACGGCCACGGCCCCGGAGGCACAAGGACTTAGCACAGAGAACCAGCCGCTTGGAGCAGAAAAGCAAATGGACTTGTGTTGATCCGCGCCACCAAGCCTGCCCGGAGGGGGAAGGGCGTTGACCAGCCCGCCCGCTCCTCTCTGGAAAGAAAGATGGCGGCCGCACGGGAGCCTTGTGGAAAGCGGGTTTGAGCCGGGCTCGGGGGGGGAGCAGCGGGGACCTCATGGGAAGGGGGGCTTTGTGGGCCGTCCCCCACGCCCCACCGGGGTCGCCAGCTGCCCCCCACGAGCGGCTCTCCGGCGCGGCCACGGCCCCGGAGGCGCGAGGACTTAGCACAGAGAGCCAGCCGCTTGGAGCAGAAAAGCAAATGGACTTGTGTTGATCCGCGCCACCAAGCCTGCCCGGAGGGGGAAGGGCGTTGACCAGCCCGCCCGTTCCTCTCTGGAAAGAAAGATGGCGGCCGCACGGGAGCCTTGTGGAAAGCGGGTTTGAGCCGGGCTCGGGGGGGGGGAGCAGCGGGGACCTCATGGGAAGGGGGGCTTTGTGGGCCGTCCCCCACGCCCCACCGGGGTCGCCAGCTGCCCCCCACGAGCGGCTCTCCGGCACGGCCACGGCCCCGGAGGCACAAGGACTTAGCACAGAGAACCAGCCGCTTGGAGCAGAAAAGCAAATGGACTTGTGTTGATCCGCGCCACCAAGCCTGCCCGGAGGGGGAAGGGCGTTGACCAGCCCGCCCGCTCCTCTCTGGAAAGAAAGATGGCGGCCGCACGGGAGCCTTGTGGAAAGCGGGTTTGAGCCGGGCTCGGGGGGGGAGCAGCGGGGACCTCATGGGAAGGGGGGCTTTGTGGGCCGTCCCCCACGCCCCACCGGGGTCGCCAGCTGCCCCCCACGAGCGGCTCTCCGGCGCGGCCACGGCCCCGGAGGCGCGAGGACTTAGCACAGAGAGCCAGCCGCTTGGAGCAGAAAAGCAAATGGACTTGTGTTGATCCGCGCCACCAAGCCTGCCCGGAGGGGGAAGGGCGTTGACCAGCCCGCCCGTTCCTCTCTGGAAAGAAAGATGGCGGCCGCACGGGAGCCTTGTGGAAAGCGGGTTTGAGCCGGGCTCGGGGGGGGGAGCAGCGGGGACCTCATGGGAAGGGGGGCTTTGTGGGCCGTCCCCCACGCCCCACCGGGGTCGCCAGCTGCCCCCCACGAGCGGCTCTCCGGCACGGCCACGGCCCCGGAGGCACAAGGACTTAGCACAGAGAACCAGCCGCTTGGAGCAGAAAAGCAAATGGACTTGTGTTGATCCGCGCCACCAAGCCTGCCCGGAGGGGGAAGGGCGTTGACCAGCCCGCCCGCTCCTCTCTGGAAAGAAAGATGGCGGCCGCACGGGAGCCTTGTGGAAAGCGGGTTTGAGCCGGGCTCGGGGGGGGAGCAGCGGGGACCTCATGGGAAGGGGGGCTTTGTGGGCCGTCCCCCACGCCCCACCGGGGTCGCCAGCTGCCCCCCACGAGCGGCTCTCCGGCGCGGCCACGGCCCCGGAGGCGCGAGGACTTAGCACAGAGAGCCAGCCGCTTGGAGCAGAAAAGCAAATGGACTTGTGTTGATCCGCGCCACCAAGCCTGCCCGGAGGGGGAAGGGCGTTGACCAGCCCGCCCGTTCCTCTCTGGAAAGAAAGATGGCGGCCGCACGGGAGCCTTGTGGAAAGCGGGTTTGAGCCGGGCTCGGGGGGGGGGAGCAGCGGGGACCTCATGGGAAGGGGGGCTTTGTGGGCCGTCCCCCACGCCCCACCGGGGTCGCCAGCTGCCCCCCACGAGCGGCTCTCCGGCACGGCCACGACTCCAGGACACAGAAACCAATCTCTTAACTAGCTAACTTTTAATAGAAATTCTTCCAGGGTCAATAAGTAAAATAGCAGAAATTCAAAACCGCGCGGCCGCTATCGCGGCCGCGCGACATCATTTTATTCTTAAACCAAGTTGTAGAAAGCAAATCATTTCACAACGCTGTTTCAGCATGTCTGATTGGGGGGGGGGGGTGGGTCGTAAACTCTTAACAATAATTGTGCATCTTCTATCGAAATAATCTATCTAGTCAAAGTAGATAGAGTATTAACTAGAACTCATCTACCTCACAAGAATTGGGAGGGGTGGGAGGTGGGGGTCTATTGGGGTTCGGGGTTAAAAATGAGTATTGGTAAAGGGAAATGTGTTCGGTATCTACATGACTGAGACCTAAACCCGAAAGCTCTGTAACTTTTCCCACAGTGATTCAATAAATAAATAAATTATAAAAAAAAAAAAAAAAAAAAAAAAAAAGTGAGTGTCATTTTTGGTGTATAAGAGTTTCATATCCTTTGTTAATTTTATTCCTAGGTCTTTGATATTTTGGACACTCTTATTGGTGTTGTATTTTTAATTTTTTTCTGGTTCATTATTTGCATACAGAAAAGTAGCAGTGTTTTGTATTGATTTTGTGGTCTGCTAGAGTGCTGTATCAGTTTATTGTTTCTTAGAGTTCTTAGTGTAGTCTTTATATTTTTCTATGTATAGTATAACTCAAGTATCCATAAAAATAGAAATTGTATCAAGTATCTTTTCATATAACATTGCCATGAATGTAGAAATCAATCATAAAAGGAAAGCTGGGAACAATATCAACATTTGGAAACTGAACAACATATTGTTAAATAAATAAACTATTGAGTCAAAGATAAATTCAAAGAATAATAAAAATAGTCCTTAAAATGAAAACAAAGGAACACACAAACTGTCAGATCAATGGGGTATATCAAAAACAATGCTAGTGCTCATTGTTGAGTGAAACAGGATCTACTCTCAAAATCGTATCATTGCCCCAACTTGTCCAATAAGACCTATAAATTCTGTATTATTTATATATTTAGTTCATAGAAACAGATTATTTTAAATCTTGTCAAAATCATTAAAAATCATATAGCCAGTGAGGCAATGCCTTGCACATGACCAACCTAGTTATATTCCTGGCATCCCATATGGTCCCCCAAGCACCACCAGAAGCAATTCCTGAGGGCAGAGTAAGGAATAGCCCCTGAGCATTGCCAGATGTGGCCCCCCTCACAAAAAAGTTTTAAAAAACAATCAAATTATATTCAAAATTAACAGTACATCAATTTTAAGAATTAAACATTGGGGGGACAAAGAGCTAGTGCAGATGTCAAGGCACACACACCTTATATGCTGCTAACTCTTGTTTGATCTCCAGCACCACATGGGCCTCCAGAGAATAACAACATGTCATGCTTGAGAACTGCCAGGGGTACCTGGTTAATACTCAGTTCAACAAAGCCCAGGAAGCACTGCATACTTAGATGTTCACATTGAGTTGCTGGTGTGGTGAGCCAAGAGTGGCTCCCGGCCACACTCAGCACTGTTTGATAGGCACACTAAAAATAATGTATGGAATATTTGATGCCATAACTGTAAATGGCAATTTTCTATATCTTATCAACAATCCCCGCATTAGGAAATAAGGTTCTCTCAAAATACTAATTTATTTCATGGTTAAGAAACAAGATTCTTAATAATAAGCACATTTATTTATTTTTAATTTTAAAAAATTCAAAGAGCCTTAATTTACAAAGTTATTGGTAGATGAGTCTTAGGCATACAATATTCCAGCACTAGCATCAAATATGGTCTCTTAAATCCTGCTAAGAGTGATCACTTGGCAATACCAATCCCACTGCCAATGTCAACTTCCTTCCACTAAAGTACCCATGCTCCCTCCTGCCCCCACCCATACTCTGGGGTCAAAGCTGATCAAGCTATTTCCTCTGTAATACATTAGAGTTCTTCTATAGTTCATCCAGTTATTCCGTATGTAAGTCACATTAAAAACACAGAACACAAGTAAATGTCCCACACATTATAATGAAACCACACACAGTATTTTAAAGCATATCAAGAAATCAGAGGGTATTAAAAGCAAAATAAAGAAGAGAAGGGGTTTCCAAAGGTGACAGTATCACTTAGTAGAAAACTATGAATAACTACTTAATTTTGACAAATATGGGTCTTTGAGATGACACATTTGCCAATGTTTCATTCATCCTTCACAATAAAAAAAATTGGTCAGAATGTTAAATGACACTGTGAAAGATATTGAAATAGTGTTGGCAAGTATACAATAATAATTAGTTCATTCATTTACCCATTTGTTCTTACATTGAAGAACTATTCTTAAGCACCTGCTATCCAGTTAATATCAGAGATTTAGTTGAAGAAAGATTGATGTGATATTTTATCCCATGGAAAGGGTTCCAGCAACAGGCAAGAACAAACAAAGCAAGCTCAATGCATGTAATGATTTTAGTAAATCCAAAGAGTGAAACAATGAGTCATGTGAAAAAGAAAACCTGGTCCCAAATGGAAGTCTTCACTGAGGAACTGATCAGAAAGGCATTTGAGCTAAAACTTGAAAGCTATGCTAGTACAAGGAAGAGCTAGTGCTCATATCATATATGTTCAGGGATTAAAGTTATATTTTCTTTTAATCACAATAACTAATTCTATCTAATGACCATTATCTTGTCCAAAGAAAAATAATCCTCCCTGAAACTATTTTCTTTCATGATGGTTAGTGACTTCCACAACTTCATTACAGATACGCTATAAATTATTCAACCCCAGAGAGATTATTGGAATACTGCACCCAAATCCTAATTTTCCAATTAGTCTATCTGGTTCCCTTATTCACCAGGTTCCCAAGCGTGACAAACTGACAACACAATGCCCAACAGGTTGTTTAACCCTGTTAGCAATATTGCATTTTTGGAGTATTGTGCATTAATCTGTCTCTCAGTGCAGATGGTATAAAATATGTTCAAAAGTGAGGACCAGTAAAGTTTCAGAGCAATCTGCACTTCATAATGTTGCTGGTGGTAATGTGTAATGGAATGACCACTTGGAAATATATTTTGTCCATTTGCTCTAACATTAAATATATTTTTAACGTTTTTTAAAAATTTTTATTAGTGAAACACCATGAGGTACAGTTGTAGACTTACAAATTTTTGTGTTTGGGTTTCAGTTGTACGATGATCCCTCCACCCCATCCCTCCAACAGTGCCCATTCTCCACCACCACTGATCCCAGTATCCCTCCCAACCACCCTCCATCCCACCCTGCCTCTGTGGGAGGACATTCCCTTTTATTCTCTCTCTCATTGTGGGTGCTGTGGTTTGCAAAAGAGGCATTGAGTGGCAATAATGTTCAGTCTATAGTCTACTTTCAGCATGCATCTCCCATCCTGGGAGTTATCCTCCCAACACCCTTTATTTGGTGTTCCCCTCTCTATCTGAGCTGCCTTTTCCCCTAGCGTGGGCGGCTGGCCTCCAAGCCATGGAGTGAACCTCCTGGTACTTATCTTGGCTATTCTTGGGTGTTAGTCTCCTATTTTGTTACTTTATGTTTCCCAAATGAATACAATCTTTCTATGTCTGTTCCACTCTTTCTGACTCATTTCGCTTAGCATGATACTTTCCATGTAGCTTCTGCACCTCAAAAGAAACACTGACCAAAATACAAAGACAGTCTACAGAATGGGAAAGGATATTCACCCAATACACATCCAACGAGGGGTTGATATCAAGGATATATAAAGTACTGGTTGAACTTCACAAGAAGAAAACATCCAACCTATCAAAAAATGGGGTGACAAAATGAACAGAAACTTTCTCGAAGAAGAAATCCAAATGGCTAAAAGGCACATGAGAAAATGCTCTACATCATTAATCATCAGGGAGATGCAGATCAAAACAACAATGAGATATCATCTCACACCACAGAGACTGCCCCACATCCAAAAGAACAAAAGCAACCAGTTTTGGCTCGGATGTGGCAAGAAAGGGACTCTCCTTCATTGCTGGTGGGAATGCCAAATTGTTAAGCCCTTTTGGAAAACAGTATGGACGATTCTCCAAAAAATTAGAAATTGAGCTCCCATTTGACCCAGCAATACCACTCCTGGAAATATATCCCAGAGAGGAAAAAAGTATAGTCGAAGTGATGTCTGCACTTGTGTGTTCATTGCAGCACTGTTTACAATAGCTAGCATCTGGAAAAAAACTGAGTGCCCAAGAACAAATGACTGGTTAAACAAACTTTGGTACATCTACACAATGGGGTAAATATAGTTTTATAATTAGGACCCAGTAAGCTCAGTCTTCAGTGGTTACCAAAGAAAATTAGGCACACGATTTAGAGGCACTCTAAATTTAAATGTGTATTTTAGCATCTTTAGGCATAATTTCTGGGAAGTTAAAGCAACCCAGGAGTTTATTATTTTGATAAACAGAGGAAGTAAATTAATATAGTTAGGGATAAAACAAAATTTGGTACAAGAGGCAATAACATGTTTGAACCTACCACATGTTATAAATGTTTTAGATCATCGTACATCATGGAAAATGAACAGACTGAACAATGATTACTGGGTATTGGCAAATTAGTGGTTGCCATTTTGGGGAGCTGGAAGATTATATAAAGGAGTACAGGGTTAATTTCTGAGGAGGTGAGGGAATTTCATCTGTATATTTTGTGAGTGGTTGCACATCATGGCCCTTAGGACTCTCCAGAGGACCTTAGTTTCTGTGAACAAATCTGTAAGCCATAGTTTCATGTGTAAATAACTTCTATTTTTAAAAGATCATAATATAACTCTTCATAAGTACACTATTTTTAAGACTTATGTACCTTACTCCTACTTAAAGCCTCATGTACAAAGTTTGTAAGAGGTGTCTGTACTCTTTAGAACTTAAAATATTCTCATATTTTCAATAATTAAGACATATCAGACTTATACTCTTTAGCTTTGCTTGCAACAAACATTGAAATAAAATCTCAGGGACTGGAGTGATAGTACAGTGGGGATGGCATTTTCCTCGCACACTGTCACCCTGGGTTTTGATCCCAGTATCCCTTATCCCTGAGCACCACCCAGAGTAATTTCTGAGCACTTCCAGGTGTGGCCTCAAAACCAAAAATAAAAATATAAAACATGTACTTAATTAGATCTGTTGTATGTGAATTATATTTTCTCATTCTGTTTTGATCTACTTATTGACTAATGTAACTAGCTATACTCAGAAAGTATATTTATTGAACTATTACTGTGTCCCAGTTGTTATGACATTTTTAAACTAAAAAATCAGTTGTTCAAGGTGTGATTTGACTTCCAGTGCAACCCGTGAAGGCCTTAAAGAGAGCAGTTTGTCAAATGGAATGCAATAGCTCTCAAGTGATATAGGTTAAATTTTTGAATACGACAAATTCTTGAGTTACTTCTTCACCCAGTCCTTGACACCTAGCCACCTTCTTCGCCCCATCACTTGCCACCTAGCCACAAATTCTTTAAATGTCTGTTGATCCTTGGAAAAATAAATAGTAAACTCAGTATTCTGGCTTACTCTTATGATGTTAAAATTTTAAATTTGCAACCCAATTGTTTTGTCAACTTTTGGCTTTCTTAAAATGTGAAGTATTTCAAAAAATATAACCCACAATTCATCACTGATTTCATCTCATACAATTAACACAATGCATTGAATTAATATCTAAGAGATTTTCTCAAAATCATGTGTATTGTTTCAGATGTTATGTCTGTTGTTTTCATTCCCAGAAATTATGTAAGAGTTTCTGTTCTATATTAAGTTCAGGGAACGTCCCTACAGATGGGCTCATGCTTATAGGTAGTAAACAGACATCTATGACACCGTTTCCCTAATTCTTCTGTTGCCAATCCCCACAAAGAATTCATACAACAAACAATAAAGTATTTCATTCTAAAGAAAAGGAAAGACCAATATTGTGTTAAAATTTGAATAATTTATTTGGTTTATAAAAGCAAAGTTAAAAAAAAAAAGTAAAGGCCCTCCCGTTGATCATTGATTTGCTCAAGCGGGCCCAGTAACATCTCCATTGGAGACTTTGTTGTTACTGTGTTTGGCATATCCAATACGTCACGGGGAGCTTGCCAGGCTCTGCCGTGTGGGCGAGATACTCTCGGTAGCTTGCTGGGCTCTCTGAGAGGGGCGGAGGAATCGAACTCGGGTCGGCCATGTTGGCTGCGTGCAAGGCAAATGCCCTACCACTGTGCTATCGCTGCAGCCCTTTGTTAAATTGGTTTGTATAACAGTTTGTTACATACACAGGTAAAGGTAAAGGCCCTCCCGTTGATCGTCGATTTGCTCGAGCAGGCCCAGTAACGTCTCCATTGGAGACTTTGTTGTTACTGTGTCTGGCATATCGAATACTCTCGGTAGCTTGCCGGGCTCTCCGAGAGGGGCGGAGGAATCGAACTCGGGTCAGCCATGTTGGCCGCTTGTAAGGTGAACGCCCTACCCGCTGTGCTAATAACCACATTATTATCTCACAGTATCACATTTTTTCATTCATTCATTCATTCATTCATCATCCTGTTATTCGTCGATTGTCTTGAGCAGGCCCCAGTAACGTCTCTCTCATCCTAGCCCTGAGATTATATTCAAGGCTCTTCAGGAGAATGAGACCCATCACTGTTACTGGTATTTGGCATATTTGGCATGCCGCGGGAGTTTGCCAGACTCTGCCCTGTGGGCAGGCTACATTCGATAGCCTGCAAGTTTGTCCAAAGTAGGAATGAGATAATAAGATGTTATAAAAAGATGTCCTGATAAGATGTCGCTCGGCGGCGAATGCGGCCGCACAGTTTCGGGAGCTGGATTTTATAGTCTCTGAGTCTTGGCCGTTGATGGGATTACACGGCACCAGGGGCCAGGTGGTGGGTGTGACCCCCGCCTACTGGAATTTGGAGGATCTGGGTGGAGGATGCTCAACTCCAATCCGAGTAGGCTTGGAGATCTCGGCCCCGGAACCCGCGTGGCTTTGTCCCTCTGCCAGTACCTTCATGTGTGCGGAGAGTGGTCTCAGCATGGTGGTGGCTGGTCCTGGATGTCTTCGGCTGCCGGAGCCCTGGTCAGGGTGGGGAGAAAAGCTCAACCCGCTCCCATCCAAGGGACCCCAGCAAGGAACAGCCAGGCGCAGGAGCAGGAGACTGCACTGGTCTCCTCCGGGAGCTGGATTTTATAGTCTCTGAGTCTTGGCTGTTGATGGGATTACACAGCGCCAGGGGGCCAGGTGGTGGGTGTGACCCCCACATCACATTTTTAGTGTTTAAAAATTCCCCTGACCTACAACTTAATATAGTGAAAACAAGAGAGATGTTTCAATCTAACTTAGCTGTGACATCATCTTTTCTATGATATATTGAAAAGAATCATTAACTCCCTAGGTATCTTTAGTCATAATTGCCTTGAAAATATATAGATATGGGGGCTGGAGCAATAGCACAGCGGGTAGGGCGTTTGCCTTGCACGCGGCCGACCCGGGTTCAATTCCCAGCATCCCATATGGTCCCCTGAGCACCACCAGGGGTAATTCCTGAGCGCAGAGCCAGGAATAAACCCTGTGCATCACCGGGTGTGACCAAAAAAGCAAAAAAAAAAAAAAAAAAAAAAAGAAAATATATAGATAATACACATAGGCTAAGTTAAGTATGTGGGCAGGGTTAAATTAACCAATAAGGATTTTGAAGTAAGCAAAGACTACTGATACTTGAAATACATTATCCTTCTAGGACAGAATGAATATTAAGAAGAAATAATAATACTGCATCCAAGCAAAAGCTGGGCTTAAAAGAGGCTGGAACAAATAGCAGTAGTGTTCTTAGAAAATTCAGATACTGTTGCCCTATAGGTCAGCAAGCAGCGAGCTAAGATAATAAACATTTTTCTCCTCCAACACTCTCCTTCATGACAATGGTTTCCATTTTGTTTACACATCCACAAGTCACAGTAGTACTCAGGGGCTACTCCCAGCTCACTGCTTGGGTGTCACTTCTGGTAGTGCTCTGAGGACCCACGGATCATTGGGATGATTTTTATGTGGGTATAAAGAGAAGGTGTTACAGAAAAGACTGATGTTTTACCAATTAAAGTTCTGTGTCACTATATTTTATATTCTATGAAAATTATTATAAAAGCTTGGATTTTTGTTATTTTCATATTACAGATAAAGGAAGAACACATTAGTGCTCATCTATCTTGCTATCATCTAAGATGCATTATCTATTTCTTAGGCTAATTCATTATTTCTTGAATTACTGAATATCTGAAAAGTCTCTGACCTTTACAGATAACAAATTGATTTTTATTATTTTTACGACTAAAATTTACACATTGATCCAAAGTTTTCTGGTGTTAATGTTATGGTGAAATCTAATGCCTATATGATTTTTCCCCTTAAGTTTGTACCTTTTATAAATTGATGGTTTCAGAAACTTAATTTTCAAAAATGTCAGGTTCATTGTTAAAGGATCATTATATTCTTACTGGTCAATTTAATTTACCTTTTCTCAATTGGTTGTGGTTTTCTCTTCAATAAATACAACTGCACAAATAAAATATTTGACCTCATTTCTTTCTATAATACTCTAAGGTTTATATTCCACTTTTGCCTATACCAATGAAGTATAAATTCCTTATTCACATCAATGTCAGGTTCCTTTATTTTGGTGTTATATTTATTATAAGGATTCAATGTAAAGCTCTTAATTCCATAAATATACTGCTAGGTTCCTTTTAACATTTAAAGTCACAAAAGTGCTTTGTTGACTATCCTACTGTGACAGTAATAAACATCTCCAATGTCTATAGATTATACATGAAATAGTGTATTCAAAAATAGATTATACGTGAAATAGTATATTTAAAGACATAATGAACACTTCATTTTATTTCATTTTATGTTTTATTTATTTATTTATTTATTTATTTATTTATGTAGGAGTACTGCTATTTATTCAACCACTGATTGGCTGATAGAATTGGGCATGAACTCCACCTTACTTTTTTTTCATAATTTTATTTATTTTTTTCTGCTTATATTTATTGAATCACTGTGGGAAAAGTTACTAAGCTTTCAGGTTTAAGTCTCAGTTACACAATGATCAAACACCAGTACTCATTTTTCAACACCAAGAACCCCAATATGCCCCCCCACCCCTCCCAATGCCTGTGAGGCAGATGATTTCCACTTAACTCTTCTCTTCATTGATTACATTCATTATTTTGACAAAAGATGCACCATTATTTTTTAGAATTTCCCCGCCAACAATCAGAATTGCTGAAAAGGCATTGTGAAATACTTCGTTTTCTATAGCTGGTTATGAGAATCATATAATGTCACGTGACTGCGATTTTGGATTTCTGCAGAGCCAGATAATTGCAAGATTGGTTTCTGTGCATCTGGTGTTATGGCTGTGCCGCAGAGCTGCATGTGGAGGGCAACTCATGACCTCGATAAGGCGTGAAGGACGAGCCAGTACTGCCCCCTTCCCATGAGACTGCAGTTGCCCCATCACCGCTGGCTCATACCTGGCTTTCCTGTAAGCTCTGAGGCAGCGGCTACCTTGCTGCCTGTGGGCCGTGGGGGAGGGGGGGGCGGTGGAAGAGAGCAACACCCTTTCCCTCCCAGTGAGGTTTGGTGCCGTAGTTTAACGCATGGTCCACTCACTTTTCTGCCACAAGCTTCTGGGCTCTGGACTAAGTCCTTTTTCCTCTGGAGCCATGGCCATGCCAGAGAGCCACTCAGGGGGACAACTCATGACCTCGGTAGTGCGTGAAGGATGAGTCGGTACCATCCCCCTTCTCATGAGACCATGAGACCTTCCCATGAAACCTTCCCAGGAGACCTTCCCATGAGACCTGTTGCCCCATCACTGCCGGATCATACCTGGCTTTCAATAAGCTCTGAGGTGGCGGCCACCTTGTATGCAGTTCAGATGCATTTCTGCCAAAAGCCACTGGGTTTCGAGTTTTGTTTCTGAGTCTGTGATCATGGCCATTAATCAGCTTGATCAGGAGCCAGAGAGGCCGTTTGTAGGCGGGGACTCGGGGTCTTGTTGGGATTGGGAGGAAAGGGCCAGTACACCCCCATCTGGTGAGGCCCTACGTGTCTCGTCACTGAAGGCCCAAACCTGACTGTCCTGTGGCCTCTGGAGGATGGCAGTCACCAGGCCACCAGGGGGAACAGGCCAAGGCACAAAACCTATTCCCACCTGGATTGGCCCAGCGCCAGTAACCTACTGCAGGAACAGGATGCATTTCTGCCAAAAGCCTTTGGGTTCTGAGATTTGTTTCCGAGTCTCTGGGATCATGGCCCTTAAGGAGTTCGATCAGGAACCAGAGAGGCCATGCCTCCAATTATATAGCTGAGCTGGAGATGGTGTGTGGGTATGTCTCCCACATACCTAACTTTTGGCCGTTTACTTTCTTGGTAAACTTTGCTCCAAGTTGATGGGGTCTGTCCAAAGGCACAGCAGCAATACTGTGGTATCCAAAAGTCTGACGGTGCCATCAGGCTGCTGATGTACTCACCTCACAGGTACAGATTGACCTGTTGCAGCACCATACCCCCATATGTTTTATTTTTGAGGTGTTTAGGACACAACAAATTTCTACATCTTTTAAATTTGTCCAGAGACACAACAAACCTCTTTCTGTATTCACTCTTCTCTATTGAACAATGAATTATATTCAGAATATCGTTTGCCAATATATGGGGAACTCTTGGTGCTAGAATATTTATGTGATCTGATATTATTTAGAAAACTGAAGTGTAGGTACACACATATTTTAATGTCTAATTTAGGGTCTCAATCAAAGGTTTAATAGGATTTTTCTGTGTGCCTCAGATGGAATTGTGCTCAAGTTCTCTAAGACTAGGACAACCAGTTTTCATACTGCACAATGGATCTTTAGGATTTCTCAGAGTTTCTTTTTGTTAAAGAGCAAGCATAAGCCTTGTGGGAATCCTGCTTCTCCCTCAATCAGTGATGCTACAATTTTACTATTTAGATATTCAAATGACATGAAGGATGCGAGAAAAAGTTTCTCCTACTGGACACAATATCTCATAGAGGAGTACCTCTTCGAAATTGCTATGAATCACCTGATTAAATTTTAGTTTTTAATTTTTATTGATGCAGCGCTGCATTGTGACACTGAATGCTTTAGGTTCACATCATTAAAATCAAAATCTGTAATATGCTTCATGAAGATGACCTCTAAAAGTTGAATGCTCTTTCATTATCCATCTCATAGCAAGCTGTTAAAAATTCAGATTATGATATGTACAGCTGAATGAACTCAGCATTATGAATTTCTAACAATTTGTTCGGTTTTGCTGATACTCCATTTGTATGGAACACAACCAAAGAAGCTGAGTGGTCTGACATCATTTGAGCAATTTCAGCTCTGTTATAACCAATTATTATGTATAATACACTCTACTTGCTATGATTACCTCTTCCCAGAGATCTTTGTTTCTTGGTTAACAGTTTATCTCCTGTGATAACTGTGCATTTTTAGTAAATCACAGTATCTTAAAAAAAACTAAAAAAGATTTTTTAAACTAGAAATTGAGCTCACATTTGACTTAGCAATACCACTAGCACTATCCTCTTGTTGTTCATCGATTTTGCTTGAAACGTCTCCATTGTGAGACTTGTTGTTACTGTACTTGGCATATCGAATACATCATGGGTAGCTTGCCAGGCTTTGCCGAGTGGGCAAGATACTCTCCCTAGCTTGCCAGGCTCTCCGAGAGGGGTGGAGAAATCGGACTCAGGGTCAGCCAGGTTGGCTGCATGCAAGGCAAACGTCTTATTGCTGTGCTATCACTCCAGCCTACTTCTGGGAATATACCCCGGGGGCGCCAAAACATGCAGCAGAAACATCATCTGCACTCCCATGTTCATTGAAGCACTATTCACCATAGCCAGAATCTGGAAATAACCTCAGTGCCCAAGAACAGATGAATGGATAAAGAAACTATGGTGCATCTACACAATGGAATAGTATGCAGCTGCTGGAAGAATGAAGTAATAAAATTTGCCTATAAATGGATGGACATGGAGAGTATCATGCTGAGTGAAATGGGGAGAGGGACAGATACAGAATGGCTGCATTCATTCGTGATATATATATATATATATATATATATGAAGAATGATATCCATGGCCAAAGAAAACAGGGGTTAGAAGGGCTAATCAATGGTTGGAACTAAACTCAAGTGTGTGGGGGGGCTGAGGGTAGGTAAGATAGAGAAGAGACCAGTATGACAATAATATCTAATAATATCTGGGAATGATCACGCTGGACAAGATCTGAGGGTTTAAAGTAGGTAAGAAATATTCCTGATAACCTTTCAGTATCAACATTGCAAACCACAATGCCCAAAAGGGCGGAGAGAGAGAGAAAGAGAGAGACAGAGACAGAGAGAGAGAGAGAGAGAGAGAGAGAGAGAGAGAGAGAGAGAGAGAGAGAGAGAGAAGTGCCTGCCAAAGAGGCAGGCAGAGGGTGGGGTGTGATGGGAGGGAACCTGAGGACACTGGTGCTGGGAAATGTACACTGGTAGAGGAATGGGTGCTGGAATACTGTTTGACTGAAATCCAATCATGAACAGCTTTGTAATGTTCCAAAAAATAAATATTTTTAAAAGAGTTTTTTAAAAGCTACAATGTTGCAAACCCTACTCTTATCTTCCTACCATGCTTCTTACTAGTATTTACATTTCACTAGCTGTTTAATTCTGTCGTGGTTGTTGGTCTCTGTGAGATTCCACTTTTTTTTACTGGACACATGAAGTTTGGGGAACATCACAAGTGAATTTCCTTACTTTGCAGGCTCTTTTGAAGTGAGAGCATGGATGGGCAAATGACATGGGTTAGAGCAATCCTATTCGAATGTGATGCATCCAGATCTTATTCCTTAGAGTTAGTAAGGGATCACTTACTACTAATTTATGAGAATGATGGTCTCAGAAATATGCATGGTAGATGCCTGAGTAGAAGGTGCTACTTAAAGGGAAAAACTGGATTCTATTCTGGAGACAAAAAATTCTTCAGTGAAACACACAGAATTATACAGCCATATTGGATACTCTTTCACACCACATTCTCTATGCCTGAGCCTCTGCCCTACCCATCTCACCAAGAAAAATTCTTCCCAGGAACTACTAACTAGTTACATTCATTAAGACTGTTTCTGTTTTAAGTAGCTAGCATGGTTAGTGTTGCAGACAAGTAACACTACTAATCCAGTATTCCTGGAGAAGAATATTTCATTTGTTATCTAAATAGTGTTTTATCTAGTGAAAAATGGCAAGATACTATAAGAATACAATTTTCCTTGAGGGATTGTATCATGAGAGAGAATGGCATTGAATACATGAAGTTTGCTGCACTATTTAAATTTCAAATATCATTGAAAGATTATTAATAATGAAAACATGAGAGGCAGCAGAAATCACTTATGGTGATAACAATGAAAAAGATGTATTTTCCTATATAAAATAGATTTCATATGGGTTTGGTCTTTCTGATATTCTCTGATGCTTCCTCCCCCCCAAAAAAAGAGGGGGGGCATTTTGCATTGTTAAGCATACTAACTTTAGGAAACATGACCTTATTTGCTTTCCAATAATAGTGACAGTTTCTTCTAATTTGTTTGCTTTTATAAATAAGGGCAAAAAACCCATAGATTTCTTGAACATCTGCAAATTCCAATAATCTATAACTTTTCTAAAACAACAGAATTCACAATGATTTTATATATAAAGTACACCACGGTGATTTAATGAGAAAACTAAATCATAAGGTAATTTTGTGCTCTGAAAAAATAACAAAGAAGTTTTGGTATATGAAAATGTAAAATGTACTAAATACATTTAAATTGTTTCTCAGTCTCTCTCATGTAAGATAATATAGTCCTTGGTGTTATTTTTTTCCACCAAGATACAGATGACATTTTGCATGTCTTCAGATTTGGTTTAAATTGTATTATCTCTAGCCATAAATTAAATGAATAAGGAACTCTAGAAAAATCTCTAAGTAATATACAATAATCTCCCACAATGAACAGAAAGGAGATAGTTATTATCTTTCCATGCTATAATATCTTTTCACTCTTGCTAATCATTTTCACGAGACTTGCTCATGTCCATCATCAATTATCTCTAAATCTTATAAAATAGAGCTAGGTTTAAAGAAATTATAAAGATGAGTCTATTTTTGGAAGATAAAATCTCAGTAAAATCTCCAAATTTATGTACCTATTTTGGACTTCTAAGATATCATTTACTAAAAAGTTCCTATCAGAGATTTCACCTGTGTGTAAGAAACGTGAAATCATTTTCCAAAGAAAAACAGAAAAATGTTTAACTATCTGTGTGCATCTATCATGGATTTTTGTAAATCAAAGTGAACCGAGATTTGAAGATGGGCAAGAGTGTTCAGTTTCTTTGCCACATTGTTTTAATTTTTGATGTGTACATGCTATAATTCAAAAGTTTTGCATTGTATTTATAAATCAAGGAACATGAAATATATGAAGATTCCTAAGATACATATACATAATGTTTCCTATTTTGGTTATTGGCCATTCTCCTTGATAAATGCTTCATTATTCTACCTTCATAGTGGCAATATAATAAAAGATAACTCAATTTATGAAATTTTGTGTCATCATTAATTCCTCTGTAGTCTCCCTTTGTAAGAATTCTTTGCTACAGACATTTATAAAATTCATTCTTTTTCTAATTTTTTTTATTTTATAAGATAGTCCACAAGATTTCATTGCATTTAATATTCAAACACCCATCCCACCAACATTACACCTTGCCACCACCATATTTCAGATGTTTCCATACTAAACTTCAATCCCTGCCCAAAAGTAGAATTGAAATAATATATTTTGTATTCTTTGTTATGAAAAAAACACTGAAAATGCTACAAAAAAGTATCCTTTGAAGAGAGTGTGGAGATGGTTGTATTTCACCCAGGGACCACTAAGCCCTTCTATAAGAGATCACTTACATGTTGTTAAAGGCTGAACCTTGTCTGCTTTATATATATACATATATATATATTTCCCTCTAAGATTGGTTGCCTCCTACTTTGAACCCTATCAAATGTGGTGCAGTAATCTCGGAGTATGGGTAGAGTGTGTGGTTTGAAGTATTGTTGCGGCCACAAATGTGGCTGTGCAGTCCAGGAACTCGTGGGTGGGTGAGGCTCAGCCTAAGCATGTGGAGAGTGGCTGTGGGCATGGCAGCAACTGGGTTCTGGAGGTTTTTGGCTGATGGGGTTTGGTTCCTTGGGGAAGGGAGGGGGTCTCACCCACCCCTCTCTGGGACGCCCCAAGTGATATAGTCTGGTGCAAGGCCAGGTGGCACGGTTATGGCGAGCATATTGTTATGCTCCCTTCCAGGAGAGAAGGAGGTGCCAAATTCATTCTTTAGACTGAAGTCAAAGAACTGCCTAGAAATAGTTTTCTATCATTTAAGAAATAAATTATATTTAAGGAGGGGCAAGGAGTAATTTGTTGTCACTGGGGTCACATCTTTGTCTTTATACTACTGAAAATGGTATACCAAATTAAAAATACAAGAAATGAAATGTTTATAAGAGAGCTCTGAGTGAAATATCACTTAACTGTGTAAACATTTTAACGTGTTTTTGCCTTAATGCCTTCAACTAAAGGCATTCACACTTAAAGAAAGTGAATATAGTTCCTACTTATTTGATATTTGATTCCTACTAGTATGTTGAGCATCGTAAGAAGGCAAATAAATACAAAATGTGCAGAAGAAGTTTTATAGTTCCATGAGACTGTAATATAAAAGTATAAAGGTTTCTTGTTCATAGAAAGGCAAACAAATATAGGGCTAAAAATGTACACATACCTAAGTAATAAATTTCTCAAAATTCTTAGAGTAACAAGTCACTGGTTCTTAGTGTCATTTAAATATCTTACTATTATCCTGTATATAGAAATAAACTATAAAATTGTATAGGTAAAGTGTATTTTTTATTTTTAATTTATTAAATTTTATTTTTTTAAATTTTGTTTTCATAAAGTTGATAACAATCAGTGATTACATTCAGCATTTCAATACCAATCCCACCACCATTACAACTTCCCACCACCATGATTTCTAATTTTCCCACCACCACTCAAACCTGCCCCATAGGTAGATGCTAGATAATTTGATATTGCTTGTTATGAATAGTATGAAATGTTGCACAGCTGCTTTCATGGTCCTGTGCTCCTGAAATTCTAAAATTTTAAATAACCAGGGTCAAGAGAAATCTCTGCAGCAAGCTTCTTGGTTCCAAAATTCATTTCTGAGTCTCTGGATCATGACCATTAATGCACTTAAATGGCATCCAGAGGCAGTTCATGGGTATGACAGCCATGACACCATAGGGGTAGGGAGATGGGGAGGAGCGGCCCATCTCCGATCCCTTGAGGCCTGGAGTTTGCAGTCACTGGTTCTGTATACTTGGGTTTTTCATTGGGTTCTGGAGGTTTGCAGTCACTGGGATTCATAGGGATGGGTGGAAGGATGACACTTGCTCCTATCTGAGGCACCCCGGTGAAATCAGCCTGGTACAAGGTCTGGAGACATCTCTGTATCTCTGTAGTGAGCTGCTTGGTTCTGAGATTCAGTTGTGAGTCCGATAAAGTTTATTTGTATTTGTATTTTATTTTATTTTTATTTTGGGGTCACACCCAGCCATGCTCAGGGGTTACTTCTCACTCTACACTCAGAAATTACTCCTGTTGGTATTTGGGGTACCATATGGAATGCCAGGGTTGAACTCGGGTCTGCTGCATGCAAGGCAAATGCCCTACCCACTGTACTATCACTCCAGCCCTAAAGTTTATTTTGAAAGGATATTTTATTCACTAAAAATGTTTAATTAAATCAGCAATTTAATATGGTTGTTTAACTCACTTTTTTAAAAAGATGAAAGTCAAATGTATCGATCCAAATAATAAAATTTTGTATTTTCATTTTTATAAATAGTCCTATATTATTTCATCAAATTCTGTTGACAGAAGTATAACTTCAAGGTACAGCCCGCCCCCAAGGGCCTGGGTTCCTCTCTGGGCACGCGCAGCTAGAAACAGCCCCGAGACAGCCGGTTTTCAACCCCTGATCCGCGTGGGACGGGCACAGAGGCCCAGCTCTGGGCAACAAAGCTGAACGGCTCCAATTCCAACAGGTACAGCCCGCCCCCAAGGGCCTGGGTTCCTCTCTGGGCACGCGCAGCTAGAAACAGCCCCGAGACAGCCGGTTTTCACCCCCTGATCCGCGTGGGACGGGCACAGAGGCCCAGCTCTGGGCAACAAAGCTGAACGGCTCCAATTCCAACAGGTACAGCCCGCCCCCAAGGGCCTGGGTTCCTCTCTGGGCACGCGCAGCTAGAAACAGCCCCGAGACAGCCGGTTTTCAACCCCTGATCCGCGTGGGACGGGCACAGAGGCCCAGCTCTGGGCAACAAAGCTGAATGGCTCCAATTCCAACAGGTACAGCCCGCCCCCAAGGGCCTGGGTTCCTCTCTGGGCACGCGCAGCTAGAAACAGCCCCGAGACAGCCGGTTTTCACCCCCTGATCCGCGTGGGACGGGCACAGAGGCCCAGCTCTGGGCAACAAAGCTGAACGGCTCCAATTCCAACAGGTACAGCCCGCCCCCAAGGGCCTGGGTTCCTCTCTGGGCACGCGCAGCTAGAAACAGCCCCGAGACAGCCGGTTTTCAACCCCTGATCCGCGTGGGACGGGCACAGAGGCCCAGCTCTGGGCAACAAAGCTGAATGGCTCCAATTCCAACAGGTACAGCCCGCCCCCAAGGGCCTGGGTTCCTCTCTGGGCACGCGCAGCTAGAAACAGCCCCGAGACAGCCGGTTTTCAACCCCTGATCCGCGTGGGACGGGCACAGAGGCCCAGCTCTGGGCAACAAAGCTGAACGGCTCCAATTCCAAACAGGAGACATTCCCAACTCCTCGCCCAGTGCCAGGGACTCTTTCCGGAGTCGCGGCCGCTAACGCGGCCGCGAAATATTTTCCCACTACATATGCCATAGGAACCATAAGCTAACTTCTTAGATGGAAACTTCTCTATTTTAGCTCAGCCACTAGAAATACAGTTGCCAATAACTCATAAGCCTATCTTAACTCACACTGCATATCAAGCAGAATAGTAACACTGAACGTGAAGGACTAAACCACACCTCTCACAATGGTAAAGCAACGCAAAAGCCCACCAAACATTCATATTGAAGAGTCTAGCCCAGATGACACCAACAGTACTGTAGTGTTAGACAACCTCTCTGACAAGGAATTCAGAAGGGAGCTACTTAGGATGCTTAGGGAATTAAAAGAAACAATGGAAAGCAATGCCAATAGAAGACAAGAGGATCTGAAGGCAGAAATGAGGAAAATGCAATCAGAAATGTCAGACCTGAAAAATCTCGTAGGCGAATTGAAAAGCTCAGTGGAAGGCCTCAGCAGCAGAGTAACAGCTGCTGAGAACAGAATCAGTGAGCTCGAAGATGAAGTTCAGAGACTCTCCAGAAAAGAGCAGAAAATGGAAAAGAGACTCACAATTCGGGAACAGATGGCAAGAGAAGATCGTGATGAAGCCAAGAGGGGTAACATAAGAATTATTGGAGTCCCAGAGGTACAGGAAGAAAACCTCGATGAAGAAGAAACTGTCAAAGAAATCATTGCTACAACATTTCCAGAGCTGAAGAAAACTTGTGACCACATTCAGGAGGCCCGAAGGGTACCAGCTAGAAGAAATCCGAATAAAAATACCCCAAGACACATTCTGATCAAAATGACCAAAACCTTAGACAGAGACAAAATTCTGAAAGCAGCAAGATCGAAGAAAGAAATCTCTTACAAAGGGGCATCCTTAAAATTCACAGCTGATTTTTCTGATGAAACCCTCATGGCCCGAAAACAGTGGTGGGACATAGTAAAAAAACTCAAAGAAATAAATGCCTCCCCCAAAATACTTTTCCCAGCAAGACTCTCATTCATAATAGAAGGAACAACACACAGTTTCACAGACAAACAACAGCTCAGGAACTTCATAGACTCAAAACCATGGTTACAAGAACAACTAAATGGGCTACTTTAAGGCAAGAAAGGCCCCTCAAATACACCAAATTTTAACAGAACAATGGGACAAAATCCCATAACAATAATCTCTCTCAATGTCAATGGGCTAAACACACCAATTAAAAGACATAGAGTGGCAGGATGGATTAGAAAATTGAACCCAACATTCTGTTGCCTGCAAGAAACGCATCTCAATAGTCAAAGCAAACACAGACTCAGAGTCAAAGGCTGGAAAACAATCCTACAGGCAAACAGCTCCCATAAAAAAGCTGGGGTAGCCATCCTTATATCAGACCACATCGATTTCAGAGTGAGGAAGGTCATAAGAGACAGTGAAGGCCATTTCTTATTGATCAAAGATTCTGTACAACAGGAAGAACTTACAATAATAAATGTATATGCACCTAATGAGAGACCAGCAAAGTACTTAAAACAACTACTCATAGATTTGGAAAAAGACATCAATAGCAACACAATACTAGTGGGAGACTTCAACACTGCTTTGTCACCTCTTGATAGATCAACCAGACTCAAGCTTAGCAAGGACATACTTCATTTGAGGGAAACAATGGAAGAAAGGGACTTAGTAGATATATACAGGACACTTCATCCACAAAAAGCTGAATACACATTCTTCTCAAGCGTACATGGAACATTCTCCAAGATAGACCACATGCTGAGCCACAAAACATGCCTCCATGAAATTAAGAAGGTAGAGATTGTATCAACAATCTTCACAGACCATAATGCGCTGAAATTAGAAGTAAATCACACACAAAAACAGAAAACTAAATCAAACACCGGGAAATTAAACAGTGCACTATTGAACAACGAGTGGATTAGACAGGAAATCAAAGAGGAAATCAAAAGATTCCTAGAAACGATTGAAAAAGAGAACACGAGTTACCAAAACTTATGGGACACAGCAAAGGCTGTGTTAAGAGGAAAGTTTATAGCTCTACAAGCATTCCTCAGGAAGGAGGAGCGAGCACACATAAGTAACCTAACCTCACAGCTTAAGAGCTTGGAGAAGGACCAAAAAAAGGAGCACAACCCGAACAGGAGAAAGGAAATAATAAAACTCAGAGCAGAGATTAACGAGATGGAAACCCAAAAAACAATCCGAAAGATCAATGAAACCAAAAGCTGGTTCTTTGAGAAAATTAACAAGATCGATAAGCCTCTAGCAAAACTCACAAAGAAAGGGAGAGAGAAAACCCTAATAAACCGAATCAGAAATGAAAAGGGGGTCATTACAACAGAAACCACAGAAATTCAGAGGATCCTCAGGGAGTACTTTGAGAAGCTTTATGCCACGGAACATCAAAACCTCTAGGAAATGGTTAAATTCCTAGACTCCTACAGACTCCCAAGGCTGAACCAAGAAGACCTGGAATACCTGAACAGACCTATCACCATCAAGGAAATTGAAATGGTAATAAAAAGTCTCCCCAAGCACAAAAGTCCTGGCCCGGATGGATTCACTAGTGAATTCTTCCAAATCTTTAAAGAGGACTTACTCCCAATGCTCTTTAAGCTTTTCCACGAAATTGAAATATCAAAAACACTTCCGAACAGTTTCTACGAAGCAAATATCACACTGATACCAAAAGCAGACAGAGATACCACAAAGAAAGAGAATTACAGGCCGATATCCCTGATGAACACAGATGCAAAGATCCTCAACAAACTACTAGCAAATAGAATCCAACTACTCATCAAAAAGATCATACACCATGACCAAGTAGGATTCATCCCAGGGATGCAAGGATGGTTTAACATTCGGAAATCAATCAACATAATCCACCATATCAACAAAAGAAAAGATAAAAAGCATATGATCATATCAATAGATGCAGAGAAAGCATTTGATAAGATCCAGCACCCCTTTATGATGAAAACCCTAGCCAAAATGGGTATAGAGGGGACCTTCCTCAACATAATTAAAGCCATCTACCACAAGCCTACAGCAAGCATCATCCTCAATGGGGAAAAACTGAGAGCCTTCCCTCTAAGATCAGGGACGAGACAGGGATGCCCACTCTCTCCACTGCTGTTCAATATAGTACTGGAAGTACTTGCAATAGCGATTAGGCAGGAAAAAGATATTAAGGGCATTCAGGTAGGAAAGGAATAAATCAAGCTCTCACTATTCGCACATGATATGATACTCTACTTAGAGAACCCAATAACTTCCACCAAAAAACTCCTAGAAACAATAGACTCGTATAGTAAAGTTGCAGGTTATAAAATCAATACCCAAAAGTCCATGGCTTTCCTATACGCAAACAGTGAGAGAGAAGAAAGCAACATGAAAAAAACAATCCCGTTCACAATTGTGTCCCAGAAAATCAAGTACCTAGGAATCAGCTTAACTAAGGAAGTAAAGGACCTGTAAAAGAAAACTACAAAACGCTACTTCAGGAAATAAAAGAGGACATGAGGAAATGGAAAGATATCCCCTGCTCATGGGTCGGGAGACTTAACATTGTCAAAATGGCAATACTACCAAAAGCATTGTATAAATTCAATGCAATCCCTATAAGGATACCCATGACATTCTTCAAAAAATGGAGCGAACACTCCTGAAATTTATATGGAACAATAAGCCCCCACGAATAGCTAAAGCAATTCTTGGGAAAAAGAAAATGGGAGGAATCAACCTCCCGAACTTCAAACTGTACTACAAAGCAGTAATAATTAAAACAGCATGGTACTGGAACAAAGGCAGAACTGCAGACCAATAGAACAGGGTTGAATACACTGACATCTCTCCTCAATCATATGCTCATCTAATCTTTGATAAAGGTGCAAGTAATGTGAAGTGGAGTAAGGAAAGCCTCTTTAATAAATTGTGTTGGCATCACTGGACGGCTACATGCAAAAAAATAGGCTCAGAACTCTGCCTAACACCATGTACAAAAGTAAGATCAAAATGGATTAAAGACCTCAACATCAGACCAGAAACCATAAGGTACATTGAAGATAAAGTTGGCAAAACCCTCCATGACATTGAAGCTAATGGTATCTTCAAAGATGCCACGCCACTGGCCGAGCAAGTGAAAACAGAGATAGATAAATGGGACTATCTTAAACTAAGAAGCTTCTGCACCTCCAAAGAAACAGTGACCAAAATACAAAGACAGTCTACAGAATGGGAAAGGATATTCGCCGAATACACATCTGACAAGGGGTTGATATCCAGGATATACAAAATACTGGTTAAACTCCACAAGAAGAAAACATCCAACCCCATCCAAAAATGGGGCAATGAAATGAACAGAAACTTTCTCAAAGAAGAAATCCGAATGGCAAAAAAGCACATGAGAAAATGCTCTACATCATTAATCATCAGGGAGATGCAGATCAAAACCACAATGAGATACCATCTCACACCTCAGAGACTGGCCCACATTCAAAAGAACAAAAGCAACCGATGCTGGCGTGGATGTGGCGAGAAAGGGACACTCCTTCACTGTTGGTGGGAATGTCCACTGGTTCAGCCCTTCTGGAAAACAGTATGGACGATTCTCAAAAAATTAGAAATTGAGCTCCCATTTGACCCAGCAATACCACTACTGGGAATATATCCCAGAGAGGCAAAAATGTATAATCGAAGTGACATCTGCACATGTTTGTTCATTGCAGCACTCTTTACAATAGCCAGAAATTGGAAGAAACCTGAGTGCCCAAGAACAGATGACTGGTTAAAGAAACTTTGGTACATCTACACAATGGAGTACTATGTAGCTCTTAGAAAAGATGAAGTCATGAAATTTACATACAAGTGGTACAATATGGAAAGTATCATGCTAAGCGAAATGAGTCAGAAAGAGAGGGATAGACATAGAAAGATTGCATTCATCTGGGGGATATAAAGTAACAAAGTAAGAGATTAATACCCAAGAATAGCTGAGATCAGCACCAGGAGGATTACTCCATAACCTAGAGGCCAGCCGGGTATCCTAGAGGAGAGGGCAGTTCAGATAGAGAAGGGAGCACCAAATAAAGGATGTTTGGAGGATCCTCCCAGGAGGGGAGATGCATGTCGAAAGTAGACTATGGACTGAACATGTTTGCCACTCAATGCCTCTTTTGCAGACCACAACACCCAAAAGGAGAGAGAGAACACAGGGGATTGCCCTGCCACAGAGACAGGGGGGATGGGGGGATGGGGGTGGGAGGGATATTATCCATGGTGGTGGAAAATGGGCACTGGTGGAGGGATGGGTATCTGATCATTGTATAATTGAAACCAAAGCACAAAAAATTGTAAATCGACAACTTTAAAAAAAAATAAAATACAATAAAGGGAAAAAAAATAGAGAAAAAAAAAAAAAGAACAACTAAATGGGCTACTTTAAGGCAAGAAAGGCCCCTCAAATACACCCAATTTTAACAGAAAAATGGGACAAAATCCCATAACAATAATCTCTCTCAATGTCAATGGGCTAAACGCACCAATTAAAAGACATAGAGTGGCAGGATGGATTAGAAAATTGAACCCAACATTCTGCTGCCTGCAAGAAACGCATCTCAATAGTCAAAGCAAACACAGACTCAGAGTCAAAGGCTGGAAAACAATCCTACAGGCAAACAGCTCCCATAAAAAAGCTGGGGTAGCCATCCTTATATCAGACCACATTGATTTCAGAGTGAGGAAGGTCATAAGAGACAGTGAAGGCCATTACTTATTGATCAGAGGATCTGTACAACAGGAAGAACTTACAATAATAAATGTATATGCACCTAATGAGAGACCAGCAAAGTACTTAAAACAACTACTCATAGATTTGGAAAAAGACATCAATAGCAACACAATACTAGTGGGAGACTTCAACACTGCTTTGTCACCTCTTGATAGATCAACCAGACTCAAGCTTAGCAAGGACATACTTCATTTGAGGGAAACAATGGAAGAAAGGGACTTAGTAGATATATACAGGACACTTCATCCACAAAAAGCTGAATACACATTCTTCTCAAGCGTACATGGAACATTCTCCAAGATAGACCACATGCTGAGCCACAAAACATGCCTCCATAAAATTAAGAAGGTAGAGATTGTATCAACAATCTTCACAGACCATAATGCGCTGAAATTAGAAGTAAATCACACACAAAAACAGAACACTAAATCAAACACCTGGAAATTAAACAGTGCACTATTGAACAACGAGTGGATTAGACAGGAAATCAAAGAGGAAATCAAAAGATTCCTAGAAACGAATGAAAATGAGAACACGAGTTACCAAAACTTATGGGACACAGCAAAGGCTGTGTTAAGAGGAAAGTTTATAGCTCTACAAGCATTCCTCAGGAAGGAGGAGCGAGCACACATAAGTAACCTAACCTCACAGCTTAAGAGCTTGGAGAAGGACCAAAAAAGGAGCACAACCCGAACAGGAGAAAGGAAATAATAAAACTCAGAGCAGAGATTAACGAGATGGAAACCCAAAAAACAATCCGAAAGATCAATGAAACCAAGAGCTGGTTCTTTGAGAAAATTAACAAGATCGATAAGCCTCTAGCAAAACTCACAAAGAAAGGGAGAGAGAAAACCCTAATAAACCGAATCAGAAATGAAAAGGGGGTCATTACAACAGAAACCACAGAAATTCAGAGGATCCTCAGGGAGTACTTTGAGAAGCTTTATGCCACGGAACATCAAAACCTCGAGGAAATGGATAAATTCCTAGACTCCTACAGACTCCCAAGGCTGAACCAAGAAGACCTGGAATACCTGAACAGACCTATCACCATCAAGGAAATTGAAATGGTAATAAAAACTCTCCCCAAGCACAAAAGTCCTGGCCCGGATGGATTCACTAGTGAATTCTTCCAAACCTTTAAAGAGGACTTACTCCCAATGCTCTTTAAGCTTTTCCACGAAATTGAAATATCAAAAACACTTCCGAACAGTTTCTACGAAGCAAATATCACACTGATACCAAAAGCAGACAGAGATACCACAAAGAAAGAGAATTACAGGCCGATATCCCTGATGAACACAGATGCAAAGATCCTCAACAAACTACTAGCAAATAGAATCCAACTACTCATCAAAAAGATCATACACCATGACCAAGTAGGATTCATCCCAGGGATGCAAGGATGGTTTAACATTCGGAAATCAATCAACATAATCCACCATATCAACAAAAGAAAAGATAAAAAGCATATGATCATATCAATAGATGCAGAGAAAGCATTTGATAAGATCCAGCACCCCTTTATGATGAAAACCCTAGCCAAAATGGGTATAGAGGGGACCTTCCTCAACATAATTAAAGCCATCTACCACAAGCCTACAGCAAGCATCATCCTCAATGGGGAAAAACTGAGAGCCTTCCCTCTAAGATCAGGGACGAGACAGGGATGCCCACTCTCTCCACTGCTGTTCAATATAGTACTGGAAGTACTTGCAATAGCGATTAGGCAGGAAAAAGATATTAAGGGCATTCAGGTAGGAAAGGAAGAAATCAAGCTCTCACTATTCGCAGATGATATGATACTCTACTTAGAGAACCCAATAACTTCCACCAAAAAACTCTTAGAAACAATAGACTCGTATAGTAAAGTTGCCGGTTATAAAATCAATACCCAAAAGTCCATGGCTTTCCTATACGCAAACAGTGAGAGAGAAGAAAGCAACATGAAAAAAACAATCCCATTCACAATTGTGCCCCAGAAAATCAAGTACCTAGGAATCAGCTTAACTAAGGAAGTAAAGGACCTGTACAAAGAAAACTACAAAACGCTACTTCAGGAAATAAAAGAGGACATGAGGAAATGGAAAGATATCCCCTGCTCATGGGTCGGGAGACTTAACATTGTCAAAATGGCAATACTACCAAAAGCATTGTATAAATTCAATGCAATCCCTATAAGGATACCCATGACATTCTTCAAAGAAATGGAGCGAACACTCCTGAAATTTATATGGAACAATAAGCCCCCACGAATAGCTAAAGCAATTCTTGGGAAAAAGAAAATGGGAGGAATCAACCTCCCGAACTTCAAACTGTACTACAAAGCAGTAATAATTAAAACAGCATGGTACTGGAACAAAGGCAGAACTGCAGACCAATGGAACAGGGTTGAATACACTGACATCTCTCCTCAATCATATGCTCATCTAATCTTTGATAAAGGTGCAAGTAATGTGAAGTGGAGTAAGGAAAGCCTCTTTAATAAATTGTGTTGGCATCACTGGACGGCTACATGCAAAAAAATAGGCTCAGAACTCTGCCTAACACCATGTACAAAAGTAAGATCAAAATGGATTAAAGACCTCAACATCAGACCAGAAACCATAAGGTACATTGAAGATAAAGTTGGCAAAACCCTCCATGACATTGAAGCTAATGGTATCTTCAAAGATGCCACGCCACTGGCCGAGCAAGTGAAAACAGAGATAGATAAATGGGACTATCTTAAACTAAGAAGCTTCTGCACCTCCAAAGAAACAGTGACCAAAGTACAAAGACAGTCTACAGAATGGGAAAGGATATTCACCGAATACACATCTGACAAGGGGTTGATATCCAGGATATACAAAATACTGGTTAAACTCCACAAGAAGAAAACATCCAACCCCATCCAAAAATGGGGCAATGAAATGAACAGAAACTTTCTCAAAGAAGAAATCCGAATGGCAAAAAACACATGAGAAAATGCTCTACATCATTAATCATCAGGGAGATGCAGATCAAAACCACAATGAGATACCATCTCACACCTCAGAGACTGGCCCACATTCAAAAGAACAAAAGCAACCGATGCTGGCGTGGATGTGGCGAGAAAGGGACACTCCTTCACTGTTGGTGGGAATGTCCACTGGTTCAGCCCTTCTGGAAAACAGTATGGACGATTCTCAAAAAATTAGAAATTGAGCTCCCATTTGACCCAGCAATACCACTCCTGGGAATATATCCCAGAGAGGCAAAAATGTATAGTCGAAGTGACATCTGCACTTGTTTGTTCATTGCAGCCCTCTTTACAATAGCCAGAAACTGGAAGAAACCTGAATGCCCAAGAACAGATGACTGGTTAAAGAAACTTTGGTACATCTACACAATGGAGTACTATGTAGCTCTTAGAAAAGATGAAGTCATGAAATTTACATACAAGTAGTACAATATGGAAAGTATCATGCTAAGCGAAATGAGTCAGAAAGAGAGGGATAGACATAGAAAGATTGCATTCATCTGGGGGATATAAAGTAACAAAGTATGAGATTAATACCCAAGAATAGCTGAGATCAGCACCAGGAGGATTACTCCATAACTTAGAGGCCAGCCGGGTATCCTAGAGGAAAGGGCTATTCAGATAGAGAAGGGAGCACCAAATAAAGGATGTTTGGAGGATCCTCCCAGGAGGGGAGATGCATGTCGAAAGTAGACTATGGACTGAACATGTTTGCCACTCAATGCCTCTTTTGCAGACCACAACACTCAAAAGGAGAGAGAGAACACAGGGGATTGCCCTGCCACAGAGACGGGGGGATGGGGGGATGGGGGTGGGAGGGATATTATCCATGGTGGTGGAAAATGGGCACTGGTGGAGGGATGGGTATCTGATCATTGTATAATTGAAACCAAAGCACAAAAAATTGTAAATCTACAACTTTAAAAAAAATAAAATAAAATAAAGGGGAAAAAAAAAAAAGAAGTATAACTTCAAATGCCATGGCCTACAGAATTCACCTTTACATGTATGATTCCTTTTTTCCCTCCCATTTTATTTTATATTCCTAGTGATGTTTTATAATCTCTCCTAATATTTGTATTGTTGGTTCCCTAAACAATTAGCTCTTTGAAGGCAAGTTCATTATGGATCTCACCCCAATTGCAATTTTGCATTCACTTGGTTGTGATAGATTCCAGCAACAGCCATCATTTATCATCCATGTACCCACAATGTTTTCTATGTAACTTTGAAGTTGTCTCCAGTCACAAGAAATGCAATATCCCCTGCCAACTGTCTTGGGACTTAGCAGTGACACTTTGCCTAATTGGACATTATCAGACATGGTGCATGCAGGTTCTACATGGGGTTTGCGCTCTCATTTATCTTTACCACTGACTTGAAAATTTGCCTGGATTTTCTTGTTGAAGCGTAAGAAGCATAAGCCAGAGTCAGGTTGTTCAAAGCCAAGATCAGTCTAGTTAAACTGATAGCCAGATGACTTATTAGATTTGTCATGAAGCACAGTCAAAATCTTCAGAAGTTCCCACATGATTTTAACTTAGAAGAGCTATACACTGCAGAAAATGAGAAACAAGTATTTGTTTGAAGTCACCAAGTTTGGGATTGTTTATATTAGATCCATAGGTAATGGTTAATTTTGTCTAATCATCTGTAAGTAGTCTGTGCTCAAAAATTGTAACATTAGAAATATCTTATTTGGTAAATGTATCTTAGAAAACAATATGGAAGAAAAATGAAATGAACTATGAAATCTAACCAAAATTTTGAATTAGACCATGGCTTCCATCAGTTTTCATAAAGTAAAGTTTTCATAATTGCATAATATAATACAATTCAGGTACACAACAGGAATATCCATGCAACCTATCCTATTAAGGGAGCTTTAATATTTTGTGCTCATTGACCTGTGTGTGGGTATACTGTATAATTATCACAGAGAAAATTCTGAGTTCTAATTTTTATCTTTGACAGGTTAAGAGTATGAAAAAATATGCACTCTACAAAGTCATTCTACCACTTCAAGACAGATAGACCAGTAAATCAAGGAAACAAAACATGCCCTTAGAGAGCTGTATAGTTATTGATACAAATATAACAACAATAGCTTTATTATAGAGAGAAGATTGCATGCCATGAATTAACAGAATCTAATGGGATACAAGAGGAACACAATGGAAAAGTACAAAAATAATCAGTGGGAGTAAAAATGTGAGACACATAAGAAGACTTTTAATGACATCATTTGAGACATTGTATTCAACCTTAATTAAATTCTGTTTTATTTTGTGATTTAACACATCCCCTTCCTTATATGAGCTAAAAAGAAAATATGATTATTATAAACAAATTTTTATTAAAATGAATATAAGTTTTATTCCATTTTCCCCACTAACTAAATATGATATTATAGTATGTGCCAAGCTATAGTACTGAGGGTCCCTTGCCAAAGTTTCATTTTTGACGCTTCATAACCATCATTATGAGAAATAAATATGAAAATGATAAAAAATTTTATTCAATAAATAAAATTTTGGGAAAATTAAAAGCATAGAGTCTAGATCTGGAATGATAACACATAATTCCTCAACACAAGCTTTTACTTTATAGCTTGTATGAAATAGCTTAACACATGATTTTACAGTTTTTTATACAGAAAGACAATAAACAAATCAAATAAGTTAAAGGAGGGTTATGAATCTTGAAAATTTTATACTTATATAAGATGACAATTGTGGGCCCTTCGTCTATTGGGTTAGAAAAAAGAAAAATATACATTTTGGTGTGAGTTTTATGATAAAAATACATATAGTTACTGATTTGATAAGATCTTTATTATAATACCATTTATCAAGTCAAGGAATAAGGACCTTTTTCAGAACTACCTTATTATAGGTAAGATTAGGGTAGGGAACACATGAGTCTCATATAATAATTGAAGACATACTACCCCCACCGCCCATATTCTGTATGTCAAACACACATAGTAGCCAACTAAAGTTACTTCTAGTGGTTAAAGTTTAAAATATTGGGACACAGGCTTGTTCTTATTTTCCATTATTCTTGTTTCTATACTGCATATGTGTGAGATCATTCAACATTTCTTCTTCTCTCTTTGGCTTATGTTACTTAACAGGACTTCCTCTAGGTACACCCAAGTTGTAGGAAAGGGCAACTTTGGATCCTGACAAAACAACTACGGCTACTAATCAGGGAGGGGGGAATGTCAAGGGAAGTCATGAAACCAACTGGAAGTTGAGGGCACTTGCCTTCCGTGTAGTCAACAGGGATCTGACCTACAACACTGAATATAGTCCCCAGAGCACCGTCATAAGTGATCCCTGAGCACAGAGCCAGGAGTAACACTTGAGCACTGCTGGGTGTGTTCCCCAATCTCCCAAAAAGAAATTAAAAAAATGATAAAATTGAGAAAAATTAGATAAATGCATTGGTTTGTAAAAAATGAATCAACAATGATATAAATAAGCCATCACTAAGTAAATGAAGTAAACAAATATCTGTAGAAGAATTTAATTTCAAATAATTCATGTATAAATTCCTCAATACTTACATGTAAGATACTCAGTGATTTCCTTGCAAAGAATGTAGTGTATACAATTGATTATTTTATTTTTTTAGTGAAGCATAATATATTTATTATATAAATATTATAACAATATAATAAATATAACAATATAAATATTTTGAGATTATGCTTATATTATAATATATTATATATTATAACATATTATATTATACTTATACTTAGAGAGATGTGAAAAGGGAGAAGCAGAAGAGATATGTGTTCAAGAAAGAACATCCTCCCAGGATGGGAGATGCGCGCTGAGAGTAGACTTTAGACCGAACATGACTGCCACTCAATGCTTCTTTTGCAAACTACAGCACCCAAAAGGAGAAAGAGAACAAAGGGGAATGCCCTGCCACAGAAGCAGGGTAGGACGTGGGAGACAGGGGGTGGGAGGGATACTGGGATCAGTGGTGGTGGAGAATGGGCACTGGTAGAGGGATGGGTATTCGATCATTGCATAACTGAAACCCAAGCACAAAAATTTGTAAATCTACAACTGTACCTCATGGTATTTTACTAATAAAAATCTAAAAAAAATAAAAATAAAAAATAAAAAAAGAAAGAACATGGGCTTCTATATGGGGAAAAAAGCTCTGTGCAGAAACTGGAGGAACCTTAGCAAGGTGACCAAGGTAAGCATCCATTGTGATAAGTGGGTAGCAAGTACCAATGATAAGATGATATGAGAACAGTTCTTTAACTCTGTGTTAAAATTATGCTACCTCTGTGTTAAAATTATGCTACCCCAAATAGCTATCATCTCAGTCCAATTATGGGAAAACCATTAGCCCTTTCTCAATTTAAGAACATTCTACCAAAAACCTGACCAATATGCGTCAAAACTTTCCAAATAATTTAAATAATAAGGAACATATAAGAAACAGCTCCAATCAAGAGGAATCTAAGGATAAATGAAAAATATTTGTGGTTTCCTACATAATACTAAAGGACAGTTGAGGTCGTTTGAATAAAATATGGACTTTGTCACTGTTCTCCCATTGTTCATCAATTTGCTTGAGCGAGCCCAGTAACGTCTCCATTGGAGACTTTGTTGTTACTGTGTTTGGCATATCGAATACATCACCGGTAGCTTGCCAGAGTGGAGCGATAGCAAAGCTGTAGGGCGTTTGCCTTGCACGCAGCCAACATGGCCAACCCGAGTTCGATTCCTCCGCCCATCTCGGAGAGCCCGACAAGCTACCGAGAGTATCTCGCCCGCCAAACACAGTAACAACAAAGTCTCCAATGGAGACGTTACTGGGCCCGCTCGAGCAAAATATGGACTTTAGTTAAAAATAATCATGTGTCAATACTGACTCATTATTTGTGACACATGTACCATTCTAATTGGTTTACAAGGAAACTGAATGAGAGGTATGTGGGAACTCACTATTGCTGCAAATTTTGTGTATCTAAAAACATCCTTCAAAACTGTTTCTGGACAGACTGGCCCACATACAAAGAACAAAGGCAACCGGTATTGGTGCAGATGTGGCAAGAAAGGGACCCTCCTTCACTGCTGGTGGGAATGCCGACTGGTTCAGAAGTTTTGGAAAACAGTATGGACCATTCTCAAAAAATTAGAAATTGAGCTCCCATTTGACCCAGCTATAGCACTCCTGGGAATATATCCCAGAGAGGCAAAAAAGTATAGTCGAAATGGCATCTGCCATTCTATGTTCATTGTTGCACTGTTCACAATAGCCAAAATCTGGGAAAAACCCAAGTGCCCAAGAACAGATGACTGGTTACAGAAACTTTGGTACATCTACACAATGGAGTACAATGCAGCTATTAGAAAAGATGAAGTCATGAAATTTACATACAAGTGGTACTACATGGAAAGTATAATGCTAAGTGAAATGAGTCAGAAAGAGAGGGACAGACATAGAAAGACTGCATTCATCTGGGAAATATAAAGTAACAAAATAGGAGACTAACATCCAAGAATAGTTGAGATAAGTACCAGGAGTTTCACTCCATGGCTTGAAGGCCAGGCGCACATGCTAGGGGAAAGGGCAGCTCAAATAGGGAAGGGAGCACCAAGTAAAGGGTGTTGGGAGGATCCTCCCAGGACGGGAGATGCATGCTGAAAGTAGACTATAGACCGAACATGATTGCCACTCAATGCCTCTTTTGCAAAGCTCAGCAACCAAAAGGAGAGATAGAACAAAAGGGAATGCCCTGCCAAAGAGGCAGGCTGTGATGGGGGGGCTGGGGGGCTGGAGGGATACTGGGATTATTGGGGGTGGAGAATGGGCACTGGTGGAGGGATGGGTACTTGCTCATTGTATAACTGAAACCCAAACACAAAAACTTGTAATGTCCACAACTGTACCTCATGGTATTTCACTAATAAAAATTAAATAATAATAATAAAAAAATGAAAAAAGAAAACAAAAATACATCTAAAGATCATCTAATTTATTCATGTGATATTCCTGTAGGAGCAACAATTACCAGATCCACTTTGCATTGTACATTTGATAAAAAAAAGTTATATCACTCTAGAATTCTAATAGATATCCAGAGACTTTGGAAGTGTTGCATTTTTTGTATAATCCTGGGAAGAATTTAATGCAGAAAATGTCCATCCAGTAATATATACTAAAGCATACCAACATTTATCTCAATGAAGAAATTTCTGTATAGTTCTGGGACATTTCCTAAAGCCTGATAAATAAGGAGCAAATACTAAATTCTAAATTACTACTAGCCTAGAATTATAAAGTAACAACAAAATTACTCTCTTATTGGGCTGGAGCGATAGCACAGTGGGTAGGGTGTCTGCCTTGCGTGCAGCCGACCTGGGTTCAATTCTCAGCATCCCATATGGTCCCCCGAGCACTTGTAGGAGTAATTCCTCAGTGCATGAGCCGGGAGTAACCCCTGTGCATCGCTGAGTGTGACCCAAAAAGCATGAAAAAAACTCTTAGGGCTGGCCTCCCAAGTGGGAATCAGGAGGTGCAGGGCTGCTCCCAGTGATTTTTGGTCAGCTGGGCTAGTGATTCAATGAGAAGACCCAAGGCTGTAGTGCTGCTTTGGGCTCTTAGTGTCATAGATTACCCAAACCACCCCAGCAGTTTTCTGAGGGGTGCCTCCAGGACCACACCTAACAATGTCTGGAGGGCCATATTGTGCTGTGGATTGAAAAGAGGAAACTCAGGTGCATTTAAGACATATGTTTTAATCCAAAGTTTGTCTCTTTGACCTCTAAAATAAAACTTTTAAACCCATATTAATTGACTCTTAAAGTCTGTAGGAAATGGTCCTAATGAAAAGGTTTTTAAAATACAATTAGTGTCATTATGTAACTTTGAAAGGGCTCAGTCATTAAAAGATTAAAAAATGTCAGCAGATGTGTTTGTTTCTTTGTTGTTTATTAATCATCAGTCTATATTAAGCAATATAAGATAAATATTACAATATTAATCAATATGTAAGTATATCTTAAAGATGTCAGTAACTCTGTCTTCATTCAATGTACCAGTTGGTCATAAAAAGATATCTAAAACAAATGAGATGAAGGAAAGAGATATGAATGAATGAATGTGAGTTTACCTCAGAGTTAACAAGAGGCTTATAAGTTCTGGGAAGTGGGTGAAATAAGAGCTGCATATGGAAGCTGCAGTCTGCTTTACAATGTTCTTCCTATCTGTGCACACTACATTCTATAATTAAAGTTCTTTCCTTGCAAAGTAGCATAATACTTAGCATGAGTTTATCCTCAATAAACATTTGCTGTATGAATGAATCACAGTATTTAATTCCTCTAATCCTCATTTTCCTACCCTATAATAATGGTAATATTATTCACATGAGTTTATGTGAATAAGTCTTATGTAAAATGCTGACACAGCACATGTTTGGAATATAAGTGCTTAATAAAGATTAACTCAAAATTTAAAAAAAATGCTGTTTCTGGACAGAACTTCCTGACCCCTCGCCAGGCTGTTCTCACCGGGGCACCTCGGAGGGGGGAGGTTTGAGTTTCCCTACCCGCCCCAAGCAGCACCCCGGCAGCCAAAAAACTTCTAGAACCCAACTGCAGCCATGCTCGAGGTCGTTCTCCACCAGATCAGATGAGCCTCACCTACAGAAGAACCTGCAGAATAACCCAGGTATGTGGGACCCATGGCTGAGACCTCCAGGCCTGCTCAAAACAGGACTAAATTTCCTCCCCAAAACTCCCCAGTTTTTCAGTAGTTTGGCAGTCACACCCACAAACTGTCCCCAGTGCCATATAATCTCATCAATGGCCAAGACCCAGAAACTATGAAATAAATTTCCTGGAAGAGAGCAACACAGAACATCCTGGAGCACGAATGTGGCTGTGCGTCCTCTTACACTCTAGCCCACTGATGTACCTTTTGTTTGGGTTTAGTACACATGCTTGTAATCTCTTATATAAGGGCTTAGGTGGCTCCAGTCTGAAATACGACAATATTAGCACACTTTCCTCTTATGGTGGTGGGAAGTTACATGGTGGTATAATTGATGTTTGAACATTATTTGTAATGGACTATTCTGAACAACTTTATAAAAATAAAAAATATATATGAAAAAAAACAAAACTGTTTCTGTAAGTGGCCAGGAGATAGCACAGGGCACTTGCCTTGTACAGGAATAACCTGGTTCAATCCTCAGCATGCTGAGACCTATTAGGAGTGATCACTGAGCACAGAACCAGGAGTAAATCCCTGAGCACCATAGGTGTGTCCAACCCCCTCTCCCCATCTAAAAAATCCTTACACAAGTTTGTGGTTTCAAGAGAGCTCAGAAGAGTGTAACCAGTGTATGTATCTGCAGGAGTAGAAATCCAGCTTGGAAAAATCTTTCTCTTTTGAATGGAATTTTATATCTTGGTAAAAACTCTGAGAGGTGGCTAGCTTGAAGTTGATGCAAAAAGATGAACTACCTCATGAGCAAAGGGGAGAAGGCAGCTGGAATAGAGAAGGGATCACTAAGGAAAAGATGGCTGGAGGAATCGGTCGGGATGGGAGATGTGTGCAGAAAGTGGATAAAAAATACAGACCTCTCAGGGACTGTATTGCAAACCATAATACCCAAAAGTAGAGAGAGATTATGGAGAATTATGTCTGCCATGGAGGCAGGGGGAGGGTGGGAAAAGGGGGGGTATACCGGTATATTGGTGGTAGGGGATGTGCACTGGTGGAGGGATGGGTGTTTGATCACTGTGTGATTGTAACCCAAACATGAAAGCTTGTAACTATCTCACGGTGATTCAATAAAATTAGAAAAAAAAGAAAGGTGAACTAGAGTTTGCTGGAGAAAGGAATTATAGAAAGGCAGAAGGCAGAGCAAGGAGAGATGTTTGTTTTATTTTGGGAGCCACACCTGGTGGTGCTCAAGGGGTATTTCATGCTCCATGCGCAGGGTTCTCTCATAGTAATGCTCAGAGGACCATGCAGGGCTGGAGGTTGAACCCAGGTTTCCTGCCTGCTAAACATGCACTTAGTCATTCGAGCTATCTTTCTGACTCAAGAATATCTATTTATTTATTTTGCTTTTGGGGTTACACCCAACAATACACAGGGGTTACTCCTGGCTCTGCACTCACAAATCACCCCTGGTGGTGCTCAGGAGACTATTTGGGATGCTGGGAATTGAATCCAGTTTGGCAACGTGCATGGTCAACACCCTACCTGCTGTGCTACTGCTCCAGCCCCAAGAATAGATATAAAAGCAAGCTGAGACTTAAGGATCTCAGAGAAAAAGAGGACACACTCGGGGCCACTGGATTTCTGAAGGATGTTATTAGAGCAAGGGATTTAAACATGTGTAGCTATTATGCAGAGCACTTTGGATGGAATGATAAAGGAGTTTATATTTTACTCTGAAGACAACAGACTACATGACAGAGCTACTAAAGCAAGGATGTAGATTATGGTTTCTCTGTTTTGTATTCTGAGACATAGCAAACAGTGCTCAGGGTCACTCTTGGAAGTCTTGGGGGACCATGTAGTGCCTGCAATCAAATCCCAGCTTCCTGCATGCAAAGCATGCACTCCAGACTTTTGAGCCAACTCTCTGGTCACAAGACCATTTTAAGGATTTCTGGAGGATGTTATTAGAGCAAGGGATTTAAACCCTTAATGACACAGAAAACTATGCTGTGAGGAGAATCTGATGGTTAAAATCCATTTATGATTATTTCTATCACTTTCTGAATGAGAAAGACAGGATATGGAGTACAGGAGCAGCAACAGACTAAATCTGGAAATTCTCTCATCAAGTGCATTAAAAAATGAGTAGCAACCTGAATGCCAAAGATGGAAGAGCACAAAACAAGTTTTAAAGAGGATTTTGAATTATCCGAACTTCAGATTATCACCCTGAGGAGGAAAACACTTTGAGGCTATAACAACGGAATAAGCTCTCGCAAAGTTCCAATATAATAGTTACAAAGTTGTTTATTTGATACATATTTCAATTTTCTCATTTATATTTGTGCATTTTAATATTATACCACTTGTTTTATTAAATAAATCATTCACTAACTATTTTAAATAATTTTTGAAGTGATCACACATAAGGAAAACCCTCATTCTTCAAGATAGTTTATTTTTCTCTGGAGGTCAAGAATAATAGAATTATATTACATAGTCTGCCACATCAGGTTGTGCTCAAGGATTACTCCTGATTTTGCAGCCCGGAATCACCTGGTGGCACTCAGGGAATGGAGGTCAATGGCGAATGGGGTCTGGAGGTCAATCTTAGGTCAGTCACATGCAAGGCAAGCATCCATGGCCCTGTGTCATGGTGTCTTAAATCACTGACCTTACTCCAAAGCTATGCCCAACATACTTTACTAGTGAAGTAATAAAGCATCTAATGTCTCACAAGCTTGTAACAGGTTTAGTTCCTTATACCTCAGTATCTCTGAAACAAAATAAAACAAATTTCATGGTCTGTTTCAGTAATCACAAAACTGCCTAGAATATACTGCTGTTCAGTAAATATTAGTCATTCCTATTACTAGTATTAGTCTTTTTTGAAATCTCACTCATTTCCAGTGAGCAGTTACTACAGCATGGATTATGTTTTCAAATTATATTATGCTACTTAGGCTTATGGTGCAGTTTAAAATATACTTTCAGGCATACAATGTTGCAACTCCAAACCCACCACCCTTATAAGTGTACCTCTACCAGTGACCCAAATTTCTTTCCCAGCCACCACCTTACCTCTTTCTCAATCACATTCTTGATTGAATTATTAGAGTCTGGGACACTTGTTTACTGTAGTGCTGGATCTTATAGTTTGATGTATTTAGATAGTTCACCATCACTCAAGTGACAAAAATATCAGTGTCCCTGTATTGCTATCTATCTGTGTCCCTTTTCTCCCATTCTCTCATTTCACCCACTTCCTTTTTTTTATCTCATTTCTCTAATTCTGGGTTTGTCCACATTAATAAGTCCAATTCCTTTCTGTGCTTCTCTATATACCACAGAAAAATGAAAACATCTGGCATCTATCCTCTTCACTCTGACTTCTCTTAACCTGACAACCTCCAATTCTATCTTGCCCTTGTGGCCAGAAGATGTGTTAAAATGCAAAGTTTGGCAAAACTTACAATGTAAAATAAATTTAAATATGTAAAAAATTCTTAATGTCTTTTTCAGTAGTCTAATTTAATATTTAAACAAGAATTGATTAACTCCAATTTACAGACAGAAATTGAGGCTCAGTTCACCTAAGCTATCATTCCAAGGGTAGCACTGTAGCACTGTCCTCCTGTTGTTCATCGATTTGCTTGAGCGGGCACCAGTAACATCTCACAACAAACTGTGAGACTTGTTACTGTTTTTGGCATATTGAATACATCACGGGGAGCTTGCCAGGCTTTGCTGTGCGAGCAAGATATTCTCGGTAGTTTGCCGGGCTCTCTGAGAGGGGCTGAGGAATCGAACCCGGGTCAGCTTCATGCAAGGCAAACACCTTAATCACTGTGCTATCACTCCAGCCCTTTCCAAGGGTACAAAGATATTAATTTATGAAATCAGATGGAGATCCCATGCATTCTGCATCCTTCTTTCCAGCATCATTGTATTATTAGAAGTTTGGTTATTAATACAAAGAGCACATAACTGATCATTATTTAGCCCATCCTGCATGAACATATGCCCCAGAAACCTGGGCCCTACGCAAACAGGATGAGAACGCTATTCAGTTCTCCCAAAGAAGAATAGAAAGAGCTATGCTTGGAATATCACGTTTCACTCAAATGAGAGAAAGAATCCGGAGTTCTGACCTCTGTCGACAATCAAGAATCAGGGACGCTGTCTCGTTTGCCAAGGCGTCAAAAATCAGATGGGCTGGTCACGTAATGAGATTTAGAGACGACCGCTGGACTAGAGCTGTTACCGACTGGATTCCACGGGATGTCAAAAGACCGCGTGGCCGCACACCTACCAGATGGTCAGACTTCTTCATCAGGATCATTAACGATCGGTTTGAGGCTCTTCATGTTCCCAGAGTGAACAGATGCCATTGGGCTACACTAACACGCGATAGGGAACCAATGGAGACGTTACTGGCACCCTCTCGAGCAAATCGACGACTAACGGGAAGTTAAGTGATTAAGTGAAAGTGATTTAGCCCATATTAGCTCTTTCACTTATCCAGATGATTTCTGGTGAGTTATTTATTTAAAATTTTGACATTTAATCCAAAATGTAGATAACATTTGTCTTTTTTTCTTTTTTTAATTTTTATTTTTTTTAGTCACTATGAGATACACAGTTACAAATCTGTTCATGATTGTATTTAAGTCATACAATGTTCCAACACCCATTCCTCTATCAGTGTACATACATTTCCTGCCACCAATATTCCCCCATATCCCTCCTCCTGCTAGTTCCTTACCCCCCACCCACAGCCTGCCTCTATGACAGCACCTCCCTCCCTCTCCCTCCTTCTCTCTCTCGCCCCCCCCCATTTTGGGCATTATGGTTTGCAATACAGATACTGAGAGGTTATCATATTTGTTCCTTTATATTCAGCATGCATTTCTTATTCAGAGTGACCATTTCCAACAATCTTTGTCATAATGGTCCCTTCTCTATCTCAATGACCTTCTCCTCTAGCACTTGAGGCAGGCCATTTGTCTTTTAAGATAGCCATAGACTAAGGAAATGTATATAAAGCATTTGACAACTTGTTGGCATATAGGTAAAATGTATATGCCTATTAGTAGTATTATATATCTCTTAACTCCATGAAAGTAGATAATAGATTTACTGAAAAGGACAGTTGCCTAGTGTTAAAACTAAAGCACTGTTTCTCAGTTATTCATATCTTTTTCAGGATTAAAGTTATGTTTTCATATGATGAGCCATTTTGATTTAGTTTGAATTAAAAATAACTAACTCTTACAGCTATTAATTATATACAGAAAAGACAATGGATAACTTCTATGCAGAACAATAATTATGAATAGGAAGATCACAAGCTGTACAGCACCTGACCTCCAACTTGTTATTTCAAGAAAACATCAGAAAGTCACCCTTGCTCATTTTCCTCCTCATTTTTGTGGCTAGATACTTTGGAACCATATCTTCCTAATTTATTACTTGGTATAATAAAAAGCCAGTTTAGAAAGAAGGGATTTTTATATACTATTCTAATGTATATATACACTAGAATGGTAGATAGATGTATATATATACTCATCTAATGTATATATATATACAAAAATGTATAGATACATTTTTATATACCACTCTAATGAATTCGAATGTATTTTCTTAAGTTTTGAAATTTTTAAAAACATAATTACTAAGTGACTTCAATGACTATCACAGTGACATGATAGTTATTTTATATAGAATGTACATTCATTTAGTTAAGATGCATAACAATAATAACAGTCATAAATATTTGAAAAATGAATACATGCCAGGAATTGTTCTAGTTTATTTTTGGGAGGGTTCCAATATGGCTGTACTCAGCAACATTAGCCTGACTCAGGAATCACTTCTGGTATGGATAAAGGTGAGCTTATGTGGTACCAGGAATGACCTTAGGTTGGGCACATGCAGAGCTTTCCCTCTGTACTTTCTCTCCAGCACCAACCATTATTTTGAATGAATCTGGGTTCTTACAATATCTTTATGGGGTGTGCACCTTTAATATTTTCATATTGCAATTCAGTCACTAGAAAACATGATATCTTGTCTTTTGCTACTTCTCTAGAACTCCTGAGTATGTCATACTCAGCAAAGTCAGTCAGAAAGATGGCAGATGTTAGATGATCTGACTCAAATATGGTGGATAAATAAAGGGAGCAGACAATGGACAATAAAATTAAACATTGGACTGTGATCACAGAACTGAGGTTACTAAGCTGCATGAGGTTAAATACTGAGGGAAGGGTTAGACTAAAAGAGACATAAGAACAATGGTAGAGATATGTTCACACACTACAAAGTATAAACATTAACACTACTGCAAACCATGTTGCCTCAGGAACAATTTATTTTAATGGGGCAAGAGAGAATGTAGAGCGGGTAAGATGCTTGCCTTGCATGTGGCTGACTCGGGTTATATCTTTGTCACCATGTCTATGGTCCCTGAGCATGCCAAAAATGAACTCTAAGTGCATTCAGGAATAAGCCTTGAGATTGACTCAAAAAAAATAAAAATAGAAGGCTGGGGAGTTTTAATTTAAAATCACAGAATATAATTCCAGCACTAAGAGGTTAATGATCTGGTGAACAGTCTCTTCCAATAAGGATGCATATGAATGTAAGAAATTAGCAGATGCCAACTTGCATTTTATTTTAATTGTTGATATTTTACTAATAGAAACATGTTTCCAAGTTTTATATCATTCTAATGGATTTGAATTATTTTATTAAGTTTTGAAATTTTTTAAAAGCGTGAAAATTATGAAATGACTTCAATGACTATCTTGAAACAAGTAGAATCTTGAAACAAGTATTTTTCTATTAAAACATCTATTTAGGTAATATTTTTCTATTAAAAACATCTATTTAGGTAATATTGTTTTGCAGAACTATGTATTTATTAGAGGTAGAATTTTTCACCTCTACAATATGTATGTCATCACACGACGCCCATCACCAAAGCACCAATATTCCTCTACCACTAGGTATATTATATACCTCCTTCCCACTTTGATTCTCCCTTCTTTCTCCCTCTTTGGTAACCTCACTTCTGTGGTCTGAATTCAGGAATTACCTTTGCTTGGTTTTACATGTGCCCTTGCTAAAGTTCTCTATGTTCCACATGTGAGTGAGATTTTGTGTTAATTTCCTATCTACATCTGAATTATGTCACATACCATCCCACACCCCACCCGAAGCTGCATGCATGTTGTTGCAAATGGCAAGGTTTGATTTTTTTATATGCTTCCTGAGTGCATGGATGGTTACAGAGGAGATCCATATCTCCCCAGTGCTCCCTGCTTATTCTCTTGACTTCCCCTAAACGGTTATAGTGAGACACTAGAATGCCATTTAGGGGCTAAAGTGATAGCACAGCAGGTAGGGCGTTTGCCTTGCATGCGGCCAACCCAGGTTTGATTCCCAGCATCCCATATGGTCCCTTGAGCACTTCCAGGAGTAACTCTTGAGTACATGAGCCAGGAGTAACCCCTGTGCATCGTAGGGTGTGACCCAAAAAGAAAAAGAAGGAATTCCATTTAAACTGTGCTATATTCATTTAATACCTCATGTCTATACATCATTTGTCATGGCTCTTTTGTTGCTTGTACTTCCATAGATGAGTAAAACAAGCTTGGACGATACTGATATGTAATGTGTTGAATATGCTTCCTCTGAGCAACATTTCTCATATTGTTTAATATATCTTGTAATTTTACATCAAGAGACATCCTCCACAACATAATCCAAACTTAAGCAAAGACTTTGTATTTTGTCACATGTACTTAAAATATTTAGTGTGTGATGGGACAGTTTGGAGGAAGATCTTTCTGTAAAAGTTCAATAAAATTTCAAAAACTCACAGCAGCAAGCATTCATACTTTCTCTCTAGGCTAAATCAGGTATCTTTCTATATACCTTGTTGCTTAGGTACAAAGCAACCATAAGAGCTTAATGAATCACCTGAAAATCCAATTATCAATAAAATACATTAGCACATTCTATTATTGGGATAGTCATTTTGCTTTTTTTCATATTAGGAAGTCATATTCAAAACCTTCACGGTAACACAAGCCGCCTGGTAACTAAATTAAATAAGCATTAGAGAGCACTTTGGGATTTTTTTTTATTGTAAATAACAAAATTGACAACTGTGTTACAGGATCTACAGTAAACTATTCCTGTAAAAGAGTCTCCCTAGAGCCTCTCAAGTAGATACTTAGCCAAATTCTGAATAGCACACGTTTTTCTGAAAGGGCAAAAATGCTATCAGAAGTTTGTATCTTATATGCAGGATATAAATTAGTTGGTTCCATTAACTTTTTAAACTTGGTAGCAATTTTTCCCTTACAAATATCTGTTACAGTTCCTATAAAACATGTAATTTCTCCTTTCCTCACCCTGTTTCCACCATACTTTTATAGCTACATTTCTGCTATTAATGAAAACAATGTATTAAGGGATCAAAGAGAATAAAGCAGTAGGGTACTTGCCTTATATATGGCCAAAATGGGTTCAATTTCCAGCACCCCATATTTGCACCCCATGAGCACCACCAGGAGTGATCCCTGAGCCCAAAGTCAGGAAAAATGCACTACCCCTGGGTGGAGCAAAATAAATAAATGAATGAATGAATGAATGAAACAATGTATCAAGGATCTGGAGAGAGAGAGAGTGCAGGAGACAAGAAATTTTTCTTGTGTGTGACTCACACTAGTTTAACCCTTGGCACTTCATATGGTCCTCCAAGTGTCACTAGGTGTCATTCTTGAAAACAAAACAGAAATAGTTTCTGAGCACCACAGGGGTATGGTCTAACCCTCTACCTCCAAGTATTGATTTTTACTGCTCTGAGAAAAATACTTCACTATTATAAATCAAATTTCTACTTTTCTTCTATTCACAGTACTGTTTCCATCAGTTCTCACACAGCTTAATGCCTATTAAACTACCTTCCATACTATATTCATATAGCTACTTAAATTACCACTCACTCCATCATACTCATATACACAAATTATACCCTTTTGTTAGAATAAACATATCAAAATATTATAAAATAGGAAAAATTCTCTAATATTAGCCTATTTTAGATTAATCAGTAATATTTAGAATGTACAAATTTATCGGCAATAAAAGTGAAATGTTTCTCTTAAATAAACATAAAATATGATCCATGACATTTGTGTGTATAATAAATTTTTTCACATACATTAAAATTATGAATCTAAGAATCACTTTTAATAATTCTGATAATACAAAGTTGTAGTAAAAAAATTCATTAATAATGTATAAACACTATTTTTTCATATAGTTTACTTAGGCTCTGAAAGTGAACATTTTTTGTTGTTCAGCCATGTTAACAACTACAATCACCTCCAGTTTTTTATATCCCCTGAATTATTTTTAACAGAGATAAAAATTACAATGTCTTAAAGTATCAAGTCATACTCATCTTTAAAATAGAAATTTCCCAGAATTTTGAGATTAATAGACTCACATTTAACAAAGGTTTTTTTCTGTGGTATAATATTAAGTTTAATACTATTACAGTCAGCCCTTGAACAGCATAGGTCAAAATTGCACAGGTCCATTTATACAATAAACTTATTTTCCCATTCACAGGCTCTGTTCAAAAAACTGTGCTACAGATGATCCTTGGTTGAATCTGAAGATCTGAGTCCAGAACCTATGTATTCTGAGGGCCTACTATAATTTAGATATAATTGATTTTGGACCTACTAACCCTTGTGTTGTTCAAGAGTCAACTGTATATCATTAGACCTCTACATTTTCTGTGATACTGATGAATCCTCAAATTACCATGAAAAAGAGAAAGCCAAGATTAAAATTATAAAATTCAGAAACAATCAATAAAGAAAATCTGAGATCACTGACTTGATGTTAGCTTAAAAGATCAATGCAATCCCTATTAGGATACACATGACGTTCTTCAAAGAAGTGGAGCAAACACTCCTGAAATTTATATGGAAAAATAAGCCCCCATGAATAGTTAAAGCAATTCTTGAGAAAAAGAAAATAGGAGGAATCAACCTCCCTAACTTCAAACTCTACTACAAGGCAGTAATAATTAAAACAGCATGGTACCGGAACAAAGGCAGAGCTGTAGACCAATGAACAGGGTTGAATAGACTGACATCTCCCCCCAAGCATACGAGCATCTAATCTTCGAAAAGGGAGCAAGAAAAGTGAAGTGGAGCAGGGAAAGCCTCTTTAACAAATTGTGCTGGCAAAACTGGACGGCTACATGCAAAAAAATGGGCTCAGATCTCTGCCTAACTCCATGTACAAAAGTAAGATCTAAGTGGATTAAAGACCTCAACATCAGACCGGAATCTATAAGGTATATTGAGGAAAAAGTTGGCAAAACCCTCCATGACATAGAAGCTAATGCTGTCTTCAAAGATGTTACACCACTGGTCAAGCAAGTAAAAACAAAGATAGGCAAATGGGACTATCTTAAACTAAGAAGCTTCTGCACCTCAAAAGGAACAGTGACCAAAATACAAAGACAGTCTACAGAATGGGAAAGGATATTCGCGAAATACACATCCGATAAGGGGTTAGTGTCAAGGATATACAAAGTACTGGTTCAACTCTACAAAAAGAAAACATTCAACCCCATCAAAAAATGGGGAGATGAAATGAATAGAAACTTTCACAAAGAAGAAATCCAAATGGCTAAAAGGCACATGAGAAAATGCTCCACATCATTAATCATCAGGGAGATGCAGATCAAAACCACAATGAGATATCATTTCACACCAGAGAGACTAGCCCATATCCACAAGAACAAAAGCAACTGGTGCTGGCGCGGATGTGGCGAGAAAGGGACACTCCTTCACTGCTGGTGGGAATGCTGACTGGTTCAGGCCTTTTGGAAAACAGTATGGACGATTCTCAAAAAATTAGAAATTGAGCTCCCATTTGATCCAGCAATACCACTCCTGGGAATATATCCCAGAGAGGCAAAAAAGTATAGTCGAAGTGACATCTGCAATTGTCTGTTCATTGCAGCACTCTTTACAATAGCCAGAATCTGGAAAAAACCTGAGTGCCCGAGAACAGATGACTGGTTAAAGAAACTTTGGTATATTTATACAATGGAGTACTATTTAGCTGTTAGAAAAGACGAAGTCACGAAATTTACATACAAGTGGTACTACATGGAAAGTATCATGTTAAGCGAAATGACTCAGAAAGAAAGGGATAGACATAGAAATATTGCATTCATCTGTGAACATAAAGTAACAAAATAGGAGACTAACACCCAAGAATGGCCGAGATTAGTACCAGAAATTTTGCTCCATAGCTTGGAGGCCAGCGGCACATACTAGGGGAAAAGGGAGCTCAGATAAAGAAGGGAACACCAAATAAAGGTGTTGGGAGGATCCTCCTAGGATGGGAGAAGCATGCGGAAAGTAGACTAGAGACTAAACATGATTGTCACCCATTGCCTCTTTTGCAAACTACAACACCCAATAAGAGAGAGAGAACAAAAGGGAATGCCCTGCCACAGAGGCAGTGTGGGATGGAGGGATGGGGGGTGGGAGGGATACTGGGATCCATGGTGGTGGGAAATGGGCACTGGTGGAGGGATGGGTATTTGATCATTGTATAATTGAAGCCCAAGCACAAAAATGTGTAAGTCTGCAACTGTACCTCATGATGTCTCACTATTAAAAAGAATTTTTAATGAAAAATAAATAAATAAATAAGTTTTAAAAAAAGATCAAAGTAAAGTATTTCAATTGTGTATGTCCTGCTTGCATAACTCTGGACACATTCTTAATTCTGAAAGCTAGTTCTTCTGCAAAATTGGTTAATAGAGTAACTGTGAGAAATTAATAAGAAAACTTGTTAAATAGTTTGCACATTACCCAATGGAAAGCATGCAATAAGTGAACGATACATTCACCTGTATTTCTGGTAAACAGTATAAAGATTTGTTGCCTAGAAAATGGTGGTAAATTGAATGAATATAACTATGATATATCTCATTTTCTATTTCAACCTGTATGTTAAAGAGGCAACTAAAATATCAGTTATTCTATTCCAAATAATTTACCAAAATCATTGCTAAATGATTGTCATAAATGGATAATTAAAGCTAAAATCTTTCTTTCACAACCAAATTATTCAATACAGAGCAACTATTTTCATGATTTCCTCACTCCAACGTCTTTCTCTGACTTCCTCAAAGTCTAGTACAACCAGTTCAGTATTAGTGATTTTTAGATATAGCAAGTGACATAAAATGGCAATATTCTGTCCACAACTTGGTTCATCATAAGATGTGTTTCATGATACATATTATTAGAAATATTCTTCAATTTTCAAATGACCATAATTATTTACCTAGCTTATGTACCCACTAAAATATTTCAAAAAATAGCATGTTTCTATATTGCTTATTTATGCCTTTCTCCAGTCACTCATTCCTTCAAGTGTTTAAAGTTTATCAGACACTATGCCTAAAATATATAAAGAAATCGTAAGCAATACACTTTCGATATGCCAAACACAGTAGCAAATGTCACAATGGAGATATTACTGGGCCCACTCGAGTAAATAGATGAACAGGAGGGTAGTAACAGTGACAGTGACCACAATATAGGAATATACACATTTTCAGTAACATTTCATGCTAAGTCATAAATGCATGGTTTTGAGATGTCTATTCCAATGATAAATTATTATAAATATATTTTCTCAAAGTTGTACACTGACCACTAAAATCATCCAGTGTTTTAAGGATCATATTAGGGTCATTAGAGTAACTCATGTACTCTTTATTTCTAAATCCAAGTGAAAGTTTTCACTTTATAAGCGAACTAATTATGACTTTGACTCAATTGTCAAACTGTATGTTGAAAACTAGATGATTTCATTCTCCAAAGGTCACTGAGAAAGCAAATGGACTTTAATTCAGAATCCCTGTCCTTTAGATCAGTAATTTTTGAACTGCCAGTCCACAGATCAGTGTCAATCTGCCGGAATTTACTGTTAGTCAGCAAAGAAGTATTTCCTCTTAACACACACTACACATGGACTATGAATATGCTAAAATAACAGTTTGAGGGGCACCCAGAAATTTCTGTGCAATTTTATCAGTCTGTGACCTGGTAGCTGAAAACCACTGCTTTATACCATTACTTCACAATTCTCATTGCTTTAACCCAGTACTTCTCAATTCTCAATGTTCATAAAGATCATCTGATGATACTCTAATTGACTATATTTGGTACTATACCTAAGATTATGAATTTCTAACCAATTCACTGCTGATACCAAGACTATTTGTCCACAGACTGAATTTGGGTGGCAAGAATCCTAATTGGCATTATACTGAAAGTGCAAGATTCAAAAATTGCCAGGAGTCCCTTCTGATGTGAACATTAAACCTTATGAGACAAATAAATTGAAAAAGATGGACTGACTGGCAAGATAGAACAGTGGATCCTAGAATGACTGGAAAACACTGACCTACTTCATAACTCTGCAAGATTAATTTTTCCTTCCCCATTATGCAGTCCGATTTCTTCAAAGTGTAAACTATGACAAAATTTACAGGAAAGGGAGTCTGTAAACATAGACTAGGGTAAAAATTACATTTTATTTACATTAACCTCTAGCAATCTCTGTAAGTATGCATGTAGACAAAAATGAATGTCTACAATTCATTTTTATTATTATAGAATCCTAAATCTTATATGTATTATGAACTATTTCAAAATTTTGACAACTGTGGATGCTAAAGTTACATTCAATAAACATGTATTTAGTTTAAAAATTCGTATTTTAATACTATTCCACTACACAATTTATTTCACTTAAAATCACCCAGATCCTCCATCTTCCAGTAGGCAGGGGTCACACCCACCAACTGACCCCATGGCACCGTGTAATCCCATCAATGGCCAAGACCCAGAAACTACAAAACCCAGCTCCCGGAAGAGAACAGCGCAGAGTCTCCTGCCCCCGTGCCTGACTGTCCTTGCCGGGGCCCCTTGGAGGGGAGTGGGTTGAGTTTCCCTCCCTGCCTGGAGCAGAGCTCCGGCAGCCGAAGACCTCCAGAACCAGCCACAACCACTCTCAACACGCATGAAGGTACCAGCAAAGGAACAAAAGCATGTGGGCCCCAGGGCTGAGATCTCCAAGCCTGCTCAGATCAGGGCTGAGCATCCTCCACCCAGATCCTCCATCTTCCAGTAGGAAGGGGTCACACCCACCAACTGACCCCCTGGCGCCGTGTAATCCCATCAACGGCCAAGACCCAGAGACTACAAAACCCAGCTCCCGGAACATCTTATTATCTCATTCTTACTTTGGACAACCTGGCAGGCTAACAACTACAACCTGGCCACACGGCAGAGTCTGACAAATTCCCTGTGGTGTACCCAATATGCCAAATACCAGTAACAATGATGGGTCTCATTCTCCTAACCCCAAAAGAGCCTTGAATATGGCACTTTATAATCTCAGGGCTAGGACGAAGGAGACGTTACTGGTGCCTGCTCGAGGCAATCGATGAACAACAGGATGATGATCGTGATCGAAAATCATCTGCATTTTCTTAAAGTGCATTATTTGATTAATTACATTCAAAAGTAAAATGTACTTGAAAGTGATTTTCTTAGTAGAATTTCTTAGGAGGGTTCAGATGACTTCAGATGACATGCTAGAACTCCAGGTGCAAAAGGCTTTTATATCACAATCATCAACTGTAATCTCTTCACCTTTACTTTATACCTTATAGTTTTTTTCTTTAATTTTTATTAGTGAAACACCATGAGGTACAGTTGTAGACTTACAAATTTTTGTGCTTGGGTTTCAGTTATACAATGATTGAGTACCCATTCCTCCACCAGTGCCCATTCTCCACCACCACTGATCCCAATATCCCTCCCACCCCCCATTCCCCCCATCCCACCCTGCCTCCATGGCAGGGCATTCCTTTTTGTTCTCTCTCTCTCCTGTTGGGTACTGTGGTTTGCAAAAGAGGCATTGAGTGGCAATCACGTTTGGTCTATAGTCTACTTTCAGCATGCATCTCCCATCTACACAATGGAGTACTATGTAGCTTTTAGAAAAGATGAAGTCATAAAATTTACATACAAGTGGTACTACATGGATTGCATTCAGCTGTAACAAAAAAGGAGACTAACACCCAAGAATAGCCGAATTAAGTATCAGGAGGTTCACTCCAAGGCTTGGAGGCCAGCCACACATGCTAAGGGAAAAGGCAGCTCAGATAGAGAAGGGAGCACCAAATAAAGGATGTTGAGAGGATCCTCCCAGGATGGGAGATCCATGCTGAAAGTAGACTATAGACTGAACATCAATCAACATAAACCATCATATCAACAAAAGAAAAGACCCCTCCTAGTTTTCATCAGATTATAATTATTCTAGCAACAGATTGATGTTCTCAGATTGGAATAGAATTCTATACTGTTTTCACACAGATTGTCTGCCTATATGTGTCATTATGTATATTAGTGTCTTTTGTATCTTTTATTTTCATTGTATACTTTGCTTTCCTTTCATGTAATTTCTACCACACTATCAACAGAGAAATTAGCTATGCCCTCTATATTTCACATATTGTGCAGGACAATTATTTCATAAATAACTATTTTTCACTAAATAACAGGTAAAACAATGTGTACAAAGAATGGCTAGGGATTGGACAACATACAGATAGAGAAATAAAGGAAGACATAAAGCAAGCAAGCAAGCAAGCAAGCAAGCAAAAAGAAAGAAAGAAAGAAAGAAAGAAAGAAAGAAAGAAAGAAAGAAAGAAAGAAAGGTCTAAACTAGGATGACTTCATCTGCAACATTAAATGTATTCTAATGAACATAAAATATACAGTATTTTACCTTAATTATATTTCATCAAACTGGAACAAAAACAAGGTATAGAGAACAGCGTTGATATACTCTGTTTGAGGAATCAACTGTGTATTTCTACAACTGGAAAAGTGAAGTAAAGTGGTTTATAACTGCTTCTCATGGTGATTCAATTTAAAAAAAAGGGTTTCCACTGAAAGATAGAGATCTTAATTAGGTCACGAGAGCTTTCCTATTATTTGAATTTCATGATCGTTTCTGATGCCTATCCAGGTGGTCAAACAAGAGAAATTCCTAAGCACCTTTACAACTATACTAGCTTTCTTGCCTTAAAATGATTCATTTTAGAATACCAATATTATAGAATACCTATTTAGGCTAACACAAAAGAATTAGTACATGATAAACATTACATTTGGGGGCTGGAGAGATAGTACAGTGGGTAGTACATTTGCCTTGCAGGTGGCTGACCCAGGTTCAATTCCCCAACACCCCATACAGTCTCCTTTAATCCCACCAAGCTTAATCTCTGAGGGCAGAGCCAAGAGTAAGCCCTGAACATCACCTACTATGGCCCAAAATCAAAAAGAAAAAAATGGCACTGCTAGTTAGTGGGTAATATGCGTAGTAAAACTTACGCATATTAAGGAAAAGAGCCCTACATAATTTATTTCCTAATATAAATGTACACTAAATATCTTAATCTTTGCTATAAAAACAAGAAAACATTATAGTAAATTTGAATGAGCTTTTTAAATGTTTCAGATAGAAATATTTAATGATAGTGATACTAAACATAAATTTTATATGACAAATGAATTTAACTATTGAAATCTATTAATCCTAAAATATATACATTAACAAAGGGATAAAAACTTTATATATAATCATGACAAGTATAAAGCAAATTAAAATGAGATATTATACAAATATATTCATATTCAGTAGAAGTAATATAAAAGAAATATTAGCAGAGGATTTTAAACTATATAAATGATATCACTGTCACTGTATCACTGTCAACCCGTTGTTCATCGATTTCCTCAAGCAGGCACCAGTAACGTCTCCATTCGTCGTAGCCCTGAGATTTTAGCAAGTGCCACATTGTAGGCTCTTTCAGGGTTAGGGGAATGAGACCCATCATTGTTACTGGGTTTGAGCATATTAAATACGCCACAGGGTGCTTCCAGACTCTGCCATGCAGGCAGGATATTCGCAGAAGCCTGTCAGGTTCTCCGAGAGCGAGAATTAGACAATAAGCTTGAACTAGACAAACTTCCAGGAGCTTGGTTTTATAGTCTCTGGATCTTGGCTATTGATGGGATTATATGGCTGGGGCAGTTGGTGGGTGTAACTGCCTAGCTACTGGAAAATGAGGGATCTGGATGGAGGAGGCCCATCCCCCTTCTGAGCAGGCTTGGAGATCTCAGCCCCGGGCCCTACACACCTGGGTTCCTCTGCTGGTTCCTTCACTTTTTCTTTTCGGGTCACACCTAGCTATGCACAGGGGTTATTCCTGGTTCATGCACTCAGGTATCACTCCTGGCAGTGCTCAGGGGACATACGGGATGCTGGGAATCGAACTGGGGTTGGCCGCGTGCAAGGCAAACACCCTACCCACTGTGCTATCACTCCAGGCCCCTGCCTGTTCCTTCATGGGTGAGGCTCATCCAAGCATGTGGAGAGTGGTCTTAGCATGGCTGTGACTGGTTCCAGAGGTCTTCAGCTGCCGGGACTCTGCTCGGGGCAGGAGGGAAACTCAACCTTTCCCCATCTAAGGGGCCCCGGTGAGGGCAGCCAGATGTGGGGGCAGGAGACTCTGCCTGAGGCTGATCACTGTATCACTGTATCACTGTAATCTCATTGTTCCTTGATTTATTCGAGTGGGCACCAGTAACATCTCTATTTGTCCCAGCCTGATATTTTTACCAGCCTCTCCGAACTCCTCTTTCCCAACGATTAGAGGCTCTTTCATGGTCAGGGGAATGAGATGGGGAGCTTGCCAGGCTCTGTCCGAGTGGGCGGGAGCGGGTAGGAGTGGGCGGGACACTCTCATTAGCCTGCCAGGCTCTCTGATATATATATATATATATTTCTAAATTTGTTGCCTACTATCTGAATCCCATCAACATGGTGTGGTAATTATGGAAAATGGGTAGAAAGTGTCTTACAGTGTGTCACGCGGGGACCCAGCCCCAGCAGCTGACCTCCACTACCCACCTGCCACCACGGTCCAGGCTGCTTTCCAGATGCTCGGGCTGAGCCTTAGGTATGAGTAAATCCACATGAAACCCAGGCAATGTGGAACTTTGTAACCTTGGACTCTGGGTGCAACAGGACCCGGGAACAGAGGTCCCCTGCCTACTTCCCTGTCTCTGGCGAGCCAGGGATCACACCAAGATGCCACTCCTTCCCAGCACCAGATCTCACAGCTACTTTTCCCAGAAGGGAGCACAAAATGGGACTCCTATAACCATGCCACCAGACTCCGCGCCAGGCTGTTTTCACTTGGGGCACCCCAGAGAGGGGTGGGTGAGAGCCCTCCCTGCCCCAAGGGACCCAGCCCCAGAAGCTGACCTCCATATAAATGGTAATGAAGTAAAATATACTTACTCTAAATGAATACCAAAGAATATACATATATTTTTACCTATGAAACTTACTAAATTATTAAATAATTACCATATCTAACACATAATATGAAGAAGTCACTGAAGTCACTGTCCTCTCGTTGTTCATCAATTTGCTCAAGCTGGCCCAATAACGTCTCCATTGTGACAATTGTTACTGTGTTTGGCATATCTAATACATCATGGGTAGCTTGCCAGAAGAAAGAGTATATATGAAGAAAGAGTATATAAAAATGGTAGACCATATTGGAATGCATTTTTACGATAACTTTCAAGTATTACAAATATGTATTTTCTAGGAATTTCAAACAGAAATTCACCTTAAGTATGAGTTCATGATCACAAAGATTCAGCAAACTGATTATACACACACATACACTCATGTATGTATATACAAACAAATAAAATTTTAAAACACTGAACTCTTCAACACTAGGATATTCATTAGATAAACTGTGATATGTACATCCAAGGAATTTTAAAAGGAAGTACAATATTGTAGTTAAGAGTCAAAATATACTTGTATCTTATTCTTAGCTGTGCCATAGAGAGTCTATGGCTCCTTGTACACTTCGGCAACTTTATTTTGGAAAAAAGTTTATTGTAGTTGATTACAATAGTCTTAATGTGTATCATTTTGACAAAGATCCTGTACTTTCACTACCATATAAGTTCTATTCCTTTCTTAACTTCTCTACTGTATTCATCCCATCTATGAAAATAAAATAGCAGAACTTGAGCAGTGTTGAGTGGAGTAAACAAATTGTATGAACTACATAGCATGTGTTTTATGCATGGTAAGCACTCATGAATAACATTATTAAAATTATGCTGATGAAGAAACTTTTGAAATATGGAAAATTATATATGTGAAAAATATTATAAAATGTATAAATGGATATACAATATAAAATGAATAGATACATTTCAGCTAAACAGGGATTTTCAAAACCTGCATTTAGTATGGTTTTCTTTTCCTTATTTTAAATTATGTAACTCGATCATTGTATAACTGAAACCCAAGCACAAAAGTTTGTAAGTCTATAACTGCACCTCATGGTGTTTCACTAATAAAAATTTTTAAAAATTCCATCATTTAATGGTACACTTTTAATTTAAAAATATCGTGAATTTTTAATGAAATTAAAAACAATTCTGTTGCCTGAACCCGGACGCGCGGCCCGCGGAGCGAGCCCAGCCGGAGAAGGGAGGGAGGAGAGCGAGGACCCCTAGCGAGCCCAAGCCCCAGCGCGCGTCCAGATCCGGAGCAGCACGCGGCAGCACACCGGCCCCTCCCATCCAGGTGGGTTGGAGGACCCGTGCGGAGCCCCGCCCCTGAACCCCGACGCGCGGCCCGCGGAGCGAGCCCAGCCGGAGAACAGCGCGGATCCCAGGATCCTGGGAGGGAGTGGCCAGGGATTGTCTAGGGGCGTGGCCTCTAAGAAGGGGGCGTGGCCTAAAAGTGGGCGTGGCCTACTTCCGGGCGGGCGGCCCGGCCGCAGGTATATCACTCACTTCAACCAACTTGGACCTGCATCCTTTCATCCTTTACATCAACTTGTTACCTAATACCAAACAAAATTTCTCACCTCTTCTACTACAATTCAACAAAATCCCACTCGCCTACTCCATTTCCAACAAAAGTTCAGTTCGAAAACAGCTATACAAGTTCAGTAGTAAATAGTAACGCCTCCAAAAGTTTCACTCAATGTCAGTTATAAAACAAAGAATAACACCTGATTGAGAAGAAGGTCAGACTCAGAAAGGTAAAGAGGCGCATCTAGCAGCAACAAAGCTGGACGGCACCTGGCAGCCTCTCCTCACTCAACTAGAACAGTAGCAGCGAGTGTGACGGACCAAACCACACTGGTCACAATGGTAAAGCAACGCAAAAGCCCACCAAACTTTCTTATTCACGAGGCTAGCCCAGACGACACCAACAGTACTATAGCGTTAGACAACCTCTCTGACAAGGAATTCAGAATGGAGCTACTCAGGATGCTTAGGGAACTAAAAGAAACAATGGAAACCAATGCCAATAAAAGACAAGAGGATTTGAAGGCAGAAATGAGGAAAATGCAATCGGAAATGTCGGACCTGAAAAACCTGGTAGCCGAATTGAAAACCTCAGTGGAAGGCCTCAGCAGCAGAGTAACAGCGGCTGAGAACAGAATCAGTGAGCTCAAAGATCAAGTTCAGAGTCTTGTCAGAAAAGAGCAGAAAATGGAAAAGAGACTCACAGTTCGAGAACAGAGGGCAAGAGAAGATCGTGATGAAGCCAAGAGGGGTAACATAAGAATTATTGGAGTCCCAGAGGGACGGGAAGAAAACCTTGATGAAGAAGAAACTGTCAAAGAAATCATTGCTACAGCGTTTCCAGAGCTGAAGAAAACTTGTGACCACATCCAGGAGGCCCGAAGGGTACCGGCTAGAAGAAATCCGAATAAAAATACCCCGAGACACATCCTGATCAAAATGACCAAAACTTTAGACAGAGACAAAATTCTGAAAGCAGCAAGATCGAAGAAAGAAATCTCTTACAAAGGAGCATCCTTAAAATTCACTGCTGATTTTTCTGATGAAACCCTCAGGGCCCGAAAACAGTGGTGGGACATAGTGAAAAAACTCAATGAAATAAATGCTTCTCCAAAAATACTTTACCCAGCGAGACTCTCATTCATAATAGAAGGAACAACACACAGTTTCACGGACAAACAACAGCTCAGGAACTTCATAGACTCAAAACCATGGTTACAAGTACAACTAAATGGGCTACTTTAAGGCAAGACAGACCTCTCAAATACACCAAATTTCAAAAGAACAATGGGACAAAATCCCATAACAATAATCTCTCTCAATGTCAATGGGCTAAACGCACCAATTAAAAGACAGAGAGTGGCAGGATGGATTAGAAAATTGAACCCAACATTCTGCTGCCTGCAAGAAACACATCTCAATAGTCAAAGCAAACACAGACTCAGAGTCAAAGGCTGGAAAACAATCCTACAGGCAAACAGCTCCCAGAAAAAAGCTGGGGTAGCTATCCTAATATCAGACCACATCGATTTCAGAGTGAAGAAGGTCATAAGAGACAGTGAAGGCCATTTCCTATTGACCAAAGGATCTGTACAACAGGAAGAACTTACAATAATAAATGTATATGCACCTAATGAGAGACCAGCAAAGTACTTAAAACAATTACTCATAGATTTGGAAAAAGACATCGATAGCAACACAATACTAGTGGGAGACCTCAACACCGCTTTGTCACCTCTTGATAGATCAACCAGACTCAAGCTTAGCAAGGACATACTTCATCTGAGGGAAACAATGGAAGAAAGGGGCTTAGTAGATATATACAGGACACTTCATCCACAAAAAGCTCAATACACATTCTTCTCAAGCGTACATGGAACGTTCTCCAAGATAGACCACATGCTGAGCCACAAAACATGCCTCCATAAAATTAAGAAGATAGAGGTTATATCAACAATCTTCTCAGACCATAATGCGCTGAAATTAGAAGTAAATCACACAGAAAAACAGAAAACTAAATTAAACACATGGAAATTAAACAGTGCGCTATTAAACAACGAGTGGCTTAGACAGGAAATTAAAGAGGAAATCAAAAGATTCCTAGAAACGAATGAAAATGAGGACACGAGTTACCAAAACCTATGGGACACAGCAAAAGCAGTCTTAAGAGGAAAGTTTATAGCTCTACAAGCATTCCTCAGGAAGGAGGAGCGAGCCCACATGAATAAACTAACCTCACAGCTTAAGAACTTGGAGAAGGACCAACAAAAGGAGCACAACCCTAACAGGAGGAAGGAAATAATAAAACTCAGAGCAGAGATTAACGAGATGGAAACCCAGAAAACAATCCGAAAGATCAATGAAACCAAGAGCTGGTTCTTTGAGAAAATTAACAAAATCGATAAGCCCCTAGCAAAACTCACAAAGAAAGGGAGAGAGAAAACCCTAATAAACCGAATCAGAAATGAAAAGGGGGTCATTACAACAGAAACTACAGAAATTCAAAGGATCCTCAGGGAGTACTTTGAAAAGCTTTATGCCACAGAACATCAAAACCTCGAGGAAATGGATAAATTCCTAGACTCCTACAGACTCCCAAGGCTGAACCAAGAAGACCTGGAATACCTGAACAGACCTATCACCATCAAGGAAATTGAAATGGTAATAAAAAGTCTCCCCAAGCACAAAAGCCCTGGCCCGGATGGATTCACCAGTGAATTCTTCCAAATCTTTAAAGAAGACTTACTCCCAATCCTCTTTAAGCTTTTCCATGAAATTGAAATATCAAACACACTTCCGAACAGTTTCTATGAAGCAAATATCACACTGATACCAAAAGCAGACAGAGATAACACAAAGAAAGAGAACTACAGGCCGATATCCCTGATGAACACAGATGCAAAGATCCTCAACAAACTACTAGCAAATAGAATCAAACTACTCATCAAAAAGATCATACACCATGACCAAGTAGGATTCATCCCAGGGATGCAAGGATGGTTCAACATTCGGAAATCAATCAACATAAACCATCATATCAACAAAAGAAAAGATAAAAAGCATATGATCATATCAATAGATGCAGAGAAAGCATTTGACAAGATCCAGCACCCCTTTATGATGAAAACCCTAGCCAAAATGGGCATAGAGGGGACTTTCCTCAACATAGTTAAAGCCATCTACCACAAGCCTACAGCAAGCATCATCCTCAATGGGGAAAAACTGAGAGCCTTCCCTCTAAGATCAGGGACGAGACAAGGATGCCCACTCTCTCCACTGCTGTTCAATATAGTACTGGAAGTACTTGCAATAGCAATTAGGCAAGAAAAAGACATTAAGGGCATTCAGGTAGGAAAGGAAGAAATAAAGCTCTCACTATTCGCAGATGATATGATACTATACTTAGAGAACCCAATAACCTCCACCAAAAAACTCCTAGAAACAATAGACTTGTATAGTAAAGTTGCAGGTTATAAAATCAATACCCAAAAGTCCATGGCTTTCCTATATGCAAACAGTGAGAGAGAGGAAAGCTACATGAAAAAATCAATCCCGTTCACAATTGTGCCCCAGAAAATCAAGTACCTAGGAATCAGCCTAACTAAGGAAGTAAAGGACCTGTACAAAGAAAACTACAAAACGCTACTTCAGGAAATAAAAGAGGACATGAGGAAATGGAAAGACATCCCCTGCTCATGGGTCGGAAGACTGAACATTGTCAAAATGGCAATACTACCGAAAGCACTGTACAAATTCAATGCAATCCCTATAAGGATACCCATGACATTCTTCAAAGAAATGGAGAAAACACTCCTGAAATTTATATGGAACAATAAACCCCCACGAATAGCTAAAGCAATTCTGGGGAAAAAGAAAATGGGAGGAATCAACCTCCCGAACTTCAAACTTTACTACAAAGCGGTAATAATCAAAACAGCATGGGACTGGAACAAAGGCAGAACTGCAGACCAATGGAACAGAGTTGAATACACTGACATCACCCCCCAATCATATGATCATCTAATCTTTGATAAAGGTGCAAGAAATGTGAAGTGGAGTAAGGAAAGCCTCTTTAACAAATTGTGCTGGCATCACTGGACGGCTACATGCAAAAAAATGGGCTCAGAACTCTGCCTAACACCGTGTACAAAAGTAAGATCAAAATGGATTAAAGACCTCAACATCAGACCAGAAACCATAAGATACATTGAAGACAAAGTTGGCAAAACCCTCCATGACATTGAGGCTAATGGTATGTTCAAAGCTGACACGCCACTGGCTGAGCAAGTGAAAACAGAGATAGATAAATGGGACTATCTTAAACTAAGAAGTTTCTGTACCTCCAAAGAAACAGTGACCAAAATACAAAGACAGCCTACAGAATGGGAAAGAATATTCGCCGAATACACATCTGACAAGGGATTGATATCAAGGATATACAAAATACTGGTTGAACTCCACAAGAAGAAAACATCCAACCCCATCAAAAAATGGGGCAATGAAATGAACAGAAACTTTCTCAAAGAAGAAATCCGAATGGCAAAAAAGCACATGAGAAAATGCTCTACATCATTAATCATCAGGGAGATGCAGATCAAAACCACAATGAGATACCATCTCACACCTCAGAGACTGGCCCACATTCAAAAGAACAAAAGCAACCGTTGCTGGTGCGGATGTGGCGAGAAAGGGACACTCCTTCACTGTTGGTGGGAATGTCCACTGATTCAGCCCTTCTGGAAAACAGTATGGACGTTCCTCAAAAAATTAGAAATTGAGCTCCCATTTGACCCAGCGATACAACTCCTGGGAATATATCCCAGAGAGGCAAAAACGTGTAGCCGAAGTGACATCTGCACTTGTTTGTTCATTGCAGCACTCTTTACAGTAGCCAGAAACTGGAAGAGACCTAAGTGCCCAAGAACAGATGACTGGTTAAAGAAACTTTGGTACATCTACACAATGGAGTACTATGTGGCTCTTAGAAAAGATGAAGTCATGAACTTTACATACAAGTGGTACAATATGGAAAGTATCATGCTAAGCGAAATGAGTCAGAAAGAGAGGGATAGACATAGAAAGATAGCATTCATCTGGGGGATATAAAATAATACAATATGAGATTAATACCCAAGAATAGCTGAGAGCAACACCAGGAGAATTACTCCATAACTTAGAGGCCAGCTGGGTATTCTAGGGGAAAGGACAATTCAGATAGAAAGGGGAACACCAAGTGGAGGGTGTTTGGAGGATCCTCCCAGGAGGGGAGATGCAGGTTGAAAGTAGACTGGACTGAACATGTTCGCCACTCAATGCCTCTTTGGCTGATCACAGCGCCCAGGAGGAGAGAGAGAACAGGGGGGAATGCCCTGCCACAGTGGCAGGGGGGGATGGGGGGATGGGAGGATGGGGGGGGAAGGGATATTATCCTGGTGGTGGAAAATGGGCACTGGTGGAGGGATGGGTATTTGATCGGGGTATGACCGAGATACAAGCACAAAAATTTGTAAATCTACAACTGTACCTCATGTCGTTTCACTAATAAAAAAGAAAAAAAAAAGAAAAAGAAAAAAAAAAGAAAGTAAACGGCCAAAAGTTAGGTATGTGGGAAACACACCCACAAACCACCTCTGGCTCAGCGATATGATTGGACGCATGGCCTCTCTGGTTCCTGACTGAACTGCTTAATGGCCACGATCCCAGAGACTCAGAAACAAATCTCGAAACCCAGTGGCTTCTGGCAGAAATGCGTCTGGTTCCTGCAGTGGTGGGCCCATGGTTTCATGCCTTGGCCTGTTCCCCCTGGCGGCCAGGTGGCCGCCATCCTCCAGAGGTCACTGGACAGTCAGGCTTGGGCCCTCAGTGACAAAACTTGTTGGGCCTCACAGGATGGGGGTGGAACCAGTCCTGTCCTCCCCGTCCCAAAGAGATCCCAAGTCATCATCCACGAACGGCCTCTCTGACTCCTGATCAAGCTGCTTAATGACCAGGATGCCAGAGACTCAGGAGCAAATCTCGGAACCCAGCAGGTTTTGGCAGAAATCCCTCCAGATTTAAGTGTTCAAATTTGGAATATCAAAATCACACGGCTACTACTACAGCCACACAACATCATAGGTTATTCATAACCAGCAATAGAAAACAAACTGTCTACTGCTGCCTGTTCAGCAGATCTGAGTGTTGGGGTAAAATCTCAAATAATAATGGTGGGTCTGGTGTCAAAATATTGAATGTGATCAAAGTAGAGAGAGAATAATTTGGAAATCATCTGCCCCACACTTAGGGGGAGGGTGTGGGATGGGGATATACTGGGGTTGTTGGTGGTGGAGAATGGGCACTGGTGAAGGTACGGGTGTTTCATTGTATGACCAAAACTTAGACCTAAAAGCTTTGTAACTGCTCTCACGGTGATTCAATAAATAAAATCATAAAAAATGAAAAAAAAACCCAATTCTGTTTAATAATATAATTAAGAGCAAATCAAGTCTTTTTTTAAAAAATAATTTATTTATTTATTGAATCACTGTGGGAAAAGTTACAAAGCTTTCAGGTTTAGGTCTCAGTCATGCAAATATCAAACACCTTTCCCTTTACCAATACTTATTTTTTACCACGAAGAACCCCAATAAAACCCCACCCCCCACGCAAATCAAGTCTTAACAATACTCTTTTAAAACAATACATCTTGATTTATTAGCTAAGCTGCAACCAATCAAGTATTTACTTCTGCTAGTATAATTCATATTCTAATTTGTAGAACAATTAAATCATAAAAATATAGCACTGCACTGTAACACTGTCCTCCTGTTGTCCATTGATTTGCTCGAGTGGGCCCAGTAATGTCTCCATTTTGAGACTTGTTGTTACTGTGTTTGGCTTATTGAATACATCATGGGTAGCTTGCCATGCTTTGCTGTGCGGGCAAAATACTCTTGGTAGCTTCCTGGGCTCTCCGAGAGGGGTGGAGGAATCGAACCCGGCTCAGCCAGGCTGGCTGCGTGCAAGGCAAACGCCCTACTGCTATGCTATTGCTCCAGCCCATAAAAATATAAAGTGAAATTAATAAAATATCAAAATAGAGGATAATTCAACTCTCCTGTCTTTTGCTTTACATTAAAATATCCATTTTAATATATGTAGCGGTTATTTTTCTATGCATAACAATTATAACTTTTACTCATCTCAGTAGGTAACAAAAGGAAAATGAAAAAGAGAACCAAATAAATATGCTGAGTAAAATAGATTAAAAATACATTTGATAAGTTAATATTTAAAAATCATGTCCAACAAGTATCCTATTCCTGTTCAAAAGTAACTGAGATCTCCAAGGGAGTTTTGTCAAGCACTGTATCATATTCCTCCTACTTCTTCAAAATAATGAAACCATGTGGTTATGGTTGTACAAATATCACAAATAAATGGAAAACAGAGTTGAGCACACACTAAAATACTATATTCTATGTGTTATTCCAAAGAGCACTAATGCTACAAGATGTGTGGGGAAATTGGTTCTATACTCATCTAATTATGGAATTACAATTGTGTACTGCATCTCTAATTCAGAGAATAGGTCCATTTTCTGTAAATGGTCAGATAGTAAACATTTTCAGCTTTGAAGGCCATATGGTCTCTGTCAAACTATTCATCTCTGGCATTACAACATGAAAATAGTCACAGACAATATGTAAATAGGCATTGCTGTGGTACAATAAACTTTTATTTATAAAAATATGACCTTCTGAATTTGGTCCCCCCTGGACAAGTTTGCCAACCCAAAATGAGCTGAAAATTATCTATGACAATTTATTTTTTTAAACTACAATGTTCCCTGAACATCTGAATATATCTCTTTTTAAAAATATCATACACATCAGAATATAGTACTAAAGTACTTAATAACTATGTTTCCACATATATGAACACATATTTAGAGATAGGGATTACATTTAGAGTGATCAAGAAGCATAAATTAAAATATTTTTGGAATCATATTTATAGAATATCATGAGAATATCAACTCTAATTCTTGAACAAGCAATTAGGATTAGGATTAGGATTAGGCCTTCCCGTTGATCGTCGATTTGCTCGAGCGGGCCCAGTAACATCTCCATTGGAGACTTTGTTGTTACTGTGTCTGGCATATCGAATACTCTCGGTAGCTTGCCGGGCTCTCGAGAGGGGCAGAGGAATCAAACTCGGGTCGGCCATGTTGGCCGCTTGCTGGAACAAGCAATATTTCTTGAAAATAGTTTCTTTGCTGCAAGATCAGAGTCCAACTTCAGAAAAGTGGCACATAGGACAGTATGTCAAATATAGCTTTTTCCCTGTTCTTTTATAAACAGTTGTCCAAAATCAACTGATTTTCTTGAAAATTCTAAAGGTCAAAGTGATAGTGTAGCAAGTAGGGCACTTGCTCTACACAAAGCAGACCTGGGTTCAATCCTAACATCCCATATGATCCCCCAAACCTGCCAGGAGTACTCCCTTCATGTAGAACCAGAAGTCATCCCTGAATCATGCTGAGTGTGACTCCAAAACTCAATCAAAACAAAAACAAGTGAAGTCTTCATTTCAGGGCTTCTTCCACGAATCTTCACCCTCAATGAATCTCGCGATTCCTATTTCATGTCACTGACTTAGTTTTATTCAAATAAAGGATACTTCCATATAAGAGCACTGAAGAAATTCTCATTATTGTATTTGTTCTCAAATAAGAAATAATACATATAACACCTTTTTTGTGCCTTATAAACAGTTCAATTTATTGCAAATTGTAGACAAACAAACACCGGTCTACGAGTTACATGAGAGCAATGTCTGAGTAGTTTCTCAATCATATTTTGCTAAGAAAAAAATTTTATCCGGCTGATATTCAATCACTAAAGAATTTTATCCAGCTGCTACCCATTTGGACTAAAGAACATCAAAACTCCAATTTAGGGATTGCTGTTATCCAGACACTTGAAATCAAACTTCTAAATTCCTTAAAACTCTAAATTTATGTTAGACTCAATCTCCAAGGTCAAAATTCTCTTTCTTTTTTCTATTCTCTCTAGACACAGTGTATTCTTTTAAATGTACTTGCTTATTTCTCATCTGGATATATTGAGTATGAGTTTTCCTTTTCATAATTCAGTCTAGTACATAAAAATGACAGAAAAGCAGAACAGGAAATCATGTTTCAGCTACATCATAGGAATTGATTCAAAGGTTTTAATAAAGGAAGCATTATATAAGACAAATTGCTAATGTTCTAGAAGGAAATAAGATGCATGTATAAAGAAAAAGACATATAAGATATATAAAAGAAATTAAGAAGATATATGTACACATATATGTGTGTATGTATGTATATATGTGTGTGCATGTGTGTGTGATGAATATCTGTACATACCACACTTGCCTTTTAGTTCAAGCTAACCAAAAAGAACATGGATTAAGATTATATTAGTAATAAGTGTTACCATAGTTTGAAAATACCTCTAAAATGAGAATCTGTACTTATGCAATTTTATTTCTACATGGAATACCAGATGGGAACAGAATACAAGAAAGGATGGAAGTTTAAGATGTGATAACAAGAAAGATATCACAGTGGTTGTGCAGAAATTAATCTTGTGTGAAATTCTAAAATATGTGCTAAATGCATTACTCAATTTTTGTACTAAAAGTGTGTGGAAACAGGGCAATCATTCAGGGCTCCAAATGGGTAGAATATTGGGCAGAGACATAAGGATACTGGCAGAAGTACTAAGTCAGGAATCAGAGAGGGATGGAGGCAGAGCAATAGTACATTAAGTAGGATACTTGCTTTGTATGCATCTGACTTGGATTCTATCCCAGGCACCCCAAATTTCCCCCCAGGTCCCATTATTGCACTAGCTGTGGGTCTAAAACAAAACACACACATATATATATATATATATATATATATATATATATATATATATATAGTGCTGGAGCGATAGCACAGTGGTAGAGTGTTTGCCTTGCACGCAGCTGGCCCACCCGAGCCAGGTTCGATTCCTCCGCCCCTCTTGGAGAGCCCGGCAAGCTACCAAGGGTATCTCGCCCGCACGGCAAAGCCTGGCAAGCTACCCGTGACATATCCAACATGCCAAACACAGTAACAACAAGTCTCAGGATGGAGATGTTACTGGGCCCGCTCAAACAAATATTGATAAACAATGGGAGGACAATGCTTACTGTGTATTTGAATAAGAGAAGGGATGAAAGCTTCAGAATAGGAAAAATATAAATCTATATATTAAAAGATCAGTAGAGGTAACTACATGGAGAAGACAGATAATCAGCCTACGAAGAAAATAAACACAAATGTCATAAAAGCTAGCACTACTTATTTTCCTTTCTCTTTGATACATTCATTTCCTGGAAATGCTTCAGCTCGAAAGTCATTATAGGAGCTATTTCATTTGAGATTATTGAGCACTTCAAGTACACAGATTTAAAAGTTTTTATATTATTAAATACTGTAGTGTACAAAAGTGAATGTAGTCTATTGTTTTTAAAATAGACTCCACAATATCCAAGGAGTGGAAGAAAATACTATAAATATGAGCAATTCCACCAAATGGAATAAAAAATGAAATACTCTGGGGCTGGAGAGAGAGCAGCGGGTAGGGCGTTTGCCTTGCATGCAGCCGACCCAGGTTCAATTCCCAGCATCCCAAATGGTCCCCTGAGCACTGCCAGGCATAATTCCTGAGTGCAGAGCTAGGAGTAACCCCTGTGCATCACCGGGTGTGACCCAAAAAGAAAAAAAAATACTCTTCTAATTAAAGTACTAGCAGGCATTTAAAATATTGAGAAGTTCATTTTACAACTAAAACGGAAAGGCAAGAGACCTAGAGTTGTTGAGGCAATTTTGATAAAATGAAGAAAATATTTGGAGGACATGGTCTATCTGGTTTTACTACATATTATATACATACACACATACACAGACAGAGCCATAGCACAGCAGGTAGGGAATTTGCCTTGCATGTGGTCAACCCGGGTTTGATTCCGCTTTCCCTCTCAGAGAGCCCGGCAAGCTACCGAGAGTATCCCACCCACATGGCAGAGCCTGGCAAGTTCCACATAGTATATTCGATATGTCAAGAACAGTAACAACAAGTCTCACAATGGAGGCATTACTGGTGCCCACTCGAGCAAATTGATGAACAATAGGAGGGCAATGATACAGGACAGTGCTTGTTCCTGGAAGAGAACAAGGCAGAGTCTCCTGACCCCGCACCTGGCTGTCCTCACCAGGGGCCCCTTGGAGGAGGGCGGATTGAGTTTCCCTCTCCACCCTGAGCAGAACCTTGACAGCTGAAGACTTCCAGGACCCAGCCAAAGCCATGCTGAGACCACTCTCCACACGCTTGGACGAGGAACCGGCAGAGGAACCCAGGTGTGCGGGACCCGGGGCTGAGATCTCCAAGCCTGCTAGGTTTGGGACTGGGCCTCCTCCACCCAGCTCCCCCACCTTCTAGTAGCTAGACAGTTACACCCACCAACTGCCGTGTAACCCCATCAACGGCCATCCAGAGACTATAAAAACAAATTCCTGGAAGCCCCACAACCTCTTATTCTCCAGTTCTCACTCTCAGAGAACCAGACAGGCTACTGAGAGTACCATACTCACCTATATGCCTGAATTGGAACACCTGTAAAGTTTATTAGTGGCTGCCCCAAAAGCTTCCATCTCTCTCGGAGAGCCCAGCAAGCTATCAAGAGTATTCGGCCCGCACAGCAGAGCCTGACAAGCTAACCATGGCATACTCGATATGTCAAAAACAGTAACAATGAATGATCCTCATTCCCCTGATCCTGAAGGAGCCCCCAATATGTCATCAGGCTACACTAGCACATGATAGGGACAAATGGAGATGTTACTGGGCCCGCTTGAGCGAATCAATGAACAACGGGGTGACAGTGATATATATATATATATATATATATATATATATATATATATATATATATCACTGGCCTAATAGTATACATTTCAATCTGATACACTAGTGAAGAAATAAATCCACACATGTATGGTCAATCTATTAAAAAAAAGCCTTACATAACTATATGTGTATACTATATTTTATAGATGCACAATGGTCAATAAAGATACTGAAATAACTAGATTTCCATGTGAAAAATACTTTTCTCATAAAAAAGACAAAATAACCATAAATCATAACACTTCTAAAAGGAAGGTAATAAAAATTATATGACCTTGGGCTAGACAAAGATTTCTGAAATCCGATACCATAAAAGGACGAAAAACAGAAAAATGAAAAATGTCATATTGGACTTGGACTTTTTCAAAATCGGAAACTTTCTTGTCAAAAAACATCACCACAAAAGCTAAAAGATAAGATCAATGAAATGATAGAATACAAAAATACATTTCTCTGCTTCTTAAAAGTAGCAACAAAAACCACAAAGTGATTATTTGTCAAGAAGTTTTTCAAACTAAATCATTAACCAATTGATTTCAGGAAACAAAGAAATTCTCATTCAATAACAGGAGGCTGATTTTTGGTAAAAGCAATATTTTCTTTGGTGTTTTATTTTACTCCAGTCCCAATAGCAAATCATCTGCTTAACAATACCAAAAGCAACAGAACTTATTTGCAAACAATTGTTGCTAATTACCTGCTATAACTTGTCTCATGGCTCTTTGGAAGACTAAATAAAAGAATTTCCTAATTGAATTGGCCTAATACCAATGCTACATTCCAAGGTCATTTGTCAAAACTATTTAAAAGCCAGCATCTTATATTTTTGCTGTCTGAGAGAATGAATAGATGGGGGAATGGGGGGAGGGAGGAAGAACAACACAAAAAACAAAAATCTTTGTAGAAAAGACTGGAGAAATGGATTGTATAAGGGATTAAAAATTATCCAGTAAATTCCTGAAAATGTAGAAGTACTTACACACTCTCTAGGATTTCTATGCTCACAGAAGATCTGAAATGGCCACAGATGCTATCCTACTGCAGACTTTGATGCATTATCAAGGTTGAAAATTAAGGCTAAAGAAGGACTATAAACTATCTGCTAAATATTAGAAACTTGTAAATACACTCACATTATCCCTGGGCAAATACTGAAAAGTTTTTATTTAATATCCAGTGTTTAAGAAAATCTCTATCAAATCATAAGGTAACAGAACTAAGCTAACAGAACAAACTTGAAGGAATACAAATGACAAAGATTCTAAATTTAAGAGAATTATTTCAGAAAAGTAACGAACACAGAAATTAAAATAAGTAGCAATAACAAAAATTCTGGGGAGGAAGAGAATTCAATTGGCAGTCTTAGTCCACTACAAAATCCAAATATACTATTTTCAACCAAAAAATTAAGCCCTGGAAAGAAACAAATAACATGATCATAATAACAGTAAACAAATCGAAGTAAATTGCTACCCAAGGACATGAGGTACACACAGTGACAGTACAGGTGGTAGGGCTTGCATGCAATTGACCTGTGTTTTATCCCCAACTTCTTTTATGACCCCCCTCAGCACTGCCAGTAGTAATTCACGAGCAGCCCCCAAAGAAAAACAAAAATTTTGAATATATTAACTTAAATACATCCATTTAAGTAAAGGGAATGCTAGAGAAACAAAGGAAAGCCTAAGGATGGGCTACTAAAATTTGAGAAAATAAGATTCTGAAATTATAAAACAGTGAAATAGACATTTTAATTAAAAAGTATAGTACCTGACATTAAAAATTTATTAGAGAAGACTTTGAAAGCAGAATGAGCCTGTTAACTAAAAAAGAGATCAACTGTATAAGTATCTAATTTGAACAAGCTAAACAGAGGAACACCAAGAAAATAAAAACAGCCTACATTACCTGTAGTACAATATCAAAGACAGTAATCAATACATAGAAAATAACAAGCAAATAATTATAAGAAATAATAGCAATAAATTCCTGTAATTCCAATATGGAAGATGTCATTCATTTACATTACAAAGAAGCTCAATGAATAAGAGTTGTATAATAATTTAAATATTCACACTGATACATTGTACACAACCTCTCAAAGGCAAAGATTAAAACATTAAAAAGTGCAAGATGGGACTGGATAGATAGTACAGCAGATAGGGTACTTGCCTTGCACACAACTGACTTGGGTTTGATCCCTGGCACCGTATATGGTTCCCCAAGCACCACTAGGAATAATTCCTGACTGCAGAATTATGAGTAAGCCTCGAACACCTCTCAGTGTGCCCTCCTAAAATATTTTTTTTAAAAAAACAGCAAAAGGCATATAATATATCACTTTAGTTATGTAATAGGTATCATTAGTAAAAGTAGCATCCAATTTCCATCACAAATCTTGGAAGTTCAAAGAAAGTAGAATGACATATTCCCGGAACTGAAATAAAATTTCTTTCTAGCAAGGGAGATAAGTCAAAGAGCCAGAGCACAAGCCTTGGATCAATACCTGGCAAAAAAAAACTGCTCCCCCTCCCCAAGTGCCAATAGATATATATTTGGAGCCCCTCAAACACCACCCAATGTTGTCTCTGGTTGTTTCTAACACATCTGGGTATAAACATTACCACTGAAACATTTGGTCTGATTGGCCAGTTTTTATGGGGAGTGACCCAAAGTTCCTACCAAGAGCGATCCAGGGATCCTACCCAAAAGAAAAGTTCTGTCAATTACATAATTTCACATTCATAAAAGCATTACTTCAAAAATTGAGAAATCGGGAATTTATGATAAACATAAACTGTGTGTCATTGAGGTCATACCAGATGAAATGCTAATGCTAATGATGAAATGCTAATGAAACGAAGTCTGAAACAATAGACAGTAATGCAAATTCACATGAGTAACTCAAGCGAGTCCACAGAAAATTAGAGTCGTTGCTATTAATATAATTTATATAACTCCCGTTTCCTATGATTTCACGTCCATTTCATAAATCAATTATAAATCAATTGTCAGATGTCTGTCATATAAAATGTAATTATTTCCAATACCAAGAGTTGACATATGTACACAAGAGCAAAGTTTTGCTTGGCAATTATCCCTGACAAAAATTTTGTCAAGCACGTAACATTTTATCCATAAAATATTTTAAAATGAGTCTGTGTTACTGCAAACTAGATAGTGACAAATCAGGTGACTGTAGTCCCTAGGAAAGCCATTAAGCAGATTAGAGTCCCTAGAGACAGTATAGTAAGGCACTTGCCTTCCATGTGGCAAACCCAGGTTCTGTTTCTTTTTTGTGTGTGTGTGGCTTTTGGATCACACTCGGCAATACACAGGGGTCACTCTACACAGGGATCACTCTTGGCTGTGCACTCAGGAATTACTCCTGGTGGTGCTCAGGGGACCATATGGGATGCTGGGAATATAACCGGGTTGGCCACATGCAAGGAAAACGCCCTACCCGCTGTTCTATAGCTCCAGACCCAGCCCAGGTTCTGTTTCTGTACCGCATATGGTCCCCAACTCCCACCAGGAATGATCCCTGAGCACAGAGCCAAAAGTATGCCCAAAGCACTGGCAGCTTTGGTGCGAAAAGAAAACAAATAAAGAAACAATAAGAAAACTATTAAACTGCAGAGTAAATAAATAAAAAGAAGGGGTATGGAGAGATAGCACAAATGAGTTTGCCTTTTTTACACTGTGGCCCCTACCTGGGCTTGAATTCGAATACCACATATTGTCCCCCAAGTACCATAAGCACTGGTCCCTGAGCACCTTGGCCCAAAAAGAATCAAAAGGGAAATGCTGTATTATAAAGCATCTTTGTGCTACAAAAAGAAATATGGTGGAATTGAAGGACAAAACTATTTGTGATGTGGGAAATCACTGACTCAATTTAAAAACCAAAAGCAGAATACACATTCCTAAGTACCCTTGATATGCCCCAAAAAGATGAGATGTTAGGACACAAGACAAAGTTCAAATAATTTATAAACATTCTAATCAAACTAAGCATATTCTAAAATCAAAATGGAATGTTAAACAAAATGTAAATTTGAGAAACACACCAAATAATCACTTCTAAAAAATTAGTGGGTGAAAGAAGGAATGATAAGGGAAGATAGGAAATACTTTGAGGGGACACAAATTAACAAAAACTATGTCAAAGCTCTAAGGATAAAGTTAAACCAATACTCAAGGTATACTCCTTTCTGTTCATGCTCATATTTAAAAATAGACATCACACACCAATAGCTAACCTTTCACCTTAAGAATATAGAAACATGGGGGCTGGAGCAATAGCACAGTGTGTAGGGTGTTTGCCTTGCATGCCACCAATCCGGGTTCTATTCCCAGCATCCCATATGGTCCCCCCCCCCCAGCACCGCCAGGAGTTATTCAAAAAAAAATATAGAAACAGAACTGAACTCAAAGTAAAAGGGAGATAAAAAGGAAAGGATTTAAAAGAAACAAAAATGACAGAGGTCAACAAAAGGAAACCAATAGTTGTTTTCTTGAAAAGATCAAATAAAATGTTGTCCTTCAACATAATGGGGGAAAAGGTAACATTTTATTGCTATCTATAGATTCTATAATGTAGTTCAGTAAATGAGTGAACATATGCCCTGATTTTTAAGCAATAGCATTAAATATGCAGTTAAAATAAAATCTAGCAATTTAACTTTTAACTATGCATCCAAGCTAAACAAATATATATCTATGAACACAAAGTCCTTACAAACTAATATTTATGCCAGCTTTATTCACAATAACCCAAATATGAACTGTGCCAAATGTACATCAACATATAATAAGTAGGAAATCAATTTAATGGAATATCAATTATGATATAAAGTCTAAAAACATCATGCTAAATGAAAGAAACCAGATGAAAGATAATCTAATTTGTGATTTCATTTAAATTACATTCCAAGAGTGGCAAATCAAATAATGACAAAACAGTGATTGACTGTGGCTCCCCGTTGAGACTAACTCTAAAGGAGTATAAGGGAATCCGGAGGGTGATATATTTTGTGGATAATTACTATGATGATAACATCACATGTTTATACATTTTAAATAATTCAACTGAACTATTCATTCAAAATATACGAGTTTTATGGTCTACAAATTACACCCTGATAGAATCATTAAATATACAATTCTTAATTGCTTCCAGCACCAGAGGTATACCCTCTGGCAATGTGATTTTTGCCATTATTTCAAATGAAAAAACTCATTTTTCTACCCTTCAGTTTGGGACTTAAATGAGTGATTTGCTTTGGCCAGTGAGAAAACAATAAATGTGATAAGTCCAGATGCTTGAAGAATTATGATGATTTAGATCTTGTACATCTATAATGGTCTAAATGGTTACTGAGAACTCAAGACCACAATGTGATTGATGCCAGGCCACACAGCTGCGTGATGAGACTGTCATCCTAGCTGACGTCAGAGTCTCCGTATCCTAGATTATCCAGTGTCTATTGGGTACAGGCCATATGAAAACAATCATACAAGGAACATCACACAATTCCAAACACAACTTCAAATTGAGTAATATTTGCCTTTAAAAATGTTGGGGGGGAAGTATAGCCGGCAGTGCTATGTAGTACCAGATATCAAATGCCCCAGACCTCACACATGCAAAGACTGAACTGAAATCATATACTCAACCCTTGCCCTTTAAATAAACTAAGTCACAAGGCAGTATGTTATACAGAAGGCAGTAAGATACAGCAAATTAGTCGTTTAGTAACATATAGATTTCCAGGGATTACCTAATTAATAATAGTTCAAAAGATCATAGAGATAGTTCAAATTATATATAAAACACACTATAATTCACCAATATTTGTCACCTTGGTATTTCAGGTATGAAACATCTTGAATACTAATTTGAAAAGGGAATTATATTACTAGCCAGTGAAATGTTACTTGAAAGTTCACTCATCTCAGAACAGTATTCTCCAAACCGTACATCCAAATTGTCCCAGCGGAAAGGGACTGTGCTCTGGATATTTTCATTTTTGCTCAACATCATGCTTATTGGAGCATAGTTTTCAATAAAAATCAGAATCTTAGGTGTCTCTATGTATGAGTTTCAACAAAACACGTTTAGCTCTAAAACTTATATAAAATTCAAAATATACAAAATGCTTTCCTCACCTCAAAATGTTTTGTGCCTCTTAATGCCGATTTTTATCCCTAATTCCTCCTCAGTTTTTCAGCCTCAATTTTTAGTGTTAGTAATCACTATTCTGACTTATTTTCCTGTACATTTGCTTTTTTCTAGAATAAATGGAAGCACAGAGTCTATAGATTTTGTATCCTTTTTACTGCTGCATAGGATATTTGTTTTTTTTAAAAAAAGTTTTATTGAAGTAAAAATAATGTCACAAATGTCTTCAACTTCATGATTTAACACAAAGTCAACAGACTTATGTAAAAGTCAGATAGAGCAAGAAAAGTTGTTATCAGCACAGCAGACAACGCAATAGTTTATGGTATCTCAAACTCACTAAACCATTCTCCTCTGCAAAGGTAACCAGGATAATGACATTTGAAACTATATGCCTCAGAGAGTAATGTCAGAAGAATGGTGAAGTAGGAGGATCCAAGCTCTCATTCCTCCACAGAAAATAAACATAGAATTTTATACACACATATATATACACACATCTATTTCTTCATATAGATAGAAACAGAACAGAGTTGACAAGGAGATGAGTGAATTGGTTATGGGAAGGTTGTTGTTTAGTGGCTATGGAGGCCTATCTGAAATGATGGAAAGAAGTGTGCACGAATAATGGTGACTGATGAACCAAATTTTGAGAATAATTAATACCAGGAAAGTGGACACTTAAAACTATTATGTTATCCAATTTTATGCTAGCCAAATTTGCCATGATAAAAACATCCATAATAGTTTTGTTTAAAATTTTATGTAAATTGAACCAAACAGTCTCTATTATAATTGGGCTGGAGCGATAGCACAGCGGTAGGGCGTTTGCCTTGCACGCAGCCAATATGGCCGACCCGAGTTTGAGTCCTCTGCCCCTCTCGGAGAGCCCGGCAAGCTACCGAGAGTATCTCGCCCACATGGCAGAGCCTGGCAAGCTCCCCGTGACGTATTCGATATGCCAAACACAGTAACAACAAAAGTCTCCAATGGAGACATTACTGGGCCCGCTCGAGCAAATCGATGAACAACGGGAGGGCCTTTTCTTTTTGGGTCACACCCAGCAATGCTTAGGGGCTACTCCTGCCTCTTCACTCAAAATTACTCCTGCTGGGGGTACCTTATGGGATACCGGGGATTGAACCTGGGTTGACTACTTGCAAGGCAAATTCCTACCCATTGTACTATTACTCTGGCCCAGGCTCTATTATTTGAGCCTGCTATTTGTACACTTCAGCCATGTTGGTCCACGTTTATACCATTCTTTTCACTGCATTGTATTCTACAGAGACTATAAAAACCAGATCCCGGAACATTTGCGGCCGCACGACATCTTATTATGACATCTTATTATCTCATTCTTACTTTGGACAAACTGGCAGGTTACCGAATGCAGCCTGCCCACAGGGCAGAGTCTGGCAAACTCCCCTTGGCATACCCAATATGCCAAATACCAGTAACAATGATGGGTCTCATTCTCCTAAAGAGCCTTGAATATAATCTCAGGGCTAGGATGAAGGAGACATTACTGGGGCCTGCTCGAGGCAATCGACGAATAACAGGATGATTTGTGATTTGTGTATTCTACACTAGCACTGTTTACTTATTAATTTGATTGCTAATAAACGCTTTGGCAGATTCTAGTATGGCAATGAAACAAACATACATTGTGTGATGAAGCAATGTTTTACCTTCCATACATGAAAATCTTTTTATTTTTTTGCTTTTTAGGTCACACCTGGTGATGCACAGGGGTTACTCCTGGCGGTTCTCAGGGGACCATCGGATGCTGGGAATCGAACCCATGTTGGCTGTGTGCCTCGCTGTGCTATCAATCCAGTCCACACATGAAAATCCTTGAATTGCTTTTGTCATCAAAAATGTAGATAAGGGTCTGGAGAGATAGTACAATAGGTAGAGTGCATACCTTTTACTTGGCTAACATATGTGCATTGCCTGATACCCCATTTGTTCTTCTAGCCCTTCAGGATTGCTCCATGAGTGTGGAACAAGGTATAAGCCCTGAGCATCACCAGGTGTGGTCCAAAAATCAATTTTCACAAAAATATTTAAGTTGTAGAGAAATGGGACATAGTCCTGCAATTAAACTGCTACACATGTACTATATTTATGGAAAACACATGTTTCAAGCCCTGGGCTCGAATATGGTGGCACAGACAGGCAAAAACAAAAACAAAATAACTAAAATAAAAACACAGCAGCTAACTATTCCTCCTTCACTTAGTCTCTGATAATCAAAAACAATTTTTCCTATTTATGCTCAGGTAATACCTGTCTCATTAATTTTCAGCATTTTTCATAATTGATCACTGTGGACAAAAGTGTAATGCTTTCCTTAAATAGTTCTTTTTGATCCTAAATACCACATACAGTGTTCTAAAAATTAGTTTCAAAGTTGAAGAGGGAGAAAATTTCATTGAGTGTTAAATCAAATTCTTAATGTTTTAAGAGATAGAGAAGTAAAATACTTCTAAGAAGGAATTTTCTAATTTTCCAATAGAGATGTACATATATGTGAATACATGTATATACACAGTTATAAGTTTCAAAATAAAGAAAGGAAGGAAATCAGGTTTAGTCCATTATCTACTGTCAGCACACATCTTCCATCCTGACCTGTTCCTCAAGCCATCATTTTCTTAGTGATCCCTTCTCTATTCCAGCTGCCTTCTCCCCTTTGCCCATGAGGCAGGCTTCCAGCTATGGATCAATGCCCAAAAGTATAGAGAGTATGGGGGATATTGTCTGCCATGGAAGCAGGGGGAGTGTGGGAAAGGGGGGGTATACCAGGGATATTGGTGGTGGGGAATGTGCACTGGTGAAGGGATGGGTGTTTGATCATCGTGTGATTGTAACCCAAACATGAAAGCTTGTAACTATCTCATGGTGATTCAGTAAAATTTAAAAAAAAAAAAAAGAAGGAAGGAAAACAGTTGGCCTTAACAGGCTGGACACACAAGACTCAAGTGTTCGGTGGCCAAGAGCCACCTCCCAAGGCCGGATGATGGGCAAAGGATGGACAACAGATGGGGAACAGGAACCAGGCCCCAGGCTGGTCTGCAGTGAGTTTATTTCTCTTTCCTCCTCAGCATTGTCTGATCTCTCCCTTTATGGCGCAGTAGTAGTTGTAGTTTTGGCCACAATCCCAGTCATCAGAGTTCCATCATTCTAGTCTCCTCACAGACCTCAAAGTGTCCAAAGTCTCACTTCCGTTCCTTGTCTTCAACGTCTCACTGTCAGCCCTCAACATCTAGTCCTCAGGGTCTAGTCTTCAGCATTTAGTCTTCAGTGTCTAGTCTTCATCTCCCTCTCAGCATCACCTTCCCAGAGTCCAGTCTACCTCCTACAAGTCTCTCTGACAAAGCAGTTTTTCTTCTAGCCCAGTTCTCTCTACCAGCCTAAAAGTCTTCTGCCAGCCCAGTTCCCACCAGCCCCTGAGTGAGTCTTCTGCCAGAGTAGCTCTGTTTCTTACCCCTTACAGCATAGTTATATAGGAATCATGTAGGTGGGGATACAAAGGTGGGGTTTAACATTATCATAACAACAAAGAGAGGGAAAGGCCACTCCTGAAGGAGATTAACTCAAGGACAAAATCTCATCTAAAGAGATTACTCAAGATTACTAGGAGATTTGCCCAAGGGTGGGATTCCATACAGGGTGTGTTGCTTTCTCCTTTTCTCAGCTAGTAATCCATTTAAATAGTTATCAGATCACAATCACAACCATCCTGCCATCCTGTTGTTCGTCAATTGCCTTGAGCAGGCCCCAGTAAAGTCTCCTTTGTCCTAGCCTTGAGATTTTTTAAAAAGTGCCATATTCAAGGCTCTTTCAGGGTTAGGAGAAAGAGTCCCAAGATCTCAGTCCCCGGACCTGCATGCCTTTGTTCCTCTGCTGGTACCTTCATACGTGTGGAGAATGGTCTCAGTATGGTGGTGGCTGGCTCTGCAATGTCTTTGGCTGCTGGAGCCCTGGTCGGGGTGGGGAGGGAAACTCAGCCCGCTCACCTCCAAGGGGCCCTGGCAAGAACAGCCAGGCGTGGGGGCAGGAGACTCTACTATAAATAGTTATAGCAAATTTATTTCTTACAATATTTCTAGCAATGCCATTTTGTATGAGCACAGTAAGAGATATATTAAGCTTAAAGTTTGGCTCTTCCTGGTAACATCTCACTATATACTCCAGACCACAGTCCTCAGGCCCGGTTAGTCTTTCCTAACCCCAGCAGGGTCCTTATTCAGTTACCTCTTTTTGAATCATGACAGAGTTTGTCCATGATCATGCTCTTAACTTATAGTTAAGTATTATGGCACTTGGCCTGGCCAATTTTGAAGCCAGGGTAGCTCACAGCTTGGTCTGGGTCTATCAGTTCCTCGTCAGAACCCTGCGCTTGGAGTGCTAGGAACTAAGGGCGACTGAGCCTTAAGTCAAGTAAATATGGAAGTCCAGGAGTAAATGTTATTTTGGAGTCAATTAACTCCCATGTTACATAGCACAGCATCAACTGTATTCCTGTCTATACAAAAAGGACTTTGCTAAATAAACCATGCAAATGACATAAAGGAAAGAGAAAAGCAATATAGGATTAATAGTACCTGATAGAATTGGATGTGCCTCAGTTGCACTGTTGTGGGAGTGGCTCAATAAATCTTAAGCTTCCTTCTGGAGCAGCAAGGACAACCCGTGTTACCCAACACACAGGTTACAGCTATGTTAAATTTTTAAAAATACTTCCCTTTTCAAACAGAACATTTCTTTATATCTGGAATACTATTCCATTATAAGGAATGATGAAATCATGTGATTTGCTGCTACGTGATTGGGACTGAAAGATATTGAGTAAAGTAAGCCAGAAGAAAGACAAAAAAATGGATGATCTCACTTATCTGTGATATATAGAATACTGCATGAGAAAATTCCCTGTAGTAAAAGGGGGATGCCTAGATCACCCTTGGCCCCAGTGTTTAGAGAAGAGAAAAACAGAGAAGGAAAGAAATCTAGGAGGTAATAAGAGAATGGAAATCAATGGGTAAACATGGGCCAGGGTTTCAGTTATACTGGCGATATTAGTGGGTGGTTTAGCCATATAACCGAAATACATAGTAAACAAAACTGTTAACAGGAGATTTAACCTGCAACCACTGGAACTTCATAACATGCTTGTCAAGTTGACAGGTGGGGATAGGGTGGTGGTTGGGGGTGTATGTTGGAGGGAAGTTAGTACTGGTGGTGGGATTGTTGTCAAAATATGTTGTCAAATATGTTGTCAAAAATGCCTAAAACTCAACTACCAATAACTTTCTAAATCACAGTTCTTTAATAAAAAATAAAAGAAAAAAGAAAATTTCATTATATTTTGTAATCTTTTATAGGTTTTTATCAACTTTGAGTTTGCAGTTGCATTTCAAAGAGAGACTGTCCACAAAATTCTGTCAAATATATGCAAAACAACATAAATGTAATTTTCTTTCCTTTTCTTTCCTCCAAGTTGTTTTAAAATTACCTCTCCAGAAGTGAAACAGTACCAACTTCTTAGAAAGCATTTTATACAGTTAAATTATCTTTTGAACCTTATTGCCTCCACTTTAGGCTAAATCTGCTAAGTTAACATTGGCATGTCTTTGCAAACACTTCAGTGATGATGGTTTGGATATGATGTGTTGACTTTCAATTCTGAAGTAACTCAGCTAGGAATCCTTGATCTGCATGGTATCCATGGATACCGTGGGCTGGCCACAGCACTTTCTGTCATCTGAGAAAATTCACAAAAATGGAGGTAACTACATTAATTACCAACACTGAAGCATTTAACCAGAGTTGAATGAAAAGCAACACTATTCAAAAATCAATCTGGTGAACTCATATAATAGAAATTTATACATTATAACATATATTATTAAATAAATAATATGGTGAGTTTAGAAAGTTAAAAGAAAACTTTTTTTTCTTCTTTGGGTCACACCCACCAATACACAGGGGTTACTCCTGGCTCTGTGCTCAGGAATTACCCCTGGAAGTGCTCAGGGGACCAGATGGGATGCTGGAAATAGAACTCAGGCTGGCCACATGCAAGGCAAATACCTTTACCTGCTGTGCTATTGCTCTAACCCCCAAAAGAAGACTTTTCACTAGTCAATAATGTCTAAATATAAAATTACCAGTATTTTATCAATAATAGTATTGTAGCACTGTAGCAATATCCTCCCATTTTTCATCGATTTGCTCGAGCAGGCACCAATAACATCTCCAGTAACAAGTTATTGTTACTGTTTTTGGCATATCGAATATGCACGGTATATCCCGTGTGGGCAGGATACTCTCAGTATCTTACCGGGCTCTCTGAGAGGGATGAAAGAATCGAACCTGGGTCTGCAGTGTGCAAGGCAAACGCCCTACGCACTGTGCTATCACTCCAGCTCATCAATAATAGCATATTATAAAATTTTAATTATCTTTTAAATAAACAAGAATAAAATTTAATTTTACTACACTAATTATCTGGGCTGGAGTGATAGCAGGGTGTAGTAGGGTGCTTGTCTTGCACACAGCCAACCGAGGTTCGATTCCTCTGCCACTCTTGGAGGGGCAAGCTACTGAGAGTATCTCACCCACACGGCAAAGCCTGGCAAGCTACCTGTGACATATTCAATATGCCAAACACAGTAACAAGTCTCACAATAGAGTGATTACTGGACCCGCTCGAACAAATCGATGAACGATGGAAGGACAGTGCTTCAGTGCTACAGTGCTACACTAATTATCTAGCACTTTCACTAAATCAACTTTTGTTGGTATGATAGAGATTTAAATATTTTATATATGATGCCTTACTATTTCCATGGTCATAAGATTGATGAGCATTTTTATCACAATATAAAAGACAATTTAATTACCTTTTTCAGTAATATTTTTCAAACATAAGTATAAAATTGACACCACATATTTATTGATGAACATGGGTTCTTTAATAACTTTCACAGAAAAACATTTTTGCATGCATGTAGATAGACTACATGCATGCAAGAATTACCTACTCATAAAAAAATGAATTCCTAGGAAGTCTGTAAAAACCACCCTGAAAAATAAAGCAACAGTGCTTATGATAATGGATCAGAAAACTTATATTACTATCATAAGTCTTGAAGACTCAGTTTCCAAATTTTGCCTTGGTGGTAGGGAAGTATTTCTAGCAAAATCAATTTCTGAAATGGAGGAAAACAAACAACAATGAAGTTTTCAGGGGCAATAAAATGAATGATTGCTCTGCTAAGTGAATAGGAATAAATATCCTTTATTTATGAAATTATATTTAAATTATATTTTAGTTATTTCCATCCATTTTGGGATTCTGGTGTCAAATCAACATGAACAATGCATAGGACTAACTTTTATATATTAAGAAAATCTATTAACTCATTTAATTACAATAACATTTGCATTTCAACCTATAATTACAAAACCTATTTGATCCCATAAAATCCTTTTATCAAATAGCTATCAAATATAATAGGATGGATTCTCATCTAGAGGATGATGTTTTTTAAATTATCACAGTATTTTAAGACTGTATTTACTATTTCTAAAAATGTATGTTGTGTTTATATTTCAATACTGGAAAGTATTTCAATTTCAATACTGAAATACTATTTATGTTTCAATACTGAAAATCACAAAGTGAAATAAGTCAGAAGGAGTACAGACATAGAATGAAAGCACTAATTTTTGGGAGATTAAAAAAATAACATAGTATGAGACTAACACCCAAGGACAGTAGAAACAAGGGGTCAGGACGAATGGTCCAGAGTTGGAAACTGGCCTCCAGGGCTAGGAGAGATGGTAGTTGGTATACAGAATGACATGACAATGATGCTTGGAAGGGATCACTCTGGATTGGAGATGTGAACTGAAAGTGGACAAAGGAACAAACATGATGTCCCCTAAGTATCTGTATTGCAAACCAGCAAACCATTAATGCCCAAAATGTGGCGGGGTGAGAGTGGGGATGTTTATATATATATATATATATATATATATGTATATATATATAAACATATATATATATACATATATATAGAGAGAGAGAGAGAAACAGAGACAGAGACAGAGAGACAGAGATAGAGACAGAGAGACAACGAGAAGAGAAGAGGCAGGTTGGAGATAGGGTGGCAGGATAGATACAGGGGATATTGGTGATGGGAAATGTACACTGATGGAAGGATGGGTGTTGGAACAGTATATGACTGAAACTATCATGAAAGCTTTGTAACTTATCTCACAGTGATTCAATTTTTTAAAAGGTATAAAAATACTGAAAAGCAAAAAATAATCACCACATATGGTTGTAGCTGATCTTGGCTCAGATTGTTTTCCTGTTTAGTCAGCCCTTCTTTCCCCTTAAATGAGGTATATCAAAGAAGGAAAAATGGATGTTGGATTTTTAGAACCATCATAGTCAATGATACAAGCTAACTCTGGAAAACACACAGCTTGTAAAATAAATTGTTGCTCTTTGAAATTATTTACATTCACCTTCCAAGGAGATAGAGCTATAATTCTTCCCCATCCAAATTTTGCCTTTTTACTTTTTTTCACCAGTGAGACTTATTTTTGTTAGCTGATGACAAACTCAATGTTTGAAGCATCGAAACAAATGTTTAGTGGCATTACAAATGTTCACTTGTCTTTTGCCTGTCAATTCTGTGCAGAACAAGAAAATTCCAAATTTAATGTTGCCTGTTTTTCTGGAATGAATGAACTTATGGAGAAGAGTTAATCCTGACTCAGTTTGAAATGAGTTGAGCAATAAGCATGTATCCAGAAAGAAACTGCTGTTGCAGTTGAGATTTTGCTGTTGATTATTACAAATCATAGTATGTAAAACAGCACATAAGAGTAATATTTGTCTGAGAATTTGGGCTTCCAAAGCAATGCTAAGGAATTCTGGAGCCACTTGCAGTAATTCTAAGCCAAGGGGATAGTGTTGTAGCAGCAGTGGTTGGGGACATAGCCTGGTGCCTGGGATAATACCAGGGTGGGTGACACGTCTCTCTATCTCTACTATATGTCCAGCCCAGTGAGGGGAATTCTTAGACAACTGAGTGATAAGTAGATCTAGAACAACAATAAACAGAAACTTAGAAGATTCAAAGGAGCACATATCCCATATTTAACCTACACACTTCTTGTTATGTCCCTTAATTAGCTCTGAATATTCTAAATATTTTGTTCAAACTGAAAAAGAGCTAAATGAATATTATATAGTATTATTGCAAAGTATCTTTTAAAATACTTCTGGTTATAGTAACATAATCTATCTCAGAAATAAAGTGTTTTGTTTTTAAAATCCATATTTAGGACTAAGTAGACACAACCCTAATACTTGTCAGATTCTATTTCTGATGTATTGTTCATATAATTTGGTGCTTTTATAAACTTTGGCTTAATAACAACAAATTCTCTATACTTTTATCTTTTTCCCAAAAAAAATATCAAAATTAACTAAACTCTCTAGTATTAATGAGTAGTTCTCAATGATATCAGAGAGTTTGGTTAACTAAACTTACAACCAGCATTAGTTAACTGCCTTAAAACCTGCATTGACTGTCAAGGCACAAATCTAATTTTATTATTATTTTGAGTGGGGGAGGGGATATTTGTTGGTCTACAATAATTGTTTTTCAGTGATTACTCTTGGCTCTGTGATCAGGAAACCATATATGGTACCAAGATCAAATGAGGACTGGTGCATGCAAGTGAAGAACCTTATACCCATAATATCTCGTCAGTCTACTTAGATTACATAGATAAGTAGACCTACTTATCTACTCTTTCATAACAGGAACTTTCTTGAGCTGTACTAAGTAAAAGTGCAAGTATATAATTCATTTGTTAAAGCAGATGTATGCATATTAATAGTTAAAATGCTGTGTTCATGTGTTCATATAGCATTAAATATTACCATTTTTGGCAAGTACATGAAGCTTTTGGGACCCTAAAGGGTCATGGTTCTTAACCATTTGGGGAAAATATACCCTTCTGAAAATACCACAATACATTCTTCATCTTATTTCCATGGGCAAATAATTTGATAGATGAAAGAATTTAAGAAAATCTACATAGTCATCTGAGATTAAAGCTTGTTATATACTTCATTGGCTACTTTCCGGGTAGGATAAATTATGCCCACCCCTTATCATAAAAGCTCAGCTGTTTAAGTCACCATATGTTTCTACAAGATATTCTTTTTTTGCTGCAATTCTCTTGCAAACTGTGTAAGAGAACATTTTAATTGAAAAACATGCATATCCATCACACATTTATCTAAAACCTACCTTTAAATGCCCAGAAAATTACTAGGTTACCAATCATTCCTGCTTCTGGATCTATACACCAAATACCATGCCCCAATTAATTGTATCTCTACATGAATGTCATTAGCACATGTTTTTGAAATGAATGATTGGATATTATACTCTATTAATATACACATAACCTGGAAATTATTTTTAAATCATTATTATTCACTAGTCCGATTAATACTTTTAAATTTCCTGCCAATATAAGATGTTTACTAAAAATTTAAACTTGGTGTGAAAAATATTTGTTAATTTTTTTATGAATCACTATCACTATCACCCCATTGTTCATCAATTTGCTCGAGCAGGCACCAGTAATGTCTCCATTTGTCCCTGTCATGTGCTAGTGTAGTCCGATGGAATATTGGGTGCTCTTTCAGGGTCAGGGGAATAAGGACCATCATTGTTACTGTTTTTGGCATATTGAGTATGCCAAGGGTAGCTTGCCAGGCTCTGCTGTGCAGGCGGGATACTCTGGGTAGCTTGCCAGGCTCTCTGAGAGAGTTGGAGTCTTTGGGGGCAGCCTCTAATCACCTTTACAGGTGCTCCCAGTCAGGCATATATGTGGGCAAGATACTCTGGGAAGCTTGCCGGGTTCTCTGAGAGCAAGAATTAGACAATAAGTGGTCGTGTGGCTGCAAATGCTGCTGTGCGCTTCCAGGAGCTTGGTTTTATAGTCGCTGGATTTTGGCCATTGATGGGGTTACAAGGCAATTGGTGGGTGTAACTGTCTAGCTACTGGAAGATGGGGGATCTGGGTGGAGGAGGACCAGTCCAGATCTGAGCAGGCTTGAAGATCTCAGCCCCAGGTCCTGCACACCTGGGTTCCTCTGTCGGTTCCTTAATGTGTGAGGCTCATCCTAGCATGCAGAGAGTGGTCTCAGCATGGCTATGGCTGGGTCCCAGAGGTTTTCAGCTGCCAGGGCTCTGCTCAAACTGGGAGGGAAACTCAACCTGCCACCCTCCAAGGGGCCCCAGTGGGGCCATAATTTTCTATAAATATTAGAAATATTATAAATATAGGATTCTAAAAATTATATTAATATAATTAGAATGGGCTGGAGTGATAGCACAGAGGGTAGGGCGTTTGCCTTACAAGCAGACAACATGGCCGACCAGAGTTCAATTTCTCTGGCCCTCTTGGAGAGCCCAGCAAGCTACCGAGAGTATCTTGTCCACATCGCAAAGCCTGGCAAGCTACCTGTGACATATTTGATATGCCAAACACAGTAACATGTCTCACAATGTTACTGGGCCCGCTCGAGCAAATCAGTGAACAACAGGAGGACCGTGACAGTGATAATTAGAATAAAGAATTATAGAAATTTTAGAAATATAATTTAGAAATATATATTTCTAGAAATAGAATAGAAATATTTTACATAATAAAATATACTTTAGCATATACATTGACTCTAAGAGGTTTACCTGCAAACTGAAAAATGCATTTTCAAATACTACTTCCAGAGAGACAGCAATAACTATCAATTATATAAAGACAAAATGAATAAGTATTCAATCTGTTCTAAATTGTCTTGCACAACTACTGAATATAAAAATTAGAAATAAAAGACATGTGCTCTTTCTTTCACCTGAATGTAAATATAGCACCCAAGAGAATAACATGGCTGACCATTTTTATGTCACACAGTAAGATAAAAGTGGTCTCACATAAGGTGTTCTGACAATATATGGGTAAAAGCAATACAGTGGACTTGGAAAAAATGATTCTCATTATAAAATGAGTGATATTGATTATCCACCGTTGACAAATATTTGTTTTAATAGTGAATGGAAATATTCCTCATTGTATGGAGGAATGAGGAATGTACAATGAATAAAAGTTGTGTGTCATACATGCTTTGAGAAACAAAAACTATTTACTACTCAAGACTGGAAAATGTTGGGTTATTTGCTATATCAAAATACTTGATTCATTATCTAAAAATTCAGGGTAAATAATGATTTCTTTGAAACCTCACATGGATATCAACTAGTATATTTTGTCACTGCACCAAAATCAAGGCAAAGACATGTGTTAGAAAATGAGATTTAATCCAGTAGATAGTGGGTGAAAAGGCAGAAAAGCTTTAAGATTTCAAGTCTTCTTGAATTTTTACTTCTGTAAAAGAGTACTTGACTCATTCCTTTTAGGGTCTTGCAAATCTTTCTAAAATCCTGGCTTATATAAACCTGAGCCTGTGCCTTGCAACTTGTGAAGCAAGAATCTGAATACCAGGATTGAGTACTGACATCAGTAACTACTAGAAGATTTTTATATTTCCTATCAGTATGATTTACACATATAAAAGGATGTTCCCCTATCTCATCTTTTCTGATGAATTATCTGGATTCTTTTCTACCACATGATATTCTTTGCTCTGAAAATTCTTATGGTGTCCATATAGACTCTAAAAAATAACTTATTTTGGGATGTGCCTTGGAATCTTTACATTAAAAATGAATGGGTATTTCTAATTTAAGAGTCACACATAGATGCACTTACATTTAACAATATTATGGTTCACATTTATTTGCCTATGCAGACCATATTTGGGGAAAACATGTTTCTTTATAAATACTACATATCATCTGACTACCTCATTTGGCTAGCCACATTATGAAGGATAAAAAAATTATTTAAATGATTAGCCAAAGTTTACTTACAAAGTCATTGAAGTATGTCAGCTTATCATGGCATTTCTCAGAGCCTGACAAATTTAGTGAAATTAGGTTTGGATGCAGACACTCACCTTATATACATGATCAAAAAAATCATTATTTTAGAACTGCATTATAAGGTTTCTGCACCACAAATGAGGAGGATCAAAGATGACTCAATAGTAAAGTATATACCTTGCAAGTGTTAAGACCTGAGTTAGTTCAGTCCCTAATACAACAAAAATTCTAAAATATAATATATATACAGATATTATATGTAGCACTGTAGCACTGTCCTCTCATTGTTCATCAATTTGGTCGAAGCAGACACCAGTAACGTCTCCACTGTATGACTTGTTGTTACTGTTTTTGGCATATCGAATACACCACGGGAAGCTTACCAGGCTCTGCTGTGCAGGCAGGATACTCTCGGTAACTTGCCAGCTCTCTGAGAGGGTTGGAGGAATCAAACCCAAGTTGGCCACGTGAAAGGCAAATCCCTACCCGCTGTGCTATCGCTCCAGCCTATGGAGTTACATGTGATATGTAACACCCCTAATATATAAAGAGAACTCATAAAACCTAAAGAACTTTATTACAAAACAGATTATCTAAATTGATACTTCTCCAATTAAGACATACAAATGGCATACAAGCATATGAAGAATTATTCAGCAACTCTTATTATTATGTAAATGAAAACCAAATTGGCAATGAGATATCACATCTGTGAAAATGGTTATAAACCATAAGACAAGAAGCAAGAAGTGGTGTACAGAATGTGGAGAGAATGGAACCTTTATACACTGTTGGTGGAAATGCAAACTGGTACTGCCATTATGTAAAGAAGAATGGAGATTTTTTTAAAAATTAAAAATATAAATTCCCTATAATTCAGTTATTTGTTCCTCATTTGGTTATTTATGTGGAGAAACTAAACACACTAAACACAGACATACACCGCCATTTCTTCCACAATATTATTTACAATAGCTAAGAGTGAGGAGTCACCTATGCCCATTGACAGATTATAGAGTAAGGAAGATGTGTGTTTATAAACAATATTGAATAAAAAAATTAGTTATTACAAAATAAAATCTTGGGCCACAAAGATAGTACAGGAGTTTAGATGTTTTTCTTGTATGATGGCTGACCCCATTTCCAACCCTGGCATTGCATATGGTCCTCCAAGCTCCACTAAGAGTGATCCCTGAGCACAGAGCCAGGAATCAGTAATCACTAAGCACTGTGGCACATGACCTCCACCAAATGAAATCCTGCTATTAGCTACAACTTGGATGAACCTAGGTAAACCTTGTGAAATAGCATAGAAACAAGAATTCTATGGCTTTATTCATATGTTGTACACAAACAAAACAAATGAATTAAATACAAAACTTATTTAAAACTATAACTTCAAATCAGAAGCTAAAAAAAATTAGAGGCTGAAAAAGGGTCAATCAGAAAAATAATAAAGTATATGGCAAATGACTTTTAACAGTGAATTTACTCTAGAATATCAAGTGCTGATTTATAATAACTCAAAATGAAACATAATGAAATGTTGACAAGTTTTTAAAAACTCTTCACTAAAATACTCTCTCCTACTGAGTAACTCAATTCCTTGTCCATAAATAATTATAGTGAGAATTAACTGGCATTTCCCACGTGAAAATGAGTAGCACAGAAATCTGACAGTAAATTTAGGATGTTTTAAAGGAACGTTAGAATGCTGTCTACCTTGAAATTCTTATAATCCTCCTGTGCTGTTTTTATCATATGAAAATATAACAAAATTTAAAAGGAAATAATTGAGTGTTATGCAATAAATTATAAAATTCATCAAATAATATACATTAAAACAACTTAGTTTTGAGAAGAATAGACACATGAAAGATTTATAATTATTTAGAAATAGGTAAAGTAAATCAATAATAAATATTATCTTACAAAGTACAAGACAGAACTAAAAGTCCAACAAATACTAATAACATAACAACAACTAAATATAGTTGTTTACATTTCTTATAGCAATATGACTTACTAGATGTTTACATGAGCTAAAATAATCAAAGAGTTATACATTAATATAGCTTATAATATAAAAGGTAAATTAAAATAATGGATTTATTGACAACTAAAATATCAAAAGAATTATTCAAGCTCTGCATTCTAAGATTGTCTGAAAAAATCTATGCAAATGTTAAATACATTTATATAGTATTAAACAACTGAAAACTGAGTAGGAACTGTGTTATTATAGTCCTCCAAATCTTTTGTCATTTTTGTTTTGTTTGGGGCCACATCTGGCTGTGCTGAAGGCTTACTCCTGGCTCTTTGCTGAGGGTTCACTACTGACAGGTACAGGAGTTATCTATGGGGTGCCAGAATTCAAACCTGGGTTAGCCATATGCAAGGCAAGTGCCTTACCCACTATATTTCTAGCCTCCACTTTTGCTGTTTTTTGAATGTTAAACATTAGTACTATTCCAAACAACAACAACAACAACAACAACAACAAAACATAAATGTATATATAATTAAAACAATTTTAAAAAAATCTAAATCACAAACTAAAGTATATAACTTCAAGGCTCCAAACTTTAAACATTTTTAGGTATAATCCTCTTATTTCTCACAGTACAAATATGAACATACCATTATCCTGACTATTTTAGACTTCCTTGAAAGAGTTTAGAATTCAAGTTCATTTTGCCTATTTAGATATAATTTTCTATAAAGAATTTTTTAACTACTGATGATTGACAGGTTACATCAAGCTTGTTTAATCACCATTAAAAGGCCATTATAAGTGGAAATAAATATTAAAAGTTTAATGGTAATTCAGATTTTAGTCTTAATGACTTAATATTACCTATTCTTTTATGGTAGTTCAAATCCCTCAAGGAAACATTTCTTCTACTGCATTATCAACTAATTATTAAATAGTTTCACTAAATATTCTTCATTCATACTGTAATCTTTAATTCAAATAGATAAAATAGTGTTCTCTACTATATATTTTCTAAATATTTTTGTCCAAAAGATAACTGTTATAAGTTCTGGGAAGATCTTATATAAACTTTTAAATCACAAACAAGTGTATAAATATATAAATGATCAAGGATATATTTATATTAATTCTTATATCTTATATCTTCATATTTGTACACACATACCTAATATTACAATTTGACTTTCATTATTTTCTTATTTTTCCTTATAATAAAATTCACATAAAAGTATTATAACATGTAATCAACTGTTTTCATAGTTACCAATTGTAAGAAAATTTATTTTTCTCTTGAACAAAACAATCTGAGGGTCTCTCTATGGTAATTCAGGAACTTAGATCTATAGCTTATGCTCAGTAATAGAGAAATGTATTACTATGACAAGACTCAAAACTGTAATAGGCACATTAAAATTATAAATTTGAATGTTATAAAATTGCTAGTATCAGACCCTTTTGATCAAAATTAAACTTACATTATTTAAATAGATGCGATTTTAACAAACAAAAGGACAGGGCTCCAATCAATTAAGTTCTAGTAAATAACTTTCCCCAGTTTTTACAACATCATATGACCTAAGACAATTTCATGTTTTCACAAGTACAATAAGAATTTGAAGGTCTGTGAAGAGTAAAGGAGAAAAGCGATAAAGGAATGGTTTACTGATAGAGCCTAAAGCAATGAGTTTGTCACTTGACGCAGAGTTCGGTTTCAGAAGCATCCACGTAAGCATGCCTGATCAGGTACATTTGCTTCGTCTTTTTTTTTAAATTTCTTTATTGAATCACCGTGAGAACAGTTACAAAGCTTTCATGTTTGAGTCTCAGCCATACAAAGATCAAACATCCACCCCTTCACCAATGCACATTCTAAACCAACAAAATCCCAGTATACCTCTCATCCCACCCCTACCCCTGCCTGTGTGGCAGAAAATTTCCACATTACTCTCTCTCTCTACTTTGACTATATTCAATATTTCAATACCAGTCCCACCATTGTTATTTGGAACTTTCCCCCAACACTCAGACCTGCCAATAAGGCAATGTTACACAGTTTGTTCTGTATTGCTAGTTATGAATAGCATATGATATTGCACAGCCACAAGAGTGGCCATGCAGTCTTGGAATTCTAAAATTTTAATAATTAGAGTCTGGAGAGATTTGTAGCAAGAGCTGCTTGGTTCCAAAATTTGTTTGTGTCTCTCTTGGATCATGGCCATTAAGGAGTTTAATTAGTAGTTGGGGGCCATTTGTGGGCTCATTTTAGGGTCCAACTTGGGTAGGGTAGGAGAAGGACCGGTTCCTCCCCTATCCTGTGAGACCTTGGCCTGTGTCATCACTGCTGACTCATACCTGGGATTTCCATTGAGTTCTAGAAGATGGCAGCCACTGGGATTCCCAGGAAACAGGCAGAGGGATGGCACCTGCTCCTATCTGGGGTAGCCCTGAGAGGTTAGGCTAATGCAAAGTCCAGAGATTTCTGCCAAGAGCTGCTCAGTTCCAAGATTTGTTTCTGCATCTCTATCGTCTTTCTTTTATTCACTTAAAACAAGAAACATATCTTACCTAGAACAAGGTTTGTCATTGACTACTTGATCCCTAGTGTCTGATTACCATAGACTAACCTTTGCTGTAATAAGGCCTTTGATAACAATTTCATAATACCTGTTCTATAGTTAGTCTTTGGCAAACATAGTTTTGTTGCCTACATTATAAAACCCTCATTATGGTGCTACAGTTCAGTGTTATAAAAGGGCATTCCTATATTTAAACAAATTAGCCTGCAGCTCACATGAACTATCTGAAAGCAAGTGTACATCCAGTGCCCAACATCTTGCCAAAACTGAGGTAAATGTAATCTAATCATTGCCGTGGGACGCAAAATTCTAAGATGTCCTCCAGTAAGTCACATCCTTGCATATTCCACTGGGGGAAGGAAGGACCTGTTCTTACTTCTGTCCAAAAAAAACCAAGTAAAGATGATGAGAGAGTTATTCTTTTCATTTTATTACACAATACAAAATTCCTCTTCAGTAGACAGAAGCAAGGGAGTATCTCTTAATGGACTTGCAGAAGAAAACCATGATGCTGTGAGGGTATTTTGCAAAGAACTAAGTGGATCAGCATCTAAGGTAAGAGTGATTAAAAGGTGAAAGCCTGCAGGAAAAAGGGAATCTCAGTCTGAGAACTATACTGAATCATGAGGAACTGAATTCTGTCAACAACTGTAGGATAACATTGGCTTCTCTTTTCTCCTCCACCCTTTCTCCTTCTAGGCAAGGAGCTTAGGTTTACTGAGTAACACACATCACAATGCTCCCAAAGCACTCCCATTTCCTCAGTATTCCTCTTTAACCTCTCCTTTGTGCTCTGCGTCCCCTGTTAATCACCCATTTCCCCTAACCAGAACTGTGACTTACAAAGTCAAATTCTTCAGAGACCTCTGGATTTGTTATTTGTAAGGGAAATATTGCTTTTATCTTTTGCTTATGTCCTTTGCATAGTTTACATTAGAGCAATGTCTTTTTTGTATAGACACAGGAAAACAGTTAATGCTATGCTTTTGTAATTTGTGAGTTGACTCCAAATAATATTTACTCCTGGGCATCTGTCACATTTACTTGACTTAAGCCTCAGTTTTCCTTAGTTTCTAGCACCCCCAAATCAGGGTCCCAATGAAGGGACTGGATGGATGCAGGGCAAGCTGTAAGATACCCTGGCATCGAAACTGGACCAGCCAAGTGCCATAAAACAAATAATAAGAACATGGTTGTGGATTAATTTGTCATGACCCAAAGAGAAGTAACTGGACAAGGACCCTGCTAGGGTTAAGAAGGACTAATCTGGCCTTAAGACTGTAGTCTAGGATCTATATAGTGAGATGTTTCCAGGAGAGCCATCGTTTTAGTTTAGTATATCTCTTACTGTGTCCATACAAAATGACTAGAAAGGTTAAGTAAATTTAAGGTGACTGCCCTTGAGCAAATCTCTTAGCAGGATGAGATCTTTGTCTTAGAAGAACTTACCCTGAAGGAAGGGTTTTCATATGTTGATTGTGCTATCTCATCTATGTGCAGCTGCTACCCACAACCTGGGAGGTAGCAAGACTGGGCACAGGGAGACTAGCATGGGGGAAAGTAGAAGACAGAAATGAGGGGCAGTGTGAGACAGGAATGGGGCACTCAGTGAGATTGGAATAGGCACGTGGGGAAAATGGAATAAACGATGGGAAGTAGCTCATGGCTGGCCACCAAACACAAGTGGTGAGCACCCACAGACACTTTTTGAATACACAAACAACCATATGGCATTAGAAGATAACAAAGCACCAAATGTGAATACAAGTGAGTCGATCCCTTGATTACAGGTTGGAGACTCTGAGCAGAGGCTTCAGTAAATTAGTTTGGAAGCATTGATCCATAAAGCTGTTCTATTACCAAAAAAGATTTATGCTGCTGAAGTTGTAGTAATTACTTACTTAGTAACAGACTATCAGTGTAACTCCCAATTCAGCTGTTTTTTCATACAATGTGAACTTTCACCAGTCAATTATTTCCTCCCTTACCCTCATTCTTATCTGGTATATTTGTCCCTCCACAACTCTCTTTCCAACATTTTTATTGGACATAATTTTGTTGCCCACAGTATCCTGAAACCTTTTCTATAGATTCAACTTAGTTAAATATGATCCCTTATTTCTGAAAACTGCACTCTCATCCTATGTACTTCAGGGTAGCCTTCTCGAATGGAGGCTTACCCTTCTGCTGCATTGACTCAACTTGTTTGAGGGCTCTAGAAATAGAATAGGGAGTAAAGCACTTGTATTGCACACAGCTGACCCAGATTTTATCCCCAGATTCCATATATTACACCGAACACTTCCAGGAGTAATTCCTGACAGCAGAGCCAGAAGTAACCCCTGAGCATCGCACTATGTGATCTAAAAATAAAAAAAGCAATCTTGTATGTTAAAGTTATCTTTTCGTTGTGACTTTTGTTAACATGCACTGTAGCACTGTCCTTTCATTGTTCATTCATTTGCTTGAGTGGGCACCAGTAACGACTCCATTGTGAGACTTGCTGTTACTGTTTTTGGCATATCGAATATGCCACAGGGAGCTTGACAGGATCTGCCGTGCAGGTGAGTATTCTCGGTAGCTTGCTGGGCTCTCCAAGAGGGACAAAGGAATGGAACTCAGGTCGGTCGCATGCAAGGCAAACACCCTACCCACTGTGCTATCGCTCCAGCCCTTTGTTAACAAACTATTATAACTTTTCATTCTAGTTACATCTTCAATGTTTTGAGTCACTGGTTACAAACTTCAGTCATCCTTACCACCTTAGAACCTACAGTATCTTAGATTTCAATGTCTGAAGAATAATGAGTAAATTCATACTGAAATGACTGATAATCCACAAATACATATTTCTCTGCTTCATCTGCCTTTCAAATACTTCTGGAATTTAGAATTTTATCTCAAAATTTTCACCCTATATCTCCATATGCTACCTACCTTTACATTCACAGTATTCTGTTCAATGTATTGTTCATCAAATATGACAGAGTATTGCCCGAGGAATTCTTTTTAAAGTCTTGATATACATCCTATATAAGAAATAAAAAATCATTTTCTCTCCGTGTAGGAGACATAGTCAGAGACAAGTCTATATTTCAATTTCTAGCATAAGGCCATTTTATGCTGGAACTATTCACTGTTCTCCCAAGCTAGAATAAAATTCTAACCTCATGGCTTTGCAATACAATAAAAATGTGCTCAGGCTTTCCATACTTTTATATGAATAGGCATTTTGATTTTTTCATTATGCTCAGCTCCCTAATTTATCTTATAGCATATTGCCTTTTTACAAATAGGTATTTCTATTTTCTCATTATGCCCCCTTATTTATCTTGTTGCTTTCTGCTCATATTTCAAGATTCAATACTCCTAGAAAGTCTTTCCTATTATGTCCTATGTCAGTAAAGAGCTTCTTCCACACTGGCATCAGATTTCAGGGAAGCGGGTAAAGTTTTTTCTCATCTGGCAATAATCTGGGTCTATTCATAAATCTATGCTAAGAAGTAGCACTGTCCACTCTCCTGTAGCACTGTCCTCCCATTGTTCATTGATTTGCTCAAACAGGCACCAGTAATGTCTCCATTGTGAGACTTGTTACTGTTTTTGGCATATTGAATACACCACGGGGAGCTTGCCAGGCTCTGCCATGTGGGCAGGATACTCTTGGTAGCTTGCCAGGATCTCTGAGAGAGAGATGGAGGAATTGAACCTGGGTCGGCTGCATGCAAGGGAAACACCCTACCTGCTGTGCTATTGCTCCAGCCTAAGAAGTAAGTAAGTATGTTAAGTAGTAGTCTCTGGAATTTCTCAGGAAATTTTCTGTTCTGCTAGGGATTTGAACCGAGGTCTACACGATGCAAGGCAAACACCTTACACTGTGTACTATTTCTCTCTGGCTCATAGCACTGTCTCAAGTCTCCTGTACACGTAAGTGATAATTTTTACACAGAACTGCATATATACAAATCTCCCCTTTCCAATTAAGCACTGGTCTCTATCATTTTGTCGTCTCTAATAAAAACAAGCTATTATCATATTAAATTTTAGAATATACTAAACATTTTATTTTGTTATTTGATTTATACTTTGCTAAAATGCACTAGAAGAAGTAAATATAATTCTATTTACATGGCTGAGTCATTAGTAAATAAACATTCTCCACCTCTCTGTGGAGATGGATATTACCCTGACCCAATGATAATGGGATTAACCATATAACTTCCTTTGGCTATGGAAAAGTAAATAAACTTAAGTGTCTTATATGTTTTGGGTGTGTACTTAATGATTCTCTCATTTTCTTTAGGAAGAAAACTGCATAAAGAGCTCCTGGTTTCAGAAAGAGGAGTATTTTGAACTTAGATGAACATGTCCAGTCTGGAGTTAAGCCCAAAGAAGTTAATATGAGACAGAGCCTACACACAAAGCAATGAAGGAGAGAGATGTTTGTTGTTGTCAACTACTGAAACTACTGGTTAGGGCCAGAGAGACAGTAGTCTTGTCTTTCAGCAAGATATCCGGGTAAGATCCCTGCACCCCATGTGCACTCCTGAGCACTGCTGGGAGTGACCCCTGAGTGTAGAGTTATGTGTAAGTCCTGAGCACTGCCAGGTGCGGACCAAAAACAAAAGGAAAAAAAATATATTGGTTCCTGTTATGTAGCATTATTAAAGTAAAAATTGATTAACACATGAAGAAAGATTCATGACTAATTATATCATGTAGTCATAAGCTAGTCCCTAAAGATTGTATGTGCTAAATTATCACTCATAACTGAAAAAATATATATCAGCCTCTCAGTATTCATATTGCAAACCATTATACCCAAAAGTAGATAGAAAGTATGGGGGAAATTGTCTGCCGTAGGGGCAGGGGGAAGGTTGAGAAGGGGGTGGGGGATACTGGGGTCATTGGTGGTGGAAAATAAGCACTGGTGGAGGGGTGAGAGTTTGATCATTGTATTAATGAAACTCAAACATAAATGCTTTGTAACTATATCTCATGGTTATTCAATAAATAAATAAATAAAGATATCTCTACCACCCTGTTCCTACTCTGTAACCTATATAATTTTGTGTACAAGGAAATAAGCTCAGCATAAAGTAGCAACTGAATGACTAATGACTTTTCAAAATAGTTTTCTAAACACATTTTTAAAGTTTAAAGCATAAATGAGCATAGTTACCATGGTATTTTTAAAGAAAGCAACATTTAACAAATAATTATCACCCTCAACCCTCAATGTACTATCCTAAAACAAAACTCAACAAAGACAGGAAACAGACAGAAATGATGGGAAATCATTGGTGGGAGGAAGAGAAGGTCATTATGGACTTTACACATCCTATAATCCATACAGTGATAGAGCTTTGATTATTGAACTTTGATTGCTTACACTATCTACTCTTAATTTCAGATAACACCTACAGGTGTATATTGATACCTTCTTGCTTCTTTTAAGTTTCTTTAAAGAGAAAAATTATTTCAGTTATATCTTTTCTTTCCAGTAACTGTCTTTCCCCACCCTTAATTCTAAAAGAAGATATATAAATTAGAATATGGGATAATTTATGATTATTTAAACATTTTTAGTTAGCTAGCTCAATGGCATGAGTTACTGTTAGGCAATCAAGACAGGACTATATTTATACCCCAACATCGTATGTTTTTGTAATTACTGCCAGAAGTAACTCCAGAATAAAGACTTGGGTGTAGCTCCTAAGCACTATTGTGTATGTCTAATAAACAACAAAAATGCCATTTTCGACAGAATGAATTATTTATTGTGTTTAGTGTTCTGCTGATACTTTATTTTGAGACCCTATAACTATTACAGACATAAAATAAAATGAGTGGTTAGTCAATTATGTACCTATAAACTAAACCAGCAGGTAATATATATATAATACTCAAAAGTTACGAAACCACAGGAAAACATGAAATTATTGTTTCCTTAGATTATGAGGAGTTCTAATTTTTTGGAATACAATGGCTGACAGTGCCAAAAGTACAAAAGAGGAGTATACATTTGAGGAGTAAACTTAAGGGATTTGTATGATATTACATAGATGATAACCAGACTGGTGATGATTCTGGTTTTCTGGTTTGCATAAATCATAAGTAAAGAAAGTTATTTCCCTTAGCTTGAGAGAAAAAGTAACATTCACAAACTAAAGAATACAGGCCAGGGGCTGGAGTTCACTGGTTAGGCAATATAGCCAACCCAGGTTCGATCCCTGGCACTCCACATGGTTCCCAAGCCCTCCAAGAATGATCCCTGAGTGCAGAACCAGGTATATGCCTTGAGCACTGCTAAGCATGCCCCCCCAAAGCAAAACAACAACAAAAAGAGTATAGGCCTAATCTCAATGGGAGAGCGACACAGAGAGCAACCAGCATATGTATCACCTCTGACATTACTTGCATGCTTTACCTCAAAACGCATGCAAGTCATTGTGAGAGTGGAAACTTGTACTTTGGTTGACTACTGCATACACTTTCCCAGAAAAATGGCAATAACATATCACCACAAACTAGGATACAGCATTGTAAAATGTAGCACTAGAGGAAAAGAAACAATGACACAGTTAGCTACATTGGTTGACAAATAGAATTAGTTTTATATTCAGAGAATGCATTTAGGTTTCTTAGGTCTACATGTATGCTTTAGTATAACAAAAATTCATGAAATGTGACCACAAGTACATGTAAATGTATAGTTTTTATTTTCGGGCTATGCTTTGTGATGCTCAAGGGCTACTCCTGGCTCTGTGATGAAGGAGTCAAGTAGTGCTAGTGATCAAACCTGGGCCTTCCACAAGCAAAAAACCCTACTGAGTTATCTTTCTGTAAACCAATTTTTATTTTAAGTCAAAAATCCTACTGAGTTGTCTTTCCAGCCATATAACTAATTTTTTTAGTCTAAAATTTTATTGTATCACAAATGGAAACTAAATACTAATTTTGTGAAATTGGGTATAAAGGTCTAGAGACATTGTGGAACAAAGAAAGCATATGTAGATGACTAAGATATAGTATATAATTCCCAAACTAAGTTAAATATGTAATTACAGTAGAAAATTTTGAAATAAAAAGGGATGATTCTGATCATTCAAACTACCACAAAAATGGCTGGGTAAAATATTTTCAGATTTATCAAATTTTCTGTGATAAACAGTATCATGAATAAGTACCAGTATAAAATCTGAAGGTATGCAACACAAGAAAAACTCCATAAAAAAGGAAATTTGTAGAGAAATATGTTTTATATTGTGACAGTCTATAAAAACTGAATTACTTTATTCCTGCATTTAATGAGGAAATATTCTAAATGTGAACCTTTCAATAGTTTTTTCTTTGTGGGGGTGGGTTGGGGATACTCCCAGCAGTGCTCAGGGCACGTTCCTGGTTCTGCACTCAGGGATCATTCCTGATAGGGTTCAGAGGATCATATGGGGTGCCAGGAACAAAGTGGGATTGACTATGTGTAAGACAAACAGCTTATCTGCATGCTATCTCTCTACCCATGAACCATTCATTTGATATTCTGAAGCAATATAGTCTTGCAAAGGAGGATGGACAAAAGAATAGATGATCTGAGATAAGAGTGAAGTCAAAGCTATTCCTAGGATGTTGTGAAAGCCATGTTAAGAAACATTCAACTCAGATTCAGAAATGACAGTTATGTGATAAATCCTTTTGGAAGGTATAAAAATTGAACTGTCTTGAAGAACAAGCATTGTATGAAGGGCGAAAAAGGTAAAGAACAACTCAGAGAGAGGGGATGCTCATGGTTTATGGGAGCACAGAATAAAGGGTCCAATTAAAGGGACTCCAAACTGCCTGGTCTAGAGAACATGTCATTTAAGGTAGATAATTTTGAAACAGCATGTTTAGACCAGTTGAGACTGTGCACTATACAAGTGATTTTGGATATGATCTATATGTCAACGTGGAGCTAAATCAACAACAACAACTGAAAGCTGCAGTGACATGATCATATCTGTATCACTGTATCACTGTCCTCCTGTTGTTCATCGATTTGCTCGAGCAGGCCCAGTAACGTCTCCATTGGAGACTTTGTTGTTACTGTGTTTGGCATATCGAATACGTCACGGGGAGCTTGCCAGGCTCTGCCGTGCGGGCGAGATACTCTCGGTAGCTTGCCGGGCTCTCCGAGAGGGTGGAGGAATCGAACTCGGGTCGGCCATGTTGGCTGCGTGCAAGGCAAATGCCCTACCACTGTGCTATTGCTCCAGCCCATGATCATATCTATGTTTTAGAAAGAAAAACTTAGTGGAAGTATAAAGGAAGCAAGAACAAAAAAAAAAGAGTAATCAATAAAGTCTTGAAATAAGTAGATTTTTTTTTAAGGAGGTAAGAGGGAAAGATCTAAGAAGTACCAGAAAAAGAGGAAATAAAAATTTTTAATTCTTTTTGTTTTCAGGGCCTTACCTGGTAGTGCTCAGGGATTACTCCTGGCAGTGCTCAGAGGATTATATGTGTCACAGAGGATACAACATGGGTCGGTAACATGGAAGGCAAATGTTCTGCTGACTATACTATCTGTCCAGCACCAGAAACTAAAAGTCTTTTAATAAAGTTTTGATAGGAACTACAGAGTATTTGAGAAGCCAAGTTTCCTGAAGAGGCTGAGTAGATGAGTTTAATTTGTAAAGGGTAGGTTTGTGATATCTGAAAAAGTTCAAATGAAAAATATTCAGTGGAACATTACAATTCTAGAGCTTATGAGGCAGGCGATAACCCAAAGTAGAAATATAGATTATTAAGGACAGAGAATTTGTAATTGAAAGTGAATGATAAAGATTATGTAGAAGGGCAACGAAAGTTCTTCAAAATACTAACACAGGAGTTGGAGAGATAGAACTATAAGGAGAGCGCTTGTTTTGCATGGGTTTGATCCCAGACACTCCAGCTGGTTTCCCATCAGGAGTGGGCCCTGAACACAAAACCAGGAGTGAGGCCTAAGCACAGCCAGGTATAACCTGAAAACAAAAACAAACCAAAACATATTAATACAGACAAAACAACATAGTTAGAACAGAACTTGAAAGCATAATGAGAAGTGCCAAGAAGAAAGAAAACCATGGGACTGTTCATAGGATACAAAATGAAAAAAAATTGTCAAGGACTATTGTGTTTGAAATGCAATTTTTGCTATCTGCTGAGCCTGTTCACAAAAAAGTATGCACAATTTATGTGGGAAAGTTACTATCTTTTGCTCTCAGAATACTTAACATTTTTAGATGATGCTGCCACCGAACAACACACCTCAAGCTGCCTGTCTGATTGCTTTCAGCCATTTAAGAAATCTATGCCTCTTTTCAGTGTTGTTGGCTTATGGATGAGCATGGAATATGGTCAAAACTAACACTAGTATTATGATTCTTTATCACAGAATTATCCAGTACAGGGTATATTGCTACAATTTTGTAACTATACAGAGATAATGTGGAGTTACTGGAACGCACTCTATAAAGTCAAAAAGCAGAAAAGCAGGGCCAAGCTACACTGTACCTGAAGTGACATTTCTGGCTTCATTAGAGGGATCCTGAAGGGGTGAATCACACTGAGTTGGGTTTCTTTTTTTTTTTCTGATCACTTAAAAATGTAAGAGTTTGAGATATGTAAGGAGCTGTGCAAGAGTGTCAAATACAAACAACTAAAAGATATATAAATATATTTAGCAGTGAAGAAATTATTTATAAAGTTGGCCAGAGATTTCTTTCATTGACTCTTGTGAATGAAAGCAGTCAATTGCATTACATATGCTGTATGCTTGATGCCAATATGTACTTTATCACCAAGAAAGCTATGAAATAGGACAAGTGATGTGTGATAAGGACATAGAAAGTAATAAAATTCAAAGTTTATATCTAGAAATGGAGGGTTCCAGTCTGAGAATCATAGCCTCCTGTAGGAAAGATCCCCACAACTGTTAAGACTACTTATAGTAATCAAATCTAAGATGTTGGGGAAGTATTTGTTTAAAACTAAGATTTCCTAGGAACTCAAAATATTTTACCCATTATACCACCAATAATACTCATTTTTTAATCCTCCTAATGCTTTAGCACTTACCTAAAAATGGGATAAAACAACTGCACTATTGTTTAAGAAGATAAAGTCGCTATGATAATAAATCCATTCAAATATACATCATCCATGCTTATTTGATAGTGTTCATAAAGATAAACAGCACTGAGTTTTTGAGATGTCTTCAACAGGTTATGGTTAGACTAAAACTAAATCTGGGAAATTTAACAACAAGAATACAATTTAATGATAAATGTTTACATCTATTTGAATTTATACAGCATAAAAGATGCATAATTCTTCCTGTGATAATGAAAGAAGTTCATCATTAAGTTTATCATACTGTTGTGTATAATAAGGATAGAACAATGTTGAGGAATCTTGTTTGTGATCACCCTGAACTATTTTTTGTTTGTATTTGGGTCACATCCAGTGGTGCTCAAGACCTACTTCTCGCTCTGTGCTCCGGGATCAATTCTGGTGATGAGCTTTTACTTTAGTAACTTTACTACTTTCTGTGTCCTAGCTATTTTGAATGATTAATATCTAGCATTAAAAGTGAAAGGCTTTGAAAGAGGACATACAAGGGTGTAAGACAGACATTCTGTCAAGTTAATAAATTTCACAACATTTTATAATGAGTCTCATGGAATGGTTATAATTATAGTCACACAATATAGACAAGTACAAAAACTCTACAAAAATATAGCTTTAAATAAAATAAATATAAAAACCCTACCCTTTACATAAGTCACAGGATTTTTATTTTTCAAAATAAAAGTCTCTCTCTCTCTTTCTCTCTCTCTCCCATTTCAACTGTGCTCAGGGCTTACTCCTAACTCAATATCATTCTTGGCTACCTTGAAGGACCATATGTGGATCCAGGGATCCAACCCAGGTCTGCTGCATGCAAAACAATCATCTTTTTCGCTGTACTATCTCTCCAGACACTGAAAAAGTTTTTTTGAGGTAAAAACAACTGATTGTAAGATAGAAAATATGATATTTGTTTTTAAAAGCTGAAACAAAACTTTATCTGGATAAATTAAATTATATACTAATAATGTCGATAAATCAATCATCAATATGTACATATGCAAGTATGATTTAATATCAGATACACTATTGTAATCCATCACAATAATGAAATGTGAAAAATATTAGAGGCTAATACCCTGATACTGAAGTTAGTCATTAAAAATATAAGCTTATATGTCAATATCCCTGAAGAATATAAATGTATAAATCATCAAATTAAATCCAATTGCTCACTAGAAAAATTATACACATGACCAAGTAGTAATTATATCTGGGATGCAAAGTTATTTCAATACATCCAACTAAATTAAAGTGGCATATTACATTATCAGAATAAAGGGTAAGCCACATTATTATGTCAATAGATGTGGCAAAAAAATCACAAATCAAAACATGACAAAGTTTAACACTGTTCCATTATAAAATAAAATCAACAAACGAGGTATATAAATACATTACCACAAAATAACAGAAACTAGACAAAAATAGCTCATAACTTAATACTCAAAAGTAAAATACAAGAAATGTCGCTTCTAAAATCAAGGATGCTTACTCATTTTTTGTTTTGTTTTATTAGTGAAACACAATGAGGTACAGTTGTAGACTTACAAGTTATTGTGCTTGGGTTTCAGTTTTATACAATGATCAAGTACCCATCCCACCACCAGTACCCATTCTCCACCCCCACCAATCCCAGTATCCCTCCCACTCCCCCAACCCCCATCCCACCCTGCCTCTGCGGTAGGGCACTCCCTTTTGTTCTATCTCTCCTTTTGGGTGCTGTGGTCTGCCGAAGAGACATTGGGTGGCAATCATGTTCTGTCTATAGACTACTTTCAGCATGCATCTCCCATCCTGGGCTGATCTTCCCTTTATTTGGTGCTCCCTTCTCTATCTGAGCTGCCTTTGCCCCTAGAGTGTGCGGCTGGCCTCTAAGTCATGGAGTGTTATTCGTTATTCGTCGATTGCCTCGAGCAGGCCCCAGTAACGTCTTTTTCATCCTAGCCCTGAGATTATATTCAAGGCTATTTAGGAGAATGAGACCCATCATTGTTACTGGTATTTGGCATATTTGGTACGCCACGGGGAGTTTGCCAGACTCTGCCCTGTGGTCAGGCTACATTCGATAGCCTGCAAGTTTGTCATGGAGTGAACAACCTGGTATTTATCACAGCTGTTCTTGGTTGTTAGTCTCTTATTTTGTTACTTTATGTTACCCAGATGAATGCAATCTTTCTATGTCTGTCCCTCTCTTTCTGATTCATTTCGCTTAGCATGATACTTTCCATGTAGTACCACTTGTGTGTATATTTCATGACTTCATTTTTTTCTAACTGCTACATAGTACTTCATTGTGTAGATATACCAAAGTTTCTTTAACCAGTCATCTGTTCTTGGGCACTCAGGTTTTTTCCATATTCTAGCTATTGTAAACAGTGCTGCAATGAACAAACAAGTGCAGATGTCACTTCGACTATACTTTTTTGCCTCTCTAGGGTATATTACCAGGAGTGGTATTGCTGGGTCAAATGGGAGCTCAATTTCTAATTTTTTGAGAATCGTCTATACTGTTTTTCAAAAGGGTTGAACCAGTCAGCATTCCCACCAGCAGTGAAGGAGGGTCCCTTTCTTGCCACATCCACACCAACACAGGTTACTTTTTTTCTTTTGAAGGTGGGCCAGTCTCCGTGGTGTGAAATGATATCTCATTGTTGTTTTGATCTGCATCTCCCTGATGATTAATGATGTAGAGCATTTTCTCATGTGCCCTTTAGTCATTCGGATTTCTTCTTTGAGAAAGTCTCTGTTCATTTCATTGCCCCACTTTTTGATGGGTTGGATGTTTTCTTCTTGTGGAGTCCAACCAGTACTTTGTATATCCTTGATATCAACCCGTTGTCGGATGTATATTTGGAGAATATCCTTTCCCATTCTGTAGGCTGTCTTTGTATTTTGGTCACTGTTTCTTTTGAGGTGCAGAAGCTTCTTAGTTTAAGATAGTCCCATTTGTCTATCTCTGTTTTTACTTGCTCGGCCAGTGGCATGACATCTTTGAAGATACCATTAGCTTCAATGTCATGGAGGCTTTTGCCAACTTTGTCTTCAATGGACCTTATGGATTCCAGTCTGATGTTGAGGTCTTTGATCCATTTTGATCTTACTTTTGCACATGGTGTTAGGCAGAGATCTAAGCCCAGTTTTTTGCATGTCATCATCCAGTTTTGCCAGCACCATTTGTTAAAAAGACTTTCCTTACTCAACTTCACATTTCTTACCCCTTTAACAAAGATTAGATGATCATATGTTTGAGGGGAGATGTCAATATACTCAACCTTGTTCCATAGGTCTGCAGCTCTGCCTTTGTTCCAGTACCATGCTGTTTTAATTATTACTGCTTTGTAGTAGAGTTTGAGGTTCAGGAGGTTAATTCCTCCCATTTTCTTTGTCCCAAGAATTGCTTTAGCTATTCGTGTGGGCTTATTGTTCCATATGAATTTCAGGAGTGTTTGCTCCATTTCTTTGAAGAATGTTATAGGTATCCTAATAGGGGTCACATTGAATTTGTACAGTGCTTTGGGAAATATTGCCATTTTGACAATATTAATTCTCCCGATCCATGAACAGGGTATATTTTTCCATTCCTCGCATCCTCTTATTTCAAGAAGCAGCGTTTTGTAGTTTTCTTTGTACAGGTCCTTTACTTCCTTAGTTAAACGAATTTCTAGGTAGTTGATTTTCTGGCCTACAATTGTGAACGTACTGTTTTCTTCATGTCATTTTCTTCTCTCTCACTATTTGTGTATAGGAAAGCCATGGACTTTTGGGTATTGATTTTTATAGCCTGAAACTTTACTATACAAGTATATCGTTTCTAGGAGTTTCTTGGTAGAGGTTTTAGGGTTCTAGTATCATATCATCTGCGAATAGTGAGTGCTTGATTTCTTCCTTTCCTATTTGGATGCCCTTAATCTCTTTTTCTTGCCTAATCTCTATTTCTAGTATTTCCAGTAATATGTTGAACAGTAGTGGAGACAGTGGGCATCCTTGTCTCGTCCCTGATTTTTTTTTTTTTTTTTGCTTTTTGAGTCACACCCGGTGATGCACAGGAGTTAATCCTGGTTCATGCACTCAGGAATTACTCCTGGTAGTGTCAGGGGACCTTATGGGATGCTGGGAATCGAACCTAGGTTGGCTGCGTGCAAGGTAAATGCCCTACCCACTGTGCTATTGCTCCAGCCCGAGAATGCTTACTCTTAACATTCCTAATCAGTATAGTACTGGAAGTCTCACTCAGAACAATTAGGCAAGAAAAGGGAAGAAAATATGACATATCCAAATCAGAACAACAGAAATAAGATTTTCTGAGTTTGTAGATGACAAGAATATCATGTAATATGTGTACACATGTATATTTGAACAGAATGAATATATGTGTATTTATATTTTAAAGGAATACATAGAGAGAAGTGAATTGTTTCTCTTTTTCTCTTCCTCCTTTTTGGTTTTGGGACCACACCATGCAGTGCTCAGGGATCACTCCTGACGGGCTGGAGGGACTGTTTGAGGTGCCTGAGATCGAACCTGTGTTGGCCATGTGCAAGGCAGATTCTCTCCTTGTCCAATGAGTTCTTTATACACAAAAAATACACTACCTGAAAAGAATAACAGAAAATCTCCAGGGGGAAGAAATTGTACAATAGATAAGGTGCTTGCCCTGCATGTGAGTGACTCAGGTACAATCCTTCACACTTCATATTATCCCACAGGCTGTTAGGAGTGATCTCCCAGCCCAGAGCTAGGATTGAGATCAATGAGCCCAGTCAACTATGACCTCAAATCAAAAACAAAAACAAAATACAAACAAAAGGAAAAATCCATTTCAACAATAGAACCTACATAACAACATCAACAACCACAATAAATTTTTTAAAACCCTAAAGGAATGGGGACTGGAGTGATATGATAGCACAGAGGATTTGCTTTGCATGTGGCTGAACTGGGTTTAGTCCCCAGCATCCCAAATGTTCCCCTGAGCACCTCTAGGAGTTGTTTCTGAGTGCAGAGTCAGAAATGAGTCCTGAGCATCACTGGATATGGCCCAAACACAAACCAAAACAGAAAAAAGTAGGAATAAACCTAAGGTGACAAAGAACCATACATTTAAAATTATAAAACACTTCTAAAATTATTAAGCACTGTAGCACTGTCCTCACGTTGTTCGATTTTCTCGAGTGGGCACCAGTAACGTTCCATTGTGAGACTTGTTGTTACTGTTTTTGGCATATTGAATACACCACAAGGGGCTTGCGAGGCTTTCCATTTTCCTTTGTCCTTTTTTCATTTTTCCTTCAAAAGGAACATTATTAAAGAAGAAAAATATGAATTGAAAGCCATAATTTATTCATATATTGTAGCCTAACCATAATTAACAATACTTGTCAATAGAATTCAATGTAATCTTCAGAATTTATATAATCTCTGTCAAAACTGCAGTGTTTTTGAAAATAGCTCTGAATTTTATGTGGAACCAAAACATTAGAGTAAATGTTTAGCCAAATAAACTGATAAATTTTAAGGCATTTCAAAATTACTATCATCAAAATAGCATGGTACTGACTTAAAGACATATAAACTAATGGAAAAGAATAGCAATTTAAGAAATAAATCCACAGATATATGTCAACTGATATTTTAAAATCTCAGAAAAATTACTCCATGGGAAAAATCTATTTAGAAAAAAACAGAATACTGAATGTCCCATTTCAAATGAATAGAATTGAATGTTTTTCTGATACCATGTACAAATATTAAAGTGGGTTAAAAAGGTGAATCATAGACTGGCATTAGAAAACCCTCATAGAGGGGTCTGGAGCAAAAGATAAGGCTTATAAGCAGACCAGATACAATTCCCACATTCCATTATGGTCCTGTCGAGCCAGCCAGGAGAGATCTCCAAGCTCAGAGCCAGGAGTAAACCCTGAGCACTTATGGGTCTAACCCCCCAAACAAAACTTTTAAAGAGAGAAATCTCAAAGAGAACATGAGAAATCGTCATTACATTGGTCTTGCCACTGGTTTCATGATTATTACTCAAAGAATATAGATGAAAAAGCAAAAATTTAAAAAACATGAAACTCCATATATTAAACAGCTTTTTCATAGTAAAGAAAAAAATCGACAAAAAGAAAAATCAATCTGGAATAGGAGGATATATTTTCAAATCATGCCAAAAATGGTTTGTCACCAAAATATGCAAGGAAGCTATAACGGTTCGATTTAGAAACAAAAGAACTAAGAATTGTTTTTTAATGGCACAATCATTTGAATAAGTATTCAAAGAAAATATATAGGCAAAGCCATAAGAATAAATTTCCATCATTAATCAGAGTGGGGGTGCAAATCAAAACTACAAAGAAATACTACCTCTCACCTACCCGGTTCGGATTTCATATAATTTTTTAAAAGCTTACAATTCTATTTGTGCCTGATCACTTTTGGTACTCAGTTCTATTTCTCAAATCCTCTTTGGGTCAGACCACACAAATAAGTGCTAAGGAGACTATGCAGTACTTGGGATAGAACTAGTGTTTCCTGCATGTAAATTATGATCTCCAAACATTGTCATCTCTCCACCTGATGTACTTAGTTCTTTAACCTTGCAATTAGTATTTCAGAAATAACTCGAACTTATTTGATGAATAATTGGGGATGCTCATATATACCCATATATATTTGTAATTAATTTTAATAATATACTTTTTAATTTAATGTTATTTTATCTCTTTGATGATATATTTTTACATAATTTACATCTTTTAAAATTTAGTGGACTGTTTATATAGTAGAATATGATCCTTTTGTTTCTTTTTTGTAGAGGACCCCCAAGAAGTACTTAAGAGATCCTAAGGCCAACCAGGCTTGTGGTTTAATGCAAGGGTCCAAAGTTGCGGAGCTCTTTAGGAGATGCAGTGTCAGGGATTACTAAACTACACCTGACAGCACTTGGGGATCTTAACAGTCACACTCAGAGATGCTATGCTGGGAATCAGCTAGGATAGATGACATGCAAGGCACGCACCTTCACTCCTCTACTATATCTCTGAGTCCATGCCTTTTATAATGTTTACTTTGTTCATGGGCTGGAGCGATAGTACAGCAGGTAAGGTGTTTGCCTTGCACACGGCCTACCCGAGTTTGGTTCCACTGCCCCTCTCAGAGAGCCCGGCAAGCTACCGAGAGTGTCTTGCCCACACAGCAAAGCCTGGCAAGCTCCCCATGACGTATCTGATATGCCAAAAACAGTAACAACAAGTCACACAATTTGTTGTGAGTCATTACTGGTGCCTGGTCGAGCAAATCAATGAATGGGAGGACAGTGCTACAGTGCTACTTTCTTTACATATGTTTTATATTTCTCATTAAAGGATGATAATTTATTGTATTTAAACTTTGATAAATTATATTCATTGATAATGATTAAAGCCAGTCTTAAGTTTCTGAGTTTATGGATTATGTCTAAAAATATCATAAAATGATACTTATAGAGGCATAATAATCTGGGCTCAAACAGTTCCATTTATCACATCTCACCACTGAGGCTGTTTTATAGAAAATTTTCTTATAACCATATAACTTATAATTTTAGGAATTTACATATAACCTCCACTCTTCAAATCCATGTTGGCTTTGGTATGTGCGGGTTGGAAGAATAGCCAGTAAGGATGTTTCCTCCTAATAACTCTTCCCATGAAGATAAGGGTCAAGAGCCATCCTGAACTGATTCGCAAAACTAGGATAATTCTGTTTTTATCTTTCAAATACACTTTTAAAAAGGGGGGAATTTATAATAATAAACTATATACAGTATTCAATTTCAATCCAAGTTACAATTAGAACATATTTAAATTTTATGAAAGCAGTGAATAAACCTGAAATATTCTACCAGCTAAAATAGTCCTGAAATTCACTCTAATTATTTAATGCCCATACATGAAAAGGGGGGTGGAAACAGTAGATAAAATATTTACCTTTACATAAGTAAATGAACAACCTAAAATTAAGAATCCTGCCTAAAACTCAGTCCTACAACAGTTGGGAAAGTCATTTAGAGACAGCTGGTGGCTGAAACTCTGCCAAACTGAGTCGATCATTCCGGGGTTTTGCAGAGTGAGTTCATTAGCTAGAAATTTTGTCCTCAACATATACATTCTCAAACCCCACCAACCTCTTACAACTTCTTGACTTTTAAAAATGCCAGTCTATTGCTAATTTTAGAGAATTACTTATTTTTTACTATTTTTATTGACGTGCTATGATTTACAACACTGTTAGTGATAACATTTTATGCTCACAGTGTTCTAACAACACACCTACCACCTGTGTCCATTCATCTTCACAGTCTCACAATCCCCTCACATACATCCCCCACCCCACCCCTCTTGAGATGCTAAATTCTGTAAATCAGCTCTCAGGTTATTTTCCCTTTGTCATTTGTTATCTTATATGTTTCTTTATATCCTATATATGAGAGAGTTTGTGTCTGTCCCTCTCCTGACTGACATCACCCACCTAATACTCTCTAGATCCATCCACATAGCTGTGAATTTTATTTCTTAAGTCATTTGAAGAGTGTGATTTTGATGATATGTGGCAAGTATAATATTAAAGCTCAGACTTATGACTTTAAAGTCTTCAGCAAATGCAACTTATTAAAGTTACAGTCAAGTTGCTACATAAATCAACCCAACATTTACTTAATAAATATTTGGGGGGGAGAAAATAGATAGTTTCAAGGTTAGTGTTTGTGCCTTGAATGCTGGAGGTCTGGGTTCAATCTCACTACTAAGTGGTCTCCCAAGTACCACTGGGAGCAGCTCTGAATCCACAGCAGAATGTAACCCCTGAATATCTGTGGGTATAGCCCTTAAAGAATAAACAAAAAAATTGTTTTGTAATTTGCATTTTTCTTTTGAAGACAAAACTTTACCATTATTTAATTAATATATACCAGAAAGGCACAAGCCTGCTCACTCAGAATCTTTATATAGTTATTAAAATTAATGATACCCAAAGAAATATGTTCATAAGCTAGTAATTCAGTTATGTAAATACAAAGAAATGCCACAACTTAAAACAGTTTGTATTCATCAAAAAATACATTCAAAACATGGTGGAACATATGGACTTATTATGAGACACCACTGTAATAAAATATTGATTCAAATTGCCTAATAAAGTCTATACGATTAAAAATACAGATATAATTTACAACTGCAGAAATAATTTCAGTAATTTATTTCTAAAAAATGAACTTGCATTAAACTTAAAGAGAATGGTAAGAAGGCAAAATTATAAATATAACACCAACCAACATGTTTTCTTATATATACATCATTTTTAGGGTGAAAGGCACATTATTAATTCATAAACAAAACTTGCAATTATTTTCAGCATTTTAAAAACAGCTCTATTGAGTTAGAATAAATGTACAAAAACTGGGACATGATTTATGTATATAATTTTGTAAGATTGAAGCTCTCTTACAAGAAACCATCACCGCAATCAAGGTAATAAACACAATGCTTCACCTTTAAATACTTGCTTCTGCCCAGTTGTTTCACTTTATTTTGTGATAAAATTTTTCCATGAGACACATTGCCAATAAATGTTTAGGTGTTTTAATATGGAATTGTTTGTTATGAACATTATGTGATATAGAATTCTAGAGAATTTGTTCATCTTGCATACAGAAAACATTATAGCTGTTAAACAGCAAAGCAGCAACTCTATGTCCCTCTATTTCATCACCTATATTTCTGAGTTTTACTATTTCAGCTTCTTTTTACATCAAATTATTTATTACTTGGCTTTCGATCTCTAGTGTATTTCACTTACTATTATGTCTACCTAATTCATCTGAGTTTTCACAAATGGAAGTATTTCTATCTTCAAGACTAATTTTCAGCATTATTTATATAGCTTTATATATTTATTTGTTGAAACTTAGGTCATTTCTATGTTTTAGCATAGTAAGTAAAGGTAAAAGGTAAAGGCCCTCCCGTTGTTCATCGATTTGCTTGAGCGGGCCCAGTAACGACTCCACTGGAGACTTTGTTGTTATTGTTTTTAGCATACCGAATACGTCACGGACTTCTGCAATAAATATGTTAGTAGATATAACCCTTTAATTACATTTTTAATTACTTTCAATATATACCTATAAGTAAGATAACTAGATGATATGTTAGCTCAACTTTTAGTATCTTGAACAAAATACATACTGTTTTTCTTATAAGTTGCACCAGTTTATATTCACAATACAGTACACAGTAGCATAATAATTTCTCCAAAGTCTCATCAACACTTTTGCTTTCATTATTTTGGATCACATCCAGTAATACACAGGGTTTACTTGGACTTTGTACTCAGTAATCACTCCTGGCAGTACTCAGAGGCCTATATGCAGTGTCAGGGATCAAACTGAGGTCAGCTGCATGCAAGAAAAGTACTACACTTTTATATTTTATATAGATCTTTTTCTAATGATTAGTTATATTGAGTATCTATGCCTCTACATTTTGATCACTTGTATATCTTCTTTGAATTCAATGTACTCCAGCAAAATAGCAACAGTATTTTTACATAAATAGAAAACCAATCCTAAAATTCTTGTGGCACCATAGAACACTACAAATTGCCAAATCAATATTAAGATGGACAAAAAATATATACAATCAAGCTGGTCCCATGCCACTTCTTTATGTTATAGTATATTACAGGACCAGAGAGATAGTATAAGGGTAAGTCACTTCCCTCACACATGGCAACACTGGTTTGGTCCCAAACACTACATATGGTTTCTGAGCACCATGATGGACAGATCTCTGAGCACAGAACCAAGAGCAAACTCAAGCACCACCTGATCCAAAACTAAAATACTATTACTAATGACAGATTATAAACTTTCTGAATACAGGAAGCAATATGTTACTGGCATAAGGATAGACATAGAGTCAAATGAAACAGAATAGAGCAATAAAACCATGCACAATAAAACCATACAATTAAGTGATCTTCAAAATGACTGTAAAGAACACAGAGTGGGCAATGAATAGTTTCTCAACAAAATGGCTCTGCAAAAAGTATGTATCTATATAGAAAAGAAAGAAACTGAATGCTTAAACTCTACAAATGAATCATCTCAGAATGTCCAAGGGAGTCAAATATAAGATCTGAAATCACAAAAATCCTAGAAAAAAAAACACAGGGAGAAAATTTGACATTTTTATTAATAATGATTTGTTGATTACAACAATAAAAGCAGAGGAAATGAGCAAAAATAGACCAGTGAGACCACATCATAGTAAAAAGCTTTTGCATAGCATAGGAGACAATTCACAGGAGGCAAGGCAATATAGAGAATAAATAAAAATATTTGCAAATCATATATCTGATAAAGGGTAAGTATAAAAATGATAAGGAAGCCCTCAAACAGTAGTTGCAAATCCAAGAAATAAAAGAAAAGCACAAGGAAATAAACAAATATATGAAAAGGACTTGAACGGATACTTCTTCAGAGAATGTATTATGAAAACTTGGCAATATGTCAATTGAAAATGGTTGAATCTATTGTTCCTTAGTGAAAACTAATCTAGCACACTGTATAATTACGTGCATTTTTAAAAATTTTATTTACTGAAAAATATTTACTGATATATAGTATTTTCAGTAACTAGTCCATGTCAGCTTTATTTTTTTTTAATTTTGTCAGACAAGTCATATCTAAAAGAGTGTATTTAGATCTTAGTAGATATAATAAGATTTTATCTTTTACTGTAGTGGGCTACTCTTGTGCTTGTCAAATTTCACTTAAAATTACTAATCTTGACTCCAATTAATTTCAAAGGACTCGGATTTTAGGCATTATGAGACAATTACCTTGGTTTAAATCAGCCAGGGCCTTTTAATTTTCATTTTTTAAGATGGGCCACACACAGAAGTGCTAGCTGAGAGTCACTTCCAGCAATGCTAGGTCCTAGGCCAAGTGCTTAGGAGGGCAAGCAGTGCCAGAGGATGGGGGCTAAACTCATAAACTCTGGGCTAAGTGCTCCATCACATAAACCATATCCTCAGTTTAGACCTCAGTTTGTTAAAGTGTACATTAACAATTTCACTTTGGGATCTATTTAAGCAAAACATTAGAATCCCAAGTTATGACAAAGCGTCACATGATATTGTACACATTGTCTATTTTCTCTCAATCTTCTCCATCATTCACCTCCACCGTAGAGTGACAAGTAGAAAAGATGGCCATTCCATTGAGGCGCTCTAGTTAAATCCTACTGAAACGTCCATGTTGGAATGTTTGGGTAGTTTGTTTGTTTGGGGGGTCACATCAGGGGTGATCAGGACTTACTTCTGGCTCTGAGTTTAGGTGTCACTCCTGGATAGGATCAGGGGACCATGCATGATGCCAGGCATCAAACCCAGGTTGAATGTTTGCAAGGCAAGCACTATCACTTTGGTTCTGTGTACAGTAATTTTTTTCTTAAATTTACTCATAGGGTATTCAAAGAGATGGTAAAAAGGTTATGGTGTTTTCTTTGTGTGTAGTTGATCATTGTTCAGTCCCGGCCAGCATAAATGGACCCCAAAATCTTCCAGGAGTGATCTCCAGTATAGAACCAAGAATAAACCCAGAGCCCAGGCCAGCTGTGACCCCAAAGTCAAAGTAAATAAATTAGGTATAGTTCAGAAGAATGATATCATTTTTTATTATTTTTCTTGTATCATATATCCATTACAACAAATTAGGGCAGAGTACTGCAATTAAGTGTGTAGGTGCTAGGAAAAGTCTGTGTTGATATCTGAGGTCCAACCCCATTTAAATAATATGCTCTTGGGAAAGTCAATTGCCTTTATGATACACAATTTCTTTGAGAAACAGACATAAATGATCTTAAGTATTAAAAATGATATAGGATATAGAAGACTTTTATAATCACACCACATTGTTGAATTATGACCAATTCATTAATGAGTCAAGTATGACATATTATAAGTTTTAAAGTAATCATAATTTATATCATATTAATGCATTATATATAATGTATTATACATAGAATATATGAATTAATTGATTCTTTAGGTCACGTGGTTATATCAATTTGCATATTAAAGGATTTACAGTTACAAAATAATAACCTGAAACATTATACAGTTATATATTTATTTGCTTAGTCATTTAAAATATTCACAAGGAATTCATTTATATCTTTCCAAATTCACAGTGAATAAGAAAAATGCAACTCCTCAAATTTCCCTTTTCCTTTATTTTTAGTTGGCCAAGCTATTAGAAATATTACCAAACTACTAAACAAAAAAACATTTAAAATTAAAACCTCCATCAAAACAAAAACCAATGCAAGCAGCAATCCAATGTCTTAATACTTCTTTTCTCCAGCATGACCTAAATACCAATTCTTATTAAGACTCTAGTAACATTACAGGAATCTCATTCCCTTGCAAATGAGGAACATTTATCTTAGGGTAAATCACTGAATATTAACACTGTGATTTTACAGGAAGGAACAGAAAGCAAACACAACTTATCAAAATACTGAATGGGGTTTGGTGGATACCACAATTTCCATTACCCTG